>NC_088677.1:65577468-68077468 GCF_950023065.1 Planococcus citri | reverse complement strand
AAAAACAGGTTGGGCAAGGGCTACAGGCAAAAATCCACAATTTTTTCGAAAATGCCCGCTCTTCGATGACTTATATCTCCATTCCAGGTGCATCCCCAAAGCAAAACTTTTCTCTGAATAATTTTCCATTCAAAATGAAGATCTCTCCTATGAATTTGATCAAAATCCTCTTACATTTTTTTTTTCGCGATCCACCCCAATTTACCAAATTAAATGTACATGAGTGTAATTTCTTACCGTGGCAAAATATTGTGGATTAACGCAAGCTCCATCTTGCAAGGAGCAGCCTTGATACACGAACGATGGATTTTGGTCATCGTCGTCTTTAATGTTGAACGTTAACGTGGTTGTCGAAGACAATCGATCAGCTTGATTTCGTGCTCGATCCTGTAAAAAGAAAATCCCATTAGCGTTCTTGACCCGTTTAAATTGATATAGACGGTATGTACCCCTCTACCTATACGACATATACCTACCTACAATAAATAATGTAATTTATATAGGTAGGTAAGTATACTATAATACATTATAACACACAGGTATGTGCATTACATATATGCTCGAACGAAGGAACGAAATTTTTTTTCGTATATATCGTGAAAACTTTAAACACGACGCGAAGCCTTCACACTATAAATATATTATAATGCTAATGACGGTAATTAACCACATGCCTTCGTACAGCGCCACCGCCCTGCTCCCTTCATGCCCTTCAGCTTCGGATGTTACAAATTCGGCGATAATTATCGAAACGCGTTAATATTCGTGTCTACACATACACAGGTATACAAATTAACATCGTTTTTAAAACCATCATCATTCAGCTTCATCACTTTTTGGCTTAAATAAATAAGCTGTTTTATCCTTCCAAATTCAGTCAATTGGAAAAAAAAACGCGAATACTCAACTACATATTATAGGATGGTATATTTTTAAGCCACCGAGCTATGCAACTAAAAAAAAATCCTCAACTATATCATTCCATTTGTAATTGTTTTTTACACTAATTTAAATTCAGATTTAGTTGAAAAAAAAACCTTCGCCAGTTCTAAGGTCGGGCAATATAATATTGTACCAGTTTAAATGTACAAAACTATTGTTGAGTGTTTCCCCCCTCTCATTATTGTGATATACGGCTACTCGTATATTTTAAGCAATACCATATTTTTCCGTAGAAATAATTCCTCAGTTGCCTTGTGATGGACATTGTCAATTCACTCGGTGTAGTTTTAATGCAAATTACCAATTTCGAGCGACCCGAGACCCGACGCCACCACGTCCAGCACTCGTATATTTTTTCAAGGCTTCGAAATAAGTTTTTATCAACCGGCTAACGCGGGCAAGGCCGCGTCAAATGCCTCCCTCCCCCGCTCCCGCCGTCTCGGATCATTTATCATTTTTGGCTTTCCAGTTTGAGAAAGAGTTGGGTGAAATCGGAAATCGCATTCAAAGCATTATTCGGATGCTAATGAGTACATTGTAATATTTCAGATCGATCGGTTCGATTAAACAAAAGTGATCTTACTTTGGATAACACGTCGATGTTTCCTCATTACTGGCACTTTTTCTTGCCTCATACCTCCTTCATTTTCCCTGCATTACAATTTTATAAATTGAATGTAGAAAAATAGTTCTTAAAAATGGCTCAAATTGTAAGAAAAATTAGCACAATTTGAGTGAAAATCATAAAAAATGAATCAATAAATGATATGAAAAGTAGGTACCTACTACCTACGTATAAATTGATTCATTTCTCAATGAAATGTTCATAAGAGTATCAATTCATTTAAGGGAATTATTCATCAACAGATTGGTTAATTTTTTGAAAAAACCATTCGCTGATTAGCGTACAAATAGATTCATTTTTAGCGAATCATTCGCCAACGAATTGATTATTTCATCAACTTACGAATCAATTCGTTTGGGAAGGAGCACGAAGAAGCCACTTATACCGACAAATCAATTCGTTTGCGGTTCGCGAATGATTAACAAAAAAATTATTCAATTCGTTCGCGAATGATTCATCAGATTCACTAAAAAATTAATCAAATAAATCGATTCGTTCGCGAATGATTCACTACAAAATTGTTCAATTCGTTCGCAAATGATTCACTACAAAATTGTTCAATTCGTTCGCGAATGATTCAATACAAAATTGTTCAATTCGTTCGCGAATGATTCACTACAAAATTGTTCAATTCGTTCGCGAATGATTCACTACAAAATTGTTCAATTCGTTCGCGAATGATTCACTACAAAATTATTCAATTCGTTCGCGAATGATTTACCAGATTCGCCAAAAATTAATCAAATTAGTCGACTCGTTCGCGAACGAATCACTTATACGAATCAATTCGTTCGCGAATGATTCATCAGATTCACTAAAAAATTAATCAAATAAATCGATTCGTTCGCGAATGATTCACTACAAAATTGTTCAATTCGTTCGCGAATGATTCACTACAAAATTGTTCAATTTGTTCGCGAATGATTCACCAGATTCGCCAAAAATATAATCAAATTGGTCGATTCGTTCGCGAACGAGTCACTTATACGAATCAATTCGTTCGTGAATGATTTATCAGATTCACTAAAAATTAATTAAATAAATCGATTCGTTTGCGAATGATTCACTACAAAATTGTTCAATTCGTTCGCGAATGATTCATTAAAAAATTATTCAATTCGTTCGCGAATGATTCACCAGATTCACCAAAAATTAATTAAATAAATCGATTTGTTCGCGAACGAGTCACTCATACGAATCAATTCGTTCACGAATTATCCACCCAAAAATTATTGAATTCGTTCGCGAATGATTCATCAAAAATTATTCAATTTGGTCCCGAATGATTTATTAAAAAATTATTCAATTCGTTCGCGAATGATTCACTAAAAAATTATTCAATTCGTTCACGAATGATTCACCAACAATTAATCAATTCGTTCGTGAATGAATCACTAAAAATTGATCATTTCGTTCACGAATGATTCATTTAGAAATCAATCAATTTGTTCAATTGATTCATCGACAACTATTCAATTCATTCGCGAACTATCCACCCAAAAATTATTGAATTCGTTCGCGAAATCAATCAATTTATTTAATCACCAATCGTTCGTAAATGATTCGATTCCATCGTAAGAGATCAATTGTTATGCAAATGTTTCATAAAAAGTGAATCAATTCGTTTGTAAAAGACTTTTATTTGAAGAAAAAGTCGGTCTTTGCATGATTGTTTTTTCAATTCAGAGTTATTTTCAGCCATGCACTTTCACAATGTTTTGAATCATTGTATAATAATTAAATTTTTTTGAGTTTTTGAATTTGTTCCCTTGATTTTTGAACAAGTACATATTTAAACATTTCAAAAATATTTTATGAGATTTACGATCATTTTTACTGAAAATGAAACCAAATTTCATCGATTTTCCAAACTTTACCTATGGGATTTATATTAATGATATTTTTGTCATTTTTCACTCCATTTGCACCAATTTTTATGACTTGAACAATTTGTACCAAATTTCAACAGTTTGAGGATTTTTTGAGAAATTTTAGTTGGATTTTAAGGACTTTAAATACCTTTTCCGTCATGTTTTAGAAACTTTAGTACTTTGAGCAAATTTCATTATTTTTGAGGATTTTTTGATCAATTTTAATGATTTTTCACGCCATCTACAATACCAACAGGTAATTTTTCACCATTTTTATAACATTCTTGCTAAATTTGAATTCTATTTCAACATTTTTTACAGCTTTTGAAACAATTGCCTAAAATTCAATAATTTTTGTAACTTTTTTAACAGTATTTATGCAATTTAATCTAATCCTCTTCGATCAATTTAGCCCAAATTGTTGAAAAAGGTTTTGAAATTGAGCGTCTTAGCAATAGAAGAGACTAGGAGGAGGAAGATTTTGAGATTTTCACACCAAAGACACCGAATTCGAACGTAGAACCACTTCTGAACCCTATTCCGAAGCAACCACTCCCTCACCAAGTCACCAAACTACCCTGCTAAGAGGCAATACCTTCACCATTTCTCTAGTGAAATCTCATCAAGAAAACCGTCGCTCGTTTAAGCGTCGACCTCGTCTTGATTATGTCATTAAGCCAAGCCGGCGGTATCGCCTGCTCGGACTCAATTTTGGGTAATTTCCAAACAATCGCAATCACACAGAGTATGAGAAACCGGTTCAAACATAAATACCTTCTACCTATTTAACGTCTTTGTTATTAAGACTCAACAAATACCTAGTTCAAGAGTCGAGTCAAAACACCACTCGAAGTAATTTCCAGCGTTTTATAGCTATACTTATATACGCGACCGTTGGTAATATTTTTCCAAAACAACCTGGCCATTCTCACTCGTTTTCTCATCTCACGTTTTTCTTCTCCTCCAGATCCACGTTCACCTTCACATGTAGGTACTTATTTATAATGTATTTGTATACTCGAGTAGGTACTTTTCACTTAATTCGATAATAGCTTCCGTATATTATCATGCTTTGCCTTGTCAACGGCTAATTATGGTTTCGACAATTTGCATACCACGTATGTACATTGTACTCGTACATAGATTGATATTGAAGCGAATACACGAGAAAGAGAACCGAAAACATTGGACAGATGAGTGAAAAAATTGAATCAATGTATCGACATCGACGACGACGATGTAGACGGCTTGGCACGTTATCTCATCGTACTCGTAGTCGCTATGAGTTTCAAAGACATAGAAAGGTTCTTCTTAATGAATCATGAAGCGTTACTGATGTTACAAAAGATTTGCCTCGTAATTCTCTCTCATATTTATTGGGTACCGAGAAATGAGTTTTTTTTTCTTCATTCTTATATACGTAGACCTACCTCATAAGTAGGTATACCTAACTTACGAGAACACATTACATATATATTTTTTTTCAATCTATCTCCAAATACTGCCGATTGTATGGTCCATACTCGAATAGGTTGGTAGGTAAAGGTACTCGTACATAGATTACATATGTACAAAGTATACCTATCTACTCGTAGTACATCGAAGACCTCGTAACGGTTATTTAATAAAATTGCTAAGGGAAAGAAGGGTGGTGGCGTTATGTAACTAGGTGTAGATAAATTTTCGTCGATTGGAAAGTTCATCGGGAGAAGGTCATCGTAATACGATAACCTGGATTTTCTCGATAGGTAGCTTAAACTTTTCGTTCAACTGATTGAAAAATTGTTCACATACGCATGAAGTACCAGGAAAACAAGAGCAATGCCCGATAGACGAGGAAAATGGATATTATTTAGGTATTTAAACTAAATAGCAAAATTTTCAAAGACCACTAGTCGCATCAAAATTGTTCCAAGTCATCCCTCATCTGATTTGGGAAGTCCGAAAATCTGAATCAGTGGTTGGAAAAATTTCAAAAATTTTTTGATACAAAAAAAGGAAAACAAATTTTACAGCAACACTGATTCAGAAAAAATTTCGACATCCCCCTACCACTCCCCGAAAATAGCAGGTCCAATCACAATCGGAGACATTTAAAAAAATTCTTAATTTGCTCAAATTTCCTCATTTTTTATGAATTTTTAGATAGTTTAATTCATATAAATTCTGAATCAACAGTATAGAAAATAGCCCCCCCCTCAAAAAAAATGACAGCAATTCTTAAAGATTTCATTTTTCTTGATTGTCTACTTGTCTAGTAGTCTAGCTATTTTTCTCGATATTTTTGTGTTCATTTTTCAGCTTATTTCTCCGAGTTTTTTGTCAGTGAAATTCTGGATCATCGATCTAAAAACGTTACCCTCCCACTCTGCTCTGCTCTGCTACTCCCAAAAAACTTATACCAACAATTCAACTTTTGAGATTTTATTATTTTTCTTGTTTTTTTTTTTCTTTTTTTCCCCAGCTAATTTTCCCAGGTTTCAGGCAGAATGAAGTATTTTGAATCCAGTCCCAGAATAAACCCCCCTTCCTTCCTCCAAAAAGAATATACATTTTTCATGATTACCTACTCCATCGTATCCAGATTTTTTCCAGTTTTCAAGCAGCTTAAATTTGGAATCACAAATTGGAAAAATTACACCTATCCTCTCCCCTTCCCCCGCCATAAAAATTATGGCAATTTTTCAGACAATATAAATTATCAATCACCAGTCTAAAAAAATTCCCCCCCACCCTCTTCTCTTCTGCCAGCTCTTGAAAAAATGAAATAAAATAACTATAACAATCTTCAAGATTTTTTTTTGATTGGTCTCAATTTTTCAGTTATTTTGAAATATGGATATATATTTTTTGTGCCGGGGCTCTTTCAGAAATTTGCGTCATGCTGACAATTAAGAACTTGGAAACAAAATTCAATCGATTTTTTGACATTATGCCAGACTTTTCAAAATTTGGAAGAAAATCAATTGACTTTTAGAAACGCAGACTTTTTGAAAACTTGGAAAATAAAAAGGTAGGTATTTAGGAAGTGATTTAGTGTTGACTTCCTCACATAATGCCGGGATTGATAAACTTAATCAATCTCTGGGAAAAAACTGTTGAATTGCCGATTTTATGTTTCCGACTTTTAAAATCTTGAAGGGAAAAATCATGTTGATTTTCAGATAAATATCACAGATGGGGGAGAGGGAGGAGGAGGGGGATCAATGAATCGCCAAAACTATTTTATCATTTTCACCTATTAAATTTTCAAAGAAGACGTTCTGATATTTTTTCAGATTTTTTCTTAAATTTGGAATTCGGATTTGAAACTTTCCTCGGAGATCGAGGAGACTTTACACCCATTTTTTTCAGTTTTCAGGCAGGATGAAGCACGTTTTTGGAATAATGAAAAAAATAAAATTTTATCTCCTCACACCCCCCTCACCCCAAAAAACTAATATCAATTTTTCATGATCCTCTTGTCGTGATTTTCAGCAGTGATGGCAAAACTATTACATTTCAGTTTTAGGTTTCAGTTTTTAGTTTCGGTTCTGCTCATTTCAGTTTAAATTTTAGCTTCAATTTCTTCATTTCAGTTTTTTTTTTTTCAATTTCAGTCCTATAGTTTCTCTCATTTTTTATTTGTAACATTTTGGGTGGAAATAGAAAAAAATTTAATATTCTAGTTTGAGTTTTTAGTTTTACTCATTTCAGTTTCAGTTTTAGAGACATTTTTTCCATTTCAGTGTCGGTTTCAGTTTTATACATCATTGATTTTCAGCTAATTTTCATCAAGTTCTCAAGTTCTATTAATTGTGATTCGTCAACCTGAAAAAACTACATCCCTGCTCTCAAAGAATAATAGTACCTAACGTTTCAAAATTTTCTGATTTTTTCCACAATTTTGCCAAGTTTTTTCAGTTTTTTTTTCAAGTATTAAAATTTTAAATGCTTTAGTACGATTTTTTTTCTTTTCTTATGAAACGAGCTAATTTTTTGGTAAAATTTGGACAATTTTTGAGTAATGAACTTTTAGCAAAACAGTGAAAAGCAACTCAAGTCACCTCAAAGAAAAATAAAAAACAATGTAACCAAGGTTGAATGAAGGAAACAAATAATAAAAAATGAATCCTCAATTCAATTCTTGGATTTTTTCAAATTTTTGAGATAAGAATCTGGAAATCGATTTCTATACTTGGATCGACTCTCCGACATGAATCGAATACAACACCTTTAAAATAATACTAGAGCTTTTGCCAAAAGTTGATACTGCTCCAGTATTTTGAAATCACCCCAAAAGATGCTGTAGTGAACTTTTGCAGCTGAAATACTTCGACAACTAAAAATTAGGTCTCACGGTTTGGGTGGTCATGCTTTTTATATGGCCCAAATTGCAGTTCGATCGATATTAACGGGTTGTAAAGATTTCATTATAAGTAACTACCCCCTCCCTACCCTTTTTTCTAAAAAAGCTTTCTCTTTATTTGCACAAAATTAAGAAAAACATTAAAACTAGATAACATTTTGTACAGCACTTTCAAAAAAAAAAAAAAAATGAGTATAAGATGAAAAAATATTTTCAGTAAAAATACTCCCATCAAAACTTCTTTTCCAGAAAAATTTACAAAATTTTCCCCCTCGAAAATGAGGATTTTGTAACAATGGGATCTTTTAATGAGAGAGGGAGGGAAAGGGGGTAAAATAATAATTTTTACAGCTAGAATTTTCAGTATTTTTTTTTTTTTAAGTTTTGTAGCAGTTCTCTTTCAATTTCAAACTAAAGATTATGATAATAGAAATTTTTAAATGGTGAGATGAAAAAAACCAGATGCCATTTCAAGGGTGTGAACAAAAAGTCAAGGAGAGACGATTCTACCTCCCCTCACCTCTCGCTAACTCGTCACTGATCTAACTTATCGAATTCCAAATTTTTAGCTTTTAGAAATAATTGTGAGTTTAAACCATAATATTTTCAATATCCGCTCACTCTATTCCAAAATCAACTTGCCCATGCAGCCATCTCAGCTACCGAGTTTCAGGGCTTTCATCTCGTCACATTTGGTAAAACCAACAATGAACCGATGATATTATGGACCATGCAAGTTGACGACAAAGGTGTCAGATATTATATAGGCACAAGGCACAATAGATGATTGTTCGGGTCAATTAATATCTATCGATACCGCCTCGAGCTGCTGGAGCAATTGTGTGTTTTCAAACAAAGTCTCATATAGTTAGATCCTTAGATCTAGGGCTACTTATGTATACGAAATCAATTTACCATACACATTATTTTTCCTTTTAATTTCAACCAGAGTCGAGAGGTTCGCGGTTATAAGATGAAAAAAAAATGACAGCAGGGAAATCACGCCGCAGATTATGATTTTATAACAACGTCGTCATTTTACAGGTACCTACGACCACCAATCGATCTTTGACTAGATAATTAACAACTCTGGTAACCGAATGAATTACGTAAAAGAAAAGAAAAGAAAAAAAAACACACAGAAAAATCACACCGGAGTGTTGATGTAAAACAAAACGTAGAACGTAGGTTGAATTTCATGCGGTTACCGGTAAAACGTGGGTACAAAAAGGTGAAATGAATCATAAACACGTCATGTACCAGTATACCTATAGCCGGTTCAAATTGATAGATTTTGAAACAAACCTAGATGGAGATCTGATTTTCCCCCAATACCACATCAAAATGGACCCTCGCCTTCACAAACTCAAAATGCAACACTCACCGGCCAATATCGATTATTACCGTATCGACCATCATACGGTATCCTCTGCTGAGCCCGGATAAATCCAAAGTTTACCAAGATACTCAAACAAACGATGCTCCTGGAGATGCCGAAAAATACCACCATTTCGTCGCCGATTCCAGGCTTCGCACATATTATCACTATACACTGCAACTACACTAAACTCGCGTTATAAAATTTCCAAAATTTAATCTTCAACAACGATTCAAATCGGCTTCAAAATTCAAATTCGAAAAAAAAGTACTCATTTAGAAAAGCCAGACCGCGAACTCGAACTGGATTTGAAAAAATCGTACAAAACCGACGAACAGAAACAGAACCGGCTCCGGATCTACTGCGCTGTGAGTGTGTATCTCGGATCACTCGAAGCGTATTACTAACGTCGTTCGAAGCAGTTCGAATATACTACCTGAACTACATTATGAAAAAAAAAATAGGTTCATCGACGCGCGAGAGGCTTCCCCACGGCTCATGGTGCGCTCATACACCTGTATGCGAGCAGTATATCCATCGTATACCTGTAATACTGCTGCCTATGAACCATTATTATTATTCATTGTTACATGGTTAGATTTTTTTCAGTGATACCAAGACTACGGCGACGTATGGCGCTTAGACTACCATTTTCACGCGACAGACTCATTCTCATTCACGTGCGTACACAATGACCCGATTTTTCCCCCAGATAATCTCTCACCGGTGATCTGAATTTTGGTTAATTTTCTCCCTAATGAACGAGGACGAAGAGGAAGAGGAGGATAGATACAGGTATTGTTGACAAAATCAACTGTTGTACTGTATACGTATTGATCGCAGACTCACAGAGTGCTACAAAGAGACGAGTTTCGGGCGTTGCTGATTTCGAGCTGCAATGATCGAAATTACAAACCATGTGTTTCCGACTACAACTACAGATCATGTCGCAGGGGAATAGATTGCTAGGTAGGCAGAACGTACAACATCCAAATTAATGGTTATGAAAAAATTCCAACTCAAATGACGCTTCCCGCAAGACCCTACAATTTGTAGTTCATCATACAGGGAGAGAGATTGGAGAAGCGTCATCGTGCCAATTTCAATATCCAACTGCAACTTGGAACGCCGGCGCGACGATTCTGAATCGAATATCGCGCCATCGTCGTATCACACATGTCGGGCCATTTACTCGACTCGTATTCTAGATCGATAAATTTCCCATCAACTGGCACAAGGTCGAACCGAATCGAAATGTTTGTATTTGTACGTAATGTAGTGTGTACTACGAAATCGAAAGTTGACAAACTTTTTTTTACGTCGCTGAGCGTGAGCGCTGACAACCAAAATAAAAATGGCGAAAAAACCATCTGGTGATTTGTCAGCATCATGTACCGATGGGCAAGTTTCATTTTCACTTTTCAGGTACATTTCCTTTCGCTGTGTGGGATCGAAATCGACGAGAAAGAGGAGATACGTGAATGATGGAAATATGAGAAGACGATTTTTCGACATTTTTCGCGATAAGAATGCGACGAGATGGTTTACGAGATATGTACGATGGCTGTGTCCTCGAATACGCGCGTATCACGCGATTATCACGCGATAGATGAGTCTATATAGTAGATGATAAATGCAAATTTAACGTGTCGACGCCCTTGAAAAAAGAGTAGATCGATACGCGAGAAGGTTTTTCATCGATTTTTCCTCAAATGAACTGTCATTCTCCCCTCACAGGTGGATTTTTACGGATTTTTTTCAGCGATGGCGTGACTAAAAATCAAAGGCGATCATCTTCTTGAGCTTAATTTTACCCTAAGTAGTTTCCTGGATGACTCACGATCAGAGTCAGAACAGTCTAATTTTTCCATGTTGGAAAAAACGGGGATGGGTGAAGATGGGAAATCAGAAAGAGAGCCCCTTTTCAAATCGATGAGCATTCTCACAAAGTCGCGGAGGGTTCAAAAAGGCACATCCGGAGCTGCTTGAACAACCATGACACGTTTTTGGCCTCTTGAAGTCAATAAAGATGGATTCGAGTGATCAGAAAAGTTTGGAAATCACCCAAATATAAATGTCAAAATTTTATTGAATCAAAATTGGAAAGTTTCCTACGAATTTGGACGCAGGCAAAATCTCGAGTCTCTTCGAAAAATCAGTAAAATTGATATTAAATTGGCTGAACCCCCCCCCCCCTACCGATAAAAATTTGATAAAGGCTCATTAAATTCAGCTTAAACGATACGTAAATTTCCCAAAATTGATGAAAAATTGAGAAAATTTACACGAAAACTGTTAAAAATGAAATGTAATTGTTAAAAATGAAAAAAAATTGTCTGAAATGATGTAAAATGTTCTCAAAATTGACAAAAAATTGAATACAAATAAAAAGAATTAAATACTCGAAAATCATTACAAATCAAATAAAAAGTAAGCAATAAAATATCGCGAAAATTGCTCGAAATATCGAAAAAAATGTCTAAAAATGAACCTTAAATTGAAAAATTTGAAACAAAAATTGTTAAAAATGAAGAAAAATAGATGCAATTGTTTCAAAGTTTCGATAAATATTGCAAAAGATGACGAAAAAATGATGAACATTGCTCGAAATCCTCAGAAAAATTAATAAAATCAACACAAAAAATGGTTGAATCACGACAAAAAAACAAAAATGCATAACTTTTTTAAATTGATGAAAAATTGGCTACGTTTATAATTATGAAAATCATTATAAATTGAGGAAAAGTTGAAGAATACCATAAAAATTGAACAAAATATCAATAATGAAAAAATTTTCAAAATTGACCTTAAATTAGCGAAATTCACATGAAAATCATTAAGAATATTGGTTAAAATGTTACAAAAGCGATCAAAATCACATTTCAAAAGCTCAGCAAACCACAAAAAAATTTAAAAAAAACAAAAAAAATAAAAAATGAAAAAAATGAATTTCAAAATTTCAAAATTTGTTTTAAAAACGCCAGAAAATTAAAAAAATGAACTTTACAATGATTGAAGATGAGAAAAACTTCGTGATAAATTTGTAGTCAATTTAGAAAAAAAATGTTCATTAGCTAGGTACCAGAAATTTTGATTAACTCAATTTAAACTTTTTGAAAAGAACATGAGAATTTAGAATGAATATTCGCTTGTTTAAGAATATTTTAAAATTAAGAGCATAATAAAAGCCATCAGATTGAAAAAATCTTCAGAAAAACTTGCAAAAATCTACTTACGAGTAAAATCCAAACATTTCAAAAATTTTTCAAAATTATTCAAAATTTCATCTAAAATTACGTTGACAAAAAATTCATCAAAATTGAAATAATTTTCAAATAATTGTAGCTACCCAAGAAAATATTTTTGAATCATAAAAGGTCCTACACCGGATCAGAAGTTCATCAAAAATCCAACCAAAATCATCAAAAAATCTATTCAAGATTGTAACATTAAAAAATTGAACAAAAATTTCACCAAAATTGAAGAAAAAATCCAAAAATTCTTCAAAAAATGCCATCAAGGTACAGATATTTTTAGAATCAAGTATTCAGAACCAGCACATTCAAAATAATCAAGGAAAAACCAATTTCTCCAAAAAAAAAACCGCATGAGAGAAACCATTTAGGTAAATACGTAAAAATCATCAAAATTATTTCAATAAATGAGTAAATTTTTCAAAAAATTGTTCAAAAAATCAGTCATCAAAATGGAAATAATATCTCCGAAGAATTTCCCAAAAACCTACCAATTAAAAATTGAAAAATCGTACAAAATTCTTTCACAAATTCGTCTGAAATCCTGTCAAAATGATTCAAAAACTTGATCATCAAAATAATTGCGAAAAAATCCATTAAAATTGAAGCGATTTTCAGAAAAATTGTACGAAAATTTGTCTAAAATTGAAAAATTTCACAGACTTTTTTCGACAGTTCACCAAACATTCTCTCAAAAATTTCGAAAAAAAAACTCTCAAATGGGTTCGATTTCATTTTACTCAAATTTACTTTTCAACTCCAGGGTGGATTTTATACTGAAGTTTTGCTTTTTAGCGATTCTACCATCTGATGTTTTTGGATCTCATGATATATTAATTCTAAAAAATTGAAGACTGCAAAAAATTTTCATTTTTTCTTTAAGTAAAATTACTCACCTATTTCTAAAGATTTCTAAAGTTTTGACAAGAAATGAAAATTGTTCAAAAAAATCTCACAGCCTTAAATTTTTCGGGCTTATTCAGAAAGCTTTGGACGGGAATCAATTCGTACATGAGGAAAAACGAGGTAGGAATCATTACAGGCCATTTTTTAACAGATAAGTGCATGGGCAAATGCCCACCCAGTGACTTAGCTTTGCCCACCCAGTAAATTCGATTTGCCCAAGAAAATGTTTAATTTGCACTCAAAATCACCAATCTATTCTCTAAATTATTATTTTTTTCAAAAGCTTTTACCCTCGCTTCGCTCGGGCTAACTTGATTTTCTTTTTCTCAAATTATTCATAACTGTGCTTGGAAAGCATTTTTTTTAAATGTCTGCAGTGGAGACTATTTACTTTAAAATTATTGTTGTTTTACTTCTAAAACCTATAAATTTTGAAAAACTTTTGCCCTCGCTTCGCTCGGGCCAATTCGATATTTACTTCTTTGCAATTAGAATTTCAAGACACCATTATAGTCCGGCATATGACAATAGGAGTAATTGCACCCCCCGCCGATCCTCCGGGACAACTTTTTTCTTGAAGGGGACATCCCAAGGAACATTTTAAAGCAAAGTTGCCAAAAAAAAAGTTGGCCTTACTTACAAAATGGCGGCCATTTTGATTGACAGGTCAGCCGAAATCGCAGATTTTGCGTTTTAACATAGGACTTGCACGAACTTTTTCAAACTTTACAAAGGTAGATCGAAAGATCATGCAACAATGTATCACCTGTCAAAATTTCAAGTGCTAAAGTGCGTTTTTCGATTTTTGGTGAATTTTTGAAAATCGAATTTAGGCCAAAAATGAGGGAAAAAATCAAAATTTTACCAAATTGACTTAGAAAGCTAAAATTTGGGATATACCCTATTTTCGACATGCCAAATCGATTGGAAACGGTTTCAACCCGTTTTGAGCAGTTCTGGAGCCTCCAGCAAATTTTTGAAACTCGAAATTCCCACAAAATTCCATCAAATTGGAGTTGTAAAGCTGAAATTTATTCTAAAAACTAATTTCAATACGCTACGAAATACTGCAGATGAATTTATTTCAAGTCGTTTTGGAGCCTCCAGCGACTTTTCGAAAATTCCTGAAACCTCCAGCAGATTTTTGAAACTTTAAATTTTCACAAAATTTCATCAAATGAAGATGGAAAGCTGAAATTTACTGTACACTCCATTTTTAACACCCTCTGAAGACGACTTCAAGTGGGTTCAAGTCATTCTAGGGCCTCCAGCGACTTCTTTTGAAAATTACTGGAGCCTCCGGCAGATTTTTGAAACTTTTTATTTTCACAAAATTTCATCAAATGGAGATGGTTAGCAGAAATTTACTCTACACTCCAATTTTAACACCCTCTGAAGACGACTACAGGTGGGTGCAAGTCATTTTAGGGCCTCCAGCGACTTTTTTGAAAATTACTGGAGCCTCCAGTAGATTTTTTAAACTTGAAATTTCCCGCAAAATTAATTTATCAAATGGAGTTGGCAAGCTGAAATTTACTTCGCAGATTACATGGCGGTTTCAAATGGTTTTGAAGCTTCCAGCTACTTTTAGGAAATTTCAATTTTCCAAAAAAACGTCATACAACCTTTCAAAAAGTTGCTGGAGCCTCCAAAACGACTTGAAATTCACCAGCAGTCAACTACCGTAGCGTATTGAAATTAGTTTGCTGAATGAATTTCGACTTTCCATCTTGGTTTGATAAAATTTTGGGGAAATTTCAAGTTTCAAAAATCTACTGGAGGCTCCAGTAATTTTCAAAAAAGTTGTTGGAGGCTCTAAAATGACTTGAAATCCACCAGAAGTCGTTTTCAGAGTGTGTTAAAATTGGAGTGTAGAGTAAATTTCAGCTTTCCATCTCCATTTGATGAAATTTTGTGAAAATTTAAAGTTTCCAAAATCTGCTGGAGGTTTCAGGAATTTTCGAAAAGTCGCTGGAGGCTCCAAAACGACTTGAAATAAATTCATTTGCAGTACTTCGTAGCGTATTGAAATTAGTTTTTAGAATAAATTTCAGCTTTTTACAACTCCAATTTGATGGAATTTTGTGGGAATTTCGAGTTTCAAAAATTTGCTGGAGGCTCCAGAACTGCTCAAAACGGGTTGAAACCGTTTCCAATCGATTTGGCATGTCGAAAATAGGGTATATCCCAAATTTTAGCTTTCTAAGTCAATTTGGTAAAATTTTGATTTTTTCCCTCATTTTTGGCCTAAATTCGATTTTCAAAAATTCACCAAAAATCGAAAAACGCACTTTGGCACTTGAAATTTTGACAGGTGATACATTGTTGCATGATCTTTCGATCTACCTTTGTAAAGTTTGAAAAAGTTCGTGCAAGTCCTATGTTAAAACGCAAAATCTGCGATTTCGGCTGACCTGTCAATCAAAATGGCCGCCATTTTGTAAGTAAGGCCAACTTTTTTTTTGGCAACTTTGCTTTAAAATGTTCCTTGGGATGTCCCCTTCAAGAAAAAAGTTGTCCCGGAGGATCGGCGGGGGGGTGCAATTACTCCTATTGTCATATGCCGGACTATTAAGTAGTAATGAAATTTAGAAAAAGTTGAAATTTGAAAAATCGAATTCTTACATTAAAAATTATGTTCTTCTACTCATTGAACAACAAATTTTCCGAAGCTTCTGCCCTCGCTTCGCTCGGGCCAATTTGGTTCTCTTCTACACAATTAGAATTTCAAAAAAATCTATAGTTGAATTTGAAAAATGTTGACATTAGACAAACTGAATTCTTTCATCAAAATTGACGCTGTTCTGCTTCTAAAATTGCAAATTTTCCAAAACAAATTTGTAATGCGAAAAGCAGAAAAATTCTAGAAATACTCATAATACTCAAAGCATATGGAAAACGCAAATTTTTCATTTTTATCTGAACAGAACAACTCGATTTTAGAGGTGATTTTCTGAAAACCTTTCATGATGTGTAATGATTTTATAAAAACAGTGGTAAAATTCCACACTTTTTGAAAAATTAGATCCCAAAATGATAAAAAGGCCATTTTTGCATGTTTCATTTCAAATTTTTACTCGTGAGTGGGGGCAATGGCCCCCTTCACCCCTCCCTCTGGCTATGCCACTGTCCCCTTGCCCACCCAGTGAACATTTCTTAAAAAATGGCCTGGGAATCAATTTGGCCATTTTTTGTATACTCTGAGAATCAACTCAACAACTTCCCTTTAGACAGAAAAAATAATTACAAAAAATCCTTTGGACCCCAATTTTTTATTTTTTAAAATTTTGAAGGAGCTTCGTACAAGGAAATCAACATTATTTGGAGAATCGATTGAGCTTTTTTTTTCTTGGAAAATGACTGTTTTAAATTAATGTAATTTTGACATAGAAATGAGAAATTTAGAAAAAAAACGCCGACAGATTTATTCCATTTTTTTTTTTTTTTTTTTTTTTTTTTTTTTTTTTTTAATTCCAACTCCAAATAAGAGTTCCACGCTCAAGAAAATTGAAATAGTTTACGGGACCACAAGAGGTTTTTTTCTTGAAAAGGGGTCGTATTTAGAAGAATTCTGACGCAGAAATGGAAAATGTCCTCGAATATATATTTTTTAGCCAAATTTTTGTAAAAAATGATGGCTATTGCGGTAGGCCCAACTTTGGATAAAAAGGTCGGGGATGAAAAATTTTGATAGTTCTCGACGTTTTGAGCTCAGACTAGACGTTTCCCGGTGTGTCAGTTTTTATATATATATCTATATGGAACTTGCTTACTATCCGAGACCCGGTACATCGTACTGACGATCCGAGGCCCGCGTCTTTGACACTTAGAAAAATTTTAAAGAGTGCCTGGTAAATTCGTTCGCGCATGCGCCTTGCTAGCGGCTATCAAGTCTGGTCTAGAGCCGTTGGTGCGATCTCCAAGGAGTGATTTATACAGGAATGACGCGAGTATGAAGTTTCTGTGTGGGGTGAAGTAAGGTAAGCTGTATATACTGTAGGTATGATACCTACTTTGTGAGTCCCAGACAAAAATTTGTCTATGGCATCCCTGAAGTGTGTACATCATGAAAATATAGTTTTTAATAGGAAAACGTTCCGAGACCCGCTAACGGGCCTCGGAACGTCGCGTCGGGTCTCGGATAGTCGACGTCATTTCCAGAAACGGGCCTGTATAAGCTGTAGCAAGCCTGTATTTATATGTTTATATGTTTATATATATAGAAGTTTCACCGAAACTTGAATTTTTTACTTTTTAAATCAAGAGACGTTCTAATGAATGAAATGGGATAAAACTTGGACAATAGGGTTCTTTTGGGAGCTAGAGGTGACCCCTGCAGTGGGGAGGGTCAAAGTTCAAAATTACAGAAAGGTCATTTTTTTGGAGGGGCATAATATGGCCCCAAAAAGATGAAAAGAGTCCAAAATTATACCATTGGTCAGTACTCTCATTGTGATCAACATTTCCAAATTTCAGTTTCCTAGGTCATCCCCACTCTGATTGAGGTGGGAAAAACCACATTTGACCCCTATTTTTGACCCCCTCACCCCTAAAATTGACCGTAGGAGTCCAAATTTTCAGCATACAATGAGAGGGTGCCCCTTGAGTGCTTTTTGCAAGTTTCAACCTTCCAACCCCACTTGACCCCTCTCCAGGGTCAAAAAAGTGTATTTTTGCGTGTTTTTTGATGTTTAGCCAAGCCTACAGCCCCTCCAAATTGACCTAGAGGGTCCAAATTTTTACAGTACATTGGGAGGATGTACCCGAAGTGCCTTTTGCAGGTTTCAACCTTCCAACCTCATTAGACCCCTCTCCAGGGTCAAAAAAGTGGAGTTTTTCATCAATTATATGGGTTTTTTTGACAATTTTGACGTTTAGCCAAGCCTACAGCCCCTCCAAATTGACCTAGAGGGTCCAAATTTTCACAGTGCATTGGGAGAATGTACCGGAAGTGCCTTTTGCCGGTTCAAACCTTCCAACCCCATTTCACCTGTTTCAGGGTCAAGACAGGTTTGTTACCACCTTTTTTGAAGGAGGAAGAAGAGAGTTATAAGAAGGAAACATTGGAAGGAGAGAGTTGGGCAAAGCCCAAGGGGGGTTCAGGGGGGACAAAGTCCCCCCCAAACACTGGCGAAGCACAGGAGCGAAGCGAGGGTGCGAGTAGTTCAACTGAAGCATAGAACATGAAAAAAAGACACCTGTTGGAGGTAATTGGGCGAAGCCCAAGGGGGGCGGGGGGGACAAAGTCCACCCAACACAGGCGAAGCACAGGAGCGAAGCGAGGGTGCGAGTAGTTTAAGCGAAGTGCAGAGCATGAAAAAAAACGTGCGTAGGAGGTAGTTGGGCGAAGCTCAAGGGGGGTGCATGGGGGACTTGTCCCCCGAAATACAGGCAAAGCACAGGAGCGAAGCGAGGGTGCGAGTAGTTCAAGAGCCCTCAATATTTCTAGCACAAAAATTTGGCTCTTACGTAGCGGCAGACTGCTATGACTTTTTTTTTTTTTTTCAATAATGCTGAACACGAATAAATCACCCTCCTCCAGCAGAGGCGAGACGAAGTGATGTACTGGGAAGAGGAGGAGAAGGAGCGGGACGAGACTGAAATTTTTCAACTTTGCTCACTATTTATAATTCAAGAAGTTAAAAACACATGGTTTTTGTTCATTCTTTGATTTTCCCTGTTTACACATTCGACTTCTCTCACTGAGCTTTCTCTAAAAATTCCCAACCCTTTTCCAAATGTTTCTGTCCTGAGGGGGAGCAACCCCCTCCCCCCGTTGGACACGTCTTTGTTATTCGCCACCTTAATTAGGACCAAATTGTTGAAATATAAACAAAATGTAAAATATCGAACTGTATGTCTTTGAGGATGCCAAACACGAAAATGGGCTTTTTTCGACCTGACTTCTTCCACCTTTCCCCAAGTTCCCAGATCTCAATTCCCACTAAAGTCACCATCTAGGAGCACTGGAACCCACATAGTATAGTCATATCCACAAAACTAGGCTTACACAGCTCACTTAGATCAGTTTATAAACCACTGTCACTAGCTGCATCGAACCTGAATCAATTCACATCACATCACTTCCTCCAATACATATCCGTAGGAAGGTAAAGATATTGCAATCTTTAATTCAACGCATCCATCATCTCGTCCAAGTAGATATTTCAAAACACTACACAGTACGTACAGTACACACTGCACAGTCCACACAGTCTACATACACTCATAACGTACTGCTCCATAGGTATCACTCTCGCCAACACTGCTGCGAGTCCGCGACCGATAAATCGGAGAAATAAACGAATTACCGTGTATACGGAAATCGCAACGGTACACACGTATTACGTACCCGTGGCGTTGACAGATACCAGTCGCGAATGCAATGACATCATAAACAAATTGACACCGTACCCTATGTACATTCGAACACATAGTAATCTACGTGATTATAATTTGAAATATGGCTTACGCCTTAATATGACATCATTGTTGACTAATTTTAGAAATTTCATCGAGCCTATCCGTTAATCATAGCCGACAATCCGACCACGTATGCCCATTTCCACTAAGGACACTCGAACAATCGACAATAGCTGCTCGTATCCGGTCACCATCCTAGGCTGAATTCTGAAATGCCAACTTACCCGCTGTGAGCATTTATACGAGTCAAAATCTTTACAAAATCTTTCGATGCGTTTTTGCTATGAAAACAAAACCAATCTCGATGATATTTCCATGTTCATCCGCGAGGTATACGATGGGATTGGGATGCAACGGCAATGTTTGAGAACTAGTCTTTTTTTTAATGATATATCTACCCGGCGAGGGAGAGTGCGGCGCGGGCAACATCACTCAGCCGGAATATTTAGCTTCCGGTTATGCCGACGATGAGTGCGCAATTCCGTTCCAAAGCAACAATGTTAAACTACTCCCACAAAACCTTACAAACATCGAAATTTCATTAATTGAAATCACAAACTGGGGGAAGAAAAAAAAATGAATTGAAAAATTGAAGCTAGTTATCGAACATGGTGAATGAGGGGAAGGGGGAGGGGAAAACAACTCGTCGCGACTCCGGCTACCTTGCGCCGTGAATAATTTCACGCATCCTGCGATAATGAAATTCCAATTCATTGGTAAAGAAAACGAACGTTTATGAACTTGAAAAATATACACGTGACAAACCAGCCATAACCGCGCGTAAATTAGATGATAAATTAGTTAAAATTCTCCTCTTCAATATATACAAAGTCGAATCCACTCAGACGTTGATGAATTTTAGTTTTGACACGCGTACGCCTGCGCTGTAATTAACGCGCGTCACTCATACAGAATAATGTATAACTGTATACGAGAGTCGAGAGGGAATTTTAAAACGAGCAATTTTTTTTTATTTTTTTTGCCAGCCGAGGTGTTCCGTTCCGTTCGTTTACATAAGGTATTATAAAAATTCATACGGCGATGAATAATTTTAAAATGTTATTTATTTTTACCTTCGTTATTATAAATGGTATATGCCATGTGATAACAATGATGCACTAATGTAGCTCAAATGGATATATACATAGTGAGCATACACACATAGATAGTAGTACTCGTACCTACGAATTGTTTTTCCCTTGCATTTGGGTCAAGGATACAGAACACTTAGGACAGATAACGATTCGGCAAAACCTCCTCGGACTAGTGTAAAATATGTACTTTTTTTACAACCGTTAACGAGTAAATTAGCTCGGAAATTGGAATTTTAACGCGAGACGTTGTAAATGGTGATCGAAACTTGATAGTTGGTAGACATAGGTACACGCAGATTCTTGTACCTACGAGTACACCAAACTTATTACTTTTATGTTATGCAATAAGTCAGACTTTTTATTCCTAAGGATTCGTAAAGGTATATTTACAAAGACCCAGCGAACAAGGGATCAAGAGGTGTCTTAAGCATTCGAATCTTTTGCATCGAATAATGCTTTCGAATTCGCGAATCAGAATAAGATTCAGTGAAACTGAGTGTAAATGATACCCAATCGCTTCTCGAACCGAAAATGAAGCAGAGTCCTCCAATTTCAGTCAGATTTTTCTTACAGACTGTCTCATTTTCTTCAAAATGAGGAATCGAGGCCTCGCGCCTCGAGAGACACCGAAGGGTCGAATTCAAAAAATAAACAGATATTTGAACTCATCAATCTCGAATTAGTAGGAATCAATATGTCACACCATACTTTCACAATATTTCATTTTTTTTTTAAATCGGAAGCTAGAGGGAGGGACCTCGAGGGGCTATATGCAAAAAAATAAGCGAGTATTTGAATTCAGCATCCTCGAATGGTCCTATTTAGGGCACTAGGGAGGCAGAGAGCTCACAAGAGAACCTTTCGAGACAGAGGACGAGCCAAATGGGAGGGGGGAAGAGGTGGGGGTGGCTCATCCTGCCGCAGAAAAATGTTGGCAAAACGTTGAGAATTTTTGGAATAAATTGAGTGAGTTGGAAAAAGTTGGGAAAAACTCGTGTAAGTTGCAAAAATCAAAGAATTTTCTAAAACCAAATCAATAAAAAAATTTGTATTTTTTGTAGAAAATACTTCTTTTTAAAAATTTTAAATCATTTAATTTGTTCAAACCACATCTGGCTAATTGACTGGAAAAGTCTGTTGGGAGGGAGGGGGAAGAAGGGAGGGATCTGAGGCAAACATTTTGGAAAATCTGGCAGAAATAGTTGAGAAAATGACAGTCTCACCTCCTCCCCCCCCCCAAAAACACTGTAGAGGGTAAATGAGGATCCAAAGCACTCCGCTTAGTAGAGAATATATGCCCTTGGTTGTCGGTAATGGTAACACTGCTGGTGCAGTGCTATCTAGTGGATTAGTTCCATGAGATATGGCGAGTCGGCAACGACCAAAATAGCCGGCTGTGTCTGCTTTGCAGTTGTCGGAGGTTGCTCAGGGTAATCGCTCCTCTGGATGGAAGTCGGGATAACAAGCCTTGAGTAGAACTGCATGGACATGTGTGTAATTATAGATCTAGGTACATATTACCTATAAGTGGTGCAATGTATGTTCATTAAGAGAACCTCAATAAAGTGTTAAAAGTGATTTATCATCTTTTATGTCATTGTAAAGTGACTTAGTGAAAGGGTATTAATTAGCCGAGTATACCCAGGACAGGTACCAGGAACCAATTCCTCTCTACAGAGCACAAAGTTCCCGCCTATTTTCTCTCTACATTGGCGCCCCACGTTGGGCGCCAATGTAGAGAGAAGATAGGTGGAAACCAAATCCTCTCTACACAGCACGAAGTTCCCACCTATCTTCTCTCTACAACACATCATTTTGTCACACCTCTGCTTCGAGATATCACTCTCCAATTTGGAAAGGACCGCAACTTTTGAAAAAATCAACTTCTGAAACCCTTGTAATTAAAATTTGAGTAGCTTGAATTACTTTTTTGATTTTTGGTGAATTTTTCAAAGTCCAAAACTCACCATTACACGGAAAAAAAAATTAATATCTACTATTTCAGTATAATAACCGGATCCCATTCAAGCAATATTTTTGAATGGGATCCGGTTACTGTTTGAAATATGTAGTAAAAATTATCCATACTTTTTTTTTCCGTGTAGCTTCAAACATTTTTTTTTTCAGTTCTGAATCTAATTTACTCCCCCTCCCTTCCTCCACCCCATTCATCATGAAATTATGATAAAAATTAAACAAAAAAAAAATCATCAAGCTTGAAGTAATGAAGAATTGCCCAAAATTTACTAAATACTTTTGGGAATAACACACAGGAACAAAAAGAGACGAAAAAAATGATTTTCAAGACATAGCAATAATTTGGTCAGTTTCTTTTCAATGGTCAAAAATAAGGCAAATTTGTAAAAAAAAAAAACTCACCAAAAGTCGAAAATAATTGAATGAAATTTACGAACAAAAAAAACTATGAAATATCGTAAGTAAAACAAAAAAAAAAACTCAAAAATGCGGGAACATTTGTAAAAGTAATCTTAAAAAAATGGAAAATTTGCTAAAACATCATCAAAGTTGCATCAAAAATTAAAAACCTCGAAAATTTGTAAAAAATTGACTAAATGCACATAAAAACTGCTAAAAATACACGATGGAAAAATTATTTGAATTTTCGTAAAATTTCATGAAATGACGTAACTTAAAATTACACAAAATGAGTTTTACTGAAAAAACTGCCTGCCAAGAAAACTGACCAAAAATCATTACTTCTGTGGTTATTTCGACATTTTGAGAAATTCGCCGAAAATAGAAAAATGAACCAGAGTAGCTGAATAATTATGAATTCCATGGTTTTTGGTCTACTCTTTCCAAGTAACCGAGAATTTTTCAAATCCGAGGCAGAAGGTTGCAGTAGTTTTCTGGTTAAAAGTTAAGACCACTTCGAAGACACCAGAGTAATCCCTCAAAAATTACTAAAATTTTAAACGCCAAAGTCTGAAAGAATGAGGAAAACGAACGGAAAAGAAAGAATTGGTTGTGCAGAATTGATGACTTACTTTACCTTGTCTCGTATTATTGGATAACTTTTTAAATTCGACTACACGGAATTTTATCTCCGACATAAATAATCGAATAACGATTAAGTATCAACGACAACAGAACCTTGTCTACAACTTAATTCAGACCTTAACCTTATACACATCTGGGTAATATGTCGATGTGCCGAAACCGTCGTTATCGGCAGCATTTTTCCTTTCCTTATTGGTGAAAAGTGACACGTTTAATGCTGCATAATCTCGCTATTAAAAAACACGTTATTTGTCATTTATGGTAAATTATCTCGGAAACATTTTCATACCTCGGTTTGGTATAAACAATAGAGTAGGCCATAAGATATAAAATATGTATTTTCAATGCACCATACCGCATTTGGTGGCATCTGCGTACACACAAACACGTAATATATTTTTCATTTCGCGAATATTTACGTCGTTTCATGGCCGACTGGATGAGTCTTTTCTGTGGCCATAACAATGGAGATGGATATTAGCTAGGCCGTTATTTTATGAGGAAGCGTTTGGTACGTGGTGGTCATTGCTGCGGCGATCGACCAAGCCATGTCCATTTCTCTATAAGAGGTACCTACGCTATACAATAACGGGATATCTTATACAGGTAGCATAGCGGAATTCACTATACGAATTGAAATTGATCGAGAAAACACACGCGGTGGTCGATGTCGTTGTCGTACGAACGACGGTGACAAAATCTAAATATTTATGGGCGCTTTCGCTGCTCGCGTAGATCTAGATTAGGCATTCGCAGAAAAACTTTGCAGAATGATGATGGAATTGTGTAATTCAGCACCAGGATACGCGATGGCGATATTGCCGCGGTGAACCGGTGAGAGACTGTTTCGAACACGATTTACCAATTAAACGCGACGGAAGTATCGTCGTAAATTGCACGGGGAAAAAAATTATACTCGCGATGACGTCGTTTAAATGCAATTTTAATACCGCGGGGGTAATGATGCTTGGCACATGTAAAATATTAATAGAGCCGAGATTAAAAAAAAAAAAAAAAAACATTATGGACGGCGCCCTGAGCGATACGTGAACAAATACATTCGTGTGAGGATAGATATTAATTAATACCATCGATGTGATAATTTTGCGTTGAAGTGATTAGGGCCTCAAATGCGGGTTGAGATGAGAAGTATTTCCCTACAAAGAGGCCTTTTTCAGCGAGTTTCAATTTCTTTGTATATCCTCAAGCTCTTCAAATTAACCTAGAAGACTGGAATTTAGCTCGCAAAGGTACTGAAGAATGCATTAGATTTGACTGAAAAATGTCGAATCGTTGATGCAGTCCCCTCAATCCACCCTCCTGCTCTTTTCAGCAGCACAAAAACAATTTTTGACACCATTCATCGAACATTTTTCAATTTTGTCCCATTACTCTCAGAAGCACTTTCAAATTAACCTTGCAGATTGAAATTTGGCATGCATTTGAAATATAGAGGAGCCACCCTAAAGGATGCCGAAACTAGGCGTATTCCGAGTGGGGAGGGGGGGGGGGTTGACAGAAATTTGCCAACCCAATTTTACCGAATAAAAAAGTAAGATTTTCAATGTGAAATAAAAGACGAGAAGACAATTTTCTCTATTGATACGTATAATATGTAGGTAGGTAATTCGATAGGTATTTATAGCCTAATGACTTTTTTGGGGGGTGCCTAAAGTGGGGGGCGTTAAAAAAAAGGGTTCAAAATTACGAATATACAGGGAGCTTAGTTAAACTTTTTCATCAAGATATTGAATATATACCTCAAAACGTTACGTTTGGCGCAAATCGTAGGGTTCTAGTTTTCCAGGGGTTCCCAAAATTTCGAAATTGCGAAAAAATGGAAAACTGGATTTTTGAGTACCAGCGGAAAGTTTTATTGCGCTCAAAATTTGGTAGAATGAAGGTCTTTCAGATACTAATAAACTGTAAAAAGCTTTTTAGGGGGGCTCAAAGGGGTAGGTTCAAAATTGTGGTTCCAAAATTTTCCAAAAATCAACCCCCCTTCAATTTCTGCCCACGAGGGTCGAAAATAGGAAAATCACCTCGCATAACGTTCATCAAGTTCAAACAGATATTTTACGCTAAAAAAGTTTTTGAAAATAATACTCAGTGGTTCCTAAAATTCTTTTTGTAATCACAACTTTGAAAACCCCTGGAGCCCAAAAAATGGTCATTTTGGGTTAACCAACCACCGATTCGTATTTTAGATATTTATTAGTACTCATAATATATTTTCAGAGTGGTCCAGTCGATAATTGTCGTAGGGCCAAAAAATGGCCTTATCGGGACTCCTCCTTACCTAAGTAGTCCGAGTGTAATAGCGAGGGCAAACGCTTTTGAAAATTCGTATAAATTTGACAAGAGAAAAAACAATGTTTTTTTATGTGAGGAAGATGATTGATTTTTTTGGCTTCAAAGTTTCAGGATTTGAATGTTTTTTTTTTTTTTTTTTTAAATTGAAACGCCAACAAATCTGAGTGAAACGAGGGCTGAAGTTTTCGAAAATTTATAATTCAAAAATGTGCAATTCAAGAACCATGGAAGTCGGCAAATGACTTTATTAAGGCTAAAAATTTTCAAAAATCGACTTCGGTGACTTTTTCAAAATTTGACCGCTTAAGGGGGGGGGTGTCTTTATCCCGCACTTTCATTTTCAAAGCGAATCACTGAAATTCTCATTTGTTGCAGAAAACTTTATAAAATGTCCGCTGACATTCATTTCATTTCTTGTAATTTTTCAGGCCGGGGGGGGGGTTGTATGTAGGGAAGACATCATTGTTTAAAGGACCAGGAAAAATCATATTTCAAAAATGGGTTCTGACACAAACTAAACATTTATAAAAATTTGTTGTTTGCAGTTCATTTTTCTGATTTTTTTTTTTTAGTTGTAATGGTCCTTTGGTCCGGGTTTGAACAAACAGTTTATAAATACTTGAATTATACATACAAATATTTCTGTAAAATTCTCTCCCTTGTGATGGTCCTCCGAGCCGGGTTTGGCCTCACAATATATTTATGCAATTATTTTCTACAAAATAGACTCTTTCGTGATGGTCCTTCGAGTCGGGTTTGAACCTATAGTCCACAAACATATGACTTCATCCGAAACGCAAGCTGTAAAGATGAGGGGGGAGGGGGGAGTTCTTGAAAAGGGTTACTTGGACCTCCAACTCAAAAATTAAGAATTTAAAGCAGAAAATTTTTAATGCATTTTAGATTTTAGCATCGATGAAGAAGAGATGGATGCTTCGCGCACCACTTTTTTGGATTTGTGAAAAATGAAAAAAAAAAATGATAAATTCATGTGGGCCATTGTTTGTTATGTTTGTTTACAGAGGTACTGATTTCGAATTTTGACTTACTTTTTTGATACAAGCCCCACAAACCTGACAATAATCTCTCAAAATTTCAAAAAAAATTGAAAATTGATGTGACGTATCGTTTGCTAGATTTTCAGAGGAGGTGATTTCAAATTTTGACTTGATTTTTCGATATAAGTCCCCTAAGAACCACAATGATGCCTTGTATTTCAAAAAAATTGAAAAATTCGAGTTTTCTTTGGCTTTTTAGAGTTGCTAATACCAAACTTTGACTCACTTCTTTAATACAAAAATCACATCCTAGACCTCAATTTTTTTTTCAAAATTAGAAGACTGACTTACCTAATTCCCGGTTTTGAAATTTACATACTCGTAGAAGCTTATTGTGAGGCGTAGGGATCTCTACATGATGAAAATTGAGATTTCAACTTTTTAAAGTACCGTACCTACTTCTTTCAATTTAAAACTCGAAGTCGAAAGATAAGAAATTTTTTCTCAGAATTTTAACTATCATTATGTAATGTACATGTGTTAATGAATGAACTTAAAATTAGTCACAATTTTCGAAGGTACTAGTTTCAATTAAGAGGCTACAAATTCCAAGCTCGAAATAACCCCCGAAAACCCTTCTAATTTGACATCAATTTTCAACACATTCGCCGAAAAAACAGAAAACGCAAACAAGGCGACCAACACATTCATATAATAAAATTCCAAAACAAGACAAAAAATTTAAACTAACCCATGAAAGTATACCATAAATAATTAAGAATACGTCTCGGAAGAGTATCCACGAGAGGAATCTCTTGGTGACTTGGAACCTTTACGACGTTAACACGAGTAATTTCAGGTCGTTTCAAAGTAAATGTATGGTACGCCAGGTAGGCAACAATGACCACCAGACTGACGACAGTACCCCAAAGAATAGTCGAGCCATATCTCGTTCCATCTTTCTGCGTCATCATTTGGCTTAAATTATAAAAATCGCCGCTTCGAAATCTGATAAAGTAATGTGTCCTTTTCGCCGACGTATTAGCGACGACAGCTTCTTCTGTGGAAAGAACTCGACTATTGACAGCATCGCATAGGACTGATTTTTGCACGCTTTCGTTTCCGGCGTCTTCTAGTTCGTTACTGGTGCTTTGAGTTTCGGTGATTGTGATCGATATTGGGGTACATTTAGATCTCGTGTTTCGTCTGGATCGACGTTTGACCGGAAGAGGAGTTTGCATCAGGCTTGAAGATGGCTCTGATACGTCACTCGTACGGTTTCTCGATTGCGATCTCGTCGTCACCATAATTTTTTTTAAAATTTCGAGTACTTAAAATTTAACGTTTTTTTTTCGAATAATTTACTGAGATTTACAACGCGACTACTGAAGGGTTTATGAGACGCGTGGATTTCGAAAGTCGACTCTGTGTAGCGATTAAATAATTTCTAAGCAATTAGAAAAAGGTTGCTGGTGTTCGATGAACAACGATAGAGATGATTTTCAGCCCATGGGAGGGGAAGTGTGGTGCCTCACGAGGCTTCTTATTTCTCAACATCTAGTACTATACTAAGAAAAAAAATACTCACCGAAGCTACAATGGTAACAAGGTATCGCTGAGTCTTCTCATAATCCAAACTTCGATTAACCGAGACCATTCCTTGATGAGGTAAGTTGATGGCAAAGAAGCCGTATCCATCAGCGATGTTGACTCTATCTTTACCAACACCATTGGTACTTCCGATCTCAGCTCCATTTCCCGGAACGACAAAATACTCGACTAGACCATTAACTCCCGCGTCCGCATCGACCGCTTTAATATCCCTAAAGACGACTTCGCCGGGAGCAGTTAACTGAAACAAAAACCGAAACCAATATGGTAATTTGACGCTGTGCTTTGCGTGTAGGTACATTTCAGTCGCAGATGCAGACTGAATTAAATCACGATGCATTTTTTTCCCATTTTTAATTATCACACAGATATCGAATCTGCGTTCGTTCGTATATATTTAACACGCGAACGCGATCATTTTGGCGATTCTCCTCCGCTACCCCTGCCCGGCTTTGTCTGCAGAAAAAACGCTCCAGCGCCATCGTGACTAAGAAATATGACCGGAAAAAGATAAAAAGTTAGCGTGTAAGGAGTCGAGACTGGACTAAGATTACGTGCAATACGACACCCACTTGCGGTTGGAAAAAAAATCAGTTCGCCGATCGTATTACCAAACACCCACATCCCTTTTACAAGAAAGTGTTGGAAACTTATCGGCAACGAAGCAGCGGCGACGTTGATGGTAATTTTGTAATTACTTTTCGATCATAGAGTGTATATTGTAAACAGAAACACCGAACTGCCTAGAGTTGTCGCCACGATACGCCAACGTCCGCCTGCGTCTCTGGTGATGATGGAATATCTACTCAACCTTGAACTTGAAGCTTGACTCTGGGAGAGAGGAGGTCCAAAATGATGAAATTTTCAAATTTGACAATGGAAAAATACAGCACCGAGTAAACTTTTGGAAGCTGAATTTCATTTTTTGATTTTTCATGAATTTTTGAACATTTGAATTTGTGTGAAAAGGAAGGTATTTCAACATCTACAAAAATTCTCGAGCTGGATGCGAGAGGAATCGAAAAACAACCTTAAAAACCATAGCCAGCAAAAATTTCGGATGCTGAAATTCATTTTTCAATTTTTGGCGTATTTTCAAAAATTCAAATTCGGTTTATTTCCCATGAAAAAAAAATCAAAATGCAATAAAACTGGCATAAAAAGCTGAAATTTGGTTCGTGCCCTATTTTTGACCTGCCGAAAAGATTGGCGATGATTTCAAAGCGTTCTGGAGCCTCCAGCGGATTTCCAGATCCACCAGTACCAGGGTTATCAAAAAAACCCTTCCGATAAATTGAGGCACTTACTCGTATTTTCAAAAATCATTTTGTGGCGGTTCAAATCCAAAATGTTGCTGAAAAAAATCAAATTTATCGTTCGCGAAGGCGTAAAGAAAAAATCTTAAATCTGGGGTTTATCCTATTTTTGACCTGCCAATTCGATTGGCGATGGTTTCGAATCCTTCCAGAACATCCAGCTGATTTCGATAATTCTCCCCCCCCCCAAAAAAAAATTGTTGAAGAAAATTTCGGATTTGAACTAGTATAAAAAAAAGTTTGAAAAAAGGGGCCCAACTCGATCGAAAGGGTCACAAATGAAGGGTACTTACCTACAAGGAAAGAACCTGATGAGCAAAAATTTTCAAAAATGAGTTCAAGGTCGAATTGAATTTACACTGAGGAGTGGGAAAAATTAGTACATTTTTTGATTTAGAAAAAAAATCGATTTTTAGTACTAAAAATGGCCTGTAAAAAATCAAATTTATTGTTCGTGAACGCGTAAAGGAAAAAAATCTGAAATATGGGTTTTATACTATTTTCGACCTTCCAGGTCGATTGATGATGGTTTCGAACCTTTCTAAAACCTCCAGCAGATTTTGGTATTTTTTTGAAAAACAAAAAAAAAACAAAAAAAACAAAAATACAGGAGAAAATTTTGGATTTGACCCAGGACAAAAATATTTTGAAAATATGTGCCTAACTCGATCAAAAGGGTCACAAACTTGGTAATCTGAAGTTCAACGGTGCTGAATTTCATTTTCCCCCCATACAGCGTTTTTTTGGCGGACTTAGAGATTCCGAGAATCCAAGGGGGGATCCAGAACAATTCAAAATCATCACCAATCGACTTGGAAGGTCGAAAACAGGGCACAAACCTTCCAGCCTTTTGCATTTGAATTTTCTTTGTAAAAACTGTACGTACCTATATCTGAATTTTTAAACATTCGTCAAAAATTGAAAAATGAATTCCAGAATTTGGCATTTTTGCAAGGATGTATCCTGGGGTCCTCTTTCGAATCCCTTTTGTCTGGATTTTTTGATTTTATCAATTAATCGGAATACAGTTTCTATCCTCGATTTTTGAAGTTTTGAAATATTGATTTTGTGATTTAAAGATTTTTTGATCTTAATTAAGATTTTCAGATTTACTTTGGAAGGAATTTGATCACAAAATTTCAACAGTTTTCTAACTTTAGGATTTTTAGATTTTTTTTTGACGTTAAATGTTTTTGAGTGTCGAGATTTTGAAATTTTAATTTAGAGATTTCAAGTTTTATTGATCTTGAATTTTCAGATTTGTTTTATCTCAAAATTCAATTTTTTTCAAATTTTTTTGGATCTTGAGCAATTTTTTTTTGTTTAATGTTTATCATCTTGAGATTTCAAGTTTTTTTTTTCATCTTGAGACCTTTTGATTTTATGATATCAAGATTTGTTTGCTCCTAAGATTTAAATTTTTTTACTAGATCTTGAGCTGAATTTTTTGATGTTCAATATTTCACAATTTGAGATTTCGAGTTTTTTTTTAAATTTTTAAATCTAATGATTTTGGGATAAGCATGTACCAAAATTTTCTAATCTTGAGATTTTAAGATTTGTTTGATATCAAAATTTTTCTGATTTTTACAATTTTGAGAATTTTGAGATTTTTTTGAAGTTAATGTGTTTTGATATCGAGGTTCTTTTGTACCAGTTGGAATACTTTCTTGTCAGGGATATTCTCAATTTTGAAAAATCAAAGATCAAATTGATGTACGATAGGTCAAAAAAAGCAGGTAGGTACTTTGGGGTGGATCGTGAGAACAAAAATGTCGGAGTTTTTTTTATCAAATTCATTTAAGATCTTCATGTTGAGTTGAAAGTAGCTCTCAGAATAAATTTAAGCCTGGAGGCGTCCATGGAGGGGAGATAGGGGGTCCTCAAAGAAAAAGACGAGTTCTCTCACTCTAGCTCCTACCTGGCTCAGTTCTAAATTATAGAATTTCATTCAGCGTCGACCAAGGCTATGGCTATCAACATCCAAGACCACTTTTAGGGTTCTAGTGAACAGTTGAAATTTTCCAAATTACTATTTTTTGGGTAAATTCGCATTTTAAAAATTTTTTCTTTCAAGATATTTCGCATTAATTAATCCAAAACATCGAACGATATCATTCCTGAAACTGGGAGAACATTTTAGAATGCAGTCATGCCAATTTTTGGACATTATTGCCAATTTCAAAAAAATCAAAAAAAATTTAATCAGTGAATTACGAAGATCAAATCCTAAAAAAACAGTATAGGTTTTTTATAATTTTGAAAGAGCTCGGATACCCGAAAAACGCACTATTTTCTCTAAAATTCTGCCTCTTTGAGAACTCATATTTCCCTTCCTCATGAGGCACCTCCAGAGCTGAAATTTTTTCTCAGTGACTTGCAATTCAAAATAATGGTTTTCACTGAATTTGGTTAAAATTCTTCAAAATCATTTTTTTCGCTAAAACTTAATTCAGTTTTCAGGTCTCAGTGAACATGGAAATCTCTTCATTGATCTCTTTTCTGTCCCTTCTACCTCTCGCGACCAATCACCATTCGCAACCCAATCGACATCTCATTCTCTACCTGCCATTCATGAAACATTGTAAAACTCGCGCCAACAAGCCGACGTCTGCGCCTTGATAACAAAACTAGGCAACATCCATCACCTCGTGATTTACAAAGCAAGCTAAAGCAACAAGTGGTCTCTGACGTGATATCGAGTTTGCCTGTCGTACAACCATTGTGGCAATTCTTTCAACACGATCGCGTTCACTTTTCAAAGTCTACGTAATATTTACGACCATCTCGAGCACGCTTGAACTCCATCCACAGCTTGTATTGTCGAATAAACGCCTTAACGGTGGTTCTTTTCCGTCCCGGTGCTAATTAATTCTCCAAGTACATACTACGAAGACAGAGTTGGAAAATTTCTCACGCCTCCGCTATACTTGCAAATATGAAATTACTCGTACCTAGGTATTCGGTAAATTGTCGTTTCAGTTTGGATTGTTTCGTAATCGAAGCTCGGCTAGGCTATACAAAGCCAGGGTAACAATTAAAAAGCGCCATCGTCGTGGCACTTCGGGTGTACAACAACGTAAGTATAGATTTATTAGCGAGAGCTATCTGCATTGCAAATAGCTCGGTGATTTTTTTTTTTGCTTTCTATTCGAAATACCTACGACGAGGTAATCGTTGTTGTTTCGATTCTGACTCTCGTACGGGTACTTATATGATTCTCTCATAACCCTTCGTATAGTCTAATAAATATGTCACGTTGGACACGTTATTTCTGTAGTGTTGCACACGTACTCGTATGCAGTCTCAAGACGTCGCCGCCGATCACATGAAAAAAATATAAATTGGAAAACCGCCCCCGCCTTTGAACTAGCTGAATCTTTCTTGCGAGTTGGTATGATCATGAAGTTGAATTCATCATTACATCATAGTTGTAATTCGAGGCGAATCAAGTACTTACCGAAAAATGGGTAAAAATTTAAACTTTTTGTGAAGCATTTTTTGATGAGGGGAAGACAAATCGAAAAAACATTCAAAAACGCACTAATAGAAAATACCTATTTCAGATGCTAAAATATTTCATTTTTCTATTTTTTTAAACCGATTCTCGAAAATTTAAAATATACAGCCTCGTTTTTTTCACCTTTCCTCTTACCCTAATCGAAATTCGATCAAATTGAAGCACCAGTTGAAAATTGTTTTTCTTTCAGATTTTTTTCGAAATTCAAGTTTAACTTTCTTTTTGCAAGAAATGGAATTGAAAAAAATCTTCAAGGAGACAATTTAGAAAAATGATCAAGAATGTGGATTGTGGATGTTGAGTCAAAAAGTAGATAAATTTTATTGTAAAGCTTTTCTTGTCGAGGATAAAATACGAGTAAGTAAACATCTACTTAAAATTCAAAAAGTTATCAATTGTGAATTTGAAATTAGTTCGAAGTTAATTTGCCACATTCGAACGGTAATAAGAATAACTTGTTAAATTGCCCCTCAAAAAGACTTTTAATAAAATTTATTTACTTTTCGAAGTTGTACTAGGTTTGCCTCTCAGTGGATAATCATGAATTCATTCAAATTTTGTCTCCTTCGAATCGTGTTTGCCCCTTCAATTTTAAAGATATGCAACTTATTCATCTGAAGATTTTTTTTCATCAGTGGTACTGGTACATACAATTTACTCGAAATTTTGATCGAGGACATAGGTATTTGAGGTAAGGAAAATGATCTACGTAAAAAACTCTACAAGATGGAGTTGGTTTGAAAGTTTGTCGCGCCACAGAAAAAAACTTATAAAAGCTCAAAGTTGAAAGACTCTTGAAAAAATGTGGTTTTTTCGTGTTGTTTTGTAGTTAAATACAATTTACTAGAAATTTTGATCGAGGACATAGGTATTTGAGGTGAGGGAGTTGGTTTTAATTTTAAAAGCTCGAAATTCGACAATACAAAAAAAACATGAAAACCAGTATGTCCTCGATCAAAATTTCAAGTACATATGTAAATTGTAATTAACTACAAAAAAAACATGAAAAAACCATATTTTTTCAAGAGTTTTGCAACTTTGAGCTTTTATAAGTTTTTTTCTATGGCGCGGAAAACTTTCAAACAACCTCCATCTTGTTCAGAATTTAAGGTAGATTATTTTCCTTACCTCAAATACTTATGTCCTCGATCAAAATTTCGAGTAAATTGCATTTAACTACAAAAAAACACGAAAAAATAATATTTCATTAAGAGTTTCACAACTTTGAGCTTTTATATTTTGTTTTCTATCGTGCGGAAAACTTTCAAACCAACTCCATCTTGTAGAGTTTTTTACGTAGATCATTTTCCTTACCTCAAATACCTATGTCCTCGATCAAAATTTCGAGTAAATTGCATTTAACTACAAAAAAATTCGAAAAAATAATATTTTTTTAAAAGTTTTACTACTTTGAGCTTTTATATTTTTTTTTCTATTGCGCGGAAAACTTTCAAACCAACTCCATCTTGTAGAGTTTTTTACGTAGATCATTTTCCTCACCTCAAATACCTATGTCCTCGATCAAAATTTCGAGTAATTTCCGTATTAACAAATAGAAGCAGGTTCAACTCATAACTTGTACAGAAAACAATTATTCGATAGGCTGGCTCAAACGGCACTTAGCATACTTCCTTACGTTTTCAGGTATGGCACTTACAGAGTGGGCTATCTTTCGGCCTGATTTTAAAGTACTAAAAGTAGGTATTGGGTATCGTAAGTAGGTAAAAAGGTGCTGATTTTGATGTAGAACATCGTAGCGGTCTTAACTCAATTTTCATTTTCACGTCACTTAGCATGCTTCCTGAATCCCTGCTTCAAACGTTCAATAAGATTTTTGTCGATTTAAATTTCTCGCCAAATTTTAACCCATTTTGATAATTTTCGTGTCACGTTTTCAAAAATCCCAAATTCATAAAAATTTTAAGCCTGAGCTATTTTGAAAATTGACGATTTTCAGATTCCGATGCTCCATCGTATTGGGAGTTTGTAGAAATCCAAAATACGTCGACATTTTAAAACTTTTCAAGTTGCAGATATTCCAGCTAAATTCAATTCCTAAAGCATTTTTTGCCACTTGGACTGAGGACTAATATTTCCACGGAATATTCGCGATAGTACATAGTACGAGGATGTGAGGAAAGAATGGATTTTTCAAACTTCATTTCTTGGAAATATTTCAACGTTCGATCTCCTCGATCTGTTTCATGGCACTTAACCCAAACCTAATGGCATTTCGACCTATTTACACGCATTCGCTCGCTATACATCCAAGATTTCGTACATTTACTCGAAAAATTACACGTACTGTACGAAGTTGGATCAGTGGGCACAGGTTGATTCGATTACTTACCACCCAAGGTGTCGGCGAATTGGCGAAATTATCGACGAATTCGTGGCACGCGGGTAATTAAAACCTATACAGAGGGGTTACAACTTTCAACGCCTTCAGAGATTGTAATCTGTACACGAATTACGTTTATGTGTTATTTATTGTTACGACTTTGTTACGACATGTCGGCAAAGTACCTACACGCGTGTTTATAAGTATTAATTACAACTTCTCGCCAATGGACCTGGACCTGATGTACTCGTATGTAGTATTTGGCGGAAGATTGTAACTATCACAGATACATAGAGAGAGGTTTCAAACTCGTCTATAGCCAGGTATCATCATCTCGAGATTCGCGTTCGTTGATATCTTCATTCGACCAAGTAAAAGTTCCTCCCTAGGATAGATACTAGGTAGGTATGCACAGATTACCCATTAGAATACATCGAATCACTATAGGGGGTTCTTGCAGCAGGTGAAATATGTAACTTTCGATATTTGTGTTTAAATTCTTTATCTCGGTTCATTATCGGGGTCATGTCGGCAACTGGAAGCTACCTCTGTATTTACTTTCCTACATGAGGTTCCATACGGTGGCGATTATGACGGTGGACACATTCCATAAAATTGCGTAATAATTAAATGAGAGAAGAAAAATAACAGCGAATTTCACGTATTAGTGCGTAAAAGTAGGTAGAGACCAGAGATATACCTACCTAGTACCTACTTATGAAAACCAGAACTTTTTATGGAATTCTATCATCTTTAAAGGTACCGGTTTTCATGGAAACGAAGAAGATACCGTATACCTATACCTATTACCTATACTATCGTGGTTCTAATTTTCATACAGAATTGGTTATAGGTAATATTATTATTTAGAAAGAAAAAAATCTAGGAAAGAAATATCATTTTGTTTAAGTATGAATGGAAATAACCGTATAGTAGACGTTTTTTACATCATTTTAAACAAAGAATTATTATTATATAGAAAAGGAAAAAAAAAAGAGGCGGCGTATTCAACGTGTGTTTGTTGCCATAGCTAGAGACTATAGAGTAAGGTAAAGTATAGAGCGATGAAAATCGATAGCATGTTTACTCTTACAGATTTCTGTCAATTCTTTATGTAGCCGGGTATAAATCGTGTATAAATTTATCGATTTCAAGTCCAACCACATACGAGTCTCTACTTCTCTACATACATTGAATAGGTACGGTACGCCATCGTTGTCGTCGTCTTTGGAATTTTAAAACGTGTAATCGAAGATTGTACAGCTTTTCAAAAATTATCGTACGCGTTACGAATACCTATCTACTTTAAAGGAGGCGGTTGAGCTTTGTTTTTGTTGTTTTTCCATTGATTTGATTTTCATTTTCACGATGGAAATAGCTATAGGTATGGTTTTCGTTTGTTGTTTAATGGTGTTTATGGATCTAGGTTGAGGTGAAATGGTATGTTTTGTGATTAGGGAAAAAGAGAAGGGGATGAATTGACGAGGTTGAAGGCGAAAAGAATTTGTAGGAAAAGAACGATAATCATTATTGATAACTTGAGAACGAGATGTGAATAAAATCATTCAGTATACAAAAAAAAATCGTTGAAAAAATTTCTGTTGATCAAGTTTTTGAATTCATTTCCCCCGAACTTCATTACCCCAAATGTACAAAAGTGGGCGAAATTCAGTTTTTTTGCCAAAATTTCAGACAAGACCTGTTGTTTTTTTTCTGATCAAACGTCTAAAGAAGTCTTGTTTTTTTCGCAAAATTTCAAAAATAAATCCTACTTTTTTTAAAAGCCTAAATTGCCAAGAAAAAAATATTTTTGAGCCCAAATTTGGGACATGATTTTCGAGATTTTTGAAGAAATTTCATGCAGTTTGCGAAAACGAATTAAAATGACAGAAAATCAAAAATTTCCATCCAAACTTTTTTAGAGCATTTTTGAAAATTGAGACGTGATTTTTGAAATTGTTAAAAAAGTGTGAGCGACCAATAAAAAAAAGTTGAAATTTTGCGAAAAATTCAAATAGATCAACGAAAATGTTTTGAAGTATTTTCAGCTCAAATTTCGGACATGATTTTCGGGATTTTTGAAAAAAAAAGTCATGCAATTTATCATTGAGTTAAAATTCTGTCCAAATAAACAAAAATTTCCATTCTATCAAAACTTTTGTTACACATTTCGGATAAATTTTAATCCCAAAATTGAGATATGATTTTTGGTATTTTTGAAAAATACATGTGCCATGCAATACGGATTTATCAAAAAACAAAAATTGTACATAGATTTTGCCAGCCTTATTAGTTTTAGCAGGGTAGGGAGGCCTCTTGAAGCAAGTTAGAGCACCAAGTCTGGACATGTGTGAGAGTCTACACGGGTAGGTCAGTGACCTTGAACAGCCAGACGAACGAGTCAATGACGTTAAGAGGCCAAATAGGCAGACCGACGACCTTGGGAAGTCAGACAGGCACGCAGACAACCTTGAGAGCCTAGACAGGTAGGTCAGTGACCTGGAAAAGCCAGACAGACTGGCAAACGACCTTCAGTTAACCAGACAGACGGGTCAACGACCTTAAGAGACCAGACAGGCAGACAGACTACTTTGAAAAGTCAGAAAGATTTGTCAATGATCTTAACACACTAGGCAGGCAACCACGTTGGGAAGTCAGACAGACGGGTCAATGACCTCGAGAGGCCAGACGGGAAGACAGACGACTTTTAGAAGCCAGGCAGGAAGTAAAAATTTTCATCAACAAACATTTTTTCAGCATTTTTTATGAATTTTGAGCGCAAAATTGAGACATGATTTTTGAGGTTCATGAAAAAGGCATCATCGAAATTGGTTAAAATTTTGCAAATAATTTTGAGAAAATTGAGTCATGGTTTTCGAGATTTTTGAAAAAGATGCCATGTGACCTATCAAAATTGGTTAAAATTTCTTGAAAAATTCAAAATATTTTGATAGAAACCTTTTTTAATCATATTTTTCAAAGAATTTTGATCCTGAATTGGGCCATGATTTTCAGGATTTTTGAAAAAGTACTATGCGACCTATTAAAATGAGTTGAAATTTTGCGAGAAATTCAAATATTTCGACGAAAATGTGTTTTGAGACGTTTGCAGAATTCTGAGCCCAAAATTGGGTCATGGTTTTCCGGATTTTTGAAAAAGTATAATGCGATTTTTAGAAATGTGTTGAAACTTTTTTTTTCAGAGCTAAAAGAATTTTGAGCCAACAATTGGGTCATTATTTTTGGAATAAAAAAAAAAGATACCGTCGACCTATTGAAATGAATAACAATTTTCAGGACACAATCACAAACTTATATCGAAACTTTTTTGAGAATTTCGAAGAAAACATCTTATGGTTGATTCATAGAAACGATGGAAGAAAAGTAGGTTAAAATTACACGAGAAAATCAGTTATTTAAAATGCTACGGAATCTTGATAAGAATTAATCAACTCGTACTTCCAAAAAATAGAGACAAATTTTTTAAAAAATCATAATAAAAAAATTAAATTTCGAGAATCATAACTCAAGTTTGGGATCAAAATTCATCAAAAATGCTCGAAAAAAGTTTTGATGGAAATTTTTGATTTATTTGATAAAAATGTCAACGTTTCCTGATGAATTTCACGACATTCCAATTGAGGTCCAAGAACAGTTTAAAATAGTTTCGTCGGAACATTTGAATTTCTCGCAAAATTTGATTTCAAATTCTACAAACTATGATCTAGTTTCGGGCTTAAAAATTCTCCAAAAATGCTCAAAAAGTATTTCTATACGAAGATTTGTTTTTATCACGAAATTTTGACCCATGGGTAATTCTCAGAAAAAGGGTCGATTTTGATATGCATAATTTTGAAAAACGAAAATCATTTTTTTGGAAAATTTCAAGTGGGAATCATTTGTATATGTGTCCCAGATCCCTTTTCTAGTGTTGGCCTCAATTCAATCCCCCCCACTGTGGACCCCGGCCCCCCTAAAACGGCGATAATTAGAATTCGACCCTCATCGATGTGTAATATGTCGATTGACATGTTTTCAAGGTCGTAGAATTCGGATCTGGAGTTATTTTTTTTTGTAGAGGTGGAGGGTGAGGCGTGGGGAGGGGGAAAATGTCAAATTTTGCTTATATTATCGTGTAATATGTCGATTTATGTTTTTCAGGCCGCAGAGTTCGAATCTGGACTTATTTTTTTGGTAGGGGTAGAGGTGAAGTGTGGGGAGGGAGAAAATGTAAAATTTTGCTTGTATTATCGTGTATAATATGCCGACTAGCGCGATAAAAGTACAGCTGTCTGAAATTTGGCCAAGTCGAAGGACAAATGGGCGCTGGACAAGCCGAAGGACAATCTCAACGTTTTTTCGTTTCTAGCCTTACCTACTGGACATTATTCGATTTTTAACACGTAATAAATGTGTACTTATCATGTAGAATAACTTCCCGTGCTCAATTAGGTATTGGTTTTGGCGGGTTCATTGGCGTAAATGAAAACACCAAGCCGAAGGACACAGATTTTGCGAAATATCAAAACTTCACAGATAAGTACGATCAGAACGAGCTGTAATGTAGTTTTTAAAAAGAACGGTGTGGGGTAACATTTCTATGAGAACAGTGAACCAGTGCAGCCACTCACCAGAAAAAAATGTTGGATTGGGAAGCTACCAAAAATAATTGAAAATTGCTCGAAAATTTGCGCAAAAAGTGTGTGACAGTTTTCAAATGTGAATTGTGAGCTTCCTATAGACTTATTGCAATTGCAATTTGCACAATAAGAGACCTTCATGTTCTATAATAATGAGAATGTGTCAATTTTTCCAAAAAAAAATGAAGTTCATGACACTTTATAACATTCATTTTCAAAAACATGATGTGTGACAGCCAAGTCGAAGGACATTTGGGGTATAAAATCAAATGTACACCAATGAAAGGAGGGTCTAGAAACCTCAATACCATGTGTGAAATGTGTGCGGGGTCATTCTTGAATGGACCAAAAAAAAAAAAAAAATTCATGCTAAAACCGTTGAGAAATTTGCCATGTACACGAATTTTACCTTTTTCTGAGAATTACCCCCATATAACTATTTTATGAAAATCTTCAAAAATCATGACCCAATTTTTAGCTAATTTTTTTTAAATGCTCAAAAACATTTTTATCTGATTATTCAAATTTGTCTCGAAACTTTAACTCATGTGACGGGTCTACATTTTTATACGTAAGGGAGGGGAAATGAGAAAACTTCAAAATTCGACTGCGGCGCCCTATCGAGCAAGTCGTTTTTTGCGAACTTTGGTTCAGTGAGCGTGGAAAGATCTCCTTTATGCTAGGATACAAATTTTTTGAGGGCCTGACTGACTTAATGATGCCTGCATAACTAAGGTATTCTTATACCAAAGTTTGAAAATCACACCTTAAGGGCCCTACTATTCGACTGAGAAAATCCAAAAAATACGTCTTTTGTGACATTTCAGATTTTTTATCTACAAAAACCCAACTGAATTTTTTGGGCAAAAATACCAACCAACTGAACAGTGCATATTGGACTTTTATACTGTTACATTACATAATTCTCAATTATTTTGGAATTCAAAAAAAAAAACACAAACAATCCGTTTAACGGCAAACGAAGGACGGTACCCTTAGCAAAAATTTCTTCACATGTATCCGAGCGGACAACGGACTTCTGAACTTGGCGAAGCAGAGGAGAAGAGGGAGAAAGAATTCCTAATACACGCCGGTACACGAGAACAAAAGCATCTAACTGTAACACCGCTGACTAGTTTTTCAACATTGTCGATCTCGATACCAATTAACGCGTTAATTATAGAAAAATAATAAATAGCAAATACCTCGGATATATTGGCTGAGTACGTTTTACTGGTGAATCTAGGCGCATTATCGTTGATATCCGATACTCGTACGATAACAGGAAGCGTTTTCTTCTTACCGGTACTTCTTACAGTGCAAATCACCTATACAAATAAAACAATTTTTAATCGTAAATAAAACTTATTTTTTACTCCAAAATAACTCGTAAAAGTGGAATTATGACGAAAATAGAGAGAAAAAAAACCTTAACACGAGCAAAGAATAAAATTATACTCTAATTTTTAATTTTAGGTCAATGTGGTGTATGCCACGGGCGATACGTTCTTTGGATGGACTTTCGAGCTCGTGATTCTGGATAAAATGTATACACGAATGGGTTGGTTGTTGGTTGACAAAGCGGCGGAAATCAACACGAGTTTGACGTGTTAGTATAAAAGTGCATTAGCTGTTTTCAACCTATTATCGCAATTAAGTTCTTTTCTTTGAGATTCGCGTTTGCGAAAGTCAAAACGATGTCATAATCAAGGAGATCGAACGTTTTAAAGCTGCTGTACAGAAGTTTATGTAGGTACTATCTAATACGTGTCCTATTTTTGCGACTGACCGTTTGTGAAATGTACGATAATTCGATCGAATTAACATCGCGGATTGTTATTTTTTTTCAACGTATTTCATTATATTTGACCAATTCCGAAGGACCATTGAAATTATGTGTGTAAAAAGTGAGATGAATAGGTATTATTTAGAAGTAACATAATTTTCTATCAAGTAGGTATGTGGGCCTACATTGTGTACATTTGCCCCTCAAAGAACCCTTCCAACCACTCACTTTGTTAAAATGGGTGCGATGGAGACGTTGAGTAGTCGAATCCAAGAAATAAATCAAATATTCGAAATCAGTGACCTCGAATTAGTGGGAATCGACATGTCACATCCATTTTCATAATTTTTCAATTTTTTTTACAAAGTGAGGGGGGGTTGTCCTTAAAAAAAAGTGGCCCACTTACAAAATGGCGGCCATTTCGATTGACAGGTCAGCCGAAATCGCAGATTTTGCGTTCCAACATAGGACTATAGCATGAAATTTTTTAAAACGTATACAAAGGTACATAGATCGAAAGAGCAGGCAAAAATTCATTACCTGTCAAAATTTCAAGTGCTAAAGTGCCTTTTTCGATTTTTGGTGAATTCTCGAAAATCAAAAAATCAAATTTTGGCCAAAATGTGAGAAAAAAATCAAAATTTTACCAAATTAACCTAGAAAGCTGCAATTTATTCCTGGAGCCTCCGGAAGATTTTCGAAGCTCGAAATTTTCAATTCTGTAAACTAATTTCAATAAGCGATGAAGTTGACTGCAGGTAAATTTCAAGTCGTTTTGGAGCCTCCAGCGATTTTTTGAAAATAACTGGAGCCTCCAGTAGAATTTTTAAACTCGAAATTCCCACAAAATTTCACCAAATGGAGTTGGATCGAAAGCCGAAATTAATTTTGCAAACTAATTTCAAGTCGGTTTGGAGACTCTAGCAATTTTTTGAAAATTACTGGAGCCTCCAGTAGATTTTTGAAACTTGAAATTTCCCCAAAATTTCTTCAAATGGGGTTAGCAAGCCGAAATTTACTCTGCAAACTAATTTCAATACAATAATATGAAGTCGACTGCATGGTGGTTTCAAGTGGTTTTGAAGCTTCCAGCTACTTCTTGGAAATTTCTATTCTCCTGAAAACGCCATGAAACCTTTCAAAAAGTCACTGGAGGCTCCGAAATTACTTGAACCCACCTGAAGTCGTCTTCAAAGGGTGTTAAAATCGGAGTGTATAGTTCACTTCAGCTTTCCATTACCATTTTGATGAAATTTTGGGGAAATTTCAAATTTCAAAAATTTACTGGAGGCTCCAGTAATTTTCAAAAAAATGCTGGAGGCTCCAAAACGACTTGAAATTTACCTGCAGTCGACTTCACAGCATATTGAAATCAGTTTGCAGAATTAATTTCGGCTTTCCAACTCCATTGATTTCAAAAATCGGCTGGAGGCTCCAAAACTGCTCAAAACGGTTTGAAACAGTTTCCAATCGATTTGGCAGGTCGAAAATAGAGTATATCCCAAATTTCAGCTTTCTGGGTTAATTTGGTGAAATGTTGATTTTTTCTTACATTTGGCCAAAATTTTATTTTTGAAAATTCACCAAAAATCGAAAAAGGCACTTTAGCACTTGAAATTTTGACTGGTAATGAATTTTTGCCTGCTTTTTCGATCTACCTTTGTACGGTTTAAAAAAATTCATGCTTGTCCTATGTTGGAACGCAAAATCTGCGATTTTGGCTGACCTGTCAATCAGAATGGCCGCCATTTTGTAAGTAGGGCCACTTTTTTTTGAGGACAAGGGCTAGAAATGTTCCTTAGGACTCCCACTTTAAGAAAAAAGTTGTCCCGGAGGATCGGCAGGGGGGTATAAGTGATCCTTGTGCGGCCCCCTCCCCGACTAAATGAATTTTGAATGGGATATAAAATTTCAAAACATGAAAAAAGTGCTTTCAACTTACTTGAAATATCACATGAGACAAATTCTCAGCATCACGATCCAAAGGCGCAGTCAATTGCAACCGTTTCTCCCTGAGTTTAAAAATAGCAGGCTGTTTCGGAAACAACAGACTCAATGTGATCTCTGAATTTGGATCTCCAAAAATAGGCAGTTCGGCTGGTATCGTCGATTGATTCGTTTCTGCAAAAAAAAAAATAAATAAATAACGAGATGAAACATTAACTTATTAGTTTCAGTTCTCTTACAAAAGAAAAAACACACATCAACATGTTGCAAAATTTCCAGTAGGTATAAAAAATAACCCTTCATTAGTCAATAAACTCATATAGATAGGTTATTTTTTAATCTTGTATATACTGTCGGTAGCTCGTATCTTCGAATGACTTGCATTTGCAAATTCTCATCTTCGGCTTGTATAATTTTTTCCAAAAGAGATTTTACGATAACATTATAGAGGAATTTATTGATAGTCGATCCGCAGGGAGTCTTTGAGGTACCATATTTAAAATGCGAATTTAAAAATAATAGTGGGTAGATGTGCCTCGGACCAGCGCCATCGTTTTACCGTTTACCTTCGGTGTTCTGTTCGCGGCGTACTATACACTGAAGTAAAGACCTAGGTAGTCATAAACTAGGACATTATTTTGCATGAAAAATGCATAATTCAAAATTCGCTTTGCTTCGAAATAAGTTATACGTATATGTAGAAAGTCCAGATCGCACTGTTGGTGTCGAATATCAACATACACCAGTGTGTAATTCCGGTATCCAGACGACGATGAGATCATTGATAAAATACCGTTCATTAGGTAGTTTTATTTGATCACACGATTAGTCTATTTGGTCTCCATGAATAATATCCTGGAGAGTATCTGGAAACCGGTGGCCTTAACGAGATACTGCGAGGTAAATACACATAACGAATCGAAACGAACAACCCTGAGTCTGGGTGTATACTTTTGACATCTCGTGGACCATCCTCGCATCAGCCCCAAGACTACCAACTTCTCTTCGTAGTATGCCTACTCGTATTCTGCAATTACCTCAAAAGCCGAGAGCATTTTCTACGAAAACAAAGCAACCAGCTAAAAAAAACACAAATTTACTTAAATGAGTTCTCTATGTACGATTTGTGCGTCCGCGTTTAATTTCACGTTTAGTACGATTCTCACGTAAAATTACCTCCTGGCAGGGGTGAAGCGAGACGAGGAGACAAAATAAGACGAGAAAATACACCATTGTCGGTATTAATTTACATAATTGTACCTTAGTACCGGTCTCCCATTTTTTTTCATACGTTTATCAGCGTCTTAATTGATTCGTATGCATGCAAACGTCCAAGTTTCGCGGTCATGTATCTTCTCCTTTCTTCGTCGACGAATCCGAATTCACGAAAATGAACACGACTTGAAAGTTGAAGGAGATTCGAGAGTGGTGAATTGAACTCAGACTCGGATTTTGAAACTAAATGAAAGAGGTGGCGATTTTTATGAGCTGGAAACTCGAAGATACAATTTTCTAGCAGCTTTGGGACAAATTGGCATCAAAATTAGCTCTAAGTGGATAGAGTCTCTGAATTTTAGCTCTTAAGTGCTGATATTAGTTGAGAGTCAATTACCTTAACTTTGGACTTCTGGAGCTAATTTTGCCAGAATGAAAAATTGTTGAAATTTCAATTTTTGTATAATAAGGTAAGATACTACGATACCTAGTACATACCTACCTACGCAACTACTCAAGGAATATTTTCAATTAGGTACATAAAAATGGAGTTTCATAAATATCGAATACAGAATCGATAGTTGAAATTTGAAAAGTTGAAAACCGAACTATCCATGCGGGTCATTCCATACTTATCAGTTAAACCAGGTTTGTACAGAAGGTCCTCCGATTTGGTCCAAAAAATTCCACTATACATATCAAGTCACCCACCAATCAAAAAGCCGTATTTATTTCCCTTTGGACTCGCTTAGAAGAGGGCACGTCAGGGGAGAGGGAGGTGTCAATTTTTTCATTTTCCCGAATTTCTAATGAAATTATTCAACTTTCAGATTTTGTAGTTCATCTTAAGTGATGATTAGAGCTGGGATTTTCATGTTTTGCATCTTTTTTTATAGACTAGAAAAAGTGCGTATTTGATAAGATCTCCACGAATCATCATGAAAATTTCTTGACGACTGAGCCAATGGGGGCTGTTTGTGAACCATTTCATAATCTGTATCTTTTCCTTTGGTTTTATATTTTTAGTTATTTTTTTGTTTATTTGTTTTTTTTTTTTTTTTTTTGTTTTTTTTTTTATAAGTATTTCTTCTGTTTGGTGTTATACCTTTTTGCTTATTTCTTACCTTCTCTTTTATATAGGAAGAACTACATTTGTAAATATTTTATTTTTGTATTTCCCAAACTTGTTTCTCTGGAGCAAATCATAGTCTTATCTCTTTAATTATAAATGGTCTCTCCTGTAATTGGCTTTAGCTGTTGGAGAGACCTAAATTGTAAAATAAAAATAAAAAAATAAAAATAAAATAAAAACATCATTTTGCATATTTTGCATTTCAGACCAAATTGCATATTTTATAATATGGGGGGGAGGGGGACCCTGCACACTTCTGCATACTTGAGTGTTTTCTGGTATTTTTTGCATATTTATGAAAATTTTGCAAAAATTAACATTTTCAAATTTTTTTGTTCAAAAAATGACAACACTGCTGAAATGTCATCAAACAATTTTTTATCAAAGTATTGAAGCATTTCATTTTTACTGGCGCAATTTTTCGATTTTTTTTTTTCCTACGAATAGTTTTCAAAATGAGCCTCAGTGAACTAGCATGCTACTAATATGCTCCGATCGTCAGTTACAATGTTGAGAGATCTTTCAATTATTCAAGGTGGTTCTTAGTGACGAGAGCTGTGGAGTTTTTTGGCGGAAAATCTCAGAATGCAATATTAATAATTGCATGCAATTCCTTTGGTTGCTAATTTTTTTAGTTAAATATTTCATTTTTTCCCTTTTGTTTCTCGATCTTATGAATTTTATGATGAATTTATTATTATGAAATGACTTGTTTTGCCAATTTTTAAAAAAAAGAAGTGTATTCTTTGATCATTGCGTTCATTTTGTTTTGAATTATACTTAACCGTTTTCACATTTTTCAACCTAAAAAATCCTGTTCAGGGGTACGTCACTCAAACTAAAATTTTTGCATATTTTAGAGGAGAAAATTGCATAAAATATTGCATATTTTCATCATATATTTCTGCATAAAAATCCCAGCTCTAGCTCGTAGAAATGAAATTCAAAGGAGATTCAAAATCACACTTGAAAATTTTTCAAAACCTGAGCGTTGAACTATTTACGTAAATAAAAAGCTCTGAAAATCATATTTTAAATAGTCCCAACTCTGGTTCATTACAACAAATGAATTTCTTCATGATTTGAAATAACTTTTTTGTGAAATTTTATTTCATTTTGGGGGGGGGGAGGATTTCTGATAAATTGTTTTGTAATGATTTTTAATGATTTTTTAGTGTGCGTAGCACACTATTGGTTTCGCTTTGAGAAATTGAAATTTCAATTACAATGAATGTTCTCTTAAGCTATCCAACCGTTTTTCGTACCTATTGGACACCATTTGAGAATCATTAAGGTGGAGGGTATAGATTTATTTTCATCCAATTCGGATGGGTAATTGCTGAGTAATTGCAATTTTAGTTCATTATTTTAATGCATTAAATCCTAAAAAAGGGAAAAGGGGACTTGTAGAACACCTGCCGCTCATTGTACCCTGCTATACCCCCTGCAGTCTGTTCCATCACCAGCTGTGTTTCATTGTACCCTGTTACACCCCCGGTCTGTTAGCTGTAAATTCCAAGTGGGAGTGGTTTGGTGGGGCGTTTACCAAACAAATATATTATTTTAATGCCCTAACCCTCGTAGTGAATTCGTGGCTGAGTGGTTAGGGCATGTAGGTAGGAATAGGAAATTTAAGGACCCAGGTTCGAATCACCGTGAGGTAAGTAGGTAGGTGACAGATTTTTCATAGGAAAATTGGATAGGTAAATGCTTTGGAGTTACCTATGTAGTATGTAGTACATGATAATGGGGCAAAAATAATGCTGAAATTGAGTTATGAATTATGATATCATTTGCTAACTAAAAATTCATTCCATTAATTTTTTGTCTACCTATAGCCATAAGTATAGTAAGAATTACCTTGACATGAATAATTTTTAACTTTTTACTTATAATTTAAAAATTACTTTAAAATGAGTAAGGTGCACCGGGGGAAGTTGGAATTTGGGGTAAGTTAGAAAACTTGCTCTAGTGCCTAGAGGTTTATATCTGGCGAAGTGCCACTAAAGGTGACGTGAGGGTACTACCCCTACTTCATCACGGCATAAAAATTTTTGTGATTCAGTTTCATTTTAGATGTCTTTGGTTCAATTGTATTTTGTTGTTGTTTTGAACTTATTTTGAATTTGGTCTAAAATACAGACTTTCTATTTCTTAGTTTTTCGCATATAGCGGACGAACCGTGCGTCCTAGTGAAAATCTGATGAGAGTGATCTCAAAGAGAATTAAATTCTCTACAATTTTGTTTCTATGCAATTTTTCTAGGACGCTCGGTTTGTGATCTACGCCTCTGCAAAGTTTAGCCTGTTCTGACTTCCCCCAATTGGGGTAAGTCAGGACAGTTTATATTTTATTCCACTGAGTAAAAGCTACTGTGTCAATCGCGCTCAAATTTTTACCATAGGTTAAGAACCCTTATGGGAACCTACATAATAAATTTGATCCATTTTGGTTCATTAGAAGGGGAGTAATAGCTGGTCAAAGTTGAAATTGCGAAAAATCATTCTGACTTGCCCCGGTGCACCTTAATTAAACTAATTTTTGTACAATTGAAACATGTAATTTTTATTATCATGATTTAGTAAAAATTATTAAAACAAAATGATTTTTACTATTGGTACCTATAGCAAAATTTATTAAAATGATAATTTTTACTATACGATTACAGTAAAAATTATTGAATGGGATCTGGTACTTAATTGTGCTAAATACCAGTATTTAGTTAAATTTTTTTGTAAAAATTACCCATATTTTTTTTCGTGTAATTTAGAAGCAATTCAAATTCTTAACATATTTTATAAGATTTAATTCTTAATTTAGAATAAAAAGCAAGTTCTGAAAATTGGTTTGAAAATTTATAAATTTGAAGACAATGGAAATTCTAAAAAAAATAATATGAAAATTTGTATTTAGAGATGCTGAGAATTCCAAAAATTGATTAAAAGTTCTGTAAGTTGCAGATAATGTGAACTTGAAAATTATATGAAATAAGTATTGTAATATTTATGAAGAAGATGAGAATTCTGAAAAATTGAAGGCAATGTAAATTCCAAAAATTGAGTAAACGTTTTACAATTTGTGGACAATATGAACTTGAAAATTGAATTTGAAATTTTTTAATTTAAAGACAATAAGAATTCTGAAAAATTATTCAAAATTTGACTATTTAGAGGCAATGTGAATTCTAAAAATTGATTGCAAATTTCCTAACTCAGCAGCAATGCAAAATTCTGAAAATTTATTGAAAACTTTATGAAATTGTAGCGATGGGGAATTCGGGAAATTGATTTGAAATTTTGTAAATTTTAAAACAATGCAAACTATGAAAAACAACTAGAAATTTCTTAATTTAGAAGCAATACAAGCTTATAAATTATTCTGAAATACCTATTGTAATTTGGAAAATATGAAAACACTGAAAAACAATTATTATTTTGAAGCAGTGAGAGTTTCAAAAATTCTCATTACTGTGACATGGTTGATTCACTTATGCACTACCTAGATGTAATAACGGTTATAGCTGTAGAAAAGGCAGCTAGCTACGCACACTTTGCAGCTAAGCTTTGCTTAGCTGTCTAGTTTTCAAATTATTCCTGTTCGAATAAAAAAGTTTCCTCTTCGCCAAATCTAACTCCCTCTACTATTTAAATGTACGTAGTTGATATTCAAAAGGTCAGGAAAACCTAGAAAAGTTTGGCAAAATCATTCCTCAAAAAATTGAACACATTGGCAATTTGAAGAAAAAAAAATTGTGAAAAACATAAAAATTATAGCGAGAAACACGTCGACATGCATGACCCTGGATCATCAAATAGAATTAAAGAAAAAGAACCAAAAACTATACCAACGAGTTTTCAATTTCACCATTTCCAGTTGCTTCGAAAATTTTAGTCAGAAGCAGCCGATTCACCTACTACGGATTTGGCTTCTTCGGTAGAAAGGGAACGAAGAGTCGAACAACGCGGGTTCCATACATATATCGCGCTCTGTTTTAAATACACAAATTCTCTCCAGATACCATCTTTAAATATTTTTTTATCTGTACAAGTATCATCGTTTATGATTTAATTACCCCAAAAGTATTCGTACACGTATGTTTTATTACCAACATTTTCGAATACTTGGATTATCAAAATTTATAGCATTTTTTTTTTCGACCAGGCATAAGCGTAACCATATTTTTCCTACGGAGTCCGGGTAGATTCCATATAAAGCTTTTGTGCACCAAGGTTATGGTTTATGATGACTAGTTTATTTTTTTCGATGGTGAACGTCGCGTCCCGGACTCCTGAGTCACGATTTAGTCAAAACGCGCTTCTAAGAAAGCGAAAGAATCGTAAGCTGAGGTGCTTCTGTAGTATGCAAGTTGGTCTTGGTATACAGAGATCTATTGTTCATTTTATTGTCACTTATTCTTCGAATAGGTAGGCTACAAAAGTACACGATACACGTCACAAAGTGAACGCCATAGAAATAGGTCAGGGGTTGCGTCAATCTCTCTGTGAGATAGATGTCGATGCCGCTTCATCTTCTCGTATGTAGTTTGAAGAAAAATTATTACCGCTGAAAAAAGATCCATCATTTCGGTCTCATCTTCTTGCCAATGGTAACGACCTAGCCGGCCAATCTTCTCACTCGTAACAAAATCTAACCACTCGGATCTCCAAGTCCAAGTCGCCGCATACAAAAATCACTGTGTATATAGATGAACGCTGATAATAAATTCTTATTGAATAATTATCGCGTACGAAAGTATCAGGAAAGAAGGTAAAGAAAAAAAAAAACGAATTTCAAATTAGTTTCGGTTTTGCATCTTCGAGTCTGAATCGTACAGTGGGTATAACTTGAGCCTGTTATTTACGAGTTTAAATATGACGTTTAGCCCTGCAGCCATTTCGGTTTTCCTTTCACTGTAAACACTGATCGATCTCGTATATATTTATAAATGCATGTTTGGCGACGCAATGTTTCTTTTTTTCCTCCAATAACTCGATAAAAGAAAAAAAATTTTCAAAGGCAAGCCCGCGTATGTTACTTCGTCGATCAGCACGATTGATTTATTCTCGCCGTAATTACACAGGTTACAAAAAAATATTTAAAATTCCGCTCTTTATGGTTCATTGGGTCAATGCGCGGCTGTGTTGAGTTGAGTATTACTGAATCACGATTTCCCATTTTCCTCCTACTCTCCTGTACTATAGGTGAATTTTTATATGAGTACTTCATATAGGTACCTACGTAGATATAGGTACAGTGTACTGTTCTGTTTGGACGATGGCGGCAATTGCTCTCGTCATTAAAAAGGTTAAATCGATCGCGTTCCAATTAGTGATCGTGTTGTGGGCAGGTCCCTAATTAATGGTTCTAACACCCCATTTGCTATAGCTGGGTATGTAAACTAATAACGCTCCAGGAAATGATGAAGGGTTGAGATATGGTAACTCGATAGAATTGCAACGAACAAATTTAGTAATGCGAGGAATTATTGAAATGGAGTAAACTCGATTTAGGTATAGCCCTGTAAATATATTTCACGATTCAATAACATTGAAATTTGACTGGAAGGCAGAATTTGCCAAATTTAACAATCATACTATACTCGTATTCATCCTTTAAGCAGGCAGTGAGAGGAAAAGTAAGATGAAAATACACAATGAAATGGCGGCTTTTAAATCGAGTCTTGAACATTTTTATGTTTGGACAAATATTCTTGATTTGATTTTTTTTCAGGTTATAAAAATCCAAAACCCCAAACAATGATAACAAACAGTTTTTCGTCATTTCAGAGTGATTCTTTCAGGTTTAAAAAGTTCCCAGAAACGAACGACGAAAATTTACTGAAGTGGGGATGAGGGGGGGGGGTGTCTTACTTTTTTAGTTTTAGCCAAAATTTTGGAGTGGCCCAGGCTTTTAGAATTTCAAAATAAAAACCGTACCTACTCAATAATTTGTGGAGGGAGAAATATTCGGAAAAACCCAAAAACAACCATAAAATAAAAAATTAAATTTTTTATTTTGAAGTTTTTGATTTTTCACCAAGAGTTCAAAAATGGAAAATTTTGAATCTTGATTTCTTTGAAGATAAGAAAATATAGACTAATTCAAATCCTCTTTGGCCATCTGGATATCGGATTCATGCACTCTCGTTCTGTTGGAAAAATAGTGATGGAAATATTGGTGATGTCAAAATAATATCTCTCGCGATTCTATAACTAGCTCATCAAGATCTCAGGATCTGGCGAATTGCGGATGTAAAATGGGTTCCCTCCTCAATATTTACATATTTATAATACGTGGGGTTAAAGTTGGATTAATTGAAGCTTGAGCTAAGAAATGATTGAACTTTCGACAGAATGATATATTTGTGGTAAAGTTGGAAATATTCATTGAATTCTCAAAGCCACGAAAGTTGAATAAAAGTCCAAGACAAATTCACATTTAGGACATTTATTCTTATACTTAAGGGATAAAACAAAGACAAATAAAAAGGATCACAACCCTGGGGAATTTTGGGAATACATAAACTAGGAGCAACAAAAAGGAAAATAAATATTAAAAAAAGAAAAAAGAAAGGAAGACACCCTGAGCGATGCGTCTGTACTTAAACCTAAAATGCACGTCCTGAGCAATACGTCATTTTCAAACAAAAAAGAAAATAATGGAAGACAATGTGAGCCAAGGTCTTGAAACTTAAATCTAAAGTTGGACGATGTAAACCAAGGCAACTTGTTATTAAAACCTACCTCTGTGCATTTCAAAGAGTAATCCGAGACAGCTGAAGATTCACTAATTGACCCATAGGGACTTAACTTGAGAAACGATGTCATCGCAGATGATGACAAAGTCCGAGGCTGCAGACGTCAAAATTCATCAAAGTCCAATAAATCACGAACTGAAGGAACCTAAAGCTGGAAACAGTAGGAACTACAGTTGGAAATATTGAGCTAAAGATGGATTTATTGGTCTCTTCTGGCGAGGAGCCCATTCGCGGAGATGGAAGTAAAGTTGGAACTATACTTGGTGGCGTCGATGTCTGCAGTCCTACCTAAATTGTCTCGGATCAGAGCTTTTATAACTGCGCTTTTTACAAGAAATCAGGCGGGGGAATGTATGCAGTCAGTGGCGCACGCGCTCAATGCTTCTAGTGGCACTATCTTTCGCGGCTGGCGCTAGAATTACGTCATGTTTGATTATACTCGGCGATATTCGTGTTGAACTGGTTTTCTATTGGTTGTTATCGCGAGAGTGGTGGACAGCTTGGCGCCACCACCTAAAAAACAATGATGTAATCGAATCGAGTATAATCGGCTATGTTCCTTAATTTCTTGATTATAATGATCGAAAATCCGTCGCTTAGGGGGTAGAAAAATATTCTGCTGCTAGGGTGAATGAGAATTTTTCTCCCAATTAGGAGACAAGAAAACTTTCTCCCATTAAGGTGACTGAACTTTTCGTATGTAAATTTCTCCCAGTGTAGGTGACGGATAAAAATATTTTTCTCCCTCTAAAGTGGAAGAACTGCGTGTATTTTTCTCCCACAACAAATTACCTAAAAAAACAGTTTTTCAATATTTTTTAAATTTGAAAAAAATGATTTTCAGTGCTTTTTATTGAAAAACGTTCAATGGAAAAAACAGGACCTTTTTTTGACAACAATTAGAACATTTTGACAATTTTTGCAAAAAGTGGAGCTTTTTTGTAATTTTGGTCAAAATAGGACTTTCTGACAATTTTGACAAAAACCTAGACCGTCTTTGGAAATTCAGGGATAAAATTGAATTTTTTGCAATTTTTGCACAAATTGATATCTATTTTTTTGACAATTTTGGCAAAAATGAAGACTTTTTTTACAATTAGGTATTGATCAAAAATGAAACTATTTCACAATTTTGACAAAAACAAAGACCTTTTTTTAGTAGATTTTGGCGAAAAAAAAGAAGAATTTTCTGGCAATTTTGGCACAATATTGGACTTTTGAGGGGGGTGGGGGGATTTAGGCATAAGACAGCATTTTGTCAGAAAACAAAGACTTCTATTAAACACTTTTGAAAAAAAAACAATACTTTTTAGACAGCTAAGGCGAGAACATTCGCGATGGCCTATTTCCAAAACCTCGTAACTCCATTGGCACTTAGCACCTCGTGTAAAACTGCCTTCATACTGCAGCGCTCCCTATGGGACTTGAGTACTCAACTGAAAGATAGGTAATGCAGGGTGGTTACCTATCTGTGAGTTGAGCATTCAAGTCCGATAGGGAGCGCTGCAGTACAAAGGCCGTTTTACACGAGGTGCTAAGTGCCAATGGAGTTACGAGGTTTTGGAAATAGGCCATCGCCGGTTGGTTGTTTAAGCAAAAAAGCCGGAATTTTTTTGAAAAACCATCAGCAAATAATCCCACCTCATTCACGAATTCCATTTCATAAAGCAATACATCAAAACTACCAGTACTAAATCCGTGTTCAGTAACATATTCTCGTATCTTGAAAACTAGTAGGTAAAATTGAATAGGTAATTTAAATATACTAAACCAGCGTGTTTTAGAATCACATCTCACTCTCATATACGTAGTCAATCGTACGACACATAAATCTCTCAAGAGTAGGCCTAGATTTACACATACCTACATAGGTACTATAACAGATACACGATTTGATGCAGTTAGACGGTCACTAGTCAGTAGCTGAATCCTGCAGTTAACGCGCGTTAATGTCATCGCAAGTTTTTTTTTAACGAGCTACCCGACTGAATAATTTCTAAAGGTACATAAAAAGGCCAGTCCCAGTACCTATACTTCATAACTAGATCTATAAAATACTTACGGTTTCCTCGAGATTCTTCGATATCTAGGATAATACTGGAGCCACTTTGAGTCGACTCTATATCACATAACCCTGTAAACATAGAGAAAAAGAAAAACCACATTAGCAAATCTTACAAGTAGCAAGTTGAAATCGACATAGACCTTAAAAAAAAATCTATCACCACTATGTACATAAATGTGGGGCTATCAAACGGTACATTTCGCACACCTATTGGCACGATTACAACCGTACTAGTTGATGATTTTGTACCGCGAGAGAGTTACAAGAGTATTTAAACAAAACTCACTCAGACCATTCATTACACTTACGCGGGTATTATATGGCAGAAAAATAAATAAATACCAAGGTAGAAGGCACGAGCCAAAACCAGAGCATAGAATAATGTAAATTGTAAAGTCTTAAGCGAAACGTCACGATCGAGTAGGTAACACGGCGTGTAATTTCTACGCTATTTTTTCAAATACCTATCGATTCTTCTGGGTAAGACATGATGTTGCTCAATAATGAACGACAAGGTTAGAATATTGATATTTTAGATGACTTAAATTTAATTAACTTAGTATGAAGGGTCTACGAGTTGTTGTGATCGAAATCACCGACAGTAATCTGAGTATACTTTCAGATAAGTACAATGACTTCAAATTATTATACTTGACCATTTTTTTTTTTTTTCATTGTTCACCTAAATAACTATTCATCCTGCTCAAAGGACAGAACATAAACCTCCAGCCCCCCAAGGTACATATTTAGAGTGGCAAGAGACGTTTTTTTTCTCGAAAGGGAGGCCACTAGATCTCATTTTTTTAGTTTTTCAAACTTTGGAGAGATACAAACAATGAAGCCACATTGTTGTGGAGGGAGGAGCAAAGAAGTTTTTTTTGAAGAAGAAGAAATTCAGAAGAATCCTGACAAAGAAATGCAAAAATTTTTCATTTTTTTATCGACTTTGATTTATTTTATTTTTTACGGTTTTTCCAACTGGGGGAAGGGCTTCACTAAAACAGATTAAGAGGGTTTTTCTCGAAAAGGGGATTATTAAGAATTTTTTATTCTAAATTTTATTTTAAAACAAAAACTGGATATTTTTGCTAAAAATGGGCAATTTACCTATCAAAATAATCATCATCAATATTTTATTACTTTTCCTAGCGATCGCTATTTAAAATGATTGTGTCAAAAATGAAAAAATGATCAATTTGGCCCAAAAGTTGAAATATTCCCCACAGAAATGAGCATTGAGTATTTCAGAAAAAATAAGTATAGGTATTGCCTAAAAAAAGAGTTATTTCTACAAAAAAAATAAACAAGGATTCAATTTTAAAAATTAACCATCACCCCCCCCGCCCCCAATCAAGAAGAATTTTCCAAAAATGAGCAATTTTTTCAGAAAAATGGGCGAGTAGTTTATTCAGGTACCAAAAGATGAGCACTTTATAGACATCTATTGTTTTAAAAAAAATGAGCTCTTTTGACAAAAATCTCAACAATGGTTTATGAGCAATTCTGTCGAAAAATCATCGAGTTGGCCAAAAAGTGAGCATTTTTTCTTTGATAAAGTGCATTCTTATCAAGAAATTAGTACTTTGGTGTTCTTCCCAAATAATAAAAAAATATATAATTATTTTTTCATAAAATCAAAAATGCTAAATTACACTAGTTTAAGTTTATTTTTTCAAACTCATATCCGGATCCACAAAAAATAACTACCTATGTCACGTTGAAACATTTTTATCGCAATTCAACAAGAAAATATACAGATTAGGTAGGTAAAGTTTATATTTGTGTCGGTTGTTCATTAATGGGATGGTTCCATTTCTCAAGATTTTTCATTCACTAAACATGGTGAACTAACAAATTCAATTGACCCAATAATTCCCAATTTAAACAACATACGTAGACGTACACACGAGTTCAGTTAACTTTCAACAAACACGTGAGTTGTTTCGTTTTTTTAAAAACTTTTTTAAATCAAACTTGGTTCATTCGCATTCGCAATACTTATAGTTAAATTGAAGAAACCTCGAACTTATAACATTGCAACGATATGCAAGCTGAATAACGACTTTCAAGTGAGTAAAATTCATAATATTCTTAATCAAGTACGTCTACTGTACTCGTATTTAATCGTCTTACAAGTCAGAGCTTTTCTCAATAATGATGGATTGAAAAAAATTACCAAATATTCAACACGAGTATTTGAAAATGCTTTCGAATTACTTACTCAATTAAGAGTAGATGAGTACTTTTTTTACTCTGTCAAATGTCGCCGAGTTTTTCCAATTTTTGCCGATGAATTCTTCGAGATGGGAGATCTTCTCATTATTGGAATATTCTTTACTTTTAAAACTTTAAACGGAATATTACATATGAACTAATGTATCAAGAATTTATCGTGTTTTATTCTCTTTTTTTTGGGGTGGGGTGGGGGTGGAGAGGTTCTACCTCATCTTATTTAGATACCTCACCCCTTCTGGGATCGCTTTTACATACATAGTTATTTATGAGAAATTTCTGGAAGTTCATTACCAGTGAATAATTTTTAGTAAATTATCAGTTAATAATTCTTGGTAAATTGTGGTGAATTATTAATAAATTTTGGTAAATTACCAGTAATTTGCAGCATTGAAGTTTTCGAAATTATTGGTATTTCTAGTGAGTTAAATTTTGTGTAAATTATCAAAATTACTGCTAATTTTTAGTAAATTTCCATTACTTTTTGGTAAATTACCAGTAATTTTTGGTAAATAACCGGCAATTTTTGGTAAATTACCGGTGATTTTGGGTTGAATTACCAGTAATTTTTTGGTAAATTACCAGTAATTTTTTTGATAAATTACCAGTAATTTTTTGGTAAATTACCAGTAATTTTTTGGTAAATTACTAGTAATTTTTTGGTAAATTACTAGTAATTTTTTGGTTAATTACCAGTCATTTTTTGGTAAATTACCAGTAATTTTTTTGATAAATTACCAGTAATTTTTTTGATAAATTACCAGTAATTTTTTTTTGTAAATTACCAGTAATTTTTTTGGTAAATTACCAGTATTTTTTGGTAAATTACCAGTAATTTTTTGGTAAATTACCATACCAGTAATTTTTGGTAAGTTGAGGTAATTTTCTGGTGCATTGCTGCCTAAAAAAGTTTTCTGCTAAGTATTTCGGTTGGTCATAGTGAATGATGATAATGATAGCATATGATTGGTTGTTGGACTGAGGTGATAACTTTCCACCAACCATATGCATCTATTTGTCGTTGCCAACCTATATTTTTAATGAAAAACTTTCTCTGGGGTTCACGATATTTCTGTACACCCTGTATTTAAAGCAGTTATGTAGGTAGGTAGGTACTAGGTAGTAGGTACCCACTATTTGGTTTTGTATTTTTCGAGCTTTTTGACCTTTTTGACCCGGCTCTACCCCTATCAAACATTTAAACTGAGACAACTTTCTGATCAAAGTCATCCTAATGAAAAATTTCCTTTCCACTTTTCCTTATTAAACATCAGCAATAAATGTTTGATTTCAGACTTGAAAACAACATTTTGCTGCGAAACGCACCACGAAGGAAACATCGCAATGGCCCAAATAAGGATGCTATTTAACGTAACAATAAATCCGTCAGCTACAGCGCTCGCGATACTTTCAACCATCTGCATAATAGCTCAATTTTACAAGTTTTTCCGAAGCTCTGCTCGTACTCAAAGCGTCACTACCAAGATTATAACTCTATATTGTCTGGTTTTATTCCTATTCTACGCTATGAATTACGGCACTATGACTCATTTTGCTTTCGGCCGGCATCCAACCAGCTATTACGCAACACCCAGCGACATGTACTTAATACTGATGACAGTTTTTTTCAAATTCATCATGGCTTTTGACGCGTGTTTGTATTTTCGAAAAATCGCCTTAAACCAAAAACCACCTTCGGGTGTCCAAAATAAGAAACTCTTGGTTTACTTCGTCTCAGCCGTAAGTTTACCCGCATTTTGTATGAATACGTTCGAGTATTTTTCCCCAACAAAAGAAATCGAAGGTTTCATCAATGTTACATTCTGTATCATGGAGGTCGCTCGTACTGTGATTCTGATACCAATTTTCACAGCGTTTTGGTACATGAAATTTACTAACCTCAGTATATCTCAATTATGGAAAAAGTATTCGCTACATATGCGCCTTTTAATCATGATCGCAGGTGTTTGTATTGTGTTAAATATCGCCGAATTCATTTATATGACATTTTTTTACAAGTATGATGAAACGCCTTCGTTGTTCAAACCTCCAGATCAGGCCCATTACTTTGAAAATTTAGGCATTGCTTTCGAAGGTATCCTTATTGGCATATTATTCACTTTTCAAGCAGATACGTTTCTACCTGTCACTGGTACTGAATCGTTCGCAATGATGTGAATTGAAGTACATTATTATTTTATTTCATATTTTCGGGGTAGAAGGGGCTGGTGGCGGGGAAGAGGAAATACCCAGATTGTAAAAATAAGTAAAGAATTGGTTAACTTAACTTAATTATTGATATACTTATTTTCAAATACGCGTCTATGTTTTTTGTATAAGTATTTCGACTTTTGTATTTTGAAAATACGATAATAAAATAAAATAGAATAAAAACAAGCTTCACCTAATTATTTTTTTAAGGTTCATTTTGAACTTTTCACTCCTCTCCTAGGCACACCCGACGATATCATAACAAAAAAAAAAACATTTGCTTACGTTCTTTAAAAATTTAATTTTTTCACTTTTTCTGGAATTTCGAAAAATTGAAAAAATTGAAAAAAGTTGTTTTTATGGCGATCTTAACGTTGCCTATTTTTCATGAAATAATTTTTTCCAAACAAAATGAACTGGAGTGAACGAATTACTCATCCTCTCTCCCCATTTCTAAATTTACAGCATTAAGCTACCAAAATTTTCCAGAAATTTCAAATTGCTTTATGTTTGGTGTACCAAAAGTTATAATGGCTGAAGTTCTTTTTTAGTTTTTCTAAAGCAATTTAAAACTTCCGGAGAAAATTCAGAACTCGCTGGAAGCTCCAAAAGGTCCTGAGATTGATAGTTTTTAGGGTACTGGGATTCACACTACCCAGTTGATTTTGTTTAAAAAAAAATCAATTGGGTGTTTTGAAAAAGTTGAAGAAGTTGCCTTGAAAAAGATTTTTTTGGATTTTTGCAATTGTCCAAAATTACCCAAAAAACTCAAAAATAAAGTTTGGCTTGTAATTTAAAAAAAAAAAATTTTTGAAAAAGTTGAAAAAATTGACATAAAACAGTGTTTTTTTAAAAATTTTTTTAGTTTTAGAAAATGAGCAAAAAAATAAAAATAAACTTCAGCTTTTAATTTTAGAAAAAATCATTTTTTAAAAAAAAGTTAAAAAAACTTGACAATAGTTTTTTTTTGAATTTTTTTTATTTTTGAAATTTAGCGAAAAAATAAAAATAAACTACAGTTTGTGATTTGAAGAAAAATCATTTTTTTAAACAGTTGAAAAAATTCACATAAAACAGTTTTTTTGAGATTTTTTCAATTTCTTGAAAGAAAAACTTGAAAAATTGACATTCTTAAAATAATTTTTTCTACATTTTTTCAATATTTTCAAAAATTAACGAAAAAATAAAAATAATGTCTAGCTTGTAATTTGAACAAAAAAATCATTTTTTTTCAAAAAAATTGACCTGGAACAGTTTTTTATTTAATTTTGGAAATCAGCAAAAAAAATAAAAATAAACTTTGATTTGTAATTATTTAACAAAAAAAATTAAAATAAACTTTGGCTTATAATTTGAATTTTTTTTTCAAAACGTCAAGAAAATTGCTACAAAACATTTTAATTTTTTTTTATTTTCAAAAATTAGCAAAAAAAATTACAAAAATGAACTTTAACCCATAAAATTTTTATCACGGGGGTTTTAAGAGATGTTCCTTCGATCTAGCTTGGTTTCATTCAAATGTTCAAATTTATTGAGAGATTCCCTTGTGAGTACTCAAGGGAAAATGATTGGATCTGATCAGGTCTAATAAGAATATGTACTATTTCTTAATGAAAAAAAAAATTCCTTGAACAAAAAACATGCCCACAAAAACACGATTATCTATTTTTCCATCCGTCACAAAGCAGAAAAGTGCTGACTTGAAGAATCAGGAAACTAAACTTTAAAAAATACTCGTTTCAATCTCTCATTCAGCAATCAAACACCTTTGATTTCAGGCCTCCAAACACAATTCCACCGAGATACAGCTTCCTCGACCACAACAACCATCATCAATAGTCTGAAAACAACGATGCATTGGAGGATGATAAAAACTTGGATTAATCTAGTATTCATATCGCTTTCAGCCATCTGCTTAATAGCTCAACTTTACAAGTTTCTCCGCAGATCTGCGTTTACTCAGAGTTTTATAACCAAGACTTTAACTCTCTACTGCGTAATTTTATTATCACTCTACATTGTCGAATACACACCAGCGAGTAAAATCATATTCATACATCCTTCGCTCGTCGACATATACTTAATATTTACTACGGTTTTTTTCAAATTCGTCATCCTTCTAGAGATATGTTTGTATTTTCGACACATCGCTGAAATGCAGCAACCACCTTCGGGCTCACAAAATGAAAAGCTCGTCGTTTACTTCCTCTCAGCCGTTTGTACGCCTTTACTCTTAGTTTACGTAATACTCCTATCTGAAGGTGGTGGAATGTCGTTTTTCTCGACCTCATTCAGCATCGTGGAAATCATTCGACTCGCGTACCTGGTACCAATTTTTGGAGCATTTTGGTTCATAAGATCGGCCAAAATTGATAAAGCGCAACTCTGGTCCGATTATTCTCTGCATACACGTCTTTTAATAGTGATCGGCGCTTATACAAGTTTGTTAGAAGTCGTAGAACTCGTTCATCCGATAATGGATCCGGGATTTTACGAAGGATTGGGCACGGTTCGCATAAACCGTGCTGGAAAAAGTTTAGAAATTATAGGCACTGTTGTCGAAGGACTCCTGATTGGGATATTTTTCACCTTCAAAGCCGATACGTTTCGACCTGTTGCTGATAGTGAGTCGATTGCGATGCTGTAAAATAAGAGGCCTTAAGTGGAGAGTAATTCAACAAGGTTAAAAATTTCAGTTCTCGTTTTGTAAGAGGTGAAAGGAGGGGGGGGGGGAGAAAATAGATGGAAATAATATTAGCCATTTATTTTGAAATACCTATTTATTTAATAAGTCTATAATTAATTTTATCTGCACATTCTGATTTTTTGTAATTGTTGTTTAAATAAAATGAAAATTGCCTACGTTGATTTCCTGTTACAAAATAGGTAAAATGTACCACTTCTTTAATTTTTGTGTCCAAAGAGCAATTTTTTAAAGAGCATTCTTTATTCCATTATCAATTTGATCCACTCATTTTTCAAATGAATTTCATTACTTTCAAAACTGATCGAGAGAACATTGCAGCAGCAAAAGTAATCTACTTTTCAAATGTCGAATAATCGAAAGAAAGTCTTTCATCGTATCAAAATTCGTGCAAGATGATCTTCGCTTTGATTACAAAATTACAAATTTGATGCGATACAATGACCTGGGTTTAATCAAGTAAGTAAAATTAACTCCGTGCCAGAATTATAAATTCGTTTGGTGAAAATCACCTCGATTTTCAATTACCCATATCTGTACCTACGTTAACCTCCCAAAGTTAGCTTTCTCCTTGATGAACCCAAAATATCTCTAGGTTATAATACACCTACAGGTAAATGCTGAAACACTGGAACACTCATCGTCTTCGTCACCGTCATCGATATAGGTACTATAGAAAATATCATACCGTAATTGCAAAAAACCTCAACTCAGATTTAAGCTATCTTTGTCATTAGTACCTACAAATAAACATTCAACTCTGCACCATAAAGTACATTCATTTCGTGTACCATATCCACTGTTTTTGATTACAACTACACCGGTAGGTACCTCTACCTAATATATTCGATATCGTGCAATCTTACGTATCACGTTTTGGAAATCTAACAATATTCGAGCACACATACACGAGTATCAACTAAAATGTACCACCGCAAGGGGATACCCTGCTAGTCTTTCGAATTACACATATCGATGAATTAATTCCAAACCGAATCATCCCAACAACAACAACAACAACATAGAACGTATACAGAACAAGAAGAACCAAAGAGCAGAAGATTCAACTCGTAAAAAAGCACCTCGATTACGTAATTATTCTAATGCTAATCGTGTTCTCCAGATTGTAAAAACAATCTAACACATATTTCGTATTAATGGAAATAATGCGATGCGATCGTAAATGAAAAATTGCCATCGGTATATAATCGCCGAGCCGGAATCGTTATATTAAAGCCGCTCCGCATCTCTACCGCGCTTATGAACATTGAACAATCTTAATGCATTTTTCATTGTGATCAATTTGTTGTTCCAGCAAGACCCCGCGCTGCCGGCCTCAGCCTGAGCCACCGTGCGCACTGTTTCCCTTTCCGGATAACAGAATCACTGAAATAGCCGCGCGACCAGCAGTACATCGCATGCTAAGTAAAAAAAAAAAACACGTTTAGATCGTTTTATGTAGGTATCTTTACCATATTTACATTCCAAATAAATCGTAGGTACATGATTTTTTTCCCTCAACCTTTAAGGTAGTTCTTTCATCGTTGCGTGAAATTCTTATGGATGGCGTCTTACCCTTGTGTGCCCTTTTTCAAGTCGTTAATAGGACAATGCATGCGATATGCCAAGCCTAGCGATTTTTTTTGCAAAGGTCAAAGGTGAATAGAGGTATTTTGATTTCCACGAGTTGGAAGATTTTTTAATTTTAAAGGACTGGGGCATGGTTTGGATATGGAGAAAATCAATCTGAAATTTGGCTTACCGAAAGAGCATGTCACCTGAGGATGATAATGACTAAAAAATTGTTTTACATGCAAAATTCAACTCCCTTTCCCCTTTTACGTGACCATCTTTGAACAAATCTGGAGCTTTCAGCAACAGTTTAATTCAATTTTCCTCAGCTCGTCGCTAGAATCGCTCCAGAAGATGCTATAATCCAATAATTTCGATACAAATGAAGGTTCCAGATCAGTTCAAATAAAGTCGCAGTCAATTCGAGGGCGAAATTTGAAAGGAGTAGAGGAATTTCAAGTAATTTTTTGTAGAATTTGATTAGTGTAGGAACAGCAATTTCTGAAGGAATTCCAATACATGCTGAAAAAAAGTAATTTTTACTGGAGACCCCAGAATGGCTAGAAAGTGATCACAATCGATTTAGAAAGTTGACTTAGGCATATAAAGCAATTTTCAGATTTTTATCTCAAAATTCATTCATTTTGTAGAAAAATGACTACGTCAATGAGTTTCTTCCCGGTATAAAAAATCAACATCGCTAGCTCAAAATTTGATTCTGAGGTATGACTGAAATGCTCTTTCAGCGAGCCGAATTTCAGCTCGATCGAAAGTGGGTGGGTTGCAAAGATTCTCTTGTAAATATTTCCAAATTCTAACATTTTCATCTTTAAAAAAACTTACTTAAAGCGCCTTTCAAATGATTACAGTGGCAACACTACTCCTTCTCTCTCCCTTAAAAAAATCAAAAGTCAATAAGAAAATATAAGATCGGAAAATTTTTCAAATATCACTCTCATAAGGAATCCATCAGACATTTTCAGGAATTAGAAAAAAAATCTTCTAAGAGTTCATCTAAAATTATTCAAAAATCCTTTCGAAACAAAAACAGTTCAAACTTGACAATTTATGCTAAAATTACAAGAGAACTCAGAAAAATCCATCATCCATTTTCAATGCACATAAAAATCCTCTGAAATACCTACAACATCATTCATTCGAAAACAGCAATCAAATTTTTAAAATCAGACAAAAATCTATTCTCAATTAAAAAATTTTGAAAAAAACTGCAACGAAATCTGTGACAAATTTTCTAAAAAGAAAACAATATCACTCAAAATCGAAAAAAATCAAAAATTGTTTAGAAATCCTATTACAAAAAAAATATTTAAAAAAAACATAAAACCCTCCACAAAATCAGCAAAAAACCCCTTCAAGTTAAAAATCACAGAACTGTCCAATAATTGCTCAAAAACCCATCACTCAACATGACCCAGAACATAAAAATTCTGGAAAAAATTCTTCGAGCAACCCTCTCAAAATTGAAAAAAATCTGGTGGGAATCCCTTAAAATCTCTGCGGAATCTCTATTAAAAAAAATTATTATTCAAGATCACAAAATTTGAACAAAATAAATGGAAAAATCATAAAAAATCGGAAAACATTTGTCCAGTTTCCAGAAATTTCATTTAAAAATCCCTTCAAGAAATCTTTTGAAAAAAGTCTTTTCACAGTAAAATTAGACAATTTTGAAAAAATCTCGTATGTACATCCAACTGCCTCCTACAATATCACAAACCATTCAGAATCCAAAAACTTTTTTCAAAGTGTAAACCCTTCACTCAAAAACTTTCAAAAATTATCTGAAAAATCATTCAAAATGATTCCTCCTATATTCTGAGAAAAACCACGTAACATTATTTTTAAAATTTTGAATGAAAAATTACTCAAAATGAAAGAAAAAAAATCAATCCAGCTTCTTTTTTAATCCATCCAAAAATCGAAAAAGTATTCCCAAATTGCAAAAAAACCTATTTGGCGTCCTCCTCAAATAATTTGAAACTCATTTTTTAAAAGAAATGCTTCCCAAAGCGCAAGAAAATTCACTCAAAATCTTCTCAAAATGACATGCAAAACTTTCAAAATCAGATAATTTTACCTAAACAAAGAAAAAAATCTATTCAGCTTCTTCTCTAAAATTGCAAGAAAACCTACGCGGAGTCCTCCTCAAATAATTTGAAATCAATTTTTTTTAAATGCTTCCCAAAGTGCAAGAAAATTCACTCAAAATCTTCTCAAAATAAATGCAAAACTTTTCAAAATCAGATAATTTTATCTGAAAAAAAAAAAAACTCCATTCAGATTTTTCATAAAATACCTTCTTGATCCATTCAAAATAGGAAAATTCTTCCCAAATTGCAGGAAAATCTACACAAAATGCTTCCCAAAATGATCTGAAAATTCAAAATGAGACACATTCTTCCAAAAACTTCATTCAACTTCCTAAATTTCGTAATTTTTTATAAATCGGAAAATCGTTCTCAATTATTTACAAGAAAATCCGCTCAAAATTTTTCCAAAATAATATTAGAATTCTTTCAGAATGATTCTCCCCGAATTGCAAAAAATATCTCTCTGATAGGTACTCTTTCAAAGTGATCTTAAAACGTAAATCAGATAACTCTTCCTAAATCAAATAAAAGGTCAATCAACATCTCCCTGAAAATCTTATCAAAATCCCAAAAATCCTTCCCAGATCATAAGAAAATTCACTCAGTCTCCTTCCGAAATAATTTGAAACCTAATTCAAAATTATTTTCTTTGATAGAAAATCCAATCAATATCTTTTCCACATCATTCAAAAAATTATTAAGAATCAGATGACTCTTTCTGAACAAAATCAAAATTTATTCAATTTCTTCCAAAAATGCCTCAGTCTATCCAAAATTTTGAAATCTTTCAAAAATTCAAAAAAAAAATACTCAACATTCTTTCATAATTATCTAAAAAATTATTTAAAATGAAATAACTCTTCCAAAGTTTTTTTTTTTTTTTGGGGGGTAAATTGAGAATAAACTCTGTCAACTTCTTCCTGAAATATCCCCAATCAACACAGAACAAAAAATTTACTTCAAAAATGCAAGAAAGAAAAGTAAAAATCAACGTAATTGAAAAATTATTCAAAATAAAGTAGGTAAGTAATCTTTCTGAATGAAGAAAAAACTCATTCAACTTCTTTCTGAACCACTCTAATTCATTCAAAATCTGTAAAATGTGCAAAGTTGTGAGAAAATACATTGAAAATTTTAGATTCGTTCAAAAATCTCAACAAAATGGGAGAATCTGCCAAAAAATGTCTTTTAAAACCTGCACAGAAATAGAGAATATTTTCAAAATGAAATTCAAACGAACTTTTTTAAGCATCAATAAATTACAATAAATGTTCAGAAAATCGAATGAAAATCAACTTAAAATGTTTAAATTACGATAGAACTCAATGAGAGGGGAATTCGAGCCATGAAAAATCCAATCTAAAACACCACAAGAATAAAAACAAACCGTAGAACTCCTAATTGCGTCACACAAATAGCTACTAAATAAATGATAAAAATGTATAAAAATACCATCAAACTGGTAAAAAAAAATATCTCTCACTGAGAATTCATTCAATAATACACAAGAATTTTCAACAGAAATGATTTCATAATCCACAGCTACGGGTCAAGAAGGTGCACACGATCCACGATACATCATCCTAGTATGTACCTATATTTCCCTTCACCATCACCTTCATACCTTTACTAACGTTGACATTATTGATGTAGAAAGAATGCACTAGCATCAGCACCAGCATGAAAAGAATTCAAAATGGTGAAAAAAGCAACATTCAAATGCAACTTTACCCACTCGTAGATTCAATCAACTAAGAATCACAAAGTTGATGAAACGACTCCATCGTCGCCTTGCAGTGTACTCGTAAGTATATACGAAACCAGAAAGAAGAGGAATTGGGCATTGGGTAAGGTGTGATTTGCGACTCGGTGTTGGGATTTTAATTGCCACATAGATAATTAGCGTCCAGTTATGAGAAGTAAATGGTTTAGAAAAAGCAGCGAAGGTACAAGTTTCATAAGTTGATTGTATGATTAGCCAGCTAGTATATGGACTAGCAGAGTACATACCTATACTTCCAGACCAGGGTCTAGCAGTATAGAGTTGGAATGCATCTTTGGACGCGGTGAGGACGCGCGAGTGATTCGTTCATTAGTAAGGTTTGTGTAAGTATTCGAAAAAGCAGCGGAGTTTATTCACCTGTATAAACGGACTGGCAGATTCGAGACCTTAATCCATAAAACTGCCTATAATTCGGTACACGTCGTGATCTTGATAACAGTTCGATAGGTTAATAGCGTCTTTTGTACCGATGGATGCTGGTATCTCGTACAGATACCATACCCAATCAGTACATTACTTACATACACACCGACGACACGACTAGTTTCTAAACATATTTTAATCATTTCCAATTCATTATGTCCAACTTGTACGTACATCGATTCGATCCTCTATACCATAACCATCGAGTGCAAATTTATCATACATACGTTCATATTCCTTAAATCGGCACAAATATTTATATAAAGGAAAGGTGCTATTTAAACTAACCGTAGGTAGGTCTACAGGCGATGGCGAATTCTACACCATCTCGATGTACTCGTAGTAATTCCTCTTCGCGATCATTCATTGCGAAACCATCCTCTGGGGGCTTTATACGGCTAAAATTTCTAATTAAAACTCATTATACTCGATGTTTTTCAAACTGGTGTCATGATTACATGGTTTTTAATGGCGTCATTTTTATTACTCTATTTTTATACGTCATTTAGCACTAGGTGCTTCGGCTTCGGCCACCTTTAAGGCTTCGCAATCCGAAGATACGAGTATCTACCTCTGGTACATTTATGTATAATTTATGAAACGCTTCGCAAATAGAGGAATGAAAAGAAGATGGAAAAAAATACTAGGGTATGAAAAAATTTCGCATAGTAAATTACGGTGTATTAGCTTAAATGTTTTTGATCCGTTCATCGCTCTTTGCTGGGTCGCATTTCATTAACTTTTTTCTCTCTGCCATTCATAATCATACTCTGCGAGTACCTTTTATATGGCACGTTAATTAGTAAGTTGTTCTCAGCATGAATGGTTAATACGAAAAAGAATCATTGTGCTGTACGAGAATCGCTTCCACTTAAGGACAAAAGTTCATTCGATAACGTGTCATCATGCTAAGTAGTAAGTACACAACATACAAACTATTCGCATACAGCAAGCAATCCATAAGCTATACGTGTTGATTATTCGCATACAGAATTGAATAACTATTTGGTTAATATTTATAACTATACGAGTGTAGTTTATAGGTATGTATCTTTGAATCGTTTTCTGAAGATTGAAATAAGAGAAGGTAGAAAGCGCAGGCGGTTTTATTGACATCGAAAGGTGGATATGCCAATTTAACAAATTGTTATGTCTATAATACGAGTAGAATTCACTTGGTGACAATTTTGTTTTTTCATCCATACATATGCAGAATCGCAGATATACTCGTACATTTACTCAGACTATAGTCCAATGCGACGATGTCGTTTTCGTCTTCATATATTCGCAAGCTATGATGAGAAGGCGGTTTAGTAATCGGGCATCTTTTCTTTCACTTGTTATGTGGTTATGTGTATAGACAAGAATAAATTACTCAGTTGTGAAATGAAGCGCGCGTATCTGATTATGAAATGGATCAGATTTATCCTACACTCATTAAGGAACCAGTCATGACTGAGGATTTTTTTTAAACAACGCGGACACGAGTACAGGTATAGGTATATCATCTTTGAGATATGATAAATTCATTTTGAGATATGGAGTTTTGCTCGGGATTGCAAGTAATTAACAGTGCATCAACGGAACTTCATATTGCTCGATGCGTTTATGGAGTTTGATTGCGTGAAAATAGATGAATACTTTTAAGTAGGTAGAGAAAAATCTAATTTAAAAAGTTTCGAATAATCAAAAGCTTCCACCTTTGACCTCTTCTTGGCTCAGAAGTGGGAAATTGCGATGTATTATTAGATTTATTACACCTACTGGGTGTTTAGTAACAGGTGTTAATTACAGGTAGATTGAATACGATTGTTTCATGCTGCAGAACTTCAAAAGAAGAGGCAAAAAAAGGCCCTATTCAGTAAGTCACAATTTTTTTTTAAATCATCAAGATAAGCTCTTTGGAGAGCTAAAATAACACGAAAGAGTGAGGTAAAAAAACTGTCACAATTTTGGGTCTTGGTGTAAAATTTTAACCAATAAAATTTTACACGTCACACGGTTATTTTCGAAAATAAAATTATAAAGCCCAATTCTGGAGGGACTGGGGCAAAAGGATGAAGGGTGGAACAGGAAAACTGTCACCATTTTTTAGTTTTAACGAGAAATTCTAACCTAATTTGATAGGTCACAAGGCCAACTTTAAAATCAAAATTCTCAAGTTATGATATGAGGAGTTGAGGCAACAGGAAGACGCCCAAAATGAAAGCTATCGTCGTTTTTCATCTCAATGTGAAATTCCAACCAAAACTGATGGATCACACATTCACATGTCTGATTTTTAAAACAAAATCATAAAGTTGGATTTTTAAGGTGTTGAAGCAAAGGGAAAGTGTATGACCTGAAAACTAACGCCATTTTTGGTCTCAGCGAAAAATTCTAACCTATTCCAATAGGTCACAAGGCTAGGTTGAAAAAAAAATATCATCAAGTTGGATTCTAGAGGGTCAAAGCAAGGGGAGAGGAGGCAATCTGAAAATTGTCGCCATTTTTGGTCACAGCGTAAAATTTTAACCTATTTTGATAGGTCACATGGTGAGGTTTGAAAACAAAATCGCGAAATTGGGTTTTAAGGAGGTTAAGTCAAGGAAGAAGGTGCAATCCGAAAAATATCAGCATTTTTGGTCTCAATGTGAAATTTTAACCTAATTTGATAGGTCACTTGGCTAGTTTTGAAAATGAAATCGAAAAGTTAGGTTGAGGGTTCAAGACAAAGGGAATGAGATGCAACGCGAAAACTGTCGCCATTTTTGGTTTCAGCGTGAAATTTTAACCCATTTTGATATGTCACATGGCCATTTTTGAAAACAAAACAATGGAGTAAGGATTTAGAGAAGATAAAACAGGGGGAGGTCGAGCACCATGAAAACTGACGCCATTTTTGATCTCGGCGTGAAATTTTAACCCATTTTGATAGGTCACATGGCTAGTTTTGAAAACAAAACTACGGAGTTACGGATTTGGCGAGGCTAATGCAAGGGGAGGGGGGCATCATGAAAACTGTCACCATTTTTGGTGTAAACGTGAAGTTCTGACCTACATTTTGAACTATTTTTCAGATAAATTCAAAACGATGTTTAATGGGTAGTTTTGGAATTGGGAAGTATTTTCTGAGTTTTTGAATAAGATTAGGACATTTCAGGAATCATTAATTTATGTAATTTTGAATGCATTTCAAATTATTCTGGAAGGATGGTGAACATGCACTTTCATACAATTTGGGAAAAATTTCAAACTTTTGATTAGATTATGGTGTTCCAAGAAGAAGTAAAATGAGGTTTCTCTTCACTTAGGAGCAATTAACCGGATTTTGATCAATTTTCAAGATAATTTTGGAATGATGATGTTGGGGGATTTTCATACAATTTGGAAAGAACCATTTTGAACGATTTTCTAGCAACCCGATCTTCGAACAGAGGGCAAAAGCTGCAGTTTTGAACCATCTAAAAACCATTTCATAACAACGTTGAAATTGAAGGTATAAGAAACAGTTTGAAAACTGCTTTTCTGGAGATCGATACAGACAACCTTGAGAGGCTAGACATAGGGGGTCAATGACCTCAAGAATTCAGTCAGACAGACAAACGGGCAGACAGACAGGCACTCAGACAACCTGACAACCTTGAGAGGCCAGACAGGCAGACAGAAGACTCTGTGAAAAGCTGAACAGTCAGGTCAGTGACCTTGAGAGTCCAGACATCCAGGTCAATGATCTTAAGAGGCCACACTGACACAGACAGACGACCTTGCGAGTCCAGGCATCCGTGTCAATGATCTTAGAGGTCAAACAGACAAATAGGCAGATGACCTTGGGAAGTCACATCGACGGGTTAGTGACCTTGAGCGGTCATCGCCAGCCAGACAGACAAACGACCTTGGGAAGCTGGACAAGTAGGTCAGTGACCTTGAGAGTCCAGTCAGACGGGTGAATGACCTCAAGAGACTAGATTTTGAATAGATTAGGAAATTTAGGAAGAAGTCGAATTGAAATAGACTTTCCTTTTGTTGATAGGTTTGTTAAGAAATTTTGAAGGAGCTGTAAATGAGGTTTATTACAATTTAGAACAAAGTCAAAAATTGAAGGTGCTACGTTAATTCAAAAGTTCAAAAAAATAGCCAACTTTGAGGAAATTTGGAAACTTGAGAAATTTGTTGAAACGATCAACACTGCAGTGTATTAGAAGCTCTGCAAATAAACTTTTTATACATGATGTAAATTTATTGTAAATGAATATAAAGAAAGAAACCAGAGCCAATCTAACTTGTGCAAAAAAAAAATTAAAATATTCACAATCACGAGCGAATACCGAAAACGATAATAAATTTTATCGTAGACAATATTACTTTTGGCATCAACACCTGTACAATACACATACAGCATGACGTTCAAAATTTATGGTATGCACCTCGATTAAACAGTATTCAGCCATGATTCAATCAATTCTGGGTATTTCCCATCCCCAGAATATGGCGGGAAACAGATCGCCAGAGCTGCAGTGTGAAATCGAAATTATTAGTAATAGAAAAAAATAGAGGGGCAAAGAGGAGGATTTCCGTCCAATTACTTATCTGTAGTAAGTTGTGATAAAGAATATTATGCAGATATCTGAAAAACAAAGTGTAATGACCAAATTGTATTTCACAGTTACTAAACATTACCGTTAAAGTAATATCGTATTAATTTTTTATTGCTGTGTGTGAATTTTATTTGCAAATCAATTAGACAATGTTTAATTCAACACTCACTTATCAATAATAATTGATCACATCGTTGAAAGTTGAATCATCAGAACTTCAGGAGTGCATTTTCACGAACGTTCGAATACCTACTAATGAGCTGAGGCCTTATCAGGTAAGTCAGATTTTATCACAGACGCGATTCGCGATTATTTTCACATTTCAATCTTAGTTCTCATCTGGTCAGGTTTTGAAAAACTTCACATCTCGCAAAACACAATGTCTCCAGAACTACAACGATTGTTTTTCTTCCTGATGCTGATAATACTAACCGTACCTTCCAGTATCTGCCTGATCATTCATTTCTACAAATTCATCAGAAGCCCTCGTTCGCAAAGTTTGGCTACCAGGATGCTTACTCTTTACTCTTTCATCTTATTCATACTCTACATCAGCACGTTCGTACATTTATACTGGAACGATCCCCAATACCATACGTTCGAAGAAAATAAATCGATTCTTCCGTACATAATGGCTTTCATGATGTACTTAGTACTAACGACGATATTTTTAAAATTTCTAATAGCCCTAGATATATGTATGTGTTTTCGACAAGTAGCTTTGTATTTGAGAAAACCTTTAGGTTCTCAAAACCTGAGATTCGCGGTGTATAGCTGTATAAGCATCGGTATTCCTTCGATTTTCACGTTATGGTCGTTGTTCATATACGCGAATAAAAACATAGAGTATTTATGCCAAAGTCAAGTTTGGGCCATGAGGATTATTCGTACGATACGTTTGATCCCTGTGATTGCTTCATTTTGGTACATTAGAAAGTCCAGTATCGATAAAGACGAATTATGGAAGAGGTTTTCTTTACACTTGCGCCTTCTCATCATGCTCGGTGGGTTTTCTACTGCATTGGCTCTGACTGAATTTATCGGGAGTAGATTTGACGACGGAACGGATCAAGCGCAGAAACCAATTCGTAACTACGAGTGGGTTTATTTTTTTATTCATTTTATCGGGTGTACTTCGGAAGGGCTTGTAATTGGGGTATTTTTCACATTCAGGAAAGATACCTTTAAGCCTGTAGAATGTTGAAATTTTCAAAATACACGATTTTGAAGTTCCTGCCTCAATTTGAGGCAAAAACGAATGAAAGTTCAAAGTTAGAGAGAGGATAACTTAATTTTCTCAAAGTGATGACAACATTGATTCTTTTGTTTAGAAATTTTTTTTGTGAGGAAATTTACCTGTTTTTGCAAAAAAATAAATCAAATTGAATAAACGAATAAATTCTGGGATCAACAAGAGTATAATTATAGTTTTCAAGTTGAATGAAAAGTCGCGTTCAGAATTAAACCAGGAAATTCTCATTTTTTTAAATCTTCAGCAATCGCCCCCCGCCCAAATCCCGACACCTATTACAAGTATCTACGTTATCTCATAAGCATGTTAGTAACCGATTATAAAATCTCAATAAATAGTTTGAAAAAATTTTCAGTTGCTTTCATTTTAGAATTAGAATTCGAACTTGAACCAAGAATTCAGAAATATTTCAAATGAACTTGGAGGATTTTTATGCTTTGCAAAGTTATTTTTCTGTGAACTAGAAAAAGTGCATCTTTGATAAGATCTCCACTAATCATGAAATTTCCTGATGAATGAATGAACCCAACATCATTTTGCAGTATTTTGCATATTTCAGACCAAATTGCATATTTTAGCATATTTTAAGGGAAAATCAGCATATTTTTGAATATTTGAGCATTCTTTGGTTGCTTTTTTGCAGGAAATTTTGCAAAAATTGAATTTTTAAGACTTTTTTGTTCGCAACACTGCTAAAATGTCATCAAGAAAATTTTTTCTCGAAATAATTTATGAATTTATAAATGACTTGTTTTGCCTATTTTTTAAAAAGAAAAATGTGCCTATTTTTTGATCACATGGATTCATTTTGTTCTGAATTAAGAGTTTTCATGTTTTTCAGTTTGAAAAATCCTTTTCAGGGATATGTTACTGAACTGAAATTTTTGAATACATATTTTTTGCATATTTTGGGTGGAAAACATGCATAAAATATTGCATACTTTCATCATATTTCTGCATAAAAATCCCAGCTCTATTAATTTTTGCAGGATTGCAGCGATGAAAAGAGATGAAAAACGAATTTCTTGAAGTTTTTAACCGACGTGCACCAAAATAAAAAAAAGCAAGACTTTGAAGCGAATTATGACAAAAAATAGTTTTTTTGAGGGGGGAGGAGGAGGGAAGATTTTGGCCAAAAAAAACTGGATTTTCTGATAATTTTGACAACAACAAAAAAAAACAAGCTTGTCTTTGGAAATTTTGATATAAAATAGGAATTTTTTATAATTTTCATTTTTAAAAATGCAATTTTTTAACAATTTTTTCACATTTTAAATTTACAGTAAAACTGATTTTTATTGCAATTTTGGCCAAAAACAGATTTTTTGAGACAAAAATAGCACGAATTTTTGAAAATTTTCACCTAAACAAAAGAGGTTTTCCAACATTTTGGCAAAATACGAAAAAAAAATATGGGACATGTTTGCTCATTGAGATAACATTTTTTTTACAATTCAAAGAGACTAAAAAACTTGATATTTTGAAAAAAAAGATTCGATATTAAAATTAATGAAAAATTCCACAATTTCGTTCAAAAAAGGAAAAAAGCACACAATTTTGTTTAGTTATTTAAAAGCGTTTTTTAAAGAAATTTAACGAAAAATAATTAGGTGTTACGAACTTCTAACAGAAACAATCGACGTACCTATATTTATTTACGTTTCAAAATTTTATAACTGGGGGGGGGGTCTACCTCCTCCCTCCCCCTTAGTTTCATTCCTGCCCACGAGATCGATTTTATAAACATTTTTATGCTTTTCTTTTAAATCAAAAATTCATCAAAAATCAAAAAACCAACCAGGGCAGCTGAAACTTTAGTCGATAGAGTTAGTTAATAAGCGAACAACTTTTTTCAAAATTCTACACTTATCTTAAAAGTCATCAATTTTCGGTCAAGTTGAATCGAAATTGGAAGCACTTCAATGACTGAATTTTAATCATAGAATAAAAATCATTGATAGATCCTCACAAAAGTCATAAACTTTTTACTTACTCATCACCAAATTCTCTTGCTTCAATGACAAAAATTTGAACTCACCTGGAACAAAAAAACAAAATAAATCATCGATTAGTGGATTGGCAATCGACCCACATTTTCAGAAGCTATCCCCTTCGCTTCGTTGGGGCTGATTAGCTTCTCTTTTTACAATATGAAACATCGTAAAAAATTATTGTTCGAATTTGAAAAATATTAAAACCAGACAAATCAACTTCTTGCATCAAGAATGATGCTGTTTTACTTTTCAAAATAAGTTAATAAATTTTTCGTTCGGGCTTTTTTTTAAGGGGTGTAGTTGGGGAGTGCTCCAAACAAATGTCTTCGTTCGGGCTAATTTACATTATTTTTCATTGCTCAAATGTTCAAAAATGTTCAAAAATCAGCTGGAGAAATTCTGGAAATACCCGCTATCTTCAATCTTGAATTTGTACGACATTCAACTTCCTCGTTCCTCCTCCCCTCATACATAGGTCAAGAAGTGAGATGTCCTAAAACGAGTAGGCCTATCTAACAGGTGACCACATTCAGTAATCATTTTTTCGCGACCAACGTCACGTAATTACCTTATACAGATGACTCATTCTGATTAATTAATCATTCGCAAAGTTTAAAGTGATTTTTTATTCAGCTTGGACATGCGAATTTATTTTTTTACAAAGAGGATTTTGTTCATATCAACATTTCATTTTCGGATAGATAAATTAGGTAGGTAAATATATTTATGGACAATGGTACGTTCGTAGTAAAATTCTGTTTACTTATTGATTTTAAGTACAAGCCAAGGTAAATAGGATACTACATATGATTTACACAGGTAGGTATGATGCGATTAATCACGTTATAATTCTTCTCTTCATGAGGGCTTTCTGGGAAATTGATAAAAATTCATTAGGAGTATTTACGCGATTAGCCATGAATAACTCGTTTGCTATTTTAAACATCCAAATTTTCATTTACGTAATTTTATACCTAATAATGTGTTTAAAATCAAAATATATCATTTTGACCAATATTGCAACTCAAAAGTGTTTTGAAAAAATAGTGCAACATCAGCAAACAAAATTCAAAATTTGGTAAGTGATATTATAATATAATACTTCCAAAATACGTACATACTCAACATTAACACTTGTATTATTATCCTATAATTTCTAAGCTTTAGGGTGTGCTTTTCTCTTATAGACTTCCATATCTCAAGATAATCCCCATGGGATACGTAAAAGCGTACAAAAAATCCAGAACAAAACTCAACGATGACTTCAAGAACGGTCGCATCTTCGTTTTGGTTAATCATCAGGATAGTTCGCGTACCTTCCACCATTTGCTTACTAATCCACTTCTACAAATTTTTCGCGAGCAAAGCCACGCAAACCTTGGCCACCAAGAACCTGACTTACTACTGCGTTTTTCTATTCGTTCTTTACATCAATTCGTTCGTCATGTGGCTCGACCCGAGTCAAGAACGACTCGAAATCGAACTCGAATTCATGATACACATCATCTTAACGAAGACTTTTTTAAAATTCATCGTCGCTATGGACTTATGTTGGAATTTTCGTAAAATCGCCCTATTTCTGCATCGACCTTCGGGTTCTCAAAATACGAAATTCTTAATTTATTGTCTGTTCGGTACATTGATTCCTTTAACGTATACAATTTTAATGGTGTTTGTATTTCCGGGATCAGAACGAGCGTATCAATACGAACCCCACATATGGGCGATTCGAATTATTCGCACTGTGCGTCTAGTGCCTATTTTTGGCGCATTTTGGTATATTTGGCTATCGAGTATGAATAAAACTGAGTTATGGAAGAAGTTCTCTTTGCATATACGTCTCCTAATTTTGCTGGGAGGGTTTTCCACTGTGATAGGCGTGGCTGAGTTGTTCTTTGCGAAAATCGACGATGAAAAGGAAATAAGGCGAGATCGACCTTTAGATAGGCCTTATTTTTTCGCTCATCTTTTCGGAGCTATTCTGGAAGGGTGCTTTATCGGGGTGTGTTTTACGTTCAAGAAGGATACGTTTCAAACTGTTACTACGAGTATAGGTGGATGACGTCGAGGGAAGGAAAGGGTATCATGTATTGGAATGGAGATTTGATGAATTTTCAAACAGCTAGTGAGCTAATTTCGGTAGATATTTTAAGTATTTTGTGATTAGGTACTCATATAATATTATTCGAACTGAAATATAGTTTTGTATTTTTTTTTACGATGAAGTTTTATTTTTGATATTTAAGTAATAAACATTCTCAAATTTTATGACTATAGTGTGTTTCTGTTCACAATTAGGATAAATAAGAGGAAGGCAGAGAGCAACACGCCCTTTCAAAGTTGACAAATTACTGAAATTTTTACTGCTTTTTCAAAATTTTGAAGTCGATCTAACTCCCCTCCATCTGAGTTCCCCAATTCTGCGTGCCTCAAATACGATCGAAGTATTCGTTTGATGAGCTCAATAACAAAACAAAAATTGAATGGGCGAATTTTTGAAGATTTTCAAAATTTGAGGCTCACAAGAATTTTTCAGTGATTTTTTTTTCGCTGCTGTTCTCAAAAGTTGTTGGATTTTAGAGGGAAATAAATTCTGAAAATTTTAGCCCCTCAACTAAAAATAAAATCGTAACGAAAGCTCTCCAAAGTTTCAAAAAAAAATATTAAAATGCGATACAATAATTTTTGTTTAATATTTTCAATTTCTGCGTCAGAATTTTTCTAAATAAATTTCTGCTTGAGAAAAAAACATTTCTGATCCCCTAAAAAAATACTTTAAAAATTTTAAAAATGAAATAAGACGAAAGTCGATGAAATGTTTCCTTTTTTTTTTTTTCAAAGAAAAACATTTTCTAGTTTCCCTCAGTCATTTTGATCTCCCTGAACTAAGCCCTGAAAAGATGAAAAAAAAAAACACAAAATATATTATTATGAAGGTGGAAATAACAGTAGGAATGGGCACGATTCTAATCGTGTGTTTTTATTCGAGATTCGTGATTCGAATCAATTTTTACACAATTCAGGCCACAAATTTGAAAAAAAAAATTCAAATCGAAATAAGAAAAACTTCTAACGATTCTCTATCCGATGCAATGTTGGTCTTTCTTCATGAACGAGCATTCCCTCCCCCTCCCTCCATAAAGAAAAAGGACAAAAATATGAAATGAAAGAGATTTTTCATAAATATAGGTGATCGAGAAAGGAAATGTTTAAAATAAATTTTCACACAGTTGCGTAATTTTTCAAAACATATTTCCATTGTTTCTTATTTTTGATTTTTCTTTGTTTTTTTGAGACTCTGTCCGGAGAGGGGGAGGGGGTAAGCATGATTTGGGAACCCGGGAAAACTTTTTTCCCTGAAAAAGTGGGTGGTTTAGAGAAGTTATGAAACGTAAATTGATAATTCGGGAGAGGGAAATGTTCACAGGCATTTATTTTAGTCATTCAATACAATCTCTCCAAATCTTACAATCGGTTGCTAATTCATTTTCAAACTTGAAAATTCGGGTACCTTAAAAATTTGTTAGGTACTTAAAGTCTTACAGGTATCATACTAATTTCGAATTTCAACTCATTTTTTTGATATGAGCCTTCTCAACCTCACAATAATGTCAAAATTTCAACAAAAAAAATTTTAATTTGAGTGACACTATGGTTTGTTTGGTATTGAGAGGTTCTGATTTCGAATTTCAACATATTTCTTTGATATAAGCCCTCTCAACCTCACAATAATGTCAAAATTTCAAAAGAAAATTTTTTTATTTGAGTGACCCATGGTTTGTTAGGTTTTGAGAGGTCCTGATTTCGAATTTCAAAATATTTTTTTGGTATAAGTCTTCTCAATCCCTCAACAGGTAAGGTTCCAATTTTGAATAAATTTAAAATTTGAGTGACCTATGGTTTGTTAGGTTTTCAGAGGTCCTGATTACGAATTTCGACTCAATTTTTCTATATGAGCTCCTTAAACTTCACAATCGGCCCACAATAACTCAAAAAATTAAACAATTTTTGTGACCTATGCCATGTTGAGTTTTCAAAGGCCTTGATTACGAATTTCGAAACACTTTTTTGCCCATAAGAAGCCCAAAAATTCATAGAAATTGAACAATTCGAGTGACCTGGTTTCAAAACCCCTCATACCCCAAATTTCAGAGGCAAATTTTCAGCATGTTTTGAGAGTTACATCCCCCCCTCCTCTCCTCTTCCAAATGAGCTTCCATGAGGTAAAAATTATTACAATGGTCACCCAACACAAATTCGGAGGTTTCGAGGCCAAAAAAATCAACGATGAGACCACCAAAATTTATGCATAAATCATTATTTTTCATATTTTTTGGTTTCAATGTTTTGCTCCCTTCCTTTCTCATACGCCCGTTGGAATCCAAAGTGTATTTGCAATGGAGAAATCATACCTACTTACTATGTACATATTACATATTTCAAGTTTTTAGAATAAAAATACTAAATTCAAAATCATTATGCTGAAAAAGCCCTGTTTTTATATTCTTTCCAATGAATCTGCATAAGAAAAGTGGAGAGGAGCTTGAGATATCGCTGGAATAATAATCATTTTTTTTTTTAAATAAAATTTTCAGGATTTCATATTTTGACCAAACACTTGAATCGTTTCAACAATTAGAAGCGATAAAATTCTAATTTTAAAATAAAGGCCACACTGAGGTGAGCTGAGGAGATAAAGTTTGAGTTGAATTTTCTGGGTGAGACGATTTCCGAAGTGTGAAACTAATACATATTATTAGACTGCCTCCTCCTGATCACATCTTCTTGTAATCACGAAAAATTATTTAAAAAGTGAAAAATAAAATTATAAAAGCGTAGTTTTTACGCTACAAAAAAATGGCGAGGGAGATGCTCGACTATTTAATCAAGAGCACGTTAAATGAACGTAATGATGACGTAAATCTTTCATAAAATGACGAGATAATAATTTAGAAAATATTGACTCCTGTCCGCAATAAAATGATGTCACCGAAGTCCACGTTTATGAGCACTGAGTGGTGAATAAAGTAGTAGGTAAGTAGGTAGGGTACAAAGATTATCTCTCAACAGCTAACTATTATGAAGATAACACAGAAATCAAATCATCAAGAACTACCATGGTCCCCCTACATTTAAAATTTGGAACTATAGGGGCATGAAAAAAAATAATAACAGATAATTTTCGCACACCAAGTACAGATTAATTTCAGATGAAAGTACAGTTCCACGAATTTCAGCCACCACATCGCATCACGTCCCAAAAGAGGTAAAAACAATCGATGGAAGCTGTTTCATTAGTCATAAAAATAGAGTTTTTGATGATAAGCGCATCCGTCGAGCTCTCGGGACATCAACGATAAAAAAAATGAACGCTCACTGGTAAAATCATAAAATGAACGCGCAGTTCGATGTTATACTCGTATGATCTAAAGACCCTATTTGATGATAACTCGACAACTGAAAACGTGAAATATGAAAGTTTCATCAACACAGTGATAATATGATCCCACAACTTCGTAAGTAATTACAAATTTCTATTACGAAGCTAATTTTTAATTATTTTTCTAAAATTCACCTCGTACGTATTATAGGTATACCTACTTGAGGCATATACACTTCAAAACTGCACTTGTAAGAAGGCCGCAACACAATCAAATCCAGCAATGACAATGACATCGACATGGAAATCATTATCGAAATGGCTGATCATTGCCTTCTGCATCCCTTCAGCGATCTGTTTACTGACCCATATTTATCAATTTTTTACCCAAGGAGCTAAGCAAAGCATGGTAATGAAATACCTCACCGTATACTGCTATTTTCTACTCGTCTTTTACTTTCATTTGCTTACGATGACTGCGGCTACCGAGTTACTAGGTGGATTTTATCGAGACTACAGCATGGAAATTTCAATCTACGGAATCATCATCATGATGTACCTAATGCTAACGATAACAATTTTCAAATTAATCGTTACCGTAGACGTATGTCTGTATTTTCGTAGAACTGCTCTATCTTTGAAAAAAGCAACGACTATTTCCGATATGAAAATTTTCTGTATTAATTGCTCTTTAAGCGTAAGCATTCCCGTATTACTTCTCTCGATATTATTCTCCTCACAACCGCAACACTATTGGGTACGAGAATTTCAGACAGAAATCACGATTTTGAGAATTATTTACGCGGGCCACTTTGTCTCAGTATTAGTCTGGTTGTGGTATACGATAAAATTGACTCGCTCGCATAAGGACGAGTCACAGATGCAGTTCACTTCTCAAATTCGTTTTATCGCTATGCTCGCTGTATTTTCTGTTACGTTGATTGTTTCTGAATATGTATACGACATAAGTGGAAAAAAGGAAGCGAATTGGAAATTTGATATCGTTCGTTATCTAAAATACTGCATTGGCGTTATTGCGGAGGGGATATATATAGGAGGATGTTTCACTTTTAAAAAATATACCTTTGGTTTTTATTAAATATGATACCGAATAGTTATATAAGTATTAAGTACCTACCTACTTTCTTAAATTAAGATTTTTGTTCTTAAATGACTGCCAAAGTCAAACTAAATGTACCTTATTTCTGTTCGAATGATTTTTGCTGTAAGATGTAAATTTTAAATATTTTATCAAATACAGTTACTTATTGCTCAGTTCAAAAATTTTTTATTGCTCATTTTAGAGCAATTTTAATCGGAAGGGGTGGATTTTATAAGCGCATTCCTCCTGACACTCTGAAAACTTGAATTGAACGTCCCAAACACAGATTATGATACCTGTTCTTTAGAACATGATAGGGCCTTCGAAAACTGACATTTTGATGTGATTCAGCATTAGATGACGTCCATGATCATCATTATCAATGTCGCTGTGTCATTTCTGATAAAATGTATCACAGGATGCCTCGTCAGTCGTCATTGAGGATGCCAGTCATTCTTTATGGATACAGAAGTACATATCTATCTACTATTTATGTGTTGAAAACAAGAATAGGATGCCTATTTCGACATTTGAAGGGGAAGTTGAAAACTTGAATCATTAATGAGATGATTCGAAAATTTGTTCTCAGATGAAAGGAACCAGAGCCACGAGCAAGTAAATGCACGTTCACAAGTGCTGAATACTTCTTTTAGGGCCGAATTCAAGTATTTCCCGGTTTGGGTGTACTTCGTTTTGTTCTAAATCCAAAATTTTACGATAAAATTAAAATATGGTGATGATAAAATCACAATACACATAAAAGGCTGAAATTTGGTTCATCTTTCATTCTTGACCTTTAAAATCGATTGGTGGTGATTTGTGGCTCTTTTTAAAGCCTCCAGCAAGTTTTTATATTTTTACGTATGTGCTGTGTGGAGAAAAAACGATCCTGGAATTCACTCCGTTTTTTTTATATGACAATTTTTTCCGAAACTAGATGATCTAAAAATCTGTTGGTAGAGGTTCGAAAAGGGCTTAAAACTACCATTAACTAATTCGAGAGATCAAAAAAAAGGCATAAATCAAACATAAATTTTACCAAAATGTCGATCTTTTTCGCAAAAATAAACCACTTGGATTTTTAGAAAGTCAAAAATCAAAAAATTTTATTCAACACCTAAAATTTGGTTAAAAGTGTATTTATGGACTTCTTTTCAGTAAAGACAAGGCGTTTATTCTCAGGAAAACCTGGAAAATCAGAAAAGTTGAGGAATTTCGCCTTAAGGAAATTTAAAATGTTTGACACCCTCTCCCCCCCCCCGATTGATTGAGTGTCATAACCATGGCAATTGGGTACATACTTAATCAAAAAAAGGCAATTCTTGATCCTGCTTTCATTTTTTCAAACATTATTCTCACCATTTATTTTTTCATCTTGAAATTTATTGATTTCAATTTTCATTCATTTATTAATTTTTCTTTCAATTTTTTATTAGATTATTTATTTTTATTCATTTGTTCAATTTAGCTATTTATTTAATTCAATCAACTTTGAACCTTATTTAATTTTAAATTTTTATTAAATTTTTTGAATTTGTTCAGTTCAATTTTTACTTTTTTGTAAATTAAATTTAAATTGTCATTCTGAAATATGATCCAATTTTTATTTACTTATTTATTTAATTCAATAATCAGTTTTAGATTCAATTCAGTTCCTACCTATGCATACTTAGTAATTATTTTCAATTCAATTTTTTTTAATTTCATTTTCATATAATTTAGTTTTTATTTATTTTTATGTAGTTTTTTAAAAATAATTTTATTCAATTTTCAATTTATTTGATAAATTTTAATTTTAATTCATGGATTAATTCAATTTTTATCCTTTTGTTTACTTTAAGTTTTTTTTTCTTCAAATTTTGTTTACTAAAAAACTGTTCTTCAAGGTGAACATTAAATAAAGTTTTGAAAGAAAACTGACCTCATACTCTTCGACGATAAAAATTTAGGGTCACTAGGAGTCCAGTATGGAGCCCCCCAAGTATAGAATTCCAAAAATAGGCCCCATTTTTTAATACAACCCCTCGGTACCTTTACCTCTTCCCCAATTCAAAATTTAAAATAAAAAAAAAATACAAATTAGTGTGACATTTTGATTTTTAGTACATAATCGAAAAGTGGTGATTCGGACTAGGACTCTACAGTGTTCTTCAAGGTCCGAAAATTAAGGGGAAACACGAAAAAGGGGAGGGAGAAGAAGTGGAGTGACACCTTGACTTCTGAAAAAGGAGAATAAGTGAGAAAATAAATGAGAGTGATGTGACTAAAAATTCAATCAATTTCGGAACTTGATTTTTTTTAAAAATCGAATTATTATGAAAGGTTCATAATATGCAGTGCCAGAGGCGTGTTGAAGTGTTATTTTTTTGGGCGGGGGGGCGCAAATTTTTTTAGTGTTTTTTTAAGGGGAAGATACAAATTTTCCCAACATTTTTTTTGTCAAATTTTCCAAACTTTTTACTCCGGACTCCTCCAACCTCCCCTCTTTTCTCAGAGATTTTATCAAATAATTAGCCAGAGATGATTTGAGCAAATTTTGGAAGGGAGAGTTGAAAACAAAAATGTCGAATTATTTTAAATTTTCAAAACCCACGCTTTCATAATAAAAAATTTGAATTTTTCTATCGATTTGGTAATGTTTCTGGAATTTCTCGAGTCATAGTTCTCCATTCGTGGAAATTTTTGACAATCTGTGCAGAAGAATTCAAACTAGTCGAGCGAAGCGAGGGCAAAAATGGTGAAAAATTGATGATTAATTTTGGAATGTAAAATATCATTCTTGAGGCAAAAAGTTGATATTCATTGTTTTTGAAGTTTCGAATTCTACCAATAGATTTCAGAAAATTACTTACAATACTTCTCATAAGCTTTCGAAAATTCACACTATTTTGATGCATGGAGTCAATTTTTATAACCTCATATGTACTTTGATCAGAGAAAATAGGTACAATGATCTAGGTAGCCTGAGCAAAACGAGGGGAAAAGATTTTGAAACTTTATAAATCGAGAAGTAAAATCGATGGTTTTTTGGTGATTTTTGATGTTTACCAACTTTCATACCTTCTTCCAAATCTTTTCCAACTCTCTCAACTTTTCCCAAAAATTCTCAGGGAGGGAGAGGGGCGAACCCCCGTCTGCATGCCTCTACGCAATGGTCACGATAAAAATATAGATATACTTATAGCTCACAGTAGTCAGTGGGTAATTTTTCCACTGGAAAATTTTGAACGAATTTATATTTATCGCATAAACTAAATAATCTTACCGGGTCTGGAATAAACATTCTGCGACTGAAGCAATACCAAAAACACCAGGACAACGGCAGCGGTCAAGGAACGAATTCGCACTTCCATATCACATTGATATGAATTTCACATCTGCAAAAATAAAAAAAAAAGGTAAACGACTCGATTAGTCTGGGTACGTGTATCGTCTGCAATATTCTACGTACAATACAACAAAACAAACTTCAATAAATTATTTTTCAATTACGCCTGCTCGATATTCCTTATAAACATTACGTGATTACAATACAACACAATACCTACAATACAATATCAATACACGAAATTTATACACCAATGATTTGTTGATCTTTAGAGGTACACAGTACACACTACACAGAGCCATCCGCAATTCTCAACCATTACCCATTAACATTTGCATAATGAAGTCGTAAAATATTTTACTCGAGTCTCAATAATTGTCAGTACCTACGACATACATAAGTACAAACATGAAGAGTACCAAATTAACCCGAGTACACCAAAAAAAAATCGCAAGTCTCGGACACTCGAGCTGGAGAGTGGATGAGACAAGTCTATCCAATATACTCGTACTTGGTCGCATGCTGCGAAATAAATACTGAAAAATTACGATTACATCTTAATAAACCTTATATACTCGTAGTATAGAAGACTTGAAAGTAATCGAAGCGTGTACACAACAATACCTTGTACCTGCCGATGCCGTCAAAAAGTTTATCGATTAAGTCCTCTTTGAACTCCTCCTGCCCCCTTCTGCTCCACATTTTTTTTCCAAATAGACACATCACGCTATAAAAAGTCATTTTATAACGAGATTTTAATTTATTACCGCAAGTTCGATGAATTATCGTCGTCTGCAGGTACGCTACACGGTGTTTAAGAAGAGCGCGCGAAAACCTCCGTATTCAATTATCAGCAAACCTCCCCCTCCCCCCATCATTCTAAAATAATATGCAAATAAACCGGAGACGTATCGACATTTTCTACTACATTTTCGTCTATTAATCACATCTTACGGACGCATTCTTCCATATACATGAACAGCGTGTGAGTTCGCCGAAAGCTCGTCCAGTCCAGTCGTCGCACATTGTTTCCCTCTTCCTTTTTCCTCCTCCTGCCATGCTATGCCACTAATACGTTTTTTTTTTCGATATGAAAAAGAAATTAAATTACGCTTATCTTGATGATAACTCGAGAGACGAAAGGTTATTAACGTGTATGCGCTGGTATCACTTTCCACCAACCATAGACAAGGCACCTTCAAGGTTATTACAATTCTGATGCTTAAATTACACGGTAATTTTGTCATTTACGTACGTAGGTAAGGTAGAGGTACCTCTACCTATTCCAAGACCCGAGAGCGTTTTGCTTTGGCCATTTGCTGAGAAATTCGAAACGTGACGAAAAACGGCAATTTTTTTTTCAGTAAGCCGCAAAATCTGCTATTTTTTTCAAGAGATAATCGCGAGTGTTAAGTGGTTAAACTGGGTTGATTCCTATCCTCCGTTGGTTGGTAACCTATTTCGACAGATTTCGTGACTTGGAGTATATGGCCTCCGTATACGTATAGTTCTCCAAAAATAAATGACCAATATACCGCGGCTATTATAGTAGCATACATTTTGATGAAAGGATGCTGAACTCAGAAATTCATACTTTTATATACCTAGATATATTTTCTTTCAATGCAAAAAAATACACTTGAGTAATGAGTATACTCGAGTTGGATATTGCGATTGATGAACCAGTTTTCTTTGCATGCATTGTACCTGTGTCTATTATTGGTAATACAGTAGATTGATATCCTATATCTTCATTATTACGCCACCAGTTTTGGTAACAGTACAAAATATTAGCTTCCGGTTTTTCGGATGGGACTGATGGAAGTAGATATACGATTTTGGCAGAGGATAGAGTTGTTACGCGTACACAGGAGTTTGTTCGGTTTCTACGAATGGCTCCCAACGTGTTTGGATAATGTTCAAGAATATTGTATTTATTAGCATACAAGTTGGACACGTAATCGTGTCTTTCGATGGTCTACGAGGAGTTGGCTATCAATGCGATAGTAATTTTTCAACCAATGTCCATCCAACAACCTAATGACCGATCTGCTTCACTTTTGATTTCATTTTTATTTATTTTTAAATGCAGATTATCGTATGGCACTGATTTGAGAAGTTTCGAAACAAAAATAATTAAAAGAGACGCTGTGGGAGGGGGTAATTTGGGCAGCTAATAATCTATAGTTCTGGCTTTTTCTCGACAAGAATTTTTCAAGCAAAAATCAGTATTTTTTCACTTTACACATTCGAAAAATGTTTTCAGGCAATTTTTTACCCTTCCCCCTTCCCCCTCTAACTTTTTGATGTTTTGAAGTTCGTCATTTTTGGACACTATTTTTTCTCAAGTGCTCAATCTTGAATTTTTTCGTTTTTTTTTCAAATATTTTTATGAGATTAAAACACACGTTTTTCAGTTCTTTAAAGTATTACTTTTCAGACAAAAATACCAAAAATCGTCATTTTTCGATACCGAATTTCACTACCGAATTTCAAAATCACTATTTCGCCATTACTTCCACGACCCAGTACTCAGCTAATCACTCTGGACCTGCCAACGAATCAATTCACAATTGAGGTGATTTCCAAATGGACACCTCGAGTGTGTTTTTTGACTGTGCTTATTTTGTTTTGAGAACGTATTCGTACTTTTTTTTTTATCAAGTACATATTTTAACAGAGCCCATTCGAGGTATCTGCCTGGAAATCGTTCAAATTGTGGACAAACTCGTTGAACAGGTCAAAAATAATCCAGAACTTGATAAATTAGTAGCCCCAATTTTTTCATGTACCTACCGGAGAGATTCAAAAATTGTATAGAAAAATCTGAAATACTCGTATGCTGGAGGTTCCACAAAGAGTACGTATCTTCTAAAATTTAAGACCCCAAAATTGATATTTCTTTCGTACGTTCGTTTTACTTTCAACATGAAATTTCGATTCACATATTTTGTGTACATTGCCCCCCCCCCATCAAGCCTTCACGGTAGGTATTCACAAATTTTTAAAATTTCAAATTTAGATAATTTTTTTAGATTCAGATATTTTTTTCAATGAACATAAAATTTACCCCTCCCTTTCCCTTCTATTACACTCAAAAGTAGCATTTTTTCAAGAATTTCACACTTGAACTTTTTTTTGAAAAAAATAGTTAGAAAAACATTTACAAAATCTCAAAAAAATTTAATACAATGGCCTTTAAAATTTTTATTTCGTACCTTTTTGCTCAAGATTTTGAACATAAAATCATGTTATTGTTTCTTATTGTTTCTCTGCAGATTCGTTTTGAATAAGACATGAAACGTAACATAACCAAACACAGGGGCCAGTGGTATCAAATATTTTTCAAAATTAGTAATTTTGCGGAGAAAATTCTTCCCACCTGTTCATTCTAGAAATTTCTTTCCTAAAAAGGAACTTGGAATTGTCAAAGGCGAGGAAAAGTCGGTTTCTCGGAATTCAATTTGGAAGAGTCGATATTTTTGCTTCAGAGTTGAGTTTTTAGGGAAATATTGCATTTAAAGAAAACAAATCAAAAAATTTCAAAAAATCGCCTGTTTTGATTTTTTTCAAAAAAGTTACAAAACGAGAAAAATATTCTAATGTATGAAAAAAATCACAAAAAATAGAACATTTCAATTGAAAATGTAAAAAAAATTGAAACGATAAATAGGTACGAACGAGATTTTCACAATTTTAGCAAAAAGCAAAACTTTTTGGCAATTACCGACAAAAAATAATGTTTCTTCCAAATTTTCCCCTTAAAACTACATAATACTATTTCTCAACTCTTAAAGAGAGGATTTTTGGTAAAAAAAAACGAGATTTGAGCAATCTTTGAAAAAAAATAAGTCCTTGTGGAATTTTTTGAAAAAAAAAACGAAAATTTTCAGTCATTTTTGCCAAAAAGCCAAACTTTTTAGCGAACACGTGAATCTTTTTGGCAAGTTATCGCATTTTTAGGGAAAAAAGCTGAATTTGTGTAAATTTTTGGCAAAAGGCAAAATTTTTTGGAAATGATTGCAATTTTTGTCGACAAACTGTTTGCCAAGAAATGCGACTTTTTTGCAACTTTTTAAGCGACTTTTTTTGGGAGGGGGGAGGAAAATGTTGGCAAAAAGAAAAGCGAGATTTTTAGATACAATTTTAGCAAAAAAGCAAGGTTTTGTAGGCAATTTTTCGAAAAAAGTAAGTCATTTGGAATTTTTTTCAGCAGTTTTTGGGATAAAATTTGAATACGAAAAAGTAAAAAAACTTTTGATAAATGAAGTCAAAACTTTATAATGAAATTAAAGCCACGTTGTGGAAAACTTTGAAGTTTTAGATCTCCTCCTCCAAGTTGAACCTTCGATTATTTTGTAAAAATAACTTCAGAAATTTATTTTATTCATTATTTTATTTCATTTATGTATTTCTTTTCTTTTTTAATTCCATTTTCAATAATTTTTATCATTTTAAACCCTTCTATAAATGTATGTAACATTGAAAAAATGGCCTGTATGCTACATGTTATTGATACCTATCTGTATTAGTACCTATATTTTATATGACATTGTAAATGCCGCGAAAGCTGTGACCTGCAATAAATATTTGAATTTGAATTTGAATAGGTTTCTCGTGATATTTTGATATTGACATATCTCTTCTGAGTTACTCATCGACTATTTTCTGAAAATAACTTCAGAGATGTGTTCAGGACGTTCAAAAGCAAACAATTTTGCACACACGGTGTTTTTCTAAAATTTTGGAATTTATTCCTCGCCCTGGATTACTTTTCAACAATTTAGTGAAAATCACTTCAGAAAACTTGTTCAGGAGGTTCAAAAACATACTTTTTGATACCCTACACGATTTTTTTGAAAATTTTGAATTGTAGCCCTCCCTTTTTTCCTGGGTTACCCGTTAGCTGTTTTGTAAAAATTTCAATACTTCCCCGAGACCCAGTTTTGGGTTTTGGGCAAAATGGATTCCTGAAATGGATCCAGTGACCCAAAAATACGGCCTGCACCAATTTTCAGTATTTTGGCAAGCTAGATTATCACACAGAGCACATGTGGGGCGAAGACTGAAAAAAGTAGCCTCGTTCTAATTCCCTCAAACAACATCTAATCATCTTCCGAACAGGTTACCACGCCAATTCACTCCTTAATCTCTTCACTATTGGTATAGACATATTGTAAATTTTACCATCGATGGCACGAGCAGCGCAGGGTAGTGGTTCCATTAAATATTAACCAATTCGAAAATCTACTAATTTTTGTGCAAGTCGAAAAATCATGATTCATGAATCACTCCAAATAAGATTCGGGTTCGCCTCCATCGAAGATCTATTAATTCGCACTGGACTATCCCAGGCCCGGTTCAACTGGCAGAAAGAACACAGTTAACATAATTTTACTTTTAAAACACCGAGGAGGGGAAATAAAAAATAAAATTCAAGCTGGGCAATGCAACCTACGTGTACTCGTATGTACGTACGTAGCTCTGCACCAATCGAGAAAAGAGGCACAGGCCAGCCGGTTTGTCAAGCAAAGTGTATAATATATGCGCGCAAATCGCCAGTCTGCGTGGCGACAACTGGCTATCATGCAATCCTTTACTTTACCATTCTACAGTCGAATCGAACCGGTAAATTATAGATCTCGTATATATGGCACCCGAGACTGAGACTAAGTACATTGCATACCGCGTGTAACACTCTGTATACCTAACGTTCAACTGCGAAAGATACTGGTACTTTTTTTTTTAGAAAAAAAAATTCTCGCATCTTTTTTTCTGCAACAATTCACGTGTGTCTAAATATGTAGCTTCGCATGTAAACAATGCTGAGCATATACGAAGATGACGTTACGTGAAGTCATTGCACATGTACCTACGTACAATATATTTACTTTTACGTATACGAGTATTTGCAGTAGGCATAACGAATGAATGCGGCTAAACGGAAGGTCAACTGCCATTTATTACTTCAATCGTACTCCTAATACGACGAGGAAAGATAGTAAAAGTGATATGAATGTTTGATTTGCGTGACCTCTTCGCATTTAAATGCCAATTGATGCGAAATTAACTCGTGTAAGGTAGATTGAGGTTGCACGTATTCTTCTCATCTTGGATTCAGATATCGAGAAATCTTTATTTTTATTTCGTTCGCCTCTCTTCTCGTTTTTCGTATTCTTTTTTTTTCATTTCGAAGAAACATCTCAGTTTCCAAAAGCTCACTCGATTCTCGTCGATTCCATCATCACGACGCAGTAAAAACATCATTTCAGCAGCAACAAAATTTACAATCCTCGAACACACAAATGAAAATTATTTCAATAAACACCATAAAGTTTTCAGCCACTGGAATAACATATGCCAGAAGCCATAATATGCTCGGTTATAAAACTGTAAATTAAACTATCAAGGACCATAGGTGACTAAAATATAGTATGCACAAATGATCCAGCAATTAAAAAAAAGTACACCTATTGGAATTCCAAAATCGAAAAATCAACGACTCATGTTGAAAAGAATAAACCATTCAAATACCCCGAGGCTGGTCAAACATTCTGTAGTAATCTAAGAACTTGGGCAAGTTCGACTATACAGATTTCAATTTCCTTATATCCTTTCTTTCGTCGTACGACCTTACGATGACCAAATCAGATCGATTATCGAAAGTACTCTAATTGAAATCGCCCATTTCCTGTGCGGCTGCTGCGAATAAAATTAAAAACCCACCCACATGCCGCAAATCGCCACCGACACCGAGCATTGAACCAAAACACTCGAATAGGCTCAAATTCAGCCTTGCTACTGCTAGTTACGTCGGCCATCGCGTCATTTGATCGTAATTAGTGCCACGAAAATGGAATCCGCGACTCCGCGAGCGCTACCAAAGAGCCAAGTGCTCGCCGTAAGTCTAATCCTAATCGTAGGTAAGTATATTGAATAAAAACTGAAAGTTCGTGGGAGATTACCACGACCGCATTGTAAATGTGTAGCGGTAGCTGTAGCAGGTAATTATTACTATTTTAATGGACTCACGGTTTTATACGCGCGGTGGTGTATTTCGTAACGTTTTGCAAAATCGCGCTTGACGTTCGTATTATAACCTATGTGTTCCTATATACTCGCAGTATACGCATTACACATGCGCTAATTTAAGTAGGTGTGTCAGCAAATTTACCACTTGAAAAGGGAAAAGGTAACTTTATACGCCGAATATACGAGTACGCTTCTGTAATACGATTACGCGATGTAATAATCGAAATCGAGTCCGCGTAGCTACCATTTTTTTATGAGTACCTACTTAGTACGTACTTACTCAAACTTACATGACATCGATTTCAAAATGCCTTGAAAAAGAGCCATTTCCTCTACACAATGATAATAATAGGTAAGAACTAGAGAAGATGGAAAAAATACCATAAAGATCAAAAGGGACTTTATTAAAATTTTTCGAACAAACAGTAACTGAAACTGATCTTTCTCAATCTTACTCTTACCGTTGAAAACTGCAAAATACCTCCTTCTCTTAAACATTCTTTGATTTCCAATCTACTGATATTTTTGTATTAGACTTGAACCAAGGTGTCCTTTTTTGTGGGATGATTTTCATTTTTCCAACTGTTTCTGTTCATGATGACCCTAGGTTCAACACCATAGAGGAGAAGGAGCCAAAATTCTACTTGATGAGGTCATCAAGGCCATCGAGTACTTGAAAAAGAACAAAGCTCCAGGACCAGATAAGGTGATAGTGGAGGTCTTCAAAGCTGGAAGCAAAGAAGTCAAAGCGAAGAAGTCACCCACTAAATCCACAGCATATGCAACTTGATATGGCTGAGTGGCGAATAGCCAGAGGACTGGATACAGTTGACATATGTCACTCTGTACAAAAAAGGATCTCCTGAGAACTGTGAGAAGTACAGAACAATCTCTCTGATATATCACGCCAGCAAAATACTATTGAAGATTGTGTACAACAGGTTATACTCACTCATACACAGTCAAAACCCTCCAGAACAAGCAGGATTCGTGAAAGGAAGAGGAAGAGTAACTAGGGAGCAGATCCTCAACCTCAGATTGCTGATTGAGAAAGCACACAAATATAATGTGCGTGCTGTGATGTGTTTTGTAGATTACAAGAAAGCGTTTGACTGCGTACAATGGCAAAAACTGTGGAGAATTCTTCTGGTGTGGTTGATAAAACAACTGTACAAGCGGAGCATGGCAAATGTTTGAATTGATAGAGAAACCATGTCAGAGAAATTCCACCCAGAGAGAGGAGTACAACAGGGCTGCATTCTGTCCCCACTTTTGTTGAATCTATGCAGGGAATATATGTACATACATATAATTTGTGAGACTCTGCAGCTACTCATATCAGAAAGCACCAATTGTTACCTTAATGCCAAATCCATGTATGTCCATACAAAAAAAGTACGATTTTACGCATCACTGATAAGATTTGGATAAGTTTGGAAGGGTTCCTTGAGTTCTGATTGAACATTGGTTGGCTTCATGCATCTTTCATGGTGCACTTTTACTGCACTTGGATGCAAATTTTTCAATTCAGGGCATATCAGAGTCTTATCAGTGACACAAAAAGACAATTTTTTTTGGATGGACATACACGGATTTGGCATCAAGGTAACGCAATGATGATAGCTCAGGCAAATGACAGGGAGGAGTATCAATCAGAGGTGTACAAATGTCAACCCTCCATTACGCTGATGACACAACCGTCATCACCTCGAGTGTCGAAAATGACTGGGTTTCTGAAATTCCTGGAAGAGGTTAGTGCAAAATATGGCCTGCTAATAAATAAAGCAAAGACAAAGATTATGATTGGGAATCCGCTGGAGAACAACTAGCCTGAGATCCACAAAATTGATACCTGGGATCCATTGTGGATAACGAAGGAGGCAGTGAAGCCAAGATAAGACACAAGAGCGCAAATCACAGGAAGCGCCAGGTCTTGCCTAAAGAAGATTTGGTCAGATGCAGCAGTGAGAAAGACCCTAAATATAAGGTTTGTAAATGCTCTGGTTTTCTCAGTGTATATCTGTATGCGTCAGAAACCTGGACAGTGCGCGAGGGAGACGCCTGTACAACAATGACCATGCTAATTTTGATGTGAATGTCGACCCATCTACATCCGTCACTTTTGGATCCTGTGTCAAGCTAATTGTCGATGTAATTATCAACTCATGTTGATCTGCATTTGTGTCAACAATTGGCTCAACACAGGGTCGAAATTCACATCGACATATGGCATCCAAAAGTGACGGATGAGGATGGATCGACATTCACATCAAAATTTATGTCGACCGCCTGATTCGTAAAATTGAGGAGGTTGGTTACAAAGTTAGACAAATGCCACTTCTACAAAAATCGAGTTAGATATTGATTCTTATAGGATTTTTAACGCTCTTTTCATTGCCGAGGTCTGTTATTTTCAATACAGTACATAAAAGGGTAAAAAACGCGCTCAAAGTTTTGCCTTAGTTTCAAACACAGACATGTGCAAATTGTCTTAGTTTCAAAAACAGACATATCCAGGATATGTCTGTTTTTGAAACTAAGATGATAGGATATGTCTTATTTTGAAACTAAGATAATGTTCACATGTCCGTGTTTGAAACTAAGGCGCAACTTTGATCGCGTTTTTTGACCTTTTATATACTATTTTGAAACTGGGGGACCTCAGAAATGGAAAGAGGGTTAAAAATCCTATACGTATCAAAACCTAACTGATCTAGACAGCTTCCACTTCAAATTATCTTCATCTTGGTTTCAAAATCAGACAAGTGCATTTTCAGGTTCTTTTTATTAGTGGTGGGGGGTGATGGTGGAAGGATATTTTTTGTATTTTTGTTACTCAGTATCATCACTACAATTTGTCAAAAATCCCCCACCTTTACAATGCTGTATATTTTTGTAACAAAAAACATAGATTTTCTCAAAATCAACCTTGTGGCGTTTGTCTAACTTTGTAACCAAGCTCCTCAATTATAAAATTTTAGTTGAAAAATTTCAAGTTTTTTTTTCAAAAATGATTTCCTCTGATGTGGGTATTGCTCGAGCTGAAAACAGCATCGCTACAAAGTCCACTTTCAAAGAAGTGCAGATGAAAAGTCTGTAATCTGTATACAGTAGACTCTCGATTATCCGACTCCGGATTATCCGACTTTCGGGTTATCCGGTAAAAATTTATCCGACTTACTTTTCGCATTATCCGACCCACCAAGGTCGGATAATCCAAAAAAACTCTAATTTTTGATTTTGGAGTGTAAATAATGATGCAGTATGCAGCATTTTGTATTCTAATGATCCAACGTATCTCAAAAAATTATAATTTGAGTCAGTATTTCATTGTCTTTTATGTACAAAAGTACATTATTTTTGTTTATTCATCATTTTTTTGATTTTTTGATTTTTTGTTCCTGCTTTGAGCCAAAACTTGATTTTCTGAATAAAAAATTGTCTTCTCAAGCTTATGCACTTAATTTCTACGCTAAAAACATCCATTTCGGATTATCCGACTTTTTTGGTATCCGACTCACCTTACCCCCCCCCCCCGATTAGGTCGGATAATCGGGAGTCTACTGTAATCAAAAGGTTGAACAGAAATTCCTTATATCAATGATGGTGCAATACTTTATCTAAGAGTACTAAACTACTTAATCCATATTCATGTTGACATGTCGATGTTAATGTTGATGTGAAATTCGACATCAACAAATACATCCACAATATCAACATCATATCATCTACAACTCCAAACTGTAGAAAAGTGAATAATTTCATCAATGCCCTAAAAAATTTGTTTTCCTCATTGAACAAGATCATATTTTTGAATGTTTACTAAACTTTTAAACACTAAAACAGAAATTTTAATTCTGAAAAAATTGGTTGACATAGTTGTAGATGTAAATTTTGAGCATCGAATTTTACATCTACATGTTGAGATGGCATGTCGAGATATCAGAAATAATGAGAAAATTTTGAAACTTTTCATTCACCTGTCTTTTGTACCGACAGAAGATTCCTACTAAATAATTAATTGATCACTTTTCCATCATTATGTTGGAAAAAAACGTAGTCGATGTAAATGTCGACGTCGACAATTGTTGTGTGGGCAAAAGAAAAATTGATGCACTCGAGAAAATCGACTCAAATGTGAAGAAGCTCGTTAAAGAGGTCGAGTATAATACACAACTCAATTTTTAGCTGCCCAACTGCATATTCACGCCTTCTGGAGCAAATTAAAAATTCTGGAAAAACTGAAAATCGCATTGGTGGCTCCAGAATGACTGGGAATGACGAAATTCTGATTTGGGGAATTAATATCAGTTTTAGCACTTATTTTGATCATTTTTACCGATCATGTACGTACTTTTCGTAAAACTGAATCTTGCCACCTGAAATTTTGGCTGGTTTCTTAACTGACCCCCCCCCCCCCCCCCGTGAATTCCAACTATTATTGGATACGAGCGGAGCGTCCAAATTTCCACAACGAGTTCCCAAATCTCAAAAATATTGAAAAGTTTTTGTGACCGATGGTTTGTTGGATTTTCATGAGTGGTAGTTTTGAATTTCCACGTGCTTTTCTGCTACAATGAAGCCTCCTCAACACCACAATAAGCTCTCGTATTTCATAAAATTGAAAAATCCGCGTGACATAATTTATTTTCGGTTTTTTAGAGATGCTGGTTTCAAATTTTGAATTCATTTTTATAAACTCTCTTGATCATCTTCTCTGTAACACCCCTTGAATTTTTTGGGCAGAAAAAAAATGAAAATTAATTAGGGAGTTGTTCTTAACGAAAAAAGATTTTAGAGCGAATTAAGCGCTCTATGAGAAAATTTTTCAAAAAGAAATATGTATTAGGGTAATTCTCAGAAAAAGGTAAAAATCGTGTACATGGCGAATTTCTCAAAGGTTTTAGCATGATTTTTTTTTTTTTTTTTTGGTCCATTCAAGGATCATACCCCACACATTTCACATATGGTATTGAAATTTTTAGCCCCTCCTTTCATTGGTGTACATTCGATTTTATACCCCAAATGTCCTTCGACTTGGCTGTCACACACCATGTTTTTGAAAATGAATGTTATAAAGTGTCATGAACTTCATTTTTTTGGGGAAAAATTGGCACGTTCTCATTATCATAGAACACGAAGGTCCATTATTGTGCAAATTGCAATTGGAATAAGTCCATAGGAAGCTCACAATTCACATTTGAAAACTGTCACACACTTTTTGCGCAAATTTTCGAGCAATTTTCAATTATTTTTGGTAGCTTCCCAATCCAACATTTTTTTCTGGTGAGTGGCTGCACTGGTTCACTGTCTTCATAAAAATGTTACCCCGCAATGTTATTCTCATAACCTACGCAATGGCTCGTTCTGATCGTACTTGTCTCTGAAAATATGATATTTCGCAAAATTGGTGTCCTTCGGCTTGCCTTTTTATTTACCCTGATGAACCCGCCAAAAACGATAATTGAGAAAGGGAAGTTATTCTACATGATAAGTACACATTTATTACGTGTTAAAAATCGAATAATGTCCAGTAGGGAAGGCTAGAAACGAAAAAACGTTGAGATTGTCCTTCGGCTTGCCCAGCGCCCATTTGTCCTTCGACTTGGCCAAATTTCAGACAGCTGTACTTTTATCGCGCTAGTCGACATATTACACGATAAAACAAGCAAAATTTGACATTTTCTCCCTCCCCACACCTCATCTCTACCCCTACCATAAAAATAAGTCCAGATTCGAACTTTGCGGCCTGAAAAACATAAATTGACATATTACACGATAATATAAGCAAAATTTGACATTTTCCCCCTCCCCACGCCTCCCCCTCCACCTCTACATAAAAAATTACTCCAGATTCGAATTCTACGACCTCGAAAACATATCAATCGACATATTACACATCGATGAGGGTCGAATCCTAATTATCGCTGTTTTAGGGGGGCTGGGGTCCACAGTGGGGGGGATTGAATTGAGGCCAACACTAGAACAGGGATCTGGGACACCTATACAAATGATTCCCACTTGAAATTTTCCAAAAAAATGATTTTTATTTTTCAAAATTATGCACATCAAAATTGACCTTTTTTCTGAGAATTACCCATTAATATACGTAGAATAGGTATATCATACTCAATTTGCACAAAATTAATTTGAATTTTTGATAGGGCCCCAAGCGAATCATTCCACACTTGATTCTGGACACCTTGTATATTCTTCAATTTCCCTTTCTATTTCAAGATTTTTCCAACCATAATGTCATTGTCATTGCCACCACGACTACGAGTACGTACTGTGAAGTAAAAGTCTAGCAAGCTGTATTGTTTGGCATTCGATAAAGTTCACGTGTACAGAGACGTCTGACGATGCATATAAATGATGGACTGCTGTGTCTGGCCGCCAAACACCACGACCAAGTAAATTCGTTTTCTACGGCACGACTTTTTGAAAAGTACGATCAAGTTCGATTCGGTTCCAAACGATCGAATGATATAACTCGATGACCGATAATCTTATAGGACAAATGCATTGCGCATATTCGAGTACCTCGTCACGACGACTGAAACGATGTTCCATGAATACGAAATCCTTCGAAACCAGATAAATATTGATTTAAAGCTGGCTTCGTTCCATAATCATGTAAGCAACCTGTAGCTCTATACGTACAACTTGGCGGGATCGGGATCGGGATCGGGATCGCCTCAGCCATCCATAATTCGACCAAACGTTCGGTTTTCTAAAGCTATTAACCACTCTCCGCCTTTATTCTGCGCTCCGGTAATTGATCGCTAATTAATCGCGCACCAAATGCGAAACGGTCGACTGGTCCGGCCATAATGAGATCCGAGTTTTGAGTTTTTCTCAAATGAAATTTTTCACATGTGCTTGAAAATATAGGAGGTAAAGAAAAAAAAAACTATATCATAAAGTATATACAACGTCGTCGTCGTACACGCCTTAAATAATACGATGCCGCATTAATTTGCTATTCGAACATAGAGCTAAATGAGGTGTGGCCCCTGTGGCTCGCAAGCAGAGTACACTCAGAGCACAGGTGGACAAGGTACTATGTTAGCATTAGCAGATCCGGTCTTTGCAGAGGTGGATCTACTTCTCCTACAGTGTAATTAATAATTATGTCGCGTAAACCGGCCTCAGCCGCGTAATTTTCGATCCAAAAAAAAAAATTCATCGAACCCTAAATTGAATATAATTTATCAGCGTCACCAAATCGAAACTTTCAATAAAGTTCTCAAAGGAATAGAGGCAAGGAAGAAACAACAATCATTCAGGATAGCTCGGGGCTTACTCTCGTCTATTTTTAAACGACTAAATAACACTTTTTTTCACCTCGGGTGATGATTGACCAGTTAAACTTGTAATTTACAGGGGCACTTTGCTGTACTCGTAAAACAATAAATTTCACGCTCGTAAAAAAAAGTATAGTATAGGTACCTCTTGAACGTATCCGCGAAAAAATCCAGTCTCGCGAATCGTGCACTACAGACAATACTCTGGCCGAAGATTCGTTAAAAGTACCAAAGTGAGAGACTGCGGGTAAGCAGAAAAAAAAACTCGGAGTGATCGACTGGTACATTAAGGAACCGGTTTTCGGCAGATGCATTTCGAAGAGTTTATGAATTCTAAGCACTCGGTTGCATTAATCCTCATTTTCGGCTGCTTCTTTATCTGATTCATATTCCACAAGAAATATTACTCTCTGGTTTAATTTAGTTACACTTTCCAGTTTATTTTTTCACAACCAAAGAGAGGCAAAGGCACACGAAGCAAGAAAACAACGCTATAGAGCCCAGACACGAGTAATTGAATCGTCTATAATAAGGTTGTTTTAACATAGCTATAGGTATGCGTATTATTTGATTGATTAATCTTACGTCTCCGTCTCATTCTGACTGTTTTTCTTTTCGATCTTGTAACCAGTTGAAATTCATTTTATTCCTTATGACTATATGTGTCCTGTCCGCGTTATGCGATGATAAATACGACGTGTAGGTTGCCCCAGTGTGCTCTCTGCTCGGGTCGTCGTATTCGTTACCGGGGCTCGGAGATTCGTTTACCGTTAAATTCGGCTATTTATCTGACAACCTCTTCTACCTGTACCTTCGCTTATGGGATGAGGCGTCTTAGCGAGCTCTAAATTTATAAACGAGAATACGTAAAATACTGCCGAGTCGAGATGATTACTTAACTAGATGCAGCAGAATCTCATATCGTTTACGAGAGTTTGCATGCTCTATGGTTTGTTCTGCTGTCTTATTTACAAATTGATCCGAAATATGGAAAAACATGCTGAAAAAATGAAAGAAAAATACCGCTCGAATTCGAAATTACCATCGTTGAGAGCCATGCAGATGACATTCGACGATTTTTTTTAAATCAATTATTTCAATAAAATCTCTTCCTGTATCTTCGAAATTAGCGTAATTGAGAGCCAAACAGACGAAATTCAACAATTTTCGACAATTATTCCAATAAATCTCGGAATTAGTAGAAAAAATTGGAATTTTGCCTTGAAAATTATTTAATTCACTAAATTAGAAAATGATAGGAGAAGATGGACGATCAAAACCAACAGAGGGCACATGTAGACCACCTTACAAATGTATATGACCAATTTTGGCCTCATATAGGTTCGTTAAGAAGTGAAAAAAATGTTGCAATTGTTTTGCTACTGCACCATCAAAAAGTTGGAGGACTCTACAAAAAATCACTAAAAATTTCAGTCTTCCAATTTGAAATTAAGTCCTGCCAAAAAGCCCCCAAGCTTAAAGAAAATAAATGTAAGAAATTACACCCTTTAAAAAAATGCTTAGAAGCGCCTTGTACCTACAAGAAGACCAATATTGCTTGAAGATGAAGACCGAGGGTGGTTTTTACTTGAGAAGTGGGTTATTTAGAAGTAAAGTATTCTGACTAGACATAATATTTTCCCAAGAAATCTTTAAGAACTTCAATTTTTCATTTTTTTGATTATTTCACATTTTATAGGTTGAATTGCACGCAAAGGAAATCAACATGGTTTGGAGGAAGGGAAGGGTTGAGTTAAAAGGGCAATTATTTAGAAGAATTTTGACACATAAGTAGTGAATTTTCAAAAAAGTGTGACCGAAATCGACTAATTCTATTTCATGAAAGACCAGCAAGAAAGGCTCTTTCTTGAAAAGAGGAACTTACTTAGAGGAATTCTCACCAAAAATGAAAAATTTCCAAAAAATGTGTACAATCTTCAAAATTTTATCATTGTTGATATATTTCTATTTTTTTGGGAGGAGGCTATACACAAAGGGGACCAACATTACAGGAAAGACCGGGGAAGGTTTTTTTTTCTTCAAAAAGAGATAACGTATTTTGAAGAATTTCGATGCAGGAATGGGCAACTTATGAGAGACAAACACGAATTTTCACATTTTCCTCTAATTTGAGGCGGGGGGGGGGGGGGGGGCGGAGGTTTCAAAAGTTGAGCATTTTTTTCAAGAGCCAACTTTCCAAAAATACTTACTTATTGTAAATTTGAAAATGAAAATAATTGTAAACCTCTCATCTAAAGTCTAGAACTCGATTCGGAATTCAGCGATTTCAAAAACCTGTATTTCAATCGACTAGACATGGAAAATTTCGAATTTCGAAAATATCAACCCTCGTCCTCTCCTCTCTAGAGAGCTCAATTCGTAATCTAATTGGAATTTGACATTTAAAGCTGATTTAGTGATCTCCAAAATCCAAAACCTGTATTTCGAATTCATTTCTCCCTCGTCCGTGAACCAATTTGGGATCCCAGGTCAAATTAGATATTGATAATGAATTCAGAGACCCCAAACACTTTTGTTACATCGACCTTTACGGAAAATTTCAAATTTTTTGAAAAATATCCCTTATTTCTATCCCTTTTTTTCAAGGCTCAGTTTGTAGTTTGGATAAAATTTGATATTGAAAACGGATTTGTCGATTATTTTACAAAAAATTATAAATTTTAAAAACAGAGACGAAACTGAAAGTTTTGTTGGTGTGGGGGAAGGGGGTGTCAACCAAAAAATTTCCTACGGGTGTGAGAAAAAAATATTAATTTTGCAGAAAAAAATAGGGATTTTTTTTCGCAAAAAGCGACAATTTTCAGTAATTTTTTAAAAAAAGCTAAATTAGCAATTTTTAGCAAAAAAATAAAAGTTTTTGGAGACTTTTTTCGCATTTTTCAGAAAACAGCGAGATACATATTTTCAGCAATTTGGTAAAAAACAAGAATTTTGTAAATTTTTATTACTTTCTAAAAACCAAGACTTTTTAAAAATGACTACTTTTGCCAGCAACATTCTCACAAAAAAATTATTTTCTTGAAAATTTCAGCGGCAAAAAACGTATACTTTTGGCATCAATTTTTGGAAAAATTGCAGAATTAGCCATATTTTTTTTAAAAATACATAATTGGCAATTTAAAAAAAAATGCAAATTGGCGATTTTTTAAAAAAATGCAAAATTGACAATTTTTAAAAAAAATGAAAAATTGACAATTTTTTAAAAAAATGCAAAATTGGCAATTTTTTAAAAAAATGCAAAATTGAAAATTTTTTAAAAAATGCAAAAATTGGCAATTTTTAAAAATACCTACTTATCTAATGCAAAATTGACCATTTTTGAAAAAAATGCAAAATTAGCAATCTTTGGAAAAAATGCAAAATTAACAATTTTGAAAAAAAATCAAAATTGGCAATTTTTGGGAAAAATGCAAAATTGGCAATTTTTGAAAAGAATGCAAAATTAGCAATTTTTGGGGAAAATGCAAAATTGACAATTTTTAAAAATAATGCAAAATTGACCATTTTTGAACAAAATGCAAAATTAGCAATTTTTGGGGAAAATGCAAAATTGACAATTTTTGAAAATAATGCAAAATTTACAATTATTTCTGAAAAAAATACGAAATTGCAGTTTGCCGATTTTTTCAAAATTTGACAACTTGAGGGGGTGAACCCCTCACACCCGTTCATTCTTGTTTGAAAAGAAAACATAAACCTTCCAGCCTTCCTTTTTCCAGGGTTCAGTTTAGCGTATACGGAAAATTCGACATTGAAACATGATGTGGCAACTTCAAAACCCAATTTTGAATTTTAACATCTGATAGGTATCGATAATTTCAAATGAGAAGTACACTTTTTTCTACTCCAAATTTTTCTCCCTTTAAAATTATTTTCTGCGAGCTAAGGATCCTCATCTCCGTCTGGCTCACAGTGAAGTGCAATGATCGATTAGAATTCTCAAAAATCTCCCTGGCCTTTATTTAAAATCAACACAACCCCTTCAATTTACCCTGCCAGCAAATCAATACACATTTACGCAATTTGATTCGCCGAATTGGCAGCAGGGGCATCATTCGACACCTGTTACTGGACACCCGGTAGGTACTCGCAGACTGAAAACTCGCGTGCTTTTTACACCTATCGCAGGTTACCGTACCTGGTCACATCGTCTTCCTCCTCTGCGGTGGTAAATCCATAAATGGAAAACACGTCGATTTATATTATAGTTTCGCAACCTACGATACTTAATCAAAATCCAACCTCTTCGGTAGTTATTATAATCATAAAGAAGCTTATAAAGTCATCATATTATCTGTGTGCAAAACTCGTCGAGAGTATATTCGCAAATACAAATACTACACGCAGTAAAACATATCAACTCAGGCTCCTACGCGTCTCTGTCGATGGCAGCGATCGGATGAGTCACGATGCACTTTGTAAAGATTGTAAATTTTCGAATCCTAGCTCATTCTCAACCTTAGAGCTACATATTTTTCGCCGGTATCAATAAAGCCATCAGCATCTCGATTCTCGGGGCTGATGATCGGTCGCCTTTGGTTTATTCCTTTCAGATATCTCGTCTTGGAGCGGCCAAGCCAGCTGCCGAATACGTGACATATAATAAGAGAGTAATTTGCTGGTACGTATACGATGCGATGTCTTCGTGAATAAATTTTACGAGTACGTCTGTTCAAGGTAATGCTGTCGAAGCTGCGACGATGATGTTGATGGCTTCATTGTGTTTGCAAATAAAATTTGTTCTTCGGTTTAATAACCTTCTCGCTGATACGGATGGTTGGATGGAGTTAATTTGTCAACACGTGTAATTAATGAAGTAATTTGTTAATTCAATGATGAGGAAACCAGATGTTTACGTGTTTTTATTATTCGATCGGAAATGAAATGTTTTCAGGTTCAGGATGCTTTATGAATTATTGTTGAATTGAGGAATGTCTGAACAATTTCGACGAGAATTTTGACTAAATTTGACCCCAACCAACAATTTTTTCGAGTGTACTGATTTTTGATGACTCAGCTGTAGGATTACAGAGACACTTCATCATCTAAAATCGAATCACCAACGACGAAGATCACGTTGAAATCTTCGCAACTACGAAATAATTAAACTCTCGATACACGTCGCAGTCTTCCAGGCGTCGTCATCTATGCAGTAACCTACGGTGCATCGGCGTGAAAAAATGCTCGCTCTTTGCGATCAGAGTATAGAAACCAAACCACCATCGTGTAATTACCACCGGCACCGGGAATTAATACCTTCATCTGGAGCCCACGTAACACGACATTTTCCATACCACCTAAAGTGCACCGGACGAGATAAAGATTTAATTTTATTTCTAAATGCGAAACCGATCAACCTATAGTGTCTTTCGATACACAAAAAAGAAACCAAAGAGGTAAAAAAAAAAATACCCAACTACACGAGTAATTAATATGCAACACGACCCTTGTATTTTATCTCACACAAGCATTAGCTCAAACACTTCACATATAGCCGAGAATGCGAGCCATACGATCGTATAAAATCATGAAACACCTTCGCACCTGATCCCCCGAAGGTAAATCTTCAATGAGATATTCCGCGGATATTTTTTCTTCCACTACGGATGCGCATAAATTGATCTTTGCTTTTTCCTCTCACTCTCTCTCACTCTCTGGTAAACGCGCACGCAAATTCTAGCCAATCGTATATTTCACCAGAGCGTCCAAATAGCAAATACATACTACGAGTAGAGAAATGGACGTTCGATTAGAAGAAATTTCATTCCTTCGTCTCATCGTATCGAGTATATGTGTGACCACTAAAGGTACGAGTATAGATAATCCGATTAACAAACGGAAATTAATACTTTTCATTTGTCCATATTTATACGTTACAAAGTACTCGTACCAGGCTATACGGTATTTTTGTAAGTGTCGACAAGTCGTTTGAATAACCTCAGAACCTCACACACGAGATCTAATCGAGTACCAGTTTGCGCGAGTAATGTTCGCTAAATTGATATAATCGGTTATCTGAGAAGAATTTCAAATTAATATGGATGCTGCGGAGTCTTCGCGAGAGGTTTTTTTACTCGTCGGTATTCCTTAATTACGTGCAAATAGCCTACCATTCGTACACTTCTATACGATTGCCAGTAATGAGATAGTTCGTGTTACGAATTTTAACGATGAATCTCTATGAATTTGTTGAACAGGGTGCGAGAAGGGAGGAGGACAAAGGGGATGATTCCGAATACGACGATCATATCATACAAAAAGTTCAGATAAATTAACACAATTCGTGTAAAATTTGGCAAACCATCAAATTACAGTACATACAATTTGGCAAAAGTTGCACGAAAGAATGTTGAAAAATGGTATGAAAATATGAAAAAAATGAACATCAAAATCCATAAAAATTACCAAAAACTGAAAAAATTTCGGATAAATTGGATAATATTTTGGGGAAGTTGCATAAGACATCGTTAAAATGACTTTTAAAAAATCAATAAAAGCACTAATAAGTAAAATCATACCAAATTACAGCAAAATTCTGCAACATTTTTAAAAAACCGCACAAAACATTGTTGAAACCTCCGCTAAACACGTCTTTAAATTACCCAAACTGATGAAATTTCTGTCGAGTTTGAGAAAAATCTATGTAAAAATGTAGAAAACGCCTTGAAATGGTATAACAGCACGAAAAAAGGCATTAAAACCAATAAAAATTTCCAAAAAATTGAAGAAATACAGGAACTTGCATAAGATATCGTGAAAATGACGCTTATTACAAAAAAAAAGAAGGAAATTTCAGTAAAATTTTACAAAAATTACATAAGAAGCTTTGACTGTAAATCGCCAAAAATTGAACAAATTTCAGCAAAATTGGACAACATTAAGACGAAATTGCACAAAACAATTCTAAAAAACTGTCATAATGAGTTGAAAAAATGAATAAAATTTTTACATTGAAATAATACACTCACATCTCATTGGCTCCTTAGAATTCCAAAATGCTCACCAATTTTCGGATATCAAAAATGTCACTTTTTACTAATTTTTTCTTGACTCTAAAAATTCTGATATAAAGTTTCTATGATCTTGAGAAATTTCGAAACATTTTATGATTATATCTCGTTTCAATTTTGTAGTCATGGGAAAATTTGTTCTTCTGAAGTTCTGAGTCGTCGAAATAGGAATGAACAGCGGAGTTTCAATTGTTCCTTTGAAGGTCTTAAAAATTTAAGAGCGAATTGGAAACATTTTCTGGAGTAAAATTTCATTGTAAATTTTTATGAACTTGGGTTTTTACATTTTTCAGTTCAACTTCTTGCATAAAAATTTTTGAAATCAATCCACTAAATTACAAACACATCTTCTCTCTTCTCCTTTCCTTAAAATTCTGAAATCGTAGTAAAAAAAACTGGCAATGAGCTAAACCGAATTTGAATTCAATTCATTTGATTTCTAGAATCATTTTTCAATTTTTGAAATATTTCTTATACATATTTTATTTATTTATAATCATTTTAAGAAGAATTCGAAAAATTCAAAAAAAAAACCGTTAACTATTCTACATGTGCCTCCCTCCCAAAATTAGTAAAAATTTTGACAGATAATCAAAAAATTCTCAAAATTTTTTTTTGAGTTTTCTTGAAGAATTTTGAGCTTAAACAATTGGATTATGATTTTCGAGAGTTTTGAAAAAAACATTATAGCTACGACTTATCCAAATTTCTGTGTCAACTTTTTTTGAGCATTTTCGAAGAATTTCAAGCTTAAAATTCAGCACATTTTTCAGACAGAAATTATAAGGCAAGAATAATGATTTTCCAAAAAACAACTCAATTGGTAAGCTAAAATTTAAAAAAAAATGTTTCGATGAAAAATTTCTGATCTTCTTTTCAAGATTTTGGGTCTTGATTTTTAACATTTTCAAAAAGGTGTCATATGAACTTTTAGAACTATCGAAATGGGTAAAAATGTCGACAGTTGATTAAAAATTTCCAATCAAAACTTTCTAAAGCCCATTTGAAGAATTTTGAACCTAAACTAGGATTACGACTTCTTAGAGTTTTAAAAAAGGTGTCATGTGATCACTTAAAATGCGTTAAAATATCAACAAATGATCAAAAATTTCTCGTATAAATTTTTTTTCAGCTCTGCTGTAGAATGTTGAGCTTAAAATTGGATCATAATTTTCGAGAGTTTTAAAAAAGACGTCATACAACCTATCAAAATGTGTTAAAATTTCGCCAGAAAAAATCAAAAATTTTCAATCAAAACTTTTTTTCTGAGCACTCCTGAAAAATTTTGAGCTCAAAATTGGATCATGATTTCCGAGAGCTTTGAAAAAGACGTCATACGACCTATGAAAATGAGTTGAAGTTTCGCCAAAAAAATCAAAAATTTCCAATCAAAACTTTTTTGAGCAGTTGTGAAGGCTGAAGAATTTCGAGCTCAAAATTGGTTCTGATTTTTGGGCGCGAATAAAATGTAACACATCCTGTTGAAATAGGTTAAAATTTTGGCAAAAAATCAAAAATTTTCAATCAAAACTTTTTTAAGCACTTTTGACCAATTTTGAGCTCAAAATCGAATTATAATTTTTTAGAGTTTTAAAACAGGTGTAATTTTCAACAGATGATCAAAATTCATCATACGAGCAATTGGATGTTGGGCAAAAAATCCAACATCTTTCTCAAACTCATATCAACCCTTTACCTTACCTTGCGACCAATTTTTACAAATGCCAATTGCTTTCTTTCAACATCTCGAACTTGACGAAGGCAGGTGCGGCGTTTCTTCGACAATAATATTCGTTAATTACATTTAGTGCAACACCGACACCCATCGACGTCAAAGATCGCGCCAAAACGATACGCGGAAATTAACGCCACCATTTCGTAATACACAGGCAGGTAATTTCGGTAATTGTTTCGTAATCTCGGATAAAGACGATGACAACGGCGCCTGCAAACTAATTATCGATACCTATACAGCACACAGACACACACTCGAGCCGTTGAAAGGTGTGACGAGGACGATGAGCATCAATATCGCACAAATTGACCAACTAGAAATTGACGCCGACTCTTCGGTTGCTTTCACCCATGTGAAAAGACGCCGAAACGAATAAGTGACAAGTGTTCTTCTATATATTGATTTTTTTTCACTATATACGCGAGTCAATAGATGAATACCAATCGACAAACACAATAGATGGTTACAGGGTGTCATATACCGACACAGATCGAGCGCGATCTCACTAATGAGTTATTTACTTTTGCATACACACCGCCGCCGCTTTGCCCGCTGTATTGCGGAGAAACTCGAGCAAACAACGATGCTGAGAAAATAATTTTCTCAAACGGGTCATCTCATCTAATTCTATTAGCAACCGAACGCAGCGTTATATCGAATAACTTCGATAAATGAGCTCAAAATACCTCTGGGAGCTCTCTAGTACGTAAGTAGGTATACTCGATACGATGAAACGGGGATTTAAAAAAAGAGAGAAACCTTATATAACTGGATCGAGTACCTACTTTTTTTGAATATGTAAGTACCATCAATAGATTGATACCCTACACCGTTACATTTTCAGTAACTTATAGTTTTATGTCTTAAAATTATAGGGGTACATTAGACCACCCAATATATCGAATTACGAGTACTTCGGAACGCCTTGCACCACTCTCTACGTCTGTGGAGAGAGTCGAGCTTCTATAATTCTCCCCGATTCGACTTTTTTAAAAAAAAGTAACCAAACATTTCAATCTGAGCCCTTTGCCACGAACTTGGCACCAGGCGATAAGAATCATTACTCAATAAATCATCGAGTTGGAGCTGGAACACCGTAAGGAACTCTTGGCCGATACAATGTAAACATTTCACGGCTCTTTCGCCCTACAGACCTTGAATAATGTATTACTGCGGTGATAATTTTCAATACGTTATAAAACAATACGCCGACGCGTGCTCGTTCGGTATTTTTTCATAAAAATCGGTAGCATTGTGAGATGTAATTATTATTTGAGCCGCGTATAAAAATATGTACCTACACTACACGACGACGACGACGAGAGAGTATATATGTAGAGACAACTGTAGCCTTAGGTGAGCTTTATATGTATAGTATGGTCCCACATCCGCGCTCTCTCACTCGCTCCTCGTACCACAAAAGAATACCAAACTATGGACATTTAGCTTCGGGAGATGAAATTAATTTCATCGTACGATAATACGAGTCTAAAGGTATGTATGGTTTATCGTGTTCGCGCGCGCGGACACTAGGCGAAAAAATATGAAAAAAATGCATTGCGTAATGACCACTGTCGCCGCTGCAGTATAACGACCATGAAACCAAATTACATTTTATTAATATACCCAGTATTTTAGATTAACATCGAAAAATCTGCATAATACGTCGAGTATCTTGGTGCACTGGTCTGTGGCAACTGTCGAAGTAGGTGCACACTGCAAAGGGTATCCAATGAAATCAAAATTTGGATATAACTAGCTTGGCGTGATCATGATCATGATCACTGATCACTACCGTCTTTAGTCTGTAGTCCAAAATGGTAAAAAGAGCTCTAAAAATCGAATATGGCTGGATTTTTTCTGGCCCATAAAATTCAGTTTGGCCCCCTCCAATTACGTTTTATGTGCATTTTCGAAACGTTTCGAGTCCAAATATTGGGTCACGATTTTTGGGATTTTTGAAAAAGGATTCATGCAACTCATCAAAATACGTAAGTTGAAATTTCGTAAGAAATTCAGAAATTCTTGTCTCGACTTTTCTTGAACACTTCAGAGAAATTTTAAGCTCAAAATTAAGCACATTTTTCAAGCAGGAATAATATTTTCCAAAAATCAACAAAATTCAACAAAATTTTTGATCTGGAATACCACAAAAATGCTCAAAAATGTTTTGATTTTTTTCCAAAAATCTTGGGCCATGATTTTTGGAATTTTTAAAAAGGTGTCATGTGACCTAGTAAAATGGCTTAGAATCTCGACAGATCAAAAATTTCTCATAAAATTTTTTTTGACCTCTTTGGAGAAATATTGAGCTCAAAAATGGATCATGATTTTCGAGATTTTTCAAAAACACCTCAACAACCAATCAAAATAGGTCAACCTTTCGCCAAAAAATCAAAAATTTTTAATCAAAAGTTCTTTAAGCAGTTTTGAAGAATTTGAGCCCAAAATCGGATAATGATTTTTTTAGAGTTTTAAAAAAGATGACATGTGATTCAATCAAAATGGGTTAATATTTCAACAAATAATCAACATTTTTTGAGATCATGATTTTTGAGAGCTTTGAAAAATACGGCATATGACTTGTCACAATGGGTTAAAATTTCGCCCAAAACACCAAAAATTTTCAATGAAAACTTTTTAAAGCACTTTTGAAGAATTTTGAGGCCAAAATTGAATAATGATTTTTGAGGGCTTTAAAAAAAGTGTCATGTGATCAATCAAAACACGTTAAAATCTAAACAGACGATCAAAATTTGACCATCGAAATTTTTTTGGAGCACATCTGAAGAATTTTGAGCTTAAAATAAGATCATTATTTTCGAGAGTTTTGAAAAATACGTCATACAACTTGTCAAAATGGGTAAAAATGTTGCCAAAAAATCAAAAATTTTCAATCAAAACTTCTTTGAGCAGTTGTAAAAAATTTCGAGCTCAAAATGAAGTCTTGATTTTTACGCGGGGGAGGGGGGGGGGGGTAAATAAGATGTAATACAGCCTGTCAAAATGAGTTGACATGTTGACAAGAAAATCAAGAATTTTTATTCAAAACTTATGTAAGCACTTCTAAAAAATTTTGATCTCAAAATCGGATTATGACTTTTGAGAGTTTTAAAAAAGCTGTTATGTGATCAATTAAAGTCGGTCAAACTCTTGAAGAATTTCGAGCTCAAAATTGGATCATGATTTTCGAGAGTTTTGACAAATACGTGCGCCATATAATTTTTTAAAGAATGGATAAAAATCTCGGCAAAAATCAAAAATTTTAAATCAAAACTTCTTTGAGAAGTTGTAAAGAATTTCAAGCTCAAAATTAGTCCTAATTTTGGATGGGGTGGGGTAAATAATGAGTTAAAATTTTGCTAAAAAATTAAAAATTTCCATAAAAACTTTTCTTTAAATTTTCAAAAATTTGCAGATTTCAAAATTTGGTTGATTTTTGGAGAGTATTGAAGTAGGAATATGCGGCCAATTCAAGTAAATTTCGGAAATCGAGATCCAATTTAGGACTCGAAATTTTTCAATAATACTCAAAAAAAAGTTCTGATGGAATTGTTGATTTTCTGTGGAAATTCTAACCCATTTTGATCGGTCACATATGGCGTCTTTTTTAAAACTCTCGAAAATCATCACCAATTATTTTTGGGCTTAAAATTCTTCAACAACGTTCAAAATGAATAAAGATTTCATTTTTTTTTGCAAAATTTTAACATGGCACTTTTTCAAAAATTAAAAAAAAATCGTGACCCATTTTTGGGCTTAAAATTTTTTCAAATGCTCACAAAACATTTTCATCAAAATATTTGAATTTTTTATGAAATTTTAACCAGTTTAGTTAGGTCGAAAGTGTACAACGAATCATTTTTCTACCTAAGAATTTTTTTTTGAAAATGGAGGCTTTTTAAGTTTCATTTTCTCTCCTTTCGAACACCTTCTCGTATACTTATGAATTCCCAATAAAAATACACGTAGGTATAGTTCGCAACAAACCGTAAACTTTGACTCTAGAGATATTCTCCGCATACTCGGAATTCTTGTTGGTTTCCGTATTTTACCTACATATAATAGGTGATACCAACTCTACCCAATGATTTTAATATTCATTCAAGCAAACAAAATATAGATCTGTGGGACTCGCAAACGTGCGCGGTTTAAAACGTCCAAGTCCAGATTCATTCGAACTACGTACATAGGTAGAGGTACGTTAGAAAACGGAATAAATTACGGCTAAAAATGAAGTATGTCTACAAGAGAAGAGCAGGCTGCGAAGAAATCCTGACACATGATATCTCACATTCGAAAGATCCGCCTTTAGCCGCATCATCTCATCGTCCGCGTCCTAGTCGCAGTCACCTATAAATAAACCGCAACTATACTCGGCGTACTTTTCACGACGAAAACAGTTACTTTTATTTTAAAAAATACACACATTTTTGTCCCGACCGCGTCGGTTGCCCTGTCCATCGAGGTATATACCAATGCCAATGCTAATACCGCTGGAAAAAATAATTCCCGACCAACGGCAGTTCCGCGATGCGTGTGCCTCGCACGTTTCAAGACGTTTGTACGCGTATAAACATGGTATAAAGGTGAAGGTACAGGTACAGGTAGATGAGGTGCACTCGTCGTCGAGCCCGCATATTGAAAATGAATACCGACAGCTGAAGCGGTTTACGCCACCGACTAGATGTACGACTAGTTTTCAAAATACACATATACGAGTATATTTGACTGGATAAATTGAAAAATTAGCTGGTTATTAACGCACGCGAACGTGTAAATGGGAAACTGGTAAGATGAAATGAACGAACTTTCGCTCGCTCGACAAACACTGATTCTACCATGAGCAAAACTACAGACACGTGAATATGTAAAAGTCATTTCAAGACATTGAAGTATGTAGGATCCAGAGCCAATCAGAGCTAAATTGGATGCAGCAAAATTAACTAGTGATACCCAAATTTGATTTCTAAAAATTTCTCAAAATTCGAGAAACAATCTCGAGCAGCTAAAATTTTTGCTGATATTGGCGAACGTTCAAAATCAAAACACTTCAAACTAAAATCTTGACAAAATACTCACTCGTGCAAACCCCCCCCCCTCTCATCCCAAAATCTTCTCATTCAAACCCCCCAGCAAGAAGAAAATCACATTTCAATTTCCAAACACTTCACCACAAAAAAAAACGCGATAAAAATCTCACAAACAAAACTGTAAATATACGAAATCGCATCGTCGTCGTCGCCGAAAACTACACCTATAGACACCTCTGCTGCGAAGAGTCTCGAGTCTCGACCACCATAACGAACCGAACAATACTCTATTCAGGCCAATTTAACACGGTGACCGGGGCCAAAAACCTAGGTACACTGTTGGACACCTCACGAGCCACCAAGGTCAAGGTTATTATTACCGCAGTAGTTACGTTTGGCTTTAATTCTGCGAAGCTCGCAAACAAATTAATTGTATCAATTTCACAAAACGCGAGACATTTACACGCTTGACCACACCACATCTAGCCGACTCATTAATCCGAATAATTCACTCTATAGTGCAGAGGGGAAAAAACACAACACGTCTCGCGCCGAAGCAACGACAACGAGCCTGCAGAGTGCAGATTTTCATTCAACATGCGATGAGATAATTGCTGGCAAAAAAATCGTTTATTCTGGGAATTAAACGGCGAATAGATGAGAAAGATGACTGCACATTTGTCAACGAAACATGTACGAGTGTGTGATATCTCAATTTTCATGGTCATAAGTGATAAGTTACTAATTTCCTCCTATACACTCGAAACAGAGGTGTGCCGAAGGGGTGGGAGGAGGGGGGGTCTCACCCCAAAATTTAGGCGAAAAGTTGGGATTTTAGGGAAAATTGGGTGAGTTGGAAAAAATAGGAAAGAAATGGTCTGTAACCAGGGAAAATCAAAGAATTACCAAAAACCATGCGTTTTTACGTCACCATCAGTCATCAATAATAAATTTTCAAAAGTTTTTACCCTCGCTTCGCACGGTCCAGATCAATTTCTTTTTCCAATCTCCTACCAAAATAAGACAGTGGGAAAATTGACTTCTCACATCGAAAATAATGTTGAAATTTTCCAAAAAAAATTCTCCAATGTATTCCAGTCAAAACCACCAGAAAGTCCCTCTTCTGCCAAAATATCAAAAAATTCTTATTTTTAGCAGAAAATTAGGAAACAATAATTTCTAATTTTTGCCAAAATTGGTATTTTTTGAAAATACATTACATATAAAAATTCTGTTCTAAAAAAATGAAGAATTGTGAATTTTTGAGAGCTTTTGCACTCACCTTGCTCAGGCTCCATTCATATCTACATTTGAAAATATTTTCATTTCCCGAAAACTATCGTCAAAATTTTTAAATGCACAATCAATGAAAATCAACTTTTTGTGTCAGTTATTTTACTTTTGGAATTATCTACTTTTTCAAAGTTTTTGCTCTTGCTTATCTTGGACAAATTTGAATTCTACTGTGCAATTTTTCAAAAATTCTCAAGAATGATAAATCAACTTCAAAAATTTAAGAAACATAGATTACCAAATGAATACCTAAACTCTACAGGGTTGGTACCGGTACAAAAAAGTGCATTCAACGAAAAAAAAGATGCAAAATTTCACTCAAAAATACCAAAAAACGGAAAATTTTGGGATTGAAACTTCTTATATTAAAAATAATTTTTTTGTACCTCACAAACTGTAAATTTTCTGAAGCTTTTGTCCTGCTCGGGAAAAATCAAAACTCTTCTGTTCTCTTTTTAAATTTGATTTTCAAAGTCCAAAAAGCTTAAAAAACTATACGAAAAAGTTGTGAATTTTGAATTTTGGATTTCAGTACCTAGACCCATCAACCTTGCAATAGAACAATTCCAAATCTTTTTTCATGCATCAAGGTGTTTAATAAAATTTCAAAATGAAAAAACAGGACTTTATTAGAACATTTTTCAAACATTTGACGACTTCTTCATTTTCGAAGGGAAGGGGGGGAGGGGTCAATATTTTATGCGTCAATTGTTTGCTTTTTTAATGTCTTCGGACATTGCAAGATTTTTTTGGAGGGGAGAGGGTAGGAGAAGCAGGGTTGAAATTTTACATTATTAATTTTCCAATTTTACATTATTGTTATCATAGTGTCTATACTGAGTCAAGAAAACCAATTTTTGTACATACTTTTTCGCACTTCTTTTTTAGTAATTTTTTTGTACCTAGATCATTATTCTAAGCGGTTTCAAATCGATTCCTCCCCTCCCCTCCCCCAGCATGAAAATTTTTCGACTAACAGAATATTAGCCACAAGAACTTATTTAAAAATAGTGTGCTACGCACACTAAAAAAAAAATTGAATGCAAAAAATGAAGAGAACAATTTTCTACCCGAACAAAACTAGGGCGAAAGCATTAAAAAATTTATAATTTGTGAGCTCAAAAAATCTGATTTTCTTCAGTTTATTCGAATTTCAATCTTTCCCAAGTATTCATATGAAAAAAATGTTTTTTTTTAAATTTCGGACAAATTTTATATATTTTGGGGAATTTTGGTAGTTTTTCAGAAGAAAAACTTTTTCAGCCCATTTTTGAATTTTGTACTTTTTTGTAATTTTATATTTTTTTCGGCTGGTAGACATCATGGTGTTATGAGATAGTATCTACAATATTTTTTGTTTGAGGGGGGGGGGGGAGAAGTCCACAATATTTTTACCATCACAATTTGTTTTTCAAATTTTTCAACTTATTTCATGCGTTTTAAAATGAAATTATCATCACAGGTACTTTTTCTACGTAATAGAAGCGCTTTTACCATAATTTTGAAAATTCCTGTTCTTCAAAAATAACTTACAACAGACAGAGGGTAGAAAGTCGAGCGGCCATTTTTTTGAATTTTTTCATTTGCTAAAGACTAGGGAACGTAAGAACAGACCTGAAATTTTGGAAATTGATGGCATAGAGGTAGTACTGGACTTTGTGTACCTTGGTTCGTTGATAACGAATCAGGGAGGCTCAGCTGGAGAAATCAGGAGAAAGTTGGCCATAGCAAAGGCACTGGTGGGAAAGCTTAATTGGATCTGGAAAAGCCGCGACATCACAAAGGTCACAAAACTCAGAATTGTAAAAACACTAGTTTTCTCCATCTTCCTGTATGTGCGAGAATACTGGACAATACACAAGGCAGATCAAGACAAAATTTATGCATTTGAAATGTACTGCTACAGATGCATGCTAAGGATATCGTCGGTCCAGAAAAGAACAAACGCGTCAATACTCAAACAATTGGGAGTAGAGGAGAGACTTAGCACAGTCATCAAGAGACAGATATTATGATTATGATATTTCGGATATATTGTGAGATAGGACACCCTGGAAAAGCTGACAGTTCAAGGCCACATAGAAGGCAAGAAGGGAAGGGGAAGATCACCCACCTAATACACGGACTTGATCAAGAAAGCTGCTAAAATGTCGCTGGGAAAATGCACAAGAAAGAAGAAGATTTTTACAGCAATGTTTTTTTTTTTTTTTTTAAATCAGTGAGATGGGAAAAATGATGAAATTTGTTCAAAATTCCATCCATTCTACAAAAAAGGGCAAGAGGTAAGTACCTACATGAGAATTTAAAGCCTGATTGAAAAAAAGCAGGACATTTTGATTAAAAAAAACCCACTGAAAGCAGGACAACTGTGGGACTAGCAGGACACATCGGCAAAAAGCAGGACATGCAGGACTGTTAGACACCCTGCCTGTATAAAAAAGCATCGTTTTTGAAATTTAAAATTATTTTTCAACTCCCCCTTTCAAAATTTGTTCAAACCAAATCTGGCTAATTAACATGAAAAATATTGGTGGAAGGGAGGAGGGTCTGAAGTAAAAAGTTGAGGAAATCTGACGACAAAAATTGAGAAAATTTTAGTCTCACTCCCCCTCCCCTCACTACACATCACTTCGTCACGCCTCTGACTCGAAAGGATCAAAATCTAATAAGCTTTAATTAGATACTTTAATTTTCCAGCAACCAACGACCAGAAAATTCGTCTAAAAAGGCTCGTCTAGCGTGAAAACGGTCTGCGCAATTTTACACACATACTCGTAAGTATCGTCGTCTGCATCTCACAAGATGTTTATCTCACGTAGCAATCAGCGAAAGCGATGGTATATTTGTTTTAAACGCTGCGGACAGTTCGACCGGATCAGTTTTCTATACAGCACATCACTTATACGTATGTACAACCACTTCCAATGCAGCATCGAGCCCGATCGAGCGACCAGTTAATTGAAATCAAACCACGCGACAATCCGGCCAGCCGCCTTAGGCTTGCACTCTTAATAAATGATTAATAATTTAATTTTTACAAAGAATACGTGATATCGTGAAACACCATTTATGGCACTAATGAGACGAGCACTCCATTACGAAACCTATACGTACGTACAATAATTACCATTATATTACCGGTATTATCCTATAAGATTATGATCGCATTCCCTAACCTAGTTCTCTACTGTATATGCAACTCGCAAATGCTTCTTACAATGGTACACCTTTGGCATACACACAGTTCAGACCTGTTCAGTCGGCCATAAAAACGTGTGCTCGTAGATAATATTTGGCTAAGGTAACGAGTGCGCGCGGATTGTCGAATGTGATACAGAACTTCATACGTCAAGTTGAAAAGTTCTAATTTATCGACGTAGCAGCGTATTTAATAACGTGTAATTCTCTACCATTCACAGACTGGCTATCTTCCAAAGATCTACTAGCCTATAGTCGTATACAGTCGTATAAAATGTACATATCTAGTACCTTACCTATCCACAACTAGGTATCTATATGCAAACATTGGTGCAGGAAATCCACATCTCGCCGTATGACAACTTTAACTCGTGTTCGCGCCCCCGCCTTACCCTTCTCCTATTTACTTGTAATGTGTCGTCCAACTTCGCAAAGTACGAGTACAAGCATTTTTGCAAAAGCGAAAACCAATACTGGTAACCAGCGTGATATCGCTTTCTTCGCGCCATCGTCGATATAGGGTCGTCGACGACACCCGAGACTTTACCTTGCCAGCCTCCCGTTGAGCCGTTAAGATGAGAAAATCGTTAAGAGTATAAAGTAGTAGAGAAAAAAAAGAAGATGTCGAATAACTTACGGAATAGAATTTGAATTTTTCACCGCTCTTCCGAACACAATATCCATGCCACGAATACCTGCAATGCGAGAAAATATTACATTAGTCATTGCCATACCGCTGAGATGACCAAAAAATACTGAAAAAAATTAAACAATCCGGATTTTACGAGAATTGTAGGTACTCTCGAGTATCATCCGCTTACACAAGTGTTACTCGTATTTTTATCATCTTCGTCCACAAAAATGAAAACGCATTACCGTAAAGTCCACCTTACAGGTGACTGGTGTTCCGGAACAAGGCCCATATCAAATAAACTACGTCGAATTGTCGATGGAGGAAAAAAAAACAATTGATTTTTACTTATAATGCAAGCGTTAAGTTATGGACGTAGAGTAAACGTAAAACGACGATGAGACTGCAGAGAAATTATGGGCTTATGGGTGGAATAATCTATCGCCATGTCGAACTAAAATACTAACTTGAGCAGTTGAGCTTCGTAAGATTCGAGAGATGGAGTTGAACTTCAATGGAGCTCAAATAAATTTAAAATAGGTATTGAGTTCTCAAATTTGTAAAAAAAAAAAAAAAAAAGAAAGAAACTGGAACCATTAATTATCGTAACCAAATGTGAAATGATCAAAAATAATAATGCCATAAAACGAAATAAAACACGACAAAACTTCGATTGTTATTCAAAAAAATCGAGAAATATTGCAACGACCTTTGACATCTGAAAGTTGTCCGATTTTCATATGTACTAGGCACTTCTACAGTTTTTTGATTAATTATCTTCCTTGGCCATTTTTTTCCATAATGATCATTCCACTAGGGAATTTTGGGAATTTATTGAAATAATTCAACATTTCAAGTTCAAATTTTTGGCTCCAGTGGTCATTTGTCTAATTTAATAAGGATCACTCTCATTTTGAGAGCTTAAATTTCCTCATTCACTTTCCAACACATGAATCGACTTCTTGTCACTAGAAAAGGAGATCCTGAAAATATCAGTTCAAAAAATTAAGTTCGACCAAAAGTTTCAGAATGTGCTAAATATGCATCGCATTTGCAAAGGGGCAATTTTTCGTTGAATATTTCTTCGGTAGGAGGGGGGAGGGGAGCCATAGATTGGGCGCGGAAATGACAATCATCTCAATTTTTCCAATCTTGATGATGTTATGCTCAAAGTAAACATATTCCCTATGGGAACGCCCGCGCCCCCTCGCTTGCAATTTGGAACGACCAACCAACTTATTTTATTTTTTTTCACTATTACCCTAGTTTTAGTCTGAAAGTTGAAAAATTCTTTGACTCGAATGTTCTCTTAGATGAATGGGCTGATTTTTTTGAAAGTTCCATACGTAGATGTGGCCTAACGTGGGGCATGGAACGCAGTGATTATAATTGCAATTACAGTACTCAAGTAGCTTCTTGAGTAATTGCAATTAATTACGAAAATTTGTGCCAAAAAAAGAATAAAAAGAGGTAAAGGCCATATCAAAAGTGAAGCCGGCATCAGTTGAATTTCAAAAATAATTTATGTAACACCGCAGGGGTTGTAAAAACATTTCCCATTGTTTATCTAATTTTTGAAAAATCAAAATTTATTTTTCAAAATTGAACAATGGAAAAGATTTTACAATCCCTGCTGTGTTACATAAATTTAGAAATTTCATTTCTAAAAAGAGGCAAATACAGTAATGGCAAAAAGAAATGAGTTCTTTTCATAAAACGTTATAAAAAAGCAAAATGAAACGAAAACGAAATGAAAACGAAACGAAATATGGAACAAGATAATAACGTTATGAGGAAAACAAAACGTTTTAAAAATAGCGTTTTGAAAACGAATTTTCCTGGATATTTTGCGAGCAGAACGTATTGTCCCCCCTTTTTTCGTTTTTATTTCGTTTTACCTACTTTATCGTTTCACCATTTTTCGTTGTGTTTCACCTTTTTTTTTGGTTTTTCATAGTAGTAAAAGTCCCTTAATGTTAAAACATTTGTCCCAGCCCAATTTAATAACATTAAGCGACTTATAACACAAACTGATGCCAGAAATTTTCACATGATCAATTTTATACTAAATAAGTAGTCATTGAACTAAAATTTTGCAAAAATTGTGAAAAAAAGTTTTGAAAATAGGTTAAAACTTCAAAAAGTTATGAAAAAGTATTAAAAACGATGTCAATCACAAAAAAAGTCTGAAATTTCAGAAAAATTAGGCAAAAACTGGGTGAAAAAGTGTTAAAAACATATAAAAACTATATCAAAATGCGAAAAAACGCATTAAAATCAGTTAAAAGTTATAACACTATCCGATGCTTCAATTACAACAACCAATGGAATTTCAATGTACTTAATGAAATGTAAAAGATCGGGACCGAATGATTTTAATAACAAAGCGATTTATAACATTAGAGCCTGTGCAATTTATTTTGGCGGGTGTGCGTGTGCAACTTTGTAACTCATAAGCGGAAACATACGAGAGCCCCGAGTTAGCAGCCAAAAATGCCAACACGTGCTTCTCATTGGTTCCCGCATACGCGATTTTGAACGCTCAGCCGCCGAAATAAATTGCACGGACTCTAACTGTTATAATAATAAGCAACTTTTACTATTATAAATCCCATTTTGCTTGTAAGATGCAATGATGACTTCATAGAAGATGTTTTATAGCTGTATTTTTAAAGCCACCACAGCCATTTCAAAAATTTCTTCAGCCACCGCAGCCACCACTGAATAATCTGCTCGGCTAAGCCAGCTTAACTCACTCAAATGGCAAATTTCAGGGCGATTTTTCACAAATTTTGCTTTTTTCAAGAGGCAGAGGCAAAACTTTTCATTATTGCCACGCAGTACTGAAATTGTCTCTCTTCTCAGCTCAAAAAAGAATTATTAAGTAGGTATTTTAAGAAGTTGAATTTAATTTTGCATACAAATTGGCATTTTGGAGTAATTTTATAATTTACGAAAAATTACTGCATAATTTCAGTTTTTATCTGGCTGAGCTGCTGCTGAGTAACATTTTTGCAGCCGCCAAAAACTTTGGCTGATCATCTCTACCGCCAGCCACGGTGCTGTGCTTACCATAGTCACCACCAATCATGTCGTCATTGACGCAGGGCTCTACCAAAAAGCCTTGTTATATGTAGTAGCCAAAATTTTGAATATTCCTGCTTTTGTCAAAATTATCCTAATCTTGTTATGTTGTGGAGGGAGAAATTGACGGAAAATTTCAAAAACTACCATATATAAATGGAAAAGTAAAATTTGCAGTTTTTGATTCTCAAAATTCCGCGTATGGGTTCAACTTGAATGTCGAAATCTTCAGATGGGATTTTATATTCAGAGACTTCTGGTTGTACGAATTCAGCTTCATGATCGAAAGGCTCGAAGCAGTAGGGAATATGATTATTGGAAACAGCATCAGACTGTTCGCTATTTCTCCCAGTATAGGTGACAGATAAAAATATTTTTCTCCCACTTAAGTGGGAGAAAGCTGTGTATTTTTCTCCCACTACAATGTTTCTTGCCAAAATTGTCTGCAAAGTTTTGTTTTTTCCTAAATTGTCAAAAAAATCTAGTTCATGTCAAAATTGTAACGAAGTTACTTCTTGACAAATGGGCAAATACCTTTCTTTTAACAAGTTATCTAAAAAATTCTTGTTTTAATCAATAAAATCTTGTTGTTAGCCGAATTAATCTTTATCTGGAACGAATTTTATTTTTACTAGTAGATCACTATTTGGTACAATTTTGAGATTTTTTCAAAGTTTTTGAATTTTGGTAAGATTTGTTGAACACGTGTGTATGGTACTTTTTGGATTTAAAAAAGATTTTGTTAAAATTTTTGAAAATTGGAATTGAAGTCGTAATTTGTACTTTCCGCAATTATTACTGATTTTGAGTTTTAAAATTTTGAAAAAAATTGTGTTGAAAGGTCAGTGCTTCCCCTACACATTCCGCGTGGTACCAGAATTTTCTCCCCGCTACTCATGCATACAGAATTTTTCTCGCATACTGTCCAAGGGGGTGGGTGGGGGGCAGAAACTCCGCTCAAAAAATTTTTTAGAGGTAGGTACATTACATACATACCCAACAATAATCCATTATAATTTTCCAAATCTGGGAACAAGACCATTTCTCCTATCTTACCTGGGAATACCCTTTGCAATTCCTGTGCCATTTTTGAAAAAGAAAAGTGACCGTAAAAAATATTTTTCCCTGTAGAAATATTATTTGATTACGACTCTTGTAAAATTCACATTTTATTTCAAGGTGAAAAACATCATACTGTTTACCTACAACGTAGGAGCTGTTGCATAATATTTTCAGCACATGTCAGCAAATTTGGACTTGTTTAGCATTTATTTCATCAAGTTATTATTCAAAAAGCTCGAATTTTTGACATATTTTCCTCCTTATCAGTATAGGTATTAAGGAAAACTGCACCATGTACGAATAACTATTTAAGTAAAAATTTAATTTACTTTACTTTACTTTACTTTTTATCACTTTGTAATGAAAAACAAAATCACAAATTCATTATCACCAACTTGGATAAAAAATGCACCATCGTAAATCAGTGCTACGTTACTTTTTGCGACATTACTTCGGTTGGCATAAAATATAAATAGACCGATTGAGAGAAGGATTTTTCAGTTTGAGCAGAAGGTGTAATAGGTAAGTACTGCAAGTACATAACTGAAACAACAGAACGTGTAGAAAATTCGTTTTATTACAGTTTCTTTTTCTTCCGTTTCCTTCCGCGTCAGTCACAAGCGTACTTAGAGTGAAAATGAAACTGCAAAATTTCTTCTTCATCGGTGCAGTAGTAGTACTGATTTCTTTACAGTATATTTCAACAAAAACAGATGAAGAGGAAAGGAAAGTCAAATGTACGGCTAAAAACGGGACAGAGAGTACTAAAGGAGAGGTTGTTGATATATGTGATGGAAAGTATAACAAACTCATTAAGGACCCAATCCGGCTTATCAAGTGTCTCTGTGATGCTTGTCCAGGCGAGTTTTGTCCAGAAGGTGAAGAAGAGGAAGAAGATTAACCCGAATGCGAAAAATATAAGCTCAAGCACCATAAATGAATTGATTGGAGGAGCTCACTACGACTGTGAGCATTTCGTAGCTTAGGTATTTAACATTTCAAATGAATATTAACGAAAATGCCTAATAACATAATGATCATGCGTATAGTACTTACATCCTGTACAAATACTTACATACTTAATTAGTTGTAAGCAATATTTCATAAAAACATGCACCTTCCTACATTACCTCTACAGGGTGCCCAGAAATATCGTGAACCCCTAAGAAAGTTTTTTATTAAAAATGTAGGTTGGCAATGCGAAATTGATGCGTATGATTGGTGGAATGTTATCACCTCAGTCTAACAACCAATCATGCGCTATCATTATTATCATTCACTGTGATCAACCGGAACATTTAGCAGAACAAGTTTTTTAGGGGTTCACAATATTTCTGGGCACCCTGTAGTCTACAACATAAACCTACTACTGCGTTCGCACAGGAGGTAGGTAGGTACTGTCTACTTCTACTAGATATATAATAAAAATAAAATATTGATTTAAACATTGCAAACCAGTGAATACGTTGTTTTTTTTGCACTTTTCGGTGTATAGGCCTGTTCAGTAGAGTGAGTAAGAAAAGAAAAAAATTTCATAATTCACAGATGACCTCATAGGAACTCATTGAAGTAGAAAAAATATGTCCCAAAATTTTCAACAAAAAAAATCGAGGTACTTACTTAGTTACCGAAGTATTTGAAGAAAAGTGTAAATCACCAAAAATGGTGAATTTTGGATTTTCAAAAATTCTGCAAAAATCGACGAAAGCTGCTAAAATTTTGGTAATTAGGGTTTCAGATCGAAGGCGGATTCCTCGACAGACACCCTTTATTAGATGGGTTTCCTTTGGGCTGAGGGCAAAGGTTGAATTGAAGGTGCCTATCGCAGAAGATTCGTAATTGGATCTCCGATGGCCAGCTTACATTCAAGTAGGCAAAGATACGTAAAGAACTTGGTACATTCACAGGACACCTAATTATACGCATACCTTGGTCAATACTCAGGACTCGCCGGTCGCCTTGTAAATGCTGTATTTAAAGTGAACGTACGGATATCTGCGCGGTAATACATTATTTTACCTATGCACTTGCATTATACACTCAACGGTACACGTATTAAAAGGGCGAGTTATTTCGTAAGAGAATTAACACCTAATCAATAGACAATCAGAAATCGACCTTAACCATATAAACATACCGGTATAGGTGTTTTTTTTTTCAACAGTGTATATTATGGTCGCCATATATCACCTTATCCGCATATATTAACTCATAATGGATGCGGTACTGAAAGAACAATACTTCACTTAGATGCTTCGAGCTACCAAACCGCACGATCGCGTTCATTTTTCCATTTAACGTATCGAGCGGCTGCGCTGAGAGATACCGAGATGGAGTGAGAATATGGTAGAAGGGGACTTTTAAGCTTTTAGAAGAACTCTTCCTCTTCATCGTTAATCGATAAACGCGCTCGAAAATAGTATCTAGAATTTCGCAATTGGACGTCATTTTAGAGGAGCTCGCGTATCATTCATCAGAAAGTATACTCCTCGCTCAGCTCCGCCCTTCGCTCGATTCTCACTTCTCAGTTCTCGGTCCAATAGAGTACATTGGAAGTGTTCTAATTACAACATTAATTATTATCCCGCTGTGGTTTCTAATCTTCAAAGCTGTTCGAGTTGTATCGCTTTCAACAACAAACGCGCCATTAGCAAACCCACCTAGTCTAGGTGCTGATAAATCGCTACCTCTTATCAATACAATCTAAAACTTTTTCGCGGCTATAATTAAACCCATTCGACAACACCACCGCCGCACCGCCACCGCGATCACGTAATAATCACGTCGAAAAAGTGTACACAGATGGACACATTGTAATATGTAAAACTCATCCACGGCTTCCCTGCTTCGTCCCGTGTCCATCCAATGAGTAATTTTCGCATAGACGAAGAAAAAAATATCTCTCGCTAGTCCTACCCGCGTCCTCATCATCGTTAGATAAACTTTACGATGGTCGTTTAACCATAGGACATGATTCGTTGACCTGCCTACACAGGTACGTAAGTTTTCGTGAAATTGTGTGTAGGTCTATAGGTTTATATTATACATATCTACAGTAAATCTATGATTTGTCATAATATCCTCGTAGGCACTCGTAGCCTACACCGAATACGCAGACGTATACTCGTACACATGCCCAAGTTTCGGTAGCATTTAAAATTAAACATAACGTAGCAATATTCAATAAAAATTTACGATATGGTCGCGTAGGATTTCGGACAAATTACTTCAAATCAATCACCGTCGTCGATTTTTAATTTCTATGGTAATCGATTTTAACGCCGAACGCGGCTAGTTCGAAAAAATCCATCTCGCCAAGACCAGTTTATTTATCATTGTACGCCATAAATTACCTATAAATATAAAATTGATACGTATAAACGCGAATTTTAAATTCATCGTGGATCGTATTCGTATAGGGTACTCTGATATTTTATCTGTTGAGAGATGTAGTGAAAGCCAAAAAGCAAAAAATTACTCGTACACGGTTATATTTTAATTTTTCAATTATAATCAAGATTAATGCGCGATGTCCATATTGCTTTCAGCGCTTAATATTTTCTTCCAGAGATTTTTACAGAGTGATCTATCGTAGGATTAAGAGCTTCACATGTGTTTGTGTATGAAAGTGATGCTCGGTTTGAGTCCCCTGTCGATTGCTGAGGTGTCATTGCGGATCTGATCGGTGCTGTGGATATGTACTCGGTATTGTTAATCAGTAGGTAAATGAAAGATGGTGATCTTTGGATTGATTTTTAATGCTGTTGAGAAGCTTGGGTTAATTTTTAGAGGTGAGTTTTCCCATTTCTGTTGCTGTTCAGCTTCGTTGTATAGAATTGAAATTGTTGAAAATCAAAACAAAAAAAAATATCAGAAAGATTATTCAAATTTTTCCTAGAAGTACTTGAAAATTGTACAAAATTGTTCAAATTAGTGATGAGAGGGGGGTACAACAATTTTAAAATTCGTTTTCTGGAGCATATGTTGTTCCCCAAAACTGTTTCTGTTTTGATTTTAGCTCAACCACCCAATATTTTCGGCCTCAAAAGTCAAAATCAACTCTACAACATAATTATAGTTTCCTACTCGTTGACAGCTTTCGATTTAAAAAATTTTTTCCGTTTTTCCTCGGCACATCTTTCAAAAATCGACCATAAGAAATCGGAGAATCAGCTCAGAATTTACTTTTAAAAATCAAAATCGAAATTGAAAAATCACTCCTAAAATGAACTCTGTTCTATGGTAGTTTTTTGGATTTGTTTCAATCGAAAAAAATGAATTGTTGAAGCGTGGAAAATAATTTTGATTGTCATAGATTTTTGACCAAAAAAAAATGAATTTTAATTTTGATAAATTTTTTCAAACCGAAGCGTAGATAAATTTGAAAATTGATCGCCATTCTTTCCTATGATCTAAATCGATCCGAAAAATAGATTTCTTCTTGAAAAGGAAAACATACTTATCAGACTATTATTTGTCAAATAAAATCAAAGATGAAGTGAAACTAGAAAAAAACGATTAATAATTGCCACCATGAACCATGATCGATCACATGCATTCGAAAATCGAAATTGATCAAAAGATCTGTTTTTGAAGCGAAAATTAATTTTCCATTTTGAACACGATCAGTCTTACAAGATCGAAAATTGAGAATGAATGAATGAATCGATTTCTTGATCGAGTAATCTACTTTTGATGGATTTTTCACTTCAAACGCGAACGAACATGAATGCGTTCAATGATCGCAAATAAATCATCATGATCGATTCTTGACCGAGATGTTTAGCTGGGATTAAAATTCAAAATTTGAAAAAATTGAATTTTTTGGATTATTTTACTTTTAGACCTTAACTTTGCCCTCTCACCCTCATGGATTAAAATTTTGAGAAATTCAATTAATGTAAAAATATTAAAATCTAAACCCATTTTGTATTTCTGAAAACTTTTTTCAGTTTCTTGGTTCATTTTAGTCATTTACCTATTTTAGAAGATGTAGGAGAATATTTAGTACTTTTTGGTGGCTCGATGTTATCAATAAAACTTCCTCGAAATTCCGAAATGTAGGTACAATTGGCCTGCAAAAGCTCTGGAAATATTTTCTATACCATATTTCATTTACCAATGTATTTGAGGATCCCAATTTCGACGTTAGTGAGATTTTTCGGGACCAAATTTTCAATAAAAACGTCTCCAATGTTTCCAAATGGGCGATAGGCACCTACAACACTGGAAATTTTTGAAAGAACTAATCGCGAACGACTAGATTCATTTTTAACGAATCATTCTCCAACGAATTGATCAATTCATTAATTTACGAATCGATTCAACGAGTCACTTATACAAATCAATTCGTTCACGAACGAGTCACTAAAAATTTACTCAATTCGTTCGCGAATGATTCAACAACAATTAATCAATTCGTTCGTAGGTACGTGAATGTTTCACTAAAAAATTATTCAATTCGTTCGCGAATGATTCACCAAAAATTGATCAATTCAATCGTGCATAATTCAGTAAAAATCAAAAATTTCGTTCGTGAATGATTCACTAAAAATTGAATATTTCGTTCTCGAATGATTCACTAAAAAATTATTCGATTCGTTCACGAATGATTCACCAACAATTGATCAATTCGTTCGTAAATGATTCACTAAAAATTTATTCAATTCGTTCGCGAATGATTCACCAACAATTAATCAATTCGTTCGTGAATGATTCACTAAAAAATTATTCCATTCGTTCGCGAATGATTCACCGAAAATTGATCAATTCGATCGTGTATAATTCACTAAAAATCGAAAATTTCGTTCGCGAATGATTCACCAACAGTTGATCAATTCGTTCGTGAATGATTCACTAAAAAATTACTCAATTCGTTCGCGAATGATTCACTAAAAAATTATTCAATTCGTTCGCGAACGATTCACCAACAATCTATCAATTCGTTCGCGAATGATTCACTAAAAATTGAATATTTCGTTCGCGAATGATTCACCCAGAAATCAATCAATTTGTTCAATCACCAATCGGTTGCGAATGATTCGATTCGATTCACTTCGCTCGAAAACAGATCAATTCATACACAACAGTTTCACAAAAACTGAATCAATCGTAAATTAATTGATACGTTCGCGAATGAGTCACCCAGAAATCAATCAATTTATTTAATTAATCACTAATCATTCGTAAACGATTCGATTCGGTTGTAGGTAAAGAGATCAATTGCAACACAAATGTTTCAAAAAAAGTGAATCAATTTGTATGTAAAAGATTTTATTTGAAGAAAAGTGAGTCATATTATTTTATTTCTATTGAATCATGCACGAACGAATTGATTAATTGTTGATGAATCATTCGCGAATGAATTGAATAATTTTTTAGTGAATCATTCACAAACGAATTGATTAACTGTTGGTGAATCATTCGCGAACGAATTGAATACTTTTTTAGCGAATCGTTCGCAAACGAAATATTTAATTTTGAGTGAATCATGCACGAACGAATTGATCAATTGTTGGTGAATCATCTGCGAACGAATTGAATGTTTAACTGCGAACTCCAATTTTATTGAATCATGAAGATTCATTTGTTGGGGAGTGGGAACTGGTCAGAGGTGTTCGCAGACGATTCGCGAACAATATGTCAACGCATTATATTGAAATCTGCCTCATCTGGAAATTGATCAAGGAAAAAGTGTTTCCGAATTTCCTAAAAACCGAACTCGTGACCATGGTTTTTGGTGCAACTTTTTAAAGCAAACAAATATGTACAATGACATGTACCTGTTTCTCTGAAATTTAGAGCTCTAGATGAGCGAATGCATTTTCCAGGGTTCCCTAAATTGTCAATCGCTCATTGCCTTTAGCTTCTTTAATTTTTTAAGTTGATAATTTTCATTAAATAATTAATTTTTTCTCGTCTCTAAAAGTCAAGTGTATCAAAATTTACAAATACTTTCAAATTCAATAAAATTTGAGAACTTTTTCGAATTTGATCATTTTCCAACATCAGACGCGTTTAAGAAAAATCGAGTAAGGGGTGCATCTTACCCCTTTGAGAACACTACTTGTGCAACATTTCATTCGGGTAAGCAATGAGCACTTTCTTTAGAAATTAGGTTTTTAAAATTCTCACTGCTTCACATTTTTGAACAGCTCGACTTTTACGAGCTCGCAGCCCTCGAATTTATTTTCATATCACCCTCATATGCCCGATGAACGCTTCAGTACCTCTTACTTTGTCAGTTTACCAACCCACTGTAAGAGCATCGTCATTCGTCACGTACGATGAAAACAAGGGGGAGTTCCACCTGCTTCAGTTCGCGATCGAGTAGGTATCAGTCGATTGTTTGCATAGCTTTGAAAATATGAAACCGAGCGATGGAAATACCGCGAACAATGTAATATTATGCAGATAGAGATACCTATTGATATACCTACTCGTAGGTAGTTTGAAATTCAAAAAATTGTTTTGTTTCAACGACATGTCTATACGTAAGGTAAGTTTGAAAAAATTCACAATGAAACACGAATTGTCACGTCGACGCGGCGGCTTCCGAAGACCGAAGAGCGACATCGGAATGGTAAACACGATTGTTGCGGTAGCGCCGGCGACGACGAGAAAATTGGTGTTTGATTGCATCGATGATTACATATTGATTTTAATCTAATAAACATGCCATCTGATGTTTATATAAACGTACAAAAGGGAAAATAACGGTGAGTATTATTGTCGTAACTGATTACTTATATTATTGTATCCGCGAAGACGCGACTCGGACTCGGACAGTAGTGACCTGTGGCGGTATTACAGTAAGCTTGTTGTTTTTTCTCTCTTCTTTTTTTGCAACATGCCATCATACATATATTCGCATTTTATAATAGCGAATAGCGATGCTATTCACATTGATAATAGGTGTACATTTTGCAATTGAAATGCCGTGTGCCGTTTTACTATAGGTAGGTACGCGTATTATGTATAAATCTGATGCTGTTTGCTCTCCTAATGATATCCCGAGTGGACATTTGAATCGCCAATAAACATGTACGATTGCAGTTTTCCTTTTCCAATACATCGAATAGGCACTATTTGCATTTTAAATTGCCTAACCGCGGTCGTATACTAATAATTATTTTATATATGGTCTTTTCTTAGTGTTTTTATTTTATTTCTTTTTTCTTTTTTGTCAAACTTGGTATATTCCTTATTCGCTGAAATTATTGCTGATAATTTTTTATTCTTTAAAGTACACCTAGGTATAGGTATAGGTACCGAGGTCACTACTAACGGTATTGATCTGTTTGGTGCTACGTTATTTTTTGTCAAGTCACGATTCTTTGGTATGAGTTAGCGGTATCGTACGGATATTTAATTTCGAAGATTTTACTATTTCCCGTTTTTTGTGGTATTTATGACGCGAAAAGATTACTCTCCTCGGAGACGATCACGAGTCAATATCCAAACTACTTACGTAGGGTTTACTCTTCTCTGTCTAATGTCTGTGTGATGTGTACGGTGCTATGTGGCTACCTATGCAATTTTTTTTTCTCCATAAATTGGGTTGAAAAACTGGAGTATTCTGGTGCAGCTGTGCATCGAGTTAATGGTTTTTTTTTTAAAGAGAGAGATGAGTGGTAATTGCATTGCCAATGTGGGAGGTATTCCAACTAGCAGAACAGTTTTTGAACCGGAAAAGGTCGAAAGATGATACAGAAATACATTATTGAACCAAATTCTAGATTCTGAATTCGATTTTTGAATTTTTGGTCAATTTTTCAATTTTGACCCATTTTCTATGATGAAAATTTTTTTAATTAAATCGATCTAAAAAACAAAAATTTAATTTACTTTTTGTTATTTTTTTTCCATTTCAAAAATCAAATTTTTCCTAATTTCGGCCCATATTTAAGAAAATAAAGTAAAAAATAACAACAAAAAAATGCTGAAAATATCCATTGTAAATATATAATTATGCAAAAGTATGCACTTTTTCATTCTTTTTCTACTGGCTACACTGTCATTTTCAGCGTTATGGATATGAAGCCCAGCCGTTGTCAAAGTTGCGCTTTTTGTCAAAACATATAGTAAGAGATACTGGATTTTTCGAGTTGCCAAAAAACCGATCGTTTCTTGCTAAAAATTGTGGTTTCTTGCAAAAAAAATTCCAAACAGTCTCGTTTTTCCAAAATTTCCAATAATTTTCCGGAATTGCCAAAAATAGATAAACGTATTGGTTTTTTGATAAGAATCGTCAAAAAGTTTCATTTTCCACAAAATCACGCTTTTTTTGCTAATAAATTGCCTCAAAAGTAGATAAAAGTATTGATTTCTTGACAAAAACTGCCAAAAACATCACCTTTTTTTTGGCAAAAATTGTCAAAAATTCCTGCATTTTGCTAAAATTGTGAACATCTTGTTTTTTGCAAAACTCTGCAAAAACCCCGCTTTTTAGCGAAATTGATAAAAAATCTAACGTCCCCCTAAAATTGAGTATCAAAAAGTTTAGTTCTCGCAATGATGTCAAAAATTGCCAAAACGTCTTGCTTTTTATCAAATAGCTACAAGATGGTCCAACTTTTTTGACAAAAATTGCAAAAACCTCAGGTTTTTGCCACTAATTACCAAACAGTCTTGTTCATCACTTTTTCCCCAAAAAATTTCCAAAAAATATTGTTTTTTCGCTGAAAATTGCCAAAAGTTGCAGTTTTTTGCAGAAAAAGTTGAAGTCTTGCATTTCGTCAATTTATTGTCACTCTCACTTTTTTGCCAAAAATTTCCTGAAATTCTCCCGAAATTGCACGTTTAAAAAATCTCGTTTATTGCCAAAAATTGCTAAAAATTATTGTTTTTTTTGCCAACGTTCTCATTCTTCCAAAAGATGCGTCAAGTTGAAACATGTTGGAAATTTTCAGCAAAAATTAGACTTTTTGGTATTTTTAGGTAAAAAACCAAGATTTTTCAACAATTTGGTAAAATGTGAGAATTTATGTCAAAAAACAAGACCTTTTGGAAATTACTTGCTAAAAATGATATTTTTTTGCAATTTTTGTCGAAAAAGTGATGAAACTTTGTAACTTCATCATTGGTAAAAAAAAAACGTGACTTTTTTCTTCGAAATGTTTTTTAAAAACGAGACAATGACAATAGTTTTTTTTTTACGACTTTTGGCAACAAAGTAAGCCTTTTGATCAGTTTTTTCAAAAGAAACATGAAATATTTGAAATTTTTTGCAAACAAGCTACAACTTTTACCAAAAATTGCCACTTGTTGCGAAAAATCTCAAGAGATCTCTATTTGTTTCAAAAATTGCTCAGAAGTCATGCTTTTTTGTCAAAAGTTGCCTTTTGCAATAGTCAAAATCTTGTTTTTTTGACAGAAATTGTCGAAAATTGTCAGAAATTTTGCTTAATTACTAAAAATTTGCAAAATACGAGTAGTCTCACTTTTCTCACAAAAATTTGAAAACAGTACCATTTTTTGCCAGTAAATGTCAAAGAGAATTTTTTCAGGTTTTTTATGAAGTGTTTTAGCTTTTTCTGATTTTTTCCTGCATTAAAATGTTTTAATAAAGTGTTCTAGATTTTTTCTACTTTTTTTTTCTTGCATTAAAATGCTTGGCTCTCGTCTTTTTTGAACTTATTTAGTAAACAATGTTACCCTTTTTTTTTTTTTTGGAAAAATTAAGATACTTACAGCTATTCGTGTAAAATTACAAGAATTTTTCTATGAATAGAAAATTTTTAAAACTCGTCAATTAGGTCCAACATAAGTCACAAGTCAATTTTCAGGTGGCCAAAGTTGTTTTATATTATTTTCTTCTGAGAAAATTTTGAAATTCTGGAGAGATTTAAAATCGCGCTAGAGGCTCTAGAAAGATCAGAAATGGTAAAAAATTCAGTTTGGAGAAGTTTACATCAGGTTCAGTAATAATTTCCATCATTTTTTCTAAATAAGTATACACTTTTTTTTTTCAAGGGGTATAAATCATCCAAAATACAAAAATCAAACAATCAATTTGGGCATCTGAAATTAAGGTTATGGAGGTTTCTGACCATACTTTTTTCAAAAATTTCAGTCCCATTCAAATCGGAATCGGACAACTTGAATGCTTCTCTCACGAATAACTTTCTCACCTAATTCATTGACAACTTCGAGCTCTAATACAGACATCGATCGATCTTGGCACTTCCTTATGAAGCTGCTCACCAATGGTACTGCTGATCTCGAGACAACAACCATAAAAACAGCGATAATACGAGTACTCGTACTACACACGAAGACCTATTTAGTATCGCCTAGACGTTCGGAAACAAGTGTTAGACGCGCGCAACGAACCGATTAACCAGCTACGTAAATGGTAAATTATTTAATTATTTAGTAATTATTTAATTCATTGGAAGAGCATCGATCGTGGTCGTCTGTCTCGATATATCAATCATTGGAAATCAAACAGTATCGGTCACGTATCATCTCGAAGCACCATTTATAGACGATTGTCTCCTTTTACTTTTGATTTTGTTTTTTATGTACTTACTTCTCTCTTCTAGTATATTGGAATGAGTAAGTGTAAGTACTCGTATGAGTATTGGTTTTGCTGCGTACATGTCGAATGCAATTAATCACAATGGTCACATTCCATGTGCCTCCCAGAAAGCTACGTACAAGTTTTACGTCAGGTTTTTGCCAACGTTAACCACAGCAGAGCAACGGTGGTAGTGCAAAAGACACCATAATCGAACCGGTATTCAAATAAATCATTGTTCAATAGACACGGTGAACGGAAACGATATCGAGTGGGATTGGGATTGTATGCAAAAGTAACTCGTTCGAAGGAGAAGAAAAGTATAGAAAAAAAATATTTAGCGCAAGTAAAGTAGATATGAGTACATAGGTACCTAGTTTTTTTTTTTCATATTAACGCATAAGTTGGTACGAGTGTGCAGCACATGTGCGAAGTTGCAAAAACGTGTATCGTAACAGTTGATGGTGATGGGGGTTTCTGGATGACCCGAAATGTCAACGATCGATTAGCATACTGGGTGTCTAGGATTAGGAAGCGATTCTGTCATCAATTTTAGAGTCAGCTTTTATCAACTTTCATCCACTCTGAAACTATCCAAGTTGACTTTGGCCCATTTTCTTTTGCAACTTTGATTTTTTTCACACATACTCAAAATGGTTCGAAACTGTTTCCATTCGATTTGTAGGATCGAAAACAGGGCACACACAAAATTTCAGCCCTCTTGGTCTATTTACTAAGTGAAGTTTTGATTTTTTCCCAATTTTTGAACCAAGTTTGATTTTTTAAAAATTCATTAAAAATCAAAATCGTTCGTGAACTCAAAAATTTGATCTACTGTTTCCAAATTCGTATTCGAAAGATCAGATCACCTCAATTCAAACCTGATGGACAATTACTTCAGCTGATTTTCAAATTCCGTGATTTTATAGAATTTTTTATCGATTTTCCATTGAAAATAAAAGGTCACAAGCGTAGAAGTGATTTACGTAACTTTTCTCATAAGGATTATAAAATTAAGTACTTACTTATTGTCATACGCGAGTTCATATTCTACGTACATATATTCTATCATTTTTGGAAGGAAATTGTACTCACCTGAAACAAAGAAAAATTAAGGAGGGTTGGTTAGTTATAAAATTATTGACAGATATACAATCCTATAAAATAATAATGGTCGAAGGCCAATGTAAAAATTCTGACGAGCTCCTTGTTTAATAAAGAGCTAGAAATGAATATTCACAAAAATAAAATACATAATATTATCATAAAAATTGTAAAATTGATTGTGAAAATCACCCACAATATAAACCATTAGAAAACGACCAACATTTTAGAAAGTGTCTCATTTATTTAGGTAAAATGTTGCACACAGACTGCTTAGATTATTGAAAAATACCAAGAACTAATCGAAAATTCTCAAAATAGAATGATGATTTGTTAAAGCTGCAGAAAGTGTCATGAAATTTGTCAAATTGAACCCCCTCCCCCCGCCCAATAAATTGAAAATTAGGTACCAGAAGTTGATCATGGTATCTAGTAACGTTTTTTTTTTTTTTGATTGAAAAAAATCACTACTTTTTTCACTACCATTTTTCAACCAAATCAGGAAGTTCTCCACTCGACCCCCCTCTTTCCAACACACACATAAAAATTAACAAAGTCAAAATTTTTCACTGGAAAGTTTCCAACAAAATCAAAATTATATTAAAAAAAAAAAAAAAAAATACAAATGAATACAACTTTTTCACTACTTTTACTACCCATTTTTGAGATCACTATTTTTTCACTACTTTCACTACCTGTTAGATACCCTGTTTTGAGAACTTATATGAAATTTTGTAAGCTTTTCAAATAACTTTCTTAACTTTCCTAAACTTTGACCAGATTTTCCCAAGTCAATTTTTGATCGACTTCGACTGATTTTCATCAAGTTTTGCCAACTTTGATCAACTTGAAAATCAGCTTTTACGTATTTTTTTTCGACTTTGACCGACTTTCCTCTGCTAAAATCAGTATTTTTTCAACTTTAGTCGACATTTCTCTGATTTTTTCAACTTTCATCAACTTATACCAAATTTAATTTTGTGTCAACTTGATCAATTTTCCTCAATTTAAACAAATTTTCTTCAACTAAAATCAGTACTTCTTCAAATTTGGTTCACTTTTTAATCTTTTGTGAGCTTTCATCAACTTTCATCAACTTCAGAGTCAACTTGGTTAATTTTCCTCAACTGAAATCAATATTTTTACGCAGATCAACTAACATCCAATTTTATACACTTTTATTATCAACTTTTGGCAGGAATTTTCTTAGATTTTCCGCGACCTTGGTCAATTTTTGTAAGTTAAATTGGCATTTTGTGAGCTTTCATCAACTTTTTGCCAAATTTTCGCTGAGTTTTTCAAGTTATTTAGGGGATTTACATGTTGATGACTATGTTTTAAGAGTGTTCTTTGCTCGTTTCTCGTACGAACACCAAAAAATAACCGAAACTTAGTTTATCTATAGTAATTTCGCCAACCACGACGATGGTTTGATCACGTACAAAAATGGCAGACTTGCCGCAGCACCAGCACGCACGACGCGTACGCGACTACTCGTCTAGTCCAGGATAAAGAAAAATCGCGACGACAAAATAATATCCATTAACCAATACATCGCATCGTATCGCCTTCATCATCATCGTCGTTCCATATAAATAATCCACCATATACATTCATAATTGTCTCGCAGCATGTCTAATGTACCAGAATCAACATCGCGACGACGTTCTTATTGTGAATCGATTTTCGTGACTTGAGAGACGATGCGGCGCGTCTAGTGGACACGCATCTCGCTCTATGGCCACACAAGATGTACAGAGTACTATCCAGAGACAGACTATACAGAGTATATGCTGTACATATACTCTGCGGCTACCTTCAATCTCAACCAATGGACGATGGCCGAGCCACAGCTACGCGTATTTTTCAACATCTTTTCGGCAATGCCGACTATAAGCAAGGGGTATTGAAATTCCTTTTCTTTCGCTCATTAACGAGCACGCGCTAAAATGAATATCGCCACAGAGCCTAAAAATACTGGATGCTTTTTTCCCCGTATTTTTCTCTTCTTCGTCTTACGTATTTAATCGGCCACGCATATGAGGAAATTTACTTAGTGTACGTTGGCCTGAGATTAAAGTGTCTAAAGCCTCGACACAGGCTAAGATAAATGAGCATTACAGTAACGTTAATGACTTCTGATAGACGTTGCCCGGCTCTTAAACGCCATAAGCGATCAACAATTAACAAAAAAAAAAAAAAAAAAAATGCCCCGGACGTTTATTCGGCTAAACATCATCAATACCGTAACGTTTGATTATCATTTAAATCCCAGCATAGCATATGCCGCAGCCACCGCCGCGCCACGATCTCAAATGCACTTACTCTGGACCAAAAATTCAGAGAGAAAGCGGTTCCTACGAGACGGCTGTATTCTAGCTTTTTAACTAATGAATTCTTTAAATTATTACTTTTTCGTATAGGTACGTACTTAGATTGCGTAATACACGATGTGTATAAAGAGAAGTAGGTATATTGGCCCATGCATCTTCACAATGTGCCCATTTGCTATCATCATTAATGTAGGTGCGATATATTTTTAATGCTGTGTAGATTGATCATTCATCGAATAGTGCCACCAGCTTGTTTGATGGTATATTTGCATACAAATAAATAATCATTACCATGGTAGGTATGTCTATAAAGTGGACGTGAAGGAATTGAGTTCGTAGCATGAAGTCTTGAATTACAAGGTATGAGGTATCGGGGTACATGCTTGGAGGACATAGTTTTGCTGTAGTGATTTTTTTCACCTGCTATTTCCGCCCTCCCTCAAAAAAACATGAAAAGTTGATAAGAATTGAAAAAAGTGAATTACTTGTAAAATTGTTACCTAAGTACCCAAAACATTAATCCGAGTTCATGAGAGTTGGTCTAAATTAGTGGGGATTGATGAAATTGCTGAAAAGTTGACAAGGGAACATGATATCACCAAACGTTTAAACATGGAGATGAAATAAACAAATACCTGGCAGACTATGAGATTAATAAATTTTACTATGAGATTAGTAAATTTTACTATGTAAGTAATAAAGTTTACCTAATTCTATAGGTAAAATGTATTTTTTGGCTGAGTAAAAATCACTATTATTTTTGGATGGGATCTGGTTACTAACTATACTGAAATAGTAATTTTTATTGTTTTTTTTTCAGTGCAGAAGAAGGAAAAATCCCAGATGAATGGAATGATGCTGAAGTGGTTTTGATTCATAAAAAAGGAGATAAAGCTGATAGGTATAAAAAACTATCGTCCAATAAGCCTACTTTCCAATATGTACAAACTATTCAGTATTCACAAGGATAATTACCACAAGGCTGACAGAAAAGCTTGATGAAGCCCAACCAGATGAACAAGTAGGATTCCGTAAGGGAAGAAGCATAATTGACCATATTCATGTTATGGGCCAGATCATTAAAAAAACCAACAAATTTAGAATGTCCCTATGTTTAGCATTCATTGATTTTGAAAAAGCATTTGGCTCTTTGAAAATGGTGTCTATGATGACAGCTCTTGAAAAGATAGGAATGGATCCTGCTTACCTACATGTGATTGAGTATATCTATAGAAATGCCACAGCTTCTATTACAGTCAATGGAGAAACAGCAAAAATAAGGCTCAAAAAGGGAATAAGACAGAGAGATGCCCTTTCACCCCAATCACATTCTATAACAGCATCAGAGATATATTATGGGGAGAAGGAGGACTGGAGATCTCTGGAGAATAATTGACCCATTTGCTATATGCTGATGATGTGGTGCTGATAGCACAGGATATGGACAAACTTCAGGGAATGCTGAACTGGGTGAGAGATGCATGTCTAGAAGTAGAACTGAAAATTAATAAAGGGAAGATCAAGACTATGTTCATTGTTCAATGGGTTTCTAAATGATAAAAAATGTACCCAGCTGGAGGATGATGAAATTGAAATGGTTGATGGATTTGTGTACCTGGGCCAAGATATCCCACTTGACAATAGATTCGTCGATAAAAAAAAGCCAGCGCGAAAATTACAGTAAATTTGCCATTACAAAAAACGCTGGTGAAAAATTGGCTGCTTAAAACGGCCGTTTAAATACCTAATGCATTAAATTGTCGAATAAAAACTTAAAATCTACAAAAAATTTCTAGCCAGAGTGGGGATCAAACCCAGGACTCCCACTCGACGATCTAACTCTCTAACCATGCAGCTAAGTTGTGAATACCCATTGTGCATGTGCACTGTAGATGAATAAAAAACAGCTGATTAAAACGACTGTTTTTAATAAAGTAGCCAATTTGAGCCGGCGACTTTTCACTTGCGAGAACTGGAGATTCGGCAAATGAAAAATTCTGCCATTCGCTGGTCAAAAATGGCTGTTTAAATGACTGTTTTTATAAAAATTAGTTGTTTCTAGCCGGCGTTTTTTCTACCGCAAATTTACTGTCATTTTTGCGCACCTATTAAACAACAAATTTACAAAAATCAACTGGCATTTCAGCTTAAACGGCAAATCTCTTACCAAGTGTGACGACAATGAATAACAATTTCAGGAGAATAAAGGCATCATGGGCAGCACACTTGAGGCTGCACAGGCCCAGACCAACCCACTGAGTTACTGAGAAAATCTCGGTGGGCCACGACATATTTGGGCTGATGAGGTAAAAACTCAGGCCGCTTAAAAAACTCCTGAATGAATTTTTATGCTCAGTGTCCTGCACTTTAAAAATGGGAGAAAAAAATTTGGCTGATTAATTGAGGAGCCCAAAATCAGGGGTGCTAAGATGGGATATCTCGGTGGGCCATGTGTTCTTGGGTCTGGCTCTGAGGCTGCAAGGAATATTCAGGGAGAAGTCAATACTGATATGTCTGAGTAGGAAGGTAGCCAATCAATGCATCATCCCACTGATCCCAGTGACCTCGTATGCTAGTGAGACATGGCACATGGACATTGATGAAGAAGCTGGAAGATAGAATTGTCAAGATGCAGAGGCGAATGGAGCAATCAATGCTGGGAATAACACTGCGAGACAAATGGACAGAAAACTTGGGAGACCATGGGGATGACGGACAATATGGAGACAGCTAAGCTGAGTAAGTGACGCTGGTCTGGTCATGTTGCCAGAAGTGGGGATCAACGATGGGTGGTAAAGACTACTCAGTAGAGACCAGACAGAAAACGGGCACTGGGGAGACCAAAATCGGAGATGGGAAGCAGAGATACAGACATATTATGATGGAAAATGGTGAAGTACAGCCCAAAACCGGAGCTCATGGAAAGAAGTTGGGGAGGCTTTCATCCATCAGTGGATTGAGAAAAAGGGCTAAAAAGAAGAAGAAGAAGAAGAAGAAGAAGAAGAAGAAGACAAAACATTGATTTGACCTAAGAAGTGTCCGCCAAAGTTCACAAAATACTCATTTTAGTAGAGGAAAGTGATCAGAGTTGAAGAAAAATGTGTAAAAGCTGACTTTCAGGTACGTATGATATCGATCGGCAAAATTGGTATTTTCCTCCATACACGCCTATCGGTCTGCGAATTTTCAGTCAAACTCCCTCCCCCCTTCCCCTCTCAAAAAATCTCTATACAGTTTCATCCCTAAAATAGAGCCAAATATACATTTGCCTGCGCCCCGCATTGGCTCTCGATGACCCTGCTCTCACCTCTTCCTCACCTACAGCCTCTCAATGGCCATCTATGTGAACAATTTGGCGCTAATCGACCCATCTACAGGTAAGTGTACACAGTTCGGCGATTACATAAAGAAAACAATTCGATTACGGAAACCGCGTCATCGTTGTCTTCTTCGAAAACGCGGGCGAGCAGGCGTATTAAAAATAAACCGTAATTATAATAGAGCTTCGGGCTCGGCGCGTTAATTACTAGCTAAGCAAATGATCTGGCAAATCATCGACCAAAAAAATATATCGGACAACTTAACGCGAACGAAGGCGCAATCGTACTCGTAGTACACAGGCATAGGTATCTCTCTCATCGTGAGAATTAATTTACCAATAATATAAATTCGAATGGAGATTTAGTATGCGCCATTTTTACGCCACAATTCCCATCGAGAATTACAAAACGTCTTCGGTATCGGTACTCGAGCTCGAGTCGTCGGTAGCCCATTGGCAAATCGTCTATTATAGCCGATGATTTATCAATTTCAAAATAACAACAAAACTACGGAAGCTGGGATCGTCAAAGCGAGACCATCATAAATGGAACATTTTTTCAAGACTGTTCCTTCGATCAGGGGTCCGACATCTGACTCTAAAAAGATAACCCACTCTTCCGCTTGGTTGGTTCCTTTGAAAATGCTCCGTCTGAGACTGAGATTCGATTAGAGGAAGTCTGTTTCACATCGTTATTTTTTATTAGCTTCTTAAATTAGGATAAATTTACGACTCAAGGTGGAAATATGTTAATCTCGGCGTACGTGTATTGGGTTAAAGGTGTATAAAAATGTCACCTTATAGGAGGGTGTAGATGTACATGGTAGAATGGCTGTCGGATCGAATAGGAATTCCAACAATTTATCGGCTTTTGTTAGACTCATTCGGTTCATTCGCACGTACGTAGTACCTACGATTCAAAACATCCCTCGGTTTTTTTTCCCGCATCTTGTAAAGGTAGGCGACTGGGACTGTTCGAGTCACTGTACGAATTTCCAGCTTTAATTAAGCCAGTTCTTCTGTTATCTTCTAATAATGGTTTAGAACAAGTCAAACAATACCATTCATAAACGCGATTGAAATCTTTTAATCACGACCGAACGTGATTCCACATTGGCGAAGAAATTTGCATTTTGTACCGCGACTAGACTGAATTAAAAACATTTTCAAGAAGAAAAGAAGAAAAAAAAACACAGCAGGTTTTTTCAAGGACTGTCAAGTGCAACAAAATGTACTCGATACGTGGGCTGAAGTTACTAAACCCACCGCGTAGCTCAACGTCCACCTTCGCTATAAGGTGTAAAATATGCCAAATCTTTGTCAACATTACGAGGAACTATTTGAATGAGTTCTCTACCAATTCTAGGTACTTTGCGAAGAGCATCTCTTAAGATATGACATAATGGTCTCTCAGTCTGAGTACTTTTTATCCTATACACCCTCTCGAAGGCAACATCTTCATAAAGACAATTAGCTCAACGAAAGAAAAAAACACCAAAATACCATGGTCAACACTGACACGTGGTAATTTACACAAACCACACCTTATGCGTCATGTGGCGACTGAACGCTGAACCTTCCGAATATATAGTGGCAAATCCGACGTTGCCATTGCCTTCGTTACATTCTCTCCGGAAAGTATTAACATTGTTTAACATCTCTCTCTCTCTCTTGTCTCTTATATTCACACAGGTAAAATTAGATGCTCATCAGAACAACGTCTACATAGCTAAAAGATGCACACACCGTATCAGTACATAATTTACGATGCCACTAATCCCTACTCCCATCTCTCTGGTAATTTGGCGAAAAATCGTTTAACAGTTTCACCTGCAATGATTAAAAGCCTCACCGCGACATGGCCTTCAAAAAAACCGCAATTTTTCTCTCATTTTTATCATGTTTTTTTTTTTGGTAGATACAGTACAAAATTCTGCTATATCGTTTACATTTTATTACCTGACCTACGAGCTGCGTTTAAAGGGTACCTGTAATAGTTTAACTCAACCGTGAATATTATGTACCATGGTGTAAATATTATCAATGCGCCGCGTAAAGGTATACAGGTGGAACGTGGCCTAGGAGATGTTTACTGGACCGATTCTTTCCAGCGTGGATAAATATTTAGGTGTATGGGGAGTCGGTTGCTTGCTATATATTGCTGCCACTGGAAATACATTATGATGGAATGGTGCAGGCTGCGGAGTATAACAACTATGGAGTGTTTTAAATGCTTTGAATACTGCAGGCGCGGTAAATATTCGATGAATGGCGCAGTTGTTGATTGAAATTTAGAATAAAATCGCCGTGTGGTATGAAAATTCCATTCAGCTAACATACAATCGGAGAAAAAAAATGAGAAAAAGTTCGAATCGTAAAATTGGACAATACGCCGTTGCAGGACCAAAGATATCGAAAATTGAGATCACACATTGAGTGCTGTAGTACAATGATTCCTTAGCCCCCTCCCCCCATACGGAGGTAAATAGGTGAACATCTCCGCAAAAAATTGAACGATTTTTGTTCGTTGGAAAAACAGATTTTAATTTGAATGTTTCTGTTAAATTCTTTAAGTAATTTTTCCCCTTTTTTTTTTGGAAAGCCTCTCTTCTTCTAGAACTAAATACATGAAGGTTTTTTAAAAAATATACTTAAATATTCATGATTTATAAAAATTTTCATTTTCTGTTTTGGATTTTTGGGGGTCCAAATGTGAACTTTTTCATTTCAAAACAAATTAACCCGAGTGAAGCAAGGGCGAACAATTTTGAAAGTTTGATTTCGAGAGGCCTAAAAACAATGTTTTTTTTTTTTAGAAAGTTCATTTTGAAAAAAAAGAGGATATGGCCGAGCTAATAAAGCAAGGAGTTTATTTCTTGGCTTTTAAAATTTTAGAATTTGAAAGCTTTTTTAGGATATTAATTTTGAAAGAAAAAAAGAACAGGTCGAACTGAGAGTGAAAGGGCTTGAAAATTTATACTTCTCGAAAGTCATAAAAACGATACTTTTTCCGCGAGAAGTTCAGTTTTTTACTTTAAAATTTTGAATTGAATGATACTTACTCTTTCTTAGAAATTTCAATTTTTGAAAAGAAAATGAAACGACCCCGCGAAACGAGGGCAGAAGCTTTCGAAAATTGGTGTTTTTGGTGAGATATGAAAAGAAGGTTTTTCTATCATCACATTTGATAGCTTGCATGGCACTTTTTCAAAAATGTCAAAAAATCATGACCCACTTTTGGGCTCAAAATTCTTTTGAAATGCTGAATGAATGTTTCAAATGAAATATCTGAATATTTTCATGAAATTTTAGCCTGTTTTGATAGGTCGAAGGCCATACAGAAAACAAGCTTGAGCAGAGAGAGGGCAAAAGTTTTTGAAAAATTTGTTCTCATTCATCACGGGCCTCTTTTTCGACTTATGTTTTTTTTTTTCAATTGTGAACTTTCGTCAATTTTTATCAAATATAAATTTCAATGAACTTTTAAGAAAACTTTTGTTAATTTTGTTACAAAATTGTAACACTTAGTCCTTCATAAATGCTTATATAATATCGAAAAATATTTAAAAATTATAAAAAATTGATGATTACATAATGTGAAGAAGATATGAAATTTTGCGAAAAAAAACAAACTACAATTGCATAAACAAAAGTAAAATTGACATAAAAATTATTGAAAATTACCAAAAAATGGTTAAACTTTGGATCTAATTAAATAAAATTGCCAAAAAAATACTCAATTGTTAAAATGAACTTATAAACATTCAAAAAAGACAAAAAGTCGACTTACGAGTAATATCGCGAAATTTGAGCAAAGTATCGCACAAAAATTAGTGAAATATTTTCAAAATGGAATAAACCCTTGCAAAAATTACATCAAGTATCACAAAAAAATATTAAATTGTCAACCAAAAAAAACCACTGATAGGTTTTGTCACTAAAAATTGATGAAATGTCAATAAAATTGAACGACATTGGGCAAAAATTATATATGAAATAACTTTTCCATTTTCTAAAAAAATAAAAAAAAATTTTAATTCACATTTTTTCAGCTGTTTTTTTTCTTTAGGTGAAAAATTTTTAACGTTTATTCAGCTTTTTGAACTTTTTTGACTGAAAATTCAATTTCAGCACAATTTGAAGATGATCATTCAAGAAATTGATACCTACGTTGATATCGTAAGAAAATTTTTTTACAAATTTTTCCAAAAGCTACAAATTTTTTTTCAACAATGTTATTCAAATCATTTCAGAAAGCTTTTCGGAAAACAATTGAAAAAAAAAACTCCATTTCTATTCTCTTTACCCCTTCAAAATTGTCCCTTTCAAACGACAAAAACATTCTCACATCCACTCTCGAAATGAAGAAATAATGAAATACGAAGAACTGAAATTACACACAAAATTTTTTAGAATAACAACAGTATTCTTCCAAAGTTGAAATTCATATTCGAAAATGGTTTCAGAACAGTTCGGTCCATTTACAAATAATTAACCTACTCTAAAAATCTTTCAAAAAAGCTTTCAATCGCTCTCAAACAAGTTTCCACGCCTCGAAAGAAAATCGCACCAATGTAAATCAATTAATCTCCAGAGCAATTACTTCTGGGCCCAGGAGAGTACATACAACAAATTTGCAATATACTCATACTTATAATATCTCGATTCACAGCCCATAATTCATTGTGACTAACACGGAAATCCAGATATACAATACCTTATTGATCGAAACCAATCATCACAAATGACTTGTCGTATTCGACGACGACATTGAAAGGTAATAGCACAAGCACAAGCACAAGCATAAGCAATCGTAAGGTAAACGTAAACACAAGCAACACAGTATAGTATACCTAACATACATATACAAAAAGAATTCGATTCATTATTATACCTACACGAATTAATTACCAGGTTGGTTTAATACGTAATTGGCTCATGGAAGACCGAAGAGACCGCACCGATTCAAAACCCAAACACAAAAATACATTTACTTTCTTCCTATACGAGGTAAGTACAACACGATCCCGAATTGATCTTATTATTAAATGCAGAACAAGGTGAACTCGAGTACGATCGAGTTAAAACTATCCAAGGGCTAGTTCACGTAGCACCGAAATACTCTCACGTGCTATCGGCTTAAAAATTACATCACAAATCCAAATTAAATTTATATTTCTAAACATTAGATGATAATCAATACCGCCCATGTATCTGGAATTATCGATCCGAGATGTATTTATTAATATACCGAACGAAATTACACAACAGTCCTGAGTCGAGTCCGCATAAGTATACACAAAATATCGACGTAAAATAAACCAATTAACCGACAAGTAATCCGAGAAATTGGATGAACGAAATCAATACTGCGCTTCCATACGTATAGGTAGGTACGTAGGTAATTTCCACGCTTGTTTATAAAAAAGTATACCCGAAAAATTTCCGACCAATAAAGTCAACAGTCGACACAAACAGCACTGCACATTCCACCAACTTGCAACTTGTTAAAGAACTGGTTTCCGAACGAGGAACACGCGAAGAGTACGTATCGTTCAAATTACAGCAAAATTTTTACTCACTTGTAAGAAAGATCACAGTCTATCATCTTTCTATCTCTCGAGTGTGAGTCTCGTATACTTATTTTGCAAACAAACCGCACACGTTTCTATCGAGCATGGTGCATGGTGCGCTGAAATGGCGAATCTATGGTTTCCTAGATTCGCGTGATTCATCGTTAGAGTATTTTTTACTCATTTAAAAAAAAAAAAGAACGCACACAAAGTAATCGAAGATTTTTGTCCAACATTCCTGTACGAAGGTCTACCACATAAGCGAGAAATAATTAGGATTATGGAGCTTCTGCTATAGCTGATGATGCTGATCTGTCAAGGGTAAATAACCGTTCAGTATTTGGTATTTCCTGTCATGCTTCGGAGCTTCTAAAGAAGGGTATTTCAAATACATACCTACCTAAAGAATTACATGACTTTTTTTTTCAAGTCTCATTTGACGAGGGTACAGTTGGAATGGGAAGTGGTGGGTGGAGTATTTCATAATATTGACTCGAGAAGCCCCAGGAGGCAGGAGTAAGCAGGGAAGTTATAATTTGACTAAAAATATACCTACACGTAGTGAGAAAATCGAAAAGGACTTATTTCTCAGTCACGTTAAAATTTTTCCCAAAATCACATAGAACTTTCTTGAACTTCTAGCAATTTATTTGAACAAATATGAAGGTACAAAAAATGAAATAAATTGAACTTATTCGGCGAAAAATTAAAATATTTCGACTATAATGTTTTTTGAGCAATTTGAAAGAATTCTGAACCCAAAATTGGGTTTTCGAAAAAGTTGTCAAGCAACCGATTAATATTGGTAACAATTTCGGTAAAAAATCAAAAATTCGTGCCTCGACTTCTGAGTACATCTGAAGAGTTTTGAACTCGAAATTGAGATTTTTTCCCAAAAATCAACCAAATTTCAAGCTGCAATTTTTCAAAATTTCTCAAAAAAATTTCAAAACCCCAGAATTATTGATTTTACTGCTTTTTTAACCGATTGCCATGACACTTTCTACATAAATCATGAAAATTGTGTGACCACATTTTGGAATCCAACTTTCTCTAAATTGTTCAAAAAACATATTTGTCGAAATATTTGATTTTTTCGAGAAATTTTAATCCATTTTGAAAGCTCACAGATGACGTATTTTTCAAAAGTTCTATAAATTGTCGCCCAATTTTGAGCTTCATTTTTCACAGTTGCTCATAAATCATTTTAGTCGAAATATTCGAATTTTTAATCCATTTCAATACGACATTTTTTTCCAAAAATCAACTCCGGCCTCTTTTATTATGCATTTACTTGGGGGGAGGGAGGGGGAGGCGCTCAATTGAAGCTGCAAGCCCCTAATTTTCATACCCCCGCCCCTGCCACTGTGTTTTGAGAAAAAAATCACAGTACCTAAATTATTTTTTCATCAATTAAAAAAATATTTTTTGAAAACATAAAAAAGTAACTTTCATTTTAATTTAAGTACAAGGTACCTTTTTGAAATGAAAAATTTTATCACTTTTTTTTGCTCTTCAAAAGTAGGTAAGTAATGAATAATGTTCCACAATTCAAAAATTTCAATGTGGTAACCTTGATAGATTTTCTATTCTAATAATTTTGACTAAAAAAAATTCAAAATTTTTTGAAAAAGTTACCAAAATTTGTTTTTTTTTTTTCATTTTTTTAGTATCTATTTATGGCAATTTTTCGAAATTTTTGAATTTTCCTCTGGGAAAAGTCCCCAGAATTTGTTGATTTTACTCGTTTTGTAATAGTCAAATCTACCCCCCCCCCTTTTCGGGTGTAATAATCTTGTAATTATAAACACCCCCAAAAAAACTGGGAAATTTTGGGCTTTATTTTTCACAAATGTTCATAAAACATTTTGGTTGAAATATTAGAATTTTTTGTGAAATTTTAATCGATTTCAATACAGTATACTCATTTGAAATAATTCTTTTTCAAAAATTTTAAAAATTATGAGCCAAATTTAGACATAAAATTTTCAAAAATTGCTCAAAAACATTTTAATCAAAATATTTTAATTCTTCGTGAAATTTTAAAACATTTTGACGAGTTACATGACACTTTTTTCAAAAATCTTGAAAATCATGAGTGCTGAAGAATAGATATAAAAATATATTCATCACAGATGAAAAAAAAAACAGAAGAAGGTACGGTACAACAATTTTCAAAAAATCCACCCAATTCTCACTTTGAAAAGAATTTTGACTTATCGAGCTGCATTGACTGTAAAATAAAATCCAAATAAAAAAAGAGAACCCCATTAAAGAAGGTGGGGGGCTGATGTTTTTTGAAAAGTTAGTCAGGTTGCAGAAGTTTCTATTTCTTAGGAAAAATATGAAAATTTAACTGAAAGCCATGAAAGTGAAAGTCAAAAGCTGGACTTAACACTACAATTCAAAAGTTGAAAAAAGGAACATTCTTGAATTCTCAATTTCAAGTCTGAAAGAAACTAAAACTGTTACTTTTTCAACATTTCTATTGTTTTTTTTTGTTTTTTGCAAATCAACTCTCAAAATTGAGGGAAAAATTTGAATTTAGCATCTCTCGATTTGAATTTAGCATCTCTCGAAAAAAATTAATAAGGATCAAATAAATGAAGCAAAATTGCTCTTTCTTTTCATTTCAGTTCTCCTTTGTAAAGAGCTTCAAATGGATCAAAAAATTAGGCTCTTCTCGTGATCTCAGAAAAAACGATTTTGTGATGGATTTTCATTTTAGACGTTAGAACAAGAATGGCATTTTAAAAACTAGGTATTCATTTTTTAAGAGTTCTTCCCCATCTATTGAAAATTACTCTACCCTTTGAACACATGGACCCTATCGAAAAAGATGTCAAATAAAAATGGTTGATTAAAGCATCGCGCACAATTCTGGTATCTGCCAAAAACTTGCTTGGAGCCTCCCTTTCCCTCAAATACAAAAATTTCCCACACAGAAGGTCCAAAAATTTTACACAATGGTGAATAATTCAAGTCAGGATTTTCTCACCTCTTTTTACTGAGATTCTGGTCTTTCCTCCCCCTCCCCTCACTTCTTAAAATCAGGTAATCGAACTTCAGCGAAACTTCCACTTGCTTATACAGCAAACGAAATACTTACGTGTTTTTCAAGTTCTCATCCATCCAAACTTGGCTTCATACAACCCAAGGGCGAAACCTGGCATATTTCTGGCATCTTCATTGCCTAATTTTTCAACTGCAAAATTACTTGAGCCGTACAGTATCACAGTATCTGTTTGTTTACGCAACTTGAAATTATTAAAAATCAGAAATTTAATCTTTGAGAACCACTGAAATGCCAAAATTCGTCCCAAATCAATGATTTGAGACTATAACGACCCATCGACCCATCTGCCTTCTTGACTGAACTTATGGTAGTCTAAATAAAAACACAATTGAGGAGGGCATCATACAACTTTTTCAAGACTTTGGTTTTCTTAAGTAGGTAGAGAGGGAGGGAGATAGAGTGTCGATCACCTATTCCTCAAACATTCCACACCTTGCTAAAAAAAACAAAACAAAAAAAACACCAAAATCTGCTTCAAAACGTGTGGAAAACACTCTCAACGCATCCATACCTAGAACAACCTTCGACTGTATATCAATTCAATGACGAAATCCCCTCGAAAATCTGCATTCTCTACTCTCGACTTTCCATTCATACGACAACATCGTCGATTCAGAACTACACATACGTCCAAGTTGAATTGAAAATCATTAAAAAGGGAAAAAAACCACCATCCGCGATCGATCATTTCCACGATGTCCTTGGATATATGCATTTCTAAGAAATACAGCATAGATCATAGCCAAACCCGAGCTGAGCTGCGACTGGCAGATACATTATGTTAATGAATTCAACATTTAAGTCACGTAATTCGATTGCCGAGACCAATCAGCCATCAGGTTGTACTGTTGGTCGTACATATTTTGCACTTTGGCACAATCTCGACGTCGAACATTAAATCTCGCGAATATAATAATCGAGAGCTGAGTTTGATCAGAAAAATCTCACGTTTCAAGAGCTACATAGACAGTGGTTCTCTCCAATTGGGAAATTCTTTTCGCAGCATGAAATGAAAATGTCGCCAGGCATATCTTCGTAAAACCCACAACAGATTAAAGAAATAAGGTTACACTGTGTGACCCATATTTCAGAGCGGACATCTTTTATACGCTATTTTTCATATAATAATTCGACGAATTCTACCTCGTTCGTATACTTCGTCGTTTACGTATATGTATAGTTTCTCATCTTAAAGGCAAATATTCGCCAATTAGACGAAACGTGTTACATCATGTTAGGAGATTGCGCTTTGAGCTGCTGCTCTACCTTGTAATGCTACGTACGTTTACGTACACGTGTCTCTGCAATGTCACCATGTTAATAAGTATAAGTCCACCGGAGAAACGTAATGTCGAATCGAGTTTTTTCTCTCTTCCAGTCACGGTTTTATCGAGTAATTTAACGCTATAAATTATGACAATTTGTCATATTATTACCGGCACAAGGTGTGGTATTATCATTTTTATCGCTTTATAATAGAAAATTTTTTTTCCAGTATCATCGCCAGCTAAAATTTATCTGAAATTTATTCCGAATTCGAATATCAACTCTGATATTTTCCGATGGCAATGGCGCGCGTAATTGGCGATTTTCAACGCTACCGCGGAATACCGCGGTCGTCGTAGAAATGCATGCCGATTTAGGGAGGCGGATTTATATCGAGATCAAGCGACATTTGGTGAATTATAATGTGGATTAGGTATTATTTAAATGAGAAATAGAGGTAGTTAGGGCACCCGAGATCAGAAGCTCGAGTTCGAACGTTTGAAAACATATCGTTTTGTTAAAAAATACCTACTTCCACGAAGGATTTAACGAAATGACTGTATAGAAGCTGAATGCTGATAATAATTGGCAAAGATGTAAATTTTAATCGAATCTCGAGTTTGTGTAAAACAGCTCCAATGTTCCTAGGTCGTAAAGAATAGTTTTGTTGGAATTTTTATGTGGAATTTGAATGCGGAATAATTGAGCAGAAAATCACAGAGGAATTTGGAATTTGCTGAAAAATGACAACCAGAAGTAAAATTCTCCAAGTATTACAAAAAAACGATAGCAGCGGGTTCAAAATTTTTCAATCAAAATGCAATATTGTAGCAAGACTCATTCGAAAGTCCTAATTTGAGAAAATTCGCAATGAATACTTTTGTATGAATAATAAATAATTAACTCACTTTTTCATCACATTCTATAATACTTTCATGACAGAAATTTGTACTCACCTGGAACAAAAAGACAAAATGAAGTTTCAATTAATTGATAATGGATTAAACATTAGATAATTATTAATTTTATAGAGTACCTAAGTACATAATTTAGTAAGTTACTAGTTCCTCCCTAAACCACGTGTAAACAGTGGAAAGTTCTAAATTGAATGCAGGATGCATATTTGCCAAGAAAGTCTACAAGGACCACATAAAACAGCTAGAGGGGGGAGTGGGAGGGGGAGGGTTATGACTACAGTAGGTCTAAGATACTTCAAGCTGAAAAAAATCTCTAAGTTTTCCCAAACCCCCCCCCCCCTCCTTCCCAAGAACAATCACATGTCAGAAAATTGTTATTGTTTCATCGCAATCCGCTCAACTTTTGGTCTTTCATTCATTGATTTTAGTCAATTTTTTTTAAAACCTAAATCATTCTGAAAAACCTGCATAACACTGCTTTTGGTTCTTCATGAGACCTGTCAAGGAGTTTGATTTTCTCTTTACATGATTTCTTTACAGTATCCCCAACCTCGGGAGCCCAAATAATTTCTGTGCTGGGGGAAAAAATGACTCGAGAAACCATTTTGATTGAAAAAGTAGCTAATCAAAAAGTAACCGAAAGTAATCAAAAAATAGCCAAAAAGTAACTCCAATGACCGAAAAATCCTAACTTCTGTCAAAAATTGTTGCATTGAATAAATTTTTTTTTTGCATGATGTCTGTAAAATATTTCACTTTTTAGATCACTTTTTTTGAACGTCGTACTAAAGAGCAAATGGGTATTAGGTACTTTCTTTTGAATCAAAAATTGACATCAAATTGCAACCAATAGAAAATTTTTTGAAAATTTTTGACGATTGTTTGTACAATTCTTACAACCATTTTCCAATTTTGCACTTTTCTCAGAATTTTTTTTCAAATTCTACGAAACTTTGAAAAAAAATAATAAAAATTTACTTTATCTAGTAACCTTTTTGGTGAAAATAGTCATTTTAAGCAGCCAATGATGAAAAAAGTAACATTTGACTTTCGCAGAGCTACTGTCGGGGGAGGGGGCAAGAGGAGAAATTTGGCTCCAGCTCGAGTTTTTCTGAGAGCTTGCGTTTTAAAAAAAGTTTGCGAACTTCACTTTTAGAAGAGAATATGCAAACTTCATTTCTGAAGAAATCTGAAAACTTCATTTTTAAAGGGAAAATAGAAACTTCACCATATAATTTTTTTAAAAGTCTCTTCTGAAACATTTTTTTTAAAAAAACACCTAAGGTATGTACTTAAATGTATCTGCAACAGAAAAAAAACGTCTTTCCAATTTGTTTGTAGAGAAACGAAATTTATTGTTCTTGATGTCAGCTTTCAAAAATGAAAACTAAAGACTTCATTTTTGGAGAGAATTTATTATTCGAGAAAACTTCTTTTTTGAGTAAATTTGAAAAAAAAAACTGTTCTCAAGAACTTTTTCTTGAAAACGAAACTATCAATGTTTTGAAAGGAGGGGGGGGACTTTTTCATTGGGGAAAACTTGTGGGAAAATTCTGCTTTGAAATAACCAACTTTCAACCTCAATTTTTTGAAAATAAAATTATAAATGTTTTGGGGGAGGAGAGGGGGGGTGGTGAAAATTTTTCAAGAAGCCCTCATTTTTGCCCCGGGTTCATATTGGCTCTCTACGGCACTGAACTTTCGTAATTTTCAACCTCGATTCCCAAAATGATTTTTTTTTTTCAAGAATTTTTATCAAATAAAAGGACTGCATGAGATGCTGTAAGTATTTTGGAGGAATATTTCAATTTTTTGTGGGGCTTAAAAAGCTTGTGAGAGAAGGAATTTTATTGAAAATTTTCATTATTTTTGTATGAAAATTTTTGAAATTTACCTATTCGTTGAACTTTTGCGAAATGTTTGAGAGTAACAACTCGCAAAACAAAACTATGCACTTATAATTTCAAAATATGCAATATTAAATGGTGTCTCCCAAAAGCTTTCTCTTAACACAGAAATAATTAAAAAATGTTTTCAATAAATTTTTAGAAATGCAACGACCATCTTACTCGAAACATCAACATTTTAAAAAAATTTTCATGGAAGAAAATATTGGCATTTTTTGCACATCTTTTTGTATCAGTGGCCACACTGGCGACGTCAGCCGGTGTGTCCGATATGCACGAGCACACCTGTTAATTTTCCAACAAAAAAAAGTACTTTTACTTCACTTTTACAAGTTGATTACAAAATTCCTTTCAAAAAGTATTTTTTGATAAACCAAAAAAAGTAATTCATAAATATAATTTCAATTTCATTCCTTGGTGCATCAATATCATTTTTCTTATTTCGAATTTTTAAAACATTATTGGATCAGAATGAGAATTTTTGAAGGGAGGGGGGATTTAACAATTTGGTTTCATAATTTTGAAAATTGGCACACCTGTTCAAATTGTCTGGCGTCGTCGCCACTGAGAGGCCATTCAACAGTGTACAGGAAAAAAATTTTAAAAGGAATCATTTTCATTCCAGAGACTTTGAACTTGAAGCCCGTTGTTTGACCCCTGCCCCACTTCCAATTCAAACAATGTCACTCGAAGAGGCCAATTCTGAAAGAATTGAATAATGTCGACAAAAAATGGATAGGGAAATTGAATGGTCCAAAGAAAATGACATCGTGTGAAATTCCTGCCCCCTCCTTCCCCCTCATATTTTTCCTCAGCTCCGACATCTTCACATCATGAACTCCTCTCTCAAACACAAATTCCGTAAATCTTCAAAAAAAAATATGACCTGCAAAGTTCACAAATCACCAGACAAAACCCCAATCTTACTCGTAACCATTCCTAAACGACCGTGACAGGAAACGAACACTCGACTCCGAATCATCGCAAACCAATCATCTTCATCTCGTAGGTATCCCAATCCAGACGAAACATTCACACAAGAAAATATTTTCGCTCGTCGTATGGTTCGTTTAAAAAGGCACTAAAATCCATAAATATTGCATCTATTGTATCGCATTCAATAAGTTCGAATCTTCGGAACGATAAACAATTAATATCAATCAATCACTATATACGTATAGATTTTCCATCATCGTCTACCAAATGGTTAAAAATCCCGTTACACCATCAACGTAAGGTATCATACTTGAAACAGCAATGTACGAGTATTAAGAAAAAGAAAAAACAAGACCTGGCAAAAGGGGTCGCAAAGTAATATAAAATAACACCCAAATCAAACGCGTGGTTGAGGCAAGTACATAAATGCTCGGTAAAAAAAATAAAATAAAAGCCACAAGAGGTCCTCGAGCTTATAATCTTACATTACATATCCTCGTAGTAGGTTAGGTTAGGTACATACGAAGGAGTGAGAAAAAAACGCGCAAACAGCTACGTTGGAAAAAGAAAATCCAATCGCCGGGTTCCATTCACTGATCAGACACTTTATGGTGATTAGTTGGTAATAAAATTATTCACGGTAATGCAATCATACGAGAGTTGCGAAATTACGCGTATTTAACTTATTGGCGCGCGATGTTCGATGGTGTTAAATGAACGACGACGATAATTTAATTACACGCGAAGCCTAATCATCCGGCATCGGCATCCCGACGAGAGATTTTGTTGTATTTGCACGCACGTACGAGTACATAGCACCAATGGGTGTCCTGCCATTCCCCTCCATTGTACAAGAATTAATTACAGAATCGACACTACGATGTAATAAATATTCCGATTGCTGGTGTACGTATAGAACTTGTACGATCAAAGGGTGAAGTAATGGTCATTTTTCGTTCGTCCGTCTATGACTGACTTTTTTTTTCAAATTAAATCTAGACCGAGAGACACATCCCTTCTAATAAATCTCACGGTGAGCAGCATTTTAAAAAAAATCAATTAATGCGTCGAATATAGTTACAAATGTACGTACATTCTAGAGACTTTACGATTAATGCTGCAATACTACGAGTATACGACTATTTCCTACTTTAAAAACACCTGCTGAGAGTAGAAATCGATACTTTTAATAGGCCGATAGGCGATATCCTTCGAATAATCACGTATCGTTGTACTAATTACGTAAGTACAAGCGGATCCGAAATTTTCAAAATTAAAACAAACTCGGCGAGTAGGTCTAGGTGCATAGGTACATATTTTTACTGTTCCAAAATACGTATAACCACAGCGTCGCGGAAACGACGATGAGCAGCTGGAGAAACGTGCGAGGCGTGATTTCCATGCTCATCTGTACTCCGCAGATCAGGGTCAAGAACATCAAAGAGTCCGAGCAGCATGAGATTTCCAGAATGTAAACAACCAAATACTCTCTTGAGTCGTTCATACACCGCCATATCTACGTATTATTCTTCCTCATAAAACACGTGGTAATTATAAACTCTGTAAGTACCATATTCGAGATGTGAAATTCGAAGAATTTTCATTTCGTACGAATATAAGTAAATTCGACGACGACAACTCAGCTGAACTCATAAGTATACATACGATGAAGTCACCTCACTCAACCTTGCCTGGTTCTGGGAATTATGTGATGTATTAGCATAAAACCTCTCTCAAGTGCTTCTTATACTCGATGGTCGATGCCTCGATGGCTCCTCTATGTTTCCAGAATTTTTCAAGTATCGGCGCTGCGATGTGCGATTGTTGAATCTTCCAGTTCAAATATGGTAAAAAACAGAAAGTAATTTTTTTTACTTACGCCGAAGAACGCGTAACTTTACTAATGTGAGTAGTTCAAGTCCTTGTTTGGAGTGTGGTCATCTGAGAGTACGCATTTATTAAACGAGTTCGAAGTTCGTCTCCGGCAGATGAGCGATTCATCGGGTACCATCATGAACCGATCAAATGGTGAACCGTACTCGTATCATTAATAATTTAACATCTCGAGTCGCCCTAACATGGTCACCGGCGTCGTCGTATGTGGTGTTGGGATAATTCCTCTGTGGCGTTGAAGGGTTTGTTGGGTTGAAAGTGGATAATAAATGTAGGGATGCTGAGGTTGATTGGACATATACCTACGTAAGTATTGTATTTTCAATCCAATCTTTGAAATTTTCATTCAATTTCCAAAAATATGTATCAAAACCACTTTACTGTCACAAATTATCAGGTACCCACATACATAGAGTAGTTCACAACCAGTTCAGTACCTATTTTATAAGTATACTTAGCAGGGCACAGTTCAGAGTTGAAGCAGCTGGACGCATTTCAATCAAAAATTGAAGCACTGGATCTAGAAGCATTTCAATTAAAAAACCTAAGGCGCCAAAGTTAGATCCGAAGGGACTCCCCCTCCCTTATATCTTCCTTCAGGGCACTAGGAACCCTTCACTCAGTCATAATTTTGTCATTTTCAATATTAAAAAATTTCCTTATGTCGGGGAGCCCGCATGAGGATCTATTGCACCCCCCCCCCTGGTCGATCCTCCGGAACAACTTTCTTCTTAAAGGCGGAGTCCTGAAGAACATTTCTAGCCCTTGTCCTCAAAAAAAAAAAAAGTGGCCTTACTTACAAAATGGCGGCCATTTTGATTGACAGGTCAGCCGAAATCGCAGATTTTGCGTTCCAACATAGGACTTGCACGAAATTTTTTAAACCGTACAAAGATAGATCGAATGATCAGGCAAAAATTTATCACCTGTCAAAATTTCAAGCGCTAAAGTGCCTTTTTCGATTTTTGGTGAATTTTTGAAAATCAAAAGGCCAAAAATGAGGGAAAAATCAAAATTTTACCAAAGTGGCCAAGAGAGCTGAAATTTGGGATATACCTTATTTTCGACATGCCAAATCGATTGCAACCTGTTTCAAACCGTTTTGAGCAGTTCCGGAGCCTCCAGCAGATTTTTAAAACTTGAAATTCCCACAACATTTTTATGAAATGGAGTTGAAAAGCCGAAAATCATTCTGCATCTGCAAACAAATTTCAATACCCTACGAAGTTGACTGCAGGTGGATTTCAAATCTTTTTGGCTCCTCCAGCGACTTTTTGAAAATTACTGGAGCCTCCAGTAGATTTTTGAAACTTGGAATTCCCACAACATTTTATCAAATGGAGTTAGCAAGCTGAAATTTACTTCGCAAACTAATTTCAATACGCTACGAAGTCGACTGCAGGTGGATTTAAAGTCGTTTTGGAGCCTCCAGCGACTTTTTGAAAATGACTAGAGCCTCCAGTGTATTTTTGAAATTTGAAGTTTCCCAAAATTTCATCAAACGGAGATGAAAAGCCGAAATTCATTCTGAAAACTAATTTCAATACGCTACGAAGTCAACTGCAGGTGGATTTCAAGTCGTTTTAGAGACTCCAGTAGAGTTTTGAAACTTGAAATTTCCCAAAATTTCATCAAATGGAGATGAAAAGCCGAAATTCATTCTGCAAACTAATTTCAATAGCCTACAAAGTCAACTGCAGGTTAATTTCAAGTCATTTTGGAGCCTCCAGCGAATTTTTGAAAATTCCTGGAGCCTCCAGTAGAGTTTTGAAATTTGAAGTTTCTCAAAATTTCATCAAACGGAGATGAAAAGCCGAAATTCATTCTGAAAACTAATTTCAATACGCTACGAAGTCAACTGCAGGTGGATTTCAAGTCATTTTGGAGCCTCCAGTAGATTTTTGAAACTTGAAATTTCCCAAAATTTCATCAAATGGAGATGAAAAGCCGAAATTCATTCTGAAAACTAATTTCAATACGCTACGAAGTCAACTGCAGGTGGATTTTAAATCATTTTGGAGCCTCCAGCGACTTTTTGAAAATTACTGGAGCCTCCAGTAGATTCTCAAAACTTGAAAATGGAGTTGGAAAGCCGAAATTCAATCTGCAAACTAATTTCAATACGCTACGAAGTCGACTGCTGGATGATTTCAAGTCGTTTTGGAGCCTCCAGCGACTTTTTGAAAGGTTGCATGGCATTTTTTTGGAAAATTGAAATTTCCAAAAAGTAGCCGGAAGCTTCAAAACCATCAGATTTTCTTCCTATAGGAGGGAAATCTGCTCATCTGCTGAAAAAGACACCCCAACCAGCTGGTTCACTGGCGTTTTTTGAATATACACAATATGAAAAAGCACTGTTCAGAAGGCAGATGGAGGGAGGGGGGAATCAGAGCTGAACTGATGGTTATTTTCAGACTTACCTACCTAGCAGGAGAAACTAAAAAAAAATGTCAGCAAAGACAGACCTATGTGGTTTGGAATTTCATGCTGTTATGGATATGGCATGACCCTTATTGTGTATTCTCAACACTTCAACAGTCGATTTGACAGAACAAGTGACCAATTTATAACATTTAGGAAGAATTCCTGTAGAATGATTTTTTGACGAATATAAAAAATTTCTTCACAAAATTGTCCAAGCACCTACTTTCAAATTGGAAAAAAAATTCCTCAAAATTTTTTGGAAGCTAAAATATTTTTGAGTTTGGAAGTGAATTCTAGAGCAACTTTTTGAAATGATCAAAAATTCTATTTCACGAAATTATTCGTAAATAAATTTTCTGAGATTAGAAACAAGAATAAATGCACCAAAAAAAATAACGAAATTTTTTCCTTGAATTTTCAGAAGGATGTTTAAAAAACTATGTTCAAGTATTAGATGCTTATGACTGTTGTTCCTTCGAGAACAAATGAACAAAATTTCGTTCTGATCGACGAGAAGGGGGGCACTTCTGACCGTTCCTCTGCCAATAGTGGTGGGATGAAACTGATTCATGGCAGAAGAAGTGGGTGAGGGGAGGGAATTCGAAATCAGATAAAAACTGATCACTTAGGTACCCCTACCTACAATCAAATGCACGGTTCTTGAGGTTGCTGAGTTCGATTCCAAATGAAGTTTTTTCTATTTAAAGCCTCGTTTTGACGTTAATTAAAGGAAACCATCATCTCTTGCATCGATAATCTAGCTTCAGATGAAGTTAAATACGCCTACTCGATTTCCCCTTTTCTCAATTAAAACCGCAATCGAGCATTAAAACAGATTACGACTCTGCGAATGGAAAAAACCTCGATGGTTTTTACTCGATGGCAGCCAGGGTTACATACTGACGTGAAAAGTAGACCGTTATAGGAAAGTGGCGCTTTGCTCCTGCCAGGCCTATACATATGTAGGAGCCTATATCTACCGGCGCACGTCTGCAGTTCAAATACAATAGCATACTACATAATACATAAAATTAGTCGACTTAGTTTCTATTTTTGGTCTTCGTATAGGTACTTACGTACATATTAGAAAATATAAGATCAAGATTACGTAGGTACCTACTGTAGGTACAAAGTACAGATCTACAAAACGCGAGAGAATATTAGCCTTACGGCTAAACGATGTGGTCGGTATTTTAAACAATTATGACGCTGAAACAGTGAACATAGAGCAAAGACAGACTCATAGAGATGCACGCCGTGACCATATAAGTCAGATACGATGCTTGAAGAGTGCCGAGCACTTGTTTTTGAGCCAACGGGGAACCGGGGCAAACGTAAACAATGATCGGCTACAGTTCAAAGCAGCATCCAGCATCTGAATGTCCACACGTTTGTTGCGGCTACTACAGTAGGTACATGCAAAATAAATACACATACGAGTACAACGAATGACCAAGTAAAATTCGCATACGTCATTCGATGAACTAGTTAGCTCCGTTATCAGGTTAATATCTCCCCCTAGGTTATGATAATGCTAATGACGATATATTACACAAATCTACCTAAATATCTACGTATATGTGCTAGGATAACGGTGCTACCTCCTCTTCAATTGTTGTTGTTGGTTTTTTACTATGTACAGCCCCCGCGTAGGTAGAAGTACTCATCGTAATAAAAAATTGCGCTCGATTAATTCGCGAAATATTCTCAAGTTACGTAATTTTTCTCACATACGGTATTCGTATAAATGCAGTGGCGGTACCTTAGTCGAGTAAAAATGGTAATATCATATTTATGTCATCGGTTACAGAATTGTAAATTTCTCTGGTGTATTTGTAGTTTGTACTATACCTAGATGTACCATCGCGTCGTCACCAATACGTCAACTTGGATGGCAAACTACAGCGGCTTTGCTCTTTGATATGGTAGTTGAGAATCGTACATAATACATATGAAAAATGTGTGATGAAACGTATCGTTGTAATGTAAGTAAATATGGAATTCTTCGATATTGTACGTCGACTTACTCGAATATATATTGTATTAGAATGGAGAAAAAAAATACGTTCGATTCGCGTAGGTAAGGCTCTCTGCTACTGTGATTGATCGAGTGTAAATTATTACGGTACCTAGAAGCGAGTTGCAATTGAGATGACCTCTGTTTACGGTGCAAGACTTGTTTGATAAATACAAAGTTATCTCGTTTTATGGTTATGGACATGGACACTGTCGATCGTGTTTTACACGAAAAATTATTAACCTATCGTCGCTGTTATCGAACACCTCGATTAATTAATAGTCTTTTCGCAACCGAGTAATATTTAATTAAAGTGTACGTAGGTCGTCGTATATGTTCCAAATATTGCATCTGATAACGTCGGTTTACCCTGCTGCTGCTTGGATATGTGCCTGGATGTGTTGATCAATACCTTACGTAGGTACTAAGTAGGTACTAGATCGACACACGAGCGTATGTGAGATGAATAATTAAACAGTTTTCAAAAAATTCTGTGATCTAATTACGTTGTGGTGATGAAATTAGATAGATCGAGGTGTCCTGAATTTTTTTTTCGGAGTTCCGACGTGTAATACTCTTCTATTTTGACAGATTTGTTTGTTTGGATCAGGAGTGAAGCAAACTAATTTCACAAGGAAGGGGGGGGGAGATCTTGAAAATTTCAACTACAAAATCGTAAATTTTCGAACAACTTAGCTAATTACTACTTTTATTTTAGGAAGCTGGAAAAATTGAACGGTACAGATGAAAAATGATAAAATAGTTAATGCGTTTTTCGAAATTCTGAAACAGGGCGAAAACTTTTGATGAACTTTGTTTGAAAAATAGTTGTTATTAATGATTTTAAACACAATTTACGAATTTTAGAGTTGTCAGTCCATCATTACACATTCATAATTGCCAACTTGTTCCAACTTCCAAAATACCCAAGTGGATACCGATAATATAATTTTATCATTTCAATATTCGATTATACGAGGGTGGTGCAAATATAACCCGGAATTTTTTCATAAAAAATTTTGCTATCCACCTACAGAGCTACAATTTTGTACAGTTATTCTTGGTAGTCTCTCTCATATGGTGTGTGCATTTGCCACCTCTTTGGGAGCTTTATAATTTTTTTTTTGCAAAAAGTTCGCGGCGTTTCAAGTGGCCATTTGCGCAAAAATGATTTTCCTTGATTATTGCTTTTGAAGTAATGTTTACTCAGTGCCTCTATCGATGGACCAATTTAGTAATTATCAACAAGGTGTCGAATCTAGACTATAAGGAAGGTGTTCTGGTATTTCTCATCCGAATTCGTTCAATTTTTTAGTCATAAGCCGAGCTGTATGCACCCTGGCACTGTTTTGCAGCAATTTCACACAAAGAATCGTGATTTCTCGTCGTTTTGATCAGTATAGGAGGATTTTATTGTGCTTCTTAGAAGGCTACTATGTTACAGTGAGTTCATAGTTGGTTTTTAAGGCAGAAAATCACATGAGATTACCCCCTCATGTCCCAACACACTCTATACACGACCTTCCCAGCTGAAGCCCTGACCATTGCTTCAATTGGCGCTCCCTTCATCGTCACTTTTCTGCTATTTCTGAAAATGGAACACCATTCATACGCTTGGTTCTCATAAAGGCACTCATCCACAAACTATTCGCGTAATTTTTGATAACTTTCCGCGGATTTTACATGATTTTTGACCAAAAAACAAAAAATGAAGCGTTGCGCAAGGGACACTAGAACTTCATTCTTGCGCATGGCTAAAAATACACTAAAAAGTGAGGCTTTGCGGTTCCAGCTGTTCTTTACGTTTCATAACACTCCAATCTATCATCCAGTGCAGCAATTTTTTTCTAAACTCAATTTCTCACATGCCTGTGGGAAACTTCCGGGTTATATTTGAACCACCCTCGTATTTTCACCTTTAAGGTTCTTTGCTAATGTAATGAAATTGGGCGAATAAAAAACTGTTTTCAACATGACAAATTTTTTAAAATATACAAAAATTTGATGAAAAATTTGAACGACATTTGGGAAAAAAATATACCAATTTTTGAAACGAAACGGCGACTTTTTAAGTAAAATAAGTAAGAGATAAAATAACAATTTCGTAATTTGAAAGGTACAATTTTGCCTAATATTCATGAATTTTGATTTCTTCTTCAAGTCTGGAATTTTTTAATTGCGGAAAAAAGAAACAAACTGGCCTTGGCGAAGCGAAGGCAAAAGCTCTCGAAAATCAGTATTTCGAGAGGTTTAAAAAACGATGCTTTTCTGTATGCTGAGTTAATTATAAGAAGTTTATTACTTTGCTTCAAAATTTTGAAATTCAAATTATGGTTTTCTTTTGAAAAATTCAAAATTGAAAAAAAAACAAATGAGCCCTAGAGAAAAAAGTTTTGGAGGCAAGGGAGGAGGTGCAGTAAGGTAGAGTGGGGTAGTTGCAAAAACGGGGTAATTGCAAAATTGTGATCTCATGCTAACAAATATCAATTTTCTGGTTGTGCCAACTAGGGGGTGTCGGAAGCAACAACCTTTACCGACATATTCACCTGGTCACAACTCGCGGGGTTCAACTTGTCGCTCCGTAGCAAACACTTTTATCAAAACATGTTGAAACCACTCATAAGTAAAGTGAGAGGTGTTTTTTTAAAAAATGCACGTGAAATAGAAAAAACTGTCGATTTATCTGGAATTTTCACGATTTAGGGTCATGAAGGATTGAAGTTTAAGGTAAGATATCGCAATTTGAAATTTTTTTTTATTTTGGCTGTAAATTGCGTTTTTGCAATTACCCCAGAAAAAATCAACTCGGGGTAATTGCAAAAACGAGTTTCTTCTTCATTTTTGCACTTACCACAAATATTTTTTTGCCCTATATAACTTGAAAATGGTTCGAAATTACAAAAAAAATAAACTTCCACCGTCACATGATGAGTTATACGTTAGAGAAATGATCAACAGTTTTACTGAATTTTTAAATTACAGTAAAAGCTCGTTATAACGCTTTTGGTTATAACGCTGATTTCGTTATAACGCTGATTTCCTCTGGTCCCTAGACAACCCCATTTAAACCAATGTAAAATTAATCGCGATATAACGCTCATGAGTGATTATAAATCGCGTTTTAACGCTCTAAAATTCAGGAAAAATCAGATTTTTTTAGAATTTTTACAACAAAAAACCACTTTTTTGCGACAAAAAAGCAAAATTTTCAGAAAATTTTGGCCGCAACAACAATTTTTTTTAATTTTTACAGTTTTGATTTAGAAAAAAAATCTTTGAAAACTTTTTGGGAAACATTCTGCCAAAAAAACTTTTTTTCAACTTCCAACAGTTGGAATTATTTTTAATTTTGGCCAAAAAAAGATAGATTTTTTGACATCAAACTTCAATAGTTCCCTTTCAGATTTTTTTTCCTTATAAGTAAGTACATAATACAGCTGGTTGTTCAAAATCTGAAATAAAATTTACGTTTGAACTTCCTTTTATTACGTTTTTTTTTTGTTTTAAAACAAGAATTCGCGGTATAACGCTAATCAGCGTTAAAACGAGACTTTCAGTTATAACGCGCTTCGGCTTATAAAGCTCTTTTTCTCCGGTCCCTTGAAGAGCGTTATAACGAGCTTTTACTGTATTGCTCCTTTTCAACGTTTTACTAATATATTTGACAAAAAATGTATTTCTATGACGAGTTTTTTACATAAAAAACATCAGAAATGATCAATAGTTGATTTTTTGTTCATTTTAGCGAGTTTTTAAAAAAATAATTTTTCAGCATTTTTTCACTCTCCTAAACATTTTTTTGGGAAGTGGAAAAGTTATCGAATTTTTTACCGAATCAAGACCACGAATACATCAAAAGTTAGCAAATGACACGTAGAATACAGTAAGTGCGTTGAAAATTCAAAAAAATAAAAAAATAAAAAAAATATTGCCCACTTTTGCATTTACCCTAACATAGGGTAAATGCAAAAGTCGATTTTCAAATTTTTAAATTGCAATTTTCTCCACGGTTTGCGGACCAAATTGTACCAAAATTTTACCATTGATAGAGAACCCCCTGAAGTATGAGTGGTACAAATTTCAGCTTCATCCGTGCAATAGTCTTCTCACAGCGCCCTCTCAAAGTGTCACTAATCAAAAAGTGTTTTGCAATTACCCCACTCTACCATATGCTCAAATCAGAAAAGTAATTTTAATTTCGAAATCAGCGCACAATATGGAAGCTAACAAATCATACATCTCATGAATTTTTATTTTTTTTTGAAATGTTGAGGTCTATGTATTTTTCTTTTTTTTGGGGGGGGGGGGGGAATAGGACAGGATGCTTCAACAAAAACTTAAGGGCTGCATTTTCGTCATTGTAGTCGCACTTCTTTACAGGAGGTAGCATATTATATTTCCATCTACTTATATTAGCTGGTTTCTAGCATATCTGATCGTTTCTTTCAGGGTCTTACAGGGAGAGTTGGCCAGTGAGTTTGTTGTTAACAGCTCTGAGCTAAATACTTTAGCTTTTTGTTTTTGATATCTTGAGCTACTATAACGCTTCCAGTTATAATGCTAATTTCATTATCTATATATATTAAAAGAATCGTGTAGAAAAACCTTGATAGAGTCCGCCAGCCTCTTCTACTGAACCGATTTCAACGAATTTTTTTTTAAAACGTTCCTTTTAACGTGTAGATATGTCATCAAGAAAAAAAAATTGAAAATTTTGAAATTAAGGGCCGAAAAAATTGAAAAAACACGTTTTCTATTGTGTTTAAACAATAGAATTTCGAATAGAAACCTTGATAGAGTCCGCCAGCCTTTTCTATTGAACCGATTTCGACAATATTTTTTTTAAAACGTTCCTTTTGACGTGTAGATATGTCATCAAGAAAAAAAAATCGGAAATTTTCAAATTAAGGGCCGAAAAAATTGAAAAAACACTTTCTCTATTGTGTATAAAATGCACGTTTTACAGAATACAATGCGCACGGACAACAATACACTCAGAACGTTGCTATGTGGGCGTGTTTACAGCATAGGGGTGTTGAGGAGGGAATGTTGTTGTGGTGTTGCGAGTTCCAAAAAAGCAGTTTCTCCAGGACTGGCATTCATTGCTATACTTGATATTTCATTTTTTTAAAAACTGGAATGTGGTGTCTGTTAAAATAAAAAGGAGAGGAGGTTCTGCACTTGAGATAATTTTTGGTTTAGAATTTTATTTCCACAGTACAAATTGAAATGTTTAGTGGAACTGGAACAAATGTTGGTAAAAAAGTTGAAGTGAAGATAGAGGAAGGGTTCAGTACAGTGTAGCCAGAATTCTCTCGAGGGAGGGGGCAAACCCAGATTTTTAGGCATAAAAAATCGAAATTAGAGGTAATTTTGTGAAAACCCTTTGTAATGTATGGTAATTTAATGGAAATGAAGGTGCAATTACAGCTCAAGTGAAGTGAGAACAAAATTTTTTTGAAAAAAATGGGTCCACAAAAAACGAAAAAACAGTTCATTATTGCATGTATTATTTCAAATTTTCACATGCGGGGGGGGGGGGGGGGGCAATGGCTCAAGTCACACCCCTCCTATAGCTACGCCACCACTGGTAGGGTTTCTATGCTTGGGATACAAATTTGACTACCTTACCTTAGATTTTCATTTAATAGGAATGAATTATTCCAGCATACTCCCTACCTACTCAACAAGAATTTCAATTATTTTTCTACCCAATTTTTACGTAACTTATACAGAATTTCAGAAATTTTACTCCTAAAAAATGATGATGTCAAGTCAGTATAGGTACAGTGGAGTCTTGATAACTCGAAGCTGAAGGGAGAAGGAGTTGACTTCGAGTTATCGGAGTTTTCGAGTTATCGGAGTTCGAGTTATGGAGGTTAATTTTGGTATATTTTGAGTTAACGAAGTTTTGAATTAGATGAGTGTTTTTTTTTTACTAGAATGAAATGGAAACACATATTATACCTGGTCGAAAAGATTAAGTATGGAGTATGGAATGAGATTGTACAATAGGTACCATTGAAGATAACCGATATGTGAATGTGAAAGTATTTTGTATCAATGAGATTCGAATTTACAAGTGTTTTCAACTAGAAATTCAAGTTATAGAGGCAAAACGTTGGCAACGTTCCACTTACAGAGGTTTTTCTTGTCTTTTTCAAAAATTTTACTTCGAGTTATCGGAGTTTTTGGACTTTTTACTTCGAGGTAAAGAAGTGAATTTTACATTGAGTCTTATGGAGAGTTGAAGGGAAACAGACTTTGCTTCGAGTTATCGGAGTTTTCGAGTTAACGGAGTTTGAGTTATCGAGACTCCACTGTAGTTATACCAGAGTAATTCAACATCCCAAATATAAATCTGAAGTGAATAGTCAGAAGTTTTTTGAGAAAAAAATGTCGTTAATTCATTTTAAAAATTGATAGAAATATTGTTTAAACTTGAATTTTTTTCTTGAAAAATTTCATTTTTTTAAAAAAATTGTATTTTAAAACCAGAGTAGAATTCGCTATTGACATATAAGAGCAGCCCGAGCGAAGTGAGGGGCATGAGTTGAGTCGTCAAAAAAGCGAGCCCCGAAGGGGTGAGAGGCCTGAGCGAAGCGAGGGCCAGGGCGAGCAGCACGAGCGAAGCGAGTGCGCGAGCCGTTGGGGGGTCTGGGTCGCGAAGCGACCTAGGGGGCGAAGCCCCCTACTAATGCTGATTTCTTCTGGTCGCTAGACAGCCCCATTCACGCAAAAACTTTGGCTTATAGCGCACTTTGGCTTATAACGCTCTTTTTTTCCAGTACCTTGAGAAGCATCATAATGAGCTTTTACTGTACTTCCTTGTTGGTAATGAAGTCCTTCCATGAGATCTGTAGTAGCCTTTGATAGCACCACATCTCGAAAGCGGATATTTTCTTCTCGCACTCTGCACTCACGGTCCATGTTTCACAGGAATACTTCAGAACGGTCCATACATAGCATTGCATAATTCTCTTCCTCAGACCTATTATATATAGTCTATCTGGTTTCTGACTTGATCTCCAGGACTGACTACTGACCCATGTGTATAATCTTCTTTCATGCTGTTTGAACCAGGTATTGCATATTACTAGATCGTGTCTTTCTGCAAACTCTACGAGCGTTTCACCTCTTTTTCATTCTGCTCTCCAAGTGTGTATCTCCCTGCAACTTGGCTGCCATGATCCTTCCCAATTTTGGCATTGAAGTCTCCCATCACAAACACAACATTGTTGTTTTTCAAGCAGCTCATCAATAATTCTTCTAGATCATTGTAGAAGTTGTTGATTTCCGCTGTACTGCTTTCCGTTGTTGGTGCATAAACTTGAATTATCACAATTGGTTTTGGCTTGACCTCCAATCTCACAAGTAGTATCCTTTCTGATTGTGGAATTATGGCACTGATTCTATTGCTGATTCTGGTATGTATTAATATACCCACACCTAGTTTGTGTGTGTCTTTCCCAGCATAGATCATTTCATAGTCTTTATCTGCCCAGTTTCTACCATTTCCAGTCCATTGGGTCTCACTTATTTCTAATATGTCGATTTGTAATCTCCTGGCTTCCGTAAGTTATCCAATTTTATACAAAGTTCTTACATTCCAGGTTGTGACGTTGATGTTGTTCCATCTTGTTTTGACTCCGCATATTCCTAGCACCCTATCCGGCTGCCTTGGCAGATAGACTTAGGGCCATTGCTAAATTGATCGCCCTTTAGGGTGCCGAAATTCAAACACATTCAGATGTATGAGTGAGTTAATGCGAACAGATGTGAATAGTAATACTGAATTTTTTTCCAAAATTTTAAATAGCAGTCCCTTTTGGCGTACAAAAACCTTCTGAAAATCGAGTTTTCGTAAACAGGTTCAACTTCAACTTCGATCTGTGTGGACATATTTGCTTCAACTTGAACTGATTTCATCTTATAAGATTCTGATGTTATTAAAACGAAAAATTGAAGCTGTACAAAATCATCGAGACTATCTCTCTCCACTAGGAGTGGGAGGGGGGTGGGAGATTAATAAAGTCGTGCATTGTGCATAAATGCTCGTCATAATATGTATTTTGGATGATAGAATTCTAGCTATGGCGGAAGTATGGGTGACCTAACTGATGAACGGAAGTGCATCGATCCTTTTACCTATAAAATTCAGCCGTATAATGTGTCCAAAGTATGCCATTAGTTTAGTTGGATATGGTAGATATACGCTGTTTTCGTGTATATATAAAAAATAGATATAGGTAATTTACGCAAACGCTGCAGAGGCGATGGCTGTGGTGTCCGTTTTCACGGAAATACGCGAAATCGTGTATAATTACGTTTGATTATTTGGTTTTTTGTAGTAGCTATAATGTGAAAGAACTGTGTGTTATGCAGCGGGAGACAGCTGCGTAGGTAATCATTGGTCTGCACGGGAATGTCCAATAATGTTGCACGCACTGACCTTAAAAAAAAAGAAAAAAAATTCGACGTTGGAAAGCGACTACAATTTGGTGGAAAAATACCAATAATTTACCTATTAAGTACCCAAGGACTAAGTGTACACAAACATCTTCTGTATAGATATCTGAGAGTATTCGTATACATGAGACGATTTTCTATACGAAAAAATTAATTATCTTCACAATGAACGCGGTGATTTACCTTTCATTTCACGTGGTCTGTCTGTACCTACGCTTTAATGTTCATTATCAAATGATCACTTTCGAACGTTAATGCTTCTATGACTAATGATATTTTGATTGCGAATTCACGCGTTTGTTCGCGGGCTCGCTTTACAAAACCTATACAACTATGGAATTAATTTTCCGTTTTTTGAAAGGCTACCATTTCGCACTGCTCAGCTCGGTGAAAAGATTTATTGGGTATAATGGTCCAGCCTCGGAGTAATTTTTAAATCGTATACTCGAGTTACGTGTATCGCAATGATTTTTCAAATCTTCAGTCGTATAGAATCAGAAATTATGTAATGTTAAAAGGGTATGACGAGATAAATGAAAGTGCAGGCGGAGTAAGTATCATTTTATAGTGGATGGCGTCTACGCAGCTTTGTTAGAGATTAGGGAAAGGGTGCTGATCTGTTACAGTAATGGATTAAGAGGATTTACGAAATTTCAAAGAACTGGAACCCAAGTTACCATGGTGATTGAGCGAACTTGGCTCGGATATGAGAACTTTTATCATGTAATAATGATACACTCGAGGTGAGGAATAAGATAGATTAGGTACTAGGAAATTCCGTTCGAATGTGATATCGAAAGTATAACTGAGGGTGGAAATTTTCCCGTTACCTACTTGGGTATTATTACTTCAAAGGCGAAATAAAATTGATAGACCCTTTTCGTTCCTTATTAAAGTGGTAATGTGGTATTACTCTGTAACATTCTCATATTTCACGATTATTTGGCTTATTATCTGTATGAGTGTGTTGTAAGGCTTAGATTTAGAACCAGCCAAAGTAAGGTGATTCTCGAGACTTATTCACAAGTTGTCTAAAAAGTTGATTTTGCTCAAATTCGGTGGGTATAGATACAATATTTTAACTTCAGCCTGGAGATGATTCGAATTTGATCAAAATGAGATGGAAAGTGAAATTTTGGTTTACATTATTACATGTTATTTTTGCCCCCCCCCCCCCCGGTGAAACCTCTGAAGCTGCTGTTCTTCCTTTTCCAAAATCTAAAAATTCATCAAAAAAACTCCAGCATGTATTAATTTCAACCGATTTTCTCAACACCAACTCGTATGCAATCGAAAAGAATTTTAATCCGGTCCTCATAATTAAAAGGCACGGCTTCTTAGTCAAAATGAAGGCGTGCACGATATGAAATATATCGCAGAAAAAAAAACCAATCGCATTTGTATTAACTGTATCGACCACCACATGGTTTTCGAGGTCGCTGAATTCGAATCGAACATTAATTCGAAACTAAGTTTCCGATCGGAGACTGGAAATATACAACCAGCTGGATTATCTAGCTAAGCTAAATGTCACCGAGGTGGTCAACGCGGATCACGTATAAGATATTACCATAAAGGCTATGTTAATTCTTGTCATATGTTGTATATTGTAGTATACTCGTATTTCCAAATCAAATAGCTAAACCGAACGTTCGGTGGCGTATGCGTATTTTTTTTGATAAACAATCGTCATTTCACGATTCACGTGGACTGCTGCCTTACTCGTATAGATGAATACCTCTATACCTAACGTAGGTATACCTATGTACGAAATAAAAATATATTCGTATCCAGCTGAGATCGCGATCATTGGGCCGGACAGAGTAAAGAGGTAACCTAGTCATAAGTCAACTTCGAATTTCATCAAAATATTCGCGTTGCGGCGCGTACTTGTTATCGTATCGCCAGCACCACCCATAAATTCACAAAGCCGAGTAAAAACTCTTACGAAACGTCTATAGCTGCAGTATATATACGATATACGAGAGAAAAAAGTTAGCACTAGCATAGTAGGTAAGGTACCTACGCCTTGAGGTAATGTACAACATTGATCTGGAAAAAAAACAGAACAGCTTGGCGAATATTTTAAATAACTTACCGATGCTGTACGCAGATCACATTCCATTATTCATTTTTTATTTCTTCTATTCTGCAGTTGAAGCGCATCTGTGAACATGAAAGAAAAATCACCGCGGTTAGAGAATATGGCAATGATGGTTGTTGGGCTATAAAAATTAACACATTGTGATATGCATCTTCAAAATATTTTAAAATTTCATCGCCATTTTTGAGGGTGGTCATTTCACTATTTGCATACTTGAAGTTAAAAAAATTTCAAAATGAGCTCAGCATGCCAAAAAATTTTAAGTTTGATACTCATGGGGCATGACGATATAATCTATAACTCGAATTCCCCCTCCCTCACCTCCTCATCCACCTCGATAAATTTAGCCCTCCAAAACTATTACAGATTTAGACACCCATCACAAAATTTTCAAAAAATACCAAATTTCAACCTCCCTCCGAAAGGGTCACTTTACTCAACCGGGATCAAAACAACTCCAAGCTTTACAAGAATGGACTCACGTCAGTGCATCCAAACACCTCGACGTTGACATGGCAGGTCGCACGCTGCCGCGATGCATGCGTTAACGCCTTAATTTCACGATTATCGCTTATTTAACGGTTCATTAAATTTGTTACAAAATAAAGAGCTTGTAGTTCTTTGTCGCATTCGATGTGAAACGTAACGTGGGTACCCGAGCACGGGCACATACCGTTTCAAAATACAAGTAAAAAGAACGGGTTCGACACATCGTTAAAAAATTTTTTCGCATTTGTCACCGAACGACCGAGAGATTTGGACAGGACGTACCTAGACCTACGCTACTGTCCCATATTTTCTACATTACAACAGAAAGTCGTGTAGATCCATCACAGTGTCCGAGAATCCAAGAAGACAAGAGAGTCTGGGGAAGAGAGATGGATGCAGAAATATATACGCTTATTAAATTACACTTCTTGTGTATCTACAGGGCGTTCAGAAAAGTTTTCAATTTAGCCAATACGAGCAGTCAATATCACGTAAATGTACCTATCGATGTGGTAATTGTGATGAGAACACATTTTAGTGGGGAAATACGTACCAACAATTGAATCATTTATCTACCTGTGATAAACGTGTTCCGAAAATGATGAGTAAAATATAGCACATTACGCAGGAAGGGGAAAAATCATATACTACATATTATCAAGTTCAGAGAAACAGACATAAGGTCATCAAATCGTAATAATTATTTCATTAGTTTTTCTAACGAACTCGGTTGGTTTGAGCTCATTGTTTAAAAGTTTCCGGTTTCGCAATTTCTAATTTAGTTTTTTAGAAAAATGTTCATTCCATAACCAGACGAACGACTCCTGACCTCAGGTTTTTCGCTTTTTTCAACGAATTTTTCCACATGGATAGGTTGAGACATCCTCACCATACTACCCCTGACCCATACCTCAGGTGTTATTAAATTTTGAAATAATTTCCTCATTCGACCTCCTCTTCTCCTCTCATACCCTCCATCTCAAAAAAAAAGTTAAAAATTTGACCTTTCAACTCCAAAGTTTTACATGAGTACGTACCTTGCTCCTGAAAACTTAACGAAGGATCAATTTTGATTTCAGGGGCCTCAATTTTGGAAAAAGGGTGTACCAAAATTGACATGAAAAAATGTTACGAAGGTGAGTTTTCTCTGAAATCGTATTTTAACCTCAATTCCAAAATTTGAACCGATTTGGTATCCTAAGAGGGAAGGGGGATATTCCACCAAAACCCAATTTTGCAGAATTTTGAAAACCCTTTCTCCAAAGTTTTGGAATTTTCTTCTATATTTTTGGAATTTTAGAAAGCTTTCCAATAAATTTTTGGAATATTGAAAACTTCCTCTAAATTTTTGGAGTTTTGGAAAGCATTTCACTAAATTTTTGGAATCTTGGAAACCCTTCCTTTAAACGTTTGGAATTTTGGAAACACTCCCTCTACATTTTTGAAATTTTGGAAGCCCTTCCTCCAATTTTTTGAAATTTTGACCCTCCCCCTCTTCATCCCAAAAAAGTTGAATGACTGAAATGCAACCACAACATATTTTAATATCATATAGGATCTTTCGTATGTGGTACAATTTCGGTCCCGACCATTTTGCCCTCATGGGAGGGGGGAGGGGATTCAAGATTTTCAAAAATTCTCGAGACTGAAAAATAATAATGCTATCTAACGGATTTTTTTTTGAATAAATCACTACTTTTTTCAACCTAATTTTCAGAAAACTCTCCACTCGACTCTTCTCTCCCCCACAAACAAACAAAATTAACAAAATCACAGAAAAATTGAAATTGGAAGGCAATAATAATTTGTACTCAAAGTATTTTTTAATTTCATCAAAAATAAACGTTTTTTTCAATGATTTGAAGGTTTTTGTATCGCGTTTGAATTTTTACATTTTTTTCACAATCTCGTTCAATAAATTCACTACTTTTTTCACTACCCATTTTTAAAATCACTATACTTTTTCACTATTTGTTAGATACCCTGTCTAAAGTTCTAAAGTATTGGAAACCCTTCCTCAAAATTTTGAGAATTCTGGAAACTCTTTCTCTAAATTTTTGGAATATTGGAAACTCTTCCTAAAAATTTCTAGAATTTTGGAAATCCTTCTCCTAAATTTTTGAAATTTTAGAAACTCTTATTTAAAATGATTAGAATTTTGGAAACCCCTTTTCTAAATTTTTGGAGTTTTGGAAAGCCTTCCACTAAATTTTTGGAATTTTGAAAACTCTCCAAATTTTTGGAATATTGGAAACTCTTCCTATAAATTCCTGGAATTTTGGAAACCTTTCTTCTGAATTTTTTGAGTTCTCTTGACACCTATTCTAAATGTTTGGAATTCTGGAAACCTTTCTCCTTAATTTTTGGAATTTTGGAAACCCTACCTTTAAATTTCTAGAATTTTGGAAGCCCTTCCCCTAAATTTCTGGGGTTTAGGAAACCCTTCCACTAAATTTTTAGAATTTTGGAAATCCTTCCCCTAAATTTTTGAAATTTTAGAAACTCTGATTCCAAATTTTTGAAATTTTAGAAACTCTGATTCCAAATTTTTGAAATTTTAGAAACTCTGATTCCAAGTTTTTGGAATTTTAGAGCTCTTTTTCTGAATTTTTGGAATATTCGAGACTCTTCTTCTAAATTATTTCTGGCGTTTTAGAAAGCCTTCCACTAAATTGTTGAAATTTCGGAAATCCTTCCACTAAATTTTTGAAATTTTGGAAGCTCTTCCTCCAATTTTGTGAAATTTTGACCCTTCCCCTCCCCATTCCAAAAAATGTGCATGACTGAAATGCAACCACAACACATTTTAATATCATATAGAATCCTTCGTACGTAGTAAAATTTCGATTCCGACCATTTTGCCCTCATGAGAGGGGGGGGGGGAGGGGATTCGAAATTTCCGAAAATTCTCCGGGACTGAAAAAAAAAGTCAATTGAGCAACTGAAATTTTGATTTAAGCTTTTACAACATATTTTTTCCAAAATTCCGAATCTCTTGTACAGAAACATGAAACGAGGAGTATGGTGGAGGGGGGGGGGTCCAAAAAATTAATTATAACACTACATTAATTTTCAACACTCTGCAAAACTAAAACCATTTCGGCAAATCCCCTCTCAAACTTGGCCATGCCATGAAAAAATCACCCATTCCCGACATCGATACTAATTCAAAAGCACCATTCTGTGCAGAAATTTTGTAACACCCTATGCATAAACAACAAGCTAATCAAATTGAGAAGCACGTAAGTAGGTATAGGTACGCGTAACAGTGTAAAATAAACGATTCGAATAAATCTTTTCTTTTTTAATTTTCTCTCCAGGTTTTATTTTCTTCTCGATTATGATTTTGTGGTCTATAAGTCTAATCGTAAGCGGCGAAACTACACCAGCTTGTTGGGCACTCAACGACGTTTGGCCACAAGAGCGAAAGGTGCTCGCATTATCTCTTCAGACTGGCAGAGCCCGGATATGAGACCAAATCGTTACAATAACTGAATCGATTAACGTCTCTAACGTATTATATAACGTTTCTTAACAGCTTTATTTGTTTTGCGGTTCGTATAACATATACCTAGATTACCTACATATACAGATACCTACTCTCATATACGATACACCACTTACACACATATATTCCCATTTACCGCAGTAATCATGCATTCTTCGTAGTACATACATACTACATAACGAGTTAACGTCGTACGTATAACATGATGAAAAAAAAATTCTTTCGATAACCATCGACTTAGAAAAGAGTCTTTCTTCGGATGACCCTTAGGTATATACGCGCGTAAGTGAAAGCTTTCGAATATTTTTCTCAGTCGCGCCAACACAGTTTCCACCATATAGTCCTACCACGCAGACTTATGCGAAAACTCACTGTACAGAGTTGAGAGTACCTGGTAGCGTCACGTTTCCGCGTAATGACCTTGTGGAATACCATATAACCTTTTCATCACCAGCATCACTTCGTACAGATACCAAATACCGCGAGTATAAGTAAGATACACCAAAAGTGCAAAGCAAAAGAAGGTGTAAGAAAATCAACCAAATGTATCGAGGACCAGGGTCAAGATGAGACTAGAGAAACCAGAAAATGCAATGAAGGTATGTGGTACACAACGTAGGTAAGCTAACCTACTACACTACAGTACCTATGCTTTATTCACAGTGTATGAGTAATATACAAACAAACACCATTCTAGACTACACAAAGGTGCAATTATAATTGATTAATATTTATTGATTTTCGAGCCGAGTTTCGTTCCAGGCGATCAGAGATGCATCGAACAAGTTCACGTGTTTGCGTGCTCGTCTATGGACAACGTCGATCAGCAGATAATTATTTCCAAAATAGATGCGGATATCTCTTGTTACGTGTAGGTAGGTTCTTTTCTATTGGATTTTGCTGGTTGGTTTATATCGTATCAATGAACCTAGTTACCTAGGTACTTTACCTATGAATTTTCATTCAACGTTACTGAATGTAGGTGTTCGAGGGAAATGTAAGTATGACAAGTAGGTAAGTATAACTCAGGTTGTTTTGAAATTGAGACCAAAATTACTCACGATTTTTCAAATTTACTTGAAGTTATCCAATTCAAAAAAAGTAGCAGCAACGGCAACCCATTTCCAAAAATTAAAACAGTTTCAAAAAATGGACGAGAGTATGAATTTTTGAAAAAGCGCCTTTTTCACGTTAAGAAATTTAAAAAGTACTTCAGCAGAAATCAAAATTGGGAAACTTGACAGTTCGTAATATTTACATTTTTGTGAGAGGAAGGAGAAAGAGAGAGGAAAGGATTTGGAACAGGGTGTGTAATAAAACTCCCAGGCAAAAAAATCATGACTTCATGACCTGTTTTTCACATTTTTAAAATACCCCCCCCCCCCATCAAATAACTTAAAATGCCAAATTATTTCCATTCCATTCATCGACCCAAACTGTCTATTTTTCTTTTAATTGTCGCGTCTCTCAAACCCAGTAAATAGCTGAAAATGACCTTTTGGAAGGACATTTTCAAAATTGAAAATGTACTATGATCCTCCCCCCATTCATATTCACAAAATCCCCCCCCCCCCAAAAAAAAGTCCATCAAAAATTTATAATTTTTAAAAGAAACAAAAAAATAATCAGTACATCAAACAATGGAAATTTTCATTAACAAGATTATTTTATTTTTTGCTATTAAGTAGGTAGGTATAATATACCTACTTAATAGCAAAAAAAAAGTTCTCTGAAATTGTTGTAGGAACCCTTTACAGCGTTCCTACAACAATTTCAGAGAACTTTTTTTTTTTTTTTTTTTTTGGTCGGTAGGTCCCTTTTCGTATGCGCCCTCACAATTTAATTATTTTGACGTATAAAAAAAGGAAAAATTCTGAGAAATTGAGTTTTTATTTTTCGGTTGATTTTGATTTAATGACAGAATTATTTGAAAATTCGGTAGAAAGAAGGACCTTCGGAAAAAAAGGACTTTCTCCAGACTTTGACCCATAAGCAAAAAGATGAACCTTTCCTGGCTTTCTGGATGACCTGATAAGTAGATACATATAATAGCGTATTTACCTGTCGAACATGGTTACCATTTTTTACAAGCTCAAAAATTAGATATTCAGTTTTTTTCATTTTTCTGATTTTTTGAACAAATTTTTTATTTATTAATTTTTTCATTGTATGGGCTTTTTAAAAAAATTTCAAGCGTGTTTCGAGCAAAATTTATGACTTTTTCATGACTTAATATGACTTTCATGACGACCTACCAACATTCATTACTTTTTCATTACTGTCATTAGTTTATCACTATCTAGCAATTTACTCACAACGAAATGTTTCAAACTAGCACTCTCTGACTTGAGCTAAACCAAGCTAAATAGAAAGATCAAGTCCTGAAACCCTTCCAAGTCTAACAGAAATTTCAAATCTGAAAGTTCATTTTTGCCGAATTTTGAACATTTAAAAAAATTTAAAAAAGCCATTTTAAAAACATCTTTTTATGAAATACAAATTTTTGAGCGAAGTGAATCATATTCTGAATGATTCCTCCAATTCAATTCCCACACATCAATACATACCTACTAGTTTTGGGCCAATCTGGATCCTTTAGCGATTTTTCAAGGTTCTCCAGAAATTTAAAATTTCTCTGGATGGGCCAAAAGTGCCAAAACTGAACTTAAAAACTTTCAACAGTTATAACGGTCCGTGCTCATTGGTCACTCTTTCGACCGTTTTAAATGGTTATTGCAAGATTCCAGGGGTGTCGGTTTAAAAATGAATTTCTGGCCATTTTAAAATTCCACAAAAAAAGTACGAAATACTTAAAAAAAATAATTTTCAAAAAATAATTATAAATAATGAAAGCATTGAACAAAATAATTACAAGAGCTAAAATTCATTTTTTGGCCCTTCCAAAAGTGATTTGAAATTTCTTGAGAAATTTGTAAACTCGCTGGAGGCTCAAAAATGGCCCAGTTGCGATTGTTTTCGAGTCGAGTGATCGAGTAGACACGTTAAGGTCAAAAATTCACTTTTGAACTGGTACTCTTAAAATTTATCCGAAACCTATTCTAAGGATTTTTTGCAGCAGCACAAAATATGTACTTGTAGAAAAATTTGAAAATTACTATGATCCCCCACCCCCTTTGCACACACCGAAAAACCGTAATCTGCTCAATAGAAAATTGAACATTTCATTCATTCAAAAATGAAAAATGCAAACTTTTCAAATCGATTTCATTGAAAATCAATTTTAGTTGAATTCGGATCCCCAACTCCCACCAATCTTCGAATAATTCTTTGCAGGCACCCAATACTTGATTTTTCTAAAACGTGCCTATTCCGGAAATTGAGAAGACAGGTACCTTTTGCGAAATAGTCCATCTTTAAAAGTGAAAGAAATGAATCCCTCTTGTTCATTTGAATTTTTTGACTTTGAAAGAGAATTCATGCGTAAATTTTTGAAACAAGCCAAAAATGTTATTTTGAGAAATTGTCTATTTTTGAAACTGAAAGAGCTGAGGGTGATAAATTGCGAAAATTTGTGAATGCCTTGAAAAATTCATCTTGGGAAGTTCATATAAAACGTTTTAGAATGCAACTACGTAGGCCTATGCATGTACAATGTACATAGTTGCAAAAAAGGACGGAAAAATCCTAAAGAATTGCTTGTTTGATATTTCGATTATTTTTGATACAAAGCTCTGTCATTTTCAAGTATTTTTGTGTTAATTTTTCTCTAGAATAATAAAGTTTTCACAAAATTTCATTCCGAGTTCAACAAAATGTGTACAGAGGCACGTTAGAATAGGCCCTAAGCTGCTGAGAGCCGAAAGGGGTCCAGAGTAAATGTCATTTTTGACCCCCTCCCCCACTTCTTCCTTCACTATAGAAAATTCACTCGTGGAAAACCCACGAAATTAAAATTAAAATTTTTCAAGAATTTTTCAAAATTCATCATTTAAAAAATCGAGAAAAATCCGATAGGGTTCCTGATACGCCAGAGTTTTATGATCAGTTTTTAATCAAAATACATATCCAATGGTTCAAAGTTCACATTTCAGATTCATAGCAGATTTTACATTCATTTTCATCACCCAATCAATCTGACTCTATCCTTTGAAAAATTACTTATTCCAAGCCAAGTTTCTTGAAAAAATTTCCTCCACTCACAAGTACCAAAAACTAGATTCTGACTTGAAAAGAATTGAGATCTCGATTTTTCCAAACAACAATAAAAACAAGAGCATCCCAGATCATCGATCAGATTCACATATCTATATCTTCATCATCGCTCGTCTCAAAACTACACGTATCTACCGTACCTACTACATAGGTCAACTACATTCGGAAAAAAACCTCATCCATTCACGGAACAACATCTCAATATCTTTGTACCAGTTCCAGAAGCGCTGAAACTATTACAGCACCTAGATCTACAATAGCCATTTACAACTAGCATCTCGAGCAGCACCTGATCGGCTCGATCTATTTATCCGTTATCGACCATAATCGATTACCATTTCCAATACAAATCGAAGCCATTAAAGTGAAAAATTAGCCTATAAATAACACCACGGTTGGTACAACGATAGGCAGCCAGAGAGCCACTAACACCAGCACCAGCACGTCCTTGATTTACGACAAAATAGCGTCGTTTGCTCTGTTTTTCGGACACCACGTTCCAAGTTGCGATCGCCAAATGTCACGCTTCGAAGATATCCTAAATAGCGTTTCAATAATATAACAATGATAATAGGAAAAAAATCGTTGGTAATACATACGAATAGAGACATCATCTTCGTTCATCGCACGATGATTCTAAATCGAGCATTTATCGAATTATTTGTATGTGTTGATCATGGTCTACCTCTTTGGTAACCTACACATTGCATATAGGATATCTTCTTCTGCACATTTTGCTTGCGTTACTTTCACCGATCGGATTGCCTTTAGTATTGATTTTATTATCATCCGAAGACCGCCAAATACATGTAGGTAAATTTTATAGCCTCGTATTACCCGGCTAAATTACCATTACACACGTTGGTCACGCGAGATTAATTATACTTGAAAATTTCCGCAACTTTTTTCTATTCTACTCATTTCTCTCGATCCACTCAGCATACTCGTATAGGTACTTCACAAATCACCACCGAAAATATTCTCGTTTAGAGAGACATAGGTATGTAAAAAAAAAAAAACAAGTATCCAGTAAGCTCTAAATTTATGCTAATTCCATATAGAAATTCGAGACTAAAGGAATTGAAATATCATTCAATTACACGCTGCTGCAGTCGGTACGATGAACTATGATGGAGGGCAGGTAGTAGCGGGAGATGACGAGCAAAAACCTTACTAATAATTATAGTATTTTAAAAATAGTATAGTAAAACCAATACGCTCGTACCGACTTTGGCGTCTAGACTGCGTGATTTTTTTTTCTCCTCTCAGTCTCAGATTCGCAATATTTTCAACTTTGTCTGGCGCATATTTTGCCAACATGATTAACGTCGTTTCAGACTCTTTCTGGTCGTGTCGCAACGTTTGTTGTAGGTACTTAACTCGTATAAAAACGGTCCCGAGAGGAAGATACCCAAATGCTTAATAAATTTGAACCCGGTGCCGTCCGCTAAACTGGTTTAAGTCACGCTAGTTCACATATTATTATATTAACGTGAAAATAATTTATAAACTTATAACGGATTTTAAACTTTTATACGCGTTAAATTATCGTTCAACTGATGATATTTTCTTCTTAAATATATTTTTTAGCGTCAAATAACGCGTACGAAGAGTACAAATCGAGCTACATGGGTAAATTCTTCGCCTCCATGATCCACTTTAATTGCCGAATCTCGGGTTTGTTTACGTTCGCATGATCGTTTGAAAAAAATAAATACCAGCATCGAGCAACGGTAACTTTCATTTTAATTCCGAGCATATTATCGCGCGAATATACCTATACAGATATGCGTTTCGCTATAACAGATTGCAAGTTCAAAGTACAAGGCGCTATCGACGATGACGTGAAAATTTTCCTAAGCTAATACAATGTCGACTTTATAAGTACCTGTGTGTATTAAATGATGCACTATTACAAATATAAATAGATAACAAATGTAGGTACCTCTGTATAAATATAAGTAAAATACACACACTACGACTTGGAGTATTGATTGGGTGCCTTGGCGAAAGATTAATTTAATCGTTTGATGTACATTGATCATGAAACTACTGCACACGTAATTCAAATTAAGACGAAGAAATAATCGTATAATTTTTCCAGGGTATCAATGCGTCTTTATTTTCGCAAATCCGAGTCAATTACGATGCGATTATCTAGGTATTCTGTAGAAACAGCCATCATTTCTGCATCATCATGCGGAACAACAGCTGATAGCTTGGTAATCGATGTTCAAAAATTATTCGATTATTTTTTCCGCTCCAATGCTGTTGTTATTGTTATAATAAAAAAAAAAACTTGTAAAAATGCTCGTTATCATATCAAATTTTAATGAAGAGGAAACTTCAATACATGTCAAGGTATTCAATTGTTCAAAAAATTTAACACTTTAGCATACCTACTAAGCGATTAGCAGCAAAATTTCAAGTCCAGGAGAAATGGCGCTGCTCCCAAATTTGGAGAATTATAATGGATAATTATCGTTGGGTACCTCCAAAAAAAATTTCGATCGGAATTTTCGCCCCTCAACCCCCCCCCCTTCGTCCCATCTTGGACAGTACAGCCAAAAAACGTGTTTTTTTGCGAGAAACATTCTGTATCCATGAACAGAGGGGAGAAAATTCTGGTATCACGCGAAATGAGTAGGGGAAGCCTGGGCCTTTCAAAATGATTTTTTTTCAAAATTTTCTATAATTGTGGTGGGGGTGAAATTGACATAAGAAAACTTTGAACTGTCACTGCAGTTCCAGATTGAAGGGTTGGGCACAAAAACTGTTTTCACCAAAATGATGTCTTTTTACAAGTACTTTTTTCCTACCAATCCATAAAATTAAAATTTTACAAAAAAAAACTGAAAAATACGCGTTTTTCGCGTGTTTTTTTTGCAAAATTATGAAAAATATGCAAAAAATGCAAAGAACAAAAAATGTTGAGCGTCAAATGTCATCCTAGAAAACGTGTTTTCAAAAGGTTGTCAAAACGCTCATCTACTGAAGTTAGCAAGGATTGTAATCATGAGTTCTATGAATAAAAAAATACCAAAAAAATTCAAATTGAGGTCAGAGCAATGCAGATACCCTACAATTCTCACATTCTTTTCAATTTTAACACGTTTCCACAATGCTTGGAGAGAAAAAATCCTTCAAAATGAAAATCTCGCAAGTCTAACTTACAAAAAGTTACCAAGAACGGGCAAATAACCCAAAAATTGTTCAAGGAATTTCAGAAAATAGAAATTTCAATTTCAATTTTCAAAAATCTTAACAAAACTATTTTCAAATCCAAAAAATAGCATACACACGTGTTTAAAAAATCTTACCAAAATTCAAAAACTTTGAAAAAAATTCCAAAATTGTACTAAAAAGTCATCTAAAATTCGTTCTATGTAGATCATGGATTGGTTCAAAATCAGATTAAAGTGAATGAAAAAAAGTGATTCCAAAAATAGCCGAATGATATATTGTACAATTTATATTTTTCAATGTAAATTACAAACCACAAAAAAATTGACAACTTGATCCTTTGGCTTGACAGGGAGTAGAAGAGAATTTTCGACCAAAATTGACCCATCAAGAAGTACAAATATTTTGAAAAATTAATTTTTTAGGATTTTTGAAGGTTCTTTACCCATACTAAATATTCTGAAAAAAAAGTATACGTTAAGTATCTCATCTATACTAGATAGATGTGATAAAGATAGGTATCATTTTATTTACAAGTATAAATGCTAAATGCACATTTTTTTTCTGGTCAGCATTTTTCTATTTTTAAAGAGAACTAGAAAAAATGAATAGAAAAAGAAATTGAGAGTAAAACTGTAAAATGACGAAGATTGAGTTTAAAAATGGAAAAAGCAGCACTTTTTAGACAAATTCTGACAAACGTTAGGACTTTTTGACACTTTTTGCAAAAGCTGTAGGTACTTTTAGACTATTTCGACTAACAACCTGATTGTCTATCTGTGGTTTATACATTTTGCTCATTTGAGTCACTATATTATCTGTAAAAAAATTATGTAAACTTTTGGATGCTAAAAGGCCTAGATTCTAAGGCGTCCTTAAATAAAGATTCATTCATTCATTCAAGATTTTATTGATCACTTCTGGCATGAAACAGAATTTTTTGGATATAACTTGTCAATAAAAGTCTTTGCTTACAATATTTCGTCAAAATAGTAGAGCTTGCTGATAATTTTGGCAGAAAGCAGAAGTTTTGAAAATTTTGGCTAAAAGCAGTAATTTTTTTTTTACAATAATTTATTTAGGTATTTTGGCGAAAAAAAAACAGTTTTTTTATAACTACGAAAAAAGTTAATTTTGACAATGATTTGGCAAAAAGCAGGACTTTTTAGGATAATTTTGACAAAAACAAGAATTTTTGCCAACTTAGGCAACAGGATTTTTTGAACATTTTGTCAAAAAGCAGGTTGTTTTTTTTTGGAAATTTTTACAAAAATTAGGAGTTTTTTATAATTTTGACAAAAAGGAACTTTTTTACAATTTTAACATAAACGAGATTTTTTATCAATTTAGGAAAAAACAGCATAAAGACTTCTTAGGATAATTTTGGCCAAAACAGAGATTTTCGAAATTTTGGCCACTAGCAAAGTTTTTTATGGTCATTTCCGCAAAAAATATTAGGACATTTTTGATAACGTCAAAAAAGGTATTTTTCGACAATTTTGGCAAAAAACAGAACTTTTTTTGGCAATTTTGACAAAAAATGGGATTTTTTATAATTTTTTTGAAAAAAGAAACTTCTGTACAATTTTGACAAAAATGAGACTTTTTTGACAATTATTCTGACGATAAGATTTTTTGAACATTTTGGCAAAAAATCGGTGCTTTTTTTGGCAATTTTTACAAAAAGTGAAGATTTTTTGATAATTTACATCATAATTTTCCAAATCTGGGAACAGGGTCATTTCGCCTATTTTACCTGGGAATAGGCTTTCAAATCTCTCGGGGGGGGGGGGCTAAAAATGAACTTCAGAACATATAACTTCGGTTGGTGCTTATTAGGCTCCCTCAATAAGACCAAAAACTACATCACGTGTGGTAGTGGGATTTTCACACAAGCCCAATTAACGACGCAACTTCAACTTTAAAAAAAAAATAAATAAATGAAGTTTGAGGGGGGGCGGGCAAACTACGCCTCATTTTTCAACGCTCCTAGGGCAACATAACCTCATAATTCCATCTATTCCCGTCCACGTTTGTGGTAAAATTCACGAAATACACACACGAAAATACGCGATGAAAAAATATTTCGAAATCCTCGGATTCTTCGATGTTTTCCTCGTCGATTTACATTTTTCTACCATAAAAACGCGTGTACCTTACCTACATTCTTCTCGTTTCAGCTTCGATTCTAATTTTGTATCAATTTAACAACAACGTTTCATCGTGATTATAAAAATATACAAATCGAACCGTACCGGAGCCGCGGAGCCCGACGATCTGAAGAATTCGCGATTTAAATTGCAAATCGTGCGATTACATTCGTGACTCGCGGTTACAATGATGATTTTCACCGGAAATATTTTAATTATCAAAATATAAGTAAACACCGGATTGGAAAATAATTTTCCATCGTATTGCACTCGAGATTCATTGTCGCTGTGGCTCCCTCTTCCCTCTCTTGTACCCTACAAGTCCTACTTTTATAGGACACCGCAACAGCAGTCAATCAAATCCTCTGCCTCCTCTTGTTGGACCAAAATCTACATCTATTAAATCAACATACAAAAAGGTCACCTCGGGCTTCACAGTCTTCAGTCATTTCTGCTTCGTTCGTCTGTATATTTTTGAAATTCTCAAAAAACTTCTGAAATTAATGCAAATCTCTCCTTTGATACGACAATAATACGCCGCAGGAGATTCCGCTACAAGAAGAAGAAGTATAGAAGTGCATTGCGGATAATAACAGTACGAGTGCGAGACTACTACAAGAGAGTAGCGCTGCATATAATACTCGTATTTTAGCCCAGCTTATGAATACACGTTTACAGTTGCCTATTTCTTCTCTACGTACAGTATAACCTGCATCCGGCGAAGATACACATAAAGGTAAGTAGGCCACTGCCAGAGGTGCTGCTATACACCGGTCCAGGCACCTTTAGCCGATATGCTGTAGATACGTTTAAGTATACGTACACCGAAGAATAATTTTTCTGCTTTTTATATGACCGACTAACCGAGACGAGATATTTTTTTCCGAAAATTCGCCAAGTATTTAAAAATCATCGAAAATAGCGTAATAAAATTTAACGTGATCTTCCTTCGCCTTTTCAAATGGGTATACAGAGTATAACTACGCATCATAAGTAGGTATTTTTATTACCTACTCGAGCATGTAGATCGGTTTGAATATTTAAAAAGAAAATCGATTAGTCGGTTAGATCTCCAATTTATTAACTATTCTAATCCGCGATCAATTTCCTTATTGTTGCCAGCTCGTACGTGTAAGTATTATTGAAATTGAAAAAAAATTATTTCGTAATATTAATTAGAGCAAAACCAATATCAATAATCACGTACAAATGAATTATGTCACATATAATAAATAATGATTTATGTATTATCAAGAACCGTATAGTTCGTAAATACATATGAACGACCTCAATCACATTATACTCGATCACTTTTCGTTTTATTCTCTCTTGTATACTTCTGTGCAATGGCTCACTTAGAAATCTTTTACTGTTCTTTCTATTATTCGTCGTTCTTCTCTGACTGAATCCGCTAACACGGCGCGAAATCTTCGTACAGCACACATGAATCGCGAGTTGTAAGCAAAGCACATCAAAGTTCAAATTATGTCGAATAGCTGCATCGCATTCGCAGCAACGTTGATGGCATTACAACCGGTTTCGATCGGAATTACATTACTGACATAATAATTATCGGCGAAAACTAATAATTATAATTTTAAACAATAATTAGCCGAGATTTTATCAACCCATCCAATTGGGTTTTTAGCCCGAGCCAGAGCCCGAGCCATGATCCAGCCAGGTATACCTAAAACATCAGACTGGGTGATGGCTATTTTCGCATTTTGATGTCCGTCTCAGCAGCAGACTCCGGATCAACGTTATTAGGTTATTGAGATAGACGTGTGTACCACGAAAGGCCTTAATTAACGCATCGCCAAATTCACCAATTAAGTCGTCATTATATGTATACCTAGTTTGTTCGTATATCTAAATAATAAATTTACAAATAGATACGAGGGTCGAGGAACTATGGATTGGGTTTATAAAAAAAGAAGGGAGTTAATGTCTGCAGAATTTTACCACCGAAGCTGCAGTGTTGAAGCGTAAATATCATATGCGCATGTAGACAGACAGAGAGGTAGATATCTGCAGACATTTGTACTTGAAGAATCTTTCAAATGTGGAGAGATTTTCAACGGTGATAGGTGTTATGTAATTTTCCTTTCGGATGTCGAGATTTATTGCATCCGAAATAAGGTGCAGGTAGGATACACTCGTACGTATGTGTATTGTGTATGGACTGTGGAGGATGCGCAGAATTTAGATATTTATCTCGTATACTATGCGTTGTGTACACATACACAGAGATAGAGAAGAAGCAGTGTGGATAGTCTCGAAATGATGGTCCATCGTATATATACAATTGCATATTGATTTCAAGTTTTCTCAACGTTACTGGAGGTGATTAATGGTGAGCTTGGATTGAGAATAGAAGATATTGCGGCGATGTTGAGGATGTTGAAAAATCAGAGCTGGGGAATGCGATGAGCTGATTTTGTTTACCGAGCTCGTATATTTTAAGCGATGTTGAAAAGTGTTCATTCAGTTGCAATCGGTCAAGTATATAACCATGAGATTTTTTCTACGATGAAATGTTTCGTAGGTATATGAATTGGAACGATGTGAATTTGATTTGGATAAAGTTGGAGATACTCGTAGTTTGTCTCAAGCGTTTTGATGTAGTTTAAATACTTAATTTTAAAATTTGAAGGATGATTCAAATATTCGAATGGGAGAGGGAAAGAAGAGAGGGTTAAGAAGACTTTCATTTCAGGAAACTGCGAAAGCAGGGCATTATTCAGACGTGAACTGGGTCGGTTTGGGATCTGGCTAATGCACCGAATAGGGCCCTGAAAATTTTATCTCTCTCCTTCGGAATCTTCCTCTTCCTGTTTTTTCTCAAGTTTGGATACAAGAATGCTAGTTATGCAATTGACTTTTGTTTATGCTTTTTTATTCAATTTCGCAAAAAATAAGTCGAATTGACAGGAACAAAACTAGAGATTTTTAGGGAGGAGGGGGGGAGGGGGTGAGAAATTTTCGATATCGGTATGAGAAAAAAAATATCAATTTTTCCAAATAAGATGACGAGTTTCTAAAATGAAATAAAAGATGAAATGTCAATTTTAACAATTATCAGATCCAAGTATATCCTTCGAATCCAAAGGAGATCTCATCAGATCAGAGTTTTAATCAGATTAGATCTGCTTGGACTTGATCAGATCTAATCATCCCCCCACAGATGAGGAAAAAATTGACAAAATGGGCTGAAACTGAAGTAAAATTCACTAGCAATAAAATAATTCATGCAAGGAAAAAAAAAAAAAAAAAGGGTTTAAGTAACTACATAATAAGCAATTTCTGGTTTAAAAAAAGCAACACATTAGGACAGTTTTTGAAAATGAGTGAGACTTTTTGGAATTTCTTGCAAAAAAAAAAAATAGTAATTTTTGGAAAAAAAAGCAAAATTTTTTGCTACTTTTGGCAGAAAACAAAACTTTGACAACATTTCTGGCAAAAGGTAGGGTTTTTTGAAACATTGTTGACAATTTTTCTAAGAACCGAGAATTTTTTGCCAATAAAATTTGCAAAATGCAAGACTTTGGCCATTTCTGCAAAAAGCATGACTTTTTAAAAATTATTGGCAAAAAGTGAGATTTTTGGGTAATTTCTGTAAAAAAAAAAAAGAGTGAGACTTACAAGGGAAGTACCCCAGGTGACATGCACCAATTTAATGATTCTTGCACTATTGGATAGAGGACATCGAACATAGTCTACCACAAAATTTTCAGCTGCTGAAGTTGATATTTCGATTTTTCAGAGCAATTTTTCGATTTTCACATAGCAATTGTGAAAATCAAAAAATCGGCCAATTTTGAAAAATTGGCCAAATATAGTCGGCGCAGGTCGTATATCGAAACCTTCAATATTCTTTGGGCATTTCAATACATATGATGAGACTAGCCCACGGTGAAATTTTCAGCTGCTGAAGTTGATATTTGACCCTTCCAGGGCGATTTTCAAAAATTGGCCAAAAATGGTCGGCGGAGGTCACATACCAAAACCTTCAATATTATTTGGGCATTTCAATACATATTATGAGACTAGCCCACGGTGAAATTTTCAGCTGCTGAAGTTAATATTTGAGCACTACAGGGCGATTTTTTGATTTTCACAATTGCTATGTGAAAATCGAAAAATTGCTCTGAAAAATCGAAATATCAACTTCAGCAGCTGAAAATTTTGTGGTAGACCATGTTCGATGTCCTCTATCCAATGGTGGAAGAATCATTAAAATCGGTGCATGTCACCTGGGGCACTTCCCTTGTTAGTCACATTATTCGTTTTAACCCTTAAAGACCCAGGCTAATCCTGAGATGTTGGGTGAAAATGCTTTCAATTTCCTGAATTAGATCATCACAAGCATCACTTTAACCCACAGTTTGCCCCCCAGCCAGCCCCTTAAAGCTGTCTCGTAAAAGCCATACCGATTTATTTAATTTTCCTTGAAAACTGAGAAAGCAAAAACCCCAATGAGGTCAATCATGGAACTGAATGATATAGTATCATTAGGTGTACTGAATGAGTGAAAGCATATCCCCAAAGAACACCCCACCCCTTTTTGGGGGTCAAATTTTCAAAAAAGTTGGGATAAAAAAATTGGACCCATGCTCCATTTTTGGATAAACATATTGATGGTAGACCCTTCACAAAATGAAATCATGAAAGGTGTGAAAATGGTGGACCAGAGCGATTTTTTGAAAATTTGATTCACTTGTCTCGATAAAAACCCGAAAAAACAGAGCATGAATACGCAAAGTACATAATATGGGAAATATTATCAAGTAGGCTTGAAATGACAGAAACAAGAATTGAAAGGAACACAGATGCTTTTAACAGCACATAAGTTCAGATAATCTACAATCCACCCATCAAATCTGTTTATCACTCCGTGGATATTCTTTCTCGATATTTGTCACCAAATAGTTACATCCTACAAAGGTTAGCAGTACGATTGTTTTTCTGCAGAAATATCGAAATAGGTTTATCTACCACTTTGAAAAGCTTTACACAGTCAAATTGCAGCACTCCCTGGCATTTCATAATGTTCAAGCATTCATGAAGAAGTCACTATCCCTCCTCGATCATAGATAATGTACCCACTTGACAATAGATTTGCCGCTTTCAGCCGAAACGCCGGCTACTTTTAAGAAAACAGCTACTTAAACAGCCAGCGAATTGCAGTTTTTTTTTATTTGCCGAATCGCCGGTTCTCCCTAGTGAAAAGATGATGAACACTTGGTGTTTGAAAAGCTTTGCACTAATAAATAGTAAAAACTGAGAAGCAAGAGTTATTTCTTCCTAATCTTTCAACTGTTGTTCAACCACAACTCTGAACTTTTGAATGTTTTGAGAAATTCCTGCTGAAGTTGATATTCTTTCTCGATATTTGTCAACAAATAATTACATCCCGCAAAAGGTTGGTGGTACGATTGTTTTTCTGCAGAAGTATCGAAATAGGCTTATCTACCACTTCGAAAAGCTTTACACTGTCAAATTGCAGCTGTTTCTGGCATTTCATAATGTTGAAGCATTCATGAAGAAGTCACTATCCCTCCCCGATCATTGATAGTGAAGTTGTACATCTTGAAAATTGCTTGAGCAGAATTTGTTGTTTCCAATCATGAGAGTTGTGGTTGAACAACAGTTGAAAGCTTTTTACTGAATCTCAAATCCCCTGAATCCTGTAGTCATAAGCTAGACACAATCTCATGATTATAAACGACGACTTCTGCTCGTGCAATTTTCATGATGTAGAACTACATTATCTATGATCGAGGAGGGATAGTGACTTCTTCATGAATGCTTGAACATTATGAAATGCCAGGGAGTGCTGCAATTTGACTGTGTAAAGCTTTTCAAAGTGGTAGATAAACCTATTTCGATATTTCTGCAGAAAAACAATCGTACTGCTAACCTTTGTAGGATGTAACTATTTGGTGACAAATATCGAGAAAGAATATCCACGGAGTGATAAACAGATTTGATGGGTGGATTGTAGATTATCTGAACTTATGTGCTGTTAAAAGCATCTGTGTTCCTTTCAATTCTTGTTTCTGTCATTTCAAGCCTACTTGATAATATTTCCCATATTATGTACTTTGCGTATTCATGCTCTGTTTTTTCAGGTTTTTATCGAGACAAGTGAATCAAATTTTCAAAAAATCGCTCTGGTCCACCATTTTCACACCTTTCATGATTTTATTTTGTGAAGGGTCTACCATCAATATGTTTATCCAAAAATGGAGCATGGGTCCAATTTTTTTATCCCAACTTTTTTGAAAATTTGACCCCCAAAAAAGGGTGGGGTGTTCTTTGGGGATATGCTTTCACTCATTCAGTACACCTAATGATACTATACGTATCATTCAGTTCCATGATTGACCTCATTGGGGTTTTTACTTTCTTGGTTTTCAAGGAAAATTAAATAAATCGGTACGGCTTTTACGAGACAGCTTTAAGGGGCTGGCTGGGGGGCAAACTGTGGGTTAAAGTGATGCTTGTGATGATCTAATTCAGGAAATTGAAAGCATTTTCACCCAACATCTCAGGATTAGCCTGGGTCTTTAAGGGTTAAAATGAGAATTTTTATCGAAAAAAAAAAAAAAAAAAACATTAACAATTTTGGCAAAAAACAAGGCTGTCATGCAATTATATGACAACAAAGTGATGTTTTTTTTGCAATTTTTGTCAAAAAAGTTGGTCTATTTTGCAATTTTTTTAACAAGAAGTGGGACGTTTCGGTAATTTTGGGAAGAATACTTGATTTTTTATCTCAATTTTTTTGTTGGGGGGGGGATGAGATTTTTTACCAGTTTTGCTAAAAAACGAGACTTTTATAATTTTAGCAAAAAGGAAGACTTTTTTGGAAATTACGGTATTGGCAAAAAAGTCATACTTTTTCACAGTTTCTATCAAAAAACGAAATTCGGAAAAATTTGATTATCAAAAATTTCAAAAAAAGACGTAACCTTATAGTAATTAAAAGTTACGTTTAGTAACTTCAGTAACTTGATTACTTCAAAAGTAACCGAGTACGAGCCTTGCACAGTTTCAAATTTGAAAGTACTCATCGCCCATCCGGAGGGGAAAACATTGACTGGAAAATATAAATTTTCCTCACGTCTATTTGGTTATTGAGCTATGACTCAAGTTGTCAAGCTCTAACGTATTTTTAAAAAAATTAAACATTTGAAATTTCTGCAATTTCCCATTCGTTAACCTTTGAGCAAACTTTTCGACCTTTCTTTACCACTTGTCGATATAAAATTCAATTTCTATGACCTTTTCTCACTATCAACCACTCTACCATTTTGCCATTTTTTTGGGCATTTTAATCGATCAATTTTTATGATGTTCTAATTTGTAAGATGCTTATTGCAATAGAACTTACTCATTTTTAACCGGACAGACACAGATTAATTCTGATGAAAGAACTTTGATACTCACCTAAAACAAAATAAAAAACAAATTGTGGGTTAGCGATTGTAAATTAAAATTAAAATAGGTAGCTAATAAAAATTGAAATTACTCGAGTGGATCAGCAAAACATTTTTTTAAATTATTTTTCATTTGAAATAGGTATTATTCATTATTTCTCCCATTACGAAAATACCTATTGGTAAATATATTCTAAACATAATAGGTAGGGAACTACGAGAGAAAATTCGTTAGCAAATATTTTCAGCGAATTCATTCTGCATTCATTAATATTCAAGTACCTATTTCAGTAGATTTCAAAATCGCATCAAGTTTTCCTTCTTCTCCGAAAACACTTCAATCGTCATCACCCCCCCCCCCGGTCTCAAAAAAATCACCGGAAAAATTCCCATCACGCCACATGAATTCCAAACTATAAAACATCGCACCTCGATAATTAGTTTCAATTAGCCCATCATCGAATCGAATACCATAAGTAACTCGAACTCCAACCCAGCAGCAGTTCGAGGAATACCAAGATGTGACAAAAGGTAGGCATACCAAAACGACGCAATTGAAAAAAGTAAAACTTGGCAATAATTACTTTGATAACCTTGCCATTGTCTTCCGAAATCACAACCATAAAATTAAATTCGATCAAAACTAGCGATTCGCGATCGTATACTCAGTTCGCTTTCAATGTGGCAAGTAGATCGAACGTCGAAGACTTCGCAATGCAAAGCCTTCTGCCTGAACGTATTTCGAAGATTTTTGTAATCTTCCCAGAGTCACTTTCACTACAGCAATTTCATCCAATAATTAATTTTTTTCTTCTCTCAACCACCGTCGATAAACTATCGAATATTTTACAAATGGTTTCATCTTCATCTTATATTACAGCAATAAGTACGAATCCACCATTGATCAATGTTTCGAGCTGAGAGCTGCGTTTTGGTGCACACATAATAAGTGTATAATGATACTTTAAAACAAGTAAAGTAAAATTAATAACCTTGTTTTTTTCGAGAAGCCTTCGACAACAAAAATGGACAAATTTTTTTTTTCGGTGGATGTTACGTAATTACCCACATATATTTGGCATATGCCCAGCTGCAAGCAACTACAACCATCAATATTCGTTTAATTATGACAACTTTCGTGTATGTACCTACAAACCGCGCGAAGATGATCCTCACGTCTGTTTACCTTAACGTAGGGTTCAAATAGATATTTCTAATTACCTAATTTAACCAGATAGCTTTTACTTTTCAACAACCAATCGGTTGGCTTCAAGTTCAACATGCAATAAACGCCCAGAAGACAAAAAAAAAAATCGTAAGTTTGTTGATGATCTATGACGACATACCCTGTTAGGAGAAGTGCCCCTCTTAGCTCATCTTCGTACATTTGTGTATGTATTTCTTCGACGATGAGAAAATATGAAAACCATTTTGCAAGCTTTAATAATTGTTCTCGACCGTGTGAATGATTCGAGCTACTGGATTGAAAGAAAAAACCTAGCTAGAGGCAGGAAATACGCTAGGTACATAGAAACTCCATTCGTAGATGGGTAATATTAACGGCAGAGAATACGGTACAGCTCGTATTTATATATGAAATATTTACACAAATGCGACAGTCCTTCGTGGTGTATAGACACTATCGTCAATTTGTCAAACAACTCGATTCAATTTAACGGTATCTCGTGTAAGGTAATTTGTCCGCAGAATGTGCGGTCATCCTGTAAACAGCATATTCAACCTTTTAATCGTACTCGCGACTTCTTATATACGTGGGTAAATACGTAAATGTAATTAAACCAAAACTATTTCTAAAAGGGTTAACGAACGGTGTAGGTATTAAAAAATGCATCCTATCCGGCGCAGAACAAGGGGGAGGGGAAACATTTAGTGTTTTGTAGTAAATTTACAACTGCGTGTCCATGGGAATAGTAATAGAGTATAGCCTGACTCTTTTTTTTTTCCACAGACATTTTCTCAGTCATCGTTCAATGTCAACAATTCTATCCATAATCTTAGCATTGGTTCCGCGATTGATTTCGTAGCGAGCTGTACACGACGATGACTCGATGAATCTTGGAAATTATTCGACGCTGGTCATGGTATCTCGCCGAATCAGGTCAGTGTACATATCGATCATCGTTCGTAGCACTCGACGACGATGCCCGCAATCGTAATCGCAATCGTAATTGTGTGTACTGGTTCATCGAATTTCCTCTATGACTATTCGACAAGATTACCAGTACTCGAGACAAGGTGCTATTGGCGAGGATCATCATCGCATCTCTCAGCTGTGTGCAGATACCAGTCATCATGGCGGGGTTATTGTCGTTGGGATGTCTGCAAGTACTAAGACGCGAACATGGCTAACATTACACGCGAGGTTAACGATAGAATAATTATTTAACGTTTAACATTTCGACCCAAATTTAACGCGGTTCTCTAACGCGATTATCTTTCTTCTTATTACCGCTCGTTATCGGCTTGTTATTACGTATAGTAATAGGTCTAAGTACCTAGGTAGATTTTTTTTTCACCAGATTCATTTCTTTCGGCGAGCCGCGTGTTTAATTCGCGCTGTCTAGGTTTAGTAGGTGCCTCTCTTTACCTATGAGATAAACGTGTGTAGGTGTGCTCGTTAAATTAACAGAGAGAGGCGGAGGTGGCGGCGGTGGTGTTCCGGTAGCTCGAGTATGTAGTTATGAAGTACGAAAGGTACCTACGGTATACGATCTGAATTAGGTTCGAGTAGTTTTCAAGAGTTCATTACATTCTTCAAAGCATAAATAGCCATCAAATTGCCTCCAGTTGAAAAATTTAATGCAACGATACAATCGTACCCACCCCAATAATAGTTCCATTGAAAAATTCAGTCTGTGAGAAGGTACAGTGACCGTTTAAAAACCCGAATTGCACGAAAGCACGAAAGTGGAGCGCGCAAAAAGGGGTGGAAAAAATTGTATCCATGCGTTCAACCACACCACACTTCTCTCCAGCTACTACGTATCTCGATCGTATAGTTGGTCATTAAGGTGAAATTATCCCATCAATGAAATCGACAAGTAAATATTTCGTTTAGTGTGTGATCAAAAATGACGAAAAGAAACGGCAGAGTTTTATAGCCATCATATCGATATTATTATTATAATTAAATATTCATTGATTACCGGTTATTTTGGAGACTCCTGAGGGAACGAAACGCCCTGTTACAAATTAAATGCTATTTTCTGTTTCATCAACGTCCAATTCACAAGCAACACTGACTCAATTAAGGTCTAGATGGGCTTTATTTTTAATAACTGCTATCTGAGAAAAATTTTAAAAAAGAGGGGGGGTTTAAAAACATCGCTATCATTTCAATTTTTCATGAGCAAAACATTTTGCAAACACTTCACAATTTTTGTTACGACATTTTCCAGTATTGGGGGGGGGGGGGATGACGAGAGTTGACAATATCAATTCTTTGTTTTTCAAATTTTTTAGCTTGTTTCAGTGTTTTTAATGAAATTATTATCAGGGATGAAAAGCTAGCCGAAAGCTCAAAGCCGAAATCTGAAAGCCAAGCAGATTTTCGCACTAAGCCAAAAGCTAAAAGTTTGCAAGTTTCATTTTTTCCAGTCAAAAGCTAGCCAAAAGTTTATTTTTTTTGGCTTTTTCAAAGGCTTTTTTGCAGAATTTACTTAATTCTCTAAATTCAGAAGAAATAAAAAAAATAAAAAAAATTTCATATAATTTTATTTAAATGTGATTTAATGAAATGAAAAAAAAAAAGAAAATAATTCTAGCAATGATTATTCTTTATTATCATTAATTATGAAATCAATGTACCTGATCTAATTTTTAATCCCCTTTTTTTGTAAATTGGTGGTGTATCAGCTAAAAGTTTAAAGTAAAAGCTTAAAACCAAAAGTTTAAACCTAAAAGCTAATTAAATATAGCTGAAAGCCGTTAAATTGAAAATATAGGGAAAGCCATTGGAAGCCAAAAATTTGGCTAAAGCAAGCCTTAAAAATCGAAATAGCCAAAAGTTTAAATTTTGAAATTTCAAGCTAAAAACCAAAAGCTGAAGTTTCATTTTAAGGCTTTTCATCCCTGATTATTATCATACTTTTTCAACATAATTGTTCTAAAAAAAAAAAAAAAAAAAAAAAAATGCAAATTAATTCATTGAAAAAAGCGAAACGAGGCATGACAATTTTTCAGCTAAGAATCTCAAAAGAATCACTTTTATCGTACTAAAATTCTTGAATGGTTTGTTATTCAAAAAAAAAAAAAAGATTCTTATAAATATTTTTTAAAAATGACTTGCAGCGAAGAAAAGAAAGTACAAAATGAATGAAAATTTTTGTACTTTTCTACCTGCTAAAGACTATTTTTATAGAAAATTTTTTCATCAGTCAGTTGAAATTTTTTTTTTCAAAATTCAACAAAAATAGGAAATAAATTAAGTCTGATTGAAAAAAAAGCAAAAGCAAGACACTTTGATGAATTTGATAAAAAAAGGGACAAAAGCAGGATTAATAGAACCGTTGGACACTCAGTCATTATTCAATTTTTAAAAAAATAGCGAATGGCTGAGATCCACCAGGGAGCCTTAAAGTTCAAAATTAATATTTTTCCAGCCCTCGCTGCACCTTGAGCGCAGTGTTTCTCAGATTTGTTCACTCTCCCCTTCACAGAATGTACCATAAACATTTGGAAGTAGTATTTCCCAAAACCACCACCCCTCTTCGCAGGTGTTCTCAACTTTGGAGGCTGTTTTTCAGATTTTTATTATCATTTTCTTCTCATCTTCCAGTCCGAAAAAATTCCCTCTCAAAATTTGTAAGTATTTTTCAAATACTTCGTCTCACTGATGAACGCACCTTCAAAATTTCAGAGTTCTCTCAAATTTCAACTCCTCCCCGTCACAAAATTCTCCTCTCCCACCCTTCTCGAAAACATTTTCTCATATTTTCACTTTCCCTCTCTCCCTCCTAGCTTTCGAAATGCACTCTATTGTAATTTTCAAGTGTTAATACCTTCTCTCTCATTCTTCAGAATATCTTCGGTCTCTTTAGAAAATCGTTTTCAAATTTCAACATTCCTTCCCCTTCGACACAAAAAATTTTATGAGGAGAATTTTTCAGATTCTTTTCCCTATTCCTCAAAAATGTGCTCGTTCTCAACGTTTGGGAGTTATTTGATTTTTTATAACATTCCCCTCGCCCCCCCCCCAAACAGTGCTCTTGAGTTTGTAAAATAATTCAAATTTCAATTAAACCTTGATACTGGTACTTGAGACGCAGATGCTAAAAAAAATTGACATAGGAGGAAGAAAATGAACGAAAATTAACCAACGTTTAATCGTAAAAACAATTAGGTAGGTAATGGAGTGAAATATTAACCATGCAAATTGAGGAAAATCAAAACGGAACACGAAGAGTTGCCATTTTCAAGGCAAATAGTAGGTACATAACTATGTAGCTTTAAATGTACTCAACTTCTTTCTTTTTTTTTACTTTAATATAATTTACGATAAGAAATGTAGGACTTTTTCCACAAATTTTCAGGAGTCGGGGAGGGGGGAGGGAGGAGCTCACGATTAGGTTTTTGATAATTTTTAAATATTTTTTGAATATTTGAAATCATATTTCAAGTTGAAAATATCGAATTTATTTTCGATAAATTTAGCTTGATTTAAATAGTTTAATATTCAACCTCTTGGAGTTTTTCCCTTTAAAAAATTGTTTCAAAAGATTATATCAGATTTTCCAGTTGTGATATTTCTTCCTTGTTTTATGAACACATTTGTAGAATTTCTTTTTTACCTATGGGAAGACTGAGTTACCTGTATCCCCCTACAGAAAAACCTTGGACAGTGGCTCCGTCAAAAAATGAACTCAACTTTCTACGTTGTTTTTTTCTTCAAAGTTTGCTAATTAAATTACGAGTTTTTATCAAGAAAATTATGCCAGTGGTGATCAAAGAATTCCAGGTGAAGAAATCTGAATTTCATTTTCTGAATTCGAATTTGAAAACTAAAAAATGATTCAATAGTTGGTAAAATATGTAGGGAATTATTGAAATGAAAAAAATAAAAATATTATAGGTACTCATAAATTTAAAAAAAAAAAAAAAATGGTGCATCACTGATGATGTGACAAATGAAAAATATTTGGCCACCGCATAAAAGTTGAAAATTATTGTTATTAAAAAAATAGGAAATTTTGATTAGGGAGCCAAAATTTAAAAATGTTTCAAGTCTTATGTTTTTACCCATATACTAAAGAGAAAGATGCGTAGATTTTTTCAATAAATATTATCAAGCTCAACAAGTTTTATCGATTGAGTCCAGAACTTTTCCTTGATTTTATGGGTTGTAGCTTTCATAGCATATGCAGACGAAATGTACATATAGAAGCACTGATATGACATCATACAACGAAATCATTGAACAGTACCTATAATGCTGAAAAAAACTACATCGAATGAATAAAGAAACGAATAGGAACTGGAACTTTAAAAACTTCAATTTTACGCAGCTTCTTCAACAGTACATTCGAACATAATCCTCAATCAGCTCGACTTGCACTTGAAGTGAGTACAAAATGATTCTATAATTTGATTTTGAGCTTCATCACGAGTAGTCTCTGTTTCGGTAAAATGTACGAAATTTCTAATTTGCCACTATATTACCTCGCTGAAATTAAATTCATTTCAAATTCGAACATTTTTCCGGGGCACTGAACCCCTTCAAATACTAAAATGTACGCAACCTATCGAACAGATTTGCAGAAAACACCTGAAAACCGACTAGAAATCTAACTATGAATGAAACCGTGCACATAAGTACATATTACATATTAAATTTTGACCACTAAGAAATCATGTAGGTACACGTTTGCGATAAGTTTGATGGTGCAAAGTGCATGAAACTGTTTGCAAACCAGCTAACACACAATGCATCTACCTATCTAATTAAAGAGCTATTTTCGTACACTTTTGCTCGCCAATCGCCTTGCATAGTGTATTATCGTACTTTATCAACTGCTAAAATCATACGAATAACTAAGAAATGGGTGCCCCTCTCGACTGCTGGTTTTCTAATATCACCATCGCCAGTCTCGCATACAATTAGCATTTAAAAATGTTCTAATTGGTTTTTATCAATGCTGTGCGCGTTAACAAAAATTATCGACTTTATTTAGCGATATTAACAAAATACCAACGAGTAATGCAGATAAGAAACCCAGAAAAAAGTTCTTTTGAATATACTGTACAATACGAATGTAAATGACGCATAAGGGGTGGTAGTCGAATCGTTGGAGATATTGACGTTGAAACTGGTTCGCAGAATCGCCTTATTCGTTTTAGTTACAGATGTGAAATAAGTTAATATCTATCAATGTGAATTTGCAGTGTTTCTCTTTCTATAGTGATTTCAACCATGTTACTCGTGAAAAAGCGCTGATATTGTTTTTGTAAGTACCTGCATTTATGCTAATTTTTTGCTAATTTTTAATTATTAAAATGTAAGTAGGTGATAAAAATATCGAATAGGAGACATAATTAATATTTAAGGTTGCATGAGCTGTCGTCAAAAAAATTCCATTGTAATTTGAATCATTATTCTGCGTCATCGAAGGTGACTTTTTTTCAAGAAATTGTTTTAGTCTAAGCAGATCTTACAGGGTAAATGCTCGGAAAATATTTTCGAAGCATTTCCTTTTGGCAATTTTTTCATGCGTTGGAGGTTATTTTTTCATAAGTTTTACTTAAATTTTGCTAGATCCATATTTGACTTGAATTTTTGAACGTATATTTTCGTATTCGTTAGAGGTGGGACGATTTTTTCCTTTGTTCTGGGAAACAGAAAAAAAGAACTGAAAAAAATTGTAGTTACCTAGATCCTAGAATGATGCCAATGAAAATGGTTCATTTTTGGACGATAATCCTAATCTCCTCTTTTTGGAAACATATTAAAATGTACCTAAACGAACCTACTTAATGCTTATCGATCCATACTTATACTGGGAAAAAAGTATCTCAAGTGATTCTTATAATAGTCCCCTTTTTGAGAAAATTGCACAATTTCCATAATTTTTCTTACTCAACTGAAATGTTGAGAACATTTTTCTTTAGAAAAATTTTCAACTCAGAAAAGAAAGCACCCACCTGTTTTTAATCACCAGAAAACCAGAAAACTTTTTAGAGACAAATAAAAATCGCAAAAGTATGGAAAAATACACTACTTATTTCCATTTTCCAATTTTTGGCAAACGAACATTTTTCAAAATCCAAGGACTCATTTGCCACGAAAAATTCAAAGTTTATTCAAATTGAGGTAGAAAGCTGGAATTTGGTTTACTGTCCATTTTCAACTTCGTGAACCGATTGGTGGTGATTTCGAGTCGTTTTGGAGCCTCCAGAAAATTTTAGAGGATTCCAGTTTTGGAAAAATTTCTTTAAAAAGGGTCAAAATTCAATCCAACATCTGTAAACTCAAACAAACCTTTTTTTTGTGACCCAGAAATCTTCAAAAATCCTTTCTGATGGTTCAAATCTAAATTTTCCTCTTGTGATTAGATAATTAGGATTGATCTCAAAAAAAAAAACCTGAAAATATTGACTACGTTCAATGAAGATCTTCATTTTGAGTTGAAATTCACTCAGAAAACATTTTGGCTTCGGAGGTGCCCCTGGAGCGGTGATATGAGTCCTCAAAGAAAGGGAATTTTCGTTTTTTTTAAACTGGTTTTTTGCTTTACCCCTCCCCCCTTCTCCCCACCCCACATCAAACCTTTTTGGGGAAAATAGCCCAGTCCCAAGAGATAGTGTACCTATTATTTGAGATTCTTGATCCACCTAGGCCATTGCCACCAAAAACCAAGGACATCTTTCGAGTTCTACTGAGCGATTGAAAATTTGCAAATCGTTTATTTTTGGGTAAATTCGTGCTTTGAAAATTTTTTCTTCGCAAATATTTTGCAATAATGAAGCCAAAACGTGGAAAAATATCATTTCTGAACCTAGGAAAATATGTATTTCGGAATTCAGTGGTTCTAATTTTTTGGTTATTCAGGAGAGAAAATTTTCAAAACTTGAATTTACCCAATAAAAATGAGTAAAACCACTAATCAGTTGAACCAAGTTTCAGCCTTTTCAAGTGTCCTAGATTTTTGTGAGAAACGAATTTTTCAATTTTTTTTTTAAATCGCAAAAGAAAATATTGGATTTGAACAAGAAAAAAAAGTATTTTGAAAATTGACGCCTAAATCAATCGAAAGGGTCACAAATACGATAAATCTGAATTCGCATGAGCTGAATTTAATCTTTATTCAATTTTTTTTACGACAACTTTTCCAAAATTTAAAAATCCAGAAATTCGCTGGAAGTTTCAGAACGACTCAAAACCACTTTTGATTGATTTTGAAGGTCAAAAATAGGATACGAATCAAAAAATATGATGAAATAGTTGCTCCATGATGAGATGCTAGAAAGATGAATGATTTTCCCCATATTTTTCGGTGCCATTCTGCAGTTTTTCCTCTCCCCCTTTTCTGCCCATCTGCCTTTTTTTTACTTTCACCAGTATTTGCATAAAATACTGAAGAACAAAATCTTCATAAATTGGAATTTTCCCCTCAAATAACTGGGCTAGCATTTGAATAAAATTTTGTTTTTTTTTCACAAATTGTAGCCACAAATTCATTAAAATTATCACCTTCCTCGGAAATCTCCCAATGTTGAACAGGGCAGCAAGGCATCTATGCACCTTGTTACTCGTATTATTTTCTTCTCTCATAAGATAATCTATCAACTTTTTCTCAAAACCAAATCAATATTACCAACTTTTTCAAAAACCATGTTCCAGATTTGACACTTCAATTTTGTTTCAGTTTGAAGATACGTTTCGCTAAAAATCCAACATGTCCGTGGTGGAGTTGGTAAAGAATTTCAAGACAATAATAAAAGTACCCAGTTTGATCGACAAACCAATCACTGACAATACAGTTTTCCGACTTCATTACCGAACTACGACGTTAATTTTCTTCTCCTGTTGCGTATTCGTGACAGCTTACACGCTATTTGGTGAGTAAATCTACGAATACCGAGTAGGTACTCAGGCAGGTATATTATGATTCGAGCAGATTTTATTTCAACATCATCAAATTCCAGGTGATCCAATTCAATGTATAGGAGACACCACAGATGATGGTAAACTCAAAGTAGCGAATACTTTTTGTTACTTGGGGTACACGTATACCATACCAACAAATCGATATGGAAATGAGAAACTCGATGGATTAGGGCCAAAAGAACATGGTGATAAAGTGAAATATCATAATTATTATCGATGGATTCCGTTGATGCTGTTTTTACAAGTGAGTTTGTTAATATATAATCAATAGATTCACAATTTTTTCGAAATGGCTATAATATAAAAAACATTCTTCTTAATTTTTCAAAAAAAAAGCTAAGGAATAATATTACTTTATTAACTTGTGAAACTGTACACTTTCAAAAGAACCAACTCGTCGGTGTGAATTTTCTATGAAATATGCAATCATTTGTTTTCTGGGAATAATGGGATTTATAATTTCAACATCTTTTTCTCTGAATCAATTCACTGACGAGATAAAACGTGAAAACCCCAAAGATAAGACGCATAATTCACCTGAAATAATAACACTAACAATCAGACATTCGTTTGTTGAAAATTTCTGTTGAATTTTCCTTCAAAATATTTTCCCACGAAACCAAAAATTGCAGTTTAAAGTCAAACTTTAAAAACACAGAGCACCAAAAGAATAGGTTTTTGTAGATTTTGACTTCGATGGTCCTGAAATCTGAAGCCTTTTTCTGCGAATCATTCCAAGCCAACACTTGACAACATATTTGAATACGTTAAGTCAAAAAAATTCCCATCAATATCTACGCATTTTGATTTTCAGGGTGCTTTATTCTACGTACCACATTGGATTTGGAAAAACTGGGAAGACAAAAAAATTATCCATCTGACTGCAGGCATACGAGGTCCAGTGGTAGAAGTCAAACCTGACGATAAGAATAAATTGAAGATTTTGGCGAAATACATGGTCCAATCATTACACACTCACAATTCTTACGCGAATACGTTTATTTTTTGCGAAATCCTCAATTTTATCAACGTGGTACGTACAATTCATCGTTCATCATCGCCATTTATAAGGTATTTTTTGTTAATTTCATCAAAATGGGGAACGGATTTGTTATTTTAGGTCTTGAATATATACCTGATCGATTCATTTCTGAACAACGAATTCACAACGTATGGCACTAGGGTATTGGAATTCACGGATACTCCTCAAGAAAACAGAACGGACCCGATGATCGAAATTTTTCCACGATTGACTAAATGCGATTTCCACAAAGTTGGTCCGAGCGGAAACGTTCAAAATTTCGATTTCCTTTGCGTTCTCGCTTTGAACAACCTTAACGAGAAAATTTACATATTTTTATGGTACATTTTTAGACGCTGTTTTCTAATTTTATGAGGTTCAAGTTACGAGTACCTAATATATTGGGCGTAATTAACGACGGATTGCTCTATTTTCACAGGTTTTGGTTAATCATACTGGCTTGCATTTCCGTATTACCCATCCTATACAGCGTAGTAGTATACCTATCGCCTTTAGTACGCGGATATATTTTAACAAGGTATTACATTTTGGGAGGAAAATCCAGAATACAAGATGTTGCTAGGAAAACTCAAGTGAGTAAAATTTCGTAAAATCAGCAATGATTGATGAAAAGTGAGAAAATCGAACATACCTAATCGACTTCAATATAAATATTACAGATCGGAGACTTCTTCATATGGGATCTATTGGGTAAAAACATGAGCTCCAAGTACTACCGTGAGTTTATAAACGAGTTACACGCATTATTAATGGAGAGAGATACACCCGACAAACTTCACTACCCTTACCTCTCTGCAAACGAGGATGATACAAAATTTTGATGGTAAAATAGGCCTAATCGAGTAGGTGGAGATTTTTTTTAAATATGTGTAAGTGTTCAAAAGTTTATTTTATTACGTGAATTTTATGTATAATTTTTTAATGTTAATATTTTATATGAGTTTCTTAACGAAACTATTCGATTTCTTAATTCAGTATCAAGTAATGAATTCTAGAAAATATTATTAGGTGATAATCATGTTGTATTTGTAAGCAAATCGGAAAACGATTTATTCTAAAAATTATGAATAGGTAATTGTATAGTCTAATGGTACTATTAGAACATCTCGAACGCAATAAAGCAATTTGTGAATGATACATGGTCCAATATAATTTAAAACAACCAGAAAATTAATTAGGTAACACAAACTTGATGGAGGGAAAATGAAATAAAGTATTTTTTCAAGAAAACTTTACCAAATAGGGTTCTGAAATTTAACTCGTTTAGAAAATTTTTTTTTCAATGTTTTCAAAATTTTCAACTTTGTCCAACAGTTTATGAACCTCTTAACTGGGTTGTGAAAAATAAAAATCCATTGACAACCTTTTTGTACTGGGGACATACAACAATTCAAATTGCAACCCAAAATGGACTCAATTGAAGTTCCATATGCTAAAAAATTATGAATACTCAAGTAAAATCATTTTTTATCATTTTTTGAATTTACAAAAAATTGACTCATTCAAAGGAAATATTTCATCTCGATATCTTTAAAAATGACTGAAACTAAATTCGAATTCAATCTCTCATGGTAAAAACAATTTCTGGGCAACCCAAGTTCATTGATTTAAAGTCAAAGAAACAAAAAAATTCTATAAAAAAGCTGATCTTCCAATTTTTGCTCGAAATATTTCGAAAATGTCAGAAATAAAGTTTCTTAGAACATAAATTAATTACTTTCACAAATGAAAAATTCAATACTCTAAAATTTTGTGTTTTTAAATTTTTTTAAAAATCAATTTTTAATGCCGAAAAAATGGAAAAAAAATTCTATAAAATTTTTCACCACCAACAATAAGTTAAGTTGAGCTTTTCAATTTTTTTTTTCAAAATTATGGTGAAAATTAGACTTTTTAGAAAAAAGCTGCATACTCATACTGCACAAATGGGAATGTTATGCTCTTCAATTTCATTTCTCTCAATTTTCTTCGTATGTAAAACCCTCTTTTTTTCAAAAAATCAATTTGTTTTCAAGTAAATTTATGAGAATGAAAGGGAACAAAATTGTAAAGTTTACAACTTCTTACCGATAGTAGAGTTTATAAAATTTGTTTTTTAGAAAAAAGGTTTTTTTTTGAAAAAAATTTGAGGAAAGTGCAACTGAATTGAACTATTTTTGTGTTTTGAACTCGATAAAATTCGCATACCCAATTTTAAGAATTTTAGATTTATGTACTTTGAAATTTTTCGAATTTTCTTGTAAAATTGAATTGCTCAAGTATCGGTGGGTAGGTAGGTGCTGGGTACCTAGGTACTTCATGGATTATTTTAGAAATCATAATTTTTCATTATCTACATAGGTAAAAGAACCTGTTTTATTCGCCACAAAAAATCATTTCAAAAAAAAAAAGCTACACACCAAATTAAATTTTGAAAAATTAAAATGTAGAAACAACCCCTTCAAACGAAACGAACACAAATTTTGTAAATTCATTTTGATCTGTAATATGCATTGTGCATTCTACACCTCTGCTCAATATGTTTTCTTCATACATAATTTCTCAATCATACTGAATCATTTTTTCCACGTAGACTGTTAATTCTTAATGTTGAAAAAAATTCACATCTTTTTCAATAATTCCTTCAACTAAAAAATGACTAACGGTGCAAAATCCAATCCGAACGAGAAATAATCTCGTACGTATCACGAGAGCTGAGTAAATAAGGAAAACAACCAATTCACCATCGCCTTCAATTTTTTACAACGCGAAAATAATGTGCACAAGTAAACTGATAATTGACAATCGTTTCTCTAGGACTAGCCTCATGTACAACACTTAGTACTACACAGTGTTGGAAAAATGACAAAATTTGTTTTTTTACGAATTATTGACTTAAATCAATACGTAAGAAAAAAATTTCGATTAGTAAATTTAACACGTATTAAAAAAATATCGATGAGACACCTACTCAATAACTGCTATAAGCATTTCTGAGATATGTGTTATGCAGGCAGTGACAGAAGCACTTGACAAATATAATCTTTGAATAGAAATATTACGAAAAGTATTGATAAGCGAATAAAGCTCAAGATTATGCGACCAATATTTTTTTATGGACGTAATACTTTAACTAGTGTAACAAGAAACAAGAAGTGGTTCGGCTTTCTGTTGTTGCTACTGAATTTTTTGATTATTTTTGCTTGATTCGGTGTTACGGTGTGATTTTTTTCTTCCAAAACTTACACATGGAATGTTCGTGAAGACGATGACGATTTTAAATATGAGCTATCGCAAAATTTTCCAACTATAAAACTGAACTACTCCTTCATTCAACAAAGCTTACTTACGCTTAAAGTAAGTACGTATAGGTAGGTACAATATCACTACTTCTAACAAGAGAACTAACAATACGTATCAAGTATTCGAAGTGTCTATAAGCATACGATTTTTGGAAAGAGCGTGGTTCGAACTCCCCCCTCTCCCCTCATAACAAAATTTCAGCCACTCAAATTGATTTTTCGACTTCTGGTGAATTTTTCAAAGTCCACAAAATTTGATCAGTTACCTACTAACATTTTTATTTTTTTTTCAAATGTACTCGTTCATTAAAAATCATGAAGCCAAAAATTGATTTTCAGCTGGCCCAGTTTATTTCAAAGTCTTTTGGAGAAATTTTATAAATTCTGGAAAAACTGGAAATCGCACTGGAGATTCCAAAATGGTCGAAAATGCTGAAATTCAGATCTGCTGAGTTGAAATTAGGTAAGTATAGGCAAAAAAATTCATTAGTGCGAGTTTCATAAATTACTTTTTCGAACGAATTTTTGGATTTTTTTCAATTTTCTGATGAAATTGACAATTACGAGTATGCTGAAATCTTTAAGATTACCGAAGATGAAAAAAAAAAAAAATGGTTAGGAGAAGTCAAAATTACCTTCAGAGCTGCTTTTCGTTATTTTTTCTCTAAAAGTAGGGGCATTTTATAGGAGAGAAAAAAACATTAGGTAATTTTAGAAAATCACTATTTTTGGATTTTGAAAAATTTACAAAAAATGGAGAAATCAGTTTAGGCAAATGAAAATTCGATGCTTGTTACGTAAGACGAATTACAAACCCAAAATTGCAGAACCATTTTTGGTACCTACCAAGTACATACCTACATTATTCATCACATCTTCAAATGCATTCGACATCCGATTTTACTCGTGCAACTTCACAATTTTGAAATACACTCACTCAATCATCAATGTTAGTAGCAATTGACTTCCATGGTGAATACTCTGCGCTCTGACTGCACTAGTAAGTTATTCTCGAGTTCATTTGGCGAGATTAGCAAATCAACAACTTATTATAATGAGATAAGGCACGTAGGAAATTTTTCTTTCGAATTGAATACGTAAATATGATGAAAAAGTGGAAGTGATTGAGTCAGTGAGTCACCGTTTAAGTCGCAAAAGAAAGAATATGATCTCAGTTACAGATGAGATGAACAGTATCTTGATGAGTTGTTGTTGAAGTGAATTTGAAGTGATTTTAACAAAAATTTGGATGTTATTTACCATTAATTTTACTGTAAGTACATTTCCTGACTATAATACAGTATATTGTATGCTTACTCATTTTAAATGAATGCCTAATATTAAGACACAACAATAAAAATCACCTATCAAATAACTGCATAGATTATAGTGAGCTTAAAGTCATTTGCTCCATTACCTAATATTACGAATTTTTGAGAATTTTGATTACTTTGACTAACATTCGATATGCTTCGAATACGTATATCTAATTTACTCAGAAATATTCGAAACTTTTTCTACCGTGAAATATTCAAAAATATGTTCGTTAGTCGAAATTTTCTGCACTTTTGTGAATTTAAACATTTTCAAATCGACAGCTCAATGTTTTCATCAGCTTGAACGTTTTTTTCTATTTTTTCATTTTTGATTTTTTTTTTGTTTTCAAGAAAAAGTTTGCTTTTTTATTAATTGTTTATGCTTGATAGTTCTTCAAAAGCAAAATTTGGCTGGAATTTTTTTAAATGTGGTTTTTTATGCACTTACACGTACGAAGGTGAATCAATTTTTACTTTTTTTCCTCTTCCGGCTTAATCAATTAATCGTGATATGATATCAGTTTTTAAAAATTGAGTAAAATAAGACTGGCCATTCCTTCCTCCTCACAAGTGAAATGAAAATGACCAAAAATACGATTTTTCATTCAACCCTTTTTTTTTGGAGGGGGATTTTCGATTATTTCAAAACTTTTCTAGTACAACGAATACTTAAGATCACATTCTGAAGACCAGAATTTGCCATTACTCACATTTTTTGACGTCATTTAACACTTTTTTCAATACTTTTTTCCTCATCTACCTCTCATCTAAGCAAAAAAATTATTTTCATTCAAAATTCCAACATTCAGTGAAGCAAAAAATTGAGAGAAAAAAAGAGAAAAATAGACCTGTTCAGCAGTCTATAACCTTTGTGACCTTAGATTAGCGCCAATTTCGTACAGAACAGAAGAAGCTGAAGGCAGCTCTTAGCTCTCTTTTCCCTGTATAATGAAAAACATTGCATTTTTCTTTTGCAAACAAAAAGCTTGGAGTGCTTAGTGCTTTAAATTTGCTTGAGCAGAGCAAATGAGTAAAATATTCACCACGAGAAAAAAATTAAAAAATGAACTAAGGGGCTTATTACGTAACCCAACACAATACTTTTTCAAAATTTGATTCCTGAAATATTATATTAAAGCTAAAAATCACATTTTACCGTATTTTTTTTTCAGATTGAAGACACGATTTCATAAAAATCGGACATCATGTCCATATTGGCACTAGTGCAAAATTTCAAGCCAATTATCAAACCTTCCACCGTAGTTGAAAAGCCCATCGCCGACAATACAATTTTTAAACTTCATTACAGAGCAACGACGTTAATTTTTCTCGGTTGTTGCGTATTTGTAACAGCGTATTCTATATTTGGTGAGTATTAGATGCAATTGTGCGAGCATTAGGCTTATTGTTTTCATAAATCCATATTAGAATTTCAATATCATTTACATTTTAGGTGAACCAATTCAATGCATTGGAGAAACCAAAGATGATGGAAGAACAAAAGTAGCAAATACTTATTGTTACTTGGGCTACACGTATACTTTACCATCAAATCAACATAGTGATGAAAAACAAGCTGGAATTGGACTGCATACAGAAGGAGCAAAAAAGTATCATAATTATTATCGATGGATACCATTAATGTTGTTTTTGCAAGTAAGCTGATTCATATTTTACAGAACATTTCTCATAAAATGAGAGTAGAAAAATTTGAAAAAATCTCAAAAAAAAGCTATTATCATAGTTTGAGAAAAATAAAATCACTTTTATTTTTGGTTCACAAAAAAAAAAAAATGAAAAACTTTCCAATAATCCTTTTATCCAATTTCATCTCGAATCAAAATCAAACAAACTCATACAATTGACAATTGCTGTACAGAAAAACATAATATTCAAAATAATGAACTCGATTTTCAGGGACTCTTATTCTACGTACCTCATTGGATTTGGAAAAACTGGGAAGACAAGAGAATTCATTATTTAACCAAAGACATAAGAGGTCCTGTGGCAGAAGTAAAATCCGAAGATGTGAAAAAACTGAAGAATTTAGCCCGATACGCGGTCGAATCTTTACATATGCACAATACATACGCACTGATGTATTACTTTTGCGAACTCCTCAACTTTATCAATGTTGTGAGTACTTCTCAAAGTTCATTATACACACACACACACAGCTACATAGTCAATTTCACATAATGTTGAACCATTTTCTCATTATTTAGATCGTCAATATGTACTTAATCGATTCATTCCTGGATGGCGAATTCATGAAATATGGCACCGAAGTACTGCAATTCACCGATCTGCCTCAATATAACAGAACAGACCCGATGATCAGGATTTTCCCTCGAGTGACTAAATGTGATTTTCTCAAAGTTGGTCCCAGTGGAGGTCTTCAAAATTACGACTATCTTTGCGTACTTGCTTTGAACAACCTCAACGAGAAAATTTACATATTTTTATGGTACAAAATAACCTATCTATGTACATACAATTTCACTTTGATCTTTGAATTCAAAAACGTATGTTAACGAGTAACATTTTTTACAGGTTTTGGTTAATCTTATTAGGTTTTATTTCGGCGCTACCTATCGTATACAGCGTGGCACTTTATGTATCACCTTTTGTTCGAGAATATGTATTAAAAAGACATTACATTTCTAAAGAAAAGTACAAAGTGGGACTTTTGGTCGATAACACACAGGTAAATGAAATTTTAAACGGATAAGATTTCATTTTCTTTTGAAATGGAAGAAGTGAAAAATCCTGTGTAAAAATGTAGGTACTATAATATGTATGTTGGTAAATTATTTTAATATGCTTTAATACAGATCGGAGACTTCTTCGTATGGGACTTATTGGGCAGAAATATGAGCTCAAAATATTATCGAGAGTTTATCAACGAGCTGCATGCGATGTTAATCGACGGTGATTCTTCTGAAAAACAATCTCTCAGCGAAGAATCATGAAGATACTAAATTACTTACATATAATATTGTTATAAAACTTTCGTTTAAGTTATCTAATTAATAAGTCAAGTTTTATAAACAACTTTTTTGCATGAATATTTTGAAAAAAAGAAATATTTTTTCAGCGAAACTGCTTGAACATTTCTTAACAATTTGTTAGAAACATGAATCTGACGAAAATGTGGAAACAGGGTTTCAACCTGAGATGAGAGCTATCGACTTTTGATCGAACCTGACAGCAAATCTCACCCTCTTCTTCATGGTTCAATCGAAAAATTCCATGAGATTGTAGTACAACCATCGATAAAACGTGATTTTCAATAACACTCGAGTTATTTGTTGTGAAAAAATTCTTAAGAAGTTCACTATTTTCACGTATACCTTTTGAACTAAACGTACAACAAAAAAGATTCTTAAGGGGCATAGTTTGCTCCAGTTTTACGCCCCCCCCCCCATTCAATGCACGTTCGATAGTCGATATTCGAAAAAATTTTGTAATGAATATTTTCATAGGTATAAAATAATAAACAACTATAACTTACACTCATGACATTCTGTTACTTCCTTGACAAAAATTTGTGTACTCACCTAAAACAGAAAGACAAAATAAACGGTCAATTAGTGGAAAGACATTGGAAAATTATTTCATTCGAAGGTAGGTAAACTAAATTTAATACGTAGATAAGTTATGTGTAAAGTTCTAAAATGAAAGTACAGGTGTACTTGCATCTGAAAAGATCCTACTTTTGAGGCATTAGGTTAAGAAATGCAGCGAATTTTTGGCAGTTGGGTCAAAATTGTCAATTTTGGAATTCTTGCTCACTGCAGCAAGTTGAACTTCGATAGTTCATTGGTCTCATTTTCTGCAGAATTCTACTTTGTATTAGTAAATATTTTTATTTTTTCATCACAATTCATCGTAATCCAATATTGAAGCTGATCCATTATCAATGAAATGTCTGATTTTTGACAGACATTTTGAAGTCATAGTGGAAAATCAATTCTTCCTTAATTTTCCCATTGAGGATCATTCATTCCTTTCTTTGTTTAATTTATTTCAAGGAATCAAAGAGTTCTCAAAATGGCCGAATCAGTGCTGCTGTAAACAATTTTGCTGGAGTTGAAAAAATCGGTGGCCAATTTTTTCCTGTTTTCAATACTGTGAGGACTCTTGAAAAGGGAAAAGTTTGAAGTTTAAGATTGAAATTAATTTCAGACAATTTTCAAAGTAATCAGATAAGCAATTTTTAATTTTTAATATGAGTCAACTTTGGTGACATTAGGGGCTCAGGAAAAAGGAAAAGGCTGAGGTTCGAGATTGAAATCAATTTCAAACAATTTTCAAGATAACCAGATGAGCAATTTTTTTGTACGAAATAAGTCAGAAGAATCCTACTTGAACAATTTGAAAGCTCGTTTAATCAAATTGTACATCTCAGTAAAATTGTTAATTTTTGGATTATACACCCAAAAAACAAATAATTCATTCGGCCAATGTGTACTTCATTTCTGTCAACAGTGCCTACAAAAACACATCATAATGTCTCAATCGAGTTTCATTTAGAAAATTGAGCATGTTTGAGAATTTAAAAGACATGACTTATTTCTACATATTTTTTTTTTACCGAGTTTAAGGCAATTTGAGTTTAATGTTTGTTAAGATGAACTTTCAAACTCGTCCGTAAAGATTTTTTAATGTAACTCATTGCAAAAAGAAAATCATCTCGTTCGCTTTCATGATGACAAAAGTTCTACGAAATTGTCGACTCCAATCAGCGATAATAACAAAACATCAGTATTTAACGAGATAAGCTATTCACGGGGGTTTTTTCAGTTTCCGGCGAATATGACGTAGGTACTACTGGTGAAAATCGAATTATCGTTGAGACTATCTGAGAAACACAGTCTCAGTAATGAATGTAAAATTGCGTGATTTGTGTGTATTTGAAGAATTTTTGAAATGATTTCAACTTTAACCAATCTGAAAATAATTTAATAGAGATTTTACTGGTAAGAATTTTTTTTTTCGACTTACTTGACTAATATTAAATAGGAACGAATACTCCTCATTCATTCGTTACATTCAATCGTACCTAATAGAATTTTCTACACATGCCTTCATTTCTTCGTTTTCTATCTTTAAAAGAAAGTTATTAAATCGAAAACACGAAGAAAACCTATTTTTTTTAACTTTGACATTTTTATAAGTACCTAGATAATTTTTGTTTCGTTGTTCTTTAGAGGAATCATTCGCAAAAATCTTTAATTATTTTTCATACTATAAACCATATTTTAGGATGTGAGAAATGAAAGACTCGAGATAATTCGTGATACTGATGACTGAATAACAAATTGCATAGGACAGCTTTCAAAATTTCCTCAAAATTCTATTTTCTACGCTGCTGTTTAAAAAGTGACCCTTATTTGGAAATTTTAATCATAATATTTCGAGTTAATTTTCAAGGAAAAAAGAGGGAGGAGGGAGGAGGCAAACGACGCACTCATCAGGTCCACTTTCGCTGTGAATAGTTTTGAGTATAGGAACACGGAAGAAACCCTGAATTTCTCGAATAACCCCCCAAATCCCAACCTAGATAACCAGATATTAAAGCACCCCATGTTTTCAGTTTACAGATAAGATATTCTAAAAATCGGACATCATGTCCGTATTGGCGCTGCTGGAAAATTTCAAGCCGATAGTAAAAGCTTTCAGTGTAGTCGAAAAACCGATCACAGACAATACAATTTTTCGACTTCATTACAGAATAACAACGATAATTTTTTTCGTTTGCTGCGTATTTGTGACAGCTTATTCTTTATTTGGTGAGTATGATGAGTAGGTCTAGGTAGATATTGGACATGATGAAAGTGCGGAAATAGATGTGAACGTGCTCACAATCAGACCTCGAACACATTTTATTAGCTACTATCAAATTTCAGGCGATCCAATTCAATGTGTAGGATCTGACGACGAGGGAACGACAAAAGTTGCGACTACTTATTGTTATTTGGGATACACATATACCCTACCGAATAATCAACACAGTAATGTAAAGTTATCCGGAATAGGCGAACACATAGATGGAGAGAAAAAATATCATAATTATTATCGATGGATTCCAATAATGTTGTTTTTACAAGTAAGTTTATTCGTTTATAAAACTAGGTACACCTAATTATTAATTGAGAAAGACAACTCAAAAGAATAGGTACTTTTAGTAACAGTATTTTTGTAAATCAATATTTCCCATGAAATATGAGATCATGCTCTCAATAGCACATCTTATCTCAGAATGATTACGAACGAATTTCGAATAAAGATGAAAATCCCAGCGATATGGTCTACCTATACAATGTTATGTACTCGTACTTCAGACGGTAGGCGATTAATTATTCGTTCATGCAGTTGTAATTATTATTAATTTTTTTATTATTTCTTTTTAGAAAATTATGTAGAAAAGAATGCCACGTGTTATCAAAAATCTATCTCTCGTAGCTTTTGTTTCACCATCAAAATCGAAACGTTAATTTATACACATGGTGAAAATGTAAAATCTAAAAAAGGAGAGATAAAAATGGAATTTTGAAATATTCAATGGGGGTACAATATCTGCTCACAGATGAGAGATATTATAGTTCAATTGGCACTGGCAGAAAAATTTTTGGTTCGTGCAATAAAAAGACTTGAATGAGCATTCCAAAGTAAACCACCACACCATTTTCATATTTTTCAATTTTAGGCGAATTTTTAAATTTTGTTTCTTTATTTTCATGAAAAAATCAAAACTTATACCTCATTTTCGACTTCCCAAATCATTTGATAGTAGTTTTAAACCTTTCTAGGACTTTCGGCTAATTTTTGGATTTTTTAATTCTGAAAAACTTGCTAAGTAACTATAAAAAGATTCATAATGAAATTCAAGGTATGCAAAATTCGTCATTCACGAAAACATTAACATAAAAATTGAAAATTTTAACCTCAAAAATCTATGATGGTTTTACTAAGTATTTAAAATATCCTGGGTTGAGCCTACATCGGAGTTAAAAAAATTTTCAATTCCCAAGATGAATACAAAAATTAGAAGAATTTCAAACGAGGCAGAAATAATTTTCGAAAAGAGCTTAATTTGATTATGGCATATTGTTTGGTCTACAAAAGCCATTGACCTTCCTGCCTGTCTGGCTCTCTTGAGGGCCGTCGCGTCGGGAGTCCTGTCTCGCCTCTTGAGGTCATTGACCTGTCTGTCTGGTTTCTTAGGACCGTCTAGACTCCAGTCTGGTATCTGAAGGTCATTGTCATTGACGTGCACATTTGGCTTTTGAGGGCAGACTGGCATCACGTCTGGGCATATAAAGTCATTGACCTGTCTATCTGGATTTTGAAGACTATCTGACATTCTGGCTGCCCTCATAAGGTCATCGACCTGTCTTTCTGGGTTTTGAAGGCCGTCTGGCATCGTAAGGTCATTCACTCGTCTGTCTGACTTGTTAAGACCATCTGGCTTCCAGTCTGCATGTCTGGCTTTTGAGGACTGTCTGGAGTCCTCTGTGACATTTCTGAGGTTATTCACCTGTCAATCCGCATTTGACTTTCAGGGCGCCTTATTTTACATACCACATTGGATTTGGAAAAACTGGGAGGACAAAAGAATCAGCCAATTCACCGCAAACATAAGAGGTCCTATATCAGTAGTCAAGCAAGAACACGTGAAGAGGCTGAAGGAATTGGCGAGATATTTCGCGGTCGAATCCCTGCATACGCACAATACATACGCGTTAATGTACTACTTTTGCGAATTTCTCAACTTCATCAACGTGGTACGTAACGTTCTAATCATCGTTCATTATTTGAATTTAAGAAAATTGAAAACGAGTTGACAATTTTCAGATATTGAATATGGTCTTAATCGATTCATTCCTAAACGGCGAATTCATCACATACGGCACCAGAGTATTGCAATTCACCGAAACCATTCAAGAAAACAGAACAGATCCGATGATCGAAATTTTTCCGCGAATAACCAAATGTGACTTTCACAAATATGGTTCCAGTGGAACCGTTCAAACACACGATTTCATGTGCATCCTAGCTTTGAACAATCTTAACGAGAAAATTTATATTTTCTTGTGGTAATTATAATACAAAAATTAAAATATTGTTCATTTCGAACTACTGCAATCTACAATGAATAATTTTTTTCACAGGTTTTGGTTCATCTTTTTAGCCTGCATTTCGCTTTTTCCCATCTTACGCAGTGTAGCACTTTTCCTATCACCTTACGTTCGCGATAAAGTTTTAAAGATGCATTACTCTTCTAAAGACAAATATAGAATAGAAGAAGTTGTGCAGAAAAGTCAAGTGAGTAAAATTTTGGTATACCTATCATTCGTAAGATGAAATTTTCATCCAAAATAGCAATAAATTGACCTGATCGTTTTGAATATGTTACAGATAGGAGATTTCTTCGTATGGGATTTATTGGGCAGAAATTTGTGCTCAAAGTACTATCGCGAGTTCATCAATGAGCTGCATGCGTTGTTAATCTACAAAAATGGTTCTGAAAAAAACTTCGAAGATGTGCCAGAAAATGGTACAACTTATGAGGAAACGATGTGTGCAAGGCGCTATATCGTATATGAGTAATAATATGTGATGTTGTTAGGTATCTTTGAATTATTAAATGCGACATTTTTATACAATGGTTTAAAATTTATTATTAAGATTGATAACGTGAATTTTATGAATAATTTTTCTTGGTGAAACAATATTTCAAATAATTACCGACCTCGTATTTCTAAAGAAAAAAGTCACGTTTCTTTCATTTCATTTTACGATACAATTTTTCAGATAAATGATATGGAAAGTTCTAAAATGAAAGTACAGGTGTACGTGCATCTGCAAAGATCCTACTTTTGAGGCATTAGGTCAAGAAATATGTACAGTGAATTTTTGACAGTTAAGTCAAAATTGTCGATTTCGGAATTCTTGCTCACCGCAGCAAGTTGAACTTTGAAAATTCATTGGTCTCATTTGCTGCAGAATTGTACCCTGTATTAGTCAATAGGTATGTTCATTTCTACATCACAATGCTCCGAAATCCAATGAAGCTGCTCCTTTATCAATGAAATGTCTGATTATTGAAATCACAGACATTTTGAAGTCACCATGGAAAATGAATTCCTGAATCTTCCCATTTAGGCTCATTCATCCATTTAGGCTCATTCATTCCTGTCCTTCGGTTAATTTCTTCGCGGTAAACAATTTTGCTGGAGTTGAAAAAATCTGTGGCCAATTTTTTCCTGTTTTCAATACTGTGAGGAGTCTTGAAAAGGGAAAAGTTTGAAGTTCAAGATTGAAATTAATTTCAGACAATTTTCAAGGTAATCAGATAAGCAATTTTTAATATGAGTCAATTCTGGTGACATTAGGGGCTCAAGAAAAAGGAAAATGTTGGGGTTCGAGATTGAAGTTAATTTCAAACAATTTTCAAGGTAATCAGATGAGCAATTTTTTTCTACGAAATAAGTCTGAAGAACTTTCTTGAACAGCTTGAAAGCTCGTTCAATCAAATTGTATGTTAGGCGAATAACTTCAACTCAAGTCAATGCACATATTGGCTAAATTATTGATTTTCGGATTGTACATAGCTATACCCAAAAAACAAATAATTCATCGAGCAAGTGTACTTTATTTCTGTCAACACCGCCTTCTTTAAGTAAGTACCTTATGGATCATTTGAAAAAAACAAAACAAACAAATAAACAAACAAAAACATAGTCACATCTCAATCGAGTTTCACTTCAAAAATTGAGCATGTTAGAGAATTTAAAAGACATGATTTTTATTTCTATAAGTTTGTGAGGATGAACTTACAAACTTGTCCAATGTCCATAAAGATTTTCTAACGTAACTCATTGCAAAAAGAAAATCATCTCGTTCGCTTTTATGACGAAAAAAGTTCTACGAAATCATCGACTCCAATCAGCGATATTAAGAAAACATTAGTGCATTTAACGAGATATGGTAATCTACATAATTATTATGACGCACCTACAGGTGGAAATCGAATCATCGTTGAGACTGTCTGAGAAACATAGTGCCAGTAATGCATGTGAAGTTGCGTGATTTGTGTGCATTTGAAGCATTTTTGAAATGATTTTAATTTTAACCAAGCTGAAAATAATTTACAAGTGATTTTTCTGGTAAGTATTTGTTTCCGACCATATTTATACAATTTTCTTCACAGAGCTTCATTTTTTTCTTTTCTTTCTTTAAAAAGAAATTATTTAGTCAAGTCGAAAACACGAAGAAAATCTAATTTTTTTTTCAACTTTGAAATTTCCATAATTTTTGTTTCATTGTTTTTTAAAGGTAGCATTCGCAAAAAGGTTTTAATTTTAACTATTTAATACTGTATGGTATCATAGGGATACATATTTGACAAATTTTCTATACTCGTTTCCCCTGTTCTCAAGTCTAATTAAACCAACATTTTAATATTCGAAGCCTTGAGATAATTAGTGATACTGATGACGGAATTACAAATCGCATATGACAGTTATCAAAATTTCTCAGAATTTTATTTTCTACGCTGTTTTAAAAGTAATGCTCAATTTCGAAATTTTAATCATATTTCGAATTAATTTTTAAAGGAAGGAGGAGTGAGGAGAAAAACAAGGCACTCTTCAGGCCCACTTTCGCTCTGAATGGCTTTGAGTGTACTCGGAAAAAAACCTGAATTTCTCGAATATCCCTTCGAATCCCAACCCAAATAACCACATAATTAAAGTACCTCAATGTTTTCATTTTCCAGGTAAGATTTTGTAAAAATCGGACATCATGTCCGTAGTGGCGCTGCTGCAAAATTTCAAGCCAATAATAAAAGCTTGCAGTGTAGTCGAAAAACCGATCACAGACAATACAATTTTTCGACTTCATTACAGAGTGACGACGATAATTTTTCTCGTTTGCTGCGTATTTGTGACAGCTTATTCTTTATTTGGTAAGTATGATGAGTAAATATTGGACATGATGAAAGTGTAGAAATATAGGTACGTGAACGTGCTCACAATTAGACCTCGAACACATTTTATTTAATGTATGTATCTACTATCAAATTTTAGGCGATCCAATTCAATGTGTAGGATCTTGCGACGATAAAACCACAAAAGTTGCGACTACTTATTGTTATTTGGGATACACATATACCCTCCCGAATAATCAACACAGCAATGAAAAGTTATCCGGAATAGGGGAACATAACGATGGAGAGAAAAAATATCATAATTATTACCGATGGATTCCAATAATGTTGTTTTTACAAGTGAGCTTGTTCGTTTATAAAACTATACTTACCTTCTTATAAGTTATAACTGAGTAAGAAAATTCAAAAGAATAGGTACCTTTGCTAACACCATGGAATAAGATAAGTATGAGATCATGATATTCTTATCTCAGAATGACTACGAACGAGTTTCGAATAAAGATGAAAATCCCAACTGAGATGGCAGACAATTTATCATTCATTCGCACATTTGTAATTATTCATTTTTTCATCATTTCTTTCTTGAAAATTAGAAAAAAATGCTACGAATCATCAGAAATCCACCTCTTTTATGGTAGATACTACATAACTAAATCGAAGCATTATAACTTGGTGAAAATGTAAAGTCTAAAAAAGAAGAGATAAAAAATTTCATGGAATTTTGAAAAATTCAATTGGGGTACAAAATCTGCTCATAAATGAGAGCAGCATTTCAATTGACAGAAAAATGTTCGCGTTGTGCATTTAAAAAAAACTTGAAAGAGCATTCCGAAATAAACCACCACACCAAATTTCAAAATCTGGGATTTATTTTTCAATCCTGTCTGGCCTCGTAAGGTCATTGACCTGTATGGTTCTTAAGGCCGTCTGACCTTCAAAGGACATTGACCTGCCCATCTGGCGTCCTGTCTGAAGATCGATCAGACCATCACCTGTCTGTCTGGTTTTATTAAGATCGACCGAGCTTCAAAGGTCATTCACCTAACTGTCTGGCACTTGAGGCCTATCCAAAGTCGTGTCTGGCCTCCTAAGGTCATTGACTTGTCTGGGTTTTTAAGGGCGACTGGTATCCTGTCCGGCCTCCAAAGACCATCTGGTATCTTAAGATCTTCCAAGCTCCAAAGTTCATTGACCTGCCTGTTTGGGTTTTGAAGACTGTCTGAAGTCCTATCCGGCTTTCTAAGGTTATTGACCTATCTGTCTGGGTTTTGAAGGCCGTCTCGCGTCCTGTCTGGCCCTGTAAGGTCATAGACCTGTCTGTCTGGCTTCTTAGGACTGTCTAGCCTTCAGTCTGGTATCTGAAGGTCATTGTCATTGACCTGTCTATCTGGATTTTGAACACTATCTGGCATTCTGGCTGGGCTCATAAGGTCACTGACCTGTCTATCTGCGTTTTGAAAGTCATCTGACATCCTGTCTGGCCTTCAAAGATCATCTGGCATCTTAAGATTGTCCAAGCTCCAAAGATCATTGACCCGCCTATCTGGCTTTTGAAGACTGTCTGGAGTCCTATCCGGCTTTCTAAGGTTATTGACCAGTCTGTGTGTGTTTTGAAGGCCGTCTGGCCTCCAGTGTGGCTTTCGAAGGTCATTGACTTGCCTGTCTGGGTTTTTAGGGCCTTTTAGCGTTCAGTCTGACTTCGTAAAGGTCATTGATCTGTTTATCTGGCTTTTGGAAGGCCGTGTAGCGTCGTTGGGTCTAGTGTTCTAAGGTCAATGACCTGTTCTCTGGTTTTTAAGAGCCGTCTGGAGCCATGTCTGGCCTTTTAAGGTCATTGACCTATCGGTCTGGTTTTTGAGAGCCGTCTAGAGTCTTTCCTCTCAAAGTCATTAACCTGTCTGTCTATGTTTTGAAGGGTGTATTCATCACCATTCGATTCAAGGGATCAAAAATAGTAAATGAGTCAAAATTCCAGATTTCTACCACCACTTGATGAAATTTTGAATTTTTCATAGGAAACAGACAAGACTTGAACTTTGAAAAATTTTCCAAAAATTTACAAATTGATTCATCTTTTGAAAATTGACCTGAAAAACGCTCCTTCGATTTCACTCCAGACTAAAAAATTTTCTACAATCAGGATACATGCCTATTTTGCTAATGGATCGAACAAAATTGCAACCAAATCGACTTTCAGGGCGCTTTATTCTACATACCACACTGGATTTGGAAAAACTGGGAAGACAGAAGAATCTGCCACTTGACCGCAAATATAAGAGGTCCTATATCAGGAGTCAAGCAAGAACACGTGAAGAGCGTGAAGGAATTGGCGAGATATTTCGCGGTCGAATCCCTGCATACGCACAATACATACGCGTTGATGTATTACTTTTGCGAGTTTCTCAACTTCATCAACGTAGTACGTAACGCACCAATCATCGCTCATTATTTGACTTTAAACAAATTGAAAACGAGCTGACAATTTTCAGATATTGAATATGGTCTTGATCGATTCGTTCCTAAACGGCGAATTCATCACATACGGGACCAGAGTTTTGCAATTCACCGAAACCATTCAAGAAAACAGAACAGATCCGATGATCGAAAGTTTTCCCCGAGTGACCAAATGTGACTTTCACAAATACGGTTCCAGTGGAACCGTTCAAACCCTCGATTTCATGTGCATCCTAGCTTTAAATAATCTTAACGAGAAAATTTATATTTTCCTGTGGTACGTGATACAAAAATTAAAATCTTGTTCTATTCAAACTACTGCAATCTGTAATGAATAATTTTTTTTACAGGTTTTGGTTCATCTTTTTAGCCTGCATTTCGCTTTTCCCCATCATATGCAGCGTAGCACTTTATTTTTCACGTTACGTTCGCGAAAAAGTTTTAAAGAGGCATTACTCTTCTAAAGACAAATATAAAATAGAAGATATTGTGCAGAAAAGTCAAGTGAGTAAAATTTTGGTGTATCATAAGATGAGATTTTCACCCAAAGTAGGTACGAAGAAAATGACCTCATCGATTTGAATATGTTACACTGTTACAGATAGGAGATTTCTTCGTATGGGATTTATTGGGCAGAAATTTGTGCTCAAAATACTATCGCGAGTTCATCAATGAGCTACATGCGTTGTTAATCGACGACAGTGGTTTCGATACGAATACGAGTAAAGACTCTTTCACGTATCTTTCATTGGCAGATGAAGACGAAGATGTGCTAGAAAAGCTTTCTTCTAATACCTATCAGGAAACGATGAAACTTCCTTATGAGGAGAAAAAACAACCCGATGAAACGTCTGCCTTAACCAATCGTTACACTGTTGAGTACCATGTAAATGTTGAAACTCTGGATGAAAATTTGAAGTTCAATTCAATCGACAATGATGAGTCTGAAAAACACACTTTGCGGTTTCGCTTATCAAAGGTCGATGATGAAATAAAATTGTAGTTATGGGCTATCGAATAGGTAGACATTTTTATGCGACTGTTTAGAATTTATTATTAAGATTGATGACTTGAATTTTGTATACAATTTTTTTTAGTGAAACAATATTTTAAGTAAGTATAAATATGTAAATAATATACACGTATTTCTTGAAGAAAAATATTTTTGATACTTTATTCACAAATGATAAATTCAGGGGTTCGTAGTCTCATAATACATACATACTCAACTACGGTAGACCCACAATTTAAATTTAATTAAATAAAATAATTGTATTAAAATTGGAAACGATTTCGAGTGGAAAATCAACTTTTGAAAAAGTAATACAACGCAATGTAAATTTATTAGTCAGATATGGTAATATTATACCTATATCATAGTTTCCAAAGAAAAAATCATGTATTTTTCATTTTATTTTACGATAAAATTTCTCATATTTGTGTGACGTAAAAATCGAATTTTCAGAACACTTTCAATTCATTTCTTCGAAAACGCTCGTATATATTTCGTGAAGCCAACTCACTGCAACCACTTTAAATGATACGTGTACATGTACAATGTACTTGTTATGGTACAATGCACGAAGCAAGCACCGCGAAATGTGTGAGACTGTATCCACGATGTAGGTATATGGTACCTATAGGTAGAGGTACCAACATGTACAATGTACTTCCGTTATGTTTCAACTAAAAGTATTTCTTATGGGAAATGCACAAAATAAAAACATCAATTTCAGAGTTAATTTAGCGAATCTACGAATAAACTTCAACATGGGTTTAAAAATTCATTTGAAAATAAAATTGTCTCAATTCGCGTGAAGCAGTTATTCGAATCGAATCATAAACAGTAATTTCCAATATTGAAATCCAGTCATTGTATTGATAACATTTCAGGCAAAAAAAAGTTCTGTTAAGTTACCCAGAAATGACCTCACGTGAAATGAAATTTGAAATTCTGTGACACATTTCACATTATATGGAGATGTCATCAGACTGATAAAAAAAGGTTTCAACCGCGTCAAGCACCATATCACCAGTCATCAGGAGATCATTTTATGGTGATATTGCATAGGTTTTTTAGCATAATTATTTCATGTAATTGATTTTTGAATTGAGCTTCAATCCGAACGTTAGTTTTGTGTATTTTTCGGAAACAAAAATGAAAATATTTTCATCACCTATCATAGTACAATAGGTAGGTACAGATACAGGTACGTCTACGCATGATATGTTTTAAGCCCAACTAATCTAAGTACTTCCACGAAATAAGTTACCCACAAATTTAATTTCTAAAAAGCATCGTTCAAACAACATAGGTATAATAGATCCGATAGGGCCATTCCATGCCAAATCAGCGGATTTTTGCACGATGGGTCTTCGATTTGTTTTTAATCAGATCATGTGTAGAAGTCAATTGGGAGGCGAGGGGAATATTTTTTCACATGTTTGTCTACATATTGGTAAAATATCTCGAAGATGCAAACATTTTCAGTTTTTAGGTTTCTAATGGTATTTTTGCAATAAGTGCCAAACTTGTAATTTTTTTTCTCGAAAATGAAAAAAAAATGCCACTCCAATTTTTTGATATGTTATTCTACATAAAAAGGACTAAAACTGAGAATTTTTTCAGAATTTTCACGCGTCAAGATCATGGTTACATTTAAATTATAGCTTTTAAATAGATTTTTTTAGGTCTTTGAAAGTGGCAACACTGAGTTTTACATCATTTGTTGATTACCCTCTCAAAGTACTACAATTTGGAAAAAAGTTCAAAATTCTATACTACGTACAACTGGAGCTATTTGCAACTGAAATTTTCCATTTTCGGCCATTTTGGAGAACTTTGAAATTGCATAGCTCCGCTGAAAAAAATCGAAAAAATGTCCGGTTTGCGTCATTTGCCATGGATTAATGATCTCTACACATGATCTGATTTTTAAAAGAATTGAAGGCCCATCGTGTGAAAATCTGCCGATTTGACGTGCATGGAATGGCTCATAGAGAACTTTTCTAGGTATCATTCACGAAGGAGGTATCCCAATTGGCAAGAAAATTTTTTAGTTTTTGAAACAGAAATGGCTAATTAAAAGAACACGTAAAAATATATCAGTGACCAAAATTTCAGGAACTAAAAATTACGCATTTATCAATTTTTGGTGAATTTTTGAAAATCAAATTTAAGTCAAAAATGGGGAAAAATCACAATTTTACCAATTTGACTAGGAAACCTGAAATTTGGTACATTACATGCCCTATTGATTTCCAAAATCGATTAGAAACTTTTAAAAATCGTTTTGAGCAATTGTAGAGCCTTCAGCGGATTTTGGGAAATTGAAATTTTCACGAAATATCACTCACTGAAGTTGGATATCCGAAATTCATTTTAAACCTGAATTTCAACATAATTATTGGAGGTTGTTTCAATCTGTTCTGGATCTTCCAGCCATATTTTAGAAATTCCAGGTATTCAAAAAGTGCCAATTGTTTTGAAAATCTTCAGTTTGGCACCTCTAACTAGTTGATTTGGGCAATTTTTATGGCCCTTTTTGAAAATCTCTAATTTTCAAAATCTGGCTGGAGGCTCCAGAACACAGTGAAACCACCTCTAGTGGACTCAGCGTGTTGAAATTAGGTTTCGAAATAAATTATATCTAGATTTCCAACTTCATCGGGTGATTTCAAAAAGCTTTTGGTGGCTTCTAAACAGCTCAAAACGGTTCGAAACAGTTTCTAATCAATTTTCTAGTCGAAAACATGACTCGTGTCAAATTTCAGTATTAGGTAAATTTGGCAAAATTTTGATTTTTTTCACATTTTTGACTCAAATTTGATTTTTAAAAATTATCTAAAAATCAAAAAATGCATTCGAGCAATTGGAAGTTTGACATGGTAATGCATTTCTGGACGATTTTTCGATTTAGTTTTGTCTGGTTCAAAAATTTTTCCGACAATTCGAGATTTTTTCCTTCACAGTCATCATTAATTTTTTTGTTCATTTTTTTGGGTGGGGAGGGGGAGGGGGGAGGGGGAGTCTTTTTTGATGATGAAATTGTTTCAACTGATTTCAGTTTTCAGTACGAGTAACAAAAGATGACAACAGTAGCCGCGCTACCGGGAGGTGTCAAGTCTCTGTGGAATCACGTTAAAGTACGAGACGGAATCGAAAAGCCAATTATCGATAATACGATTTTTCGATTTCACTACCGAATAACAACTGCGATTTTTGTGTCATGTTTTGTAATACTCACACTCCACGAACTAGTCGGTGAGTAAAAGTACCAGCATTTTTTGAATCTGAATCAGTAAAGTCGGGGGCACTTCTGAGTCAATACATAATCATCACGTCAAATTTCAGATGAATCAATTGTATGTTTGGGCTCGAATAACAAAATCGAAGAAAAACCAGTAGAAGACGCATTAAAAGCAGTAAATTCCTACTGTTATATGGGATATACATATACCGAGCAGGTGCCTAAAAGATGGAAAATGCATGAAGTAGGACCATATGTGCAGAACAGCGAGAAGAAAAAAATGAACTCTTTTTATCGATGGGTTCCAATCGTTTTGTTGATACAGGTGAGTAGGCAAGTGTAGGCATACGAAATTACGAATAATAAAATCTGTAGTCATGACTGCCTCAGTACTCATTAGTCATTACAAGGTGGGATGTCCTCGATAAACGATTTTCAGTACCTATACAAGAATTGCAAACTCCCTTGAAAAATTATCGACTTGATTTTCAGAGCGCTCTATTTTACATTCCTCATTGGATTTGGAAAGATTGGGAAGGAAGAAAACTTGACAATTTGACAAAAAAACTCAGAGGTCCTTCGGTCAAGCCCAAACACGAAAACAAGGTAAAAATATTGGCGAAGTATTGCGCTGATTCTTTACATACCCACAATATGTATTTTTGGATGTATTTCTTTTGCGAAATTCTCAACTTCGTAAACTTGGTAAGCATTGCTCGCATCGTTCATATGTACTTTGATTTACCTACCTGTAATTTTCACCACATTTTGAGTACCTAATAGATTTGCAATTTCAGGTATTCAATATATACATGACTGATTTACTGCTGGATGGCCAATTTATGCAATACGGTCCTGAAATTCTACCAGTCACTCATATCCATCAAATAAATAGAACAGATTCGGTGATAAATATTTTCCCGCGAATAACGAAATGCGATTTTCATAGATATGGTCCGAGTGGAAGCCTTCAAAATTACGATTACCTTTGCATACTACCTATCAACAACGTGAACGAGAAAATTTACATATTTTTATGGTAGCAGAAGTGTGATTTTTCGAAAATACAACGTCGCGTTTAATCATAATTATGTAGATAAGCTCTATTTAATAAATTTTTTCGTAGGTTTTGGTTCAGCTTCTTGGTTTGCGTTTCTGTTTTACCCATCATACACAACATTGCCGTCTTCCACTTTTCATTTTTACGCGGAATGTATTTGAAAAAGCACGCTATTTTTGGAGAAAAACATAAAATTGAAGATCTCGTCAGAAAAACTCAAGTGAGTCAAATTTTTTTTATTCAATTCAATAATCTATTCCCCTTTCTTAGCGTCCACAGAACTGGCTCTTTTGATGCGAAATATGCATGATTATTCCTCAAAATTAAGTTCAAATCGTTTAGAGTAAATTTTAAAACTGAAAAAAAAAACAGAATTTTTACACTTTGAAGAGAATTTTTTTTTTGGAATTCAGTCGCCAAAAAATGAAACAAAATATTCTGTTTATTCTCGAAAGAGTAACTCTATGAAAATCAGAATTATAGCAAATGAAATTTTACGCAGCAAACTTTTCCATTCCTCGATAAAAGTTGATAAATCGATTGATTTTTCTGATTTTTCAGATAGGCGATTTCTTCTTATGGGACTTGATTGGTAGAAATTTAAATTCGAAATGTTATCGCGACTTTATAAAGGAACTGCACGCATTGTTGATTCCTCATGAAATGGGAGAACTTCAACATCTAAGAAGAAATCAAACCGATTGTTTTTAAAATTTCGTGCAACAGAGTTGGCAAGCCCAACTTCATCGAATGATTTTCTTTTTGAAAATGAGCCATTTTGTGTAAAATGTGATTTCCAACTTTATATATTTTTTTTAATTTTCGTTTTGCTACTCTTAAATTTTCAAGTTTGTATGATTTTAATTCAATGTAATTAATTTAACATAGAATTCGAAAAAATATTCACTAGTTTTTAAAAATTATTTCATGGTGTATATTTTTACTTTTATGCTAAAATATCATAATTTATATTCTTAGTTAGGTACTTGGAAAAATAACTTACTTATTGGTAGAAACAAAATATAATTTTTCAAATTTTGAAATGACAATTCGATACTCACCTGTAACAAAGAAACAAATATAAATTAATTATCAGTTGATGATCTTCAAACAATCAAACATAGTCTAATTACAATATTTAAAATCATTATAAAACTCATTCAGTCTACGAGATATCAAGTTCATTTCTCGTTGAGATTTTAACATTTCTTAGAGGCTCATGGGTCAAAAATTTTAATCAAAATTTAAAAAAATAACCGCACACAATACATATATTTTTGAAAAGTTTTAAAAAATTAGGTATAAAAAATCTAATTCGACTTTTCGATTTTTACAAATCCGAGGTTGGTTGCTGACAGAAATGAATGTTTTGACCTGGCATTCTTCCATTTGAATAAAACGTCAGGACTCATGCTAAGTAAATTAAAAAACAAAAAAAAAACAAACAAACTTCAGCATAGCCAAAACCAAAAAACTCACAAAAAAAAATTCCAAAAAATAAAATAGGCAATTTTAGCAAAAGCACATATTTTTATAATCATTGTAAAAAAATGAGACCATTTTGCAATTTTTTGGTGAAAAAAGTGGGGATCTTGGCAATTTCTTGCAAAAAAATGAAACTTCAGGACAACTTATGAGAAAAAGTCATACTTTTTTTGGAATTTTTTTTTGCAAAGAAGCGATATTTTTTTGAAAAAACGAGACTTTACACTGGCAATTTTAACAAATGGCGAGTTTTTCGCTATTTTTAGCTGAACGCCAGATTATGACAGTCTATGCAAATGGCAAGGCTTTTCACGATTTTTTTTGCAAACAATATTCAACAAAAAAAAAACCTTTTGACAATTTTTGGTCAAAAATGAAATTTTAATACAAAAAGCTTACTCACAAAAAATTTTAATATGGAAAAAAAATTACGAGACAGTATTCCAAAAAATCTAATCGTTGGCAATTTCAGCAAAAAATACACATTTTTACAATGTTTGTAAAAAAATGAGACTATTTCGCAATTTTTTGGTAAAAAAAGTGAGAATCTTGGAAATTTCTCGAAAAAAAACGAGACTTTAGAACAACTTATGAGAGAAACTCAAACTTTTCGGATTTTTTTTGCAAAAAGACGATATTTTTTTCAAAAAACGAAACTTTGCGAAACTTTTCAACAATATTGAACAAAAAAAACGTTGACAATTTTTGGTAAAAAATGACAGACACTTTTTGGTATTTGACAAATGGCGAGACTTTTTGCAATTTTCGACAAACAGCGAGACTTGGACATTGTAATGCTGAAAAGACAGAGTGGCCAGTTGAAAAAGGATAAAAAGTATAGGTATAATTTATGCAAATTATTCACTTGTTGATGCCATCAACATTTCTCTTTTAAATTTTAGCAATCAACATTTTGATAAAGTAACCAAAAGCTAAGGTTAAGGTGATACAAAAGGGTCGAATCCAAAAAAAAAAAAAATTATATTTGAACTCAAATAACTGAATCATTATAATCAAGCTTGAAACCCATTTTTACCATTAGGGCTTACTAGGCACATTTAACAAAATATACGTGATCTGGTACGAATCTTTTTTTATGAACTACTCTCACTCAAAATTCAACAGTTCCACATCGATAAAAAGTCAAAAAATCGTACTCAGTAATCTAAAAAAAAATTATAATTGATGAATCGTTAATACTGTCAAGCTTTCGCATCATTTTTGATGATATCGAAAAAATTGTCACCATAAATTTATAATTTATCCGGTAAATATGCATAAAATATCTTATTTATACATCACAGTAACGCTTAATTCTTATTAAGTCGATGATTAATTCGTAATAAAACACGCAATCGCACACAAATGGTATCGAATCGTTTGTTTCCAATTGAATTTTTCAAATATTCACTTTGGAAGCGTCAATAACCTAATAACACTGTAACAGGTAGGTACATAATCGATATTATTCGTAATAATCGTAACACGTGGAACATTTGCAGGTTTGATGATGTCTCAAGATGAGATCTTTGTAATTAATACTCAATTCTTCATTGGCGGCGATATCTTTAGCAGCAAAAAAGCAAATTTCGCCCAACTCGACGGAGATATTCTCAATGCATACGATCTGAACACTCAAATTTGGTTCGCAATTATGGTTGACGAATCTGGAAATATTACCATATCTGTAGCCGTCGATTATATACCTAGAATGGCCTTTATTCCAGTCATGACTATATTCGCTATCGAACAAATACTCGTGACAATCTCTTTTTTTAGCTTCTTCCCATAACAGAATCTCGCCGGCGTATTTACAGACAAAAGTGCCCTCTTCAATGGCTTCCAACGTACGAACTCCCCAACCACATCCGCTGAAAGTTCGAAAAATCTCGAGTTCGACATTCGATCCTTTTTGGACAACTTTTCTGGAACAATTCGCGTCGCACTTGCAAAGTTCATTACATTCGAATTTGGGATACATGTTCAAAGATCTTCCTCTATCGTCGTATGGTACAACCACCAGATTGGAGTGTTCTCCAGCCTTTGCTTTTTTCGTAGGTTGAATCACCGACAAAACATCTCTTTCGAAATCGTAATGCGAACAAGACGATCGTCGACACTCTTCGCTGCTTTTGCATTCGCATCCGATGATCACCTTTTCCATTTTTTTCTCACCAGATTTGGTGAAAATCTGTTCGTTGATGTAGTTCAAAGACGATGGGAATTTTTCTAAATCGTAATCATTCACCACCTTAATCGGTTTCCTGTGATCGCTGATGATATTAATATCGATCTCAGTGCTTTTCAAATTTTCCAGCTGCGATTGCCTCTCTTTTATCATTTCTTCTACCAAAATATCGCGTCTAACGCTGGCGATTTTTTCGTAATCGGTGATACGTTCATGTATCAAGTTCTGTAAACTTTTAAGAACGAAGTAGTAATTTGAAAATGGCAACTCGAGTCCACGAAGCGTTCTGAATGAATTCATTAAATTATTCAATTCGTTTTTCACCGGTTTCTTTACTAAATCGTAGATTCTGTCAAAATTACGAGCAACTTCGCGTCGTCCAGAAGGTAAAGTTGGAATCAAACGTATAACGTACTTAATGATCAAATCTTCCGATGGCATTTTATCGCACGGTAGCCAAAATTTTACAGGTGGGTTTTTCAGTCGGACTTGGAAAAGCGTCTCGTTTTCGGCGATTTTATCGTCGATAATTTCATCAATTTCCACACGATGAGTTGTTGAAGACATTCTGTCTGAAATATGTGGGAATTGGTTTTAAAAACATGGGTAAAAGATATACTTGTGAATTATTTTTCAACAAATTTGACTAACCTGATTAGAAATATGGCTTGAAGAATTGATTATATTATTCTCTGGTATCAAAACGATGAAAAAAATTGGCTACCAGCTCGATTTGAAATTACGAGTATATTTGAAAAACCACACACATTCGCGAATTATCAACACAGTTTCATGATAATTTTATATACCTAGAGCCTAGAGCGAATCCGAACATGAAACTTTATTACATACTATTCAAAGTAAAATAAGAGACTTTCCGAAACTGATTGATAATGTAGATATAGGGAAGTCGTCATACATTAAATTTAACTTTTATCTTAATTGTAGCGAGATTAATACGTGACTTGTAGAATAACGTTAACGCATCTCTGAAGTTTGATAACACTGATCACAACTCAATGGAGTTGTTTTGCCCATAGCCTACATGTAACCACTCAACGATATTTATTTGTACATAAATTATAAGTACTTACATGAGCAAATGTCATTGAATTGTTCAGTGCAGGAGCATTTTTGATGAACACTCGGCCATCAAAATCAGCCCTTACAATCAAGATTCAGATATTTGAGCCCCCATCCACTTTTTTGTAATCAGGAGAGAGGTGGCAAGGGGTTGAAAAATCTACACTTCCAAAAACCGGTTCAAAGACACTGTCCAGATGTACACGCTAAATTTCAGCCTCCTAGGACAATTTACAAAGGCTCCATTAATGACACAAAATCAAAACGTGGTGAAAAAGGGCGCGAAAATTCACCTTCTCGTAGCTGCAAAAAAAGGAGGAAAGGGGATGAAAAGTCAAAACCCTCAAAAAACACTCTTAGAGAAACCTTCGGATGAGATCTCAGCCTTCTAGATGGCTCTAGAAGACTAATTTTTGAAAAATTTCAAGTTATGGAACTTTCGATTCCCATTTTGACTTCTTTAAACTATTACCCCCCCCCCCCTCTTCTGCAGACTTCAGCGAATTTCGGGTCGAGACAATCCACACTGAATCTCAAATCTTTTTCAATCCACGAGTGTGCAGTAACCGATTTAACCCCCTCTCCCCCCACTTAAAAAAAATTATTAAGAGGACCCTTAAGGTAGTCCACCACAGAGATAATCCACACTGAATCTCAAATCTTTTTCAATCCACGAGAGTGCAGTAACCGATTTAACCCCCTCTCCCCCCCACTTAAAAAAAATTATTAAGAGGACCCTTAAGGTAGTCCACCACAAAATTTAGATATAACTGTCCAATCACAAAATTAAGTCTCCCACAGAGGTTCAAAGCCTTCAAAGGTCTCAGAATTTTGACTTTTAGACCAATTCTGACAATTTAAAAAAATTAAAACATGTACTTAAAACAGTAAAATGGTGATTTTCAGGATACACATCAAGTGTAAGAAAGTTATAAAGACACATGAGATATAAATTTTTGAAAAATCACCAAAATTTGTTGACCGAAAATCACTACCTTTCAGAAAATAATCAGCAACTTCCCAAAAATTTTTAACCCCCCCCCCTCGTCAAAAAGGAAGATCTCTTTTTGACGATTTTGATCAAAAAAAAGAAGCTGGGGGCAATTTTGGCTAAAAAAAAAAGATTTTTTTTTAGTAATTTTAGTAGAAAAGCAGACAGTTTAGAAATTTTGACCTTCAGAACAGAAATTTTCTGTAAGTATATGAATGAATGAATAAATTTGTATTTTAAGACGTCCAGCAACTTGGGCTTTTTTGCGTCTGCAGTTTTGACACAGATTACAAATATTAATTCATTTTCATTTTTACAAACAAGTAGACATTAATTTTCTCCAAAAAAGGCCAAGATTTTCTCGTTCATTTTGGCAGGCAGGCTTTTCAGAGTAAGGGAAGAGAGGAAAGAGTCGTCGATTTTTTGAGAATTTTTTATTTGTGAAATTCATTACTTGGAAAAATGGCAATTTGAGATTATTTTTTTCATCTGGGAAAGTGCATTCGGGGAAATTCTCTGAAATAAGAGTGAACTGGAAATGGTTTTAAGCCGTTTTGAAGCCTCCAGAAATTTTGTTGGAAATTCCAGTTTTCCATAAAATTTGTTCAAATGAACTTTGGCACTTGACTAGTTTTTCAAATTGTTGATCAACTGGATTTTCCAATTTTGTTTTTCATTTTTGACTTCCCTTCAAGCAAAATTGCTAAAAATCAGTAAATTTTCACTACTTTTACCACCTGTAGACACCCTGAAAATGTGATTGAGAATTCTCTTTTCTAGTCACAACTTCACAAGTCGAGTTTCCTTAGGTTTGAGCGCATTTTTGAGTCTTCGTATCTGAAAAAGTATTTTTTGGGCCCAAAAAATTTCAAAAAAATCCAAAAATGATCAAAAACTGCGATAGGGCAGCTACAATTTATTGAATCGTCTTTTCTAATTTCAAGTAGAGTTTCAGGCAATTCCAAAAGTTGTAGCAGCCCAATCCCACTTTTCAACGATTTTTCAGTTCTTTTTTTCTCTGAAAATTTTGGGCTCAAAAGATACCCCATGGGCCTTATTACATTTTACATATAATATCCTGGGAGTTACTGTATGTATTTTACTATCTTGGGCACACTTTTTCATTTTTTACTATCGAAATTGGCCAAATGTTGAGATTTTAATATTTTCAAATTTCTAATCGCGTCAAATCAGTTAGGTACTCCTTGTAAAATGACTTTGTATTTCGGTAAAAAAAAAAGTATCAGATATGCGTAAAATTGACAAAAATGGAATTCTGGGATCCAAACGAATCAATCTAAGGAGGTATCTATCATGACGATCACTAATTATTGTTTTGAAACATTTTAACACACAATTACATAAGTACATCATTGAAATGTCAAAGAAATCCAATTTTTCACTATCTACACCATATAAAAATTGCAGTTTCAAAGCAGAAGAAAAACTAGCTCTAAGCTGGCTACAATTTTTAAAACTGGTAAACTTGTCATAATTTTAACCAATAACCATCGTCACTGAATTTCCCCAAAAATAACTAAAAATCAAACAAACCACTACCCATTAAAAGAATAAACAAAGTCAATTATATTATACCCAATAATTCACAAAAAATTGTAATTGATAATTGATACATCGATAACACATTCGAAAAAAATTTCTTTTGAAATCTACATACATAAAATCTTTTTTTTTACGTTAAAACAATACTCGGCCCTAAAAAAATTGATAATTACTTGATAATAAAACACACAAATCACAGATAATCAAAAAAGTCGTTTGTTTCCAATCGAATTTTTCAAATCGATATCCACTTTAAAAGTCCCAATACATTACATAGTTATAATCGAATCGATATTAAACACACGTGGAACATTTACAAGTTTGATGATGCCTCATTATGAGATCTTTGTAATTTATACTCAATTCTACATTGGCAGGAATATCTTGCGCAGCAAAAAAGCAAATTTCGCCCAAGCCGAGGGAAATATTCTCAATATATACAACCTCGACGCTCAAATTAGGTTTACAATTATGGTTCACGAATCTGGAAATGTTTCCATATCTGTAAGCGTCGACTGTATACTTAGGATGACCAATATCCGGATCGATACCGAATATTATATCGAACAAATACTCGTGACAGGTTCGTTTGTTAGCTTCTTCCCATAAGAGAATCTCGCCGGCGTACCTACATACAAAAGTGCCTTTTTCTATGGCTTCCAACGTACGAACTCCCCAACCATATCCGCTGAAAGTTCGAAAAATCTCGAGTTTAACATTCGATCCTTTTTGTACAACTCTTCGGGGACAACTCGCGTCGCATTTGCAAAGATCATTGCATTCGAATTTGGGATACCGTTTCAAGGATTTTCCTTTTTCGTCATAAGGCACAACCACACGATTGGATAGCTTTCCACCGGCGACTTTCTTTGTAGTGGTCAAAGACAGATACAACGCTTTTTCGTAGTCGTAATGCGAACACGACGATAGTCGACAATCTTCGCTGCTTTTGCATTCGCATCCGACCATCACCTTTTCCAAGTTTTTTTCGCACGAAGTAACGATTTGTTTATTAATGTACCTCAGTGAGGACGGAAATTCTTCTAAATCGTAATCGTTGACCACCTTAATCGGTTTCTTGTGATCGCTGATGACATTAATTTGCATTTCGGTCCTTTTTAAGCTTTCCAGCTGTAGTTTCCTTTTTTCTATGATTTCTTCTACCAGAATATCGCGTCTAACGCACGCGATTTTTTCGTAATCGGTATCGCGTTCTTGTATCATTTTTTGTAAACGTTCGATAACTTTGTAGTATTTTGAGTAAGGCAACTCGAGTCCGCGTAACGTTCTGAATGTCTTGACTAAATCATTCAATTCGTTTTTCACAGGTTTCTTTAGTATATCGTGGATTCTATCTAAACTGCGATCCACTTCGCCCTGTCCAGAAGGTAAACTTGGAATCAAACGTACAACATACTTTACGATCAAATCTGCCGATGGTATTTTATCGTACGGTAGCCAAAATTCTACAGGTGGTTTTTTCAAACGGACATGGAATAGCGTTTTGTTTTGATCGATCTTATCGTCGATAATTTCATCGATTTCCACACGAGTTGAAGACATTCTGTCTGAAATATGCGGAAAATGGGTTTAAAAACATGCGTAATGTACTTGTGAATTATTTTCCAACAAAATTGACTCACCTGATTGGAAATATGGCTCGAAGAATTTACTCGGTGATATCAAAATCACCAAAGGAATCGGCGTCCAGCTCGATTTAAAATTGTATTCGAAAAATCACACACATTCGCGAACTACCAATACAATTTCGCGACATTTTTACAAGCAGCGAATCCGAGCGTAAAATTTTTTAAATGAAATAACAAGTGTTTCTAAATCGAGTGATAATCTGAATGAACACCAAACTGAATTTAGCACCATCGTTAGTCTAACGAGAGAAACACATGAACCCGTCAAATAATGCATCTGTAGTTTGATAAATGATAACACATGTTCATAGCTATCTTGATCGAGTTATTCACACACAATGGTACCTATCTGTGTGAACTGTAGGCTGTAGATACTCGTATAGTGCCTACACAAGCAATTCTGTTGAATATACAATGCAGGAATATTTTATCGTTTTTGAAGATTCGAATGTTTAAGCATCCCCTCCTCTCATCCCCCTCTTCAAAAATGAAAAAAAAACTACCCACCATGACGATATATACATCAAAATGAGGGAGCGAGGGTATTCAAAAATTCTCGAATCTGATCTATTATTAAATTTTTCAACTCAAAATACCACTAATTCGCGTTTCCTTGGGTAAAAAACAAAGACTTACCACCCAAGTATTTTGTACGTAAAAAATGACATCAATCTTGAAAATTTCCAAATTTTATCCAATGAAATTGAGACATACTGGTTAAAACTGATTTAAAAACGTTATAAAAATTGTGGGAAAAACGACAAAATTTGATCATCAGTTTGAAAAAATTACTTGATAAAAATGATAAATCGAATATGATTGATTAATTGATTATACACGATAAAAAAGTTGCTGAACTGAAAAATAAAGAATAAAAAAACACAAACGTTGAAAATCGTTTAAAAATGAGATGAAGTGCCAAAAGTACCGAGTATTAATTTCTCAAAATTTACCAAAAAAATAAATAAATGAATAAATACAAATAGGTATGCTATAAAATGTAGCTAATGTTGCGAAAAAATTGAAAAAAAAATCATAAAATATTACAAAAATTTATAAACGTGAATAAATATACCTAAAAAATGGACCAAAAAATGTTGGAGAATCACAAAAAACTTCGAAAAAATACCTTGAAGATTACCTACGCAAGAAGTTGCAAAAACTTTCTATCGAAATAGGGCTAAAAAATTAAAATTTATCGAAAATACGAAAAAAATATTTTTTTTCTAATGAGAAGGAGAATTTTTTTTGCAAGGAGAGACTGATTTGAATTATGAATATTATGTTTTTTTTTTTGCTTTACACTTAGGCCAAGGAAGAACTTCTTTCTTTTTGTTTTTTCAAAATTCTCAAAAGTCAAAATGTCAAGCAATGACCAATAAATAGGGGGTATTTTTGAAAAACAAAATTCAAATTATTTACTTCGTAGAATATTTAATTTCATGCTTTTTGATACATTTTTTTAGCAAAGGCTATAGGTGGATAAGTATCACGAATTTGCCCCCGAGAGCTTCAGGGTTGATATTTGCAACTGCATGCTCAGCAGAGGCACTGGAGGGATGTGGATGAGGGTAATATTATATTGGACGTCATATTCGTGTTCGGGGTGTTCGAGACATATGAAAATGACACCAACATTATGAAAATAGCTCAACTTTCAATATAGTAAAAATTGAGGTGGGGGCAGAGGCACTGGAGGGGTGTGGTTGAGGGTAATATTAAATTGGACGTCATATTCGTGTTCGGGGGGTTCGATTCATATGGAAACGACACCTCGTTTATCAAAAACAATGATTTACACCAGAATCTATTTTTTACCCCCTCTGTAAGTTTTTTCAATTTTTGACCACGGCCCACCTCAAACTTTTTTTTTGAAAAAAATATATGTTTTTTAGGGGTCAAAAACACACTTAAAAATGCTATTCCCATTTTTGGGCCGAATCATGGTCATCGCTAAAACACGTAAACAAAGCTAAAAAGCTCTATTTTGAGGGGAAAATATGAGGGGGAGGGGGTGAAAATTTTTGTGGGGCTACCTCTTATGGATGTTTACAAACATACTAAAAAATTGAAAAAAGCGGTTCACATGGGGCTGAGAAATTTTTTTTATTGTAATTTCAGAAAAGGGGGGGTTCTTTTAAAAACGGGGGGGAGGGTCTGGGGGTCTGAAACTTTCCTGACGGAAGTTGCTCAAGGGTACCCACCTTCCATGCAATCATCAACTCTGAAGCTCTCGGGGGCAAATTCGCCATACTTATCCACCTATAGCCTTTTTCAACTTTTCAACGAGGTAGGTAAGGTACTTTTCGACTTGAAAATTGATTCCTCGATTTTCTCCAGTTCTCCATCTGCCAGCAGAGCAGATAACCTATGATTTTTAGCATTTGGTAGACACCCTCAAATTCAAAAGAAATATTAAAACATTACAATGAAAAATAAACGAGATCAATTTTTTTAAAAAAATCATAATAAAGCACAAAAGTTTGAATTTTTTTCTTTCTTTAGAGAAGCAAATTGACGAATAAAATGAAAATGTATAAACGTTTTCCTATTTCAACATTTTTTCAAGAAACGCTGTAAAAGAAACCACTGAGAACAAAATAAGAACCAGTCACAATATTTGGATCGCCGAATCCATAAAATCATAATTATCACCAAATAGGTAGTCAATGGTCAATCAATGGTCAATGTCAATGCTCACCTTTCAATTCAATCAATCAATCACTGTCAATTGCCAAACGTTCACAATACAGGAAACGATAAAAAATAGCGAAGCGAAGCAATCATACGATATGTTTCGCATTCATTCTACCCTTACCTTCAGGCGCCTGTAAATAAGCCTTAGGCCACCAATCCACCACCAAAACCAATACTGTTGTTGAGCCATAAAAACGGCAATGGACAAAAAACAGACCGGAAATGAAATCGATCTCGAAGTCACAACACAACGAAACGAACACCCTTCGACACTCCAGCCACGAGGCACCGTAGGATTACATCGACACCTCGACGAGACCAATAATTACGTTAATTACATTTTGACAGGACACTGTGTTATGGCAGCACTGATGCGCGATAGATCACTACGCAACCTGACGTCGAATGTAAATTGTGACGTGATTGACACCCACCCTCACCCACCCCACAAAACGTATTGGAATGGAATTTGCTAGCTTGCCTTGTTGTGCGTGCTTTTGTTTCGTCTTTCGCTTCGCTTTCCGGTCTTTGGTCATCGTACAAAAATTAGCTTCTCTCTTCGTAAAATCGTGAATATTTCGAGTCAGAAATTAATTTCTGTTTTATTTTAGAATTGATATATTATTCGTAAACTTTGCAGTCAATATGAGCAAAAGAAATAGCGTCGTCAAGGTAAGAACAATACAATTACGACATTTTCATGTAGATAGATTACGCCATCAACAGGTCATTTAGTTCTTTGTAACGAGGAACCGGATGGATGGCGTCCATTGTTTTTCATTGAATACTTTTAACGTCTAGTCAAATCGTGTAATTCGATGCCACAATTAATTCGATTAAATTTCATACAAGTGTGTAGAAAATGGCACCTTTCGATATTCCGAAATTCTAAATTCGAGCTTTGAAATACACGAGATGATAAATACGCTTCCACGCTGTGTACGTCCGTTTAAGTAGTTATTTTCATCGTGAAACGTGTGTCAAAACTCCTCCAGTTGAGGAAATTGCAATTCGCTTATCTTATGCGAAGGAAACTGCAATCTTAGCTTATCGTTCACGATACTTTCAACCATCATTTTCAATATCTAATCTGGTACAATGTATCTTTGTCCACAGCATGTGCACGATGAGTATAAATTCCAGCACACCCGTACGGAAACTCGTGTCTACACCGATAACAACAACCAGCGCCATACCTATGAAAATAAGCAAATTAGAACGGCCACTCAAGAAAGCTCATCTAGCTCGCCTCGTTATGCGATTACAAACGGAAATTCGGGATCAGGCTCTCGTGCTGTGAGCAATTATTCGGGCAATTCGGGTCCTCGCGATCGATCGACGTATACTCAAACGTCGAAATATACCTACAGAGGTCCGAATAATGAGCGATATACGCATTCGGATCGTAATTTCCAGTCATCGATTCAAAAATCGTCGTACAATCCGCCTCAACAAGTGACTTATAGCACCGGCTATGCCGCCGTATGTTACGATTCCGATTAATAGTTTCAAATCAACGTGAATTGAACAGTTGCAAACAAGGTACTGATCGTTTATTATTATTATTCGTTATTCCTCAGTTATTATGATTATTATAAAATATCGTTCCATTTTTTTTATTTTTATATTATTGTTTTCTCGACGACGATTCCTTTGTGATGTCGAACTTATATTGGTATCTAATTAGTATTATGTTGAATTATTTTTTTCCTCGATCATGTACCTCAATTCACGTTTGTTCGTTTAATTTAGTGTAACTTAAGCCAACGTTAACTCGTTAGAGATCTGTTTTTTGCATTTGATAACTCTAAGTATTATATTTGTATTCATTTTTTATATTAATACAGTTAACGTTTCAGTTCATGAAATGAACTCAGTTGTTGAATCATTTCGCGTTAAATATCAACACCGAACCCCTTCGACGTAACTTCAGAAACCTTATCAATTCGGTTCAATCATGCTCGACTATACGAAGACCGTCCAACAACGCAGCAATTTCACCCAAACGACGATAACTTTCAATTACCATGAAATTTTTACAGCTTCGCCATCTAAAACCTATCTTATATATTCCGGGAATAATTTTCTAATAACCTAAAAAATCGTTTAGCTCGTTTCGAATAGGTTAATGGTGATCGTAAACTATACGGTAGCTATGATAAAATGTCATCTCGATCTACACCCAAACCAGGAAACGATAAGAATTCGCATAGGTAGGTACGTGTGAAAGGGCGCAGTTTAAATTCATAATTAAAAAAATAAAAGACTCAGCCACGAAACCGAGCTGTACCATTGGTTTAAACCAGTTTAAACTATTTTCATCGTTATTCAATAGCTATTAAATTAATTCGTAAATTTCTTAAAACACTATAATGATAACAACTAGTCGACGATGATGGTGAAATAACGTTGGAGGGAATTGTACTATTTCATTGGCTACTGGTTGTACTTTCTATATCGATAAAGTTCAGCCCTCTTTTTAGTATTTCATCGATAGGTAATGAAACTTTATCGAAAACTTACTAGTGTTTATATAGAAACGATTAACGTACTGCTGCGAATAGTTGATGTTTTAATTTCAGAAAAGTAGAGTCTTGTAATTGGAGCGGATCACGAAGCTGCCTATTAGAACTCGACTAATTAAACAAGCACGGTAATGGTCATCGAGTATTTATTTCGCGACGACGAGTCAACAATGATGACGTTCAACTTGACGGTATTGTACTGCAAATACCTACTTGAAAAAGTTACGCAGCAGATCCAGATCAAAATAGTCGAGTGATTTATTTCGTTGGTTGATGTCGAAATTATATTATGTTAATTTACTTCCGATTACTCGCAACAATCTTCGTCACTTCTGCTGTAGCTGTACGCGTTGCAAAGTGAAGTGAACTAGTAATTTTGTTAATTTAACCCGACACAGAGGATGTTGTGATTTAGCAGTTGAAAAATTTTAAAAACCTCAACCTTTCGACTCTCTGCAATTACCACCGACGACTGTGACAGCATTAATTTCCGATTTTACTATTTCGCCGAGATGGAGATGCTAGCTCGAACGTAATTATTTCAACTTCCCTCGCGGCACCTTGGCTTTTATCGAAATCATTTCTCGCCGAACGGAATTCCGTTCAAATAACCGTAATGTCTTTGATAATAAATCATTTCCAAGTCCTTACGGATTATCTACGAGAGTTTTTCACATGGATTATTATAATTTTTCGGTGTTTTATTCAAGGTTAACTCAGTCACGAAATGCAGATTCGGTTACTGCAACTTTTTACTTCTCATTTGTACAGTTGCCAGCCTGCCAGGTAACAGGTAGAGGTAAAATTTGGTAATTAATTAGCTGCAATATAATACAACCAACCAGGTAGTCATCAAGCATGACCGTCATGTCATATCAGTAGGTACTTCCATCCATCCATAATACGTATTACGGAAAGAGTGGGTAGGTATTGGTAATTTCATACCGCCTTTTTCATTTTTGGCCGCAGTTTTTTCGTCATCTCAGACCTCGGAGTAAGTAACCAGAATCACTGATGAGGAGTCAATTTGGAAAACAACCATAAGTTCAGAATAAAAAAAAATTCTTATTTCAGTTTTGATGACAACGTTTTATAGGAAAAAAAGAGCACATCATTTTTCAACCTTTTATAAAATTCAATTTTTGGATTCTGTTTGCTTTTGTTTTTGTTTATATTTTATTTTTCAAAGTGAAATTTTAAAACGCTGACGTGACGTAGGTTTTCACATAGAAGATCCAGTTGTAGGTAAAAAAAATTGTAAACCCTTCGAATAAATTTTTTAGCTCGCAAAGAGCGAATTTAATGCTTTGAAACGCAGCGTTTTGATTATATTTTTTTGAATGAAAACTTCTACAGGTCACAAGGAAAAACTATTTGGAAAAAGTGATGTAATCGTCAAGTTTTTCGACTTCCAGCAAAGCACCACCTCAATTTTTTGCAAAAAAACAGTAACTTGAGTTACCAAGAAAGCTCGAAAAAGTAACCCAAATGTGACCAAAAAAGTGACAATAAAATGAAAAAACTACCGAAAAAAAAACAAAAAAATAAAATAGATTACAAGTTTTTGGCAAAAAGCGAAGTTTTGACAATTTCCAGAACAGGAAGGTTTTTTTGGCAATTTCTAGCAAAAAAAAAACGAGACTTTTGAACAATTTTTGAAAAAAGAGAAACTTTTTGGGATTTTTTACAAAAAAAATTCTAGTAATTTCGATACAAATCGAGAATTTTTCGAAATTTTCGGTAAAAAACAAGACATTTTAACAATTTTAGCAAAAAGCAGGATTTTTTGGGAAACACTAATGCAATTTCTGGCGGAAAAGCGACTTGTAGGTAATTTTTGTAAGGAAGAAAAAATCTTCAAAATAGCTAAAATTAATGTCAATTTTTGTCAAAAAACAAAAATTTTACAATTTTAACAAAGTGTGTTTTGTCTAAATTATTGGCACAGAAATATTTTTTTTTGCAATTATTCTCAAAAAGCGAGATTTTTTGGTGGTTTTGGCAGTTTTGACTAAAAAAAAAGCGTGACTTTTCAAATTGTTAAAAAGATAGCATTTTCAGTAATTTTTGGAAAAATGCAAGATTTTTGTACAGTTTTTGGAGAGAACAAAAATTCTAGACATTTTTTCAAAAAACCTAAACTTTCAGCAATTTTGCGATTAGAAAAAAGGTGTTTTTTTCAACTAGGTATTGGCAAATTTTTCGCAATTTTTGTCAAAAAGGCGAGATTTTTTTTTAATTTTTTGGTTAAAAAGCGAAATTTTCTGGCAAAAAAGCGACATTTTTTTTGATAATTCAACAAAAAAAAATGGGCACAATTTTTAGCCAGAAGTGAGACTATTTGACAATTTTGACAAAAGATGAGCTTTTTTGGAAAGTATTTTTTGAACAGTTTTGCGAATTTTTCATTTATTGATTTATTCAAGTATTATTTTTAAAAAAATAACTTTATAGTAAACAAAACGTTGAAAATGTATTTTTTTTGTAATGAAATATGAAATTTTTATAGAGAGCAAAAGTGCAACAATTCTGAAAATTTGTTGAATTCTTGTTTTGAAATCACGTATTTAGCGCAGAAGTTTCATAATTTTTCAAAATAAAATTTTTTCGGGGAGGGGGAAATTTCGATTCTTTAATTCTCCAAAAATCGAAGCATAAAGTTTAAATTTTAAGGAAATGATTTGAAAACATTCTGAATTCGTATCAATTCAAGTTTCAGCTTTCAGTCGATCTGAAAAATTGTCCAGTTTTTTGCTTCGTAATTCTTGAAACCAAAATCCGAAAATGAAATTATTTTGAATTCAAAACTAGTTCAGTGATTTTTAATTTTTTAACTTGCAGCCAATATTATTACACATTTTTTAAAAAATGAAATAAAAAATGTAGAGTATCAAAAATTGATCAATACTCACTACTTGTATATTTTTAGAAATAGTTCAATGGATTTCAACCAGTATCCTCGTTGGTACATTATGTAGAACAGGGTGTCTGGAAAGTAGATGTCAATGTCTCATGCTTCAAAATTTAAATACGTACTAAACCAACAAGAGCTCAATCTGAGCTTTTTTATGGCACTGGCGATAGGTTTTCTCAAGAACGTTAAGATTGTAAAAATCAAAACTTTTATTGCTTAAAAAAAAGAGAAGAGTAAGGCATCATTTTTCTTGAACTTTTGAGGTCCATTATATTTGAATTTTTTTCACTTCACTTTCAATGGAAATTAAATTACGAGTAAAAAGATTCTCAAAAAAAAACGAGCATCAATGACATTGAAAAAAAATGTTCAGGATTTCAAATTTTCACAGAGCATTTTCCAATTGAATAGTGGATTGCATCAAATTCTCATTGGTTTAGGGAAGTGTAGTAGGTAATTCAAATTAAATGTTTTTTTGAGAAGGGGGAGGGAGTATGTGTTATCTTCTCTTCACGAGTTTTTTTTCCTAAAATGGCCCAATTTTGAGAACCCCGACCCCTTCTTTTTTTAAAGCAATCGTTTACATTTTTTTAATGAATCGTCAACTTGGATGATTGTTCAGAGTAAACATCTTCCACGAATTTGTTTTTTGTTTTTTAAATTCACCAACACACTCTTCCGTCGACAAATCAAAGAGAGAAAGAGGCGATTGTAAAAAATACAGCAACAATCAAACTCTAAATGGCACAAAAATGAATAGCATTCGAAAATTTGAAACCCCATTTTGCGATGGCATTTTTCTCCCAATATCAGCAATTTTTGAACGATTTTTAATCAAATGCACTCATTTATCAGTCCAAATTCCCTCAAAACTCGGAGAAATTGACAATTATTATGGCAAGTCAAGATCTTTTTTACTCACTCACTCAAAAAACAACTTTTTTTAGGCGTTGGTGAAAAATTTTCGTGAAGAAATACACATCATTGAAAAATTCTGAAATTTTCCATATTTCACAGATTTTTGATTTTTATTCACCCGGAGGTCAAAAAATAAAAAAATTAAAAATCGACCAATTTCTAATTTTGGATTAGGAATTTTTACCGCTAAATTTATTTCTTACCGACAAGAAATTTCTTGGCAAGTAACTGAGGAGGTACTTAACATCTTCCTTCAAAGAGTTTTTTCGCATTTTGGCAATGACGTAACTATTATACGTACCGTAAAACGAGGTGAAGCGGTTCCGATGTGTGAAGCGGACCCCTAGTAGGAATTTAGTGTTCTTTCGCTCATGCCAACCTGAATTCTGCATATAGCGCGCTCTAACAAAAACCATCGTGAAGCTCTCTCTTTGGCGAACATTTTCCATATAAAACAACCTGGTTTACCGTATATATAAGGTATCTAAATACAGGATGAAATGAAAACAAAAAATCATGATAATTTTTTTTCTCAAAAACTATGGTCTGCACAGCCGAACTGTAAAAGTAATGCGGTTTTTAATTGATAGCTGCTGGTTTAGAATTTAATTACGAGTATTTTGGTATATCAACATCTCAATTTGAGTGAAATCGAACGAATCTAAAAAGGATTTTGTAAAAAAAAAAATTGAAAAAAATTTTAAGAAAAATCCAAAAATTTGCAGGAGACTTCAGAAAAGCTCAAAACCATCACCAATCGACTCACGAGGTTGAAAATAGAGTACAAACCAATTTTCAGCGCTTTTCGTACACTTTATCACAAATTAGAAATTTTGAATTTTCAAGATTTCATTAAAAAAAGTAAAAAACACGTGCTTTTTGTACCTTTGGTTCAATTTTGGGGAGGTTCCTGACCATAAAAATTTGCGATTGATACACCATTGTAAAGAGGAAGGTTGGGAGATTCATTTTCTGTAATAATATATTGGGGTCCGCTTCACCACCATGTGGGTGGTGAAGCGGTCCTCTCTTTGAGCGCGCCTCACGGGCTGAGTATGAGACAAAAAAAATTGAAAATTTGTACATGTGTTCCCAAAGGATGCACCTTTCATTTAAGACCGAAACCAAATTTCTAGCTTTATTTGGGGGGGAGGAATTCTCAAAAAACCTCGAAAATCGGTCCGCTTCACCTCGTTTTACGGTATGTATTAGCACAACGTAACTTTGGCAGAACCAATTAATCAATTCTAAATAAGTACCTAGGCTACAATCCACAAGTCTTAAAGATCATTCATACATACAAAATTATTTGCACAATTCATCTGTACGAGTATGTACTTGCCTTCATAGGAAAAAATCAAACAGATTTTGTTACTTTTCCAACAATCTGCAGACAGAAAATCACAGAAATCAAACATCCACGAAATTATTTTGTAACTTATCAGTCTTCAATTCTCCATTGCAATTGTAAATCAAAAACCATAAAACTATACCTAGCCACAGGCCATCTTTTCGAGACATACTGTATCCGTCATTCTAATTACATAGTTCATAATAGTTTTCCTGGTGATTTTATTAGCACTACAGAATAGGTACAGATACAGACTCCCAAATGGTCATACCGTTCTAACAAATCGAACTACTGTATTCGGGTCAGTGAGATCATTAAAGTTGATTTTCACGACCGAGGAAACTGTAATAAAATTTTCACAGATCAGTAATTAATAAATGTACCTTGTAGACGTATTCGGAGAAAAACAATATTCTACGTTATAACGGATTCGAGGAATGAAGTAAAAAACGTGTCTCAGTAACCCTTCGATACTCAACATGAAGCACAAAATATCTATAATTCTGTAAGTTTTTGGTAAATGAAATTAAAATTAATGAATTTCACGTAAAATTAACTCTTTTCTGGGCACGTTTCGTACACAAAAGCTGCTGCTGAATGCTTGTGGTACTTCATCATAACGGTTTTGGCGTATAACTTTCATTAAAAATGAAAAAAAAAAAACAGTGAAGAATTCCAATCAAGCGAACTTGTTTAAAATCTTCAATGAGATGCGCAAACGAGTCGATTTTTTATCTACAGCGATCATCGTTTGTTAAAACTTTAACCTTATTCCACACGGTGAAAAAAATTCCAATCTATTTCCACCGATCGTAGGTAAAAACGAAATCATCATCGAGACAACGAGGACCAAAACGAGTATTTTTTACAGAAAAAAAAATTGTAACCTTCGAGTCGAGTCGATTTTCAGTTCTAAAAAAATAATCGTTAGCTATAAGAATAATCATTCCGCGAGTCTGGTAGGTGTAGTGTAAAGGAGCTCGAGTGGTGGGTGCCAGTTTACTAATTTCCACTGTTTAATCGTGAGAAAATCCTTGGACGTGAATAAAACACTACCTGTGATTTGACAATTTTCGCAGTCTTGTTTACTAACACATGTATTACAATTACAATACAAAGTACATATTATACAGGAAACGTGAAGAATTTTTAGTCGACTATAGAGAAATTATTGTTAGTAAATAATTTTCTCGGTTTTGGTGAAACGATAATTTTCACCTTATGCATGAACCTAAACATTTACGAAAACGATACGCTGAGTTATCTTATAATTTACAGCAGGTGCAAAAAGAAATGTGAAATCGAAAATGCAAATTTTTTCAATGAAATAATTTCAAATTAAAAAGTGATGTAGTTTCTTCAATTTAGTCTTCGAAGTAATAATTTTTACGCTGAGGAGATTTACGAAAGAGGAGAAAAATTCAACAGGTAGTGAGGTTGATGGCACCGGATCTTTTTTTTTTGATCAGATGGTACAAGATTTTGGGAAGGTAGGGTAGTGACTTCGAACGAAAAATTTCCTATAGGTAGGGTAGGTATAGTAGGTAATTTCTGACATGATTTCAACACCTTGCATACAGTAATCGTTTAATAATACACTGTAAAGTGTAGGTATTTCGAATAACAGATAACTTTAAAATTTAAAATTAAAAAATCATCAATCAAAAATATAAACAAATCCTTCGCCTTCTGATTGGTCAAAAACCAATTCAAAATCAAAACAAACACACTGGGCGAAGCCCAAAAATTGTAAACACACGAACGCCATTACTCAATTTTGGATTCAAAAACTCATGAAACTTGATGAAAAATACATCATCTTCGAAATATTCGATAAAATTTCAATACTGAACATCGACCAGTATTTAATTTACGATTTAAACGATCATTTACATCACATAAACCTCAATCTTACATCCAATTATCGTAGTGTAGGTGAAGCACCAAACACCCTACGCTGATTTAATTACGATCCAGTGAGAAAAACAAATCACTAATACATAAAACACTCGTAAAACATTATCAATTATCCCATCAATATACAATTAACAATTGTTAATTTACTTACATAAAAATAACAGGAGTGAGCTTTTGAAAACGAATTCGGATTCTCAACAGTACCACACTTGTTTAAAGTACACTACGCGAAATCACACAGCAATAATTAACAAACACACACCGCAAATCGATATTCGAATAGGTTATTTAAAATAATTAAACAATAATTATTCAATTAAATAAATAAAAACACATTAAAAACGCGAAAATCATTCACGCACACGACACACAACCGCCAAACACAAAGTCACTATTGTACTGGAGGAATGGAGTGCAGACCCGGCATCGCATTCACCAGACAAGTACCTGTTAGCTGGCTGGAAGCGTTCGTAGAGTCGAATGAAGAGGGAAGGAGGGCTAGTTTGTTGAATACCGGAGGAAAAACGACGTACTTATACAACGATACATTGAAATTTAAAAAGTCTGAGGTTGAGGAATTGTCACAAAAAATATCAAAGACTTGATCGACTCATGACTCAGTTATCAGAGGGATGTGGATATTTTGTTGTTTATAACTTATAAAGTATACAATATTGCAATTGCACTCGATGACTCGTGCGAAAGATATGGATTATCTTTGTGTTATACGAAGAAAAAAAGAAATAAAATAATATACTATCTTGCGAAAATACCATTCCTTCCTGTTTGAGAATTACTCATCGTTTTACGAACCCTCTATGAAACTCTGAAACCCTCACCTGATACATACATTTTGCAAAAAAAAAAACATTCCAAATCACACACGCATTCGTAAGTTTAATTTTAATTTCGAAATTCCAATCCATGACTTGACTTTTCAGTTATCAGAGGGATGCGGATGTTTTGTTATAAAGTATACAATATTACACTCGATAACTCATGCGAAAGAGATATGGATTATCTTTGTGTTATACGAAGAAAAAAAGAAATAAAATAATATACTATCTTGCGAAAATACCATTCCTTCCTGTTTGAGAATTACTCATCGTTTTACGAACCTTCTATGAAACTCTGAAAACCCCACCTGATACCTACTTACATGTTGCAAAAAAAAAACATTCCAAATCACTCACACATAACACACATTCATAAGTTTAATTTTAATAATTTTGAATTCATTGATGGTAATCTTCTTCCTCCTACGATTCTCCAGGTGCATTAATGCATCTGACAAGTGCTTGAAGGTATACCTAACGTTGTGTGATATTTCACTACATTTGTGCATCTGCACATCCTCCCCTTCAATTCAGCTATGAATGCATTTTTCAAAAAAAAAAAAAAATATTACACCGGTATAAAAACACATACCTCATACCACATAGAAGCAGGTCGAAGAATAGCCTAACGTAGGAAAAACGGTTTTGTAAATGTTTCAAGATAATCTTCGCATAGCTCTGTAGTGCATTTTATTACCGACATTTAGGATGTGTAATGTCGCAATTTAATATTAAGGAAATGATTTCCACTACTGATAACCCTTTTCTTAAAGTTTTTTATGACAATTGCGCAAAATATTTACACAAATCGCGTTTCAGATGACAAGGTGGTTTATCACAATGAGGAACAGTTTTAAGTATTAAGATCTCTTTTTGAGATTGCTCAGTTTGCAAAATGCGATTTGTAGTACCTAAATCGATGGAGTAATAGTGCCAAGATAGGCTGTAATTTTTCGTGAAATGCGTAATGGAAGAGAAAAAAATTCATTCATTTACTGCTGATCATAATTGTCCAAATCTATACTTAATGAATTGATATTTAAAAGAAATAAAAATAAGAGTAAAAACCACCACTATTGAGGTTTTAAGGATAGGTATAGTAAAAGTGAAAACTAATTATGTACCACCAATAACGACATAGATTATAATATAGGTATAGGTAATATGTTTTTGTTTAAAAATTATAAAGAATTTTAATATAATGTACCTAAGTACGTACATATTATGTAATTTCCTGTGCAAAAATAGAGAGTAAACAAAATTGTACGAGAAAGAATAGGTACGGTTAATCTGTTATAGGTAAACCTTCAAAAATGCATCGCATCGCATTGCATAGGAGTAGTGTGACGTGTGTCTGTGTGGTCCAAATACTGTCCACCCTTGTCCATCGTATAGTACATACAATGTAGGTATAACTCACTGAGATCCGATGCGAAGGCGATGAATGAATGTCGCATCGCATCTCAGTAGTGTCATACGTTTAAAGGCCTTGACGGTTGTTTCGTTTTGTGAAGTGCATTTTGCCTTTTAGTTGCGAAATAAATCTGTGAATCTAAAGTGTTTAAAAAAAACGATGGACGATCTCACATTTGACGCCAATGACGCCACTGACGCCAGCATCGGTATGTAACATTATTACGAATTGGATTATTCGTTTCATGGTATTGTGGATTATCCACATTTTGTATTATTGTAATGTAAAATTTCATCAGAGTTAATCTACAAATATTTTTAATAGTGTCCAATGCCGCCTCTGTTCGCGGCGAGTTGATGAATTATCGTGATGAATTAGGACGTGAACTGTCGAACCTAGAGAAGGTACAAAAAATTGCCCAAGCTTATCTTAGGTTGGAAAATTTCTATAAGGAATCAGAGAACCCTCCTACCTATTATCGAAAGGGTGAATTCGAAGACTACACCTTCGTTTTAACAACCCTACCTATGGAAGATGGTAGAATTTTTGTCGAGTTGAAGGTATCGTGTTCAGAGATTAATCGTTTTATATATAGGTACCTAATACCTATACTATGTTACAAATTATTCATTACACGTATTATTCCTTATAGCGCGAAAAAAATCTCTCAAGAAATAGGGGAGATGCACTTGAGTGTGCTCCAATTAAAGAGTGTCCTGCTCTCGTTAATGATGATGTCGGTGCCGATAATGATAGACAAATCATAATCAATATAATGAGGAGAATTCGAAGATCGTTCGAATATACGTAAGTGGTTTAATGGTAATCGTTAGGTATTAAAATGTTGAGAACCGTTCCGTAATGTATTATGCTTTTTTTTCAGATGGTCGTATCTGCATTTAGATGTGACACCAGAGATTTCCTCTGATGACGAATGAGATGCGAAGAAAGTTGTCCGTCGAACACAATACCTACTTCTCAGAAAAAGGAATATAATTTATTAAAACGTAAATTTTTCCTTCTTTTTTTTCAACAGGTTTGGTCCAGTAATTATTTACCTAATTAAACGATTTTTTTTTGTTTTTTCGGTGTCATCTGTTTTTCTCTAGATTTTTTCGATCAGAATGTACTTAGATAGGTTAGTAGATGTGCCGTACATTCATCGTTTGATTCTGCAATTTTGATGGTTTTTTTTTTATATAGCCAATGGACCGGTGTACTAGTTGTAGAATAAATTTAAAATTGTAACAAATTCTGTCTAATGAATGAGTGCAACATTCATGAGAAATAATTGAAATTTTTTTCAAGTGTTTATGAAAAATTATTCATTACAATCAGGTAATAAAATTTATAATTTGAAAATTCAAGATTATAAGTTTTAAAAAAACGATTCATTTCTTTTTTTAATCGAACCATTATTCAAAAGTAATGAAGTAGAATAAATTAAATAAATTACAATTCAGCAAAAAAAAATAAACAAAAATCAATATTATTTAAATTTTTTCAACCGTCGCCAGCGACTGGTTTTTTGAAAGCATCAGAACTGCTTTGACTCGAAGATTGGACATTTTTGTCAAATGGAACAAACCGTATTAGAGAACCAAACAGTACGTGTTGGACAACTGGAAACTTATTCAAAACCTGCAAAAAAAATTCGTAGATCAATAAATTTGAAAATTAGGCATCTCGATCCAGAAAATCATTAACTTACTTCTCCTTGATACATTTTAATCAGTCCTTCGTTAACTTTACTCCACGTAGCTATACCACTTATATTCCATAATTGATTAGAATGTTCGGAAAAGTGGCCAGATTTGACCTAAAACACAAAATTATTGATGGATAAACAAACATCAATTTCGGATCCCTTCTTCCCCTTTATAGTACAACTTACCGTAGTAATATAATTAATACATCCAATGAACATATACTCCGATGCGTACTTCTTTATCACACTTTCTTGCACGAACATATTAGGTTCGATAATAGGACGCCCTACGAAAATAAAATCAAATCAATACACCGTATTCCCACGATTACTGAAAGTAGCCTACTCATTGTAATCACATACCAACAAACTGCGAACTACCCCAAATAAATGGGACGAATTGATAATCGTCTAAACTCCATACACCGTGACTGCCAGCAGGTTCCATTCGATAAGTAGTCTGTAATCGGCGTACTAACTCCATGTATCTAAACTGACCAAAAACTCGAATATAATAAAATAGAAAATTTCGAATATACGAACAAAAATACTAACCTATTGAAAACTTTGTTCACGACAGCTACGCAATCTTCTTCTTTGAAAGCTCCGATTTTGAATAAACAACAGAGGAACATACAGAATGACATTTCGTGTCCGGTACCGTAATCTATGCGAGTAGAATTTCCAAAACTTTCAGTCAGATAGTCGGCTATTTCAGGCAATGATTTGTGAAATTCTTCGGGTAAATTTTCTTTCAATAGAGTACCGGCTTCCTACACAAAATTAAAAAACATTACGATATTGTAATAGAATAGTTGTAGGAATTTGTGTGGGTATTCGTGATGAGCGATGTTACCTTTTGAAGTTTCTCGTACCAAATTTTAAACGCTTTGTTTCCGAATCGCTGAGGTTGATCAATAGGTGGTGTTTCAGTCACCATCTGGTCTAATGATTTCAGCAATGAAATTATACCCAGGGTGATTTCGGATGTGTGGCATTCGTAAGATAATGGTTTGCCTCGGACTGCGATGTTCATAGCTTTGATGAAACCGAAATACTCCTAGAAACGTATAAAGTGTTTGATATAGAAATAACTAGACGAATGGCAGAATTAAATTCAACAATACTAACGTTATAAGCTTCTGAATTCTCCCATTCCTTCATCATACTTTCATTGTGAACAGCTTTCTTCGGTTGGACATATTCATGATCGGCGTTCGGTAGCATGATCTTAGGTAAAGTTAATTTGACTGATGAACAGAAATTGATAATATTTATGCATGTGTAACGAGAATTACTTCAGATTGATTGAAGAAAATTTGTATTTGCAACCATGTAAATTTTTTACCTGCATTTGGTTTCAGCATGATTTCTACAGGAAGATGAAACACTGATCGAGAAAAACACTGCTTGATAGAGTGAAAATCAAATTCTTCGTATGAAATATGAAATTTTGTATCAAAAATTTTCAAATTGATCAAAATTTCTCTCCAGTATTTTTATTTTCAAAATTTTTCTGAAAATTTTTTTCCAAAAAAATAAAAATAAACACTTTGTGAAGTGATAACGAATTGACGAAAGAGCCTTGACTTCCGGGAAAAAATCGTCTCAAACACAAATCACCACTTTATTAATAAATAATAATTCAATTTTTTTTCAGAAAACTTGAACTTGAAACGAAATAAACTTATAAAATTTTAGAATTATATCAATTTTTAATCCCAAAATTGAATTTAAATTTACCCAAAAATTCGAAATAAACAAGAAAAACAAGTTGAAAAAAGTTGTCGAACATCTTCAAACGGGATCATTGTTTACATTTTTTCACATCGGAAGCAGCACTGTCGTTTGGCTCACACCTTGAATTTTGTTTTCCTTCATCTTTTTTCGCTGAAAATGTTCGAAAAATTTATAATGAACGTAGTAAACAAAATCTTATTTATTTCGTTTTAATCTACGTAAATGAGAAATTATGTTATCGTTTTATTTGAATGTATTAACCTTGTTTCGTTAGGAGTGTATCGCGTATAATAATTGAATCGCTAACTATACGAAATACGGCTGGATAAATTATCCGCAGTAATCCAAGCCATTCGAACATAGCTAAGTACGCACCTTCAAATTGATACATAATATTTTCAACAATGATAATTATAACTCTGTATCGTGGTATTTTCCGTCAAAATACGTTGTGTTTTATAAGATAGTGTTATCTACGATAACATTATTTATGGTGTTTGTACGAAATCTCTCGGGTGTTTCAACTATAAAACCGATTTGTAGCCAATGTTTCAATGGATGCTACGTCTATTATCACACAAGTGTCAAGGGATGATGACAGGAATTACTCACCGGAAAGAGGTAAGTTTCACCCCTAACCATATCTCACCTTACATTCGTAACTCCTACGAAGCTGAGAAGAAAAACACCAACTCGAATCCGCCAACATTTTTTGGTCCCCTTCGATTACAGTCGAAGACACCTCAGATGTGCACGTATTTTTCCACAATTCAATCAAAATCTAGTACTCGAAGGTACTCGTACTTCAAACAATCGTATTCTTTCACTTCATTTAATCGGTTTCGCTAATCGCTAAATTGTAATTAGGTTTAACAAATGTGGTAATAATTTAAAATTAATTACATCTGTTATCGATATGAAATTTGTTTACATTTACGACTCTTGAGCTGGACGGATATCGTAACATAAATTCGTTCATTCTAATCCCAATTGTACATATGTTACATTTAATCCAGTCAACTGATCCTTCAATGCGATGGAAAATGAAACAAAAAAGGAAACGGTCGAAGGTTACCTTATAATAGGACTTATTACAATGTAAATCGTTACCTGTTTATCGTTGCGTAAAAACTTAGGTGTATCACTGATACCTTCTACTAGTCTAACAAAATTCCATTAAATTGTCGTACAGCTGTACGATATTTCGCATCGTCAAAATTTTACGTCGAGTTTACGATTCCCTCGGCGAATTCGAGTTGTCGTTTTTTTTTTCATGTCCCTTTCATACTCTGGTACCTAATATTTTAAGCAGATTAAAAACTTACTATGTAATTATTAACGATAAACGTTCATTCTTACAGTTCAGTGCTCAAATGCAGAAAATGATGTTACGACAGTTGGTACGTATTAAGTAATTCTTTATTAATCTTATGATAACAACAAAGTAATATGTAATTTACGATCGCTGAACTGTTTAAGTGTAAATAAACCTAGCGCAATGTTTAATCACACCATCTTCACGGTCTCCCATAATACTCGAGAGTATTTTAACGCCGAAACCAATACACCGAAACTAATACGACGTCGACGACGAGATGCAATTCTCTTTGATTGTTTTAACATCTTCGTTGGTTAATTTTTTACGGTCATTTGAAATTAATTACCTTCGAGGAAATTTTCCCATTCAGATTAGTTCGATTCATCTTTCAATAGGAAGGAGTATATTCCAGGAAACCTTATAAAAGTTCGATACGAGACTCTTTATATCACAAATGAAGCTCTTCAAAGTACTCGTCGTCGTCATTCTATAGCCCATAATTTACACACATAGGAAGATTTCCTTTCGAAGGATTTTCTTCTTAAATACTCGCTTATTTATTTCTACAGGGGGAGAGGGGGATGTTAGCAGTATCACGGTCGAAAGAAACACGCCGTTGATAAAACGATCGATTTTGTATTAAAAAATTTTAATTCGATGATTTTTTTTTGTATTTTACAGGACACTCGAGTTCCAAAAAAACAGCCAGGGGATTATTCCGATCGTTATTCTGTTGTTTTTCGAAACACCATCGAAACTCTCACTCTCAAAATGGGTCTTCTGTCCCGGACGGGAGAGTTTCACCTCCTGTGATAATCGGTTCGCAATTCTTACTTCCACCAGTACGACACCAGGATATGCATAAGAAATGCATGGTTATAGATCTAGACGAAACCTTGGTTCATAGTTCATTTAAGGTAACTAAATATTGGACTACCTATTCGATTCGCATTCTAGAGGACGTACCGCCAATAGTGAAAAACCAGACTTGTAGAAAGAGAATTTTCCGAGAAAAGATGCCAGTCTGGTTTTGTTACGTATATTTTCTCTGTAACGAAATGAAATCAAGCGTTGGCTCGTCATTGAATTATTTTTGCATTTATAAGCGATTTTTTTTTCCATTACCCATCGTTTAACACGAGTCGTGGTTCAATAGTGAATTTCTCTGTGTATTTGTGTTGCAGCCGATAAATAACGCCGATTTCGTAGTTCCAGTAGAAATCGATGGTACTATACATCAAGTTTATGTATTGAAGAGACCTTATGTTGACGATTTCCTTCAAAGAATGGGTGAACTTTACGAATGTATTTTGTTCACCGCCAGTTTAGCTAAGGTGAGCTGGAAATTATGCCATCGAATTCTCATCGTTATCCTGCAACCTAATTTCGTCTTGTCTCCTTCTATCTTCCTGTTGTTATGATTAATTTTTCTGAGATGATTGAATGTAAATTTTTTGAAAATGTTTCAGTACGCGGACCCGGTAGCTGACTTATTAGATAGATGGGGTGTATTTAGGTCGAGATTATTTAGAGAATCTTGTGTCTTCCATCGTGGTAATTATGTCAAAGACTTGAATCGATTGGGTAGAGATCTACACAAAGTTATAATCATCGATAATTCTCCGGCCTCGTACATTTTTCATCCTGATAACGCAGTGAGTATTAAAGCTTGGAAAAATATCTCGTACCTATACGCTTGAATATTGATTAATTTTACGATTTGAGTACAGTACCTACTGTCGAATAAGGAAATTACGTGATTGCATGAGAGCGATAAGGTTGAGATTTTTTAACATCGGAAGAAAGTGGGAGAGGGAAATACTACAGCGATAAGGTTGAGTGAAAATGTGGAGTAATCCTTGGGAGTGTTTTTGTAAGAAAAAAGAGGAGGGTCGATCAGAAAAAACTTAATTTTGGAATTTGAGCCTGAGGATTACAAAAGCCCAATTTTACTAATAAATTGGACTATATTTACGTAAGTCTGGGAAAAATTTAAATGTTGAATGAAATTTTAGCTTAATGTTTACTTGAAGCTCCAATTTTTTGAAATTCTCATTTTTAGCGATTAAGTTTGAATAGAAAAAATCTATTAGTAAATCACTCTGCTCAAATTCAAATATGGAAAATTTCAACTTCCACTTTCATTTTGAAAGCTTAATTTCAAAGTTTAATCGTGAATAATCGTCTCTGAATGTTCATTTTGAAAGCTCGATTTGCATTTATTTTAAAACCTTAATTTTGACTGTTATGTCATCTTCAAAGCTCAAATTTAAACATTCATCGTTAGTGATCGATTTTGAATTTTTATTTAGGTAGCTCAATTTTGCTCTCATTTTGAAAGCTCAATTTTGACTACGTAGTCTTGAAAGCTGATGTGTAAATTTTGATTTGAAAAGCTCAATTTTGAACTAAAAGTAACTCAATTCTGATTGTCATCTTGAAAACCCAATTCTAAACTTTTAATTTTGGAAGCTCAATTTTAAACTTTCACCTTGAATGATCGATTTTGAATTTTTATTTCGAACAGCTCAATTTTGCCATCAATTTCATTTCAAAGGCTCAATTTTAGACATTTATTTTGAAAGCTCAATTTTGAACTTTAATTTTAATGGCTCAATTTTATTTTCAAACTTGAATTTTGGTAGCTCAATTCTGATTTTTATATTGAAAACTCAATTCTGAACTTTAGACTTTAAAAGCTCAATTTTAAATTTTCGTATTGTGTGATCGATTTTTAATTTTTATTTTAAAAACTCGATGTTGAATTTCAAGCTTGAAAGCTCAATTCTGAACTTTCAATTTTGAAAGCTCAGTTTTGAACTTTCATCGTGAGTGATTTATTTTGATATAATTTTGAGTGTGAAGGCTCAATTTCAGACATTTATTTAAAAAGCTCAAATCTGACTGTCATCTTGAAAGCTCAATTCTGAATTTTCATTTTAAAAGCTCAATTTTGAACTTTGATTTTGAAAGCTCCATTTTGAACGCTCAATTCCAAACTCTCTTTTTGAAAGTTCAGTTTTGAGCTTCTGTCTTGAAAATTGAGCTTTGAGCTTTCTGTCAACTTAGATGTTCGGTTTTGAGACAATTGTGTTTTTTCATTTTGAAAGGCAAATCTCAAACTTTCACCTTGAACTTTGCTCACTAAGCTATGAATTAGGTTCTATCTTGAGAGTTGAGTCATAACTCGTGAGCTTTTGCATTGAATGTTCAGATTTGAGCTTACATCTCAAAACTTCACTCCTGAGCTTTCATATTGAAAATGCATTCTTGAACTTCTATAATAAAAGGCTAATCGTGTGTTTTCATTTTGTAAGACTAGTCTCAAATTTTCATCTTGAAAGTCAAATTTTGTGTAGCTTTTTGAGGACCTAATTTTCAGATTGATTCTTAAAATGTCAGTTTTAAAATTTCATCTTTGAAGTTTGGTTTTGATTTTGATTATTTGTATCAAGTTTGAAGGTTTTCTCTGCAGTTTCAACTTGAAAGTTCACTTTTGAGCTTTCATATTAAAAGTTCAATTTTGTGTTTTATTTTCAAAAAATAAATCTCAAGGTTTCGTCTTCAAGGTTCAGTTATTCGAACCACCGTCTTGAAAGTTTAGACTTGAGCTTCCACCTTGAAAGATTATTCCTGAGCTTTCGTACTAAAAGTCTAAAAGTTCAACTTTGTGTTTTCATTTCAAATTACCAATCGCAAATATTTATCTTTAAGGTCAAATTGTGACCTATGAGTCTTGAAAGTTCAGTTTTGAGCTTTTTCTTGGAAGTTTAATTTTGAGAGTTTATCTTGAAATACCAGTTCTGAGTTTTCATCGCGAAAGTTCACTTTTCAAACTTTCATATTGGAAATGAAAGTTTAATCATGACCTTCCACCTTGAAATGTCGGTTTTAAGCATTCATCTTGAAACCTCAGTTTCGCGTTTTCATTTTTGAAATTTGGCTGTAAAACTTTCATCTTGAAAAAGGCTCTTGTTTTGAGCTTTCATTTTGAAAATTGACTTTTGGCTACAAACTTTCATTTAGAGAAGATTCAGTTTTGAGCTTTGGCCTTGAATGTTCAGCTACAAACTTTCATGGTAAAATCAAGTTTTGAACATTTATCTCAAGTTTAGTTATGAGATTTCATTTTGAAAGTTCGATTTTGAACTGTCTTTCATCTTGAAAGTTTGATTTTGAACTTTCATCTTGAAAGCTCAAATTGAAAACTTTCAGCTTGAAAGCTCAAACGGTGAACTTTCATGTTGATATGCTCAAACTGAGAACTTTCGTCTTGGAAGCTGAAATTGCAAACTTTTATCTTGAAAGCTCAAATTGTGACCTTTCATCTTGAAATCTCAAATTGTGATCTTTTATCTTGAAAGCTCAAATTGTGAACTTTCATCTTGGAAGCTCAATTTCAAGATTTTCCATTGTGATCTGTCATATACAGGGGTAGGCATAAGTTAGTATTCGCTATCGAAAAATTACGCGCGCGCGCTCCTAATTGTCTACTGCGTGGGTGTTGGTGGGCGCGTTGCCATGGTGATGGGGCAAATGACCTCGATAGTGTTCAGTGTCACTTCAGTCGTGCATGCGAGAGGTTATTGCTTTATTCTTCGTCTCATTTTTCGTAAAAAAAACTTAGAAATGGCGCAACCTCGCCATAGGTTTTCTCAGCAAGAAAGAACCTTTTTAAAAGTCCCATACATCTCTGTTTTTCGCAAATAGCTTTTTAACAAAGCATCCTACAAAAAAATAACCAGCTCTGAGCAGAAAGGAAATTTTATGCTCTACAATTTCCTTCATTGCATTTTTTTCATAGGATGCATACTTTCCTCGTAAAATCAATGTTAATGTTGAAAAACACGAAAATTCGGACCTGTATAATCAGCTCTAAATTAAAATTGAGCAGTCAACAATTCATTTTAGGCGATTTTTGACCACGCGACGTGAAAGAGGAGACCTTCAACCACCAGAATCACCAAACAGAACTTGAAAAATGATTATTGTTCCAAAATAAAGATATTTTTCTGATCAACTTTTTTGTTTATGCAAATCGGAATACTAACTTATGCCTACCCCTGTATTTTCCTCAAGATCTCAGATACAGTCATCTTTCCTCCTTACCACTTGAAAAGAGTGTGATTTATTGTAAAATTGTCTCCATTCATCTGTAATTACGCAGTAAATTACCAGTAATCACCCTTCGAAATGCGTAATTATGGTAATATTACCAATAATTTTTAGTAATAATTTTGTATTTTTCATTTTTTACGCCAATCAATATTATTTTTACCATTTCGTAATTTTCATCTCCATAAATTACTAATTTCTCTCCATTCGCTCATTTTCAGGTACCAGTACAGTCTTGGTTCGACGACATGACCGACTCGGAACTGCTCGACTTGATACCATTTTTCGAAAGACTAAGTAAAATCGACAGCGTATATTCAGTATTGTGTAATACTGCCGAACAGCCGTACTCGGCGAACGGCGCTAACCATCGCTCTCCCGAATCTAGCAGAGGTGGTAGCGGCGTCGGTAGCGGAGGCGGCGGCGGCAGTTCTTTATAGCTACTGCGAAAACAATGGGCGTTGTTGAAAACGCTCATAAGACGTCGTAGTGTGACCGTAAAATCGCATTCGTTGTTAAACGATAATCAGCATTGGATCACATGGGGCGTCCTATGTATCTCTGTGGTTAGCTACGTATTACTTGCGTCCTGTTAAGTATGCATGCAGAATTTCGCGCATATACAACATATTATATTATACCTAAGGTATACCTTTTTAAAAATTAAAAATACTATAGATGTATTTCTGTAATATTATTATGAATCTGTGTTGTATGTTTCTCCATAATGTGTGTGTGTGTGTGTTTGTATGTGTCTTTGCGACGTCGTGTATTATTTTATAGTACGTGTATATGTATTTTTTTTTTTTTAAATTTAGGATTCTTATTGTTTTCGTATTTTTTTTTTCTCTCGCGTATACTATATTTTAATTGTTTATTGAAATCGTTACCGTTAATGTAATGAGTACATATATCTCTATGGGTCTGCCCCCCCTAAAGTATTTTGTATGTGATGAAACGCTAGCGCTTCTCTCTCGTGATTCGTGGCGAAAAATTTCTCTTATTTTATTTTTTTCTCTTTTCGTTGTTGAAAGACTGAATGGTGGGTATTTTTGTACCGACGATGGATAACGTAGGTAATACGGATATCGACGAGATTTTATCCGAAATCATGATTAGTATTTTGACAGTCGCAAGGTCGTCTAAAGTTGCACCTGATTGATTCCCCCCTTTACTCTTTTTACCTCCTCACCTTCCCCCAATCAAAATCCTAATTTGCTTGCCTTGTATTTTTATATATACTTATGTTGATCTGCAGTGATGTATCTATAGTATATTCGTTTTTTTTTTCTTTTTTTATATAACATTTTATCTCCCTGTGTATCTTCTCTCTTTCTTTCTCTCTCTCAATGTATCTTTAATCTCTTTATTTTTATCTGCCGAAAAATTGTATGTATTTTGATAAGCGTAATGCAGGGTATTACAACCTTCTTTAACACAAACCTTTTTACAAACTTGTACAGTATTAATAAGTTTTTACTTTATTTTAAGAAGCGTCAACAACAGTGCTACTTTTTTTTCCTCCCGAAAAATACATATAAAATCATGATTCGTAACATGACGATGAGAAAATGGTACGGTTAAGCTCAATTAATTTCTCCCCCAGTTTTTATTTCGCTATACCTACCTGTGGTATTTTGTAAACTACATAATCAAAAAAAAAAAAAAAAAAAATGAGGGAAACATCGTACGTCCTTATGTAGTTATCATATAATGTGCCTTTTTTTAAATGTATCGATTTAATTTTTTTTTTTCAGGACGTCGTTTAAAGCTTTCTCTTTTGTTTTTTGAAAAAATTTCAATCTCGTTGAAACAGAAGTTAAATGAACAGTTACCTTTTGTACGGAGAGTAGATTTTTGACGAATAGTCGGCGTCGTGTTCTTTATTTCTCATAAAGATGTTCTGAATGTTTTATGGCGATAGTCGTAAATGTCGGAAAAATTGGTTTTTAATGGATCGAAAAATCGTCTAATAAGTTTACAAAAGATTTTACTGCCTTTTATCGTTGTGCTCAAAATTCAAACGTGTAATCAATTTTTTCTACTAATTAATTGCCTGTAATGTAAATGTGATCGGTGGATGGATAAGGTGAGAGGGGGAAGGGTTAATTAATTTGTTGGTTTGTGGCCTCGAGCTGAGAATTGTTTTTGATTTTTGGCTGGTTGTGAAATTTTATAAATCGTAAGGGGGATGAATTTCTCGAGTCTGTTCTCTTGAATATTTCTTTCCCCTTTCTATTAATTTTTTAAAGTGTTGAAACTCCGAATTGGGCATGAAAATTTTCAATTTTTATACGATTTTTATCTATTTTTTTATTTTTGTTCAATGTACAAAATTTCATGCTAAAGTTTAAGTATGAATTTTGAAATTTTTTATGCATTTTTTTTGTTCGTAATTTTGTTACGTCGATCGTCGTTAAAATATCCCAGTTTCAATCTTGTTTTTATGTCGAAATTTTGTGTATTTTTGCAAATTTTACAATTTTTTAAATATTTTTTTATATTTGTAATTTTTTTGCAGCCATTGCTTTCAAAAATTTTCATTTTTAATCAGTTTCGATAATTTTCTTTTTTAAGATTAGGTAATATTGAAATAATAATTCGTCAAAATTTCACCTTGATATTTACCTTGAAACATTTTGAAAATATTTTACTCTTAGCTTTTTGAAAATTTTGTCAGTTTTTAAAAAATTTCAATTATTGAAATTTGTATTTTAATAGAGTCCTCGCATTTCATAGATCGAAAAAAAATTCCAGTATTTTTCTCAGATTTTGTTTTTAATAATTTCTAAATTCTCGATCTCAACTTTTTTTTGCCAAAAAACCTCGCCTATGACGCCATCTGGAACCAAAAATGAAGTTGAGACCTCCGATTTCGCTCAAATTAGTCGCTTTTGCCTGAAATCGCCAGGAGGAGGGGGAAATGGGGCTCGTTATTTTCACCATTTGGAAATTTCCGGTGAAATTATCAATTTTTGAAAGCTCAGGTGAATCTTAAAACCAGCTGATCTTGAAGCAAATCAATTCGGAATATTTTTAAAACGACGAAATTAGTCGAATGAAATTTCAAAAGCTCAAATTTGACTCTTTTTGAGTGAAAGCTCAACTATTCATGAAAAATGAAATGAAAGAATGAAATCTTCTCCTTTCGGTGGTATTGATTGAGATCAAATTTTGAAAATTATTTTTCAAGAAAGTGAGTAAAATGTGTATGTTCTTTTCTTGGTTATAATTTTTCAAAGTTTTGAACGAAAATTTTGTATTTTTTATCAATTTTTGGAAAGTGTAATTTTCACATTGAGAGTTCAATTTTGAGCTTTTCAAATTTTTATTCCTGATTTTATATTATTTACCTATTCTCTTCGAAACTGCAAAAACATGTTTGCTAATTGCTTCAAGTTGAACCGGTTTTGTGAAAGATCGCAAACGTGTGAAAATTATGAGCTCCCTCGCCTCCCTCTGATTTTGGTCAGATAGAAAAAAATTATGCTGGTCATTATATTTTTCATTTGACTATCCAAGGAAACATTTTTTTAAAAATTTGATCGAAAATGGAGGTCCTGATTTTAATTCTGGTTTCAAATTCTCAATTCGTCTTCCTGTTTGAAATAAAAATTTATAATTTTTTTTCAAATGGGAAAATCTAATTTAATATTCAAAACTCGATTTTTACATCGATTGAAGTGTTTACCAAACTGACATTATTTTTAAAAACAGAACTTTTTTAACGATTATCTTACCTCAATCAAAAACTTGAAACATTTATTTGCATTTATCTTTTCCTTCTCATTTGGGTTTTGATTTCACCACCGATCATGTTTACAACCGTAATTATATTTTCTTTTTTCTAACCAACCATTCGCAAACTTTATACTCGCACAGCTGCAAAATGCTGACACAGCATCCTCGCTCCGCTCCTCACCGCTCTGTTAAAATATAAATAAAACAACTAACCAACAAATTTAAGTCAAATTGTGATTTTTTACTTGCTCTTTTTGTACTGTACGTTTTTTCAAATACCTATATTTCTCAAGCAAAAAGCAGCGTTCGCGTTTTTTTTTAAACAGGGTTTTTAATCAAATAGACGAAAAAAAACGTAGAATAGAAATAGCCAAAAAATGCATAATTTTACTGAAATTTTTTTAAAAAAATATATAGATTCGATAGAACGTAATTTTATAATTTATTTTTTTTGAAAACACGATGTTTATAAGTTTATTCGAAGTACGATTCGATTTATTATTTTTTTTTCTCGATAAACGTGTATATAAGATAATTTTTTATTGTGTACCAAGGACGATGGTTAAATTTTTTTGTGTTAGAAATTAAGTTTTTAGCCTCCCAGTGTAGTGCCATATGTATTAGTTGTACGTTACAAGTATCGAAAGTGAGCGATTACTATCGATACTTGGGAATGTGAGCTATTTTTCATTAGAAGTGGGCTGAAAGTTTTCTCATGGCTCGGTGTGCTGTAATGAGACACGTCTTTCGGCTCGTGTGTAATGAAAGCGAAATTTTAGGCATTAGGATTTTCTGCATTTATAAACGTTATCAGTGTTGTTCCAGTAATCAAAACGTGATGAATCTCTTTAAAAAAATGAGTTAGTAAAGTCTTGAATTCTTGAAAGTCATATTGCCTCCGATTTTCATCTGATTGGATGTATAAATATCGAATGAAATTGATCGAAATCAGAAGGCAATATGAGAGAATTGAGTTTTGATATTGTAGGTCTCGTTGCTATAACCTACGAATGTACAAATTTACGTATTACCTAATTTTTTTCTGTACTTATTGAAAATTTAGAAAAGAAAAAAAAAATCACTCGTTAATCTATCTGTAGCTTTGTCCGGTACACCATAAAATAACGAAGAAGGTGATATAGATAAGGTCTTCCCCGTCGTAGTAGTTACAATGTAACATGTTTGTAAAATGCCTTTACAATGGAACCGGTTCATAAATTTTTTTTGTTCCTATAATCACACAAACAATTGTAGCCTGTTTTTTTTTCATAATATAGGTTGTCACTGCGCGATTTTAATTTTGAAAATGAAAATTAATTATCATGTTTTGTTATCAGTATTATTAATGTTATAAATGGAAGAAAAAAAAATCGATTGTTATTTCGTAAGAGTTACGTGTGTATAAAATTTCATTTTATTCTCTTTATGTATAAGTACTTGTACTTGTATGTACTACATAAATTATTATAAAAAATAATTTTTATATACGAAGGTTTTTAACAGTTAATATCGGGTGTTTGTATAAAGGATTAATTTTTTTTTACAAAAATAAGGTACTATAATTATTTAGTTTGAATTTCGATGAATACTGTAGAATGTTGAGGGTTTTTATTTTTTATTTTTTTCGTCAGCCCTTTACGAGTATGTAAAAATGCTGATCGTGTACCAGTACCTAAAGGATTTGTAGAAGACGAGGTGTCTAATTGTGTGAAATGTGTACGTGTGTATCGTTGTACTTCTTTTAATTATTACGTCGGTGATTTAGACGTTCTAAGTATTGTATATAGATTCATGTAGCTGTATATATTAACTTGTTGAGTTATAATGATTTATTAAATTTTTAATAATTTGAACGTGGTTACGTTGTTTCTATTGGTTACTGCTAGTAAAAGTTTTACGAGTAATGAGTCTGATTATGGTTCATATTGAACAAATAAGGACAACTCGATGACTTACGCTTGCTCATTTTTTAATCGAATAGCTTACAAAAAAAAAAAATCGGAGGTTCAATTTTTTCAAAGTTGAGAGTGAAATCCAAAAATAATGTAAATTTCGGAAGAATTCAAGTGACAGCGGAAAGGGGGGATTTTCAAACAATTAAAACGTCAAAAAAATTACTATTGAAAAAAATGGATTGAACAACTGTAACTCTAAGAGCCTCCCACGGGAAAATGGTTGGATCTGATCCGGTCTGAACAGATCTAATTAAATTCGGACAAAAAATGAGGAAAAATCAAAATTTTACTAAAAAATCTAGTGAGCTGAAGTTTGGTATTTGCCTTATTTTTGACCTCTCAAATTGATTGAAGACGGTTTTGTGTACGTTTTGAGCAGTTTCGTGGCTTTTTTCAAAGTTGAATTTTTCACAAAACTTTACCAAATGAAGTTGGAAAGCTAAATTTAATTTTATATCCTAATTTCGAAATTCTGAGTTGATTGAAGAGTGGTTTCAAGCTGTTCTGTAGTCTCCAACCATGTTTGAAATATTACAGATTCTTAAAAAAAAATTCACAAAAATTGAAAAACGATTGAAGATTTGAAAAATATCTTGAGGTATACGGGTTCGGAACCTGTAGAAACCGAATTTGGGAAATTGGTGTGTAACTGGTCAAGTGGAGTCACTTTGGGAAAATGGAATTTCCAAAAAAAAATGCTGGAGGCTCTTAAATGTCCTAAAAAACCAAGTCTAGTCGACTCAGCATGTCAAAAATAGGGTATTAAACTGATTTTTAGATGTTGTCGTCAGAAAGCACAGGATCAGGAATAGTGAATTTTTCAAATTTTCAATTGTGAAATCGCTGGAGAAATTTATTGGCAGAACCCGATTTCCGGGAAATAATATATTCGGTCAAGTCAGTCTCATAATAGCACCAATCGTGTTTCTGTACGCTAAATTGAATAGGACAGATTTTGAGACATCTTTTTGAAAACTGGAACTTTCAAAAAGTTGTTAAAGGCTCTAGAACGACTTGAAACCATCTCCAATACTGACTCAAAATGTTGAAATCGGGTTATCTACGAAAAAGAATTGTAGTTTTTTAACATCAATGGGTAAGATTTTGTAAAAATTTCAATTTTTTTAAATTTGCTGGAGCCTTCAGAAGTTTTTAATCTGTTCGAAATAATTTCCAATCGAATCAAGGGGCCAAAAATAGGGACGTTATACCAAATTTCAACTTTCTATGGTCAAATTTTGATTTTTACCCATTTTTTGCCCACATTTGATTTTAAAAAAATTCTTCAAAACTCAAATAGACCTAAAACACTTTAGAACCTAAAATTTTTCCTGTTGGTGTATTTTTCATTTGTTTGTATTTAGCTTTGTTCGGTGTAAAAACTCCTTTCTGAATATTTCTCAGTGAAAATATGACCAGTAATTCTCGGTTTAAATACAAGTAGATAGATGTTGACTAAATTACCTCTAAACGGCCGGGGCATTTATTTTTTTTTTATCTATTTTGACAATTTTTAGGTTATTTAATCTTCGAAAAATTTGAACCCTTGAAGAACCCTCAATTAATGTTCATCAAGTTGAAATTTTTGTGAGCTAAGGTAGATCTCATATGCTTCAGTAAGAAAACATTTTTAAATTGTGATTGTGACTAATCTTATTTCCTTTTGTTTGTTTGTTTTTTTTTTGGAGAACTGCCTACATTGAATAATTATTCCGCGATTTTAAAATTTTTTCCAGCGTTACCTCCTCTTCTTCTCACCTCGCTACATTTTTTCAGAACCATTATCGTACACAAGCATACACGCCACAATTGAAAAAAATGAAAAGATTAATAAAACAGAAAAAATGTTTACTCCCAAAAAAACGTTTATTAATCGTAGATATACCTACAAACTTAACAATACCTTCAACAAAAAAGGAGAGAAAAATAAACAACCGAATTGAGCAGGAATAATATTATTTAAAGATACGTTAAATCAAATTCATATATGGCTCTAATTGAAAAATGGAGCTCTATGTTTTGAAATTTCGCGCCATTTAGCGAATAGAGCGACGGTTTCTGGCGTTTCTACAAAAGTGACATTTTCTTCCTGTTTTTCTACTTGGGAAAAATCTAAATCAAGTTTTTCAAATGATTTTGATGAAGCATCTTTTGCATCTATACCCTCAGACTTTTCTTCGAGTTTCAGTGATCCAAATCCAAATTTAGGCGATCTCCGTGAAGCTTTATTTTTCGAAATTTCATGCCATTTCGCGCTTTTATCAGACAGTGTTTTACGTGTTTCTAAACATCGAAACTTCTTTTCTTGTTCTTCGACAAACGAACGATATTTATCGGCAAGCATCTGTTCAATTTGCGCATTTTTTAACGCTTCGTCTGCAATTTTTTGTTGTTTCCGCGCCTTTTCTTTAGACCGTTCAAGGGTGATTTCAAAATCATCATTTGTCGGCCACTCGGCGTTCTTAGGACCGATATTTGAAACAAGAGTATGGACGGACTTCGGGATGCGCGGCTGTGTTAATCAATACGACTAAACGATTGCAAAGTTTCATATTCTTGGTATAAGTCAAATTTTCAAATGCTTTAGAATCGAAGACCCGAGCATAACACGTATAATATCTTTCATCCTTTGAAAACGTATTCATGAGAACTTTAACAAAATTTCATCAAATGGAGATGGAAAGCTGAAATTTACTCTACACTCCAATTCTAACACCCTCTGAAAACGACTTCTGGTAAATTTCAAGTCATTTTAGAGCCTCCAATGATTTTTTGAAAAATTACTGGAGCCTCCAGTACATTTTTGAAACTTGAAATTTCCCCAAAATTTCATCAAACTAAGATGGAGAGTCAAAATTCATTCTCCAAACTAATTTCAATACGCTACGAAGTTGACTGCTGGTGAATTTCAAGTCGTTTTGGAGCCTCCAGCAACTTTTTGAAAGGTTGTATGACGTTTTTTTGGAAAATTAAAATTTCCTATAAAAGTATAGCTGGAAGCTTCAAAACCATAAGTATTTTGAAACTACCATGTAGTCTGCGAAGTAAAATTCAGCTTGCTAACTCCATTTGATAAATTAATGTTGGGGAAATTTCAAGTTTCAGAAATCTACTGGAGGCTCCAGTAATTTTCAAAAAAGTCTCTGGAGGTCCTAAAATGACTTGAACCCACCTAAAGTTGTCTTCAGAGGGTGTTAAAATTGGAGTGTAGAGTAAATTTCAGCTTTTCATCTCCATTTGATGAAATTTTGTAAAAATTTAAAGATTCAAAAATCTGCTGGAGCCTCCTGCAATTTTCAAAAAAAGTCGCTGGAGGCCCTAAAATGACTAGAACCCACCTGAAATCGTCTCCAGAGGGTGTTAAAATTGGAGTGTAGAGAAAATTTCAGCTTTCCATCTTAGTTTGATGAAATTTTGGTGAAATTTCAAGTTTCAAAAATGTACTGGAGGCTCCAGTAATTTTTCAAAAAATCATTGGAGGCTCTAAAATGACTTGAAATTTACCAGAAGTCGTTTTCAGAGGGTGTTAGAATTGGAGTGTAGAGTAAATTTCAGCTTTCCATCTCCATTTGATGAAATTTCGTAAAAATTTAAAGTTTAAAAAATCTGCTGGAGGCTTCAGGAATTTTAAAAAAGTCGCTGGAGGATCGAAAACGACTTGAAATTTACCTGCAGTACTTCGTAGCGTATTGAAATTAGTTTTTAGAATAAATTTTAGCTTTACTACTCCAATTTGATGGAATTTTGTAGGAATTTCGAGATTAAAAAATCTGCTGGAGGCTCCAGAACTGCTCAAAACGGGTTGAAACCGTTTCCAATCGATTTGGCATGTCGAAAATAGAGTATATCCCAAATTTCAGCTTTCTTGGTCAATTTGGTAAAATTTTGATTTTTTCCCTCATTTTTGTCCTGAATTCGATTTTTAAAAATTCACCAAAAATCGAAAAACCCACTTTAGCACTTGAAATTTTGACAGGTGATAAATTTTTGCATGATCTTTCGATCTATCTTTGTAAAGTTTGAAAAAGTTCGTGCAAGTCCTATGTTAAAACGCAAAACCTGTCAATCAAAATGGCCGCCATTTTGTAAGTAAGACCAACTTTTATTTTGGCAAGTATGCTTTAAAATGTTCCTTAGGATGTCCTCTTTAAGAAAAAAGTTGTCCCGGAGGATCGGCGGGGGGGGTGCAATTACTCCTATTGTCATATGCCGGACTATTATGATTTATGATTCTAATTTTTATCATACATACTAGGTAGTAGGAACTTGGGAAGGGGAGGAGGTACGATTGCTAAGACAGAATGACAGATGAACACGAACTAAAAATCACTGGTCAGCAGCATAGATATTTTACGTAAGTATTTATTTATATCATTCTATGGTCAGCACTGTCTGCAGTCTGAGATACCGAATGGCGAATGGTTAATTTTTTATTTCAAAATCAAATGAATATTGAAGAATTGAAGATGCATAGATTGGATAAGTTAAAAATTGTGGGGTCCTACAATTACGATCAAAATTTTAAAAAATAAAACTGAAGGTGGACGGTGGTACATATTAAGTATAGGAAATACATTAATTTTTTGATTGATGAAAATCAATTCCGAAACTATTGACTCCCACACGATCCCGATTTGATCATTTCGAGTCATTCTGACGCCTCCAGCGCAATTTCAGATTTTTCCGGAATGAGAAGTCGTGGAAATTATTAAAATTGCTTCTTCGATCGGTCTATGTACCAACGAGTTTATTTACATGTGAACTGATTTTCATGCAGACACCTCAAGTGTGTTTTTTTGACCAGCATATTTTTATGGGGAAAAAATTAAAAAATCAAGAGGGGTAGGTGCTGGGGGCCGTGGATGGGATCCAACCAAAAATCGGACGTCATATTCGTATTCAGCGTCGCCAAAAACATACTATTTGATGTGTCGCACGAAAAAAACCCTATTTTGAACTTTTACCCCATTTGGAGAGGTGCTGGTGGGGGCCGTGGATGGGGTCCAATCAAAAATCTAACGTCATATTTGGTGTTCAGCGTTACCAAAAACATGCAATTCGATATATCACATTCCCCAGTTTATTTTTCGAAAGTTTGCCCAAAATTGGGGCCGTGGAGGTGCTCCAGTTGCTATCGATTTTTGAGATTCAATTATTCCTATTATAAATGAGAAACAAAATATTTTTATGACCGACAGGCGACATTTAAAAAAAACTAATATGAATTTCAAGGACCTGATTGAAATTTCGTCGCTTATTGTAGTCTCCGAGAGGCTCATACTTTTATACTTATTACTAAAATTTAATATTGATGGCGTTTGTCTCATTTTGATACTAACCTCCTCGGATATTTTACATGCATACAAAAAGAGATGAGCGAAAGTACAAGCAATTTTCTGAAAACTGTTTGTAATAGGTATAGAGACATGATTATTTGACGGAAATGAATGTGAAATTTTTCGAATAAATCGGTTCAAAAAAGTAAAAACGAAAAAAAAGTCCATTTTTATAAATTCTGCAAGGGGATTGAAGAAAAATGAATCGAAAAACCGTATAGATAATTATCCGATTCCCGGTGAACGGCGGCACTGGGGATCGGGGGTGGTCGACATTCGACATTTCGATCGATATTATACTAAATGGGTACCCAGCAGATCCATTTTCCCCGGGTCGTTGGCATTTATTTTCGGCATCTAGGTACCTTGTTTTAAGTTGAAAGCTGGTAAAATGTACGACTGCGTGCGGATACGTCTCTGTCTCGTCAACCTGTGGATATCAAGCTACCTTTCATACAATTATACGTAGTTATCTGTAAAAGTGTAATTCGTTAATGTGAATATACACTTACGCGTGTAAATACATAGTTTTTCTAGCGTTTAGATTGAAAATTGCATACATTGTGTGTAATTTGTGACATCTCAACAAATAATCACCAGTAAGTGACGTCTTGGTTAGTTATTTTCAGTTTATTAGCTGTAACTGTGTAAGTGTGTGCTTAGAGTAAAATATTATTGACAAGGTGTAATTTATCTAAGGAACTAAATACCAGGTATGGAAATACGCCATCTTTGGTTATAGAAAAAAAATTTTAAGGACTCAATTTATTAATAATACCGCCAATTTACGTTATTTTTTTGCTTTGTATTCATTTTAATACACAAAATAAACATTTTCCCACCATTTTTTTGATTCCATTTCATTATAGGACTGAAATGAAAAAATCACATCGCCGTCAAAACTGCGAAATCTATAACCGGAAATGGCGTATTTCCATACCTGGTATCTAGTTCCTTAATTTACCCTCTAGCTAGGCTAGGGAAACGTAGGTACCTACCTATACTTATATGTCACGGAATACTTCGATAGTTTCAGTACAATAGGTAAAGGTATACCTACCGATCATCAGCATCAAAGTACCTATTTACACCTCAGTCATACTCTCGTATTGGCGCTCAATCGCGTCATCGCGTGTGAAAAAAATTCAGACTTCGTGTTAATTTTCAGTAACAATAATTCTGTGTTGATAGCCCAGGGATTATTCTAAAGCGTAGCTCTGCCCATTTTGTGTAGTTCCAAAAATTCGTTGTGTAGTACAAAAAAATTTACTCACTTGCTTGGGAGTTTTTTAATGAAAAAAAAAAATCTTGAAAAATGAGCTAATCGTAGTTTAATAAAAATAGTTGATCTTTCTTCTGCTCTTCTTACAATATAATAGGTATGTAAGTACCTACCAAATCAGTGCCTAAAAAACCGAATGAAAAAAAATGATGGAAAACAAGTAGGTACCTACTACAAATTATTAAAACTTGATTTTTTTTAAAAAATACATATGAAAAAATCGTGAATTCAAAAATCAAAATTATTCGTTTTTGTTTTAAACAAACATATTTTCTTTAACTGAAAGGTCGTCTAGAAATACAATCATATGTTTGAACCATGCCTGAGTCCAAGGTTGTGGAACGATACCGATACCAAAAACCAATAAGTAAGGGAAACTTAATACTTATTTTTATTAAAAAATTTAAAAAAAACGAAAACCAATACCAATAAGTTGACAAATGAAGAACCGATTTACAAAATACCAATTAAATTTTCAAAATTGGTACAAATACCGAAAACCAATGCCGAAATTATTTTGAAATATTAGTATTTCGGTACCTATATGGAATTTTTTTCTTTTCAACTTTGGCTCTTACAGTTTGGATTATACATTTTTGAAGAAATTCTGCCGGAATTTTGGAGTTTTTTCCTACTAAATTTTCTGAAAAATCTTGTTTTTTTTACCAGAAAAAAATGTCAAAAATTGCCAAAAAATCTCACTTTCTCGATGAAAAACTATAAAAAATTCCGAAAAGCCTCATTTTTCAAAAATTGCCTAAAAGTCTTACTTTTTTGCTAAACCAAAATTGTCAAAATATTACTTTAAAATATGACTTTTTTGATTTTTTTGAAAAAACGTACAAATTGCAGTTACAAAAATTGATAAATAACACGTCAAAAAAAAATAAAATAAAACCCTGTTTTGGGCAACACAAGGAGATAGGATTAATTTGGAGGATCAAAAATTTCACTAGAAATGAGTTTAAATGCACTTTTGGGCATTTTTAACGAAAACTAAGATTTTTTGACAGTCATGTTGGCAAAAAAAAGAAGAGATTTTTTGATAGTTTCGATGGAAAGCAAGATCTTTTTATTGTAAAAAGCAAAATTCATTTGGTACCTAATTATGGAAAAAGGAAAGACTTTTTGACAATGTTTGAAAATTTTGATTAAAAAAAACAAACTTTTTCACAATTTTTAGCAATTTCTGCAAGAAATCAAATCAGTTGCACCTCCCAACTTGCCGGCTACCCCCGCAAGAGGTCATTAACCTTTGTCGCTACAGGTTTTTCGGCTTTATCGCCAAAATGAAGGGCCCGAGAGGAAATATGTTCGAACAAAAATTGTTCTACGCTAAATTTCCTATCAGCATGACCAGTCCAGCTTTTCCCAAAATGACGATTTTACCCTTACTGAGGAGGGGATAAAGTTGTGAATTTTATGAAAATTGTTTTAAAAAATGAAAATCGGCAATTTAAAACGTGAACTCGATTCACGGTAGACTCAAAAATATTTTGACCAAAGTTGCACGCTGCAACTTGTCTGCTACCCCCGCAAAAGGTCATTAACCTTTGCCAATCTACGTTTTTCGGCTATATCGCCGAAATGAAGGGTCGGAAGGAAAAAAGTGATTGAACTAAAATTATTCTACGTCAAATTTCCTATAAGGATGGCCAGTTCAGTTGAAATGTATTTTTCGATTTTTGGTGAATTTTTGAAAATCAAATTTAGGCCAAAAATGAGAAAAAAAATCAAAATTTTACCAAATTGAGCTATAAAGCTGAAATTTGGGACATGCCTTATTTTCGATATGCCAAATCGATTGGAAACAATTTCAAACCGTTTTGTGCAGTTCTGGAGCCTCCAGAACATTTTTGAAACTTGAAATTGCAAAATTTCATAAAAAGGAATACATTTTGTGGCATTATTTGAAAAACAGAAGTTTCTAAAAATCTGCTGTAGACTCTAAAACGGATTGAAACTGCCAGCGATCCACCTCAGAATAATGTCAAAAATAAGGTGTCTCTGTTTGGTGAAACTTTATGGAAATTTCGAACATTGAAAAATCTGCCTGAGGCTCCGGTAATTTCCAAAAAGCCGCTGGAGGCTTCAAAACGTCTTGAAATCTACCGGTAGTCAACTTCATAGCATATTGAAATTAGTTTATAGAGTGAATTTTTGCTTTCCAAATGCTTTTAATGAAATTTTAAGTTTCTAAAATCTGTTGGAAGCTCTAGTAATTTTCAAAAGGTCGCTTGAGGCTCCAAAATGACTTGAACCAACCTGCAGTCGGCTTGATAGCGTAATGAAATTGGAGTACACCGTCAATTTTAGATTTCCAACTCTGTTTGGTAAATTTTTATGGAAATTTCGAGCATTGAAATATCTGCTGGGGTCTCCAGTAATTTCTAAAAAGTCGCTGGATGCTCCGAAACGACTTGAAATGTACTTACAGTCGACTCCCTAGCGTATTGAAATTAGTTTACAGAATACATTTTAGCTTTCTAACTGTTTTTAATGAAATTTAATGGAAATTTCAAGTTTCAAAAATCTACTGGAGGCTCCAAGAATTTTCAAAAAGTCGCTGGTGGCCACAAAATGACTCAAACCCACGCAGCGTGAATTTCGCATTCCAACTTCATTTGATGAGATTTTGTAGAAATTTCAAGTTTCAAAAATGTTCTAGAGGCTCCAGAACTGCTCAAAACGGTGTAAAATTGTTTCCAATCGATTTGGCATATCGAAAATAAGGCATGTCCCAAATTTCAGCTTTATAGCTCAATTTGGTAAAATTTTGATTTTTTTTCTCATTTTTGGCCTAAATTTGATTTTCAAAAATTCACCAAAAATCGAAAAATATATTTCAACTGAACTGGCCATCCTTATATAGGAAATTTGACGTAGAATAATTTTAGTTCAATCACTTTTTTCCTTCCGACCCTTCATTTCGGCGATATAGCCGAAAAACGTAGATTGACGAAGGTTATAATGACCTTTTGCGGGGGTAGCAGACAAGTTGCAGTGTGCAACTTTGGTCAAAATATTTTTGAGTCTACCGTGAATCGAGTTCACGTTTTAAATTGCCGATTTTCATTTTTTAAAACAATTTTCATAAAACTGACATCTTCACCCCCTCCTCAGTAAGGGTGAAATCACCATTTTGGGAAAAGCTGGACTGGTCATGCTGATAGAAATTTAGCGTAGAACAATTTTTGTTCGAACATTTTTCCTCTCGGGCCCTTCATTTTGGCGATAAAGCCGAAAAACCTGTATCGACAAAGGTTAATGACCTCTTGCGGGGAACTTGAGGGGTGCAACTTTTGATGGTTTGTTTTAGAGACCAATCTGAACAAATAATGTGAAATTCAGCTTGCCCCTAATTTTTTCGAGGTTCGACTAAAAATTTTGCTAAAATGACTGGACTATATGTTAATTTGTTGAATGTAAATGACGTTTATGTTCTAACCACGAATTCGTGTATAATTAATATGTAGGTTGTGCTTCGTTTACTGTACATATTTTATGTACCTATCGGATGGAGTCTGGAGTTATTATCGAAGTTCTTTCTAAAAGTGATTCGTCATAAATTTATATGTATCACAGAATCATTCATTTTTCCGGGCAATAATTTTTTAGAGGGGAGGGGGAGGGCTTCAACATTCTATTTGGACGTGGATTACATTTCTTTCGTCGTTATATGAAATCGAATTGTCGTTCTTATTACCCAAATTGTCGCGCTGAAACGTGGTCAACATATTATTGACGTTGAAATACCCTATTTTGTCGTTCGAATGTCCTTTCATTCGAATCACTTTTTCTATCGTGCCAATATTCGCCAAAATGTGTATAAAAATGGCTAAAAATTGATGAAATTAAAAATGTTTAGCCAATGAATCTTGTTCAAATATTATGAAAATACCTATACTTTAAAGTGGCTGAATGTTGATGAAACGTGCAAAATTTAAGCAAAATAAGGCAACAAGTAATTAAAACACACTCCAAATTAAGGAATTGATGAAAATTTCAAAAAATTGATCAATTGTTAATAAATTTGATTGAAATCATGAAAAATGTCATGTAAAAAAACTTGGTTAAAATCAACCAAAAAAATCAATGAAAATCGCCAAAAATTGCTAAACATTTTAGCGAAATTGAGAGCATTTCAACGAAAGTTGCTCAAAATTTTTTGTTTAAGCACCATGAAAATGTTTGAAAATGACTGATGATTGAGGAAATATGTGAAAATTCAAACAAAATAACAAATTGCTAAAAATTCTGAAAAGGAAGAGTCCCGATAAGGCCGTTTTTTGGGCCCCGGACAGTTATCAACTCAAGCACTCTTAAAATGTTGTAATAAATGTCCGAAATACGAATCCGTGGTTAGTTAACCCAAAATGACAATTTTTTGGGCTCCAGGGGTTCCCAAAGTTGTGAATAAGAAAAGAACTTTGGGAACCATTGACAATTATTTTCAAAAACTTTTTTATCGTAATATATCTATTTGAACCCAATAAACGTTATGAGAGGTGATTCTTTTATTTTCGACCCTTGGGTGCAGAAATTGGGGGGTTTTGATTTTTGGAAAATTTTGGAACCACCATTTTGAACCTACCCCTTTGAACCCCTCTAAAAAGCTTTCTACAGTTTATTAGTATCTGAAAGACCTCCATCCTACCAAATTTTGAGCTCAATAAAATTTTGCGCTTGTACTCAAAAATCCAATCAATTTTTTGTAATTTCGATATTTTGGGAACCCCTGGAAAGCAAGAAACCTGCGATTTGCGCCAAACGTAACGTTTTGAGGTATATAATCAACTATCTGGATGAAAAAGTTTAATTGGGCTCCCTGCATATTCGTAATTTTGAACCCTTTTTTTGGAGTCCCCCACTTTAGGCACCTCTAAAAAAGGAGTTTATGCATATTTTTTCAAATAAATTGAAGAATTTAAGTTTGAAACACACTAGGAAGAGATCGATAATTTTTCATTCGATTTCATCAGTAACTTCCAAAATTAAGCTTTTTTGGGCCAAATTCTGAGATTTTACTTCGTTGAAATCGTGAAAACGTGATTTAAACGTTTTTTCGAAGAGTAAAATCTCAGAATTTGGCCCAAAAAAACTTAATTTTGAAAGTTACAGATGAAATCAAATAAAAAATTAACGACCTCTTCCTACTGTGTTTCTAATGTAAATTATTCAATTTATTTGAAAAAATATGCATAAACGCCTTTTTTAGGGGTGCCTAAAGTGGGGGCCTCTGAAAAAGGGATTCAAAGTTACAAATATAAAGAGAGCTTAATTGAACTTTTTCCTCTAGATAATGAAATGTATACCTCAAAACATTACGTTTGGCGCAAATCGCAGATTTTCAGCTTTCCAGGGGTTCCCAAAATATTGAAATTACAAAAAATCCAAAATTGGATTTTTGAGTACCAGCGCAAAATTTTATTGAGCTCAAAATTTGGTGGGATGAAGCTCTTTCGAATACTAATAAACTGTAAAAAGATTTTTAGCGGGGTTCAAAGGGGTAAGGTCAAAATGGCAATTCCAGAATTTTACAAAAAATTTAAACCCCCCCCCCATTTCTGCCCCTGAGGGTCGAAAATAGCAAAATCACCTCGCATAACGTGTATCGGGCTCAAACAGATATTTTACGCTTAAAAAGGTTTTGAAAATAATACTCAGTGGTTCTTAAAATTCTTTTTTTATTCACAACTTTGGGAACCCCTGGAGCCCAAAAATGGTCATTTTGGGTTAACTAATCACGGATTCGTATTTGGGACATTTATTACAACATTTTAAGAGTAGTCGAGTCGATAACTGTGCGGGGCCCAAAAAGTGGCCTTATCGGGACTCCTCCTTTGATCAAATAACATTGAAATTGAATGAAATTTTGTCAAAAATACATGAAATTTAGGAAAAATATGGCCTAAAATGCTTAAAACCGGTAAGAAAAATTTATAGAAATTCTGAAAAATTGACCACGTGTTGTTGAAACTGATTGACATTTTATCAAAAATATTGCAAAAAAAACTATGAAATCGGAAATCGGCAAAAGAATCGAAAAATTTTATTCAAACATCATAAAAACGTTTGAAATAGCCTGAAAATTAAAGATGAGGAAACATGGTGAAATTTATGAAAAAAAAATGAAACAGAAAAAAGCTTATCTAAAATATCAGAAAAGTTGATTAAAATGAGAAGGGAAAAATCGATCGAAATGTCATAAAAAATAAATAAAGTTTTGCAAAAATTATGCAGCATAATAAAAATTTATAAAAATTATAATGTCACAGATGAAATCGTCAAAAATTGATGAATTCATAGTAAAATTGATCAAAGTTTGGCAAAAGTTGCTCAAAAAATTTTTTACCAGAAATTCCATATTGGAAAATTCCTGATATTGAAAGTTATCCTGGCTGTGTAGCTCCAAAAAATACTTATAATAATCCCTGTTGATAGGTAAAGCACGAAATTGCATCAGCCAGTCCACTTTCAAGTTCTAAGGGAGACGTGAAACAGTGAAAACGTGGCGTAAGAAAGCTGTCTCTACCACTGCGCTGCCCAACCACCGGCCAAGGTTATACATTGGTCCCTGTCGAGCTCTTTCAACTGCTATTGCTGTAACTGCAACATGTCTTTTCTCCTCCCTTCTGTGTCCATGTACGTATATTCATTTATTCAATCACACTATAATCACACACAACGACTTACTTGCCTTATTTTGCGCCAGTCTAGTTCTATGTAAGTAGGTATACCTAATATGTATTGTACCACTCCAAATGTAATCATGCAACGAACGATTTCCCAACAGATTCAGATCCAAAACCATGTCTAAAGCACTCGCTAAAGCAGACCACACTGCTACCCAGCTGGACCATGCAGAAGGAGACACTGCTGAAAACAAGACCATAAACAGTGACGCCAACGAGTGTAGGCAACTGGCCAAAGATTACGCAACAATGAAATCTCGTCAATGTGGCACATTTTACGACACTCGTGTCACTTGTGTAGTGCCGGTGATGATAGGTACAAAAATAGTAGGGATGCATCTTGTTACAGGATCACCACCTAATATAATAAACCAACAAGCCATTGACAGCATACGACAAGTTGCGCCAGATTGTGTGGACACAATTCAGCTGGATAGTGCACTCGAGCTACAAATGGTTGATTGTACAATCATAAAAACTGATACCATCGTAGTTTTAATAAAAATGGCCTTTGGATCTGAAATTCTTCGCATGCCTTTCTACATAATAGAATCTAAAACTACAGAACCCATATTCAGTATGGGCGCAACATCGATGGAGTATTACGGGATCAGTCCGTACATTCGTGAAAGATGCGCAATTTGCCAACCATCAGGCAAAAAAGCGTTCTTGGTTCCATACCTCAAACCTGATCAATATGCTGATGCGCTGTCTCTCTTCAACGTCGAACATTTAGAGACATACGCGCGCGACGAAATTGCACAGGAAATGGGTATCAAGCGCATAATATGTAATACGTATTATGTAATTTAATTATAAAATTTAAAAATTAGGCTACAAGTAGGTATACAAATAGTTTATATTCTCAAACATGAACAAGGTAATTAAAATATTACGCTAAATCATAGCTTTTCATTCTTACCAAAATGAACGCTCCAGCTAGACTTCTAAATTCCAACCAACTTCAGGTCCTCCTTTCCGATGACCCTTCTCATACAGACGATGTCATCAAATTTCTGTACTCCACAAAATTGGATAAAAAAATTTAAAATTCAAATTTAAAACCCAGATAGCCCATCTCACTATATGTAGGTATTTAATTGTAAGTAACTTTATTTCTAAATATAAATAATGTATGTATACCCTAATCAAGTAATCATAGTTTGTCTTAATAATGTAGAGCCTCTAGCCTAAGCTGCTGTAAATGGCTCTTAATAAATAAATAAATAAATAAATTTCAAGTTTCATGATTCAATAATTAATCGGGGTAATGCTTTGTAATAATCTACATTAGATTAGGTACAAAAATTAAACGTAGGTACCTACTCGTATTTACTTTTGCTACTGCGTTCAGTTTCACCTTTGGCATCCATGTTGAGTTGAATCTAAAATTTCATTTTTGGTTTGGCACCTCGTATACTTTTTATTTAATTTTATTATATCTAAATTGAAGGTTACCAAATGAAAGTGTTCAAATTTTATTTTGATAGATAGCTAAAATACAAGACAATTCACGTTGAGAATTTATTAATTCTGAAAATTTCAATTTAATTTGAATTAAATTACATCGTCATGTATTCCTATTACGTCAGATTCTGATAGCATCAAAACTCGACTGAAGATTTGTAACATATATTATGTACACTTTACAAACGTGTACTTAATTGTTTGCATCAACATCGACTCGTATCAAAAATTAAATTGATTAAATGTACTTAACAACTGAAAATGGATGAATATTCATTTTCGAATTATATTTATCACTGTAATTTCATTTCATGAATACGTAATAAACATGCCAACTTTGCCATAAAGCTACAAATGACAATGAGAGGTTGAATGGAAAAAGGGCCCTAGTCAATTTTTTTTTACTGATTTTTATAGGTTCAAATAGACTTGAAATGTTTTTCTATAAGCAAACATTTTCCAATTCGTTTTTTTTTTCATGGAAGAACACGTCTTTAATATTACTGAACATGGTGGAATTAATAATTAAAAATAATTTTTAATATTTATTCCAAATTGTAAAAATTAGAAAAACAAAAAAAATGACCAAGGTCTCTATAAAAACACTCAACGGTAAACTCTCATCGAAATGAATTCGCCAATGAATTTCAAAATCATTGATCCAAATTCAACTGAAAATTTTGAAATTACTAAGATATTTTGGCTCGTTAAAAGGTACCTTACAATTATTTAAAATTCGAAATCAGGCCTCTGAAAAATGAAAAATTTTCTATTATGATGATATTTGAGACTTACAGATAAGAGAGCGACTTTGGGGGCTTGTATTAAAAAAATAAAAAAAACTATTTGAAAACATGTTCAAAATTGATTCCTCGATTTTTGAAAATTCAAAATTTATCACTTTTGACAAAAATTATGCCTTAAAAAAATACACTTATTCAGTACAAATGATGGAAATTCGTCCTGGAACTAATATCAACTCCCTCGAACTGAATTTTTTTACGCAACTCCAAGAGCCCCCCAGGGGAAAATGGTTGAATCTGATCCGGTCTGAACAGATTTAATCTGATCAAATCTCTGATCTGATTAAATCTGCTCGAATTTGATTTTAGGTGAATTTTTGAAAATCGAATTCGGACAAAAAATGAGGAAACATCAAAATTTTACCAAATAAATCTAGTAAGCTGTTTGGTATTTGAATTATTTTTGACCTCTCGAATTGATTGGAGACGGTTTTGTGTGGTTTTGAGCAGCTCTGTAGCTTCCAGCAGATTTTTTTTCACAAAATTTTATTAAATGAAGTTGGAAAGCTAAAACTAAAATTAATTTTATAACCCAATTCCGACATTCTGATTTGATTGAAAAGTGGTTTCAAGCTGTTTTTAAGTCTCCAATCATGTTTGGAATATTACAGATTTCTTTAAAAAAAATCCACAAAAACTGAAAAACGATTGAAGATTTGAAAAATGTCTATAAATAATGGTACCTACCTTATACGATTCAGAACCTGTAGAAATTTGGAAAATTGGTGTGTAACTGGTCAAGCTGGGTCACTTTTTGGGAAACTGGAATTTCCAAAAAAAAAATGCTGGAGGCTCTTAAATGTCCTAAAGGCTAAAACCAAGTCTAGTCGACTCAGCATATCAAAAACAGAGTATAAAAAACTGATTTTTAGATTTTCTCGTCAGAAGGCACAGGAAATTTAACCATTTTCAATAGAATAGTCAAGGGGACAAAAATTTGGTACTTCGGTACCCTATGTACCAAATTTCAGCTTTCTATGCCATTTTGGTAAAATTTTGATTTTTTCCTATTTTTTTTGTCCAAATGATATTCAAAAATTCTTTAGAACTCAAATAGACCTAAAACACTTAAAAACCTTAAATTCTTCCTGTACATGTATTTTTCATGCTTTTTGTAATTTGTATTTAACTTTGTTCGGTGTAAATAATTCTCAGCTGGTTAAAGATACTCCTTTCTGAATATTTCGCAATGAAAATATGACCAGTGATTCTCATGTTTATAAATGTTTTGCCCAGAAATTACATCTAAACGGGGCATTTCTTTTTTTCATCTATTTTGGCAAATTTTTAGAATGTCTAATTTTCGAAAAATTTGAACCCTTGAAGAAGACTCAATTTCTCGTTCATTTACGAGTAAGTTGAAATTTTTGTGAGGTACTCTGTAGATCTCTATGTCCTAGTACCTTGCCAACTCACAGAAATTCTCGCCAGCTATGTCCGATATTATTTTGCGAACTAGGTGTCATAATTTAAAAAAGTAAATCACTTGGATAAATTATATTCTCAATACCTATTTTTTTTAAGCCATTATCGTTCAATTCACTCTGTAAACTCACACGAGCATACCTATTATACCTACCCACCACAATTGAATTAATACGTATAAATGTATTTCTATAACCGTACAAACAAGAAAAAATACTAGGTACCTCCTACCTAGTCATAAAAAAATGAACAGGTAAAATAGAAAAAATGTTAATCTCAAAAAAACCGTTTATCAATCGTAGATACCTACATAACATACATTAAAATCATTTTTTAAAAAAGGAGAGAAAAACAATAAACACCTAAATTAAGCAAAAATAATTCAAAGCAACGTTAAATCAAATTCATATGGCTCTAATGGAGCTTTATTTTTCGATATTTCTTCCCATTCAGCGAACATAGCAGATAAAGAATCATTCGAATCTGCATTATCTAACTTTTCTTCCTGTTCTTCAGGTTCGGACAGGCCTAATTTGAAATCAACTACGTCCTCTGCATCTGCTTGATCTGCTTTGTCGAAATTCCGTTCTTGTTCTCCGAGTTGAGGCAATTCCAATACAAATGCTTCTGATGATTCATCGTCGGAAAAATTAAAATCAGGTTCATATGTTTTTGATGAAGCATCTTTTGTATCAGTACCCTCAGACTTTTCTTCGAGTTTGAGAGATCCAAATCCAAATTTAGGCGGTTTCCATGGAGCTTTATTTTTCGAAATTTCATCCCATTTAACGATTTGAGCAAACGCTGTTTGTTCTATTCCCATACTTTCCAAACATCGAAACTTTTTTTCCTCTTCTTCGGCAAACGAACGATATTTGTCAGCAAGCATCTGCTCAAATTGCGCATTTTTCAACGCTTCGTCTGCAATTTTTTGTTGTTCTTGTGCTCTTTCTTTAGAACATTTAACGACGAAATCACAAACAAAACCCCCCTCCATCGCGCTTTTCAAACTGGCATTCTCTGCAGCATTGTGACAGAACCTGAAATCATCATTCGTCAGCAACTCGACGTTCTTCCTGTTGGAAATGAGTTGTTTGTAGGCAGGACCGATATTTGAAACAGAATATCGACTGACTTGGGGATGCACGGCTATATCATCCAATACAGCTAAACGATTGCAAAGTTTCATATTCTTGGCATAGGTCAAATCTTCGAATACTTCGGAATCGAAGGCTCGAGCATAACACGTAAAATATCTTTCATCTTTTGAAAAAGTATTCATGAGTACTTTGAACTCGACGTACGTCCGCCATGACTCCTTTGTATCCAGGGTTTCAATTTCAAGTAACTCCAACATTTCCGCTAAGTTTGTACAGCTGTGTGCGATAGTATCGTAAAGTTTTTCTATAAGCGTTACCAGTGTCATTCCGCCCAAGAAAAAGGTTTGTAGAGTAGTAAAATTCAGTATTCCACAAATGTTCTCGTTTTCCTTTTTAATTTCAAGCATAGCTCGATAAAGAGCATTTCTCTTCTGTTTGTCGAGAGATACTTTCGAAAACCTCTTCAACAAAAGTTCCCATTCTTCCATCGATGTGTTATCTAGAAAAATAACGCTTCGATTTAGGTGAGTTGTGATATCTGCATGTTTAAAAAGTTTTGTGATTTTGTTGGCAACGTGAGATGGATGATGTTTTTCCAGTCTTAAAAGAACTGTAGCCAACCACGGTCCTAGGAAAGATATAGTGGCTTCGTTTTCAGGTTTGTTGAATACATCCAGAAATCGTTGTTTGAAGCCATTTGAGATCTGGGACCCTGTTTTATTTATCCATTGATCGTACCATCCTTTAGGCGAAAGATCGATCATTACTTCAGCGGAATGATCGTTTTTTTCATGCAGAGATGAGGAAACAAACGGCGATACTTTCTCGTAAACGAAAGAAGTTTCAGTTGGTGTTTGTTTCACATAAAACGACAAGTCCAAAGCAAGCGACATGATCTCGTTACATTTCTTTTTCAAGAACAATCCGGCGACTAGATCTTTGCTAGCTGTTACGATCGTTGACTGATTTTGGATCATTACTTTCGCTTTTGGTATTTTGTCCCAGAAGGTGTGATAATCGTAGTTGAATTTCGTGGATAACTTTTTGATGAATCCTTCATGTTCATTAGTTGAAGAGTTTTCTTCGCAGGCGGAGATGGGTGTGCTTTCCTGGCTATCCATTATCACTGTAAGCATCTATACACCTGAAATGTACACGACATACGTATTTTAAATACTGGAGTGGAGTTATGATCATGAAATACGTACATATGGTATTTATTTACAACTGTAATCCTAATGAGTTATCTACCCTATTAGGTTAAAAATTAAATGAATATTATTGCTTTTATTACATTGAAGGAATCTGCGAGATTTACTCAATTTCAATCAACATTTATTTAGGCCTAACTCACAATTCATCTACGAACCTAATAGTAATGTAAGTACCTATACCTACTTATATCATTTCATATACGAGTAAGATATATCTAGTCAAGTTATATTCTACTGTTTTCAATGTATACTTACTGGAAACAACACAATCAGTCTTCCCCTAGCTTGGACTTTTTAAATTATTGCAACTAATTCAACTAATTCAACTTCAACATTCAACAGCTGTATGCTGTAGTACTGTTCTGTTGGCAGTTTCCAAACAACTTTATCAGCATTCGATAGATAGATATTGGGGAGGGGATGGAGGGGAAAACAAAACTGGAATTCCAAGATCCGAGCACGTCGTCACGAACGGAACAGGTAGTGCGAAGGGAGAAGGTAGGTACGTTTGCTAAAATGAGATAAGCACGAACTAAAAATCACTGGTCAGCAGTCTGACGTCTGAGATACCGAATGACGAATGGTTAATTTTCTATTCCAAAATCGAATGAATATTGAAGATGCATAGATTGGATAAGTTGAAAATTGCGGGGTCCTCCAATTTCTATCAAATTCAAAATTTAAAATAAAACTGAAGGTGGTACATTTAGTAATTTTTTCGAAACTATTGACCCCTACACGATCTCGATTTGATCATTTCGGGCCATTCTGACGCCTCCAGCGCGATTTTAGATTTTTCCAAAAGTCGTGGAAATTAATTTGGGCAGCTACAAATCAAGTTGTAGCTTATTTTCGGTCTGTGTACCTATACCTAACGAGTTTATTTACATTTAAACTGATTTTCATGCAGACAATCATCTCAAGTGCGTTTTTTTGACCAACATATTTTCATAGGGAAAAAATTAAAAAATCAAAAATCCCTTCAAAAGACGTGGAAATCAATTTGGACAGCTAAAAATCAAGCTGTGGCCTATTTTTGACTGCTTAGTGGTGGGTATATCCATCAGGATGGGTCGCGAAAAAAAAATTGTGGAGAATTTTGACCAAATCCAGGCTCTTTTGGGAAAAAAATTTCAACTCCGGAAATACGCCCTAGTGGAGAGAAGAGAGATATAACATTTTCGAAAAAATATGGTTTTTCTATTTAGCTCCTGCTCCTACCAATCCTATGTAGATAGCAACCTATTTTGGGGAAAATGGGCCAGTCCTCAAAAGATAGTATTTGGGTTTCTGCGTCGACTTGATTTGAAAATGTTTTCTTTTAAAATATTTTGAATCAAGCAATCAATGTCAAAACATGGAAAGATATTTCTACTCGTATGATACTGGGGAAATATTTTGGAATGCATTGGTGCCAAATTGTTGGTCATTATTGCCAATTTTAATAATGAAACACCGAAAAAAGGTGGAAAAGTTTTTGAATATTATCCTCGATTTTTATCGATAGGTACTAGCAATAATAGATCCACTGCATTTGGTAAAAATTCTCCAACATTTTTTTTTTCGCGATCCCAATTTCCAGGCGAACACCAGGAACACCTCGATTATGTGTTTTATTAAATGGCACTTTTTTATTGTTCATATTTTTCATCAAGTTATGGTCAAAATAAACACATCTGAGTGGTCTGCCTGGAAATTCAGCTTTAATATCGATACACTCGTTAAATAGGTCAGCAATTAATTTCCACGCCTTCTGGAGAAATTCAAATCGCGTTCGAAAGAGTTCCCTAATCCCTATACTTTCTCAGGACTGATTTTGATCATTTTTACATTTCTTTTGAAAAAGAAAAGAAGACACGAATTGCCAAAAATAGTAATTAGTAATTTAATTTTGAATTTTCAAAACTTTGCCAAAAATCTATTTCGGCAGCTAAAATTTTGTTATCTATAGGTACGAATATTTGTTTTTGAATGAGACATTGATTCGAAAAATTTTGAAAATTTGAAAATGCGACGTGGCATGTTCGATTTTTATTGAACTGAGGTCTCGACCTCGAGTTCAAGTATCTATATTAAGGTAGGAACTTTTTTTTATTCAACTAATAAAGGTCTCCTCAGCCTCCATTTTGATAAAAGTGAATATAACTGAGGATACATGAGATCATGAATTTTTTTCACAAGTTTGGAAATCTTAAGGGCCGATTCCGCATACTTTATTGCATAAGCAGCAGGCAGAATCCTTGACTAAGATTCACACGTTGCAAGTTTACTTAATTCAAGTACATTCACTTTTAAGTACTTGATCATCTCTGATCAAATAAATTTACTTGTATTTATTATTTTTCATCGTGAAATAGAATGGATAATCTGTCAATTAATTAAAAAATCAAGTTACTTGCGGTAGTTTGAATTGAATAAACTAGCAGCGTGTAAACCTTGCTTATCAGCATGCATCTTCAGATCTGGAGATCTACTGAACAGAATTAGATGAAATTTGAAATATATTGACATAGGACATAGTGCAGATGGCCCGCATCTGTATAGCTGATTCCTATGATAGGTACCAGCTATAGGGATGCATAACATACCTACTTATTATCTTAAATGGAAACGTGTTAACTATTTAGTGAGTTAGAAATGTACAAATACTCTGTATTCATGCAGATGACGTCACAGGCGGGTCAAAGGCGGTCAACCCTTCTCATTTAGCTGAGTTCTTTATTAGACAAGGGTTGACAGCCCCCGCGACATTTATGGCTCGAGATAGGAAAATAAGAACATTATTTACCTAAATTTATTGTAAAGAATGCTCGCTTTTTGGCAGGTCGCGGAATCCCTTTGAAATCTACCGATGCCGCGAGCATTTCTTACCCCTTTTTACCACGTGACTAGAGGGAGGTCCCTAATTAACCCTATTTTCTATAAATTGAATCGTTTTAGTGCCAAAAACCACTTGGCTCCTAAACCTGCAGTGAAAAGGTACCTCGTCGCAAACGTCTGTATCAGCGTGATTTTATTATATAATTTCTTATCCGATGATAGAAATTATTTCACAGTAGTGATGGTGAAAATCATGGTCTACTCTTTTAAGTTACGCCACTCCAGTCAGTGGATAATTCTATGGTAATTTGGTCATGGATCCGATGATCATTAATTTGTATCTTTTTGGCAATGTCCCCCTGAACCAGTCAGGCATGCATTGTGCAAAGAATTAAAATGTACCTCGTTTAGTTAAGTGCCATCGCCGCCTTTGGTATTCGTAAGGCCTAAGGCCCCTGATAGAGATGGTAAACAATAAACATGAACAGTTTGGTAAGTAAGTTTGAAATAACTTACTCATATCTAATTAATTTAGCATTAACAATTAATTAGAGTAGATGGGCGAGTATACCACAGCACTTGGGGGCGTGGGTACTTGTTCAATTAATTTATTAAAAATATCTTTCGAATGGAGTTAGATCAAAATTACATCTTGTTCTCTTTGGCTTAACTTATGTATTTTTACCTATCAAAGTTATATTTGTAAAATTGTAATCGATAGTTTTGGAAAGTACAAGTGTTACTTTATGGTACTTTGATGTAAAAATGTTCTATCTCTGCCTTAAAACGGCTCTTAGGCAACCATAAATGTTTGTAAAAAGGATTTAATGATGTCTTTGTAAATTACGTTTTAATAAAATGATCTTAAATTGTTTTGGTGTTAGAATATATTTCTCTCGTCATCTCATAATAATTGCATATAGTCAATCAGCATAACGTTTAAAAAGCCTCTACTATTGAGCTATCCTGGCAACTTACACTAATATTTCTCCCTTAGGAAATATTAGGAAAAATCTAAATAGGTAGGTAGTGAGAATAAACTATATCAACCTAGTCCAGTTATGCCTGTTTGTATTATATCAACATATACTTTGAAACAATTAAAAGAAAATGTCGGAAGCGATTTTCATTTGATTGTGTATTTTTCGCAGAATTTGAAATTGAAAATGAACGAAATTTGAACACTTTTCAATCATTGATAATTCCAAAACTATTCAAGTAATTAAAAATCCCATCCGACATTTTTTTCTAATTGCTTCATAGTATCTATATTTCAAATTTCATCGATTTTCGTCGGATAGATCTCGAGATCTCAACACTCGAAAATCAGGCGGACCGGGTATGCAATCGTGTATGCGGAATCGGCCCTTAAAGGAAATCTCAAAATTGTCATGTTACAAAGGTCAATCAACAAGTAAGTTTCCCTTGTTCAGAAAATTAGGAAGGGAAATACCTAGGAACTTGAAATTTTCAGGGAATCTTGATACAACCTTTGAGCACCACTCTGCAAAATTTTATTCGGATCCGTTCAGTAGTTCGTTTAAAATGAGAGTTTGAAGATGTGATAGGAGTTTTATAGCGTGTCCGAGGTTCAAGTGGCTCAACAAGGAGTAAAAAAAATTTTTAATTTCGAAAAAAATACGTCAATGGATTTTTACAGATGCCTACTGATCCTCCATGAAGAAAAATTTGTCCTAATTTGAACAATATATGTGAGTGGTGGCGAAAATTCAGCGGGAGCGCACGAGTGTGATAAGTGATCACAGGGTAGGTTGCACAACTAATGTTTCAAAAACGAACTCAGCAGCCAAAATTGATGAAATTATACACAATAATCTTAATATCAGTATCAAAAACAGCATATGTGAGCATGATGCTTCGTATTTGACTGCCTAAAAAACATTATTGAACTTTGAAAGTCATTTTCAGTACCGCAAAATTTGAATGTGCTGCATCACAAACAAAATTTCGCTGTTCATGTTGCTGCATGTCAAAAGAATTGTCAGAATTTGTGTAAGAATGATGTAAACAAGTTCCTTAACACAATGGTAACCAAAAACTGGGTTGAGTGCACCACTATGCCTCGCAAATTTGGCACAATCCCCATCGTGAAATCAATGTAAGTTTCAACTCGGACCCACTATGAAACTCCTACCACATCTTCAAACTCTCATTATAAACGAACAACTGAACGGATCCGAATAAAATTTTGCAGAGTGGTGCTCAAAGGTTGTTTCAAGATTCCCTGAAAATTTCAAGTTCCTAGGTATTTTCCTTCCTAATTTTCTGAACAAGGGAAACTTACTTGTTGATTGACCTTTGTATGTCAAAATTTATTTTCCGAATGAATTCGACAAAAATCAAAGGTTTATTAGGTTTCTAGCTTGCTCCAAATTTGGTTCTGAGTGAGATGCGACTGCGAGTAATACAAATATGTACATTTAAGTATACCTACTTTTTCAGTTTCTTAAATTTCACTTCAATTTAAATTTGAACATGAAATATTTCTTCGTGGTACTTTACTTACTTAGTGCCTTCCAAATTTTCTGTTTAAAAATTAAATGAGTTTTGCAGCTGTAGGTAAATTACAAAAAGTCTTGAACATCTGTATCTTACGAGTACCTATTCAAAATCATTCTGTTTGCAAAGTTTGTTGACTACCTTCTTAAATACTGCATAAGGTGTGTAGGTACTGGGTACCTATTTCGTACCTGCATTGCCCACCTACCCATACTAATTGGCCTGGGTATAGATACCAAAATTGCTTAAAATCTTTTCGCATCATCAAGAACTCGTATGTATTGTTTAACCGTTAACGTAAGTAGTTGCCCAGTTCCCCCACATTCAAGGTACCTATCTAATTGCTTTTTCATGAAAATCTGGCAATTGACTTGGTAGGTACTTAATATATGTATCTTGACGTGTTCATCACTTCTTCGAAACCCGAAACCATTATCGTCCAGTTCAATACCTATAGTTACCCACTTATTTAACTCACGACCAATTTACCATGGCATATAATATGTATATTATTCGTACAATGTACATTGTACATCATCAGTAGTCAGTAGGTGGTAAGGTCCGAAGTACAAAGTTACAAAACACATCGCTTCAAAATGATTAATGAGCAAAAAACTTTATTTTACCAATTCTCAAGAAAAATTTAATAAAAAATTAAAAACAATGAACGTAAAGAACTAATCTAACTTGACTTAGGTACGGTAGCAGATATCATCTAAATCAGCGCATGACTCAGTTTCAAAAGATTCGAATGCAACTTCAAGCATCAGCAATAACAGCATTATTCTTCACACTTCGTGATTTTTTTGTACCCGTGCTTCCAAGTTTAAACGTTGTTTCCACTTCTTCGACGAATTTACGGTATTTGTCAGCAAGCTTCTGTTCAAATTGAGCATTTTTCAACGCCTCATCGGCAATTTCTTGCTGTCTCTGCACACCCTCCTTATACACTTCAACAACAATTTCAGCCATATGAACAGTATCAGGGTACATTCTTTTTATTACGAAATCATCAGCGGCGTTTGCGCAAATCCTAAAATCTTCGTTTGTTAGCAGCTCGACGTTAGTTCTGTTAGAAATCATTTGTTTGTAGTGTAGCGGTAGAATTTTACTACAGTTATATGGATGGTTACATATAAAGGTCTAGTCTAGATTGATATGCCCAGTACCCTCAGGGAGGTATCCATGGGGTCAATCTAGAAAATAATCCTATCTACACTTGGTCAGTCCCCAGCAGGTGTCAATTGGGGGGCTGCCCCTAAATATTATCATACAAGTGTGCTCTAAGGCTCAATCAATAGTTTAAGGCTATACCCTTGCCCTATATGTTTCTCCCCTCGAGGGACATTGTACAAGTAATATTATCATTGGATATTTATAAGTATATGAGGCATCCAACACTTACGTGAATAAGAAAGTCAAATTAACTTCAAACACTCTGTATTGTCACGAAACGTTATTACAATGGTTTATTGTGGGGTTTTTTGTGCAATTACTTTGTGTGGTATCTTGACAGTTAATTTACAATGTTTTTACTTTAAACAAGGAAAAGGAATGAGTACCTAAGTACACCTCGAGAATAGGTTGTTTTGATCTTCCGGAAGTAACCTCTTCCTGACTTCAGTGCAAATAATAGATAGTATACCAAGTCAGCTAGTATACATACTATCCCATCATCTTATGAGACTCGGAATAAAGAGTACCACTGACCCACTGTGGCCCCTGAGCTCCATATACCTGGCTAGTTTTATGTCACCAAATTAATAGAATTAATAAATAGAATCAATATGATGAAATAATATTGATGGACAATCCAGGCCCAGTCCTGCCAGTTCAACCAAGGTAGTCCAAGGGAGAACCAGGCAGGACGGCAGTAATATGAAGACTGATTTGTGAGGGTGAAAACTAGCAGAGCTCAGGGTAGAAATATATAAAATCTGGTGGGGATAAAGTGGGGGAATGGTGCGCGCGTTCCTTCTCTATTATTGGTTAATAATTACGTCATGATAAGGGCTAATCCACCCCTGAGATAAGGAATCGCGGCCCGGATATTCGCATCAGGTTGTGTAATTATGTAATATTTTTCTCCCAGTAAGGAGGTATGAATATATTTCTCCCTCTACAAATGCCCCGATTTAGGTAACAAATGAGCGGAGTAGAATATGCTACGTAAATCCCCAGTAGTTGGGAGAAAGAAATAAATAAATATTGCGAATATCCACACGACCATTGCCCCGATTTTTGTAGTGTATTATATAAGCGGAATTGTGCACTAGAAGTCAGCTGCAGTCAAATGAATGAAGTCGGAAGACAAACGAAAAGGAAAGAAAATAACTTCTGGAAAAGAGAAAGAAAAATACGTGGAGAAAAGTAAAAACGTAAAAAAGTCACAAAATGGTGCCAAGATACGCAAAAAAGAAAAAACTACAACTTAATAGTAAGTTCAAAAAACACAAAGCGTAAATATAAATATAAAAAGATACAATTTAAAAAAAAATTTCGTAAAAATTACAGATAAAAAGCAAAAAATAACATATCATAGCTGTCGAAAAGAAAAATGCAAGAAAAAACTGTAAATCTACAACAATCTTATAAAATAAGAGTACGGAAATATTCAATTCATTTCCTAATATAAGGTTAACTAAGTATAAGATAAATATAATTAAATGGAATTAACATAAAAATCTTCTTTTTCTTTTTTTTTTTTTTAGAAATCAAGAAGAACCATTACTGGCTGAGTATACCATTACCTGCACGAACAGCATCATAGTCCAAGTTGGAAAAAGTGTTCGATCGAAGAATCATCAATGAAGGTAGGTCTGATTTATCTACCGTATAATAATCAAATCTTCGTAAATGCCTACTCAACGCTACTATAACGTGAGGCAAGCTCCAGTAAATAGAGTGAGCGAGAGGATTTAATCGAACTAATATGATGTGTTCAGCCTGCTTACCCTGGTACTCGTGTACGGTGTTAACGGGGTAGCCTCCTTTTACGAGAGTAAATTTTTCATTTTGCGTAAATGTCAGATAATGAGCCGATGTAAATAATGGCAGCTTCTTGATATTTTCGTAAGTAAATAATGTTAATTCATTGCGTATATTCGATGTCGATGTCATTCCTTGAGTATAAAATTCCGTAAGTAATGCTGCAGTACTTAATGTACATCTGTAGGAGATTGATAGGTATTCAATTTCCGTCACGAGATGAGTAGGAATCTGGTTATAGCTAATGACAGGTATAGGCGATCGATTAATGTATTGTATTTGCTGCATATCGCCAATCATAATAACTTCATTGGCTTGAGATCTTAAAATAGCAAATACAATTTCACCAAAATGAAGCATGAATGCTTCGTCGATCAGTATGCGATGGTATTTATTTACATTTTTACTCATTAGGTATGAGTCGATGGTTCGATAATTACGTCGCAAAAAATGATCTTCTAATATATTAGGGTATTTAATACTTAGTCTCCTTCGAAAATCCTCAGCTCCTTCTTTAGTAGGGAATAGTACCAGGTCAGAATTATCAATGCGAACGTGATTTAAGATGTAAGAAGTTTTACCGCAACCTGGGACCCCTTGCACGATATAAAATGTAGGAATAGCCAAATAATTCAAGTCTGCGTTTTTACATATAAAAAATAAATCGTAGTCGCTCAAGACACGAGTGTCTTTGGTGGTAATCAATTTGTTGGAATCAATTTGAGCAGAGTGGCTACATAAATCAGCTAGACGTAATAAATTAAACCCATCACAAGCATATTTATAACTTCGAAATTGAGGGTTGTTAATAAATTGTTGGCTGGAAACATCGAAAATACCTACATCGTGTTTTAATGAAGGGAGGTTGTTCGAATGGTTAGAATCAGTTTCTGTGGTGTAATAAAAATGTAAATTCCTCGCATCTGAGAGAGCTTTCATCGAAGTAAAATACCATATCATGAGCTGTTCCTCTGCAGCATTCTGTAGAACTGATAAAATCATGTATCTAGGGTCATATACGTCCATCAGGAATGCAAAGAAAACCAAAATTATTACGCAAATAAATCAACGCAGTATTAGAATGTAAAAATAATAATATAATACTGGTATGTCATGTAAATGGGTAGAATATAAAATGATAAATAATAAGTTTACTGACTAGAAATCAAAAAATAAAACACTCGTGAAAAATTGAAGTAGAAATAAAAATAATATCTTCAATAAAAAAAAAATTAAAAAGTGAAAATAATGAACTAGTCTTCTAATTGGTCGATCCAAAGTGACGTAATTAGCATATCATAGCATAACTGATAATACCTTATCGAACATCGAAAATTAATACATTTTGTTTTATGTTACAGGTAGATCGAATAAAAGAAGATAATTGCGTAAATGACGGATCAAAAGAATACAATCACAACCAATTACGGGAAGTATATCGTTACATAAAATTACATATAATAAGAATATGATACTTTGTTAACGACGTCTTCTTTTTTCAGGAATGTTTTCTACCGGTGTCAGCGGACGAATCAAATGCGGCTTCATCAATCTGCGGTCTCCAAGATATGGAATCAATCCTAAAAGGATCTCGAGATGCATCGATTGAGATAACGTTGGTATTCCGCCATTGTCTTCGGCTGGTTCTTCTCTGTCGATGATTGTTTCTATTTCAAAGACGTATTTTACGCGACCAGATTCGCTGAGCTGAACCGCTTCGTATCGTAACCAGGAACGGAATGCCTTGCATAGATTTTCAGTAAGTTCGGTGCTTATCGGTGGCAATATGATAATCTGTGCTACATGAGTCTTGAGTATGAATTGCAAAAGATCATGTGCAGCCTTTTTAATGTCTTTTAATGGCTGATTAGCAGCAATCTCGTATTGTCCAAATGTAATCATAATACATTTAGGAAGCACGACGACGAACTTACGTAAATGTCTAATTAAATCTTCGATTGGTCTGCTTTCTTTCAGGAATAGGTTCTTCGTAAGTTGGATGCTGAGTGTCGGGACGTTGCTGATAGCGTGCTTAACGATACCATAACAAATGCCATCGCCGATGATCCAGTTTCCTTGGAAGTAGTACGTCGGTTCGCGAATTCCATCAGACCGTTTCAATCGTCCCATCGCGACATAGTAATAGAATTGGTAGTCGCTACAATAGCGAGCAGCGTCACTGGGTAGCTGTCGATTAATATAGAATGGTAACCCAGCTACCAGCGAATGAAATACAGCCGTCGTGACAATGCTATCGCTATTCATACGTAATTTAACGAATGTACCAATTTCAGGTAAATGGTGATAATTAATAGTAGGTTCATTACGCATAACGATACGATTTACCTTCAGACGTGAATTCTCACGTAATCTTCTGATTACAGGTGGCGAAGCTAACGGAGACGACGTACGCATAGTTGCTGGAATCAACGGTGATGAGATGCGACCAAGAGATGGTATCAGTGGCGATGTTCGAGTCGAAGAAGCTGGCTGGAAAATATCATCGAAGTCAGCATCGGAATCGTCAGATGATAACGAAGAAATCGAGTACTGGTCACATGGATTTATCGTCGGTATGTCAGTGATATCTCTGGAACAAGACGCAACTGGTTCTACTGGAACGGTAGCTACACTGGAACTCGAAGCAGCAGGTCTAACCGGAGTAGCGACTGGTCTCGGGGTCGGAGCGACGGTCATTGAAGCTTTCGACGTCGAAGGAGCTGGAGAATTGCTGCGTAACGACACGGTATCGACTGTCTTTTCATCTTTGGCTGGATCCTCTGTCAAATCAATCTCAGTCTTAATTCTAGGAACTAATGATTTGTTATCTAATAACGACTGTAATTCTGCAATCATGTTGTCTCTTTGTTTTAAGAGTAAATTAAGGTCCCTGTTTGCTTGTATAGAATTACGTAAATCTCTGTTTAATCTAGCAGTTTGAACGAATGATTCATTATTCTGAAGATTAAGCTGTACTAATTGGTTACGCGTAGCGTTGTTAATAAATAATTTAATACTGTCAGAGACAGGCGATCGTTTAATGCCAATTTCGCGTACTGTAGAGAGATTAATAAACGCAATGCACTTTTTGTAAGGGCACTTAATTTTTCGTTCTTTAAGATCTTTAGTAGCGATCATTAAGCATTTTAAATGCAAAACATGATTACAGTCTTTACCAGTCACTATCATCGAAGTAATGGAATTACCTTGCGGTGGCTCAGCCAAAGTATGGTTGCAGACAGGACACACAGCAATAATTAAATCGTCGATTAATGGAGTCTCCATAGCTGGAACAATGATGACTGGAACCACTAATGATATAAACCGAATCAAAGTAAAGCAGAAAAACCGAAGTATACTATACGCAAATACTAATACCAAAATGAATTACAACGAATAAATAGGCACAAGAAAAAGAACAAGTTAGCAGACACCTGTTGAAAATACTAATGAAGGAAGTGTAGTCTCTACCTATCGAAGTAGCATCTGAATGCAAAGGCTAGAATATGGTAGGGGAATTTTATCTAATTTCCTTATTAGATTAGCTGTCTGCAAAAGCCTATTTGAAATAATAGCCGCTGTCTGGTAATTTCTATTTTAGGGTACTTTATCAGTACACAGACAGGTAGGTGGAAATATGGCTTGCAAGGTATGTACGAGTTATCGTACATCTCAGACAGGTAAGATGTCTATCGTAGATAAGTATCCAAAAATAAATAATTATCAAGTACCTATGCAATTCTGGCATTTTGGAAATACCCATCGATGTAATTTCAAATTGAATTATGCATTATGTAATACAGAGGGGAGGGCGATATAATAGATATTTGCGTAAGTATCTTCTCGAGTTGAACATTATATTTTATTATGGAAGTATTCGGAAATACCCAAAATCAACAATATTCAATGTTACGATAATAAATTAATAGAGGAAATACCTAAAATCATTCAAACAAGAGCAAAACGTCTCTCTCTCTAATTTCAAGTATAACCCTTTCGGTAATAATGATGTGAGTATATTTTTATTCGTTTTTGGCTCTAATTATTTTCTCAAATTATCGATCTTTTCAGTTTAATTAATACTCGCATTCCCAGGTAACTATTCATAAAATTCATTCATTTTCAATGGTACGATTGCAAATATGATAATAAAAATAAAGAATAAGATTGAATACTTCTTCAAACCAAAATTTATTCTATTCGCATTAAATTATGCGAGAACGCAAAAAACAAACAATAAAAATAACGAATAACACGATTGCGTAAATAACTACTGGGATAAAATAATTAAGGTATACGTAGATGGTAAAAATAATAGCAAAATATCAGCTAATTCTAAACGTAAATCAACAATCAGCTTTTTAACGTAAATGTACATCTCATAGAGAAAACACGTACCCATTTTTCCTTAATAAATAATCGAGTATATAATAATGAGAAAACATTAGAAAACTAATAAACAATGGGAACAATTAAAATAATAAACATAAAAATACTGGCAAAAACGCCAAAAAACAAATAAACAATGATGATAATACTCACAAAATAAATCACAAAATTAGTTTTCATTGGGGAAATCGTAATGAAAAAGTGGGTAACAAGCCACGAAGGGTGGACCTTGTTGAAATCGAATTTCAGCGAGGCTCGTAATGAAAATAATATCGAATAGTTTTTCGGCCTAATTATACCGATTTCCCCTTTAAAAAACAATTAAACTAATAATACAAAAAGTATAAGCATAAACATGCTTGAACAAATTAAACAAATAAAAATAGCTCACTTTGAGCGAAAAACGAGTAAACTAATCTATATACAGGTGAAACTTACGTAAATGTCGGTTTAATCGTCGTCAGGGTCGAACAGGTGGATTAATGCCATCATCACGTCGTAATGGACGAAGGGATGGGCATAAATTATACCGGGCATGTCCTCATGATAAGGCTGGACCCGGTCCACAATCGGCTCAATAAAGTCCAAGTATTGAACACGCTCTCGGTCCAATGCCGGTAGAACGCGTCTCATCCAATCACGGTACTCTGTTCGCACCTCAGCATCCGGACGTCGCGGCGCAATTATTAGCGGAAGTATCAATATTTGGCGAACGTTTTGACGCAGCAGGAATTCGATTAGTGCCTGAGTATTTAATCGAGCGTTGAGCTCAGTTTCCATCGCAAGATCGTGTACGCCCATGCTGAGGAGGATGAAGGGAGGCACATTCAGGATATGATTTTCAATATTATGAATGAGTCTTCTCGCCGACAAAAAACTCCCTGCTACCCTCGACCGGTCCCAACGATTCTTCAGTACCGCATTCCGACGTAAGGGCTCCCTGGCGACACCGTGCGCCAGCCCATCGCCGATGACCCAGTATCCGTTAAAAAAGATACTGGTGATGGGCTGACGGTTGTCAGGTGACCAGGAGGTGAAGAGAGCGGAGTACATCTGATTCGACTGATGAATAAATTCATAGCGAAGATTTCGATCAATTCGGCCGTGCGGTTGGTATCCGGCACGATGCAAATTCGCCATGATGTTAGTACGGCGGTTCGGAAAGACTCCTCTTTGCATTTGATGACCATCTTCGCCTCCATCGTATAACCGGATCTCTCTTTCATCGCGGATATCCTCACCAGGCGCGTCTTCATCGTCCATCAGCTGAGCCGCACCTTGCGGTGGTTCAGCATTACGTACGACGTTGTGTTCAGCAGCCTGAGGTAGATATCGTGCTTCGGCTATAGCTCGTTCGCGTAATACTGCGTTTACAAAGTCGTCGCGTTGATGGTAATAATCCGGACGCAAATCGTGAAAACCCAGAGGTAATGATACACGTGGCGGCGGTCTTGGGTCCCTCGGATGTTGACGGGGAATTAGCCCGACAGCTACGGCGATCGGATTTGGGACGGGCGCTGGCGGTTGTCGATTGTCAGCTGAGCGAGCTGGAATATCATAATTGTTGAGATCCGACTCGTTGTCCGCAGCTATTTCGTTGTTAGCATCGACTGGTAAATTTACATTATTGTCGGCAGGTTCGGAATCGTTAGCGGCGACTGGTGCTACGGCATCGTTGTCAGCGACGACTGGAGCGTTATCAGCAACGACTGGAGCGTGATCGGCGGCAGCTTCGTTGATTGCAGCCGAGGCTGGTATCACCGGTGGCTGTAATTCGTTGTTGCCGTCGGTTGGGATTAACATTGCACGAGGTGGTTCAATGTCACCTTGTTCGCCTAAAACATTGAAACAAATTTGCTCTTGGTAAATTCTAATATTGGGCGGAAATAATGAATGTTTACGTGTCGAGACATAGCAAATTCCACCGTATGTTAAATTTTTACGAAATTTATAATAAAACGAATGATTTAATGAGTCTAACGTAAATAACGTACCTCCGTCGGATTCTTCGGTATCGATACGTTCGAGTTCGAAACCTTCCTCGTTGATGAGTATTACGTCATCAACGATTCTTTCGGCGGCTGCAGGGTTATTTACGGGAATGTCTGCTTCAATTAAACGCTCTACCTCGTCCATCATTTCGTTAGCTTCGTTGATCGCAGCTTGTCGCTGGAGATTTATCGGCGGATTATCAGCTGCCATAGCGGCTTGTATGGCGCGCATTTCGTCGACCGGATTCGGATCTAAATTGTTAGAATGAATAAGACTACAAAATTCACAGGGTAAATCAATAGATGAATCAATACTACCTTGATTGCGAAGTTGGCTTCGTAAATCATCAACTTCGCGCTGGAGGGTCGTGTTACGTTCGCGTAAAATCCCGTTATTTACTTGGGATTGCGTTACTGAAGCTTCAAGCGTAGTAATCTGTTGACGGTGGCGAGCGATCGTACAAACGTTACGTGGGACCTCATATCGAAAATTTAACGAATGGTAGCGTTGCCTCACGACGTTTGCTCCACAGTTTCTGTTTTGACATCGTGCCTGCATAACGACTCTATTTCCCTGAGGAGTCCTACGCTCAGTCATATCTCGGACGCACATTCGGTGGTAACAATGAGAGCATGTCTCATTCCTGACCACCTCCTGATGCTCCTCGAACGCTTCACCGCACCATTGACAAGATGGTGCACGGTAGGGATGCATACTGGAAATAACACCAAAATCAGCGTCGTTTAGGTCAACGTTATCGAAATAATAGGACAAATCTTCAAAATCAGAACGTCGATCGATAGGTTCGTCAATTAATCGAACATCAACATCATTTATATAATAAGAATGCGATGGTATGCCAGGTAATTCGTGAGAATGGTCATCATTGTTTCGATCAGAATTTCCACTTCGATTGATGGGATGGTTTGGATTTTCGAGCATGCGTATGTTATATGAATACTGGGATCCATCCCATCGTACATATCGGTATATGTCCATTACTATATTTACGGAAATACCGAATAAATGGTTTGTAGACTAATGATAAAACTAATTCTAGAATTAAATCTACCTTTCGTGAATTCCAAGGAGTAGATTGAGATGACAAAATCAACGTTCCAACACACGTCTCCGTACAATTACAAAATATCTCCAAAGAACTGGAAACACAGCCAATCCGACCGAGAAGGTGGATCTGTAGGTAAAGACAAATGTAAATATTCTGATATGCAAACGAATATTAATCAAGATAGTAATGGTCTCACCTTTGAATTCTCCAACCGAAAGTAACGTAAATCACCGAAATGATGGCAGGACGACGATTAACACCGCAAATAAAATACTTCTTCGGTAACGAAAATAATAATAGGAAATCTTCTTCCAACAATTAATCTGTACAAAATACAGTGATTAATGGTACGATTCGGCGAAATTTGCGTAAGTAATTAATCAAATAATCAGCACGTGTGTATCTAAATCAATCAGAATGAATATTTTATAAGAATTCTGGTAGAAAATGCTTCGATTTTTCTCCTCTGTTTTTTTTTTATTTTATTTTATTTTTTCTGAATAAGTCAGTTAAAGTAATTATTACGTACCAAATGCGATATTTTAATTAGGTCTTTCCTAAAAATATACCTTCATCAAGCGTGTATGGTAAGCATATGAAGTAGATGTTTTTACAGGTACGATGTACGAATAACACACGTGCTGTACAACTAATAGGTCTAATACGATGGTAATTAAACGAAAATAATGAATCACTTTACGTTGAATTAACTCCAAATAAATATCGTCGAATAACAAATCCATGCAAAGATGGCGTCGCACCACACACTGTTTGGGGTAAAAAATATTCAAATTAATAAAAATATACCTTTGCGAACTAATTATAACACAGTTGAGAACAACTGAACTTTACCTTTAACGTAGAATAACAAATTATAATAAAAAGTCGCAAAAACAGATAGAAAAATTCACAACTATACCGAGATGGTTAGAAAGTAACATCACTTGAACAAAGACAGAATACTAATGGCGTTGAATGTCGCAATAAGCTGAGCATCGGCTCGGCGACCGGTTCCAAGAAAAAGATAAGGAATGATCCTTTGTGTTCTAGAAACGTTACCGAAAACACCACCTCCTCTCTTTCTCTTCTGCCTATCGATGTTATCGCATTTGCGTCAGCTATTTGCGAGCAGATTTTTTCAAATTGACGAAATTAAACTGTCTCCGGTCAAATAGGTATAGTCGCAAAACAAATAGGTATACCAAATAAAATGCCTTTTCTTATTCAAATAAACGAATATGATATGTACAAAGTATGTAATTAGTACGCCATTCGAAATGCAAATTAATAAATTTACAATATGTACAGAGTATTAACGCATTTAGCAGACATTTACGTAAATATCGGTTGAATTTAGACATTCAATCTCCAATACGGTTCCCAATTTTGAGTAAATTTAATGATTCGAAATGCTAGTTCAGCATGAATGTTAGGGTTGCAATAATAATTGCCAACACCATCCTTATAGAATGGATCGGCTCTATCGATAACTTCTTCACAATTCCATGCAAAATCAATGATTTCCGTATCCATCTTAGGGAGAGTATTTTGGAGGAATTTTCGATATTTATTACGTAATGTCTGATCAGGTAACAAAGGGGAACGAATATTTGGCAAAATCAAAATTTCCTCTGCGCCATGATTCAGTAAATGAGCAAACAGCTCCGTCGTATTGCTGCAAGCTTTGTTGAAAGTTTCTTTCAGCATATCGTGGCTTCCCATGGAAATAATGATTCTAGGGGGTATTTTGATTTTATGACGACGAATATTGAATAGCAGCCTTTTAGCAGAAATATTTGTACCTGAAACTCGTGAGTTATCCCACAAATTTCTGACTCTCGGTTCTTCTTGTAGAACTTCTCGCACAATACTATGTGCTATTCCGTCCCCTATGACCCACCAGCCATTGATGAATGCATGACAGATATGGAGACCATCGTGCCTAGATAGTGAAATGTATCTGCTCACGTAGAAATGCTGTTGAGCGAACATAAAATGGTCTTGCAAGTCCATAGGCATGGTAGGTCCCCATCGGCATCTAGCCTCTATCAATTTGTCTTCGAGAGAGTCGTAAGTAATGGGCATAAATACGTTTTGATAGCTACCATTAAATCTGCGAACCCTGTATACGTTTTCGCCAAGGTTAATGAACCTTGGGGGTGACTGGCGACTAATTACTGACATAATTGGGAAAATTAATCAATTCGAAATAATATTTTATTTACAGGTATCGAATTAATTTTATTATTAATGGGTAATAATACTGTCTAGTATAATAAACTAGAGAATATGTAGTATAATCAAGTAGTTGAATCAATGAGCTAAAAGCTTCAGAATAATGAACGAATAATCAGCATATTTATTTAAAGAGAGAACAGCAGCGATGTGAACAACAAGAAGGTATGAAATATAATGAATACGAGAAAAAAGGTATTTGCGGAAATATCGGTTAAACTTGTAGGTAATCAACAGGTGAACTTTAAAGTGGTGGGAGGTATCTCTGACCAATCAGGAAGCGCTGTGGTAAAATGAATGAATTTCATTCGTTGATCGTGATTCAGCAAGTTCAAAATTATTGAATTTACGTTCTTATAGCGCTTTCGAGTCGGTGCAGGTACGTCTTCAGGTGAATCTGTACCTTCATCGTAATTCAAAGTTCTGCGCTTGCGCATGTTATAACGAGTATTAGCTTCTTTTTGAATATTTTCCCTCTCACCCTTTTCAGGTACTACCTTAGTCAAAATTGAATCAAATTGTTCTTGTTCTGATTCTTTTGGTTTTCTTCGATATTTCTTACGAATTTTATTAAATTCCAACAGCTTTTCATCTTCTTTCATGTCTTCAAATTTACAATACGGCTTCTTAGGAGCTTCTAGATCTTTAATGAATTTTTCCAGTAAGTCTCTATGCTCGGCGAAATGATAAATCCTCTTGCGTAATGAGCGCTTGTCTAACAAGCTGCGTAACTTTGGTTCTTTTCGCAAAATTCGAAGATGGTATAAATTTAAATAGGTAGTAATTTGCCGAACGTTAATCAGACGTCGATCTGATTTGTCAGCAATTTTCTGAACCTCATAACAATTTTTACCGGCATGAGAAATTATAACAAATGGCCCATATCTCTTTGGATACAACTTTGCTGATGCACCTTTATCAGCAGACGATAATCTATGATTAGTAATCAATACGAGTTCGCCGGGCTGGAAAATTCTGGGATCGCCAAATCGTTTGTTGTGTTTTTGCTCTCTCGACTGATTATGTAGCGCACGGCGTTCTTTAATTAATCTTATGAGCGCTTGATGATTTGACATTCGGTTAATTCGACTAATATCAAAATCGCTGGTATAAACAGCTTTACGAGCTAGTTTATCAGCTGTGAAATTTCCAAAATCGGTTCCACGAGCGTATACGTGGCTTAATTCGAAGCTTTCAAATTGTGTTTTTAATCGCATAATGTCTTTAAAAATATCCTGATGGTGGACTGGCTTGTTAGCCGAGTTCTTCCAGTCATTTTCCGACCATTTTCCAAAAGTATCATTGATAGCTGAGGTCAAATAGCGAGAATCAGAGATTACTCTCAACTTACGTACATCGTTCTTCAACATAATTTCCATAGCGGTAAGTAGAGCTACGGCTTCGGCTAAATTATTAGTTAACGTGTAATTTTTATTTTCAATACGTTCTGATATGTTTCTTAATCCATTAGGATGAAAACAAATTCCAATCCCTGCGATGGCGTCCTCAGATCCATTATTGGCGCAAGCACCATCAATGGATACCCATATGACGCCTTCAGAGGAAGTATAAACATCGTTCAGCATATCGAGCTTATCATCAATTAATTGAGAACGTGTAATCGATGGTACGTCAAGCTTCTGTTGAGCCTCTCTAAATAGACGCAATTGATACCTTGCATCAATTTCACATTTGTTAACAGGAATCTCAGTATCGAGCTCATCGATTCGCCAAACTTCGTTCGGAGGTACGTTTACATCGTTTGGAGTATTATTTATTTCCTCTTCGATTTCCTTAACGTATGTACTCCAGCCATGATGTGAGTAGGCTCCTTCAGCGTGAGTGTTTAATTTTACTCGTAAACGATTGCCAATATCACGCATAGAACGTTCAACTAAGTTAGATTGAGGATTATGAGCTGTCGAGTGGCCAATGGCAATCTTATGCTTCGTAAGTAACTGCTTCCATATAGCGTTAGTAAACTGGGTAGCATTATCTGTTATAATCTTACGTATCTTGAATTTTTTAGCTTTTATTTCCTTAATTACAGCATCCATTGCCCCAGCAACGGTTTCTTGCACGATATCCTTCAACGGAGATAGCCAAATTTTTCCAGAAAGCACATCCTTCGAAACCAATAAGTAACGAGGCTGATCTGAGTAGTTTGAAATAGGACCAAGGATATCCACGGAAATAACATCAGCTAGTGAGTATGCTTGTGTATACGCAAATTCAAGTGGCTTTCTTTCCGAGTAATTTTTATTTGTTTTACAGTGTAAACACTCACCGGTGATAAAACGAATAAGATGTTTAGCGTTGGCGGAATAATAGAGCCTGCGAAAGATAGCTTCGAGTTTATTCGCACCTACGTGACCGTAAATCTCGTGGAGATATAAGATCAAATCCTTGAATAATACATCCGGAAGTACAGGTACTTTAGTTTTATCTCTGTACGTGTACATGAGTAATTCCTTAGTATCGGTAGTATCAATTGAGTAACGTTTACTTAGATTTTCCTTGATTGTTTTAGCTGTCTCGCTCAAATCATCATCTGGTGTTTTAAGGCGTTGAACGATATTCATACATCTGGAATCATGCTTCTGTAGAATGTGTATGCGAGCTAAATGTTCCAATAATTGTGTTTTAATTCGTCCAGGAAGATCGTAATTGCCATCAATGGAATTAATACAGTTCACGCCGTTAATGGTAAGTTCTGGCGCTTGCATGCCGAACCATTTTTTATGCCTTTTTCTTAAATCGTAGATTAAATTATAGCAATTGAATAACGTTATCCAGCCCGCGGCTTTTCTATGTATTTCCGCGAGCGTTTCAAATTTGCTAACGATAGAAAATAGGTCGCTACGAACGTGTATCGTCCTTCCGTGTAACCACAGCTGTAGTTTTTTGATTGATTTAGCCAACGTATACATCTCTCGTTCAATGAGAGTGTATTTCTTTTGGTGTGGCTTAAAACTATGGCTGGAAAACATAATTATTTCGTCTTGATTTTCGTAATGCTGATATAGTACAGCATTCATTGCGTCAGTAGACGTGTAAGTGTCTAAATATAAATCAATTGTATTTCGAGGTGGAGTCAATTTGAAATCCTTCGTATATTCAATGATTAATCTTTTTACAGCTTCATCTTGACGTGGTCCCCATTCAAAGGGAACATTGTCACAAGTTAATTCGTACAAAGGAGCAATTATTTGTTGATAATTAGGAACAAATCTTCGATATAAACCAGTCAAACCAATAAATTCGAGTATTTGTATTTTATCTTTGAGGATAAATTTTCCATTCTTCGTATGTTTAGCAATATAATCGTTAAATTTATCAATCTTAGCAGATTGCTTCGAAATTGCTCCATGACTCAAATTGAAACCAAGATGTTCGGTTTCACCCTTAAAGAATGTAGTCTTTTTAGCGTTAAGACGTAAATTATTAGTTCGTAATATCGTAAGTACTTCTACTAATAATCCTAACATTTTTTCAAATGTTGCAGATCGAAGAAGAATATCATCGACATATTTCGTAATTCCCTGTTTATCTGGTATGATGTTGTTTACCATATTAACGAATACTGCAGAAGATATTTTCAAGCCGTACGGAAGTCGTATAAATTGATATACGCGACCATCAACTTGGAAAGCGCAAAACTTACGTGATATTTCAGCTAATACTATCTGCCAGAACCCCGACACGAAGTCAAGAGTACTGAACAATTTAGCTTCAGCATCTTCGGTAATGATTCTGTCAAGAAGCCCAGCTTCATTATAATTCACTTCTAATATGGGATTTAAATCCACAGGATTCAGACAGACACGTATCTCGCCACTCTTTTTGACATTCACCACGATGGGATTAATGTAAATCGAGTTAGATGGCTCAATAACGTTAGTAGCAAGCATCACCTGAAGTTCCTTACGTAAGTCATCCATTAATTTACGAGAGGGGTTGTATTTTGCCCCTCGATAACGTATTTTATCGTAAGGAATATTGAAAATTAATTCTTCTTTCTTTCCAATATATTTTCCAGGAAATCGTGAAAATACATCTTTGAATTCACTCAACGTACGATACGCAAGTTCAGATTGTTGTAAAGTAATTCTTCCAGCAGCTACAGCGTCAGCTAAATCTGCCTTCAATCTGGTAACAAATATTTCCGGTCCATCGTCGATCACACCTTCAGGTAACTTATAATAATTACTACGAGTGCTGGTACGACCTAATATTCGATTCATTTCGGCTTTATAAGCTGATTTCATCTCAGCTGAAGAAATATTTAATTTATTTTCATATTGCTCAGGTGTTAAGAAATCAACTACTTCCGTGTGAACTTTCGGCGAAGGGCGACAGATAGCTTTACCTCGTGAAATTCTGGGCTCAATTCCAAGATGCCTCATTGATTGAGTACCGATAATAAATACCTGGTTACAACCTTTAAGTACATAAAAAGGAATTTTTAATGCATGTTTCCCAAAATATAATGTCGGAACGATAATATAATCAGCTGTTTCAGCTTCATTAGAATCAGCCAAAACACAGACGGCCGGTACGTCGAGCTGAATGAATTCTAAATCATCTGGATGATTATCCATAATATACTTCGCTGTTTCCTCGGACATAATATTGGGAACTGCCCCAGAATCTAACTGAGCTGGATAGCAAGCATTACCCAAACGAAGTGGAATTACGCAGGTAATTTGATCGCTTTTATCGTGTAGTAATTGTGACATTAATGTACGATTAATTTCAGATACTTTCATAGGTGGTTTCGAAAATATCGTAGGATCCTGCGTATCGTTTGAATCTTTGCTTACGGAAATACCATTCACCATTCTAATTGAATTAGCTGGGAAATGCTTAAACTTATCTTTATCTGGTAAATCGTGAAATTCTTCGGTAACGTCTTCACTCTCTTCCTGATCGTGTATACCAGAATCGAGATTTGAGGTACAGGAAGTATTGAGAGAAGCGTCGAGTTGTTCACTCATCGATCTGTTTAAGGTACGTAACATATCCGTAGAAGCTTCGCAACTAGCAGCTGCCATGTTGTTAATTAATAATCGTAATGAATCCACAGTTACGTGACCAACGTTTCCTGTTTCGTCAGATACGTAGATAGTATCTTCTTCTTCTTCAGAAACATGTGGTTCATCGGTAGGAGATGTTCGTGGATCAATCTTTCTCTTAGTAGGATCGCAGATTTTCCTTAGAAAACCAAGTAATTCATCGCGAGCCTTAATACTAATTTTATAATCGTTAATACGATCGTCATAATAAAATAATTCCATGTTAGGAACTACCTGATCGTATTCATCGTGAGCAACGATCCATTGAGGTCCTACTGATGGATTTTTCATTAATCTGGCCAATAATTTCGCAGGTTCAGAAGCAAATCGAACGTTACGTGACACTTCTACGCTTTGGAATATATGAAGAAAATCATACCATCTTTTGATAGTCGTAGTATCGTACGAACCTTTCATAGGTCGCACTGGTGGAAATAATACGAGTATGTCTTTAAATTCCTTTTGAATTAATAAGCGTATGATTTTATCAACGTGTTTTTCTACGTATTCAGTGGTAATTGATTCGTCGTTGATTTCAAAGTCTGCCATGGAAATAATTACGTGTTTCTTCGTAAAAGTGGCGTTCTCAATTTCATGAGCCAATTCTTTTAAGATGATTACTTCCTTTAAGTAAGGTTTATGTTCAGTAATATCGGTATTATTTCCATACTTAATGAAATATGCCAATCCATCTCCGATAATTTCGTAATCATCGAGAGGATCTACGGTAGAAGAATCAGTGGAATTAATTATTGTTGTACTTCCCCCGCTGTCGTGGCAGGGGGAGTCTGCAAGTTTTTTGGCTTGTTAGCTTGAGGTTCCTCTTCCTCTTGCTCCTGTTCTTCCATCCAACGAGCATATTCAATAGCTATACCTTGTAAATTTTCGATATCAATACCAGCTGAATTTACGTTGGTTTTCGTTCGAGCTGGACCTGCCCCTGCAGCAGCATTGTTAATACCGCTGGGTCCAGGTTTAGTGTTCCTTTTCGAGTTAGCGAACTTGTTAAATCGATCTGATTGAAAGAAATTATTCAAATTACGAGGTTGCTTAGTTCCAGAACCAGTATTAGGCGTCGAGACATTGTTGCCTATTGGTGGTAACCAAAATGAATTAAAACTGGACTGTAGTTGAAACGGAGTTCCTTTATATTCTTCATGACTGGTCATTTTATCCAATTTTCGTTTGAATAAAACTCGGTTATCATTGCATTCAGCAAATTGATAAACTAAGTCTTTCGGAACTCGCATAAAAATGGTGTTTAACAGCAACGAATCGGAAATATCAGTATCAGCTAATATATTAAACCATTTCAATAATTCTGAAGCAATATCCATCGAGGAATTCGACGTAAATTGAATAGACATGAAATAATTCCTAGCGTTGAGCTGCTGTTGTTCATCCCAAGCTCTCCGTACAAAGCTATCCCTGTAATCGTAATATTTCAAATTAGGATCAACATTAACTTTCCAAGCTTTCGCTTCGTTGCTTTGAATTAATTGGGAAAATAATGAACGATATTGTGATTCGCTAGCACGTTCATCGCGCATTTGAACTTCAAATCGTTCGATGAAACCCATAACATCGTATTTGTTAGAATTATCAAGGTAAATTCCTAAATTGACGAAGTGTTTTGCTTTCAGGTTTTGTTTTCCTTCGCAAAATTCCAAATCATAACGTAATTGTCGTTGGCGAGGTACGAATCGAGATGATACCTTCTTCTTCTTATTTTTACTGAAGAATACACCAGATTGATTAAATGGATCAATACCTCCATCGTCGTCGTCGTCATCGCCGCTATCGTTACCACTATCGTCGCGTCGATTAGAGCTTTGACCACCTCCGGTACCACCAGGGGGACGAGGGGTTTTACCATACTGAGTAGGTCTAACTTCGACTATACCAGTATTTTCGTCAGCTTCGTCGGATAAATATTTACCATGGTAATTATAGTAGTAAAGGTCTTCTACTGCGTTAGATAATTCCTTCGTTACTTTTTTAGTAACAGCGTTGTCTTTATCGTGTCTAATGTTGTCCTGTTTCAGAGTTCTAATCATCTCATCATATACCTTAAACTTCTTCGCAGCTTTACCGAATTCATCGTTCAAATATTTCTTCATATTTTCGTGATCCATTCCTCGCTGGTCCTGAGCCGTGATGTAAACATCTTTGAGATCTCCTCGGGTAATTGAAATACCATTTTCAAGACCTTTAATGCGATCTCTAACTGAAGTAATTCTGTCAGAGCAGCCAGTAGCTTCTCTTTGAATCCAAGCAATGATTTCTCTAGCATGTTGAACAGTTAGATCTTCGCCTTCAGGAATTGCGTACTTATCGATATTAGGATTATTGAATGCGACTTCTGCATCAAATGGATCGAAACAATAAATTCTCTCAACTGGTTGAGGTGGTTCGATAGGTATTTCCTCTACGTCTGGATCACCAGCTCTATCGGTGTTGGTACCAATAGTTCGGTGATTAGGTCTATTAATTTCTTCGATAGTAGGAGCAGTAGGTATTGGTGGTTTACACCGTTGAATTACTGGTGGAGGTACCTCAAGATTAAACTCAGGTACTTGTTCGAACATGTCCATCCAAAAATAAGAATCTTCTTTATTTCGTAAATATTCAACATTCTGCTCGTCATCGTCATTATTAACAGCTGATATGTCAATATTAATAGGCCTGTGTTCGATAGATTTACGAAACGTAGACGTAGATGGTTCGAGTATAGTTCCATCGGGAAGAGTGTACCGAACCTTCTTTTTTCCACCTTCAGTTGAAATAGTAGGTTGAGCTAATATCGATTGATGTTGAGGTACAGATGGTTTTTTAGACGAATAAAATCTCTGTGTTTCGGACAGAAATTTAGCAGTAGGGCCTTTTTCGCTACTTTGAGTAGGATGGCCAGTTTGAGCATTCAATTTAGCCATTCTACGTGTCCAAATTTGGGGTTCATCTGTATTTTGGATAGTAGGTCTGGAACCATTCTTACTTGGATTCCCATTATGGGTACCATAGATGTCTTCTTTACTCATATTTGCGATTTAATTAATTAATTACGTAAATAAATTAATTATAACTGGAGTATTGTCAGGAATTATTCGATATTACGACGATTGAAACGAATAAAATACCAAATTATAAATAGTTTGGTTGTTATGAATAGTAATAAATAACTACTATTGTAAAATGTTTCAGATAGATTTCCGGAGAAAAATGCACTAAAAAATCGTTCAAATAGTTCCGTGAGATATAATACTCCCAATATTATCGCAGTGAAGAAGAAAACTATCTGTGCAGGTATGCGTAAATAAGTCCAGAATAATATCCACATTAATTAAATAAATACAAATTAATGTTTTATTTATTTTCCAGGATTATGTCGTAAGTATAAACGATGCAAAATACCAATAGCAGTACTTACCGGAATAATGTTATCTGATATGTGGCAAATATTCACATCAAAACTCCAAAAAATCGTATATTTCGAAGAAATATTTTCTCGGATGAATAGTCGAAATAATACGCAAATAACAAATTGAATTTATTTAGTGGTTAAGCCTTTATTCAAATAATATTCAGGATCGAAGGGGGTTGAGTCCCAATCAATGTTTGCTGTATGATGGTGAAATAATTCTAAGTCCAAACAAATGAACTGAATCAATAGTAATGAGCAGTTTATGGTAACAGAGAGCTAGGTGTGAACGAATCAAGGGTTAAAGACAAATTAACTGGTCTAGCTAACTGCTCATGTACTTTCAGCTTAAATCCGAGCCGCAAACAAGGGTGTGTCGTGATTTTTAGGGAGTGGGGGATGTTGATTCGTGCACAGGATGATGCAATAATTTTACCCTTTCGTGTTAAAAGCTGAACAAATTCTTATCTTTTCAGATAAGGGTGTCTAGACAGCCTAAAAATAGCTCGCAAATTACGAAGATATTTAGATAGGGGTGTCTGCATTCCTGTTTGGGGTTGATAACGAATCAATATTTGCCACAGGCCTCGACAAGTTGGCTAAAAATAGCTTGGTTGGGAAAATCTAAATAAAATTAATACAATGGGAACATCGTGATAAGGGATGTTAAATTCTTATCTTGTGGCTAAAAATAAATTCAACCACTGATAAGGGTGTCGTTGGTTTTTCCCCATAGTAATATTTAACTGGTTATTACTGCAACATGCAACGAATGGTTGAAAATTAATCAAATTCACCACAAATGGTGCAATAATGTTGGAAATCCCAGGCTATTTTTATCCCATGAACGTTACCTCGCTATTAGGGTAGATAACGACATGTTCAAATGCCAACTTGCGTAATTGTCGGATAACAATGGTACTTCCGCGTTGGTTTGCGAAAGGGTTTAAAAATAGCATCGTTATCTGTACGACATGTCTGGTTCAGATAAGAAAATTTCATTCTCGAACTAGCATAAGAGTGGAATTTTTGTCAAAAATTGAACGAATGATGCAATAATATTCTGAATCGCGAAATGTACAATATTTACAGGTGCGAATATTTTGAATCAAGCTGTCAATTAATAATCGATGACAGTACCTGTTTTGTGTGCCGAAAATGCTCAGTGCACAAAAACATTTAACTTTACTGTAAAAATTCCATCTCATATGCAAATGAGATGAATTTTCTAATAAATAAATCGTTCGTACTTTTCTTCTCAGTAGAGTAAAAATAGGAACGAAGTCTAGGGTAATTATCCGAATCTGGAATGGGTATTCGGACATAATATTGGGCTGGTTTGAAACGAATTCAAATGAATGATTTTAGCCCAAGTAAGTACCCATATTTTATACTGCTACATGACGAAAATGACGCATTCGGAAGTGCGGTTCGTCTATATACTTCGTGATAATTTGCCCCAGGGGGTGTATAGGTCCACCTGACGCAAAATACTTCGTGAATTTCGTAAATTTTTGCAGTATAAAATTAATATTTTTTGTGAGCATGTAGATTTGCGTAAATTAATCGATCATGATGAGTTGTTAGGTCACACAGTGATAGATATTAATCCGGATTCGTAATTTTTCATCACTGTAGACATGCGAGGGGGTATATTTGCATTCCATTTGTGGGTTATTTAATGGAATCTGCATAATTGGATTAATACCCTCGGAAGAACGAATTCGATTGAATAATGCAAATCTGATGGTAAAATGCTCAGAATTTTTCGTAAATTAATCGCTGACATACATAGAACGAATTCTATGGGCGTTGTTAACAAAAAATACATGGATACAGACTGTTCAGAAAATCCTAATTTTTCTGCAACTTTCTCTAAAAATCAATTCGTCTGCGCATACGAACCAATGAATAAATAATAGGAGAAATAATTAATCAATTCCAAAACAATTGTATCGTAAATATGACCTCGACCTTCCTAACAGACAGGTCTTGGTGGGTATGAAGAAATGGTTGGCAGCTCCAAGAGCGAGTCAAATTAGAGCTACATACTATTTCCACACCTACAGTTAAGTGCAATTGTAGGACTTTGGTGCTCATTTATGCGAAGTGCAATGCATACGAATGAGCGGGTTGACTTAATTAATACGTTAATTAATATTAATTAATCAGTATTCGTGCCCCACGTTGGGCGCCATAAATGTAGCGGTAGAATTTTACTACAGTTATATGGATGGTTACATATAAAGGTCTAGTCTAGATTGATATGCCCAGTACCCTCAGGGAGGTATCCATGGGGTCAATCTAGAAAATAATCCTATCTACACTTGGTCAGTCCCCAGCAGGTGTCAATTGGGGGGCTGCCCCTAAATATTATCATACAAGTGTGCTCTAAGGCTCAATCAATAGTTTAAGGCTATACCCTTGCCCTATATGTTTCTCCCCTCGAGGGACATTGTACAAGTAATATTATCATTGGATATTTATAAGTATATGAGGCATCCAACACTTACGTGAATAAGAAAGTCAAATTAACTTCAAACACTCTGTATTGTCACGAAACGTTATTACAATGGTTTATTGTGGGGTTTTTTGTGCAATTACTTTGTGTGGTATCTTGACAGTTAATTTACAATGTTTTTACTTTAAACAAGGAAAAGGAATGAGTACCTAAGTACACCTCGAGAATAGGTTGTTTTGATCTTCCGGAAGTAACCTCTTCCTGACTTCAGTGCAAATAATAGATAGTATACCAAGTCAGCTAGTATACATACTATCCCATCATCTTATGAGACTCGGAATAAAGAGTACCACTGACCCACTGTGGCCCCTGAGCTCCATATACCTGGCTAGTTTTATGTCACCAAATTAATAGAATTAATAAATAGAATCAATATGATGAAATAATATTGATGGACAATCCAGGCCCAGTCCTGCCAGTTCAACCAAGGTAGTCCAAGGGAGAACCAGGCAGGACGGCAGTAATATGAAGACTGATTTGTGAGGGTGAAAACTAGCAGAGCTCAGGGTAGAAATATATAAAATCTGGTGGGGATAAAGTGGGGGAATGGTGCGCGCGTTCCTTCTCTATTATTGGTTAATAATTACGTCATGATAAGGGCTAATCCACCCCTGAGATAAGGAATCGCGGCCCGGATATTCGCATCAGGTTGTGTAATTATGTAATATTTTTCTCCCAGTAAGGAGGTATGAATATATTTCTCCCTCTACAGTAGCTTGGTCCGAAATCGGATACAGTGAAGCGTCTTTGTAGCTTGGATATATCATCCAATACAGCAAAATAATTGCATAGTTTCATATTCTTAGTGTACGATAAGTTTTCGAAAACGTTCGACTCGAATTCTCGAGCATAATACGTATAGTATTGCTCTTCTTCGTCCGATAAACTGCTTAAAAAACTGCGGAAGTGGAGATAAGTTTCCCAAGATTTCATTGTATCAGAGGTTCCCAGAATCTCTATAATTTCTGACAATTTTAAAAATTTTTCCTTCTGATGAAAAGTGTCGATTAACGATACCAGTGTCATTCCGCTGCGAAACATGCTTTGCAGAGAAGTGAAATCCCAGATTCCTCGAATCACACGATCGGATTTCTCCTTGCGGCAAATTTCAATCATAGCTCGATAAAGAGCATTTCTCTTCTGTTTATCGAGAGAAACTTTCGTAAACCTCTTCAACAGAGCTTCCACTGCTTGGAAAGATTTTTCATCCACGTAAAAACCGCCTTGCATAATATTCTTATGCTGATAAAGTTTGATAATTTTGTTAGCAACGGAAGATGGACGTTTTTCCAATCTGAGAAGAACTGTAGCCAACCACGGTCCGAGAAAAGCTATGTTCTTATTTTTTTCAAGTTCGCTGAATAGAACCAGAAATTTTTTTTCCAGGGCGTTTGTCGTTGCAGCTGCAGATGTTTTGCTAACCCATTGGTCGTACCATCCTTTAGGCTCGAGGATGACAACTACCTCAGCTTGAGCTTTTTCATCGTTCGTCAGTGAAGATACAAACGTCGATACTGCATCGTAAATAAAAGTATCTGCGGTCGATGTGCGTTTCACGACCACGTAAAACGCCAAGTCCAAAGCTAGCGATAAGATCTCGTTACATTTCTTCTTCAAAAACAACCCGGCAACTAGATCTTTACTGGCTGTTACAATTGTTGACTGATCTTGGATGACTACCTTTGCTTTGGGTATTTTGTCCCAGAAAGTTTTGTATTGGTAGTTGAACTTTTTGGATAATTCTTCAATAGACAATTCTTCGAATTCGTTATTTGAAGAATTCGCGTCGCAGACTGAAGGTGCACTCTGCTCGTTGTCCATTGTCGTAATGCTCCTGAAATGTAAACAAACGTAGGTATAAGTACCTATTTCAAATACGAAAAAAGGGATGCATAAAATTTAGAGCTGTAAATAAGTGGGAAATTAGAGTAGAACCAGCAAAAGAAATCGTATTCAAGCACAACTTCTATAAATTTTTGTCATACGTATGTATGTACATTAGGCTATATACAATATATCACGAAGGAAATCTGTAAAATTTGTTTGGTAAAATGTTTTTTTCAATATGTATTTGAACTTCCATAATGTATTAGCACTAAATAGCCCTAAAGATTATTATTATTTCCAATTACATATACGTATGTTAACCCATTAACTTACTTGAATCAAGGCTTCACAATTCAGTTCTTTGATCTGTCAATAATCACAACAGAATTATAGCTATATGTATTGGCAGTTATTAAAACAAAACATGTATCATCATTCAACAATATGAATATGAATTCACGATAACATCAAACTAAAACTGACGTAGAAAAGAGACTGGAGACTGATTTCATTGTAAGCTTACAAAATATGATGAAAGAGAGGCCAAGTACTACTCTACCAGACCTATCTTTTTGTTTGAGATTCAGGGAATTGATTATCGTAGTTGAAGTGGAACTAGTCAATACCACCTATAGTAAAAGGCCTGAGCGCTGTTTTGTGACGTCATCGCTACTTGGTAGTACTTACGTATCTAACATATCATAATACACTATAGAATTGAATGAAAAATGCACTCAAACGAATTAAATCCTGCGAAAATTTTATTTTTCATATTTTATCTACATGAATAATGAATTTATGATCATGTAGGAATGATTTTAATGAAAAAAAATGAAGAAATTAGGTTATAAACAACACTGTTTTTCAACATTAAAGATGAAAGTTATACATAAACTTGACAAAATTATACCTTTTGGCGGATATTACAACACTCACTGGTGAAATATAATTAAATAATCGTCGAATCTTGTCAAAATCCCACTAAAATCATCTAATTGGTTTGAGATGTTGATGGTTTCTTGATTCTTGATTAGATAACCTTATCCATCCATTGTAGTTGGATGGTTGTATTCACAATGCAGATTTAAAACGCATTTTAGATTATATGGTTCACTATTCATTTCACTGCGATGTTATTCCAGTAAAACACAGGCACTAATACACATCAGTTTTCATTTTTATGCACTTCACAAGATATCTACACATCCGAATCACACAATGTCACAACACAAACAGATCGCGAAAAATTCACTTTTGTACAAAAATAAAGTAATCCAACACCACCAGTAGTTGAAAACAACAATATCTCATCCCTACACCACATTTTAGAACGAATATTAATTAAAATGTCATCATTTTAATAACGTTTTTAACGAAAGTTTTACTCTATTTCACGAACTCGCCATTAAATGTACGTTAAAGTTAAAATTCAAATGGTAAACACAATCGAGCCATCTACTAGTGGTGACGTCAGAAGGTGATAACGATTCAGCGCTCAGGCCTTTTACTATAGGTGGTATTGAACTAGTGGAAGGGATGATTGTTTTATGTTTTCCAGCACATAGATCAATAGTAAGTTATTTTTTGCGAATAGGTTTCATTTAAAACATATCGGACGAATGTGTCACCTATCTAGAAAATTGAAGGAGGAATCTTATTCTTAGGTACCTACCCGTACCTCTACCTAAATAAATAATGCTATGAAACGATTTGTATGTAGATAGATGGTTTTGAAACGTACTAATCATGTATTTAGTTAAAGAAAGATTTCAAATAATACGTTAGAGTGTCTCAAATCATTTAAAAATCAAATATGTTCAAAACGTACTAGAAATCATTTTAACACCAGAAATGTTTCAAATCGACAATCGTTTCAAAATGTGATTTCAAAATTACAGCTTTTCTTCTCTGTGAATTTTCGAAAATTACAAAACTGTTATGAAATGGTTTTCAGATGGTTTGTAGATTGTTCTGAAAATGTAATCAATATACCTACTTAAACAAAGATTTAAAACTCATTTCAAAATATTAAATATGGTTCAAAACTTTAAAACGGTTTCTGGACAGTTTAAGAAACTTACTAAATTTTATTTCTATACCGGAAGTATTTCAAATCGTTTCAAAATAAGTACCTAAGGGCATATAATTTCAAAACTGCAGCTTTTCTCCTATGTGAGACGGTTTATTACAGCCTCACCTTCGGAGACCGGGTTATCTACTAACCATTACTGTAAAAACTACAAACCTTTTCTAATCAAATTTTGCTAATTTTTCAATTTAGTTATTGTCCGCGATCAAATTCAAATTTTCAATTTGGTCACTGAGACCCACAAACTGGGAGTTAATACCCATTTTTTCTCAGGACTTATTTTGATCATTTTTACATTTGTTTCAAAAAATAAAAGAAGACACCAACTGCCAAAAATTGTCACAATTTGAAGTTTTCAAAACTTTGCCAAAAATCGAAAAATTAATTGCGCAGCTGAAATTTCCGTACCTAGGTAGGTACGAGTATCTATTTTTTACAGAAGAAATCGATTCGAAAAATTTTGAAAATTTGAAAATGTGGCGTCGCATGTTTGATTTTTATTAAACCGAGGTCGGTGAGATCAAGTATCTAAGTATTTCAGTAGGTACTTTTTTTATTCAACTATAAGGAGACATGAGATTGTGAAATTTTTTCACAAGTTTGGAAATCTCAAAATTTTCATATTGTTGTGTAATTTTTTTTTCCTAAAACTCAATGTGCCAATGATGATTTTCACCATTTTCAAAAATTCGACAAAAATCAAAGGTCGATAGGTTGCTCCAAATCTGGTTTTAAGATGCGAGTAATACCTAAGTAGGTATATTCAAAGTCTTTCCGTTACCGAAGTTTTTTGACTACCTTCTTAAATACTGTAAAAATTCTGCAGACATTTCGTTTTTCGTACCTATATTGCCCACCTACCTAGTACTAATTGGGTATATTGTGATTTTGCTCATTTTTAAATTCAATGACCTACTCGTACTTATTATCCGTGATCGAATTCAAATTTTCAATTTGGTCACTGAGACCAGGGTTGTTGCGGATCACGGAGATTTGATCTGAATCACGGATCATGAATCATTGAGAAATTTGTGATCCGGATCACGGATCAAAGATCTCCCGGGAAATTGTGATCCAGATCACGAATCACGAATCACTCCAGAAAAAAATGATCTGCATCAAGTTTCACGGATAATTTTTCGGATCATTTCAAGGAAATTGTATAATAAGGTACTAAATTGTTTTTTTTTAATCAAAGATTGAACAAAAACGTGAAAAACGAAGTAGTCTCCATTTTATTTTCAAAAAATTGCAATAACACATTAGGTATACAGGGGTGGAAAAAAGTCAGCCTCAGCTTGCAAATTTGCAGAAATTGAAAAATGAAATTTTCACATTTCAAAAAGAAAAAGTTTTAGTTTTTCGTCAATAAATCAAAAACTAAGCATCCTAGAAAAAAACTAATGACATGGTGTCGATTGGAAATTTAATTCTCTACAATTTTGGTCGTGTGTAATTTTTTCGTAGGTAGTGTCCTTTCGTCTCCAGATCGATTTTTATGAAACTCAGTTTGCAAATTTTTCAAAAAATAATTTCAAAAAGTTTTAGTTTTTCGTCAAAAAATCAAAAATTAAGCATCCCAGCGAAAAACCAATTATTCGTTATCATTAGGTCAAAATCCAACAAATTGAGTTCAACTCCATTAATTTTTAATAAAATCGAATTTTCAAAGCAAAAACATGCAGCAATGCAGCATTACTGGTGAAAAAAAATGATCCGTGAAAAAATGATCTGCGGAAAATTTTGAATCGGATTATAGATCACGAATCGTTGTGGTATAATGATCCGGATCACGGATCATGATTCCTACTGCAGAAAATGATCCGGCTCACAACAACCCTGACTAGGACTCACAAACTGGACAAGGACAGGACACCTTCTTTACAAAATATTCCGAGAGAAGGAGGCAAGGACGAAACTGACGAAACTATATAGAGGTTTTTTTAGGGAGGTGCAAGTGCAATCAAAAATTTGCCCACCAATATGAGAAAAAAAATATCAATTTTGCCAAATTAAATGACGACTTTTTAAAAAATGTAATTTTCCTTTTTGAATTTTTGAAAGCTTCAAACATTCAAATAATGAGTACCTTTGGAATTTCTCAGTGTGGATAATTTTTTCAAAAATCACGAAGTTCAAAAGAAATTTTTATTTTTCACAAATTGAAATTTTATTTTAGGATTTAAATTATTAGATTCATGCGTAAATAGATTATAAAAGCAGCTAATTTTCACTTTGAATTTTTTAATTTCTATTTAAAAAATGATTTACAGTTTTACAGACAGATTCTGAGATTCAATTCATTCGCAATCACAAGTTCGCAACAAAAGAAAATCAAAATAATAAAAAAATTAAAAAAAAAATTAATTTTCAAAAATTATTACTATCGATTTTTTGAATTTGATTATCGATTTTATCGAAATTTGATTGGTTTATCATGAGTATGGCCTGTATGACGTCATTTCATTACATGACGTAATGTTTTGCGTATCAAAACATGTGACAAGTTTCATGAATGTGCTTGATCGTTTATCATTTTTTATTCCAAACCAAGTATTTCGTAATTAAAGTAATGTAAATGTGGTTAGAATGATCATCTGAAAATTAAATTCTCAATGTTACAATTTGTATAACTCTAAGAAGATGACGTCCAAACAACGTAAGTACCTTTAACTATCTTTCGCACGAGATTACCGGTTTAGTAAAAATCGTTCATATTGTTCCAGAATTATTAGATATTCTTCAAAATGAACAATCTCCGTTGGCCAATCGATTACAAATCGCTTCTCGAGTGTTCACCGTAGTCGAACTAAATTCCCTTAAGAATAAAGAAATCACGTTACAATGGTTGCAAAATTTACTATCTAATGAAGAAAACCAAGACGATGTACATTCGACGTTGAAAAATTGTATTACCAATGCTAGTGATGTCTGGTTACACCCGCATCTTTCCGATTCGATTATTTCGGTAAGATGGTTTTTGCTTTACTACTTTACGACTTGTGTCGCATGTTTTAATCTTCTGTGCTTTGTTTTTCACTTTAGATATTGACAAAATCCCAGTGTAGAAGAAATTCGATGGAATGCTGTCTGGAGTTGATGAAAAGCGTGCATTTTTCGCGATACTTCGTACACAATTTACAGAAAATGGCAGATGTCGTAGTTTTCGTTGTGAATTCGATTACCGGTTCGAGTTTAGAAACCGAGCTTATCAATGAGATCCATCGGACCGTTGTGGATTGCATTTTGAACGTGAAAAATAACGCCTTGTACAATCACGATTTAAAGATACTATTTTTCAATCATCTAATCAAATGTTTAGCTGTTATAGCTGCTAATAATGGTAGTCTTGTTCCTGCCATCAAAAATTGCTTCTACCAAGTTCGTAGACTTTTACGTAAATGTACAGATTGATTTTCGTTTGATCGATATTAAATCAACGTCGTATTTTAATTTCAGGTTTTGTTCACCGATTCCGAGTTTAGAAACGCGTTCACCAAATACATCGCTGGAGATCGGGATCCATCAGATCGTAACCAATATGTCGTTGATATAACTGATAAACTTCGAAGTTACCCGGATCGTTTAACCGATGAATTATTATCTCTATCGTATTCCTTGCTGATGTCCGGATACTTGATGAGCAACTCGAATAATAATTCCAAATTCAAAGTATTCGTTGCTTTAAACCAGTTCGTTAATATATCTCCGTATCCATTCGGTACTCGAACATCCAAAGAAATTGTTCTCGATTCGAAAAGTATTTCCGTTGCGACTGGTTTGATAGAGAAAATAATCGAGCACGATTTACCGTTGGATTCGAACGTAGCTACTTTCACGTTAGCTGATTGGCTCAATGTGCTGGTCGATGAAGTGTTGGATAATGTGGACGATTCCGTAGACGTGCCAACGTTACGATTGCTTAAATGTATATTGAATTGTAATCCTCATGCTATCGAGTACTGTATAAAAAAGTTCGCTGAGAACGTGATGATGGTGAAGAAATCAGATCCGGCGGTAATCTCGTTGTATTCGGATCTTTGTATCGATGTCTTAAACGTTTATATCAAATTGAGTCGTATGCATAAGTTAATTTCTGCTTTACTGGTCACAATGAATGAAAATTTGGACGATTTTGACGAGTCTTCTGTTCCTGATAAGTTCGACATTCTACCTCAGCAAATTTTCATCAAGATTCAGTCAGCTATTACTAATTTACCGAGCACTGTGCAAAATGTAGCGTTACTTAATACTCTGTTGTATCATTTAGAAAAGGACTGTATCGCTAAATTGAAATCAGATAAAAGTAAACGTGTTGGTGAGTAGAAAAGTAATACTTGAGATGTATTTCTAATTAATAATTATAGAAAGTATTCACGATACGATTTGATTCGTTTGTTGTAGATCCTAGACTAGCGTTGTTATTCGATGTCGTTACTTACCTCATTTCGAGATTCATTTCCGGTACAAGAATCGTCGATCATTCGGTTCCAGATCTTGTTCAAAGTAAATTCGAAGAATTGATGAATAACTTATCAGCATTATTGAATGAATTTGGCAAAGCTTTGATATCTAAGGAACACGTAAGTTGTTGGAAAATTTCACCGAAGTGATAATTACTTTAAATACACGTGATTCAATTTATTTTTTTCTCAACAGGATGCGAAACTAATGGAGTCATATTTACACACTTGTTATACATGGGGTGAAATGCAAATGGTATTCATGGCGTACGAATCATCTCGACGAAGAGTTCCTAAACAAGCCGGAAATTATGGAAAATCTGCGACAAACTTGGTTTATTTGCATCCGTATTTGACCGATTTTCATTGGGGATTGATCGCCCAACGAGTGAAAAATTTCGGAGATGAAAACTGTCTAAAATTACTGGTAAGAAAAAAATCCTTCTCGATTAACAAAACCATTTTGCAATATTTTCTAAAAATAATCCTTCTATGTAATTACAGAATGACTTAATTTTACAAAAAATCCACGCTTTGCCATATTTGGAAGATGAAACCGAAGGACCTTATATAGACGAAGGACCAGCAACCGTCTGCGCGAATTATCTCAAAGACAACGCCGATGGTAAATGGCTGACACAGCATGCTGGAGAATTCGCTCATTTACTCAAACCTATTGACGTTTTTAAAATGGCCAAGTCGTTAGTGACTTACTATGAGATGAACGAAGTTGAAGATTTATCCTCGATCAGTGAAGATATTCAGGAAACCAAGTAATTCAACTTTTCTGTTATGCGAATCAGTCGAAAAAATACATCGAAATCTTCGGATTATTATTAATCGTGTGATTTTACTACTCGACAGGCCTCTGGTGTTATCTTTGTTGTGCTGGTCATTCCGCAGTATCAGTAAACAATTCGCCGCTTGCGGATTGAAAGAACCGAAACGAATTCTGCACATCATTGATTTCGAAAAAATGCTCCAAACTGAGAGCGAAAACGACGACGAGAATAAAACCGAGGCGACTGTAGCTGTTAAAACGGCCCTAGACGAAATATGCTCCTTGATATCGAAAGATTTCGAATACGTTGATGAATCGTTCGAAGTTTCCATCGAAAAGTACTTTGAATTTGTGCTCAAATATGAATTTTTCGTTTACAAAAAATAATTTTGGTTTAATTTTTCATCGTCAATTTTTACAGGAACTTGATTCTATTGAATTCACTATCAACTGCTTACCTTTCGAAAGAGAATAAATCGGTGCTGTTCTATTTAACGTTATCGTTGGTGAAAAATCTCATCAAATTGAAACCCAAGAATGCAGATTTAGAGAAATGTTTGGACAGTTCTTGTAGATTATTGCTAAGTAAGTAATCGATCGTTTTGAAATAATTACGAAATTTGATACTGATCGCGAGCGTATATTTTTTCGAGCAGATTTTTCCCAAGACGTTATCGTAGCAGAAACATTGAGTATTAACGAAGAACTAGTCTGGATTTATCGCGGTGTTAGAGGCACCTCGTGTTGTCAACCTGTTATGGAATGTTTATGTAAAATGAGTGGAGTTACCTTCGAAAGCGTCATTGCTTCTGATGATTCGATCGCAGATAGAATGGAAGTAGTAGACCTCCAAGAGGAATCGATTAGTTTGGATGTGAGCGGTTACGTAAGTAAAATTAATTGTTCTATGTGACTTAAGACTTGAGTTTTAATTTTTGAAATAATTTTAATGTGATTATGTTTCTACGATTAAAGGAGGACCAATTATCAGAGCCGACGGTGGGAAATATATCCAAATTGAATCGTTATTTGCGATTGGCTATGAAAGAGAAGAATCAGCAAGTTAAACAACGTATATTAGCCAAAGCATGTCGTCTTGTTCAAAAGTATATATCGACTGACGATAAAGATGATCTATTATCCATTTTGCCGGTCACAAAAGGATTCATGAAGATATTTACCGACGTTATTCAGAATAAAAAAGTAAGCTAATGAAAAATTGTCTTTCTATTCTATTTCAATTATATCACTTCCTGCTCCTAGATACTTTTTTCCCGCAAAGTTTACGTTTTACCTATTTTTGTTATTTTTGTCCCATCTTTCGCAGCTTTCTTTAAAAGTTTTTTTTTTTCATCTATCAAGAATCCCATTTTTTTGCCAAAGCTGCCAAAAAAGTTGAAAAGTTTTTTTTTTAAGCCAAAGTGGGAAAAAAATTGTTTTTTTGTTAAAAATGACATATTTTGCCATGTTTGCCAACATTCTAAAAAAATCTAGCTTTTTTGCCAAAATTACTGAGATATGTAATAAATCCTGCTTTTTTGTCAAAATCACCTGAACTTCAGCTTTTTTTGCTGAAAATTGCCGCAAATCTGGCTTTTTTATTAAAGTTACTCACAATACTTTTTTTTTCAAACTTGCCAAAAAATGGCAAAAGAAACGGCTTTTTGGTTAAATTACTAAAAAGTTTTAATTCGTTTTCAAAATGGTCGTTTTTTTCAAAGTTGTCAAATATCGAACAAAACTGTTTTTTTTTTGGCAAAATTGGAAAACAGTTCAGTTCTTTGAAAATTATTGAAAATTTTTCCCTTTTTTGGAAAATTGTCAAAAATTTACTTATTTTGTTAAAGTTGCCAAAAAAAATAAATCTTGTTTTTTGGTAAAAATTGAAATCTGGCTCTTTTTTGTCAAAAATTCAGCTTTTTTGCCAAAGTTGCCAAAAAATGAAAAAATTTATTTTTTGCCAAAAATGACAAAAAACTTTATTTTGTTTCCTAAATTCTTACAAAAGTCAATTTTTTTGCTGAGATTGTCAATAAATGAAAAAATTCTGCTTTTTTGTCAAAATCACGTGAAAATTTATTCTTTTGTTTTTTTTTGTCCAAACCACCGTACTTAAGATCTTTTTTTTTGACAAAGTTGTCAAAAAATTGAAAAATTTGCTGTTTTAATAATTGTACCAAATTACCTCGATTTTTCACCAGAAATATTAAAAAATACAACTTTTTTTGCAAAAATTGCCGAAAATAAGTATTTTGCAAAAGTTTTAAAACATTCTGATTTTTTCTATACGTGGGAGAAAATTGTGATTTATTGCCAAAGTTGCCACAATCGCCAAAAATTCTGTTTTTTTTTCAAACATGGCAAAAAATCCTGTTTTATTGCCAAAATTGCAAAAAAATTACCAAAAATTCTGCTTGTATCGTCAAAATCCCCAAAAATTTAGCCTTTTTGCCCCAGCTGCCAAAAAGTTGAGCATTTTTACCAAATTGCCCAAAAATCCTGTTTTTAGCCAAAATTATCCAAAATTTATTTATTTTTTCCCAAAATTGTAAAGAAATCCATTTTTTTCCAAAATTGTCAAAAATTGTCAAAAATCTCATTTTTTTATCAAAATTAACTAAAAAGTCTCACTTTTTTCCCAAATTGTTGAAAAGTCCAGCTTTTTTGCTTACTTTCTCAAAATATCTTGCGTTTTTCAAAAATTTCCAAATATATCAGTTTTTTTTACTAAAATTGCCTAAATCGCTTAAATTTTTTTTCGTTTTCTAATTTTCTTTAAAAATTAAAAATTTAGATCTGTAAAATATTTCCTACATCTGAGAAAATGTCTTGTTTATTAAACTCCTTTGTAGTATGTTGCTCCATACACTATCAATCATTTAATCTGAATTTAATTTGCTTCCAGTTCGGAATTCGTTACGCCATGATCGATCTTTGTTTCGAGTTAATTTCATTCGCTGTCAACGTAAAAAGCACCGAAGATGAGTTACTAGTTGAAGCTATAGAATTACTATTCAGCATATGTAAAGTTCGAATGCCCCTTGTACTGGATCGAATTCCAACTTTCTACCTTTGTTATAAAAATTTATTCATCGAAACGGCCAAAAGATCCACCGAAAGTTGCAGAAACATTCAAACGTTGGTCTGCGCTGCCCATAAATTGGAAAAGTAAGTTGTAATTCGAGATAATTCTATGCTCACAAAAAACAATTCGATTTAACGATATTAATTTAATTTTACAGATTGACTGACGTATTGTATAAGAATAAAAAAGACTTTACGAAAACTTCAATCAGTGCTGTGGGAGATTTCATCGAAGTGTTTGCTCATCACAGTATCGAAGAAGATGTCAAAGTAAGTGATTTTTACATTTACATCGTCAAATGACAAATAAATATGTACCAGAATTAGTCGCTAAAATTCATTTTTAACCGAATAGATGCATTTGAAAAACGTTGTCAGTTGTTGGATCGGTATAAGCGACGTGTACGTGCAGCATTTTCTATCCTCCGCTCTGTCTCCAGTAGCTCAGAAGTTATTTCAACAGTTGTACTCCGATTATAATAAGTACTATAAGTTTACCGGTAAAGTGTAATATTGTTATGTGATTTTGTGTTCCAAATTTTGAAGTTTTTTTTACGTGGATTTTTTTTTGTAGTGATCATATTCATAATATTATCGTTCGTTTTTGTAATAAGTACTCCTATTCCTATTCTAAATTGAAAAGAAAAGTTGTTGGTTAATTTTTGAATGAATGAATTGAGAAATGTTCTCGAACCGATTTCTAATTTCTGTTTTGTCAAACAACGAATAATCCTATTAATAAACTGTTTTGTCAGGAATGTCATTATTATATTCAAATTCTCCGGAAAAGGAATTTTCCAATTAGAAGTACACCTTTACGTGTTCGTGTAATTCTATGGGCATTACAATTTTGATTACCTGACTTATCAATTAACATAAATACTCGAGTATTATCAGCTTTTTTGACGTTACGACGGATGTAGTCACGAAGTTCTCGCCTTCCAAGTAGGTATATTTCCCCTACCTCTGGGTGACATTAATTTAATTCCATGAATCCTTCACTTATTCCTCTACCAACGTAAACTTTCTTCCTTTCCAATCTAAATTTCGAAAAATTGAATCTGCGTAAGTAAGTATAAGTACATAGGGCTATAACCGTGATATTAATGTTGATTAGTCGATGATTCATAATCGAGAGTTTACATTGGTGTGTGATTTATAGCTCAATCTACGTCATTGAAGTGTATCAGTACCTATTTATAAAATGAATTGTATTCGTGTCCTACAGGCAATTACGTAAATAAAACGCTATCTATCTCGCTAATCGCTCGAGTGATCAAACACGTGTGTTTTCTAATCATAATTAGATAAAATAAATCATCCAATTCAACTAAAAAGTAAAATAGACGATTTTGGGTTATTTACCTTTTACTTTACTTAGATACAAGGGAAAAAACCTTTACAGCTCGTCAACTAGACCGATCGAGCAGAAATTTGATTCACTGAAAGAGCATGTCACCCATACCTCAGAACCAAATTTTCAGCTACCGAAGTTGATTTTTTGGCTTCTGGTGAATCAGAATCTTTTAAAATGACGGAATAGCCGATTTATTTATTAATTTTCTACAAAAAGAGCAAATATGAAGATAGAAATTTAAAACTCGGTTTACATACTAAAGTCACCCTACTGAATCGGTTGCCACCATTTTCCAGCCGATCTGGAGCCTCCAGCGAAATTTGATTTTTCTCCAGCAATTTGAAATTGTTCCAGAAAGCGTTGTAATGAACTTCGACACCTGAAAATTTAATCCCATCATAATTTGAACATTTCAAATCGATCAGGTCAGGTGAATCACAAATCCAAGGTGAGGACTTAAAAATGTATTTTTTTTCCTGCAAGTCTTTGTAGAATTATTAGTAGGTAAGTACAAGTTAAAAAATCTCAAATTTAAAAAAAAATCCAAAATTGTCTATTTTTGCAGAAAATTCATCAAAATTTCGCCAATCTCCCTAAGTTGGCCCCCTAGAGCATTTTCTCAATCTTAGGCAGACAGAAAACTGCCCCCTTCCCCAAAAAAAGGTGTATCTGAATTTTTTCCAGTCTATAATGAATGTCAAGAACCATTGAAAAAATACTGTTGATACAAACATCATTGATTTTTTTAAAATTTCTTTTGCATTTTTGAAAATACAAAAAAATTTTCCGAAGAAATTTTGAAGTTGAATGACAACTTTCGTGTCACTATTTAATTTTAATGGATTGAGGAGGCCTAGGGATTTGCTCGATACATGCAATTCAATTCAACAAGATCATCAAGACGAACAATTTTTCACAACCCAACTTTACTTTATCAATTTGGAATTTTGATGGATGTATAAAATCTTGAAAAAATGACTTGGAGAAAATCGTTGAGCATCTGAAAGCAATTTTCAAGAATTTTTTTGAATATGTACCTATATTACTTCAAAAATGTTAGGTTGTGACGAAGCTGCATTATAATGTCAAATTTCAGGGGTAAAATTCTATTTTTTTTTTAAATTAGGAAAATCTTGAAAATTTTAGTTGTTGAGGTATGAAACTGATATTTATGAAGTAGCATTCCATTTTTGACCTTCTAACTCGATTGAACGCTAGTTTGAGCCTCCATGGAGACTCCAACTGATTTTTAAATCCATTATTTTGAACAAAATTTCTCTAAAATGTCTCAAATAAAATTCAAAGCCATTCCTACAAATCCATATTCGTTTTTATAGCGACCCTTTGCATCAATTTAAGAACAACTTTCCAAAATTCATGAGTATATTTACACTTATTTTTCTTCGACAGTTGACTTCACAAAAAAAATAAAAAGTGATGTCTTGATTTAATGAGGCAAAAAGGATGTTTTGATCCTGTAAAAATGTACTTTTGAATCAGTCATGATTGTGGGTGTAGATCAATATTCATTAAGTAAAAGAATTTATGAGAAAATTGAGACAAAATTTACGGTTTTGGATTTTTTTTAAAATTTGACATTTTAATATTTGTAAATAAAAACGCTTTTCAACACTTTAGTAATATAAACCAAGTTTAATAGGTACTTTTATATTCACGTTAGTACTCTTTTTGTAGAAAATTAAAATATTTCAATAGGATAATATTTTCCTTATTTTAAAAAATTCACTGAAAATCGAATATTATAAACTTCTCAGGTCTAGGTAAAAATATGCTCTTTCAGTAAGCCAAATTGCAGCTCGTTCGGAGTTCATCTGTTAACTATAAAGGTTTCCTTTGTATAGGTAACGAAATCCATCCCAAAATTCGTCAAAAATCTTATCATTTTCAAATTAAATAATGAATAATCCGATGAGTAGAAATCATTCTAAGCATCTAAATTAAAAACCTCTTCTCTACAATCCATGTTAAAAAGAACATCTCTCTTCTCTTTGAACGAAAATGACTGTGATGTAAATAAAAATACCTACCTATATCATTTTCATTTAGATTTACATAATTGTTATTTTTGATTTATCAAGTAGATTTAATATTCCTCATATCGCTTATGACATAATTGTGCGGACATTATGCTGTTTGGTAAAAATTTGATTATTTTAAATAATTATTTCACGAGAGTGGGTTTGCATGAGATATAAATTTATTGTTTTTTATCAGTAATAGAGAACCGATAAGATTATATAAAACATATCAACAAGCTAATGAAAATTTCTGCGCATTTTTCCGAATTAAATTTACTTATTACATCGACGTGAAGGTTTTTCCTTTTGGTTGTATGAAGTTACATTAAAGCAGCACTAGCAGCAGCCTTAATTCGGTACCTATTCGTGATGATCCTACGTAATAATAAATTATGATAAATTTCGTAGGCTACTCAGCTATTATTATACAATTATAGTGACGATTTACTTTAATGTGAATCATTGTTCGTGTAATTGGATAATAATATTATAAGTAGGTACTTGGATTCACAATAAACATCAGCGTAGTGATTCACTCCACTAGAACAATTCATTTTCACCCTTCAAGATTCTCATTTTCAGTTCTGATCTGAAAATTACGAAGTGCTACATAAGTACATGTTTTCATCATTTTAATATTGATCGTTTGATATTTCATTTGAAAATCCATGAAGAAATTGGAAACACTTCACATAATTCAGTGATTCAATGTGTTTCTCATTTCTGAATTTGAATCCACTTTCCTCCTACCCTCCCCCATCCCTTATCACATAAAAAACCGAAGGAAAAGCACACCAAAGGGAGGTTTCCAATTCTACGTGTATTTTTATTACCCTCATTTTTCATACGAGATATTAAAACGGTCGGCGGCGATTCGAACGTAAGATGAGCCTTTGAAAATGCGGAAATGAAAATAAAAATTGTACCAAATTTTGGCGCCAGTTAGCGGACTCGCCAATTTGGCGAGTCCGCTATCACCAGGAGCGCTACTGTCACATGTTGATTATGGGATACGAGGTTATCACACACCATTGTTGATTATGGTGGTGTACAGATTTAAGATGTTTTTTCAATTAATTATTAAATTATATTATTGTTTTGACGAAAGTGGATGATTGTAATGTGAAAGGAATATGATGCCATATATCACAAAGTGTACATTATTCTCAAAAATCATCTTCATGAGAAATGATACTGTACTAGGGTGTCCAAAACTTAGTTCATGTTATCAAAATTCGCGTATATCTCAAGAACGGAGCCTTTAGCAAAAAAAACTGATGACATTGATCTGAAAGTAAATTTAATCCTCTACAATTTTGTTCATAACATTTTCCATCTTTGGATGTACTGTTCCCTCAGAAATTCAACTTTTATGCCAAAACATACAAATGCCAAAAAATGAAAAACTGTTTACGTGCGTGTATCTCAAGAACCAAGCATCCTAGGGAAGGTTAATTACACTCTACTAAAAGAAAATTTCAGCCTCTACAATTTTGTTCATAACTATTTTTATCGAAGGATGTACTGTTTGTCCAGAAACTCAATATTGATGTCAAAATGCATGAATTCAACATTGTTCTTTTTTTGTGAAATTCATGTTTTTTGACATAAAAGTTGACTTTCCTGACGAATGGTGTATCCCAGTGAAAAAATGGTAAGGAACAAAATTGTAGAAGATAAAATTCCCTTTCAGATTAAGGTTATCAGTTAGTCCTAGGAGGCTCCGTTCTCTAGATGTATGCCAACTTTTACAATAAACCCATTGTTATCCTAATGTTTATTGTAAAATCATCCCATAACTAACAGCCTGCAACCAAAATCTGTAGAGTGCGTACTTTGGTAGCGGACTTGCCAATACATATTTAAATAAAACACCGAACCACCAATACGAAATCATCAAAACGAAAATAACCTTGAACGGAAGCTCTGACGCATGCGTACAAACACCATGGCAATTTCACTTCCACTCCTACTTTATACTTATCTTCGCTAATAATTTACGTACTGTACATGGTTTTTTTCTTCGTGTTATGCGAATGCGATTCCGGGCTTGGTTGTGTATGATTTTGTCATCGGTGTTTCGTTCGGCCAACATTTTGGCATTTTTGTTTCAAGGTTAAAAAAATAATCGAAGTTATTTCTGAATTGTCGACTGTCTAAAAGTAAGTACTCTATACTCTGTGTGGTCAAACTCTAATTACATCTTTAGAATTTAGATTGTTACGTCACATTATCAAACCGTCGTGCATAATATGGTTCATAGGCAGTAGTCAGTGTACTCGATAACCCACGTACTAGGTAGCTATCTTACGTACTTATTTTACCATTTGCAGGAGAAATACAAGCAATCCAGATGTCGTATCCGCCGCCGAATCAACCTGGTTATCCGCCAGCTCCATATGGTTCGTTTTCATACCTATTTAGAATGTTATCAGCGTCATATTTTCTCGAATAAATCATCATTTGATCGATATTTTAGGTCAGCCTCAATCTCAGCCTCAGCCTGGTGGAAACTACTACCCGCCTCCGTATCCTCAACCAGCTGGATACCCTCCTCCAGCTGTCGGCTATGCTCCTCATCATCAGCAACAACCTGTAGTCACTCAGCAGCCACTTCCATCGCACCAAGGGCAATATGGTCCTCCTGCGGGTACGAATCGAATCTCAAATTGCTTTTTATCAGCGTTAAAAAAGTCATCTTTATTCTAACATCGGTTTTTTGTGAATTTTCAGACGGTTGGATGGCGTTACCAGCCCAAGTGCCAGTTAATGTGCCATCAGGTCTTCAGTATCTAACGACCATAGATCAGTTAATGGTTAAACAGAAAGTTGAGCTTTTAGAAGGTAATTGAACTGTTAATGTTTTGATGTGATATTCGTTATTTGTAGGCAAATGCAATTGGATCGTTTGTTCAAGTGTTTCCTAAATTGAAAAATTCGTGTACTAGAGTCGGCGTGTTTCTGTTTGCTTTCGATGTGGGTCAACGATTTGTTATCGTTTTTTCATGTGTTTCGTTCCGCTTCGGGTGTTTTTTTTTTCAACGATATGACTTTAAATTTGAATTTTATGGGGTTTTAAATTTTCTGCTATTAAACCTCGTTGTTGTCATTTTTATAGCGTTTATTGGATTTGAAACCAATAATAAATATACAATTAAGAACAATCAAGGCCAGAAAGTGTTTTACGCGGTTGAAGATAACGACTGCTGTACTCGATTGTGCTGTGGTGCGATGAGATCGTTCGATATCAAGATATTGGATAATTACAAGAACGAAGTCATCCATATCCGTCGTGATTTAGCCTGCAGTTCGTGTTGGTTCCCATGTTGTCTTCAGGTAACGATTCCAGCTTCCTTAAGAAAACCCTAAAACACTTGGTTTTACTTCGAATGCATTTCAAAACGAATAATTATGGTTTTGTTTACAGAAATTGCAAGTATTTTCACCTCCCGGTAATTTAGTCGGTTCGGTCGAGCAGACTTGGAGCATATGTACTCCAGAATTCGACGTTAAAAACGAAAGCGGTAGCACTGTGCTGAAAATCGAAGGACCTATATGCCGATACGGTATCTGCGGCGATGTTGAATTCAAAGTATATTTTCATCTGCATACAATTTGTTCTCCATTAGTTTGTTTTTTTTTTACTTTTATTAAACCCCTATCCTATTTTTATAGGTTTTATCGCTCGACAAATCAGCTGTTGTCGGTAGAATTTCAAAACAATGGAGTGGTCTGATGCGGGAAGCTTTTACGGATGCGGATTATTTTGGTATTTCATTCCCACTTGATTTAGACGTCCGTATGAAAGCTGTCATGATTGGCGCCTGCTTTTTAATAGTACGTATTGATTTTCACTCGCTGTAACAAGGTGAAGAGTACAAGTGTACGTATAAAATACGCCGAATTTTAACCATTGATTTTCTTCTTTTCCTTGTATAGGATTTCATGTACTTTGAAAAAACAGCCAACGAGGAACACGACGGAATTGGTCTTTGCTAATATCTACCTTACTCATGCTGTCTGCAATTTGTTTTTTTCATTTAAGTACAACTTATTGTTTTTCCCAAAGTTTGATATTGTTGGCACAAGTTTTTTTTTTACTTTTTGCATGATTGTTACTTTTTTGGTTAAATTTTGATCGAAATTTATACGTACGTACTTAAATATTAAGCAGAGTTTAAGTACACACTTATGATACTGTGTCATGTCGTTTGAGTTTTTAAAATTTGTTTTATTATTGTTTTATTATTATTTTTTTAATACGTTCGTGTATCTTATATTTTACTCATTGTTTAACACTAAAGAAGAAGATTTTAATTACGTTAATTTTAATGTTACTTATTATTGAAATACCGGTTCAGCGATCTTCGAGCTGTTGGTGGCCAATCTATTTGCAACTGATCACGGGGAGTCGCGTAGCGAAGTGCCTGAATTCTTTTATATTTTTTAACGTCAGCTAATAGACAATGCTAGCTGCTCCAAGATCGCTATAAAATGTTGAATGTTATTTTTGTATTATTTCTGTAATATTTTTGTTCGAGTATCAGAGTGAATTGTTTCATGTTTCAGTTCCAGTTTACCAGTGTTCTTTCCATGTTTTCCACTCTGACGAGCTCTTTTCCTATGTAATCGAAAATTCCAAAATTATAATTTGTTTAATAATATCGAAATACCTCTAATTCTTCTTTTCTTCCGTACGTTACCAATTGTTTTGGTAAAAGACGTTGGCATTTTTTTGTGCATTTAGTTATGAAATTTAATTATCTATCTACAGAATGGCATTTGTATTTTTTTAAATATTTTACAACGTTTAATCAGTTTTATTATTGCATATTATATTACTTATATGAACTGTATGCTTTTTATGAATCTGATAAAGAAATGTTTTTAACTCGAATGATTTCTCTTTGGCTACTGATGATTTATGAATGATGAAGATGAACCTGATGATACTGAGCTGATGAACGCAAATCATTGATTCTTCAAAAAAATCAATGACCTATTTCTCTGAGTGTTGACACACAAATATATGATTCAACGCCAAGTATAAAATAAATTTAAAACTCATTTTTTTAAAAAAAAATTTAAAAATTCATTCAAATCAAAAATTTATAGTTAAATTTTAAATAAAATAAAAAACAAAAAAATCCACCGAACACATCGCGGTAATTACCTCGTATTTCTCAGTATTTCTTAATCGCACCTCATCCACCTGCAAGCTGACAAAATAAAATCTATCTCTGATAAGAAAGTTCACACGTTTTCACGTTTTCTCTTCTTCTCTCTTTACATTTTTCGGCGTGGAACCGGAGTCGGTTGAAATTTTGTCGAATTAAATAATTAATTATAATTCGCAAACATGGTGAGTTTCTTCAAGTAATTTCATAACAATCTGATGTAGTTTGCTAACATGTTTTTTTGTTTCAGTCGTTAATAATACCTGAAAAATTTCAACACATCCTTCGTATCATGAATACGAACATAGACGGTAAAATTAAGATCATGTTTGCATTGACTGCAATCAAAGGTATCGGTAGACGTTTTTCCAATATTGTATTGAAGAAAGCTGATGTTGATTTAGACAAGAGAGCCGGCGAATGCACCGATGAAGAGGTAAATTTTGGGCACCATCTTAGTAATTTCTTCATATAACTTATTTGAGTGTTGTGAGTTCTTTCGGATAATCGAAGGAATTCAGCTGCAAGTCATGCACAATCAACGGTCGTCTCATTTTTTCATAATGTTTTCGATTGGTAGTTTGTGCTACATTAATGGTATAAGACGGTCAATGTGTTTCTGCTCACGTAAGCGAAACACTCGAACGTTTTATTCTACATGGTTAATTACATATTGATGATTAACTGTCTGCATTTTCAAAATGAGATGCTAATCCGTTATTGATTATTGTTTTATGGTCAGGTCGAGAAAATCATTACTATTATGACGAACCCTCGTCAGTATAAGATTCCCGATTGGTTTTTAAATAGACAGAAGGATATCGTCGATGGAAAATACTCTCAAGTATGTATTGTTTTCGTACTATAAGGTAATATTATAATTTATTATATTAATTTCGAGGAATTTTAATCACTTTGATTTTCCGTAGTTGGCGTCTTCTAATTTAGATAGTAAACTTCGTGAAGATTTAGAACGACTGAAGAAAATTAAGGCTCACAGAGGTCTTCGTCATTATTGGGGGTAAGTTACTGACGAATAGACGATGTGTCAAGTTCGTTTTTTTTTCTATTTTAAAAAAAATACACTTGGTTTTTTATGCGTACCTGTATTTACCCTTTGCAATATCTGAAAAGTAATGATATTGTGTGTTTGTTTGCAGTTTGAGAGTACGTGGTCAACACACTAAAACTACCGGACGTCGTGGTAGAACAGTAGGTGTATCAAAGAAGAAGTAATTCGTAAACTTGGAATTTCCATGTATTATTTTATATTCGCCACTTGTTGTACTATTTGAATAGAGATGATCTTTTAATAACATGTCTTCGTCGAATTATTTATTTCACGTTATCGTTTCGTTTTTTCAATGACTAGTACACGCTTCAGAAATGAATGAAATACGGTATGTCTACAGGCCTACTTTTGAAAATGGATTTAAAATTCGTAGTGGTTTTAGTGATCGCTTTCCACTTGAGAACTCAACATATCTTCTCAGGTCAGAGTTTCTTTCTCAACAGGAGTCATGGTTCCATCTTCCGTCATTCTTTTCTTCTCTTCTCTTTTTATTCGTATCATTTGATAATTGATACTTCTAATTTTTATTATCTGAGCGGTCTGCTGAATTGATTGTGATGGAAAAAGGTTGAACTTGAAATGAAATTTTACGGAAAGCAACATAAAAAATTAACTAAATTTGGTTTTGACTGTTCAGTACCATGTTTTGTGATTTTTGACTGAACTGAAACTGAATGAAAGCAATGAAAGACGCTATGTGTGACGTCATCGTCGTCTCTTCCCCGCTCCCTTCACCATCGCTAGAATAGAATCACTGATACTCTTATCATCATCAACAAAAATTTTTACAAAAATAAGTTTCTAGTTTCTGAGCAGACTCTATTTGATTTTGAGATCGAAGCAAATTTCGAACAGTGTTTAAATGAAGTCTAGGTACGTTATGAAAAAGACTGGTAATGTGCATTTATTTACTTGAAGACGAATTAATTGATACACTGTAATAATCAGTTCGTGTGGTAATTTTCGTCTTACTATTCTGTTTTCAGCTTAGCAATTTGATTTTCAAACGACGAGTGTAAACTATCTAATCAGCTCACAAACAGTATATTATCCGGTTCCAGAATAAGGAGGTCTGCGAACGCCGAAGTCGAGCGGTCAAATATTAATATGCAACAACAACAACAGCAGCAGCAAGGGCTGCAGCAGGCGCAGGTCATAAGGGTGGCACAGGTGCCGGATCGACCCAATCGGGGAAGCTTAGAACATCGGGGAAGGTTACTAGCAATACTTCATCAGCAGCAGCAAGCGCGTCAGCAACAACTGCAAGCGTATCAACAGCAGCAACCACCACAAACACACGACAACACGAGTATGGATACTATTGTTCTCACTCAAAATGATTGTGGTAAAAGTTTTCATTTGAAAAAGTTCAATTTTTCGTGGGCTGTTGATAAATTCTGGTCTAGCCCTACCTCTAGCAGCGCAGCGCCAGCAATAGCTGAATCCCCATCATTTTCATCGGTTGATGAAGATTTCAAGTGTCGTATAGAATGTTTGACCATTCAGAGACTCGGTCTTCTACAATACCTTTCAATAAATTTGCATATCACGTGCAATGCTGGAAAATACGATGGTATATTGGGAGATGTGGAATTTTCTGTTGTGTCCCCCCAACACTCTACCACAACCACACCTACAGTACAGAAGAAAAAATTTAACATCGACAACGCCAACTTGAGTGAGGAATCGGGACTGTGTACTGTAGATTTTGAGGATTTCATAAAAACAGACTTACTTGACAATTACGTTATTGAAAATAAATTTACAATTGAATGTTGCGTCTTTTATGCAACTTTCGCTAACAGATCACGTTGCTCTTCCGATAATCGTCTCTTCGACGACTACGAACGTTTACTCACTGAGGAATATTTCAATGACGCAACCATCAAGATTAAAGATAAAGATTATCCGGTTTACAAAGGTATTTTAGCTGCCCGAAGTCCTGTTTTTAATGCTATGTTCCGAAACGATATGCAAGAGAATGCGACGAATGTTGTAAATATAACAGACATCAGCCAGGAAGTTTTTGAAGATATGCTACTCTATATTTACAGCGGAAAGATAAAAAATCCAAACTTAGCTTACGAATTAATACTCGTTGCGGATAAGTACGATTTAAAAGGACTAAAGGATATTTGTGGAGCGATATTGTGCGAGCAGTTATCCAAAGATACTGCCATAAAGATGTTAATACTGGCTCATACTCATCACGTGGATATTTTAAAAAAGAAAGCTCTCGAATTTATAAAAGTAAATGCCCGTTATTCCGAAGTTAAAAATTCAGAAATTTGGAATGTTTTAATTACATTTCATGCTGATCTGATGGCGGAGATGCTCGCTGTTTTTATGGACAGATAACTACTTTTAGTAGGTATTGTGATTTGTGATATTTAAATATTCACAGAGGTATAACGTCAATGAGAATATGCTATTGTTAAAAATGAACTTACATTTTTATAATCATTTTGTTTTCAATCAATTTTCATAATTATTGACTTGGATCATCTTTATTGCATTATTTTTTTCATTATTTTACCAAAATTAAATAAATTTAAGATTGTCTTGTATCTTGAGATTGGCTGCGAGTTTTTTTAATTTTTACTCGTATTATTATGTATTATAGTATTGATATTTTTTTGAGATGTATCCGCAAGTGAGTACTTCTATTCGTAGCAGTCGCGTTTTTTGTGCAGATGCTGCGGAGAAAGTAATCATCAACTTTTTAAAAAAATTGTATTATTATTTATTGTTTTCTTTTATCCAATATTTGAAATTAGTGTACGATTGTGTTTATTTTATTAATTTTTTTTTTTAATGAATCCAATTTCTCGTGATTCAGATTTTTCCCTTACAATTGTGTTCTGAACTTGTGATGTGCAAAAATATAAAGAAATTCATTCATAGATTTTGTATTTTTTTCCTGTTTTAAAAATTTTCATCGACTCATACACTGAAGTGAGTGAAGATGAAAAATAATGATTGTTGATAGAATAAGACTAGTATAGGCGGTGAGTTGGTACTTGAGTATGCCATGAAATTTCAATTTCATTACAGCAGGAATCGTTGCTTTTTGATTTCGTTTTCTCAAAAATTCAGTTCTTTAGCGATAGGTTCCCTTCATTTCGAGTCTTCACCCTTTTTGAAAATGGATTTAAAATTCATAAGGAAGTGGTTTTTGTAATCGTTTTCTACTTGAGAACTCGACATAATTATATCTTCTCAGGTCAGAGTTTATTTCTCAACAAGACATGGTTCCACCATTCTTCTCTTTTTTTTTCATATCATTTGATACTTCTAATTTTTATTATCTGAGCAGTCTGGTGAATTGATCGTGATGGGAAAAGGTTAAACTTTGAATAAAATATGACGGAAAAAAACATAAAAAATGAATTTGGTTTTGATTTGACTTTTGAAGTTTTGAGCTGGTTTTGAGTTGAGTACCTATGTAGACCATTGATTTTTCACCATAGATAACCTATTTATATCAATGACCTAGACCTACCATTTTGTTATTTTTGTGAAATGCGAAACGCATATTAACAAACCCCACCCCGTTAGACTGCACATTTCTTGAAACCATGTTCAAATTCGTTCTTTTTTCAAAAACATTCTTATCAACCACTTTGACGTCTTTGACTTGCCAATTTGCATTCTCCATTCAACAACATCAACATCAGAGTAGAAAACTCTGCAAATCTACAATACAAATACTAGTTTCTCATCTCGACATTGATTATTTCAATTTTCAATGAGGAAAACAGTGATATAAATACATAAATTGATCAATGATCATTTTGATCCCGGTTTTTAGGAAATTAAAATTTCATTGTTTTCTTTCGTTGGATTAGTAAACACTCTAAACAGTCGTAGAAAAATGTCGTTACCTTATACCTTTCTGAAATGAATAGTGAACAGTTAGTTGTATTTGTATTACGTATATTTGTAGCTGTATCTTACTATATGGCATTCTTATTGAAATAATACCGAAGTGGGAAGTGCTTCAAAGTACGTACTAACTACTACGTACTTATGTATGTTCCTCTCAATGTAAGCATTTTTAAATTCACTATGTATGTATTGCAATCTTTCAAAAATCAAAAATGAATTGAGAAAGCAAGAATCATGACAGTAAGTAACAGAAGACTGAATTGAAAATGTTTGCATTGAGGAACATTCTTGTTTTGAACTTCGAAGTAACTTCAGTATTCCATAAGAATGCCGTAGGTATGATGTAGCTACAAATATACATATGTTCACTGTGCAGTACATTTTAGAAAATGTCTAAATTAATTAATTTTTTATTCATTTCTATAATAATTTATTAGAGCAGAAAAATGCAGAAATGATAGAAATATTATTTTCATAATTCATTTTACAAGTCCCAAGTGTTTATCAGTTTGTTTACTTTTAGAATCTGAATCAAATCAACGTTCGTTCACGAGATGCAGTCTAACGGGGTGGGGTTTGTTAATATGCAAGTGAAACTAGGGAACTGTAACCCAGGTATGTCAGACGGCCATTTTGTTCCTGGTTTGACAAACTTAGCATTGCAGTATATGGGAATTCGGCAAACTTTAACCGCGTATATCTTCAAAACCGTGCACTTTTACAACTTTTTCATAATAACATCTTTGAAAGAGAATTGAACGAGCTTTCCAATGGTATGCTACATGTATCAATTGAAATACATTTGTTTGTTTTGAATTTCAGCCATTTTTCAGCACTTCATTTTAGGGTTAAAAATAGTTTGAAATAGTGTGAAATTCACAGCATGTGCTCTAATTCATGATTATTTTCATTCTATGCCAGAAATTCCGTCATAAAAACCTTGAATCGAAAAATAACAATTTTTTTTCGTGAGGAACAAAATGGGAGTTTGACATACCCGGGTTACAGTGAAACTGATGAAAAAGGCTATGTGTGACGTCATCGTCGTCTCCTTCCCGCATCCCGCTCCCTTCGCTTTCGTCACTGAATCACTGATAATGTGAACGCCGAACGGAACTCTTATCATCATCAAAAAAATTTTTACGAGTTTCTAGTCTAGTTTCTGGCCAAATTTCTTTTGAAATCAGAAGAATTTGGGACAAGTGTAATAAATTTGCCAATACTCTTGAACCGAAGAATGAATAGGGGAAAGATCGAAGCAAATTTCGAACAGTGTTTAAATGAAATCTACGCAATGAAAAATACTGGTAATGTGCATTTATTTACTTGAAGGCTGAGTAGTTGATAACTGTCTTATTGATACACTGCAGTAATCAGTTCGTGTGGTAATTTTCGTTTTACTATTCTGTTTTCAGCTTAGCTATTTGATTTTCAAACGTCGAATGCAAACTATCTAATCAGCTCACAAACAGTATATTATCGGGTTCCAAAATAAGGAGATCTGCAAAGTATCGAAGTCTGTAGATCAAGGTTTGCAAAGGCCAAAGTCGAGCGGTCAAGTATTAATATGCGACAGCAACAACAGCAGCGCCAGCGGGCCCAGGTGGGCCAGGTGATTGTGCCACAGCAGATAAGTTTGCCACAGCAGATGATAAGGGTGTCACAGCAGAATGGGATTAGGATGATACAAACAGTGTCTGCCCAGCCTGTGCTTCAACACTCTCAAGTGGCGACGCTAACAAAATCATTCGACAAAACAAGTATGGATACCATTGTTCTTACTCAAGATGATTGTGGTAAGAGTTTTCATTTGAAGAAGTTCAATTTTTCGTGGACTGTTGATAATTTCTGGTCTAGCCCTACCCCTAGCGGAGCAGTGCCAGCAAAAGTTGAATCTCCATTATTTTCATCGGTTGAAGAAGATTTCAAATGTCGTGTAGAATGTAAGACCACTCAGTTATACTTTATGCTACCCAATACAACAACCTTCACAGCCGGTGACAAATCCCTTATAATAAAATTGCATATCATATGCAATATTGGAAAATACGATGGTATATTGGGAGATGTGGAATTTTCCGTCGTGTCCCCCCAACACTCTACCACAACCGCACCTATAGTAAAGAAAAAAAAATTCAACATCGACAACGCCAACTTAAGTGAGAAATCAGGACTGTGTACCGTAGAGTTTCGGGATTTCACAAAAACAGACTTACTAGACATAGACAATTGCGTAATTGAAAATAAAGTTACAATTGCATGTTGTGTCTTTTACGCAACTTTCGCCAACAGATCACGTTGCTCTTCCGATTATCGTCTCTTCGACGACTACGAACGTTTACTCACTGAGGAATATTACAGTGACGCAACCATCAAGATTAAAGATAAAGATTACCCAGTTTACAAAGGTGTTTTAGCTGCCCGAAGTCCTGTTTTTGATGCTATGTTCCGAAACGATATGCAAGAGAATGCGACAAATGTTGTCAATATAGCAGACATCAGTCAGGAAGTTTTTGAAGATATGTTACTCTATATTTACAGCGGAAAGGTGAAAAATCTAAAGTTAGCTTACGAATTAATACCCGCAGCGGATAAGTATGATTTGAAAGGACTAAAGGATATTTGCGGAGCGGAATTGTGTGAGCAGTTATCCAAAGATACTGCCATAAAGATTCTAATACTGGCTCATACTCATCACGTGGATTTTTTAAAGAAGAAAGCTCTCGAATTTATAAAAGAAAATACGCGTTATTCCGAAGTCAAAAATTCAGAAATTTGGAATGTTTTAATTTCATTTCATGCTGATTTGATGGCGGAGATGCTCGCTGTTCTTCTTGACAGATAAAGACTTTCAGACTTTTAGTAGGTAATGCATTTGTGATTTTTAAAGATTTACGTACTTATCTTAAGATGCTATTTTTAAAAGTGATTTACATTTTGATAATCATATATTTTTTTTTCAATCAATTTTCATTAATTGTCGACTTCGATTATCTTTATTACATTAATTTTTTCCCCATTTTTTTTATCAAAATGAAGTAAATTGAAGATTTTCTCGTATTTTGAGATTGACTGTTGGTTTTTTAAAAAAAATTTTTATATGCATTATTGATATTTTTTAAGGTAATGTTATTTGTTTTCTTTCATCCAATATTTAGGATTTAGCGTTCGACTGTGTTTATTGAATTATTAATTTTTTAATAAATCCAATTTCTTGTGATTCAGATTTTTTCCTTACAATTGCAATTTGTGTTTGGTGAGCAGAAATACCTACATGGATATAAAGAAATCCATTTATAGATTTTGTATTTTTTCCTATTGTATTGTAATTTCATTTCAGCAGAAATCATTGCTTTTTGATTTCGTTTATTTCTAAGAAAAATTCAGTTCTTTAGCGAGAGGTTCCCTTCATTTCGAGTCTTCAACCTGAAACTCGAAAAGCTCAATATCTAAAACTAACACCAAAAAGTCCAAAACATAATCCTGACCAAGTAGCCAGTTTTTCTATTTGTTTTGGTGCGCACAGAAGAGCTAACGTAGACGAGTCCAGTAGCTAAAATACTGATAATATTTTTTATTTTTAAATGAACATTGTAGAGGTGGGGGGGGGGGAGTTGAAAAGTGACGAGTAAACACAGATTTATCTTGGAGAAAATGTTTCGTATGGAATGTGGAAAGAGTTGAAATGTAGGTACAAATATTTTTTTTTCTTCACGAGAGAGGTGTAAGTAGGTATGTGTAATACGGTAGTATCCCACCCAACTGACTAAACAGCATGAAGAAATACATCATACGTACTATACAGTCACAATTTCAAGTGTTGAAGTGCATTTTATTTCGATTTTTGATGAATTTTTGAAAATTAAATCAGATAAATTTTGGAGCAAAAAAAAAATTACCTATTAATTTGATCTACATAGAAAACTGAAATGAACTATGAAGTAAGTTTCAATATGTTCCTTGTTCCCTGCTAGGCCTTTGGGCCCCCGTCACTTGTCCTAAGTGTCCTTTACAATCTTCTCGGTTCTCACTCATGCGTAACTCAGATCTTCAAAACCCAGCTTTTGAAGTACTTATCGATTTGTATATACCAGTTGAAGCATAGGTACCGCCTGAGTGCCTGTATGCTTGTCTAAACCTGCTTATGGTACTCTTCCAGGAACAGGTGAATCACCAGCTAGTTCTCGTGGAGCGCACAGTGACGGTATGCACTGCAGTATGCACTATGCAGAACCATTCAGCAGTAGGTTACCCGATAAATCGAGTTGTAATCAGTAAAAGTTACGCTGTATTCTGTTAATTAGTTTCAATTTTTCAAAAAGTTAAGAAATTATATACTTTGGGATCTCGTTCAAATTCAAAGGTAAGCGTACATATAATTGATACCTCCTAGTGCACCTATAGGTACAGTATATTATTTATATAAAGTATGTATTTTCAATGATCAACCATCTTATGATACGATAAACTTTTAAAATGCATCTCAAGTACTTAGTACCTACTACCTACCTATAAGAAATGAAATAGAGTTTACCAATACTTATACTTGGATACAGTCACGTTTTAATGGATACCTATTGATTTTTTTGCGGTTCTGATTTCAGTTTAGCGATTCAATTTTGAAATGTCTACTAAAAAGGCTTCAGCTAGCTCTCAGGCTCAAGTAATATTGACAGATAACACCAGTGATAGCAAAACCTCTTATTATTCTGCAGAGAATCATCACAACCAGTACCGTAAACTGAAGAAGTGCGATTTCACGTGGCTTATTGACAGTCGTGAGTTTCTGGATTTGGCATTTGTACAAAGCGAATCTCCATTGTGTTCTTCTGTCGATGAAGATTTCATATATCGCATAAAATTAACATATTGCAAGAACGGAAACAACCCCGAGAGCGCTAAATTCCTGTCAATTTTTTTGTGTTTCCGTGTTGGAGATTCTCGTCACGACTGCGATGCTGTGTTAGGGGAAGTGGAATTTTCCGTTTTGAAGTCCAACGGTAAATTTGGCTCGAAGAAGAGAAAATTCGAAATCAGAAATAACGGTAACATGCAGTTGTGGAATTATGTAGGTTTTCACGAATATATTAAGAGAACTCATGCAGCAAACTGGGTTGTTCGTGATAGGCTGGCAATTTTTTGCCAAATTTCCTATTGCATAAGGATTGAAAAAGAAAATAAATCGCGTGAAATTCTTGATTCGAGTCTCTCTTATGACTTGGAACGTTTATTCGCTGATAAAAATTTCAGTGACGTGACCATACAAGTTAAAGATCGAGAATATCACGTTTATAAGGGTATTTTAGCTGCTCGTAGTCCAGTGTTTGATGCCATGTTCCGAAACGATATGCAAGAGAATGTGACCAACGTTGTTAAGATTTCAGACATTGGTCAAGACGTTTTCGAAGAGATATTACATTATATTTATTGTGGAAAGGTGAAAAATTTGGAGAAATTGGTTTGCGAAATACTGCCTGCAGCGAAAAAGTACGACTTGAAACAACTAATGATCTTGTGTGAAGAAACATTAGCGGAGCAATTATCTAAGGATAACGCGATCAAGATTTTGATACTGGCTCATACTCATCATGCAGTTTGGTTGAAAACCGAAGCTCTTGAATTTATTAAATTGCATGCAAATTGGGCGGATGTGAAGAGCTCTGAAATTTGGAACGATCTTACTTCGTTTCATCCTGATTTGATGGCGGAGATGCTTACTGTACTTCTTAATACGAGTATGTGACGAAAAACTTCCCATAAGTATAGGTAATAGGTATTCTGTTAATCTGTTTCAAGAATTCTTTCTTCTAGTTTTACTTTTTTATTTAATTTTTACGGTAGGTACATCTTTCGTGAACGCATTTATCGTTTTCCCTCATTTGCTGAATGTTAAGAGTATTTTTATTCGTAGTTTATAATTTAAGAGTTTGCTTAAGTATACTGATTATCATGTACCTACAATTTTTTAGCGTTAGAATTTAGAAACTAAGTTTGCTCTTTTGCAGCATTAAAATCGATTGGTGACGGTTCTCTTTCATTTATATTTTTGCATAATATCATGAATTCAATTTCTCGTAATACCACCACATTTTTTTTATCTTGGTAAAATTGTTGATAAAATTTATCACATTTCGATTATGGGACATGTGTTGCAACTTGCAAGTACATACGTACATACCTTTACCTATAATCATATTTTTTAACCATCATGTGTAAGTACGTGGGAAAAAAGTAAAATCAAGTTTGCAATAAAAAATTGAGTTTTTGTGATCACATGTTTTAAATTTTGAACGTGATTTTAAACATTCAACTTTCAACTAGCAAAAAAACTTTTGTTTTATAGGTAAGTAATTAAAAAAAAAAAAAAAATCAGAATTTGTACAACACGATTCAATTTTGAATTTAATAACATTTTCATGAGTTGATTTTCATTTTTGGTATAGGTGTGTATTTTTTTTATTTTTATTAGTAAGTGGGCAAATAACATCGGTTTTTATTTTGAAATGCTCTGGGTAACATTTAAATTTGGTGCAAATGAAAGTGTTATTTGTAGGCTACTTTTTAGATGTTACGAACGTCTAGTTCAACTTTGTTAAAGCATCTTGGAAAATCAGAAAAAGTCACATAGAATAATTCATTTTTTTCAACAACTTCACGTTAAAAATAAAATCACATCTGTTCGCTAAAATTATCTTAAATGCTCAGAATAATGGCTAAGTACGAGTTTTGTGTCATTCAAAAAAACATTTTGAGTGTTGTAGTAAGTAGGTAGTAAGTGTCATAGGGGAACTTTTTGAACTCACATTTTCCGATTTAAACGAAACCGAGCTAGATCGGAAGAAGATGCCTTAAAACCCTCGCAGCTAACATTTCAGATGCGAAAGTTCAAATTTGGATTTTTGGTAAATTTTTGAAAATTTAAAAAAATAAAAGATTTCAAAACTTTTTCATGAAATGTAAATTTTTTGAGTAAAGTGAACCAATACGAATCATACACAACAAACTACAACTTACTTATAGTTTTGAGCCAATCTGGAACCTCCTGCGATTCTTTAATTTTTTCCAGAAGTTTCAAATCGCTCTGGAAAGGCCAAAAATGAACTTGAGCACTTACAACTTTGGTCGGTGCTTGTTGAGCACTCTTTCAGTCGTTCAGTTGGTTACACGACATTTTAGAAGGGTGAGTTCAAAAGTGGATCTTTGACCAATTTGTAAGTTTCATCAGAAAAACTGAAAAATTGAAAATTAATTTTAAAAGTCAAATTTTCAAAGAAGGCATGAAAAGTTTTTTCGACAAGAAATCGGCTGTGTGTATACCAATCCAAAATGATCACTCGACACGAAAAAACTCGCAAATCGACTTTTTTGGAGCATTCAGCAAATTTACAAATTTCCCCAGTAACTTCAAATCGTTTTGCAGGTGTCAAAAATGAACTTGAGCACCTATATCTTTCTTTGGTCGGTGCGTATTGAGCACCCTGTCAATCGTTTTATACCTATCGTGAAATTTTAAGAGTAAGAGTTGAATTGTAGATTTTTGACCGATTTGTAAATTCCAGGAAAGTGAAAAAATAAAATTTTCAAAGATGGTATACAACGAGTAAACTTTGGTAGGCTTAAAGAATAAAAGAATTTTCTAAAATTCGCCAAAAATCAAAAACCAATTTGAGCAGTTGAAATGTTTGATATCAGAGTTTGAGACTTTGAGACCTTATCGCACCTTCGCCCTTCGGAGTAATAAGGTTACATTACATCTCAAAAAAGTGTAATTTTACAGGAGAGTGATTTCTTTTCAAAATACCTACATTGGATTTTGAAAACGTATTTTCCTCCTTGAATTTTGAAGATAAGACGCACCTTCACTGTTCACATAACCTTTTTTCCAGGCGTATCCCGTTATCTAGCCAAATCTAAAGTTACCACCACTCCCCGGACACCTAGTACACTCCTAGGAGCAGGCTGGATGAATCATCAGCTATATGCATATGCACAGTGTTATCAGCACCATCTGCAGTATCCTCTCCTCTCCAGTAACTCTCCAGAAACTCTCCAGAAATAAATCTAAGGCGTAAATCGAGCTGTAATCACTGTAATCAGTAGAAGTCACGTTGCAATGTATTCGCCATTCGGTTAATCAGTTTCAGTAATATATTTTATTAGAAAATGAAGTAATTATTATACTTATACTTTCCGATCTCGTTCAAATTCAAAGGTAAGCGTATATATATATAGGCAATTGATAACGTATGTTATTCTCTTACAACAGTTTTGTGCGGTTCTGCTTTCAGTTCATCGATTCAGTTTTGAAATGCCTAAAACGAATAGAACAGGAACAAGACGTAGCTCTCAGATAATACCAATGGCAGATAACACCAGTGATAGTAAAAGCTCTCGTCCTGCTGAGGATCAATGCAACGAGTACCATAACATGAAAGGATGCGATTTCACGTGGTGTATCAGAACTTACGACGTTGTGGATACGGCATATGCGAATGTACATAAGGAATCTGTAATGCAGTCTTCTGTCGATGGAGATTTCGAATATTACTTGGAATTGAAAAACTACAAGGACAGCAACAACACCGAGTGCGCTGAATTCCTGTCACTTTTTTTGTGTGTTCATGTTAATGATTCTCTCCGTGACTGCGATGCTGTATTAGGGGAAGTAGAATTTTCTGTTCTAAAGTCCAGCAGTAAATTTGGCACAAAGAAGAGGAAATTCGAAATCAAAAATAACGGTAATGTACAGTGGAAGACGTACGTTGGTTTTCGTGAATACGTTAAAAGAATTCATGCTGCAAACTGGGCTGTAAAAGATGAACTGAAGATTTTTTGCAAAATCTTTTATTGTGTAATGACTGAAAAAGAAAATAAATCGCGTGAAATTCTTAATTTCAGTCTCTCTAACGACTTGGAACGTTTATTCGCCGATAAAAATTTCAGTGACGTAACCATACAAGTTAAAGATCGAGAATACCACGTTTATAAGGGTATTTTAGCTGCTCGTAGTCCAGTGTTCGATGCCATGTTCCGAAATGATATGCGAGAGAATGCGACAAACGTTGTTAAGATTTCAGACATCGGTCAAGACGTTTTCGAAGAGATATTACGTTATATTTATTGTGGAAAGGTGAAAAATTTTAAGAAATTGGTTTACGAAATACTGCCTGCAGCGAATAAGTACGATTTGAAAGAACTAATGGACTTGTGTGAAGAAACGTTGGCGAAGCAGTTATCTAAAGACAACGCGATCAAGATTTTGATCCTGGCTCATATTCATGATGCAGTTTGGTTGAAGACGGAAGCTCTAGAATTTATCAAGTTGCATGGGCATTCGGCGAATGTGAAGGACTCTGAAATTTGGAAAGTTCTTACTTCGTTTCATCCTGATTTGATGGCGGAAATGCTTATTGTACTTCTTCATAAGTGAAAAACTTCCTGTACCTATTCTGTTTCTTCTAGTATTTTCATTTTTACGGGACATCTTTCGTGAAAGTATTTATCGTTTTCCTTCATTTGCTGAATCTTATGACTAATGAGTATTTTTATTCGTAGTTTATAATTTAAGAGTTGGGTATTTGCTTTATTGGTAACATGCAGTTTTTAATGTTAGCTACTAAGTTTGCTCTTTTTCAGCATTAAAATCGATTTGTGACGGTTCTCTTTCACTCTTTCATTTATATTTTTGAATAATAACTTATTATGAATTCAACCACTTTTTTTTTATCTTTGTAAAATTGTTAAAAAAATTTATCGCAATTTTGGTCTGTAAAAATGGAATTTAAAAAGAGGACATCGGACATCACATAATTTTTGGAAAATTTTCGGTTTTGCCAAAGCGAAACGAGGTCGAAAAATTTACATAGAAAACTCACAATTTGTGAGGTACCAAATAATAATTTTCATATGCATAAAAGTTCCAACGCCAAAATTTTGTACTTTTTTGTATTTTTGAATGAAATTTCGCCCTTTTCTTCGTTATTTCGCACTTTTTTGCACCGGTATCAACCTTATATTGATTTGGTTAGGTTTATTAAGTAAATTTCTGAAGTTGATTTTTGCGAAGCAGAATCAAAATCTGTCCGAGCAAAGCTAGGACAAAAGCTTTGAAAAATTGATAATTTCTCAGAATAAAACCACATTATTTTCGATGTAAGAAATTGGGTTTTAAAAATATGAAAAATTTGCAAGAATTTTTTCTCTTTTTTTGTGGAGGGGGAGGGGGTATCCTATAAGATGAATCCCAAAAAATTTCAGTTTGTGTTGTGTAGCTGCTCCAAAAAATCCTTAAAATAGGCCCTGCTGAAAAGTTCGCTAAATTATCTTACGTAGATGCTCAGAATGAAATGGCTTTAGCTTTGTGTTATTCATAAAAACATTTTGAGTTTTTTTTTAGTTCATGTTTATTAGTAGGTAGGTGCTATAGGGGAACTTTTTGAACTCACATTTTCTAATTTAAACGAAGCTCAATTTTTGGATTTTTGGTGAATTTTTAAAAATTAAAAAAAATAAAAGATTTTAAAACTTTTTTTTGAAATATAAATTTTTTACCAAATACGAATCATACACAACAAACTACAACTTACTTATAGTTTTGAGGCACTCTGGAACCTCCTGTGATTCTTAAATTTTTTTCCAGACGAAGTTTAAAATCGCTCTGGAAAGGCCAAAAATGAACTTGAGCACCTACAACTTTGGTCAGTGCTCGTTGAGCACTCTCTGAGTTGTTCTAGGTGGTTACCGTGAAATTTTAGAAGGGTGAGTTCAAAAGTGAATTTTTGACCAATTTGTGAGTTTCAGCAGAAAACGATCACTTGAGCTTGACACGAAAAAACTCACAAATCAACTTTTTTGAAGCATCCAGCGAGTTTACAAATTTCAGATTTGGATACAACCGGGTAGGCGGGTACGACTAAGAAAGATGGTTATGTAAAGGTGTAGCCTATCTTCAAAATTGCACGAGAAAAATACGTTTTCAAAATCCAAGAGCCAATATCCAATTTTGACCATGTACATGTAGGGTGGGTTGGTATAGTATTTTGAAAAATAAATAAAATTACCTACATGACTTTTTGGTTGCCTAACTTGCAAATTGAGGGGACTCGAGACCTTTTTCCTAGTCGTACCACCGCTCCCCGGACACCCTGTATACTCCTAGACTTATATAGTTTTCGTATGTCGCATATTGATATTATCAGCACCAACCATTCAGCATCCTGTCCAGTAAATCGAGCAGTATTGTAATCAGTAGAAGTCACGTTGCATTCGCCATTGCCATTCGGTTAATCAGTTTCAGTATAAGTATTTTATTACTAGGGGACCTACGGCCCCCTGGCCGCTTCGCGGCCCAACCCCCGTTACTCGTTCCTCGGGCTTCGCCCTCGGAACTCGCTCTTGGGGGCTGCGCCCCCAAACCCCCCTCTATTGTACCCTTCCTCATTCAAAGAGTATGAAACTTTGAACATTTGTCTCGCTTACATAACCCATTTAGCATTGTTAGTTTTTGAGATTAATTTAATTCAAAATTTTGTAACCGAAATTCAAAATTTGTATTCAAAATAGCTCAAGGACTAAGAACCCTAGAGGGTAACTTAATGTAAGAGCGAGAAATGTTCAAAAATTTAATACTCTCTAAAAAGAGACATTACCCATCTTTATTGCTTTTTTGGTTTTTGGTAAATCTATACATTGGAGCATGATCGAAAAAATGGCAAGAACAGCTCATTTTTAAACTCAAGATTTGGACCGGTCCTTTAATTTCAAAATTTTTTGAGCTGTATATTTTTTCTAGGTATATTCTAGATACCTAATTATTAAGTTAACGTGTCAAATGAAAAAAATTAGCTCTCTAGGTTGCATTTTTTCGGGTATTTTTTTGGTATTTTTCCATGTATTTTTTGAGTATTTTTTGGGAGAGGCGCTTTATTTGATAGAGATAGATATGTACAATTGTACATAGATGAGGTAGATAGATGGATTGATAGATAACTTCACTTGATGACGTTAACACCTCACAATTCTCTGAAATGTGTAATCATTTTGCACTATCTATACTTAAGTATTTTATAGTTGCCATCTATTCATAGATTTTTTTATGAAAAAGAAAAAATACTTTCAACTTGGGATGTTGATTGTTGTGTAAAACCGACAATCTCTCAACAAAAGACGTTTTTTCTGTGTTTGGTGTGTTTGGTGATACCTGAGTTATGGAATGAATAGGATGGACTGGTTTAAGGGTGAGTTGGTGCGGGGTAACATTGACAAAACACTGACTCGATGTCGCCGCTCTACTATTGCAAACAGGATTTTAGCTACCTGCTACCCCGTCTCACCGCACATCCATGCATCTCATTCAAACGCTGAATAGACCCATTTAAACTCGAAATTTGGGCCCTTTAACTTAAAAATTGGTTGGTCTGATAATTTTTTTCATATTCTAGAGAAGTTGAGGCGTTGATTAAAAAAAAAATTAGCTTTCTAGGTGCCATAGAACGGGCTAGATATTTTTTTTTGATTTTCACGTATTTTATAGTAATTTTTTGTGTATTTTTGAACTAAACAGTAAATTTGACGCAGATGATCAATTTTGATCTGATAACAGGTTACACCATTTCAAAGAGCATCGAATTTTGAACATTTCCCTCGTTTACATTACCCATCTAGCGTTTTTAGTTTTCGAGATAATTTAATTCAAAATTGTATAACTGAAATTCAAAATTTGAATTTAAAATAGCTCAAAAACGAAGCACCCTAGAGGGGTAATGTCAGTGAGGGAAATGTGCAAAATTTAATGCTCTTTAAAATGAGACATTAACCACCTTCATCTTTTTTTTCGTTTTCGATATATTGCAGAATAATCGAAAAAACGGCAAAAACAGCCCATTTCAACTCGAAATTTGGGCCCTTTAACATCAAAATTTGTTGGTCTGATCATTTTTTTCTTATTGTAGAAACGTTAAGGTTTCGATTAAAAAAAAAATTAGCTTTCTAGGTGCCATAGAACGGGCTAAATAATTTTTTTTTGATTTTTCACGTATTTTTCGTTTATTTTTCGGGTATTTTTTGGGCTGGCGCTTTATTTAATAGATAAATAAGGAATTATTACATACTTTGCGATCTCGTTCAAACTCAAAGGTAAGCGTACATACCTTATTATACTTAGGTGATTGATAGCGCAGGTAACTTATTATGTATTTTCAATGATCAACGACCTCATGATATGGTAAACTTTTGAAATGCATCTCAAGTACTTAGATATACTTACGAAATACATATTTACAAGGGAACGGTCAGAAGTGTAACACGCCGGTTGGGATGAAACTGCGCCTGTGTGTTGGTGGGTATGCAACTACCAACGCGCTGTATACCTTTTGTCTGAAACACGTTTCCTTCTCCTAGCGGTTTGAAACAAATTATTTTTCAGACTGTTCTTTGGCGGGTCACTTGATTTTTTCCACGGCGCTGTCGTGGGAAAATTCTTACTAACCCCCTGCTCGGTGGGTAAAATTTTTATATGCAGACGAGTTTTCTTTTTTTCAATATAATCCCTAAGTAAACTAGTTTTCAATCAATGTCGATCGCTTTTTCCTAATATTTCATCATTTTGCGCTCCAACTTTCTGAAAACAAATTTTAAATGCCTGAACTGAATTTTGCGTTGATTGTTAATTAAATAATTCACTTATAAGCTTCAAAAAAAATTTTGTATCTCAATTCTTGAACCAATTTTATTTAAAATGAAAAAAACTAGCCTGGATGGACAATTTTCAATCAACGATTGCGCATTAGGGAGAATTTTAATACGACAGTGCCATAGAAAAATTCCACTTCATCAGTCGGGGGTCAGTAAGAATTTTCCCACGACAGCGCCGTGGAAAAAATCAAGTGACCCGCCAAAGAACAGTCTGAAAAATAATTTGTTTCAAATCCGCTAGCAGAAGGAAACGTGTTTCAGACAAAAGGTATACAGCGCGTTGGTAGTTGCATACTCACCAACACACAGGCGCAGTTTCATCCCGATCGGCGGGTTACACTTCTGACCGTTCCCTTGTTAGTTACAACATACAAGTTACAACTACGTTTCTATAGATACCTATTACGAATGTTATCTTTTACAGCAGTGTTTTGTGGTTCTGCTTTCAGTTCAGCGATTCAGTTTTGAAATGCCTAAAAAAAAGGCTTCAGCTAGCTCTCAAGTAAAAATGGCAGATAACACCGGTGACAGCAAAAGCTCTCGTCCTGCTGAGAATAATTGCAACGAGTACCGTAAATTATTGAAGAAGTGCGATTCCACGTGGAGTATCAACAGTGACAGTTACAGGTTTACGGACACCTACGTAGAATATTCTTCTTCAATGTTTTCTTCTATCGATGGAGATTTCAAGTATGCTTTGGAATTAACAGACTGCAAGAACAGCAACGACCCCAGGCACGATGAATTGATGTCACTTTTTTTATGTCTTTACGTTAACCCTTAAATGCCACACTTATATTTTTTTCAAGATTTTCTTGCACTGGACTGACGAGAGACTTGATATCATGGCTACCTGATACATGTGCGTAAATGTTCAGCCTTTCATTTGGCATGTTTGACACATTGCCTACTTTCATATTTTAAGGGGCACAATTTTTTGAAAAAAAAATAAAATTTTTTCATATTTTTTGATAGTTTTTTGTAGCCAATCGACAGCGACTGGAATGAAACTACCGCCTGTTAAATATTTATGTATCCATGCTCTACTAATTTATGTACAACAACTTGCCTATTTTTCTCATTTAAGGGGCAAAAAATTCAAAAATAATTATTATTTCACTCGTTTTAAAAAATTTCTGCCCCTTAAAATAAAAAAGTATGCAATATGCTCAACAGCGGAATTGAAGCGCAAGACATACACACACATGTACCAATAGTCGTTCCCACCCGAGCACTCTTTCCTGCCAGCGGAACGCATCGAAAAAACTGGTGTGGTGAAATTCACCACCTTGTGGCATTTAAGGGTTAAAGATTCTCATCACGACTGCGATGCTGTATTAGGGGAAGTGGAATGTTCTGTTATGAAGTCCAACAGTAAATTTGGCACAAAGAAGAGGAAATTCGAAATCCGAAATAACGGTTATGTGCAGTCTCAGACGTACGTAGGTTTTCATGATTATATTGAGAGAAGTAATGCAGCGAACTGGGTTGTTGAAGATAAACTGACTATTTTTTGCAAAATCTCCTATTGCATAGTTGAAAAAGAGAATAAATCGCGTGAAATTCTTGATTTCGGTCTCTCTAACGACTTTGAACGTTTATTCGCTGACAAAAATTTCAGTGACGTAACCATACAGGTTAAAAATCGAGAATATCACGTTTATAAGGGTATTTTAGCTGCTCGTAGTCCAGTGTTTGATGCCATGTTCCGAAACGATATGGAAGAGAATGCGACCAACGTTGTTAAGATTTCAGACATCGGTCAAGACGTTTTCGAAGAGATATTACGTTATATTTATTGCGGAAAGGTGAAAAATTTGGAGAAATTGGTTTACGAAATACTGCCCGAAGCGAATAAGTACGACTTGAAACAACTAATGGTTTTGTGTGAAAAAATGTTGGCGGAGCAATTATCTAAGGATAACGCGATCAAGATTTTGATACTGGCTCATACTCATGATGCAGTTTGGTTGAAGACGGAAGCTCTCGAATTCATCAAGTTGCATGCACGTTCGGCGGATGTGAAGGGCTCTGAAATTTGGAACGTTCTTACCTCGTTTCATCCTGATTTGATGGCGGAGATGCTTACTGTACTTCTTGACAAGTGAAAAACTTCCCATAAGTAGGCATGTTCTGTTTCAAGAATTTTACCTACTTACATGTTTTTTAATTTTTAGGGGACATCATTTCTTTTGTGAAAGCATTTATCGTTTTACTTTATTTGCTGATTTTTATTCGTATGTTTATATATAATTTAAGAGCTTGTGATTACATGCACAATTTTTTATGTTTTAATTTGTTAGTGTTAGCTACTAAGTTTACTCTTGTGCAGCATTAAAATCGATTCGTAACGTGTTTCTTTCATTTATTTTGCAATTTGCATAATAGTATTATGAATTCAATTTCTCGTAATACCACTTTTTTGCTTCCAACTTAGGTAAGTCCAAGTCCAAGTATAAGTACCCATAATTAGAATAAATTAGATATCAGTGACGAGCATCAGTAAGGGGAGGTAAATCAAGAATACCTATACACTTCCCTTTTTCCTCATATGTAGGTGCGCAAAATTTTCATCGAATATCATTTCAGCAGAACTCATTCAAAAAAATCAGCTCTTTGCCAAGGTTTTAGGTACTTACAAAACAAAACAGTGTTTAAACACGTTTAAAACAATGAATTATTACAAACGATGTGTCTTAAACTTTTTTTTGATAAAAACTTATTTTTTGAGTTTTTTTTTCAAGTTACGTAGATCTATTTTTTTTTCATCTTGGTAACATTGTTGAAAAAATTTATCACAATTTTGATTATGGGACATGCGTTGCATCTTGCAAGTACCTAATCATATTTTTTTTTTAGTTTTTTTTGCTCACTTTCTTGTTCCAGAAATAATAATGAAATGTTGATCATACAATACTTCAGTTTTTAAATATGCAGTTATGCACACATTTTGAATTTAATAACTTTTTCATGAGTCGTTTTTTATTTTTGGTACCTCGTAAGGGGACAAATAACAATTACCGAGGGCCTGTTTTTGTTCTCCAATGCTCTGGGTAACATTGAAATTTGGTGCAAACGACCTCAGGGTCATTCCATGTCAATTCGACCAACGTTTTTGAGTCATGTCTTTCGATTTCTCTCAAATTTTTTTCACAATATCTACCCAGTACCCACCCAGTAAGTAAGAAACCCACAATCAATTTGGTGCCAGCCACCTCAGAAGGTGGTGAGGGGGGGGGGGGGGTCTTCCATTATTTTCAGTTTTTCACATTGTCTCGAGGTATTCAACTTCAGCAGCGTATTTCTCCAAAACCATGATACTTTGATCAAAACTGATTTCACAGTTAAAAAGAGTATTAAATTTTGAACTTTTTAAGCATTTTGAAATTTTCAAAATTTGAAAGTTGAACTTTCAAATTCAAAGTTCAAATTTCAAAATGGCGCTATAAGTGGGAACTACCATTTAAAATTCTGAAAAAATTTCCATAGATGCACCTTTTGATGCTTTTTCGAAATATTCAAGTTTTGAGATGGGATCTCTTAATGGAAGAGGAGCACCCAACCCCCAATTTTGGGGTAAAACTTTCAAAAAAAAATCTGGGGCATGTGATGTATCGAATTGTATGTTTTTGGTAACGCTGAACACGAATATGACGTTAGATTTTTGATTGGGCCCCATCCACGGCCTCCTACAAATTGTTTGGACCTTTACCAATTGGGGGAGGTTCTCGGAGCCATGGGTGAAGTCAATTTGAAAAACTAAGGCTATATTCGTGTTCATACGATATCGAAAACATACTATTTCATGTGTCACTCGATTGAAACCATTTTTTTTAGGTTACCCCCCCTTGGGGAGGTGCTGGAAGCTGTGGATGGGTCCAATCAAAAAGCTGACGTCTTATTCGTATTTAGCGTCACCAAAAACATACCATTTGATGTGTCGCACGAGAAAAAAACCTATTTTGAACTTTTCCCCCTTTTGGGAGGTGCTGGGGGCCGTGGATGGGGCCCAATCGAAAATCTAACGTCATATTCGTGTTCAGCGTTACCAAAAACATACAATTCGATATATCACATGCCCCAGATTTTTTTTGAAAGTTTTGCCCAAAATTGGGGGTGGGGGTGCTCCCCTTCCATTAAGAGATCCCATCTCAAAACTTGAATATTTCGAAAAAGCATAAAAAGGTGCATCTATGGAAATTTTTGCAGAATTTTAAATGGTAGCTCTCACTTACAGCGCTATTTTGAAATTTCAACTTTCAATTTGAAATTTCAACTTTCAATTTGAAAGTTCAACTTTCAAATTTTGAAAATTTCAAAATGCTTAAACAGTTTAAAATTCAATACCCTTTCGAACTGTGAAAACAGTTTTGATCAAAGTATCACAGTTTTGGAGGAATGCGCTGGCTGAAGTTGAGTACCTCGCCCCCCCCCCATCCGCCTTCTGAGGTGGCTGGGACCAAACTGATTGCGGGTTTCCTATTTACTGGGTGGGTAGATATTGTAAAAAAAAAAAATTGAGAGAAATCGAAAGACATGACTTTTAAAATCGCACTTTTTTGGTCGAATTGACGTGGAATGACTCCTCAATCAAATTTGCAGTCATCAACTCTTCAAAACATTCTGAGGTTAAAGATTCATTGTTATTTATAGCCTATAGGCTATACTTTTTAGATGATACGAGCGTCTAGCTTAACTTTGATTAAAGTATCTTGGAAAATCAGAGAAAGATCCATAAAATAATTAATTTTTTTTCAACAACTCGACGTTATCACTAAAATTACCCTTGCGCTAAATTATCTCAATGCTCAGAATAAAATGTGTTTTGGTTTGTGTCATTCAAAAAAGCATTTTGAGTGTTTTTCTTTTTAGTTCATTTTATCAGTAGGTACCCATTAGGTGCCTATTTTAGTGATTTTGTTTCACAGTAAGTATAGGCTTCAGAAAAAACTACTCGTTAATACTCGTATTGCTCTTAGTCATACGAACATATAAGTCGAGCAATTACGAACAAATTAAACCCTGCCACGAGTTCAATTATTTTTTTTTAATATTTGCTCTAGTGATATAGGCAATTAATTTATAATCTCGATTCACATTCGCAGCGTTAAAATAGCGAAACTCGGATTCAAATTATGCAGAAAACGATGTTGAAAATCGTTGCTATTTTAATACGCTTAAGTCCCCTCTCCATTATCTGCAACAAATTAAAATACTGGTGTTGATTATAATTAGTAGGGCTACGTACTAGTTAAAATGTTATTTTGCACGTTGCATTTCTTTTTTTAGAAACGTGCTGATTTGGGGTGTGGTTCAAATGTCAAATGTACTTCCACCTTCACTTCTACCAAGTGCTTGATAAGCTGACCTCGTTATTTATTCGTGTGATATTCGATAAATGTCCAGAGTATTGTAGGCGCACGCAAAATAATATATGTATAGTGTACGAAATAAAATAGGAAACACAAATGCAAACGTCGTTGTATTGAATTTTTTTCGTATTTAAAAAAAAAATTACAAAAGAAATTACAAAATTACAATTCGATATAAAAGCCCTTATATATAAGTATACTTATACTGAATGGTTATAAATTTACGTGCATGGGAATAGGTATTTTTTTTTATTATTGATAAGTATAGCGCCGCTGAAGGTGGTTCAGTCGAACCGTTTAGAATTATATTTTATATATTATATGGTCCTGTTTTTACGACTCAATTTCGCGGGAACGATTTAATACCTATACTGCTCAAGCACAACGTTTATAGGTACCTAAATGTGTTTTACAATTAGGACACTGGTGACGAGCATCGTACAAAGATGGTATACAATACGGAACACACGAATAACACGTACAGATACCAGCGGTAAATATAAAAATAACCAAACACGCTATATGCTGAGACAACGAGTATTCGTCTGTGACGGTGGTTACAATATCTCTTTGACAATTCGTACAAACCATACGAACTGGAGTTTCGCCGAACGAAATAGGCTCAATTATCACATTCACTGGTTGTTGCTGATGGTGCTGATGCTGAATATTATCGTACTGAGGCGGTGGAGCGGTAGGTGGATAGTTGTGCTGGATATTATCGTATTGAGGCGGAGGGATGTTGAATCCTGGCTGAGGATACGGTTGAGGACCTGATGGAGGGTACGGTTGAGGTTGAGGTCCTGATGGAGGGTATAGTTGCGGTCCTGGTGGAGGGTACGGTTGAGGAGGTCCTGGCGGAGGGTACGATTGAGGTAGTGGCTGATCTGGGATTGTTTTTGACATCCTGCGCAGAAAAAATTAAATCAGTAATCAGACAAACTCGTAATACAGTTTCAACAGTGGTAAGATGTTCCCTCGTTTTGAAATGTCGGATCAGTACTTGCGTCTAGATGTAATGAGATAGATAATTTTCACAAAAATTCCAAACTCAATCAAATTAACTCTATGAATCATAACCTCTTATGATAACAACCGAACAAACGAAATTGATTTTTTATCACACATGAGGCACACTGTAGAGCAGTACCCGTACGTATAAATAAATTTGTTCACTTCCTCCTACACTATAATGTACATATTATTCACTATAGGTTAGGTTAGGCTTATCTATATCACGCCAATTGTCGCAGATGGTCTAATAATTTTTACGAAGATAATTTTTTAAATAAAAATTCAGCGTACATTCAACCGAATAAATCTACTCGAAGAGAACAGATAGGTACGGTACAAGCTGTCTGGAAATTTCACCGATACCGCCACCGCTTTTATTTCGGCGGCGTATGCTGACGTAATGTTACAAACACCCAACGCAAAAAACCAGAATAAAGACGTCTACGTTGATACCACCGGCGCCAAAATTTACGCCGGTGGCTGGCAACAAGCTGGCCACCGTAGCAGATTTTTTCACGACGCAAATCTTTTTCAATACCTTATACTCGAACTGTACCTAGGTATGCAATATGAAAAGTGAGAGTACCACAAATACACAAATAAATGTCATATATTCCAAATAGTACTTACTCGATTTATTGTTTCAGGAAATAAATTCACATAACAGGGAACCTCGCGCTCGAAATTCAATACTTCTCGTCACACTGTAGATAGTAATCGCGAACAATTAAATCGAACAACAAGTGAAGTTATTATAATATGTATAACTGAAGTGATAACTAATTTTACTTCTTACAAGTCAGCTGTTATTCACGACGTAAAATGTTCAACTCGAAACCTTGAATGTGAAGCAGAAAGCGCAGAAAGCGGTGTTATGTAGGAATTCGTAGATGCTTCGAAACGACGGTTAGTTTCCCTCTCCATATATCTGCAACAAATTGCGATATTCGTACAATACAGCTGACGTTAGTTGGTGCGTTGCTACGAGTAGTTTGTTAATGCCGTAAGGCGCCATGCTATGTACTTGCGTGGTATAAATTTTTCGAATATACCTACTTCTGCGTCTGCCTAGTGCCTACCGCTTGATGTTCTGCCTTCATTCTTTTCTGTCTCGTAATAAATTTCAACGCAGCAAGTTGGAAAACCTAGTGAATAAAAGCATCATTGTATTGATTCGAAGCAAAGAAAGGATCGAGACATGAACGGATCATTACGAACTTTGATTACCTACCGTTAACGAATTCATTAAAAGGTCATTGTAAAGTACAATTTTGTTCTGAAATTAACTCTCGAAATTAAACGTCTACTTCGATGTTATGTTGGTGTTGAAGAATTTACATTGACTTGATTCGTCTGCTATTGGTCAACCGTGATCCTAACCTAATTTCGAAGATGATTTGTAATTTTATTCTTCGCAAAGTTTTAGGTATTATAATTACTGAACGAATAGTGTAAGTATCCTAATTTCGTGTCAATTTTCAAATTTGTATAAAAATAATCGAATCCGATCAGTCACAAGAATTTTTTTAGCGATTAAATCATGATAATCGATTCAGTAAAACCTACTATAGAACGAAACTTGAAACACAGGCGCTTTTGATTCAGAATTAGCAGTACCTCTACCTACTTTCGTAATAAATTCTTTGAATAATTGTTTCAGCTTTTTGGCTGGATAAAAAAAAGAAAGCGAGAATGCAAAATACCATGTTTTATTAAAGTGAGTACGTTTTAGAAAATCATGAGAAAAAATCTTCAAAATAGAAAATAAAACATAAGTAGGTATAAATGCAAGTCCAACTAAAATTAAAAAAATTTACGAAACAAAATATGAATATCAGAAATTAATCTTATAAGCACAGATAAAAGTGCATGGGAGTATAGTATGGATAAAAAATAGATAAATGCATGGATATGTTGACTTAATGATAGACAATTCGTTAATAATAATTCAATCCGAACCTAATTTAAATTGCTCGAAAAACAAATGCCTACCTACTCGATTATCAAATATAACTTTTGTATAAAAATACGAATAAACATGACACGAGGATGAACCCAAAAACAGAAACATAGACCACCAGCTGACAATTCAAGTCTTATTCTTTTCACCAAACGTATCGATTATTTCCAATAGAAGATGAGGATAAGATTTCATCAACGTATTGCGATCTTCTTCCGACAGCATACTTAAAGTATACGAATACATTTTCATGTACAGAAGAGCCTGTTTTTTCAAATTTTCGGCGTGATGCATATCGGCCAACATCAACGTACTCACAGCAGTACTTTGAGATAGTTTTTCACACAGCTCATTCTCGCAAATAGCTTTCAGGTTTTTCAGATCATATTTGTTAGCCGCAGCTAACAAATCAGCGGCCAGGATCGACAAGTTCTGAACTTTTCCCGTATAAATGTACCGCAACATCTCCCTGAAAGCTGGAAAGGTGATGTCTTGAAGTTCGATACAGTTGGACTGTTTCTCTTTCATTTCGTGACTGAACATAGCTTTGAAAACTGGGCTGCGAGCGACGAGAATGCTTTTATGTGCAGGGTATACTTTTTTATCAACGGATAGCGTCACATCACTGAAATCTTTACTCATAAACAACGTTTCAATACCGTCCAAGGTAGCTGGCTCTTGTTTTTCACGCGAATCTGATGACTGTTTACCAGAAATACATACGATATCTGTTTTTTTCACGTAAGATATTTCGCATAATATTGTCAATTTATCCTGCGGCAATAACTTGTCCCTGTCTGCAACCAACGTACTCTCTTTGACGAACTGTTGAAATCCAACAGCGGTGTAGACTTTATTACTGGCTGTCTGGTTTACAGAAAAGTCCACGCTTTGAGCGTTTGTTTCCTTGTTTTCAGAGTTCATTATGGAAAATTTCACATTTCCTGTGATGGGACAGTGTTTTGTAAAATCTGAAAGTTCATCTGCGGCATGTGCATACAACGAAATACATTGTGATTGGACCGAATAACCGACATTAGGATCATACGCAGAACCCATGACATACGGATTAAGATGTAAACGCCATTTGAATTCATCGTTATCCGCCGAGAACGGTGAGGATTTCAAGATTTCTTTCCTTTTCTGATGGACCGATGAGAAATTCTTAATTGTCCATAGATACGTTGTTTTTCTAATATTCACATCGGTTAAGCATACTTCATCAGTAACGGGAAGACGTGTACTATGATTGGGCATGTTAGATCGATTTGAAACTACCTACGTCGAGAATGGAATGAAGATCGGTGATTCCTGAAAAACAAAACGCATTCATCAAGTTTAAACCTTGTTTTCATTTTTATTTTCCTATTCTATGAAAGTGAACAGATTTCAGGTGTCGATCATATAAGTATCTACGTATCTAGATCGGGTATGGTTTTACACAGCATCACGTGAAATGATCAATAGATGCTCGGGAAATCAATTCCGCACTATCACAAACTAAAAGTGATGATTTTTCTCTTCTAATTACAGTTCGAGTTAATGAATGATACTTACGATTACAAAGAAACACGAGATGTAAGTATGCACTATGGCACTTTGCTCTATTTTCGCTTTCACCTTCACTGATGATGATGATGATGATGATGAAGTATCGTAAAATCGAACTAAACTATTATTACCTATGACAAACTACAAAGGTCAGATCTGTAAAAATAAAATAAAGCACCACAACAATTCGTGACAATTCAAACTTCATGTAGAAAAGTGAAAACTATGTGAAACTGAAAACTCAAACGTCAAACAAATGAACCGGATTCGCTTGATTCGCCGATTCGGGTTCGGGCTGCAACACTCAACACTCACCCAAACATCGTACACCACCTGGTGAGGAAATTCATAAACTTGTTAAATACTTACACACTACTACTTGTACACACACATGCACGAAAAAGGTGAAGGGGTGAAGCTAGGGAAGCTGAGCGATTCTTCCATGAATGCTTTCGATCCATATAAAAAAATATGATAGGATATTTTCCGCGGAAAGTTTCTGGAAATTTATGGGGATAGTTTCTGGAAACTTCTAATTTCAAATGCAAGAAAATACTGAAAAACAAAAAAGCGTTTAATATCTACAAAATATTGATTCAAAAGCGGACGAGCTCGAGTCAAAAATTCAAAGTTAATTATAACATTTAATTTTTTCAATTTTTGCTTTCCTAATACAATATTCATTTTTCACTTCTTCATCAAACATCTCAAGATTTAAATTTACAATTCAAGTAATTTTTTTAAAGAAAACGGCAATCAAAATTTTTTGTTTTATTTCACCTTGGACCTTAGGTTAATGAATAGTTTTTCTCATAACAAATTTTTTAAAAAAATAAGCCTTAGATGAAATATTAAAAAAATTATGTGAGGATAAATACAAACACAAGGAATAAATCACGCGACATTAAGTACCTAAGTGCTTGTAATTCGAAATTCGATCCCGAAACAAACACTAAACAAGACGAAAGCGAAAGCGGGGAGGGAGGCGACCAAAAATTTTCCCAACGACATGAAAAAACACCAATTGCCAATTTTGCCGGATAATATTACCTATGTACGAGTCTTCAAAGTGAAATAAGAGATGATAAGTTCTATTGCAATGCAATGTTGCTAATTGATTGAACTTTTAGTAGGTCTAGGTACCTAGCTTCAAATACGTAATATGAAATCGTTAGTTTGGAAAAAATAAAATAAAATTTACCCAGGCAAAGCGAACGCAAAAACATACGCAAATTTGTATTTCAGGAGGTAAAAAACACTGTTTTTGTTGTGAGGAATCTATTTCTTTGAGGACAAAATTTTAGAATTTGAATGATGGGTTTCTAAAAATTTCAATTTTGAAAAAGAAAAGCAAACAGGCCTGAGTGAGCGGGCACAAAAATTCAAAAATTTGTTTCATAAATTAAAAAAACAATACATATTATTGTTTTAACACCTCCCTCACGGAAAAAAAATAGTACTTTCTGAGTAGTAGTTTTTTAACGGAGTAAAAACTACTACTTTTTAAGACCTTCATGGAGAAATATTAGTAGTTTTACATAAAAACTACTACTTTTGTCTAAAAACTAGTTCAAATTACAACTTCGTAAGTAGTAGTTTCGAAGTAGTAATTTTAACTAGTTTTTAGACAAAAGTAGTACTTTTTACGTAAAACTACTAATATTTCTCCATGAAGGTCTTAAAAAGTAGTAGTTTTTACTCCGTTAAAAAACTACTACTCAGAAAGTACTATTTTTTTTCCGTAAGGGCTGAGAAGTGTTTTTTTGGTTTAAACATTTTGTTGATATTTCAAGACAAATGTCTAGGGTTTTAATTATGAAGTTCAATAAAAAAAACAATATGTTTTTTTCCTAGCTGTAATAATCATTTTTAAAAAACAAATTGATTATGATCAATGCATGCTGAATGTTCACATTGTTCATCAATCATAATGCTTATCAGATTTAGTCTGATTTACACATTTCGAATTTCAAAACAAATTTCGGGATACCATGGAGTACTTATTTCTCATGGTACGAAAATTTTATCTTACTTTTCTTTCAGCGTCAATGACTTTGCCACGCCACACCATTGAAACACTAAGTTTAAGAATAACTCGTCGTAGAAAATTATCAACTCTCCGATACCAAAAAGAATAAACGAAACGAATTTGCTGAATTGCTGATTCGTGTTCAAAGTGCAATCTGTGCATTATTCACATCTCATTCTCGTTTGATTTTTTTTTACTTGATTAATTAAATTCAATTCATCATCATAGTTTCAACTTTCAACCTGTTGTTTTTTTTTCTCGAAAAAAAAACAAAGAATGAAAAAGAGAATAAATTTATTTAGTAGGTACCTAATTGAGTACAGTAGGTTGAAAATCACAAAAAGAAACCTTTAAAATGGAAAATAAATGCAAGCTTGAAGCTCAACAAATTAAAAAAATGTAAAATAGACATGATAGACAATAGGATTAGGAAATTAATAATTAAATTCAAGAGTACATAGTCTGAATTTCTCGAAAAATATATTCTACTCAATGTAGTCAATGATTTAAAATTATTATCGTCATTTCACGAAACATTCTTTTCACCAAACATATCGATTATTTCCAATAAAAGATTAGGGAACGATTTCAACGCATTTCGATTCTTTTCTGACATCATATTCAAAGTATACGAATACATTCGCATATACAGAAGGGCCTGTTTTTTCAAATTCTCGGCGTGATACATATCGGCCAACATCACCGTAGCCACAGCAGTACTCTGAGACAGTGTTTCATAAAGCTCTTTCTCGCAAATAATTTTCAAGTTTTTAAGATCGTATTTATCAGCTGCTGCCAACAATTCCGGAGCCAATTCCTTCAAATTTTGGACTTTTCCGGTATACATGTATCGTAACATCTCTCTGAAAGCTGCGAAGGTAATGTCTTGAAGTTCAATGCAATTGGATTGTTTCTCTTTCGTATCATAACTGAACATGGCTCCGAAGACTGGGCTGCGAGCGATGAGAACGATTTTATGAGCTGGGTATATTTTATTTTCAACGGATAATCTCACGTCACTGAAGTCTTCATTCATGAACAACCTTCCAATATCGTCCAAGGCAGCCGGCTCTTGTTCTTCGAGCAAATTCGAATACTGTTTGCCGGAAATATTCACGACGTCTGTTTTTTTCACGTAAGATATTTCGCAATAAATTGTCAGCTTATCTTGCGACAATAAGTCGCTATCTTTAAGCAAATCGCTTCGCTTGATGAACTTACTAAATCCAGCAGGGGTGTACGAGCAAGCTTTAGTACAGCTTTTCATTGCCATAGAAAACTTCATGTTTTGAGAGTATGACTGTTTGTTTACGGCGTTCAGAATAGCGAATTTCAAAGTTCCCGTAACTGGACTGTGTTTCATGAAATCAGAACATTCGTCTGCAGGGTGTGCTTGCAATAAAACGTAAACGGTTTGTTTGCGATACCTGCAACTACTGTCGTCACTGTCTTGTGAGGAGTCGGTGCCGTAACCATCATTTATTACTTCGTGATAAGGGTCAAGATGTAAGCACCACTTGAATTCGTAATCGTCATCAGCCGCGAACGGTGAAGATTTCAAGACTTCCCTCCTGCTATCATGAATCGAGCTGAAATTCTCAACTGCCCACAAATACGTTGTTTTTCTGGGATTCACTTTGGTTAAGCATACGTTATCAGTTACAGGAAGGCACATAGTTTTCTCGGACATGATGAATCGATTCGAAATAAATTCGAAAATGAATTGAAGATCAATCTGATTTCTGAAACACAAAACGTATATATTCATCATCAACTTGTTTCTATATTTGTTTACACAAGTTGAACGATTTCAACACAAGATCTGCAGGTAAGGTTGGCATGTAGTATCATATTCATGTGAAATGATTAATGGATGCTGTGCCCGGAAAATACTTAAATTAAAAACAATTTATAGTTGTTTTACTCACTTGACTAATGACTTGATGAATGATACCTGCGGTCAGTGCGGTCATCAACGAAACTGAAACACGTGATTTATCCTTGCTTCGCTTTATTTATTTTCTCTCCTTACAATTCATGTACCTGCCCCATGAAATGGTAATTTTTGTTGCGTCGTTCCAGCACAATCGAAGCTATCCGCGAGATTTTAGGAATCACTGAAGAAAATTGACTCTCTCCCGCTCTCCGTCACTCCGTCGTCGTGGCCTTGTTTGACTAGTTCGATGGTTCCATTTCAGGATTCCATTATCACCGAAAGTCGGAATTCAAAACTAAATTTTTGCTGATTGCCTGATTGAGTGATTGATTCGCATCATCGCATAAATGAAAATTTTCGGTAATTGAAAAGTGAAAACAGGGCCGCAGCTAGCTGGCCTGGTTTAGCGATAAATTTCCAAATAAAAATATAAAATTTCAATATCGGTTGGTAAACCACAAATTATAGTATGTAGGTAGTTGTTTGAAAAATTGTAACCTAAATTGGAAAATTTTGTCTCAAATCAGTAAAACTAGCAAGATAAATACACTTGATAAATCGGCAAAGAGACTTATTTGCCAACTTTTTTGGAACTTAAACAGTTAACCTACGAATTTTCGAGAGCTTTTTTGCCATCGCTTCTCACTCAAACTTGAATATTTTTTATACTCGTACCTATTTCTGAATTTCTATTTGGAGAACATTATCTGCTCAAACTTTTAAAAATGCCAAATGCAGAAAAAATTGATCGATTCTTGTGAAAAAAAATGATAGGTAAAATCCACTTCTTGAATTATAAATTCTCGAAATTTTCAGATTTCGTTTTACTCGAGTTAGTTTGTTTTTCTTTTTCAAAATTGAACTTCCTGAACGACGTTTAAACCACAGAAATGAACTAGGTCAAATGAAAATTTTGAGTTTTTCTTCTCGAAGTACTTACGAATTATCTATGAAGCGTTTGTCCTTGCGCTCGTACGTACTACTCAAGTACGTTGGAGTTTGTACCTATCTTCTTTTAAACATCAAAATTTTCAACAAAAAAAATTATTTAAAATAATTTTTGAAATTTTGAACTAAAAAAAAACTTCTTGCATGAAAAAGAAATGTTTTTATACCCTTCGAAGTAGGTAAAAAAAAAGAAGATAAAAACAGAATAAATTTATTTTATTGAGTATAAAAGAAGTAGGTTGAAAATCACAAAAAGGAAGCTTTCAAAATAAAAAATATATAAATGCAAGCTTTGAAGCTCAACTATTATAAAATAAGTAAGTAGGTATAAAATCTAAGACACAAATATGAATAATCTAGGAATAATCAAATAAGTAATTCAATTAAAAAATCTCATGCACAGATACAGAGAAGTGCAGGGGAGTATGTAACGTATGACGAATGGAAATTTCAATGACAGACGAAAGAAAATTAATCCGATTCAAATGTAGATTAAATTTCTCGAGAAAAGAAAATATTACTAGCTGATCCAAAAATATTATTTACATCTCCAGTTCTCCACTTATAAACAAATTAAACAACCCTACTGGTAACAACAAGAATAAATCGAAAACAATAACTTCAACCATCAATTGATCACATTTCACATTGGACCCTGTTTACCAAACGTATCGATAATCTCTAAAAGCAGATGAGGAAACGATTCAACCATGGTTTTTCGAACTTCTTGCGATAGTATATTCGAAGTATAAGAATGTATCTTGATGTACAAAAGAGCCTGATTTTTCAGCTTCTTAGCGTGATACATATCGGCCAACATCAACGTATTCACAGCAGTATCCTGAGAAAGCTTCTCATAAAGCTCTTTCTCGCAAATAGCTTTCAAGTTTCTAATATCGTATTTATCAGCTGCAGCTAACAATTCAGGTGCCAAACACTTCAAGTTTTGAACTGTTCCAGTATAAATATAGCGTAACATCTCCTTGAAGACCGGTAAGTTGATGTCTTGAAGTTCAATACAATCGGATTGTTTCTCTTTCATGTCGTGACTCAACATAGCTTTGAAAACAGGACAACGAGCCACTAAAATACTCTTATGGGCTGGGAATGATTTTTTTTTAACGGATAATGTGACGTCGCTAAACTCTTTATTCATAAACAACATCTCGATATCGTCCAAGCAAGCTGGCTCACGTTCGAGCGAATTTGAGAACGGTTCACTGGAAATATACACGATATCAGTTTCTTTCACGTACGATATTTCGCAAAATATTGACAGCTTATCTTCCAGCAGCAACTTGTTTGCTGCAGTAAACAAGGTACTTGTGAGAATGAATTGCGGAAATCCAGCGCAGGTGTTTGATGTACCAGAAGTCAACGTGAACTCTATAGTTTGAGGGTGCTTTTCCTTGTTTTCGGCGTCTACTATGGCGAATTTCAAAGTTCCCATGATTGGACTGTGTTCAGTGAAATCAGAACATTCTTCCGACGGATACAAATATAATGCAACGTAATAGTAGGAGCTGGTATAGTATACGGGATTAAGATGTACACGCCATTTGAATTTGTCGTCATGCGCCGAAAAGGGCAACGATTTCAAAACTAGTTTCCTTTTATCATGAAATGAGTAGTTTTCAATGGCCCATAAATACGTACATTTTCTATAATTCAATTTGGTTAAGCATATGCTATCAGTGACAGGAACGTGCGAGCTTTTATTGGACATGCTGGATCGATTCAAAACCAATTCGTTATTCGAAGATGGATTTCTGAAACATGACGCAATACCATCAAGTTTTAAGATTGGTTCTATTTTACAATTCTCAATAAACATTGAAGGGGTTCGTCCGAAAAATTGATACGATACGGTGTTATGGTCACTCGATATGAAAGTACCTAGATTGTGAAATGAGAACGGGGATGCTGCAAGAATCGAAACTTCTGATTCTGAATTACATTTACTAGAAATAATTATCTTACACGTACTACTAGCGAATGACTGAACTGAAATATACTTACAGCTGTGGCAATCCGTGCTTATTTTCTTCTTCGATCACAATGGATGAATATTCGCAAAACTACGTTTACAATTATACAATATGCATAAACTCGTACGGAAAAATCCTGACCAGTTAATGAAGACGAAACTGAACACTTCTCGAATTCTCGGGCAAAATGAAACAACTTGAACTTTGAAGGAAGTACAGTCAGTGCATTTGTTTAAAATGCTTGAGCTTGAAGTTGAAACTGTTGAAAGAAAAGTCCCAAATGGGAATGGTTGATTGAATGTTGTTGTTGATAACGAGATGCACGATTTCTCAAAATGTGTTGGTGACGTCATCATGTCCTTAAATGTCATCCGACCGCAGAGGGCCAGAGCTAGACATGTGCGCCGCCGATTTCACGCCGGCGCGCCGCCGCCGATAATTCGAATTTTGACGCGCCGATATCTTATCGGCGTGAAACGGCGCGGAGAATGGTCTTTAAAAATGATCTTGGAGCCCTTAAAACCCCAAATTTTGGTACTAATGTTGAATTTTTTAAAAATTTTAAATTCTCTCCAATTGAATTTCCTTTTATGTTTTTAGATTTTGGGTTAAGTAGTGATCAAAGTTGAAAGTGGGGCCCTCAAAAAATTCCGCTATCAAATTTTCTCTTTTTTACGGACAAAACTGTGGGTTTGTTAGGCTAAACGCCGCCGCGCCGCCATCAATCTAGGACCGGCGTGAAATTCGGCGCACGCCGTTAAAACGCCGCCGCGCCAATAAAAATTGACCTCACGCCGCCGCCGTGCAATTTCCTAACGGCGCACATGTCTAGCCAGAGGCTGTTTTTTTTTTTTTATTATTATTTTAGAAAAGAAAACCAGAATTTCCGAAATGTATAACGTATAACGTATAACTGTAGGCTCCAGTACAGCTTAAAAACCAGCTCCAGTGGATTCAGCATTTTGAAATTATTAAGATGTGTAGTAATTTTGAGCTTTCCAATTCCAACTTCATTCGGCGAAATACTTTTAAGATTCTGAGAATGCTCTAGATTGGCTCCCTCAAACCGAACGGTGCAGGATTGTTTCCAATCAATGGGGGGAGGGGGAGAGGGCGCTTCGAAAATGGAGTACACATCAAATTTCGGTTACAATTTTGAATTTGGTAATATTTTCATGTCTCCCATTTCTGCTCCAAATTTGATTTTCAAAAATAAAAATGTACCTTAGTCCTTATATTAGCACTTGAATCTGTGGCTGTTAAGATATATTTCTTCATGCTGTTTCGATACCTCTCCTCTATACCTACCTACCTCTCTCGCGAAGGAAAAACATATTTTGTACATTTCAACTCTTCCCATATCTCATACAACAATCTTTCTCCAAGATGAATGAATCTGTGTTAACTCGTCACTTTTCTTGCCCCCCCCCTCCAACCACCATTCTGCTCATTCAAAAAGTAAAAAATATTATCAGTACCTCTACCTACTCCTACATATTTAATTCCTGAACTCGTTTATGTTGGTTTTCTGTGCGCACCAAAAAATTAAAAAAAACTGGCTACCTCCCTGCCAGGGATGCGGAGCGGAACTGAACCGGAACGAACCGGAACGCTAAACCCCTAACTTTTGGGAGAATTTTGGCGGAGCGGAACGGAACCTGGAGCAACTTTCAAAAAATATGCAGGAGCGAAACCGGAACCGAACCGGAATAAAAATTTGGGTTTCTAAAGCTCCGACCTAACAAAATTTTTTGACCTTTAATGAACGATTTTCAAGATTATAGTGTGAACAAAAGGTGTTTTTGCTGAAATTTTACCTCAATAAACTAGAAAATTGTAAAAAGACATGGTAAATGACATGAAAAAGACCATTTATACAATGTACTTTTGGAACAAAGCTGCAATTTTCAGCGATCAAAATTCAAATTTCTCATGTGAGCAGTGAGGTGGACTTTAAATTTCATTAAAACGCGCCTAATTCAACCATTTTTTTAAAATTTCGGGTATTTCAACATTTTCAACTTCAATTTTTGCTCAGAACATGAAAATTCTGATGTACTTTGAATGCAACCTTCTCTAAAACAAAAAAGAAAAATCGGAGCGGAACGAAACGCTAAACCGGAACGGAACGATATGTTTAATCGGAGCGGAACGATACAGGAAACCGGAACAGAATTATTTTTTATGTCGGAGCTGAACCCTGAACCCGGAACGAAATTCATTCCGCTCCGCATCCCTGCAGTGGTCAGGATTATGTTTTGGTTTTGGTGTTAGTTTCAGATACTGAGCTTTTCGAGTTTCAGATTGAGGACTCGATCGAAATAAAGGGAACCTCTCGCTAAAGAACTGATTTTTTTTGAGAAAACGAAATCGTAAAGCAATGATTTTTGCTGAAATGAAATTGAAATTTCGTAGCATACTCAGTATCAACCCATCGACTATACTATTCTTTCTTTCTTATTCCATCAACAATCATTATTCTTCACCTTCAGTGTATGAGTTGATGAAGATTTTTAAAATAGGAAAAAAAGCAAAATCTATGAATGGATTTCTTTATATTTCTGCTCATCACAAGTTCACAACACAATTGCAATTGTAAGGGAAAAATCTTAATCACGAGAAATTGGATTCATTATAAACAAAATTAATGAAATAAGCAGTCAAACACTAATTCTAAATATTGGATAAAAGATGACAAAATAACATTCTTCATTTTTTAAAAATTGATGAGTACTATAGTACTCATCGTAGGTATACCTACGCAGCGTCTGCACAATAAACGCGACTGCTATGAATAGAAGAACTCACTTACGGATACATGCAAATTGCAATTCACTTTTCAAAAAAATATCAATAATACATACGAAAATTAAAAAAATAAAAAAACTAACAGCCAATCTCAAGATACCTACGAGACAATCTTCAATTTATTTAATTATGGTAGAATAATGAAAAAAAATGATTATCAAAATGTAAATCATTTTTAGCGTCTTGAGATAAGTACCTACTTACCTAAATCTTTAAAAATCACAAAACCTAGGTAGGTACTATAAGTATGTAAGTTTTTATCTGTCAAGAAGAATAGCGAGCATCTCCGCCATCAAATCAGCATGAAATGTAATTAGAACATTCCAAATTTCTGAATTTTTAACTTCGGCATAACGCGTATTTTCTTTTATAAATTCGAGAGCTCTCTTCTTTAAAAAATCCACGTGATGAGTATGAGCCAGTATTAGAATCTTTATGGCAGTATCTTTGGATAACTGCTCACACAATTCCGCTCCACAAATATCCTTCAGTCCTTTCAAATCATACTTATCCGCTGCGGGTATCAATTCGTAAGCTAACTTTAGATTTTTCACCTTTCCGCTGTAAATATAGAGTAACATATCTTCAAAAACCTCTTGACTAATATCCGTTATGTTGACAACATTTGTCGCATTCTCTTGCATATTGTTTCGGAACATAGCATCAAAGACAGGACTTCGGGCAGCTAAAACACCTTTGTAAACTGGATAATCTTTATCTTTAGTCTTGATGGTTACGTCACTGTAATATTCATCAGCGAGTAAACGTTCATAGTCGTCGAAGAGACGATAATCGGAACAGCAACGTGATCTTTTGGCGAAAGTTGCATAAAAGACACAACATGCAATTGTAACTTTATTTTCAATTACGCAATTGTCTAGTAAGTCAGTTTTTGTGAAATCCTGAAACTCTACCGTACACAGCCCCGATTTCTCACTCAAGTTGGCGTTGTCGAGGTTAAATTTTTGTTTCTTTACTGCCGGTGTGGTTGTGGTAGAGAGATGCAAATGTTGGGGCGACACGACAGAAAATTCCACATTTCCCAATATACCATCGTATTTTCCAATATTGCATATGATATGCAATTTTATTGAAAAGGATTTGTTAGTGACTGAGGACGTGGTCGTTGTTGTATTGGCGGACGAAATAATGATGATCATCGGAGAGAGCGAACATTCTACACGACACTTGAAATCTTCTTCAACCGATGAAAATAATGGAGATTCAACTTTAGGTGGCGCTGCTCCGCTAGGGGTAGAGCTAGACCAGAAATTATCAACAGCCCACGAAAAATTGAACTTTTTCAAATGAAAACTCTTACCACAATCATCTTGAGTAAGAACAATGGTATCTTGCTGCTGTTGAAGCACAGGCGTTGCTCGTGTTATCCTTGCCGTTGTCACAATCTGCGATGGCAAAATTCTTAGAGGCTGTGTCACATTTACGGCATTTACCACATGGGCCGGTTGTCCTTGCACCATCCTTGGCTGCTGCTGCTGTTGTTGCTGTCGCATATTAATACTTTTGACCGCTCGACTTCGGCCTTTGCAAACCTCGACGTTTGAAAATCAAATAGTTAAGCTGAAAACAGAATAGTAAAACGAAAATTATCATACGAGCTGATTATTGCAGTGTATCAATAAGACAGTTATAGTCTACAAGTAAATAAATGCACATTACCAGTTTTTCACAGCGTAGATTTCATTCAAACACTGTTCGAAATTTGCTTCGATCTTTCCCCTATTCTTCCGTTCAAGAGTATTGGCGAATTTATTACACTTGTCCCAAATTCTTCTAATTTCAAAATGAAATTTGGTCAGAAACTACTAAACACTTACCTATTGTAAAAATTTTGTTGATGATGATAAGAGTTCGGTTCACAGTTCACACTGATTCAGTAACCATGGAGAAGGGAGAGGGAAGGAGACGACGACGATGACGTCACATTTTGAGAACCTCTGTCTTTTCCGATTTCCGTTACTACCGTTACCATTCTCCATTCCATTTTTATTTTTAAAAAATTCAAATTTTCATTTATTCCATTCCCCGATGAACAGATGATTTACTATTTACTCATAAATGTATTTTGTCGCCTGCATATAGTAGGTACTTTTACATCTTGTGAATTTCTAAAATGCAAGAGATTTCATTTTTTGAGTAAACTTCAGTACTACTTGCCTATTCAATTATTAATTTCACATTTTCAAATAATACTCTCAAATTACACTTTTCATTTCCGTTCGTTTCGTTCACATCAGAATGATCAATATTCAATGTTGAATTGTTGATTGTTTTTCTTCTAGTAAGTTTCTTTTTTGATTCAAGTTTTGACTAAAAAATGAAGAATGAATGAAGAGACTGATTTGAATCTTCTCCCTCTTGAATTTTCACCAGCTCGAGTAGATGCAGAAGGAAAAAAATGATGCCAAGTGAAGTACGTGTGTACCTACTTCATGAAACTTCAGCTATACGAAAATAATTGATTAACGATCCTATGTCTAATTTTTATAAGAGAGGAATTTTTTTTTTGAAATTTCAATTTTATTCTTTAGGTACGACTTACAGTTGAAATGAGATTAATAACTAACAGGTATTACAAAAGTGATTACTGATATCTACGTAAGTAAATTACAAGTTGAAGATTTCAAAATAACACCAAACTAAAGAGCTACAGACAGACAGCTGGCAGACTTTAATTTTTCAATTGACAATCAACGAATTTCAATTTTCAACTAACAACTAGGTATCGCTATCGAACCAGATATTCACGAAATGAGTAAGAAAAATCACTATATTTATTACACTATAGACGATACCTATTTACGAGTATACAAACACGAATAAATTCTAAAAAATAAATAGGTATTTTTAAAATTAAAAAAAAATGTAACCATTTAAAAAACACACAAACTCGATTCGAATACAAACAGAAACCTATTTCTTCATATACTCTGTGAGCACATCTTTCATTAAATTCGGTCTCGATACAAGCTCATCCCAACCTTCCGAACCCATCGAATTCAGTATATCAATGGAGTTTACTTTGATGTACTCGATAGTCCAAGCTTTTAAATTCTTCACATCGTGAGTATCAGAAAATATCAACGTTTTCACAACCGTATCCTTGCACAGCTTGCTACTCAATACCTTCTCGCACATGAGTTTAAGCTCTTGAAGATCGTATCTATCAGCTACTGGTAACAATTTGAACGCTATCGTTTCTATATTCTGCACTTTTCCGGTGTATATGAAACGTAACGCTTCTAGAAACGTATTCTCGTCGATGTCTTCGATAACGATACGATTCAGTTGATTTTCTTTCATCTCGTGTTGAAGCATTGCGGCGAATACTCGACTGCGTCCAGCTAGGATGCTCTTATGCGCTGGGAATTCTTTACCGTCGACGCAGATCGTGATATCGCTAAAATCGGCGTTATTCATCAATTTGCCGAATTCTTTCAAAGGATTACATTCGTGTATTTCGAATAGAGTTTTCTGATCACACAGACCAGATACATGGACTAAATCATCTTGACAGATTGTGATCACTTCGCAATGAATGGTCAATTTACCCTGCGGTAGGAGCCGGTTCGCGTCTGAAAATAAATACTCGTTGCTGATGAATTCTGCGAAACCAGCGTTTGTATCATCTTCGTCTAACATGAAATCGGTTTTTTTAACATTCGCTTCTTGACCTTCTGAATTTATCAAGGAAAATTTCAAGTCTCCGCAGACCACACCGTACTTCTCAACTTCGTCCGAATTGATTGCTTCGAGATATAACTCCATATCACCGTCTTCGGTTCTGGGATACACTTTTATATACCATTTACACGAACCGGCGGTGGCTGAAAATACCGGCGATTTTAATATAGTGCCTTTAACACTGCAAGCCGACTTGTAATCTTGAATCGTCCATGTGTATCCGCATATTACTTTACGTATCTTGGTACAACACCAGTTTTCGTTATGGACTACGTTATTTTCCTGAACAGGAACAGGATTATCAGCCATTCTGAAGAACGTAAATCTTCCTGTGAAAACACAAATATATAATTGAGCTGAACAAACACACGAGGAATTGAAATACACTTACGAATTGGATATTTTAGGAAAAGTTTTTCCTTTTCGGTTTGTATTTGCTCACCTGATGCGATCTTCAACTTTGACTTGAAATATTGTTTCACAGACGCGTTCGCAAAGTACAGAACTTTCCGGTTATAAGACTATATAAGATATAAATTGAGTTACACTCGAAGATGAACTAATCAAATCCTGAAGTAATGTAAGTGATAATACCTACATGGATGACTTCGTTTACGTACTTAAAATAGAATCCGTTCACGAAAAAACGTGCACATTTTACTGATAACACAGATTGGCATCGCTCGGCACGTTGATGGGGATGATCTCCTCCCTTCTCTTCTCCTCCTACGTAGTTCAGCTGACTGTTGGCTAACTTCAATCACCGAGACACTCATTTCAATTTTCCTTCTTCACATAAAAATGTGTTTTTTTTGTTTATAGAAATTAAAAAATACTAAAATTTCTGTCAGAGCTATTCCATATTGATAGTTAATATCAGAGTGCAGCCAAAACTGATCGAAACTTGATTATTTTAAATTGATGCACGAAATTACGAATTATTTGAATTCGAAATAATTTTTCAATCATTCGCATCAACGAAGAAAAAACAATACAAATTTTAAAATTTACTAAACATTTTCCGCACATAATTTAAAATTACAAGAAAACGAAAAAGTTGAATATAAAAATCGAAATACTTATATTTCTACATTTCTACGAAATGCTTGCAGCAAAAAATGAAGGAAGATACAGGATTTTCCAACATACCGATACCAAGAAATATCTAAATTTATTTACAAATCCTACGTAAAATAGATAAACAAAACATGAAAATTATTTTCATTCGCCACAAAAATCCATTTGAGCACCGCTCACATTAAATCTACCTCTTCATATACGATTCGAGTATATCCTTCATCAGCTGTGGTCTAGATGTGAGATCATTCCAGGCTTCCTTATCCATTAAATTCACCACACTAAGCGAGTACGCTCTAATGTAATCGATAGCCCGAGTTTTCAAAGATTTAACATTATGCATATCAGCCAATACTAAAATTTTCACCACAGTCTCCGCGGACATTTTCGAAAACAACACGATTTCGCATTTCGCCTTCAATTTCTTCAGATCATACTTGTCAGCGACCGGTAATAGTTCGAAAGCCAGTATTTCAAGATCTTGTACTTTTCCGGTATAAATAAAACGTAACGCTTCGAGAAAAACTTGTTCGTCGATATCCTTCACGTCGATACGACTTAATTGATTTTCTTTCGTATTGTGTTTCAGCATAGCAGCGAATACAGGACTACGAGCTGCGAGAATGGTTCTATGCGCTGGGTACGGTTTACCATTAACGTAAATCGTTATATCGCTGTAATCTTCTTTGGTGTATAATTTTTCAAATTCCGTCAAAGGATTTACATCGTCGGTTTCGGAATCCGTAAAACAATATTGCTCGGGGAAGTCGATCTTACTCTCGTGTTTGACGAAATTAACTTCGCACAAAATCGTCAGCGTATTTTGCGGTAATAATTTAATCTCGTTATTTAATAACTCGTCGTTTTTAATAAAATATTCGAAACAATGATGTGTTTTAGATGTGGTTACAGAGAAATCTTCTTTTCTGGTGGTAGTTTCTTGACCTTCGTTGTTAATTATGGAGAATTTCAAATCACCCGCCAACGGACCGTATTTTGATACTTCATCGATACTGTACGCTTTTAGATATAATCCCAAATAATTATAATCGTCGTCTTTAGCATGAAGCTCTAGAAACCAATTACAAGTATCGTTTGTAGCCGAGAAAGGGAGCGATTTCAGTATAACGCCTTTTTTACCGCAGGCTGTCTTGTAGTGTTGAATTTTCCAAGTGAATTTACACTTAACGTTTCGAACTTTGGTGAAACATCGTACTTCCGGTAGAATTATGTCAACGGAATCGTCATGAGGAATGTTTACTGCGTTCACATCGGCCATATCGGGGATAATTGGAAAGCCAGTTGAAGCTGGTGACAAATGAAAACATTAGGGATATTTTTTTAACTAGAATTATTGGTAGAAAATAACGAATGTTTTGATAAATTTACTCGAACTTACTCGAGAGATGTGTTTCTATCAGCTGATAACGAACATTCGGAAGAAATACACGCAGTATTTGAGATGATTTACCGGATTTGAAGATTTGAAACGAAGCACGAAGTATGAATTTATAGAAATTAGAGTCCAAATCTTAAAATTTCCGATATGTTGGAAATAAAATGAAAAAAACTTTTTGTAAAAATATATTGTTTTTTATCAATGGCTTGTTTATTTACAAATCAGCGTAAGCGACCAGCGTCTATATTTCCTACAGGAGTAGATTTTCCGGCTGACTTCGGAAGATTTCGACGGAATTCGTTGTTCAGTTCATTTTCTAAATTTCTTCGGTCGGATTTCAAATTTTTGAATATGAATGAATAATGACAGAATGTTCACTCTAAAATTGTGAAATTTACTCGGTAAGCTTGTTAATACCTTTAATACTGTGTGTTGCTTGAAAAATGAGAAATCCTAGGTATGAATCGACGATTCGCATTGTGTAATATCGTAGCCAATTAGCCAAGCCACTAAAATTGAACTAGCCCTAAGCCCTTAGCCCACGCTCACTCGCTCAGGTAGTATAAATATTTTATTACAGGGTGGCCAGAAATATCGAGTACCCCTAAAAAAGTTTTCTAACTAAATACTTCGGTTGGTCTCAGTGAATGATAATAATGATAACACATGATTGGTTGTTGGACTGGAGAGATAACATTCCACCAATCATATGCATCTATTTCACGTTGCCAACCTATATTTTTAATGAAAAACTTTCTTAGGGGTACTGTAGGAAACATATTAACGCACGTCAACAACAAATAACAACGTTTATTATAAAAATTAACAAGGAACATTGAAATTACATCTTAACGCTTCGAGAACATAAACGCTAGTCAGGGAATCGAATACACGAGATCGAGAAGGCGCGTGTACGTAAATACCGCGTAATTACGATGACTATTTCCCACAATCGGCCATCCTTTCCGGTGTGTCGTCCTCGACACACGATTTTCCTCGTTGAAATGGACCGCTTTCAGAAACGTTAGAAAGGCAGCCACTCGATTTCTCCTCGGAATTCGAATCGTTGTCAGATGACGAATCACTGGGCGATGAAGGACGATTTAACGATGGTTTGCTTGACTGGAACTCACGAAGACGTCTGGTCCAATCCGCCGCTTTCGAATAATCGTATACACGTAGGAAGTTGGCCATTTCCTCGTTTTTAAAACCAGAACATACCGCATTTTTCGAATCTGTCACTGATGCGCCGACATCTTTAGCTAACCGCAGCTTATCGAAGATGTATTCGATCGGTGACTCGTTTTCGTTTTGGGCTCGGAGGGAAAAACGCTCCCACTTGTCGACTACGTTGGTTTCGCTTCCGATAAACGTCTCGGAAAATTGCTGTCGAAAGTCATACCACGTTTTGATATCGTCTGCGGACAGGAGATACCAGGTTTTGGCCGCTTTTAGCAATAAACGCTTCGCTGCTTCTAATTTCTGTATATTGTTCCACCCGGCAATGGTTGCTTGGTTTTCGATGCTGTTCAGCCACTGTTTCGCTTCCGTCGATGATACTTCGCCGGTAAAGTGTGGAATGTTGGGCAATAGCACAGCGCTGCTAGCCGCTCGAACAATTTCACTCACCGTATCAATTGGAATCGTATTTTTCGATGCCGCCATGCTTTCGAGGGTGATCGAGAACAACACAAGAACTTTCAACACTTCAAAAACGAATGTAACGATAGCGATGTCATACGAGACACAGGTCCGACCACTTCTGAATATGTAGGAAACATATTAACGCACGTCAACAACAAATAACAACGTTTATTATAGAAATTAACAAGGAACATTGAAATTACATCTTAACGCTTCGAGAACATAAACGCTAGTCAGGGAATCGAATACACGAGATCGAGAAGGCGCGTGTACGTAAATACCGCGTAATTACGATGACTATTTCCCACAGGTACCCGATATTTCTGGCCACCCTGTATTTTTGCCATTGAAAAGTACTTTACTTAATTATTTGTTCCAATTATTGTCCATTAATTTTAAACGATTTTTTAAAAAATTGATCCAGGCTCGTATTATACTTCTCCAGACAGTGGTATTTGTTCCTTAGTTCGATTTCGTGAAATTGGAAGCTGAACCATCATTCATCAATCGTCGATTCGTCATATTTGTTCTTCATTATAGGTACGTACTTATCATGATCAGCTTCAGCTACATATTTCATGTTTTTGGATGTTAATTCTCAATTCTGCTGGTGTTTTCATCGCTGACCGTGTTTTTTCAACCAATCACACTTCTTTGACTTCTTTAGTCTATAGCTTGAATAAGTTGAGGAGCTTTATTGCAAAAATAGCCCTTGTCCAAAATGAAAATAAAAAATAAGCAAGACAAAAAATCACTGTAAAGTACTGATGAATTAGTATAGTGTAGGCTATTCAAAGTGATTTTTTTATCAACTTGAGTAATTCCTGTTATACCTGTTACTCTCAGAAAAACTTTTAGAGGGCTATCATACTTATGCATCCATACTTACAATGCAGTGGAGAAAAGAACCTTCCCAATTTTTTTTCAAAGTGACAAGGGCTATTTTTGCAATGAGCTCCTCAGTTGAAATTCTGTCTTAAAAATTGAAATATTCATTGAATAAGCGTTTTGTGGTGCAAATATTCTAAGCCAAAAATGTCTCTATTCGTTGCAGCAAATTATACATTCAAGATATCTGCGGCATCGTAGGTAAGGCTATGGCTATGGAGCTTCTAAAGAAAAAGCATGAATGCGGAATTCGCAGATAAACACTTGATCAAATCAGATTCGGAAATTGGAATTGGAAGTTGTTTGTTTTTTCTATCAAATGTAAATACATCATACATCCAGTTTGGATTCTTCAGACTCCCCTCAAATTTAGTAGGTATTTTTCAGCAAGTCTTATTAATATTGAATAATGTTTGCGTTGAATTGATAATTAATAATATTTCACTAGAAAGAAAAGCTTTAGGTTGGGAAGCGATTACTAACAGAAGTTTTCATTTTTTGATGATATCTTGTCTTGTCGTTCTCGCCAAAGTGTACAAGACATGCATGGTCCAAGAATGCATTTTTTACAGTCTTACAGGCATCTCAATTGGTCCTTTTTATAAAGAACTTGTCCTTTTTTCAATCATGGTCCTTAAAAGTCCTTTTTTCTCAGACAGTCCTTTTTAGATCCTTATTTTTATGATTTTCCCTTGTCTTGAAAAAAATTATCATTGTACCTACCTATCAAAAAGAGAAAAAATTGCGTAAAATAGTGATTTTCTTTATGTCGTCAATTTTTTTCTATTTTCATAATCTTATCACTTATCAGAATTGATAGTGAAAATTTGAAGAATATATTTTCAACGTTGAATACGTCTGAACCCTTTCTTTTTTCCAAATTAGACTTGATGAATTTTCAAAAACTTTCGCCCTCGCTTGGCACGTGCAACATTTATTTATTTATTTACCTATTTTTTAGGTTATTTTAAGTATGTACTCGAATGTGAGATTTTTGACTTAATTTTCAGAATTATCAAAGATGGTAAAAAAAAGTGGAGTTTCTCATAAAAAATAACGTTGTTTTGCATCTCGAATCCCACCCCAAGTTTTTCAAAGATTTTACCTCATCGCTTTGCTCCGGTCAATTTTATTTTCTATTTTAGAATTTGAATTTCTGAAAAATTATTGTTCCAATTTAAAAAAATGTCACAGCTGAGAAAAATGAATTTTTCACATCAAAAGTGATCTTAGAGATAGTTTTTTGAATTAATTTATAAACATTCAAAATCTTTTGCCCGAGCGAAACTTATTACAAAATTACTGATGATTGAATTTAGGAAATGTCAAGGACTCCCAAAATCGACTTCTTGCCTAAAAAATAATGCTATTCAATTTTTCGATTATTGAATTTTTGAAAACTTTCTCCTTCGCTTTGTTGGGACCAATTTTCTTTTCTTGTTTAAAACTGAAATCTACAAAAAATAAAATTAGTTACTGTATGAAATTTGAATTCTAAACGTGCCAAGGCCAAAGAATCAACTTCTGAATCAAAATAAGAGTAGTTTTGAGTTATTTATTTTTTGAATTGGTATAAATTTTGGAGAACTTTTGCCCTTTCGGTGATTGTGATTGCTTTGAAATTAACAAATGCCAATGTTCAAACGTGACGTTCTCTGAATAACACAAAAAAAGTTGGAGAAAAGATGAGGGGAGGGGGGTAAAATTGTGTAGAAATGTTTTTTTAATGATATTGAAAATATAGCGAAAAAGTAGCGATTTTCGCTTGAAAAATTCCGTTAGATACCCTGTTCATAATAATATTCCAAATAAAAGTAATTTCAAAGTTTTTTTTCAATTTTATAGCAAATAAAATAATTGTGTTAATATTGGGTCAAAACACCTAGAAATCGATAATATTAAGGTCCTTTTTTTGGTGAAAAATATGTTCCTTAAATTCCTTTTTTTTTTTTTTTTTTATTCAATAATTGAGATGCCTGCAGTCAGCGATTTGCATTTAAACGTTCTAAGTGCATGACTGTCTTTTTGCCATTCGAGTTTCATTTTTATCTAATTAATTTGGTTGTTTTCAGGTGTTTCGTGTTTTCGATCGCTTGTATGGATGCGGATGTGATGAACCTACTTACGTATACGGTATACCTAGTAATTTTTCATATCATCTAGAATGATGATGTCTTGCTGCCAAGCCCAATATATCAGAAATTGGTAATTTAAATTTTATAAATTTCAAGTGGTTTCCTTAGATATTCACGTTCTGCTGATTTTCACTTTCAAATTTCAACGTGCTGTATGATCGTAAAAATTTTGGGGCAGGATACGAAAAGAGCGGCGAGCATTTCAAGGATCAGTTTCATCTCTAAGCTTTAGTATGGTATGTATGTACTTACCTACTCGTTGGTTGAGTATCTCATTTTATATTTATTCAATTAATTTGCAAATTTGAACCCACAGACCTCGAGGCCCAAATTAGAAACATGGACTCTCATCGTGATAGAGAAAATTGGACCACCGCTCTACATCGTTCCTTATCTGATCATCCTTGATGTTTTCTAGACGATTTTTCATTCACTGCGACTCCTGAAACTTCCCCAACCGCAACTTTCCCATCACTTTCGGCGTTTCTTTTGTACTTACAATGCTACACGACAGCACCATGTGTTGCAGAAGTTCAGAATCAAAAATGCTGATACAAAATATCCGATTTTTACCAGGCGAGTATGCTTCTACAGAGGGTTTCAACATTGCAAGTGATAGCGCAGCATTTGTTCGCGCGTCATACCAACAAGGCGCAATAATTCCAAAATTCAAAAGTTGCTTTCTGTATGAAAAATTGACGTTCGAAGTATATCTGTGATCAGGAACATAGCAACACTACGGTAGTCGCTGGACCATTTTTCAAGCCACAGATCAGTCGTTGGAATTCTTTCGGCAGCTAATCAAACACTCGGTACAAATTTAGGGCTGCGTTTTGCATCAAAAATTGACGGCTAAATAGCTACATTCGTTAGGAGAACATGACTCGCGAAAAGGTCTTTCGTATATTTTCAACGTTCCGAAATTGATCATCAATCTTGATAGAGGTAAAACTACGAAAAGGTTCCGGTTTGCATCAAAAATCGACGTCCAAATGGTTATATTCGATAGGAGAACATGACTACGCGAGAGGTTCTAATCCACGTTATAGTAATTTCTAGCGCAAGACAAACTATACGCTGACAGTGTTTTAAAACTGTGTCCGAAAGTCGACACTCAGATGGTAATAATTACTAGGCACATATGTATCGTTAAGAGATCACCTGCGCGTTGATATTCAGGCCGCGACCTCATTTTTTCGTACTAATTGTTTCAAAGGTCCCAGTTTATGCATCAAAATTGGTACTAAAATGATTACACGTATTGGGAGAATATAACGTATCGAGCGGTTCGTAGTAGGATCTTTGAATGCTTTTCTCACAAGGTCCCAGTTTGCGCACCAAAATTGGTACACAAATGGTTATTTGTGTTAGGCGAGTAGAATATACAGAGAGGTTCGATAGAACTCGCGAACGGAAAAACGTATACGGTAACATAACCGTGTGGTAAAGTGCCCAGTTTGTATTAAAAATCGCATCTAAACGGTAATAAATGTCAGGCGAACAGAACCACGTAGGTGATCGATTGTAAACATCTTTCGGCGAAATATTCTTTTTCAGCTGGTTCAAGGCTCTGAAAGAAAAAAAGGTTCGGTTTCTATGAAAAATTGACGCCGAATTCGCTATTTTTACCAGGCGAGTAGAATATAGTTGGAGATCGTGTAGTATGACGGTGAACTGCGCTTGTACTTCGGTTAGCTCGGTGAACGTTGTGATATCGTCAATTTCCCATAGAATTCAGCAGTGGATAAAAGACAGAGAATGCCCGACGAAGCGGCGAGGATACTGTGTACGTCTACGTACTACGTACTAATTATTGTAATTTTTTCAGAGTGTTGAATGGTGGACTTCGAAATAGGAAGATAGATGATTGAGAATCGACACTGTCATCAAAGCTCAAAGCTTCCAGTACTTTATGCTTTAGTCTATATGGTCATTGATCAATGTACCTACTGAATAGCTCTGCTCGGTCGTTCTTTCATGGATTGATTGTTCAGTTGGTAAGTTTTAGTCCGGCATATGACAATAGGAGTAATTGCACCCCCCCCCCGCCGATCCTCCGGGACAACTTTTTTCTTAAAGGGGACATCCTAAGGAGCATTTTAAAGCAAACTTGCCAAAAAAAAAGTTGGCCGTACTTACAAAATGGTGGCCATTTTGATTGACAGGTCCGCCGGAATCGCAGATTTTGCGTTTTAACATAGGACTTGCACGAACTTTTTCAAACTTTACAAAGGTAGATCGAAAGATCATACAAAAATTCATCACCTGTCAAAATTTCAAGTACTAAAGTGCATTTTTCGATTTTTGGTGAATTTTTGAAAATCGAATTTAGGTCAAAAATGGGGGAAAAAATTAAAATTTTACCAAATTGACCAAGAAAGCTGAAATTTGGGATATACTCTATTTTCGACATGCCAAATCGATTGGAAACGGTTTCAACCCATTTTGAGCAGTTCTGGAGCCTCCAGCAGATTTTTGAAACTCGAAATTCCCACAAAATTCCATCAAATTGGAGTTGTAAAGCTAAAATTTATTCTAAAAACTAATTTCAATACGCTACGAAGTACTGCAGGTGAATTTCAAGTCGTTTTGGATCCTCCAGCAACTTTTTGAAAATTACTGGAGCCTCCAGTAGATTTTTGAAACATGAAATTTTCCCAAAATTTCATCAAACTAAGATGGAGAGTCGAAATTCTTTCTGCAAACTAATTTCAATACGCCACGAAGTTGATTGCTGGTGAATTTCAAGTCGTTTTGGAGCCTCCAGCAACTTTTTGAAAGGTTGTATGACGTTTTTTTGTAAAATTGAAATTACCTAAAAGTAGCTGGAAGCTTCAAAATCATTTGAAACCACCATGTAGTCTGCGAAGTAAATTTCAGATTGCCAACTCTATTTGATAAATTAATGTTGGGGAAATTTGAAGTTTCAAAAATCTATTGGAGGCTCCAGTAATTTTCAAAAAAATCACTGGAGGCCCTAAAATGACTTGAACCCACCTGAAGTCGTCTTCAGAGGGTGTTAAAATTGGACTGTAGAGTAAATTTCAGCTTTCCATCTCCATTTGATGAAATTTTGTGAAAATTTAAACTTTCAAAAATCTGCTGGAGGCTCCAGTAATATTCACAAAAAGTCGCTGGAGGCCCTAAAATTACTTGAACCCACCTGAAGTCGTCTTCAAGGGTGTTAAAATTGGAGTGTAGAATAGATTTCAGCTTTCCATCTCCATTTGATGAAATTTTGAGGAAATTTTAAGTTCCAAAAATCTGCTGGAGGCTCCAGTAATTTTCAAAAAGTCGCTGGAGGATCCAAAACGACTTGAAATTCACCTGCAGTACTTCGTAGCGTATTGAAATCAGTTTTTAGAATAAATTTTAGCTTTACAACTCCAATTTGATGGAATTTTGTGGGAATTTCGAGTTTCAAAAATCTGCTGGAGGCTCCAGAACTGCTCAAAACGGGTTGAAACCGTTTTCAATAGATTTGGCATGTCGAAAATAGGGTATATCCCAAATTTCAGCTTTCTTGGTCAATTTGGTAACATTTTAATTTTTTCCCCCATTTTTGACCTAAATTCGATTTTCCTTTTACCATTAATATTAATATCTTCAGATTTAATTTTTCCACGATTAAATAATTTTAGATTTTGATTATTAGTACCTTCACTTATTTTAATAATATTAAATATAATATTATCAAATAATATTAATACAGGTCTCTTTACCCACCTTTAATTAATCAAAATTTCATTACACTAAACTTTATTATTTTTATTCCTGATATTCATATTATTTTATTAAAAAAAGTATTAAAAAGAATATTACGTTTAATGTGAATTATGATTAAAAGAAAAATTAATGAAGTTAAATTTCTATGTGTTAATCGTATTGGTCATCCAAAATTAATATTATAATAAATAAAAAATGAACTTATTGAAATTTTGACAGGTGATAAATTTTTGTATGATCTTTCGATCTACCTTTGTAAAGTTTGAAAAAGTTCGTGCAAGTCCTATGTTAAAACGCAAAATCTGCGATTCCGGCGGACCTGTCAATCAAAATGGCCGCCATTTTGTAAGTAAGGCCAACTTTTTTTTTGGCAAGTTTGCTTTAAAATGTTCCTTAGGATGTCCCCTTTAAGAAAAAAGTTGTCCCGGAGGATCGGCGGGGGGTGCAATTACTCCTATTGTCATATGCCGGACTATTTGGGTTTTCAAGCACATCTTTGAAAATTAAAAAAAAATAATAATATTGTTGCAATGCAATATTTTATTTATTAGAAAAATATTATCAATGTTACTGTGGCATTATCTACCTGAGATTGATTCCACGTAAAATGACGAAAAATACTCGTATGGAATCAAAACAAAATCAGCTTACCTACTAAGTAAAGCATCGATAATCAATAAACCGGCATCAATATGTACTACAAACTAAATTTAAAAAAAAAAGTCCAAGAATGAAACAATAAGTTAATGCTAATTTTAATATTAAATAGGCCTATTCGAGTTTATAAATAATTCTTCCATTCCTTTAAATTGTCAATCCATCTGAGATTACCTTAGGCTTTTTTGAACAAGAAAGCAGTCTGCAGAAAATATAATACGATAAATTGATGAAAAATTATCTCTCAATCATTGTTATATTAATAAATCAAGTAAAATTGAACCTTACGTTTTGACCATATTTTATAATACAGTTTCTGATGACTTTCCCGAGGACACATTTTTCAGTAGTAGATGCTTTGTCAGCTGCGTAAAACAAAATTACCATCAATTGATAGGTACAGATTCTCGTTTTTATTTTTTTTCTTCGATAAAATTTAATGAATTGAATCGTTTTGATATTTACCATCAGTTTGACATTTTTTAATGACTTCTTTAGCTTTGGTCAAATGCTCCTTATCTTTTTCGAATCTCAATTCGGCCAATTTTTCTGCAGCTACAGCGTCCACTTTGCCATTTTTATTAATCTGGTAAAAAAAAGTGCATTGAGATTAAAAATAAATTTTACAAGAAAAAAATTATTCAGTAAAGTTATTAGTAAATAGGTAGCTGAATAAAAAATCTGTGCTTACCAGTCCAAACTTTTTGTAGATGCATTCTAGCAAACACTGAAAAAAAATGAATTTTTTATTAATTAAAAATTGTATTACCTTCTTGAGCAAAATTGTATTATAGGCATGGATAATTTACTTTTTGAGCTTCGTTGGCAGGTACTTCAGCTTTGGCCAAGATACCATAATCAGCTGAAAATACAAAATGGGGTATCAATATTTTCCATCTTAAATTTCATTTGTGATTAATGGATCGGTGAGTTGGTTTGAAGAAATTATTTATTGTGAAAATTAAGGGCAAAAACGACTTGGTCCTCGCTTTGTTAAAATATCAACACACTAATAACTTTCTTGAAAACCAGTCAATTAGTCTTCAAAAATTCAAACATTCCAAAATTTCATGATGAATTAATAAACAGTTGTAAACTCACCATCGCTAGTTTTCAGTTCTTTTTTACATTCATCAGAAAATTGTTTCTTCTTCTGTACAACCGCATTATCATTGGCCTAAATCACAAGCAATATGAAAGCTTTTTTTTCTTAAGAACAGAAATTTGATTTAATTTTTAAAAAAAAGTGACGATTGAACTCACCAAAACCATTGACATTACCAACGTCCATACAAAAAAGCACGCGATTACCTTCATCTTGAATTTCTTAGATTGAAAAATGATCAAGATCACCAACGACTCTGTTCGAATAACTAACTACCGAGAACAAAATCACATCTGCGACATATTCTATGTATTATAATTATTGATAGGTGAGTTAAGTACCTACTAAATAGATACTGAGTTCTAAGAACTATGAAACCGGTCCAAAAGGTTACAATGTGTCGCATATCTAGTGACGTATTTGCCTAACGTTGTATTAAAGTGGTGGTAATTTCATGGAAAAATTTTATTTTTGGAAATGGAAAAAAAAACTCGGCGCGTGATTATATCCGAATGAAGAGCAACCTGATTTACATAGTTCACATTTTTTTTCAATTTAGTTTTCTCGAACTTACAAGGATGTGTCGATAGGCATGCTTACTAGCTTACCTACATACCTAGACCTACCCAATTTTATTATAATGTTATTATGTTTGTTTTAAACTTGACTTTGAAACAAAATTTACCTATACCATTTGAGAGAGAGAGACTTGTCATCACGTGATTATCGAATGTATGAAATGTACTTGACGTATTCGCATGGAAAACTATGCATGATTTTGTAAAAGTTCTTGATTGATGCATAAAAACATGAAATTAAACTGCAGAAATTGTAGCAAGTGTGATTGGAATTTTTTTAAATTACAAATTTTAACTCGTGCATGGAATAAGTAGGTACCTATCTTATTTGATATAATTTTCTCATTTATCATCTTTCTTTAATGATTTTTTCTCCGCATTCATTATCATTTAACGTTTTTCTCTTCAATTTGTTAGTCTCAATCTCAAGCTCTCAACCTCTTCTTAGTTAATGTTACCTATCTAAATACAGTGGAAATCGCTTACAACGAGGTTCAAGGGACTGGACATTTTGCTCGTTGTATCCGGTCTCTCGTATACTAAAAGGTTTTGCTTTTGCATTTATAACGAGTATCTTGTAATAACTGGATATAAAGAGCTTCTTGTTATAAATGATGCTCGTAACACATGTAGCAAAAAAATTTGCCAATTTTACTACTACAGGGTGTTCCAGAATAACCTTTCACATTTGTTTTTCTTATTACTCTGAGAGAAAAATGTTTACAAAAATTCTTTTACAACCAAAATGAAGTAGAAACATGCCGTTTTTAGACCATATATTTGAGTTTCCATTAAAAATAAAGTTTTAAAAATTTTTCCATCGAGATATTTTCCATCATTTTTGACACATTCAACCAAACATTTTTTCGAATTATTGAACACTTCTCTTCCAATCAGTCTCAACTCACGATTAATATCACCTAGAAGATGTTTTAGAGTCCTAGATTCATCCTGATACACTTTTAACTTGAGGTAACTCCATAAAAAAAATCATAGGCGGAAAAATCAGGGGATCGAGGTAGCCATTAAATTTCTGTGTTCAACGAAATTATTCAATGACCGAAGTGCTCACGCGCTAAACATATTGTGTTGGTCTCTGAATGATAGGTAGCTCCAACATGTTGTAACCAAGTAAGTAACTATACATACACTATATAATCGTCTGCCTTTCAGTTCAGGAACAAGAAACTCGTTCAACATTTTGCCTTACCCCTCACCGTTACTGTTTCATTAAACACACATGGTCCCACTACACCAAACTTAGCCACGCCCAACCAAACAGTCAACTTGGCGGAGTGTAGAGGTTTCTCGAGTATTATCAACTGATTCTCTGTACACTTGAAGCGCACATTCTGTATATTCACTTCACTGTTTAGTTAAAAATGAGCTTTGTTACTGATGAGTAAAGTAAAGGGGTCCGGGAGTCTTTATTTTTAAAAAAGGACCTCACAGTAAAAGTACACTGTGCAGCCATCTACTTCTCCAGGGCAAAAAATAACTATTGAAACATAATTCGGCATGCTTTGGCTACCTAGAACCGCCTTTACCATTCCCCTAGCTCCTCTTGAACACAGATCAGTGGTTACCAAAATGTGAAAGGTTATTCTGGAACACCCTGTATTTTTGACTTGTCAAATTGATTGGAAATAGTTTCGAATCGTTTTGAGCAGTTCTAGAGCCTCCAGCAGTTTTTTAGAAAGTTTTGTTCTTCAAAAAATGCCACAAAATCTGTCTGAATTTCAAAATTTTACCAAATTAACATATTATGAAGCTGAAATTAGGGATTTAAAGAATGTTTTCTGCATGAACTCTCGTTATAAGGGAAAGAAAAAACAATAAAACGAACCAAATTTCAAAAATTTCAGCTCGTACTATCCGGATTCCTCGTTATAAATGAGCTCGTTCTAACAGGTACCATATTGTACATGTTTAAATGGCGTTGTGCTCGAGACCGAGCATTTTGCTCATTGTATCCGAAATCTTGTACCAACCGATCTCATTATAAGCGATTTCCACTGTATATAATAATTTATTGACCTAATTGTGGAAAAATGATGGAAGATTTTTTTTAATTTTTAAAACACTATTAATTTTCGTATTTTTAAAAGAAAATTCTATTCTCAACTGCGATTTTCGAAATTTACAACTTCATTGTATAAGGTAAACTACCAGTTATGGACCCCTTTTTTACGATTAATCACCAAGACATCATTTATGACATTATGACCCAATTTTGATATATATATTTTTTTATAATAATCCTTGAAGCTTCCTTTTCACTTCAAGGTGTTCAGTTTTGAAAAAAAGTAATTTTCATTTCCCTAATTCCTATTTGAAATAAGGTCTAAAAAAAGACAGTTTTTGAGGAGGTACCAATTACAAATCATGCAAATATGAACGGAAGCGTTTAATTTTTTTTCACTCTGAGGTCCCTGAGACCAGTTATATAGTACCCCGAGAACCACATTAGAAAATTTTCATCATCAAAGTTCACAAATGAGGAGCTGGATATCAAAACGCCGTAAGCCCATTTTGCAAAATTTTCAGAAATGAGGAAAAACTGTGGGGGGTCGGGGGGAGTCGAAGGGGGTCAAATGTGGTATCAGAGGAAAGGGGAAGTCACCATCGTGAAGTGTGCGCAAAGTTGGCAAAAACTTCAAAATTGGCATATGGGGTAAGAATAAGATTCGAGACAAGTCCGCAAGAAAAATATGTAGGGGGCTTGCTCGGCGCCTCAATACTGGTACGGGCCAGAGGTTGGTGCGTATGGACCTCCGAGTCGACAGAGCTCGGACTGCCCTTGTGGTCGAAAGGCGAGGTTAGGGTAGAAATCCGTGCGCCGTCTACTTGCTTACTGCTTCCCGGCGGTACACGTGCTGACCAGGGTTTTTACAGGATCGGCTTATCAAATGGGATGTAGGCTGGCGCCGCGCCTTTCAGGCGGTCTGTTATCACTTTGTGCGAGTGTTACTTTTATTCCTACGCTGACTTCAGCGTGTTGTAAATTTTACACTTGAAGGGCTAATTGTGAAAGTCCCCTTAGTCAGAAGCAATTTTTGTACAAATCAATGAAAACGTTGTTGTCCTACTTCAATGGTAATAAGACAAATGACGAGCAAAATTGCCCATCATTCACGTTCACGTTGTTTTACGATGATTGAACCCCCCTCCCCTCCCCCAGTTACTTTTTATGTATGTCCTGTTGATGTTGTATCATTTCTGTTTGTGTGTTTTTTTGTTGAAAATTTGTATCACATGTTATCATTATTCGTGTACTTTTGTAATGACCAATCATGGTTTTTCACAGTCGAGCGGCTGGCAGTGTTTTTTTACTCCAGATTGGTCAACGTGTTGTAGAATTATGAATTAAGTCTGTATTGATTTTTTTGCCGTTAAATTTAAAACGATTTTCGTTTTGTGTTGTTTTATTTCATTTCGAGTTTCGAATCTTGACAAATTCCTAAGGTCCATTTTATATTTTGGGACCCCCCCCTCTCAGAAGCCCTTTTTACAGTTAACGCCGAAATAATATCAAATTTGTTCTCAGGAGCTTCAAAAACGTTCATTTTGATGGTCCTCGAACCATTTTTGGAGTTCTGCACCTCCTTCTCTTGAGTCCCATTTGGGCTTGAGGCTAAAATATATGTATTACCAAAATCGTGATCAGCGGTTCGAAAATATATCTTTTAATACCTCGTATGATTGAGTGAGCTCATTTTGGGGGGCAAGGGATGAGCCTCCGCGAATGCTTTTTTAGTGTGCGTAGCACACTATTGGTTTCGCTTTGAGAAATTGAAATTTCAATTGCAATGAATGTTCTCTTAAGCTATCCAACCGTTTTTTGTACCTATTGGACACCATTTGAGAATCATTAAGGCGGAGGGTATAGATTTATTTTCATTCAATTCGGATGGGTAATTGCTGAGTAATTGCAATTTTAGTTCATTATTTTAATGCATTAAATCCTAAAAAAGGGAAAAGGGGACTTGTAGAACACCTGCCGCTCATTGTACCCTGCTATACCCCCAGTCTATTCCATCACCAGCTGTGTTTCATTGTACCCTGTTACACCCCCGGTCTATTAGCTGTAAATTCCAAGTGGGAGTGGTTTGGTGGGGCGTTTACCAAACAAATATATTATTTTAATGCCCTAACCCTCGTAGTGAATTGGTGGCTGAGTGGATAGGGCATGTAGGTAGGAATAGGAAATTCAGGGACCCAGGTTCGAATCCCCGTGAGGTAAGTAGGTAGGTGACAGATTTTTCGTAGGAAAATTGGATAGGTAAATGCTTTGGAGTTACTACCTATGTAGTACATGATAATGGGGCAAAAATAATGCTGAAATTGAGTTTATGAATTATGATATCATTTGCTAACTAAAGATTCATTTCATTAATTTTTTGTCTACCTATAGCCATAAGTAAAGTAAGAATTACCTTGACATAAATAATTTTTAACTTTTTACTTATAATTTAAAAATTACTTCAAAATGAGTAATTAAACCAATTTTTGTACGATTGAAACATGAAATTTTTATTATCATGATTTAGTAAAAATTATTAAAACAAAATGATTTTTACTATTGGTACCTATAGCAAAATTTATTAAAATTATAATTTTTACTATACGATTACAGTAAACATTATTGAATGGGATCTGGTACTTAATTGTGCTAAATACCAGTATTACCTAAGTTAAATTTTTTTGTAAAAATTACCCATATTTTTTTCGTGTAATTTAGAGGCAATTCAAATTCTTAACATATTTTATAAGATTTAATTCTTAATTTAGAATAAAAAGCAAGTTCTGAAAGTTGGTTTGAAAATTTATAAATTTGAAGACAATGGAAATTCTAAAAAAAATAATATGAAAATTTGTATTTAGAGACGCTGAGAATTCCAAAAATTGATTAAAAGTTCTGTAAGTTGCAGATAATGTGAACTTGAAAATTATATGAAATAAGTATTGTAATATTTATGAACAAGATGAGAATTCTGAAAAATTGGAGGCAATGTAAATTCCAAAAATTGAGTAAACGTTTTACAATTTGTGGACAACATGAACTTGAAAATTGAATTTGAAATTTTTTAATTTAAAGACAATAAGAATTCTGAAAAATTATTCAAAATTTGACTATTTAGAGGCAATGTGAATTCTAAAAATTGATTGCAAATTTCCTAACTCAGCAGCAATGCAAAATTCTGAAAATTTATTGAAAACTTTATGAAATTGTAGCGATGGGGAATTCGGGAAATTGATTTGAAATTTTGTAAATTTTAAAACAATGCAAACTATGAAAAACAACTAGAAATTTCTCAATTTAGAAGCAATACAAGCTTATAAATTATTCTGAAATACCTATTGTAATTTGGAAAATATGAAAACACTGAAAAACAATTATTATTTTGAAGCAGTGAGAGTTTCAAAAATTCTCATTACTGTGACATGGTTGATTCACTTATGCACTACCTAGATGTAATAACGGTTATAGCTGTAGAAAAGCAACACCTCCTATAATAAAAGGCCTGGGCGCTGGTTTCGTGACGTCACGACTGTAGGCCGACCAATGTACTACAGTACAATACGTTTAGTATACAAATTCAAACATTTTAAATGAAAATACCACTAAAATTATGATTTTATTTCGATTACCATAATTTTTTGTACACTAGACATTAAAAATATTTAAAAAGTATCCTAAATATCACAGAACGGAGTATTTCAGTGGGTAACATACTGGTATAATCATCAAGATCTAAAAACAAGATCACTGATGTGAAAAAACAAACATATCTTTCGTGATATAAAACTAAAAAACTATTCACAGCTTAAAAATATACAGAATATTTGGTAAACATACTCGATAAATATTTTCGAACTCATCTTCCTGTGTAATCCATTGCATTTGTAAGTTATAAAAACATCCATCAGAATCAACATCTTGAATACTTCATCAAATGTGAGCTACAATTTCATATCTTCGGATCATAAATTCATAAGAAATGATGATTATTCACCTGAAAGAAATGCCAATGAAGATCAATTAATGCAAAATACTTAATAACACCAAAAAACATCATATTTTCATCACTATTGACTGTAGTGTAGTGTTCTCAAAGTTTCATGAAACATGTTATCAACTACAAGAACATTCTGAAAAATATGATTATATATCAAAACAAAATTCTTCCAAAAAAGGTAAATTAACCCTTTTGATTTAAAATTCCATAACCAACGAAACAAAACCTTATGAAATAATTACATATTATTTCAGCTGAAATTCATTTGCAAACCTGAAGAAATTACTTTTTGTACGTGATGAATGAGTGTGGGAAATTGTTTATACTTTGGAGTGATTATTTTAAATAATATGAGTGGTAATGAACACTTACTTGGATATTATATTCCATTTGGTCTATGTTTTCATCATTCTCTGTAGGAAATTCAACCATTTGAATTTAGATAGATATTCAAAGCTCCGGAGGTAGAAATCAGATCATTGGTATTTTCTGTCAGCATAATTATCTCGAAAACAAACCCACAGCACTTGAGTGACACAATTCACGAGTTAAATAACACGATGTAGTGTGAATATGAAGCCATTTTTTAAAAATTAAATCATAATTCGCGAAATTTTATTCAGTAATGTGAAACGTTTATCATCCAAAAATCAATCACTGGTTCTTTCATATTTTCAGTGTAATTTACGTTCACAACAGACGCACAACACTCCACTGGGATACTTTACTAGTAAAATAACACAATATTCAACAAAATTGATGAACAATTTTTTCTAAATTAACCCATAATTTGCTAAATTTTCATTAAAATTAAACAAATTTTATATGACAATCAATACATTTCAAATGAATTGAATGATAACCGTTGGCCTACGGTACAGTGTGACCACATCGTGTTTTCCAACAGCGCCCAGGCCTTTTATTATAGGAGGTGTTGAGAAAAGGCAGCTAGCTACGCACACTTTGCAGCTAAGCTTTGCTTAGCTGTCTAGTTTAAGAACTGTGAATAAATTTTCTTGATAAGCTGGCACCCCCTGGAAACAGTAGTTCAACTACTGGCCAATCATCCCATCACCGGTCGATCATGCACCCTACACCCAGGTTAAAACGGCCCTTCTCAGGGCCTCCGACGAGTACACCTCCCTTAAGGATCAAGAGGGCCTGTCAGGGCCAAAGGAAGTTATACTAGCTGAAATGGTCAAGAACCTGAACATAGACGTGATCGCAATTCAACTGACGGACACTTATTTGAGTGTGAATTATCAGGAAAAATCGATCCTGGAAAATTAAATGGGATACTTGATGATGAAGCAGTTAGATTCCTGGAGTACTGGCAGGAGAAGGGTATATAGATTTAGATGTAGATTAAGATTTAGATCGAGTTTTTCATGTTAATTTAGGCATGTTGACCGGATACAATAAAAAAAAGCTCATTTTGAAATGTTACAACCCCCCCCCTGCTTAGCTCTTATCGACTTGAGCTCCAAAATAATATGAAATTTGAGTTCAGGAGCTTCAAAAATGTATATTTTGATGAGTAACAGGATATTTAGGCCCATTTTTGAGTTTTGAACCTCGCCCCACTTGAACCTCTTATGGGTTTGGGGCTAAAATACATGATGAGTAAGCTCATTTTGAAATTTTACACCCTGTCCTCCTCAAAGCCCTTATCGACTTTAGCGCCAAAATAATGTCAAATTTGAGTTCAGGAGCCTCAAAAACGTGTATTATTTTAATGTGTAATATGATATTTAGGCCCATTTTTGAGTTTTGAACCTCCCCCTTTCACGCCCCTTTTGGATTTGGGGTTGAAATATCACCAAGATTGTGATCAGCGGGTTCAAAAACACATAATTTGGTACCTCAATTTGGTACCTCACACGATGAGCAAGCTCATTTTGAAATTTTGCATCCTGCCCTCCTCGAAGGCTCGAAGCCCCTATCGACTTGAGCGCCAAAATAATGTCAAATTCGAGTTCGGGAGGTTCAAAAACATATATTTCGACATGTCACATGATGACATTGCACTAATTTTCAAACTCACCACCCCCCTACCTACCTGTTGAAGCATATTTCTTCAAATTGTCTCACTTACAAAAATGCCAAAATTCGAACATGACTGCAAATCAAAAAAACTATCTTCAAACTGTAGGCATGGTAAGTAATAAAATACAAGATTTTACTCAATAGGCAACTTGAATAATTGATCGAAGCCAAAACACGGCAATTTTTCGTTCATAATGAATGCCCCTGCGAAAATAATTTATAGGCAACTCAAATAACACGACCAATGGAAAGGTCTGAGCATTGTGCTGCATGGAGACATTCACATTATTTTTTGATATTTCACAGACACACAGCGCCATCTATCGGAATAAAACAGAACCAAAAATCAAGGTTGAAAAAGTGATGGAATGAGAGTTAGATATGCGCGTGGCGCTATCTATCGGAATATCAAGGTACTACGTTGAATTCCAGCAATAGATGAAATGGGTTTCCAAGTATTCTTTGCGAAGTAGTTCCATAACATTCCAATAGATAGCGCCACGCGCATATCTAGCTCTTCTTTCCTCATTTTTACAATGTAGTTTTTAAAAACAGGACAAAAGTTCCGTTTTATTCCGATAGATGGCGCTGTATGCCCGTGTGATTGGTTTCGAACTGTTTCGAAAAATCGCATTTCAAGAGCTAGATATGCGCGTGGCGCTATCTATCAAAATATTACTGAACTACATGAAATTCCAGGGTTGTAGAAGCTTTTTCCAATCATAGTTTCCTAATATTCCGAGAGATAGTGCCACGCGCATATTATCTAGCTCTCATTTCCTCACTTTCTCAACCTCTATCATTAAAAATAGAACAAAGGTTCTCTTCTTTCCCAATAGATGGCGCTACTCGCTGAATTGCTCATTTTTGACTTGAGTTGCATACCCGTATTTTTGCAGGAGTTTTTTTCATTTTTTGACGTAAGTCTCGCACGAAGAGTTGCATATTAATTCTTCGAAGGCGAAAAATTTATTTGAAGGGGTTGTCAATGTGAGGAATCCATCAACGATATTTTTTACAGCCTTGGAACTTGGATGAATATTTTTAATGAAGAAATCATTTCTTTTATCCCATTTTGAATGGAAAATGAGCCAACGAGGGGCCAAATTAAGAGGGTTTTCTGTACGAGGACTTCATTGGCGATATTATTTCCAATGTTTGAGCAAGTTATCGCCTCATATTCCCCCCTGGAATTCTACCAATAATTCAATTAACGCAATTTTCTCAGAAATAACACATATATTATATTTAAAATCGTTTTTACACACTTCGACATATAAAACATTCACACGACGAACGCACAATAAACACGAAAATTGTTTTCATTATATTATATAAAACCTTTATACACAATTTTTTTTGTTAATCTATAGAAATATTAATAATAACACCTATAAATACTACTTAAATTGAGCTTTTTGTTTTATGACTAATCGTATTTAAAACATATCACTCTCTTGTTTTCTGATTCTGTATCAAAAATGTATAGTATTGTCAGCGATAGAAACGAAAAAAAAAAGAAAAAAAACAATTAAAGAACATCCAGTATCAACGGTAACGTATTTTGCGGGGTTTTGTTTTTTTTTTTTAATTTCAAAATTCGTGTATCGAGAAAAAAGCCATAAAGCTAAAACACTGATTTAATTACATTTTTATATACACGAGGAGGAGAAGAAGAAGAAAAAGAAATAATAGTACGTGGAAAAAGAGAGCGAAACTTCGAGAAAATTTGCTGTACACAGATTCCTAATTGAGGGCAGGGGGACAGAGGGCACAGAGGTGATAGAAAAAAACACAACAACGTCGTGACCAGCGCACGATACACATAAAAAAATACTGCACGGCCAAAGAAACGAAAATCTTAAAATTTTGAAAGTTCGATAGAATCAGTTCTTTTTGAATATGTACTAACATATTCCTTAATACTGGCATCGTCAGACAGAGAGAACTGATTCAAAGTACAGCTAGAAAAAAAAAATCATAAAAAAAAGAACGAAAACAAAACCTAAAAACCTAAACAATAACTTAAACATAGGGCGAAAAAAAAAAACATAAACAGGAATATGGCACTGAAAATCCAATCGCGTCGAAACGAAAAAAAAATCTTAAAAAACAAGCGTAATTAATACATTTTTTAACATAATACCATTAGAAAAAAAAATAAAACGCGATAGCGTAAAAAAAAAGAAAACGAAAAAACGCAAATGAACAGAGAAAAAAACAACACTTAGGAATTAATTTGTACTTTAAGTGATCCAATGTCATTTGCCGAGCTTTTCTTTTTTTTTTTCATCTTTAAATAAATGCATAATGAACACTACCGAGAGAATCTCGGTATAAAACAAAAAAAAAAGAAAAAATAGCGAAAATATAAAAATAAATGCTTAATTGGTAATATTTTTTGTACTATTGTGTGCTATGTTATTTATTTATTCATCTATGACTCAGCTATGGCATATTGACAACTTTGACTATTTCCAAAAAAAGAAAGAAAGAAAGAAAGAAAGAAAAGTAAAAAAAGGGAAGAAAAAAAGCGCGCGAAAATCGTAAACAAAATAAAATAATACAATAATATCGTAAAAATAAGACTCAGAAAATTTGTACTATAAAGTTTAACCATTTGAAAGTCCTCTTAACACGGGATTATGTATAAGTACTATGAAACAAAAAAAAATCATAATAATAAGAGAGAGCAGACTCTCTCGCATATCGTCAGCGAGACCCTTACACATATAAAGAGGTAGTTTGTAAAATGGAATGAAAAATACGGTACAAAAGATAATCAAGGACATAGCCGAAAAAAAACCTCACTTATTGTCACTGAAATATTATAGAAAACAATGAATACTATTACAACATATCTAGATAAACGCGTGGTGGTGAAATGAAAATGAAAAAAAGACCAGGTAAGAAGGGTGAGAAGATGAGAAACAGGAGGAGGAGTAGGAGGAGGAAAAACTACAGTAACTAAATAAATAACACAAAAAAGAACAAAAAATAATACACGGATATTAATCATATTGGTATCTGTAGGTTACTCGTTATCTACATTTGGAAGTAACTGAAATTTGTACTATTTAAGTAATATATATTTTATAATGACGAAAAATAATAAAACTAAAATAACAAAAAGAAAATCAAAAAAAAAGAAAAACAACGCTAAATCAACGTGGGATAAACGAAAAAAATAAGTACTAAGTAAATGCACACATGTGTAACGAAAATTTGTACTGCGTTCGTTATTTTTTTTTCTCATTAATCGATCAGGTTTTTTTTTCTTTGTCGTAATAAAAATAATATGGTAAAAAAAAAATCATAAATAGAGAGATAGAAATTACAAATATGAGAATTTTCAGTCTAACATTACAATTTGTTCTTTATTTATTATTAATTATAATAATATTATAGATCCTATATAATGCCTCAAAAAGTTCGTTGCTATAACAGAATAAAACACTTCGTATATAAATAAAACCTAATTATGGTATTACAAAAAAAAAAAGAAACGAAAAAAAAAAACACGTATAAATCATAAACGATAAAAATTTTTTTACATGCGTTTTTAAACAAAAAAAAAAAAGGAAATTAACATAAAATCAACAACATCACAGTATCATTTTATAAAATTACAATTATACGAGTACATATTTTTATAATACAAACATCAAACAGATCTAAATTTTTCTTCAGTATAGACGCTAAATCGCGAGTAAAAAAAAATAATATTTATACTGAAATGGCACTCTGAGAATTGAGAATTATAGAAAATAATAATAAATGGGGCGATGGCGGTGAAGTTCGACTTAATTAATTAATAAACGTGTAACGAAGATTTTTATATAGAGTATGTATGTATAATAATTGCGTAATACGAGTATGTAGTATACCTAATAATGATTCGATTTCGTATACGATTTGTATGTATACATTATAAAGAGAATAAGGTACTATCAATTAGAAAATCCGTTCGTAATACCGAGTTGATTTGTGTGTAGAATTATCTTGGTCTTAAGTAGAGAGGATACGAGATGATTTTGCTCTTCAGACTTCTGATTTGTAAAAGAGTTGGAATTTTGGATTTTCAGAGACAAGATGGAAATATTTTTTCCATTAAAAAAAAAAAAAGAGAAAAACTTCATTTTTGAAGAAAGAGTAAAAATCTCATTTTTGAGGAGAAAATGAACACTTCATTCCAAAAGTTTTGAAGGAAAACTGAAAACTTCAATTATTAATTTTCGAGAAAAATTGATAACTCATTCATTTAAAAAAAGAAATATTTTCATTTTCGAAAAGAAAAATTAAAACTTTATTTTTGAATTTTAGAAGAGAAATTAAGAACCATTTTTAGAATAGGAAATGCAATCTTAATTTTTGAAAAAAAAATAATAAAAACTTTGTCTCAAAGAGAGCATAAAAACTTCACTTTAGAATTTTTTAGAAGAAACTAGAGAACTGAATTTTTGAATTTTTTGAGAAAAACTGAAATTTGAAACTTCATTTTTGAAGAGAAAATGAACTCTTCATCTCAAACTTCAGTTTTTTATTTTTGGTAAAAACTGATAACTTCATTTTTATTTAGAAGAAAAAAGTAAAAAATCATTTTTTAATTTTTGTGGAAAAAATTCAAATTCTATTTTTGAAGATAAATTTGTCTTCTCTTCAAACATTATTTTTAAAATATAAAATGCAATAAATGCAATTCATTTTCTTTAAAAAAAAAAAAAAAAAACTCTTCAAGAGAGGATGAAAACTTCACTTCTGAATATTTCAGAAAAATAAATTCAAGAAACTTCATTTTTAAAGGTTGAATCAAAAACTTCATTTTTGATTTTTTAGGAGAAAAATGAAAAACTTCATTCTTGATCTTGAATTCTTGAGGAAAAATCAAAAACTTCAATTCTCAATTTTCGAGAAAACTAAAAATTTTTCAAATTTTTTTCAATTTGATTTTTGAATTAAAAAAAATACTAACTTCATATTTGAAGAGAAAATAGAAACTTCATATTCAAATTTCAGAAGAGAAAACGAAAACTCTTCGGAAAATGCAGTTTTCCCTCCAGAAGTTCAAAGTTCATCATAAACAAGAATATGAGATGGAACTCAATTTTTAAATTTTTTTGCACAGTGAAAAATTTATTTCTGAATTCTCGAGAGAACAAATAAAACGTCTTTATTTTTGCATTTTAGACGAGAAATTCAAAATTTCATCTTTAAAGACAGAATGCAACGAAGCTTTATTTGTGAATTTTCATGGAGAAATTGAACATTTTATTTCTGAAGAAAGAATATGAATTTCATTTTTGAGAAGAATTTGAAAACTTCAACTATTTATTTTTTTGAAGATCAAATAAAAACTGTTTTACAGTTTTGATTCATTTTTGAAGCAGAAAAAAATTTTGAAATTTCATTTTAGGATATAAAATAGGTACTATCTTTATCTTCGAAGGGAAAATGGAAATTTCATTGAGAAAACTTTTCTGAAACATGAAAAATTTCTCCAACTTTTTTTTTGAAAATCAAAGTATCAAATTTTTTTGATGTAAACCGAATTCCTTTCAAAGAAAAAATTTGTGGAAAATTTTAATTTGAAAAAAAAAATCATTTTCGACCTCAGTTTTTATTGAAATTATTTTTTGAAAAAATTTCTTTTCTGAAGGAAACTTTTTTCCACTCTTTTTCGGGCGCATTTTTTCAAAAAAATCTGATTTATGACGCTACCATCAACTTTTTTTTCAAAGACGCTTTTTTCCAAGAAAAATTGATTTTTTCGTGTTTAATTTTGAAGAAAAAAAGTCCAATTTTTGCAATTTCATTTGATCAAAAGAGATATCAATAATTGAGCTAATTTCATCACAATTTCAATTAATCTAAAAATTGAATGTTTCGATTGTACAAGAAAGAGATGCCAAATAAGCTCTTCACTGATCTAAAAAAAGAGCACTAATAATATCAATTTTGTCAGAATGAAATATTTTTTTACGAATAAACTTCGTACAAAAAAAAGATCAAAATTACAAACGAATTACACATGTAATTACAACAACCAAACGACCGTCAAATTTTACATCCTTTTTCCGAATGTACCAATCGATCGACTATGGTAATCACTTTACTTTAAAATTTCAAAACACCCTACTGGACTTACGTTTAGACTTTTCGCTTCGAATAAAATACTCGTTGTAATTTTTTCGTCCATCTCGATTTCTTCCACACGAATAAAATCTCATCTATCTGTCTCACAAACCGCTAAGTACTCTCTACTCGAACTAATACTGTTACTACACATTCGAAAAATCCCTATAAAAACCTATTTATAAGCCACGAGCGAACGCTGAAAAGCCAATCGTTCGTATTACTCTAGCGATAAACCGAGATATAGTACCGGTATAGGTGCGAATTTCAATTCAACGAAAAGTAGGTAAAGGTACAACATACTATATAGTAATTGACTGAAAACGTATAAAAGAGAGCTACATAGTAATATAAGAACATCTCTTCACGACATAAAAAAATACGAATTGAAAGCTACAATTTGGAGTAAACGAACGACACTCTGGCTTATATAACATGTCACTGAGAAGCAAATTAAAAGTACACACACATTAACACACCTCGAGCTTCAAAAAAAAAAAAAAAAATTATCAACAAAAAATAAGCTTCTAAACATAACTGATTAAAACACTGGGCTACCTCGAAGAAAAATAACACTCGAAGAAATGGGTGAAAACCCCCTCAATCGTAACAAAAATAGCAATAATAACCTGAGTAGAAAAAAACCATCATCGAGGCAACATTACAAACGGATTTTCTCACTGGTATACACCTATGTGGGGGGCACAGATTTGGGTTATCGGGGGAATATGGCATACAGACGAGCCACAGTCAGCTGACCTTATCAAATAATGGTTACGTAACGGACGGTATAAAGCGTTGAGTATACAGAGAAATATATAGAGAGAAAAATAGAGAAATACACAAAAAAAAAACAAACAAAAAATACACAGAATAAGTACGTACGAGAGGGAGGAGGGAGAGAGAGAGACAGAAGGGAACATACACAAACAGCACAGAGAGATAGATAGAGAGAGAGGAGAAAAAAAAACAATAAAACACACAAAAAAAATAAAAACACGAGGGGCAGGGAGGGTAGGGTACGGATCTGCGTAAAAATTTACTTATTTATAGCGGCGGCAATGTACGTCTACTCGGCCTTTATAGGCTCCCTTTCGGGCTCGTCTTCGCTCAACTCGTCCTGGCTGGTGGAGCATTCGTCGTCTTCGTTATTCGACACAGCGCCGTATTGATGGTTGACCCATTCTTGTTGAGCGACCAGTTTGGCGGTCATTTCGGCGGCCGACATTTGCTCCGGACCGCCGAATTTGCCCTCGGTTAGTAGCTGCAGATACGCGTCCATCATGGTGGAGCCCATCGGCGTTATGGATAAGCCTCGGTTCTCTTTGTCGTTACCCACTAACGAAGATAATAAGTTTAGCTTACTGTTGACGGCCGGATTTTGGTGGAAATCTAAAGGCGACGGGGCCAGGTGCGAACCGTATTTGTGGCTCGAGTTCATCGATAAATCTTGCGGGTCGTCGTCGCCGCTACAGTTGTTGTTGTCCGACGACGGAGCGTCCAGTCTGGTATCGGATCGACGGAGCGGCGTTATGGTGCCGGTGGGCGAGGCTCGAGCTCGTAGCTCGGCTGGTGACATCTGTAAACAGAGCAGGAAAATTTATATTAGTCATCATAATATGTCATATTGATTGGTTTTGTTCCTAGAAGTTCGATCAAAAATACCATCCCCATCCAAGTCCAAATACATCCATCAATTCGTCTCATATTTCACAATTGAACTCAAAATTTATTTGAACTGTGCCCTAAAACCTTCATTTGCACCAAAAGAATCATAAAATTGAACGATTGAATAAATATTTCAAGTCGAATCGTTCGCGAACGATTGATTGATTCACAAACTTGAGAAATCCATCAATAACTGACTCATGATTACAAAAAGAAATGTTGACAAAAATTAACACCACATGATAAAGAAATTTGCTCGCAGAGGAAAGAATCATTTCTGCTAAAATCGTTCGCGAACGACCCGAAATATCGCCGAGCGGGATTGTACATAAAACGACTGAAAATTGAGAAATGGAATAAAAGATGAAATTCAATTTCCAGTTCGACATTTTCGACTTTTTATTAAGGAATATGTGATTCGTGAACGAATGAATCATTTAGAATCGTTCGTTTGCGAACGAATTAAATAAATACATCAAACTCTGTTCAGTGAATTTTCATCATGAAGTAAATTTATATAAGGTGTGCTCTAAGACCTTCATTTGCACCAAAAGAATCACAATTGAACAACTGAATAATCATTTCAAGTCGAATCGTTCGCGAACGATTGATTCTATCATAAACTTGAGGGATTCATCAATGACTCAAATGACTGACTCATGATTACAAAAAGAAATATTGACAAAAATTAACACCACCTGATGAACAAATTCACTTGCAGAGAAAAGAATCATTTCTGCTCAAATCGTTCGCGAACGACTCAAAATATCGCCAAGCTGGATTGTTCATAAAACGACCCTTAGAAATGGGATAGATGAAATTTGACTTCCAGTTCGACATTTTCGACTCTTCATCAACATACAAGTGATTCGTGAACGAATGAATCATTTAGAATCGTTCGTTCGCGAACGAATTAAATATATATGTATATCAATTATCAAACTCTATTAATTTGATGAATTTCCATCATGAAGTAAATTAAAAATTTCAACGCGATAAATCGTTCAATGATCGAATTATTCGAAATTGAGCGATTCGTTCGCGAACGACTGAATCTTATGGGACACCCAACTCTTTCACAGATACTTGATAATTCTACATCGGAGAAATGTAACTTCCTCGGTAAAAATCATTTAAATTTCAACAAAAAAAAATCATTTGCGAACGACTGATTCATGAATGCGCGAATACCAAATCGAATCGTTCGCGAACGACCAGATAAAAACTGAAATATTTCAAGTATTTTTTTGTAAAATGATTGAATTGAACGATGCGATGGATGAAATTTTTGTAAGGCCAAACATCTGACCTTTTTCTCACTGAACAAGTGATTCGTGAACGAATGAATCATTTAGATATCAATTATCAAATTCTATTTCAGTGAATTTCCATCATAAAATAAATTTCAACGCGATAAGTCGTTCAATGACCGAATTATTCGAAATTGAACGATGCGTTCACGAACGACTGAATCTTCTGAGGCACCAACTTTTTCACAAACAGATTCATAGTGGATAAAAATAACCTCCTCGGTAAAATTCATTAAATTTCAACGAAAAATAAAGCATTCGTGAACGACTGATTCATGAATGCGCGTATACCAAATCGAATCGTTCGCGAACAACGTGAAAAAAATGAAATATTTTACGTGGTGTTTCGTAAAATGATTGAGCGATGCGATAGATGAAATTTTTTGGTAAAGTCAACATCTGACCTTTTTCTCAATGAACAAAGTGATTCGTGAACGAATGAATCATTCAGAATCGTTCGTTCGCGAACGAATTAAATATATATCACATCAATTATCAAACTCTGTTTAGTAAATTTCCATCATGAAGAAAATTTCAAAAAAATGTATCATTCGAGAACGACTGATTCGTGAATGAACGAAAACCAAATCGAATCGTTCGCGAACGCCGTGAAAAAAACTGAAATATTTCACGTGGTTTTCTGTAAAATGATTGAACGATGCGATAGATGAAATTTTTTGGTAAAGTCAACATCCGACTTTCTTCTCAATGAGCAAGTGATTCGTGAACGAATGAATCATTCAGAATCAGTCGCTCTTGAACGAATCAAATATAAGTACGTATAAAATTCTGCAAGTAAAATCCTGTTATAAAGTGAATTATCAAGTGATGAATCACTCGAGATGACCTAATGGTTCAAAATTGTAAACGAATGAATCACTTGAAATCAATTGATAGACTGATAAGTCGTTCGCGAACGATCCTATCGCTGAAAATTGAGCGGTTCTCGGCTCTCGCTGAAAAAATAGCTATTCTTTTGACCCGAAAGATACTCCAGCTTTGGCTAAAATTAGTGTACATTTTTCGCTAGTTCGAAACACTCGTATTCTGTTAAATTACCCGACACCAAAGATAGAAAAAAAGGAAGCAACCTTGAATCCCTCCGTTCTGCTCGATGAACCCTTTTTTTTTCAAAAAAGGTAAAAATCTAGGGATATTAAATACTCCCACAACCGATTCGAAATAATACCTGGGAAAAATAGAATCCAAATGGAGGATTCGAAATACACCTTACCTTACCACCACCGCATACTAAACACGAGGAAGCTTTTGCTTTTGGTTCGGTAGTGTTAAAAAAATTCCCCCCTTGGAGGGTTTTGGATTTGACTAACGTGGCAACATTGTCACGTAGGTATTATTTTATATAAATAGAATTGCGCGAAGCCTTGTCGGAGTTCTTTCGTTGGAAGTTGAACTGTTTCGCTTTCGATTTTTGTATTTTTTTTTCCTGCGAAAATGTCAAAGAACCTTTTTTCCCCTTCTTCTGGTACTCCATTCTTATAAAATACAAGTTCGATTTCGAGGAAAGAAAAGAAAACCGCGTAGATGATAAGGATCAAACCAAGGTTGGAAGGAAAACGAACCAACGCGACATTCTGTGCGAGAGAATTTTTTTTTTTGCCAATTCGAACCCAGAAGAAAAGCCCCTCCGCCTGCTCGTTTTTTCGTCATTTTTTGTTAATAAAATTAGTTTTGGTTGCAAAATGAACAAATTATAATATTCGGAGGTATTTTAAAAATTGGCAAAATTATCGTCGAGTTGGAAAAGAATTGATCGTCTGTTTTTTTTTTTTACTTCGTCGTCCTAATTTGAATGAGAAATAATATTACGATAAGGTTTCTCCAATTTTATTAAGTTATTCGCGAATCAAGTCGAGGAGAATTCGTGAAAAAAAAATTATTCTCAAGGTTTTAGAGAGAAACTAGAGGAAATGAATTTAAATTTTTCCGAAGGTGTACCAAAACAAAAAAAATGAACGATGGGGAAGTTTATATAAGAAGGATTTCTCTCGATTCCTTTCCTTTTTTCTCGCTGGCGCGAGAACCTTTTCGAGGATGAAAAGAATTGAAAATTGTGCAAGTTGAACTTGTCGAGTGTAAGAATGATGTGCCAACTGTGCTGATGAATAAGTTATTATTTTATTTTTATTTTTAAACGGTTTTCGCTGTTACAATGAACGTTTGGGAAGGATTTTGTTGATCTTACTGTATATCGTGGAACTGCCTCTTTATTTGGAAGATTGATTTGGTGATTCGTTATTTGAATCAGTCGTTTGCTAACGATTCAAATACTGTGATTTGTATAAGTTCAAAATGCCAGCAAAAATTTCAATCAAGTACCAAGACTTTTTTTGCAACTGTTGCAAAAAATAAAAACTTTTAAAAATAAATTTTATCAAAAAACGGGGCTTTTTGGATTTTAACAAATACCTATGTACAAGGACTTTTTGACAATATTGGCTAAAATCGCAGACTCTAAAATTAGTTTCAGCAAAAAAACAGGATCTTCTGTCAAAAATAAGGACTTTTTCAATAATTTCGCCAAACACAGGAACTTTTGGGCAATTCTGGGTGTAAACTAGCACTTTTCTTGACAATATGGAGGGAAAAAGATCTACTTATTTTACAATTTTGTCAAGAAATCAAGACTTTTTCGCAATTTTGACCAAAAAAAACACAAGACACTTGAAAACTTCGAAAAAACAGGGATTTTTGGCAATTTTAAATCAGGAATTTTTAAAATTCATTTCGAACATAAACAAGACCTTTCATTAAAAAATCTTAACTTTTTTAAAACTTATGTAATTTTGAAAAAAAAATTTCCCGCAAATTGTTGCCGAAAACCAAGAATTTTTGAAAATTTACTCCGGCAGAAATGGACTTTGGCAATTTTGGCAAGAAACAAGGACCTTTTGTCAAAAATCAGGACTCTTTAAAATTAATTTTTGCAAAGAATAGGACATTCGATCAACTTTGACAAAAAATAAAGACTTTGCGAAACGTTGATACAAATCAGGGCCTTTTTTTTGAAAATCTTGGCAAAAACCCAACTTTTTGGGAGAATAAAAAATTTGAACTTCAAAAATTGAATTTGAAAAAACTGTACTTTTTACCAATTCTGACAAAATCAGGAGTGGGAGGGAGGGTGAATTTTTAGTTCTTTTCAGCTTTTGAATGTTTGGATTTACCACAGCCCCCCATCTAATGAATTGTTTGAAAAAATAATTCAAAAGTCAAATTCTTGAGTCAAATGAAGAACTTTTTCAGTATTTAGGCATTTTATAGCATGTGTCATTTCAAAACAAAGCAATTTTGGCAAAAAAACAAACCTTTTTGCAAACTTTAGCTGAAATGAGGACTTTTTAGCAATATAAGCAAAATCTAGGACTTTTTTTTTAGTAATTCTGGCACAAAATAAAAAATGGATTTCTCAACAGCAATTTTGGCCAAAAACCAAGACTTTTTTCTAGCAATTTCGGCAAAAAACAGCATCTTTTGTCAAAAATCAGGACTTTAAAATAGGTATCTACTTTCGCCAAACACAAGGAGTTTTTTTTTGACTATATGGAAAAAACAAGTTTCAAAAGTATTTAGCAATTTTGTACAAAAATCAAGACTTTTCAGCAATTTTGGCAAAAAAACACAAGACTTGTTGGCAACTAAGCAAAAACATGTACTTTTTGGTCATTTTAGCCAGAAACCAGGACCTCCAAATTCATTTCGGACAAAAACAGAATCTTTTATAAAAAATGAAACTTTTTTTTTTTAGTAGGGATGTAAGTTTGAAAAAAAGAGATTTTTTGACAAATCTGTGCCAAAAACCAAGTCTTTTTGGAAATTCATTTCGGCAGAAACAGACTTTGGCAATTTTGGCCTAAAACAAGGACTTTTCGTCAAAAATCAGGGCTCTCTTTAAAATCGATTTATGCAAAGACTGAATAGTTGGCAAAAAAAAAGGACTTGAAACTTTGACAAAAGTAAGGATTTTCGGCAGGATCTTTTGCCAAAAATCAGAAATACTATATAGAATTAATTTTGAAAAAAAAACTCAACTTTTGGCAATTTTGGCAAAACTAGCACTGAGAGAGGGTGGATGTGCACTCATTTTATCTTCTGAAGGTTTGGATTCGCCACAGCTTCCCCCACCCCAATAAATTTAGTCTCCCTGAATTTGACATCAGTTCACCTCCAAAAAAATAAGGAAATTTTGAAGAGAATCCAATCATAAACGAAGACACTCACCTTAATACCAGCTTTCATATACAGCTTCGACGCTAATTCCGGATCGAACGGCGATGGCATAGGTAACACAGGTAAATCTTTAGTGCTAATTCCGCGATGTTGTCGCGACATATGCGAATGTAACGAATTTCTCGATTTGGCCACCGTACCGCACAGCACGCATCTGTATCCCGGGCAAATGGTATGCTTATCTTCTAAATGCGTCCTTAACGTGTGCGCCGATCTGTAGATTTTACCGCATTTCGGGCACGGTCTCGGATCCGTCGCTCGTACTTTCCCAGCTTCGGAACTTCTTCTCATCATACCTAAAAATAACCACAAAAACAACGCGAACATTAACAAAAAAATTCATCCAATACATAATCTTGGCTCCGCACTCCTCCTCTTCCTCCGAAAATACATTCCGAGTCATTCCAAAACCCCATCGTTAATACCTCGGTACGTGAAACGAAAATAATCGAAAAGTAATTTTCGAACTTTTATTTCACATACAAACATCACAATTTTTTAGGTATTTTCATTTCGAAAAAAAAAGTATAGAATAAGTCACACTTGAAAAAAAAGGAAAAATGAAAAATAAACATCTTAAAATTAATTTCACTAGCAACGCATACCTGGGGTACAAAAAATTCATGTAGTACGAGTAAAATTAACGAAAACAATAAGTATTCATACCAATCGCGTAAATAAACAAACAAAAAAAAAACTCGTTCAAAAAAAATAATAGGAATAATCGACCGTAAAAAATACTCTTACTAAATATTCCAAAGCTCAAGCGTATTTAAACATTGCGGTCATTCGTATATAATAATAAACTATCACTTAATAGGTACCTATATCGGTAAAACGATCAATATTTACAAACAAACGAACGAACGAACAAAAAATGGTAAAGAAAATGCGAGAGGAGATTACAAATTTTTTTTTCAAAGGTGGGTTCATTGAATAGGCGGAGAATGAGCTACTTCGCCTTAAGCAAACTCATCCACGCTGTAATAATCGTAAAGCTGAGATTTCATTTGCTTCATCTTGGCCCAAACGACGGCGTGTTTCATGCGCATATGATTACGAACGGAATTCGGATGCACGAATGATTTGGCGCACGATGGCACCGGGCACTGAGAGCTTTCGCGCGGATAATGTAACTCGAGATGGGACCGTACGGTGGCTGCGTCTAGGAACACGGTACCGCATAGAGGGCAATCGTATCGACCATTGGCGTTAGCTCCTATTCCTCCTCCTCCTACTCCACCACCTCCACAACCACCAGAACCACCACCACCTCCACCAACGACACTGATACTGACACCGTCGTAAACGCCATCTGCACAAGCCCAAGCCAACGTTCAAAATTAGTAAAAGTCGTAACCACCCTCTCCACCGCACACGTCATCGAATAATATTTGATTGGGGGAAATTTTCACCCTTCACTCCCTTCATCTCCATTTCCATAAAAATCATAGAAACATTTCTCACCAAGATCCACTCAACGGTACTAGTGAAAATGCACAATATACGGTGTGTTCTCAACATATAATAATCACTTCCAAGGTCATCGATAGGCAACCCATCAGACACCTATGTTTGTTACAAGATCGTTACGCCTGTGGCAAAAGTTAAAACCTGATATTCTTGGTTTAAAAGTGACTGTGAAATGGTTTCAACTTCATATACATCTCTACGAATACCTCTAGAAGAAAAGCTGACTGGCACAGGAGTAAAAAATATTGGGAGTTTGATGCACCACAACTTTTAGCAAGTAAAGTCCATTCTAGAACATTCTAAATAGAACTTTTTGTTACAATTTGAGCTCAAGAAAGATTGTTCTTACACGGCTTTGCACCAAAATATGATTTTATATGAGAAATGGTGCTCATGACCACAACCTTCCAGCAATTAAAGTCCATTCTAGAACATTCTAAATAGGACTTTTTTCACAATATGTGATTGAATTTAGTTCAAGAAAGATTTTTACGTGACTGTGCACCAAAATATGACTTTATATGTGAAATGATGCTCATGATCACAACTTCCAGCAATTAAAGTCCATTCTAGAACATTCTAAATAGAACTTTTTGTTACAATTTGAGCTCGAGAAAGATTGTTACACGGCTTTTCACCAAAATATGACTTTACATGAGAAATGATGTCATGACCTCAACTTCCAGCTCAACTGCAGTCTATTCTAGAAAATTCCAAACAGGACGTTTTTCACAATAAGTATGTGATTTGATTTGAGCTCAAGAAAGATTTTTACCCGGCTTTGCACCGAAATATGACTTTGTAGGAGAAATTATGCTCATGATCACAACTTCCAGCAATTAAAGTCTATGTATTCTAGAACATTCCAAACAAGATTCTTTTTACAATATGTGATGGCATTTGAGCTCCAGAAAGATTTTAACGTGGTTTTGCACCAAAATATGACTTTGTATGTGAAATTAATGCTCATGATCTCAACTTCCAGCGCGGCAGTCTATTCTAGAACATTCCAAAAAGGACTTTTTTCACGATATTTGATTGGATCTCAGTTCCAGAAAGATTTCTATGTACATGACTTTGAACAAAAAATAACCATCTGAATCACAATTCACGACTTCCAGAAAGTGATGTCTAATTCTAGAACATTTGACAGGGGATTTTATTTTACAATCGAAGACTGCATTTGAGTTCAAAAAAGATTTTCACATGACTTTAGACCAAAATAATGTTTTAGAACCAATTTCAGCTGAATTTAAACTGAAGCATGACTTTGCATAAGATTTGGTGCTCATGATCACAAATTAAAGTCCATTCTAGAATATTTGATCAGGAATTTTTTACGGTTTACAGTTGGATTTGAGCTTCAAAAAGACTTACAACAAATTTTGGGGCAAAATATGACTTAATCAACTTAAATCAATTTTAAGCTGAAATGTGACTATGCATAAGAATTGGTACTCATGATCACATGTAACTTCCAGAAAACGAAGTACATTCTAGAACATTCGAAAAAGGGCTTTTTAAATTATCCATAATTGGATTCAAGTTCACAAGACTTTTTTTATACGATTTTAGACCAAAATACCCAATGACTTTCAGACCGTACTGCAAAGTAAAGTCCAATCTAGAATATTCAAAATAGGACTTCTTCAACGATCTGACATTGGACTTGAGCCAAAAAAGACTTTAACGCAACTTTGGGGCAAAAATTTGGGACTTAAAAAACACTTCTGAACAGAACTTTGCACCAAAATATGACTTTTAGAGTAGGTAAACTTCAACTAATTTTAAACCGAAATAAGACTTTGCATACAAATTAGAGCTCATGAGCACAACTTACAACAAAGAAGACCTATTCTAGAACATTCGAAACAAGACTGAGCTCAAAAAAGACATTCAAGTATACCACCAATTTTAACCAGAATAAATAACTTCAAGAATAAACTTGACCTAACTTCAAGAAGAAATATGTATAACTTTGAATGAGAATTGGTCTGACCACATCTCACAGCAAGTAAAGCCTATTCTAGAACTGTTCTCAGACATAAAGATAGGTACCTGAATATTATTCATAACATTACTTTTTTTTCCACTCAATGACAGCTGTGGGTAAAATCCTAATCTACGACTTTTTTGTAATTTTCAAAGTAAGGTTAAGCCTAAAATGCTTTTCTAAAGCGAACTTCATCTTATTTCAAGCGCAAATATGATTTTTAATACAATCAGAAGCCTAGGAAAGGAGATTTTCAATCCTATCATTTCTACTTTAGTTGGGAATTCAGGCTACAAAATGAGCCAAAGGCCCAAAGTATGATTTTTTCACAATTTTCAACTAAATTTTGAGCAAGAAGGACGTTTTTAAGAAAATTTGGTCAATTTTGAGGAAAAAATATGACTTCACAGAAAAGGCAAGTTGTGACTGGTAACGAAGTTTGAGCTTAACAATTAACATCCAAATAATTTTGAACGAAATTAAGGCAATGTGACTTATTCATCACTTATCAATAACTCTGAGCCAAAAAATGACCTTTCTGAGTAATCTTGGTCAATTTTGAGCAAAACTATTACGTCATGCAAAAGTCTGAGGTGATGATTGTAACTTGCACCATATGTTTGAACCAAACAAACCTCAATAAACCACAATACTAAGCATTTATGAATTATTTTGAGCAACATTTGAGCAGGAGTGTGACTTGATGATTTTTGAGTAATATTGAGCTAAAAATGAATTTAAAAGTGAATTTGGTCAATTTTGATTAAAATTATGAACTGTGAGTTCGTGACTTGTACCAATTTTGAGGGCAACCAATACAATGATGGTTACTTTACAAAATGGACTTTGAGCAAAAATTGAACAGAACTACGACTTTTTCATAATTTTGAGGCAAAAATGATTCTTCAAGTAAATTGTATTAATTTTGAGCCACATTATGGCTTTCTGGGGGGGGGGGGGCTGATTTTATGATTGTGACTTGTAATAAAGTTTGAGACAAAGGAATTCGAATAGAACCACAAAATACATTATACTCGTAAATGATTTTAGATCACATGTGAGCCAGAGTACGACTTCTGAATGACTTTCTGGAGAAGACTGTTCAAGACTGAAAAAATTACTTGATCAAAATTCAATCTAGAACCTGATGCTAATCCATCAAAATCGCTCAAGCTCAAAACAGAAGCTATTAGTCACAGAAGGGGCTAAACAGGATCAAAAATATTCGTTTCCTATACCATTTTAAAAATCCATCCATTCAGAATAATTTCAAACAATCGTCTGGCATTGTAAACCTTCGAGTCACACAATCGCATTTCCAAACTCAAATTCTTCATAATTTTGACCTATTCTTGGGTTCTTTTCATCAACCAGGATCTATCCTCACACCTTACACACCCAACTCCTCAGACCACTTCTTACAACACCTACATAAATCGAATCCAATCTGCTCGACAATTTCACCATCTAATTCATTGAAATAACTCTAATGTATCATCGCGACCATACGCAGTATTTCGTCCGCAGAAAAAGAGAGAAAAAATACGTCGAGCGGGGGTGGGCACACGACACGAATTAAATTTAGCTCTTACTGCACTATTTGTTTTTTCCAGCACACATACGATTACGAGAAGCAGCCAGCCATTTGGAGTATGTCCAGAGAGACAAAGAGACGATTCATCGCGACAAGACTCGGTTACATTCGCTTCTGGCTTTCTTTACCCTCGACTTGTAAAAAAATTTCACACCTCGTCCATCGACCTGCGTTGCTGTATTTACATGATAAAAAAAAAAAACGAACGTACGTAGGCAGGTGTAGGTATATAGAAAAAAATTCTAACAATACGCCGTATATTTACAATGCCAATTTAATATACGATCGAAGAAGAAGAGAAGAATAAAAAATTCAAAAGACTAGAACAGCGTCGTCATCTTGACGGTAGAAAAAATTAAAATAAATAAAAAGGTTAACAATCCGATAAATTTATAACGTACGATGACGGGGTAAACTCGTTTCGATATCTTTGGAATGGTAAAAAAAAAAAAATTTAAAAAGGACACGCAACAAAGTTAAGTTATTACAAAAGACAAAAATTTAGTTCGCGCATGCGCTTGCTAGATAGGCCACCGTCGCCGTACTGTACCGATTTCCTCATCGTTTTAGGGTATCTACATACTGATCTAGTATCATTTGGTAGCCGACGACAAATACTGCAAACATTGCTCCATGGCGCTGCTCATATCCTTATCTTTATGCGAAATGGACGCTGTGGCTTGGTGGGGCACCTCTCTATCGGTATTCGACGAATCCATCGGCGAATGCGGTCCTATTACCGGGGCCATTTGATGACCAAACGCCGCGATACCACCGCCGCCGATTGCGGCACCGGCTCCGGCTCGAGACGAATTCTGCGACGATAGCGTCACGCTCATGTGTAACGAATGCGGCCCCGCCGCCATCCCCAGACCGGACGTATGACTAGGTAACTGCTGAGACGACGACGAGGAGGAGGCGGCATGATGCTGCGGAGCCGCTGCCGCAGATGCCGCGAACGGCATCATTTGCATTCGGTTGCCGCGCTGACGTATGCCGTGCGTCTGCAGCAAATGGTTGAACAGGTACTGCTTGGTTTTGAAGTGCTTGCCGCAGATCGGACACGGCTCCCAGATCGGCGACGTCGCGTGCACGTTAGCCACGTGCTGCTTCAGGTTACTGATGCTGCTATAGACGCGACCGCACTCTTTGCATATGGGTTTCGGCTCCGCCATGCCAGCGTAACAGCTTCCACCACCGACGCCGCCGCCGCCAATACCGCCACTGCCGCCACCGCCTGGAACCCCACCACAGCCAGAGGTCACTGAAACTGTCTCAACAATGGTTTTTTGTTTTTCTATGGTCTAGGGGAGAGGTTAGGGGGGTGGATGGGAGAAGAGTAGGGTGAATCAGGATCTCGCGACAAGTGAATTCATCAGCACTTCATCAATCTTCGATCCTCTCCAAGTCCTTTCTGCCATCTCTTTGCTCTGCAGACATACCGAGCTTAGTTTGGTCCCCTTTTGAGAAGCATAAGTTTCCAGTCAAACAGCTCGTGCGCATAATACTGTTTGAAGGGAGGGGGAGGGGAAGAAGGGAAGCTTTCTACGTTCGTTGGCAGGTTTGCGGCGATGGGGAAAGGTCGATTTGAAAAATCACTTAAAATTTGAATCTAGTGTCATCAAAAACGTAAGAAACAACTCGCAACGTGTCATTTTCAGACTTTGTAGCACTCTCTAGCACTTCAAAAAAAATTTAGAGCGGAAGGTACCGGTCCATAAAAATCAATTGTTATTCCAAAATCGCGTTTAATAGAACATGACAAATTTTTATGAAAAAAAAATAAAATAAAAATAACCATGAAAATTTTAGTCTTCAACTTGAAATCAGGTCATGCCAAAATTTCCCTCACTTTCTAAAAAAAAAAAAATGAAAAAATTTTGATGTTTGCGTTTTTATAATACCTATTTTAATTTTTGAATTTGATTCATTTCCACCCGAAAAGATGTATTGTATCGTTCAAACACCCCCCCCCCCCCCACTTTCCCTAACATGACAAAAAGGTGAAACTTGAGTACCTACTGGCTACTACCTGTCACTCAAAAATGAGAAACACTCCAAAAAAATAAAAACTTCTTTTCTAACTCTCTGAAACTCTTGAATTTGGTCCATTTTTATCTGAAAAACTATCCAATAACCCCCCCCCCCCCTATGATGAAAAAGTGGAACTTCAATCGTTCTAAAATAAAAAGATCAAAAAATTATTCTTCGATTTTTTTGCCCTCTCATCTTCGAATTTGATTTATTTTCATCCAAAAAACTCTATTCAACAGTTTTGACTCGGACCTCCCCCCCCCTCCTTACAACATGAAAAAGTGGAATTTGGGTCTCTCAAAAAACAAAAAACATCTAAAAATTTGAAATTTTCAAGGACTATTGTTATCCGCAATGCGTTATTTAATAGTTATGAATGAGCCCCCCCTCCTTCACCCATTTTAATTTGGTCAATTTTCACCAGGAAAGTACTAATCATTAGCTATGACTTCCCCTTCCCCTTGGATAAGGAAAAAATGCTACATTAGTAGCAGGTAGGTACTGGTACACCCTCCTAAACTTGGAGGAATAATTGGACCTATACTGATTAGTATATGAGAGGGAGATTTCTTCTAAAAGAAGGGGAGGGTTTATTAAAAAATTTTTGACCATAATTTTCAAAAAAATTTTCAACTTTCATTTTTTATTCTTTATTGATTTTTTTAATCTCGGAGGAGTATTAAACAAGCGGACGAACATAGATTGATGGACGAAGGGGGGGGGATGGATTTCTTGAAAAGAAGATCGTTCAGAAAAATTTTGACGGTGAAATGAGAAATGTTATGATAAATTGATTTGTTGTTGTTTTTTTTCTTTTTTTAGGGAAGCATTTTCTCATGAAATGTGAAATGTCACAATTTCAAGGGTGAAGAGTCTAAAGCGAGAAAATTCAAAATAAGAGGCACCTTAATACAAAAGCACATACCATGCAAGAATATTTTTAAAAAATCCATTTTCAACCAGAGCCTTAAGCCTACATGCTTTTCTATTTATTTGAATGCTGAACAAGGGGTTCTCAAACAGGCGAGCCCTCTAGAGAAAATCGCAAAAAAGTATCATCAGAACCAAAATTTTAGGTGACGAAGTTCATTTTTTGATTCCAGGCGAATTTTGAAAAACTGAGAAATTCTGATTGAAACGTCACAGAAAATTAGGTAAAACTACCCCCGCCCCCCCCGAAATTCCTGATAAGGCTTAAGGTATGTAAAATGATGCGACAGATTTACCCAGAATTCTGGCGGCTTCGAGTTCGTCAAAAAATCTCAAGTCAAATCTGAAGGTTGTACAAATGGGCACAGATTGACCCAAATATCGAAGGTCCTATTTTCAAATAACTTTTTTTTAAAATGATTCACAAAAAATTTTTAGTTTTTCGAAGTTTCATAAAAAAAACTCATAACTCTTTATGATTGTTCAGCATAATTTTCAAAATTATCACAACTTTCGGTTTTTAAATTGGAATTTGAATTTCAAAGTCATTCGCCTACACTTCGGTCGCTCGAATCCCCCCCCCCTCCCACCACGATGAAAAAATTACGTTAAATTTTAATCAGAATAAGGGAATTGATGAACGATCCCGTTTAATCTTCAGTACGAGTTTTTATCTCTCAATGCAGCGTCATTCTCCAATCATTTTTCACTCAGGATTTTTTTTTTTTGGTAAATTTTAAAGCTTTGAAATTTTGAAAGTTTTACAGGTACTTTCAGAACAAAATGTAAGAGGTGAAATTCTAAACGCTGAATCAGCAGCTGTCTCGAAAAATTCCTCAAATAAAGGTTTCAATCATTCAACCCTTCCTGCCTCCATTCCTCGTTCATTTTCATCACTCCTAAAAACTAATATTGCCACTTTTGATCAAATTCAAAACCTTTTATACCACGTAGAATAATATGTATATGTATTAAAACGATTCAATAAGCTCTTCTTTGGACAATGGACATGGATAAAACTAGCCGAAGCTATGTCTGTAAAAAATTCCATTCTTCCATTCATTTTCCGACTCGAATCTTCTAAACAATCGCATTCTGAATACCACGACTCATCGATCGACTCATCAATTTTATTATACATACATCCTCTCTAGTCTCTATAGTAATTCATAACCGTGGTATTCGGAAAATTCCGCGCATTAAGAATATCTTCGTCTTTTCAATCGCGCAAGTCCTATTTAACCTTGAAAAAAACACACTCGACCGTGGGTACCGGATGCAGAAAAATGCTTTGAAATTTTCCACTCGCATCCGCACTTCGCGCATCACCATTATCACCCTTTGTATAGCATGATCGAACGCATCCTCGTATTTCACCGACCGAAGCATTATTCGCCAGTCTGATGAGAACAATACTCATCTACATATACGATACTACAGAAAAACGCTTATTTAGCGAAAATCTACCCGCCAAGAGTAAGAATTCCACACGTGCACCTGCAAATGTCTCGCTCATTCTCTCGAACGAACGGACAGACAGACAGGCAGACGTATACCTATAACCTCTAGTCCTCTACATAGGTAGTAGGTACATAAATGCAGTATACGCACATATTTGTACATTTATATTCTGCTGCAGACGCTGCCGCTGCAATCGTCGCGTATATACGATGCAATTTTAAAATAGATATCCGCACGTGTAGGTAATCTTAATTTCATTCGTTCTCTGTACGGCTGCGACATTTTCCAGAAATAACACGTCTCTGGGCAAACTTTCGTCTTAAAAACATTCATTTTTCTTTGTACGCAATTACTATACTCAGTTACTCACATTCTCCATCATTTTTGGGTACATTAGAGGGGGCTGGGGAGGGAGATCGGGGTCGGAATGACTCGTCTAAAAGCGCGGCCGGCCGCTTATACTTACACTTAAATATACGACTAAAGTATAACGTACATACAATTAGCAGAACAAATGTATTGCGACGACGTCAATGTACTTACCGTAACTATCTTGACTATTATTATGCATCCCCGAAGGACCCGGAATTAAGCCAGCAATTCCTGAAATCACAAATCACAACGTAAATCGATCGTTAACAAACAATAAAGATCTATTTGCGATACCATATTGTACCATGTACTAACACTAACATTATGCCTACTCACAGATACTACAGTACCTATAGGTATACACGTTACACGTGAAGTTGACGTGAGAGACCATGTAATTAATAACGCATTAAAGCTATACCTCAGCTACGTACTATTTTTCAACCCCTGATACTTCCTGTCGAGATAGTCCCGAGGGTGTGAAAAAAAAAACGCACGAAAAAACGTCGTTAAATTGACATATTTTCAAAGCGTCCATCTCGCGATACCTCAACCTGCTAAGTTTACCTCCGCTACGCAATTACAAAAGATAGGTATTGAGGCAAAAACTCGTTAAATTATCGAAATATATAATCTCGAATTTGGAATCGTCGACCTAAAGAACTTGTCATAACAGCTCCTTGATCTTCTTCAATGCACGATGGGATTTTTTATTTTTGGACACGCAATCTGATCCCTCCCACCTACTGGAAGGTGATTAGAGAAAATTCATGACTTTTTTTTTGTGTCTAAATAGTGCTCTATTCTGCTCCCTCAAAAAAAATGTTGTTTTTTTTCAATTATTCGAATAAATTTCAACAAAAACCAACCAAAGCAGGCGAGGGAGGGAGGGAGGAAGGAAGAGTATCAGATCCAATGCTGTTTCAAAATTGCCAATCTAATGACATTCGGATTTTTAAAGGCTGATTTGAGCTCAAATTGGATGTAATCAGCAGGACTTTTTTGTAAAATTATCGATAACAGAAAATGATATCTGATCATGAAAAATCCCAAAACGCAGCAAGCCATTTCTTATAAATAATGCCATGGTAGGAATAGTTGCACCCCCCCCCCCGATCCTCAAGCACATTTTTCTTAAAGGGGACATCCTCAGGAACATTTTAAAAGAAATTTGCCAAGAAAAAAAGTTGACCGTACTGACAAAATGGCGACCATATTGATTAACAGGTCAACCAAAATCGCATATTTTGCTTTCTAACACGAGTTAAAAATCTGCTGGAGGCTCCAAGACTACTCGAAACGTTCCGAAACCGTTTGCAATCGATTTGGCAGGTTGAAAATCGGGTACATCTCAAATTTCAGACTTCTTGGTCAATTTGGTAAAATTTAGATTTCTTTCCTTATTTTTGACTAAAAATTATTGATTTTCAAAAATTCACCAAAAATTGAAAAATGCATTTGAGCACTTGAAATTTTAGCTGGTGATGAATTTTTGCCCGCTTTTTCAATCCAGCTTTCTCTGGTTCAAAAATTTATGAGCCAATCACGTGTTAGAAAGCAAAATTTGCGATTCTGGCTGGCCTGTCAATCAATATGGCCGCCATTTTTTTTAGTAAGGGCAATTTTTTTTTTGCAAGTTTGCTTTAAAATGTTCCTTAGTAGGATATCCCCTTCAAGAAGAATTCTGTCCCAGAGGATCGACGAGGGAAGGGGAAGCCTTCGATTAAAGCTTCGAGTGCTGATTTTTGTTTTTCAATTTTTGACGGATTTCTGAGGATTGACGTCACAATTGGTGTAGTGGTCGAATCAATTAACATCACTAAAAAAAAACCACTAAAAATCCGAACCAACACACATAAAAATCAAAAACCAAAATAAATATCTTCTTCTCTGATTTTTGGGCTCTCTTTAAGCATCGTTCTTGGGTTTGACTGATTGATTTTTCATGTCGACTTTTTTTTTCAAAATTTGATCGGAAACAATAATATTATGATCATCAAAACCAAAATCGTCACTAAAAAGTGAAAACCATTAAAATTGACAAATAACCGAAACCGAAACCGAAACCAAAATCGAAACATTTGAAAATCAGTAAAATAAAAATCAAAACGATTAAACAACCGAAACCGAAATCTAAACCAACATCAAAATCGAAACGATAACGTCTGAAAAACTGAAACCGAAACCAATACAAACATCAAAACAGAAACGTTACAGAAATCAAAACGTTTGAAAAAACTGAAACCAAAACCAAGTTGAGAAAACGAATCCGAAATCAATACCATAATTCGGCTTCTTCACCATGGTTTGGGCTTGGGAGACATTTTGGAACTGGATTTTCCAGATTTTGATGTGTTTGAACCGACTGGAAAATTCAAAATTCCGCCGAAGGCTCCAGAACAGTTTGAAACTACGATCAACAAATTTGAGAGTTCTAAAATGACGTAAAAATTGATTTCAGCTTCTTACGTAGGTACCTCAATTTGATCAAATTTTTATTCTTCTTGATGGAAAATCTGAGCCTTTAAATTTTTAAAAATTCGCCAAAAATTAGAAAATGAAATTCAATAGGTACCTTAAATTCTGCTCGGTGTAGAACTTTTTGACGCTGATTTGATTTTTTTTTTTTTGCAACACCTCGCTTGAAAGTACTTTATGGACAGAATTTCAATAAAAATACAGTAAAATCTTTTTAAAAAATTGAAGCACTTGTAAATCATCAAAACTATTCTTGGATATTTCACAAAAAATTGTTGAATAGTTTTTCAAGTTTCATCAATTTTTAGACTAATCGATCATAATTTTTGAAAATCAACTTCGAACCAATATTTTCATGATTCTTTTATTATTACCTACTTTTTCATAGCCAGCTAAACAATCCATCGAGCAACATTAACATACATCTCGATATTTCAACTGACGATCGAGTAATTTTAAAAAAATGTCAATTTTAGTGGTTCTCAATTTTTTTTTCAAATCAACTCAGAAATGTCATCGAAAAGTGACCAAATTTGAAAAAATACTGCTTGAAATTTTTCCCCATCAAAAGTACCTCGAAATGAATTTTTTGACGGCAATTTTTCAAGTAGGTATATTCAAATGTAGGGGGGGGGGGAGTTAAGGAGACTGCTTCATTCAATTCACATGAAAAATCATTACAAAATATCAAATGAAACCAATAAAATTATCCATGATTAATTTCAATAAGTAGGAAGCATGCCTCGAGACCTGTCACTTTTTCCACGTTTCCATCTCTAATTTTGATCATTTGAAAAGGCTCCTGACTTCCTGTAATGCCTCATCTGTACGACCAGCAAAAAAAAGTTCCACGTAAAAGTTACTCTTGAACAACTCTTCCATAATTTGAGCTATTATCAAAATTGGATTTGGAACAGCCCTTTTTAAACTCAGATTCAAACAATATTCATCCAAAAATATCAAAAAAAAATTTTTCAAGTTTGAAAAATAAATCATGATGATGAGCTAAAATTTTATAATTACAAAACAAACTATTTTTCAATTTTGCATCACCATAAATAATCCTAAAAACGAAAATTTCAAATTTCCCAACAGAAAATTGCTCATTGCATTTGCGTATTTCAGAATACATACAATCGAAAATTCAACGCGTATTTTCGCACACAAAAAAATTCGAAAAATACGCACAAAAATCATCCTCTTCCCTCGCCTTTGCTTAACAAGACCCCACGCTGCATTATCGATAACGAAATAACACTCGAATAAAATATCCGTAAAACGGAGAAGGCATAAGAACACTCGAACAGAGAGAGAAAGAGAAAAAACCCCCAAAAAAATCCTGCAGCATGATAAATATTCTAAAATAGTACGTATCGAAACGAGCGAAAGAGGGTAATAAAAAGCACATTCGTAAGCAGATGTCACACACGTATTTACCATCACGTGCACTATTTCGAAAAATTTTCCCGACCAGGCCAGATCTGAACGAAGGTATATAAGCAGAAGTATACAGAGTACACCGAGTACGAGTAGTACTTAGGATAAAAATTCACGTGGGAAAAAACACCGAAAAATTCGCAACATTTGGATAACCTTTTCGCCAGTGTTTTTTTCTTCTCTCTCTCAACAGCTCGTCGCTATCTACACCCACAACTCACAAGCTCTCTTACCGACCTCTGAGTTGTTCAGGGGTTGAACTCGTACATACATTATGGTTATTCGACAAGCTTATGAAGGAGATAATTACCTTGTATGTTGAAAAGACCGCTACCGTAACTGTTTCGCCCCCTTTGCGGATCGAATAGCGCCGGACTCATTAGCGAATCGTTTCGCGATCGATCACCTAACGCGAAATCCGGTGGTTCTAGTTTTGGTTGCGCTAAATCTGTCACGCTGTTTTGGCCATTCTCCGTGCCTTCAGCGTCGCTCGCTTCGTCGTCGTACGAATTATTACTATCTTCGTTTGACGAATGAATCTGCGACGATGGTTCGGATACGGTTTTCAACTATACACAACAAAATAGATACCCGATCATTAGCCTCTTAGCGTTGACAATTTCTACGAGAAATCTGCAAGCAAAGAGAGGATCTCCTTACCGCGTTAGAGTTATTCAGCGGCGTCGTGCCTTCGTGAAGCGTCTGCGTCAGAAGGGTATCGGCGATCGGTGGTTTATGATCTAGATTATCATTACTACTGTCTCGATTTAGCGGAGGCGATTCCGAGTACCTCGAGTCACTATGCTGGTGTTCCGAAGTACGAAGTTTTTTGGACGGCGGCGGATTATCTACACTATTTAATTTTGTTGTTGAATTATGTAACGATTGGCTATCGTCGTCGGTTAAATTCGATGACCACGGTATTGACGTGCTGGTATTCTGTACAAAAAAAAAAAAATAAACGTAAAATAAAACACATTAGGTACATTCAGATTCGAGATTAATGGCATTATTCATATATAATTAGGTATTCATCAAATCGTCGATCGTGACGAGTAAAATATAAACTTACGCTAGTCAATTTATGTTGATCTTTGGTGGATACATCCGCTAAACCGCGAACCTGCAAAGTTTGCGCAGTCTTCAAAAAATCTGGTAGTTGTTCTTGACCTATGTGCACTTCGCCATTATACATAAACCTAAGTAACGCTTCCATATCTTGTTTCCGTACATCTCGTAATATAACAATAGGATGTTGGCACGGATTCGCCTGCAGAAAAACAAAGCAAAAAAAAAACGTAAAGAAAAGATTAGCTCATTTGTATACTGAAATATTAAAATTACTGGGTATTTCTATAAATGACCAATATGGTTCATTATTCAAATAGGTACTAGATATTCGTGAATTGAAATGAAATATCGATCTTCGATCAATTGAGCGATGCGATGGTGGAAAGTATTGAATCAAATCAGATCCAGAGAAAAATACGATCAAGTTTGACTCGTAAGAAATGCTTCTATGATCCACATTCAAAAAATTCCCAAAAATGAAAGGGTAGAAGGGCGATTGTTGGGAGGGGGGGGGGAGTTAATTTCAAATAGGTAAGTTTATTCGTAGATACATACATACATAAAATTTGATCATTTTAGGTTCACATATTTTTTCACAAAGAGCTATCAGTGAAAATATGATGAAGAGACATTCATTCAATTCTCAAATTAAACCAAGCAGGGTGCCCTCAAAAGTAAATTTTCAGCTAATAAACAGCGATCGGTGGCTCTATCTAAGCAATACAACGTGAAATCTCCGCAGAAAAATAGTTTCCTTAAAGTTGAGAATTCAAAGCAAAAAATTAAACAGAAGTAAAGAAGATGACAAAATGTTTTTTTTCCACATTTCGAGCCAATTTATGGGTAAAATATGCTCTCAATTTTTCAACAATTTTTGTGTTTGGCTTCTTATCAAAAAAAATTTCCCTCTGATTTCTCTGCAGCATTTCCAAATCCATCAAGTAAAATTATACTCATGAAACGAAAACACAGACAAAAAAGGTTAAGAAGACCAAGCAAAAATTGATCAATTTTCTCTAAATCCATTTTTGAAAATTCTAGAAACATTTTTACAATGCAAAAGGTTTACAAAAATTTGACTCAACGAATAAACCAAGTTTTGGAGTATTAAATTGAAGATGTGAAACTAGCCCAACTGTGCAATTTTTTTTCAATATCCCCCCCCCCAAAAAAAAAAAATTTATCAACGATCCAAATTTTGAAAACCACTGGAAAAAATGTAAAAACCCGACATTTTTGCGATAAAATTTCCAACTTGTTATTCAATATTTCAACAAAACTTTCGAAGAGTATTACTTTTCTCTACCTTTCCCCCTTTCCCTTCCTGCCCACCAAATACCTCCGTAAAAATGAAACTATTGTTGATATTCTCCGCAAATTGCAAAATTCTGGGCGAAACGTCAGTAAAATAGCTAATTAACAAAATCGAAAATCATTTTAAAATGGATTAAATAATGTGTGCAAGGATTTTTACGAAAGATGGAAAAATTTTTCAGCCTCTTTATCAATTCGTAAAACTCACCGGACATCCGAATTCTTGGATAAAAGCAGCCTGACTGACCACGGAATCTAAAGAAATTTTTTTGTTGAAAAAAAATCACTACTTTTTCACTACATAGGCCTACCTTTTTTACAACTATTTTTAAACCAAATTTTCAGAAAGCTCCCAACTCGACCCCTCGACCCCCTCTCCCCACACACAAAAAAATTAACCAAGTCACATTTTTTGCCGGAAAATTTTCAAAAACATTGAAATTGAAAGAAAATTTACCAGCTAAACTGACGTCATACGCATTATATTTGAACACTGTTGCCAATTTCATCAAAAATAAGCTTTTTTTTCATTGATTTAAAGGTAGGTACTTGTTGCGCGTTTGTATTTTTTCATTTTTTCACTACCTTTTTGACTAAATTCACAACTTTTTCACTACTTTTACTACCTGTTAAAAACCCTGCTGGTCCTCAAGATGAATTGATGAGGATTCAACGTACGGATTTTAATTCGCTAAAAACTTCGAAATATGCTCACATAAAATATCCATTCATGGAGGACAAAATCTGTGACTAAAAAAGGAAAACATGCAAGATCGACATGAGCATCTCCAGAGAGCATTTTTAGAATAGAGCTATATATCCAGCTCATTTCTTTTGAGATATTTCAAATTTAAAACGTAAACAAGCCCAAAAAAATTAAAAAATCGAAAAAATTAGCAAAAAAGATGACGATTTTTCATTATTTTAAATTTTCAGGAATTTTTCAGTTTCGTAATTTACATGCTCAAAAATAAGTAGGTAAGTAAGTACTTTTGAAAATGAGCTCAACTCAAAATTTTGAAAATCGAAAAGAATGTCTAAAATAATGTCAAATTATGCATTTCAGCTCAAAATATGCCAAAAAAATTGGGCTCATTCTGCTCAGACAGTATAATGAATTGCAAAAAATCAAAGAAATGTGAAAAGTTTTTCTCTTGCTTCCCCTCCCTCCCTTTTTCTCGTCATTTAAAAAAAAATAATGCTCAAACAATTCCCATTCAATTTTTTTTTCGAAATTTTAACGCACTTGGATTGAAAGAAACGAGAGAACATTTTCAAAAAATTCTAAATTTTGAATTTGATGGACAAAAAAGCTCTCAAGATCTGGTTTTTAATTCCAAAACTTGAATTTCGAAAGCTGATTTTCAATAGAAAATAATAACTAAAATCAATAAAACATCTTAGAATTACTTATTTAGACCAACTGTCAAGATCCTTCGAGTATAGAATGGAGGGAAGGGGGGGGGGTGTGGAGGAGCAGGAGTTCGCATCACTTTCTGCAGCCTAAAACTTACGATGAATCCTCAGCAAAACCTTCTAATGATTGGCCAAATCATACAATACACAGATCTGTGCATAATTTAGTTAGTCACACAAATTACTATGGAAGTAATCTACGAAACATCAAACTCGACACGTTATATTTCACGCTATATTTACCCCCACCCCCCACAGATACCTCGTACATATTATACACATAACTGCCTATCAGCTCGCGTTGATCGTGCAAAGAAAAACCTTTATTATTCAAATGGTAATAAAAATGTCCTTACTCGTACACAAAACTTTGTAATACCAAAGGGCAAGCAGGTATAGGTATTTGTTTTAAAAATGGACAATATTTACCTATACCTATTTTTTCGTCATAAAAATTTTCCACTCAAATTTCGTTCACAGAATAACAATTTTTAATAGGATTTTTTTACATGTTTATAGCATATTATTTTTCGATCGAAATTAATTCAGTTTTATTTGCTCGAAATTTTTGTGTTTTCTTTATTCACATTTCGGACGTCGTAAATATGTAGGTTGTACTCGAACTCGATTTAAAATGATTTTTCAACAAATACGAGCCTGTGGTAGGTAATAGATAATTTATTATTAAATTTCAAATTACGATACTGCGTTTCAACACAAGTATTACGAGACGTTCCATCAAAATTATTTAACATTTTTTTTTCATCGAATTTATGCTCTGCGAGTAAGGTACCAATAAAATCTGGCCCATGGTAGCAATTCTCAAGTTGAGAGAAATGGACCAAAGTGATCGGACTGAATTCCAAAATTTCTCAAACGAGAAGGAAAAATTCGCAAATTTCTCCAACCAGAGTCAGAGCTTCAGGTTCCCTGATCTGAAGCCAAATATCTCAGCAAGATCCTATCTCAAGGAAAAATCAGTTCAATGACCCATCGCAAAATATCCCTAACTACGGGGAAAAAGGGCAAAAAAAGCAAAACCCCATCCTATCGTGTTTTATAGGCTTACACCGACGACGCAAAATGATAACAATAATCGTATAAACCCCATCAACGTGAACGTACGTACGTACCTTGAGCAATGAACGAAAATAAGGGCTACACGCCGACAGTACGACTTTATGGGCCGTGAACGAGAATCCGTCGCAGGCAATGGTAACATCAATGAAATCTTCTTCGTCTCTTAAATGGCGAAACGAGTTTAAAATACTGGCGTGAAAATCGTTCCATTTTAACGCGTACTGTTGTTCCGAACCGCCGATAGCCCCGGTCGGACCTATACCGCCCATTTGTATTGGCAATTATGTCACCGATTAAGTTGCTGTGCACTTCGAAGGAGGCGGCGAAGCGATGGCGAAAAAACACGCTGTCTATTCTGTATAATAATATTTTCTTCTTCTTCTGCTACTGCTTCTGCTTCTATACACGATCAAAGGTTCACATATTCAATTTTCTAGCCTCTGTTCACTTCTCGTCATCAGTTGTCATTTCGTCGTCGCGGTTTTTGGACTTTCCGTCTTCACTTCGGTCGTTCGAGGATTCGTTAGAATAATGAGATCATTTTCGTCAGTTTATTTTTCTATCACGTGCATCGATCAAATTCGTTTCTGCAAAAGATAGGAAAAAAAATCAACCATAAGTAAACAATATGAAATAGGTAAAATAACGATGTGATTCACATTTGTATACAATCTACGTAGGGTAATGATAATGAGATGCATTATTGATAAAATTTTCGCTTCGAAAATTACATCGTCGATGATGGTTGTCTATTTTTACTATGGAAATTATCAACCTACGTTGTACAGAGTCAGGGTAGGTACATATTTTTAATGCTCGATTTTTTTTCCAACACGAAACTCATCAAATTTGAATCGATCACAAGGTTTTCATGATACGAGCAGTAAAAGTGATTTTTATGATCGATGAATTCATACAGAAGACTCCAAATTCACCAATTTAACGAGTAATCCTGATAAAATTATAGATTTGATAATGAAATATTATTTAATGTTTTGAATATGGAAAATCTGTCAACGAAAATCACAAAATTTGTTCACCAGGACGAGCCACTTCTGACTATAGCAACTGAAAAATTCACTTTGATTTCCCGGGTACGCTCTGAAGGAGGAGAGGGGGTAGGAGGGTTTTCCCCAGTTTGCCAATTTCTAGTGAAACTGGTCGATTTTAAGAGCATTTGTATAGTTCGTAAAAAGTGAATTATCAGGATTTGTCATTTATTTCAAAAAAATGCCAATGTATTTTTTTCCATACATCAGAATTCAGAGTAAACCTTGAATTCAACCCCACTTCATCAACGCTCACAAATTCTCAAATCTTCGCAAAAAAAAACCACGCCAATTACAACACATTGTGACGCCTATTTGACGTCGAAAAAAAACATATCCTATTCAATTTCCACATTTTTCTCTCTAAACACAAAAAAAAACCTAAAATATTAGACCTACTTGTACGTTTAAAAATTATACCCAAACCACAGGCCCACTTTATCGACATACTGAGCCATTCGAAATATTTACGTTCTCTAGGGAAACTAACAAACGAGCCTAATTAAATCACCATATTCCCCGATTCTCTCCCTCTTTCCCTCTTCCACCATTCTTTTTCGTATAATTACAAAAGATAAATCATCTTTAAAAAGATGATGAAAAAAAAAATTCGCCTTCGTCGAGGACGAGGCGGACGAAAATTACTGATAGAAACGCCTATAAATGAGCCATCAACCATCGACCATCGACCAACGCAACATAACCGCACTTACCCTCCCATTTTAAGCCTCTCTGGGTCGAAAATCACCCTTTCGAGAGAGAAAAAAAAGCTCCGTGTCTTTGATGGTCAGCTTTCCCAAAATCCTATGAGACCTGCTGTGAAATATGTAACGAGGACGATATTGTCGTCGCCGATGACGCAGTGTTTTTTTCAGTTCTTCGAAATGCTTAAGATCTCTGCTCATCCCTCATTTTCATGTATGTACTTTTTCTCACGCTATCAAGCATTCTGATCTGTTTCGGATCATATGTACGTTACACTGATTTCCAGCTCAATATCGTAGTCTACTTCGAGTTCTATTTTCAATTGATCAAATAAAAAGATACCCCAATTTTTTATTCCTGAATGTTTTGAATTCTAAAAACTGAACGAACATGATAGAAAGAATTCGAGGAAAATGAAATTCAATAAACGAATAAAACGCTCTCGAATAATCCTGACGATGGAATCGAAAAACAGTTCCTCATCAATCACCTCGACTTATTGTTAGTTGTATTAGGAAACCGAATAATCTGACTGCAGCCTGCGGAATCGATTAGTTTGAAACCCCCCCCCCTCCTCCTCAACTGAAAAAATGGCCAAAAATTGCACCAGAAAATCAGTACAAAAATACACTACAGAATCAGAGAAAAAAATCACTGAAATCACCAAAAAATGTAAAGAAAAAAAAATCGTAAAACCGAAAATCATAAGAAATAGTGAAAATCACCGAAACACAGGTGAAAAAAATCAGTGAAGTGTAAAATCACAAAAAATGAAAGGAAATCATTAATACATCGTTAAAAAAAAATCGGTGAAATTTACTGGTGTTTGACAAGAAAATCGCAGGAAAATCATTTTTAAAAATCTATGAACAATTACAATAAACAGTGGAAAACCAACTTTAAAAAATAACAAAATCACTAAAAAAATCAGCGATGACCACTAAAACGTCTTTTAAAAATAATCAGTGAAAATCACTAAAAAAAAGGTTGGTAAAAATCAGGGAAATTTGGTGTTTCGCTACAAAATTGATTTGAATAATCACAAAAAAATATAAAATACACAAATAAGTTTTTTGATAGAAAACAGTGATGGCAAAACTTTTACATTTCAGTTTTCAGTTTTTAGATTCAGTTTTACCTTTTTCAGTTTCAGTTTTAATTTCACTTATTTTTCCATCAAATTCGTACATTATTTTGGAAATTTTGAGAAAAAGTAAATACCTACTCAAATTTCAGTTTTGTTTTTTTTAATTTCAGTTTCAGTCTTCAGTTTTTAGTTTCAGTTTTGCTTTTTTCAGTTTTAGTTTTAGTTCCACTTATTTTTCCATCAAATTCGTAATATTTTGAAAATTTTGAGAAAAAATAAACTACCTAAACTTTATTTATTTATTTATTTTTTTTTAGTTTCAGTTTTTCGTTATCAGCTCTTAGTTTCAGTTTCAGTTTTCAGTTTTCAGTTATCAGTTTCAGTTCCACTTATTTTTCCATCAAATTCGTAATATTTTGGAATTTTGAGAAAAAATAAACCACCTAAATTCCAGTTTTGTTTTTTTCAGTTATCAGCCTGTTTTTAGTTTCAGCTTTCAGTTTCAGTTTCAGTTTCAATTCCACTTCTTTTTCCATCAAATTCGTAAAATTTTGGAAATTTTGAGAAAAAATGAACTACCTATAATTTTAGTTCTGTTTTTTTTTTTTTAGTTTCAGATTTCAATCATCAGTTCTTAGTTTCAGTTGCAGTTTTCAGTTATCAGTTATCAGTTTTTTTTTCAGTTTCAGTTCTAGTTTTTAGTTTCAGTTTCACTTATGGTGCTCTTGTTTTTCCATCAAATTCGTAAAATTTTGGAAATTTGAACTACCTAAATTTCAATTATTTTTTTTCAGTTTGAGTTTTCAGTTTTTAGTTTTTGTTTTGCTTTTTTCAGTTTCAGTTTTAGTTCCACTTCTTTTTCCATCTTTGTAATATTTTGGAAATTTTGGAAAAAAATAAACTACCAAAATTTCAGTTTTCAGTTTTTAGTTTCAGTTTTCAGTTTTTAGTAAAAAGCCATCTGATCCTACAGCCTCTATTTTAAATAGGACAAATCAGACCTGAAACTAATCCTGCTATGACGACATACAAATTATTTCCATCATTAAACATAAATGAATCATCAAAGAACAAAAATTCCAAATTATTCAACACCAATCTCTCATCAGATTAGCTACAATACATTTCACGACAACTCAGCTAAAATGCACCTAACCTATGTACTTTTCAAACATGCCCACACCTTTACAATGCCCCAAAAAATAATTTTTTGGAAACACCTCGTTCTTTTATAATATTAACCATTTCTACGCTATTCTCACTTTCAAAACCACGCACTATAATGCTTTTCTACCCACAGAAAGAGAAACATCCCCTACTTGGCTCGTATTTGCCTCGTTCCTCGAAAAACATACTACATACTCCGACTCGTTTACACGCTATCGCAAGATAAACGCAGTAACTGGGCCAAAATAAACGACGCATTCGTATATGTAGTATGTTCTCGTGTACATAATATTACTCGATGAATTCAGTGGTATCTAAAATAGCTCAGGTACATCTACGAGTAGGTATATGTACATTGTACAATATACATCTTAAAACTCGTATAAGGGCACATCCACATACATACATGTAAAGTACACGCTCGTATTATTATACTACTAATACATACATACATACATACACGTATGCACAAGTTACAACCTACGTAGTTTTCATATATCGACGACGACGACTATAGAATTCCCTCATCTACATATCGTATGTACATACTAAAAGTACTTTTAACTTACGAGGCACTACCTTGCCTCGCCTTATTACTTACACCTTACATATTATACCTACCTACACAACACACACGAGAAAAATATATAGGTACGCAACTGACGATAAAAGCTGCAAGTTTTTACCCTTCTTTTACGACTAACGAGTCATTATCGGATGGGAATTTCCATTTTATAAATATTCCATCTCGTACTGCCTCTCTTTCTTTCGTATAGGTGTTAGATACGTATTGTTACTTATTATCATTTTCGATCTACATCGTACTGTTTCGTTTCCAAAAAAAAAAAAAACAATACCTACAACAAAATACATACAATGTAGAGCCATTTTCATTGATTTTTTGCTTCACTCAAGGTGTACATGATTGTCTTTTTACTTTCAATATGTCTCATCTCATCTAATCAGTCTTCGAAAAAATTATCCCAGTCTGTATAAAAAGGTAAATTTCTCTGTCAAATTATCCTTTTGTAAAAGATTTCTCAACCATCATTCATAATTAGTGAAAAAGTATACTAAAAATAAACTATAGCAACAAAGTCAATGAAAAATTAATAAAAAACTCGCTTACAAAAAAAAAAAAAAAACAGCGAAGGGTCACGAAAAAAACAAAAAATTACCATCAAATTTTTCTCACTGAAAATCACTAAAAATGGTGAAAATTACGTATTTCAAAAAATCCATTTTTTTTTTTTTAATGACCGAAAATCACAAAAAAAGTCATTGAAAATCACTAAAAATCAGCTGGTAAAATTTTTATCCGGTTTCACTGCCTAACATCCCCCCACCGGCCACCCCACCCCAATTCAACTTTCATAATTTCAATTTCAACTTTAACCATTTTTTTCGTTCTTCGATGCCCAAAAAATGTTGAACGAAACGCCTTACTTCAATTTTCAATGGCCATCAAGCGATCATCAAGACCGATCATTATTATTCACCATCTGATGGACTTCGATTTCATGATGAGGGGTGAAACGTCAATTCAATTATTCACAAAAGCTCCTCATGTCCTCACAAATATTAATCAAAATTTTGAGAAATTGAAGCACTCAGTCATAAAAAATCATCCCTACACTCGAGTCAAAAATAGAAACTCGGGAATAAAATTTTTCAAAAAATATTGCATTCGGAACCTCGACTCTTCCTTCAACAAATCCATTTCGTACACATTGAAAACAAACCCAAACATTGGTAATCAAATCATAATTTTCGAAATGATCGCGATAGCTAAGCACATACTCATTATAATCCCCTTCCTTCTCAACTCCTCCTTCAAATAAAATATGGACAGGACACGCGTACATAAAATATTCGGGACGTGTACGTGCCACCGCTGACAACTCTACAGTTCATAATTCACATTCGTGGCTCTAATATTATGTATATTTTACGTACTCGACCGTTATAAAAATACGTCTCGTATCGTTTTCATTTTTTTTCCTCCTCTCTTATCACTACTGACACAGATCGAAATTAAATGAAAACACACACAAACACCAGCACAGCACCCAGCACTTGCACACACACCTTACAGTCGTCGTGTAGCTATATCGCGGTGCATCGAGCTCGAGCCCAAAGAAAAAAGCCATAAAGAAGTCAAACTGATAACGTGCACGCGTCCCTATTATACATATACACAATACACATAGTACGTATACTTATACTACAATATTTGCCCTTCTTTTTCGTCGCGAGCGTCTTCGAAAAAAAAGGGGAGAAACAAAATAGGTATACGAGCACATTGTTGAGTTCATTCGTCATCGTCATTCATTCATAAAAATCGTGTCGTATGAGTTGCCTACAGGTTTACTCGTCAGGAGGATTATGATCAGAGTTCTTCTATAAATCAATGATACCAGTGAGAGTCCCAAACTCCCAAATGAATGAAACCTAAACTTGGCCATATTATTTTAATTCGGGGAAAGAGATGAATTTCAATCATTGAGTTGTAGGAAATTTGATAATTTTTCCTCATACGAATTTTTCAACCCGTAAAAAAACGAAAAAAGAGGAAATCAGACACCATTTTTCATCTACTGAATTTTTCTCATGTTTTCAACAAAACAAGAAATGCGACAATTCTGTCTGCTCTTTCCTCCTTCTAAAAAACGTTCTACGCTACTTTTACAAAACCACAAAAAATCATTGCAAAAATTCCAAATTTTTCGAAACATTATAAAAATACACAAAAACAAAACTAAGAAAACGATTCATAATTAGAAAAATTTTGTTGTTTCATTTTAGCTCAAGATTATTAGTCAAAATTTCAAATTTGAAAACACAAACTCGACTTTTAATCGAAAAGCATTTTTGTAAAACTTTTTGAAAAATCAATCTCACTCGATACGTTCAAGTTTGAAGCAGTTTTTGCAGAATTCTCAGCAAATCATTATACAATTTAGGTGGAAATTCTTCCTCAGAAATCAATCATCGAGAACAGAACGAATTTTACTACATACTAGTTAAATTTGGGTTTTTCAAACGTTTTGGTTTTAGTTTGGAAACATATTATTTTAGTGGTTTCGGTTTCGGTTAAAATTTAATTCTCGGCCAAATTTTTTTCAAAAAAGTAGAAAAGAGCCTCGAAAAAATCGAAAATCAATAAGCGAAAATAAGAAAATAAAATAAAAACCAAAACCAACATAAAGAAAATTTCTTTGATTTTGAGATGCAGATGAAAAAGGATTTTGTTCAGAATTTAATTTTGTTAGTTGATAATTTTAGCAGTTTTTAATGGTTTTAGTTTTTGTTATCGTTCTGGTTTCGGTTATTATTAGTACCAGAATGCATCGATTTTTCTCCACTCCAACCAAAAGTCGACATCGTAAATCAAATTGAATTGGAAAATCAATCCATAAATTTTATACTCTCTTGAGGAAAATTTACTAAAAAACGATGAAAATCCAGCTATCGATAATTTTTCTCGATAGGAATCGATTTCAATTTATCTCAAAAGCATCGTGAATTTCATCATCAGTGATTGAGTAAGAAGGGCATTCTTCATTACAACAGGATTACTAAACGTAAAAAATTTTCTTTAGTCTTCTTCGAGACTTTTCTCGTCAAATTGAGGAAGTCATCGATATCTGTTAAAAATATTTTCAAAACTTGATGTTGATTTCGGATTCGAATTCCTTGGTGACAATTTTCTTAATTACCAAGGGTTCTGACGTATAATTCGCAACATCTGGGAGAAGAATTGGAGGAATTTCAACGTTTGAAGTTTCCTCTGGAGATGAAGACCTTTCTTGTGGTTCTTCTTGTACTGGATTCTTGATGGCTTTTCTTCGTTTTTGAAATTTGCCATCGACAAGAACATGAACATCGATTTTGTATAATTTTAATCAAAACAAAGAACGTAACTGAAGAAGGAAAAAATTTTCGATTTTGAAGGAAATTGAGAGTGTGCGATTTCGACAATTTTTTGATTCATCAGGGGAAAAAATTCGAGATGTAATTTTTTTGTTCAATTATCATAAAATAATCGTAAATATAAGATGATCATCAATTTGGGGGGAGGGGTCAAATTGAACATATCATTATCATTTATTACAGAAAGAAAACATTTAATTTTTTTTTTTTTTTGGGTGTTTATAATTACAAGATTATTACACCCGTAAGGGGGGGGGGGGTTAGATTTGGTTTGTGAGGTTGATGTTTTTTATTAGGGAGATGAATTTCTGAGGGTTCGTCAGGGATAGTAGGTGGGTTTTCTTTTATCTGTAGTGTAAGTCTGTTTTGTTTAGTTGGGGACAGTTGAAAAGTATGTGTTGGATGGATGTGGGTTCGTTTCTGCAAAATTGGCATGAGGGTTTTGGTTCTTTTTGGTATAAGTGGTTATGAGTAATTTTTGTGTGGCCTATTCTTAGTCTAGTAATCAGGATTTCTTCGTTTCTGTTCAGGTGGCCTAGATTTTTCCAGGGGAGGGTAGTTTTTTCATGTTGGAAGAGTTTGTTTGAAGTTTGTTGTGACCAAAAGTTCTGCCAGTTAGTAAATGTGTTGTGAGTGATTAGAGATTTAATGTCATCAGGAGTGAGCGAGGTAAGAGGGGAGGGGGCAGCGGCTGTTTTTGCTAATCTATCAACAGTTTCGTTTCCAGTGATACCTATGTGGCTGGGAACATATATGAAGCTAATTGAGTAATCATAATGATAATCACAAAAACAATTATCAAATTGTAAGAATCCAGAGATTATGTCGCTCGATCAAGTTAATCAAAACTCAACAATAAACAAGAAAACTGAAATTTCAACAGACTAAAACAAACGAAATATATGGAAAATTTCGAATTCAGAAACAAAAGTTGCCAAAAATACCCCACAAAAAAGATTTTCTCTTGCGAATGAAAAACGATCAGTAATCAGAAAAATCCAATTCGTAAGATCAACAGGACAGAAATCGTATAATTGAACTCAATTGACTAATGGACTCCACTTTCATTCAATAAGGGCTAGTTGCACCATCATGGTTTAAACTCAGATTAACGCTAAACTCGGTTTAAATGCGAATAAAAATTGCTGGCTATTTTTTAGCATACAAAAATTTGTATTGATATGTCACTTAAACTTGGTTTAACTTGATTCGAGTTTGTTCACAGAATGGTGCAACTATACCTAAATTGATCTTTTCTTCTCCTTAAGAATGAAAATAAATTACCAAAAAAATGTTTTCCTGACTTCCTGAACACGTACATTTTTACAAGTAGGTATTCAGGAAAGGTGTATATGAGGTGTTGAAATTTTCCTCGACTAGGCTCTTTAAAAACGAAAATAAGCTACGAAAAAATAATTTTACTTAGCAATTCAGCATTTTTCATCTCATTTTAAAAGACCTTGCCTCACATAAAAAGCTAACGAGTTTGAATATTTTAAAAAAAAATGCTAAATAACACTTTAAAAAAATTCAATAACCTCTAACAAAATTTAGAAGTTTGATATTTATCTCAATATCTCATCTACTCCTGAAAAAAAATTAAAATATTTTTTCTCAACTGAAAATTTTATCGCATTCGGCGAAAAATACTAGAATCAACATCTGATCAATTACCAAAGCTCTCAAAATTCATCTTCCAAAATAAGCATTCAATTTTTTGAAAAATTGCCGACAAAATTAGTCAACATTTCGCTGAACCTTCCCAAACTCCAATACACGAGTAGACCTTTTCAAATCCTCATTCTAAAGATTACAGGTAATAATACAAATCATATCAGTCTTTTTAACCCTAATTCGCTCAACTCTCGAGCTACTTCGCAACATTTTATTAAACTTTACGACTTAAAGTCAGGTCAAAGTTTGAACATGCATCATCAAACAACCACCATCATCATCGCAATACCTTTCTCACGAGATTTTCTCTCTTCATCAACAAGAAATCTTACCCTCGACTACAGCACGTCATTTTCATATCGAAGTCCTGCACACATTTCCCAATTTTTTTTTCTCTCTCTCTTTCAAAAAAAACACTTTCATACTTAATTTATTCTACGCGTTAGCAATTTCGAGTCAAGGTTAACGGTTGCAAAAGAACACAAACCGAGATACTGTAACCAACATGACGATACAAAAAGTAGAAATTGTCATTAGATAAATTCATTTATAAAGAAAACATGAAAAGTACATGAAACAAATAGACATTATATAAATTTCGCGAATTCGCGTACATAAAAAAATTATTAGAAAAAGTACATTGACGAACCAACGAATTGAAAAGGAATGAAAAAAAAAATGAAATTTTAGCGAGTACATAAACAAAAATCAAAAAACCGAGCACAGCCAAATATTATTGAGAAAATTCGCGAATGCCTCAAAAAATTGGAAAATTTATCAGATAAGTTTGGAATAACAATTTTGGCCGTTGCATATGCCCCCTGGCTAATTCAAATTTCTCAAAGCAAGCTTAGAGAAAATTGAATTGACCATAGATGAAAATAACAAAATTGTGAAATAATAATAAACAATCAAAAATTACCTAAATTAATTTTATCGCGTTCTAAATTAAACAAAACAATAAATTTAAAAAAAAAAAAACAAAAATATATAGGACAATATTAAGTATGAGGAAAAAGAGACAAAAACCGGGAGACATCATGGAAAAATAAAAAAATAGGAGAAGAGAGTGACACCAACGTGAGACTCGCGTAGATGGAAAACAACGAGCCTGCACCATGGTCTGCCACCTTCTCTGGAATGTAAGGCTTGGACAAAAGTCCCTCACCCCATTCCAGAGAGTAGGAAAGGAAAACGAAGGAAAACGAAAAGATTAATTGGAAAAAACTAGGAAGAAAAACTGGAAAGTTGGAAAATTGGATCAGAAAGATGTGCATAGAAATGCCACTAAATCAGAAAAAATTAATCATTTTCATTTCAAGAATAAAAATTAATTGATCAGAAAAATCAATAACTTCGAGCAGTTTGAGCGAATAAATTTACAGAGGAAAGCGAACCATTAAGATCTAAAAAACATTTTTTCCTTTTGCGTTTCAGGGAAATCAAAATAAATTTCAAAATCGATTGATCATCGAACATTTTATTATATCCACAAAAATTATCATCCTGCAAAGGTTTTACAAAAGATACAGACTTGCCCCCTGCATGAGAAAATGCAGTAAAATAAGAGAGATCGGTTTTATCAAACATCATTTTTAAATAACGTTTTGTTATACTGATGATTATAAATTTTGTATCAAAATTATTGACAAGTTTGAAAAAAGGATTTATAAGTTTGATTTCAACTTTAAGATCTTCAGACATGTTGGATTCGTGAGAGTTCTCACTTATAGTTACATCTAAAACTAGTTTATCATGAACTTTTGGAATTTGCGATCCTAAATTTATCAAGTTTGAAGTTTGTGGTCTAGTAACACTATTTGAAGACGACTCAAACATGATTGGCTCAAAAAATATTTCATTTTCTAGTTTTAACAAATCAAATTCAAAAAAACTTGGACTGAAAACATAGTTTTCCGAATCACAACAAACTTGAGATAAAATTGAGGGTTCAGATATCTCAACTATGTTAATATTTTCAATCTCCGAAAAATTCTCAACTGAATGAGCCTTTTCAGATATTTTGATCTCACAAGTTTCAAACTTTGGTGAAAAATCAAGACAAAAATTATTTGAGTTTTCTGCTTTGGGAAAATCATCAATGATTTTAAATTCAGTTTTCAAAGAATTATGAGTGAAATCACATGCGTGATTTTTGTCTGAGTTCAAAATTTCAAGTTGGAAATTATTTGTAGTTTTGTTCAAAACTTCCAAAGATTCGCTCGATACTTTTGCCTCACAAAAATCATCCATAAAAGACATATGGATAATTACATGATCGGGTTTTTTGTGAACTCTCAGACCTATATGGTTTAAATCGAGATAATTTCCATAAGTTTGTTTGTAAACTTGAGAAACAGATACAAATTTAGGCTCAATAAAATTATTAAAATCCCTATTTTCAGAAGGACACTGTTTTGTATCGCTAAAATCGAGATAATTTCCGTAACTCTGTTCATAAATTTGAGTTGAGTTCGTAGAAACGTAATTATCGGTTGTATTATTTGAAGACAAATAATAATTACCTCTAAATGTTTCGATAAAATTTGATACTGGTATTTGAGGTAAACATTGAGAGAAAGGCTCACCATAACTTTTTTCATTATTTTGAGATAATAAATTAGATGAAAAAGAGGTCTTTTTACCTTCTAATAAATCTAGGTGATTATGGAGTCTAACCAGAGTTTTTGTTAATGTAAGGAGACAATTGAACAACTTTGGATTATTTGAGAATTCCTCCATGTCTTTCTTTGATCAATCAATTTTCAAAAAAAAAAAAATATAGCATAAGATAGGTGGGTAATTGATTACGTAATATCGTGGGTTATAAGTATGCGAAAATAAATTGACGATTTATCAAATAAAACATCGTGAATAAATAAAAATTACAAAAACGTATTTTTTTCAAAATATAAATACCACGTATACTTGAATACCCAACGAGAACTATGATGTGATGACGAGAGTGGTGATGAGCTGAACGAAATAAACAAAAACAGCGAAATATTATTACCAATCAATTGACACAAGTGCTGGTGGTTCAGGCTGAGAAAAGCGACATCGATAATTCCAGAAAATTGAATGAATTTGACGAATTAGGCGGACTCATTTGACAGAAATCGGAAGTAGTGACGTAACATCAAGGTTGACACACTCAGCATACTCAAATTCCGCGGAGAAAACGTAGTCGTAGATATGTAATTACGTACAGACGATATACATACAGATGTTTGGATCTTGGTTTAGAATTTCAACCAAATGACTTTTTTGATCGAACATTTTTTTTTTAAAAACAGTTAAAAACAAAATAACTATGTAAAACGAAATAACGAACCGTTTCGTTTCTATCCCGGACGGGCCCCCATTTATGTAACCAACATGACGATACAAAAAGTAGAAATCGTCATTAGATAAATTCATTTATAAAGAAAACATGAAAAGTACATGAAACAAATAGACATTATATAAATTTCGCGAATTCGCGTACATAAAAAAATTATTAGAAAAAGTACATTGACGAACCAACGAATTGAAAAGGAATGAAAAAAAAAATGAAATTTTAGCGAGTACATAAACAAAAATCAAAAAACCGAGCACAGCCAAATATTATTGAGAAAATTCGCGAATGCCTCAAAAAATTGGAAAATTTATCAGATAAGTTTGGAATAACAATTTTGGCCGTTGCAATACACTGAATGAGCAAGAAAGAGAAACAGACAGCGAGCAGGGATGAGAAAAGAACGCAGAAAAATACGCGTCGTTAAAAGCTCCGTCGTCTTACACGGATTTCACTGTTCGTCGTTTATTTTGCCGAAAATTTTCACCCTCCCCCCCTTCTCCCACCAATCCTCCATCCCTGATGCTCGTAGGTAGTCGTATCCAGCATCCCCATTCATCCCATCCGTTCACGCCATTCTCATTTCTCTCTTTTCACGTTGCTTGGTTGTTCCTTCTGTGTGGAAATATCGTCGTCGTAAATTACGACACGATTTTTTTTTCTTCTATCCTACTCTTGTTTTTCTTTACTTTTCCTGCTATATACCTAGTCGTTCGATTCTTCATACGCGTAAGTTATACGTATATGTATATGCAGGTAAGGTGCCTTTTTCCACTCAACACATGAGAGAACATACTCGCACATTCGTACGTATCTCTAGCTCGCTTTTCTTCATTATTATACACTACACGCGCCATCAGCATCAGCTGCAGCGGTGGTATAGTTGTTATTAATTAATTTTTAATTAAATACCATACCTCGATCGCATTAACGCGTCTTTGGCGTATATAAATAAACGTCGACGACGACTACATATACGTTTGAAATAGCGAAAAAAAAATCCATTAATATACAAGGACAAAATAATACTACTATACTCAAAATCGTCATTTATATGGCAATATGCACGGATACGATACGAATGCGTATAATATACTTTGGTCGATAAACAAATCGTATAGTATACTGAGAAAACAATTACCAGACGATCAGACTCCTATACCATTATCGAATACCTGGACGTGTAATTACGATGCAGGGAATTCATTTTTTTTTCACGCGTCGCGTCGTCGTGTTAGGTCTGCGACTCTCTACAAGCTTCAACTCTCATCGTTCTTCTATCCTCACCCCATCATACTCTCTATCGATATCAGAAACTTGCTCGCTATCGCGATTACTTACTCGTAGACGAGTAAACGTGTTAATTTTGGAAAAAAAATTCACGTAATTCTCAGAATGAGTATTTTAGAGTGAAATTGAAATATTTGTGTTCGGTGTTACGGAATTGGTCATTTTTTTCGCTTATAGAATTAGCGAAATGAATATTCGTAAAATAATATTTTTAGCATTTTGGTAACAAAAAACATGATAGGAATGAAAATCATCAAAATATGTCAAAAACTAAATATGTACAAAATCAATCAAAATTTTACTCTAATCCTAAAAATCAAAATTTCAACTTTCAATTAGAGTAATATTGCTGATGGAAAATCGCAAAAAGTCGTCATTTTTTGGACTTTGGTCATCTTTAATTCCTTCGATTGTTAATCCATTCAGAAATGCATAATTTAGCACAATCTTTAAAGTGGTTTCCAAAGTAGCAAATTAGAATCACATATTATTCAAAACTGCATCTAATTTTTGGCTAGTATGATAGACTTCAACAGATTATTTACAAATGAGAACCAACAATAAAAATGAAAAAGGGAAAAAGAAGGGTCAAATGATCGCTAAACAGGGCATCAAATTTCGAAATTTCAAAATAACTTTTTTAGCAAATTTTTCAACCAGAGTTTCTACCAAAATTTGGTACTCAAAAATCGCGACTTTTCGCGATCTTTTTTTCGCGACTTTTTTTCTTCAGTCCCCCAAATTTTTTAACGAAAAAAAAAAAAAAAAAAAACATGGGTTTCCAATAAAGTTCACACTATTTTTAGGGAGTTTTCGGCCAACTTTCAGTAGTTCCCATGTGACATGAAAAAATATATAAAGTACATACTCTGAACTGAAGATATATGAAAAAAATTTGAAAACTTCATTGTTAATTCAATGAAATGAATATTAGATATTAATAAGAAGTACATTTACTCAATAAAAAAAAAAAAATTTAAAATCGGGACGATTTTTAGCAACATTTTGGCAATTTTTGTTAAAAATCGCGGCTTTTTCACGACTTTCGCGACCTATTTTCAAAATCGCGATTTTTACTAGACTTTCGCGACCTGATAGATATTTTGCCAACATAAAAATCGAGTGAAAATATCCGTTTGCCATAATAAAAAACAACAACTACAAATCAGCTAAAATTTTGCTCCATTTCATGAAAATTCAAATTTCAACTTTCAACTAAAAAAAATTGGAAAAACTGACAAAAAATTACAAACAATTGATGGAAAATGACAAAAAATGATAGAAAGTTGCTAAAATTTGTACAAAATTGCAAAAGAATGATGTTTTCATCAAATTATTGAAGGGAAAGGAATAAGATAATGGCAATGTTGGGACATTCTCAGAATAATCGCGACCCAAAAAATTCAAATTTTTACCAAAATATGAAAAATAAAAATACCTAATCCAGAATATTATGAGCTAGAAAATTTTAAAATCTTACTTAAAAATGATACAATATTCGAATTTCGAACAATATCCAATTATTGAATCTCGAAAACCATTAAGAACTTGAACGATCCAATTCAGTTAATCATACCAGAAAATAAATAAATACTTCAAGGAACTTTTTTTTTGTTATTTTCACTGAAATTTCAATAATTTCAGGTCTACATTAAAATTACTACTTATGTAAAACATCGAAATTATTCATAAAGAACTGAATTCTACGTAGATAATTAACATTCGTATTTCACAGAAAAACTTGAGAAAGAAACCAAAACTGATTCAATTTTGAAACAATTTATTATTCGACTTTTTTTTTGCAGAGGGTGAAAAGTAACTAAAAAATTTAGTCTGAAAAGGAACAGTTATTATTCAATTACATTATCAGAGCTTTTTCTTCAAACTTCTTCTCATCCTACAATTTATTTCCACCCTTCCTTATCTTCCTGATGAAAAATTCGTTCAATTCACAAAATTGAATTTATCTCAGATCAGATTTCGTAAAACAAAATTCACAAATTTTTTTCTACGCTTTTAGAACTACGATTTCCAAAAATTCGATTGATTAATGAAACCGAACAATTACAGAGAGATAATCGAATTTCGAAAAACAAAATTATCAATTTTTCCCTCAACTTCTCGACTAAAAATTCCAATTTTCGACTTTATCGACCGGTCAACATCTCGAATCAACATCGACAGCGTTATTTTTTAATCAACAAATAAAATCAAGTATTCCAAAAAAACTGAACTAAAAAATAAGTAGATTTTCATTTCAAATTTTCACTTTTCAGGAAAATGTACAACTTTTCCCGCACTTTTAGAGCTTCCTTTTAGATCAAAATAAACGTTACGTTGAAATAATTCACCACCCATACTGAAAAAAAAATACTTTAATCAAAGTACGATCATTTTCGAATTATTGATAAGAAATTTGATACAATAATTTATGTACTACAATCATATTTGGTAAATTGCAATTCAACGCAAACAGGTTGAAAATTAAGGAAAAAATTTACAAAAAAATTCAAAAGGTCCAAAAATGTCACTACTAAACATTACTTTTCCAATTTTTTACGAAAACAGTTCAACTAAGTATATAATTTTAAAACATCGTAAAAAAAATCAAAAAATCAACAGAAAATGAAGATGAAACACGAGTAAAAAGCTCGTGCGATTAAACGTTCGTTCTCAAAATTCATTTTGAAATTTTATACACCAATTGTTATCAATTTTAACGTTATTATTTTGTATCAAAAAATTTTAAAAAAATTAATGTACATTTATAATTTTTTTTTATTGTTACAATAAAACCAAATTTTAACACTGATTGAACCATTAAAACGATCAACATTTCTGTTTTTCCAATAATTTAAATTTTCATCATTTCCTTATCGATCATTTCGAGATAAACAACGCATTGTTTCAAGCAGTATCATTATTTCCACCCAGTTGAAATTAATCACACTCCTGTTTCCTTCAATTTTTCCCAATTTAAATTTTCATTTTTTTCTTATCGATTATTTCGAGATAAACAACGTATTGTTTCAAGCAGTATCATCATTTCCACCCTTTTATCCATCAAAATTTCACACTTAGCAAATAAAATTCCAAAAAAAAAAAAACAAAAAAACAATTTAGCAAAATAAAAAAATACTCCTCGCGTTAAAATTAATCACACCAAAAAAAAACACTGCAAATATTTCTCAACATCGTCACCCCCGACAGCATTATTTTTATCGATCATCGTAAAATTTTTCTCAATTACATCCATTTTCCAAGATAGACTATAGAGAGAAAAAAAACACACTAAATAAATTCATCGAGTAGGTACGTGTACTCGATAAAAATATAATTACACGTTTTCAAAACCTCTTATCAGTCAATTCAATTCGCAATCGAGGCTGTATAATTACCTACTACCACCACTACTACTACGTTCTATAATCGCGATTTTCGAAAAAAATATACTTATATATACTGTAAAAAAATTCTCAATCGCAAACAAGGCTCGTAATAAAAAATTACGTGCATAATCAAAAACAAATAAAAATCAAGCTTCGGGCATCAAAATGAGCAAATATTACACCTCTCTTATCGAAATGCATAAAAAAACACCTCTCGAAATAAGTAGTCGAAATATTACATCTCGAAAAATTTTACAACTGTTATCTCCTTCGGTTCGTAAAATTTTTTCGTACTTCGGGCCAAATAAAAAAATACATTTTCACTGCAAAATAGATCTCACCTTACATAAATTCAAATTTATTAGTCACCGGTAAAAACTATTGTCCGGATTATGAACGTTATCAGTCGAGATTTAGAAAAAAAAAAAAATCACAAACCGAAGAAACACGTAGAGACGTAGGCACAATGCACCCTTATCAGTTTCAAAATTTCATCGCGATAAAAATCCTTATCTTTTGCAATAATCATTCGTCACCAGATAACACGTCACTCGTTCATCAATCACCCTGCACTGAATCATCTTTTTCAAAATACCAACGATAAACAACCCTCGTTTACCCTTTCCCCCCAAAAAAAACACAAAAAATCACAACACAACCAGCAAAAGGTAAGAGGTACATACTTGAGCGATAACCTTGTCAAATTTCCCCAACAACAATTGATTCATTACACTCGTCGATCGAGAAAACACCTGCACATCTCCACATCTACTACAGCCACAATCGTGCTCAATTTTTCAGTATTTTCAAAAAATTTTCACGATCCAAGCACCACACTATGTCACTTCACTATGGAAAAAAATTTCGCGAACTTGGAAAAATTTTACAACTCGATATTTCTCAAAAAAACAAAAATTTCCACCGGTCACAAAATATTTTGGTAAACGGAAATCTCGTCGAAATTTTTTTCAATTTCAATTATCGTTAAATCGTCGTCGTAAAACGAACACAAATACGGCACGTTTGACCCATACAACAGATTAGCGTTCGACTAATCGACGTACACATAATTTTATTAATAATTGCTCTCTCGTTTTCGCCGCTCCGCTGCCGCCCTCAGTCACCGTAGTCGTCGTCGTCGTAGTAGTTGCAGCTCCTCTCACTCACTCTCTCTTTCTCACTTACTCTAACAGAGTGTTTTGCTTACTTACTCTCCTCTGCTCGTGCTCTGCTCACTGTTGTGGTCCTATCTTCATTTACACACTGTGTATAAGTAATAATAATATGTACCCGCCGCGCGCAAAATATACACTCTATATACCAATCGGTATCTTTAACTACGTACACTACTATCTATCAAATATATTATTATGGTATATGCGTAGCCTCTCTACCCCCTGCCTGCCCTGCCGTCTCCCGCGATGCTCAGGTCGTACACCGTTGCATTGTACAGTGACGCTATCTGGACGCAAGTAAATACCTCTATTTCAAGATACACCACCTCACAGTGTACGAACTATACGACATACTACCTATATTAACACCTCTGTATCACCTGTTGGCCTAATTGTGCGTAAATTTTTTCAATACTTGGCTATTTCATACAGAGCTCCAGAATAGAGTTAATCGTTTCCTGTTTGTATTCAATTCGTACGACCGAAGACCGAACTATCCTCGAAGAATCGATAAATATCGAAAACAAGAACACATTGAGGAAATACCCTTTCAATAATCGTATACGACGAGAATTCCCGATGATGTTGTTTTTTCACCAAAATGGAACTAAAATTTGTTTATTTTTGGCTAAAAACAACTATCTTATCGACGAGATATTACCGGTACCTGAAAAATGTGTTTTCTGATGCTAGAGCACCGAGTAAATACATCATTCAGAACAGGTGATCACAAAAATTGATGCAAAAAAACACTTGAAAAAAACTCTTCACTCCTCAGCCTTCACTCCTGATCCTGCTCAGGTTATATTATTGGAAACAGCCGGAAATACCGTTCGAAGGGTAAGAAAAATTCAAAAAACTCACCCGATACCAAACAATCATTCATAAAACAATATCAAAAAACACCAATACAATATACACTGATGCAAACCAAAAAAAAAACACCCCGAAAAAATTCACAAATAATTAACAAAAATATAAGGATACCTGAAATTCAGAAAAAAATATTCATTTCATCAACAAAAAAAAAAAAAAAAAAAAAAAAAATTGAAAAAAAACAACACAACACTTTGCTCTAAAAAAAATTATCACCGTGAAAAAATAACCAAAATTTCTCAATACAACCCACCTTCGGCGTAAAAAAATTATCAGCTGTTCACGTGTGCCAGCACTATACAGTAGAAATATTACGAAAATATTCGACTCGTATTTAAAAAACCACGCACTTAAAAACTCCGAGCACAACCGACGATTTATTTTTCTGAAATTTTTTAAAAATTTTCACGCCGACACTACTTGACGAATAATTACGATGCGAAAAAAAAAATAGTAAAATTGAAAAAAAAAAACGAACACCGAACTCGTCGATTTAGTGCGTGAGTACACGCCGTAATGTAGTAATGAGAGTGCGAGAGCGAACATACACACTACACAGTGATCCGCGCGCGCGGTGTACTTTTCGCCTCCTCGAGGAGTCGGATTCGTATTTCGTATCGTTTCGGGTCGGCTTGTAGCGTGTACACTCTATACACTACTCGCGAGTGAGTATGCCTGCTCCTGCTCGTGAATATAGTGTTGTTGTTATTGCCAGCCGCGATGGGTATGGGTATGGAATGGTGGAATGGAATGGTATGGTATGAAGAGCGTATACTCCTCGCACTCGCACTCGTTGTACGAAGAAGACGAACGTTTACGTACGCGTAGTAACTACACGGCGTGTATATAATGTACCTACACACCGGCTTCGGCTTCGGTATCAGCGCGCCAGTGTAGCGAGTACCACCGCCGATAGTAGGAGAGCGAGAAAATACCGCCCGATGCCCAACAAGCCCGAGCCTCTGTGCCGAAACGGGGTGAAAATTCACGTTTCACGTTTACGTACGTACGTATTCCTCCTGGTGGTACTCCGTACGTACGTATTCCGTGTACTCGACGACGTCGTCCCACTCTCGCTGCCTCACCCCGTCCTAAGGGGTAGCTTTTCTCCACGGTGTAACTATGTAATACGCACCACGCACTCGTCGAGTACTTAGCGATGCCATGGCAAGGGGTAGCATGCGTATGCATGCACACGCACATACTCGGTACTCTACGTACTTTTGTACTCCCTCTATGGATTTTACGGTTTACTTCAATTCCTCCAAACCGATTTCAATATTGAGATAAGGATAAGGAGCATCCTCAATGTGCATCATACCCAGCGAGAGAGAAAATACAGTGAATAAAAATATGCACCAAAACATATCATGTAATTATTTAATTTACACACCTACAATCCTACATACACTATACTATAATTATTAATATCACAATTATTCACATGCTGGTGTCCAGTGTTTCAAGACATAAAAGGCTGAAAAAAAAGTACAGGAACAGAACAGATCATAGTCTCAGTATGCGTTGTCTCTATTCTATTATTTCAATACTGGGACAGGCCACAGGGGTACAGGAAATGGCTAGGTACTTATTTGCAATGTGCATCTGCATACAAAACCAGAAAGTACAACAATGATGCACTAAACAATCACTCAATCTCCAGGTATGTATCTACAGTATTATACACAATATTGCAATTCGCACTAACTGGTTCATTGTTTCAATTCTCAAAACACAAAGAATACAGATTAAACATGATGAAAGAATATGCGTTTACGGGAAGCATGAGCGCCATATGACAAGCAATTAGGAATGTGTGGCATACAATACAGTGTGAATGAGACTAGTAAATGAAAACTACATGTGGACAGGTACACGTGCCTCTTCAGTCTTCACCCTCACAACACCACTGCTGCCTACTCATTTTCTATTCTACCTCAGCACATGCCTATTGTACGTAATAGGAGTAAACCCAACCCACTACCTACTCAAAAAAGTCAAAATTCATTTTCCTATGATCATGGTTCAATGGATACCATAAAGCTGCTTCCTGCATTACTCGAATCCTAAAGGATTTCTCCAAAGAATCCCATACCTGAATCCTCTCAATAATGTATCAATTGTATCATCCTCAACCTTGATGCCGACACACAGGCAACAGAATGGTGCATGCATATCCAAAATAGCTGGCATCAATCGATGACTGAAAGACACCAGCCAACAACAAGGTAAGTTGCATCATTAGTTTTTCAGAGTTACTTAATCGTCTGATGCTTCTTTTACTGTAGCAGAAGCATAAATGAATAAAATTGCAATTTTGCTACCAGGTGTGTAAACCTAGACTGACTACCAAATTATAGGATTAAAAAACTCGTCAGGTCTGGCCACAAAAAATTGTGACACAGTCATTTTATTCGGGTATGATTTATCATTACGACAGAATAGGTGAATCGCAGGACAGAAAAGGTGGTCTAAACGGCAGGCCCTACAAATAAAAGAAGTGCCCAACCAAAAAAGAAATTGAACGGCAGAAAAAAAATTGAACGACAATCATATATTTGCACGACAGATGAAAAATGTCCATGACAAATAAAAAATTGAACGGCGCTTGAATAAATTGAAGGACAATAATAAAAAAAAATCATGATAGAAATATCTGTCAACAGGTCTATTTTTATTTTTATTTTAATCCATCAACAGTATCAACACGTCTATTTTTATTTTACCAAAAAAGTTACAAATCGAATAAAATGAAAAAAATATATATACAGGCTTGCTACAGCTTATACAGGCCCGTTTCTGGAAGTGACATCGACTATCCGAGACCCGACGCGACGTTCCGAGGCCCGTTAGCGGGTCTCGGAACGTTTTTCGATTAAAAACTATATTTTTATGATGTACGCACCTTAGGGATGCTATAGACAAATTTTTGTCTGGGACTCACAAAGTAGGTATCATACCTACAGTATATACAGCTTACCTTACTTCACCCCACACAGAAACTTCACACTAGCGCCATTCCTATAAAAATCACTCATTGGAGATCGCACCAACGGCTCTAGACCCGGCTTATTAGCCGCTATCGAGGCGCATGCGCGAACGAATTTACTAGGCACTCTTTAAAATTTTTCTAAGTGTCAAAGACGCGGGCCTCGGATCGTCAGTACGATGTACCGGGTCTCGGATAGTAAGCAAGTTCCATATGTATATATAGTCAGAAATTTTCATAAAATGATAGGTGGGTAGTTCTTAAAAAGTGGTAAATTTTGTGTACACAGCAAATTTCTCAACAGTTTTAGCATGATTTTTTTGGTCCATGCAAGCATCACCTCCCTCACATTTTACATTTGGTATTGAGATTTTTAGCCCCCCTTTCATTGGTGTACATTCGATTTTATACCCCAAATGTCCTTCGACTTGTATGTCACATGCCATGTTTTTGAAAATTAATGTCATAAAGTGTCATGAACTTCATTTTTTTTTTTTGGAAAAATTGGCACATTCTCATTATCATAGAACACAAAGGTATATTATTATTATGCAAATTGCAATCTCAATAAGTCCATAGGAAGCTCATACTTCACATCTGAAAATTGTCACACAGTTTTTGCAGTACTTTAGAGCAATTTTTAATTATTTTTGCTAGCTTCCCAATCCAATATTTTATTTATCGCTTTTTCGTGTATTTTCAGATATGCAATTGGTCATACATTGTTCTGTTGTTTAAAATTTTATTCTGCCACTTAGACATGCTTTTTTGGTGGGAGGAGTTGTCGTGATTCATAGTTAAAAATAGTTGTGCTTTGTGCTGACTCATTATTTTATCGTTGAAAACCTGTCGTTGTAAATATTCAAGTTGTCACTACCACAGCTTTTATTGTCGTTTGCTGTTGTCGTTCAAACACCCTTTTCTGTCCTGCGATTATATATTTCCCATTTTATTCATTCAATTCCATTATTCTTAAAGCTGTCTTGACATCTTGACTTCTCCATGTGTTGTAGACATGAATTGAAATACCAGATTCTCTTATTACTTGGTTGCAGAGTTGAAAATCATTTGGAACAAACACGGTTTGGAGTCACCATCATCACTTTTTTTGGTCAGCTGAATCGGGAACCAAAACCATCAGAACCGTTTCAAAATTTGGAAAAGAAAGGACCCAAAAGAACAACCATGGCCATAGGTACAAAATGATTTTGAAAAAATTTAGAACTGTTAGAACCAATTGAGTTATGATCATTGAAACTTGGATTTTTTTCCATTTTTGGATCTGGAACCATTTGGACTGGTAGGACCACGAGCACCATCAGCAAAACATCAAAGTAGAAGTAAAAGGAACCACCAGAACCGTTCAACTCATTTGAGTTTGAAAAAAATTGAGAACCGTTTTGGAAGAACAATGTGAAAGATACCTTTTGGAACCAAAACAAACCCATTTCAAAGCCACGTCTGAGAACCTTTTGGGAACTGAAACTGGGAACCACTTATTTCCAAAGTGTTGATAATGTGTTGAAACAATAGAAAAACTCTGGTAAAAGCATCAAAGTAACTGACAATCACAAAAATATATTGATACCTTTTTCCAGGAAATTATCCTAAAATCTGTGAAAAGGTTGTAATACAGATTACCCATTGTAGCACAATATTTATGCCTGCAAAGTTGATGAAAAAGATGAAGATGAGATCCCTAATCCGTCACTAACACTAGGTTGTGTTAAATTAGTCAACAGTTTGACACCAATGTTGTTATGTTGATGCAAAACAAGTGAGAAGTTGATATCAAAATTAATACTATGGTCTCCCATTCATCTTAGTCTTGACACGGTCTTGACATTGATGGCGATTGTTCAAGTCCATGCGCAATTTTGATTGAAAATACATATGTTAAACAGTGGCCAAATCTCTTTCATTTCAAAAAGGAGTACATATTCCTGAAAAACCCTCACTAAAAAAAAAATTGTAGAGAAAAAAAATCTCACTTGGGTGAAGTGTGATCTTGAATTACTGAGTTTCTAACAACTAGACCTAGACCAACACAACTGATATGCTCTTTTCATCCTGGACTTTGACATTTCCATTTGCATGATGATTCCTTCCATGACATTTTTCAGAACTCAGAAGCATATTTTGAAGAAAAAAAATGTCAAGTCTTGCCAAGTTATTGTGAACTTACCCTTATTTACCTTATTTGGGACAAATGTTCTAATTTTTTCAATTTTACATCCATGTAAAATCATGTCGATAGGTACTTTTTTCAAGGCCATCTCCATCTTATTACAAAAATGGAAAAATGTGAATGAAAATGGATACTGAAATCATTTTGAAAAAGGATTCACATCACTGAAAATTGTACATTATTTTTCATTGAACCTGACCAAAAACCAAACCCATTTCAACATAAAACAAAATTTTTTTTCAAGAACCCAAAAGGCCAAAACCAAAACCCAATCTGAAACTGAAACAACCGAACTTTGTGTGAACCTGACATGAATTTAAACCAGTTTCAAATCCAGACCCAAAACCAAAACCCAAATCACTCTCAGAAAAAAATTGAATAGGTATATATAATATCAATAATATTGCTACTTGGGAATCAAAACCTTTTTCTCAATGGCCTCAAATCAGAATCCGGATTTCATCTGAACTATGATTTTTTGAGCCTACATGATGTTTTGATACATCAAACATTTTGGCATGGGTTCTGATTAGTAATTTGCGTCTCTAGAAATAATTTTATGACCATCAGAAGTTTCAGTATGTGACTAATCAGCGTGATGGTTCTAATATTCAGAGCATGCTTGTAAGCATTGAACAGTGTAAGTTAAAGTTACTGCGTTTAAGTTGCAAGAAACCCCATGTAACTGTAGAGCTGGCGGATGGGAATGCAGTTTTGACCACCTAAATGTGGACATTCCTATTTGCCTCATTAGAATGAGCCTTTTTGTTTTCCTGTCTGATTCTGAACCTTGAAGTACAATAGTGCTCAAAAGATGCAACAGTTCACAAAAACCGTACAGCAACATTTCCACAAAATATTGCATTATTCGTCAATTAACAGGCACTGCAGTACATACATTCGAGGTACGCATTGTACAAGATGGTGGTACCTGCTACCTACTAAAACTGTAACCAGTGTAACCTTATTTAAATAATTTTTGAGATTTCTACAGTGGCCTTCAACTGGGGTGGAGGGGGAGGGGTATTCCTAGGGGAAAATCTGTTACCCTCGTTGCAAAATTCCACAGCGATTTATCTTCCTATACGTAGTAGTTTGTTTTCATTTTGAAGAATGATAATAAAAATCCCACGAGGCATTTGCCAGAACAAAAGTCCGAACTTTAATTAAGATTTTGATTAATTTTATATAATAAATGAGTAAGTAAGCAGATTATTATTTTGGGATACTCACGCTACTGGCCAAATGCAAAGGTTTCATTCTAATGAAATAGCAAACTAAATGTAAGTAAGTACATTAAATAGCTACATTTTTTTCAAATAAGAAGAAACCAAATTATGTAATCTGGATTTGAGGATTCAATTGTTTTAGTTTAGACTATAAAACATCAAGTCAAAACCCATCACTTCAATTCCATCTTATGAAGCTTTTCATTTAGTTATGGTTCTTTAATCGATCTACTACATATAGTTCATCATCTAGCACATTTTATTAGTTAGGTACAAAAACAAATCCCTTTTCTGATATCTAAACTTTTTACCGCATTCCTTCATCGTTTATTCCAGAACCACAAAAACACCACGTATACCACGAGTAGGTACAATCGGTTCAGTGTTTATAGAAGCTTTTATACGGCGCGGTACACGTATTCCCATGAGATTCCTGGGGCCTTTTTTCCTCCGCTTTCGCCTTTCTCTAACTTTTTCTGTTTCCTGCTCGGATCTTCTATCTCCCATACCGCTCAAAGACGACTACCGCACGCTAAAACGATGCAATACACGGAATCCCTTTTTATCGCACAAATCGAATGACGTCTAAATTGCTCATTTTGCGTCATTTTCAAATTCATTATTCGCCCTCTTTGCTCCTCGCCCTCCTCACGATTTCTCTCTCATATCGCCGAATATTTCGATGACACTGTTGCCCATCACCGTGAAAAGAAAAGTTAACCGGTAGCTCGCGTTATTATACTTAACAAATCGACGAGTCTTTTTTTTTGTTCCCAGTAAAGTGTTTTTTTCTCTTATTTTCGCGTTCGAATTTTTTTCTCCCTTTAATCGGATAAGACCCCGGAGAATTTTTTATTTTAAACGGCCTCCAGCCCTATTACGCAACTTGAATGTTTTCAGAACACAGCAAATATATCTTCCGGAGATCGCGAAACGCGAATTTTTCAAGTGTTTTAGTGGCGTACCTGGTATTGTTGTAGTCGTTTTTCTTTTCTCTCTGGAGATTTCAACAGTTACCCGAAAGTTTTATTTTCTTCTTTTTTTCTCCTTCTTCTTCAGACAGATCGTCATTAGAGTGATTTTTCTTTTCAATGAGGATATTTTTTGAATATGTTTTATAAATAGGTACCTACTACCTACCTACCAATTTAGCAATTATTAAAGAATGACAGTAGATAATTATAGGTATTAGAACAAATCAAATTGATTCGCATTCCTGGATAATAGGAAACTCATTTACCTACCTATTAAGTATGTTTATGACCAAAATCTTCTAAAAAATATCCAATTTCAAGAAAACCGACCATTGACCACGAATGGTACGATGACCATTTTCTAAAATTACTTCAAAACAACAACTCGAGTTTCGAAAAACAAATTTAGAACACATTCGACAAACTTTTCCCGACCTTGAAAAGTTGAGAAAAACAACCCCAAAAAAAAAAAGAAAATGAAAACAAAAAAATTAAATCAAAACAACAAGAAAAAACTTCACGTTCATACTCCATCATTTGGAGCGAGAAAAAAAATGACAAAAGTGACTCGTAAAACTTGCCATAAAAAAATTTCGCGATTTTTGTAGGTACAGTGGTACACTCTTCAACAAACCACATTCTGCCTGCTCACCCTCTCGGCCACGATCCTTGCCATAGATAAACTTTTCACACCTTTCTTATGACCGACAAGTTGTGTTTACGGTTTAGTCAAGTGAAGAGAGAGGATACCATGGGTGTAACCAGACATCGCTGCGAGCTTCATACTTCTCTTCTTTTTCTTTTTCGCTCGCTTGTTTTTCCATGTAGGTACGTTCGATCCGTCTGCCATAAACATACGTGTGCGAAACATCCGTCGTAATGCAAATCAACGCCGCAATAAATAATCTAATCCGCATTTTCATCATAAACGATGCTGCCTCGAACGCCTCCTTTCCGAGAATTACACCACGCGTGTGCGGGGAAGCTACAGATACATAACGATTATCATCTTACAGAATATACGAATAAGCGTCTTTCTTACATTAGCAATACGAATAGAAAGAAAGGTACGCAGGGCAGGTGCCTAAATAATTCAACATTTCACCAGAGAACAAAAAGAAGAATAAAAGGTAGGCAAAAAGAACACGTACAAAGACTTTGTGTGTTTACTTATGGCAATTATGCCAACGTTAGTTACTCGTACATCGCAATCATATTGGCTACAAACAAAAAAACAACGTACACAACACATACTCAAATAAACAACCAAATACTGAGAAAAATCCATCATCGAGCCTTTTTAAATACACGTGTTGTATGTGAGAGAAGAGAAAAACGACAACACAAACAAAAGTAGGTACCGTGGTCAAATCAAACAATAAAATACGCGGAAATTGGAATTAAAAATTAAACCGTTGCCTAGGCAAACTCGCACAAAACCATGATAAATTGTACATACACAGGGAGATGGAGTGAAAAAAGTTCATACTCGTACATTGGATAGTTACAACTTACAAATGACTCTCTCTCATGCAAAAAAACAAAGTGATATTCCCTCACAACAACAACTCCAAAAACCTATAATAAACAATTTGTCACATAGTTTAATCATTTCCTTAAAAATTTTTAAACCTACAAAGGGATTTGGGAGGCGCAGGCATGACGAAGTGATGCGTCTTGGTGGAGGGCGAGGGGGAGACTGAAATTTTTCCAACTTCTTTCGACATACTTTGCCAACTTTTTACCACATATCCCCCCCCCACAAATTTTTCCAGCCAATTGCTCAGATGTGAATCGAATACATTTTGGAAGAGGAGTTGAAAACAAAAATAATTCTGAATTGGATTTTTTTTCATTAATTTGACTGTGTTTTCCAAATTTCTCAATTAAACTTTTTTTCTCGAAAATTTTTGAAAAATTCTGCAGCAGAATGAATATTTGCCCAGCGAAGGCGAGCGCAAAAACAGGGGAAAATAGATAATTTGAAACGGCAAAGCAACATCATTCTTGATGCAAAAAGTTGATTTTCAAACTTTAACAATAGTTTCAGAACAAAAAAAAATCAAGACTTTAGCAGGACTTTTGGCAGGGCATTTTTAAAACACTTTACAACTTTTGGGGGGGGGGAGGTGTCAATGTTTTACTCGTCAAATATTCGTTTTTTTTTCAATGTCTTTGGACATTCAAAAAATTTTCGAAGGGGGTGTCAAAGTGAACTTTTTGCAACTTTTATTAGCTCTCCCCACTCCTCTCAATTTTTTAATGAAAAAATCAAATTTTCCGAAGAAGTTTATACTTTTTAAAATTTTATTTAGGAAATTTTGCAATGAGCAGCTTTCAACAGTATCCACCTGACTCTGACATAAAAAAATGTATGAATTGAATTACTCTTACTCTCTAGTCTCAAGAAATATGAAGAAAAATTGAAATTTTAAAAACTTCCGTAGCTTACTTCAATGAGAGAAAACACATTCTCAATTCAGAATTATTGGCAGTCCAAAATTAAACATTCGTACCTTTTCTTGTTTTTTCGAGTTTTTTCCCAGTTTTTGATTTTTGAAAATTAAATTCAAAAAGAGAAGAGAACATTTTATTACCGAATGAAGCGACGAAGGGGCAAAATTTTTGGAACATTTTCCAATTTTACTCGAGCGAAGTCAGGGAGAAAGGTTTTGAAAATTTACAATTTCAGTAGTACCAAAATAATAATTATTTCTAACATAAGATCAAGTTTCAATGCAACATTTTCGTGCTTCCGGATGGTTTTGAGTGAAATTTGGTTCTCGCCGAGCCATTTTCACCAAATTTTTGGCGATTTCTGGTTAAAAAAATGAGACTTTTTCGCACCTTTAGAGACCTTGTAGACACCTGGAAGTTTTTAATTGTTAAAAAAAATACATTTTCTGTTTTTCAAAAATAACTTAAGTACAACAGAAGAAAAAAAACTCTCACGCATTTAGCGTGAGAAGACCGACTTTTCGTAAAATAAAAATCTTTTACGAACGAATTGATCCACTTTTTTTAAAACATTCATTCACGAACGAATTGATTCGTACAAGTGCCTCGTTCGCGAACGAATCGATTCATACAAGTGATTCGTTCGCGAACGAATCGATTCATTTACTCAATGTTAGGTGAATCATTCACGAACGAATTAAATCATTTTTTGCGAATCATTCGCGAACGACTTGATTCATATTAGTGACTCATTCACGAACGAATTGATTCATAAATCAAAGAATTAATTGATCGATTTGTTGGCGAATGGTTCTTTCAAAAAATTGATCAATTCGTTCATGAATGATTCGCCAAAAATTGAGGGTCGTATTAGTACTTTGTAGGAATCGTGCAGGCCTCGTGAGATTTCAAGTTTCATCGAAATCGTACTCCACTTTTCGAACGAAAAAGTCAGTAAGAGTAAAAGAATCGGTTTCTGCCCGAGCAAAGCAAGACCGAAATCTTTTTGCATTTTTTCATCTGACCTGCTAAACGATCATTTTTATAAAATTTTTTTCCATCAGTCAAGTGAGAAAAAGGACAACAAATTTTTAAAATACCACAAAAAAGGGAAATAAATTGAAAATTTAAAGTCTGATTGAAAAAAATCTGAACTTTTTTATAGAAAAGCAGGACAACTGGAGAGTTTGCAGGACACAAAAAGCAGCACAAAAGCTGAACTTGAGGTACTGTTACATACCCTACAGGAAATTATAATACTTTAAAAATGTAGGAATAAAGACCTGAGCGAAGCGAGGGCGAAAGCTTTTGCAAATTAATGATTCCTCACAACTAAAACAACATCACTATTTTTCATGCTAGGAGTAAATTTTTCTATACCCTTTACTAACTTTGGTCACAGAAAGGAAAAGAAAAATTATCTCGAGCGAAGCGAGGGCGAAAGCTGTGAAAAAAATGATAATTCGAAACGCAAAGTAACATCATGCTTCATTTTCAGCAGAAATAGAAATAAGACCCCCGCAAAGCGAGATCAAAAGCTAAACTTTCAAAAATTCACAATTCTTCGTTTTTTCGGGACCAAATTCAATGTTTTCAAAAAGAACCACTTTCGGCAAAAACTAAAAATTATTCACGAATTTTTGACAAAAAATAGGACTTTTTGGCATTGTTGCAAAAGGTGAGACTTTCTGGCTATTTTGACTGGAATTAAAAGACCTTCTTGGAAAATTTCAAGTGAAACAACATTATTTTTGATGTGAAAAGTCAATTTTTCAACTCTTAAACTAATGATTAGAGAATTAGAAAAGGAGAATGATCTGGCCCGAGAGTCGAGAGCTTATATTTGACTTCAACCTGTACATGCTTAATTACATTACATTAGAAAAATACAAGTAACAATACAAGTTGTACATATTTTTTTGACTACCTACACCTATGCGCCTTAGGCGCGAGCGGCGAGGGGCTCTCTAAACGTAAATTATCAACAAGTGAAAATGAATAAACATATAAATGAACAGATAAATAAATAAATAATAGACAATATGTCTGAATAAGCAAATAATGAATAACAAATCGGTAACAACACCAAAATTTCAGCAAAGCAGATCACATAGAATTCAGCAATTAATAGTTATACATATTAGATAGAAGGCTCTCTTATCAAAATTTATTACCATATATGAGAAATTAAACAAGTAAATAAATATGTGAGCATATAGATGAAAACAACAAATAAACAATTTCAAAATTTAAGGAAACAATGGTCTGACGACGAAAAATAAAAATAAAAATAGCAGTAAAAGACAAACAGCAGAACTACAACATGAGGTGAGTGAAGAGTGGATGAAAGCTTTCAAAAATTTGTCAGTCAAGAAGTAAAAACCCATGGTTTTTGGTAATTCTTTGATTTTTCCAATTTACATAAATTCTTCCCAACTATTCCCAAGTTTCCCAACTTTCTCCAATTTACCTAATTTACACCAAAAATTCTCAATTTTTGCCAACATTTTTCTGTCTGAAGAGGGGCTGGGGTTGCTTTCCCCCTCGTTTGGCACATCTCTGGTTAGACCAAAAAACCAATCGAATAATCGAACTCAGCGTCCCAAAAAACCTAATAAACGATACATCACACAGAATTATTATCACTCATTTTCACCACACGATGAAAATTTTGCTTTCCCTGTCTATACCTACCTCTAATTGCTGTTCATTTATTCACGAAGATCCAATCACGGGCTGATTTTCAATACTTGGACCTCACAACTACATAAAACTACTCATCAGTCATCACTCGATTCAAGTCGTCAAAAGAAAAAAACCATTCGAAGCATTTCTATACAAGTTGTAAGTTCAGGCAAGCTCTCGTTACGAGTAGATTTCCTTTCCATTCTTTCCCCTTTGGGCCCGGTTTGACTTGGACGAAAAACACGTACCATATATCACTCGAAACGTCTACACTGTTCATTTTTACACGAACGCCGGTACTTCGTACCTTTTGGAAAACTCAAACTCCGCTTTGCTCGACTTTCGCCTACTCTCGAGCCAGCGATGCTGATTTCCCTACCGAGATAAAAATTAAAAGCTAATAAAAGCGTTGAAAAAAAAAGTATTCACCGCCGAACCTTTCAACGCACGAGAGAGCCGAACTGCGCGCGTAAATTCGAATTATAAAATTTACCCCCGGATCCGTTCGTCGTCCTGCCCCCCTACCCCCTTGATATCGGGTTTTCCTTCTTTTGAAATTATATCTATTTTACCAAATGCCAATTCTGGTACGTTCGGCGCTCCTTTTTTTGTTTCTCCTCCCTTCCGATACGCGCATTGGAATAATTCCAAATTCACTTTTAAGAAAATTACGCTCATCGACAGCGGCGCGTTTATTCGGACTTATTTATTCGACGCGTAAACCACTCTCGTCGGCAAAGGCAAACGTTTACTTCGCATCGGCCTCCTCGCCTGCGCCTCTCTCTCTCTCGCCTCACTTCGCTTCGCTTCCGCATGCTGTTAATTAATTTTTCCCTGCATTTTTCGCCGTTTCCCCGAACCTCTGATGCCTATATAGCGCCACCCCCTTGACGCACACGTGAAATCACGCCGGGCTCATTTTCTTCTTCTCTTTCATTTGCTCTGCACCGAGTACAGTACAGCGCAAAACACACCGACGACATCGTCGCGTAATAAATACCCCGTAAGCATGCGTACGTGTCCAAAGGGTTATATATATTTTTTGGCGACACATACTACACCCCAGCCTGCGATCAGCGTCCGTGTGTTTTTCCACCCCCCCCCCCTCCCCCCTAGTACATATTGTAGAGGACGATGAAGCTGAGACGTACGCTGCTGGCAGCCAAACAGGGTGAGAAGAATGGTCAGCCAGGCTTTTTAATAATGTCAAAAACTTACCATCCGTGAAGTTTTCGTACTACACACGAACACATCGTACATTATACATACTGTACATTACATATAGTGCATAGAAGGAGACGACAAACGAAAGCGATAGCGAGTAAGAGACGCAAAGTCCCTGGCCTTCTGCGTCACTTTATAAATAAAAACAACGAAATTTGACCTGCCGTTAGAGGCTGGCTTTTTAGATGACGACGACGACGAAGAAGAAGAAACAAAATCGTCGTCTTTTGTTGTCTGCAACGATGACCGCAAATAAACGTAAGGCCGATGTGACTTGTCTTAATTCAATTCACAGTACTAATGAATGGGAGGTCATCTCTGTAAGTGACGTTCACAAATTTCAAATTCAAGCAAAAGTGAATGGTTTTTGAACTCCTCTCTTCTCCTCTCTCCTCATCATATTTCTTCTAATTTTCTGCCCAGTCTTTCAGATGACATGACTTTTCCACTTTTTCAGAATAATTTTTCCAATGAAGAAAAAATCGAAACCACAAAAAGGTACATTATATAGCGCCCTTAAGATGTATACCATTGTACCTACATGCCTAATTTCACTCTCTCAAGTCAATTTAGGGAGACTTCGTCGATTACGAAAACATCAAAACACTGGTAAAAAAAAGAGCAAAAATCGAAAATTTAAAAAAAATCGAGAAATCGTTTTATCCTCTCCAAATTTCTCAGCAGACTGCTTTCCAGTTTCCACTGATGTTACACAACTTTTAATTTCATGCCACTCCCTCCCTCTATCCCCTCTAAAAAATTTGGACACTCGCGAATTTTCAATCAAGCACATCAGGTCATCTCTACTCGAACTTCTTCAATCCAATGCCAAATCAAAATCCTTCGCTAGAAATGATCTTACAGTTCGGTTGGACATTTTTTTAAAAAAATCTCACTTCCATAAAATTTATGAAAATGAACTCCTGGAATCCAAAACGTAGCCCCAATCCCGATATCATGATTCATTTTTTCTTCACTCTATCAAGGGATGTAGGTTAGTAGTAGGTAGAGGTACCTACGCCAAACCGACACAAAATTTCTAAACCAGACAAAAGGAAATCGAAAAAGGATCTCAAAATACACCCCCATCAAAAAGTTCAGCAGCTGAAATCCATTTTTGGATTTTTGCCAATTTTTTAAAAATAATTCAAATTTGGTCAAAAAAAGAAACTTTATTAACTACAGTATAACCAAAAAAGCGCGAAAAATGTAACCAAACAAAGAGACAAAACGTAAGCAAACCTTTTTAATGTAGGAAAAAAAATCAAAAAATATCATAATTTCTTATTTTAAATGGTTGAACCATTTTGAAACTTCTTCATAAAAAAAAACAATATTTTTGGGCAATTTTTGGTACCAATGTGAGAATTTTTGCAATTTTTTGACAAATAAAGCCAGTTTTTGACAAATACATAGCTAAACTCTGAAAATCTTAACAAAGGGTGCACTTTTTAGAAATTTCTGGCAAAACGCGTGATAATTCAAAATTTTTTTGAAAAAAGTGAGACTTTTCGGAATGTAATTTTGCTAAAAAGTATGAATTTGGAATAATTGGCCATAAAAGTGATACTTTTTGGCAACTTTTGGCAAAAACGCGACATTTTGAATGTTTTTTGAAAAGTGAAAAGTTTCAGCAATAGTATGGTTCATTGGCTAAAAAGTGAGAATTTGATTTTTTGTCAAAAAGCAAAAATTTGACAATTTTACCAAAAATTAGCAACTGTTGGAAATTTTCTCATAGGATTTTTTTTTAAATAGCGAGACTTTCTTGCATTTTTTGGTAAAAAAAATGAGATATTTTGGTTATTTTTTTGAAAATATTTAGTAATAAGCAAATCTTTTGGGTAAAGCAAGACTTCTTGAAATTTTTGCAAAACCGACAATTTTTAGCAATTTTGCAGTCGAATTTGTGGATTTTTGTCAATTTTTGAAAACGCGAGTATTTTTAAGAATTTTTGGTAAAAAAAACAAGACTGGCAATTAGCAAAACATAAATATGCTTTCTTATCAATTACTGACAAAAATTTTTTTTTATAATTTTTCGTTTGAAAACCGAGACTTATTCATAATTCTTTTGAAAAAATTGAGACTTTAGGGATTTTTTTGGCGAAAAAGCGACAATTTTTAGCAAGAAACGGCACCATTTGACAATTCTGACAAAAGATGAGATTTTGTTGCTTTTTTCAAATGCACTTTTTCATTCAAGTTATTAATATTAAAATTTTTTTGATTCAAGATGTATGAAAACATAGAATCATTGAAAATTTGAAAAAAAAAGTACCTAACTTTAGTAACTAAAATGTTGAAAAAATAACCAAGTTACTTTTAGTAACTTCAGTAATTTACTGATTAGGGGTAACGGCCCAGTTTTTTTTACCCCCCAAGAATTTTCTGAAAAATAAACCACCAAAGTCATGAATCAATTCGAAAACCATATTAATATGTTTTGTGCTTCTTTTGGAACACAGTGCCCTTGAAAAGCTGCATTTTCCATTCAATGTCCATGGTTCAGGAGACTTTGAAAAATGTGATGTGAGATTGGTCGATTTTCTTAACAAAATTTTAAGAAAGTGTGTTTTGATTTTAAGAATTGGACGCGCTAATTTCCACCAAAATGAGTTTGTGAGTACATCGCTGAATTCTACACATTCTGGTCTATTAGATGAGCTAGTTATTTTTCATCAAATTTGTTTTCTAAAAATATTTAGAGGGGGTAAAAGAATAGAGAACGATTCAAGCCCAGTTTTCTATTTTTTTTACCGGGTAAAAAAATGGAAAATCCATATTAATTTTTGTTCTCTAATTTTTTTACCCCCTCAATTTCCAGAATTTTTGCTCGTTGACGACTATTTAAAGGCGTGATATAAATCTTATTCATTTTTAGGGAAGTATTTGAATGTACTGCTCTGAACTTTTGTAAATAATATTATCCAAAAAACACTTGCTACAGTTGATTACATCAATGTAAACAATCAACCAAAAACATTGAATAAATGAATGATACCCCTCTAATGCAGGTTTTCTATGAAAGCAAACAAAACAAAAATGGGTACCTATCAAATTGAAGACCTTGAGTATACTTAGCATTAACATAAAAACAGAAAATTAGAGGAGGAACTTTCACAGCAATTTTTCACCACCTATATCCGCGAAAAATTCCCAAAAAATAGTTTCTTGTGAAAAACAAGGCGTTAATCTGGTAGTCCAGGAATTTTAAAGCCCAAAAATACGTTTACTGAATTTTTTTGTTGAAAATTTGCTCAAATAATCTTTATAAATTCACAGTTTTATTTTCAATTATGTTTTCAAGCAATGAATACACTGATGATAACGGAAAGGACACTTTTTGGCGTGGTTAATTAATAATTTGTTAGGAAACGTTGAATTATGTTGTTACAATTGAAAACACAAAAAAAAATTGGGGGGTAAAAAAAATAGCGAATGGGGGTAAACGAAATAGCGATTGGGGGTAAAAAAAATAGCGAACTCGTTTTTTTGCAAAAAAAATTTTTTTTTGGCGAACCTAATGAAATTAAACTTTTGGCAAACACTGAATCTTGTCGACGAATGTTCGCTGATTTCAATGCGCTTTTCAGTTTTTCTCTAGCTTCATTAGGTCGAAAGAAATTTCAAGATATGTCCTTAGGGGGGGTAAAAATATAGGGCCGTTACCCCTATTCAAAAAGTAACTCAGTACGACAAGCCTTGCATGAAAAATAAAATCAAAATTTGATCAAATTGACATGAACAGAATCTTGACATTATGTAAGGCTTTGTTTAAAAACTTGGGAAAAATATGATCAATTTTTAAAATTTTTATTGACTTTAAAAAGCACCAATGACTCAATCTGATTTATAAGAAGTATAGAGAAAAAAAGTTCAGGGAATTGTCAAAATTATGCAAAACTTTCAAAAATGACCTTCTGACAAAGGGGACTTATTTTGTCACGACTTTCCTCATAACATATCTGTCATATTAAGCAAAAAATATTCATCCTTGATTCACTGTTTGAGGCAATTTACTTCAAAAAAATTAGGTGTTTCCGTCAAACAGAAAAATTTGATAACTAAATTAATTCTTCTATTGCGGAAATGAGAAAAAAATGAAGACCATCATAACAGCTAAAAAAGCGATACTATGGTTCAGTGATCTGTCATATATTTGTATTTGTATAAGTATAGAAAACTTGACTGAACTTGGTAGATTTTCAATTTTTTTTTTCAAAGCGTAAAATTTGTCGTGTTGACATATTTTTGATCCGTGATTGCCACTCAAAATACATATGTCATACAGTCGTTCATTTTTTTTTTTTTTTGCCCTGAATCAATTATTTGTCGCTTAAACCTTCGCTTTTTCCTGCATTCACCCTTTTATGCCCTAACGATAAATCATACATATTACGTATCAAAATCCCTTGACGCCTGTTTAAATCAAAATATTGTCCAAAATAAACACAAAGAGATACATTAACTCAAGTTATAATAAAAAAATAACCTCCAAAAAACATACCAAAAAAACAGTACAAAACACTAAACCAGGAAAAAATAAAGAGCCTGGTAACTGGTATGTTTGAATTTCAGCCACAACCATGTCACCATCCGCATTTCTTCCTTCTTCCAGCATCTTCTTTCTAACACCATCAAGAGTTCCCAGAATCACCTATACAGTATTTCAACACCAACAAACATTTCTCAAAACACAAAAAAATCGAGTTCCGAAAAAGAACCATTTCTTCTTGACCATTTTAAAAGATTTTAAACAGTAAATCGTTTAAAACCCTAACGAATACTGCACCCACAATCCACATACATAGGTAACAGTTACTTCTCGCTTACAAGTGTTTCATGCTCGACATTCCACAATACCTAGCATTTCATTACTCAAACGTACCTCTACTACCTAGTAAAATGCTGTCAAAATAACAATACCCACCAAACATACACACCATTTAGAAATTTCTTATTTTGGACACATACGAGATACTCTGCAGTTACCAAGAACCAAAAAAAAAAAGAAGAAGCAATAAAAAAACCCGCAGTATAAAATGAAAAGTAAAAAGAACAATACATAACGAGGCAAAAACACTTACCAATACGGTGCACAGGAAGGTGGGCAGCGTGATCGTTGGGTTTTAGGTCGTCGATATACCTCAATAAATCTCGTATGTTCACTTTTTTCAGGTACACAGGTACCACACAAACTATACAATAGCAGGCAGGATCTATTATTTGCTGGAGATTACAGCCCTGCAGTGTGACGGCATCGACTTCGGAGTTCTTGGAAAAAAATGCACATGTCACTGCGAAAACAATACAAACAAACCTTTGTAACATATTTTACATTTCACTAGCATCTAAATGTACCTAATGCTACATAAAGGTACCCACTACCCAGTACCCAATCTATACACATACGTTATTAATGGATAAATAGGTACATTTAGCTTTCAACTTAAGGTCGTTCGAAGTACCTGCATGTGCTCTGATTCTTTCTTCCTGTCTTCTTCCTCGTACACATACCTACCATTCACCCAGATAAACAATACAAGAACTCCGTCAAACAATTAACTCCCTCTGAGTAATCCTTATTCGTCGAAAATTCATCTCTACACCATCATAAGCAAAGAGAGAGAAAGAAAAAAAAGGAAATATCTGACGAAAATCTCGTTCATATCTCTAAAATTGGGACATCGTCGTCGTCGTCGTTTCGTTATATAATCCAAGAGATGAAAACGCAGCCATTTCGAAGATCGGTGCCAAATCAAGCGTGGAGTGGAGGTGGCGAAAAAGCAAAGCTCAGTTCCGAGATATAAAATAACCAGATTCGGAGTACCATATACAAGCAGGAGGAGGATGAGGAAGACCCGAGAAGACACAAATAGGCAGCAAAAGCCAGTTAAAAAGTCGGCTATAGGAAACCAGAAATAAGGCATGAAGTGAACGAATCGCGTAAATAAATATAAAAATGGTCGTTCTTCAAAAGTACAACTTAGTTATTGGTAATTTCTGGGTAAAGTTTGAAAACTGGCCCCATCACCGAGAGAAATATATTCCGTTTAAATAGGACATTTTCTTCCTTCCAAACTAATATAATAAGATAAGCGGGCTCATGCTTAGAGCCGACGAATTTTGCGAGCCTGTCGAAAATTTATAACTGCAAATAGCGGAATAGTTTTGTTTACAACCGGGTCATAGAAGAAATAAAAGTTTTTGATTAAATCGCATCGGTTCTTCTCTCCTCTACGTAGCTTCTTCGCTCTCTAGCACATACATAACTATACACAACTATACGCATAGCCAGCCGAGAGAAAGGCCGCAAAAGTTAAATGAACCGTTGATAAATAAGGCGCCAGTATGGAATCGTCTTTTCTTTTTCTGGATAACTTCTTATCAGCGTCGTGCCGCGCCGCTGCTGCTTTGCCTTTGCCTTTTTCTCCTTGTCTATCTTCAATCTCTCGAATTCTTACCATCCCTCCCCCCTCCCCACCCGGCATCCTTCTTCGCTCGTGTGGATTCCACTTTTTTCACACCATCTCCATCTCGTCCTGCTATGTACTATATGATGCCCCTGCCGGGCCCTGCTCCTCGGCAACTTCGTTGTTGGATATTTTTGATCTGTGTATTGTATACGCAATTTTTGACCCTTTTATTTTTCACCATCCCTCTTGTCCTCTCTTCGCGGATGTTCTCTTTTCGAATATTTTTCATGCTCATCTACTCTCTTCCTCTATAACTCCGAACTAGCGACGTCTTCGAGTCAAGACGCTCGACCGACTGACGAGCTTTCATTTTATAATAAAAATATGTAGCTCGGCAAAATAGACGAAATATTGTCGAATTTTCCGCCATCGTCCATCGTCCACACAGCCTCGGTACATTGTATAACGGTCTTCTTCTGTTCGTATAGTTTTTAAAACACACGCACACAGACACATACAAAAACAAAGAGAAAGAACTTTAGAAAAAATGCACCATATCGTACACACACACAGGCGTTTAGGCGACTTCTGAAGTAGTAAATACATACTATTTGTAACGACTTTACCAGATTCATTTATACAAGGTGGTTCTAACTCTAATAAAGATCCAGTTTGGCTTTATAATTATTCATCAAAATTTATGGATTTTCAGTTTTTCCAAAAAGTTGATTTTTTGGCACAAACAGTTCATTCAAATTCAAGTCAAACTTTTGAACTTCTACCAAAAACAGAACATTAAAAAAAAAAAAAAAAACTAGTCATTTAATCATAATCACACTGCACAGAGGGAAAATTTCATGCTCTAAAATTTCGTTTCCTTTCACCTTATTCTTAACACTTACAGTTTTTTCCCCCAAAAATCAAGTGTTGAGTTGCATTAGTGCCAATTCTTACTTGAAAAGGGAACTCATAGACATCGGAATCTCCGATTTGAGCCGAATGTAATACAGGAATAGGTCAAAAAAGGACGTCAAAAAACCTCCATCCCTCAATTTTTAGCTGCTGAGATTCATTTTTCGATTTTAAGCGAATTTTTCAAAGTTGTTTCTGTATAACTTTGTTCCCTTGATTTTTCTCGTAAAGTTCTTTAGTTCTGTTAATAATAATTTTATGGTGATGAAAAAATAGGGGGGGGGGGGTGGAATTGAAATCCATCATAAACAATCAATTCAAATTTCAAGTTGAATTTTTTCAACTTTTGCTCAAAATATCTCAAAATATGGCCTCCTAGAAAAAAATAATCACACTTTACAAGAGGTGAATTCAAGGTTTCACTATTTGTTTCCTTCCATTTTTTCGTCTCAGAAGTCTCAGTTTTTTACCAAAAATTAATTTTTCATCGTCAACGACTTAATTCAAACCGAACTTCATAACTTTGCCCAAAATACTTAAAAACCAAAGCCCCCCCCAAAAAAAAGCTCATCATGCTACATCAGGCTTGCTAGAAATTTTACGCTCCTCAAGTTTGCTTTTTTTCACTTTTTTCGCAAAATTTTTGATATTGCCAAAAATTAGTTTTTTGAGATGAAAAAATTATGAAGAAAATTCAAATCTATCACAAAATACTAATCAATTTCAAGTTGAATTTTCAAATTTTTGCTCCAATATTTTCTTTCCCTTTACTCACCAGTATTTTTTTCTTCACACTCTTGGTTTTTCCCAAAACAGAGTATTCAAAAAACTTTGAAATCAAAATTAGAACTTCGGCGTGACCTTTTCAAACAGCATGATTTTGAGAATCGCGTTTGATTACGTACAGATTATTTTTACCACCCTCCCTCTCAATCCCCTCTCAAAAAATGACCCATCAAGATTTGGAAGAATTTATCGGACTCTACTACACCCCCTCCTTAGCTCCCTCCCTCCGAATCCCCTCTCAAAAAAAAATAACTCATCAAAATTTGGGAAAAATTTTCGTATTCTACTACACCCTTCTCCCTTCCTTCCTCCCTCCCTTTCAATCCCCTCTAAAAAAAATTACTCATCAAGGTTTGGGAGAATTTCTCGGTTTCCACTACACCCGCTTCCTCCCTCCCTCCCTCGCTTTCAATCCCCTCTCAAAAAAAAACCATCAAGATTTGGAAGAATTTCTCGGACTCTACTACACCTCCTCCCTCCCAATCACCTCTCAAAAAATGACTCATCATGATTTAAGAGAATTTCTCGGGCTCTACTACACCCTTCTCCCTCTACTCCGAAAGATTTCAACACTCACGTGGTTCTTTTCACACCTCTAAGGCTCTCACTGCCTCTCAAGTGCAGAAACTTCAAACGAAAAATAAATTCGAAGCCCTTTAGATTTGAATAATGATAAATCCATCATTTTTATTGCTACATAGGACGACATAGGAAAGAGGGGAGGGAGGGAGAAGGAGTTCCTTTTGGAGGATAGATTTCATTCTGTAATTTGGTGAATTGAACCGGAATTGGGAAAAAAGATACAGTTTTTTTTCTTACTTGTTAATTTGAATTCCAATGTTGAAATTTTCAAAAAAAAATTCAAGACAAATACGTAAATTAATTTTAAAAAGTCCAGAAATTGAACCAAATTAATTGAAAATTTTTCTAGTTTTAGCACCAAATTACCTATCATTTTTAAAAATTCAACATTACTAATTTTTTGAATGTAAGCATATATTCGAAGTCTTTTATTTAGGAATACCGACTCCCCTCCCCCCCCATAAAAATGTTCAAATTACCTTTGAGGACTCGTATAAAGGCATCCAAAAGGCTTCAAAATTTTGAGTATGAAGCCATTTCTGAAATTTTTTTCAATTTTTCAAAATCATACTAGTATTTGGGTTGAAGGTGCATAAATTACAACTTACCCATCCAGTCCACAAAAAAATCATTAAATACTTAAATAAAATGGCCGAAGAACTCCAGAAAACTGCATTCATCGGAAACGTACTGCAGTAGGGTAAATCATATGTAGGTACATGTATTTTTGGAACCATTGAGTCGAGTTCTTTTTACGAGTTTTCGATCTTTTTTACTTTTTGAGGGACTAAAATGTACATAGTTTTGATTTATTTTTGACCCAAAGATGATTTTTTATAAAATTTTTCAAATATAAAAAAATTATTCCTTTATTGAAGTTTTCAACGTTCGAATTCTAGCTCTCGTTAGGTTGCAGGTTTCAAATCTTGGACACGTTGATTGGAGCCCATAAAAAATGAATAAAATTTCTATCGCAAAAGTCAATTTTTAGTCAAATTCAAGAGTTTTACTTTTACAAAGAAAATAAAAACAATCAAAATTGCAAAGCAGAAAATTCTCCGATAACAGAGCATAATTAGTTGTTTCTTGTATAGGATCTCTCTTCAAAATATTTGAATAAAACAAGACATATCTCATTTCTTGGAATCTTACCCACACATATGGACCACCCTGTATAATATATTTCACGTTGAAACTTTCTCCCTTGACCGGAAGTTCATCCCTCCTCCTCATCTATACAGGAAAACACTACCCTGGTCTGCCACACTATACCCGTTCAACACACTACTTAATACTTCTTGTACTCGTATATTTTTCCGTACATCGCATCTGAAAGTAAAAGTATACTTTTACACACGATTATGTACCGTTCTCATAATGTAGGTAGGTACTGTAGTGTAGGTAGGCATCTACTGCCTACCTACTTACACACGTATGTACGTTTATTTCCTCTCTACATAAGCCGATGCCGATTCTTTTCCTCGTACCCTTTTGCTCCGGTGGTGTAGTACTGTAGGTACACTTTATACACGTTGGTCTTTGCCTACCCTAGCGCCGCCGCGCCGCGCCGCGCAAAAAGCGTAAAAACCCGGTGCCGGAAGCCGCCCGCGCGCCGCGTAATTGCCAACAAATCATTTCATCGAGAAGCCGGCGCAGCGCCGCGGCGCTCACCTACGCTACACCCTCTCTCGCTCGCGCCACACTCTCTATACCCTTTGCCATGCCGCATCATGGTGCGGCGAAGGTGAACAGTTGAAAAAGGCTCTCTCTTTCTCTACATCAGAAATTTCATCGGTTCATAAAGACGCGATTAAGACCATTAAAGGGGGTAGAGTAGAGTGAAGTACGACGATGACGACGACGACGACGAACGCACCACCGAACGCATTACACGCGGAGATGTACTATTTACACGCTATTATGGAATTACATGCTATGTATTTTGTTAGGTGCCTTGTATATGTATTTTGCGTAAAAGGTAGGAATATGATGGGTGGTATTCGTGTAAGTAGGTAAGTAAGTACTTACTACCTGCCTATCTGTCTATCTGCCTATTTATATGTTAAGAAATCTTATTATTCAAGCATCCTGCACACAATTCAGTAATTTTTTGAGACCTGAAAGCATTCTACTTGAACATCTCATAGTACCAGAGGCCCAACAACGATATCTTGAGGTATCAGGTCTTTCAAAATGTTCAGTACAAAAAAATAACATGGACATAAAGTTCATCACACAATAACTAAGTTCGCTGAACTAAATATGAAAGGTCAATCAACCCTATCGAAAACAGATGGATAATCGAATGCTGACAGAACCACAGTGAATGAGTCGAAATCGAAGAATATTGTCAGCAAAAGGGCTCTTATTTATAATAGTGAAAATTTTTTTACCCCTACACTCAAACGTTTTTGTTTTTTTATGGAGGGGGGAGGGGCGGGTGTTACTTAAAAATTGCAGATCCTCCTCCATTTTGAAATTAACAAGTGCCAGGAAGCTTCCCAAGTTACGTTCCCAGTTCTCCAAAAATTGAGAAAATGATTTATTTAAAAAAAAAAAAAATTACATTCTTATTTAGAATGGGTTCATTTTCATCTAAACATCAGCCTTTATTAGTTTCAACCCCTCCCCTCTTGACTTTGAAAAATTGGGCACTTTGGGCTTGGGCTATGCAGAAAAGAGGCGTTTTCTTGAATGGGAGTCACTTGAACTGATCCTGACTTCATCAAAAATGAAAAACTTTCAAAATTTTATAAAGACTTCAATTTTTTATTTTTTCCATAATTTTTGTCAACTCTGGGTGGCTCTATAACATGGTATCTAACGGTTTTTTTTTTGTTGAAAAAATCACTACTTTTTCAACACCTTTTTAAAACCAAATTTTTAGAATGCTATCCACTCGACCCCCCCCCCCCAATACACAAAAACAATGAACTAAGTTAAATTTTTCACAGGAAAATTTTTAAAAAAATTGAAATTGGGAGAAAAAATCAGGACTTTAACAGGAAGCATTAGAGATTCTATTTAAAAAAGGGTGCAGGGGGAGGCAGAATTTTACATACTTACATTAGAATTTTTCGCTTTTCCAATGTCTTCAAAAATCCCAAGATTTTTTTCAAGCAAGCGGATGTCGAAAATAAAATTTCATCATTTCAATTTTTGATTTCATTTTCACCTCAAAGGTTCTTGCTAATGTAATACTCGTAATTAAATTGGGCGAATAAAAAACTTATGTGAGAGGTATATGTAAAAAACGATGTTTTTTAGTGTAATGAGTTTATTAATTATAAAACGTTTATTACTTTGCTTCAAAATTTTTAAATTCAAATGATTTTAAAAAAAGCGAGGGCAAAATTATAAAAAAATTCATGTTTCGAGAAGTGAAAAAAAAATTATTTCTGTAGGGAGGAGTTTATTTTTCTGATTCACACTTCAAGCATTTCTTGAATTTGAACAATAAATTTTTCATGTGGAAAAGGGCAAAAGCTCTCAAAAATGTGTAATTCCAGCTCTAAAAAAGTCGACAAATGAGCACTTTTCTTACGGTTACGGAATAAAGATCGAGAAAAAGGAACGAATTTTAGTTTTTTTTATTTTTTCACTACCTTTTCAACTACTTTCACTACCCATTTTAAAAATCACTACTATTTCACTACTTTCACTACCTGTTAGATACCGTGGTTTTGCATAATTCCATTTTGTATCTCACTCCCCCTAATTATTCAAGTGCTCCACACAAGGAGACCAATATTGTTCGGAAACCGAAAGAAGGTTTTTTTACTTGAAGAGATATTCAAAGAAATCTGACCAAAAATAAAAATTAGTCGATCATTTTTTTTTACAAACTTTGACTTATTTTAATTTTTTTTTAACATTTGTTGATTTTTCAATTTTTTTGGTGTGAGGAGGAAAAGGGAGAAGACGGTTACCAGCACAACCTTCACGGAAAGCTGAAAAAATAGGGAATAACTTTCTCATAAAATCCAAAAATTTCAAAAAAGCGAAACTTCAAAATACGATTCACCCTAAAGAGCATTGAGGCCAAAAATGAAAGCTTTTCAATAATTTCTTAACAGACTTTGACTTATTTCATTTTTTTTCAAACCATTTTATTTTTAATTTTTTTGATGGAGTGGAAAGGAGGAGGAGAAGGAAGGTTACCGGCACAACTTTGACAGAAAATTGGGGGGGGGGAGGACAAGGGATTACTCTCTTAAAAAAACGAAATTTCAAAATAAGATATACCACCTCAAGGAGCATCAGGACACTGAATCCTATCAATAAGCGAATATTCGAAACCACTACTTCCAAATATTCTAAATTTTTTGTACCTAAATCTCGTTCAAGGACACTGTTGGGGACAGGGGGGTTCACAGGAGTAAGGGGTCGGGTCAAAAATCTGACCAATACTCAATTTCAGAACTTTCAAATTAAGTAAGTGATAACGAACAATAAGTATGTCACTTTATTTCAAATTTTGTTCATGAATTGGAGGCTTTTAAGATTCGAAAGGAAGCTGAAATTCTATTTCAAAAATTATTGTAAAAAGAGGCCAAATTAAAGATCTTTGACGCAACTTTTTCAATTTTTTGACCATTCACCATATGAAAAAGAAAAACGCTTTCAATTTGTCTGAGCTTTTCAAATTTGAATCAATCGTTTGAATTCACTTTTCACAGCTTTTAAAACGAAAAAAACTGATTTGCTTCAAGTTCAATCAGTCTTGAGATAGTTTTTTTTGTTATTTTATACTAAACCATAGAGATTCACTTATCACCACTTTATTATGAAGAAACTTAGAAATAGCTTCAAAGTTTTTTTAATCTCTTTCTGACGAATCTAAACAATCTTTACTTTCTTACATTACCTTTTCTGGCTTTTCTCGAATTGAAAAGTTTCAATTGAAGAATAACCGACGTAAAAAGATTTGAAAAACTTACAATTTTCTTAAAAATACCTTTAGGTACAGATTATGAAAACTTTTCTCAACGTTTTAAACGCAAATTTCTATTTTATTCATCTTTTTCGTCAGAGTGACAGAAGTCATACGCACACAATTCGTAACCGTTTAACCTTCAGGTAGGTAGTAGGTAGCAGGTACAAAGGGATGATCTCTAATAAACGGTAGGTGTTTCGAAAAAAGATAGAAAAAAGACAACATCCTTGAAAAAATACCCGTTTAAAACAAAAGCAAAAAATTCACCTGACGAATGGGCCATCGAATTCAAGAGGAAACCCTCTCTCTCCTATCACCTTCTCTTCACTTCTCACCTCTCTCCTCTTAATTCGCACTAAAATTTCACCCCGATGAAAAAAAAATTTCGCAGGCTGAACCGAAACTAAACGCCCCGTACACGATACGAATACGAAGAAGAGAAAGAGACACAGAGTGAGAGAAAGAGTATAGATACTAAATTTAACGCCAAAAATAGCTGAATTTCCAGCCTTGATTTAGGAGCTGGCAAGGGTTAAAATGAGGAAAAATACTGTGCCTCGTCGGCTGCCCGGCCCGGCCCGGCCGCCCGTGCCCCTTTCTCCTATCCCTTCTATTACAACCCTTGATTACCGAGGGTCTTACTTTATCAACGAATTCTATTGTTTGTCGGTAAGGGATTCGTTACCCTTGATTCCCGCGTCATCCTACGCACTCTGTTCCTTCCTTCGATTCTCGTCTCGCTTTCTTTCTCCACCACCTCAACATCGCTGTACCATTTCTAGCGTTCATCTTTCTCTCACACTCCCCCGCTCGGCCCTGGCGCCTGCCTTCCATGATGTACCTACCTACCCAACGAAGATCCATTGGTTCTCAAGATTTATGAGATTTTTACCGTGCGTCGTCGTCCTTGCCGTCCTTGTCGTCGTTTTTCGTTTCTCTCCATTGTCTCCTGCAGCCTTTCCTTTTTCCTTCTCGTCTCTCTCTGTCTCTATTCTTTTACACCTTTCTCGCGTGCGTCGTCCTTCACAATTATCATTATTATCGCACCACCGTCCGCGTCCCATAATCTTTTCGGTTCTCGCTATATATTTCAAACCCAACAACAACGCGACCATCGCGTAATAAAGATGATATATGTTGTCAGAAAACAACAAATCTAAACATCGGGGGCATTATTTAAATCAAATTTAGCCTCTCTTTTATACATAACTTATACCTAGCACAAGTCGAAAATTTTTTTTCTTCCGTCTGGGTACGACAGAGCAATTATTTTAAAAGGGGTAATATAAGGTTACGTTACGTTTCGTGAAATGTGCTGGCAGCGATACACCGAACACAACGACGACGCGGGTACTTTGAAAAATTAAATTTACATTTTCAATAAGACCATTCGCTGTTCTCAGTTTATGGAAAACTTTTATACCAGATTGTATGTATGTAGTTTACGGTGCGTTAGGATCAAAGTTCATTGTCAATTTTTCCATACGTAACGCACCGCGTAGGTATTTTCTTTCATTCGTTTTCTTTTCTTTCCTTTTTTTTTCTCTTCTTCTTCAAAAGTTCAAGAAACTGTAACCTTATTTCATGCGTAACGAAATTTTGTATTCTTTATTTTTCGATAATACACTAACAACTTGCTGGAGGAGGGGAAATTCGAGCATAAAGTACGAAGTAATAAAACAGAATGTTATATAGACAATAAATTCCATATATACTACTGCAGCAACTAACTCGGAAATATCTTTGTGAGCTAGTAAAAAGGGCTACTGCTACTGGTCAAGCAAGACCCTATTTTTCACATTATTTAATCATTCATCTTCAAAAATAAAAAGAACTGGAAAAATTCTTAAATTCACAATGCCTTTCAAGAAACTTAATAAAACTGAAAATTTTTGCGAATCGGTATCATTTCGAATGGATACTGAATCATTATATGTTCCAAAATTGATCACGTAAACAATCGCATAAATAAATTTGAAATTGTTTTCCGTATTCACTCTTCTCAACTGTAATAATTGTGAATTTCATTACCTACGTAATTATTGTCCATTCAACATGCACCAATAGTTTGCTTATTGAGCCGCGATAACAAACCTTCAGTGCCCTCAGCTGTAATGAAATTGACAAAACTTCATGAGTAAAATGTCTGGCACAAGGAAATAAAAAAGATGGATTTAAAGGATGATTTTCAAAAAACCTAATAAAACTTGAAATTTTTGCGAATCGCTATCATTTCGAACGGAAACTGAATCATCATGTTCCTAAATTAATCACGTATAAACAATCGCATATAAATTTGAAATTGTTTTCCGTATTCACTCTTCTCAACTGTAATAATTCTGAACGTTCAGTGCCCTCAGCTGTAATGAAATTGACGAAACTTCATGAGTAAGACGTCTGGCTAAAGGAGACAGAAAAATGGGTTTACAGGATGGTGAAAAAGACAAACAACACGGTAAAATGAACCAGGAGAAGTTGTGACGCACGTTCAATTTCCGCAATTAATATTTTTCAAACTACCTATCGTAAAGATTATTGAAATGAGAAATTGTGAGAATGTACTTGAAATTTTTTCAATTTTCAAATGAGCTTTCGACCGTAGCTTAGGTGTGCGCGTTGAACCGAACTAAATTTTCATTCATGATTCAATCAACCCCTCTCCTAGGAAGTTGTTGAAAATTCAGCTGCTGAAATATATGTACTTACTTTCAAGTACTGAAATGTGAAACTAATTCAAATCATGTCGATTTTGTTCAGAAAATCTAAAAAACCAGGTACAGAAGAGTAAAAAAAGTAAAATGCTTTTTGGTTTCGCTTTGAGAAATTAAATTTCACTGTAACTGAATGTTCTCTTAAGCTGTCCAACTGTGTTTTGTACCTATTGGACAGCATTTGAGAATCATTAAGGCGAAGGGTATAGATTTATTTTCATTCAATTCGAATGGGTAATTGCTGAGTAATTGCAATTTTAGTTCATTATTTTAATGCATAAATTCCTAAAAAATGGTAAAGGGGACTCGCAAAACACCTGCCGCTCATTGTACCCTGCTATATCCCTGTCCTATACCAACACCACCAGCTGTGTTTCATGTACCCTGCTATACCCCCAGTCTGCCCCCTGTGTATTTCAAGTGGGAGTGGTTTGGTGGGGCGTTTACCAAACAATACATATATTCTTTTAATGCCCTAACCCTCCATGTGAACTCATGGCCGAGTGGTTAGGGCATGTATAGGTAGGAATAGGATATGTAGGGTCCCAGGTTCGAATCCCCATGAGGTAGGTAGGTATAGGTGACTGATTTTTCGTAGGAAATATTGGATAGGTAAATGCTGAGGAGTAAGTACATGATGATGGTGCAAAAAAAAACGGATTTTGAACCCTGTAACCCCCTCATTTTAATTTATAAAAATCAAGTTATGAAATATGATGATATTATTTTGCTAAATGAATTTTAATTTCATTTATTCCAATACTTTTCACTACTTACAGTACCTATAGTGCCGTAAGTATAGTAAAAATTACCTTATGATGAGTAATTTTTACTTTTTTATGATAAAATTACCTTAAAATGAGTAATTTTTACACAACTTGGTTTATATAATTTTTATTATCACGATTTAGTAAAAATTATTAAAACAAAATGATTTTTACTATTGGTATAGCTTACTATTGGTAGGTATAGCAATATTTATTAAAATGATACCTAATTGTAATTTGTACTATAAGATTACAGTAAAAATTATTATTGTAACTGAACAGTTGGAAATACTGAGTTTTAAAACGAAATTTTATCATACTTATATTATGTATTTTTGAATGGGATCCAGTTATTGTGCTAAATATGTAGTTAAAATTTTTTGTAAAAAGTACTCATATTTTTTTTGTGTAATTTAGAGGCAATGCGAATTCTGAACATATTTTATTAGATTTAATAATTTAAAATCAACGGCAAATTCTGAAAATTGGTTTGAAATTTTATAAATTTGAAGACAATGGAAATTCTAAAAAAATAATATGAAAATTTGACATTTAGATTTAGAGACACTGAGAATTCCAAAAATTGATTAAAAGTTCTGTAAGTTGTAGATAATGTGAACTTGAAAATGATATGAGTTATTGTACATATGTATGTAAATTGTAATATTTATTAAGATAATGAGAATTCTGAAAAATTGGAGCCAATGTGAATTCCAAAAATTAAGTAAACGTTTTGCAATTTATGGACAATATGAACTTGAAAATTGAATTTGAAATTTTGTAATTTGAAGACAATAAGAATTCTGAAAAATTATTCAAAATTTGGTCATTTACAGGCAATGTGAATTCTAAAAATTGATTGGAAGTTTCCTAACTCAGCAGCAATGCAAAACACGAAAATTGCATTACATTGTAATAAAATTCGATGTAAGGTAAATGAAGGTACATACCAGTGTCTTCTTTATGCAGAGGCCAAACCTAAAGATATCTAATTTACAGTTTCTGAAGACGCAAAGGAAAAGAGAAAGGCCACCTTCGAACTTCACTGCAGCTGCACCACAAATATCAACTTCATATTGAATAAATTTTAGCACATTAGAAGTCTGGTAGCTTACCATTAATTTATGGTAAAATAACTTTATGTAACTGCTGGTAAATTACGAGTAATTTTTTGTAAATTACGGGTAATTTTTTGTACACGAGTGATTTTTGGTAAATTACGGGTAATTTTTGGTAAATTACAAGCAATTGTTGGTAAATTACAAGCAATTGTTGGTAAATTAGAGAGGAGATAAGATAGCGTATATTTCCATCTATATTAGCCAGTTTCTATTGTATCTGATGGTTTCTTTCAGGGTCTTACAGGCAGGGATGGAAAGCTAAAAGATGAAACTTCAGCTTTAGCTTTTGGCTCTTCAAATTAATGAAACTTTCTAATGGCTAGCTTTTGGCTACCAAAAATCATTGGCTTTCGGCTTTTATTTAGCTTTTGACTTTCAATATTTTCACACATTGCTACAATACAGAAACGTACACCATAGATAGTTGAAATGAAATATGAATATAATTCATAATAGGAAACGTGTACTTTAATAAGAATAGAAATTAGAATCAAACAAAACGGTGGAAAAAATGAAAACAAAAACGGGAAAAGGGCTATAATTATAAAAAAAAACTGAAACTGAAACCAAACCAAATAAACATCCAAAAAAAGTTGAAAGAAAGCTGAAAACATGAAGCTTTTGGCTTTAGCTTTCAGCTTTCCAAAATCCCAAACTTCCTTCGGCTTTTAGCTTTTAGCTTTCGGCTAGCTTTCCATCCCTGCTTACAGGGAGAGTTGGCCAGTGAGTTTGCTGTTAACAGCTCCAATCGTTTCCTTCCTCCTCGTCGTCCTTCCTTGGATTTTCCCCAGTACCCCTAGCATAAAATTAAAAATACCATTTTCTCATATTTTATGCGCTAAATACTTCAGCTTTCTGTTCTTGACATCTTCCACTATGACTTTCTGCTCCTCTCCTATTCTTGCTAATTATTCCTTGCAGAGCTGTGGGTTCGAAACGATCCCTTAACCGGAACCGATTAAATCCTGATTCAAATCCAATCCCAAAACCAAAATCATTATTTTTCTTGATCCCAAAACTGGTATAATTTTGAAACCGAAACAACTCCAGAACCAAAACAGAATCGTTTTGGTTTCTCAATTTCATTTTTTGCTTTTTTTCAGCAATTTTATTCTGATAAATGGTCATTTTACATCATATATCGTCATTCATTCAGATTCGTAATAGAAATTACTCGATGAATTAGGCAAAATATGCATTTAAAACCTTAAACTAATTACACCATAGACCCTTGCAGGGTTCATTAGTCAATTTGGGCTTAAAATTGGTTGAAATGCAGTGGTGAAGCGTCCATGGAAGCAAGGGAAGCAATGCTTCCCTCTAAAGTTTCCGAGTTGTAGAAAATTAAATTAATTTAAAAATATCAGTACCATTGAACAAATTGACAATAAAATATCTATGAAAAAATATTTTAAAACAATCCAAAATACTGTCTTGTTCAAATGTCATCCGATGCACCCTTTCTATTACCTACAAAAATCATAAATCTGTGTGCTGGAAGCAAACTGTACATTGCTTCCAAAAAACCAGTTGCAATTGTTACTTACTTTTTTTTTGTTATACAAATTACCTTGATTTAAAAATTAGGCTATGGAAGTTTAAGTATGTACTTCATTTTTTGAAAATTTTCACTACAACTTTGCTTCCCTACCAGTAAAACTCACGCCTCGCCATTATGAAATGAAAACCTCGAAACCAATTCAACCCTGAACCAAAACAATTTTTTCAATCCCAAAATGAATCCCAAAACTGAAATGAAAATTTAGAAGAACGAATCCCGAAACAAATCCAATCCCAAAATGAATAAATTTCAATCCCCAAACCAAAATCCAATCCCAAAATCATTTTGGACCCACAGCTCTGCTTCCTCTCCTCATTGGTGTCCTTCCATGAGATCCATAGTAGCCTTTGATAGCACCACATCTCAAAAGCAGATACTTTCTTCTCGCATTCAGCACTCATGGTGCATGTTTCACAGGAATACTTCAGAACGGTCCATATGTAGCATTGCATACCTATGCATAATTCTATTTCTCAGACCTAGACACATCATTCGATTTCCCAGCAGCCAGCACATTGGTGAGGTTATTGAATGCATTTTTTGCCATTCCAATCCGTGATTTAATTTCTTTATGATCTCTACCATCATTGTTTATCAGCGCTCCAATGTATCTGAATTGGTTTACATTTTCAATTTCCAGGGTGTCTAACAAAATGTCTCCGAAGAAATGCAGTACAGTGGAACCTCGATAACTCAAAATCCGAGGGGAATGGTCATTCATTCGGCTTATAGAGGTTTTTGAGATAATCAGTTTCGAGTTATGCAGGTAAGATTTTGAGAGCGCTCGAGTTATAGAGGTCTTATGAAATGAATGAATTGAGGGATATCTAAAGGCACAAAAGATAGAAGTATGAATTAAAATATTCGAGTTATAGAGGTAAATGCCAGACAACGTACGACTTATAGAGGCTTTCTCACTATTTTCAGAAAAAGTTTAGCTTGGAGTTACAACTGAAATATGTAAGTGCATAAAAGATAGAAGTATGAATTGAAAAATATTCGAGTTATAGAGGTAAGCGCTCGACAACGTACGACTTGAGGCTTTCTTGCTATTTTTGGCAAAATTTTAGCTTCGAGTTATGACTGGTTTGTGTAGTCAATTTCGACTTATCCGAATAAAGTTAACATCGAGTGTTATGGAGATTTCAAGGGGAATGGAGGTTGGTTCGGTTAATAGGGGTTTTCGAGTTGAAGAGTTTCGAGTTATCGAGGTTCCACTGTACTTTTACAGTACTTTTTGCATTACCTCATTTTTTGTTATCCTTTCCAGCTTACACCAACCCCCCCCCCCCAAAAAAAATATTTTTCAGCTGGTTGGAATTTGTTGATAAAATTTTTACAAGTATTAATTTCAGAGTTCAACGAGTACCCGGATCCGCGGGTATTACCTGGATCTGAAAATTATCCGGGTCTACCCAGTTCCTTATCCGGGTAGAAAAATTCTTAGAAAATGACGTAATTTTGAGCAGTTCATCTTTATATCACTATCCTATATAAAGATGAACTTTTTTCGTCACTTTGATTTGGCAACGTCGCATTTTTCATTGTTTTTCACTACCCGGTTCCGTACCCGGGTAACCGGGTTGCTTTCTGGGTTGAACCCGGAAACCCGGTTATCCGGGTGCCCGTTGCACTCTGATTAATTTAACAAGTGTTGCCATCTTTTGAGGTACAAAATGAAAATTTTTTTTTGATTTTCACCAATTAATTAATTTTGAGGGTTTTAAAAAATTTTAAATCAATGATTCTGAGAAAAAATACAGCACTTTTCAGGCAAAATGCAGTACTTGCAGTACTAAGGATTTCAATGCAGTATTTTTACAGTACTTGCAGTACCTGCAGTACCTGTTAGACACCCTGATTTCTTGCACTCCGATGTTGATTTTGACCTCTTTAGCATCTCCTTTAGAAAATCGCATCACCTTGGTCTTGCATGCATTCATCTTCATTCCATATTTTAATCCAGCACTGATGATTTAGTCGATCATCTTCTGCATATGCGTTTCTGTTCCAGCAAGGATTACTTTCTCCAAACTTATTTGAATTTGGCGTTACCTTATGTCAAAAAGTCAACAATAATACATTAGGTACGAATTTTTTTCAAAGTTTCCAAAATGAACAATTCAACATCTCTACTTTTTTCCAAGTTTTCAAAAGTCAGTGTAACACAAATTTCGGAAAGACCCTCGGCGCAAAAAACATATTTACCTATGTAAAAAATAGATTTTGAAATATGTATTGTATTCTGAAAATGACCGTGTTATGCGCTGTTAAAAATTACATTTTTTTGAGAGGCGGACTCTGGGTTATTTTTAATATTTTTGGTTTCTGAAAATAATCTGAAGAGTTTCTTACATTTTGATCAAAACCCGGTCTTATAAAAAATTTACACCATTTTCAAAATTCTGTCAGCAATTTTCACACTTCTTCCTCGATTTTAAAAATTCACCCGTTTTTATTTTTTATTGTCATTTTTAACGATTTTTGAAATGGTCCAATTTAATGTCACAATAGGACGTTTTTTCAACTATTCATCATTCATATTATGCTTTTTTCTCAACAAAATTGTCATTATTCATTAATTTTACTTTTGATAATAAAATAAGTTTCATTTCTGCTTTTCTAACAAACAAAGGCACCATTCGAACTCACACTCTCCAATTTGAACGAAACCCAGCTAGATCGAAGATCGAAAGAGCATGTCCTAAACCCCCCCCCTCTTCAATGCCTACGAAAATTTCAGGTTCTAAAGTTCATTTTTGGACATTTGCAAATTTTCAAAAATTGAAAAAAAAACTCAAAAAAGAGCTCTCACACACCAAAAACTAGTCGTTTTGAACAAAATACATCTACTAGTACCAACACAGTTTTTAAAAAATCTGTATCAAATTGATCGAGAAAAAAATTGAAATCTGATTCTACACTCACTGTACCTGATTTGAGCGCACCACTTACGTTCCTATGAAAGAGTTTGGTTATAATTACGCTAAAAAATTTGTTTGAAACGAATATTTTTCCACCATCGATTGCCCTATATAATCCTCCCTTTCTCAGGTCAACTACAGCAACTTCCAGTCTATAAACAATAATTACCGAAAAACAATATCATTCCGCCCCTCTTCCTACACTGCTTGATCCAATAAAAGATGTCACTTTTTACAACAAGGCATAGGAGTTTAGCTTCCGGATACGTTTAAAGAGTGTTAAGGGAGAAATCATCGTTAATATTTTCAAGTACATATTTTTCGAGCACACGGGTCACGAATTTCAGCTCAGTCTTCAACCATCACTCGACTCAAATCCAAAAGTTTTGAAACCAAAAACAATTCAAATTCACAATCGAACCATTCCACGTTTTTACACCTGCTAATTCTCCAACAAATCATTCCAAAAAAAAAAAAAAAAAAAAAAAACCCTCGCCGTGACAATAATTCATACAAACCAGGTCACCCTTTCAATCTAACCGCTTTATTTTCCCTCCTCTCAAAATCACCAAAACAATACGGTCGTTCGAGGGACAAAACACCTAATAAATTTAGCTCACGTCTTACAAAAATTCAGGAAAAAAAACCAACCAAACGGAGAGAAGAAATTTCCAAACAAAAAACCCCCTCTATATAAAAAATTAAGTTCACTGTGTCGTCGGTTCGACGTATTTTTACATCATTTTTTTCATTTCGAGAAAACGTAAGCTCGTGGCGAAATTTCTCTCATTGGCCAGCCTTTGAGAAACAGAGCAGTATCCAGCCAGCATCAGCAACCAACGGCCGCCAGGAACAGGACGAAGGATGGGTAAGGGTACGGTACGATCAAGGGGCCGCGAAAATATCCCGTTTCGATATCGAAAGTGCGCGTACTGCGTACTAATAATTAACACATTCGGTAACAATTTGCGGCACACTTAAAATAGCCGCAAATTTCACCGTGCTGCCGATTCTGTGCTTTAGCACGTTTTACGTTTTTTTCGCTCTCTCTCTCTCGTTGAGCGCGCCCGCCGCCGCCCCCGCGACCCTGCGCATACCCTTACCGTACGAACCGTTCAGAGTACCAACTTTTACCACTGAAAAAGAGATATGTACGCATTTCACTGTGAATGGGAACATCCCCGGCAATGAGGGTCCATTTCGGCAACCTTTTCCCTTTCGTTTATCTCGCTGCCGCCGCGCCGCCTGCGCCTACATCGCCCAGCGCCAAGCTCTCGGTGTGCTGTGTGTACTCGTACTCGTCGTCGTCGTCGTCGTTCATCGTTCATTCGTTCTCTCCTTTTTTCTCTCGCATACTCAGCGTGCCGAGTGAGACAAAGACGCACTGAGAGAGAGAGCGAGAGAGTTACATGAAGCTTCTCTGCACACCCTCACTGTGCTTCGTGCCCCCTTATCCTCGTTAGTGCTTTGCGTGTCTAGCTCGCTCGCTCCTACGTACTCTGCGTATATGCCCATCTATCCGGCAATGCTTCTCTCTCCTTGTTGTCGGCTCGTACACCGAACATACTCGCCAACTTACGCAATATTTCCGTCTTCCTCTTGTTCATTTCTCTATCTACCCGAACGCCTCGACTCGCCCTCAGCCAGATAAGTACGCGCTATACACAGGCTTTACAATATCGATTTTGCGTAACGTGCACTTGTACACAGAGTGCGTATGTACACCGTTCATGAACAGAATGAAGCTTCTTCTCCCAGTCCCATCTATATAACGGCGCTGCGGCAACGGCCGCAATGGCCGCGCCGCCGCGCCCGCGCCTACCGACAGAGCGCCTCGCCGCACTCAGCCGAGCCCAGCGCGGCGCAAAAAAAAGAGACTGTACCGTAAAGGACGTACGGGGGAAGCTGTAATGGCGTCCTTATAACGGCCCCTTATTTTACGCCCCCGTTCGCCTTCGCTCTCGCTCTCTCTGTGTACTGCCACTACTCGGGGAACGGCCTTTGCCGTCAAATTGAGTCATCTACTTAACGCACTGATAAATCTAAAATGTCGACGCTTCTTCCCTACATTACACAGGCTTTTTCGGTTTTAATCAATAATACGAATATAACCTCTCATTCGTTCCAGAAAACGGCCTTTCGCTTTTCTATCTCTTCTTACTCTCTACACTATACACAGTACACACAGCACAAGTACGTACGTATATACCTAAACACACACACACAACGGCCTTTAACCATTCTTCTGTCATCGGCGGCACGCCGCGGCGCAGCGACGGCCGCAGCGTTGCCACGTTTGTATTTAATTATTACATCTACACTGCCGTATACCTACGTAGGTATAAATTTTTTTCGCTCTCGAGTGTTTCATAAACGCACAGGTGCCTTTCAGGCTCGGCTGAGCTTTTCCCTGGGGATATTTTTAAGGAAAATTTTAATTAAAATTTCGTCGCGATTTTTTTTTGCACTTCCGGTTTGACCAACCAATGAACTACGCAGATTCGTGAAAATTTGAGTAAAAAAAACCACACAACTGGATACGGATTTTCTTCGTCGATTCCATCGTCCATATGTACCATAGTCAGAAGACTCGAAGAAGGGACGGACACGAGGGAAAAATTCCCTGAATAATGTATTATTACCGCGGGTATATATGAAAGACGATGCGATGATGATGATACGCTTTGATATACTAAGCACGTGGTTTATATAGAGCATACTATACACAGTATATACATACATTCGCCGCTTTTCTGCACGCCTTATGTACCCCAACACCCGTTTGCACCCCAAACACAGTACATCATTCGTACGTCGACCAAACTATATTATATACTGACTGTACTACTCGTATATTATGTTACGCTGACGAAATAAGATTAGCGAGTAGTTTGTAGTACGATAAAGTACGTAAAACGAGAAAAAAATAATTTTTTTCTTCCTTTTCCTTTTCTTTCTGTATACAGATCCCCCTCATCTCATTTCTGGATACAGCTTAACGTAAATACAAACATCGTATTCTATCGGCGGTTCAGGTTCTACGGACTTTTCTTTCAAGGAAATGAAAATGTTGTTCTGCTTATACACTTATACCTCGTCGTCTTCGAAAAGCTCGAGCTTGTATCTTCTTTATCTATAGGTACGTATTTTTAATAGAAAATATGCCTGATATGTTTTCGCATGTACCTGCTTATTTATACTGCAGTATAACGATGGAAAATTTCCACAGCGGATTTCAAAAATATACGTAGAACATACGCGAACTCATGTACCAGGTTATCAGGTAAGTTCTGTAGATGAAATAAGTCCACACAAGTGAGTAGGAAATGGATAGATAGCGATGCTTAATATTGAGTAAATAATTTCAGTTTTGAATTTAGGCATATAATATACGTACCTTCTCTCTCACCTCGCCCACCAAACCTCAAGCGAATTAATGTTTTCTCGTAACGAAAAAACTACATCCGGGGGGGGGGTGGGGGGATTGCAGGCTTCATGTACCTACACATGATGACCTAAAAAAAAAAAAACGCAATTTTAGGTTCAAATGTAGTTTTGCAGCGTTTCGTTTCTATCAAGTTCCAATATTTGTTCGATTGCGTGATTTAAAAAAATTTTAATCGAAAAATACAACTTTGAGAACCCCTGAAATATTGAAGATCATTGGTTGGGTGGGAGTGGTTGCGGGCTGATATTTCAAGAATGGTCTGATGCGAGTTATTTGAGATCACAACCCCCTCCCCCTCCCAACACACCTTTCTGTCACGACTTATAGACCACACTTAGTGATGAGAACGCAGGAGCTCAATTTTCACAATTTTGGGAACCTCTGAATTGGTTTTGAAATCCGATCATGATGCGAACTTCGGGATCGGGAAACGATTCTTACACACACTTTACAGCAAAAAAAAAAAATACTTGAGATTTTTTTCCCAATTTGACCTGATTTATTTTTAGCTCGACTGGAGAATTTGGAATTTCTGGCTAAAATTAAAGTCATGTTGCAGGCTCTAGAATGCCTTCGAAGAGGTTTATTTTCAAATTGAAGATTAGAATTTTTGCCAAAAACCTAAAAACCAACTTTTCCTAGGGAGGCATTTTTTCAGTTTTTTTTTTCGGTCAAAAATTGGCCGCTTTTTAGAGAAAAACTAAAAAAAGAATTGAAAATTCCTGAAACGGACACATATGTAAAGAACAGAAAATTTCAAAATTTGATTATAAAACGAGATAAAAAAACAGCACTTTCTGAAGAACTGAGGCAGCCGTAGGAAGCTCAAATTCCACACTTTTTCATCGAGGGAAGAGGGGTCAAAACTATTGAAATGATTTTAGATGAATTTTATTTTTCATGAAAATGGACCAAATTCTAGGATTACCTAGTCTGTAAAAACCTGAAAATTTCTACCTGTTTAATTTTCTCATTTTCTGAGAAACTCCAAGTTTCACTTTTTCATCAATTTTAGGGAAGGGGTGGTCAAAACTACTGAATAAAGCTTTTTGATAAAAATGGATCAAATCCAAGAATTATAGCGTAAAAACACGAAAATTTCAGTTTTTTTGATTTTTCTCATTTTCTGAGGAACTAAGGAATCCCATAGTCCAAAACTTTTCAATCAATACCTCACGGGAAGTTAGTCAAAACTATTGAGTATGGCTTTAGATGAATTTTTCTCTCATGGAAATAGATCAAATACTGTAATTAGACTGTAAAACATGAAAATTTCAACCTGTTTGACTTTTCTTACTCATTTTTTAGGAGGCCCAAGTCTCATTGTTTCATCAATTTATTGGGGAGAGGAGAAGGAAGGGGTCAAAATTATCGAATAGTGCTTCTTGATGAAAATGGATCCAATTCTAGGATTGGAGTATAAAAAAATTCAGATTTTTTGATTTTTCTTATTCTCTAAAGAACTGAAGAAGCCCAAGTTCCACACATTTTTCATAATTAAGAGGGAGGGAGGGAGGGGGGATCAAAACTTTTGAAGGGTTTTAGATGATTTTTTTTTGAATTTGAAAACGTGAAAATTTCAACTTATTTGATTTTTCTCATTTTCTAGCGATTTTGGAAATGAAGCAGGAGCCAAGCAAAAAGCAGGATAAGGAAGGACGATTGGACAACCCATCTTCACCATCTCAAGAATTAGCAGATTACTCCACTTCCTCTCCTTGCATATCACACCTCTTCAATCCATACAGAAATAAAAACTGAGAACAGTTATTGACTTGAAAAACCATTTTTATCTGAAACTTCAGAAATTTTGAAAGAGCACGATGTGGAGAGGAGGAAATCAGGTAACTTTCAAAAACTTACCTGTCAGGCAAAGAGAATAATAAAAGATGTTTTCAAAGATGAAATACATGTATAAAATTTATCATCCATTTCATTCATTCCTTTTACAAAACTTCTGTAATTTTGTATTATGTAACTAATTTGCTGGAGGCTCCAGACTCAGCTGGAAAATTGCAAATTGCAATCGTTTTTTTGAGAATTTGAAAATGGGGGCTAGATGAGATTTGAACATTTACAGGAACACTTCTAAATTGTAAGGTTTAAACAATTTCAATCTTTTGTATTTTTTTTTTTTTTTTTTTTTTTTTTGTAAATTTGAGCAACCACACTACACGTTTACAAAATGTTGAAAATCTTGCAATCCCCCTTCCTCCCTCTCCCTCTCTTTCCTTTTCCAAAAAACAAAAAACAAAGAGATCAAATTTATTACAGAAAGAATTTCAAATCAGAGTAAAAAAATCAAAATTACCAAAAAAAAAATGAACGGGCATTATCTATAATTAAGTATATTTATGAGAAAAAAATGCGTACTCTAACATAGTGTTGCAAATTCACAAAAATTGATAGTTTTTTTTCTGTCAAAAATGAACAATTCTTGTAATTATTTCAAAAATCATTCTGCGATTATTTTTAATTTTTATTGAAATGTTAACCGAATTCATTCTCTACTTTTATAACTTATAACCTCACAAATACACGTGTAAAATAAATCTATCGTCGAATTTTCGTTCTGATGGAAAAAAACCCAACAACGTTTCAATCGTAATTACTCTGTCTATAATGTATATTAATACCTATATGGAATCCTCATAACCTAAATACTAATCATTTTCTCAGAATAAATGCCACATTAAATGAAATAATTCGATAAAAAATCGATATTATCGCTAATTCGGTAGGCTTCGTGTATTGTGTACATAATTATGTAGCTAGTAAAAGTAAATAATTACCGCGATAATAACGTGAGTACCATGTATTATCTTGTAATAATAACACGAACAATAACTGATCCATTCAGCATTTGCATGGGAAAAAATTTCAAGTCACATGCACTACGCTAATCTATATGAACAATGAGAAAGAGAAAGAATACTGACGAAGGAGGATAGGAGTAAAGTTTGAAAAATCTCACACCTAAAAGTCCATATGTCTACATTTTGATAAATTGACTTCAAAGTTTACCCCTTTTAGAACCCGGAAATATGAACCTGGTTGGAACCTATTTTAGAAATTGAGCAATCTGTTCACTACAAAGTAGCCAAAATTTAAAAAAAAATTGCATTTTCAAATTCAAGACTCGATGGTCGATGGTTCAAAAAAAAAATATATTCTAGGATCGGATCCGAGATGAATATCTTATTAAAAAAAAACAAATACATTTATTTCTATCAATAAAGACTTTGCTCCAAAAAACATTCTCAAAAAAAGAAAGAAAATATTGAACAAAAAATTGAAAATTAAAAAAAAAACAAGGAAAAAATGAGGAAATTAATGCGAGCTTGGATGATTTAGGACAATAAGATAATGTCAAATTTTAACTAGAAAGACCACTCAAGTTTAATCACATACTTAGGTAGATAAGTCTAAAAAATTGAAGATTTGACAATCTTTATTTTTTTCAAAATTTTATCTATCAAGATGTCAAGAAATATTAAAATTGTAAAAACTTCACGAGTTTTTAAAATTTCTACCCAAAAAGTTGAGATTGATATTCCTTTTCATTTTTTCTAGCTGAAAAAAAACAACAAACAGCGTTCCTGCCAAAGTTCATTACAATTTTTCAAAAACCAGGAATCCAGAATCTGCCATTTTTTTTATAACGGGTGTCTAAAAATTGCAGCTTCAATTCATTCAATTTTTCAGTACTTTTCATAATAAAATCAGAGCATGCGTGATTTCAAAACCTGAAAACTTTTCAACTTCGAACAAAAGTTCACCATTCGTAAAATAAATTTGAAAAAAATCCATCAATTTCTTGATTTTTTCAACTTTGGTGCAGGAGCTCAGAGCTCAGAGACTGTAGGGTTGGTTATTTTATGTGCTTCCAAAATTCAATCAAACTTTTAGACAGTTCGTGATTCGAATCGCTAAAGGCTGGTACTTTACGTCACGATTTCCACTTATTTTCAGGTTCTCTTTTTTTTGGGGGGGGGGGGCAATCGAATAGTTGATACTTCCCTAAAATATTTTCATTGATGATTCAAAACTTCGTTTTCCTAATTTTTTCGAAATCAGAGTTGTGAGATTGCCTCCCCCTTCCTTCCCTCGCTACTCCTTCTGTAGTGCAGAAATGATCTTTCGAAATTGATCTTCCCGAACAAAAATGCAACATCATCTACACTATTGGCAATTAAAATAGGTAACAAATATTAATTTTTAAAAATTTTGTACAACTCGAGCGATGCATTACGTACTTCATCAACGATTATTTTCATTTTCATATCAACCCATGCAATTCTATATGCACACATGCATTCAACAACAAATATGTACACGAGGCAGTGCACACACGTGCAGTCGTGCACCCATCCTTAATATCTGCCATCGTCATGTCGAAATACTCCTTTCTTCATAATAGCACAAAAAGACAAAACTTGGCTCGAATTAACACATAGTTACTCGTATCTACTTATGTATAAATATACTTTTTTTTCGAATCCAGCGCACTTGGAATAGCTTAATTCGATGTACTGTACACGCGAAATACAAATACGTACTATGTATGTAGATTCAAGATGCAGACGACGAAGACGAAGACGAAATCGTAGCCCTACATATTTTTCCCATCATCGACATACTACGAACGTTGAAACTCACTAGTCGCTGGAATACGACAGCTGTCAAATCCGCTACCAGATTTCGAATGGAGAAAAAAAATGAAGCTCTTTTCAAATCACTGATGCCAAACAGAGCAGACGATACGCGAGTAAGTACTAAGTAGGTACATCTAGCTGCATGGCGATGAGCAAAAAATCCCAAATAACTGTACCGGCCTCTTTGTTTACGTTAATTTGTCTCCGGCGGCATTGGCACTATAGCTGGCACATCGTATGTAATTCGTATGCGAAAGCTCTACGTGAACCACCCTTACCCCCTCCGGTGTTAACTGTGTACCTATAGTAGGTACACATATACATTTTTCTATAAGAAGATACTACAAATTCGTATCGAGAAACTGGTTCTCTTCTGTTGCAGTATTTCGCAATTTATCCCAGTTGATCGTCTCTTCACAGCTCATTACCAATACACATATAAGTATATTGAAGATGTACAAGTAGGTACATCTTCTGTTAACTATGTTCATCTCCTGACCCAAAGTGTACCTTAACACAACCTATCTAGGTATCTGAGCCAACTGCCTGCCTACCTACCTACGCCACATCGCCTCGAATTTTAACCAAATTAGTAAAATAATTCGATTTAAACGCGACGACGAGTCGACGACAATCGTGTCACATCTTCGTCGTCGTCGTCGTTGCCAAGAGAGAAAAAAAAGGCTCAACGAGAAACGAGTTCAAAAGCCGAAGCCGGAGTTGGAGGCCCAATGTACGTAACTCGTAACGACATACGTCAACGTTCATACGTGTAGGAGGGAATTATACCCGCGGCGCAAAGGCTCACTCACTCAGTATACCTTTGGGCGCAAATTATCGTCTTACCTCACCCACACATACCCACGACGACGGCAGCAATAGCAATAGGTAATTCGATTCTTCGCCTATAAAATGACATCTACTAAAATACGTTTTACAGTTGATGCTGATTTAGCTTAGCGCAGCCGACCTTCCATACTCATTAACAACATTTCGTCTCTTGTTTTCATCTCTCGCATGCACGATTCACCACTCTACTCTTCTCCTTTCAGCACCTCATACTTACCTATCTACTCTATATGCTACAGGCTTATACATGTAGGTACAGAAAACATAAGAGTACACTCGCACTGTACGCTGCCTTTACGTGCCGGTATCTTCCCTTCCTCCTCAACCATTCATCATTCTCTCTATCTTGCATGCGTTTTCACCCCCTCAAATTGGAGCGAAAGCTGAAATCTGACACGAGTACACCTATCTGTTTTTACTATCTCGTACGTATACATCAACGCGTTGTCTTATCGCTACAACAACGCGGCCTGTGGTATCATCCCTTCGAGACTGAAGGACCATTTTCTTCTCCCAGGAGGGCCGAATGAGATAGCGTGTCCTTTTTGATTAACGTATACAACACGTACGTACGTACGAGAGAGGAATAGGTACACCTTGAGAGCCAATTCGGTGAGAAATTTCGTTCAAATTTCTACCTTACGAGTATTTCACCTGTAAAATTAAACTGGGTGCAGGTCGAATTTTTCTGTCTATGTTTATTTTTAAAGACCATTTGATAAAAAAATGCATCTAATTCGGTTAAGATCGGATTTCCAGCAGGTATTTAATATTTTATTGATTTTCAATTCGAATGGGTTTTATGTACTAAGGGTGGGAGATTGCAGTGGGAGGGCCATCCGTCTTAAGGTGCTAAAATATTGAGAAATTGGACGATTTTTGGTATGCAGAAGTCATCATTATCGATATTTAAGGAGAAACCTCGAGGAAAATTGAGAATTATTTTCAAAAAGTTTAGTTCAGCTGCGGGCATTTTTTCAAAATGCGAAAAAAAATTAAAGACACTGAAACAATCCGAGATTTTTTTTTCAAATTAAAAAATAAAAACAAAAATTAAATCTTCAAAAAAAAAATGGAAAATTCAAATTCAAAAATAAAAAATATTTATTTATTACTCCAGCAGAGAAAATTGGAAAAAATTCGAAAACATCAACAATACGAATTTAGAGAAAAATGCTTCAATATTTTAATAAAATGTCAAAAATTCCACTTTTTCCAACCTTCCACAAAAAAACAATAAATGAGAACTTGATGAAAATTAATTCAAATGGACAAAATTGAATTAAGAAGTATTTTTCAGAAATTTAGAAACCGTGGAAAAATTGATGTTTTTTCAACATGAAAAAAGGACAAATAAATTTTAAAATAATCGGAAAACTAAGAAAAATTTATAGGAATTCTAAAAATCTTGAAGCATACATTGAATGAAATTACGTAGGTGATTTCAACAAAAAATAATAATTTTTTCATGGCAAAACAAAACTAGAAAAGACTTGAAAAAAAAGAAGAAAAATTATTCACAGAGTAAAATCTTTCTTCAGAAAAAAAAACAAAAAAAAATTGGCAAAAAACATTGATAAGAAAGTAGTTAAGCACACAAAAAATTGAAAATTTGAATCAAAATTTAAAAACATTTGGTAGTTTCAAATTTTGAAAATAATGTAGAATGATGATTTCAACAAAAGATAAAAACTTTTTCATGACAAAACAAACTAGAAAAGACTGGGAGAAAAAAGAAAAAAAACAAGAAAAATTATCCACAGAGTAAACTAATCTATCTTCAGAAAAAAAAACAACAACAAAACAAATGAAAAAATTGAAAAAAAATTGAAAATCACACAAAAAATTGAAAATTTGAATCTAAGTTTAAAAACAGCATTAGGTAGTTAAAATTTTGAAAAAAGCAAAAAAGATTTAAGAATCCAAATTATGAAAAGTAAACAACCTAACAACCTCGTATAACGAAGTTTAAAAACACCAAGAAAATCAGACACTGGTTTCCAATATTGAATTCATCATCGTTAATAGAAAAATCAATTTAAAAAAAATCTTTTGAATACTGACAAATTTTTCTAATAATAAAAACAAAATCGAAAAACTGAACAAAAATTGTAGGAAAACTTGAAAAATAAAAAATAAAAACCTGAAAAAATAACAGCTGATAGAACAATGAAATTTTCATTTAAAAACCAAAACTTAGAAATGATTAAATACAACGTAAAAAAAAATCGAAAAAGTGGTAAATGACAAACAAAAAATACATAGTACAAAAAAATTGTAAAATAGTGTAAAATAAATCTAGAAAGCAAACTTTGAAAGCCTAAAGATAAAGCTGAACTTTTAGCTATTAGCTTTCAGCTTTCGATAAAAAATAATAAAAAATATGAAGCTTCAGCTCTTATATCTTTCAAAATTGATATGGTTATGTAGCTGACTTTTGGCTGGCTTCAGCTGTGGTAAAATATATTCTATCTGGACAAAAATTGGACATTTTTTTTGAAAATAAATTTCATTTAAAATTATTCTAGTTCACACATGCACCTATCATAGTACTAAAATCGCACTGGTTAAATCAAAATTTAACACTTCTATTTTTCAAAAATATGATAATGAAATCCACTCCCCATCTAAATTCCAATATTTACAAAAATGTCACAAAAAAAGCCAATAGAACAGCCGTAAAAAAACTGAGCTGGCTTTCAGCTTTTGAAAAACTTCAAAAAGCATCTGCTTTTAGCTTTTAGGCTAGCTTTCCAAGTCTGCTAGAAAGTAATATTACTTGGCAAAAAATTGCTGCAAAGTCATGAAATTGCATTTTCAAAATCAACATAGGTACAAAAAAACCATAAATACGGGTACAAAAATCTTTGAAAAAAAATACCTAAAAAGGGAAAAAATAACATTCTGTAACAATGCAAAAAAAGTATATCAAAAAAAAGTAGAAATGGAGCTTCTTTGCAAATTTTTGAACTTTTTTACTTATGACTTCAACAGCCCTAAACTTCATGCCCAAAAAAAGTAGAAAATTCAACCTAAAATCGTATAAAAAAGATATATTTTTATAGCCAAAGTGCAATATTTTTCGAATTTTCGTCCTCACTTCGCTCAGGCAGCATTTCTTCTCCACCCTCTCCCCTTCTCCAAGTCATTTGAAAATTAATTTCCCAAAAATTTCAAAAAAAATTCGCCCCTTTTCGAGCTTCTTCTCTTGGAATTTCCTCTCCCGTCGAAGATTAAAAATCATGCCAAGCCAAGTATAGGTACATATTTCATCACCTACGTACGTTATCTATCAATTCAATTCTACGTTTCTATGAATGAGTTTATCATTACCGGAAGCTGGTCATCGCAAAAAAAAAAAAAATCAAGGCAATGATTTCAACGATCTGTCGAACGAATCTATTTCAATTTAATTTTTCCGCATCCGTTGCAATAGATTATGAATTACACGACGACGTACGTCTTCTTTTCGGCCTCCTTTGATGGTACGTCTACACGTATGCATTATTATAAGAATCGTAATCATCGTAATCGCAATCATTGATAATGGTTCAAATCGAACTCAATCAGCAATTATCTAATACTTATATGTATGTATACTTTGTGTAAGTATAAATAGTTTGTCGCGTGTACGACTACGATGACTTCATCTTCCAAGACACTTGAAGGAAGCCGTCTTCGCACACGTTGATCAAATAGAAAGCGTAAGAGTAAGACGATTTTATCTTCACCAAAAGTATACTCCTCTCACCACCTCCTACGTACACGTAGTTTATGAGGAATCATTTTATAATTATCCAATACGGTAATCTAATCGTTGTGTAAATAAGCTTGCTTTTTTTTTCTTCTTGAACTTTTTACACTTATGATCATAATAGCCTAAGAGAATATGGCGTCTGTGTATTTAGAGGAGAGATAAATGCCCATAAGATGACGATAGATGAAAAGAAACAGGAGAAGAAGTAAATATACCTACATCATATTGTAAAGTATGGTACACGTAGTAATGTAGCTTTAGCTTTTACGAGAAGCTGCACCGTAAAACAGGTCACTAATTAAGCTATCCTTGTTTGCTTTGTAACATATATTAGCGAGATAATTAATTGGGTAGGTAAAGCTACTCGTATATGATCGAATTATTATATTATTAGCTTGCCTATACACGACTTGTCGAGCAACAGCTTCTTATACCTACCTATCTGGGTATATTGATAGTATTTATGATATAATTATCGTACCTAAACCTATATGCCTACGATTTGATAGTCCAATTCTTATGTATGTATTTGTATTTTTATTCTAAGTATTTACATAATCGAATTTTTTAAATGGGTTCTAATTGTATCAAGGTAATTAACCTATTAACGCGTTGGGTGAAGCCGGTTTAATAATAGATTACGAAACTTGTACTTGTACGTAGGTATACGTGCGATCATCTCTCAATTTTACTCTTATTTTTATTCAAATCTAATTTACTTACCTAGTTAAAACTTTGTAAAATGATATGCGTGAATGGCGAAATAATCAGTTCAAAAGTTACGATTTAAAAAAAAAAAAGTATGTAAACATCAAAATCCATTGCCTAAAATTTCAACACGAAGACCATTTTTCAAGATCAGTACAAAGTGAAAAAGTAAAATCGGTCCGATTTCTACTTTCAGAAACAATGAAACCTCCCAAGCCTATAAATTTATACCCCAGAACAATATTCCAATCGACGTAACATATCCCAAAAGAAAACAGCAAAATACTCGAATTTGTCGATCGGCGAAAACACCGTTCGGGGAATTCCGCGATTAATTTCTTCTTCGGTAAAACTTCTAAATGACCCACAAACGCGTTTCTTCTTCCATCTGTTTAAGAGTAATGTTGTGCTTATACCAGGAAACCTTTTCAATTTTACGATTTTAATTTCAATCTATTGAAATATTGTCATTTTTCTATGTAAATAATTAATTTTTCGATGTCACGGAATCTTCACCTGATTCATTGGTAATTCATTCATTCATGAACGACTTTTTGAACTTTTCAGAATGAATCATTTCGCAAACAAACTATCTACAATTTTTGTTGATGAGTTTGAAAAAGTCAAATTTCACCATGTCTTCGGGTCCTCTTTCGTTAGATTTGATTTAGCAGCGATTCAGTCGTTCTCGAATGATTTGTTGATTCTGACTTCTGAGCAAATCGTTCGTGAACGAAGTGGGTCCAATTTTTCTTGATGACAAAATTAAAACTGTCAATTTTAGTCACGTCCTCACGTCCTCAATTCCTAATTTGATCTCATAGTGAATTAGTTATTTATTCGTTCGCGAACGATTTTTCTCATTTGAGCAGTCGTTCGTGAACGAATCGTTCACAAATTTTCGCCTAAAAATATACTTACATAAGTTTGATTTTATTTTGTCGTGAATTATACAATTTTATTTTCAAGTGATTCAGTCGTTCTCGAATGATTCATCGTTTCAGAGCAAATCGTTCACGAACGAATCAACTTTAAATTTTTTTGTTGATAATGATAGATTTGTAATATTATTTGATTAATTAATTTATTGGTGATTCGATTCATTCATTCGCGATCGGTAATCGTTCGCGAACGAATAATCTACAATTATTATTGATTAATTTGAAAATATCACGATTTGTCATGAAACCAGTGGAAAATTTTTACATAAAACTCATCACGAAATTTTTTTGAAAATATAAAAAAAAATGTCCAAAACTGCGGTCAGAAAATTGGCAATTAATTCAACTGAAAATTAGTGGAGCAATGCCAAAGTATTATCCATGGTGATAATAACACAAAATATGAACAAATTGGTGTAAAATAATCAAAACAGCGGTAAAATAAACTTATAACTGATCAAAAATCTGTAAAAAAAAAAAATTGGAAAAATTGGAAACATTATGTTGAAATGGGATAAATCAATAAACGATGCAAAATTTTCAGAAAATTCACAAAAACAAAAAGGTCACTAAATTTGAGAAAAATTTCTCAAAAATGGAGTAAAAGTTGATAACAAAAAAAAAAATGTTGAAAAATTATTTATTCAAATCTCAAACACAGTAAAAATCAGAAAAAACTTTTGAAAAATAGGAAACTGAAAAAATTAAGGAATGAATTTTCCAAAAATTGCGACGGTGATGTGATCTTTTGGAGCTAACAAATGAATAACAAATAATTGGTATGTTTTCACAAAAATCGAGCTTCCTCGAACACTAATAGGTAAGTACGTTCGACGTCGAATCTCCAATTAGGCCATTCTAAGCATCTCATTCAAACATGAGGAAGAGAGGAGAGGGATTGAGCACAAAAATCAAAGTTGAAAATATAATTAAGTACATACTTCCACTGAAATAAAGAAGTTGAGGCATTTTAAGGGAAAGTAATGAGAGAACCAGCAACCAACTTTCCCATAAAAAGTCCCCTCCACCCCTCTCAACCCTCATTTTGATCTTCCCAGAATATTATCAATTTAAATTTATCATTTAAAATAATAACTAGGGTGTTCCGCACCCTGGGCTGCTCCGCAGCCCCAACTCTGGCTCGCCCCCCCCCAAAACATTGATAATATTTCCCCTGAACGTTCAAAATTGTTGATGAATTGGCAACGTTTTTCTTCATTGTAAAAATAAAAAATCCTTCATATCTCAAGGTTTTCATTTTTAATTTTCAGTTTCATTTTTGCACTTTTTCTTGTTTTCAGTTTTCGATTCAATTTCAGTTTTTCTTTTGTTTACTTAGATGTCATTCAATTTTCTTTGTTTAAATTCACTTTTATTTTATTATTAATAACTTTTTCTTGTTTTTATTTTTCATTTTCAATTTTTTGTCTTCAGTTTTATTTTCGCATTTTTTCTTGTTGTTAGTTCTTCATTCAATTTTAGTTTTTTTTTTGTTTTGATATCTTTCAATTTTCTTTGCCAATTGTTTTCACTTTTATCATCATTATCATTTCTTCTTGTTTTTATTCATCAATTTCTAACATTTATTCTTTTTCATTCCTTTTTCATATATTATCTCATTTTTTATTGAATTTATCAATTCCCATAATTTTTCTGTTATCATTTTTTATTGTTTATTCATTTTTATTCCTTTTTAACCACATTTTTTTTTATTTCACTTAAATACATTTTTCTTTGTTTGTGGGGGGGGGGGCATTAATTTTTTTCTTAGGTTTTATTTTAATTTTCAAATATTTCAATTTCCTTCATTTCTTTTTTTGTTTTTCAACGATTGAGTTTGTTTATAAAGTGTTAACTTCGTTTTTGTTTTTACATTTTCTTTTCGTACAATTATTGTTTCCTGGTTTTGGTTTCAATTTGATCTGATTTCTTTTGTTTTCATTCAGTTTTTTCAAGATTGATGCGGTTTTAATTTAGATTTTGTTCAATTCATTAATTTTTTTCTTTTCTTTTATTCCTTATGCATTCATTTTCCATTACTTTTCATTCTTTGTTTCGTGACTTTAACCTTACATTTTATTTTTGTTTTAAAATGCGCATATTAATTTTCTCCAATTCTTTCTGTTTTTTTCTGGTTTGCTTACTTTCTCAATTTATTTATATAGGTATACCTATACATAGGTACTCTGATTCTCAATTGCTATCTTTTTCCTTTGTTTAATTTTATTCAGATTTCCTCACTTCCTTCAAAAATCAAAAATTTTCAAACAAAATGAGTAGTTAGAAGGAGAAATAGTCGGCTGCGAAGTATAAGCTGGATGTTTTGTTTACTATTTGATGATAAGAAAAATGCCTAGCAAATGAGAAATATTCGGCCATCAAATGAAAGCTCAAAGTTACAATTGTCCAAAATTATGCATTTTTAATTTTTTGGGCTCAAACTAAAAACTTCTGAATTCTAAATGTTTCATGACATATCTATGCGTCATGAGGAACATTTTAAAACAAAAATGAGGAAAATCAGTCCAGTGGGAGAGGCTCACGGACTGGACAAAGGTTTTCAAAATTCTTTTAATATATATAGATTTCATGGGACATTTTTTTCAAATATTCCAATTTTTTAAGAAGAGCAAGGAAGAGGGGCAGAGGTGTCAAAATTTTCCAATTTCCAAGATGAACTAAAAAATGAAAAAAAAATAATTTCAAAACTTAAAAAAAAAAAGAAATGAACCAAAAAGAAAGTCTAACTGAAGAATAAAGAATAAACACAACTCAAGTGCTGGACTTTTAACAAGACATTTTTTCAAATAAGTATATTTCAAATTTTTGGAGAAGAAAACAGAGAGGGAGAGGGATCAAAATTTTATAAATTCAAAATTCCAAATAAATATGAAATTGATCGGAAAATTTCAAAGTTTGATTTTAAAAATGAAGAAAAGCAAGACTTTTTGGCAAACTTGACCATGAAAGCATGGACTAAAAAGCAGAATTAACAGAATATTGTTCACACACCCTGTCTTACCAAAACATAGGCCTGACTTCAGTAGACTTTTGTAAGCCCTTTTCAGAATGTTAACACGATCTTGACGAGGGGAATGTTTCCAGATTTGACTCCTCCCCCTCCCCCCTCCGCTGACCGAAACTTTGAATGCTGAAGTCTATTTTTCGATTTTGGGGACAAATTTTTGAAAATTCAAAGAAGCTGTTTCAACGTCAATTTTTAAAACTTGTCCATGAAAATATAAATTTTTTCAAGTATAAAGTGAACCAATGTTAATAATTCTTTCAAAATTCAACCGCCATACATCAAAAACTAGCTTATCAGTTTTGACCTTTGGGCCATTTTGGAGCCTCCAGCGATTTCTCAATTTCCCTCCAGGAACTTCAGATCGCTCCGAAGAGCCCAAAAATAAGGATTAGCATCTATAACTTGTATATTCCAGAAAACACGAAGAAAAATCAAATTAAGATTGCTCACTTCAGTTATCAGCACCTAACAAATTCACCCATTTTCGAAAATCCCCCTTCCACCCAACTTTCTCTTTCAGTCAGTGATAGCCTACATAAAACGACAAAGGCGAAAAAAAGGTCGACTGTGGTTTTTTTATTTTTAAAACACACTTTGAACGGAAACGATCACTTATGAAAAAGTTGAACACGGTAAAACGTAACCATTACGGGTATCGTTGCTCGTTTACTTTTCATTTTTCATTCGATAACATTTCGCGGCGCGGAAAAGGACGAATTATGAAAAAAGAAAAAAAACGAAAAAACCGCGACGCGGCTTTAACCACCGGGAGCCATTTTTTTTATTTTTCAAATACCCTTCCGCCCCATCACGCAAACACGTACTCTACATAGGGACAAGAAAAACCAAAAATGAAAACAACGCTTAACAAAAAACGCAAAATACAAAATAACCGCCTATATCTCATTCGTCGAAATATATTGTAGTATTTCGTATTTCACCTTCACCTCGTTTTTTGGCACCTATTTATTCCCTTTCGTTGCCCCTTATACTCCTTGAGCCAGCAGCCCAGCACCCTTAGCTCGTACGAATGAGTAAGGGGGAAAAACATTCGAAGCGTTTTCTCGTATATTAAATAATGATTTACAAATTTTCACATAGCAGTTTGATTTCTTGTCCTTTTCATTCACGATATTTACCTGTTATCCTACCTTTGCAAAAAAACCAAGTCCCATAGTACCTTTATTTTCTTTCCAGCTCCCTCACCCACACCTTTCACTGGGAGACTACGCTTCACAAATTTACCTCCACCTCGTACACTCTTCTCTTGTATAGGTATAGGTAAAAACGAAGGTGACAGCAGCAATGAGAACGGTGACGGCGACGACAACGTCGTCGTCGAAACAACGGGCGAGAGAATTTAATAAACTCTAAAATGTGATCTGCATTGTTTACGAGTAAAATTGGAATCGATCTGGAGAAAAAGCATTGTTCCGTTGGATTTCGGTGACTGATTGCGTAGCATTGTTTTGCTTTAAAGAGCAACTACCGTCGTCGTTCGTCGTTCGCCGTTCGACCATCGTCATCGACGTCGACGTCGCTCCTCGTCGTCGTCCTACCCTCAGCAGGATGAGAAGAGAAAGGCATACAGCGAAAGGGTACGCGGCTACACAGAGTAGGTACACATAGAAGAAGACGAACGCGCACCTACCTCTCGATCTCTCTGTTTTTCCTCTCTTTTTCGAACCGAACCGAATCGACGAGTATTGCCTTACGATTGCGAATAATGTAGCACACAATCGCACACAGAAAAGACGAAGAAGAGAGGTATAGCATAGCGGAAAAACGTCCGTCCTTTTTCTCTCTACGCTGTACTGTACGCTTCGACTGCGTGTTCTTTTTCTCGAGCTTTCCAGCCTTCGTCTCTCCTTTTTCGGTCGGGTCGGTGGTACTCGCTGCACAGCTTTCTCGTTCTCCTCATCGCTATATTTCTGATAAAACTAAATCATTATAACAACTTTTGTAATGGAAATAATTGCTGAATATTCGTCGTCCTTTGCCGCCACCGATGCCGTACCGTATCCTTGTTCCTCCTTCCTTCTCCTCTTCGTAGCTCGTCCAATTTATCGTTCGCGTCTCCGCGTCAACCGGGTCGCCTTAAAATTTGCGCCTTAATCGAATAATATACAACGCCGCACACGATTCGTTTCGTATTCAAAGTCGAGCCGAAGCGGAGCAGTTCAATTAGCTTGGCGATAATGCGAAATCTTAATTTTTCGCTGAGTTTTCAATTAAATCGCTATACCGATCCATTACGATGAGTTGCAAGTTCGTCGTTCGTTCGTTCGCTCACTCATTTGTTCATTCGTTCGTTTATACTATGTGTATGTAGATAGCTGTTGTTTTATACAAAACAATTTAATTCATTAGCCTTTTCGATGATAAGAAGAATTTTCGCCGAATGCGTTACGTTGCCTTCGGTATACGACAGTATATTTCCTTCCTCCCTTTGTATTTTTGTCTCTCTTTCTCTTCATCCTTTCATTTTTTTCTTCTTCGTCAACCATACTAAACCAACTTCCATCCATAGTTCTCGCATATAATACAGCATCATGCTGCCATGTAACGTGTAATCCAATCTACCATGCTTTATCCTTTATCCTTATACATACAACGACGACGTTATACTTGTTTATGGAAGAAACGCAAATGCTCGGAAAATTCATCCTCTTTATCGCTCCAGTAGCATCGTATACTCGTAGACGCGGTTTTATTTCGTAAATGACGCGTTCGATTATTCTAGTCGTATGATTTTTTTCCTTCCTGCTTCGATGTCCTTTATTTTTATCGAAAAAATACGAAATAATTAAGTACGTGGGAGAGGAAATTAGAGCACGTCTGAATGAACATTGAACATGTCAAATGTGTCAGACTGTTTTTTGTTGACTATGTCTATTGTCGTGAATCGAAAAAAAACATATCCTGAATTTTGACGAAAATTGGCGAGTGAAGTTACGTACTTCGAGTAAAAGACTCCCCCAGGAAATTTCCAGCCCCCCGGCTATTCAGGAGGCTGAACCAGGGGCCCTCGAAGTGAGGTAATTTTTGAAAAAATCGTGGCTTTTGACACAATTTTGGGTAGTGTAACCTGGGAAATCTTTCGGTCATCTCCTTCAAAAGTAGAGATTCGAGTTTCTGAACCTTCCTGACTTATTAAATTCAAAATTCAGTAATCCTTTTAACTCTCTACCAAGCGCTTGAAGATTGATGGATCACGGAAATTAAGTACAATTTTTCATCAGCTTTTTTGCACTTTTCCGCAATTATTGGAAATTATTTTTGTAAAAAACCAACGCTGGATTCGACTCAGGGGAGGACTGCCCAATGATGCTGGACCCCATATTTAACAAAAAAAAAAAAAAATACTACCTATTTCACTTTTTTTTTAAAAATAAATTTTCGCAAGTTTTTGCCCTGCCTTCACTCAGACCTGTTTGCTTGTCTTTTACTTACAAATTGAAATTTTCAATTAGGTACCAACGAATTTTCGAAAGCATTTGCCCTAGCTTGGCTTGGGCCTCTGTGTTTTTCTTTCAAATTGAACTTTTAAAAAAATCAAATTATTCAAAATTTAAAAATACACTTTTTACTTGAAAAAACATTGGTTTTTTTACTTCTTGAAACAGACTTTTGTGTTCGCTTCGCTCGGGTCTGTTTGCATTATCATTTTCAAAATTGAAATTTTTAAAAACTCAACATTAAAATTCTAAAAATTCGGAGCCAAAAAAATGAACAAATTAAAAAAAACACATTCGTTTTTCACCTCGAATTTTTGAACGCGTTTGGCCTCGCCTCGCCACGATCGGGTCAATTTCTATCTCTTTCCTAAACTAAAAAAATCCCATACTTGAAAATTTTCATAAATTCAAAAGGTAAAATAACAATTTTTTAATAAGCCTTAATGATATCAATCGATAAAATTGTCATTTCACCTCCTATTTCATTTCAGAAACTCGTCATTTCATTCAGCGAAATTGGAATTTTTTTCATCATACCGATCGGTAAATTTTCAGTCGCCCTCTCCCCCCTCCTGAAAAACCTCTAGTTTTGTTCCCGTCAGTTTGACTCATTTTTAGCGAAATTGGATAAAAGAAACAAAAACAAAAATCAATTGCACAAATAGCATTCAAGTATCCAAACTTGAGAAAAAACAGCAGCAAAACGATGATTCTGACGGGGAGGGGATACAATTTTGAGGGCCCTCAATCGACCCAGTCAGAGCCTGCCGATTCATTTTCGGCAGATCAAAATACCCCAATTACCACACTTTTCACAATCATTATGATCAAACTATCCAAATTTAATTTTTTTTAAATCTGCTAAAAATGAGTGGAAAAATATGAATTTTGAACAATTTGATCAAAACAATCGCGAAAAGTATGACAATTGTGGTATTTTGGCTTGCTGAACACAAATCCATCGTATGTACAATATGTACATTGATTGAAAAATTGAAAAACTAATTATTCAGCTGAAAAAAGAAGCAAAAAAAGTTAATTTTTGCATTTTATAACATCAAAACATTTATTTACAGAATCCTTTCATTATGGCCGCGAAGAGGGGAGAAGATTCTACCACAAAACAACTCACTCCTTTCCTCTCTCCCTCTCCCTCCCCCTCGAAAAAATTGGAAAAATATTATGCAACCACCACAAAGTACCCTGTTCGGGTACGTTGATAATTGATATGCTGACAAATTTTGAATTCTCCAAAATATTTTAAGATTTTAAACAATCGAAGATGTTTCCAACTTCCAAGAGAGGGGGAAAAAAGAAAAAGAACAAAACAAATCGAAAAAACTCGTTCAGTTTTTGAGATAGAAAATAAAAAAAACTTGAAAAATTGTGGAAATGCTGATTTTTCGAAAATTGTGAGTATTCAACTCCCTTCCACTCATTGCCAGTCAATTCCAAGACCCTTTTGCCTGGCTGCTAAACTAAATCGCAAAATCCAAAAAAAAAAAGATATTAGGTAGAAGGATACTTCCAAAATGAAAAAAGGGCCAATACTACCCCCCCTCCCAAAAAGTATCCAGAAAACAAAAAAAAAACACATCAAGAATTCAAGATAATGAATAAACAATGAAAATAATCAATTCAAGTTTTGTCCACTCAATCATCAATTTTGCTGTTTTTTTTTTCATGCAAACCAAAATCATGAGAAGTTGAGGACCCATAATATACGTAGCAGCTTCCAAAAAACTTCAGAAAATCAAAATATGAAAAATTGAGAGTTTTGTGAGGTTTTGAATTTTCCAAAATTGCCCCAAGTTGCATGGAGCCCTTGAAAATCTTTTGTTCCGAGTCCCATTTGAATTAGAAACCACGTTTACAGGACCAATTTTGACATACCTATTTGGAATGGAGAAATTAGTATTTTTGGGGTCCTGAAAAATAAATATTTTCTGGCGCATGTGAAGGATAATATGACGACGTAAGTTACGAGTAGATGGAATATTTCAAGAATTGTAGGTGAAATTTTTTTTTAGAAAAAAATGGGTCCCAAAAATACCTTTATTCTCTAATTTTTTTTTTCATCAATCAATACAATTTTTGGACTTGATATTTAGTAAAATTCAAATCCCCACAGAATACTTAATTTTTCGTTAGAGCAGCTGAAGATTTTTTTTTAAGGAGTTACTCGATGTTCGTAAAATTGGATTACGGCAATTCTTCAAAAATCCATTCATTATTAAGCACAAAATCGTCGAACTCGAAAAATATTTCACCGAAGGTTAAACAAACTCGTTCACATACTCTACTCATTCACCTTTCTCAGTAGGTACTGCGGAATTCTTCAAGCGCAATACCCCGATATCAAAATGTAAACAAAACTCACTTATGACTTATGAGAATCATAAAACCAATATCACTACTTGCAATTCTTCCGAGCAGAATATGAATAAAAACCATAAACAGGAAACGAGATGATGAAAAAAAAATTATATTCCAATCATTTCCTCTCGGCAGTATATCGACATGCTGATGCTGAATCATCGAAAATCGTTGATAAATTCATACACAGCGTAATAACACCACATCACACATACGCATTCCAGTACAGCCGTTCATGAGCATTTCTTTTTAATATCTTCATTCCAAGAATCATTATTATTATTGGTAATACGAAAAACAAAACCGTCCAGCCAACCAGAATTCGATAAGTTAAGTACGTTGCATTTATGGCTAAAAAGAAAAAAAAATTAAAATATGTGTAATAAAAACAACTACGTGGACGAACGAATGGGCAAGCAGGCGCTAAAGAGACCTCGGTTAAAAAAGACGAAGAAAAAAATAATCAACTTTGGTAACATTATAGTAGTAGATTAACCCGCTATCGAAATAATCTACGGACACGATTTTTACTTGGTGATACTTTTCTAATACAAAGAAATGCTAATGTCGACTATGGAATGCCGAATTAAAACTGGTAATGAAATATTTTATATATTTTTTCGTAAGTATGTAGTATGTCTATATGCATACTATACAACACACTACTCTTCTTTCTACTTCTGCTTTTACCAGAGTGTATTGGTAGGTACTACAACTACATACAACGTAGGTAGGTACTTCTCTTTCTCTCACTCACACTCTGTATAGGGAATCGTTCTGTTATGTTCTCCGGGTTTCTTATATGGCCCGGTACCTATACGATTTTGTTCATTTAGCTTTCGGAATGAAATGAAAGAGCATCGTATCGGTTTAGTTTGGTTGTGTTTTGTCATATATGAAGAAAATAAAACCAGGTTTCTAATTTCCATCGTAATTTATACCTATGTAACGACTGCTGTGGCTGTTACTACTGCTGCAGCAGCAAGGATGCTGCCTCTGCTTCTACATATTATACGTTTGTATAGATACGTAAAAATATCATCGTAAAATAAATGCGCTGGTTAAACTCTTAATCAGCGTTGGATTACTAGAAATTTACCATCGTCATCGCCCACGTAGCTTACCTATAGCGAAGGCTGCCGACGAAATACATACAGATGAACCGATGATTGCCCACTAACCATAACCTGGCAAAGGTATTGCTCTTCAGTTAGGTGATTCCGATTTCAGTATTTTCAAATGGGATTTTGCAGGATGAGATTCGCGAAGAATTTCCCAATGACTGGTGACTAACGAGAAGCAATACCTACTTATTTGGTACTCGTAGTACGGATTAAGGCAAAGAATGATTTGAATCACACTAATCGCAGACCTGTAGAGTAGACTCAATCATCTGTGGATTTGTTCGGATTCTTCTTAGGGTTAATTTTTCACAGACTTTGCGAACTAAAATTTCAAAGCGAAGAAATTCCATTCCAGGTATTTGTTGATATATTAATGGGGAAAATTTTCGTAAAATTTCAGCAGTTTGTTCACTATTCAGTCACTGGAAGCCTGCAAAAAGTTGGAGAATTGCGATTTTCTGAAAATGTCGCAAAATTTTGTCATAAATTTTGAGGATATTTTTATAAGTACTTACCTAGCTGTTTTTTTTCATGCAATCGCCATGAAGAATGAACAGTAATTATGTAGATTTCATGCAAGTATACGTCTCTTGATGGGAAATATTGACAAATATTTACCATTGCTAAATCGCTTTCCTTATTGGATAAAAATCATGTTTTCTTTGCATGAAGCGAGTGTTCAGAAAATAATTTTGTTTTCAAAGACTGAAGGCTCTTTTATAATGGTAATAGAAATTCACTAAAAAAATAAATGAAAAATGAAAAAAATCTCCAGTAGGTAATTGAAACTGAAAACAGCCATTTATACTTAATGGTAATTGAAAAGTTATCAAAATGGAAGCTTATTGGTGCATTGTTATTGACCATAACCAATCAAAACGCATAAAATTCTTATCACTGATATATTCAGTGCTTTTTCAACTTTTTTTTACCTTGATCAGCTCTGCCGTTAAATCTGTTGCGCTGCTCATATTTACGAAATTAAATTAGAAATTACGATTACAAAACAAAATTATAAGTAGATATTATAAGTATAAAAACGAAAAAATGAAACGATAAGTTTTCACAATTGACATTTTGTGAAAAGTTGAAAATTTCAACTTTTCAATTACAAACCATATATTTTCAATTACCATTATAAAATAGTACTATTGAAAATCACAGATTCAACTTTTTCATTCATTTTTTTTGTGAATTTCTATTACCATTATAAATGAGCCTTGATTTAAGGAGGAGGATACGTGCCTCGGAATATTTGAAAAATAGCCATCCCCTACTTAAACAATTGTTTTCATTCGAGAAATTGTGTATTTTTGTAACCAATTTTTCCTGAAAAAAAACACCCTGAAATCTCGAAATATGAAATTAGGCATCCAAGTTCTGAGAATATTCTATCTGACAATGAATCATTATCCTTGCCCCCATGTTTTGAAAACCACTTCTGAAATGAGTGAAAAAAGAGTACACGGTGTCTAAAAAACAAGACAACATGTACCTAAAAGCAGAAAAGAAGTAGGATTTTAAAAGTGGAATTTTCTCAAATGTTTAAATTTCAAAGGGTGAAGGATTCGATTCGACAAAAAATTTACAGATCCACGATTTTATATTTTCAAGGAAGAGAACTAGAAAAAAATGGAAATGGAATGAAAAAAAATCGACGTTCAAGAAAAAAAGATGAAAAATTTCACAAATTTTTTGCAAGGGGAGGAGAGTCCAGGGGGCTAAAAAAAAATTATTTTTAAAGAGAGCTAGAAATAGTAACAAATGAAACTAAAAATTCTGAAAGAAGAGAATGAATAAAAAATTTCCAGGTTTATTTGAAAAGGTGAAAAAAACTAAACGTTTTTAAAAGTTTGCAGAACCTGTTTTTTGTTGCTAAAAAAAATTCAAGGGCAGAAGAGCGCAGGGAGTTAAAATTTAATCCATTAAAAATTTTCTATCTTCAAAGAGAACTAGAAAAAGTGAAAAACAGTACAAATAATTCTAAAAGAAGAAAAGAAATGAAAAATTTCAAAGTTTAATTAAAAGAATTAAGTTGTTTTTAAAATTTTGCAAAAACCTGTGTTTTTTTGCAAAAAAAAAAGTAGCTATTTACAAATTTTGACAGAAAGTACGCAGGACTTTTCAACAATTCTAGCAAAAAAACTGGACAAAAGCAGTATAACAGGCCACATGAAGCAAAAAGTAGGACAAAAGTAAAGCAAACTCCTGAAAACGTGATTTCAACGTTTTTTCAACGGAGTAAAATCTCAGAATTTGACTAAAAAAAGCTCAATTTTGAAATTTCAGGAAAAATTGAATGAAAAATTATGGAGTACCTACTTAAGTACTTGCAAGTGTGTTTCAAATATAAATTATTCAATTTATTTGAAAAAATATGCATAAACGCCTTTCTAGGGTTCAAAATTACGAATGATAGACGGAGCCTAATTAAACTTTTTCATCTGGATAATTGAATATATATTATATACCTCAAAATGTTACGTTTGGCGCAAATCGCAGGTTTATAGTGTTTCAGAGGTTCCCAAAATATCGAAGTTACGAAAAATTGGAAAATTAGATTTTTGAGTATCAGCGCGAAATTTTATGGAGCTCAAAATGTGGTCGGATGGAAGTCTTTCAAATACTAATACACTGTACATATAAAGCTTTTTAGCGGGGTTCAAAGGGGTAGGTTCAAAATAGGGGTTTCAAAATTTTCCAAAAATTAACCCACCTCTCAATTTCTGCTCCTTGCATAACGTTTATCGGGTTCAAACAGATATTTTACGCTGAAAAAGTTTTTGAAAATGATTACTTAATACTCAGTGATCAATGGTCCCCAAAATTATTTTTTCATTCACAACTTTGTGAACCCCTGGATCTCAAAAAATGATCATTCTGAGTTAATTAACTACGAATTCGTATTCGGGACATACGTATATTACAAGATTTTAAGAGTGGTCGAGTCAATAACTTTCTGGTGCCAAAAAATGACCTTATCGAGACTCATTCTTTCTTTTCACATCAAGCGGTCAATTTTGTTCCAAAAATCGTCATTTTTCACAAATCCAAAAAAAAATTCAGTACTCATCGATAATTAGGTAATTCAAATTTTTTGACAAATTTGAACCACGAGAGCCACACTATCATCTTATTCTCAAGTCATCAAATTTCAACTCACCATTCGCTCATTCCAAGCATAAAATATACCAAATACAAGGACAATCACCTCTATTTTCAAAACAGACAATAATAATTTACCCACTGTGCCCACACAAAAAAAAACCTCAAAATTTCCATCAAACCCCAAAAATTCACCACTTTATAAAATTTCTCCAACATAATTTAACCACTTAAAAAAACAATAACAATCAGTTTCGAATCAACTAAATATAACCCTACACTATTACCAAACACCATCCTCCAAAACCTCACCACCCCTATCCTCGATTATTAAGTCTTCAAAAAAAAAAATTCATTAATTCGATTAGAATCGAAATTTATCCGCCGTTTAGCCGCCAAGATGAGCGATTGACGAGCGTATTAAATTATTCATTACGCACACACACCTTCTCAGCCTAACGCGTCGAATAAAAGAATAGAAAAAAAAAATAATAATAAGATAAAGAAACACGATGGTACGATCGTTACTCGCGGTAGTAGTACGCGCATACGACCAGGATAGGTCCGCAGGTCGTAATACAAAAGCCCAACACAAAACACAATAGTCGCTTTATTAAAGGAAAAACGGCGACATAATAAAGGTAAACGCGTACCTCGACGCAGGTAATCACTTCAACCGGGCAATTTATAAGAAAATGAAGAAGACAAGACTGACGGTGGCGGAGGTGGAGGAGGAGGACAAGGAGTAAAACGCTTCTTCCCTCTTTACAAGAACGCGTTGATCAGTTAAAATTCCAGCTCCAGCGCAATAAACATCTCGATACCTACTAGTAATACCCTTACAGTTTACACACATAGTGATACCAGATAAAGGGATGAAGGTGAGGTTGCACAGTGCGGTGTCCGAGGGGGAGGGGTGAAAAAAACCCGTAGTCGCATTTTATTTTATGTGCATTAAACGAGAGGGTAGGTCGTTAATTCTCGGCTACAAACTGCATATAAGTACACGTAGGTACAAGGCACATACTCCATAGCTATAGGCTTCAACCCATATAAAATCCAAAACCTCTTACATATCTCCACTACCCCACCCCCTCGCCTTCTTCATCGTCACTTCAACCTGCATGTACCTCTGTGTATACAACCAGGACCAGAGCAAGAGCAATGGGCAAGTTATGTATGTGTAGTTGAAATGAAACCGAACGACCAAGGCAAAGGCGAAGGGTAACCGTAAGACCTACCCCAATAATCGGGTGGTAGTTTTGTAGGCCTTCCTTAGATGCACATGACAGCACCGTTATTGTTAGCAGCTGCAGGTAGCCGAGAGTTTTTAATCAGTGGGTACCAAAAACAGTGTAGGTATTTTTAAAGATCCTGCATTCGAAGGAACGAACGCTCCTTCTTGTCGCAAATGAGTAAGTTGCGCACCACAAATACACGCAACATCGTTTCTTCGAAAAATTTCATACATTTTTGGGCTCCACTACCATACACAGTACACTCTGGAACCTAATCTGTTTATATCCTACGGTCCATTACGGGTTGGAAAATAGTCCTACAGTCCTACAGTAATACCACAGGGTACACAGAGCGATCTCGCAATGCGAATAGCAGCATCACAAATACAAACCTACACTACACAGTACACGTACACAGTAAAGGTCTTGTTTAGCTTCAACACGCTGCACAAGGAAAAAAAAATGACAGTAAAAAATATGTATCATTTAACCCCGCGGGTTACGGAGAGGGAGGATTTTGTAAAAATGTACAAAAAAAAGACAGGCTAACTGGAGGCCGGTCGTGAGGACCGGGGTTGATGAAATGCTTTGTCATATGAGCCGAAATGCTTCGCCATTTGAACCTGTCTTTTCAGCAGGGGGCGCCCGACGTTTTTATACGTGTGTATGTATTTTTTTTTTTTTTTTACCTAAATGTTTTATAATATGGTTTTTCGAAAACTCGCCTCTCAACTTGAACACGTACCTACGTATATATACCCGGCATTTTTCAATTAATTTTCTACGTAGCCTTTTACTCTGTTTAGTATTTCTCCATCACCATCTCTTTCTCTGGTTCTCTTTGCCGTTTCAAACGAAATTATTAGTCGCGCTAAATGACTATACGATTTAGGGGATGATGGGGTTGGTTGCAACTTGCAACCAGGAAGGTATACGAGTAGAACTTAGTCGAGTCGACGAGGCAGCAGCAAACGTGACAAGGGGTAATATTTCGCCAAATGTAATCAATTTACTGCATCGGTGGTCGTGTAAGCGTGTTCGAGTGTGTATAGTCGAGTTTTCTAAGGTAGGTACCTCTCTATGAAGGTGCATATTTGTTTGGGAGCCAGCGGAGAGGGATGAGGGAACAAGCCCTTTTAATCGTTTGTACGTTTTGATTTGTTCTTTTATAATATACGTAGAGACAGGCGATGAATCGTAGCCCAAGATCGAATATTTTCTACGCAGGAATTCAGCGAGACGATCCTTTACCATGATTGGTATAATTATAAGTAATATGATATCGATATATCATGATATGGAAAGGGAATGGAATGTCAATTCGAAATGATGGCTCTATTGCTAAATTAAGGTTCATGCTTCAAATCATCACAAGCCTAGAAAAAGAGACAGGTGTAATTTTCCTAAGCCCCGGATAGAACAACAAGATGATGACATGTAAAAGTTTTTACATTCTTGAGGGATATGATGGATTTTATGCCTAATCCGTTAACTGTAAAAAATTTGGACCTCCTCAACATTGAAAAAATTTATTGTGAGAGTATACTATGTCGGAAAATTAAATAAATTTCATTTAATTTCCATATAAAAAGGAATAGTTACTGAAAAACGTGCAGAAAATTTTTGAATTCCTGGCAAAAAAAAGTTGAACTTTGGGCAATTTTTGGAAAATAAAAAGAGGAATTTTTTGAGCAATTTCGCTAGAAAGTTTTTATCAATTTTTATCATTTTTTTTTTACAAAAAAATACAATTTAAGAGGCCAGGCAGACAGACAGACGACTTTGAGAAGCTAAACAGGCATACAGACAATCTTGAGAGGTTAGACAGGTAGGTCAGTGACCTCAGAAGGCTAGACAGACGCGCCAATGACCATAACAGTCCAGGCAAGAAGACAGACGACCTTGAGAACCTACATAGATGGGTCAATGACCTCAAAAGGACAGACAGGCGGCCATGAACGGCTAGACAGGTAGGTCAGTGACCTCAGGAGGCTAGACAGACGCGCCAATGACCATAACAGTCCAGGCAAGAAGACAGACGACCTTGAGAACCTACATAGATGAGTCAATGACCTCAAGAGGACAGACAGACGACCATGAACGGCTAGACAGGTAGGTCAGTGACCTCAGGAGGCTAGACAGACGCGCCAATGACCATAACAGTCCAGGCAATAAGGCAGCCTGCCGGCAGCCGACCTTGAGAAACCAGATAGACGAGTCAATGACCTCAAGAGGGATGACAGACCACAATGAAAGGCTAGACAGGTAGGTCAGTGACCTTAAGAGGTCAGACAGACGTATAAGACAACCTTGGAAAGTCATACTGACGAGTCAATGACCTTGAGATAACAGACAGGTAAACAAAGAAACTCGAGACGCTAGCCAGGTAGGTCAGCGACCTTTGATAGTCCGGACGCAAAGATCAATGACCCTTTTAAGATGACAAACAGACGACCTTAGATATCCAAATATATGGGTCTATGGCCTCAAAAAGAGGTCAGACAGGAAAATAGACAACCTTGAGAAGCCATCCAGACGGGTCAATGATCTTAAAAGAATAGACAAGCAGACAGACGACCTTGGGAAGTCTGACAGACGGACGGACAAACTACCATGAGAGCATATACAGGTAGGTCAGTGACCATAAGAGACCAGACAGAGGGTCAATGACCTCAAGAGGTCACACAGACAGACACACGACCTCGGGAAGCTTGACAGAAAACCTTGAGAGGTCAAACGACAGCTGAGTCAATAACTTTGAACAAAAATTGAAACTAACTTTCATAAATTATTCATTAATTGATATTATTAACGTATTTTTTTACCCTACAAAATGCATAATATTTTTTTTTTTTTGAAAATTTGAAAAAAAAATAACTTTAGTGATCCAGATGTTGAGAAAAAGTAACCAAAAGTTACTTCAAGTAACCATTAGAAACTTAGTCAGGTACTCGAAATGTAACCAAGTACGAGCCTTAAAATTCCTTCAAAGTCCAAACAGCAGCAAAAGATGATAAAATCATGCCAATGACATTTAAAAGTCAGGAGATTACAACAAAAAACAGCAAAACTGCAAATATTTGTAGTTGCGATTAGGCAAGAAAATACCTAATGAGAATTACTTCGGCAGTCAATATTAGACTGCAAGAAATCACAAATTGTGAACAGCTACAAAAAGTTGCTAGATTGCAACAAAAAGCAAAATAATGACAAAAGTCAGCAAACAATACAAAAGAACCTGCTAGGATGTGAATTTCGGCAATAGTTGCTAACGACGATGAAATAAGTGACCTCAAAGTCCAAAAACCACCGCAAAAATTGTCGACAGCGACAAAAAGTTGCAAAAAGTTTCAAAAGGCTGCAACTGCAATGCAAGTTATAGTTAGTGTAGATACAAACTATGCAAAAAATCAGCAGATTCCTGCAAAAATGGATGAAGGTAAAATATGTAATATCCGTGATCCCAAACATCCAAGAACTACTGCAAAAATGATAAACAACTGGTTGCAAAAAGTTTCGAAAGGCTGCAAGATTGCAATAAACACAGAATGATGGCAGAACTCAGCAAATAACTATGCAAAAAATCTACAGATTCTTATTTCCTACACAAGCTTAAAGAGTGTAAGCAAGATGAAGATTGAAAAATTGGTTACTTCACCTGCTAACTTGAATTTTCCAACTCCATAATACATTTCAAATCACAGAAATAGCAGGAAACTATACCTCTGCATTCTTCGATTCGGAAAACATGGAAATTAGTTTTTTATTGGAGACAATTAAACAAAAAATAAATTCAAACCTTTTATCACACACGTCAAATACACATAATAACCCATGTTAACCATCCAGGGCATTTTAAATACTCAATTCGAAACCTTTTCAAACCCCTAAGAAAAGGTTCAAACGTACAATTGTATACCTATAAAATTGATACATAACAAAACAAAAAAAAACACGCGCACATTTACAAACGTAAATCATAAAAAAAAATAACAAAGTAAAAATATCGCAGTACGATATAAAGAAAGTGAAAATTTTTCTTTTACACAGTAAAGTGTAAATGTATGGTCCATTGTCTCGATTTGTAGAGTAGCCGGATTCTGTCCAACCATACGTGTATTTTTTTGACACTACTAAAGAGAAATTACAAAAGCTAAACAAGACGTTTTCTTAAGCACGAGGAAATAAAACAGTATTACAAAGAAGGGTGAAATACACACAGAGAGAAAAAAAAATCAACAAAATAATCAACCATCATTTGTAACAAATGTGTTGTTCTTTAGAGACCTCGAACTCGAAATTTTCTCTCTTTCTCATTCTCTATGAAAGAGAATGAAAAACAACGTGAATGGTAAGCGACGGGCGTTTTATTTTCATTTTTTTTTTTTTCGTAAAGCATCACCATTCGCCAATTGTTATACTAAAGGGGAGGAAGTAATTCATTTGCATGAAGAAGCGTCTTCTTTGGACGAGAAATGATATCAATTCACGGTTATTTGTAATTCGACGATTAGTGTTATTTTTTGCAAACAAATTGCTAAAGGAAGCCGGCAGTTGGATAAAAAAATTTTAGATATGCCAGTTGATAAAAGGATGAGCTATGAACGAAGAATAATGTTTTTAGCGAAAGAAATTTCATTTATTTTACATCAAAGAAGCTGAACTCATAAGCAGCACAAATCCTGAATGAAACAGAAGCCCTTCTCCCCCCCCCCCAGGACACTCGAAAATATTTCGGAGGAATCGACGAGGCTAGTATTAGGAACGTAATCATTTTTGAGCTGTTTGTGAAAAAATCACGAAGTTTCAGTTTTGCTAATTTAAAAAAAAAAAATGGAAGATTTTTAGAATGAATGAGGGCCATATCACAGGACGTTACTTAATGCTTGGAATTTTGCTTGAGACATCGTAGAGCCAGTTCAAAAACGAGCAATAATTTGCGACCACTTGCCATTTCGGCATTTTGTGTGAAATATTTAATTCTGTTGGCTAAGTAATTTGTGGCAAAATTGTAAGCATAAGTAACGTCCTGTAATATGGCCCTGATACGGTAATAAATCATTTTACTTCACGATTAAGTGCAAAATAAAATACCACCATAAACAATAAAATGACTTGGGTACTTACTCTCACACATGGCTAGTTGGGCACGGTAGCACATACATAATTATTCTACTCATAATTCTAACAACAGAAAATTCGAACTCACCTGAAACAAACAAAAATTATACAATTAAGTAAGAATATAGATTTAAGTATTTGATTAAATATTATTAATCATCTGTTTCAATTTCATATTACACTAACATTTGACCAATAATTTATTTTTGAGTCTGCAAAATAAGGATTGAGGGGAGAGGGGGGGGGGATAAATCGATAGTCCGTCTGGTAAAAACTTTCTTTAGCAAATGCATATAATTTTTTATGCCATTTTTAACGAGCTTTCCACAGTTATAATTATCCCCTGTTTATACGAGTATTTTTAGAACTACATATTTTCGTGTAGCAATGAAGAAATTATTGATATTCGACGAAAATGTGCCCAATTTTGTTCAACGATTGTCAAATGCTCATTAACATAGCAAGAGTTTTGCATGACGTGAATTTGAAGAGAATTTGACTAAACTCCTTGATGAAAAGTTAGAGAATTCAACGATCTTTTCGATTCATAAAATTCCCTCAAATGGGCCCCATAGGGTCAAAACAGTTCTCTGAAGATCGATTTGTAAGTGTTTTTTGGTTTTTGGGTCACAAGTCAGTGCGATGCCAAAACATCCAAAATTACGAGTAGTTAACCAGAACTCGTACTTGGTTTTTTCCAACCATAAAAAAAGTAACTTTAGTAACCAGAAAAGTAAAAATAGCCAAAAAGTAACCAAAAAAGTTACAAGACGTGAGCAAAACATTTCAAAGAAAAAAAATCACCAAAAAAATCACATTTTAATTGAAAATCTAAAAAAAAAAATTACGAAACAATGAATACTTCGATTAAAGCTAATAATGAAACTCAATTCAGACTCTCACAATTTTAGAAAAAACAGGACTCTGACAGTTACTGGAAAATACTTGATGATACCCAATTTTAGCACAAAGCAGAGCTTTTTTCAAAATTTTTGGCAAAAAAGCGGAAAGGAGGAGTATCGATAAGGCCATTTTTTGGCACCAGACAGTTATCGACTGAACCACTCTTAAAATGTTGTAATGAATGCCCCAAATACGAATCCGTTGTTAGCTAACCCAAAATGACCATTTTTTTTTGGCTCCAGGGGTCCCCAAAGTTGGGAATAAAAAAATAATTTTTGGAACCCCTGAGTATTATTTTCAAAAACTTTTTCAACGTAAATATCTGTTTGAACCCGTTAAACATTATACGAGGCAATTTTTCCATTTTCGATCGACCCTCGGGAGCAGAAATTGGGGGTTTTAATTTTTGAAAAATTTTCGAACCACTATTTTGAACCTACCCCTTTGAACCCCGCTAAAAAGCTTTTTACAGTTTATTAGTATCTGAAAGACCTCCATCCTACCAAATTTTGAGCTCAATAAAATTTTTCGCTGGTACTCAAAAATCCAAATTTCCAATTTTTTGTAATTTGGATTTTTTGGGAACCCCTGGATAGCTGGAAACCTGCGATTTGCGCCAAACGTAACGTTTTGAGGCATATATTCAATTACCTAGGAGAAAAAGTTTAATTAAGCTCCCTGTATATTCGTAATTTTTAACCCTTTTTTTAGAGCCCCCCACTTTGCGCACCCCTGAAAAAGGCGATTATGCATATTTTTCAAGTAAATTGAAAAATTCACATTTGGAACACACTAGCAAGAGCTCGATAATTTTTCACTCGATTTTACCAGTAACTTTCAAAATTGAGCTTTTTTGGGCCGAATTCTGAGAAACGGAGCAAGTATTTTGCGAAGAAACGACCATTTTTAGTAATTTTTGGAAAAAAGTGGTACTTTACAACAATTTTTCCAAAAATTAGGACTTATGGTTTTTTTTTGCAAAAAAGCGACAACTTAACGTAATTTTTGGTGAAAAATAAGTGAAGTTTACAGCAATTTATGAGACTTTTGGAAATTTTTAGTATTTTCAAGCTAAAAACTATATTTCTCAACAATTTAATGAAAAAGTAAAAGTTTTGTCAATTTTTGGAAAACTGCAAGATTTTTTTACTTTTTGCAATTTTTGTTGAAAATTTTTAGCAAAAAAGTCGCAGGTTACTTTACAACAATTTTTCAAAAAATTAGGACTTTTTGAATTTTTTTTTTTGCAAAAAAGCGACGACTTTGGGTAATTTTTAGTGAAAAAGTGTAAACTTTACAGCAATTCTTTGCAAAAAAAATGAGACTTTTGACAATTTTTAGCATTTTTAAGCCAAAAACTAAATTTCTCAGCAGTTTTTGGTGAAAAAGGAGAAATTTTGTCAATGTTTGGAACATCGCATTACTTTTTACTTTTTTGCATTTTTTTGTTTAAAAAGTGAATTTTTATAATTGAAAATAAAATGATGACTTGGTTGACTTTTTTGAATAGTTATACCAAAAAAAACGAAGTTCACTTACTTTTATCGTCATTCGTATTTTTCGAAGTGACCATCAACAATTTATTATCAACTTTCAGAGGGAAATAACTTGTGTTTATCAGATGACTACTGATTTTTCCACGAATAACGAATCATTTTCAATTATTACTTCGTTATCATTGATATCAATCGCTCACCACTAATTCACCGAAATATAACCATCCGCAAGGCTATAAATATTGCCTTTTTTCGTGGAATAAAAGAAGGAAGCAAGCGACAGTTCAAAGGTGTCGGTCTCTAAATGTGTTTTGAAAAATTGGCTTCTTCAGAGGGAAATCAATTCTCCAAATAGCTCATATCAAGATTTCAAAAAAGCTCAAAATTTTCTGGAAATGTTTTTTTGTCAACTCTATTTTTATATTTTCTGAGAAGTTTTCATCATCTTTTCGTTCAAACTTGGATTAAAATTCGTTATTTATTCGATTTCGAGTTCATGATTCCACTTACTTACCAATTTATCATAAAGTCTTCGAAAAATTATATTCTCAATTTGCTGGCAAATCTATATCCACCTTTGGGTTTCACGAGTAGTTGAAGTAATTTGTCATTTTCCTCCTGGTATGTTTGGGTCATTTTTTCACAACACAAAACAGGTAAAATTTGAAAATTGAATAAAAATATCTACGGTTTTATCCTTCTCTTCTCATCTCATACTGTTCGAGTTAGCTCCACCTTTGGTTGAACAAATCAACTCTCGTTACAAATTATTACGAAATCGTCATCGTCGTTCAGTGCGGCATCGGCAGGTACCTACTGGAGTATATTTTTACAACGAGCCCACAACGACGTGAAAAATACACTCGAATTGGTAATTTCTATACGCCCGAAACCCTTCTCGGGTTCGATTGCTCGCTCTCGCTCTCGTACTCGCTGAATTGAACCGTGCTGCTGGAAATTTTCATACCGAAACTGCCTATAAGCACTTATCGTAGAGACGCGTACTCGGTACTACCGCTCCATCCTGCAGCATTTGCCATCGCCAACGCCATCGCCACGCGAGACGGCACGAAAATACATTATATTCGACGCTGGAGCGTTAAAAATCATCAAAATGACCGTCTTTCTCGTCGTCATCGTCGTCGTCGCCTGGATGTGCGTTTGTGTGCGTTCGTAGTACGCTCACCTTACGCACACCCTTCTTTGCTGGAGCTTTCGCAGCTCTCGGGCACGCGTTCGGTAAAAAGGAGACGACGCGGAGACGCGGTGGCGAAATTGAAATTACGGTTTTAGCAAGCCCATGCTACACACTTTCGGACCCTCTCTTATATCGAACACCAGAGAAGGGTTACATAAATATCGCAATTATTGCGCAGTTTCAAAACCCTTAAGGGAAATACGATAAAAGTATACGCACAGAGTGAGAGTGAGAGCCAGTGAGAGCTCTCTTTATATACACACAGCGCACCTATACACAGCAGAGTTATAGTATATCCTCCTCCTCCTCCTTCCTCCTCACTCCTCCTGTACCTACTCACGGACACACACACACAAGGTTTACAAATGGAATACATTGATAAAAATTTTCATGTCAAAGCGTCAAAGGCGCATTACCGGCTTCTTTTTGCTTTTTGCAAAACGCCGCGCCCCTTATATAGCCCTACCTAAAAACTCGATCGCCGCGCCGGCCGCTTAGTTAAAAGCTTGCGCTACGTCGAGTAATTTGCAAAATTAATATCGCAAAATGTCGAAAACGACCGACGTAGCTAAAAATACTACCTATATAAGTGTACCAGCACCAGCAGCCCAATCCCGAGTGTCGTGTCCGCCAACGAAAATATTATAACTTATACCGGTCGTTTGACGCCCTTTAGTGCGAAAGGTTCAAAAGCCAAAAAGCTAGTTTAAAATATTTCAGCGGCCAAGTCGACGATGGTGTGGATTTTTTATTAATATGGATAACTTTTGTCTTCTAAACGTCCTCGAAGGGGTTAAGGATGCTGTTTTATTATTGTTGAACTGTCTGTGCAGGAAGCAGGAGGTAGGCATTTTGTCCATAAGGAGTAAATTCAATAATGATCACTTGTGATTGGAGACTATTTTGATTTTTAAAGCAGCAAAAATGGAAAAGAAAACTAAAGCCAAACTGATAAAAATTTGCTACAAAATTTAATCAATCAAAAATTATTTTTTTTTTTGTTCTCTTCATCTCAAATATTTTACAGGACCCGTCGAAGTAAAAATTTAATGCCCTAAAAGACAGCATTTTATTCCCTTTTTTCGACGTCATCGACAGCGTACAAGGACAAATTTTCACATCACGACAGAATTGAAATGAAACAAGATGAAATGTGGCAGAGGTCTTCAATTTTTAAAAAGAGAATTCATTTCGGAATTTTTGGAACTTCGATCAAAATATAAAAACTTATCCTGCATCGAAATTTTATCAACTAATAAACGATTTTTCATTTTGTTGAAATGCAACTGAACCTGTATGGGAATATTTTTCGATTTTCAATTGCTGCAATACTGAATTTATTTTTGGAGTTTGATTTCAAAAATTTGTAAATTTATCAAAATGAGACGTTTAATTCTCATTGTCCAATCTTTTTTTAGCGGGACCGCCATTTTTGAAAACAGCGCGGTCTGAAATGCTTAGCACCAAAATTTCAGCTGTCCAAATTGATTTTTCAATTTTTACCGAATTTAAAAAAATTTAAAATCATTCAAAGTTGATTATTTTCGACGATTATTTCTTTTTTTTTCACTCCAAAACCAATTCCATCATTTTTTGGTCATTCTGGTTCGGTTTCTCCAGAATTTTTTAATTTATTCAGAAGATGTAAAAATTAATTGAGTAGCTGAAAATTGAGTTATGGTTTACTAGCGACCTGTTCTCCAGCGTGATTTTTGGTTTCTTCAGAATTTTACAATGAAGAGTGATATTCCAAAACTCGCTTTGCCCATTTTTGTCAAAGTTGGGTTTTCAGCGGTACCTGGTAGATGAAGTATCAACTCACATTCCTACACATCATCAACCTACCAAAATGAGGTGTTAAAGTCACCTAAATAGCCAATTCACTAAAAATTTGAAAAAAAATAATGTTCCAAAACACGCTTTGTCCATTTTTATTGAAATTTTTTTTCAGCAGTATTTAGTGGATGAAGTGTATACCTACACTCCTACATCATAAATCCACCCAAATAAAGTGCTAAACTCGCCTAAAAATCCAATTTACCCGTTTAAAGGGAAACTGTTTTTCCTCTCTCCTGAAAAGTTGTGAAAATGGACAAAGCGAGTTTTGGAATATCACTCTTCTTATCCAGAAGACGTAAAAATTAATTTGGCAGCTGAAAATTGAGTTGTGACTCACTCGCAACCTGTTCACAGGGTTTATCCACGTTTGAGCTAATTTCCAGGCAGACTCTTCAAAAGTATTTTTTTTCTTTCGCCGAAATTTATCCACTCATCAATAAGGAGATATATCTATCAAAAAATAAAAATGTTTCTGTCCCATGTGGGAATTTTTGAAATTTGCATAAATTGCGCACAAGTATATCTTGTCTAAAACTAACCTCCCACATTCAGATTTTACAGTTTCAAGTCATTCTGGAGCTTCCAGCGCGATTTTTGATTTCTCCAGAATTATAGAATTTCTCCAGAAGGCATGGAAATTAATTTGGACAGCTAAAAATTGAGTTTGGACTTATTCTCGGTCAGTTCAAAGATATTACCCACACTTTTTAAAACCTACACAAATATAGGGGCCGGCATAAGTCAGTATTCATATTCGAAAACTGATGCGTTCTTTTTAACACCCTGTTGTGTGTAATGAGTAGATAGAAGGTCTTGTAGGTAGTGCGTTGTGTTCGTGAAAGTCCCACCAACTTTTTGGTAATGATAGTTTCGTTCCCCACAATGTCACTACAGAAAAAAAAATTCATTTTTATTTAAAAAAATTTTTGTTTGTGCAAATTGGAATAAGAACTGACTTATGCCGACCCCTGTAGTTCTATCTTGTCTATAAAATTAACCCTCAAATACGAATTTTCATAATTTCACGTCATTTTAAGTCCTCCAGCGTGATTTTTGATTTCTCTGGGGAAAACGTAGAAATTTATTTAGACTTTTAAAAATGGAGTTGAGGTCTATTCGTGACCTATCAGGGTGTCTACAGGAATTTCTTGACCAAAAATCACTACCTTTTCACAGTACGAGTACCTTTCAGAAAAAAAATCACAACCTTCCAAAATATGTTCCCTCCCCCCCCCCCAAAAAAAAAAAAAATTTGTTCATCTTTTTCATTTTTTTTCGGCTTGGACTTTGTATGTAATTTTCACGGTTGACGAAAGAGAAGAAACTGAACTACGCCCATTAACACCAGTGTTATACCATTTCACCATTTCGAGGATAAAATTTTTTCAAATATGCAGTGATTTTTATTCCTATCTTTTATGTGTGGAAAATAGGATTTCCTACTTTTTTAATTTTTCACTATATTTTCAAGTAAAATTGCTGAAAATCACAACTTTCACTACCTGTAGACACCCTGTCTATTTAACGAGTTCAAGCACATTCAAGTCGATTTCCAGACGGACACCTCGAGTGCATTTTTGGACCAGTATCTCCCCTCCCTATCAATAAAAAATAGGCTGGTAAAGAAAATGCACTAGAGGAGGCCCCCTTGAAAATCAACGAAAATTATAAGGCGAAAACGCTTCAAAAAGATAAAGAATACGCCTAAACTCGATTTCTAGCAGCCAAAAATTGATTTTCACATCATCTGGAGAAATCGAAAATCGCGCTGGAGACTCCAGAACGCCCAAAAAATCATAAAAGTTAAGGCTTGGCGGGATTAATATTAATACTTTCTGGACTAATTTCCATCATTTCTACTAAATTTGTGTAAGTATAGATTATAGATAGATACATTCTATAATGAAGCATAAATCGTCAAAAATAATCAATTTTGAATTTTTCAAAAAAAAAAATTTGCAAAAAATCGAAATAAAGAATCAATTTGGACAGCTGAAACTTTGGTTATGGAGGTTTCATTTCATGCTCTTTCCAAAAATTGCAGTTCCGTCTAAATCAGAGACGGTCTCCTCGAGAGGTTCCCTTCAGACAATTCTTCAACTTTTCCAGAAGATCAAATTTCCCTCACTTTTGCCATTTTTTCTTCAAAGAGTTACCTATGAGGAGAGAGATATTCCATGTAGGTAATTTCAGCAAAAAAAAACGAGTTATTCTTAGGGCTGAGATATTTATTTTTTTTTAAATGCTAAAATATTTCCTAAAAAACGTGAAATATGTAAAAATATTCCCTAAAAACCTGGAATATGCAAAAAAAATCGCTTACAATAATGGGTACCTATCATTTTGAAGAGAATTTCATTCCCTCTCTCATTGTGTTGATATTATGTGATATTTTAGATAAATAAATGAGAAATTCTATCATTTCCATCAAAATTAACATAATTTTTGATTTTTTAGAAAACAAATTTTTCATTTTTCAAATTTCAATTTTTTGATTAAAAATTTTTTTTTGGAGTTTTGTTTTAAAATCTTGCTTGTTTTGTGAGTTTCTTAAAAAATATTCTCCAAAAACAGTGAAAATTGCTCAATATAACCAAATGTGTACTCCCTAAAAAAAACAACAACAAAATATGCTAAAATATACCAAAATATTCTCCAACATATGGGGCTCAGCTCAATCGACTCGAAATTTTATGAAACGTAAAACAATTTTGGATATACATTATTCTCACCATCCCACCCACACCTTTCAAATCGTTGATTCTAAAAGTACGTCACAAATAATATTCCAATGATCCTCGAAGAAACAAAAAAAAAATCAAAAACTGGAATAAAATTCCTATCCAAAGCTGTACGTACTAGGTACGTAGATACGCAACGCAAACCCTTTGAATAATGGGCGCCGGTTAAAGTTGAAAGTATGCAACGCTATTTCGTCGAATAAGTATCACCTCGCTGCGCCTACCTACTTACTCATGTACACCTCGACCTACGAGTAAAACGCTAACACACCCGAAAAATAGATAGCAAAGCGAAACAGACCCTACGTTCCTACGTAGAATTTACTCGTAGTACCCTCTCGAAAACGTACTCGGTACTCGTCGTACCCGAGACCGAAAGGCGAAATGCGTCCGCCGATATAGGAGCCGAAGCAGAGTGCAGGGTAACGTGGAATCACGCCGGAGATAGCAGTACTATGCAGCAAATAACTCGGCTAAATGCCGCTCGTTTCACCCTTAATATACCTACCTGGGGCTAACTATTCTTCATTACAGTTCTCCGACTCGACTGGATCGCGCCACGCCGCGCAAACACCATCATCGAATAAGGCAACCCTCTCGGTTTTGGTAATTTTACAAATTGATAGGAATTGTACGTGCGGTTGCAGAGTAGAGGTAGAAAAAAATATATATACGACGAGTTAGAGTAAGAAGAAAAAAAAGAAGTCGAACAAGTAAAAAAAACGAAAGGCTACCGAGTGCCGAAGATGTTCAAACCCGTTATAAATACCGCTATTTTACGCATTTTGTACGAATAAACCCCGTAGCAGTAGGGGTAGATTGGGTTAAACCGAGGTAGTTACTGTAGGTTTTTTTTCTCTCTATCGTATTGTGTGGGTTGGTGTTTCATTGTATGTAAGTGTAGTAGTCGTACCATACATACCTATTACCTATGGATATGTGAAATAGGTAATATTATACCTTATCATTTGTAATAGGTACCTAAATATTACCTCGAAAGGATGAATTGTTAAACGAATAAAGATTGCGTGCCATTAGACTGGCCGGACGGTTTTCGACGGCGACCCAAGCTCGGCTAATATTTTCCGAATAAAAATCGATTTTAATTTTAATGTTAGATGAACTTCTTGATAAATTTAGCTTATTAACGAATCGCCACCGTTATTGTAGTTATAGTCGTCTATAATCATATCGTGCACTTGAGAATTTGTCGATGGGTATCGGGTATACAGTATACACCCTGCACCCCCTCATCTTTCCCAGTTATCACTGCACAAGTTTTTGTTGAAACGCAATGGTTAAATATTAGCGTGCGTGGTTCGTTTATGCATTTTTTTGAAGGGGGGGGGGGGGTCTTCGAAAAGATACGTATAGAAGTTGTTTCGATAATAGCCAAATACTAGATCGTGCTGAAAATTTCATAACGATTGAAACATAAAAATAAGTAAAAAATCTATTGTTTTGAAACAAATTGAATCATTTCAAAATGCTAACTGAAATTCCATGAAAATTGAAAATCTGAACTATTTTCATATTCAGTATCGAAACGAATCTTAAACCAAAACAAATGAACAAATTTTCAAAGTTTCTACAAAAAATTGTTTTTTCATGATTTTTATTGAAAATTTCTTCCCATTTTTGTTTTTTCGTTTCGTTTTTCAAATAAAAATGAAGTTACCCGGATACGTTTTTTAAAAAAAATGTTCAACAGTTAATGCAAAAACTTATTTTGATTTTATTTCATTTTTTTGGAAATTTTTGGGCCATTTTTTTCTCAATTTTCCAATATTTTACGTTTCATGATCATAAAATTTCTAATTTTTCAATGATATTATCTATCATTAAAACAATACATAATATAAACTGTATTAACCGAACGAACTAAACTCGAGAAGAACCACAAAACTGAATTACAGTTGTGATATGTAGATGGGTCAATTGACTCAGTTTTAACACCAGGAATATACCAGGATGGGGTCTGTGGGTTCAAAAGCAATAACGTTGATAAAATTTTCTTGATAAAGGAAGAAGAGGGTGTGTGAAAAGATGTCCGCAGGAAGGCAGTCATGAAAATTTAAAAATGTTTGTAGGTAATTGATTTTCATCCTAACGAAAATGAGGCTGGAAATTTCCATTTTTTTTGCTATTGTTTAATTGATAAATTTTCACGTTTATTGAGCTCGAAAATTTCAAAGTCTCTTTTTGGTTTCTCGAGTAAATTAAATTGGCTAGACGAAATTTATATTGTGGACGGAATACTGGGAAACTTTGATGTAGGTAACACCCTGCATAAGAAATCCGAAAAACTTGAAATTTGTATGTTTTTTTCGCCTTCTAATCCTTCGAGTTGGTCCATTTTCGTTAGAAATATGGTTAAATATTTTTGACCTTTTATGAATGAATAAAAATTGTCCTTTTCCTCGAAAAATAAGAAAAAAAAATGAATATTTATTTTATATGTTTATTTTTTCATTTATGTTTTTTTTTTTTAAATTTTAATCGTTGGGTTATTATTTTTTGGTAAATCTTCAACAGAAAAACACTATTCAATGTTTCGAAATACCCTTCTCCCCAACTCCACCGCTACAAAGTGGAACATTGGCCCCTAAAAATAATTTGATCTGTTGAAAGATTTTTATTTTTCAAGTTTTACTGTAACTGGATGAGTTGAACTAGCCAAGATTATTGCTCGGGGAACGGGGAACCAAGTGGTTGATTTCAGTAATTGATCACTTTTGCTAATTTTTTCAATTTCTTTGATTTTTTCAACTTTCGAGGTCTCTTTGCAGGTGGTCATCATTATTGGAGGAATGAGGAAAGATTTTTCTTCAGAGATAAAAAAATTTGAAATAAGTCGTACCAGATATCAATTTTTTTCATTTTTTCATATCTTTTTTCATAATAAGGAAACCAGTATCACTGTATCATATGGGAAAAAGGTGCTTATTTAAAAAGATTCTGACCATAAATGAAAAATTTTCAAAAATTTTCCACAGACATCAATTTTTAGTAATTTTTTACCCTCAAATTTTGGAAGCGGGTGCTCCATACAAGAGAGCCAGTATCATTCGAGGGCCCTACGAAGGGTTTTCCTCGAAGAAAGGGTTATGTAGAACAATTCTAATGTGGAAATGAAAGATTTCCAATAATTTTTTTCAATTTGAATTTAATTTTTTCTAAGTTTTTCAACTGGGGAAGGAGGGAGGGCTTCTTACACAGGGTGTACATTCATTTCTGGAAATGATTTTCCCTGACTTTTCCAGGTTTTCCAGACCAATTTTTCCAGACCATTTTTTAAAATTTTCTATGCTTACCCCATACTTACTTGAATTGAAGTTTTTTTCTTGGGGGGGGGGGGCGGTGTAATTTTTTTTCATAAGCTTCTCTTCGAACTGGATACTTCTTAGGATATAAAAAACAAGCTGCATCAAGTTTGGCCAATTGATACAATATTCATTCATATGACTTATGAAAACTTTTCTTTTCTTTTTTGGATTTTTGGAGGTCTCAAAATGTGAAATTTGTTCATTTGAAAAAGAGAAACAAATTGGCCCGAACGAAGCAAGGGCGAGAACTTTTCAAAATTTTCATTTCGAAATGCCTAAAAACGAGTTTTTTTTTAAATGCGAGGAGTTTATTCTTTGGTTTTCGGAATGTTGTTTTTTTGAAGGAGGTTACTTTTGAAAAAGAAAATAAAACTGGCTCGAGCGAAGCGAGGGCGAAAGCTTCTGAAAATTTGCATTTCGAGAGGCATATAAGAACGAGGTTTTTTAATGTGAGGACGAGTAGTTTGTTTGGCTTTTAAGATTTTAGAATTTAAATGATACTTTTTTTTTGAAGGAAGTTGATTTTGAAAAAGAAAACAAGGCTAAGCGAGAGCGAAAGCTTTTGTAAATTTGTATTTCGAGATGCATAAAAACAATATTGTTTTTTTTGGTGAGGAGTTCCTTTTTTGGCTTTAAAACTTGATTTTTATAATCTAGAAATTTTCATCTTGTCTCTGAAAAAGAAAAGAAAACAAGCCCGAGCGAAGCGAGGACGAAAGCTTTTGAAAATGTGTGTTTCGAGAAGTAAAAAAAAATGTTCTCCTTTCATCACAGGTCCTTATACAAAATTTCCAATTGATCATTTTTCCCTGACATTTCCAGACCAACCAAATTCCTAGACTTTTCCAGGTTTTCCAGGCTTGTGGACACCCTGTATACAGAAGGGCCAATATGATTTGAAAGGCAGGAAGTTTTTTTCTGGAAAATGGGATTATTTAGAAAAATTATCGCGCGAAAACAAAGAATTTTGAGAAATTGATTTTTTTCCATTTTTTTTCAACTGAAAAAGGAGGGGGGCAAGTGTCAAAAAACTGAAAAATTGTAATCGATTTTTGACTTTTTTCCTGGCTCTTTTGACAAGATCACTTCTAGGGTTCTATCTAGTGATTGAAGAATTGCAAATCATTCATTTTTGGGTAAATTCGCGTTTTGAAAATTTTTTGGTAATCTAGGTGAAGTTTGCAGCTGAAACTGGGGATATATTGTTTTGGAATGCAGTGGTGCCAATTTTTTCGTCATTTTTACTTATTGCAAATTCAAAAAATCTGAAAATGTTGATTGGGTTTTAGCCTTTTTTCAGACTCCTTTGACTGTGTATGAGGCCTATAACATGGAACATGATCCAACTTTGACAATATTATTCATGCAAGTGTGTATTTCTTCAATAATTCGTATTAGTTGCACAGAATCTCGAACAATTATTTTCCTTTTTAGATCTAAGAGGCACATTAAGAAGCAGCTTTTGCCACCTGTTTGTGCTTCTCTACGAATACTCAAAATTTCATAACTACTTTTCTCTTTTTTCAATCAATAATATATCCACCCTTATTTAATTCGAAACATCATTTCAGATTTTTTTCATCACTTTTCTTCCAGCCTTCCACTTTTTTCCACTCCATGCAGCGAATACAAACGTACACGAATACCCGAAAGGGGCGACATACACTACATTCCTTCCACAGAGATCAATCAACTCTCGACTCTTCGCCATACACTCATCTCGTTGATCATTCGTCAGCCGAATAATTACGTACAACAATCGTATACTTGTATCCTCTTCTTATCCCCTTCTCCATCACGTATTGCAAATATCCAATACTATTACTAAAAACTCACTCACCAAAAAAAAACCTGGAAACAGAAAACTTGGCAAATTCTTCTTGCATTCACGTTTTGTTTAATGGCTCAATTCACGAAACCAGCAACAACTTCAAATCCAGCAAATCTACAGCAAAAAAAAAAAATGAAACAAAATGAAACAAAAAACCTACATATTTAAGAAATGTAAAAAAAAAAAAAAAAAAACACGAAGAAGTAGAAATAAAACCACATACAATTCCAATCAACTCTTAACGTTTCGATGAACCGTATACACATATGAGCGACCGACCGGTCACCGAACGAAAGAAAATTAACCTTTCGTAAACCGCGCGTTATGAGGCCGAGGGGGACGGGGGAGAGATACAGAGACATGTCAAAATGCACCGAATCCTGCACACAACCTTATAGGTTACAGTATTAGGTAGTACCATTCTATATAACCACCAAAATTAATAAATTAACGCGTACATTTAAATAAACCAGTTTTAATAAAAAATAAAGAAAAAAAAAATCTTAGCGAAAAGAGTAGGAAAAAAATCCGGACCGAGGAATAAAAAGTCATGAAGATGTTTTCAACCGCTTTAATGATTAAATCGAGTAGAAATTGAATTTTACATAGTTGCTAAGACCAGTTGAACAAAAATTAACTCGAATTTCGACTGGTTTGGTTTATTCGATCGTCGTATTACTTCTTATAATATGTATAAAATAAAAAAATTAGATTGATGAAAAAAAATATACATACTACAAGTGTATAAAAATACAGTAATGCTGCTAACTAACTTTATAAGGTGAAACATCATCATCATCATCATCGCGCATCGACACAATAAAATTTTATGATCGCCACTGCCACTGTTAAATCTTTCTTGTTAATTCTGGATCGTCGCCGATTGGGAAATTTATCTCGCGTATTTAACACCTTACATGTAACCAATTTAAAAACATCGGTGTTTCTTTCCATCTCTCTCTCTCTCTCTTTCGTACCTACTTATATATTTTTTTCTAATCAATCGTTAAAAATTATCCAATTTCCATATCGAGTAATAAAAAAAATACCTATACGCCTTTCATACCTACCTACCAACTCTTATCAACTTTAAGATTCGTATATACGTGATACACGTCTAATTGGACCATACCTTTCGGAAGCTGTTCTCTAATTCTATATCGTATAAGATATTTAATAAATACATTTTCGAGTCGTCCATGCAGTAGGAGAGCTAAGAAAAGCAAAAAATCTATCGCTATATACTTAATGGTGTTTTTATTTTAAGCCTCTCGGTAATAGCATTTTTACCTTTTTAGGAGAGAAAGAAAAAGAAAAAAGAAAAAAATGCACACATAATACACACGTTCCCCTATGAGATGAAATTCAATTGGAACGAATTACCCTTTAGGGTAAAAGAGGATTTTTACCTCTTTCTGTCTCACTCTACATCGTACAATTCGCATTTAAGGCGAAACTGATTTAAGTCAATTTATCAGTTTTATTACGTATGCCATTTCGTTTACCGGTGCTTTTTAAACTTTAATGTAGTATTTTATTCTGTCGTATTTTTCATTGCGAGGTTTTTTTTTCTTCTTCTCTTCTCTATCGTTCATTTCGTTCGTTACCGTTTTCTGCATTGGTCCTGGTTTCCTCTGCGCGTCTTTCGTGCTCTCTCGGTCTCTCCTGTATCCTATTCGCTCTTTTTATCTCTCGTTGCTCTCTATTGTTTATGTTCTCGATGAAATATACAATACGCAGGAATCTTTTTGTCTATGTGGGCTAAATGTTTACGCAATAAAATGCCACCAGTGCCCTTCGAATAATGCGCAACCACGCCGCATTGTTATATCGTAAACGCGTAAGTACGCGTACAGAGAAAAAGGGGTTAACGAACGCGAAACGAATGAAATTTTTTCAAGTATAGGTACTGAATTTCTACTCGAGTTTCTGCGTGGTCCAGAGTTCTTGATATTGCTTGATGGACATTAATGGAGGTAACATTATATCTTTTTCCCCCCTCAAATTCGACGAATTTTTTCGATGGAGGTGATTGACCATCATTGCGTCAGGAGGCCAGAGACAAAACTGCAGAGAATGGACACTTGGACAGTGAAAAAATAGGATGACTTCGATTGTCCAAGCATTCAACAACTACTTGGGAAAATCAATAGACATTTAGCAGCATCGATAATCGATAAATATTCAAATTTATAATTAACAAGCAAAATTACTTCATTCAGCAAATTTTTCGATTCCCTCCTCTCCATTTATAAAAGTCGTTTCCAAAAGATTCATACTGAATCAAATCTATCGATGAAAAATCCACTCGATCCAACTGAATCGTTCTTCAGCGAAAATATTCATTCTCCTCGGGAGTTGTTATTTTCCACTTCTCAAGTGGGTGTAAATTTTTCAAAATTTGAAACCCCAGCACAAAAGTGATGGTTCAAGTTGGGGATCTAAAATTTTTCCTTCAGTCTTTCGAGGTCTCCCCACAATTTTTTATCGAATCCCCCCACCCAATTTTCCAAAAAAAAGAGTAAAAGTCAAAATTTGCAAATTTTTTACATTCGCTCTTTTCGAAAGAAAATTACGAATCTAACTTGAAAATAAAGGTTCACGAGCTGGTCGTACGATAAAATCATCACAAAACTATCTGTTGGTAAAAAATTGCAAACATTTTTCAAAAACAGAATTTTCTTGAATTTTTCAAGTTTGAGACGGTTTGGCGACTTGCTAATCTGTACCCTCAAAATACAAAGTTACGTATAGTTTTTTTTTTTTTTTTTTTTTTTTTTTTTGAAAATGTGATGAAAAAATTTGCAAATTTTGAACTACATGATTTGATAAAATTTGATCAGCTAATTTTTCAGTAGAGATTTTTTTAATATTCGTAATTGAAAGAAAAAAATTCAAGAAGCATGATTAAAAGGTTGACAAAATTCTTCAATACTATGATTTTTTGATTTTTGAGTCATTCCATGTCAATTCGACCAAAAAATTTGACTTTTAAAGTCATGTCTTTCTCATTTCGCTCAATTTTTGTTTACAATATCTACCCACCCAGTAAGTAAGAAACCAGCAATCAGTTTGGTCCCAGCCCCCTCAGGGGTCGGGTGGGGGGGCTTCCATTATTTTCACATTGTCGCGAGGTACTCAACTTCAGCAGCGCATTCCTCCAAAACTATGATACTTTGATCAAAACTGATTTCACAGTTCGAAAGGGTATTGAATTTTGAACTTTTCAAGCATTTTGAAATTTTCAAAAGTTAAAAGTTGAACAAATTTCAAAATGGCGCTGTAGGTGGGAGCTACCATTTAAAATTCTGAAAAAATTACCATAGATGAACTTTTTTATGCTTTTTCGAAATATTCAAGTTTCAAGATGGGATCTCTCGATAGAGGGGGAGCACTCCCTCCCACAATTTTGGGCAAAACATTCAAAAAAAAATCTGGGGCATGTGATATATCGAATTGTATGTTTTTGGTAACGCTGAACACGAATATGACGTTAGATTTTTGATTGGACCCCATCCACGGCCCCCACACCTCCCCAAATGGGGTTAAAGTTCAAAATATGTTTTTTTTTCGTGCGACACATCAAATAGTATGTTTTTGGTGACGCTGAACACGAATATGATGTCAGATTTTTGATTGGACCCATCCACGGCCCCCAGCACCTCCCCAAGGGGGGTAACCTGAAAAAAATGGTTTCAATCGTGTGACACACGAAATAGTATGTTTTCGATATCGCAGAACGCGAATACAGCCTTAGTTTTTCAAATTGATCTCACCCATGGTTCTCAGAACCTCCCCCAATTGGTAAAAGTCTAAAAAATTTGTTAAAGGCCGTGGATAGGGTCCAACCAAAAATCTGATGTCGTATTCGTGTTCAGCGTCACCAAAAACATACTATTTAATGTGTCGCATGAAAAAAACCATATTTTGAACTTTTACCACATTTGGGGAGGTACTGGGGGGCCGTGGATGGGGTCCAATCAAAAATCTAACGTCATATCCGTGTTCAGCGTTACCAAAAAAACATACAATTCAATATATCACATGACCCAGATTTTTTTTTGAAAGTTTTTCCCAAAATTGGGGGAGGGGCGCGGGTGCTCTCTTTCATACAAAAAAAAAAGTCTCGAAACTTTAATGTTTCAAAAAAGCATCAAAAGTTACATCTATGGATATTTTTTCAGAATTTTAAATGGTAGCTCCCACTTACAGCGCCGTTTTGAAATTTGAACTTTCAAATTTCATATAATTTGCCCCATAGAAGTTTTTTGAGAGGGGGGATGGGGTTTCACTGAAAATTTGTCAACAGAACTAGGGAAAACTGTCCATTTTGCTGATTGATATTATATTTAATAAGACTTACAAAAATGTTCATTTTCTGTTTTGAATTTTTGAGGACACAAAAGTGATTTTTTGATTTTTTTTCAATTTCAAAAGAAGAAAAAAATTGGACCGAGCGAAGCAAGGGCGAAAGTTTTTGAAAATATGATTTCAAAAGACTTGAAAACGAGACTTTGAAAAAAAAAAGAGGAAAGGCCCGAGCGAGGCGAGGGCAAAAACTTTGAAAAATTCGTATTTCGAGAGAACTATAAAAAAAAAACAATGTTTTTTAATGCAAAGAGTTCGTTTTTTGGTTTATAAAATTGTATAATTGGAAAGATGTTTTTAGGATGTTAATTTTGAAAAGAAAAAAGTCAGAGAACAGGTCCAAGTGAAGGCGAAAACTATTGAAAAATTGTATTTCGGGAAGTAGGTATGCGAGGATTTCATTTTTTACATTGAAACTTTAAAAATTGAATACTTTGTTGACGATTTTTTCAAAGGAATTTCAATTTTGAAAAAGAAAAGAAAACAATCCCAAGCTAAGCGAGGGCAAAAGCTTTAGAAAATTGTAGTTTGAAAAGCAGAACAATATCAATTTTAATGTAAGAAATTCTGTTTTTCTTATCTCAAATTTTCAATTTTATCAATGGTTTTTTGAAATTGTAAGTGGGAAAAAAGACCAAATTGGCCCGAGCGAAGCGAGGGCAAAAGATTTTCTAAATTTGTAGTTTCAAGAAGCGAAACAGTAGTAATTTTAATGTGAAAAATCCAGTTTTTCCACCAATGACATTTTTAAAAGTTTGTTTAAAACTAACTACTTTCCAAACACAATGAATAATTTGAGAAAATATAGAAAACAATAATTTAGCCAGAGCGAAGCGAGGGCAAAAGCTTTTGAAAAAAATAAAAATTTTGAGGATACATTATGGTAATTTTGTCGTTCAAAATTTCGTACATTTTAGACGTTTTTTTGTACTTTTTTGGGTCATTTTCCAATTTCGTGCCTTTTTTGTAAATTCGTACTTTTTTCGTCCTGTAGACACCCTGATGTGATTAAAAATTTGCTTTCCTCATTATTTCCCTTTAAAATTAAAATTTTGCGTAAAAAGCACAATTTACAGTAAATTTGCTATCATGATGCCGAATTTGAAGTAAATAAGAAAAAACCGAAAACATTGAACTTCGAAGGATAGAACCAAAAAACAATCACAATATTACGAATAAGGAACTTCAACCTCTGAAAAATTCATGTTTCCTCCCAACTTTCACGCATTATTCGTCCACCCACGCGCCCATAAGATCACGTATACAAGGAAATCGTTGCAGGAGAGAAAAAAATAATGAAGGAAAACGAAATGAAACAAATGATGATAATAAGCAGCAAAAATAGATACCGTTTCATCGATCGAGCAACTAAGTACATATAATTATCGAATTGCGAACAACATTATACAGACGCAAGTACCTACTACGAGCATTAAAGCCGCCGAATATAACCCCGCGCGCCATGGATGAAGAAGTATCGGGGGCGCGGGCGACACACCGGGGGTAGAATTTACGTTAGGCGGCAAAGGCGCGCTCCATAAGCCTCGGTTCGCCTTCGCTTTCGCCTTTGCCTCGCTTTGCTTTGCCTGCGTTTGCGGAACGAACGCGTAAAACGCTATTAAAGCTTTTGCGAACACGCACAGGGTGCCCGTGGTGGCGGTGATGGCGGTGGTGGCCGCGGTGAAGCTCTCTCTTTGCTCAACGAAGAGCAAAGATAGTTACCGCCTGCGCCTCCTCCTCCTCCTCCATCAGATGGAAGCTGAGCAGAGGAGAAGAAGAGAAGACGAGCAGATAAGGCGAAATTACCGCTGGAAGAAGTACTACGTACAGCACGGCACACCATGCCATGCCATCCTTGCCAGCATCAGCGCCGATGATTGGAAAGTTTTGGCGCCATTTTTAATTAAGCGCTAAATAATTTGCGAGTTGGTGTATAGTAAGTTTCGACGTCGAAGCGTGTTTTTCAAGATGCACTCTCGTTTGATTAAAATATTTCAACGTTGATGCGGCGTGGCAACGAGTTTGCTAAACCGAGAATACTATAAGGAAGCTTTAGGCTGCGAAAATTTCTCACCACGCTCGATTGACACGTCAAGTCGCGCGGCTATTTCGGTAGCGATTTTTTGATGGTTTTCGGTGCTATAGTGACCAACGAACTCGCAGAGGCGAAATTAAAATCGCATAAATTACTGCAGCAGAGTGCAGAGGAATACGCGAACGAAATCGCAAATACGCCGAGTTGCACCGATGCTAGGGGACGATGCAAGTGCACCGAGGAGATGAAGTACACGAGCATGCCACCAGCTCGACGAGCGATAAAGGGTAAATCAAGGCGAATACGCGCCCGGTCGATGGACGCGGAGAGGCCTGACGATGATGGGAGTTAAACATGCGTTTCTACTTAAAGTACCTTACCCTATTTGTAGGGTGTTATTTTGATAAACGGCAGGACGGACGCGGGACGCGAAAAAAGGGGTAAGGTGAAGTATGGTGAACGAATTACGCGGATGCGATCATCAACCCGAAACTGGAATATCTTTGAATACGAGATTTTTCCGTAAATAGAGGACTGCTGCGCGTATAAAAAGGCATAGAGAAAGAGAAGAAAACTCTATGTATACAAAATGCACAGAACGAACACGTGAAATATTCGATGAATATAATAATAGCCGAGCCTTGAAGCTATACGAGCATATTTACCGAGAAATGGTCATCTTCCGGATGAAAAACTGTATGCCCAGATAAAACGATGAGAAGCGCGAAGGACGAAGCGGACCGTTGAAAAGAAGGAAAAGGATCGCACACTACACAGAGAGTACGCCAGTCAGCATCTTGGGAAACTTCATGCTATCCTCGCCCGGAGCCATCGAATCTGCTACTGACAGTAAACAAAACCGGACGTGGAAATAGAAGTGTACCTAGATGGCCAAACACGGACATGGTTGAAAATTCGATGGTTTTCGACTCTTCAATATGAGCAAGTTTTGTTCGAATGTGTTTACCCTCGGTGCCCATGCCCATGCCCAGGACATACCTTCGCTCATCCAGCGTATGTTTCAGAATTAGGGGAATTTTACCCGAAGCGTACGAGATACCCAATTTTGCATCTTTTTCGTCTCAGGCTGATGGTTGCTGGGTTACGTAATACGAATATGAATGAGATTTTTACACAGCTTTTGTATACGAGTATGCCTACAGTAGGTACATAATTTGTATTCTTCTTTTGGCTCAATGTCGTCGTCTTCGTCGGCTCGATCTTTAAAGTCTTGAGTTTACGATACCGATGGTTGCGGAATTAGCGCCGAGTCGGGTAATTTCCTGAATTCGGGTGGTCATCTTATACCATATACCTATGTGGTCTACTCGCGAGTAATTTATGCGCCGGTATGGTTGAAAATTCGACGATTTTTTTTTTTAGATTTTTAAATCGTATTTCAGGTAATAAGATGTACACGCTGCGATATTGTCCTTGAATATGGTGCTGTTGTCGGTCTATTGGTTGTGTCTTATGTCTCTTCGAGGGCATAATGAAGGATTTGATGGTACTTAATTCGTCTCTAGCGTCGTCCTGCTGTATAACATCGCTGAATTATGTACGCGCCGCACCGTACCGTACATTGGCGTCGTCGTCGTCGTCGCGAGTAACGACTGTAACGAGTATTTCGTTGCTTTATTAGGAAAAGGTCGTAACTACATGGAAGTTGATTTCTCAGAAAACGCATTTTAATTTTTAAAGGCATTCTATCAAGTCCTTTTGATAGTTTTAGATGAGGTAAGAGAACATTTGGTTATTGCAATCATTTTCCTGCTAATTTTCAAAATAAACATCCTGGTAGCACTGATTTTTCATTTTTTTATTTGAGGAACTCTGAACTGAAAAAAGTAAAATTCAACAAAGGAACTTTCACCTTAAGTCAAGCTTTTTTCATCAAAAGCCCATAAGAAATACACAGGAACGATATCCTTAAGGTGATGAGGTTGATTTTCTGCAATTAATCAGTGAAATTACGTGAAATTATGTGTTTATAATGACTTTTCTTACCAACAAATTACAAAAATCAAAAGAAATAGATTCAATCTGAGAAACAATATCATTTAGAACCTTTTCATTGTAATGGTTTTGAAAACGTGTATTTAAAATCATTTGTTTTCGGCTATTACGAGAAAAAAAAACCATCGAAATTCAATTTCAAGTGTTGCATCATGTAGAGGACAAAATTCTCTTTCCAATGATACCACTATCTCATTTTTTATAAAAATTGTAGTTACGACCTTTTCCTAATAAAGCAACGATTTGAATCTCGAACTGGTTTTTTTGGTTATATGGACTCTGGTTGGCAAGTTTTGTCACAATGTAATTGGACGCCCCGTCTGCGTCTTTGAACTGTAATACACCAGAGGCGTGCGTGTGTGTAAAATTGTTCTTGACGCAGCAGACGGGCATCGGCAGACGAGCCACCATTCGATAATACGAGTACCTAACGCAGATGAAAGTTACACCAGTTGAGAAAATTGCCGAGTTGAAATTTTTACGACGCCGTAGCAGCTGCCGCTAATGTATGCGGTATTTTCTCTCGCCTGGCCGCCACCGCCACCGCCACCGCCGTCCCATCGTGCTTTGCCCGAGTACCGTACCACCGGTGTTGTGTAAGGACTATAGGGAAAGTTCACCGTGTGCAGCTTTTGGCACCCATTGTTGGAAGAGTTTAGCCAATTTGATTATTTCGACGACGGTGCCGAATGGTGGGAATCGATTGTTCCATGTATAGAAGTTCGTGGATGATTTGGATTATTCGTCGTTGGACACTCATACTTACTTCTCGTCGTTGGACACTCATACTTACTTATCATTATCGATGTGTGGAAATGGACTTGAAGAACTCAAGAAGTAATGTTGGAATGATTCTTGAATCATTCGTTAATAAAAAATTGAATCCATTCAGGAATAAATCATTCGCGACCAATCTGATCAATACATTGATTTGAGACGTTCGTTATTAATGATTTCATCAGAGATGACAGAGTCGTTCATGAACACTTCAATTGGGCATTAGAAAATGTTATCGGAAACAATTTGAATGAGTGAACGAGAGAAGACTGAATTGAAAAAACTACACTCAGTGCAAAATCAAGCACTTCGACTCTGCTCAGGAGGTTTTTGTACCAGCCCAATAACCAAGCTATTTGAAAAGACTGGAATACTTCCTTCATCACAGAGAGATCAGCTAAAGTATGTTAAAGTGATGCCTGAAAGTTGAAAATTCTCCAAGCCATAGGTATTAATTTCTACAAAATGTTTCACTCTCCACTGGAAGAAAAGTATACTACTTATCACCCTATTGGGTGCTGTTGTAGAGATCTGCTGATTAATCTTAAGATAGATCAGGAAGACACAAAAGCCATATACTCGTATAATATCAATAGACTCTGTTCTGATTCAAGGGTTACACCATACAGGAAAAGTAGGAGAGAAGAAGTAGTGCTAACTAGATTACAGATTGGGCATACTGCCTATACTCATTCTCCACTTTTCAAAGACAAGCAAATGGAACGATGTGACCACCCACACAACAATTGTCGACGTCGACATTTACATCGACTGATGGAAAAGTCATCAATTAATTATTTAGTAGGAATCTTCTGTCTGTACAAAAGCCAGATATTAAATGAAAAGTTCTAAAATTTTCTCATTATTTCTGATACCTCGACATGCCATCTAGACATGTAAATGTAAAATTTGATGCTCAAAACTTACATGTACAACTATGTCGACCAATTTTTCAGAATTAAAATTTCTGTTTTAGTGTTTAAAAGTTTAGTAAACATTCAAAAATATGATCTTGTTCAATGAGGAAAACAAATTTTTTAGGGCATTGATGAAATTATTCACTTTCCCACAGTTTGGAGTTGTAGATGATATGATGTTGATATTGTGGATGTATTTGTTGATGTCAAATTTCACAACAACATTAACATCAACATGTCGACATGAAAATGGATTAGTTTAGTACTCTTAGATAAAGTATTGCACCATCTTTGATATAAGGAATTTCTGTTCAACTTTTTGATTATACAGACTTTTCGTTTGTACTTCTTCTGAAGTGGACTTTGCATCGATGCTGTTTTCAGCATGAGCAATAACCACATCAGAGGTAAGTAATCATTTTTGGAAAAAAAATTTATAATTTTTAAACTCAAATTTTATAATTTTAAGAAGCAGGAGGTCGACATAAATTTTGATGTGAATGTCGATCTATCCACATCCGTCACTTTTGGATGTCCCATGTCGATATGAATTTCAACCCTGTGTTGAGCCAATTGTCGACACAAATGCAGATCAACATCAGTTGACAATTACACCAACAATTAGCTCGACACAGGGTCGAAATTCACATCGACATGTGGCATCCAAAAGTGACTGATGTCGATGGGTTGACATTCACATTCAAAATTAGCATGGTCATTGTTGTATACGGGCATTGTGCAGTGCCAATTACCATCTTACACCTGATTAACCACAGTCCCAAATATAAGGAAGACAGAGACCAAATTCTAGGGGAGCTTACTTACAATTACAAAGATGTTCAAACTGATGATGAAGATACATTATGTCAGAAGTTTTTCACCTTTTTAAAATGCATTGGGATCTACGACCTCATTTAGTGAATCTTTATTTTTTTGATATGTTATTTTGTGAATTATTTCTTACTTGTTACGTTGTCAGTAGTAGATACTTGATTCATTTCGTTTATAATGCAAATGTATTGTTGACGCAAAAAAGCCCAGATGCTATAGTGTCATTAAATAAATAATTTCATTCATTCATTCATTCATTCATTCATAGTTTTGATAGGTGAAACTGACCCATTCGACCTCTATTTTTACGTACCTATCTGTTGAAAAAGTTGAAAAACCCCTTTCACTCAATGAAGTGAACTCTTCACAAAAAAATCAAAATTTGAAAAAATTCAATTATCAATTTCAAACATAAAAAAAAGTTTAAATTTATTTAGTTGTCTTATTTTGACCTCTTTCTGACATATTTCATGAAAAGGTTGATAAAAATTACACTCACAACAAAAAAATAAAAATTCGTTCATTTTTTGAATCTTTTCAAATTTTGATTTTTTTGTGAGGAGTTCATTTCAACGAGTGAAAGGGTTTTTTCAACTTTTTCAACAGATACGTAAAAATAGGGGTCAAATGGGTCAGTTTCACCTATCAAAACTTTTTTTCATGTTTTAAATAAAAAAATCGCATTCTTTTCGTAAACTTTAAATTTTTTAAAATCAACTTTGCAACATGGTACCATCCCAATTTTTTAATATGTTGTTCAGCATAAAAAGTTGTCCATAATATATTTTTTTCAGAATTTTTGAGAGTTGAAACGATATGAAAATTACGTTTTGAAACTTTCCGAGCTAATTTTTCGTACGAAAAAAAGTGGCAACACTGATTTTTATGATATCACCAAAAAGCCTTTCAAAACCCCTAACTATGGGAAAATGTTCCATTTTGGTAGGTATCGCGGTTATCGAGTAATCCACTGCTGAAATGGATGATATTTTAGGTTCACTGAAAACTTTGACACCCCCTGGCTGCTTTTAAAAATGGACTAGAGGGCTGCGATTTGCGCCATTGGTCATCCCTTCGGAAAGTCTTTCCACAGGAAAAATTTCAAAAAAATCGCCGAACCCCCCTACCACTTTTTGGTCGAATTGACGTGGAATGACCTGGGAGAAACATGAATTTTTTAGAGGTTGGAGCTTCTCATTCATACTGTGATTGTTTTTAGGTTCCACCTTCATGTTTTTGGTTTTTTCTTAATGAGAAAAAAAAATTACTCTATACTTATTAGTCTGAAAGTTCAATCTGAAACCAAAAATTAATGAAATATTGACATACTCATTTACATCCTTGGATTTAGTTCCTGTTCAACAACATTTTTCTTTCACGATCAAATGACAAAAAAGTGAATATTTTCGTTCAATATTTTTACGAAACTGAACCACATGTCACGAGCACGATTCTTGATCTCTTTGCTCCCTTCATCGACCCCCAAATCTTAATAACCCTTTGTACTAAAATTCAGGCTGTACAATACCGATTAAAATTTTCCAATACTCTCATTTATTCAAACAATGATCGAAATTTGATTAAAACATTTTCGCGACGACGATGTTTTCACCTCTGCCAAGCACACTCGTTCGAATCACAGCACAGCTCGAATTTTCAACAAATAATATAAGTAATCTAATGGTGAATGAATTTCGTAAAGTAAAGTGAAAAAAAAACGTAGCTTTTATTTTATTTCGTTTCAAGAGAGAGAGAACAGACGAGGTTACTCTTTTGTTTCGTTCGTCCTTCTCTCTACCTCGTCGCGCACTACCCTTGTCGGTATCGAGTCGAAATTTATTTTTATAAATCGCGACTATTGTTGTACACTAAAGAATTCGCTTATTAAAAATCTTAAAAGTGTTTCGAAACAAAAGCCCAAACGCGTTCGATGCGTAGGAAAGTAATTATAATGAAGGAAGTTATCGGTTCTAGATTGTCTTTTGTTGGAATTTTGATGAAAACGAGATCAAGCGAAGGGTATTTTCTCTATAATATAAGTTTGCAAGCCTTTTTTTTTGCTTTCTTTTTTTTTCATTTTAGCAAAGAACGCCATAGCCGCGTCGTGCTGTACACAACGGTGAAATTTTTTCCGCTCACAGTTCGTCATCGGTAATTTGGTTCTCTGACTGGAGAATAAAAAAAAAAGAAAAAGAAAAAAAAACGATCAATTTCGACAGGTATAAATCTCGACGCAGTTCAACGCCGACGATGAGTTGAAAATCGTCGTAAAAAGGCGAGAAAAAAAATGTACGACTGTGTTAAGCGATTCGAACGACAAGCGAAAGGTAATAGGCGAAGAAAGCAGAGAGGTGAACAGCAAGCGTCAATCGAATACATAAGGTAAACGTGAAAAATATACCAAAAAAAAAAAAAGAAAGTCGGATCCCTTTACTACACACACCAATGATTTGGTTATACGTGTCCTTTGGGAATTGTAATGCGGCCGTTTTGAGGTTTTCGATCATTACTGTTGTATTTGTGAAATTTGACGAACTTTTTTCCCTCTTTCGTCGTCGTATTTACCCTTTTTTTTTTTTTTTACTACGGCGGCGGTGTGGTATTGTATGTATGTAGATATGAGTGTGAATGTATTGAAGCATATATGCTCGTGTGTTAGAAAGAAACTGTTGTACAAGTGCGTCGAGAAGACGGCTGCTCAGGAACGGGCTACGAATCAGGTGATCAATGTGAGGTCATTGGTTTTGCGAGCCAATTAAATTGACGATTGACGCGAATGTGGCATGTGAATGAAAAAAGAAAACAGGAAGGAAGGCCGCAGCAGAAGTGAAACCGAAAATGATGCAAAAAGGATAATTTGACGAGTCCTTGTGGTAGGTAACTAAATGATTGTTTGTGAAATTTCAAAAAGAAGAAAATAATATGTAAGTACATAGATAGAAAATGAAAGATTGAAGTCTGTAAAGTTCCAACTTGGACTTTCACGGTTCAAGTTGAACTTTTTGGAATACGTTGGTACAAAAAAATTGAAATTAGAATAAATCTGTAGTTGTTCATACAAATTATTAGCAAAAAAGTGAGAATTTTTGACGATTTTTGGGGGGAAAACGAGCCACCTGGTAAACAAGATTTTTATCAATTATTGCTACAAAGATGGTACTTATGTGCAGTTTCAACACGAAAAAAGTAAGAACTGTCAAAAAGCAAAACTTTTTGGCAATAAAGTGAGACTTTCCGGCAACGTCGGTTTGGAAAAAAGTTAGACTTTTTGGAACTTTCCACAAAAAAGCGAAAATTTTCAGTCATTTTTGGTAAGAAACGAGACTTTGTGACAATTTTGACAAAAAGCAAGATTTTTTGCTATTTTTGGCATGAAGCAAGACTTTGAAAATCTTGGCAAAAAGCAGGCCTTTGCAGCTGATAAGGCAATGTAACCGGTTGGAAAAGAATAGAAAGGGTATATTTTCGCAAATTATTCACATAACTTCGTACCCACCTACGTATTATGTATATATTATCAACATTTTTTCAGATTTGGAAATTTTTTTTTAAAAAGTTACAAAAAAAGTGATGTATGAAACCAAAATTTTGAAAAAGCAATCAAAAGTTACTTTTAGTAACTGAAGGGCTAATTGTGAAAGTCGCCTTAGTCATTTTTTTGTTCACACAACTTTAAACATTTTTTTTTTCATATCTCATAAATTTTAAAGGGAAAAATGAGTATTGTAATGCATTCTTGGGTAGTTGAAGATGTTTTTTTAATACTTGACCATAAATTTTTTACATTACCATTGAAGTAGGACAACAACGTTTTCATTGATTTGTACAAAAATTGCTTCTGACTAAGGCGACTTTCACAATTAGCCCTTCAACTTAAGTATAGTACTTGGCGTCTTTTTGGGGGAAAGGGGGCGATGCCAGGAGTTATATAAGTCGTATGAATGCACTTTACTTTGGGAACCCATAGCTCAGCTTCTCTTTGACGTGGGGTCTCAAATTTTTTATTAGAATGGGACATTTTCAAATCAAAGTAAACAGCCTTAAAACACTGAGTGATTTCTCAGAATTTTTTTTTTCAATTTTCTAGTCACTTTGAAATTTTCTAGGGGTTTTTTACCCAAATATTACAATAATCAGTCTTCGTCACCATTTTACAAGTAATTTATCAGTGATTTTTGTTACAAACGCTAATTTTTTAGTTATTTTTCCACTACACTGATTTCTGTACAATTTTTGGTATTTCATCTCCAATTTTTTTGTTTAATTTCTTTCTAATTTTCTAGTTATATTCGCCGCTCATTTCCTAGTGACTTCTTCACAAATGTCAATTTTTTAGGTTTTTACTAGTTTGCTAAGCGATTTTTCACTATTCAGTGACTCTTATTACCTATTAGTTTACTAGTACTTGCTTACTGATTTACGATTGATTTTATGGCTAACTAATTTTTCAGCGATTTTCCCCTCGTTAACTAGTAATCTAGTACACCAATTTTCCAATTACGAGTATTTACCATCACTGTTTTACCAGTATTTTTCAAAATACAAATTTGGCACAGTCTTTTATACAGTTTTTTTCTAAAATCAATTTTCCAGTTATTTCTTAAAACTAATTTTCTAAAGATTTTTAACTTCATTTTTAAAGATGAGCAGTCTGAAAAGAGAAAAGTGAAAAGTACTTTTCTTTCAATGAAAAGTTGAAAAGAAAAGTTCCTACTTTTCATTTCACTTTTCAGTTTTCACTAAAAAAAAAGTGAGTGACCAATCAATTTACCCATCAGAGAACACTGACCTCATTGATGAAGTCAAATATCAAGTTTCACTCTCTCCACTCCTCCAACTTCGCTATTAAGCACCCATACATGGACGCTGACTTGCATTTTGATATTTTTCACAACATTTTTTTCAAAACAGAAAAACCCAAAAATGTTAGAGGCTCTCAAAACTACCACTTTTCGATCAAGTAGGTGAAAAAGTATGTTTTTGTTTTTTTTTATGTGTTTTAGATAGGCAAAAAATACATCAATTTGAAGCTTTTACAGAGAGTTTTAAAATGAGACTCACACGATTTACTTTTCACACTTTTCAATGAACTTTTCACTTTTCGTTTCACTAAGATTACTTTTCTGAAAAGTGCACATCTCTACATTTTTGAGTGATTTTTCTTCAAGTGTTAATCTTTTAAGAATCAATTTTCCAGTCATTTTTTCAAACTAATTTTCTAGAGATTTTTAACCTCATTTTTGTGTGATTTTTCTCCAAGTGTTAATTTTCCAGTTACATACTTATATTTTTTTTAGTGGTTTTGCAGAATTAATTTTCTGATGATTTTTTTACCTACGTTATTCAGTAATTTTTTTTTACCAATTTTGCAGCGATTATCTTTCTTTTTTCAGAATTTCGTTTCAAAATAATTGAAGAGCTCTATTCCAAAGTGGGTTAAGTCATTTTAAAAAAAAAGCACGTTTTACGGAGATTTTTACTTCAAAAGTGAGTTAAGTCATCGATTTTTCAAAGTGATTTTTTCTACAAGCAATTGTTCAATGTCCAAAGAAAGGAAAGGTGCACCAACCTTTCAAAACAGAACGAATTTTAGCAACAAAAATTTTAAACGAATTTTTTGGTGAAAAAAATGACTCAACCCACTTTGGATAGAGCTCTTCAATTGTAGATACGCATTTTTTCATAGCTTTATTTCTAACACTCAATTTTTTTTAAACCAATTTTTAAGCCATTTACACCCACTTTTTTTAAAGTGATTTTTGATCCAATTTCTCAGATGATTATTTTCTAATATTTCTAGTATGATTTTTTCGCCAATTTTTTTAGCGATTTCTCGCTGAATCCTCATCGCAGCCATTTTATCAAACTTTTAAGCAAAAAACACATCCATGGTTCAAAATTTCTCTCTCACAAAATATTTCACCTTTATTTTTTCGATCTAGCTTAGTCGCCACTCACAATCAGTAGAATGATACTAAATTTTGAAGTTTTACTTCTCACATTTTCCCATCACCTGCTAAAACCTTGGCTTCGGGGATTTGAATTTTCAGACACGATCTTTCAACGCATTCAACATTTGATATTCGTCAATACAAATCGAAAAGCTCAACTCGATCGTTTCACAACAAAACAACCCACTTTATAACTTGGAAACCCCCCTTCCGCTTTGAAAAAATCTGTAAACGAAACAAAAACCAACAAAACCCAATCGTACGACTTCTTGAATTTGCCAACTTTTAATACAATTTACTCCTAACGTAAGTTCTACGTGTACAAGATAACATTTTGCTAAAAATCGCCTACACTCTCTCACCTTCAGTCTATGTACTTCGAAACACAAAACGCTGATACCCTCTAAACACCGAATCACACAATGCAAGGCACCCAGCTTTCGCAGCTAAACTATAGGTAGGTACCCCCTTTACCTACATTTTAAACGCATTTCAAAACAATTACCTCGAAACGCGCATATCGTTTCCATATCAATACCAAAAGAACGACGATGATTCCAACTTACCAAACACCAACACTACATCGAAACCTAAACTCGCTACAATGATCAGGAGGGGGAGGGCGGGGGGCAAGCAAAAGGCGGTCGAGGGGCTGCTTATAAGCGCAAAATGAAGTAACAACCCGCTGAAACAAATATTAACAGCGGCAAAAGTAAATAACCCATTCGAAAGTGAAAATTACAGGTTACTAACCGTTTCGAGTCGATAAAATCATGAGGTAATTTTTTCCACGAAACACACACGTACTCGTGGGTATTATTCTTCGTCAGCAGTATTGCCACACACAACAATTTGCCCTTAGATATATACAAAACCGTCCATTCCGTTTATCGGGTGTACGAAAATGTTCTCACAGCTTAAACCTATACCTACCTCCATACCTTACCCTTTCTCCTTTATTACTTTTTTTCCCTCGCTAACCAATTTTCTTCGCAGGATTTTCCACGAAAATTGTAAAATTTCGCCTTTGCCCGGAGTACCTGCTTAGCTGCCTGCCTGCCAGCTTGCCAACTTATTTATAGACATTTTCGTGCTCGTCTCATCGCAATTTTCCTCATGTATACTTACTTATAGTACACGTTCGTCGATGTGTGTACTCACTGTGTACGATAGAAAAACACGAGATTCGATTAATTGAAAAATTCATCCGCTAGAAATACTCGTAGCAGTAAATATACGATACGTTCGCGTCGTCATCGTCGTCGTCGTCGTTCATATTATATACCTATATCTTACTACACATGCGACAAAGATCAACAAGTATCACACCGAGAAACTTTCATAATTGAACACTTCCGTAAAGTGTGAAAGTTGAGCGAGATTTTTCTCCTTAATAACACTTCGTTCGTGTGTACGTCTCTTGTCGCTCTCTATCTCTGTCTCTCTCTCTATACACACACATAGTATACAATATCGCGGAAATTTTTCCACCCCTGTTTTCCCAGCCTACCCTCTATAGTTTACACCACTTTACCACAGGATGGAAAAAAAATTCCTTCTTCATTCTCTCATCCTCTTTCTCTTTCATTCCATAATCAAAGTTTTTCATTCGCGTACTATACGTTTATAATAAAAAGTATGCAATGCGCTACTCTAAAAAAACAGTCTCTTCTCCCTCTACTTCCCCTTTTTCCCAGTTTATACCTCAGGCTGTATCGTGCGTATCGTACATATCGTACATGTACATTTATACCGGCGGCGTAAACCATCACACACAGAAAACGACTGAGAGAAAAACGAGAAAAAACCATATACATACGTAGGTAGGTATAGGTAATAGGTATATAGCGAATTTTTAACGCTTCCATGAAATATGTCTGTATGCTGTCAAAAGTTAATGCCATTCCATGATTTTTATTCCACGTTAAAAGTCGGTTTACGTGTGCCACCCTCTCTCTTCCAGCACTCGTTCTATATAATATAGGTATACCTACGTGTGTATGTATTTCGTGCATTACTCGAACTGATGCCATAGTACACCATATATATACTCGTACATGTGCGTGTTGTTCGGTACTTGTTTTTCTTCTTCTTCTTCTTTTTTATTTTATTTTTACTCTTTTTTTCTTCTTTTTACATGTATATATATTTTTTTCGTTTCGTTTTTCTTTCCTTTTTTTTTACCTCAACTTCTACTTTTTTCATATTATTTTTTCCTTTTTCTTTTCTCTCTCTCTATCTTTCTCTCTCTTTCTTATTCCTACTACTTCTTCATTCCAAATGTAATAGTTTTTTGATACGAGGTAAATGAAGGCGTGGTCCAGTATGCATATAAATTGATCAATTACTCCGTTCTATATGCCTGTCTTTATAAATGTATATTTGTGTGCGCGTACTAATGTACCTCCATACCTCGCTTCACCTTTTATACCTCGTATATACCTTCTATACGCCGATATATCGTGTTTATACATTACGACTGACTGAGTGCGAGAGACGATTCCAACACGTCATGTAAAGTAATACCTTCTACCAATAGTATACCGCTATACATACAAACGTAAGAAAAATTATAATATATAAATGCACGTGTATGACCCCTCTTTATTTTCGGATAATATGTATAATAACAATAATAAAATATATAAGCGGATAGCTAACTCTGTATTGGTAGGTACTTTACTTATAGTATGTAAGTATATCTATCTCAACATACTCGTATGCTGTGTACTTTCACTTTAACGCATTATGCGATCCATTATAGATTTTTATTTTTTATATCACTTCTTCTTATTCTTCTTCTTCTTTTAACTTGAACATTTTATATTATGATACCGGTTATTAGCTTATAGAGATCCTTTTTATGTCACTTCTGTGAGCGCATATTTCCATTAAGCTTGCATCTATTTATCATTGAGACCGAAACGAGTAGGTATTATCCCATTTGAAAGCAATGAAACATGGCAAAAATTTCAACTCGAGATGGCCCAAACTTGATACAAAGATGTACAGAGGTCAAACAACGTCCAAAACGACTCGAAATTACAATTTATCGATCTCGAAAACCAAACAATCGATATACTACAGTATGTACATGACGATAGAATTTATCAACTGTGACTTGATTTCTTCCTGCTTCCTCCCCCACCCCTAACGTAACGTACAACTTGAAAGCTCAAATTCTCTCATTCCACGAGAGGAGACATTAAATCAACGAGACGACCTTTTGATTTCACGATATGAAGTTCTTCCCCCCCCCCTTAAAAACCCCACTACATTTTTTGGAACCTTGGTTCCCTTCTTTTTTTCAGAACTAAGTGTTACACTCTAATATTTTCTTAACTCTGCAAATCAAATGGAAGAAGATACTATGTACATTAAGAAGGGCATCTAATGACCTCACGATACTACATATGTTTAGAAAATTGTTTCGTGTCCCTTTCCCCTTCACCCTTATCAGGGACACAGCCAGGATTTTCTTAAAAAGGGGGCAAAACCAGATTTTTAGGTATGAAAAATCGAAATTACAGATATAATTTTCTGAAAACTTCAAGTGATGTGTGATGATTTTAAAAATAACTATAAAAATACCACTCGAGCAAAATTTTTTCGAAAAAATTGGTCAAACAACGAAAAAACGTCCATTTTTACATTTTTTTATTTTGAATTGTCGCTCGCAAGGGGGGGGGGGCGATCATTCGAAATTCATTTTTCAATTTTACAAGATTTCTTTAAAACTTTTCAATGTGGATTCTGAAGTGATTTGCAAAAAAGGCATACCAACCTCCCCCCCCCCCCGAGGACATTCAATTTTGATCTGTCAAAATTCACCTTTACAGGGCATCTGGCAAAATTTTGAACCCCCTCCCTCTCCGGAAAAACACTCAAAAGGACTTATGGAAGCATGATTTCAAAATGGATAATAGACCAAAACTACTCCCCCTTCCTCCTTGAAAAGAATCGTGCTGGCATAAACCATCAAAACAAATGTTTCATAAAATTTTCAAAATATTATTTTAAAAATTCAAAAAAAAATGAAGAAAACAAAGACGATTAAAAGAACGAAAAGTCGATTTAAAAGTTCAGAAAAAAAGACTCCTTCCTAATCTTTTTGAAAAAAAAGGACTATCGAACAATAAGAAGTAGGTACTTTTCGTAACCGAAAGGACCAGAAGGATCTACGAGTACATATTAAACACCCTGCAGTTCTGATTTTTGAAGAATTCTTGAAATGTACAAAATTGTTTCGGAATAAAATTTATTTTTCCAACACTTCGCTTACAAAAAGTAATATTCGCATCTTACAGACAGCTACTTTGAATTGTGGGAGGGGTTCACAAATTTTTCACAGTAACCGGCGTAAAAAAGTTAATTTGGTATCTACTACAAAACATAACTTTTAATAAAACCAAACATGAAATTCAAAAATCTTTCTCAAGAAAATTGTATTTAAAAAAAAATATAAATTTTTTGAAAAAATCAGAAAAGTTGCAAAGGTGATTGAAGAGCGACAATGAGTATGCTTCTGAGTTCATTTTCGGTTAGACGAGTTCAGTTTTTAGAATCGATGTGAACTTCTAAAATCATGAAGTTCGACTCCTCGAATTCGAGAACTTTTGCATAAAAACTACACCTAAAAATCAAAATTCTTCAAAAATATGTGAGAAATTTTGAACAACAACATTTGAAAAGGAGGGAGGGAGTGGAAGAATAATATAAAATGGAACCGGAATTTTCCCCTCTTTTTTATTGAAAGACTAGTAAGTATAGGGGGCAAGGGGTGAATCTGAAAAATAAGCAGTAAATATTCGAAACCAACAACCTCGAATTGATGAAAATCAACACCACAAATCCTTTTTATTTCAAAATTGGGGGGGGGGGCTGGGAAAGGTTCTGAAGATTTTTATACAGAACATTGGAAAAAATTAACGAACTTGATCTTTAAAAATCTACTAAACGACGTTTCGGATTTAAAATTTTTTGTAAGTATTTTGACTTTTGGAGAGGAAGATCACAGAATTTGGATTAAAAAAATGAAAGGATATTTAAATTGAATTCAGCACTTCAAAAATGAAAAATCGATGTACCATTTAATTTTGAAAATTTGTTTCACTTTTGATCAATATTGAGGGTCCTTGTGGCTGCCTTAAAGGTCTTGAGATTCCATTTTGAAAACTAGTTCTTAGCAAAGAATATAAAAATGTGTCTTGAATGCAATTTCTTCAATTCTCACATAAGTGGTAGCTCTCAATTTCTGTAATCTGTACTCAAGCTGAAATCTTGCAATTTCAAATTCGAAATTTCCAAATTTCAATAACAGATTTTCACCTTTCTGTTCACTTTCTTAAAAATCAAGCAAACATATTCGTTTCGAGTTCAATCAATAGCATTAATGGGTGGATCGCAAAAAAAATAAGTATTTTCGAAAACTGGAGAAAACAAAAATCTGCTTGAGGCCCCAGAACGATTCAAAACCGCCACCAATCGACTCGACAGATGGAAAATAGAGAACAAACCAAATTTCAGCTTTTTTCGTTCATGCGTTCGCAATCCACGATTTTTGCATTTTTTTTTTTTTTTTTCAAAAATAATCACTGGAGAAAATTTTGGATTTGAACCGGCACAAAAATATTTCCATAATACAAGCCTAAATCGATCAAAAGGGTCGCAGAGATAGTAAATCCGAGTTTATATAGGTGCTGAATTTCATTTTCACCTTATTTACAGCGTATTTTAGAAAACTATGAAAAACCGAAAATCTGCTGGAGGCTCCAGAACGGTTGGAAACCGTCATCAATTGGCTCGGCAGGCCTAAAATGAGGTATAAACCAAATTTCGGCTTTCTAGGTCGTTTCGCTGGAATTTTGATTTTTTCAATTTTGGTTTTGGCCTAAATTTGAATTTTTAGATGCTTGCCAAAAATCGAAAAATGAATTCAGCCCCTGAAATTTTGGAATGTGGCATATTTTGTGATCCTCTTTTGATTCCTCTTCGCCTGTTCCAAAATTTATACCTCGTAAACACCATGACCTTCACGTACAATATGTAAATCGCAATGCACACCGGGTGATCGAAAAATTCATGATGCCCATTACTTCTTGCTGAAATAATTTTATCACACGAAGTTATGTAACCAGTTTGTTTTCTTTAGCTTATCTTTTCATATCAAAAAGTTCAAGGGAGGTTTACAATTTTCCTAGCACTTCCACTTGGTACCGGTACATTTTCATTCAATCATTTTGACACCCCTTCATCAATTCATTAAAACGTCCAAAAATTAGACATATCTACAGCAATCGATAAGAACATAAACCTCATCATCATATACGTATGTATCAGAGCCCTGCACGCTACCGTTACTAACGGGGGTTACAACTTACGTTACGCGTTGTCGCTACCAAAAACAACGCTAACGCGATACCAAATGACGTCATCTATTAGGAATCGTCGTATGTTGCCGTTACCATGAAAATGCGTTACTGTAACGCGTTATAACGTCAAGTTACCTTTTTTAAAATCATTTTCATTTCTCCAAAACTATGATACTTCGATCAAAACTGATTTCACAGTTCGAAAGGGTATTGAATTTTGAACTTTTTAAGCATTTTGAAATTTTCAAAATTTGAAAGTTGAACTCTCAAATTAAAAGTTCAAATCTCAAAATGGTGCTGTAAGTGGGAGCTACCATTTAAAATTCTGTAAAAATTTCCATAGATGTACCTTTTGATGCTTTTTCGAAATATTCAAGTTTCGAGATGGGATCTCTTAATTGAGGGGGAGCACCCCCACCCCCAATTTAGGGCAACACATTCGAAAAGAAATCTGGGGCATGTGATATATCGAATTGTATGTTTTTGGTAACGCTGAACACGAATATGACGTTAGATTTTTGATTGTGCCCGAGTTTGGCTTTCATTCTAGATAACGATCTGTCTAAAGCAAAATATATTAGTACTCGATTGTTGGGAAAACAACAAAATGCAAACATATTCCCCAGCTATCAAATACAGTGGGCCCCGCTTATTATGGTCGCATTTGTCCGAGGCAAATTGATTTTATTAAGGGTGTAGTTTAGTAGGTAAAATGAGTATGTAAAAACCTTCAATTTTCATTACAAAACTACGCAAAAACTACTGTTCGGATAACTTTCATTTTTGGATATGTTGTTTAGACGGATGAAATCTTGGGTGCTACGAAGCCCTTTTTGAGAAATTTACTTCAATACATTAATTATAATGATTTTAAATAGTGTAAAAATGAGCTATTTTCACTTGAAAATATAACGCTTGGAAACGAAAACTTCGAAAAAACGCCTTCGTAGCACCCATCATTGTAATCTTGAGAAGTTATGTTCCGAATTCTGAATAGATCGGTTCATTATTCGTTGTGTAGTTTTGTAACGAAATTATTCAATTTTATTAGTTGATATTAACAATGGCGGACCTAAAAATTGATTGTTTACAAATTTTAGTTGAAGCATTTCAAATGTAGGGTGCGTATCAATAGTTTTCGTTGATACCTGTACTTAAGAATGAGAAAATTCGTTCTTTTCATCATAAACCTCTCTGGCCACTTTCATTTATCATTCAAATCTTCAAAAGCAAAAACAATTTCGAAAAAGTTATCAATTATCATTTTGAAGTGGAAAAAATTACTTTTGTTCTCGATATAATTAATAATTCTCATCAATGTGTAACAAAATACATCTTATAGGTACCATCACAACAACTAATAAACCATGTACCCACTTACACTTTATTCTTTCAAAGTTTCAAGTTCGTAAAGCGGGGTGCTTAGTTATCAACTTTCATTTATTCAGAGTAAGTAGTGAGTAAATTTACGAATTTTGACCAAACTAAAATCTCAAAATGAAGTATTCCTACTTGAAATAGTATCATGGTTTTGAAAATTTACTATTTTTTGAACTTTCCCTGGTTTTAATTGATTTTGTTTGCATTTTGTCGAACTTTACTGAAATTTCATTTAATTTTTACAATTCTTAATGATTGGGTAGGTACCTACCTACTGATTTTAATGCTTTTTCGAGTGTTTTCATATAATTTTGTCAACAAATCTTCACACATTTTTGTCAAATTTTAATGAATATTCGACATTTTTTGGTGATTTTAATGTCTTTAGGTAATTTTGGTAATGATTTACAGAATTTTTGCTGCATTTCATCATTTACTTACAAGGTAACCCCCCCCCCCCCTAATGATAATCTCCAATTTGAGTGAAACTCGGACTGCTGGAAAGAGGATCTCAAAAAACACCTATCCCCCCAATTTTAAGCTGCTCAAGTTGATTTTTACATTTTTGGCAAGCGTTTGAAATTTTGTGTACACAGCTAAAGCTGTTTAATAACTCAGAAAACGAAAAAAAATTACAAATATCCATTTCTCCCGCTATCAACTCGCTTATCAACTTCCGGAGCTCAAATTTTGACCAAATGCAATTTTTTAGATTAGCCGGATCCGGCCTTCCAGTCAGAAAACAGTTTTTTTTTTACTGTTTTTTCTCTTATTTTTGGTGAATTCGAAAAATGACTGTTTCTCGTTTCTCCCCACCACGTGAACTTGAGTAGCTGAAATTTTGGCCGAAGGATCCATGCTTGATACCTACATAATTGACTGATACTACCGCCGGCCAGATCCGGAATCATCATCAGAAATCAAATTTTCTGTCCATCCGGTGGTTTATAAATGCTATTGAAAAATTTGAAAATTCAAGAAAATCAGCTCTTGTAATGAATTCAGGAGCTCAAAACTTTGGTTAAAAAGTCTGTGGTAGATACCAAATTGACCCATACACCATTAGCCGGATTCGGCTTTCTGGTCAGAAAACCGGATTTTTTACTTGTTTTCTCGTATTTTCGGTGAATTTGAAAAACGACCGTTTCTCCCCGCCAAATATAAAAATTTCAACTGCTCAAGTTCATATGGTGTGGAGAAACGGTAATTTTTCAAATTCAACAAAAATATGAGAATAAAAGTAAAAAATTCTGTTTTCTGAGCAGAAGGCCGGATCCGGCCAAGGGTGGTATTGGTCGATCTGGTATCTAGCACAGACTGTTTGGCCGAAATTTGAGCACTGGAAGTGCATAAGATGAGCTGGTTCAACTGGTTTTTCAATTTTTTCAATGTCAGGCATAAAAAACCAGATGGACAAAAAATATTATTTCTGATTATAATTCCAGATCCGGCCGACGGTAGTGTTGAATGTTTTTCTAATTTTCAATATTTCAATTTTGGATTCAGTTTTTGTGAAATACGCACCGTATCTCTATACAATTTTGAGTAAAATTGAACTGTTGTATGTTTACCCGAAAATGTTTTTGTACATTTAAAAAAAGTTTAGAGGCAGACAGGTTTTGATTTTTGGGATTTTTGATAAAATTTCATGTGACCTATCAAAATGAAATAAAATTTCACGAGAAATTCTAATACTCTGACAAAAAATTTTTTGAGCATTTTTGAAAGACTCTATTTGAGCTCATAATCGAGTCATGAATGTCATGATTTCCAAAGTTTCTGAAAAAGGCATCATGCAACGCGCAGAAATGGGTTAAAATATGGGGAAAAATTACAAACAAAACTTTTTTTGAGCATTTCAGAAGAATTTTGACCCAAAAACTTGATCATGTTTTTCAGAGTGCTCGAAAAATGTGACATGTGATCTATCAAAATGGGTTTTACCTCCCCACTTTTTTGAAATTCCTCTGTTTATTTCACAATTTGCCAATCAGAAGTCTTGTTTTTGGCAAACTTACTTATAAGGTTCTGTTTTTTTGTTACCAAATTTGCCTAAGTCATGGTGTCATGTTTTTGGAAAAGTTGTCAAAAAGCATCAATTTTTGGTAAAATAATCAAAAAGTATCCATTTTCGTCGAAATTGTCAAAAAGGGATAATTTTTGACAAAATTGTCAAACTTTCCTGTTCTTGTCAAAATTCACCAAAAAAATGCAGTTTTTGCCAAAATTGTCAACAAATTCTCGTTTTTTTACAAAATTGTCAGAGAGTGTTAATTTTTGCGAATTTAGCTTTTCGATGAAGTATAATCAAAATGGTCGTAATTTTTGCCATAATTGCTAAGGGACTTGTGCTTTTATGCTTTGTTGGCCAAGACATCCAAAAAGCAATCATTTTTTTTGCCCGCCTAAAAAGTCCTCTTTTTGTTTTAATGTTTTCCGAACAACTAACAAGTCCTGTTTTCTCAGAAAATTGCTCGAAAGCTTATTCATTTCCCCTCTCCCCAATTTCATTTCTATCAATTTTTATGACAAAGTTTTGATACTTTTGGAATTTACTTTAGAGGCACTGCGGGCCCCCATAAAAAAAAATGTCCATAAAAAATCATGTCAGAAAATTAAATTTTGAAAAATTGAAAAAAATATCCTCGTATTCAGTGTACTGAAAATTTTAAAAAATCATTCTGAAAATTAAACAAATCCGCCATTCGTTAAAAATACTTCGTGAACCCAGACATCAAATATTATAGCACATTAAAAACGCAGTAAATGAAAATTAAAATATAATTCTCCGGCTGAGCGCGTCAATTACAACTTTCCACGACAACGTCGTGGAGAAAAAGTGGTGACGCGCTTGGCCAGGGAAATTCTGTTATTCGTGACAATCGAAAGTAGGAATTATTTTGGAAAATTATTCGAAATTAAACGAAAAATTCGATTTGGCAACGCTTCCAACGTATTTAATAACAATGTGTGCGAGTGTGAGTGCAACAATTAATGCAGAAATGCGCACGCACAATTTTTAATAATTCATTCAAAATAAATTCGCAAAAATCATTCATTTTTCGTTCGCGAACAAATCGGTAATTTGTTTACTGATAAAATTAAAAAGTATAATTTTACACTCTCGATTTGGTAGCCAAATATTTTTCAATAAAAGTTACTCATTACCTATTTTCTCGGGAAATCGGAAGCTAAAGTACACCCTTAAGCGGGTGATTTTATAAAGCGAACTTTTGAAAAAACACAATTTTCACAAAAAAAATTTACTACAACTTCACAATGTACATGCATACTGAAAAGATGGATTAAAATTACGATAGGTACTCCCAAATTCGCGATTTAGGTACATATAACATATCTATTTTTCAAATTTTCAAATGTTTAGACCTTTTTCCCTTTATCATCACTTAAGAGAAAGTTGTTAGAAATCAAAATTTAAAAATAAGAGAATAGGTAATAAGTGAAAAATTCCAAAATTTTTGATTTAAAGTATGAAAAAACAGGCTCAATATTTTCACAAAATGATTCTGCTAAGCGGGGAGTTTGATTACAATAAACGAGTGATTTTCTGTGTAATTAGATACAAAAAATCGGGACCAAGCCATTTGATTGCATTAAACGGGTGATTTTATTAAGCGGATCCATAATAAGCGGGGCCCACTGTAGTATCAAAAGCGAAAAACAAATGCTATCCGCAAGGTATAGAATGTAATGAAATAGGTCGCCGAATCCCAATGCAATCTTTGTTGGACCACACCGCGCTCAGAATTGTAGAGCTATTACAAACAACTCAAAATACAACCTTAGAAGGAGAGTTTAGATTAATATCAAAATGGGGTATAGATGGAACTTCCGATCAAGCTCTATATCGACAAGCATTCCAACAAGCAGAAAATTTTAACAAGTCCGAGACAACAAGGTGAGTTTTCAAGTCTATGATACTGATATTTATTAATAGTAGGTACCTACCTAGCAGCTACATTGTGATAAAAATTATCAAAAATGACATAAAGTTCATGAAACAAGACGTACATCCGATTACTTAAATAGGTGAAAAAGTTTTATTTACGAGATCGGAAAAAAATACATTCATAAATGAGAGGTCACATGATATACTTTTTACAACTTTCAAAACTTTTCAATCAAATTAGGTGGGGCATACTGCAGAGGCATGGGGGTGTGGATGAGGTTAGCGTAAAATTGGACGTCATATTCGTGTTTGGGGGGTTCGATTCATATGGAGACGACACTAATATTATGAAAATAGCTCAACTTTTAATTCAGTAAAAAGTGAGGGGCGTAGAGGCACCGGAGGGGTGTGAATGAGGGTTGCATAAAATTTGACTTCATATTCGTGTTTGGGGTGTTAGATTCATATGAGAACGACGCCAATATTATTATATAGTTCAGCTTTTAATATAATAGTAAAAATTGAGGTGGGGGCAGAGACTCTGGAGGGGTGTGGTTGAGGGTAGCATGAAATTGGACGTCATTTCGTGGTCGGGGTTTCGATTCATATGGAAACGACACCTCGTTTACCAAAAACAATAATTTACACCAGATTCCATTTTTAACCCCTCTGTAAGTTTTTTCAATTTTTGACCACGGCCTACCAACAATTTTTTTTTGAAAAAAATATGTTTTTTAGGGGTTAAAAACACACTTAAAAATTCTATTCGCATTTTTGTGCCGAATCATGGTCATCGTTAAAACAGGCAAACAAAGCTAAAACACGCCATTTTGAGAGGGAAATATGGGGGAGGGGGGTGAAAATTTTTGTGAGGATACCTCTGATGGATGTTTACAACATAGCAAAAAATTGAAAAAATTGGTTCACATGGGGCTGAGAAAAAAATTTCTATTGTAATTTCAGAAAAGGGGGGGAGGTTTCTCGAAAACCAGGGGGTCTGGGGGTCTGAAACGTTCGTGACGGAAGGTGCTCAAGGGTACCCACCTTACATGCAAATATCAACCCTGAAGCTCTCGGGGGCAAATTCGCCATACTTATCCACCTACAGCCTTTCCACTTCATTTCTTTAAAATTACTTTTCTGATAAGTGTACCTATGTATGTACTTACATCTTTGGATAACATGAATCAGTTCAAATCATGCAATAAATGCATCAGTGTTCATTTTTTATTTTAAAAATGAAGTTGGGAAAAATTGGTTTACAAATGCGTTATAACGGTAACAGGCATCGTCGCTACCAGTAATCTGTTACCATTTGACGTCATCGGTAACGTGCGTTCCTGGTAACGCGTTACCAAAAGTAACGCGTTAGAATATAACGTGGGGAAAAATGATTACCCGTTACGTAACGGGAGTACAAATTAACGTAACGTGCAGGGCTCTGGTATGTATCATAGAGACAAACCAAACTGCAGGTGAACCATCTCACAACATACGTACACACGGAGAAGAAAAAAATAAATAAAATAAAACTATGCGAAACGAACGAAAAACCGATCCATCTTGTACATACGAGGTAGGTAGGAACAGTAATAAGAGGAGTGAAGGCGAAGGAGGAGGAGGAGGAGGAGGAGGAGGGAAAAAACGAGTGCTGGTAATAAAAACAAACTCGAATCGGATTTCGACTAACCGAAATATGTTTTTATTTTTTATTTTTTTATTACCCTCTGGCACCGACACGCTATTATTGTCACCATCAATTTTATTTTTTATTATATTTTTAAAACCGCTTTTCTTTTATTTGAAGTAATGAAAAAAAGTACCTAACAATTTTTTATGTACGGTTAAATCTAATTTTATTACCCCTCCCTTACCCTTCACTGTGTATATTTTTGACATGTTCGCGAGAGTTTCGACGCTTCGTTCATTTTCTCGCTCTGTCTCTCTCCCTTTCTCTTCATCACTATTTCCATATACCGCAGGTATTTTACTCGCGAGACTTTTGAGTTCGAGTACGTTACGTCGTCGTCGTCACGTCGCCTCCGAGGTCTTCAGATTTATTAAGATATCTGTTAGTCTTGCCTACGTGGCCGGTCGACGTACCTATTTATGTAATTACCGTATTAAGCAACTTTTTTTTTGAACAGGTCACAGGTCCAATAATATGACAAAAAGTACAAGATGCATTGTTCACTTTCTGGTATACTGTTTACCAACCTTTCGTTTTGAACGAGCTGATGCACAAAATTGGATGATTAAGCTTTTTCAAAATCGGAGGTATAGAAAAGTTTATAATATGACAACTTCAGATTTTTCACCAGTTTATCAATTTTGAACATATTCTCCATAAAATTAATGTCAAGCTTCCGACCTAATCATACAAAGTTTTCATAACAAACAAATCCCCAGTACATGAGAATTTCGACCCGTGGGACACCCTGTATGAACCCAATAGCCCCATCTCCATCACCCTTAAAAAATGATACAAGTTCGAAGAAACCCATAGAGCGAGGGCGGCTCGTATTAATTAAACGTATTACCGTTCATTTACGGCGAACCGCGACTGTGAAAGAGGAAAATCATGTTTACAAATCACAGGTGATCGTGGAACATTTCAAAAGAATACACGTACCATTAGAAAGAGACGGCAGCAACACCAAAGACGAAGGCAAGAAGAAAAAAACCGAATAAAATGAAATATTACGTATGATTTAAGCACGTGTGCGCCCTAATCATTTAACACCGGCTTTTTTCCACAGTCGTGCAGTGATTCTCAGCATTTTTCTTTCCTCCTTTCATTTTTTCTCTTTTTTTTTCTACACCACCCATTTTCATCATACACACGACCTAGTTATCGTACTACCGCAGCAGTCGCAAAAACGTCGGTGTTGTTTTCATGTTCGAAAATTACAACGTAATAAGCTATTCTCTCTCGTTCAAAAAAGGGGTTCGTTTGATACCGGAGATTCTACGGCGTACGATGGATAGGTACCGCGACCAGAGCCGGAGCCGCACCTCGCGTATACTTCCACATTGGTAAAAAGAAATGCGATCTTGGGTGCCATTGTTTCCCTCAAGACGCACTTTACCTTTTTAATTTAATTCAATCGTACGCAACCGAAACGAGCTATAAGTGTATATTTTTTTTCATCGACGTTTTAACAATATTTTTAGGTCCAAGTTTCTTTTTTTTGGAAGGCACCCTTTTCCCTCTCCTTTTCGCTGCCACTATATCGGAAACTTTTCTAAACTGTGCTTTGATCGATTTGTCGATCACTTATTCAACCAAAAAGCTGACGCTGGAAAAAACAAAATCTAGCTGAATTATATTTCATGAGGGCATGTTCTTTCGATCAAGCTAGGTTTTGTTCAAATCGAAGGATTCAGTTCAAAAGGTTCCCTCGTAAGCTTATCAACTCCACTAAAATTAAGCAAAAGTACAAGAAAAAACATTTTTTTTTTTAAATGCGTGAGAAGACCCCGACTTTTCTTCAAATAAAAATCTATTACTTACAAACGAATTGATTCACTTTTTGTGAAACACTTGCACAGCAATTGATTTGTTTATAATCGAATCGAATCATTTACGAACAATTTGTGATTAAATAAATTGATTGATTTCTTGGTGATGTTTATCATTATAACGAAAATATTCGACTCGTCTTCGACTAAAATGACTTCGAAAAATAAACAACACATAAACGCATAATTGTGGACTGTATAATTCCAACGTCAATAACAATAATAAAATTACAACTGAAAATTACGCTCTCGTACGTACGAAAAGATAAGAAAAAAAAGGAAAAACGTAGTGAACCGAATACAACCGAACCGGTTACAGATAATCGAACGAATATTCGCTAGGTACCTATTCGATACAATAACATACGTTAACAATTCTCCCCCCGAAAAGGAGATCAAACAAAATATCTCCTTTTCCAAAAACAAAAAAAACTTAAAAAAAACACAAAACTAAAAAACTTAACAAAATAACATCATATAACTTCCAAAATTACAAAAAACAAAGTACATTTGAGTATCAAAATAACATTATCGATAAATATTACGATTACATATCAAAATACATCGAAGTATAAATACATTGTATCATATATTACTCATTTTCCAATAACAAAACGAGATTTTGAACAGATGATTTCTTGAGCCCGCCTCCCTTTGACTTAACTAACACATTACGAACTAACCCACGATCATCCGGGTAGACCTGCTCAACTATGCCCATTGGCCATTCAAAAACGCTCTCATCCTTCGACACGATCAAAACAACATCACCTACTTTCAAACTCCTCTCTTCAGTTTTCCACTTTGACCTAATTCTTAACTGATTCAAATAATCATGTCGCCAAGATGACCAGAACGAATCGACGATCCTTCTCCAGAGAAAGTACCGCGATTTGATCTTCAAATTATCGGCATTTTCGTCAACCGGCGGCTCAAACATACCTGTACCTATCAAAAAATGTCCGGGAGTTAGCGGCTCCACGAACGCATTACTCTTACGATAAGAAATTGGCCGTGCATTCAATATTGCCTCGACCTTTGTCGCAATATTGAACAATTCGAGTAAATTCAACCTCTGATTACCTATTGCCTTCTTTAAACACGATTTTCCCGCCTTCACCGCCGCCTCCCACGCACCACCTTGATGCGGAGAGTATGGAGCGATAAAGTTCCACTTTATCTTGCTGTAGTTACTATCGAAAGAACTACTATCGAAAACCTTCTTCGTAGCTACAAAATTAGAAGCGTTATCACTGTACATGACATTAGGCAAACCTCTACGAGCCGAAAACCTATCAAACGCGTTAATAAAACCTTCCGTAGACAAATCACCAACTACTTTGATGTGTACAGCACGTGTACACATGCAAACGAAAAATGCCAGATAAATCTTGTAATTTTTAACTGACCTGTGATTCGTACATTTAAGCATAAAATGACCAGTAAAATCTACACCTACAACAGTAAACGGACGTGAGATTACAAAACGATCCTTTGGCAAATCACCCATTAATTGAGCATTACGTTTTGCCTTTATCCGAATACAACCAATACAAAGACGAATTATCTTCTTGATTTTTGAGAGTAAATTTCCAACTACCCAATAACTAGATCGAACAAAGTTCAGCATAAATGAAACATTTGCATGAAAGTACTTATCATGTATCATTTCGAGATACAACTCCAACAGGCGAGATTTTGCATGAAGAACAATCGGAAATTTAGTCTCATATGAGAAACTAGAATTTACTGTACGTCCTCTCGAGCGTAAAATACCATTCGAATCCATAAACACATCGATTGATAACAAACCACTCTCCTTACCTATCTCCATACCTTTCGACAACTTATCACACTCGTTCGGAAAGCTCTCATGCTGAGAAGCTCGAATAATATTATTAAACGCATCTTCTCTCTCTTCCATTCGAACTAATGGTACCAATGCAACCAATTCTTTTATTGTTCGTTTTTCTATCACAACACTATTCGTACCTACAATTCTATTTTTAACCTTATCTTTCAGAATACGAATAAACCGTATAGCATAGGCTAAACCTGCAACACATATTGAGAGAGATGATCTTCGAACCAACAACGCTAAAACATGATGATTTTTATAAGTCAGCAACGACACAGTTCGTTCAACTTCCAACTCCGGTACCCTACCTACTACCTGAAATCCATCCGAAACATACCTGCCAAATTCATCCTCACTAAGCAAAATTTCAGGCCCATTTTTCCAACACTCTAACGACATGAATTTTGAGGCAGACACACCTCGCGTACCCAAATCAGCAGGGTTCAGTTTTCCATCAATATGGAACCAGTGTTCCTTATTTACCAACGAATTTACTAACTTTACTCTGGTTGAAACAAACAATTTCAGCTTAATAGGATCAATATTGATCCAACTGAGCGCTACTTGCGAATCTGTAAAACAGTACACTTTCTCAACACCGAGCTCTAAACGAATGCTAGCAATTAATTTTGCTAACAGAACAGTTGCGATCAATTCCATGCGATGAATATCTGTAGATTTCATCGGTGCTAATCTTGATTTTGAACAAATAAACGTGACACGAACATTACCATCAATATCAATCGATCTTAAATACACTACAGCACACGCCGCTCTCATTGACGCATCGCAATAGCCAATGAGCTGGGTACTGGTCAACGAACTACTCGAAAAATAACACCTTGGAACGGTATAAGACTGAACCTCAACTAAATCCCTGCAATATGCCTCGAATTCTTCTCTCAACTCAATCGAAATTTCCTCATCCCAGTCACGACCTTCTTTCCATAATTCTTGAAGTAAAATCTTTGCACGAACCGTAATAGGCATCAAAATACCCATAATATCAAAAGTCTTTGAAATCACAGATAACATTACCCTTTTTGTTACAATGGAAGGTAGCACTTCCTCACGAATATTGACACCTATTTCGTCAGCATCCAAATACCACAATAAACCCAACAACATAACAAATTTTTTACCATTACGAACCTTCACCGTATCAATTAATTCACTTGAAATTTGCGCTAAAAAATCAGGCGAATTTGACTGATATTTCCGTAAGGGAAATCCATACTTCAACAAAACTTTATAAATTCGATGATTAATCGCCACAGCATCAGCAACTGTATCACTACCAGTAGCTAAATTATCCATATAAAGATCGCGCAATAAAATGTTACTAACAATTTCATCAGAATCTTTAATGAACGTTGCGATCTTTTCTAAACACTTTGGCGCAATGTACGATGCCGGACCTATACCATTTGCTAAAGTATTCAACTCATAGGTATCAATTTCATCGTTGAAATTGAACCGAAAAACAATACGTTGATAAATGCGATCTTCAGGGTGGATTAATATATCTCGATACATGCGAAAAATATCACAAATGAAACCAATCAAATTCCAACGAAAACGAATTAAATTTACCACTAAATCAGGTTGAACTTTCGGACCAGCTAAAAAATGTGAATTCAGCGATGTACCTGAATTATCCATGAACGATGCATTAAAAACAATACGATGCGAATCTTCACCTTTTGATACAACATGATGCGGCATATAATATGCACGCTGATCTGGTATACTAGAAATTTTGGTCATATGACCAAGCGAAAGATATTCATTAAAAATATCTTCATAAGCCTTTTGAACAACCACAGATCGGCGTTTTTCAGATTTAACCAACATCGAACATACCTTACCGAACGAACCATTTAAAATACCTACACTATCCTTCAAAGGTAACCTAACTACAAATCTATTCGTCTCTCGATCAATCGAATAAGTCGATTCAAAATGATGATCAATTAGCTCATGTTCAACAATTTTCTCTTTCTTACCATCCGGAATCTCTTCTACTTCAACAAACTTACGAAATTGATTAGACAATTCAAGGTTACTTAAACCACAAAACGAAGACGATTTCTGACCAAAAAACGAACATTTAGTCGATGATCCGGTGATCAAATAACCGAATTGCGACTCACGTAAAACCAAACCTTCAATAAAATGACGTTTATCGAGAAATATAAATTCTGCATACTCGCTACCTAATAAAATATCCGCTGTATCATACGGCAATTCACACGTTTCTCCAAAATCATACTTCAAACCTTCAACGGCCTTCGAAACATTTGATCTATTCACTTTGTACGGAATTTTATTGATAACATCAGCTGAAATAGCCAAACTAAAATCTGTAAAACGAGACTTGATCACACATTTCACTGACTGAGTAACGTCAATTGAATTATTTGTTATACCTATCAAACTAATTGGCACATCATTTTTACACAATACTAATTTTGCACGTTTGCAAAATTCCTTAGATACTAACGTCATTTCGGAGCCTTGGTCAATAAAGACCCTTGCTTTCTCCGTACTATTGCCCCCTACAACGTCTACTACTGCAGTAGCCAAAAAAACAACCCTTCCAGAATCAGTCATACCACTACTAACTACACTTGAAGTAGTACCACCCTGACCAGTACCTGACTGGGTGCTCGAACCAGAACCGTTATTATCATTACTACCAGTATTACTACTATTATCACGAACGAGTTCGCGATGTAACAATCGATGATGGGGTTTTTCGCACTGACTACATTTAACGTTACGTTTACAAACTGATACAATATGCCCCTTTTTTAGGCATTTTAAACACAACGAATTACTTTTAACAAAATTATAACGATCAATTACCGATTTTTTAAGAAAAACATTACATTGGTCTAAAAAATGATTCTCATCACATAATAAACACATTCTATTACCCAATTCTGAGGACGTACCATTCGATGCAGCCGCAGAGACTTTCCTTTCCATCGTTTTACCCTTACTAACCAACTTGGGTGGTTCGTTCTTCAGTTGAGATGAAACTTGGTTTTGAATTGGACCAGTGGAACCAGACTCGAACGCAAAACTTCGATTTATCAGGAAGGTAGCCATACTTTCAAAGGTAGGATACGTCGAAAAATCATGGTTACTTGTATCCCAATCCAACCATACTTTCTCGGGTATTTTCCGAGCTACCAAAAATGCAATTAACGGAGACATCATCGGCGTATCAATTCCTGCGACCTTGATACCGCGCATCGCTCGCTTAACTTTATCCACACTCTCCCGAATCGTATTTATCTTGATTACCGGCATATCTACGATATTCGCGAAATGTTCAGCCAAAATTCTACGTCGATTAAAATATGTCTTATGAAGACCATCCAATGTCGGCTTATACAACTCAGGATCCGTACCAACGTCTTTCATTGCTTCTTGCATCTTTCCTACCATACAGCGTTTCAACAAATACAACTTTTGGGTACCATTGTACGCTTCATTGCGATCTACAGACGATACAAATTCGTTGTACCAGTCAGGGAAATCTGAGTAGGTACCGTCAAACTTTGGTAATGGTACATCGTTTAACCTAATACAAGCACCTGGACCTGATTCGAATATTGACGTATTCGCTCCCACAGAGCGTCTTGGGGTCGAGGTAGCTGTAGGTGTTTCCAAGGTTTCCTTTATTGAGATCAATTTGGCTGTAGCTATTTGAAGATCCTTTCTTAATTCATCACGATCCGACAAAATCGCAGCTTCTTGATTGAGAAAATCATCGTCATCTTCATCCAACTCGTTTAACAATATTTCATCTAACTCCGCCAACTCCTTCAACGATTCCCTCCATGATCCGATAAAAACATCTATCTGGCACGCCAAAGCTTTGGAAGGCACTTGCTCGAACAATCGACTAACATCAGCTTGATCCTTTTTGATCACAGTAATTAGACGGCGCTTGGAATTCTTCGCCGCTTTAATTCGCGCTGCTTTCTCTTTGGCGAGACGAGTAGCCTTTTCTGCTGCAGTCTCCGCCATCATACACCAAAACTTTCGCGATAAACACGATCGAAAAATCCGAAACAAACAAAACTAATCATTCACGAGTAACTCGCGATCAAAAACCATTCGAACTTCGCAAAATTACATCGACGAGCCGATCAAACCGGAGTATTACATCCGGCCCGAAGGACCAAATTGTTTATCATTATAACGAAAATATTCGACTCGTCTTCGACTAAAATGACTTCGAAAAATAAACAACACATAAACGCATAATTGTGGACTGTATAATTCCAACGTCAATAACAATAATAAAATTACAACTGAAAATTACGCTCTCGTACGTACGAAAAGATAAGAAAAAAAAGGAAAAACGTAGTGAACCGAATACAACCGAACCGGTTACAGATAATCGAACGAATATTCGCTAGGTACCTATTCGATACAATAACATACGTTAACAGGTGAATCATTCGCAAACGGATAAATTAATTTACGTAGGTAGATGTATCGACATGACATGTCACGTGTTTTTCTATTAATGACGAATTGATGTAATTTTCAAGTGAATGACTCGTGATTTCGTGAACGAATTGATTCGGTTTTTGTGAAATTGTTGTACAGGAATCGATCTGTTTTCAAGTGAATCGAATCGAATCGAATCATTCACAAACGATTGGCGATTGAACAAATTCATTGATTTATAGGTGAATCATTCGTGAACGAAATAACCAATTTTTAGTGAATCATTCACGAAAGAATTGATTAATTTCTAAGTGAATCATTCGCGAACGAATTGCTCAATTGTTGACGAATCATTCGCGAACGAATTTTTTATTTGTTGGCGAATCATTTGCGAACGAATTAAATCAGTTTTTGGTGAATCATTTGCGAAAGAAACAATAGATTTTTAGCGAATCATTCACGAACGACTTGATTATTTGTTCGTGAATCATTCGCGAACGAATTGAATAATTTTTGACGAATCAATTGAACAAATTGATTTATTTCCAAGTGAATCATTCGCGAACGAAACAATAAATTTTTAGTGAATCATTCATGATAGAATTGATTAATTTTTGGTATGGTGAATCAATTAAAATAATTGATTGAGTTCCAAGTGAATCATTCGCGAACGAATTGTTTAATTGTTAGCGAATCATTCGCGAACGAATTGAATCATTTTTTGGTGAATCATTCGCGAATGAAACAATAAATTTCTAGTGATTCATTCACGAACGACTAGATTAATTGTTCGGGAATCATTCGCGAACGAATTGAATAATTTTTGACGAATCAATTGAACAAATTGATTTATTTCCAAGTGAATCATTCGCGAACGAAACAATAAATTTTTAGTGAATCATACACGATAGAATTGATTAATTTTTGGTGAATCAATTAAAATAATTGATTGAGTTCCAAGTGAATCATTCGCAAACGAATTGTTTAATTGTTAGCGAATCATTCGCGAACGAATTGAATCATTTTTTGGTGAATCATTCGCGAATGAAACAATAAATTTCTAGTGATTCATTCACGAACGACTAGATTAATTGTTCGGGAATTATTCGCGAACGAATTGAATCATTTTTGACGAATCAATTGAACAAATTGATTTATTTCCAAGTGAATCATTCGCGAACGAAATAATCAATTTTTAATGAATCATTCACGAAAGAATTGATTAATTTTTGGTGAATCAATTGAACAAACTGATTGATTTTCAAGTGAATCATTCGCGAACGAAACAATAAATTTTCAGTGAATCATTCACGAACGAATTGAATAGTTTTTGTTTGGTGGATTATTCCTATTCGGGAACGAATTGCATAATTTTTGGTGAATCATTCGCGAACGAATGGATGCGTATATGTAAGCGACTCTTTCGCGAACGAATTTATTCATAAATTAATGAAATAATCAATTCGATGGCGAATGGTTCTTTCAAAAAATTAATGAATTCGTTCATGAATGATTCCCATAAATAAATTGATACTCACACGAACAATTCACTGAGAAATGAATCAATTTATACGTATTTAAAAATGGAATGATTCCCTTATTTTAAAAAAGGGTGGGAGAGGGAATTTTGACCTCAGCTGAAAACTGAAATGAACCAGTTATACCGTGTGATATATCGTTTGTTAGATTTTTAATAGGCGCTGAGTTCTAATATCAACTTCGTTTTATAATTTAGTCCTTCCAGCCCCTCGAATATTACACATGTCCCCTAAGGGGGGGGGGGATTTTGATTAGAGATGAAAATAACAAGTGATGCTGCGTGACATCACGTTTGTTAGGAGTTTAGAGGAGCATGCTATGTCTCTCTCCTCCAGTAAGAAGCAGGGGTCATATTCGAAGAGTTAAGAGGACCATATTATCATGAAATAAAATTGATATTTGAACTCAGCGCTTTAAAAAAAATTTCAGGATGAAAAATGTTCCTATTTTGATGCTCTACGAACTCCTTCGGACCGATTTTTTGAACATTCAATTGAGAAGGAGCAACAACGATCCGCTAAAAATGGATTGAGCTATTTTTCTGAATTTTTCAAAGTTTTCTGGAGTAACTTTTTTCTAAACGCTGTGCCTCTCCTAATTTTGGGGTTTCACGAAAAATAAAGAAACTTTTTTGGTAGGAAACTTAACGTAGAATAATTTGTGTTGCTCATTTCCCCCAAAAAAATCAATTTCAGCGAGTATTACACGCCAAAAACACGTTGGGGGGGGGGGGGGTTCTGATCCGGATTTTTCTTGTGCTTTGCCATTTTTTCAAATTTGAGTGGACTCTTTATCACCAATTTCCATCAAAATTTAATTCCATCCTCTTCATATCCAAAATTATTCCAAACACACCTACAACTTCAACAACTCTTCTCTTGGAAAAAACCCCCTCGCGGTCACTTCCAATACAACATTATTCGACTCACTCGATCGGAAATCGAAATTCTCATTTCACCCTCTCGAAGAAAAATACAAATCGGTATTTTGGCACACACATCATATTATTCATGAAACCCAACCCTCGTTTAAATACAACTTCGACCATACCACCACTCACCTTCGCACGTACCATGCTCTCACACTCCACACAGTCCACACGTACTCGTACACACAGCTACAGCAGCAGCAGCAGCGTCAAAAATCTACGCAATATCAAACCTTCAATAACATCAAAATGACCCAACATCAAAAGAAATCAATAAAAGTTGAAGGGCTGTAAAGTGAAGGAAGGCTGGGAAACACTACAAATATATATACTTCACAATGTAAAAACCCAAGAAAAAGCTCGACAGATTCGAGCCCGGAAAAAAGGACGCCAGCGAGAAGCAAGTCGAGCGGGGTGAGCGCCGATAGAGGAAAATGTCCGAATGTCTACGCTACTAATGAGCGAACTAAGCAAAGACGTATCTCAATCTTGACGTTTTTCTATACATTTTCTAACGACCTATTTCTCATATATACGATGATTTTTTTCCCTGGTTTTCTTCTCCAAGCACCTTTTCCTCTCCCTCTCTTTTTTTCTTTTTCTACAAAGGTCTTTTTTTTTCTTCCTTCGCCTTATAACGGCGTAAAAGAGATAGGAGACAATTACGACTATACGTATGCCCTATGCTATGCCATATTTATGTTTTGTATATACGATTTAAATCGCTTTTCCAATCGTCTTATCGTCCGGAGGAATTCCAGTCAGCCCTACACCTGCACATCTTCCGAAGTAAAATCTTCGCAAACACGCGAAAATATTTCTAATTAATTTCTCACAAACCCGATTTAGGTACTTTTACGAATGCGTTTTTTTTTTCGCGTGATGCTTCCTTAGGTATTCTTTTTAACTAGTATCATTCTCTTCATCTTGGTTTTCTTCTGATGCTGCCATTGCTACCATTACACAACATCAATACATATGTAATGATACCGAACGCAGTTCTCTTGTAAGGTTTATGATACTGTTCAAAATGGTATTTCTTTTTTTTTGGACCCGCTCGATCTATCTGCAGAGAGCGTACACACGCGAATATAAAAATGGTAAACCGGTTCGTAAAAATAGTTAAATTTGTACCATAAAGACAAAAGCAGCAAAGAGGACGACCAATACCACAGTAACAATATGTGGTTGGTTTTTTATTACCTACTATGGGCTAAGACATATAGGTAAAGGTATACACCTTGGTCCATCGAATAAACGAGCCACCATATCGAACCAATGAGTCGAACAGCCGCAAATTTACCATTACCTGGGCACCGAAGAAGAGCAGCAGAAAAAGAGAACATGAAAAAAACCTAATTCTAGTTACCACCCTGCGAGCACACTCTTAACCGTATTAATCGAGCACATGCCATCGTTAATCTTTTTTCTTTTTTTTGTTTTACCTTGGTTGTTTTGTTTTTTACTCGTAGGTACTTCCTTCGTTGCTTCATCTCATAAATAGACTTGCAGAGATCTCGCGTGAAGGAAAAAAACTACGTTTGAACGTCGCGTCGTAGGTAGTGTTGAGATTAAAAAAAAAACTTTTAAACTGATTGTAAAATATACGACAATGAAGCCCGAATTTATACTTTGCCATTGAATTTTTGCGTAAAAACCAAACAAGGACATATTAGGTCAATTCAAAGCAAAATTGATACATTCCACACAGTTATTATTTCTCCATCAATGTAAGGTAATAAAAACGATTTGAAGAAAGTTTTTAAATCAAGGAAAACAACCATACCTACTGATTTTGCGTCATTTTCTGAGGAAAAACAAATTTCAGTATGCTGCAGGTTTGCGAGAGACAGCAAAGAAATTTCTCAATGTGGAATGGCACACACATGATTTTGGACCTCTTCTCTATACCTGAAGTATCCGAGACGAAAAATTCAATACCTAAGCTCAATAAGCAATTGAAAGGCCAAATCATTCATAAACATTTTTTGAATCAAAATGACTTTAAGAACTTACTTAACAAATTCATTATAATTGAAAAGAAACCCATCCGAATTTAAGTTTATCAAGGAATAAAATTAACGTAGCAAATAAAAAATTCAGGGATGATTTTAAAATTATATGTTATTGCATACAACTTTATTGCACTGACATTTTCTCGTATTCTTCTCCCCTCTTCACCCTCACCCTTCCAGGAATAGCAAACCAACATTCATTGTGCCTTTTTTCAGCACTTAGCTTAATCCATCAATCAGCAGCACAAGGCTAGGGACGATTCGAATCACGATTGTCAAATATTTTATCTATTTTTAAATGATTTTAATTATTCTTTGCAGTCATTTTACCAATTTTGAATTTTTACCGTCATTCTTTACGAAATTTGTTCAATTTTTTCTGAAATTTCATCACTTTTTGATAAGTTTTAATCATTTAAACATATGTACTTGTAATTTAACAATATTTTCATCAATCTTGGTGATTTTTATTGATTTCTATCCTTTTTTTGTGTGTGTTTTCACATCATTTTAACAACTTTTAACGTTGTTTTGTGCATTCAGACCGAATTTTATTCAACTTTACTGAAATTTCATCACTTTCAGGCAATTTTTAATCATTCACGTACAATTCAACAAAATTTTAAAAAATTCCTACCTATTGCAATCAATTTGATTCTCTTTTTTTCAGGACTTGGCCAATCAGTGAAGAGTATTTTAATCCATGTCAATCAGAGACTAGTATTTTATATTCAATGCTTCTAAAATGGTATCTGCACGCCAAAATTCGGAAAGGCAATAATCTGTATAACTTGATAATTTCATTGAAGATGGAGGATATATTAAGTAAATGAAATTAATTTTCAATACATATGTACATTACATCAAGGATTTTCGTAAAAGGCATTTCAAAGGGAATTTTTCAGTTTTCTAGAGAATTCCAACATTTTTACGGAATCTTTCATCCAATTTAAAATTTATGTTCAGTATTTGGCCAATTTTTCATTTTTTTCCACAATATAATAAAATAAAACACCGTTTTGCATTTTTATTTGCGGATTCTCAATACCCCCGTTACTTTACAACATGATTGAAATCGTTTAGAAGATGATTTTTTCTGCAAAACAACACCCATATTAGTCCGGCATATGACAATAGGAGTAATTGCACCCCCCCCCCGCCGATCCTCCGGGACAACTTTTTTCTTAAAGGGGACATCCTAAGGAACATTTTAAAACAAACTTACCAAAAAAAAAGTTGGCTTCACTTACAAAATGGCTATGCAAAAATTTATCACCTGTCAAAATTTCAAGTGCTAAAGTGCGTTTTTCGATTTTTGGTGAATTTTTGAAAATCGAATTTAGGCCGAAAATGAGGGGAAAAATCAAAATTTTACCAAATAGACTAAGAAAGCTGAAATTTGGGACACACCCTATTTTCGACATGACAAATCGACTGGAAACGGTTTCAACCTGTTTTGAGCAGTTCTGGAGTCTCCAGCAGATTTTTGAAACTCGAAATTCCCACAAAATTCCATCAAATTGGAGTTGTAAAGCTAAAATTTACTCCAAAAACTAATTTCAATACGCTACGAAGTACTCCAGGTGAATTTCCAGTCGTTTTGGAGCCTCCAGCGACTTTTTGAAAATTCCTGAAACCTCCAGCAGATTTTTGAAACTTTAAATTTTCACAAAATTTCATCAAATGATGGATAGCTGAAATTTACTCTACACTCCAATTTTAACACCCTCTGAAGACGACTTCAGGTAGGTTCAAGTAATTTTAGGGTCTCCAGCGACTTTTTTTTGGAAATTACTGGAGCCTCCAGCAGATTTTTGTAACTCTAAATTTTTACAAAATTTCATCAAATGGAGATGTAAAGCTGAAATTTACTCTACACTCCAATTTTAACACCCTCTGAAGACGACTTCAGGTGATTTCAAGTCCTTTTAGGGCCTCCAGCGACTTTTTTGAAAATTACTGGAGCCTCCACTAGATTTATAAAACTTGAAATTTCCCCAACATTAATTTATCAAATGGAGTTGGCAAGCTGAAATTTACTTCGCAGACTACATGGTGGTTTCAAATGGTTTTGAAGCTTCCAGCTACTTTTAGGAAATTTCAATTTTCCAAAAAACATCATTCAACCTTTCAAAAAGTTGCTGGACGCTCCAAAACGACTTGAAATTCACCAGCAGTCAACTTCGTAGCGCATTGAAATTAGTTTGCAGAATGAATTTCGACTTTCCATCTTAGTTTGATGAAATTTTGAGGAAATTTCAAGTTTGAAAAATCTACTGGAGGCTCCAGTAATTTTCAAAAAAGTCGTTGGAGGCTCTAAAATGACTTGAAATTTACCAGAAGTCGTTTTCAGAGGGTGTTAAAATGGGAGTGTAGAGTAAATTTCAGCTTTCCATCTCCATTTGATGAAATTTTGTGAAAATTCAAAGTTTCAAAAATCTGCTGGAGGTTTCAGGAATTTTCAAAAAGTCGCCGGAGGCTCCAAAACGACTGGAAATTCACCTGCAGTACTTCGTAGCGTATTGAAATTAGTTTTTAGAATAAATTTTAGCTTTACAACTCCAATTTGATGGAATTTTGTGGGAATTTCGAGTTTCAAAAATCTGCTGGAGGCTCCAGAACTGCTCAAAACGGTTTGAAACAGTTTCCAGTCGATTTGTCATGTCGAAAATAGGGTGTGTCCCAAATTTCAGCTTTCTTAGTCTATTTGGTAAAATTTTGATTTTTCCCCTCATTTTAGGCCTAAATAGGATTTTCAAAAATTCACCAAAAAATCGAAAAACGCACTTCAGCACTTGAAATTTTGACAGGTGATAAATTTTTGCATGATCTTTCGATCTACCTTTGTAAAGTTTGAAAAAATTCGTGCAGGTCCTATGTTAAAACGCAAAATCTGCGATTTCGGCTGACCTGTCAATCAAAATGGCCGCCATTTTGTAAGTAAGGCCAACTTTTTTTTTGGCAAGTTTGTTTTAAAATGTTCCTTAGGATGTCCCCTTTAAGAAAAAAGTTGTCCCGGAGGATCGGCGGGGGGGGGGTGCAATTACTCCTATTGTCATATGCCGGACTAATTGTTGTAGAGGACTTTTTTGGCATTTTATAGGGAATATTTTCACGTTTAAGAGCATTTTTGGCGTTTTAAAGTCAGATAACCGAAATTCGAAGTTCAACGTTGGCAAAATTTTCGTAAAATCTTCCATTTTCTCTCCCAATCCGGCGACAACAATCATCGTCCAATTCATTAACCATACCCAAATTCGCAACCAAAAAGTCTAAATTAGACACTCCTCAGATCCCACGAATTGAGACATTCGCCTTCTTGTGTACACGATATCTTCGTTACAAAAACATCGCGCGACTCGCGAGCCGCAGGGTCACCCGAGAGCCGCGTATAAAACACCTAATCCACGATACTAATTGACGAACGGACCGATTAGACGTCGGTAATTCGCATCTTTAGCCGCGTATGCTTTTTCACGTGTCACGCCACGCACATACGTTCATTCAACCCATTCATAGTCGTGTTTAGCCGCCGCAAAAAAACCACTCCAGACTCTACGTCATCGCACAACTTGCAGAATGGGAATGAAGAAAAGAGCGAAAAGAAAGAAAAAAAAACACACTATCCGAACAATCGCTTCAAGAAGACCAAGACCAAGAGCCTTAGGACATACGCGGCAATTTAAAAATTCACAACAAGAATGACCCGAGAGGCCGAGACGCGCTCCGGTAATAAGTTGGCCGCTGCTGTGCGCTGCGTTTTAATTTGGCATTTTTATAAACGCGAATAACTTACATCCACAATCCATCCACATACGCGGTACACGTGATATGTGTAACACCTGCCACACACACAAACGTCTATGTGGTTTGCAGATTCGACTGGACGTAGTGCAGGTTATGTGCTCTTGTCCCCCTACCTGACCCCTATGGTGGCCCGCGGCACCAAAGGCTATCACTTTGAATGACCGACCGAGAGAGAACAAACCTGCCCCCGGTAGCGTTTATGGTACGTACACACACGTAAACATTCAACATAATACGAGTACAATAACCGAATTAATGGATCCCTGCTCTGCGCCTCTTCGTCATTCAACTTTATTATTGGATCTATTTTTATCCGCTAGTCGATAGAAAGAATCCGATCAGCTGAAAATTACAATTCGAATTATGAATCATGAATCATATCTAGTACCTAGTTTTTCAATCAGATCATGGCTGCAGTTGCCTCTTTCAGCCAATCTGGAGCCTTCAGTGAGATTCCACTTCTTTCCATAAATTTTCGAAACTCTACCAACGACGTAAACATTTGATAAAGGTAGCTGAAAATCTCCTCTGATGTGCTTTCCAGATGCGAAATAATTATGCAAAATGAAAAGTGCGAATTTCTATCGCACCAAGAACCAATTTTCATTCATTGTGTTTTCCACTCAATCAAGGATGATCATTCTTTTGAAAAAAAAGAAGATTTTCTCTGACTTTTCCAGATCAATTTTACCTATTTGACGGAGATGAAACTTTAAATTTATTCAAGCCACAATTTTTTAGAGTAAACTTTTCCATAAAGAGAACCGAAAAATGGGGAAGGGAGAATAAATAAAAAATTACATAGGTTGATGGAGGAAATAAAAAAAATCAAAATTGGCAATTTTGACAGAAAACAGGATTTTTATAGCAATATCGACAGAAAACAAAGTATTTTATGGCAGTCCAGGCTGCATTTGTTGAAAAGCAGGACAATTGTACGACTTGCAGGACACATAAGGTAACCTGCCCTAATATGGGAACCTTTTTGTAGAACCTGTATTACTCCGAACCTATTGCATATTTTTTAATTCTGTTTCCACTGAAACATACTCAATACTCCAATCTATAACCCCCTTGTGTTGATTTAAAAAAAAAAAAATTATATGATTTTTTTTCGATCAAAAAAAAATTGCAATTTTGACCAAAAAAAAAGTGGTCCTAATATAGGACACTGTTTTTTTTTAAAAATTCAAAAAAAAGCGAAATACAATTCCGAAAGCTGTATTTTAGTTACAAATAAACAAGAAAAATACGTCATTGCTTAATAATTATGCCTTTTTTTATTAACTTTTTGGCACATTGGGTACACAAATAACGGGGGTTTGGCCGCCAGGGGGCTGTAGACCTCCTAGTATTTAATGTGGCCGCTGTTTTACTTGGTTGTTCAACTGCTGATGATGGTGCGCGATTTTTAAGAAATGACTTTAAAAAAATAAATTTCAACCCTAATATGAGACTAGTTCCCATATTAGGCAAAGCAAAGTGTCCCATATTTGGAAATTGGAGTTTTTTTTTTCATTTCCCATGGATCTATGAATTATGAAATAAAGTCACCAGACAAGCCTGAATTGTAAAATATAACATCTACACTACACATTTATGCAAATAAAGTGAAACTACCTCGCTTAGTTCTAATGTAATACGCGTCCAAAAACACCTCTTTAAATATTTCGCGATGTCAAAAATATGTTATCACCAATAAAATTAAAACAATGCACAGAAAAACTCCGGTTGAAAGGTGCGGCATGGTTATTGACAAATACCTACTAGTACATGCAATCAACGCTGGAGTGTGCTAATAAACAGCTGAGAAATTTGAGTGTCCCATATTAGGGCAGTTTACCCCTATTGCCAAAAAGCAGGACAAAAACGGACTTGCAGGACAATTACACACTCCGTGACTTTCCAACATTCAGCCTTTTAAAATCTTGAAGAAAATCGATCGACTTCTGAGGATGCTCAATTATGAAAACTTGAAAAAAGGTTAGGCCTCTTCTTGGGCCAACTTGAAGTAATTGAGGCTGCAACCCCTGGTGCAGCGCTAGTGTGTTTGCATTGTTTTAGAATTGAAATAGGAGTATAGTTCCAAAAGTTGCTACCTCAATTAAATGCAAATTCAGGTGCCGCGCTAGTGTCGTTTAGTTGAAATAGGGGTATTAGTTCCAAATGTTGCAACCTCAATTACAATCTACGTTACAACTGCCAGTCCCAGGAGTAGAGAAGACAAACGTTAAGAGAGGTTTGGAGCGTCCACGTTGCAGAGGCTGGTAACTCATCTTTGGCAAGCTGGAAGCTGAGGATGAGGCTAAGACCAAAACCTTAACACCTTGGTGATTGCCCATCTTCAAAGCTGCAACCTGAATGGGCTACAACATCAAGCTGTCTCAGGAAGTAGGGGAGAAGAGAAAACAATCAGAAAATATCCTTGAAGCAGCAACAGGAAGAGCAGCGAAGCTTGCAAACCCCAATACTCAAGAGTCATAAATACTGCTAGTGCTAGGCACAAATCATGTACAAAAGCAAGAATTTGGCGCTGTAACTGAACTTTGGGAAAGTCGGTTTGACGGTGCAGAGGGCAGCCCCCTCATCAAGCTATACTTCCTTGGGCTAGAAACCCATAGACGCAGAAAAAACAATTTCTCAAGAAAACAAAATTAAGAAGAAACTGGCTGGAAAATCAGGGAACCCTGTTGGGCAGCAGGCAAAAAAGCCCACACCAGGCTGAAAATCGCTACCTGGGATGTGCGAGGAATAAATGGAAAAGAAGAGGAGCTGGAATACATCTTAATGCAGAGAAACATTGACACAGCTGTTATCACAGAAACCAAGAAAAAGGGCAGTGGCACCGATGAGTGAGGAGAATTCTACCGAGTATATTATGCTGGAGTAGGAAAAGCTGAACGTGCCAGAGCAGGGATTATGATGTATACATGGAACAGATTCAAAGACAACACCCAGACATATAGAATATGGAGTGAAAGACAAATTGAGATAAATCTGAAAGTGAAAGATTACAGAAAGAAATGGCAAAAACACATTGATAGAATGTCTGATGGATGGTCCCCTCAAAAAGTCAAAGAATACACTCCAACTGGCAGGAGGAGCAGAGGAAGACCAAAGAAAAAACTTGATGATACATCGGCAAGCAATTCTTCTACAGTTTCCCAGACAGGCTGAACAGCTCACTGGGTCAAAGTTCAATGATGATGATGATGATGATGATAAAAAAGGTTACACCAATCAGCGTCACAAAAATTTCAGAAGGACCCCCTCCCCCCTCTTTCTTGACAATTTTAACAGACACTGAGACCTTTTTCAGCAATATTAGCAAAACAAAAAGTAATTTTGAAAAAGCAGCAAAAATCACTACTTTTTGACAAAAAATAATATTTTTTCTAGTTTCAGAAAAAATTGGGACTTTTCCACAATTTTTACAAAAATGGTACTTTCTTACAATTTTGACAAAAAAAACAAAACTTTTTTTTTGGAAATTTCAGAAAAACCAGAACTTTTTTGGCAATTGGGCATAATTCTGTTTTCCTTTCAAATTTTAAAAGTGGGGAAATCAATCACAACCTCCTTCGCCGATTCCATTACCTCAACATCGACCCATCCTCAATTGAGAGACCAATTAGATTCGTACAGTACACGCGTCCATCGTCGTGGCCGACCAACTAATCCGGTCCAGTGAGCTGATCTACGCGCCATCGCCATTTCAAATTGATAAAATTATCTTAAATATAAATTATAGCCTTGTAATCGATCGGCCGTCGTTTTAATACGTGTAGACGCTGGTATTAAAATGATGTATACGATCGACGTGTTCTCTCGCCTGTACTGCATCCGAATCGAACATTGCTGTCTACTTCCAGATAGGTAGATGCAGACTTGAGGATACGCGAGCCAGCGAAGGTGGCCGCATCGCGATCGGCGTGTGTGGTGAAAGATCCGGTCCGCGTAATACACCGAAAGCAGATTACCGAGCTGTAATTCCTAATTCGGCTGTCCGACAGTTCTATCAAGACATGTCAACGTATAATTATCGCGATTGAGTTTGCGGATTAGGACCGTTGGGCGCGAGTCAGCCTCGCGTCCATATTTTTACATGTTTATGTAGATGTACTAGTACCCAATTTCATAGCGACTACTTCTGCTATTGCTGAGGATGATGGCCCGCTACGCTTTGGCCAAAATATTACAATTTTTAAGAAGATAAGAAATTGACCCGATATCGATTTCGTTCTCTCGTTGATCTTACACAGGAAAGAAGGAACCCAAATGAACATCGCTACTTGAGAATATTCTTTTCGATAAACGCCGATTTATTGGCGGCGGTCTTTTTCCACTTACGCTGTACGCTCTTCGCTCCGGTGTTTTTATTAATACGTAGGAAGCATCGTCGATTTATCAAGTTCAATTTTAATTATTGACAATTCCGCTGTGGCTCTCCATTGCTCGCGTGACCAACGAATAGCCGCCGGCTATCTGTCTTTACTTCTTTAGCACGAAACACGCTTATATAGCTGTGAAGTGTCACGCAACTTCTTATCGTATATTTTTTCACATATACATACGAAGGCTTCCAAATACGTAATAAGTCGTCCTCATATGTATATACACCTATCGAGTATCGAGAATTGACCAGCTACGGGGCTAAGGGCAGGGCAAAGTAAGCTGGGTTGTTTCAACACGAATATCTTTAGAATGCTATAGAACCTTTGCAAATATAGGTGCCTAAGAGAGAACATACGCGTACGAGACAGCAGAAAGGAAAAAAAACAACAAAAAACAATGATCTAACGGTACCTACGATGATTATGATCGTAGGTAGCGCACCTGGCGCTAAAATTTGACAGAAAAATACCGCAATAATTATAACCGAAGGCAATTACCGAGAAATTTATTTCATCGGCTGCGATAAGAGGAACTGCGTGGAGGGGAGCGGTGCAGGAAAGCCCACTCGAAGAGTATTTTTTTTTAAAACAATAGATAAATTTCATCTAACGGTGAAGGCAAATTTTTTTTTGGATCATGGATATTTTTAATGCATGCATTATTTTATTCCAGCTAAAATTTTCCAAAAATACATACTTTCTTGCCTTTGTACCAATATCAAGGCTCGAACTCAATTTTTTCCCCAAAAAAAAATGACTCCCAAAAAAAGCTCGAAAAAGTAAGTAACCAAAAAAAGTAACAAAACATGAAAAAAAAAATTAATTTAGAGAAAACGACCTAAAAAACAGTAATTCTTCAACGTTTTGGTGACAGCGAAACTTTTTGCAATTTCTGGCAAGGAAGCGAGAATTTTTACAAATTTTGTCAAAAAAGCTCATTTTTAGCAAAATCAAGACTTTGATAACATTAGCAAAAGGCAGGAGGCATGACCTCACGAGAATAAAAAATGATATCTACCTACTTTTTTTTTTAGCAATTTCTGGCAAAAAAAAACAAGAAATTTAAGCGATTATTGATAAAAGTAAAAAATTTTGTAAAAGAGCAAGAGTGCATATTTTTTCAAAATTTCTGTCATAAATGACAAAACTTGCACAATTTTTGGAAAAACGTGAGATCTTTTGGAACTTTCTCCAAAACATTAGTCGTCTGGCTAAAGAGTAAAAATTTTCAAAAATTTTCGACAAAATGCAAGATTTTAACAATTTTAGCTAAAAAAAAACGTTCTTTTGCAATTTTCAGCAAAAAAGCTGGAATTTAGGAGAATTTTATTGTTTCAAAAAAAGAGACTTTGGAATTTTTGGGAAAAAAAGGGAAATTTTTTAGCAATTTTGTCAGAATTTTAGTTCTTTTGACAATTTTTAAAAAAAGCACGACTTTTTATGGCAATTATTGGTAATAAAGATACATACCTATTCCTAACAATTTCGGTCAAAAAGTTGATAATTGTGGACAATTTTGCATAAAAAGTGGAAAATTTTGTAATTTTCTACAAAAGGCGACTATCATTAGAGATTTTTTCTAAAAAGCTACAATTTTGTAAATTTTTGGGAAAGCAAGACTTGGATCGTTTTAGCAAAAAGCAAAACCTTTAGATAAGTAATTAGACGCCAAAAAAATAATATCTAGATATACCTAATTTTCGCAGTTCCTGTCAAGAAAAAAACAAGACTTGAACAATTTTTGAAGATTTTTTATCTAGGTATGTATCTACTTGAAAAAATATACTTTTTAGTTAATTTTGGTCAAAAAAGCGAAAATTCTAAAAAAAAATGATAAAAAGAAAGTAAGAGTTTTTGGAATTTTTTTCAAAAAACGACAATCCTTGGCCATTTTTTTTAAATCGACAATTTACATACAAGCGAAACTTTTTAGCAAATTGGCAGAGGGCAAAAATTTTTGCTATTTCTGGCAGAAATTGAGACATCAACAACTTCAGCAAAAATCAGTGGTTAAAAAATTGTTTCCTGAAGTTGACAAGATATTTACACTCTACTATTTACATATAAAATGGCAAATTTTTGCACATGCCAATTTTTTTTTGAAATCAATGTTTAATAATTCTCCTTCACATCAACTTCATGAGCAGAAAACTGACAATGGGGATTTTTTTGATGCTCCACAAAACTCTAAAAAATAGATAGCTCCCTTGTGAGTAGGGTCAAAGTCAAAAGTGTTTCAAAACATGAAATGTTCAGATAAGGACAGGGTGTCCACTCATTTCTGGAAATGATTTTCCCTGACTTTTCCAGGTTTTCCAGATCAATTTTTACATTTTTCCAGACCATTTCCCCCCATTTTCTATGCATACCCCACACTTTAATAGAAGAGAAATTGGGTGGGGGGGGGTGTAATTTTATTTCATAAGCTTCTCTTCGAACTGGATACTTCTTCGGATATAAAAAACAGCTCAACTTCGATACTTAACTTTTTTAATTAAAAATAAATAAGTAAATAAATAAAACATGCATCCATTCTGGCCGATTGATACAATATTCATATGACTTATGAAAATTTTTCTTTTGTTTTTTTGATTTTTGGAGGCCTGAAAATGTGAAATTTGTTTATTTCAAAATGAGAAACAAATTGGCCCATTTGAAAATTTTCATTTCGAAATGCCTAAAAACGAGGTTTTTTTTAACGCAGAGTTTATTTTTTGGTTTCTTAAATTTTAATATTGGAATGATGTTTTTTTTGAAAGAAGTTACTTTTGAAAAAGAAAAGAGAACAGGCTCGAGCGAAAACTTCTGAAAATTTGCATTTCGAGAGGCATGAAAACGAGGTTTTTTCATGTGAGGACAAGTAGTTTTTTTTGGCTTTTAAATTTTTAGAATTTGAATGATGTTTTTTTTCGAAGGAAGTTGATTTTGACAAAAAAAAAAAAACAGAACAGGCCCAAGCGAGGGCGAAAGCTCTTGTAAATTTGTACTTCGAGATGATTAAAAACAATGTTTTTTTTTGTGAGTTCATTTTTTGGTTTTAAAACTTGATTTTTATTATCTAGAAATGGTCATCATGACCTGGAAAAAGAAAAGAAAACAAGCCTGAGCGAAGCGTGGGCAAAAGCTTTTGAAAATTTGTCTTTCGAGCAGTAAAAAATAATGTTTCTCTCTCATCACAGGTCCTTTTCCAAAATTTGCAATTGATCGTTTCTTCAAAATTCCAGGGATTTTGCGTGAAAATTACGAAATTCCCTGACTTTTCCAGACCGACCAAATTCCCTGACTTTTCCAGGTTTTCCAGTCTTGTGGACACCCTGTCCTAAGGAGCAATGATTTCTAAAAATTGAAATTTCTCAAAAAATGCGGCGATTACACACGAAAAACGTTAATTTTTAGATAGCTTTTGAAATATACCTACACACGTGAATATCTGACACATCGTACAAATACAAAAGCTGTAAGCACATCCTACCTGCACCTATACTCGCACGTAACTTGACGAATACCCCCCTTACACCTCCATTCTGCGGGTTTTAATTGTACGTATTTAAAAATTCTCGTTGTCAACCCTTTCGCATGCGGTACAAAACCTACTACGTAGTACGTATAAGTACATCACGAGATGCGTCAGTCAGTTTTAATCGAATAACTCGCCCTGCAGTCCTCGACCTCCTGCTACTCTATATCCTTTCTGTACTCGGTGTTTAATTGGGCCACGGGGGAGCGAAAAAAAATTCTATACGACTTATCAATTATAAACGGTATCGCATTTGTATGGTAAAACGGTTGATTTTATCGATTTTATGAATTATTAGTATTACTCGATGGTACAGTACCATACACAATATACTACATATATCGTACTACAGATACGAGTGCACTACACTACACTACGCTATATCGTTCGTATATTCGTACCGTACGGATATGTAGCACCACGTTTAACCCTGCACCTCGCTCTCGCACCGACAACACCGCAGCCTGTCACCTCTCCGCGTATACACGCGCTTCGCAAAATTAGCGTCAATTTACTGAAAGCGCCGCCGGTAGTAATCCCCCCGATGGCCCCCTCGACACGTCTGGGAGCTTTGCTGCGCTTTCTCCCTTCTTCTGCGTAACGTACTCGTAAACGCGTACATGAATCATATATGTACATGTGCCTCTATCGCGAGATGCGCTACGAGTACAGACCGTGCGCCAATACTCGTATACCATATCTACATACATATACGTTATACGTACGTACATTACAGTGTACGTTACGTATACGCGACGTGTAATTTAATAATAAAACTAGTGTTCCTCCTCACTCGATGTATGTCCCTGCCACCCACCCATCTTTAGCTTTACGTACAGAGTCGCGCGTATAAAGACCGAAAAAAAAATTTCATCCACGATGCTTCATTTACATTCGCGCCTATTTCACCAGCAAACAAATACCAACGTCGGTGCCAAAACGTGCGTTTTTTTCTTCTTCAACATACGTATACGAGCGACAACGACAAGGATGACATACGAGAATGATGTAGAGAGAAGAAAAAAATTATCTATAACTCTGTGTCTCTTTCTCTCGCTTCAACATTACATACACACGTATTATTTAATTAACGTAATATCTCCCCCGAACAGACTCCACTTGACTTACAGACTCCTTATTTCACGAAAAAGAATCTCTTTTCTCTTTAGTCTGCGGTTATTATCATCTACAGACTCGCAGCACACTTCGTCATTTTTTTCACTTACTCTCTTTGTCCCCTGTTCTCCTCCTCGTAACCCTTTCAAAAGGATTCATCATACGCTGCTGTAGACACAAGAGACACAAGCAATACGTATGCGTCTACGTATGTATGGTACTCGCTTATTAATAACTGAACACCTCCTCTTCGCCTTTCGATCGTTCCTCGAGCCCTGGGCTCGTCTCCGCATATAGAGGATGATGATGATGAAAATTACACATGTATTATTTTCGATTTGAAGTACGCGGCGCGTCGCCTCATTCACCATGTCCCGCGAACTGTTACGAATAATTGGCCAAGACGGTATTTTTCTTCTCTATCCCATCGCAGAAGCTTAATTAGAATAGTAGGAGCACATTATTTGGCAAAATACGAATAATAAAATCAACGTTTCATGTCCCATGAGTCATCGTCCGCCACAATAATACGATACAACGAAAGTTTTTTTTTTTGTCAATGATTCCTTTACTTTCATTTCAAGGGTATTAAAGTTTGATTCAACAAAATTTGCCATAGATTGGGTTCGTTTCAGTTTCTGAAATTCTTCACCCACTTTTACCACTCCGTTAAGCCCATCTGCAAGTCGAACTGATATGACAATTGGCAGTGAAAGTTTGAGGATTCGTGAATCTGCACAATTTTAGGCCGCATTGCAAACTAAAAAGGCAGATATTTGATATTCATTTGAATTAGCTGAAAACTTCCCTGAATTACTTGGCTAAACTCACTCCTTGCAGTCAACACTGTATTACTGGAACAACAAAACTACCAAATACAATTGGATCAGTAAATTTTATAAATAACTTCACATGTCAAAAATGTGTTGCCTTTTAAGGCGATGGGCGCGGGCGTTCCCTGCCACATCAAGCAAGACAATAGCCTCTGTATTAGGGTGGTTGTGCACTTGTGCAGCCGTCTGGAGTATGCCTCAGTTTTCCTCTCAATGATTCTGACCACAGGGTCCAGGCGTAGGTCTCTACAGACATCCTTGTTGGTAATGTACCATGGGGCACTTGTAATTTTTGTCATAATTCTATTTTGGAACCGTTCAATGGCCAGTCTGTTGGACTTCTTTGTAGTACCCCAGATTTCACACTCTTAAGACCACATAGATAGGAACATAGAAGTGTAGATGATTTTCTTATTAGCCAGGCTCACTGGGGAGTGCCTGCCAATGAGTCACTGGAAGTTCTTTAAAAGTAGGTTTAGTTGAGTTCTCTTTTTTCAGACATGTTCCTGCCAGTTTAGCTTGCAGTCAAGATAAAGTCCAAGGTACCTCGCACTACAGGCAAGAAGAATAGAGTTTCCTTCAATAGATGTGGGGCAGTAGCTATGCTTTCGCAGAGCAAAATCCACTCTGACAGACTTGACTTCATTCATCTTGATTTTCCAGTTACAAGCCCACTCAGCAATGCCATCCACCTTGGCCTGAAGTTTTGCAACAGCCAAGTTGTAAAGTAAACCATACAGGAGTCATCATCAAATAGATACTTTCCGGGGAAGTCTCTGGTGAATAGTAGGAATAGAATAGGCCCCAGGATGCTTCCCCGACAGGAACGCTAGCTGTTATAAGGTGAATGGTGATGCCTTCTGACCAATTTGAACACTGAAGGTGGGATTGCTCAAGTCCTACATAGGCATGAAGGAAAGATTTCCTGGAGCTTGTGAATGAGCCCCTCGTACCACACTCTAGCAAAAGAACTCCTTACATTGAGGAATACAGCTGGAGCAAACTCTTTGTTCTACAGTGCCTATGTCACAATATGAACAACACAATGGATTTGTTCAATAGTTGAGTGTTTTGGATGGAATCCAAATTAAACATCTAGTATCAGGAGATTTTCTTCAATGATCAGAGTCATTCTGTGCAGGATTACTTTTTCAAGTAACTTTGACATTATGAGGAGCAGCAAAATAGGTCTGTATGAGCCAGGGGTCCTCAGGGGGTTTCCCTGGTATCAAAATGACAATCATCTTGGATTTTTTCCATGCCAAGGGAACATAGTGAAGATGTATTACAGCATTAAATAGGCCAGCAAGGTAGATAATGCCTCGATGCGGAAACTCTTTCATCATTCTAGGTATAACATTATCTAGACCAGTGGATTTGCACAGTTTAATTTTATCAATTAGCTTGGCTACTTCTGAAGGCAAGGTTGGCTTTATGGTGTCTGCATCAGATGAGTTCAGGGTAGGTTGTACCACAGTTTCAATGTTGTTATCCTTGAAGGAGCTCTCAAAGTGATTGTGCATTGCAAGCTGAATGAATTGCCTGCAACCTGCAAATCAATTGGATGTGTGACTGATTGAAGCAAAGTTGCGTCAATGAGTTGCAAGCTAAGATTAAAAGCTGCTTGCAAATTGAAATACTGAATCTCTAGTTCCAGAAAATGTTGATAATCCTGAAGAAATACAATTCGGACTGGGCATTCAGAGAGCACTAGTGAGCTGCTGCTGTCGTCATTGTGGTCGCACTCCTTTATAGGAGATAGTGTATACGTATATCTATATTAGCCTGTTTCTAGCATATCATGATAGCTAATCTGCTCTCAGTACAGGTTCTTGATTATTTGCAGGTCTTTGTCATCAATATTCTATTTTTTCAGGATCTCTAACATCCTCTCATGGTTGACACGTTCAAATGCTTTCTCATAATCAAAGAAGCAAGCAATGATTTCCCTATTTGCATACAGTGCTCTTTGAATGATCACTTTCAGCAGGACAATTGCATCTCTGGTCTCTTTTTTTGGCTACAAAGCCATAATTGTGTTTTGCTTAGATTTCCATCCATCTTCTTTTCAATTCTGGCATTTACAATGGTGAATAGTAGCTTCAGTGCGTGGCTCATTAATGCGATGGTTCTATATTCAGAGCATTTTTGTGAGTTATACTTTTTTGGTATTGGTACAAAATTTACATACTGCTTTGAAGTCTTTGGGCAGCATATTTTTGTTGTATATTTCATTAATTACCCTATCTTCAACAGCTCCTTTTCATACTCCAGTGTTAGATGTTTAATCAAGTCTACTGGTACAAGATCTTCCCCTACTGGTTTGTGGTTTCTGGCTCTCTTCACTGCGTTCCTCAGCTCCCACATTTCAATTCATGCTGTCTCTTCTGTGGATGAAACTTCCATTTGAGCCAGGTGTGTGTCATCTCCATACAATTCTTGTATGTAGTTGATCCAGACCTCTGTTTTGAACAATTTCTTGCAAAAGTTGATGATTTTGAATTTTTTTTTGATAATTTGAGGTTTTTGAACTTGGAAAAAATACACTTTTTAATACTCATCACCTCGAATTCTCGATTCACCGACCTTAATAGATTTGGTATATCGAACTTACAGTAATATTACATTTTCAGCCGTCGAAGTTGATTACAACGCCTTGTAGGAGCGATTAAAATTTGCTGGAGAAAAGTCAACTTTTGCTGGATGCTTCAGATCGGTCCAAAAATTGTCGCAATCGATTTGAGGGATTGATTTTATTAAATGAGTAAAATTTTGAGCTATTTGTTGCAACAATCGCTGATTTTGAAAATTTTTCGAGAATTTGAGTTTTTTATTGTGTAAAGAAGTACATATTTTCAACTAGTCACTTCGAATTTTCGATTCACTGACCCTTAATCGAGTTTGAATTCCGAACTTGTGGTGGGGTTGAATTTCCAGCTGCCGAAGTTCATTACAATGCTTCCTGGAGCGATTTGAAATTGTCGGAGAAAAGTTTACTTTGCTAGATGCTCCAGATCGATTCAAAAAATGTGTCAATATTATGTATTTTGAGGGGGGGGGGGGAGGGGGTCGATTTTAAGAGAAGCAAAGTTTCGAACAATTTGTTGCAAAAATAGATAATTTTCAAGTCATCACTCACAGACCTTAATTGATTTGGAATACCAAACTTAGGATTTGCATAAATTTTTAGCCGGCAATGTTCATTACAACGCCTTCTGGGATCGATTGATAATGGCATTCGATTCGGGAGGTCGATTTGGGTGCGCAGAGCTAGTTCCAGAGTTTCATCTCTATGTTTGTCCTTTTTGTGGAACATTAATTTACCAGCAGACTACTTTGGTCATTTTCAAAAATTCCTCAAAACTTGAAAAATCAATTTCGGTAGCCGAAAATTGGGTTCTGAGTAGTGGTGGAGAGGTGACATGCTCTCTTTCCGTGAGTCAAATTTCAGCTCGATCTGATTTCGGCTCGTAAAAGTTTCTTTTCTCGTCCTAAGAGTTCAAGAATATTGGCGATTTTCAAGCTGTCACTGTGCTTTGAAGATACAGCTGAGGATCGGTAGACTGGTAGCCTAATTTTCGTGTATCTTTCTTCAACTTTTGAGACCATTTCCAACTTTCAGCTCATTCGGTGCGTTTTGTTCCGATGTGCTTTCTGACTGTTCTTCACCAAAAAAAGACTATCGCATCGACAACCAGCTCCTCCTCCTCCTGCCTCACTAATTTCAGTCAGTTCTCTCTCTACTTACAACGCACACACTATACGAATATCCAAGCAACCCGAAAATGCTGCGACACGTTTTACACAAATCACAATATCGAGCGGTGTATTCAGGTACACTCGACTTGCTCGTTGGAAATTTAATTGAAACACGGATCAAGGGAGAACTGTGCTCTTTACGCCAAATGGAACAAAATTAGACTCAATTATAATAATTTCAAAATTCACCCTATAGCCATATTTCATCCTGCTCCTGCTGCTGTTTAGCGACGAAATTCCCCCAAAATCCAACTGCTGCAATCAATGAGTGAGAGATCCCTAACAACACCGTAACCATACACCCACATGCTACCTCGAGTACATGCGAGTACTGCGTGTACCGTGTACGCTGTACACATCGTACGTAGATGTACGTACGCGCAGTTTACAAACAGTCGAAATGTACGGCGGTGGCGTGGCGTGTTTTAGGTTAAATCTATTTTTGAATATGATTGCAAACCGCGTTACGTCGCCGAATTTCGCATCTCCTCGTCCTCACGGTCCTCTTGCCTCCACGACGACGACGGCGACGCGACGCATCGTATCCGCGTACCGCGCGTACTTATGGGATTGTCGACGATGGCACGTGCTCGTGTACATTAAAAGATCTACCGTATAGTACGGTATCGTATCGTATCGTAATATATGCACACCGAGTAAAAACAGAGGAGTATGCGTGTATGACCACATGTGCGTGTGTAACGAGAAAGACAAAGATAGAGAAACTAAAAGAGGAGTAAGACAACGGGCGTAATACCCACAGATAACTTTAAATTCCGGAAACGCTGCGGTCGTTCCCTTTTAAGCGTATTTTTACCCCTTGCCTTACCGCAGTTAGTACGTTGTTACGTTTGAATAATGGATTTATGTTTTTTTTTTGCTTTTGCTTTTGCTACTGCCGTTGTTGTTGTTGTTGTTGTTCTTTTTCGCCTTTTCTATTGGTATACGTACTTTGGCAAGAACAGTACCACCTACATAGATAGGTAGGTATAATTTCCAACATGAAATCTAAATTCTCGCGTAATATGAATTTTTTTTCAACTTCGACTCGGGTGTTTATTCAACAAAGGTCAGAATTGGCCAAAAATACGCGACGAAATGCGAACCGACGTTCTTTGGTATAGTATAGCCTAATAATAAAGACACGACATGAGAATGATTCCGAGGTTCAAATTTTATTGCGGTAACAATAATCAGCCCATACGCGTATGTAGGTACTTCTCTTCGGACCATGTTTACATTTAGAAGCGTAGGAAGCGTTAAAACGACGACGAGTAACGCAATTTCTAAATAATAAATTACCGTACCGGGCCATTCGACGAATATTTTTTCTTCTCGCTGGCTCTTCTACGAGTATATAAAGGGGACTGGTGCTGGTCCGTGCGCATAGGTACCACAACATAACGTAATACTACATATAATGTACGACTTGTATTTGTATTTGTGGTACATGTACACATGACATGTAATGTTAATGCACTGCTATATTAAAAACGAGTACGAGTCGTCCTCAACCGACGACCAGACTATACGAGTATAAGAGTCATGAAGAGATGGTGGGTGTCTTTAGTTTAGGTACCAGTATACGTATACAAGTACGTCTACGTATGTATTTACGAATACGATTGCACGTGTGTATTATCGAACAACGTCTTATTATTAGTCGACAACGAATAGGTACACGAGACGATGCTAGACTGTGAGCTAACTAAGAGCGTAAGAGCTATTAAAATGGTGGCGCTTAAGATTTACGATGTGCTGAGCAATGAAGTATAGGTACGTACTACGTATGTACTACGATGAGCCGTGATACAGAATCGTCTAAATCGTAGATGAGACGATGGTCAAAGATGAGAGTTCTTCTACGTCCAATTCCCATGTTCTTTCCCCGATCGAAATGTTCAATTTCATTAGACCTAATTTGCAACTGATTATTAGGTCCGTATGCCTTTTCATCGTGCTGGAACAGCTTAGGTTTACAACAAGTACAAAAAATGCATTCTAATACAAAATACCTGAAACTGAAATTCGGAGTCAGGAAAGATGCACAATGCTCTTGGGATCACCAAAGTGATCACTTATGCTTACAAATGTCAATTTAATATTAACATGCTAGGTAAGTGTCTCTTCATTGGTAGAAATATTTACAATTCAAGGGTTCAGCCGTTCAGCAAGGGTCTAGTATACTCGTACGAACGTAATGTCGTTTTTCCTTCACAGATTTGTAAAAGGGGAGCAAATGAAAAGAAACAAGAAATTTACAGATTTCAAGGGCAGGGATATCGTCGTCGTCTTTACAAAAATACAGCTTTTGTAGACAGAGTGACTACTGAACCCAAAAGAGCAAATTTCTTGCTTTTTTGTTGCATTTTTCGGGCTGTTTTTTTGCTTTCAAATATGAAATTTCGTACCCCTTCTCATATTTACGCAATAGATGACCTTTGCTGGCCCCTCCAAAAAAAAAAATTTTCTCGAAAATGGATGGATCGAAGTAATGTTATTTGAGGAGGTAGGGGGATGTATCGTGTCATTTTGCCGACAAAAATTAAAATTAATTAAATGAAAACATGCTGAACATCAGTGACGTTTTCAGGATGAAAGCAAGTTTATACAGTCCGACCTCGCTAAGTGGCACTTATGTAAGTGGAAAACCTCTATAAGTGGAACAAAATTCGTTTCCCTAGCACTTCCCTATCTAAACCTATGTTAAAGAAACCTTCATAAATAGAAATGGAACCTATATAAGTGGAATTTTGTTTTGAGTAGCCGAACCTCTAAAACTGGAATGTTACTTTCGTTTTACCTCTATTAGTGGAATTATTTTCCTTCTTACCTCAGTGAAATTTTGATTGGAGTAGCAGAACCTCTGTAACTGAATGTTACTTTCGTTTTACCTCTATTAGTGAAATTCCTTTCCTTCTTATCTCCAAAGGTGCTGTTATGATAAATGCTTCAGTTGAAGAGGTAAGAAGGAAAGGAATTTCACTAATAGAGGTAAAACGAAAGTAACATTTCAGTTACAGAGGTTCTGCTACTCAAAACAAATAAAACCTCTATTACTGGAATTCCAATTTGTTCAACCTGTATAACTGAAACCTACTTTAGTGGAAAACCTATATAAGTGGAAAAAAATCTGTTTCCCTTGGGCTTCCACTTAGCGAGGTCGGACTGTATATGTATTTATTTGTGATGGTGGGGGGGGGGAGAGGAGTAAACCCAGATCTTTAGAAATGAAAAATCGACATTTTAGGCCATTTTTCGAAAACCCTTAATAATGAATGATTATTCTATTAAAACGAAAATGAAGTTGGTGCTCGAGCGAAAATTTTTTGAACAAATATTGGTCCAAAAAACGACCATTTTGTACCTTTTATTTTACATTTTCGCCGGAGCACAATAGTATCAAAAATTTTGTAAAGCTCGTGGTTCTGTTCAGAAAAAATGAAAAATTCGCACTTTTGAAACCAATTTCAAGGATTCAATTTTTCTAAACTCAACATTTTTCAAAATTGGTGAGATAACTTCAATTTTTTTTTGTAGAGATTTTCGATGTAAACAGGGATTGTACTCAAATTTTTCTCAAAAAAAAGTACCTTTGATAACCAAAAAAAAAAATCACCAAAATTGAAATAAAAACCATTTAAAAAAAGGAGGGGGGGAGTCGTCCACCAAAAATAGAGCGGAACTAAATATGTATAATCTTATCCGAAATCATTTTAAAAAATCAAACACAAAAATACCAATTGAAAAATTGCAGAAATTTTGACACGAGCGAGCAATTGATGATAAAAATTATTCGAGTGTTGAGAAAGAATGAACAATAATTATTGTAAGAAATTCAACAATAAGTATTGTTCATTCTTTCTCAACACTCGAATAATTCTGTAAATAAGAAGAATCATTCTAGAACAAAAAACTTAATAAAATCGAAGGTAAGGAACGGAGGAGAGGAGCTGGTAATCCAAATTTGGAAAAATAGTGATTTGTGAAAATCATTTTGAAAATTCGAATACGAAAAAATGTATCGTGTTTCAGAAAGGAAAAAATCCTCAATTTCGCGAAAAATACATCAAAAAACCTGGCAAAAATTGACAAAAGTTGAAAAAAAATTACGAGGATCTCCGAAAAAAGTAGAAAAATATACGAAAAAAAAACATCAAGTCTTGAAATCCAAAAAAAAAATTCAAACAAAACTGTAAAACAGAGAATTCTACAAAAATTTAAGCAGAAAAAAATTTCTAAAATTTGGCGCAAAATTAGGAGGAAATTTCATAAAAATCAAGAAAATTCAAGAAAAAAGGTTTCACCGCAATTAGAACAAAAATTTATCCTGAAAAACAATTCGATAAAACACAAAATGAAATTATAGAAGGGATGAAAATGGAAAACTCTCCGAAATTCAGTTCAGGAAAAATCATTGAAAATTCAGAACAGAGAACTCGCGAGAATTAAGTAAAACTAAAAGTACAAATTCAGAAAAAAATCAAAAACATTTTGAGAAAAATCATCGAAAAATTTCAAGCAAAACTCAAGACGATTCAAAAGCAAAAAATAATTTGAACTTGAAAAAAAAAAGTTGTTCAAAGAGAGAGGAAATCCCGAGGACCTTCCTCATAACTGGGAGGGAAAGAGAAAGGAGAGAGGGATCAACGAATGAAAGAGATTTTGAAAAAGAAATCCACCGCAAAAATAATGAAAATGAAAAAAACAAACTCATAAAATCTTGAAGAAGCTCCCCTCCCTCCCTAAAAAATTATCAAAATTCAAAGCAAATCATAACTTCTGCAAGAAGAAAAATCATAATTCCACAAAAATGTAAACAAAAAAATCACTATACTAGTTTTTTTATAGCACGAGACCAGAAAAAAAAATTGCTAAAATGAAAGAAAATCAGTCAAAATTAAGGCAAAAAAAATCATTGCATGCACTCGTAATTTAGAGAAAAACTAAAATTGCGAAAACTTGAAGTTGAAAAGTTTAATTTCAATCCAAAATTCTAAATCCACTGATTATGCTGAATTACCACAGTTTACTGTGGATGAAATGACCGAAGTGTTGATAGTGATATCAAAACTGAAGAAGCTTCGCCAAAATTTGAATTGAAATATCAAAAAAAAAGTTCATACAATCCCTGATGTGAATTCTTTGGAAATTTTCTTGTTTTTCGAAGGAATTTCTATACTATTTTCTCACTTTCTTGCCACCCATGTCAATTTCTCGCCGTTTTCGTGCTTTCTTGCTACTTTCTTGCCAGTATACAACTGTGGTTGAAACTAGAGGTGGCCATTTCAGTAATTCTATTGCAAGTATTAGCATAACTACAGCGATCAAAATATGTAGTGCATTTCTTTTTTCACCAATTACAATTGTTATCTTCTCTTTCCTTTCAATCAATTCACACTTCACAGATTTCTAAGATTATTGCAACATCTACAACTACATGTTCAAAAATTCTTCCGCCAATACTCTCGTTCTTAATTCAAGCACACCCTTCCTTCCACCCTACAAAATCAGCTAATATAACTTCAACATACCAAATAGTCCATATTTCTACACAATAGAAACGTAAAACCGCAACATCAAGAAGTCACCTGCATTAAAAATATATATAAAAACGTTGATTAACAGGTAGGTATACTTATAAGACGTATCCAGGTAGGGTACGACCGACAGTACACCTTAACGCATACCTATTACCAACCAACCAGGTAAGATAACCCGAAGTCGATTCCAGCTTGGTAGATTTACGACAAGTATTTTTAGAAGCATATCTCATTAAAAGTGTCGTATTACTTATCTCCCCAGCTCCTCCCTTCTCCATCTCGTACTCGTACCCAAAGAGAAAAAAAAATAAACTGCCAAGGAGCCAGCAATCGACAGGGAGAGGGATCCGGACGAAGAGGGAAAACAAAAACGAGGGTAAAAATATAATTCAATTTGTTTCAACCCTCTTCACGCGTGTGGTATTCGATTCTCTCTAAACGCTGCAGGTGTACTTCATCTCGTTTGTTTTTAAAAATATATAATATACACGCAATAAGAGGATTTTTTTTCTTAAAAACTCCGCCAATGAATCGCAATAAATAAGCTTTGTATAGCGAAATTAAAATTATACAGTCGGAGACAAACAGACACCGATCGTAAGAGGAAAAAAAACCTCAATTCGCACGACTTAATCATTTTCTCGAGTTGACGACAAAAAGCGTGAAGAAAACCAACACCGAATCGTATTTCGTTTTTTTATATTTTTTTTACAAATAAGTACGTCGATAGTTGCCTCGTTGTCGCTGATCTTATTTTTTCACGGTGATAGCGTATTTTTAAAATTCGCAATTAAATTTACGTAGGTACCACGTCGTCGTCGTCGTATACGAATCCTCGAGTCACCCCCAATTTTCAATTTCATCCCTTTCATTTTTCAACCTACACACTGTTTTTCTTCTTCACCTTTTTTTTTCGTACAAAAGTTCAAATCGCACAAACCAATGCATATTTAATAAAACGCCAAACATCAGCCTTATTTTCCCTTTTACTATATTTGACATATGCTATGCATAAGCAAAAGTACGCGATCCTAAAAAAAAAAGGTAGGTAAGAGCATTGTGGTAAGACAAGGGGACCAGCAAGAAGACGAAGGGAGGTGTAAAGCTCTTACGCACATACCTACAAGACTCCACAACGCTATGCTTATGTGGATGTGGATGGGAAAAAAACCTCTCAGCTCGACGCTCGACCATAGGGTAGAATTTTTCATTTGTTTCTAGACGTTTATCGAAATTTGACATTTGCAACGCATAAATCTCACCCTTACGCGGAACACTTGCAAAAGGCAACATCTCAAAACATCGACGGGTGGTCGAAATTGGTAAAAACGAAACTAAACATCGTGCCCCCTGCCCCCGTCCCCGTCCCCTACGCATATACCTACAAGTGCGGTGCGCGTCGGTATATTTACCAAAACTTGGAACAAGGTGGTCAAATTGGGGGGCCGAGCGAGGGGGTGGTAAGAGAAACGAGGGATGTACATATTCACCGACACCGTCGTCGTCGTCGTCGTCTCTCGACGAGTACCACGCTAGGCCAGCTTGATGGGTACCTATACGTATACGTAGTACGTATATTCGGCGCGCACAGTGACAAAGGCATTTTCGCACCGGAGAGCTCGAGGCCGGCGGCAAGGGAGACCGGGATCGGGGTATTGAATTACATCTCGGATGAAATACTTTCGAACAGTTTTGGCAGTGACGCGGTTTTAAAAGGTGGCCGAGGCGGCGGCATCGGCACCGGCACAAGTGCGCCGCACACATACTTATACACGTTCGCACACATAAAGAGCGAAAGAGAAAGGCTGAGTGAGCAAGGCAAGGCAAGGCGAAGAGGTAAGAGTCGACTCGAAATGCCTTCTCTATAGTATACGTAGGTACCTATATTACGTAGCAGTACACACGGTCGCTCGGTACAGCTACAGGGATTGCGGTCAGATGTGCCTGCGTTTCCAGCGCCCACTCCGCACGCCCCCATCCACTCGCTTCTCGCTTCAAACACCAAAATAGTAAGCAGGTCCACGCCAAGTACACAAAGGATCCTTTCGGATATCCCTTCGCTTCTTCCACCCATCTCGTAGCTTACCATACCGTACCTTGGTTGGTGGTAGTCCTTCGTGCGCGTATACGTGCTCGTACAAGTACTTACTTACACAAATACGCTTATTACACCACACACACACACATACATTCTCATCGTCATCATCTCTATATACCTCACCTACATATACACCGTATATATATAAGGGCTCGTATAGGTATGTAGGTATATAACCATGTACCGTATGCGCGTTCCTATAAACCCTTCGGTACTCCTCGAACCACCCGCCTCGTTTTCTCTCGTTTTCGTACGCTCTCTCCATCTCGTTCTTCAATCCTGCTTAATGGTGTGTCTATGTGCACGTACATTTATTCCTAGCTAGGTAGGTAGAGGTACGTACTTACGTACATGCGTGTCTCTTATACTCCGTTAAGCATCTCCACTATATACGAGCATACTTCCAATACTTACCCTTAACTCTACCCAACAACTTCCAGTGTATTGTATCCGGCTTAGCTACATAACCATTTTCAATATATTTGAGACGAGGGAAGGGGGAGAGTCGAAAATGATGTAAATATCAAATTTTAGCTTTTCGTTAGATCAACTGGGTGAAATTTTGATTTTTCTATGCTATTTTAGCCCACATTTGATTTTCAGAAATTGATCAAAAATTTAAAAAATGCACTTGAAAACCGGAAATTTTGGCTGGTAACGTATTTTAGCATGCTCTTTCCATTTAGCTTAAGGCGTCCAACAAAATCTGAAAAGTAAAAAGAAGGACATTGCACTGATACGGCCCCTTCCCCCTAGGTCATACTTCACAAGATTGCCGAAAAAAAAACTTCAAAAATTTATAATCTTTAAAAGAAACAAAAAAATAACCAAGAAATATTACATCAAATAATGGAAATTATCAATTGGTTTTCATTAACAAAATATTTAATTTTGTGCTATTATATTTAGATCCAGTAGCACAATTCAGGTTTAAACCAGAGTTGTAGGTTAACTCTGGTTTAACTAAAATGCAGTGTAGCACAATGGACAATTAAACTGTTTTTACAGTTTAAACCAGGTTTTACTTGACTCGACAATTTTTGGAGGTTAACCTAGGATTAACAAATCGGCGCGTGTTCATTGGTTGTTTCAAGTTGTGATGATTACTGATTATTTTGCAAAAATGGTAACCAATAACTTCAAATAATACCAACTTTCGACAAAGACGAAGTATAATTACATACTTACATTGAATGACAAAAAACAAGAATAATATTGTTGAATGTAAAATCTCGAATCACTTTACCACCATACTGAAAAATTTGATGACTATAGTTCAAAATTAGACATTTTACCTCAGACAAATTAATTAAGTTCAGTTAAACCAAAATTTAAACCTGCATTGTGCTACTGGCTCTTATGTAATTATTTTGACGTTTAAATAAATGAAGAATTCTGAAAAATTGAGTTTTCATTTTTCGCTCAATTTTGATTAAAGGGCAGAATTATTTGAAAATTCGGAAAAAAGAAGTACCTTTGGGCAAAAAGAAAGACATTTTTCTGACTTTATATTTTCTACTACACTCATCTAGCTCTCTCCAGAGCCCCTCAGCCCCCCCCCCATTACCACAATTTTTAAAATCAATTTATTCTGATGACATTGGTGTCATTTTCATATGATTCGATACTGCTTAGCACGAACGTGACTTTACATTTTCTGCTAAACTCACCTAACTGAGAGGGTTACTAGCTTTTTAATGTATTTTTTTCTGAAAACCTAATTTTCAGAGGCCTCTTCTCCCTTCCCATGGTTGGAGGGGGAAAAGTTGATGGACAAAATTTGTAGGAAATTTGATGTAGAACAAGATTACCGAGCTATTTCAAATGTAAAATCAATTCCCGCGAGGAGAAATGGTGAAAATTGAGGGGACCGGGCTGAGGGCTCTGGAGAGAGCTATAGGTGAGTCAGTGTAGCAGAAAATATAAAGTCATATTCGTGCTCAGCGGTATCGAATTATATGAAAACGACACCAATGTCATCAAAATAACTTTATTTCAAAAATAGTGAAAATTGAGGGGGCTGAGGGACTCTGGAGAGCGCTAGGTGAGTGTAGCAGAAAATCTGAAGTCATATTCGTGCTCAGAGGTATCGAATCATATGAAAACGATACCATACTCATTAATGGTTATTTTTATCAAAATTCCCATTTCACCCCTCACCCCCCAAAGACACATTCTTCCAATTTTCCAATGTTTGGGGGCCAAAAATACATCCAAAAAACGTGTTTCCAAAATTGTACCTCACAATCTTGATTGTTAATAGACATAAAAAAATTAAAAAAAAACGCTATTTTGAGGGGTAAAATCGGTTTTTAGAATATTTTTTCAAAAATTTCAAGTGTGCTGACCGATTTTAATTTTGAGTTCAAAATCACTTGGAGAGAATACTGAGCGGTAAGACCACCTTCCCAAAAGATGTTCAAACAGACGATGAAGATATTTGTCAGAAGTTTTTCACCTTTTTAAAATGCTTTGGGATCTAGTACGACCTCATTTGATGAATCTTTATTTTTTGCTATGTTATTTTGTGAATTGTGAAAAAAATCCCCCCCCCCCCCCTCCAATTTGTCAACAAATTGACGAGAAATGCCATTTTTCGTGCTATAGGTAATTTTATTTTAAGAGTGAAATATATTGAAAAAATGTCGCCGCCGTTGACAAATCGGGGTGAGGGGGATTTTTTCACATGTTCGTCTACACATTGATAAAATATTTCAAAAATGCAAAAATTTTCATTTTTTAGGTTTCTGATGGTACTTTTGCTATAAAAATAAAACTTGTAATATTTTTTTTCGAAAATGAAAAAAAATGCCCCTCCAATTTTTTGATATGTTATTCTACATAAAAAGGACTAAAACTCAGAATTTTTTCAGAATTTTTACTGGGGGACATCGTGGTTATATTTAAATTATAAGTTTTTAAATCGAATTTTTTAGGTTTCAGAAAGTGGTAACACTGATTTTTACATCATTCGTCGATTACCCTCTCAAAGTACTACAATTTTTTTTAAAAAGTTCAAAATTCTATGCCACGTACAACCGGAGCAATTTGCAAATGAAATTTTCCATTTTTGGCCATTTTGGAGAACTTTAAAGCTCCACAGCTCCGTCAAAAAAAATCGAAAAAATGTCCGGTTTGTGTCATTCGTCATCGTTTGATGACCTCTACACATGATCTGATTTTGAAAAAAATCGAAGAACCCTCGTGCAAAAATCCGCCGATTTGGCATGGAATGGCCCTTTAGCCGAGAGAATATTTTGGAATACCTATAATGGTGTAATTTTAAAAAATCGAGAAAAATGACCAAAAGATTTTCAATTTCTTCAGTTTTTTGAAATTAGCAACAATGAGTAAAAAAATTGGCACCTCCTCAATTTCAGGAATAATAAATACCTTTTAACGTCCGAGTATAATTTATACGAAATATTTTGAAGAGAAAAAGTTTTCAAAATACGAATTTATCCAAAAATAAGCTATTTGCACATTTTCAACTGCTCAGTAGAACCTTAAAAGTGGTCTTGGCTTTTGACGGCAATAGCAGGTCAACGCAGAATTTCAAAATATGTACTTTTATTTCGGACTGGACCATTACTCCCAAAGTAGTTGGATAGCGACAGGGGTGAAAAAAAAAAGATTTTTTCGAAAATGCTTCCCTTTTGAGAGCTCATTTCTTCCTTTCAAGGGTACCTCCAACAAAAAAAATAGAAAAAATAGAGTCGATTCGTATTCCCAATTGAAAAATTGTAGAGTACTCATCTTTTGATATAATAGCACAAAATACTACAAAATAAGTATGTGCCTACTACCTACCCTTATACAATAATCAGGTGTATGACATTTTAATGCTAGTATTTTGGGAACCCTGCTTTACTGACGAAATCATATATAGGGAAAAATGCACAACGATGATTTTTTTTGACTAATCCCCTTAGAATCCTCTAGTCGGTCACTCTCACTTTTTTCAACAATCTGAGATCTCGAGTACCGAAATGCACAAGTCTGGTTACAAAATTTCAACAAACAAGAAAGTTTTCACTTCGAAAACTCATCGCGGAGCTGAATTAATTGCATTTTCTAAAGCTCAAAGCTCATTCAACCCCTTCCTATTACTCGTAAAACTACTCGCAGCATTTTAATACTGAGGACGCACTTGCAAATGAGATTATTACCAACTGATGAGCTCCAGGCTGTATACGTACAGAGAGAGAGAGCGACGCCGACGCTCAGTACCAATGTTCCAGCAGCGTCTCAAAAAAACACCACGCTCGAGGCGGCGGCTGTTCGCGCCAAAAGGACCGTAGACGGTGAAAAAATAAAGGCGAAGGCGACCTCATCATCGTCGTCGGGATTTTTTAATTTAACGCCGAACAAAACAATTAAATTAGAAAATTTTCCGCTAAAAGCGCGAAAAATTTTAATCGAGGGGCCATCGACTCGACATGATTACAATACAGAAATTTTGTTCCAGCGTCTCGAAGCATTACGCCACCACGCCGCCGCGCCGCGACGCGATCAAGCTCTCGGCGCGCATCTCGTACACAAAAGATAAGCATCGTGTTTTTTGACAACTTAATCAACATATTATTAAGATAATTGAGGCACGAGTGGCGTATAACGAAAGCAGCAACAGCGGCGATGGTGTGAAGAACACTGAAGACAGGATGAGAGACAGAGTGAGAGAGTGGCTGGGGAGGATGGGGAGGATGGATACAGGCGTATATACGCGACAGCGAAACATCGCCGAAAAATGGAAAAGGGAGAAAATGCTTAAATAAAATTTCCTTTATAATAAGATACTACTCCGTCGTCTTTAATAATTTCACTTCAACGTTAAATGTCAAAAGAAATTAATACTCCGCAGCAAACTCTGTTATAGGCTCTAATGACAAAAATTTAATTATGAAACGCGCCCACGATCAAAACGGAACAACGTTCAGATTTTGAAAGAACCTCTCCTTCTCGCTCTTTTCGATATTCTTTCAAAGAGAGAAAAATTTTCTACGTCAAGCACTTTAAAGCTCATTATTTTATTGTAAGAAGATCAGTTCATGTTCGTTTCTTATTCTTTTCATTTTTTTCCCTCTATATAGGTACCTACCTCTCTTCGTTTTTGCCTACTTCCACTTCTTTTATTCTCCTCTTCGTTTTCTTTCTTTTTTTTTCACTACCTCACTTTACGCCCTTCTTGTATTCCTACTTGAACCGTGTATCTCAATCGGGAAAAATTAATTGGTAAAAAGATGACTACGGTATATAAGTTGAAAAATTAGTAAAAATGGGCGGCTCTGCTCTGCGAAAAAAATGAAGAAAGAAAAAAAATGATGAGACGCAGCGCAGATTTCGCTCGTAATACAATAAGATTCTCATTTCGAGTATACTACGCGAAAGTGAAAACGCGCAATCCGCAGCGAAAAAAAAAGCCTCCGCAAGAATTTACACTATTGCGGGAATATTTAAAATGCCACGAAGTAAGCGAATTATCAATACTCCCGCGTTGCGTTATCGATAAAGCGTATCATAAAGCGAAAAGTAACCGAAAAAAGGGCCAGAACGAAGTGCGGGGATGGGCCTGCAAAAAAAGAGGGTAAATAACTCGAAAATTTAGCCTTTACAAATGCGGAATCATTTGCTCGACCTTTGTTGTTGTATTTCATCGAAAAATGCTCGTAAGTTGAAACTTACGATACGATAGAAACCCCCTATATACTTATGGTTTATTTACGTATCTGCCTGGCCTATGTTTCCTCCGAGGCTTATGTAGAGGTACGTTGTTGGTCCGAATGTTGAAAAAATTCTGTTGTACAGTTTCGCCTTCGCATAATTGAGGAAAGTTCAGCTGGATAATTCTCAGAAAAAGGTAAAAATCGTGTACATGGCAAATTTCTCAAAGGTTTTAGCATGAATTTTTTTTTTTTTTTGGTCCATTCAAGGATCATCCCCCACACATTTCACATATGGTATTGAAATTTTTAGCCCCTCCTTTCATTGGTGTACATTCGATTTTATACCCCAAATGTCCTTCGACTTGGCTGTCACACGCCATGTTTTTGAAAATGAATGTTATAAAGTGTCATGAACTTCATTTTTTTGGGGAAAAATTGGCACGTTCTCATTATCATAGAACACGAAGGTCCATTATTGTACAAATTGCAATTGCAATAAGTCCATAGGAAGCTCACATTTCACATTTGAAAACTGTCACACACTTTTTGCGCAAATTTTAGAGCAATTTTCAATTATTTTTGGTAGCTTCGCAATCCAATATTTTTTTCTGGTGAGTGGCTGCACTGGTTCACTGTCTTCATAAAAATGTTACCCCGCAATGTTATTCTCATAACCTACGCAATGGCTCGTTCTGATCGTACTTGTCTCTGAAAATATGATATTTCGCAAAATTGGTGTCCTTCGGCTTGCCTTTTTATTTACCCTGATGAACCCGCCAAAAACGATAATTGAGAAAGGGAAGTTATTCTACATGATAAGTACACATTTATTACGTGTTAAAAATCGAATAATGTCCAGTAGGTAAGGCTAGAAACGAAAAAACGTTGAGATTGTCCTTCGGCTTGTCCAGCGCCCATTTGTCCTTCGACTTGGCCAAATTTCAGACAGCTGTACTTTTATCGCGCTAGTCGACATATTACACGATAAAACAAGCAAAATTTGACATTTTCTCCCTCCCCACACCTCACCTCTACCCCTACCATAAAAATAAGTCCAGATTCGAACTTTGCGGCCTGAAAAACATAAATTGACATATTACACGATAATATAAGCAAAATTTGACATTTCCCCCTCCCCACGCCTCCCCCTCCACCTCTACATAAAAAATAACTCCAGATTCGAATTCTACGACTTCGAAAACATATCAATCGACATATTACACAATACACATTGATGAGGGTCGAATCCTAATTATCGCTGTTTTAGGGGGGCCGGGGTCCACAGTGGGGGGGATTGAATTGAGGCCAACACTAGAACAGGGATCTGGGACACCTACACAAATGATTCCCACTTGAAATTTTCCAAAAAAATGATTTATATTTTTCAAAATTATGCACATCAAAATTGACCTTTTTTCTGAGAATTACGCAGCTATATAAATGAGTATTGATGGATCACGAGAAAAAAATGCCAGAGAATTTTAAATGAATACTTACATACCTACAAGGGAACCTCTGGTGTTACACTCCGATTTGAATGGGACCGCGATTTTTGGAAAGGGCATAGACTAAAACCTCCCTAAACCAAATTTTCAGCTGCCCAAGTTGATTTTTCGATTTTTGGCGAATTTTTGAAAATTCAAAATTGACTGTTTTTGACGATTTATGCTTTTTCTGAAAAAGTACGTACTTGATCAATAAAAATGGTCAAAATAAGTCCCAAAACTAATATTAATTACCCAAATCCAAATTTCACCATTTCCAGCCATTCTGGAGCCTCCAGCGCGATTTTTCAATATCTCCAGAATTTCGAATTTGCTCCAGTAGGCGTGAATATGAAGTTAGACAGCTAAAAATCAAGTTGTATATTACACTCGACCTGTTTAACGAGTTTATCCGCATTTGACCCGATTTTGAGAGTGACACCTAAAAAGTGGTTTTTTGACCAGCTTTTTTCAAAATTCAAAAATTCAAAAAATCCAAAGATAATTTTTGTCACAGTATTTTGTCCGTAACTAACCCCCCAAATCAAAATTTCACAATTTTCAGTCATTCAGGAGCCTTCAGCGCGATTTTCAATTTCTCCAGAATTTTGATTTTGCTCCAGAAGGCGTGAATATGAAGTTAGGCAGCTAAAAATCGAGTTGTGCATTGTACTCGACATGTTTAACGAGTTTATCTACATTTGAGCCGATTTTGAGAGTGACACCTCAAGAGTGGTTTTTTGAGGTGTCACTCTCGCTCCAAAACATCTGGAATAAATGGTAGAATTTGCTCTCCCGGGGTTAATTCTTAAAGAAATACAGCGAATCGCGCAAATTTCAAAAATTTCCTCACAAACGGAAAACTTTTGATTTTTTGGATTATTTTTTTAATTTTGAAAAAAGCTGGTCAAAAAGACACTTTTGAGATGTCACTCTCAACATCGGCTCAAATGTGGATAAACTCGTTAAACAGGTCGAGTGTATTATACAACTCGATTTTTAGCTGTCCAACTTCATATTCACGCCTTCTGGAGCAAATTCAAAATTCTGGAGAAATTGAAAAATCGCGCTGGAGGCTCCAGAATGGCTGAAAATGGTGAAATTTGGATTTGAGTAATAAATATTAGTTTTGGGACTTATTTTGACCATTTTTATTGATCAAGTACGTACTTTTTTTTAAAAAAGTATAAATCGCCAAAAACAGTCAATTTTGAATTTTCAAAAATTCGCCAAAAATCGAAAAATCAACTTGGGCAGCTGAAAATTTGGTTTTGGGGGTTTTAGACTATGCTCTTTCCAAAAATCGCGGTCCCGTTCAAATCGGAGTGTGACACCTCAAGAGGTTCCCTTGTTAGAGCAGTCCTTATTCATATTTTGGAGTTGGAGGCTACTCAAAAAATTTTTTTAGCTCCGAAGGTATCCCTTGAAAAGAGATAATTATGAATTCTCAAAGATGGTAAATTTTTGAAAAAAAAATGTATTTTTTGATTCCAACCGCTGCCAAACCGGTTTTTGGGGGAAAACAAATCTGAGGGTTCTATACGTACTGAGTGGTTGAAAATTTGCAAATCGCTTATTTGTAGGTAAATTCGTGCAATAAAAATGTTTCCTTCTCAAATATTTTGCAATAATTATACCAAAATATCGAAATAAATCATACCAAACCGGTTTTGAGGGAAAATGGCACTAAGGGTTCTATTCAGCATTTAAAAATTTGCAGATCGCTCATTTTTGGGTAAATTTGTGTAATTGAAATGTTTTTTTCTGAAATATTTCGCATCAATTACTTAACTATGGCAAAGTGTCTACTGAAACCAAAAAAGCAAATTTCTTGCTTTTTTCTTGCCTATTTCGTGCTGTTTTGTTGCTTACAAACAGGAAATTTTGCACAACCCCCCCCCCCCCACCCAATAAATAATCTTCGCTACCATCCTCCCCCCCAACTACCCGCCGGTTTCTCCAAAAAAATTATTCGTTGAAGCAAGAAAATGAAAAATCGACATTTTAGGTAATTTTCCGAAAACTCTTCATAATGAATGAATATTTCATTGAAACGAAGGCAAAATTACTGCTCGAGGGAAGCGAGAGCGAAAATTTTTTTTGAAAAAATTGGTTCAGAAAACGAACAAACGGCCATTTTGTACAAATATGTTTCATATTACATTTTCACCGGAGCACAATAATATCAAAATTTCTTTGAAAAATTAATGGTTTTGTTCAGAAAAAAATAAAAACTCCACACTTTCCAAATGGTTTGGGTATTAGGAGTGTTTCTGGAATTTTTCTATTCAATTTTTGAATTCTTAAAAGTTTTAACAAGTAGTACCTTAAATAGTCCGAGCGAAGCGAGGGCCAAAGCTTTGGAAAATTTGTAATTCGAAAACTAGAATAACATCAATTTTAATGAAAGGATTCACTTTTCTGATCTCAACATTTTTCAAAATTGGTGGGAAACTTTAATTTTTCAAAGATTTTTTATGTGAATTTTATGGAAATTTTCTTGCTTTTCGAAGGAATTTCTATACTATTTTCTTGCTTTTTTGCCACCCATGTCAATTTATCGCCTTTTTCTTGCTTTCTTGCTATTTTCTTGCCGGTAGACACTCTGCTATGGGGAAAAGCACGAATAGTCTGGACACTTTTTTTCATTACCTATCGAACTGTGCTCTGAAAATTGACGAAAACAATTTTTTCAGGGAGGGCTTTCAAAGTACTCCCTAAACCTTACATTTTGAAATAAGATGCAGTGGGCCCCTCACAGCAAATTTTTGAAAAATTGTCATTTTTGACCAAACTATCGCACAGTAGTGTGATAGACTGGACACTGCAATTTTCATTATTATCAAGTCTTTTCAGTTTTTTGAAATATTTTCTAGCACACAATCGAATAGTTGGTCAAGATTACGATCTTCGGGACGAATTCCCATCAAGTCGAAAACAAATGCAACCATTCCCTTGGAAAAATTTCACGAATAACTTACTCTTCTGCAAATGTATGTACTTAATCCACAATTTCATAATAAGACAGCAAGTCAAACTCACCTGAAACAAAAACAAACAAAAAATCATATTAGTTTATTCCAAATAATCAAACTAGATCTTTGTATTTTCATTTCCTAATCGTTGTTCCCGCCCTTAGACCAGACCAGAGACCTCAAAACACACCATTATTACTTCAACCACAAGTGACCAGAATGACTTTATTGGCTACACCACAAATAAAACGAACTACATTCGAGTACGTATATTCCAATCCATATACGTGCGAATATTTTCATTACGCATTCCATTCGTAATAAGATTTCCTAAACGCTTTCTTCTGCGAAGTGTACTACGTCAATATGACGAAGCAAATAGCATTTAAACCCGTCTAAAAGGGAAAAAATTAATACGAGTGCAAGTCAACGGGAAAGACCACCTCGTGTACAAACAAATAAGTTCGCTTCAATTAGTCTTCCAATTGACCGGCGTTATTATTTATAGCCTGTACTTACCAGCAAACCAATAACGAGAATTAAATTCGTTGCATTAGAGATAGACGTACCTCTTTTTTTCTTTCTCTTTCTTTCACTATAGGTACTCGTACTCGTACCTTTAGCATCGATATAGTACGATTACGTGTACATACCTTTGGTATTACACATACATATCTCAAACCGGACTCTACATAGCCTAATGCACTCGAGTACAGGTACAGAGAGTGTGAGAGAGAGATGGAAAAAAGTACACACACTCACACATCCAAAGTCTATGGAATCTTCATCGATGTACGTACCTATACGAGTAAAAGAATCAACAGGTTTTACGTACCACTGATTTTAATATACGAACTGACTTGTAATATGTGTACAATAATACACACGAAAAGAAAAAAAAATACAGGAGAAAAAAAAACAAACTCGTAATAAGTAATTGCTTTTACGGGGTAAGGAGAAGTAAGGGAAGAAGGAAGAAAGACAGAATACTCGTAGGCGCTGGAAATAAAATTCATTTCGTATTTTTCTCGAGGCTGTCGCTCCTCGTCGTCGTTTTTCGTATCATCCGCGGTGGTATGGTGGTGAATTTATTTAGTCATTACGAATTTCCATTAAAATGTATGAGCTTTTCGAAGAATAAATAAGTAAGATTACTCACACGTCGCGCCGCCGCACGCCGGCACAATGTTTCTGCGGGTATATAGTAGGTATATCGTAATGTTTTGTTGAATGAAGGTATATAGGTACATTATAATAAACAAGATACCTACGTTTACCTTTACGTATTGTATTTCCTTAAATAATTCGATAAATAGATAGATTTTTTTTCTTCTTCTAGACGAGCGCGGTGGCATTGAGCAAAAAGTCATTATTTATGACCATTCTCTTGTTGACATATACGAACATAGATTGTCATTATATCGAGTTGGGCTTCATACAGGCACAGGCACGTGTCTGAAAACCAATTGAGATGCGAAACGAACATCTTAATTTTACGTGTTTTATGTATACCTCCGCGATATTACTTAATCGTTTCAGTGAATGATACACAAACATACCCTATCCATGTTAAATTTTTGAAGAAAAAAAAACACGTTTCTATCACGTCTCAAAATTTTTGAACATCAATTTTCACTTTCTACCTCTCTTTCTAATCCCAACTCCACTCCATTATTTTTGAGGGCAAAATTCGTTATCCACCAAATCCAGTTAAGATCGTCATTTTGAGCTGAAAGTCATTCGGAAATTTTTTAGCTCCGGATGTGTTCCTGGAGAAGAGGTACAAGTCCTCAGAGAAGGAACACTTTCAAAAAACTCGTGTTTTTTACTCTAACCCTAGTTCAACCTGTTTTAGGAAAAAACGGTTCAGTTTCAAAGGATAGTACTTATTTGAGATTCTGCGTAGACCTAAGTCAGTTTCATCGAAATTCAAGACCACTATTAGGACTCGATTAAGCAGTTGAAGCAAATCGCCGTTTCCAAAGTAAATCCGTGTTTTGATAATTTTTTTTTCATCAAATATTCCACAATTATTGTACCAAAAGATTGAAAAATCACCGTTTCAAGAACTGGGAAAATTTTGAAATGCAGTACCTAGTATAATTTTTTAGCCAAATTTTCAATTTCAAAAAAACCAAAAAAATTCTTGATAATTTTTCCATTTATTAGGTACAAATAATCGACTTACTTGAGCTAAACTTTTGAATTTCTCCACCAGTGAGAAATTTTATGCTTCCCAATTTTGCCTCTCTCCATTTTTCACACAAAACCTTCAGGTTTTCCCGAAAAAATTGAGTTTTGCGCAGGGATGGAAAGCTGAACTTTTAGCTTTGGTTGTTAGCTTCTAAAACATTTATTAAACTTCAGTTAGCTTTTAGCTTCCAAAAATCCTTGGCATTTGGCTTTCAATTTAGTTTTTGCATTTTCTATATTTTTATTTTTTTTTAATTTTTTTTTTATGAGATGAATTGAAAAGAAAGTGGAAACAGAAGCATAACGAAAAAAAAACGAAAAAACTGGGAAAAAAAATAAAAAAATAAAAAGTAAGTATGTAAAAATTAAAAAATAACTCAGACAGAAACTGAACCAAATAAATTTGCAAAAAATTTCGAAGAAACTTAAAAAATAAAGCTTCTGGCTAGCTCTTTTGGCTTTCAAAAAACGCCAAAAATCGTCGACTTTCGGCTTTTAGCTTTCGGCTTAGTTTTCATCCCTGGTTTTTCTTTTCGAGTAAAATATTAAAAGATTCTCTCTATCTTTTTTGACCCCCCCCCCCCAACCGAAAAGTAGAATAATAAAATTGCAGAGTGAAAGATTTTCCTCCAACTGAGCAAAGGTGGTTTTTTCCAGAAGCATTGCTTTCAAAAATCCTCAATTTTCAATTTTTTTCAGAAAAAATCCAAAAAATTCAAAATACTTTTCATTAAAAAATTCCTAAAAGCTGTAGGTAAACATTTAAATCTTGAATTTTGAAAAATCATGGATTAAAAATTTGCTGAAAAAATTGACCAAACAAGAAAAGTTTGGGTAAAAATGAATAAAAACTGGCTGGACTTGACTGATCAACCTTTTTCTTTTGTAGAAAAAAAAACTTCAGAAAATTTTGGACCTTGTGTAAAATCAGATGAATTAGTATCTTTTAATTGAAGAAAAATCCATTAGGCATCCATTCGATTTCTAAAATCACCGAACTGTTAATTCGTACCCTTTCCACCCTCATTCTTGAACTTATTAGGAAGACTTTTCGAACGGGGTAAGGCCACAAAGTTGTCTATGGAGCAGAAATTCCAGCAGCCTAACCACTGATTTCAAGGTCCTTGAAATGATTGAAGTATTGAAAACCACCACTAGACCAGAAGAATTTTGTAACTTTTTTGGGTTGGGGGTGGGGGTGGGGTGGGGGTTATGAGTCATTATTTTGAAATTTATCCAAACTGCACAATTTCATTTGCCCTGGAAAAAAATCCCAACTGGAGGCCTACAGAAAGCTCAAATTAATTGGATGATTTTTCTGATTGAAACCTTCATCATACCTAAGCTAACTAGCGGTAGGTACATAAAAATTTACTCCCTCTTCCTCCCTCCCTCTCACCATCAATAATAGGGTATTTTTGAACCTCCCTGTTCTCAAATCTACCCGAACGAAACCGTGCTCAAATTTTTTTGAAAAGTTTACCACAAAAAAATGCATGAAGTTGGCAAAAATAAATTCACAGCAAAATAAAAATATGAAAAAACTCGTTTTCCCAACAAATAAATCACAGTTTTCGATTCCTTAAATTAACTTCTCCAAATATGTACTTTGTGATCATAAAAATTCATAGTAAGTAACTCAACTTTTTTCAAATTTTTAGATCAATTTTGCGACGATTAAAAATGGTTAAGATACAGAAGGAATTTTCGAAATGGCCAATTTCGACAGATTTGGAAACAAAAACTGAGCTTTGAAATTTTGCTTGTTTTCAGGAGGACCGTGCAAAAAGATGGAGAAAAGGGGCAATTCAGCCGGGTTCCGATTTTGGGGACGAATTATGTTTTAGCTTCGTTGCCTTCGTTTGACCGTCAAACGCTCTGTCTTTGAGTGTGATGAAGAGGAGAGGAGAGGGTATAATTTCATCTCGTATCTTGGTTTCAACTTTTAACATAAAATGAATCACTTTTCGAATTTATTCAATATCCAAGGTGAATTTTTTTGACTACCTCACTCCCAAAATACAAATAGGTAAAAACAATAGAAAAGAATCAAAATTAAAGGGCCCAAATTCATTCATCAAGAAAATCAAATCGTTCAATTTCGAGTTGAGAAAAATCGAAAAACAAAAACATCAACCTCACAAACCAAATCTAACCCCCCCCCCCCTTACGGGTGTAATAATCTTGTAATTATGAACACCCCAAAAAAAAAAAAAAAAAAAAAAAAAAGCTTCATTTTTTGAGAACTGATTAGGCATATTATTCTTTCCTACACTCCACGCCAATATTCAAGTAATTTTCAGCCATTGAAATTTCAAGTGTAAGTAATTCCTGAAAAATTGCACCATCAATTTCAATAAACAAACAAAAATATCACGAATACAAAAATTTAGAAATTCTACTAGTACCATCGGAAAAGCATACCCATCTCTACGATGTTTACTCCGTTGTTGTTTATAGCGCGCAAGAGAACCAGTCGGTTGTGCACCGATCGCGAGTCATTTTTCTCTAATTGAAGGTCGAATTTTGTACTGTCTGGCGGGGAATTTCAAGACACCGACGACGACGACGGCGGCGAACCAACGACGATGCTCTAGTAAATTTTTTCTACGTATGTATTTCCGGTCGTCTCTTTCGAAGCAATATAATACGATGCGGTGTACGGGTACACATAGCCGAATTGGCGAACGTGTTACATACTCGAATGGTTATTAATCGCCCAACCAGTTCATGTAGTTCTGCGAATTTTTCTTCTCCCGTATGTAGGTATGCTCTGCCGATGATGCTGCTGATGCAGTGCTGCAGCAGCAGCAGCTGTGTGTAAAAAGCTATGCTATGTAGCTGTTATGATGGGGTATAGGACTGAGGTAAGTAAGTATACATGTACCTAAACCTAATATACAGGCTATACACCGGAGCAAGAAGATGCGCGGTGTTGAAAAGGTGGTCATTGAAATACGTGGAATAATGGCGTGTACATGCACGCGAAAGAATAAATGATTCTGTATACGTACTTTCCGCCGCGTCGGCTATATGGTAATTGGTATATTAATCGGATGAGTAATACCATAGACGTATATACCTGGTAATAAGCCGCCAACGTACACGTAATGGATAATTCATACGCTTCAGGCGGTCCGCTTCATGAAAGTAATCGATTTGTGGCCGATGAACGCGCTGCAGTCGCCGCTGCCGCCGTTGCGTTCATCGCGCTGAGAAATTTCAAAACAGGAAAAAAATACCCCGACTGGAAGAAGCAGATCGTTCATGAAGATAAACATTGGTCATTTTATATCCAGAATGGATACAGATACCAACAGATACAGTATGAGTAGATATTATATTTTGCATATCAAATTCGAAGTAGGTATTCAATTCATAGAAATTTGGTGAGTAAGCGTAGGTTTCTACATAGTTTACTAGTTTATTAAATTTTTAATTGAACACAGATGGTTATTTTTCATTCATTGATCTCACATGATGAAATTCGTGTATGAATCTGAATTTTTTAAAATCCTACGATTCTCTTTGGATTCTCTTTCTCATCATCGTCAAAAAAGTAGACAAAGTACTATCTAAGCGATTTTTTCATTCTTCACTACATTTTACGAACAATTTTTCTTCACATAAACTGTTCAACTCGATCCCCCTCTCCCCTCGACAAAAAAAATCAGTAGAGTTAAACTTACCACAAATAAATACCAATTTAAAAGAAAATCTTGAACAGAAATAGTCATTTTTCAAAAATGAGCAATTTTTGTAATGTTTTTGCAAGATATTTTGAGTTCTCACGCTCCTTCATTATTTTTCTTGAAATTTTGACGGAGATGATTAAAACTGGTTTCAAAATCTTTCAAAATGTGACAGTCTTTTGGAAATTTAGGAAATTGGTACACATGAAATATCCATAAAAGTTGCTTAAAATTTACAAAAATAATGGATAAATTGGCATAAAAATCTTCAAAAATAGCAAACAAATTGATAAAAAAAAGCAAAAATTTCAACTCGCACAAATCACTTTGAATCTCCATAACATTGTGCGATACCAACAAAAAATGCACAAAAACATAGGAAATCACAGAAAAATTGATAGAACATCAGTTAGTTGCCTATGAATAACCTAAACAATATTAGGCAAACTTACACTCAAAAATAACTTTAAAAACTCGAACTGACATCAAATAGGCCAAATTCGAATGGAAATTGACGCAAGATATGAAAAAAAAGGACAAACTATACAATAAAACTGGAGTATGGCGATGAACCATCTGCTCAAAATTTGCAAAAAATTGATCAAGGTCGTTAAAAACCCCGACGAATTAAATTGTTAGGGCACGACTGGAATTTTGTCAATCATAATTTCAAAAATTTCAATGTAAAAATCATTGGAAATGAAATAATTGATGAACTGTCATCAGATTGTGCAACAAATTGATTTTTGTTTGAAAATTATTGAAAATGACTGAAAATCGTTCGAAATGCGGTGACTCTGAAAATTTTGCAGATTTTCAAGAAATATCTACCAATTAATGATTTCAAATTCACAGATAAGTACGTGGAAAAATTGACACAGAAATGGCTGAAAATAACAAAAATATAGATATGTACCTACATATATCATGAAGCTACAATTTTGTAATACACTGCACAGGTTGTTTTAAATTTACAGAAACATGAAATAAAAATAGGTGAAGAATTGACGAATCGTCATCAAATTTTGCAAAGATAAAGAAAATTGAAATAAGTTCGTAATGATTAAAAAAAATATCGCCAATTTGAAAAACATACCCAGTGCGATGTTTCAAATTCACGCAGATAAACAGCAAAATAATTATGAATACTGATAAAATGCTAAAATTTCATAAATGTTGCTCAAGTTTCACAAAATTCTCAGGTATCGACAGAATAACATGAAAATAAACATAAAAACCACTGACCACGCTGAAAGAAGTGATAAGTACCATTAAATTTGCAAAAAATAATTTAAAAATATTTCATCATGGCCGGTACTCAAAAATAATTTACAAATCGCAAATTTGAAAAAAAATTAACTAAAAAACTATTGAAACTCCACAAAAAAAAATAATTAAAAGCATGGTATGAAAGTTACAAAAAATATTTTTTTTTAAATTAAAAATCATGAAAAATGAGCAAAATTGGTAAAAAAAAAAATATATTGAAAAATACCGAAAAAGTTAATTAAAAGCAAAAGAGCATTAAAATTGTTCAAATTAAAAAAAAAAAAAAATGCAAAGACCTCCCGAAAAAATAACTGAAAACTTACAAATATCGTTGAAAATATCATAAACATCAATAAAACATCGTCAAGTCGGGTGAAATTTAACAAGAAATCATGAACAACGGCTCAGCACTGATGTACTCGTAAGAGTCGAGTTGACGCAAAAATCGATTTGATTATCCCAGAAATTAAGTTTTTCATTTCAATTCTCAAATCACACGAGTCTTTGATTGTGCTTTTCAATTTCATAATGTTTACATCAAACGACGAAATTTACTTTGAGGCATAAATAGGATAAATTCAACGATTTTTTTTTCAATCATACGTCTTCAACTTCCCAAAATAAAAAATGATAACAGACTCAAGGAGATAGACTGATAGAGGCATACTCTACATCCTCTCCCGCCTTTTCCTCCAGTACTCAATTTAGCTGCATTACCTAACCTATTGTAGGTCTAGGTACCTACAAAGAAATTCATTCCGGCAAAGTGTCCAATTAACCGTCAGGACGCTACAATAAGAAGAAGAATCCTAGGTATGTTTTCAAATACTCCAATTTTTCGAGACGAGGGGATTCAAATTTTTTTCAATTCTCAACTTTTTCAAATAATTTTTTTTTTCAATTTTCAAAGAAAACAACAAATTTTGAAACTTTTGAAGGAGTAGGTAGAGAATGAGTGAAATCTCAAAATTTGATTAAAACATGGAGGTAGGGAGATGGAAAGTCACAATTTTGGCAAAAAAACATAACAACAGGCAGCAGGAATAAAGGACGGTTAGGTATACTGTAGTAGGTATAGGTAAGAAGGTATGATAGGTAGGTACCCTGTCAAGTCATCTTATTCTGCGAATAATGCCCATTTTAAAAGTGATCAAAAAGCACTGAATAAAATAAAAGTTTTTTTTTTTTTTTTTTTAATTCAACACGGATGTCTGATTTAAGTAACAACATAACGCAATTTAAAAAATCAAATCATACGAGCACACTTTGCTGAAAAAATGTAAAAAATCAGCACGCTGAAAACCTATCAACCTATCATGGTCGGTCTAAAATTGTTCCCCATGTTTCAAACCCCAATCCAACAACTTGAAGGGGAAAAAAAAGTAGGGCTCGTTCACAGATTCGCTGCTCGTCAAATCACCCCAATCACCCTGCCATCCACCACGTTAGGCCGTATTAATGGGTTACGTGTACCTTGAGCTTACGACGACGATATACTCATACGTACGAGAGACACAGCGTAAAAACATACAGCAGCAAAGCACCAGAAAAGCCCCATCTACGTAGGTATTTTTTAACGAGAGAACATGTACTCGAAATATGTAACATTTTATTAACGAAGCCTCGAGATTCGATACGATACGCTTTGAGTACGGGCACGGGCTTGGGCTCTGACGACGAAATACGTATGTACATATGTACTTCTCTATACCTACTCGTATATCGAGAGGAAAAACTCCTTCTTCCTCTATTACGACGGAAAATAGTACGTACGACGTATACGACGACGTGTCGCGTACGAAAAAAACACGTTTTTATCGAGGGTTGTCCTTTTTTCCCAACCCTCCGGTCCCGTCCTTCGTACGAATTGCCGCTTTTCATCGTCATATTCGCAACCGGGCTGCTCTGGGTGGCTTGCTGAAAGGTGAAGTAGGACGGGTGAACGGAGAGCGAACCATATAGCGGAAAATTCGTCGCGTAATCAGCTTCTTATTCAAAAATATACCGAGTCGAATAAATTCACTATGTGTATGATGCTTAACTGAGGACGACGACGGGCACAAGCGCGAGGTGGCGACGACGGTAGCGGGGTTTACTTCGATAACGACGTTAAAAATACTCGCATAAACCAACGAAATTGGCTTATTTTTGAGTACATATAATACGGCGATAGAAAAAATTGGCTGCGAAAATTCTGTTTCGAATATGTATTATTTTTTGATATCCGGAATAGTTCAAAGATGACCAATGACCAGTTCTTTTCTTAGACGGGCTAAAGCAGGAAAATTATAGAATTTTTTTCCAAAATCGGAGAATTTTGTTGAAATAGTAAACAAAACAATACTTGTCATATTTTTATAGGAATTTTTTTTACCCGAGTGGAACTTTCCAAGTCAAAGATTTCTCGTTTTAAATTATAGTTCAAGTCAACGTTAATATGTACCTCATTCGAGTGGTTCTAGAGAACTTTAGAGGAATTTTCGGTCACACAAGCGGTAATGCAAAGAAGTAATTATGTATGTATTTGAAATTTAAAAAGTTGCCCAAAATGTTTTGAAACCCATGAAATTAAAGTCACTAAAAATTACCAAAAAATAATGAAGTTTCAGTTAATTTCAGCGAAATCGGACAAAAATAATGAATCATATTCATAATCATAACCAAACAAAGCGTTGCAAACATGTTAAATTGATATACTAAAAATACGAAAAAAAAGAAACATTATAAAATCACTGTAAATCACCAAAAACTGATGAAATTTTTGTAAAATCAGAAAAAATTTCGGAAAAATTGCGTGCTTGAAAATTCATTAGGTAAACATACTCCCAAAATCATGAATAAATAAATACATTCGTTCGAAATTGGAAAAATTCTCAAAAAATTGTATGCAAATAATTTCAAAATCAGAAAAAATGGTGAGTATGAAAATTCCTCAAAATACATTATTTCCTTTCAGTAGATAGCGTTTTTAAATTTTCGGCGAAGTTTTGAAAATTCAAAGTTTTTTTATACTGTGTGCCCACGAAAAAATCATTCGATGAAATTCACATATGAAATGCTAAGATTTACTTTGCATGCCTTAATTTCAGTCTCCCGTATCAGAACAGATTGAAACCATCACCCAGAAACGAAGTTAAGGAGGGGGTGTGAACAACCACCCTCCCCTTAAGGTGTGAAATTTTGAAAAAGTCGAAAAATGTTGATAAAGCTGGAAAATGTTTAAACTGTTTAGACATAATATGTAACTAAGCTACCCACAGTTTTCCAGTTTTTAATTTCTGATTTTCTGCACATGGAAAATGTCTGTTCTGGGTACTTACGATAACTCACCTTTCAAAAATGCCTAATGTAGAAAAACTGACTTCTTGAAAAAAATAACCAACAAATTAGGGCTAGGATTTTTATGTAAATGCATATTTTTTCTCGTTGTATACGTACTAGATAGCGTATTATTAATGTTAAAGTTATTTTATTAACTAGTAAAAAAAAGTTGCTCTTTTTATAGCACTTCAAAAATCCTGTATTTTGATACCCCTGATGATGGGATTTTATAGCGCATATTTTCGCACATTTTAACATCTTTTAGCGCATAAAAATCCTAGCTCTACCAATAATTTACTTTCTGAATTATGAATTTTTGAAATTTTGGCCCCACTTCAATCAAACCTGTTCGTTTTACTTTTCCGGAATCCAATTTTCTAAAAATCTGTTATTCACACTCAAAAAATTAACTCCTTACAAGGGAAGCCCCCCCCCACATGAGAATCTCCGATTTGAATGAAACTTGGACTGTTGGACAGAGGACCTCAAAAAACACCCGTCCCCCAATTTTCAGCTGCTCAAGTTAATTTTTTGATTTTTGGCGAATTTTTGAAGTTTTGTGTGCACAGGAAAAGCTGTTCAACTCACAAAATGGGAAAAAACTACAAATATCCATCTCTCCCGCGTATCAACTTCCAGAGCTCAAATTTGGGCCAAAGGTAGTCTTTTAGATACCTGATCGACTCATACCACCATTGGCCGGATCCGGCCTTCCGGCCAGAAAACAGAATTTTTTACTTTTTTTCTCATTATTTTCGGTGAATTCGAAAAATGGCCGTTTCTCCCCACCACATGAATTTGAGCATTTGTGAGTTAAACAGCTTTTCATGTGTGCATAAAACTTTAAAAATTTGCCAAAAATCAAAAAATCAACTTGAGCAGCTGAAAATTGGGGGATGGGTGTTTTTTGAGGTCCTCTTTCCAACAGTCCAAGTTTCATTCAAATCGGAGATTCTCATGTGGGGGGCTTCCCTTGTTAGGTATATTTTTAAAAAAAATGATTTTTGTTTACTTCTCGATCACAAATTTTTGAATGCTTTTGCTTTCATTTCGTTGATTTTCTTTTTCGAAGTTGAAATTTCTAAAAAAAAAATAATCATTCAAATTATAAAATTTTGAAACCAAAAAGAATCAAACTCCTAATAATATAAAAACATTGCTTTTTTACTTGTCAAAATACGAATTTTCGAAAGCGTTTGTCCTTAGTTCGTTCGAGCCTGTTTTATTTTCTTTTTCGAAGTTGGAATTTCTAAAAAAAAAACCTTAATTCAAATTTTAAAATGTTGAAACCAAAAAAATCAAACTTTTCACGTGAAAAACATTGTGTTTTCACCTATCAAAGGGTCATTCCATGTCAACTCAACCAAAAAAAGGCGATTTTGAAAGTCATGTCTTTCGATTTCGCTCAAATTTTTTTTACAATATCTACCCACCCAGTAAGTAAGAAAGCCGCAATCAGTTTGGTCCCAGCCCCCTCAGGGGGCGGGTGGGGGGCTTCGATTATTTTCACATTGTCTCGAGGTACTCAACTTCAGCAGCCCATTCCTCCAAAACTATGATACTTTGATCAAAACTGATTTCACAGTTCGAAAGGGCATTGAATTTTGAACTTTTCAAGTATTTTGAAATTTTCAAAAGTTGAAAGTTGAACTTTCAATTTGAAAGTTCAAATTTCAAAATGGCGCTGTAAGTGGGAGCTATCATTTAAAATTTTGAAAAAATTTCCGTAGATGTACATTTTGATACTTTTTCGAAATATTTAGGTTTCGAGATGGAACTCTTGACGGAGGGGGAGCACCCCCACCCCCAATTTTGGGTGAAACTTTCAAAATAAAATCAGGGGCATGTGATATATCGAATTGTATGTTTTGAGCGACGCTGAACACGAATATGACGTCAGATTTTTGATAGGACCCTATCCACGGCCCCCAGCACCATCTCAAAGGGGGTAAAAGTTCAAAAAAGCGTTTTGTTCGTGTGACACATGGAATAGTATGTTTTTGGTGACGCTGAACACGAATATGACGTCAGATTTGTGATTGGACCAGTCCATGGCCCCCAGCACCTCTCCAAAGGGGGCGACCTCCCCCCAAAATGGTTAAATTCGTGTGACACATGCAATAGTATGTTTTCGATATCGCTGAACACGAATATTGCCTTAGTTTTTCGAATCGACTTCACCCATGGCCCCCAGAACCTCCCCCAATAGGTAAAAGTCCAAAAAAATTGTTTGGGGCCGTGGATGGGGTCCAATCACAAATCTGACGTCATATTCGTGTTCAGCGTCACTAAAAACATACTATTCCATGTGTCACACGAACAAAACGCTTTTTTGAACTTTTACCCCCTTTGAGGTGGTGCTGGGGGCTGTGGATAGGGTCCTATCAAAAATCTGACGTCATATTCGTGTTTAGCGTCGCTCAAAACATACAATTCGATATATCACATGCCCCTGATTTTATTTTGAAAGTTTCACCAAAAATTGGGGGTGGGGGTGCTCCCCCTCCGTCAAGAGTTCCATCTCGAAACCTAAATATTTCGAAAAAGTATCAAAATGTACATCTATGGACATTTTTTCAAAATTTTAAATGGTAGCTCCCACTTACAGCGCCATTTTGAAATTTGAACTTTCAAATTGAAAGTTCAACTTTCAACTTTTGAAAATTTCAAAATACTTGAAAAGTTTAAAATTCAATGCCTTTTCGAACTGTGAAATCAGTTTTGATCAAAGTATCATAGTTTTGGAGGAATGAGCTGCTGAAGTTGAGTACCTCGAGACAATGTGAAAATAATTGAAGCCCCCCCACCCGCCCCCTGAGGGGGCTGGGACCAAACTGATTGCGGCTTTCTTACTTACTGGGTGGGTAGATATTGTAAAAAAAATTTGAGCAAAATCGAAGTACATGACCCAAAAACGTTGGTTGAGTTGACATGGAATGACCCAAAATACGAGTTAGAGTCTTCTAAAATCAAACAGGGAAAACGAGAATTTTCCAAATCATGATAGGCCATTAGAAGACCTACCCACAAATGTCAAACTGGCAGAATTGTTTTCTCACCTTTCATTTTAATCGGCAAAATTGGTATTTTTTTCTCATATTAGTCGACATATTTTCGGTAGCACATCCCCCCTCCCCGATCACCCTGAGCAAAATCTTAAGTTTCGTCCCTGCCATAAAATAGGGTACAATCCAAATTTTAGTCAACATACCACCACAACAAAAAAAAACTCATTCATCAAGATATTTTTCAACTCTTCACTTCGTACCCACACAATACATAAAACCAGAAAAAAACACTCCTCATAACGTACCAGCTGGTTGCAAATAATAACGTAAATACCACCTTTAGAATAGAAATTTGTCTGCAATTGGATTCGCAAAAAAAAAAAGAAAAAAAATCCGACAAGAATCCAGTTCGACCGGAACCACTTTACAATTTACTAAATGCATAAATTGTATGCGAAATTGGAATCAGAGAAGCGCGAGAAAAGTTGACACCTTGGTGTCCGTTTGCAAATTAAACATATCTAACATGTACATCTTGTATAGACGGAGGGTGCAGTGCAGTACGCCGGTAAAAGGCCATCGATTCTCGTAAAAATTCAAGTGAAAATACGATTACACCGGTAAATGGAACCAGCTCGCTGCATATGTATTAAATTTAAAATATACTCGTACAACAGACTATCACCGATGATGATGATACAAACTATATACAGCTTCCTTAACAATGTACGCGAATTGCCACTTATATTTCGTATACCTAATATAAGTTTACGTAGTCGTAGGTACATAAGTAAATTTTAATATTTATCGCGTCTTTTACGCGGGTGAATTATGAAGTCGTCGTTCGAGCACCATACACGGTAGAAAGCTGTCCCCTGAATCGACCATTCAGCCGGTTTCTTCTCTAATCGAGATTACCGCTGCATTCTAAATTGCAACTGCGATGTACATACTCATGTACGAGTAGTATCCAGTATCGCGACGACGACGTCGACGACCCACCGTCAAAAGGCGGATTATACATAGTATACCACTTTAATGGCGATAAAAATTGTATATCTCGATTTCACCCCTGCCCCCCTGGTTCCCTTTCTTTCTCGCAGCCTTCGATTTTCAACCTTCGCATTGACTGTATGAACTTCTGAATCGATTACCATGGCGTACTCGTACACAGGCCATTCCTATGTGACGCGCGAAAAAAAAACTACAGAGAGTAGGTAGATATAGGATACTACACACTATACGGACTACGGTATATGCTCTCTATGCTCACTTGCTCATGCTCGGTCTATAAATAAGTAGTCAACGCAGATACGATAATTTTATTCGACATGTACACCTTTTTTGCCTACGCTTTATTGTCGTGTCTCCTTTTTGGAAAAGGTCACTTATACGATCGAATAACACATAACACGATCAGCGGATCGAGTATACCTTATATTATGCGAGCAGCGACGACGACGACCAACACAAGAAAGGCACGGTGCGCGGCAGTAAACCATACATAATATACATTCATACATATTATAAGATACATTTATATCTGATATAGTACCGAGACTATACACATGTGTAAGAGAGAAAACCATCGCGTGCGATTTATGGTAGCGAGATGTCGCGGTATCCACCGTTCATCGGCTGACTATGAGCCAGTCGACCGCACCGGGTCGTTAGACGCGAAATTATTACTGTCAGTTGTTCGTCGGAGGATTGCTCGAATTGCTAATTTTCATTCGTTTTTTCCGCCTCCTTCTCGTTAGAGATATTTACAAAGCAGGTTATGTACTAAGATGGAGAATGCATAATGTCGAGATAAATACTCAGTTGTTGCGAGAAATTTTCGAACAAAATTCAAAATTTATTCCACTTTATGCCACCTACATAGATGATTTGTTCATCATCATCATTTCATCATCATAAACCATTCTCAACAATCAACATAAAATAAAGCCCTGCGAGGATCAGTCGTTCGCAAATGTTCGAGTCATTCAGTTATTTTGAGATCAAATTGCAAATTTTCCTAATTGAAAATCAAAAGTAATTAACACCAACCATTTTCAAATTAAAACACCTCATTTTTTCATATTTTGCACAAAAATAAATAATTTTTTTCCCCAAAAATTGGTCATTAATTTTGCTAATTTTTGAACTCTCGTCCAATTTTTCAAACTATACTTGAAATGTGAACAACCAGGAGAGGGGGAGGGGAGTTAAATGATTAGAATTTGGTTAAATTGCAAAAAAAAAAAATTGAAAAGTGCGCGGGAAAAGCCCTTGATGTAATTAAATGAATGTCAAAAAAAAATCAAAAATCAGTCGAAAACTGAATATTGTAACGTTACCATGCCACCAACATTTTCAGGTAAAAAAATGCAAAAATGTTGATAAAGAAAATTTTTAAGGTGCTGAAAAAATGACAAGTTCAAATTCAGTTCAGAAAGAAAGGTAGATGACATTTTCATTAAAATAATATGAACAAAAAATTGTAAGAAAAAAATGTAACATTACACAAAAAAGTTGAAAAATAACGAATAAATTTTTATAAACGGTTGTTTTGACGTTGTGTAAAAATTTGTTTTAAATTTTACTTGAATTTTATGACCGCGGAAAAAATGGATTGTTCAATAAAGAAAAATAGTGCTGAAAACAAAGCCACGAAGCCACAGTTAAGTGCCAATATTTTCTAGTGAAGTTATCATTTTCCGGTTTAAATAACTTGAACAGAAAAAAAGTACACGAAAATTGGATCTGTGAAAAAGAAATAAATCACAAAACTATTCAAAATACCCAAAAATTGATAGAAAATTCCGTCAAACACTTTATGAAACATATCTAATTGACCCCCCCCCCTGAGAATTCCAACGTGACCAAATTAGAATTCGATAAGTTGAAAATTTTCGCCCCAGAAAACATTTTTTTTTTTTGCAAAAAAATTTCTCAACAAGACTTGACAAAATATACATTACAACACGGAAACGCAGGGCAAAAGCAGGACTTCGAGAAAAAAATTATCAATTCCAGAGCGGAGAAAGGAGCAATTTAAAATAAACTAAAATGAAAAATAATCAAATAAAATTCAAAAAGAAAGAGAAAATTAATACAAAAATTTCAAGTTGGATTTTTAAAATAAGAAAACAGGACCTTCCAGCAATTTTGGCAAAAAGTAGACCCCAGCAGAAAACTTTTAAGAATGTTTTAATTGGACAGGGAAAGTCAAAATATCAAAAATTTTCAAAAATCAAAAAAGCAGCATGAAATACGAGTAGCAGCCTAAAAGCTAAACGTTTAGCAGCGTATTTCTCAAACATTTCAATCCTTTTTTGAGCGATGGAGAGGGGAGGAAGGAATGAGTGAAATATATTCTTGAACTTTTTTCAAATTTTCCTCTTTCGATGCGTTCTCAGGCTTTTCACATAATAGAAAATTCTTATTTCAATTGCAAAATGGCTCAGTTTCCGTATAAATTCTAAATTTGTAGACAACTATCATATCTCACAATCTCACAATAGCAAAAAACAACAACTCACCTCCGAATGTTTCATTTCGAGATTTCAAACGTTCAGTGGCATCATTTTTTATAATTAAAGCAGAAATCGTTCCAGATTATAATATAAATTTCGAAAATTATGCAATTATCAATTTTTCATAACATTGAAGATATCTGACTACCTCAAGTATTCAAAAAAGAAAATCAATCAGAACCATCAGAAAACAATAAAAATCTCAATAAGTACGTAAATTTTAAAAAAAGTGCAAAAAAATGTTCAAGTTGATAACAATTTCAACTTGAAAATATGCTAGACTAATCAAGAAAAACTATACCATAAGAATGATTCAAGATGAAACAATATCATACTTGAAATTTGTAAAAAAAAAAAAAAAAAAAAAACAGCTTGTAACATTACTAAAATATTCACATGAGTAAACAGAGAAATTATGATTATAAATTAAGCGAAAATTGAAAATAAATGATTAAACACTTACATCAATAACAAGTAGGTACTTATTGTGAAACGGGCACGTTTGAAATAACAATTTGCAAAAATAGCAACAAAAATTTTGAAAATTTGTTCGAAAATATTAGAAAGTACCTAGGTACAAAAAGTGTGGTAAAAGTTTACTTTTAAAAAAAAATCAAAACTTTAATAAAGTATATAATATTATGTAGTTCAAGTAGCAATTCATTTCATAAACGAAAAAAAGGTAAACTTTTCAAATCATTCAAAACTGTCTGAATATGATTGAAATAACTCCAATCACTCAGCATTCAAAACAAACCGTGTAACTAAAACCTTTTACATTGTATTTGTGACATGGACACTTATTTGAATATCTCACAAAAATCATCAACTAATTGAAACTCGCAGATAGCAGTAGGTGCTTGAATTTACAGTAAGAACCATTCACATTTTCGAATATATCATGACAATTCTCAACATAGGTAGAGGTACCCACTTCCTCCAAAAGACGATAACATGAGGCAAGAAAAAAATCACAAATCGTGTAAAACATAATGAAAACCAATTGAGAATCAGTAAAATCCTTTAAAATATCTACAAAATTATTTGAAACAAAAAACAAATGGATGATAAGATGTTCAAGAAATTTGAAACATTCCCTTCAAAAATTCTATTGATATGTATAAAGTATAAGTAAATTAAATTAGAAGAATAAAAAATATACGTAAAAAACCTAACATAACTTAGATTTTTTAAAAAATCACAAATTCTCTGACTTGATTTTCATGGCCATCTGGCTCTACCACGAAGTGTACTTTAGATTGAATTCTTCGACTCCTTCATTACTTCCCAAGCACCATAATAAGATCGAGTTGAGTTCATCCTTGCGATATATTTTACCTGCAGGTCTACGTGCATTCCTAGTCAAATACTTTTTCAACGAATCAATCAAACTCTTCTTGGCCTGCACTACGGTTTCTTCCTTCAGTTCCGTTGAAGCAAGGGTATCAATAAATTTAATTATCGTTTCCGAAGAAACAAGTCCTGTACAAATGATGCTCGATAAACGTTCCATAACTGAAGGCGACGAAATGAGCCGATTTTTAATATAGGTAGAAACATCTTCCACAAAATCATTGAATTCGTCGATTTCTCGCAGAATCTCACCGCTGAGTAGACAATCTTCATCGAGAAAAGCTGACTGCAGTATTTGTTGTTTAAAGATTCTCCTTCCTTGCAATTCAGGACAACAAAAAGTCACAAATGCATTCAATTCTTTCAAAAATGCATCATCCAATAATGCAACGCAGAGCTGAAGAACATCTCCGTTTTTAACTATAACATTTTGCTTGAACTGATTAATCTCATCTTCGTTTTTAAAGCACAATTTTATTACTCGTTGCAAATCTTTGCTTCGAACCGCTTGAATTAGAAAATTCCAGCAATTACGCCAGAATAAGTTTCTTTTTTTCAAAGACGCGTCTCGCAGAATAGTCAATAGCAATTCAGCATTCATCTGATTACATTCATAATCATCATAAGTATCAATATTAGCTGTGAACTGGCTACTGTCAGTTGAGATAACTCCAATCACCGAAGATTTTAAATTAGGCTGTGTATGGTTCCATATCTGACAACACAAATATTCCCACTTTTCCTTTTCCTGTTCAGGGTACTCATATTCATCAGCATCCTTAACTTGAAACATACGAATGATAAGATTGGTGAAATTATCTTCATTTATAATGTTCCTAATGTGAACCCAAGTTCTCAGGACAATCCATTCCTCGAAACGAAAATAGTAGAATATATCAAACAAGCAAGCACGTTCGCCATTGACAAATTTATCGAGCTGCTGATTATCCAGCTTTGGTAAAATAACTCTAATAAAATCATGATCACAAAGGTGATCAATAGCTTTTTGCATTCGTTTTTCAAGAGGTATACGATTCCAAAAATACTCGATAGAAGGTCTATTATAAGGCATGTACGCCCTGAACATTCTTTCATCAATAGTTTCACTCCTTAAGGTTAAGGTTGGTATTTTATCTAATTTATTCGTGAGACGGCAAATCCAATAATAGAGTTGCGAGCAATTGTCAAAATCAATGCAATCCACATCCAAGTATTCGCATTCGGATACAGATGGCCAAATTCGTCTAATATCGTGTTCAAAGAAATACAAACAAGCAACTACAAACTTCATTTCCAAATTGAATCCATCACAACGCATCATACGTTCGGCTGTCCTCTTGTAATCGATAGTGCCGTCGTAATCGCAGACAAAATCATCGAAGTCTTCTAAAATATGGTTCTCATCAGTGTATTGAAAACAAAATACTCTTTTATAATGCATACTTTGCCAAGGTTTCATCGAATACCCAAATCTTGAGACAATTTCGTCAATCATCTTGTAAATCGGGGATGGTAAATCAGGAAGCATAGATTTCATCCAGGCGTTGTCTTTTCGTAGCCTGTCAGGGTCAAATTCTTTCAGTTTTTCTCCAGTGCGATATTCCTTCACTTTCCGGCGCCATATTTCCAGGCTAATGGCGATTGCTGATAGTTGTTTCAGCGATATCGGAGTCGGATGGATAATATCGTACACTTCTGACGTGACTTCGGTCATTTCCAGTTTTTGGTGTTGTGGATCTTCGGTTTGAACCTAGAATAAATTGTTAGGATCGAATTAATGATGTGAGAAGAACAGGCGACGTCAAGCAAGGAGATAATACACAGGAGCATAAAATCTGGCACGCGCTGTTTCAAATTTACTATTCAGGGTGTCTACTAAATCCAGAAAACAAAATTTCGTACCTTTTTCGTACTTTTATCGTATTTTTTTCGTACAATATATTATTAATAGTCATACTTTGAATCTACATGGAGGGGAGGGGGTGTGTCATGTCATTTCGGTCACAAAAATCAAAATTTGAACGTGCTGAGCAGTGTGGTCTGGACCGTCAAGAGCCAATACGAGACCGGAACGAATATAATTTGCCCATAGAGGTCTTTTGAAAGGGGGAGGGGGTTTAATTGAAAATTGGTCAACAGAAATAGGGAAAAAATACCCATTTTGCTGATTGATGTCACTCATAATCATAAGACTTACAAAAATTTTCACTTTCTGTTTTGAATTTTTGGGGGCTCAAATGTGATTTTTTTTTCAATTTTAAAAGAAGAAAAAAAATTGCCCGAGCGAAGCAAGGGCGAAAGCTTTTGAAAATTTGATTTCAAAAAACTTGAAAAAAAAAAGATTAAAGGCCCAAGCGAAGCGAGGGCAAAAACTTAAGAAAATTCGTATTTTGAAAGAGCTATAAAAAAACAATGTTTTATACTTAATGCAAAGAGTTCGTTTTTTGGTTTTTAAAATTAATTTTTCAACTGGAAAGATTTTTTTAGGATGTGAATTTTGATTTTGTTTAAAAAGTCAGAGAACAGGCCCCAGTGAAAGTGAAAACTATTGAAAAAATGTATTTCGAGAAGTATGCGAGAATTTTATTTCTTCATTTTGAAACTATAAAAATTGAATATTAAATTGATATATTTTTTTGAAGAATTTCAATTTTGAAAAAGAAAAGAAAAGAATTCCAAGCGAAGCGATGGCAAAAGCTTTAGAAAATTGTAGTTCGAAAAGTAGAACAATATCAATTTTAATGTAAGAAACTTTTTTTTTCATCTCAATTTTTTTAAATTTTATCAATGTTTTTTGAAATTGTTTGCGGGGAAAAGGTACTAAATTGGCCCGAGCGAAGCGAGGGCGAAAATTTTTGAAAAAAATAAGAATTTTGAGGATATATTGGTGACTTTGTCGGAAAATTAACAATGGAATCCTTTCAAAATTTCGTACAAATTTCGTAAATTTCGTACATTTTTGACGTTTTTTCGTACTTTTTTGGGTCATTTTCAAATTTCGTGCTTTTTTCGTAAATTCGTACTTTTTTCGTGCTGTAGACACCCTGCTATTGGATCATGAAAGGCCACTGTACCAGTGGACCTATCTCTTTTTGCCGACAAAAATCGTTATAAAGCTAGAGGGTCATTCCACGTCAGTTGGACCAAGAAGTGGTAGGGGGGGTTAGGCGATTTTTTTGAAATTTTTCCGGTGGAAAGACCTTCCGAAGGGATAACCAATGACGCAAATCGCAGCCGTCTAGCCCATTTTTAAAGGCAACCAGGGGGTGTCAAAGTTTTCAGTGGACCTAAAATATCATCCATTTCAGCAGTGGATTACTCGACAACCGCGATACCCACCAAAATGGAACTTCTTCCCATAGTTAGGGGTTTTGAAAGGCTTTTTGGTGATATCAAAAAAATCAGTGTTGCCACTTTTTTCGTACAAAAAATTAGCTCAAAAAGTTTCGAAACGTAGTTTTCATATCGTTCCGACTCTCAAAAATTCTGAAAAAAATATATTATGGACAACTTTTCATGTTGAACAACATATTAAAAAATTAGGATGGTAACATGTTGCAAAGTCGATTTTAAAAAATGTGAAGTTTGCGGGAAAATGCGATTTTTTAATTTAAAACATGAAAAAAAGTTTTGATAGGTGAAGCTGACCCATTTGACCCCTATTTTTACGTATCTGTTGAAAAAATTGAAAACCCCCTTTCACTCGATGAAATGAACTCCTCACAAAAAAATCAAAATTCAAAAAAATTCAATTTTCGACCTCAAACATCAAAAAAAGTTCAAATTTATTCAGTTTTCTTATTTTGACCTCTTTCTGACGTATTTCATGAAAAAGTTGTTAAAAATTACACTCACAACAAAAAAATAAAAATTTGTTCATTTTTTGAATCTTTTCGAATTTTGATTTTTTTGTGAGGAGTTCATTTGATCGAGTGAAAGGGTTTTTTCAACTTCGTCAACAGATACGTACAAATAGGGGTCAAATGGGTCAACTTCACCTATCAAAACTTTTTTTCATGTTTTAAATCAAAAAATCGCATTTTCCCGCAAACTTTACATTTTTTAAAATCGACTTTGCAACATGTTACCATCCTTGTCCATAAAATATTTTTTTCAGAATTTTTGAGAGTCGGAACGATATGAAAACTACGTTTCGAAACTTTTTGAGCTAATTTTTTGTACGAAAAAAAGTGGCAACATTGATTTTTATGATATCACCAAAAAGCCTTTCAAAACCCCTAACTATGGGAAGAGATTCCATTTTGGTAGGTATCGCGGTTATCGAGTAATCCACTGCTGAAATGGATGATATTTTAGGTCCACTGAAAACTTTGACACCCCCTGGTTGCCTTTAAAAATGGGCTAGACGGCTGCGATTTGCGTCATTGGTTATCCTTTCGGAAGGTCTTTCCACAGGAAAAATTTCAAAAAAATCGCTGAACCCCCTACCACTTCTTGGTCCAATTGACGTGGAATGACAGGACTGAGAAAAAATGAGGTTGGCTACGCAGAAGTAAGTATTATTCGATTTCTGAAACTTGACCGAATTGATCCACAATTTGAAAAACTTTCAAAGTCACAAAAAATTGCTCATCGAGCACAAAAAAATTGACCCAAAAAACATTCAAATTTGTACAAATGTAGGAAAACTCACGCGTTTTAAATCAGAAAACTGCAGTTTGAAGCCAAAAATTACGTTTTTCTATCCCTTCGAATCGTCCACATAAGTACCAAGTTTTCAACTAATGGCACGCAATAAAAACGGGGCAACATTACGCAGATGCCACAAGATGATTAATATTTAACGCGCGGTAGTAAACAGCGATATTTATTTGAATTTAGGCGGACAATTTGTTCATTTATCGCATTCATAACGCCTTTAATTGTATGTACAACTGTACACTATACATATACGCATACGCATTATGGAAGCTGAACGACGACCCAAGAAGTTTGGCTAACGTACTAAGACGACATTATAATGTATCATTACATCCTACTCTCGGATTTTTTATACACTTCACTATACGAAGAAGACTAGGTATAATAACAACTATGTTCGTACATTTGTCACACCTTCACCCTCTGCAATCCACACCTTGCTCAATGTCTCACAGTAATACATTCTCTGGCTGTACCTCGACACCTTATGCACTTTATAAATGCACTATAAAAGTAGCCAGCCATTTAGACTACATACAGAGGCCAAAAAAAAAAAGAGAAGCTATTAGCGTTTTTCCGTACAGACCACCACGGGTACCACCTAGCAATACCGATCGACGATAGATACGGTCATTTTCTCGAAATCAATGGTGGCAAAAGAAAGAATAGGCAGACGAAGAAAAACAACTAGACGTGTACCGTGTGCTTTGCTTATTTAACAACACATATACGAAAATTGAACAATGTTGTAAAAATAAAAATAATGACGAACAAACGACGACAACTCGAGTCGGAGGGGCTATCGGTAGAAAAAAATAAAGAAAAACCACCTGCTAAGAATGCGTTTTTATTCTACGACGAGTATACCTCGGTATATCGACGTTTAATTTTAAAAATGTCAGTTAATGTCAGCGCGCATCGGTAAAAACGCGTACCATCGTGTACCGGATTTATAAAATGTGTAAGTGTGTAGTGTAATATATGTGGTGTATCGTATAGGCTCTCTTTTTTTTTGGGGTACTTTTTACCTGACTACACTTAGCGTATAGTATAGGTATGTTTATGTGCGTTGTTGCGAGCATTTAAACGTCACTCGTCAGTCTTCGTCGGTGTGCTATACAAAGATACCTGAGTAATAATGTATTGAAAGTATAATGCATTTACTGTGTACACAGACAGATATACCTACCTACACATGCGCATACCAAGAGCATGCAACAAAAATAGTACCTTGCTAGTTGCTACCTTTACCTGTACCTATATACCTTATAGTTAGCCACTATAATCATGATGCGCGGATTTTTCGCTTCGGCTGCATGAAATCTCTTTGTCGCCAACCCCTCATCCTCCCTCGCTGAACGAGTCATTCGACAAACAATTATTTTCACAAATCCACGTGAAAGTGGAATAAGCACGTAGGGTAGGTCGATTTCATACAATGATGAAAATGATTCCAGAAATTTTTGCAAGAGCTGACTACGATAACCTATCCTACATATTGAAATACGTATACGTACATGCACATGCACATGGTGCATTTAAAAAAGGTATCAGGTATGCGTATTCGTGATGTTGTTGCAGCTATACTTACCTATTATTGTTATACTAATGTATCATGCGCGACCACATTTGGTTTCCTGATCGACACAATCGATTGATGATAACTCGTAAAGAGCAGAGAAAGAGGGACAGGGAAATAAGCAGCCAGGCATACAGTTGCAGATATGGATTTTTGAACCACGAAGGGGTAGAAAATCTGGGGAAAATGTTCAACAAATACATTGGAGTGATTAGTCAAGTTTTCTCGATGTGCTTCGAAGTTTCGAAATCAACCCCGGCCTCGTATCCTCCATCCCTTCCCATCCAGAAACCACATTACCCAGTTATCATTACGAGAATATCAGGAAAACTTACTGGAGTTAAATGAACAAAGCATGGGCGGGTTTTGGAGCCCTTCAAATTAGAGCATATTTTTAGAGTTGAGGACGTGAAAACAATCTCAAAACCAAAACGAAAAACCTCACATTCAAAATGGAAAATGGACAAATACTCAACCGTCCCCCTTCCCCCTCCAAAAATCACCAAATCAAACTTACTTCAAAAATTTATAATTTTCAAAAAATTATCCCAAAAATATTTTTTAAAAAAACAAAGAAAGTAGGACTTGAAAATTCGGGGGAAAAAAAGGTTTTCGGACAAAAATTTGAAAAAGGACTTTACTGACCTTTTTGAAAAAGGAGGGCTATCGAGTAAAGGAAATACTTCTCCTGACCTGATTTTATATAAACAAAGTTTAAGGATCCCTGAAATGCTTTTTGGAGGGGGAGGAAGGCTAATCAATCAAAAAACACCAAAATTTGAAAAATTTGTGCTTTTATGACTCTCCTATTCTTAAAAAAAAATTGAACAACTCACAGACTTATTCGTGCACATTGACTTTTCAACGATTTTATTCAAACTTCGAATCATTGAAAAATTTTGCAACCCACTGGAAAAGCTTTTTTTAGATCGAATCACTCAAGAAGTATTTTCGCACGATTTTCAGCCTTCAAAACAGATAATTTCTTCAAATTTTTTCCCATTTTCAAAATTATTTTTCCTAATTTCACTGATTTTTCAAATCAAATCCACACTCAACAGCGGAGAAGAGAAGTAAGGAAAAGAGGGTCTAGGGGGTAAAATTTTTTCCAACACGATCTGCGGCAAATTTCAGCAAATAATTCGCAAACTTCTGGCGGATATTTTTAAAGCTACAGGGCGGCTCTCATTTATAAAGTTCAACAATTTTTTGGCTAAAAAATGAAGTAAGTGCTACAAATTGCATTTGGAGTAGGTACCTTAGGATCTTGAGACGAACTAAGGAGAAGGGAAGAGGGTCAAACGTCCTGAAAATTTTGAAAATGAGTGCTTCAGCAATTTTTCTATATTTTGGCATCGTGCCAACTTGTTCGTCGCAAAAAAAAACAAAAAAAAAACAAGAAACACAGAAAAAGCGAACCTTACAGAATAATTTCGATCTAACATGGGGCACTTTCACACGGGGATTCATGAGCACCAAAATTTTTGAAGACAGCGAAAATTTATTTGACAGGAAGGACAACCCCTTATACTGAAAAATTTAAAATTAATAATCTTTCGAATGTGGAGAAATTTGGGGCTTGGGCTCAAAACGAGACGAGTAAAGAAGAGAAGTTGTTGAAATATCCCCCAAAAATTATTATTTCATTCATTTTGAAATCTTATTGTACTGCTTCGTCAACTTTCCGGCGCCCCAAAACAGTTGAAAAAATTTGGGAACATTCGAATTCCCTTAATTCCTATTTCTACTTCAAATCTCTCTCTCGTACCCCAAATCAGAGTAAGTACGCAATTCGTACTGATTTAAATATGTAAATCAAAATATTCTTGAATTAGACGAATTTTCGTAGTTTTTATAAATTTTTAGACATTCAGCGTCCCCTTCCTCCTCCCGTTGGCCAATTCATGTTTTGAAAATATTTTTTTCAAAAAATCAGGCAAACACGTCAAAAATTCATCAAATTTTTTCGAATGTTTGAAATAGGCAATAGAGGTTGAAACATTGAAAACCAACGTATTCTGTATCCCAAAATATTCCACAGAGTTCAAAAATGATAATTGTTAATGTTTATGGCACAATTCACGCGTAATACATTATTCGAGAAGAAAATATTTTCAAAACACGAACTTGAATTTTAACGGAAATGGCCTTATTAGTCGACGCCGAATCTCAAATACTACTTTTTGGAACTGGATCATTTTTCCCCAAAACAGGTTAGGAAAAGACTAGAGTGAAAAAACCACGATTTTTTCGGAAAAGCCTACTCCCCTTCTATTGAGGAATCATAATAATCATATAATCTCTCCATAAACACATTCGAAGCTGAAATTTCTTCTGGATCTTCCAACTCAAAATGAAAGTTTTCCACACTTTGGTTGGTTAATCTGGTAAAAATCCTAAATTTAAAATTTTTGTTTACTAAATTGTTTTATTTACTTGCATTTCGCCAACTTTTCCTGAAGAACGAGATTTCCTGACATTTCTCGGTTTTTCATACACTGATGACTGAACACCCTGTCATAATAAGAAAAAAACTTCAAAGGACGAAATGTAATAGAATTCGCCGAAAAACAGCAGCTTTTCAAATAGGCATTTTGAGAACAGTTTGGTCAATCTCAATTGATGTCCTATTAATACTAAAACCGTTCAAAATAAATTGAACACTTCGTAAATCATTCGTAAAATGTACGAATTGAGCGATTGAGCCTATAATTTCATAATAAGAAGAAAATAATCACGTACGATTAATGCTATTCTACTGAAACGAGCTTCAAGCTTTTACCAGGGGTTCTCAAAGACAGGGGTTCTAACAGAAAACTACTCAAATTCATTCACAACCATCTTATACGTAGGTACTAGGTACCAATTCTCCAGAACTATAAACCCATAAAACGTCGATATAAGAGATTACACTGATTGCACATCTGATCGATTAGACATCCGATGAACATACCTAGACCTATGTATTTAACACCAAGACAAATTCCACCAGTCATCAGCTCTCTAATGATCTACTTACAGACTATTGAAGTGGAAGATGCAATAAACACCAAACTATCTCGGTGTGTATTACCTTGACGAGATGGCATCTCGATGTACAAATAATTCCAAGAATTCGCTTCCATTTATAATAATGTAAGCTCGTGTCAACGTATATAAAAATCTTCCCTAAACTACGTAGATCACGTGAAACAGAAATGAACACCCCGAGACAGCATCCCTCTACTTCTCGCTACTCAACAAAAAAAAACACCAACACCAATATTCAACGAAATTCATAATTTCATCATATGTACACAAGACGAAAGTAGGTAAAGCTCAAGGTCGGAGAGAGAAAAAAATACACCCGGGACAGACAATATCGAGGGGATGCGGCGGGGGTACGATGTGCTAGCGTATTAAATAGTATTTTTTTGTCATTATTATCATTATATCATTACGCATTCGGCTATTAAAAATGCATTATACGCAGACATTGTAATTATGTACCCATATCGTCGATAATATGACAGCGTCTTTAACATTAATTGCCTTTTGGAATACGATCTTTTAAACATTTCATCCTTATTCCTCATACACATAGAGTATTTTTTTTTTTTTTTTTTTGCTTTTTCACTTCATCTTCTTCTACACCACCGTAAGCAGCAGCCACCATACCGCATCTCATCCTTATAACGCAGACCTTCCAATAACAAGTACGGAATGTGTTTTAACCGAATTATCAGTCAGCGTAATCTTCGATAATGAAATTACATCTCGCACTCAGGGGTTCTCAATGCTTTCCAAACAGCGCCAACGCATTTTCCCGCAGCCATTCGATCGCGTTATTGTGTATCCGCGTATCGGGTAGTTGGGTACTTTATAGGTTAGTTCATGTCAATGTATTACGTATAATATCGATTTTTCACTTTCGCTACATCAGCCCCTTATTACGCGTCTAATTAGCTCGTTTCAGAGAGAGAAAGAGAGAGAGAAAAAAAGGCTGCCGATTGGCACAGGGGGGGGGAGCTACAATTATCGCAATTATACGTGCGCCTTTTCATTGCGCTTTTCTCCCTCCTCTTGTCCCTTCCCTTCGCTTTTCTTTCTTTTTAGGTACTCTGGAAACACGTCGTGTTCTCATCCTCGTCGACCAATAATTACGCCAACAATGAGAACAACGACGACACGAAATTATAATACAGAATGAAAAACTAGTCACGCCATTAAAACCCACCCTCTTCCTATCGATGCCGGCTATTTTTTAGTCGCGATTACCAACACAACGAGGGTTAATTAAAGTAATGGAAAATTACTCAACAGGCGAATTCGATCCGTACTAAATAGCAGGAAAAATTCGCTCGCTCGCGTAGCATAATTTTTCTCACAAAAAAAATAAAATACATCGAATCGAAAGGGTGAGTCGAATGGGCCAGGGCAGTTCGACAGCGACAACGACAACATTCGGGTGAAATTTTTATAAATATAAAAATTCACCCTTCCTGATGGGCTGACAATAACGACGTTTCAAAGTACCACAAGCGGAAATAACCGTAATCGGGCAACAGAAAATCGACGCGAGTAAATTGTACCTACCAAAATGGAAAAAATTGACACATAGCTACTAAATGTATCCACACACTCGAGAGATACGCATACATATTCGAGTCTGATGTTGGCATTTTGAAATAAACATTTTATTCTGCCTACGGTTTAATTTTCATCACCACGTTTATTCTTCCGACAGATAGGTACGGGTGTTTGCACGATTACTGATATGAAAATAAAAAAACATAGGTGGAAGAACCTGCCAGACAGAAAAAATTTCAAAAATAAAAATTTACCGGCGGCGAAAAACATGTTCATGAAAAAAAATAATTGCCCCAAATGGCTAACACGGAGTACTTAATGGAATCGCATTTGCGTCATGTACGTATTCATATTCACCCTCATCGACCTTAACAACACCCCACCTGACACCTCAAATCGAACAAAAGATCAATTTTGAACACGAATCAAAACTGTGTACTTGTACACGTCGCGTCTTCTCCCAGTAGAAACATTTCTATCAACGAAACCGCAAATATTGCCAAGTGTATTGCCTCTTCGAAATAGGCCATCGTTTAAACCAACTAATTAATATGTTTATTACGAAGCCATTACGTCACGTCAACAAGACTCACCTCAGTTTAGTCGAAAAGGTAATTGACACGCGGTACAATTCCAATGGCGATATAACGTTTTCATTCCTACTCGTATCAATCGTCACATTTCTCATCAGCACCAACATCATTGTCTTGCGTCGTACAATTGTTGAAGTATATAAATAACTTCGACAGAGCAAAATCATGAGGTGAAATTGTGGCTACTTTGAAAAAAATCTTTCAGAAATTTATCTCACAGAACGAAAAAAAAAAAAAAAAAAAAAAAAACAAGTTTTCACTGAAATCATATCAATCATTTGTACTTTCTCAACATCGCCCTTCCTTATCAAAAAAGTATCCTCTCTCCAAGGAAAATTTTAAATCATGGATATGTTTTTTGTTTGGTTTGGATGAGTTCATAAATCAATGCTTGGAATTCGAAATTTAAATAAAAGTTTGACATACCTAATTATAGTAATTTCTTGGATTTTTCTTCCAATTTTTTAAAAGTTGGACTGAAAGGTATCTAAAAGTCTACGTACTTCAATTTGAATAGAATTTTCAGAAATTGGTGATTTTTTTCAAGTTCTTAAAAGTCAAACAAAATATTGAAAATTTATCATTTCAACTTTTTTCCAAGTTTTTGAAAGTCTAACAAAATATGTAAGTATAGGTACATATTACAAATTTGATCCTTTTTTTTCGTCTTCAAAGATCTGACATTTAATGTCGAGAATTCATGATTTTTTTTTCAAAGTTTCAAACATGTAACATGATAGAAAAATTTGTAGAATTTTTTCCGTTTCCAAAAATCAGCGTGACGCGCGAATCGCTTAATTTTTTGATCAGTTCTACATAAAGGGATCGACTGAGGACCCGAATCAAAAAAAATAAGTTGATATTTATATTCAGTGTTCCCAAATACCAAATAAATCATATGTTATGTTACACGATTTTTTGAATTTTCAGAAATGGGGAGGGAATAATGAGGGGCGTTGGAGGAGTCGAATCAAAAAATAAGTTTATATTCATCGCACTCAGCACGCTAGAAAACATAAGAAAAGATACGTAGGTAATAGGTATGTAGGTACATACTTCAGCAGATATTTGACATTTTGAAAAATTTTGATGCTTCGAACCCCCCCCCACCCCCGGTTCTGTTAATCCCATCACAGGGCTTGTACTCGACTTGAAAAAAAAAAAAAAAAAAAAAAATGAAAATGTAACTGCAACGTGAACAAAACATTTGACTGCTGAAAAACATAAAAAAAGGTTTCAATTTGAATTATAATGTACTCAAGTCTAAAAAAATTACGAAAGAGAACATTTCAATTAGAATCTGATAATGAAATTCGATGGGTAATTTGGTAATTTCAGCAAAAAGCAGAACTACTTGGCAATTATTGAGCAAAAAAGTGAAATATTTTTACAATTTTTGTCAAAAAAATGAGACTAATTTTGTAGAAAAGCAACACTTTTTGGAAATTTATTTTAAAAAACGAACACTTTTTGATGTTTTTGCAAAGAAGTGAAAATTTGTAGAAAAAAAAATGAGACTACGAAAATTTTGGCAAGTGATGAGACTTTTTGCAGCTATTCTTGGGTAAACACGAACCTATGACAAATTTAGCAAAAAGCAAGGATTTCTTAGTAATTTTTGGAAAAATAGAAAAGATGAAAAATTTTCATAATTTTAGATAAGAAAGTGACACTTTTTAGCAAATTCTGATGAACAGCGAGAATTCATTGTTTTCGACTAAAAGCATGTCTTTTTGGAAGATATTGACAAAAAAGTGAAACTTCTATCGCGATTGGCCAAAAAAGAGAGAACTTTTAGGTAATTTTTTGCCAAAAAACGAAGGGCAGGTTTGACAAAAGCCGAGAGTTTTTGTAATTATTATTATTATTGAATAAAAAATTGATAAAAAATGCACTAAATATGCCAAAATTTATCAGCTAAGCCTGCGATGGTAGTCTGCATGGTTATCGTTCGTAATTCTGCAGTTGCAGTTGCCAGACAGGACCATTGAATCGCTGCACATCCGAAACAGCTCCACAGATCTCCGGTCCGGGAGCTCTGGCGTCGACCAAATTGATTTTTTCACAGCTATCTTGCGTTCCATGATGAGACGTAAAATATTATATTTCGGTTTTTTCATAGATATCCAAATGTATTCTTTTTGATAGCGGATGATGGAAGAAAGTGAACAAGAACAAATGAAATATTCATTTTTTGCTAGGAATTTCGAGCAAGTTTTCCAAAGAAAACTCACTTCAAAGAAATTTATCACCTAGAACACTCACCCATTTCCTCCATCATCACTTCAATTCAATGACATCAGAACCTCATCCCAATCAAAAAAATCTTTTCCTCAATAACATCAGCAAGGCTACATTTACGTACCCCTGCCAAAGTAACACATATTTTAAAGGATGATGTAGCATTTGTGAAATGCGCACCGTTCGTCCTAAGTAATAAACCTGTTTAGGACGAAAAAAAAACACACATACTAAGGGTAGGTACTTGAAAACTGGATAAACCACCCTTTAACAAGCGCACACAGTCAAGGTTATCTGGAAGGCGAGCAGTACAACGAGACTTTGAAGACATAAAGAAAAAAAATACATTATTACTATGCACTGGATGCACATAAACATATGCTCGAATACCATCACTGCATCATGCTCCATGCAGCATGCACCACGCACCCTTGTCGAGGTCGAACCTGGACACGCAGGGGCTATCGGAGTGGTACGAGTTTCTTTCATTACTTTACTCTGCACTCTCGGTGCATTGCTTACATAAAGAGTATACACTACACTATATACACACACCGTACATCTCGAATACTTGAACACGATTCTAAGAAAAAAGATCACATCGCGCTGCAGGGATGAAGGAGGAAGTCGCATTACAACCATGACCCAACACAACATGTTTCGTTTTAAAGGACACGTTTACATGTTTTTACGGCCTTTAAAGTAATTTTTAAATGTATTGTGTGGAACGCTCCCTTCGCCTCTTCATTTACTCGCCCTTCGCTTCGCTTTTTGTACGTAAACGTATATGCACTGCATCTATCTTATAAGATGTAGGACTGCGTCCTGCGTCCGTCGCACATCACAGGTACCTATGGTTAATGCGAGACAGGATTTTTAAACGAGGGTTTTCTCTCTCATTTCTTATTATTCTTATCTGGCTATCTTTTTCTGCAGGGAAAAAAAAGAGGGCGGTAATTTAATTTTATATATTGCTGCACTACACATACATAGACAAATTATGAGGAGAATTCGTAGAATTTTAACCTACATTTATTGTAAACCTGGTAATGGGAATTCTTTCTCATTGCCCCGACTTATAATCTCGGTTAAGGGTAACTTGACAAGAGAAAAATTCATTTAATCAAGGGGAGGGGTCAACGAAAACAAAAGGTAAGTGCTTCAGTACCTGATTTTTCTTTTCTTTGCATTCTGCATTCTCTGAAAATTGCAATTTATTTGCTTTTATACCTGACTGTCTTAGGAAGTCAAAAAAAAATCACTGTATGTACCAAAAAGTTTACTTAAACTGCATGTTTTGGATACTTGCGAATATAGGTCAACACTATAAACTAATGAGGCACGAAGGAAATAATAAAAAAATACCCATTATGAAGATTTAATCATACCTACTTCATTGATTTTTCAGTGAAAATATTCTACAAGATCTGCAAAAATCAATATTCACTGCTATCCATTCAAAACATTTTTTCTGACCATCCCATAGTCCAAGACATACATAAGTCCCTTTTTAACCTCCAATATTATGATTACTCAATTAGCTTCATGTATGTTCCCGGCCACATAGGTATCACTGGAAACGAAACTGTTGATAGATTAGCAAAAACAGCCGCTACCCCTCCCCTCTTACCACTCTCACTCCTGATGACATTAAATCTCTAATCACTCACAACACATTTACTAACTGGCAGAACTTTTGGTCACAACAAACTTCAAACAAACTCTTCCAACATAAAAAAACTACTCTCCCCTGGAAAAATCTAGGCCACCTGAACAGAAAAGAAGAAATCCTGATTACCAGACTAAGAATAGGCCACACAAAAATTACTCATAACCACTTATACCAAAAAGAACCAAAACCCTCATGCCAATTTTGCAGAAACGAACCCATATCCATCCAACACATATTTTTCAACTGTCCCCAACTAAAACAAAACAGACTTACACTACAGATAAAAGAAAACCCACCTACTATCCCTGACGAACCCTCAGAAATACAAAAATTCATCTCCCTAATAAAAAACATCAACCTCACAAACCAAATCTAACCCCCGGCCCCCCCTCACTGGTGTAATAATCTTGTAATTATAAACACCCAAAAAAAAAAAAAAAAAATGTAAAACTTTCACAGGACTTTCTAAAATTTTTTCACAAAGTCGCATTTCTCATATTTTACCTTCCATCTCTTCTCCCCCCTTCAAAAAGCGTGTTCACAAGATTTGAAAATTTTTTCATATTTCAGCCTCTTTCCCCTTCCTCAACAAAAAACCACTCCGAATATTTGAGTGTAAGACCAACACTCTCTTCATAATTATTGCAACTGGTTCAGCGAATTCGTTTTTTCCCACAACTTTCTTGACGTCAAATCGGGGGTTTTCAGCATCGAACAATAAAGTACAAAAAAATGGATAATTTTTAATAAAAAATGCAGAAAGTTTTTCTTTCTTCCAAAACTTGCAAGACTTGATGCGAAAATGCAGCAAACAAATGAATCGTGAAATTGCTTCTAAAGAATCATTTCAAACGGGTATAAAAGATGAGGTCAAAAATTAACTTCAATTATTATTTTTACTCAATTCATTCTTTGCGAATTATTGAAAATTTGAAATGTTTGAGGACCATGAAAAATTGGGATCTGAAACTACATATAATTATTTTTCAATAGATTTTTATTCAGAACATTTCAAAATGTGATCATTTAATCTCCTCTCAAATACCTATTAAATGAGCTATCAACCAACTCCCTAGCCCCAGCGGGAGGGGGGGTGGCGCAACGACCCATCAAAGTAACGTGATTTTAAATTTTACATTTTTATAACTTGGGACTTGAAATTTGTTCTAATTGATCACATAAAGTCAAACTTGGGTAATGGGATTCTTTTGGGACCTAGAGCTTGCCCCTGGAGTGGGGAGGGTCAAATTTGAAAATTACAGAAAGGTCATTTTTGGAGTGGCGTCATCCCCACTCCTTTCAAGGTAGAAACTCCCTTATTTTACCCCTATTTTCGGTTTTATTTCTGCACCAAATTACCCCAATACCATAAACCTTGAAAGATTTGAAAAAATCTAGAATGAAACTCCGAAAAATTGCAAAAAAATCCTAAATATTTACCCCTCCTCCTATTTCATTGTTTCAATAATATTTTTCGTGTTCCTGGCGTTAAAATGATCGATCATTTTTATAACTTTTGGGCGGAACAGCAGAAAAAATCCTCTTGTACCCCACCTCCTCCCACACATTACATCTCGAACTTTATTAAAAATTCACGAATATCAATGATACTTTTTAAGACATCAAATTTCTCTGTTTTTCAATCTTCTTGAGAAAAAAAATCACGAATGCTCAAACAAAGCGAAGGTAAAGTTTTCAAAAGAAAACAGAAATTTTCCAAGATTAAACGTTTTCTTTTCTCCTTCACTAAAGCTTCGATTCGGCGGATAATTTAAATTTTGGAATTTTCCACCATTTACAGACTATTTTTTTTACCAGCAATCTTCGAATTGTCATATTAAAGTATAGCAATATTCAATTTCAAAACTTTGTACTTTGTTTCGAAAACCAAAATTTCTTCTTTTTTTCAAAGTCAACCACTTAAAAACCCTCCTTCCCCCTCCGCATTCGAAAAAATTCTGAAAATTATAAACGCAAAAATCACGACGAACCATTTCTCAGGCATTTTCGCCATTTCAACGACGACGACGACGACGACGCATCTCAAGTACATCGCGGTCGCAACTGCTGCGCTGTAAATTGTTTCATTAATTTTAAACGGGCGATACGCAACCACACAATAAATACAAACCGTGGCCGTGGCTAAGGTTAGTTCGAAATCGAACGTAGTAGTAGTGGTGCAAAAAATCATTAATTTTTATTTCGCAGATAAAGATAAACCCTGACCGCGCGCGAGGCGATTTTCTTCGTGTACTTAATGACGTAGCAGCAGTCGAAGAGAAAAAGGCGAAGAGGAAGAAGAAGAAGCAGTACATCCTATAGAAAATGTATTACATTCACAGGGCGAATCAATGCGATACTCATCCTATTCAAAAGTCACGTAAAAGAAAAATAAATAGTTCGATTTGATGGCGCATCCGGTTTCCAAAATGAATGAATCTTGCATTATCGATACCTACACGTTCAACACTAAAGGGTGGATTAGCTCCCTATATTCGTATTTTCGAAATACTTCAACTCAAGAGTGGAGGAGGAGGAGGAGGTATGGAGGGAAGCTAGGGAAATTTACCGAACATCATTCCTCTGGAAGCTTTCCACCTCCGCATCTATCGACTCGAATTTTGTTACAGGTCGGTCGTCGTCGTCGTAGTCGAGACGTACACTACAGATGGATGGTCGGCGGTGTAGGTACTAGGTACCGATGTAGAAATAAATTTAATTAAACGTCATTAATTGGAAACGCCGACATCAAAGCGTGGCTTATACGTATCGTTTATTTAGCCATATGTACTACACTTACCTCTTATACAGCAAACCTGCCGAACTCTCGAAGCACCAAGCTGAAGCACAGCATAGCCAAAAGTTTGCACAAGAGATTCCTCTCTCATTCTGCAAACGCTATACCGTATTTCTTGCCCTCCCTTCACTTCACCCCGGGCCATTCTGCGTTACGCGCAGTTTAAATTAATATTACTCGGGCGTAATATACGCGTATATGTGTAGTGCTCAGGGTGTAAGTGAGACCCATAACATACGAGATATTTAGGTACCTACACGATGGCGACGACGACGACAACCATACACTCGTAACAACGATGGAAAATTGTGTAGGAAAATTAAGATGATAAATTTAACTCTATCCTCTTTCTACGCTCCTCCTTCGCCAACTCTATCTATTTCCAAGTTTAGTTTAATTGCCGCCTAGCTTTGCCTTAAACGCAAAAACTTCCTCGGATCATCGTATAATATATAATAAGCGAATCTCGTCGAACTGAAGAGGTTTAAAGGTTTGTTTTCTCGTACAGTTTTGTTGTCGCTGGAAAAGTCTCCATTACCATTTTCCTCCTTATATAATCATTCAAAGCGACGCTCATCTGCTTGCGAAATGGAGGATAGCAAAGTACCATAATTCATTATGGTAATGCAAATCTCGATAACTGATAGCGAGCTCCCAAAACTGAAATTGTATTCTTTCAGCCAATCTGGAGCCATGCAGCGAGATTTCCAATTTCTTCAGAAAATTGATTTAGGAATTTTCACCTACTTTCAAAGGACGCCATTTCGAAATCTAACGTTCTAGTAAATTTCAGCCTAATACTAACTCATGCAGGCGATGTACGCTCTTTAAAACAATGATTTTTCCCTGACTTTTCTCGATTTTCCAGGCCGAATTTTCCAATTTTCCACTTAATAGATTATCAACTACATCATTGAAATAGCAAGGGAGGGTTCAATTTGGTGTGGAGGAGGCTGTAAACCGGTTCAAACCAGAAGTTTCTAAGGTCAAAATCTAACTGAGGAAATTCAAAAAATTAAACCTGGCAATTTTGGCAAAAAAAAAACAAAACATTCTAGCCATGGACAGAAAACAGGATTTACAATACTTTTTTAAACAAAAATTAGGACTTTTTGACCATTTTAGCAAAATTGGAACTTTTTAACAATTTGAAAAAAATAGGATTTTTTTGGCAATTAAAAAAAAGGAATTATTCTTTAGCAATTAAGGCAAAAATCATATCATTTTTTTGGATGTTTCAGCGAGAAAAAAACAGGACAAAAGTAAAGAAACCCTTGTCTTATAGAACTTTTCAAATTCAGCTCAAAATGACTTGTCATGGTACACCGAACGGGATTTTTTTTTTTTAAAACTCACTACTTTTCCACCAATTTTTTCAAATTTTCAGAAAGCTTTCCACTCGACCTACTCCCTGCCCCACGGTAAAAAAATTAACGGAGTCAAATTTTTCACTGGAAAATTTTCAAAAAAAATTGAAATTGGAAGAAAATTTGTATACTTACAAAATATTTTTTTAATTTCAATCAAAATTATTTAAAAAAATACAAATGGACGCATTAATGATTTTTTTTTTCATTTTTTCACTAGGTACTTAATTTTTTTGACTAAATTCGCTACTTTTTCACTACTTTCCATATCTGCTGATACCCTGCTTCAGAACAACGCCTTTATGGAAGTAATTGATCACACTCCACCGATGAAAAATTTCAAGCTTGGCTACCTATTTTGTTTCTCTGATTTTTTTTCAAAATCTTCAACTTTTTCTGAAAAATTGATAATCTATGTGATAAAAAATCTGAAACTTCTCACTCGTTTTTCATTTCAGTAAGTGGTCGGCAATCACCCTCCTAAAAAAAAAAATCACTCAAGGAATTCTAAACTGCGAACGTAAATTTGGGTTCTCCAAAGTCCAGATGCGCAATTTTGGCGAATTTTCAGATTGGGTACTATGTACATAAAAATAGGAGAAGCACACATTTTCTACTTCCCAAATCAATTTCAAGTCTTATTTCAAAACTTGATAAAGAAAATTGAAAACTCCCGGAGGCTTCAAAAAAATTGAAAAAATTGAACTGGGAGTTAGGAGGTTGTTATCAGTTAAACAACAAATCCTCAAGAATTGTGCTGGAACAGCTTATTTTCCAGAGCGCTCACTGAAATCCAGAAAGCTAAATTCGTCTCGTGCTTTTTTGTACACCAAAAATGACATTTTGTACCGCGTCAATGCCTTCAAATCTACCTATAGTGACTCCCCCCTTCCTTAAAAAAATCAAGTCTTCAAGGTGTCCCCAGATTTTTAAAACTTTCTAGCAGGAGGCTTTTTTGATATTTTTCTTCGTTAAGATACATAAGATTACAAGATTCACCCTCTTCTCCTCGCCCGCCCTGCTCTGTCCATTTCATCATTTTATTCGAAAAAACGAAAGAATTGTCAAAAAAAAATCATGCAACCTCTTTGTAATAAGGTTCATACAGTTTATTGAAATCCAGAGTCAAGACATTTTTGTGATTTTTGAACTTCTTTTTTGAGGCAGAAAAAAATTCGATACAATGACATGCAAAATTTTCGTTTCCTTCCTCACTCAAGATTTTTCAAAATCATCTTATTATTTTTGAACAATCATTTTTCAGAAAATTTGAAAAAAAGCCAAGTAGCCTAAGCGAAGCAAGGACAAAAAAACTAGTGATTTGAAAAAGTTTTTTCTGCATTTTCTTGAACTCTGTTTTCATTTAAGCAGATGAACATTTTTACTGAAAAATTTCCAATCAGGTACAGATCCAAAATCCAAAATCAAAATCGTTTCAAAATTTCAAGATTAATCAGACAATTACACCAATCACTTTCGCAAAAAAAAAAAAAAATGCCCAACTCCGCGAAATTTTTCGAACACCCGATGAGTCAGCAGACAAGTCATGAATTACTTTAACACCGATAAATAGCTTTGGGTGTCTGCGTATAAGTAGATAGATACACGTTGAAATAATAAGATTTCCTTTTTCATTGTTTCTTCTTTCTCTCTCCGTTTTTTCTTCTCCATCTAGCATCTACGAGATATTCTGAATGGTTGTTAATTTTTTCGTATAGTGGTCGGGTTTGTTTTTAACGAGCTCTAATACATGCGCACATATAATCGGCACACGCAGACTGATTTTTTTTCCTATTCAATCTAACATTAAAATTATACAACGACCAGAATCCGAATCGTGAAGTCTGCTCGACAGATGCTTGACCAAGGATTCCCAAAACCTTGCCCAGCGTAGCGCAGGTAATTAGATGGTAAGTAGAAGTACACATACCTGCGAGTCGACTGAGGCGAATTTTTTTCTACTTGGTCGTGATTTTTATAAAACCCAGGTAATTAAAAGAATAGGTAGAATATAGTAGGTAATATATATTTATAAATAAATAAATAGTAACGAGTTTACGTGGCTGGGACGCGGACGGCGCTGTCAGCGATGATGCTGAGTAATTTCTTACATGTGTAATATTTTTTTAATACACTTACTCAATATCTTACCCACCTATAATAGGTAACCAAACGGAATATCCATCTCGTATTCGGGATTTCTTATTAAATTATAATTGTTTGGTCTGGGTGAACGGAAGAGGCTGGTATGAGCCAGTTGACGTGTTCTATGAAATAATAGCACGGCGCCGAAATCTTAGGTAATTCTTGGTAATCAGATACATGCACGATGAATGAAAAATGGTGGAAAAAAAATTATCGGTAATTTCAAAAGCATGCGATCAATTCCACCGTAAGAAGATCAGAGGCTATTCGACGCGAATATCAAGGATTTCCGCGAAATATTTTACAGTCATACACTGGAGTTAACCGTGCAGTTTTCAATGCAGAGAAAACTGTAACCGAATTTAAAGGTAAAAATAATCGTAATGATGTAATTTTCGTTTCAAAATATATCCAATATCCATAAGTTATTAAAAAACATATAATGGGAAACTCTGACATAATGTTGAAATGTGACGAAAAGATCATTTTTTTCAAAGTTTTTCAATGTCTGGCATAACTTCCAGAATTTCCAATAAAATGGCGATTTTTTTAATATTATGTTCTTAAAAATTGGACAAAATTTGAAAAGTTCCAATAGAATCCAAAATTCATGAGAATTTTTGCAAGTTTTCCAAAGTCTGACATAATATCAAGAATTCATTGTGATTTAAAAAAAATATTATGACATCCTAATGTCAGAAAATCGTTCATTTTTCCCCCTAAATTTTCAAAAAAGTCAATCGATTATTTGTCAAATTTTCAAACGTTTGACAAAATGTCAGGAAGTCAATTTTGTTTCCAAGTTTTCAAAAGTCAACGTGGCACAGATCAGAGTCAGGCAAATTTTGGAATGACTCTGAATTTTTTTCGTTTTCAAAAGTCATCATTAGCCCTCAAGTTTTCAGTTAACCTCACATCACATATCCATGTCAACTGCTCGATTGGATCGACGACCTGACCTCTCAAAAGTCTGGCAAGATTGCTTGAGCACAGTAAGGGCAAAATTTTGGGTCGGTGACAATTCCTCGCCTCCAAATAACACAAAGTATACTTTTCTCAGAAAGTTTTAAATCGTGGACATTGGACATGTTTTTTCACTCAAGTCAACTCAATATTGGGAAATAATTTTTGAATGTTTTGACACGTTATTTTAGCAATTCAGTGATTTTTTCAAAATTCTTGAAAGTCAGACAAAATATTGTAGCATCAAATTAGTCCAAATATTACAAAGGCTGGACACGAATTGCGTCCCGCACCATGGGTGGTACAAATGAGTAGGCTCGAATTGCGTCCCAAAGAGGCACGAATTGCGTCCGCTGGGGCAGGTATATTTTAGACAAAATAAGTGGCTCAAAATAGAAAAAAATGTATCCACAAAGTAGGGTGTACCTTACGTCTTGCATTACCAATGTTATTTCAAATGAACTTGACATACATACGCTTGAACTCTAAAAAAAATGAAAACACAACACTAGGGTCTCAGGGTTTTACCTAAATAAAAACAAAAAAAATGCTGAAAAAATTGAGTGTGGGGAGTTTGTTTAAAAAACCACCAATATCAAAATTTACAAACATTTTTTCCAGGGATGAGGGATGAAACTAGGTATTTTCTTTGGAGGGAGGGGAAGGGGGTTGTTCGACCATAAATTTGCCGACTGATATGACATCAAAATACCGATTTTGCCGATTAAAACATTGAGTTTTTTAATGTGAAATAAAATGTGAGAAGACAATTTTGCCAATTGATACGCAACACATATGATGGGTATTAGCCATTAGGTTATATTCATAGCAAATGACTTATAAAAAAATTTGCATGCTCATTTTTCAATTTTTAGAAGCCTCAAGCAGAATTTTTTTGTTTTGTAAAAATGAAAATAGATAAACAAATTAGTCCAGCATAGCAAGGGCAAAAGCTTTTGAAAATTTGTACTTTTATAAGTAAAAGAACAATGATTTTTCATGGGAGGAGGTTGATTTTTCGGATCAAAATTTTCATAATTTGAATGATTTATAATTAGAAATTTCAGCTTCAAAAAAGAAAAGCAAAAAGGTCCCAACGAAGTCAGGTCAACGCATATTCGTATACGTTAATTTGTACGCATTCTTCCTATTTCTCTAAAAACGACTATCCAACCTATTTAACACCCTAACCTTGGGACGCAATTCGTGTTTAATTCTAATGATCTCAAAAGGGTTGCTTTGGGACGCAATTCGTGACTAGCAAAATATTTCTTGGGACGCAATTCGTGCCTTTTCGTACTTTCGGGACGCAATTCGTGCAGTGCCATTACAAATTGGTCAACATTTTTTTCAAGATTTTCAGAAGTCAAATCTAATTTTCTAATTTTTTCCAAAATTTTACACAAGTAGATATCTACTTAATTCATTATAATTATGTACAAAAAATGAACGTCTACTTGTTCTTGGTCGTTTTGGTGAGTACTTAAAAAAACTAAAATTTTGATTTTGGAGCCTTTGTGATTGTGTTTTTTTTTTTTGTAAGAATTGATTTGCTTTGTAATTTGTTTTTTCCAGGTATTGTCGGCTTCTCAAAATTTAAGAAGAATGAGATTTCAGTAACAAAACGTGTGATTTTCAACTATCAAATTTCAATCATTTCTGGGAAAAAATCTTTTTTATTGGACATTTTTTGACCTACTACGGAAATTTCGACCTTTTCCAACTTCTTCAACCAAACAGACACCCTTCCAATCCTCTATAGCAGAAGACTACCCATAAAAAAATGATCAGTAACCCCTACATAACGACAAAACATTCAAAATCAATAAGCAATAAAATCTAAATAAACACCCCGAAAAACTAGAGAAAAAAATCCAATCTCGATACCGAGAAGAACAACCCCTAATTTGATATAAATAAATTTACGAAAAAATATGGTAAAATTCTGCACCGTATAAAACATTCTACAACCCCGCTTTCTTTTCCCTCTCTCTCTCTCTGCCTCACCAAGGGAAGATACATAATCTGAAGCAAGTTCGTATCAACACACATGATACTCGTACATCTCGTCGACGTAAATTATGGGGGAAGAGGAAAACTAGGATGTATTTATAACATCTCTCGCGCTCTTCTGAACGATGTGAAATTACACACCATTCGCCCGATATCCCCGAACGAACGGTTAACGACAAAACGGGTATAAATTTGCGTAAATTCTACTAATTAATACGTTCATTAGCGATATTCGAAGCGTTAAAAGGACACAGAAACAAAAAGCAGCGGCAACGACGACGACGACAACGTAGGCAGCCGCAGCGCATATGAGTATAACGTGGGTCGTAATTTTTCGCGATTTATATCCATATCGCGACGTGTATCTTTTGCAGGCCTTTTTTTTACGTACGTACCAACACCAACTAGATACGTAGTACAGTATACGAAAAACCATTATTAATATATTACAAAATACACATAGGTAGGTATGCATATAAAATTACTTAGCATCGTTACTACAATAATAATGTATATCGCAATCGCACACAAACGCATGCGCTCGCACCTTTTTTCACGAAATCAAGTATCGTACCTACGTAGTAATACAAAAAGGTGGTTTTGCGAAAAATAGCCCCCGAAGAAAAAAAATACCATAATAATACCCAATAATAACAACAACGACGACGACAACGAGGACGAAAAAATGTACCAGTATTTCCAAGAATAGGTGGCGCATTTTTAACCCATGAAAAGATTTCACAAGGCGCCGTATAGTCATGGATATTTAAAAATGAAACTGCGTAAACAATTGGTATTGGGCGCGGCGCGATGGTGATGGTGATGGCGGTGGCTGGTGGCGGCGGCAGTAAGCACTTGTGACGGCGAACCGTGGCGCGGAGGGTAGAATAAATGCGTCGACTAATGGCCAAAAAGCCGGGGATGATACTCGTTTACGCATGTAGGTAGTTAACAAAGCACCTGCATTTGCTACGCGCCGGGGTTGTTCGGTAAAAGTACCTACCTTACCTATGTATATAGCTCTCCATATTACCTATATACATTGTATGTATACCTTACCTTACCTCTACGAGTACGTACGTATACATAGGCAAAGGCATACTATACTATTCGTAAATGCGAGTGTATGCGTAGCTCGTAAGAGCTATAGGTAAATCAAATATAATAATGAATCTGTTAATGCATTCTATCTTCCCAGTTATCTCCCCCAATGTGCGCAGGTATATGCTATACATGTACCTACGTAATGCGACGTAGCCGCTTTTTACCTCCATAAATGTATATAGGATAGGTAGTTGAAGGTAGGTAATACATATTACCTTACCCTTACTCATAAACGTATCCTCTGTGCACGTAATGTACTTGTACACACCCTCTTCGATCTGGTACATATTACCATTTTACTACGCCTCACCTCCATCACACCACATACATTTTATGCTCAAACCTCCCCAGCACTACTCACACTTACTTACCACCCACCTACATAGCACCGTTAGGGTATCTTTTTAATATTTCACTCGAAAGTACTCCATACATTAAGTATACATGCGTATGTAGGTACTTTTGCTTGCTCATCGTACACTATACATACATTACATACATACATACCTATTACCTATACACAAAATATACACTTATCACGCTGGCAACATTGACAAGTCATTTACTATCCGCCAACAGCCCTATAACAACAAATAACACAATAACCTATTTGTTGGCGAGATTTTCATCGTCGATAAAAAAAAAAAGCAACCACGCCACAGCACGTCGTAAATACTCGTCAAGGGTTGGGTTGAACCTAAACTATGTCATCGTTAGATGCATACTAATATTTTTTTCTCATACTCGTACTGCACTAATGGTCTCTCCCTGTCCTGGAGGAGATCGGGAATATCGCATTTATAATGAGAAATTTTCCACCAAACTTGTTCATACAGGGTGTCCAGAGAACGATTGAGTACCACCGAAAAAACATTGAATCAACATGTGTTGCCTATCTTGAGAAATGAAGGTGTAAATGCCATTGAAAGAAAACAAAGCTAAAATGGATTTTTTTACATTGAAATATGACTCTTTTGAAAAAAATTTGAAATCTTCCGCCTCTTCGCCACCTGAATTTTTTTTTAATTTTTTGGCCCCCTGGGGAGAGGGAGATATTAACAAAAGAAATTTTGAAACCGACGCATCTACGATCCTAATTCCGGTACACAAAATTTTTTTTCTTTCAAAAATATAATTATCTGCATTAGTACTATGATTTGTATCTTTTTCAAATTTTTTCTCCACCTGGGTCATTTTCAAAAATTCAGAAAACACTCAAAAATGTGTTTTTTGTGTCACGGCACGACCAAAAAAAGCGATAATGCCAGTGACATAATTCTGAAATTCTGCATGGGGGCCTCCAAAAATAATAGAAAATCAAACAACTCCTGCAAAACTCAATTTTGGGGTCATTGGCACCCCCCCTCCCATTTTGGGGCGAAAGAAGATCGACAATATGGGTATCGTTATCATATGAATCGAACTCGCTGAACACGAATATGAAGTTAGATTTGCAGTTGGGCCTTCCTAAGGGTCACATTGGGGGAGAGGGATGCCCAAAAATTGAGTTTTTTGTGAGATGTGTTTAATTAAAGCGTTATTTACGCCATAGGCATTTTCGAAAAAATCGTATTTTTTCGCTGCAGCTCCTAGCCAATTTGTTTTGAGAAAAATAGCCTAGTGCCAAATTAAAATATTTGAGATTCTGCATTGATCTATGCTATCGTCGTCAAAATCCAAGGCCACTTTTAGGGTTCAACTGAGCGATTGAAAATTTGCATATCGTTTATTTTTGGGTTAGTAGTTGGTGTTTGGAAAATTTTTCCTTCGCAAATGTTTCGCATCAATGACGACAAAATATTGAAGGATATTATTCCTTAAAGTGAGGAAATATTATGGAACACAGTGGTTCCAATATTTTACATTTCAAAAAATCGAGAAAAATCGCCAAAAATTCAGAAATTTTTTATGATTTTTCGAAGATGGCAACAATGACCAAAAAATTGGCATCACGTGCGTTCCAAAATATTTCTTCAATTTTAGGAATGATTCTCTCAATATATTTGGCATCAGCATTAATGCAAAATGTTGAAACACATTTCACAAATACTCAATTTTTGAGCATCCGATCCCCCTCCCCCCCATGTGACCATTAGGAGGGTCTAACTGCAAATCTAACTTCATATTCATGTTGTTGCTAGACTCATGTCTCTTCAGTAGGTATATTTTGAGTGAATTCAAATTTTTTTATTCAAAACTCGTTGAAATATGATTTTTTTCCCCCGAAAAAATGCGTTTTTTCGCCATTGTGGGCAAGGGGGCAGGGTGGGGGAATTTTTTGGCTTCAACATTTTTTTAAAAGGCATCAAAAACAATGTTTCATGAAAATTTCAAAAATCCGAGGACAAGGGTATTTCATCTATTTTACCCGGGAATACCCTTACCCCAAATCAGTTTGGTTTTGGGTTTGGGAAAATGGTCATCGTCGTTCGAGGTGAATTCTTTTTATTAATTTTTCAACATGGAAAAATATTCATGTGTGTGGGAGATAGAAAATGTTGATGCAAATGATGAGATGAGACACCAGTCTTCTTAAAACTAAAGGTAAGTTTGCACATCCTATCTGAGCCAATGCATTTTCTTGTTGCATATTTTAAATTTTCAGATGACCCGTGTTTCTCTCTTTCAAAAGAGTATGCTGAGCAGTTTAAGAATGGTGCTCCAGTGGAATATGCAGGAAAACTTCATGTAAGTATGTAAGCCAGTGAATACTGATGTTACAGTAGTTGCAGCTACCAGTAAAGGAAAGGACCTGAGAAAAAAAATCCTAAAAAGTATGTGTGGGGGAAAAATGATACCACCGTTGGTTTTACTGGAGAATCAAACGATTCAATATTCACACAACATGTACACTTGTACAGTCCAATTGCAGAAGAATAATTGCAGAGAAATAACTACAATGTAAGTGCTAAACAGGCACAAAATAACAGTCAAAGCATTTTACCGATGCTATGAATATTTTGATTTTAATCAAATAAGTACAGGTCAAAAATTCTGTATTTTTTTGTGAAGATTTAAATTGTGGGATGAAAAAAACAATGTAAACCCGCCCGCTCTTCCAAGTTCAAGTAAAGGGCTTCAAGTAGGTACTGTTGAAAATTAAACCAAAACTGGCAAAACTGAATCAACTGAAAATTAAGCATTATTTGTAACTTTTCATTTTTACGAGATCTTCATGAAAATCAATGATTATTCGTCTTTAGGGACGCAGATTGATATCTTGAGGCTGCTGAAATAGAAGAAAATGGAGAGCAAGAAAATGCATTGTGATAGAAAGGTCCTCAGTACAGGATCTGGAAACATCTGGCAAAAAAAGGATGCAAACGAAAACCTACACTGAATCCCATTTTACAATGTATGAAAAGCATTAACAGCATCGTTACCACGATTTAAAAAAACCAGTAGGTACATATAACCAAAAAGAAATAAATGAACCAAGCAAAGAATGTTTGCTGGCGGATAAGGAATTTAAAACTTTACAATAAAAATTACTACTTTGTTGAAGTCAAAATACAGTTTCCAGTTAATTCAATTCTGGAACTTACGGAAGCTCTGGGTAAAAAGTTTTTCATTTTCTGTTTTTGATTTTTATTGGGGTCCAAATGTGATTTTCTTAAAAATTTCAAACAAAAAACAAATTGGCCCGAGCATGGGTAAACGTTTTTGAAAATTTGATTACGAAACGCCTTAAAACATTTTTTAAAGGAAAGTTGGTTTTGAAAAAAAAGCGGACAGGTTCAAATGAAGAGAGGGTAGAAACTTTCGAAAACTTGTATTTTGAGAGAACTTGATGTACACAATACGAGTAGATACATCATTGTTTGAACTGTTTACGAAAATTCTTAACGATTACTCAGCATTTTCCTGGTCGCTTTGGTGTCTAAAGTTCGTTAATCTTCTTCTTCTTCAGAACAGTGATCGTCTTCGGGTTCAGGTTCGGGTTCGGGTACCCTAGCCCCTTTGATTCCCCGCTGTACCCGTTCGGGTTCGGGTACCCTAGCACCTTTGATTCCGCGCGGTTCCCGTTCGGGTTGGGGTACGTTAGCTCCTTTGATTCCGCGCTGTACCCGTTCGGGTTCGGGTATATTGGTCCCTTTGATTCCACGCGGTGCCCGTCGCAATGGCCCCTTGACTGCCCAGTTCGAAGGTCTACCTTCTTCGATTTCCTGCGCTCGTTCGGCTCTTCTTCTTTCTCTTTCTGCGCGTTGTGCTGCTAGTCGTCGTTCTTCTAGTACAATCTCAATTTCTTCCGGTGACATTCTGTCATGAATATCATCTTCAACTGGATCGCATGAACGGCACGGTTCGCATTGCAATTTGGTCATTCTGACGACGTTCTTTTTAGCAGGTTGTTTCTTTTTTTCCATTTTTTCGGACATGCTGACGCCTTTCTTTTTAGTAGGTTGCTTTTTATTTTCCATTTTTTCGTTTTATTTCTATTATTATTGGTTTCGACGACGTCTAAAGCAGAATGACAAATGTCGTCTTTTCATCGATAGTTGAGAGCATCGGTAAACTGTAGGAAAAAACTGCATAGCAATAGAAAAAATTGAGCAGGGTAGCCACATGATAAATATGAAATTCATTTCGAAATTTTATAATCCTCTTTGGGCAGTCTCCATAAAAGTACTTCAGTATGCTTTTGGTGGTAGATGATGGGTCTAAAATGGCATAAAAAACTTATTAATTTCAGGTTTTCGCTGTTGCAGAAGTGGGATTGAGAGGTGAGCATAAAAAAATCAATTTTCAAAAATGAATCGGATGCTAAATATTTTTATACACATTCGTTAGTTCTGGGCACTCTCTTCTCTACGAATGAAGGGCATCTTGCCAATACACCAAATTCTTTCATAGCATAACCAAAATGACTTATTTTAAATTGGTCTTATGGGACCAACTTAAATATTAGGTACAATTCAGAGCCGCAGAGGCATGGAATGGGCTCAAATTTGAAATACAGTCGAAATTGCTTATAGCAAGGCTGAAGGGAGCAAACATCTAGCTCGTAACCTATAAATTACATGATAGGTGGATACTAAGTACATTATACAATATCTTCAATTTTCAGAAAAAATTCAAGCAAGTTCAAGTGGTAGGGTCTGCAAAAGGACAGCGAATCTTCAAGTTTAAAATCAAAACTATTCTTGCTGAATCTCATCAGGTCTGAACAGATCTTTTCCGGTCAAAACTTTGAACTGACTAGATCTGATTAGATCTGGTTACATCAAAGTTGGATAGAAAATTACATTTTTACTTCGATTTCAGCAATGAAATTGAAACCATCAATCTAGACCAACAGAACATGCCTCCCTTGAAACTCCTGAAACCGAAGTTCATAAAGTATTGGTAGCAAATCTTCAATTTTGCAATTTTCTTCAAGAATTTATTCGTTTTCAATGAAAGTTGAAAATTTTCGTGACCAAATCAGGTTTACAGTGTAACCAAATAGTCTCTGGGTGCCTTGAACTATATTCATAAATTTTAATACCTAATCCCCTAACAAATTATCCATCTCTCCCACCATCCATATCTAAAATTTTACCTCTTTGTCGTTCAGTGTGTCCAATTGTCCACTCATTTCTGGAAATGATTTCCCCTGACTTTTCCAGGTTTTCTAGACCAATTTTTCCAATTTTCCAGACCCTTGAAAAATGAATTACACATGCAATCAGGTAGGAGGGGGGAGAGGTGTCAAATTTTTTTTGAGTAAAAAATGCTGAAATTTTCAAAATTCCCTGACTTTATCAGTCCGACCCAATTCCCTGACTTTTCCAGGTTTTCCAGGCTTGTGGCCACCCCGTCATTCGACACCAAATAGTGCTAGATGATGCCTCTAGCTGTTCGCCAGGCGCATTGTCAACGACACACAATCTCAACACCCTCAATTTATCAACCTCTATTGCGATTCCAAATGGCTATTTGCGCCGCTGGAATTTCACTCAATTAAGATTACCACAACCATACGCCGCCGCTGTTGCGACACAAATACACGCAGTCCTGCTAACCAGATGACCAATTTACGATAACCACCATACAGCATCACCCCTGGAAACTCGATAAATTATCTCGACATTACGAATCGATATCTCACTATCGTATACATAAAACGCATCGTTGAGTACGAGTAGTACCTCTCTATCTGGATCCAGGCATCATACAGATACACCGCACAAGAAACCAAACAAACAAACAGACCCAAAAGTAGGAATTCTTGAAACAGGTCTTGGTACCATTTACCTACTCTAATGATTCTTCTGTAAGACAGAGAAAAGTGCGAGATGAAACCGCGCACCCAATGATTTTTTGCAACATCTGGCATTCAGACCATACATAGCAAATCAGTCAGTATAATATACGAGATACGTCGAGTACAAATCCTGTGTCCACCTCCGCATCAGCAGCAGTGCATTAGTCGATAACTTCCTTTGTTCTATAGAGGTGAGGTACACGAGAGCGAGAGATGCGAACATCATTACCGGAAAGGTTGAGAAAAACGTAAACCTAACAAGCCGAAGCTTATTATAAACTACACACACACACACACACACACACAAAAAGAAAAGGAGAAAAACAACAAACATTTTACGTTTTAAAAAGCCATCTACACTTCACGCTGAGAGTAAACGCGTTCAAAGTGTAATATAATATTGTAACATAAACGAGGACAATTTATCGCGTACTACAAACAACAAAGGTTTCTTTTTTTTCTCCTTCCTTGGCTTTTGCTCGCTCTATAGCAGAGCTACAATACACGGTATGCTCATTTTCTTCAACACACACCTCACCGCATCGAGAACGCAGTATCAACATCAACACAATACACACCAACTCACCGAGTACTAAAAAGCACTAACTAAAAATCTTTCGCACCGTTTAATTTATTCGAGATTCGAGTTTTCGGAGGAAAAAAAATACACAGAGAGGAAACACTCTTTATACAAATAATCCGGCAGAACTGAGAGCTGCAGCATCTATAAAAGCAACAATTTACGTACAAAATACAAAAAAAAAACAGTACACAATTCAATTCGTTTCTTTGCATGTGAGAACGATTTTAATTCAATTAACAGTATCACACAGAGGCAGTCTCTAGTCTCTCACTTCAGCCTCAACAACAACGACAAAATGTAAACTGTTCGCTCTGTTTAAAATACAAGTCTATATTTTTTTCCATCCTTTTTTTTGCCTTTCTTTCCACCCACCCTCGTCCTGCGTATCTTTCTTTTTCCACTATATACGTAACAATAAAGAAAACCGTATTTTTTTCCCACCTCCCTACCGAAATTGCTAACAAATTACAATACAATTCTCCGCGCTGCTCGGCGCTCCTGGCTTTATGTCGAGAAATTCGCCGTTTGTTGCGTGGCCTTTACGAGTTCTCTCTTTTTCTCGCATTCTTGAATAGCTTCTTGTCGCAACATTTTATTAAGGTAATTTCGACGCGATAAAATTTCCCGGTGAAAAGGCGACAATAGCTTTGATACGAGCACCAGAGGGGTTAAACAAATAAAATCAACCCGAATAGATGTAATATACCAGTCAAAAAATCATACAGTATCGTTCTCTGTTTTTCTCCTCTCCTCAGGTCGTCGAGGCAATTGATGCCGTCGTCGTCGTTTTCTTTCGTATCGTCGTACTCGACTCAATCGTCTACCACCTTCGACGACAAGCAGTCTTGCTCATTTTCAAGTTGCGAATCGAATCATCGAAATACAAAGTACAATCCTCCCCCCTTCTCGTTCATTCTTTCACTGATCAGATTCTATAAATCTCAAAAAGCGTTTTTTTTTTTTTTTTTTGGATTTTTTTTTGACTGAAAAATATTGGAAGAACTGTCTGTACTATGACGAGAGTCAATTCAGGGTGTCTACTAAAATCGAACATGTAAAAAAATGCATTTTATAGATTTAAGAGAATTCTTCAAGATTTGTCATCCTCTCAGTCCTTTCCATTGTCTTGACTGGTTCGTCAAATTGAGATTTTTCACAACCAGGAAATCCAATTTTGAATAAAATGATTTTCCCTGACCTTTCCCGAGTTTCCAGGCCCTTCAAATATCATCAGCACGAGAGGGGCGGTTAAGGAGGAAAGTCAATTTAGCGAAGAAGAGGTTCAAGACCGAATTTTTTGGTCAAACTGTTTTCATTTTCAAAGAAAACTAGAAAAATGTAAAATTATACAACGTTTGACTGAAGAAATGGAAAGAAACTAGCAATTTTAGCACAAAAATAATTATAACTTTTTTGAGACACATGTAGAAAGATAACAGGACTGTAGGTAATGGTGGCTTGGGAAAACAAGCTATTTTCAAAAAAAATTCAGACTTACCAAAAATTGAAATTTTGGCAAAAAAAACTGAACTTTGTTGACAAAAATTTGAACTTGACAATTTTGACAAAAATGAGGACTTTAAAAACAATTTTCACAAAAAACGAGCTTTTTAGAAGAAATTTGGGCTTAAAAGAGGATTTTTTGCATCTTCCTCCTAAAAAACAAGACTTGGAAATTTAATTTAAAAAAACAAGACTTTTTTGTATAAGGCAAAATTTAATACTTTTAGGCTGCTTAAGCAAAAAAAAAAGAATTTCTTAAAAATTTGATAAAAATTAAGGCTTTTTGCGATAATTTTGATGAAAAATGAGAATTTCAATTTTCGTCAAATTTGACCCAAAAAACAGGATTTTTGAAAATCTTGAGAACTAGAACATTTGAAACAATTGACAAAAAACGAGACTTTTTTTTTGAAATTTCAACGAACATACAGGTACTTCTTTTCTTTAGAAATTGAAGCACAAAACATGATTTTTAGCACTTTCGTCGAAAAACTTTTACTGGGAAATTCTGAAAAGAACTAAATTTTATGGACAGCTAAGGCAAACATGAATATTTTGTGGATGTTTAAGCAGAAACAGGCGTTTCTTGGCATAAAAATTGCAACATTTTTGATAATTATGGCAAAAACGAAACTATCTGACAACTTTTCCAAAGAAGCAGGACTTTTTTGACGTTTTTGTCCAAAAATATGACCTTTTGACAATTTTGAAAAAAATAGGGCTTCTAACAATTTCTGCAAAAATGATACTTCCTGACAAATTTGCTAAATAAAAGAACTTTTTTTTCAAATTTGAAAAAAAAACAGGCTTCTTCGGCACTTGAGGTAAAAATCAGTATTTTTTGGATGTTTTGACAGAAAAGCAGCACACAATGAGCAATTGACCAAACAACAGCACAAAAATAGAAAACTCAGGATAAGCGGGACTCTTGGACATCCTATGCCTCAGGGTTTCAAGAGATTAACACCCTGTCAGCTTTCATGGCCCTAATTCATTTTTTGTGTTTTTATTCCAAACAATAAATGGGGAATGAATTTTCAAACAAACTTTTCATAAAAACTGAAAAACTTATGAGCCAACTGCAGAACGTTTAAAGCATTCCATCACTCCATTGATGTCCTTTTAGAAAGAACTAAACGATTGCATTAAATCAAGCACTGACTTCCCATCGCTCGACACCGCAATCGTTATAATTACCGCACCATCTACCAAAACACACCTCCCATCTGTTACAACTGAGCACATTTTTACGAAAACACGTACCACAATCCCAGCAAATAACTAAATACATATAAAACAAACTCAACTCGGCTCCATTCCGTCCACCCCAGCTAAATCAAACCAAAACCAAACCATAACCATGCACCCAAACCGAGATAATTTCGGAAAATCTACGCCATCGCATCGATCAATGTCTGACAACGACACCATTTGCTTGACTTCTCAGCAACATTTTCAACAACATTTATTCGCAAAATATTTATACACAATAGCCAAATTAACACGTTGACACATCCGAAGTATTATCTCCAATATCCAAGTACGATTTTCTAATACGAGACGAGGCATTATGTCCCGAACCGTGATGGTACCTAACTCATAAATGTAAATATACCTACTCGTATGTAGGTAGGTAGTACGTATTGTAGACTTTTATCGCGAATCCATAGGTAGGTAGAGAGAGGTACTATAGGTAGGCAATATCAAAACGTGTGTTGTTTTTTACACACACATACCTCTAAATTCCCCAGCAATAGTTTTTTATAGCATTATTCCAACAAATATTTTCATTTTTTCGCTTTAATCCTTTTTTTCGCGCGTGTAAATGGTATCAAAAGGATTACCTGTGCTGTGTGGTTGAAGCTGCAGCCCGGCAATGTATTCCAAGTATACGAAGATGATCGCTGACGGTCGATTGTCGCACCTGAAACAAAAAAAAACGATACAAAGCGTTAAAAAAATCGAATTAAAATATTAATACCGTGAACACGAATTACGCAGGCGATGTGTTTTCACAATACATGAAGAAGCTTTTTGTAGCTGTAGTTCGTTGTTAATCTGTTACACATTCGTCGCAATGAATTTTAATTCGCGTAATTCTCAAATCTCGCCGACGCAGTTTTCGTACTCTCTTAATCACACACGTCACACTTCTTCTTTTTCAATCTTCTTCTACGGAGTCAATTCTAGTCAATTCTTTTGATAAGGCAACGATTGTGTGTACGAAATTCTGTTTCAGGCCAATAGGAACCAGGAAAACCGCAGATTTGAAAGACCCATACATTGGCCATCATCACCTATTGTATCTTTTTGAGCACAAATGTAAAATCTCAATCAGAAAGTTCAACTAACAGGAATTTGTAGACCGAAAAATCAATATATTTTCACTAATTTTTCATTTCCTTTCAAAAAAAATCATCATCTTACAAAATATTTTTACCACCCCCCCACCCCCGCCACCTTCCAAAACGCATAATACTTTACATTGGTTTACGCGTTTTCATCAATCTGAAATCAATTCAATGATAACAAAACCATCGTTACGTTTATTCAAAGTTGTTACAATTTCTCATAATTGTGTACAAAATGTACGAACTCGAAAAATAAGAAAATTAAAACCATTTAATTATTTCGAGAATAAAATTTTTTCAAATATGAAAGATGGAGGATTTTTTTTTCATTTCTCCTTCAAGTCTGGAATTTTTTAATTACGGAAAAGAGAAACAAACTGGCTCTGGCGAAGCGAGGGCAAAAGCTCTCGAAAATCAGTATTTTGAGAGGTAAATATAAAAAATTATGTTTTCTTGTGTAATGAGTTACTTATAAAAAGTTTATTATTTTGTCTCAAAATTTTGAAATTCAAATGATTTTTTCTTTGAAAAATTGAAAATGAGAAAAGATATGCAGACAGGCCCGAGCGAAGCGAGGGCAAAAGCTCTCGAAAATTAGTATTTCGAGAGGCATAAAAACGTTGTTTTCTTGTGTGATGAATGAAGAAGTTTATTACCTATTTTTGCTACAAAATTGAAAACTTGAATGATTATTTGAAAAAAAAAATTCAAACTTGAAAAAGAAAAGCAAACGAGCACGAGTGAAGCGAAGTCAAAAGCTTTCAAAAATTCATGTTTTAAGAAGTAGAAAAAAGTGTTTTTTTCGTGGAGGGAAGAGTGAATTTTTCTAATTGAACCTTTAAACATTTCTTGAATTTGAACAATACGTTTTCTAGTTGGAAAAAGAAAGCAAATAGCCCGAGCAGAGCGAGGGCAGAAGCTCTCAAAAATGTGTAATTCAAGTTCTAAAAAAGTCGAATACTTTCACTACCTTGTAGACACCCTGATAAACAAATTTTCAAATATCTGAACCGAGCAGGTTCACTTATTTCAACGTTCAGAAAGTAAATAATTAAGATTTCTAATAAAAATGAAAATTTGAAAATTCAGAAAAAAGAAGGACTATGGGATCGAAAGAAGTGGGTTTTCTGGTCACAAGGTTTGGAAAGACCTTCTAAGACACTCTACTCTCAATAATGAGCTGAACCCATTTAAAAAAAAGTAATTAAAAAAACGTCCAAAAATACACCACTAATAAATATTAAGCCTTTTAGGAGCTGATTCCGTTTTTCATTTTTGGGAATTATAGATATTGGTCATGAAAAAGTTCAAAATTTGATGAAATCATGGTTCAAAAGCTAAAATTTGGTTTATGCCTTATTTCTAACCTCCTAAATCGATTAGTGGTGGTTTTCAGTCTTTCTAAGGACTCTTATTGATTTTTAAATTTTTCGGTAGGAAAAAATAATCGTATAAAAAAGAGCCAAAATCAATATACGGAAATCAAAAAACCTGCTCTAGTTTCTGAAATGATGCGAAACCACCATCAACCGATCTGAGAGGTCAAAAATTAGACCCTGTAGCCAAACATCATCTTTCTATCTCAATTTTCAAAATGATATTTTGATTTTTTTTGTAAAAATTTGAGTGAAGAATTTTTGAAAATTTGCCAAAAATAAAAAAATGAAAAATCCTCTTCATGAACAAGCTAGGTTAATGACTTATGAAGTTGAGCTAAAAATAAAATTTTTATAATTTTAAATGAAAATATTCAAACATTTATAATTTTTCCAGCATTTTCTTTCGTATATCTCATGAAGCCCATGAAGTAAACGAAAGTGGGAGGGGGGATGAGTGAACCTTCACATCTTGACTTTCGACGATTTTTGAGCTGATTTATTGACTTTTTCACTGCGTATCTTTTCGACCAGTAATATGATTTATAAACTTTTTGATCCAAAGGACACCTTGATCATGATTCAAAAGTATAAAAATATTCCCCCTTCACCGACAAAATAGCATTCAAGGCAGTTTTCGCATTTTTTAAAAAAGATTTTCGTATACACTTTTTATAATTAAGTACATTTCTGTTTCACAAAATGGACGTTGAGATAGGAGGAGAATAAGACAATGTACAATATTTATAAAAAATTCCGCTTTTCCTCTCCCAATCAAATTCTCAATACAAAAAGATTCCTCTTTAGTGATATCTATATTCTACGAAATACCTACTAAAATCAGAGCATCAGCACTTGAAATTTCGAGAGCCGACTACAGCAATTCCCCTCCCCCTTCAAAAACCATTTCAGATTAGCCCAGTCTTCGCAATTCATCGTGTCAAGGGCAATCGAATAATAAATCTGCCGAAGATAGGCTTCGCTTTTCTTCGATCAAACAAGACGAAATTGAAAACCGAGCGGGACGCGATGAAAATCATTTAAAATATCACCACGTCGACTCGAGGGTCGTCTGGTCTTGGAAAAATCAAACATGCGAGAGATCATTTTCGACGTTGCTCGTCGTCGACGACGAAGACATGCCGATGATGGCGTTTGTTGTTTTAGTTGTTTGTTAATTAATTAATTTTAGGTTTCGTTTGACGTACGACCAGGCTCTCGTCGTCGTACTCGTTGACGAACTTAATTTATTTGCATTGAATTAGCCTAGCAACTTATATTAAGACGTGGGTTGATCTCGACGACATCGACATTCAAATTTCTCGCCGTCGCGTGAAACGCAGAATCCTTCGACTTTCGACTTCGTACACGACACATACACGAGTAAAATTTTCGTATTCGACATCATCCTCCCTCTCCCCCATTCACTCCAGCATCCATCAAGTACTTCGCGAGGCGTAAACAAACCATCAACCAATGAACGCGAATTCGTCGCTTTTCCAGAAAACTTTTCTCGTCCTTCGCTCGTCGCTCGTTCCATCCATCCATCTCTCTCTCTCACACTCACGACGTTGTTGGTACGTTGGTACGAGTAATTTTATACCTAAAAAACGTCGTAAAGAAGCGATAAACGATTCGACTAAATGTTCTTAATTGCGCGTATTTAAAACATCCGAGCCCGAGCGCCCGAATAACAGCTATAGCGAAAAGCCAACAACTATTACATCGTGTTTCTCACCCTTCCGCTCCCCGCCACCTTATTGTACACACCGAACAAGGTAATTTAACTATATAGTTAATTAGCAATTAGTATGAAACTTAGTATTACTCGCATACGATTATTGTACGCATGGGAGTGTTATACTCGGCCGCTGTGTTATTACTCTTCTTTTTTTTCCACTCGTACCTCCACCTTCTCTCACCATATATACCCAGAACCCAAAACGAATACCTGCTTTACCGGAGAAAAAATTACAAGTTTTGTAATAACTAATGTTAGCACGTTTTTTTCTTCAACCCCTACCCTTCACCTGTACCTCTTCAGTGGTAATTCTTTCCTCGAGCTTTAATTTTTCTCCCTTTTTTTTCGGGAGGCTTTCTCGAAATACTTTTTTTTTAGACAGGTAAATCGCTTCTTCGAGTTACCATACTGTCCCCTCTCCTCGGCTGACAAAAAAATACGACCAAGCAATACGCAGAATAAAGCCAAACACCATTTGAAGGCGCGTAAATTCGTTTAATTATGCGAATCACGTAAGATGTTCTGGTTAAGTTCGAAAAATTTACGTTTATTTCTCATGTACGATTTATAAGTATTTTATGTTGTTTCAGTTTTCATGCATTACACGATATTCGAGCCAGATTACGTAACTACAATCTCTTTACGTACCTATCGATTCATTACCGAATTAAGTAAATAGATAAACGCGAAGATGGGAGAAAAAAATCAGGTTACAAATTATACGTATTACATATTCGTAAACCATGTGCTAATTTCTTCACGAGCACATGACACTGGACTGGACATAGTCTACAAAAACGTATATCGTTACTTTGTTTACATTAAAACATACCATAATACGAGTACAATGTCGCAATAAATATTTTAACTAATGTTCGAGACGAGCTAATAAAATACATATATAAAAAAAACTCATCATCGTCCAAAATATCATATTTTGAGTAAAGCGCAGAGGCGGCGTGGTCGCTGCAGCAAACGTAACTTGACAACGAATTATGGAAGTTGTATTGTTTCATAATGAGACAACGATAACAACAATTCTCGATGCTGAAGCTGATGATGATGACGACGATTATTTTCGTATAATGTCTACTTGTCGCGTATAATTTTGCGCTCATTTCTCCGTTGTCATTTCTTTCCCCCTATCCTACACTATATACGAGTAAATGCGTGTTCTTGGCTCAATTTTTTCTCAAAATATTTGTAACTAACGTACTCGTATGTGCTTATTGTTCCATTCCATCTCTTTCTCTCTCACTCTGTCGTATACGTACTGTATAAGCGATAATTAATCAGCGTTTAAAGAGTCTCGTGCGGCGACCACGATCTACGCGTTTTTATTTCCACGTTTGTGGTGTTGCTTGCAACGTCGTAAGTGGGTACATGCCTCTCCCCTGCCTCCTTCTCATTCGGATACGATAAAAACTGCTGTAATAATTTATTGTCTACATTCGAGCTCGTCTTCGTACGTACTTTCCCTAACGAGTGATTCTTCAAGTTGAACTAATAGATGACTCAAAAGTTTTGCACGAATTTCGAAAAGGGGAGGGGGTGGGGGTAAGAGTGGGTCAAAGGAAGCACGAGGTTGGTTGGAAAAAGTTACAATTATAATTTCCTCTCCAATTCCAAACGATGCTGAAAATGAAAAATAATTTTCTATACGGTCATACAGAGAAGTCTAAATTTGAAACGAAATTACAAGAATGTTTTTGGACCAAAAAACAATCTACATATTATTGACCCCTCTTCCTCGAATCGATTGGTTGTGATTTCGAGCCATCAGATTTTTCGCAGTTTTCGGAAAAATTTTACATCACTTTTGTAAAGTTTCCATCAATCAAGGATTCCAGAGGGACATTTTTCAAAATATTTACTTATTGAATTGGGGAGGGGGAATATGAAAGCAATATAGTAAGCTTCTTCCACAAGTAATAGTTTCAAAACTTTTTTTTTGAATTTTTCATCAAACGAGAATTTTTTCAATTCAAAATTTTAATGAAGGGCACAACAAACTGGAAAATTCTAAAGTTCGATGAGATCGATTACCGAAAATTTTTTGAAAAATATTTTTTAGACCTTCATTAAAAAATTTGAAACCTTGGTTCGATTTCCTCTTGAACTTTTCAAAAAAAATCAAAGACGACATGCCTGATCAGACACCTTGCAGCAAAATAAGATCTTCTTAAACAGGCAGAAATGGATTTTGAAAATCTATGTTCGATAACCAATCGAAGGGAGCGGCTGTCAAAAACCGTATACAAGCAAAATTTTAACTTTCGTTTCTGCAACAATTTCATTAAATTTCGATTTTTTTCTGAAGAAAATCATTAAGAAACTGCAATTACAGCCCACAAAATACCTGTATAGGCGACATCACAGTGATGTAGATGATAAGTAAAAACTTTGAAAATGCTTTGCTTCAAGCAGTGTATCTATCCCCTCCCCTCCTCACAATCATTTCTTGCTTTTTTGTCTGTTTTCGAAAAAATGGAGGAAGTTGTCCAGAAAAACGACCAATGAACGTAAATGTAAAATCTACATATAAAAATGCAATGAGTACCAAAATGCAGATTTTTGAATATGGTGATTTCAATTTCGTCAATAATAACTTTAGTAGGATGCGAGATGAAGTTTAATGGGGTATCGAATTTAAGATTTTTGATAACATGATTTCAATTTGGAATCAAATGGTTTTCAAAAATGAATTCTGCGCCGAAAAAATCCTGACTTTGATACCCATTTTTATTGCATTTTTGAAAATTTTCAATTTTTGGTACCTCCTCTTTAGGATCCCATTATGGGGTTGGGCTCGAACAATCTTCAAAACTGCTTATTGTATTTTTTTAAAATCTTCGATTTCGAACCTCCCATTTAGATCATATTTTGAGATTTGAGGTGAAAATAGTCTTCAAAAATGAATTCTTCAGCGCCCTTAAAAGCCAATAATTCGATGACAGGTTGTATTTTTTTGAAATTTCCAATCTTGCACCTCTCCATTGGAGCCTATTTTGGGCTTTAGGCTCAAATGGTCACCAAAAATAAAATCGCGATCACCTTGAAGAACTTTCATAATTCAAATTTCAATTTTCTGCGTGCAAAATTCTGGGTTTGGCCGGCTGAATTTTCATCGGGATTGTCCCTAGAAAATAAACACAATTTTTCAGAAAAATTTTGTTCTTGCATTTGATTAAAGACACTCTTTTTTATTGATATGAATTTACACTAGAAATAAACCAATTTTCTAAAAATTTCCCCCTCCAAAAAAAAGATTTAAAAATGACATATTTTTGAAAAATTTACTTGAAATCCTCAAATAATACAGATAAAGTTGTGATTTTGGCAATTTTGGGCGATTCAAAGTGAGTGAATTGGTGATTTGTCTTCGCAAAAATTTGCAAACACTTGATAAAACTAGCATAAAGAACCTGAACTTACGCCGTGAAGAGAAGAATGGGGGAGGGGGTTATTGCAGAAAACCCATGAAATTCGTAAAAGAATTTTCAATTCTACCTTTATAATTCAATTATTCATAGAAACGTTTTAAAAAATCATTGACGAATCAACATGCACAGCTTTTACGGGACCTTTGTAGGCAGAACCTTTTCACATTTTTTTGCAGGACTTTGAATATAATTATTTCACTCTCCTCCATACTCAGAATTTCAAAAACTTTGGAAGTATTTTCCATATTTTCATCATTTGTTTTCCCAAGTAGATAATTCCTCAAGATGAAACATCCTTTGATCACCTAATTGACGATTTTAGAACACCGAAATCAATTTTCCACCTCAAACAATAAAAGAGTCAGAAAAAATGAATTTTTAATAAAGAATGCATGACTTGTGATTCAAATTTAAAATACTTTTTTTAAAACACTACTTTACATTACTAGCATCGAATAAGACCTTTTCTTTCATTGCGCAGAGAACTTACAAGACCTCTTACTTCAGACATTCTTCACAAAATGTCACATAGACCCTTGAATCTTTACCAATCTGCATAAACAGTTCATAAAATCACTGATTATCTGCTCTTCAAGTGTTTGTTTGCAAGTACCGGATGATGGAGAAAATTCTCAACCAACAAATCACTAAAAATCTCATAAAGTCATTACAGAGAAGTATATCCAGAAACGTTATAGCACAATGAGATAGTAATACATGATACCTATGGAGAAGAATGACCGTCGTCGTCGTCATCGTGCACTAATATACCTGTAGGTCCTAGGTAGAGGTACATCGGTGTCGACAATGCGATTTCGTGCTAACATTTATACCAGTCTAAAATCCCGAAATACGTGGAAAAGGCGCAGAGAGGAAGGAAAGAAAAAACCACCGAAGAAGACGACCGGACCACGAAAGGGAGAAAAAAAATAACATCGCGTGCTCCGATATTTCGCATACCTGTTACTCGATATTCCAGTCGGAATGAAAAATTTCAAGTCATTAAAATACATAGCCTAGGTATCCTAACTAAACGCGTTGATCATACGACTCTCCTCTTCTTCTGCAGGGTATACCTACTCGTACCTACGACGACGGACGTTGTTGTACTCTGGCCAAATACCCAACACATACATACATACACGCTGCGATTCGAACGAATAAACGAGTACATAGAGCAAACGAACGAGAGAGATAGACAGACGGGAGAGAAAAGTATAAGGAAAAAAATCTTATTAAATTCTTTTCTCTGACTATTCGATTGTAGTTAATTCTTAACGAAAAGTCGTTACTCGATTACCTTGAAAAACCAAACAAAAATTTCTTTACCGTTGCTGCCAGAAGAGTCCGAGCTTCCAAGTGCAGCACGGCGCGGCGGCGGCGCAGCGCACCGTTCAACCAGGTGGACATACGATCGCCCCGGTCCAATTGACCGATACGTTCGAGAGGTGAATTTATATTAAAATATGTTCGATTTACATTCATCAACCGTACTATGCAATAACCATATAGTATACTCTGCATGTAGCTGGGCTAGGTACTCACAGTCTGTGTAAGTAAGTACATCTACTCGTACATCTACATACGCGTCCGCAGTAGTAATCTAAACCATACCGCCGCAGCCACCATCGCCACTGTACAAGCTCAAGGGAATATAAAAAGCATACGCAAGAGGAAGAAAACCAGTTGGGTCGTCGTCAGCAACGCGTCGTTTCCATCTTTCCATCTCTGTCTAGCACTTGAACATCGCTTAGGTACCACCGATATTTGGAGCGTTCGAGTTCAGAAGTCATTAACATTTTACACGTTCGATGATGAATAATAGTATCCGAATATATGCCCTCTTCGAACTAATCATATACATGTACGCTGTTGTCGACTCTTCCTTCTTCCATTCATTACACGTCTGGCCTCTTCGATCGTTCAGCGAACATTGGCCAAAAAAAAGTCTGAATACTTTTCGGAAAGCAGTCTGTTCTGATCGAAAGTATCTTGAAAAAATTTTCAAAGATACTTCTGATGCATCATTTTTATAGTAACAGTAACCATTGAAGCACATTTCCTATGGACTGCGACCGGAGAAAACCAGATGATTAGTCAGATTGTCACAGATGTTACGTTACTTCAGCAATGATTTCCATCATTCATCACTCCAATCTTGATTTCAGGGCACATCATTGGCGGTCATGACTAACAACAGATGCAGTTTTAGAATATTCAGTCTCAATTTGACAAACTGGTCAGTGCGAAACTTTAGAGCATTTTAATACGAATGAACTTTGAAAATCAATACCATCATTTTTTCATCAAATGACTGCAGCATCCTATTTCATTTTCGTTGTCTCCATGAACGACTTCGATTCGAAGGATTTAAAAAAATTCTGAAGTCTCAATATAGGCTTTACCAATTGCTGACAATCCCAACAAGTTCAATTTTGCATTCGAGACTGCAATTCATGCATTTCTATTCTACGTAGATCACACACTCTCTAATAAAACACCTCATTCTTATTTTTGCACCTTTCTCGTCATCTGGGATCATAAATTCCCCGCATAATTTCAACTTGAAAACAGATTGAAAAAAAAAACCCTTAATAGAAAACAGAAGTCTGAAAATTCTTTTTTTCCCTTCATAACAAACGTTTGGCAATCTCTAGAGTAAGGTCTTCCCCAATAATTGCGAAATACACAAGCGAGCGCTGAACGAAGGGACAATAGAACCAACGCCTAAGATCTATTAACCCAGCAACCAAACGTGCGCTGGGAACTCGACAATGCGAGATCTTTCCCCACCAAACAGTACAAATTCAGGTTGCTATTTTTTTCGTCTAAACCTGGTATGGCTGCCATTGACGAAAGTACGAGTTAAGTGGGCAAAATAGTTGTTGAAATTCAACTAAATTGTGAATATCTAAGAAGAATGTTCATAAAAGATCAGTACCCAGGATTGTAAAAAAACTACACAGTTTAAAACTATTTTCAACTTGGAAGCCAAAATTTATGTGAAAGCTCCAAATTTTGTTCAACTCCGAGACTCCCATGAAATTTCAATTTCGACTGAAAAAGTAGCAACGCCCCCCCCCCCTCTAAAAAGTGACCAAAATATCAAGGTGTTTAACAAAACATAACAATAAAAAAGCAGGATTTTTGACAGAACATTCTTCAAACACTTCAAGCTATATTTTTTGAAGGGGAGGGCGTAGAAAATTTTACATATAAATGTTTCGTTTTTCCCAATGTCTTCATATACTCATTTCAAGATATTTTTCAGCGAAGGCAGTGTGAAAAATACTTTACTATTATTTTCAATTTTTTTGCAAACGTTTCAATTTTCTTTTTTTGAGGAGAGGGGGCAAGTTTTACTTGCAAATTTTGCTTTTACCTACGTTTTTGGATATTCTTAATGATATTTGGGGGGGGGGGGAGAGAAGGATCAACAGAACATTATTACATTTATTGCTACCTACTTCAATTTTTCATTTTACAAAATTTCAACATTTTTTTGAGCTCAAGTTTGATGGGAAAAGATGAAAAATAGGACTTTTTGATGAAAAGCAGGACAATAGGAGAGCTTGCAAGATTGACAGGAGCAGAAAAGGAAGTCATTTTCAATTTTTTGCCTCATAACTCCCTCTTACCAATTTTCTAAATTTTCTCAACGCCTAATTCATAAACTTTGGTTACATTTTTTGCTACAAAAAAAGTATTATTTACTTGATTACTCTTGAAGAAAAGACTTTGAAAGAAAACCCCAATCTCATCTGGTTGGCATCAGTTTCTTCGATAAAGATTTTCCCTTCCATCTTCAAGGATTCTGTAAATTTAAGGAGCTTTTGGACAATTATTATTTTCACAAAACTACATTTTCCGTCCATTTTCCTAACCAAGTTTTTGTTAAAAAATGATGGCTGATGATTCTCGACATTTTGAGCCAAAATTGAACGATTTTCTGGCGCCTGTTCTGATAGGTCAGAACAGGCCAAATTTAATGAATGAGATTTTTTTGGGGGATCTAGATTTGACACTCGCATTGAAGAAAGTCAAAGTTGAAAATTACACAGAGGTCAACTTTTCTAAGGACCATGATAAGGACCCAAATGGATAAAAATTGCGAACCCATGGAGTAATTCCTTCATTGTGACAAACATAACCAAATTTCAGCATCCCAGGTCATCCCCACTCCATTCAAAATTTAAAAAAATGAACTCAACTTTCTCCTATTTCCGATCCTCAGCCAGCATTCATTGACTTAGGCGTCCAAATTTGGCACAACCAGTGAGAAGGTGCCACGGATGTGCCTTTATAGGCTTCAATATTTTCATCTTATTTGACTTGTTTTTAGGATCGAAAAAAATGGACTGTTGAGCATTTTTTCGCTCCTTTGACCTTTAGAACAGCCAGCAGCTCATCCAAATTCACCTAAATGAATCCAAATTCACAATGTACAATAAGGTATCACCAATTTGCCTTCTGAACGGAGGATTCAACTTTCCCATCCTATTTAATTCATAATATTCAGAATCAAAAAAATCGATTTTTGAACTGTTTTTTTTCTTACTTTCAGAATAGCATTCAGCTCTTCCCCTTCCCAGCCAAACTGATGACCCAAGGAATTCAAATGCTATAGATTTGTTTTACAACAAAACAATCCTCAATAACACAAGTCAGATCCATCATTTTTTCCAAAATCTGATCAAATTTCGATTGAAAAAATAGCCCATAAATTAGCTTACAATCTAACAAAACACATGCAAGAATATTCATCACTAATCATACCTACATCCAGTCGATCACGCAACCCAAAATTACACAGACATCTCGCACTTAGAACTCAATTTGAAACCTCACCCCCTTTCCCAAATCTTCGCCAAGCTACACCATACCACTAAAATTACATCCATACAGACACTTCAGTCTCGATCTCGGGTCTAGGCTCGGGTTCGGGCACGTGGATCCGAATCATAGCCACGGGTGAAATTACCGACGTCGTTTATGCGCGAAAAGATTTACACGAATTTTAATTTAAAGCTTCGCCTATCCATTTATAAATTACCCAAGGAGGTGAAAAAAATTATATCGAGTGTTCTCGCGCTAACGCTAATCAAAATACGCTGCCACTACCGCCACACACCGCCGCAAAATTCGTCCATATACTTACACATATCTATAGTGTTCTCCTTCTTCAACACATTATAACATTGCCGCAGCACGTGAAGCCACAAATGACTCTCCTCCACAGCACCCACCTATATGTTCGCTCTACACTACATACGAGTATATTCTACATCTGCAGTACAGATAGGATACCTACGTACAAATGCGCACACGCTTACGCGGCTAGAAGCGAACTTGCTACGAGTATAGTATAAAGCTAGCTACTCCAAGTTCATCTGTCAAATATCTTTAGCATACATACTCGTAAATACGATATGTGAAGTGTATAGAGTACCTAAACCTATATACCTTACAAGTATTCGATTATATTATATGCAGGAGGTTTGACCAGTCTGCCCGGTGAACTTGGAATTATCGATGGTGTTACGCAATTCGAGACACATGAATACTTCGACCACAAATCTGTTCAATTAAACCGTTCGACTAAATTATGTAAATTTTTTTCATTACTTTTTACGCGTACGAGTATCCTATTTACTTGCAGCGACTAAAACTTTTTATATTACATATCACATTTTCTTGTCTTGTTTATAGTTAACTACATACGTACGTTATTTTATTTCATTTCATTTTACATATTATTACTATCCGCATACAGGGTGTCTCATTACCGAAACGTCTACGAGAATTCGGTTTTGAATGAATAAAAAACTGCTCAACCTAAAATTCCGAGACATGGAATTCTTGAAATTTTTTTGAAAAATAACTTCACAATGCTGGTTCTACTACTTAAAATAACCAAAGACTATAACTGCACATATTCGAAATTGATTTTCAAAACAAAACATGTACAATAAATCTGCAATAGCATGACTTTTCATCGCAAAAAATTCAATACTACTTGATCCATTGTTCGTAGTTCTGCAACCTTTTTTTTTCATAACTGAGCATTTTTGCGATATTTTGCTCAATTTTGCTTACAATGTTTCATCAATTTTCAGCCAATTCAAATTGTTTTTATGGCATTTTAAGCAAGCAATTTTTGTAAAATTTTGCTAAATTATGCTGATTTTCTCAGTCACGTTTAAAGTAACAATCAGTAACTGGAAGGCAAATTCAAAGAAAATTTTTTACAATAATTTCTGTATTTTAGAATAGATTGCTATTCAATTTTGAGAATATTCTTCAACTGGTCCTTACGACTCATCAAAATGGGTTAAAATTTAGCACTGAGTTCAAAAATAACGATTTCAACCGCAGTCTAAAAATCAACAATTTTTAGCCTCAAAAATGAGAATTTTTTTGTGAATTGTAACGATCTGCACAAAAACTATGCTTGTGAGCTATTGAAATAGATTAAAATTTTGCACTGATCTCGAAAAAAATCAGTGATTTTCACGTTAGGCCAAAACTTGAAATTTTAAGCCACCAAAAAAGGAATTTTTCAACAAATTTTCACGATCTGTACAAAAATTATGCTTCTGACCAATTGAAATGGGTCAAAACGTTGAACTGAGCGCGAACTTGAAAAAAGAAGTAATTTCTACATTAAGCTAAAAACTGAAATTTGTAGTTTCAAAAATGGCAATGTTTTATTACAATCGCAGAAACGCAATTTTTTAGAGTGAAAAATTTATGTCTTGAGGTCCACGTAGAAATCAACCTATAAAGTGGTACGAGTTATTCATTTTTTGGATTTGACCCCTCGGTCTCCTTTGTTAGGTAGTCTTCAATATTTAGAAAATACATATCTGATGGTCTCTCTGACCTTTCTCCTTCGGATGAAATTTCTGTGTGAATTGGGAATGTGTCTTGAAGAGGATGGGAGGGGAAGGCTGGATGAAATATTCATAGTGAAATCTGTTGAAATATCCTACAAAGTGAATAACACGGCTCGTACTGAATTTTTTCCAAAAAAAAAAGTAGCTCTAGTAACCAAAACAGTCTGAAAAAGTAGACAGAAAATTACCAAATATCACTAAAAAATTTACAAAATGCGTCTCAAATACTTTAATGCAAAAAAAATCTATTTGAAAAAAAAAACAATTAAAAATTTTCAATTAAGTAATGTAAAAAAATTACGAAATAAAACATTCCAATTAGAATCTGATGATGAAACCCAAATAAAGATAATAAAAAAGTGATACTCACATTTTACAATTTTCCCAAAAAAGTGGCCCTATATTTCACAACTTTCACGCAAAAAACGATTTTTAATGGAAATTTATGAAGGAAAAGTCAAACTTTTTGGAATTTTCTGCGGAAAAGTAAAAACCGAGTCTTCATGGCAATTGTGATGAATGGCGAATTTTTTGCCATGTTTAGTTGAAAACAAGACTGACGATTTTAGTAAAACAAAACGCAAAGCTTTTTAGCAAGTTTTGGCAAAATAGCGAAACTTTCTCGCAAAAAATCGACACATTGGCAATTAATTGAAGAAAATGAAAATTCTTCGCAATTTCAAGTAAATAGCAAAATTTTTTAGCAATCCAGTAAACAATGAGATTTGTTTTCAATTTTGGGCTAAAAGCAGCATTTTTTTGCAATACCTAATTGAAAAAATAGTGATGCTTTTTCGCAATTTTTGTCGGAAAAGCGACATTTTTTCACAATTTTTTGTAAACAGACAAGTTTTTAGGCAGTTTCTGCCAAAAAGTGAGAATTTTTTGGAATTTTTCTCTAAGAGACGGCAATTTTTGACAATTTCTAGCAGAAACAACACTTTTTGGCAAAATCGACAAAAAGCGAGACTTTTTGCAATTTTTGGCCGAATATAAAACTTCGACAATTCAAATTTTTGAACATTTTTTTTTTTTTTTTTTTCAAAAAAAGTAACTTAAGTAACCAAAAGTTACTTCTAGTAGTTTTTGTAACTTGATTACTTAAAATGTATCTGTAAGTACGAGTTCTAGAATTGAGCTACTTCAAATCTTTTGTCAACAGAACTTTCTTCCAAAAAGTTCACATAATTTACTCAAAATTCGCTTCATCAATAAACCCTTCGATGTATCGATGACATGTATTATTTCGAAAGCTTTTTCATTCGCTATGAAAAGCCATCACTTAGAATCAATCTGGAAAAGTTCCAAATTCCGATCATATGATGCCAAATGTCAGTCACCTCATCAACTGTTCCTGGTGACGTTGGATGCCATTTGGAATTCTGATCAATATTTGGCACTTAACGAACTGCGGTCCCTCCGAACGTCAAAAGGTATTACAATTTCGTTTAAACACATCCAAAGTTTGGTTGACTTCTGATGGGACACCCTGTATAAAGACGGCAGATAAGTACAAATACTCGTACTTCAAATGAAATCGAATTCTTCTCTTATTGCCATGCCATGTACCATCCCTTCAGCGATACATGAATGCATATGTACTTAGACATGCTACATACATGCAGACTATATACTACGTAGATGTACCACATACTCGACACTCGTATCCAAGCTGTAATTCACATACATATACGTGTAATTTGTAATCTCCGGGCTATACGAACGTGATTTCCACTATACATATATGTATTCCAAAATACTATACATTTATTTATACCTACATAGTATACATATTATACATACGAGCGACGACACGGACAACTCCATAGACCTATGTACTCGTACCACTAAAGAAGGTACATACATAAGGCCTACAGTGGTACTATTTTTCTCACTCTATCTCTCTCTTCGGATCTCCTTCTCGCTACTCTATTTACTAAATAGGTATACATGAACGTTGAAATTAATTCCACTCTACTCTTCCTCATCTGGTCCACTCTGTTCTCTCGTACCTACACTCGCGATATCGTTGAAAAAGTACACCCGATTAATTCTCTCGCATACTACGTATATATGTAGATGTACATAATATTTTAGTTATTTATACGTACATATAAATAAATACTTCTTCGAGATGGTATGTGTGTACTAGGAGTTGGCTGCCCTATTCGGGTACCAAGACCAACATACTATATAATAAATAGAGTAGATATACCTTATACACCGTACGTTTACGTACATAATATATCAACACACGCACCGACAATAAGTAGCCGCAGGAGTGCATTTCATGTTTCGGCTAATTTTTGGCGTAGGTATACCTACATGTGTATAGTCGGTCGTCGTCGTATTTGTTGGAAATTTGAAAACCTTTAATTATTTCAAAGCGCGCGAAGGTTAGGTCGGAAATTATATCGTTTTTCGACGATTTTTTTTTTTTACAACACGACGACGACGGTGGTACCTCAAAATATCGTGCATATTTATTTATCATCTACTAGTATATTCTACCTCTACTCTGTTCCTCTTCTGCATACTACCTATAAATCTCGAGATTCGCGATATACTATTCGCAAAACTTCGAGAGAGGGAGGAGCGGGAGGAGAACACACTTATATAGTATCTTTAGTGTGTATGTCCATTTCTAAGGCGTGTATGTTTGCATTGGTAGGTATATAATATTGCAGCATGAGGCGATTTAGAGACATTTTTCCCCTCTTCATCATAATATTACGCTGAGAAGGCAAATAATAGTTACCCACGAGGCGGTGGCGGTGGTGTGGCTGTCAGTGTCAGGATTATTTGAAATTCGTGTTCTGGGCCATCGTCGCCGGCGATACTGTACACGTTGTACATGTAGTATATGCAAGGTATACGTATAATTACCGCCGATGATATGACGTTTTGAAGGATATAACTATACGTAAATGCGCGCTCTTTGTACGGCATATGTAGGGCGATACGTCGTATTACATACAATATTATAGTATCTAATAGTCGGATTGCGATTCTCAAATTATTGTAGGTAGAGAGGTACCACGTACGAAAGTATAGGTAAATACGATATCAGACAACCAGATTTCATAAAAAATTGGTAACTTTTAACCACAGGTAATTAATTTTTTTTCCTATCCTTTTGGCTGTTACATTCGCGTGTCAGTTTTGCAGTGCTAGAGTACCGAGGGCTGAGCTGAAGGTCTTTCCAAGTGCGTATTTTTCTGATTTGCGAAAAACAATCTTACGAGATTAGACGAAATGTACAACCATCGACCGAATTGAAAAAATTCGTTCAGAGAAAATAACAACATGGATACATTATTTTAATCACATACATACCTTATGATTTTTATGCACACAAATGAGAAACAAATTCAGCTGCTAATTTAAAACCGTGGAATCAAATTTGTAAAATCAATCCAAAATTGTTCACTGAAAGGGAATGAAAATTGCAGAATGACATTTTCCAAAAATAAAATATCTAAATTCTAATCGAAAACAATAATCAGATGTAAAACGAAAGCAGGCAGGTAGCTATACCTAATAAGTGCATCGAACGAAAATTCAAGAAGTGCATTTAATGATAATTTCACTTGAAATTAATCAGCGGATGGAAGAAGAAGATAAAATGCTCGAAAAAAAATTTCCAAACAAAAAAAAAGCGGGTTCTCCTTTTTTATTCCTTTTTCCACGAACAGTAGCAAGAACCAAAAAAATGAGATAAACATCGCAATTCGATGTGAAATCAAGCAAAAATTGGACAGTCATTGATTTTTCAAAAAATTAGCAGGATGTGGTGTAGAAAGAAGACATCAAAATAATGACGAATGGGGCAACCGGACGTCTATGTGTACGTAATTTTTTTCCAGAGACAGGAACATTTGAAATTTCTCAGAAATTCAACTTGTTTGAAAATTTCAATATCCCAAAATTCATTAAAATAATGAGAGACTATCAGAAAAATTGGGATAATTCTTCAAAAACCAATTCTTCAGACAATAAGCATCAGAATAATAATGAACAGTTTTTGAATTTTTTTTCGAAATTTGATATAGCACAGCAAAAAATTAAAGCCAAATGACGTCAGAAAAATTTTAGATTTCTAGACTGATGCCTAACCCTCCTCCCCACTCGAAAATTTGATATTTTTTTGAATTCGTATACTCCGAAAAATTCATTTTAATTTTGTTTTTTGGTTCAGATGATGTTTTAATGTCATTGTGATGTACAAATGTTAAAGCAAATCAATTGTTCAATTCTGAATTACACTTTCAAAGAGATGAGATAATCAAAAAATTTCAAACTTTGAGCTCGCCGAAGAGGTTCAACATTCATCTACAAATTTTCAAATTTTTCTACGTCTTGTTGAGGGCATTTATGTAGCTATGATTTTTTGCTAGTTACCTCAAATTTTTAAAAAAATATTAAAAAACGACCCACCCTTATGAGCACTTTGCAGTAAGGTGGTGTAATTCTTGAGTTTTCAGAAGAAACTGGATGCATGTTCAGGAAAACAAAGTTGTTAATGATGAGTAAACAATGTGAGAAAACCTCTCCACCACTCACTTGAGACAGAGACGTAAAATGTCAAAATTTAAACAAGAAAACTATTCTGATAATTTATCAATAAAAAATGTTTTGGCAACGATATTCTTGTAGTTATGATTTTACACCTTTTTTTACAAGTTAATTCCTCGAAATTTTAGAATTGTAAATGATAATGTGTACTTATTTCTAACAAACGTCCCTTTCAATTTTCTCCAAAAACACGATATTCGTAAACAATTATTATTAACAAAGACTTCTAAATCTGAAAAAAAATTCAAAAATTGATGAATTAATCAACACGTATGTTTTCGTGTCTTCTCAAATAACTCAAATTCATCAAAAAAGTAGCATTTTTTCAATGAAAAACTGCCTCAATTTCTTGATATTAATTTTGGCATAATTCAAACACAAATTTTTGCTTACAAAATTCAAAAGACAATTATCACATTGAACTAGAAATGTCTACAAAAACAATTTCTTCAATTCAAAAAATGTCCCTACATTTTCCAAAGTTTTCAGAGTTTTTTTTTTGGCAATTTCATAAATTTCAAACATTCTTTGAATGTTGAAGGATTCCAGTCAGTAAATCCAAAATTTCTGTACACGCAGACTCCAGTAAAACATATGAAAATCCTTTTCAAAAATGGTAAATTACTGGTAATTAGGGATAAATGTGGTAATTTTTGATAAATGACTGGTTATAAAATTACTGGTAATTATGGGTATAATTCTGGTAATTTTGGGTAATTTACATGAAATTTTGGTAATCTCCCTCTCTTCTCTGATAATTTTTAGTAAATTACTAGCAATCTTGGTAAATTACCCACCGACAATATAAATATTTGGTAACTATAGTAATTAGATGATTTTTGGTATAGTACAGGTAATTTTATAATTGGTGTACCTAGTATGTACTAGTAATTTGGGATAAAAATACTGGTGATTTAATAATTTTTTATATACTACAGATACCTTTTGGTTCTTGACAATTGGTCAGAATCTTGTCGATTTCGAAAAAATTCTGTAGTGTTTTTATCAATAACAATTTTATTATAGAGTTGAATGAAAGCAAAAACCTTATCTATGATCAAAAAAATTTCTTGCAAAGCAGATTTTATACCTTCATTTTTTTTCACTTGTGCCATCAATTATTTTGTGATTCCTTCAATACGAATGAGAATTTTCTTAGAACCATGATTGTTAGCTCATCAAAGACACGTCTTCCACTGCGGAGATCGAGGCAAGCAACTGAATTCAGATTTTCTTCAGAATCAGAGCAATGCAGATATAAAACTACAAGACAAGATGATTGCCTAATTTGCGTAGAAAAACACACATTAAAAAACAGCCATCAATCCGCACTATTCGCGATTTTGCGTAAAGCTCTTTCTCTTCCTCCCACCTCGTGCTGACCTCCTGAATTCAAAATTCAACGCACGATGAAAAGCACATCAAAACATTTTTTCTTCCAATAAGAAAAAGTGAACTCAATTAAAACACACCCATTATCAATTCCATTAGGTTAAACACCAACAAACCACTGGATTAGGCACCATCTTTGATTTCAACCTACATTAAAAATTTTAATTTTGATTGGATTTTGTAAATCTGCTCTTCCCTCCTCTCCATCATGAAAAATTCCATAAAATTCGCGTCGCTTTCAGCTTCGGGAAGGAAAATCTCACTCCAACGTTCATTAAAACCGCGTGCCCGGATTTCCCTCGAGATATCGGGAAAATTTCCATCATTCCGGTCATCGAATGGTCGGAAATCGACCATCAAAAATTACCTATACAACACGTAACGCAAAAAACACAAGAGCCTGGTTCAGGTTCGGCAGGCAGCAAACAACAACATGGAAAAGCCAACGGAGACGACGATGGCGATTTTCTCACCCGCTGGCTGAAGCCGAATCGCCATCACGGCCGCGGCCGCGTACCGAGATCCAGCTAAAAATACGTATACGCTCCTATCGTTTAATTTGATAAAAAATTCACGCACCGTACACGGGTACCAGTACAGCCTACACGTAAAATATACACATATCGAAGGTAGGTAAGGTAGCTAGGTAGGTACCATACTATACGTGTATTAGGCAGGTAGATACAGAGTATATGGTATAATACATAGCTAGGTACACGCACACTCTGCACGTACCTACCTTTTATCATGGTGATGTGCTCGGAAACGAAACCCAAACGCCTCTGCTCTAGCTTCGGTATGTACCCTATGCTCATCGTACACAACAACGTGTATTTTAGGAAAAAGGGATGGAAATTTATCGATCTGGAATTGTTTGTCATGTACTTTTAATGAACACTACGCTGTGCCTGCAGAGCCGGCTCGCCTCTTTTACTGTGCGTGAAACTGTCTTTGCAATTATCAATTAATATAACAGAGAAAACAGCCAGATAAAGCGTGCGATTGACGAGCACGCGCCGAAGAAGCGGAGAGTAAGATGTCCTCGCTTTTGGATAAAACCATTGATGTGTAAATAATGAAGACAGCGATGAGACTGGGCGCGGCGGCCGCCGCCACCGCCGCCGCCGCTGCTGCCGCAAAACCCCTTCGTATACGTATATTCTCTAGGTCCGCCAGCAGGCGACACCAACCCCTTCTACTCTATATTATTGCGACTATATATACTTACACACCGCGTATACCTATACGTAGGCAGGTAGGTAGGTAGAAAGATAGGTAGGTACAGAAAAAGAGAAGATAGATTCCTGCGTACACTAACGCCTAGCAACAAAGACGCAAAATTCAATGTTTATCAACAGTTCCCAAAATTTAAACGACGACGACGCCTTTCCATCTAGATACACCGACGACGACGAGGACGACGATGACGACGCGCGTATAAAAACCTTAACCCTGCCATGCCACCCCCAGCTTTACAAAACCTTTACCTGGTGCTTGCGTTCGTATAGGTAAGCGAAGAGCTTTAGCCTGGATAATTATTTCTCTCTTACTCCTTTATCCCGCAACATACATTGTGCTCTTTCAAGCCTCGCCAAATTAGATTCGTTAAATCGACTTTGTCCTATATAGGTACAGTGTTTTACCTACTCATCGTTCGCAACGCACAAAATAAAGAAGCGACCGAAAAAAAATCAATCAGTCTTTCAAAGAGGCAGATTCACGATTCGCAGAATAATAATATATGTATAATAAGGAGAAACCTCAGCATGCTTTTTAACCCCCTTTTCAGCCCTTAACACCACGAAGAAACGATTTAATTATGCTCGAACCTCATTTTGTGCGTAGGTATACTATACATATATACAATCGTACGCCCATCTTCACTCAATCCACAATGATCTTCCTTTGTTCCCATAATATACTAACGAAATGGTAATTCAATCTCTCACTAAAAGGTCTGTTGTGTATTAAACTGTAATTATTAGAGTATTTTGCGACAATCTACCTACTTTACAAGTGTTATATACGAGCTGTTTTCACCTTCTTCGGCCACTTCTGGTCACCTGTTGCTCTTTACTCGTCTTACACGTCTTACAAGAGAAGTATCCGAACCAGCACACACATTTTTGAACCGGACAAAAGGGAATCGAAAGAAGATCCTAAAGTATACCAGAAGCCAAAATTTCTAAAGCTGAAATTAATTTTTCGAGTTTTGGTAAAAATTTTAAAAAATTCAAATTTGGGGAAACGTTGGAAAAAATTAAAATTTTATTAAATTGGCCTAGAACGCTGAAATTTGGTGTATACTCTGACGGTTTCGAACCGTTCTGGAGCCTCCAGTCGATTTTCGAGTTCTTCAGTTTTCGAAAAAAACGCTTTAAAAAGAGTGAAAATGAAATTCGGCACCCATAAACTCGTATATTCATCTTCATTGCGACCCTTTTGATCGATTTAGGCACATATTATCAACATTTTTTGTGCCGATTCAAATCCAAAATTTTCTCCAGTAATTAGAGATACCTACCACGCGAGACGAGACTTTCGTGCAAACCGTAACGAATGGGTGAATTTCTCTGGAAATTTGAGAGTTCAATTTTGATACTTTGAGCCTAATTTTGAATAAAATAATCACAGAAATGATACATTTGAGCTTATCATAAGTGATGAATTTCATTTTGATACTTTTATAACAAATTCCAAATCTTGAACAAAAATGTGCTGGCGGCTTTAAAAGGGCTTAAAACCATTGCTAAATCATCTGAAAGACCAAAAATGAGATGTAAACCGGATCAGCAAGTCGGTAACTGTAACCTGAAAATTAAAGCAGCAGCTGAAACAAGGTGACAATTTTTAAAATCTTTCTGTGCCGGTTCAAATCCAAAATTTTTTCCGATGATTATTTTTGAAAAAAGAAGAGATCATGCTCAGCAAACGAGTGAACGAGAAAAGCTGAAATTTTGTTTGCATCGTATTTTTGACCTCTCGAGTCAATTAGTGGTGGTTTTGAACCGTTCTGGAGCCTCCAGCGGATTTTGATAATAAATTCGAAAAATTAATAAAAAATTGAACTACTCGCAGGCTACGTACTTCATCAAATTTTCAAGAATTCAATTTCTCGAGTTTATTTCTTCAAAATTTTTCAATTTTATGGACCCTTTTCCTCCCCTCACTTCCCCCCACCTCAAAATGATGATTTTTTGATTTTTCTTCATTTTCCGTGCCAATTAGGATGTTCAATTTGTCAAAAATTTAAAAATTAATTTCAGCGCACCTGAAATTTTGGCTAGTCGACTAGGTACATATACATTCCCTTTTGTCCGTTTCTAAAAAAAAATTCTAAATAAATACTTAAAGAATTTCAAAATTCTAAGAAAATATAATTTTTTTCCGAAATGTTTCGCAAGCAGGGCGAGAGCAAAACGTTTGGCAGCAGCACATTTCCCAATTCCCAAATACCTACTCATTAATATTAAGTATTTTCAGTCCAAAATTAGGGGGAAGAGGAGGAAATAAGTCAACTTTTTTCAGATTTCTGCCCTTCAATTTTTTCTTACCTTACTCCAAAAAAACGCCAAAGAAAAAAATCTTCAAAATTTGGCAACGAAAATATTGAAGTATGAAAAATTTCAAACCTGTGATTCAAAAAATGGGAAAATTCATATATTTTTGACAAATTTGGTCAAAAATAGGACAGACGCAGGATAACAGTAGGACACACAAGCAAAAATAACGACAAAATCAGGAGAAAATCAGAATAAACCAGACTGTAGAAGATCTTGTTTTCGCTATAATTTTGGCATAAAAGTCGAGTAAAACCTACGTTTATCAAATAGGCACCCCTTCCAGTTCCATCCCATTCGCGCTTCATTCAAATCAAACAAACTGTACGAACAAAACTTCAAAATTCAATCCAAAAACTTAGATAACCACTCTGCGCATCGCATCGCATCGTATCGTATAAAATAACAAGAAAGACACCGAAGTAAACAATATTCCTCTCAATGTCGAACAATTCCGCATAATTTTTCAGCGGAAAAACAAACGAAAACATTTCATCTGCAGATATACCTCCCTCTAATCACAACAATTCGTCAAACTCCTTCGAGCGTCATCTCGAGCTCTTTCCTCGACGACCACTACACCCCACCCTGGTTGATAATCGTACCTTCTGTTGATAATTTGACTAAATGAAATTACATCCGTGTACGAATTCTTCCTCGTATACCACCCCCCTTTCTTAATCGCGTACTCGCAACAATGATAAATTTACATAAAATACGCACACGAAAGAGGCAGCTCGACTTGTGTTACCGAGCTGCGGCGAATGATCGCCTTATTAAAATCCGCGTGAAAGCTCCGGTACAGTTTCAAAGTTTTCAATTCCATTTGCTGCTTATCTATGTGTATAACGCATCCCTCCGTCTAAATTCCACCTATAACTACCTACTCGTACGATATATGTATTGGAGTTGGCGGGTAGCAAGTATATAATATCGTACGCGTCGTAAAACAAATACGTTGCCGAAATCGCGAGAATTAACTCCGTATAATAAAGTCTTACCATACACATAGCTATCTTTCGGGAGCAGGGGGCACCTCGCTCGTCTGACTGTTGAAAGAGTATTTCAGTAAGGGGGTGCTTATGTATCTTGATAGCATGTGTAATCTAACAAGCATAGCCGAGCAGCACAACTCACAATGCTTAAACATTTTTATAGACCTGCCCAATACCCACACTAAGGCTATCAGGAGATGAGGTATGAGACAGATCGAATCAATTTACGGTAGAAAAATGTCGCATTGCAAGTGACACGCACCATGCACTTCAGCTATAAGTGAAAAATCGCGATCTTTGAACTCGTACATTCGTTTCGCAAAAGCAGCCAGCACAAATATGTACATACTTTAATAACAATATCTACCGAGCAACCTCGCAACATGGGACATATTTTAAAGCCCAGCATATTACAGGTACGCGTACTTTACACCCCACTACATAATTTCTCTCACCACAACGTAGCTTTTTACAGATTCAGTCGACGGTACAGAAACCAATGCATACGACTTGCACGAAGAAAGCTCTAATTCACGGAAATAGAAATACGATGTTCTCGCAGCGATATACGTAGTACAGCAAAGAGCAGAAGCCAGAACAGAAAATAGATGCGAGGGTGCATTTTCATATATAACCAGAAACACATACATAAGCATACGAGTACGAGTATCATCTTAAATTACGCGCTAATTGATAATAACAACCTTGGTAATTTAGACCAACAGGTAATTAAAGTCGGCTAATTATTTCGAAACGACTTTGCTAACTTTGCCAACGCAACGTAACATATAACTTGGCCGAAAATGAAACACCTGTAAAAAGAATACGAGTCTACGATGACAACGCCCTCCCTATATACGAGTACGAATACACAGTTTCGACAGCGTTTTCGCCAATATTACTCTCGTATCGTAAAATTACGAATCACATTTAATTCCACGAAGACACGGAACCTAATCATCTCAAAATTAACGATGCTAATAATTTGCTTATTTTTTTATTTTTTTGGAAATCGTTTGCAAAGAATTCAAAATTAATTGATAGTTTTTCTGATCAGTAATTATCATTAATGGAAATAATATTTCCCCAAAAATTCGGCAAATATAAATTACTGGTGGACCCCTCCCCTTCAAAAAAGCAGAAGAGCAGAAGTGATGCCTGTGATACCTTATGCAAGTATACTCCGTCATTTTTCACCTCTTTTGAACTTCAGAGTGACATCCACCATGCAGGCCTGTCGGAATAATTTCGCCCCATTTCTAGGGACAAAACTGTATTAAGGTTTTTTGAAAAGTGGTGGTGAGGAGGGGGTTTGATTGAAAATTCGCCGACTGATATAGAGGGGAAATGACAATTTTGCTGATTGATACCCTTATTCACATAACTTATAAACGTTTCCATTTTCTGTTTTGGATTTTTGGGGATCCAAATGTGAATTTTTTCATTTTAAAATAAGAAATACATGATTGGCTCGAGCGAACAGAGCGAAAACGTTTGAAAATTTTTGGCTTTTAAAATTTTGGGATTTGAATGATTTTTTTTCATGGCTTTTAATTTTGGAATAGAAAAGAGAACAGGCCAAAGTGAGGGCGAAAGCTATTGCAAATTTGTACTTCAACAGGCATTAAAACAATACCGTATTTTTAATGCGATAATTTAATTTTTCATTATGTAACTTTAAAAGTAGAATGATATTTTTTTTTAGAAATTTCAGTGTTGAAAGAGAGAAGATAACAAGCCCCAGCAAAGCGAGGGCAAACGTTTTTGAAAATGTGGCTTTCGAGAAGTAAAAAAGCAGGGTTTTCTTTCATCACAGGTCGTTCTTTTGCCGGGTCTTCCAAAAGAAGTGGGCCTAAGGCAAACTGTCCTCTTTGCCCCCCCCCCTCCTACGACGGTTCTACTATCATGAAGAAAACCAGCTACTAAGGCTTTCAGAAAGAAATGGGAAACACAGGCAAGACGAATGAAGAAATTCTAAATTTTTACTGCTTCAGCTCAATCATTAGGTACCCTTTCAAATACACATGATGGCATAACAATGGTTTGAACAACAAAAGTGATTGGAGTTTAAACCCCCAAAAAAAATTAACAAAATGTTGAAAAACAAAGCAAAATCACAATGATTGTCATAATCATTTTGAGCGTTTTTTCAAGAAGTAGGTATCTACCCAGACTTCATTATAAAAATTGAAATTTTTGAGTCTTTCTCACTTTTTTTTTTTTCAAAGTAACTTCAGTAACTACATGGAAAATTTTGAAAAAACAACCGAAAAAGTTTGAAAACGCGATCAAAAAATTACAATAACAAGACGCAGAAAAAAATTACAAAAAAAAAACAGAACATTTCAATGAATTGAAAACTACCGAAAAAAAATCCATCAAAACCTAGAAAGTAATGAAACTTGATTAAGACTTGGGTAATATTAGCAAAAAGGCACCATTTTTGCTGAAAAATAGTGAGACTTTTAGATGGTGTTTAAAAAAAGAGAAACTTTTTTTGGAATTTCATGCAAAAAACAAGAATTTTTGATAATTTTGGGACACAAAGAGAATTTTTGGTAGTTTTTGGCAAAAAATGACTTTTTAGCAATTTTAATGAGTGGAAAGACTTTTTGAAATTCTTGACAGAAAGCGAAACTCTGACAACTTCAATAATAGGAAAAGCCTTATTTTTTAGCAACTTTTTGTACAGAAGCAAAACTTCTAATCAATTTTTTAAAAAGATGTGAGACTTTTTGCCAATTTTAGGTAAAAAATAGAAGCTTTCAGCAATTTTGGTTTTTGTCAATTTTTGACGAAATGCAAGACTATGACAATTTTATCAAAAAGTAGAACTTTTTTGCAATCATTGACAACAATGACACTTTTTTGCAATTTTTGTCGAATTTTTCGCAACTATTTGGTAAAAAAAACAATCTATTCTGAAAATTTTTGACAAAAGGTAAGATTTCTAAACAATTTTTGGTAACTGGTAAACAAGTGAGACTTTCTGGAAGGTTTTCAAAAAAACGACAATTTTCAACGATTTCTGACCAGAAACAATAATTTATGGCAATTTTGACAAGAAGGGAGACTTTTCGAATAGCGATTAACGAACAGTACAATTTTAATAATCAATACAATAGAGTCACTCAACGAATGAGCACCAAATATTATGTAGATTGTACTTATATGATTCGTTATTCAGGACGATAAGTAATTTGTAATTAGGTTTTTTGTACGAAAAGTCGAAGAGCGAACCATGCGTGGAGGTGGATGTATGAGTGCTTGACAAAATTAGCACTTGAACAATAAGTTTTACCTGATTAGCAAGACTCGAAATTATCTGTAAGTAATTTCACGAAGTTTTCTTACCTGAAACAGACAATAGACGAAATAAAAATTAATACATAATTGAATTATTTCACACGAATTAAAAAAAATTATAACAACAAAACGTGGCCATTTCATTGATTCAAATATTCTCCATGAACTATATTTGACCAATCTCTAATAATTACATTTCTAACACAGATCGGTTCAATGATGTCATTGAAAATAAATGCATATAATCTGCCAACATTCTAAGACACCAATCCCTCCAGCTTCTTATAATAAAACAGAAAAACACCCCTTCATCTAAAAAAGAACTTCAACTCCAAAATTTACAAAACCCCACAAGCAACTCGGCGCGAAAGCTTCAATACCTCGTGAAATACCTATTCGCAATAAATAAGTAAATAAATAACGCGCGATTAAATTTACGCGTTAAAATTACCTCTTATTTAGCTTTTGGACGAATGCCAAGCCAACACGCAACCATTTGAAATTTCGTCTATAGGGTGTACCGCACCTCTACGTACATACATTTGGGTGAACGAGTAATGTTGAGTACTAAATACCACAACCTAAAAAGATTCGACGGCGACAATATATTATATGCATTGGTGGAATATTTATGACAAGAAAATTTTTCGAATCGACGATTTAATAGGAAATGGGAATAGGTAGTTGAATATCCGGTCCAGTATGCTACCTATTTCACCACATATGGGTTCGACAATCGAATAATTTTAAAGGGAAAAATGCAGTTTCTCAAAGATAATAAACAATTTATTAAACTATAAAGATGTGACCTATGTACAATATTGGGTGGGGGGGGGGGGGGGTCGCTTTATAAAAATTGAAAAAAGAAAAAAGAAAACACCACCGCGATTCACTTAAATTTTTCATTTTTTTTTTGCATTATTTTTGGGCAAATGGGCACCAAATTTTCTTTCGATACCACCGCATTATACCTCAAAGTATCGATACAGTTTCGATACGATCAAATCATCGGCTTGCATTGCATACCTACCTAAAATTACCTACCTACTCTTGTTTCACAAAATAGAATTAGACCATTGCACCGTTATCCGCGATCATTTTTGTGCCGATGATGTTGTCGCTGATTCGTCGTGTACGTATATTTTTATGCATATCAAATTATACTATACACACACACGTATCTCTCTTAAACACACAGTCGATTTTCGGGTTAAATTTACAACATTTCCGTCCCAAATCAACTAATATGTATTGGTATAGTTAGGTACACGAACTACCTTTACCTACGTGTACGGTTTGGCCTGCGCCGGCTGCTGCATGGTGCCTGGTCGTGGTCGCCGATTAATGAAATGTCGTATTTGACAAAGATTTTTCATTCGGCTTTTTACGCTATATAAGCAATTAAATACGCGAGACAGGAACTGGTTTTTTACATTTTATGCAGCAGCGGTATTAGGTATAGAGAACTTATCGCGAGTGTAACGCCTACTGTGACAATTATATTCGAGAAAGTTTATAAGTATTCCTATATAAAGGTATTTTCTTCTTTGGTGAATACTCGTGTTTTTTTTTCTCCATTTGGCTTCTCTTCGTTAAATACACACATATACGATTCGATTGTCGCGGTATGTCGATTTAATTATTTAAAAGATACGTTTTTTTTTCTTCAAGAAACGTATTTAGATAAGGTTTAGGATAACGCGATTCGAATTCGAATGTGGGATGTATACGGTACGCCGCTGCACCGCACGGTGACCAGAATGACCAGAAATAAGAATCAAGAATGGCACAGACCAGGTGAGAAGAAAGAGGGAGTATTCGAGATGATTTTCTGCCAGGAAAAAAAAAACAGCTAATAACAAAGTAGCAAAGCGGTAAATAACGAGTTTCCTATAAATCTGTCGTCTAAATTGGCTATAAACCGATCGAATGAATCGAGTTTCCAGCAACAAATTGTTTGCGAAATAAGATGCAATTTTTTCAAGTACATAGGTATAGGAATGATCAAAATATAATAATCATTTGAACAAAATGAATCATACGCCACAGAGATTATTTGCGAATGATCGAATCACTTGAACAAAACCATCGATAGACTAATCGTTTGGAGAATTAAAATTACAGTCGTTGCAAGTCAATCACGAACGATTTGAATAAAATGAATGGCAAAAAGATTCAAGTCATTCGTTAAAATGAATCCTTTGCAAAGGACGGAATCATTTTCATATCGAAATATTCGTAAAATTAGTTTAGGGCCCCAAAAAACAAAAATTTTCGAAAAGTGCATTAAATGCCCTTGAAAATTTTCCTGAAAAGCCACATTTCTAAATTTTTGCACCAAAGGATCCTGAATGCTACAAAATTTTTTATTGGGAGAGTGATTTTTTTTAAAATTCGTATTAGGCTACACTTATGTAATCCGAAAAAGTTCACCTTGAAACAGCAAAATGCTCATCAAAGGGGAAGAATTAGTCGATTTCCGATTTCCGTTTCAAAATTTGAGGCAGCCTTTTACAAAATTGTTGGTAAAAAAAGACAAGATAGAAAAGCTGAGTTTTTCAAGTCCAATAAGTATACTCGTATGTCAATGTCATCCTTCTGACAAACAGCATCAAAGATTTCAAAATCAGATGTTTCCAAAATACATAGGTAGATACGCAGGCATCGTACCCAAATTTTTCTAAAAAAAAGTGACTTCAGTGACTTTCATCAGTGAAAAAAGTGACCAAAAAAGTGACCAATTTTTTTTTCAATTCCAGCGTTCAGGAGAGCAAAAAATCGAAAAACAAAAGAAAAAAAACGTTCAATATCTCACCTAAAAACTATTACTTTATTCTCCAGTCTGGCCCCACCGGAAAATCCGTTTTTTTTTTAAATGTGAGAACGAGTACTTAGCTCATTTTTTTATTTTTAAAATTTTAGAATTTGAATGATGTTTTTTTGAAGGAAGTTGATTTTGAAAATGAAAAAAGACAGGCCTAATCGAGGGCATTTGTATTTTGAGAGGCATAAAAACGATGTTTTTTTGTGAGAAATTTGTTTTTTGGCTTTAGTACTTGATTTTTAAAAAAATAAATTTTCATCTTTATTTTGAAAAAGAAAAGAAAAGAAGCCCGAGCGAAGCAAGGGCAAAAGCTTTCAAAAATTGATGTTTCGAAAAGTAAAAATTTGTGTTTTTAATATTCTGAAATTGTTTAATACAGAAAATTCGCATAAAACCCTTCGAAAATGAGTAAAAAAAAAAAGATAATTTGGATTAAAAACGTTTTTTTTGTTTAAAAAACGAAAAAAAATTCAAAAAAGTGACCAATAGTGACTTTTTGATGAAAAAAGTAACCAAAAGTGACTTTTCGTGAAAAAAGTGACTAAGTCACTATAAAAGTGACCCAGTAAGATGCCTGTAGATACGAGTAAATTTCAAAAAGAGAAGAGTTTTTGCCAAGAAGACCGAACATTGAACATGAAAAAATTTAGATTCCAATCGTTCCTTTTTGGAATCGTCGTCTTGTCCATCGTCATCTTATTCGCTCCTTTTAGTGAATTTCATGGTATTTTACAGGCTCTTGTAAGATGAATTGACCAGTGAAGCTTGTCCTTTCACCTTTCATTCTGCCATAGTAGGAGAATTTTTGGAAATACTCATACAAAAATTTGAAAAAATACTATAATTACAAATCAATTCAAACTGCGAAAAATTTTGAACACATTAAAATCTCTATTTCCAAAGTGAAAACTCTTTTTTCCAACTCAAATCGACAATGGATTTGAATTTTCAAATTTCAAACTGTCAATTTCGTTTACTATTCTTAAAAAAATCACCAAAAAAAAAATATCACAAACTGAAATGTTCTATTTTTTAATTTTAAAAAGTTGAACTATTTTGAAACTTTTTGATGGAAAATCGAAACTTTCTTGACAATTTTTGGCAAAAAAGTAATGTTATTTGCAGTACCTGGCAAAAAAAAAAAACAACAATTTTTCGTCAAATTAAACTGGACTGACAATTTGAACAGAAAGAATGGTTTTCTGGTAAGTTCTGAATAAAAAAAATTCAGGACAATTTTTAAAAAAAAAGTAGAACTTGAGAAATTTTTGCAAAAAAAGAACCCAGGTATTTTTTAAAGTGTTGGTTATAGTTTTGTTAAAAAGCGATTTTTTCAATTTTTTTGCAAAAAAGTAATACTTTTCGGCAATATTTTGCAAATACCTAATCAAGGATTTTAAATACATAATTTTGTTGAAAAAAAAAAAATAACAAAAATTAGAAATTTCTGGAAATTATTATTAGCAATTTTTGAAAATTATCGACAAACAAATTCCTTTTTTTCGCAATTTTTTTCGAAAGTAAATTTTGTTTTCTTTGTTAGTTTTGGCAAAAAGCAAGACATACAATTTTAACAAAAAACACAAATATTTTTTGGTCATCATTTCTGAAAGAGGGAGAAGGTGAGATTTTTGTTATTTTTGGCAGAAAGATAGACCTTGACTTTCAACAAAAAGCAGGGCTCTGTAACCAAAACGCTGAAAATGCACTGTTGCCAGTACGAAAAGAATGAAAAAGTGTATAGATATACTTTCGCAAATTATTTACTTCGGTAGGTATTGATATTGTGAGCATTTTTTTCTTCAATATATAAGGAAAAAATTAATCCATTAGTTTTTATTAAATCAGCTTTTAAATGAGAGGACATTTTGTGATTCCCCCCCCCCCCCCCCATCAGAGTTTCACGAGCAATAAATAAGTTTTTAAAGTCGAAAATTGTCTAAAAATTACTATTTCGAGATCATTTTGAAATATAAGTGGGTAGAAAATTTCTTAAAACGTGTTTACAACCAACCCAGTTAATTTTTGTAAACCAGGCTAATTGTAAACGATAATTTTTTAAGAAAATTAAGCGTTGTGAAAAAATTGTAAGTGAACGAAATTACAGAGCGTGAAATTTCTCAACTGCTCAGAGTGGATAATTTTTCTTCAGAAGATCACGATTGTTGAGGAAATATTCAATAAGAAAAACTGCTTACAAAAACACCAGTAAAACTGGAGGATGAATTTTGGAATTTCGAAATTTTCAAGGGTGTTTTCAGATTGATCAGACTGCCCTCATTACCTTAATTTCAATTGTATATACCGATTAATAAATTGAATCTGCTCATTTCACATTCACTATAAGCCAGTCTAATTGTATAAAGATGTAAACACTTCATTATTCAGAACTCGCTCATGTAAAATACATAATTTCTGAATACATGAAATTAAAATCTTTACTTTCAGATGATAGAAAAACACATTTGGTAAAAACCGGTTAGGTATACGGAGTTGAAAAAAATGCATAAAAGACACAAGACACAAAAAAACGAAATTTTAAAATCTGTTCACAATTACCCACATTGACGTTATTCAAAAAAAAAAAAAAACACTTGCTAAGCTCTATCAAACTTCAAAAACTTCGAAAATCAAACTCTTCTCAGCGTATTTTTAGAAGTAGAGGTCTTCAGACTCCAAAAACACCACTTTCAGTTCAGCTCACAGAGAAAATTTACCCACTATTCTCCAATGGTCTTCAATGATCACAGCATCATGCACTTTTCGTGAAAAATTTCCAATTAAATTTCGTCGGATAATTTCACTTTAGGACATTTGAACCATCTCCATCCTCAAACCTTCCCTTTCCTTCACTCAAACTTCAAAGTAAGTACTTCAAAACTGACCACATACACAATTCTACATACATTACAACAAATGAACGTCAATACGAAAAAGTCGAAGAAACACCGAGACACCTCCGAATTACAACGAACCGCCCAACTTGGCGTTTTTTCCTCCTTCACTCTCCATAAACGGCGGCCGAATTATACACTTTTTTTTCAATTCTCCCATAACCTGTAATTTTTCGCCATTTATCCGTCTGTGCTTGTGGTACATATCGACACGCAAACACGAAGAACTAATTACTCGGCAAATAAATCGTTCCCTTAAACGTTTTCGTGAACTGAGAAATACATACTCATACATTTATACAGCGCACATAAATACTCGCGGTATTACCATTATACGTACCCTCCTGCACCACCTTCTCAATCACAGCTCGTTTACTTGTGTGTACTGTGTACTTTGACTATTCGTATTATGTATTTTGTACACACCACCACGTATATCAATTGCGCTAACATTATTTTTCAATACTGCGGTTATTTTTTTACGCCACAACGTTTAATTATCTTCGTATAGGTACGTATACTATTACCAATATACATATACCGATACGTACGTACGAGTACGTACCTTCATCAGTATTACAGTACGTAGCGTGTGTATTAATTTTATATATCTATTTTTCCCCCTCAGCCTCCGCCGTCGTCGATTCTTCTTTTTCAAAGCAATCACGTAATCTCGTTTAAATATTTACCTTGAGAATATTTCGGATATAATATTTTTCTCGTTATTTTTTTCCCTCCGCTTTAACCACCGAAATTTCCCGATAAATAAATGTAGGTACTTGTTTTTTCTTCTTCTTCAAAATAACTAGTAAACGACGAGCAATAATACGAATCGTACGTACATAAAAAGTATATACGAGCTCTTAAAATCGACTAATTTTAGCCCGAGGTGTTACTTAACCCTTAAAGACCCAGGCTAATCCTGAGATGTTGTGTGAAAATGCTTTCAATTTCCTGAATTAGATCATCACAAGCATCACTTTAGCCCACAGTTTGCCCCCCAGCCCCTTAAAGCCGTCTCGTAAAAGCCGTACCGATTTATTTAATTTTCCTTGAAAACCGAGAAAGCAAAAACCCCAATGAGGTCAATCATGGAACTGAATGATATAGTATCATTAGGTGTACTGAATGAGTGAAAGCATATCCCCAAAGAACACCCCACCCCTTTTTGGGGGGCAAATTTTCAAAAAAGTTGGGATAAAAAAATTGGACCCATGCTCCATTTTTGGATAAACATATTGATGGTAGACCCTTCACAAAATGAAATCATGAAAGGTGTGAAAATGGTGGACCAGAGCGATTTTTTGAAAATTTGATTCGCCTGTCTCGATAAAAACCCGAAAAAACAGAGCATGAATACGCAAAGTACATAATATGGGAAATATTATCAAGTAGGCTTGAAATGACAGAAACAAGAATTGAAAGGAACACAGATGCTTTTAACAGCACATAAGTTCAGATAATCTACAATCCACCCATCAAATCTGTTTATCACTCCGTGGATATTCTTTCTCGATATTTGTCACCAAATAGTTACATCCTACAAAGGTTAGCAGTACGATTGTTTTTCTGCAGAAATATCGAAATAGGTTTACCAACCACTTTGAAAAGCTTTACACAGTCAAATTGCAGCACTCCCTGGCATTTCATAATGTTCAAGCATTCATGAAGAAGTCACTATCCCTCCCCGATCATTGATAGTGAAGTTCTACATCATGAAAATTGCACGAGCAGAAGTCGTCGTTTACAATCATGAGATTGTGTCTAGCTTATGACTACAGGATTCAGGGGATTTGAGATTCAGTAAAAAGCTTTCAACTGTTGTTCAACCACAACTCTGAACTTTTGAATGTTTTGAGAAATTCCTGCTGAAGTTGATATTCTCTCTCGATATTTGTCAACAAATAGTTACATCCCGCAAAAGGTTAGTGGTACGATTGTTTTTCTGCAGAAGTATCGAAATAGGCTTATCTACCACTTTGAAAATCTTTACACTGTCAAATTGCAGCTGTCTCTGGCATTTCATAATGTTGAAGCATTCATGAAGAAGTCACTATCCCTCCCCGATCATTGATAGTGAAGTTGTACATCTTGAAAATTGCTTGAGCAGAATTCGTTGTTTCCAATCATAATATTTCATGATGTTGAACTACACTATCAATGATCGAGGAGGGATAGTGACTTCTTCATGAATGCTTCAACATTATGAAATGCCAGAGACAGCTGCAATTTGACAGTGTAAAGATTTTCAAAGTGGTAGATAAGCCTATTTCGATACTTCTGCAGAAAAACAATCGTACCACTAACCTTTTGCGGGATGTAACTATTTGTTGACAAATATCGAGAGAGAATATCAACTTCAGCAGGAATTTCTCAAAACATTCAAAAGTTCAGAGTTGTGGTTGAACAACAGTTGAAAGCTTTTTACTGAATCTCAAATCCCCTGAATCCTGTAGTCATAAGCTAGACACAATCTATAGACACTGGACCTGCGTATAAGACAACCAACTGGCAGCCATCTTGGCAAAAAAACCTGAGTAACGCCAATTTATTCCGCTGGGTGATCTTGGCAGCGCTGTACTTCAATTTTGCAGGCAACAGGGAAGAGGGAGGGTTGTGTAGTCCGGAAGGAACTCCTGGCTGCGCGCGCAGTCAGGAGTACCTCGCGAACTACACAACCCTCCCTCTTCCCTGTTGCCTGCAAAATTGAAGTACAGCGCTGCCAAGATCACCCAGCGGGATAAATTGGCGTTACTCAAGATTTCCTTACCGTTTCCGTTCCCCTCGGCCTGCAGTTGGTTGTCTTATACGCAGGTCCAGTGTCTATAACACAATCTCATGATTGTAAACGACGACTTCTGCTCGTGCAATTTTCATGATGTAGAACTTCACTATCAATGATCGGGGAGGGATAGTGACTTCTTCATGAATGCTTGAACATTATGAAATGCCAGGGAGTGCTGCAATTTGACTGTGTAAAGCTTTTCAAAGTGGTTGATAAACCTATTTCGATATTTCTGCAGAAAAACAATCGTACTGCTAACCTTTGTAGGATGTAACTATTTGGTGACAAATATCGAGAAAGAATATCCACGGAGTGATAAACAGATTTGATGGGTGGATTGTAGATTATCTGAACTTATGTGCTGTTAAAAGCATCTGTGTTCCTTTCAATTCTTGTTTCTGTCATTTCAAGCCTACTTGATAATATTTCCCATATTATGTACTTTGCGTATTCATGCTCTGTTTTTTCGGGTTTTTATCGAGACAGGCGAATCAAATTTTCAAAAAATCGCTCTGGTCCACCATTTTCACACCTTTCATGATTTCATTTTGTGAAGGGTCTACCATCAATATGTTTATCCAAAAATGGAGCATGGGTCCAATTTTTTTATCCCAACTTTTTTGAAAATTTGCCCCCCAAAAAGGGGTGGGGTGTTCTTTGGGGATATGCTTTCACTCATTCAGTACACCTAATGATACTATATCATTCAGTTCCATGATTGACCTCATTGGGGTTTTTGCTTTCTCGGTTTTCAAGGAAAATTAAATAAATCGGTACGGCTTTTACGAGACGGCTTTAAGGGGCTGGGGGGCAAACTGTGGGCTAAAGTGATGCTTGTGATGATCTAATTCAGGAAATTGAAAGCATTTTCACACAACATCTCAGGATTAGCCTGGGTCTTTAAGGGTTAAATCGTTGTCGAAATAAGAGGGAAAAAATCGACCAATTTCATGCAAAACACACGACTGTAGGCCCGCGTACGTTTCTATTACCATAAATAATTAACGTTACGTATTAATTAAAGCTATAGGTAGTAGGTACAAGACGACGACTAATAAGGCGACAAACACTATAGATACCTACCTGCGAAAACACATACATACACCATAAGTAGTGATTTTTTTGTTTACTTATTTTTAAGAGATTTTTTTTTAATTTACAAATTATACAGATTATAGGGCCAAGGTTGGCGAAGTAATCGTGTCTGTGTCTTTGAAGCTTAATGGGTAATAAGAATGCGGAATAGGCGGGTACAGGTGAAGACGATTATTTTTTTCTACATGTAGGTACTATTCGGTAAATACTAAATAGTCCTATACGCGTTAAATCGAGTACCACTTATATTATTACCAATAACAAGTTGACAGCTAACTGAAAAGAAAATCTGCTCCTTATTAAATTGTAAATTTATCGCGATCGAATTTTTATACTTATACGAAAAAAAACGTTTAAATTACCGAATTTGAATACGTAATTAGACCCGCGTACCTATATATATCGTACCTTCGAAGAAATATACGTACATATGCGTAATTAGCATTTAGGAATGTCGTAAATGTAGAATAATTTTTCAACGAGAAAAAATTTTCAATGAAAGTATCAAGCTATGCTAATAATCTCCGTACAAAAAATTGTTCTCAAATTGAACGAATGTCAAATGATGAAACCTGCAATTGAGCTTGTCTGTCTAGCTCATTCAGTGTTTAAAATAGGTACACCTACATTGCGGATTAATCCAATTTATTGGTTTCCCCCGCAGCGAGAAAATTTAATGTAAAATTTATAGTAGACTTCGATGAAATATTTTTACCGCATTTAATACATTTTCGTAAGATGCGCCAAGATTTTTACAGGATTTCGTCTGCAATTACCGCATATTTAAGATACAATTTGGCACATTTCTCAATTTAAATCTACACTGTATTACATATTTTTACAATTACTTAACTCGAGTTGAAAAAAATTAAATTGCATGGCAATAATGCAATAGCCCCATACAGGATTCGAAATCCCACCATGCACATTTTGTACAGCTAACTACTTGATAATAAATTTTATGAAAACGATTACATTTAAGTAGAGGATACAAGCTGGAAAATTTGAAGTAATGAAAGATCAGAATAATTGATTATGTACATATTAGATTTGGGTTTTTAGCATACTTTGTATTCCAGGAAATGAAACTAATTTACTGTATATTTATCAAAAAAATGTTTTTATACACGATGGAAATGCTGAAGGTGACACGAGAAACTTGAAATAATTATAGAAAGGTTCCTCAGCACACAAAAAAAAATCAAGCAGATAATATCAAATCGTTGAAATTATTTCGAAAGCTCCAAATATATATTGGAAATATTATAAAGTACTCATCAAAGTATATATTATAATGTGAAAGTTACACTATAAATTGTAAAAGAAGAGAAATGAAAACAATTGCTTCAAAATATGAACGATCAATAATTACATCACTGTTGCACAGGACCCTTGGAGATTGTGGTGGGCGGAGGGGGAGAGTGGCTCACAGTTATCCCGGAGAAAAATTTCACCAGTAGGAAACCCCAGCCAGAGTTTGGCACACGAAAAGTTGGAACTTTGGTAACGATGGTTTCAAGGGCATTGATTTCATTAGACCGTAAAACCCAAAATGACCCTCAAAGGGCAGGCGCAAAATTGATGATTTTCAAAAGACCATCATTTTGACCTCAAACTAGGGGTCGTGGCTGTTGAAAAATCAAAAACTAACCAAATATAGTGAATTTCAACAATAACATTTTTTGATGAGAAAAGTTCATTTTTTTCAGCTCTGACTATTTTCCAATAGGAACAAAAATTTTTTCAGAAATTTAAATTCTGTAATAGAAAAGAAAAATTAAAAAAAAACTAATGCTATATTCAATCAAAAATCTGACGTCATATTCGTGTTCAGCGTCACCATAAGCATAGAATTCGATATATCACATGCCCCAGATTTTTTTGAAAATTTTGCCCAAATTTGAGGGAGGGGTGCTCCCTTCCATCAAAACATCTCATCTCGAAAATTGAATATTTCGAAAAAGCATCAAAAGGTACATCTATGGAAATTTTTTCGGAATTTTAAATGGTAGCTCCCACTCAAGTACAGCGTCATTTTGAAATTTGAACTTTCAAACCTTCGAAAATTTCAAAATAGGTACAAAATGCATTGCCAATGCCCTTTCGAACTGTGAAATCAGTTTTGATCAAAGTATCATAGCTTTGGAGGTATGCGCGCAGCTAAAGTTGAGACAATGTGAAAATAATTGAAACCCCTCCTCCCCCACCCGCCCTCTGAGGGGGCTGGGGCCAAATTGATTTTGGTGGGTAGACATTGTAAAAAAATAATTGAGCGAAATCGAAAAACATGATTTTCAAAATCCAGGGTGTCCACTCATTTCTGGAAATGATTTTCCCTGACTTTTCCAGGTTTTCCAGACCAATTTTTACATTTTTCCAGACCATTTGTTTTCCATTTTCTATGCTTACCCCACCCTTTAATTAAAAGAGGATTTTGAGAGGGGGTGTAATTTTATTTCATAAGCTTCTCTTCGAACTGGATACATCTTCGGATATAAAAAACAGCTCAACTTCGATAATTAAGTTTTTAAATTAAAAATAAATAAATAAATAAAACATGCATTAATTTTGGTCAATTGATACAATATTCAATTATTCATATTATGGCTTATGAACATTTTTCCTTTGTTTTTTTGATTTTTGGAAGCCTGAAAATGTGTAATTTGTTTATTTTAAAATGAGAAACAAATTGGCTCGAGCGAAGCGAGGGCTAAAACATTTGAAAATCTTCATTTCGAGAGCCTAAAAACGAGGTTTTTTCAACGCAGAGTTTATTTTTTGGTTTCTTAAATTTTAATATTGGAATGATGTTTTTTTGAAAAAAGTTACTTTTGAAAAAGAAAAGAGAGCAGGCTCGAGCGAGAACTTCTGAAAATTTGCATTTCAAGTGGCATGAAAACAAGGTTTTTTCATGTGAGGACAAGTAGTTTTTTTGGTTTTTAAAATTTTAGAATTTGAATGATGTTTTTTTTTCGAAGGAAGTTGATTTTGACCAAAAAAAACAGAACAGGCCCAAGCGAGGGCGAAAGCTCTTGGTAAATTTTCATTTCGAGATGATTAAAAACGATGTTTTTTTTATGAGTTCATTTTTTGGTTTTAAAACTTGATTTTTATTATCTAGAAATGGTCGTCTTGACCTGGAAAAAGAAACGAAAATTTGTCTTTCGAGCAGTAAAAAATAATGTTTTTCTTTCATCACAGGTCCTTATCCAAAATTTGCAATTGATCGTTTTTTCAAAATTCCAGGGATTTTGCGTGAAAATTACGAAATTTCCTGACTTTTCCAGACCGACCAAATTCCCTGACTTTCCCAGGTTTTCCAGGTTTTCCAGTCTTGTGGACACCCTGATTAATCGCACTTTTTTTTGGCCGAATTGACGTGGAATGACCCCACAAAAAGTAATGAAATTCCATAAAATTCAGCAAGTTATATTAATCGCCCTAAACACTTCCTCTGATCTCAATTATAAGGATTAAAAACACTGTAAATTGCCAAAAATGGTTGAAATTTCAGTAAAATTTGGTAAAAATTCTCAAAATGACCTTAACAAAAAAAAAAAAAAACAGAAAAACGAACTAAAAATTACTAACAAGTTTAAATTGTCAAAATCTATTAAGTTATCAAAAAACCAATACTCGCAAAATTTATAGAGTGATCAAAATCTCAACCAAAAAAAAAAACGAAAGGTGTACCTAGAAGTAATTTGAGGAGCTTGGAATCAAAACTCACTTTTGCCATCGGACAAAGTTTCGAGAAAATCGACAATAACTGATTTCGCCTAGTGCGTTGATGAAAAAAACGTCGCAAAGTGTGTCGAGCTCTTGAGTAAGACTACTAAATAGGATTCCATGAGAAAATTTTTTTTTTCAAGTTGCCATATCGTTGCAGTATGGCTTTCAAGTTTGGCAAAAGTGAGTTTTGATTCCAAGGTGGGGTAATTTTACTTTCTTTTGCAAATATATCGAAAAATAAGCCTCCTAGAAGAAAACTAACGACATTAAGTCGATTGGAAATTTAATTCTCTACAATTTTCCTCGACTTAATTTTTCTGTAGAATGCTTCGTTCCGTCTCCAGACAGCTTTAAAAGTTTTGAGCACTGAATTTTTCCAAAAATTATACTTTCTTTTGCAAATATATAGAAAACTAAGCACTCTAGAAAAAAACTAACGACATTATGTCGATTGGAAATTTAATTCTCTACAATTTTCCTCGACCTCATTTTTCTGTAGAGTATTTTGTTCCGCCTCCAGAGAGCTTTAAAAGTTTTGAGCGCTCAATACATCCAATTTTTTACCTCCTCAGTTACATAACTTCCAAATTCAAAATTACCATTTTCGCTATTTTCACTATCAGAAAATGCTTCCGAAGTTGCAATTGAATCATTTTGGCTTTGTAGACTGCCATGCGACCTTGAAAATACAGTTTTTTTTATAGCTTGGAGTCAAAACTCACTTTTGCCACTGGCAAAAGTGAGTTTTGACTCCAAGGGCACTTTTTAACACGAAATTGTGAAGAACTGGGACCGAATTCGGAAAAATGGATTCTGTAGGGTGATAGAGAAATTGAAGAAGTATCCGAATCCGCAAAAAAACGCATATCGATTTTTGGTGTCAAAAGTGAGTTTTGATTCCAAGCTCCTCAATTTTTTCAAGACCATTTTTTTCAAATGAACGCCATTTTTTATTGCCAATCTACGCAAAATACAACTACATAGTACATAATTAATCATTCACGTACCAAACACAAACAATGGTAAATTTTCAAATTAAAATACATATTATTATTATAGAGGCGAGGGAGAGGATCAAACTCAAATCTAAAATAGTATACGCAGGGTACCCAATACAATCTTCAAATCAAAATTCAAATTTTTTTCGGAATTTTTTAAAAAATTTTCTGTATAGAGTGATTGATAATTATACCTTTTTTGAAACTTTTTATTTCAGCACAAAAATCAAAGAGGGATGAATTTTGCACGAAATATGGAACTATCTCGCTCAATATAGAGCTTTTTCAGCTTCTTTCTTACTTTCAGTACCTCTCTTTCAAAAATACAAGCTTTTTTGCACCTCTTCATCACATGCATGGCCCTTCCAATAATTCCAGCAGTTCATTTCCCATACCCAGAAACTCCAAACGCCGTGATTCGACATTCATCGCCAGAATCTCTAAACACAAATCTCCTCTACCTACTCGTAAAAAAATTTGTTACGAGAGACTTTCTTCTACTCCCAAAAAAAAGGTGTTACAACAGCTATATTTTCAGCTCAACGCACTGCCGAATATCACATTCCAATAATTATGATCAACTATGTCTGCGTCACAACAAAGGTCTCACACGACGTTACAGCTTCCAGGGAAAGCACGAGTTCGAATCTGCATGACACCTGATTACCGACAACGTCTTCTTATATTAACCAATTAATAAATCGACTTTCTCTAAAAATTAATGAAAAAATTAACCCATCATTCATCAAAGAGGACACTTCGCTTTCATCCCATATGTACGTAACAATTCGACTGCAGTAATATCTAATATTACAATGAAAAACACCTCAAATTGTACCTCATCGTCATCATTTTCGCCACACCAACACCTCGTACAAGTAGGTACCTGAAACCCAAAAGAACCCTCCTCAGCTTGGACAAATTCCAAACTATTCGAGACACATCGGTATATACAGGAAATCATATCCGTAAAATAAATATACGGGTCGAGGAAAAAAAATACCTCCAAATGGACCATATACCTATCGGAATAATTAAAATTCATCCTAATCGTAAGTTTCCTCGCTTTTAATCATCCATTTTACGTTAGTATACAGCAAAATACCATCACATCAACATTACACACAGCAGCAGCCTAGTTTCCGATATTTGGATATGTTAACGAACCGAGAGAGTATTTCCTGAAATCAACGAAGGAATAAAAAAAGCGCAGCAAATTCCCTATTTTAATTCGGATCTGCTATTTAATACCGGGTCGAGTCAGGCCATCCGCCAGAGCAGGCGTACGGCGTACCTCCACCTATGTATACAATATACATACATTTTACAGGTATTATACCTTTACCTATAAGTGTATAATATGTTTAAAAAAACTTGCAAGTATACCTACGATCTACATAGTATGGGTAAAGGTATACGAAATATAGCACTAATTTATATACTATCGTAATTATTAGTCCGCGTATCTGGTATATCGAAGACACTATATCAACGTTGGTACAGCTTTGCCAGTTTTTTTTTTTCATTTTATTTTATGTAAATGCGAACGACAAGAAGTTTCCAGTTTTTTTTTTACGATTCTGAATCTTATAATATGTAGTGTGTAAAATGCTACTTGTATATACCTGAATGACATAGGTATAGTAGGTAGGTTTACCACTACTGTACTTTTAGCATACACTTTCGCAGGTGACAACGACCACGGTCATAATATATTTAAAAAATACGAGTATACCGTATCACGTTTAAATACGAGAAAATAAAAAGTGTATATAATGTACCAGTATGTCTAGGAATACCCTGCATGTATCCATGTTTTGCCTACCTACAACTTATTGCAGACTTTCTATATACCATCACCGAGACATCGTACACGTTCCATCTTTTCCTAATTTCAACGCAAAAAATTAAAAAATAAAACAACTGACAGCAAAAAAGTGCCTACAACCGGCGCCGGTTAATTAAAATCAACATAGCAGTTCGTTAGCAATCATCGGCCAATCGCCCGATCGGTCGTTGTCGTCGAAAGTCATTAACCAGCACGTAAGACAATTCACATGGGTGTCTGATTAGAGGATGTCCAGCTGCAAGGTTTGGATACCAACTACATAGGTACAATTAAATTCAGAAAACTTGTCCATTTTCAAACCTATAAGGGGTGAGGAGACATTCCACGTAAATTGAATCGAATTTCATGGACGAAAGAGAAACAGTTTTTTTTTTTAAATTCATTACGCGAGCCAAAATTTGAAAAACCTACAAAATATTGAAGAAAAAATGTCAAGACAATATGATGAAAAATGTAAAAAAAAAATCAGAAAATTAATTCAAATAGGTATCAGAAAAAAAAATATTGAAAAAGTAGGTACCTATTAATCAATTTATGAAAGAAATATTACGATATTTGAAAGAAAATGCCTAAAAGTAAAAAAATCAGCTTGCGATTTTGAAAAACATTTTTAAAAAATCTGAAATTTCCCCTCACAAAAAAAACAAAATTTGACAAAGCTGAAACGTTAAAATCATTCGAAATAATTTCTAAACCAACGCAAGAAAAAAACCTAAAAAAAATTGTTTAAATAAGCGTCCTAAAAACCACAAAAATGCCGATGAACATAGCTCACCTAATTTATTATCCTACCTACATAGTTGCTAGCACGAAAAAGCTTCGTAAATGATACTCGACGTTAGCGAGAAGCTGAAGACCCTAACTAAACACGTCAACGGTTATCTTATGATAAACGAATAAATAAATAATCATCACACGTTTGTCATTCTCATTCCAGAACCTAATACATATTGCAAGAGATCATGCCCACAGCGACGAGATTGCTCATCAGACAGCAGTAGTTCATGCAAAGGTAGCCAAATAACCGAAAATGTGCGACAAACTGCGCAAAATACCTCGTAGGTACTGACAATTATTGGTTAAAGAAATTTTCAAAATCACTCAGTTAAAGGCAGGAAATATGCCTGTGAGACTTTAATTTTATTCCTTTTCTCACGATTTACTACCAATAAGGTAAATTGCCAATAGCCGCCACATATTCAGATGTTTTTCACTTATTTTGCCTGCTGTTTTCTACCTGATGAATATTTTTGAATGGGAATGGTATCAACTTGAAGTTCCAATCTTGTGTAACATGTAGAGCTGTTTGTTTTCATTAAAATGTGAATTTTTGTATTTTTAAAATTTTTTCAAAATATTGCTTTTTTAACCCAATTTTGGCCACCCCAAAATTTCAGTTTTCCAATTACCGCCACTTATAAATTCTGAACTGAGTAAAAATCAATTATTTAAACACTTTGGAAATGAAAAAAAAATTGTTTTCAAGCAATTGTGCCACGTTGCCATGAGTAGATTGTTAAAAAGATGAGACTTTGGCTTTATTGGCTTTAGAATAAGGCCATAACAGTAATTTTAAAGATCACATTTCAGTTCAAAATAGTACCAAAATTGAAAAATGAGACAGGGGGTGTCACCTGGAGGATGGAGGGTGCAATTGCTTTTCTTGAGTGGGTGAAATTGTGGAATAAGATGTATAAAAACTGGCTCTTTTTTGCTTTCTGATCCAATTTTTTCAAAAAAAAATCACCCCTGATCGCTCAAACAGTTCTTTTGCACATCTTTATTCTCATAAAATACAATAATCACATGAAACGAAGAATTTTGATAAAATATGAATCAAATTATCAACTTAAATCTCATTTTGCCTCTCCTCAAAGAAAGTCTGGTTATATACACTACTAAAAAGTCTACAAAAATGAACTATTTCATAACAGAAGTGAGCAGTGATCAAAGTAAAGGTCATAAAAAGTTCAAAAATGGCACTTTTTGCTCGTGGGAAATGTTTTTAAATGAAATTAGGGTGGGTGGCGGCTATTAGAAAAGTTGTATTTTATGCTTTCCAATAGCCGCCATCGGAATATTTTCGCCATATTGGACACAAATGGAGTGATCAAGCAGTTAAAAATGACAAGCAGACTATCAGCTTTCCTCTCATACATTTAAAATTACAAATAAGCACGAATAAGTTGGTTCTACAAAGACATTAATATTTTTACTTTTCATCACATTTTCCTTATTAAACTTAAAAAATTTGAAAATGTTTGCGGCAGCAAATTTTCAAAAACAGTAAAACCATACAAGCGGGGATTATATAAAAATCAGGTGAGGAGGCAATGAAGGGGTATGGTTGAAAGTTTCTATTAGTGCAATCGGTGTTACCAAACAGCTAAACAAAACATTTTTATTCGTGTTTTTCTGACAAAGGTGGCGGCTATTGGGAGGGTGGCGGCAATTAGCAATTTACCTTATGTATTGATGGAAAAAATACGGTTTTTTTTTTCGTAAAAAAAACACACAAAAGTTCAACATTTCAATCCACGATAAAAGTAGAGCCTGTCCGCAATCTGTGCCGTGCCATGCCATGCTATGCCATGCCATCAGTACCATCGCTAGAGACCGAAAAACCAAACAACTCCTCCAATTACCCAAAATTACTATAATTTACCAGAAAATACCATAATTTACCAAAATTACTGTAACTACCAAAGATTACAGAAATTGATTTAAGATTTCTGTAACCACCCAAAACTAATAAAATTAAATTATACCCAAAATTACCATAATTTACCCATAATTACCCTAATTTACCAAAATTACCGCAATTTATCCAGAATTACTGTAATTTATTCATCCAAAATTACTGTGATTACCAAAAATTATGGAAATTCATTTAAAATTTCTGTAACCAGTTAACCACCCATGACCCAAAACTAATAAAATTTACATATACTCAAAATTACCATAATTTACCAAAAATTACCATAATTTACTAAAATTACTGTAATCACCAAAAATTACGGAAATTCATTTAAAATTCCTGTAACTACCCAACCAGAACTAATTAAATTACTGTGATTTACCAAAAAAATTTCGAAATTATCATAATTTACTAAAATTTTCTATCATTAGGCAAAATTACTGTAATTTTTCAAGAATTTTTGTAACTACCCAAAATTACTGTAATTTAACAACAATTTTCCAAAATTACTGAAAATTACCATAATTTACTTGAAACGCCTGTAATTACCAAACATTACCTAGGTACCGTTGTACCGTAATATACTCACAAATTTTCAAAATTACTCAAAAAGCCAAAATTGTCATAAATTTTGAAATTTACTTCAAATCTTTAAAATTACCAAAAATTACCACAATTTACCAAAAACTTTTCCAAACCTCTCTAAATTACTTACTGTAAATTTCCACAAATTCCTGTAACTACCAAAAAATTACCAAAAATTCCTAAAATTACTATCAATTCACCAGAAGAGTTACCAGAAGTAGGTACTCAAAGTTAGAGTCACATCACATACCCAAAATTACAGTAATTAATCGAAAAATTCCCAAAATTACACGGAAATACTTCAATTCTTGTAATAATTACCTAAAAATACCAAAATTACTCAAACTCTTAATCATATAGTTTACCAAAAATTACTGTAATTACTCAGATTTTCTGACCAACTAATTTCCAGAATTACTCAAAATTACTGTAATTATTCAATTTTAAATTCCTCTTGAGTCTTGTTACATAAAAAAATTCACCAAAATTCACTTGAAAATATCGTGTGCGATAGATTGATATTTCCTCATCCTGATCGATTTGTCCAATAACTTGAAAAATAAGTACTCCAACTTCGACCTCAACAAATGCGACAATCACACAATTTCAATAAGTTTCGTAATACATCCCAATTATTTAAAAACTTCTGAGAAGGACCTATAGCTACTCGCCTTCATGGAATAATTTATTCCGATTCGAAAATTTTAGAAACAAAGATAGCTCATAGTCAGTTGCGTCTTGCATTTGCGATTAAACTCGAATACGGATTGGAGAAGACGAAACCGCATAAAAATCGCAGAAGAGCTCCTCGACATAAAAGTATAAATAAGAAATCCGACTGTAATCGTTAAAACGATTTTAAACCAAGCGGCAATATTGGCCTCTGGTGGTACACACTTTATCTTTCTTCTGTACACTATACGAGCAGAGAATACCATTACCATTACACTTACACTAGCATAAGAGAAGAAAAAAAAAGATACGATATAATATAGTAAATGACACTCGGAATATTTTAATAAGAGAGCTTGAATTTCTCGTTTTGAGATTTATCTAACAAGTTCAATACACCGTACGAAAATAAAATACTTTGAAGTATTTTGGTGTTTTATAATTAATCTTGTTTTCTTTCTTCTCTTCTTCATCACGTAGTAGTATGTTTGCATCGTTTTTGGTCATTTCATTTTCATCAGAATTACATCTACTACCTCCACAATGTTCGATTCAGAATTACGTAATACTCGTACCGATTCGCTTTACTTAAAAGTAAAATCACATTACAACATTACACAATATGAATCATACCTCATACTCGCATATTTCCTTCGTACATCTACATACAAGTAGAGAAACCAAACGATTAGAGATGAACGTGTGGGTGGGCTAATTTTAAGAACCACTATACTAAATTAATACATAATGAATCATCTCCCAATGACTGGAACAGATTTTGGTCAAAACATGAAATGCTTTTACTCATTTTTTACCATAAAAACGAACAAATGCCATCCCATATCTATACACCGAAGCGCCGGAACGCGGAGATAACGATCTGGTCGATCGGTTCGATCGATTAATAATGCATTTTTTCAGACACTCGGCTCGTGTAATTGTATATGATTTAAATAAACACTAACATTGAAACAAAATCGTCTTCGAAGTATAACAGCGAAAATCGATAAACTAGAAAAATTAATAACAGACCTTGTGACAATATTTCGGAGAGTGTCACCGGTCACCGATTTCGATTCACAGGAAAACCAACAGATCACCGATATTCGAAACTCAGCACCGAATTAAATTCCAATCAATAGATATCACTAAAACAAACAAAACATCCACCAATAATGGAAATTAATAGGTAATTACTTTATATGTACTTGAACAAACGTACCTATGGAAAAAATCCGCGAACAAAAATTGACAAAAAGACTCTGAAGTTGAAACTATAAGCATTCGACACAATTGTACGAAAACCGGCATCGAATTGCACAACAATTAATTAGCATCACTAATACAACCGATAGATCGACAAATAGTAAAAGAAATTCGTAATTATTCTAATTAAACGAGCGAATAAAGTCAATAAAGAAGGACGCGAGCAAAATTTGACAAAAAAACGCCAAAACTGAATCACAAGGCCACCATTTTGGTTTTGTTATTGTGTAAAATTGGAAAGGTCATTGAAGTTTGTTTACCTAACAACTTTACCTATATTAATCGTTATCAGCAAAATCTTTTTAATCCAATCAAAAAACGTTACGCAAAAATACCTTATCAGTCATCACTTTCGTTTTTCAATTTTTTTTAACAAAGTTTTTTTTTCATTTTGAATTTGAATTAAATTAATTATGTAGGTACTATTACTCGGAATTTTATTACGTTTGGGCAAATAAGCGTTGAATAATATTTTAAATTCTGATTCAAGTGCATTTCCGGAAGCAATCCAGTTTATAAAAAATTACAACGAATGAAATAAAGGCACCTCACACAATTCATATGATTTCAAAAATCCTACAGTATAGCGACAACTTTAAAGAATTAAATTGAGAATAGATTAAATTGGCACCCATATCGCACACCAATACCTATTGGAAATTATCAGCGTGAAAAGTACGCTGTACAATATTCCCAATAAGTTTCTGAAATAGCCAACTTACATTTTCTCTTCTTCTGCATCGAACTTGAAATGTGGAAAAATCTCGTTAATACCTACATTAGAAGTTAAATATAACTTTCAGGAGAAAATTTAACCGATCACGAATACCTTCGGAAGTTCGGAATCGGTGAATAATTCAATTCAGATACCTACGCAAGAAAAGGAAAACTTTCCATAACACGATTACAAACAGAGGAGACAGTAGCAAATTCAAATGTTTATGACAACTACCTATGTCCTCCTATTATTACATTTTCCACGCATCAATCAAAAATCAATCATAAAAAAATCTAAAATTAAATACGATCGTATTCGCTCGTCATTAAGAAAGTATAAACGATCTAAGAATTCGAAAAATTTTCTCATAAATCGTAGGTAGGTATATCATTTACAAGTTGATAATTATCGCATCTAGTTCGTCCTGTTATTATCATTACATCGAATATTAATATTAGTCGGAAATTAATTTTTGTAATTCTCCATTTCTTCGCTAAAAAAATAACGTAATTATCGGTAAGTATAGATGAAATTGTAAAAGGAAACGCCAAATAATTACAACTTTACGTAGCAGCTTTTCCAACATGTACTAAACCGTATTATAGATACCTACCTACGTTATAAATTGATGACATCGATGTAGAAGTGGGTAATCGTCACGTTGTTTAATATTTATTGGAAATTAGTTCAAGTGATTCGAACTGTGTTATTCTATACGTTAGATAAACGTTGGTTTCTAATTCAAAATCAAATTGTAAAAGGGGTAAAAGAATGATACCAGTTAATTATATCTTATGCAAATTTCCATCTAATACGTAAAACTTGAACGATTCAATTCTCGAATATCAGAGCTACACATAAAACCTACGTATAGAGATATACGATAGCCGTATATTAAACTCGATCGAAGCCTACCATTAATGGAGAAATTATCGAATATTTTGAAAAAGGTATAGTATTAGTTTGCCATAAAGTACGCAATATATAACTTTCCACGTACTGACGATCGAATAGCAAGAACCAATTTCAACTTGGAAGCCAACACCAGTGGCAGTGGCAGTAGTAGTAGTAGTAGTAGTAGTAGTAGTAGCTAAACACAATAATATAAAAGCACAAGCACACACAACTCGATCGCGCTATAAAGCAAACGAGCTTAGCGTACTCGTCAATGAAATATTTTTTTCCATTTCGACAATAAACGTTAACAAAAAAACATAATAAATACGGAAAAATAAGGAAAACGGTAATAAAAATGATTAACGAAAGTGAGTATTTTTTTGTAGGTACTCTTTCGTTCGAGCATTTCGAACCTATTTCGAGCAACCCCTGCAATAAATTCCTAATCTACTACAGCGCGTTCTTCTTGGCTCAACTTGCACCGCGGTAGTAGGTATAGAAAAATCCAATCCACAACCTAGAACGAGAATTTAAATCTGCAGGAATTCTTAATTACTTACCACGAACGAGTTACTATTTTATTGACGCCGTTCAATTTTACTCGAGAATGAGAAAAAATACAGTTAACCATATCAACATTGGGATTCGTGATTCAAGATTTGCTTTAGCGATAGCGAGAACGAGCTTCTGTCAATTAACTCTAGGTATCCTACCTATAAAGACGAATACCGAGCATGGTAAAAATTCGTAGGTATAATTGAATTTTTTATGACGACGTATCGGATCATTTTTCCAAATATCTATGTAAGCTCGTACTTTACATTTTCAACATGAGACTTTATAAAACGATTACTTACAAAATGAACATAGGTTGTTTTAATTCTTGGAACCATGGTAATTATTTTTCTGAAGACAACAATTCGATGTAATTATAACGTTCTTTCGATTCGGTTTTATTCTGAAACAAACACACACACGCTTATTTATTAATATAGATTGTTTTTTACGTGAATTTACACATTGTTGTACATTATGAAAATTCTAGTGATAAAATTAATACCAGCTTAATTACGTATTACAGAACGAAATAGAATAGTATATTCGAAACGTGGTCGTATATATAAAACTCGTGCCATGCCTACCCATTAACCACCTGCTGTATACATCTAAGAAATTACCCTTTAATTTCCAATGGAAAATGAATTTCCAAGCACGCGTCATTCAGATTGTAAATATTTAATGTAAAAGCTGCCGGTTTTTATACGCTTTTAATTTATACGATATAAGGAACAAGCTCTCGGCGCGCAGAATGAGTAATTAGAGCTTTTTATAAACGATTCAATTCGTTCATCAGTTATTCACAGTCGAATTTAAACAACAACCAAAATATCAAATTCTAACACGAAGTAAAAATAAATAAACAAAAGTACCTACTCGAAGAAAAATTCCCAACCTATGCACGCCATCATCAAAAACCCCTTCGACCAATGAGAAAACCGATCAACATCGAATAAACGGCGAAAAAATAAAGAGAAGAAAAGAATCATGAATAAATGACTTCAACCAACGTTTAAGATGTCACTTATCGAATGTCATTTTTACATAAACGCCATTTAAACTGACAAACTACATGAAAAAGTACCCGTCTAGTACGATATTTCGTATTATTGAGAAATTCAAATTTATTATGTATCTACGCATTCACCTTGATGTTATATATTTAAATATAATGTTAAATTCATAAAGAATTTAACATTCGGATCGGTTTCGCTCCGATTTTCAATTTCGTCCCGGCTGCTTCGGCTTCATCTTTGACTCGGAGTTCTTCTCCGGTGGTGTCTTCTGTCTTGTCTTGTTGATAACATCGTGGTATAAATTGCTTAATTGTGTTGACAATATTCCATATAGACTACATCAACGCGATGAGGAATTACGCCCGTCTACGTGTATTAGGACCATTTTCGACGTTAATATTGACGCTCGTCGTCGCGGTTATATTTGTCATTTTCGTTTGCGGTTTTGTCATATTATCGTACACCTGTTGGAGGAAAAGGCGATAAAGATGACTTGATTTAAGCTACCTACGAAGTCGACACTCGACAGCCCGGATGGGGAGTTGTCGATTCAATAGAAATACCATAGTGGATGGAATTTGATGAGAAATTTAACGTACGGTACTACTGTTGAGTATCAGCGAACGAAGCTGTATAGGCAAAGTTTCCACAAGTTATTAATTATTGTTGTCGACTGAAGTATGACGCGGTTTTCTTCATTTTCTTCATATCGGAGAGAGACAGCAGATGAGGTATCGACTGCGGAATATGTATTTCTGAATTCTGTAAAAATAAAAATTGAAAATAAAAATTACTGTATGTCTATGTAGGTATTTAATTAGGTACTTTAATTACGTAAAATGAAACTGTACTTTGAAACTAGCTTTAGTTTTAGAATGAATGCTGGATAGGAATTGAGCATAGCTGGGCTAGAAGGCTTGCTATAAAATGGTGAAATTCGGATTCAGGGGGATAATATCAGGTTCAAGACTAATTTCAATCATTGTTACGGACTAAGTCCTTTTTTTTTTTTTTTTAATAAATTTCCTTTCAAAAAATCACACAAATTATTGATTTTAAAAAAAAAAATTCACCATCATCATCATGTTTCAAAAGTTCACAGCTTCCGAGTTTAACGAGCGACAAAATTTATTTATTTTTATTTTTTTATAATTAATACATTAACTAGAAATCAAATCGAAGTCTAAGACTACAACTTTCATTCAAAATTTCAAAATTTGATTTATAAATCGAAAGAATTTCATTTCAAATGCTTGACATGTTTATGAAATAGTTTCAAACCACCAACATCTTATCCAACTTCCTTTTCATTGATGAAAATATCGCCACAACGCAAATTACTCGTAACTACATAAATACGATTTCAACGAGAAGTATGTAGTATTTTTACACCTCACGTTTTAGGAATTATTTAGTCACATGGCTCTCAACAGGTTATAAATTATACAGCAAGTTGGCGTGAAACTCAATTTTTTTAATGCGATGACTAGGTTACTTTTAAAATAAATATATTGCGATCATAATGCGCGTAATTGTCGTCTCTTTGCATCCGGTGGGAGTCATCTGGACTATTCATATTCTCGCAATAATAATATCATAAACTGAACACACCATCTTATACTCGTTGTCTTTTCTTTTAGTCTGTCGAGTGTCGAATTCGCGTATATTACCAGAGTTATCATAATACACTACATATAAACGTGTGTACCTATGTAAATAATTTGCATACTATTATGGATGTGTACCTGGAGGAGTACTATACCAGTATTGTTTTAATTATCGGTTAGTCCGAAGGATGGATTTAAATACAAGTACACGATTATTAGATTTTAATCTTACATGTGACGCGTTGTAATGGAAAAATAATGGTAAAAATACTTCATCCCGCAACACTGAAAGATGATTGCGAATGAACATATACATAACAAGCTCCGCATCAGTGGTAAATTAATGAATCACGACGAATAACAATATTAATTCTAGTAAACCGGTGATTTCCGTTGAATTCATATTTAACTAATTACGTAATTTGGTATGAAATTTGACAATTGTCCAAGATTTTACGGCCTCATTGTACAAATGTACACGCAATAACAAAGATCAAATTAGGTTAAAGCAACGAGTAATACCAACTAGCACCAATAGACCAGCATCAAAGAGTACATTCAGCGTGGTATTTACTATTTCGGTAGATAAAAATCATTTCATTCGATACGACGACGACTGTACTGTAGGGATAGGGAAATTATATTCGTGAAAATTGTGATTGATGCGTAGCGAACGGCGGCGGTTGTACGAGACCAAGTGGCGTTAATATATCATAGAACTGGTGCCAAAGATAGCATAAGCACCGACCTCTCCTGGGCCTCGGGCATTGGCACGCGAGTTGTCTGCCCTGCTGTATAACGACGTGCGACTGGGTCACTAGACACGATGGCTATAGGTATCTTGCGTTCGACTGCTACTTAATCTCGCGGTATAATTACGCGGATAATTGCCCTCGCCAAGATCGTTGGTTTGGGGTGCTTCGGCGGAGGCGATTTCGAATGGGTTTTTGATACGGTACGAGTGGTTGACTGGTTGCTTCATTGAGCTCTTGAAGGGGCAGGCTTCCGTTGAAAACAGTCCAAACGATGAGCCAAAGAGTGATTGTGCTTTTTTTTATTCTTGCTAAGTCCTAAGCTTTGATTATATATTACTTCGTAAGAAGCTGGTCCCAATAGACTATACATTGAGGATGTGATTCGATTCGAATGAATGATTATAAGATAGGAGTCGAAACGAGAGCATTATTCCATTTTAAAAAGAGTTCTTGAGTGAAATTTCACTTCACTTTCCACGATTTTCGTGTTAGGTATTTTAGTTTGATTTTTGACAATATCAAAGTGGTTTCAGCAATATTTTAGGTAATTGCATTTTTTAACCAATTTTTTGTTAATCTAATAATTTTCTTACCAAAGTCACTATCATGAATTTTCACTCCATTTTCTACGATTTCCGAGCCATTTTTGTCAATTTTCTCAATATTTCGAGGGCCATTGAAGGGGGGGGGGAGACAAAGGGGACAGTTATTTTATCATTTATTTTTCTTCACACTTAATTTCCATATCTAATTCAAGAGAATTCCATTCATTTTCTGTAAAATGTTGTCAATTATTTTGAATTTTCTTCAAGTTTTTATTTTCTGTTGAATATCGCCATTTTTTTTTTATAGTAAAATTTTACGTCATTTTATGAAAATTTCTAAAATTTTTGAATTTTGCTTCAATTGGTGACGAATCCTGCCATTTCTGCATGTTTTCTAATAATTAAAAAAAAAGTCAATAGTTTGTGTAATTTCTTAATTTTGGACTCAATGCGCTTGAAAATTGATCAATAAATTAATCAATCGTTCGTGAATGATTCACTAAAAGAATTGGTTAGCACTTTAGATTAAATGAATCAATTCGTTCGTGAATAATGTACTAAAAAAATTGATTAAATGAATCAATTCGTTCGCGAACGAATCACTTATTTGAGTCAATTTGTTCGTGAATGATTCGCCAAAAATGGATTAATTCGTTCACGAATTAATTAATCCGATCGAGAATAATTCGCCAAGAAATCAATCAATTTGTTCAATCATCAATCGTTCGTGAATGACTCGACTCACTTCGCATGAAAGCAGATCAATAAATTAATCAATTCGTTCGTGAATGATTCACTGAAAAAGTTGATTAAAGGAATCAATTAGTTCGCGAACGAGTCACATATATGAATAAACTCGTTCGCGAATGAATCACTAAAAATTGATCCATTCATTCGTGAATGATATAGTACAAAAATTGATTAAATGAATCAATTCGTTCGCGAATGAATCATTAAAAATTAATCCATTCGTTCGTGAGTGATATAGTAAAAAAGTTGATTAAATAAATCAATTCGTTCGCGAACGAATCACTTATTTGAATCAATTTGTTCGTGAATTATTCGCCAAAAATGAATCAATTCGTCCACGAATTAATTAATCCGTTCGCGAATGATCTGCCAAGAAATCAATCACTTTGTTCAATTATCAACCAATCGTTTGTGAATGACTCGACTCACTTCGCATGAAAGCAGATCAATAAATTAATCAATTCGTTCGTGAATTATTCACAGAAAAAGTTGATTAAATGAATCAATTCGTTCGCGAACGAGTCACTTATATAAATCAGTTTGTTCGTGAATGGTTCGTCAAAAATTAATCAATTCGTTCGTGAATGGTATGGCAAAAAAATTGATGAAGTGAATCAATTCGTTCGCGAATGAATCATTAAAAATTGATTCATTCGTTCGTGAATGATATATGTACTAGTAAAAAAGGTGATTAAATGAATCAATTCGTTCGCGAACGAATCAATTATTTGAATCCATTTGTTCGTGAATAACTAATTAGCCAAAAATTAATAAAATCGTCCACGAATTAATCGGTTCGCGAATGATTCGCCAAGAAATCAATCAATTTGTTCAATCGTCAATCATTCGTGAATGACTCGACTCACTTCACTTGAAAACAGTAGAGCTGTACAACAGCCGGTATTCGGAAACTCGGATGTTTAAGCATCCGAGTTTCCGAATACCCGGTTGTCAACCGGATTCCGGGAATCCTTTGTTTTTTTTTTACTGTTTCTGTGACTTTTTTTTGGAATTCGAATCTCTGCGTTGGAAAAGTCACAGAAACAGTAAAAAAAAAACAATGGATTCGGCGAATCCGGGTGTCATCCGGTTAATCGGTTAAAGCAGTAACCGGATGGCATATTCCGATTTCATTCCGATTATCCGGTTGTTGTACAGCACTAGAAAACAGATCAATAAATTAATCAATTCGTTCGTGAATGATTCACAGAAAAAGTTGAATAAATGAATCAATTCGTTCGAGAACGAGTCACTTATTTTAATCAATTTGTTCGTGAATGATTGGCCAAAAATGGATTAATTAGTTTATGAATTAATTAATCCGTTCGCGAATGATTCGCCAAAAATTAATCAATTCGTTCGTGAATGATTCACTAAAAAAATTGATCAAATGAATCAATTAGTTCGCGAACGAGTCACTAATTTATGAATTATTTCGTTCGTGAATGATTCTAAAAATTAATCAATCCTGAATTCGTTCGTGAACGATTTACTGAAAAAATTGATCAAATGAATAAATTCGTTCACGAACGAGTCACTTATATGAATCATTCTGTTCGTGAATGATTCGTGAAAAACCAATCAATTCGTTCGCGAATGAATCGCTAAAAATTAATAAATCTGTTCGAAACATGATAATGATGGCGTTATGTTAGGCTTGAAACTAGCAGTCTTCGTTCGCGAACGATTCACCAAAAATTAATCAATTCGTTCGTGAATGATTCACTTACAAAAAAATTGATCAAATAAATCAATTCGTTCGCGAACGAGTCACTAATATGAATCATTTCGTTCGCGAATGATTTCAAAAATTGATCAATTCTGAATTCGTTCGTAAATGATTTGATTTACTAAAAAATTGTCAAAATTGATCAAATTAATCAATTCGTTCGCAAACGAGTCACTTATATGAATCATTCCGTTCGTGAATGATTCACCATAAATTAATCAATCCGTTCGCGAATGAATCACTAAAAATGAATCAGCCTGTTCGGAAGTTCGAGTTCGCGAATGATTCACCAAAAATCAAACAATTTGGTCAATCCTTCTCAATTATTATCAATTGTTGTAATTGACACGATTGCTTCGCTTGAAAACAGGCCAATTTCTATCAATTCGTTCGCAATCGCAAATGACTTCAAAATTTGTCATTTTCAATTTCAGTGATTATGTAGGACTAATCGTATATTCGAATAATAATAAACACATCGAGAAATAAACGGAAATATATTCGTTATAAAAATATAAAAATATCATCAATCAAGAATATCATCGAAGTCGCGTCTATAAACTAAATCAACGAGGTAGTAAACAGGAGAGCACCCGGATAAGAAGAACAGCCAGGTAAGTATCGCATCGAAGCTGAGATTACTCCCAGTACTGCCAACGCCAACACACCCCTTTAATCTTAGCGGAGAGGCGGAGATCAATAACGTACATCGTAAACATAGGAACTAATGGAACTATCATCTTCGAATTAATAATGGCCTGAAATACAAAAATTATGTTACATATTGAGCAGACAGCTGCAATGTTCTTGAAATCGACCTGAGGCAAGAGCTTTCGTGAGGGCATCAGCCGGCTGATCTTCCGACTTAACGAATCTCAAAATAATCTTGTTACCCTTGACAAAATCTCTAACTATGTGATAATTGAGTTTAGCTATATGCCTGAGCTTGGGAGCTCCAGTTGTTTTAGCGATAGCGAGAGCAGGCTGACAATCACTATGAATGAGAGCTGGTCCATGTCTATTCTTCGTTAAACGTTCTAATAAATCTACCGTAATGACAGCATCCTTCGAACACATGGATAGAGCGAAATATTCCGCTTCAGCTGAGGAACCCGCTGGTACCGACTGTTTTCTCGTACGCCAAACAACCGGATCACCGTACGCTCGCACAAAATAGCCTGTAATAGAGCAACCTTCTTCTCCAGTCCCTAACGACGCATCGGTGTACGCATCTACAAATACACCTTCTTTCTTAATCACCCCTCTATAAGTTAGCCCTAGCTCTGCCGTTCCTTTCAGATACTGAAGAATTCTCTGAGCACGTTCCCAGTCTTCGGGCTGAGGATTACTTTGATGTTGACATAGCACATTCGTAGCGAACATAATATCTGGTCTAGTACCGTTGGCTAGATGTAATAACGAGCCAGTAATTTCCCTAAACAAAGACTTGCCAGGCGTAGGCTTACCAGGATTCCATTCCGGTGTTTTCTTCTCTGACTTACTTTTCTTTTCACAATTTCGAGTTAAAGCTGGAGTATGAACAGCTGGCAAATTCAACGCGTTAAAGCGTTTCAACACACAATTAATAAAACTAGTTTGAGTCAAAGTCAACGTTTGATATTCTTCCGATCTAGCAATTTCCAAACCAAGAAACTTTTTAGGAGAACCTAACTCTTTTACTTGAAATTCCTCTTTTAAACGTCTAATCGTCTCAACAATCTTATCTTTACAATTACCTGTGATTAGGAAATCGTCTACATAAAGTACTAAAATTACCACCAAATGTTTCCTTCGCCAGATATACACGCATGGCTCATTTGGATGATTGGTAAACTGCATTTTCTTGGCTGCTTCATCGAACCTACGAAACCAAGTTAACGGACTAATCTTGAGCCCATACAAAGCACATTTTAAAGCACAAACCAGGCCTTCATCAACTTCCATTCCTTCAGGCGGATGCATATATACCGTAGTTTTCAATCTGCCATTAAGAAAGGCAGTAATAACATCTAATTGAATAATCGACCAACCTTCTTTATTTGCAAGCGCAAGAATTACCCTAACTGTGTGTTTACTAGCCACCGGAGAGTACACATCTCCTATATCGTACACTTCTCTATCTTTGAATCCACGTATAACCAAACGTGCCTTATATCGTATTGAAGAATCATTCTCGTTAGTTTTCCTACAAAATACCCATCTAGAATCTAAGATATTCACCCCTTTGGGCGGTACAACTAAATCCCACGCATCATTTCTTTCTAAAGACGCCATTTCATCTTCCATGGCTTTTATCCAATACTCACGATCAGTACGGTCTAAAGCTTCAGCGTAAGTCATTGGATCCTTTTCATCTTCGAGTAAGCATGCACGTAATGCTGTAACACGATCAAAAGCTAAAAACGTATCGTTAGACGAGTCATCAAAAATCACAGTTTCTTCGACGTTCTCAATGTCAAATTCATCAGAGTCATCGTTTTGACCACTAGTACTTGGGACAACATTCAATTCACCAGAAGTCTTGCTGGGTACTTCTACACTTACCTCTTCGTTGGTAGTTTCTCGTTCTACCGTGTCGTGCCAGTTAATATCAGTTTCAGTTTCGTCTGAACTAAAATCGAAAACAACATCTTTACTTTTCAATAAATCTCTATACGTAATATTTTCAATAAACTCAACATCTTTACGTTCTATAATTTTCCTCGAAGGTAACAAAATTCGATAACCACTTCTAGTATTGTTCAAAACTACACCTCTAATACCTCTTTCATCAAATTTCTCATAATCCTCTCTAGTTTTCTTCGGAATGGCCAGACAACCAAACCGGCGTATAAACGATAAATCAGGAGTTTCACCACAAAATACTTCATAAGGTGTCTTAAAACCGTTCGATTTGTGAGGAGTTCGATTGTAGATATAAACAGCCTGAGATATAGCATGGTCCCACAAGGACATTGGGATTCCCGAATCGCTCAGCATCGCTGTTGTCTTTTCGCGCAAAGTCCGATTGATTCTTTCTGCAACACCATTATGAGTTGGGGTATCCGGTTCAGCTACCTCTATCTCAATCTTCTCCTGTTTCAATAACCTTCCCATCTCACCTGAATATTCGGTACCTCCGTCCGTACGTAAGTACCGTACCTTAACATCTTTTCCCAACATTCTACGCATCTCATCTAAGTACTTTCTAAAGCAGTCAGCTGCATCACTTTTATAACACATCACAAATACCATTGCGAACCTCGAGAAATCATCTATAAATGTTATCACATACCTACGTTTACCTGGGAATGATAGAGGTGTTATAGGGCCCATCACGTCAGAATGAACTCGTTGTAAAGCTATCTTACTCCGCTGACGTTTCTTCTTCGAAGGGTTCCTGTGAACCTTAGCTAACGCACAAGGTTGACAATCCATAATATCCTTACCAAAAGTTACATTTTTCAAAATCACCATCTTCGATTTATATAGTTCAAGATAACCTAGCGAAGCGTGCGCCAATCTCGTATGCCATAGAAGACCCAAGTTTTCACGAATCGTCGGAAGCGTTGGACTTGGACCTCCTCCATCAGCATTAGCTAACATAGCCACTTCATTTGGATTACGAACACGCAGATCACTGACCCAGAACGGAGATTGAAACTGAGCTCTAATAATTATGTCACCAGAATTTCCATCTCTGATATAAAAATATAGCGAACTTCCATCAAATGTCGCACCTTGTTGTACCAGCTGCCGTAAACTCAGCAGATTTTCAGAAACTTCTGAAGAATATAAGACATTTGTAAAAGTAATTGGCTTACCTAAAGCAGTGTAAGTATGAAACTCACCTAACTCCTCTATACTCAGAACAGACTCCTGTCCTTTCTTAGCGCAATCTATTACCGCTGGTTTACTCAACTTTCTTACCTTGGAGAGAATTCGCCGCTCATTTGTCAAATGATAACTTGCCCCAGAGTCGATTATAAAATTGACTGACAGTACTGCTGTCATGAAACACTTACCCGCCGAGTTAAGGCAGTCGTCAGGATAATAATACTTCGAATTTAATTCGAAATTTCTATCGCCTCGGACCATCATAGATTTTCCACCGCTATCGCCTTTCCCTTGACCGGACCCAGATTTACCAGACTTTTCATCGGATTTACGCTCGGGGCAGTTCTTCGCAATATGATCGGTTACTTTTCTGCAGCAGTAGCAATAAGACCCATTCGTCTTGCAGTCTTTCATCGCATGACCTCTCATGTTACATTTTCGACACCTTCCATAATGGTTGCCTTCGGATGAGTTATGGTTCTGATAGGAATCTCTCGAGTCGTAATTGCGCTGATAGGAACCACGTCGATTGTCTTCACGTTCACATCTCTCGCCACGTCGATCGTCGAATTGCTCACGTCTATCGCCACATCGATCTCGATCATCGTATTGTTCACGTCGCTCCCCACGTCGATCGTTGTTTTGTTCACGTCTATCGCCACGTCGATTGTTTCGTAAATTTCTTCCTCTTCCATTCGAGTTCGAAGAATTGGCAGAGGCAAAATGAACCCCTGTTGAAGCCGCCGTTGAGGTTACTGCCTTGAGCTCCTTCTCAGTCGCCTCTTCGTCACATAGCCATTTTTTGATCATCTGGTAGTTGGTTTTACTCGTTCGGTTGGACATCGATATGTCACTGCGCGCCTTCTTTATTTTATGTAACAGCATACTCTTTTTGAAATCGTCCGTCCACACCATGCCTGCTTCTTTACTTCGTTCGAATAAATCCTCCAATTGCCTGGTAAACTTCGACGGCTCGTCAATAAACGGTTCAAAACGTAAGTTCGTGATTTTCTGAAAGAGAGCTTCTCGTAAGTTCTCCGATATTGGCAGTTTCTCATTATCCAACCATTTTATGATTTCGGCCGGTTCCCTGATGTTTTCGACTAAACGCTGGTGGTGTTCGTCAAGGCGACCTACTATGAGTAAACGAGTAGTCGCTTTCCGAATGGAGTCATCGAATCTTGTATTCGGTCGCGGAACTGAAGCATCCACAATATCATTAAGTCTGCGTACTCTTAATTCGTCAAACAGCATCTGCCGCCAATTTCGGTAGCTACTTTTCTCCGTCAGCTTATAATCGATGTTCGGTAACATAGAATTGAAGGGTAGCGGAGCACATCCAATATTTCCCACCGGTGGTGGCATCGGTACTGCGGAGGCACCCGTTGACATGATAGGTTGCCTTAAAGATGCGGATGTGGTGCTACTCGAAACCACATTTGCAGCAGTGGTATGTAAATTCACCAATTTATGAGCTGTCACATAACGACCAGCAGGTTTACTAAACGTTGTCACCGTAAGTCGCGGCATATCAGATGCGCTGGATGTAATTGATACTGATATCGGAACTGCCGAAGTCACCGGAACAGCAGATGTCACCGGAGGTGGTGGTGGTGGCGGCATGAAAAAGTAGTTTGGCAAATTGCCCACTAACGAAATCGGATTCGCATTCGAAATCGGATTAGAAATCTGATTACTTACTGAGCTGCTCACAGGAACACTGATTGTTGATCGCATAAAACTTTCCAGCTCAGCTTTGATACGATCCACTATAGGATTTATTATAGCCTCCATCTTGTCCGAATGAAGTTTACACAAGTACACAATCACTACCGAAATGTTAAAAAACAAGCAACGAATCGAAACCTACGCTTCTGTCTACCATGTAGGACTAATCGTATATTCGAATAATAATAAACACATCGAGAAATAAACGGAAATATATTCGTTATAAAAATATAAAAATATCATCAATCAAGAATATCATCGAAGTCGCGTCTATAAACTAAATCAACGAGGTAGTAAACAGGAGAGCACCCGGATAAGAAGAACAGCCAGGTAAGTATCGCATCGAAGCTGAGATTACTCCCAGTACTGCCAACGCCAACAGATTAAAATTTGTGAGGAGAGGGGAAGGGTGTCGAGAATCTACATTTTTTAGCATCCCCCTATTCTCTGGAATTTTAAAAATACATTTTCGTAATCTCAATCAAATGTACCTATCCTCGCAACCGATCAAAATGTATTAAAATTTTGCGCTGGTTTTGAAAATGGTGCAACTTCTTGATGTTTTGTATACTTCAAAAATTTATCGATTAACGATTCAATTGCCAACAAATGTGAACTTATTATAATTCAGATTTACAGGACAGGAATGAAATGAATTGAAGCCATTTATTACTTACAGTTTATTTGATTGTGAAAAATATTATATAGAAATTATGTACCTACTACCTACTGTTCGCCGTTGAAAAAAAAATCGTGTTTTCGTACGTAACAAAACATTTAGTTGCATAGGTATGTATTTTGACAAAAATTGAAATACGGTTTTCAAAATTGTATATAAAAATACCAACAAAATTCTCATTGTTTGAATCTCTTCGTTTTGGAGTTGAAGTACGAATCATCTTGATTTTCGCGAACTCAAACGCAAAATATTGATCTATTTCGATAGATTGCAAAGTTATCTTAATAATCTTCGTTGAGATTACAATTATTCAGTTAGAAAATCCCAGTTTTAGATGTTAAAAATTTCTGTCCCTTCGAATTGCGTGGTGCTGTGCTTGAAAATACATAATATTGAAAAAAAATTGGGAATCACAGGGAGCATTAACCCGTCCTTCTCCAGCTTCCTTCAAGACTCCTATTTCTCAAATCAGAATATTAATTTAAATTCGTAAATTAATGATTCTTGAATCAGAAAAATTTTTGTTAGTATTCAAAAATTTTTGGACCCTCAACCTCTCTCATCCATTTGAAGACCTAAGAAGTAAAAACGATAAAAAAATATTCGAAAGTGGGGGAAATATTGATTCACAAAGGTTTGAGGCACTCAGCACCCCCTTCTCTCCTCCTTCCAGTTTGTTTTAAGATCATTATAAGTACCCATATTCCAAGCGTAAGTAGTTGAATTTGCCTCGATTTTGTATTCAAACGAAATCTTTTATTAGGGGAATATTCGCTATTTCCAACAATTTTAGGACACATAACCCTTGTCTCAAATAACTCCATAAAAATAAACTTATTCCCCGATGCTCACTTCGCACAAATTTCCAAGTTAAGGATCAAAACATCAATTTACTGGTAGGTACCTGACTTTTCACCACACACGACAAATAAAATAATTCAGCTTTCAAAAAAAGGAAAAAAGAACAACGACCTTTTTCAAAACGCAGGTATCAGATACGTAGGCAGCAGGTAAGTAAACTAGCAGCAACAAAGGTCTGGCCCAAAAACGTAAGTAGGTAGGCTAACCCTTCATTTGGCATTCACGCTACTGTGAGCCGGACGATTTAGGAGTAAAAGTTAACTGTACGAGTATAAAACGTTCAATCTGTCATAGTTCTATGACACGATGACATGAAAAATACTCGTAGATAGAAAGAGGCATAAACGATTTGAACTTTGCCTTTTAATTTTTAAACACCCCTCGCTCTCCGTAACATCAACCGCGCAAAACAGATACACATAACAACGGACGAAGGGTTTTGAAATTTCGAAAATACGGTCGTCGGTGGGTCGCGTCGGAGCCGCACCGACAAACGGCGAGCATTTTTAATCCACGTGTTTTCGTCAGAGAGACAGAGAGAAAGGCGAAAAGAAAGAGCGCTTTTTTGAGGCGAACTTTATAGCGTGTAAATTCATCTGCGCCTATATTTGCGAATTGCTGCGCGCATTCAAACAATATTATATATAGTAATGCTGAAAGATGTTTGACCCAGCGGTATAACAAACCAGCATGAAAATCGATAATTTTCGACACAAACATTAAATGTTTTAATCGCGTAATCATTGCACATAGCCGTGTATAGGAAAAAGTAACCGCGAGAAAAGCTCATTATGCAAATGTACTGCGTCCCCGGGTCCCTTTGCCTCGTACACCGTACCCTTTTTCTTACACTCGAGCGTGGTTTTATTTATTGCTGCGATTCTCTCGTTCTATACGACTAGCTGGATGTACGTATCTTTCTACGCGCCGTCGATATAATTCGACAATCGATCAATTATTCAATTAAGACAGACGTAAAGTGATAGATTTCGGTTTTGGTATTGGCAAATTAATCGCGATAATTCGCCTGCACCGATGAATTATTCAACTTGGTTCCCTCTTCTCATCCCCTAGTCGACTTTACTTTTCGCGATTTGACAATAGAGATAAGATTGACTGAGAGTTCATGTAGAATAGTTAACGAGTCGTCCGCCTGTATAGGTATATAAAGGTGTACTCTATTTGCGAATAGCTTTGAAAAAAAATTAATTTCTTTATGGAAAATTAATATCCGACGAATATTTCAACATTTTGGTATTTCCTGCGACCTCGTCGTCGGTTGATTTTTACGCATATTACGGTTCGTTTTCAGGTTAATGACGAATTAAAAGCATTAGCGCAGTTCCTCGGAGACGTCTGCACTTGTTGTTGAGACGCGATTATATCATTTTATTCTGATTTCATATTACATATTTGTAGGTACCTTCCTACTCCACATAAATTTCGTGCATATAAAGATGGCACGCTGAGGCGTGACTGACGACGTTTTTAGAAAGGGAAAAATACCGCGAAAATCTCCGCCTATTGAGCATTTCGCGGTACAAGATGTGAAAAAAAAATTTTCTACCTATAAATCTCGCCGCGTCGTAATGATGGCAATTGTATATACCGGGTGTCCCATTCGTTTGAATTATGAGGTCAAAATTATCTTTAAATAAATATTAAAAGGTTGGCGACACTGGTTTCGAGTACGTATTAGCCGGAAAATTATTATTTTCCTAGCATAGAAATTTTCCAAAATGTTTATTTGCCCGCTATAAATATCTCGTAATATGTGTGAATTATCTATATTTTCAACTTGTCGATATAATGTTGATTCATTGTAGGTATTTTTCATTTATTTTTATCTAATTGAATTAAATTGAACTGCGCTGTTTGCCATAGTGTTAAGGATTTCTGATCGCAAATAGCGCAGCGGATTTATGAGTAAAGACGTACAAAAGAATAGGTCGGGGAATTTGGAGCAAAAAACTTTCCTTGCGAACTCGTTCCTGCTTCTTCGTTCCGAAAAAAATGTCAACCGATAATATTTCAGAGAAGGGGGATCAGTAGAGAAAATTTTCTACTTAAAACATCATTTTTTAGGAAAAAATGGTCCGATGGGACAGTAATTTTCAACATCCAAAACTGAGATTTTCTGACTGAATTTTTGTCACCTCAACGAAGATTTTACATAATTTTGCGATCTATCGAAATGGATCAAAATGTCGGGCTTGGGTTCGAAAATAAAGATTATTCTTTCTTCAGTACCAAGGATTTTTGTTGGTATTTTACGATTTTGAAAAACGTATTTCAAGTTTTGTCAAAATGTGCAACTACTCGTAAATGTTTTGTCTCGTAGGAAAACAAGATTTTTTTCAAAGGCGAACAGTTAGGTACATATAATTTCTAACATTTTTCACAATCGAAATAACTGCAATAAATGGCTTCAATTCATTTCTTCAGAATTTCAAATCTGCTGGAAACTCCAGGAATTTTCAAAAAGTCGCTGGAGGCTTCAAAATGACTTGAATCCACCTGAAGTCGTCTTCACAGGGCGCTAAAATTGGAGTTCAGAGTAAATGTCGGCTTTTCACCTCCATTTGATGAAATTTTGTAAAAATTTCAACTATCAGAAATCTACTGGAGGCTCCAGTAATTTTTAAAAAATCGCTGGAGACTTCAAAACGACTTGAAATCTACCTGCAGTCGAATTCGTGGCGTATTGAAATTAGTTTGCAGAATGAATTTCGACTTTTCAACTCCATTTGACGAAATTTTGTGGAAAATTCAAGTTTCAAAAATCTGCTGGGGGCTAGTTGTTTGGGGGGGGGGGTGGGATTGGGATTATCACACACTTGCAGAGAAGGTTTTTGGTTTGATTTATCAGATTGATATTTTGGATTTCAAAAGGTTTGTCTGTTCTTTTATTTTTTACAATTTTGGAGACCTCTGCGAAGAGACCCAGGGAGGAGTTTTTCTTGAAAAAAGAAATTATATTCAGAAAAATTCAGACACAAAATGGTAAATTTCATACTTTGAAATATGTTTTACAGAAATTGATGTTTTATAGAAAAAAAATAATGTTAGCAAAATTTTTAGTAGAAAATATGTGTTTTAGAGAAATTGACGTTAGATAAATTTTCTATTAGAAAAAATTGTTTTGGAGAAAATGTGTTGAAGATAAAGTCGCGGTACCAGTTTGGCACGTCGAAAATACGGTATATCTCAAATTTCAGCTTTCTAGGTCAATTTGGTAAGTTTTGATTTTTCCCCTCATGTTTGGTCTGAATTTGATTTTCAAAAATTCACCAAAAATCAAAAAAAGCACTTTGCACTTGAAATTTTTTCGAGTGATGAATTTTTGCCTGCTCTTTTGGTCTACCTTTGTACGGCTTGAAAAATTTCGTGCAAGTCTCATGTTGGAACGCAAAATCTGCGATTTCGGCTGACCTGTCAATCAAAATGGCCGCCATTTTGTGAGTAGGGCCATGTTTTTTTTAGGACAGGGGCTAGAAATGTTCCTTAGTATAGTCGGGGAGCCCGCTTAAGGATCTATTGCACCCCTCCCCCCGTCGATCCTTCGGGACAACTTTTTTCTTGAAAAGGGAGTCCCCAGGAATATTTCTAGTCCTTGTACTCACAAAAAAGTGGCGCTACTTACAAAATGGCGGCCATTTTGATTGAAAGGTCAGCCGAATTCGCAGATTTTGCGTTCCGACATAGGATTTGCACAAAATGTTTCAAACCGTACAAAGATAGATCGAAAGATCAGACAAAAATTCATCACCTGTCAAAATTTCAAGTGTTAAAGTGCGTTTTTCGATTTTTGGTGAATTTTTGAAAATCAAATTCAGGCCAAAAATGAAGGAAAAAATCAAAATTTTACGTAATTGACTAAGAAAGCTGAAATTTGGTATATACCCTATTTTCGACATGCCAAATTGATTGGAAACTGTTTCAAACCGTTTTGAGCAGTTCTGGAGCCTCCAGCAGATTTTTGAAACTCGAAATGACCACAAAATGTCATCAAAATGGAGTTGGAAAGCTGAAATTTATTCTGCAAACTAATTTCAATACGCTACGAAGTCAACTGCAGGGGGATTTCAAGTCGTTTTGGAGCGTCCAGTTACTTTTTGAAAATTCCCGGAGCTTCCAGCAGATTTTTGAAACTTTAAATTTTCACAAAAATTTCATCAAATGGAAATGGAAAGCTGAAATTTACTCTACATTCCAATTTTAACACTCTCTGAAGTCAAATTCAGATGGGTTCAAGTCATTTTGGAGCCACAAGTGACTTTTGAAAATTACTGGAGCCTCCAGTAGATTTTTGAAACTTGAAATTCCCGCAACATTTTACCAAATGGAGTTGTCAAGCTGAAATTTACTTCGCAAACTAATTTCAATACGATATGAAGTCGACTACATGGTGGTTTCAAATGGTTTTGAAGGTTCCAGCTATACTTTTCGGAAATTTCAATTTTCCAAAAAACTCCATACGACCTTTCAAAAAGTCGCTGGAAGTTCCAAAACGACTTGAAATTCACCAGCATTCGACTGCGTAGCGTATTCAATTCAATTCAATTCGTTTATTTTTGCAATGGGCAGCTATGCTCCATTTGCGAAGTCAGCTTATAATTAAGGGAATGTACAGCATTTCAACTAATTATTCTAAAATTTAAATTTAAATAAAATAAAATAAATATATATGGGTACAGTACGTATGTAAAAGGTAATGATACATGTTGGAGCAATTTACCATAACATACTCCAATTGTTCCATCTCATCAATGCTGTAGAACGCATATCCCTGCAACCATTTTTTGAGTTTTTTTTTTGAACAGTTTACCAGATGTCAGAGATTTGAATTCATGGGGGATTTTATTATATATTTTAGATGCCATAAAATCAACATTATTCTGCATATTTTTTGTCCTTAAGTTTTCACTTATTGCCAAATTTCGATGTCTTGTATCATAGGTATGAGAAGGTGTCTTGAGTTCTATTGTTCTATTTTTTTTACCATAATACACATTTGCAGTATGTACTTGCATGGGACTGTTAGTATCTTGCTTTCAATGAAGACTGGTTTGCAGGATTCTCTTGGATTTTTTCGAAACATTATTCTTACAAGTCTTTTTTGTGCTATCAATACTCGTTGAAGCAGATTGTGATTTCCACCCCAAAGCGATATTCCATAGCTCATAAATTTGAATGAAAAAGGCCATAGTATGCAAGTTTTAGAGTATTTAGGTTTGTGATATCACATAATTGCCGTATTAAGTAAGTATAGGTGGAGAGTTTTTTGGTTAAATGGTCCACTTGGCTATTCCATTTCAAGTCCGAGTCTATTATAATTCCCAAAAATTTTGTTGAGTCAGCTATCCTGTAATTTTCATTAATAGATTGAGGTATTCTCCCAAATGTCAAAAAAGTTGTTTTACTTAAATTCAGTATCATTTTGTTTGCTGAAAACCAAGATATTAAATTTTCCATTATAATTTTAATATGATCACTATCCATAGTTTCATCAAGTTCTATGAGAGCAGTAGTATCATCAGCAAATTCTGTAAGACTATGCTCAAAGTAATATGCCAAATCATTTATGTAAATTATTTAAAAAGTAGTGGAGCCAAGATGGATTAGTTTGCAGAATATCAGCTTTCCAACTTCATTTGACGAAATTTTGGGGAAATTTCAAGTTTCAAAAATCTACTGGAGTCTCCAGTAATTTTCAAAAAGTCGCTGGAGGCTCCAAGACGATTCAAAATCCACCTGCAGTTGACTTCGTAGCGTATTGGAATTAGTTTTCAGAATTAATTTCGGCTTTCCAACTCCATTTGATGAAATTTTGTAGAGATTTCGAGTTTCAAAAATCTGCTGGAGGCTCCAGAACTGCTCAAAACGGTTTGAAACAGTTTCCAATCAATTTGGCACGTCGAAAATAGGATATATCCCAAATTTCAGCTTTGTTAGTCAATTTGGTAAAATTTTGATTTTTTCCCCTCATTTTTGGCCTAAAGATTTTCAAAAATTCACCGAAAATCGAAAAACGCACTTAAACACTTGAAATTTTGGCAAATCCTATGTTGGAACGCAAAATCTGCGATTTCGGCTGACCTATCAATCAAAATGGCCGCCATTTTGTAAGTAGGGCCACTTTTTTTTGAGTATTCAAGGACTAGAAATATTCCTTAGGACTCCCCCTTCAAGGAAAAAGTTGTCTTGGAGGATCGAAGGGGGGGGGTGCAATAGATCTGTAAGCGGGCTCCCCGACTATAGGACTCCCCCTCTAAGAAAAAAGTTGTCACGGGTGGTCGGCCGGGGGGCAATAGATCCTTATACGGGCCCCTCTGACTAATGCAAAATACATATCAAGAAGTCCTTCATTTTCAAAACCACCGCAAAATTTTAATTTGTTTTGATATTAGGTCGCAAGGATATGTTTTATCGAGATTACGAAAATGTATTTAAAAAATTCCAGGGAATTGAGGGTTGCTAAAAATGGTAGCTACCGAACTTCGATAAGACATCGCAAACTTGGAGAATATCCCAAAAATACCCAGCAAATATCAAACAAATTGTAGTGTTCTTTTTTTTTTTTAGCATATTAATTTTTTTCTGCATTACTCTACCACCAGAGAGAAATTTTGACACGACATCACTGGCCATCATTTTCATGCCACGAAACGCCATGAAAATGGCAACGTTTTCAGCAACTGCACCACCTCTACCTATATACAGTCTTTTGACCACGAATTCACGAGTTTTTGCAATTCTCGCAGGTCACAGGTCATCCAACATTCGCCATCATGATCATCATCCCAAATACGTACGTTACATTACATTTCGCATATTACGTATACCATATACTGTTGGACCTCACAGAGTATATCGTACACACACGTAGCTGTAGCATGGTTTTAGCAAACGCGTCAAAATGCCAATACGGATGATACCTTTCTCGATTCTCATCGTGTTCACTCGAAGCAATTAATAAAAAATTCTCTCTACGTGAAATGCACGATTGCTGGGCTTTGTAATAGCCAGAGCCACTAAAGGAGTACCGTAGCTCGTGGCGTCTTCCTTTATATAAATTCACATCACGATTTTATTGTTTATTAATCACCAGAAGTCACGTTACTCTGCTACCAATTTGTCTTTTAACCTTTACTAACAAAAATAAATTATCGTGATAAAAATCGTGGCATAAGCCGCGAAAAAACCTATTACCATACCGGATATTTGTTGCTTTGCTACTGCAAAAGCTCAACAGCTCAAGCTCAGGTATATATTCGACATTGTGCTCGGTTTTTTCAACCTCATCATCTCACTCCTGCCATTTTACTAAGCCTACACCAGCCTTCAATGTACATATTGCCTTATCAAAAAAAAAATTTAATTCGATTTCGACAAAGCGTTAAAACGGATATGGAACGTGTCACGTAGGTGAAACGCGAACATCTCATTATGTTCAACCAAAAACAACCAAACAAGACTTTATATATATGACGAAAAAAAAATGACGATAATAATAACAACAACTTACACACTTGGTAAATATATTACGTCGTTTTAATACAACGAGAGCGTAGGTTTATGGTTTAAAACCTAATGCAATTCGTATACGTATACTTAGTACGAGATACACTTGGTGAATCCATATACGAAACCTATTCACACCGGGTGTCGTATGTATCAACGACGAATTGCATTGTACGTTGTATTAAAAAGCACATACATTATCTTCAACTTATATATTATAGGTACTCCAAAGTTAAAGGGAAAAAACCTCTTAAATACACAGTCGCCATTTATCTACCTATTAAATGAACTAGAAATACGTTTCTTTGTATCTGATTAGCAATTCAATTGAATATTTAAGACTTATACGAGCCGGCATGGCATGCTATGGTATGGCATATAGGCTACGTATACATCGAAATAGCTTTAACGTGTTTAATGTTTCACCATTGAGCAAGTTTTCGAGAGAATAGTTGATAAAATTCGATACTACGCGGTCGCAGCATCAGCCGCATTAGGCACCATACGCCAAGAGATGGCAATTTAATACCGGAGTCGAAAATACACATCGTATATACAGCACCACCACATACCTAGAGAAAGGTACACATACGAGTATATATTCCAAAGTGTATAGCTAAAGTAAAGGTACCTACGTAGGTATCTCAACAAGTAGATGAGGCAAAGAGTACAGAGAGAATCTATACATGATGAGTTGAAATCTCGTCGTCGTCGTCGTCGACGATTCTGTATAATGGCGGTATCCCATCCCATAGGTACCGAAAACGCTGGGATAAAATGTACACGTTGAAATACGAGTCCTAATCCTTGAGGCTTGAAAATTAAGCCGACCAAATTTGCATTCGTGCCGGATCCCTCGGCACCAGATTTGCAATTGTCGTGATATTTGTTCCGTCTTGAATGTTCAATGAGCAGAAAGGTGTTGGTTTTCTCCTAGCGAGAGACCGGAGACCGGGGACCAGGGGTGGAGGTAAAGTGTAATTAACGCCAACGCCTCGTATAGATGGAAATATTACGCGTGAGATGTTAAATTAACTTCCGAGTATTCGCGAGGATCCTTTTTTTTTCTAATTACCCGGCGTGGAAGTGAGATAGGGAAAGGAAGGAGGGAAGATGCGAAAAAAGTTTCAATGCGAATCGATTTCCACCTCGAGGGGAAATTAACTCAAAGTTGTACGGAGATACTCGTACTGCTGCGTAATCCCATTCAAAGGCGCAAACTGTGAGGTACCTTAGTCGTACTTTTTAAGCAAGTGTGTAATTCCAACAATGAGATCAGTAGGCGGAATAAAAGTCGCCGTCAATTAAAATGTCTTTGGAATTAGAATTAAAGTTGCAAAAACGAGATAAGAATTCAAAATTAAGCTACGAAGCTACGATACAGCAACGTTGCTCGTACTTTTCCAGTTCTCTCGTAGGTATACTTTTTCAAAAGCGCACCCAATCCGAAGATGTTTCTGTTCGCTGAAAAAGACTCGTCGTCTTATAGGCGCATGAAACAGCTTCCTGGAATAAAGCTTTTGAATAAGAAAGGCAAGTACATAATATAATTAGTGCATAAGGTAGATTCTAGGGTCGGTCGGTTTCAGAGTTTGAGGAGGGAACCAAATAGAAAATTGAGATGAATGAGCTCAAAAACAGGTGACACGCGAACTGAACGTTTTGCAGAGACATTGACAACTCCAAACTAAGGAAAAGTGAATATTTTTATCAATGTCATTAAAAATTTGTTTTCCTCTTAAAACAAGAAATATTTTTAAATGTTTACTAAACTTTTAAACACTAAAACAGAAATTTCAATTCTGAAAAATTTGGTCGACATATTTGTAGATGCAAATTTCGATCATTGAAATCAACATCTACAAATGTCGAGATGGTATGTCGAGGTATCAGAAATAATAAAAAAATTTCGGAAATTTTCATTAAACCAACTTATTTACGGACAGAAGATTCCTACTAAATAACTATTGGTCACTTTTCCATCATTATGTTGGAAAAAAACGTAGTTGATGCAAATGTCAACGTTGACAATTGTTGTACAGGAGATTTCACATTTTGTCATTTTTACAAAAAATTAATGAAAAATAGATCCAACTTCTGATTTGAAAAGTTATTGATTTAGGTATAATTCCTACTTACCACCATTTGCAACAGTTTCTAATCAATTTTTGACATATTTTCATTTGAGCAAAAAATTGGTAAAAAATTAATTCAAGTTCAAAATTCAAAGTAGAGCTGAAAACGGTTATGCTACCCGCCAACCTGTATCTGGATAAAATACAGGTTAACCCTATGGTATAGCTGATATCAAGTTGTTTCGGGTACTAGATAGTAGCGTATTGCGAACACAACCAGGGATGTTCCTTTACATGTAAAATAACTTTTTTTACATTTACACGAAAAACGTGTAAATTTACACTTTTCGTGTAAATTTATGCCAAATATGTGTAAAATAATTCAACCAATCAGAAATCAGGAATAAATGTTGATAACAGTGATAATGTGAAGATTGTGAACGAATTTAAGAACATTTTGAGTTATTAACACTCTATAAATGAGTATAAAATAAAGTTAAATTAATTAAAAACCTGGTAAATTTGTCCGGAGTCCGCATTATCACATTATATAGGCCTATCCCTATCTAAAATCAAAGAAGATGACATTTTTTTATTCTAGTTCAGACTTAGACAAGGTTTAGACTTAGCATAATGCATGCATTGCATTATCATTTATTCAAGATTCTAAGATTCATAATCATAACACTAATAATAATGTAAGCCTATACATCATTTGATTTTTCGATTTTTAATGTTTTTTTCACATTTTTTTGGCAAAAGTGTAAATTTACACTGTGTAAAAAAAAGGAAGTTTTTTTACACGTGTAAATTTACGTAATTTTACATGTAAAATAAAGGTAAATTTACATGTGTAAATTTACGGAACATCCCTGAGCACAACCCAATTGTTTTTGCACTTAGTCTGCCCACGCACCCCAAAACTTGATAATGCTTAAGTGGGAGGAGTTACATATTGGCATCTGTTGTAGGTGCACGTGATTGACATTTGACAGTGATTGTTAGCAATGATGATGTAATGCAGATACACCCACTATGCATACAACATGCTACCAGCTACAATGTGAACCAGTGTAAAATTTTTTCAACTCACTACCAGCTACTAGCAAGCAGTGGGAATTTAAAGTATGGGCACAGAAGTTACCTGCTGTTAGCGAGTACCGTTTTCAGCTCTAATTCAAAGAAATGCATTGATTATGATATCACAAATTTAGAACAATTTTGTATCGATTTTCACATCATTTTTATGACTTTGTAAAAACAGACCTACAGGCCCAGACCCACCCACCGAGATACCAATAAAATCCTGGTGAGCCGTGATGTATTTGGGCCGATGAGGTAAAAACTGGGTCGTTCAAAAAATTTCTGAATAAATTTTTATGGTCAGTGTCCTGCACTTTAAAAAATTCGAGAAAAAAATTTGGGCGAATAATTGAGGAGCCCAAAATCAGGGTCACTAAAATGGGATATCTCAGTGGGCCGCTAAATCTGTGTTCTTGGGTCCGGTCTTGTCCACCTATAATTGACTTCAAGTTCTGTATTCATAATTGATGTCTATTGAGAAAGAAAAATCAACTACCATTTGCAGTCAAGTTTAGGCCTTCAGCAAGAAATTGACCTAAAATTGATTTGAATTTTTATCATGAAATCGTTACCGATAGGGTAGTAAGATTTAGGATAAAATTTCCATCAATCTTACATTTCGTTTAAAATTGTTGAAAACTATCAATCGATTATTTTGATTTTGATTTTGATATTTTTTGTCAATTCTCAAAATCGTCAAAAAAATGATCAAAAATATCAGCAGATTTCTACTGGATCAAAACTCGACCTCGAACTGAAAGTATGAGATGGTTTATCGGTAACAAACGACACGTCACATGTGATTTTTAATTTTTTATATGAAGATGGTACTGGAGTGAGGAGTTTAGAGGAGTATGAGTACGAGGTATAGTCACAAAGTAAGTTTCACATTTTTTTTAAAAATAGAAGGCGTGAATATTTTTTGATCAAAATTGGAGGGGATGTAGTTCAAACATTCTACCAGATCTGACTAAATTTATTTTGCATTTGGATGCATTGTTCGTATTTCACAGCGTGATTAGTAAAGTGCTGATAAAAAAAATGCTGTCCAAAAATTATATTTCAGAAAAAATGAATTTTTCAACCTAACAAAATAAAAATTCATCGAAAAATTGATTGAGAACCACTCAAGACATAACATACTAACATTATTTTGATTCAATCAAAATCCAAATCAAGTAAATTGTTCAGTGATAATCTGCTGAATGTCGGCATTGTCGAGAGTCACTCAGCACCAGAAATTTTGCAACCATCACATGAACAAATTACAGTGCCAAATAACATCTTAACTTGAAATAACATTACTATGATACGTTTTGAGTAATTTTTGATAAATTTTAGTCATAAGTCATAATTATTACAACTACAAATTTTTTTTTGGCCAAATACCACATTTGGACGGCATTTTTCTATCAGCACTTTACTAATCACGCTGTGAAATACGAACAACGCACCCAAATGCAAAATAAATTTCGTCAGATCTGGTCGAATGTTTGAACTACATCCCCTCCAATTTTGGTCAAAAAATATCCACGCCTTCTATTTTTAAAAAAAATGTGAAACTTACTTTATGACTATACCTCGTATAATCGAACAAATGAGCATGATATCCGAACTCAGAGCATTAGAATAGAACTAGTAGGCAAATAATCAATGAGCTACTTTATTTTTGAATTTTTTAACATTTTGGTCAAAATAGGCGAACATTTATGCCATAGATAAATTTTAAAACTCATTTTTTTTAGCACTCCTCTAAAATGTTGGCAAAAATTCGATCGCTTTTTGAGCCAAAAAATGAACATCTTTGAAAAAATTTGTATGTTATTCGTACCTATCTCTTGTGCAAATATTATCCAAAAACCTTGGGGCAAATTCACCCTATAGATCTTATATTCTTAAAGCCTTTACTAAAATCCGTGTATGTTAATCAAATCCGTATGAATTTAAGTGATGTATTTTCCAGGAACTGAACAATGTACAAATCTGCCGGAAGTTCCAGAATGTCTTGGAACCATCACCAATTTAGGAATTCAATAGGTGAGAAAATGAACCTTATTATTTGTGTATTAACAATATTTTGTTTTTTTTTTTCATTGGAATTAAACCAAAAAAAAAAATGTCAAAAATTCACCAAAACTTCGCTGATTGATACCTACCCACATTTTTAAATCTTGCAATTTTTCTTCATCCGGGCCCAGAATTTTCCCACCAGTCAGGATATCTTTTTCGTTAAGCTAAATATAACAGCTTCGATTTTTTTCCTACGCATCTACGTCTATTCTTAAGAAATAATCCGTTTTATCTGCAGTCTGACCAACGCAAGGTATCGATTACGAATCCACATATACTCGTAGTTGTAGGTAAAGGTAAGGTAAAGGTACATTTACGTACATTATTCAGGTTGCGGAGCTAAAGGTGATAAAAGGGTTTTACAAAAATCGACAAAGACGTGAAAACGAGCCTTGACGATAGCTTATTTCCTGCCTTTGCTATTCTGACAGCTCCCTAACGCATAAACCCTATTAGTCGAATACAAAGGAAACTAAAGAGAGAAGGTATAAAAAGGAGAGGAAATTTAAAAATGCTTATAAGGCCTAGTTTAGTATACACGCGATCACGATGCCCCGTCTAATGGAAATGTTAAAATTACCAACAGCATCGGTGTGACTAATTTCTACCTTTTTTTGTTGGATTTTTATACGTATACTTCATTTATACATCGACATCTTAATAAGGATAGTAAAATTCTATTCTGGATGCACTTTACTTACCCTCAAAGTGTCGAAAGTATCAATTGATGGCCGAGTATATTATTTAGATGTATCCTGAATTATTTTTATCTGCGTAGTTTGTGCTCCAACAGGTTTCGTACCTATGTTTTTAGAAAAACAATACGCTATTTTGTATCTATACCTTCATCTTACACATCGTGACTTTTTCCCTCGATCTTTAAACTTCATAGGAGGGTTTATTTGATACACGTAGTACCAATGGTTGGAATGGAATTTTTTGCCGAATTAGTTACGCTGTGTTAGACATGTCTTACTGTTTAACATAAATTCGACAAAAAAAAAAAGCATACGCGTAGGTAACCTTTTTTTTTCTATTTTGGTGTGTGAGATATTTCCAAACAGAAGGACTTCCATGTAGCTACTTTTTGTCATTGTGTCCATCGTGTTTTTGTTGTTTTATTTTTGTTTTGTTTTGTTTTTTTCAATAGGGGTGTCTTACGTTAGCTTCTTCTTTTTTTTCTTATTCAAGCAACTCGCCATAGAATTACTTTAAAAGAGTTCGTGTGACCTACTGAATCACGAACTATACGAAGCATAAAATGTTTTGATTTTTTTTCTCGAACCTTTTATCGAGATAAGTTAAGGTGATGGAATTTTTCTCGAGAGTGATGCGTTGGTATTGACTACTGTTGTGGAAATTTTCAGTTTCGTACTGATAGAAATTGTTTCCTTGAAGTTTTCGTTGTTTATGTATGTACTTACTTGCTCAACTTTGTGAAATTGGTACATATGTGTTCGATTAAGTGGGCCTACTTCTGGTTCGAAAATACGTACTCGATAATTATAGAATTTGGTTATAATTCGCTGTTTGAAAATTTTACCTGCTTAAAAAAACAGATTTTCTGAGTATTTTCAAACTGAATAGGTACTTATCAAATTTTTTATACAATTTTCCATTGAAAAGGAATTGCAGGTTTTTTATCCGTTTTATTTCATTTTCTTCGAGAATTGCCTGCTTAATTATGGAAATTAGTATTTCAGTCTTGTTTGTAGATTTTGTCGCTGTATTGACTATTTTCTGCTTCTGCTTGAATCCTAAAATCGAAAAATAGGTAGGAAAGCTACATGAAAAGTGAACTTTATAGAAAACTATGGTCCTATTAGAGGCTCATGTTTCTCGAATGTATGAAAACATTGGAAATTTGCTTAATTTGAGCACCCTCTTCCCCATTTCAATTTTTTAAAATTCTTCCTGCGCATTAAATTTTGACTTTTGTTTACACCATGAGGTGAGAAGTTGATCTTTCACCTTGACAGTATTAGTACCTAGTTACCTACCACTACCTATCAAATTTTTCAAATCTTAATGGCTGGTTTTGAATCTCCTATTTATTCTCCTTGAAACCCCATACTCAGATTAGCTTAAAATTCAACTCTTATTTTGATGTGAGTTTTGTAAGAAAATTAAAGTATATGAAAAATACAAGAGCCACATTCTAACACCTTGGAGAGTTGCAGGGGTTGTTCTCGGTTACTTTTCAAGTGACTATAATTTACTAAAGTAACTTTTGGTTACTATTTTTGAAATGGTTATTAAAGGTACTTTTTTGTTTCATTTCAAAAATCTATTTTTCCAAATTCTAGCTCTATTTTTGAAATTGATAATATCAAGGAGAATAATTTATGAAAGGATTCACTTTTTTATTCATTTCCAAGTGGTTGTGGTCAAGTACACTTTCTTTTCAGCGTTATGGTCACAAAGCCCTGCCTTTCGCTAAAGTTGTTGAAATTTGAATTTATGCTAAAAATAGCAAAAAGTGTCAGGTTTTGTCAAAATTACCGAAAACTGTCGTTTCATGCCAAAAATAGCTAAGGATCGTTGCTTATTTAATACCTACTTTTTTCTCCAAAAATTTTACGAATCTAACTTGATTTTCAAAAATTGCCAAAAACCCTCGAGGTTTTACCAAAATTGTCAACGTGTTGCTTTTGTCAACATTTTCCAAAAAAGTCGTTTTTTCACAAAAAGTCTTAACTTTTTTGATAAAAATCGCAAATGAGTGTAATTTTTTGCCAATATAATTTACTTACCTAAAAATATATACTTGCTAAAAATTGCTGAAAGTCTCTTTTTTTCACCTTCTCAAGGAGAGGGTAAACCCCGATTTTTAGGCATGGAAAATTGATATTAAGAGGTAATTTTCTGAAAACCTTTTGTGACGACTGATGTGTGATGATTTAATGAAAATGAAGGTAAAAAATTACCTACTGCTCGAGCGAAGTGAGAGCGAAAACTTTCTGAAAAAAAAAGGGGGCAAAACAAGAAAAACATCCATTTTTGCAGGTTTTATTTTAAATTTTTGCTCGCAAGGCGGGGGGGGGGGGTTGATGGCCTCCTTCGCACTCTTAGGCTACTCCATTGGTTTAGTGAATTTCAATCTATGTAAAAGTTACTCAACTTCGATGAAATATCACTATAGCTTGAAGAAAGATATCCCAAAAATGCCCAAATATCAAACAAATTTTTAAAAATTGTAAAAAAATGATTAGGTACATATTAGTATTATCAAAATCGAATGAAATTTCGCCGTTACAACTTCTTAATACGACACAAAAACAATTAAAACTGCCCAAAAATTAATAAAACATCTCGAAATTTAAGAAAACGATTATGAGCATATATTATAAAACATTAACAATAAAATTGGTCAAATACCTACGTATCATTAAAATGGAATATTTGGCAAAAACATTGATTAAGTATACATGATAAAAACTGTAAAACGAACACGAAAATACATTTAAAAAAATTGCTAAAATTGATGACATTCAGTAAAATTGAGATCGACTTGGTAATATTTTTTGCTCGAAACGCCATTAAAAGTTCATAAAATATTTCAAAATCCAGGCAAAATGTTGCAAAAATGAAAAGTATTGTATACCAATGTCGTCTAATAAAGAAAACGAGGAACAAAAACATGATTCGTGAATGAGATTCATCGCTCATATGATTGTTATGAATCGTAAATCACGAATCATAGCTAAAAAATGACTCGAATTACGAATCATAAACCACGTTTAAGCAAATGATTCGTGATCGAATCATATCAAAGGGCGGAAAATTGATTTATTTCCCAACTATATTCGCCAAATTTCCCCAACAAATGCTTCAGAAAATTTACAATTTGTGAGGTACAAAGAAATAATTTTCAATACAAGAAGTTTCAACGTTGAAATTTCATGCTTTTTGGTATTTTTAAATGAAATCTTCCACCTTTTTTCGTTCTTGTATTTCTGAAGTTGATCTTTAAATTTATTGTTTCCGAAGTTTGGGCAAAAAATAGGACAATTTTTGATATTTCAGCAGAAGATCGAACTTTCTAGCTGTTTTGACTGGAATGTTTTTCTTTTGGAAAATTTCAAATAAAACATCATTTTTGTTGTGAGAAGTCAATTTTTATACTCTCTAAATTCAGTCGGAGAAAGGAAAAGTAAAATGATCTGGTACGAGCGAATCGAGGGGGAAAACTTTTGAAAATTTATTTCTTTGATTTTCTCCGCTTACACAATTTCTCCCCAACTTTAGACCTAAATTTTTCTGTTTCGGAGGAGATCCCCCCTCTCGTTCGGCACGCCTCTGCCTGAGGATACTAATATTAAGGGGCGAGATAATAAAAATTGATAAGAAATAGACATCAACTATTCATCACTGACATCAATTTACTACTCACAATTAAAGTGTGTAGCAAAACGTGGTAAGTAGTTTTTCAAAAAATTTTGAAGTCAGAGAAAAAAAGTGTTATAACATTTGCCTTCATTTCTGTGGGGTCATCTCGACCCAATTTTTGAGTCATGTGAGAGTCTAGGTGCAAGGATTTTCCCATAAAATCATTTTAAATATCAATTCACATAATATACTTATTTGCAATAAATATGAACTGTGATTTTCTGAAGATTTAGGGTCGTTTTTTAAAATCTGGACACAAGATTGATAAAATAAAAAAGAGTCGATAGAAAAGACTCAAAATCATTGACACAGATATTAGATAAGTCGATTTTACATCAGATCACCAAAAAGTGTTGAAAAATTGACTGATAACTACATTCTCTTCAAATTATAGAAAGAAAATAAGTATGTGGCAATGTCTCGAATGAAATATGCTCGATGGTAAATTTAGCTCGACTTTATACCAATTATGTTTGAGAATATGTAGATTTTATGCCGAAAAAAATTAAAAGGAAATTTATTGGCTTAAACTCAACTTGAAATTTGAGCCAACTCGACCTCATACGATCGCCTCATTAACACTCTTCAAAGTCTTATCAATTTTTGGTGAAAAAAAAAATAGAATCGCTGATTCGAGTTAGCTGAATGAGAATATCAATCCAATTTTCGGATTTGACTCCTCGGTGTCTCACTTGCTCTCACTTTGGAAAAATCGAATCGAAAGTTTTTTAGTGCCCAACTTTTGTTGAAACGACAGAAGAAATTATTATGAAAAAAAAATTGACAATAACATTAATTTATCGATAAAATTCCAATAGCCAACACATTTATGATTCGAAAAGCTTCCTCCCAGCCCAAAAATTAGTAGGTAGGAAATCAATTTAGCAATTTTTTGTCCCTCTCCCTTCTTTTGAAGTGCTCAACATCACACCTTGAGGTATGAAACGGAAGACTACTTAAACAAACTATAGGCAATCGCAATAGTTGAATTAACTGCAGTAGATAAGCAATACATTACGGATAATAAACACTGTAATAAAGTGGCCGTATAAAACTCGACGTATAAAAATTTTTACACGACTATAAAACCAAGTTAGATTCGGTATTAACAGTATAATTCGGCCTGACCGTGTATTAAACGTAATAAAATTTTTTATAGCGACATTTTTTGAAAAATTGTCGCAAATCTCAACAGTTGCAGGAACAAGTGGAGATATCTTAGGTATGAACCAATATAGAATGATGGTAAAAACTCCTCCCCTTTTTTTGAGAAAAAGAAAAAGATACAGGATAGGTATAAAAATGCTCTCGGTGTATGGGCTCGTATTTATCGGTACATACATACACGCATGGTAATGGTAAAGATTCCACAGATCGACACAACCACACGCCTGGGGCTCTGTTAATTGCACTTACATCGAGTTCGAACTCACACCAGGAGGTCCACACATGAAAGATATCGAGTTTTAGTTACCACCAAAAGGAAAGCCAAAAGAAAAAGTAATAATAAAACACCAACGTAACGACCCTTCAACCAATACAATTTGGCTAATAAACAACCGGCAAACGAACTGGCACCGGCAAGACTCTTCTACGAGTATTTGACAATTGAGCTCGCTCAGTTAGCAGCACAAAGTCACTTGTATGTATACTCTCTATCCGCAACACTTGCTATATAGCTGGCCCTACACTGGCCATCCAAAGAGTAACTTCTCTTTTTCATACAGACCGCCATCGCCACCGTCTGCCCGTGACAAATTCTTTGTCAACTTTATTGACTATTGTTGCGATTAAAATAGCCGAATATCGATGCGAACTAGTCACGTTAAATAGGTATAATTGTACAAACCTATTTGACTATATAAGGATTTCTTTGTATGCGCGTAGATTAAATTTCCATTATTGCGGTAACCGCCTGCCAAAATGATACAGGTTTTAAAGGCCAATTTCCATACAGCTGTGAGCTGAATCGGTTTAATTTTGGTTTGTATTCGTTTGCCATGGCATGGCAGGAAGAAGATGAAAAATTCGCGGTATTTCGGAGTCGAGTGGTTGTTTGTGCGGCCAAATAGGATATCATTTGGCCAAATTTCAACGTAAGGTTTGGTGAAAAGGTCTTTCTCATTCGCTTCATTTGGCTTTCGAGTAATTTCTCAAGCTGATCGGTTGAAATTTTATCTACTTATCATCGAGTATGATAACGTATAATCTTTACTAAACGTTCAAAGCAAATGAATTCGTATTCTAGAACGCTCAAATTCTGTCCCATTTGTCAAAAAGAGCCTTAACAAAATAATGTTTTGTACTGACGCAAAATGAAACGGTCACTTGACCGACTCCTTATTTTCATTTTTTGCGGTAAGTACCTACTTCCGGTTTCAATCTACCCAAATGACCTGCAAGATGCAATAATCCGCTGCAATTGCGATCATTTTATTTTACAGCCTACTATGTCCAACTGGCTTATTCGAAGACTCCTCAATACCTAAGTAAGCCGCCGACTCCTGTAAGTACCTATATAGAACTATTATCTCGTATTCCAGGGCTTTTTTTTGTGGAGGCTCGCTACAAAAAAAGGTCTCGTGATATGCATTTTCCTACATTGGATTATGCTCTATAATTAAAGCAAGTTAGTATTTTTGTGAATTCGGTAACTATACCTAATTTAATTTTTATTTTGAAAGTTCTACAATACCGAAACAATGCTGATGTGCCTTAGAAGAGTAGGATTACCACCAGAGTCAAAACTATGGGAGCTGCCCCAAAACAAAAAGGATAGAGTGGTAGTTTGCCTAAGAAATATCAGCGTAAGTACCTACCTATACTTACTCGACTATACTAGCTTTCGTGAATATTTTTTTTATAAGACTACATTTGAAGGTGATGATTACTTATTTATAGAAATCACGGTTAAAACAATGGCTGAAGGATAATCCGGATTATTCAGGAAAAAACTATGGGGAATAGAATACTATGAATCTGAATAGAAATAGAACGCTTGAATAAAATTAAATTGAATTTACGCATTTCTTCAGAAACTCTCTTTGAAAGCTGGAGCTAGTCTGAAAAGTTGAGGTATGTAACCCTAATAGGTACTTCGAAAACCGAGATTTCAGAATGATAATTTCATTTTTCAATTTTTGACAAATTTTGGAAAATTCAAAGACTTGTTTTTCATGAAAAAAAATCAAAAAATCAAACTGAAATTTGGTTTTTGTCACATTTCCAAATTATTAAATCGATTGGTGGAGACTTTCAACCCTTTCGGGTTCTCTGGTGGATTTTTTGATCTTCTAGTTCTCAAAAAATCCCATAAGAAAGGTTCAAAACAAGCTCGAGCACTTTCAAAATTAAATTTACCTGGCTTGTTACCTCCTACGATTGATTTACAGTTGAATTTTTGAAAATCCACTTTACAGGACTCATATGGAAAGCATCCCAACCGGCAGTAAAGTTTATGTACCAGACAAATGAGAATCGAGAAGACCTCGAAATACATCACCAGCCAAAATTTTAGGAGCTGAAATTCATTTTTCGATTTTTGGTGAATTTTTGAAAATTCTTCAGCGCAAAAATGATAAAAAATCAACGTTTTGCCAAATTGACGTGTAAAACCAAAGTTTATTTTGCACCATATTTTTGACCTCCCGAGTCGATTGGTGATGGTTTCCAACAGTTCTGGAGCCCCTAGCGTATTTTTAGATTCTTTAGCTTTCGAAAAAAACGTTGTAAATTGAATGAAAATGAAACTTGGTATTTATAAAATCAAATTTACCATCTTCGTGTGCCATTTAATCTATTTAGGCACAGTATTTTTAATGTATCTTAGTTGCCAATTCGAATCCAAAATCGATTATTTTTAAAAAAATAAATTAAAAATTTATCGTTTGTGAACATGCAAATAAAAAAAGTTGAACTTTGGTTTTGTGACCTCTCGAGTCGATTGGTGACAGTTTCAAACCGTTCCAGAGTACTTGGCAGATTTTCATTTTTTTCCATTTTCAAAAACAAAAAAATACTGGAGAAAATTTTGGTTTGAAACGTCACAAAAATATTTCAAAAATATGCGCTTAAATCGATCAGAGGGGGTCACAAATGAAGTAATTTTGAATTCGTCGCGTTGAATTTCATTTTCAGTCTGCTTTCAACACTTTTTCGATAACTGGGAAATCCATAAATCCGCCGAAGGCTTCAGAACAATTCGAAACCATCGCCAATCCACTTAGGAGGTCGAAAATAAGGCACAAACCAAATTTTGGCTTTGAAGGTGAATTTGAAAAAAATTTTCCTCATTTTTGGCCCAACTTTAAATTTTTAAAAATTTGCCAAAAATCGAAAAATGAAATTTAGCACTTGAAATTTTGATTGATAGTGTATTTTGGGATCCTCTATCGATTCCTCATTGTTTGACTCAAAAATTTTAGTGCCGGTTGGAATAGATTCCCTCATTAGGTACTTGAGCTCTACAAACACCCCTTCTATTCAAGTTTGCACACTTCTATCTTCTTCATCCAGTCGTCAAAACTTACTCCTTCTAGAATTTCCATGAAGATCCCCTCACCTAAGATATTATTTAGTCGCTCCTAAACCTTTGATTTGAATTTTTTCACTTGTATATTCTGTTTTCGTTATGATATCATTCTGTGATCGATTATATATCAATTGAATCTAAAATAGCCTATTTCCGTTCAGGTAATCATCGTGTTTGATAAGGCATAACTTTTATAAAACTATCAAAGAAAATCAATTCCAATTACATACTCGTAACACTCACATTCTATGTAATTTTCAAGAAGAGCTTTGTAAATGTTTCATATCTACTTAATGCAAAATGGTACATTTTCTCTTCGGTCTTCTCGTCTTCGTGTACTCGTATTTTCAGTTTTAATCTCAAAAAACGACTTGTACATATGTATTTCCTAAGTTGTAATGCAATAATCTGCATAATACATATATGTATAGGAATTGTCATTATTTTATTTCACAGTCCACTTTGTCAAATTGGCTCATAAGTACTCGTAGAAGTGTGTAACATTGGATTATGCTTCTATTATGTAAAGCAAGTCAGTCTTTTTGTGGATTAATTTAATGAATGTTGATTTTGAAAGAATCCAAATTCCAATTTAAAAGAGAAATGCCTCGAACAAGTAGGATCACCTTTAGATACGAAAATAGGGAAGCTGTATTCTATAAGGATCGGAATAAAGTTATAGCCTGCCTCAGAAAAAATCAAGTACGTATATACCTACTGAGAATTTTGAGAATATTTCGACAGCTTAAATTTTGACAGAAGAGAACGAATTTAGGAAAAAAACAATTGTTCTGCACTATGACTTTTTTTTTAAATCTCTGCGAGTAAGTGGTGATTGTGCGGAAAAAACAAATCGTCAAGTTTAATGGATTTGTTTGATCCATTTTGTTGCACACATTAATATCTCACTCTCAGTTATTAATCTTTCAAATCTAATCTACTTTTAGTGGGATATTTTGGGTCGTCTTCCATCCAAGAAGTCGCACCGAATTCAGATATCTTCAGAGTTCAGATGTGAAGAGCCAAACTGGATGGAATGGAATAAGTTCTGTGCCTGATTTAATTATTACTCCTAGTCCTATTTCGGTTCATGGTTGATGCAATTCCATCGCAAAAATGCAATCATTGCTGTGTTGTAAAATTGTAATATGGACGATTTTCTATGATGATTTTTTTTTTGATATTTTCGAGAAAATAATTCTGATTAAGTAAATATAAAACTGTTGTAAATATTTTTTTTAAATATTGAAATATCTAATTATTTTTTTGGTAGAAAATACGACTAAAATTTCCTTCTTGCCCGAATACATATACTTAGAACAATTTACAAAAAATTCGTTTCTTGAACATATAATTTTAGTGTAATTAGATGCATTAAAAAATCTGGAAAAAAATTTCTAACGCCATTCGACTAAAAATAGTCTAAAAAATAATTTTAAAAAATTCATCTTCGCTTACCTTTTCATGATTATGCCAAAGTTGCGTTGAAATTTTTTTTGTATTAGTAGGTACCTAAGTCAAAATCAAAATTTTCAAACTCTGAAAACTGAAAAAAAATCGAGTAATACATAAATCAAATTTCAGCATCAAATTTTCATCCTTCGAATTTTAGCATATTTTTGAAAATTCAAAGACTCGTGTTTCATCAAAAAGAAGCCAACAAAAGGAAAATTAAAACAAGTTTAAGCAAGAGTAATTCCTCAACTATTGATTTGAATTCATCACTTGTCTACATTTTTTACAAATTATTTACTCCGCACGTTCGATGATTTATTTTCATAAAACTAGAATTTTTCATCTTGATGTCCGATTAGTTATTTCAACATGAATCTATAACAGCATATTTTCATTAATATACCTATCGTGAAATATGATAAGGCATAGTTAAACTTCATAAAACGTTCAATGCAAATGTACTCCAATTCTTGAACACTCACATTTTATCACATTCTCAAACAGAGCTTGATAAATGTTTCGTACCTACAGATTACACAATGAAACTGTTTCTCTCCGGACTTCTCGTTTTTATTTTTCAAAGTAAGTATTTTCAGTTTTAATGTTCTTGCTGAGTAACGTGTGAGCTACAATACTCTAATCGGTAGCTCAAATTGTCATTATTTTACCTTACAGTTCACTGTGTCCAATTGGCTCGACGTCGACATCCACAGACTCAACCGACTGATGTAGGCTAAGTAGAAAATTATGACAAAATGCTTATGTACATTGGATTATGCTTCTACGTATATTAGTCGTTTTATGGACTAATTAAATTTTAATTTCAATTTTAAAAGAATCCGGGTACCAATGTAATAGAGAGATGCCTCGTACAAGAAGGATTACCAATAAATTCAAAAATAAGCGAACTCTGCCCCCTTGAACGATACAGATTCAGAAAATGTTTGAAAGAAATAAACGTAAGTACCTATGCTCACTGTCGTGAATTTTTCAAAACTACACCTACGAAGGTGACAAGTTAGAGCTATCACAGATGAAATTTTCACCAGAGAGGACGAATTGACGAAAGAGGCAGGTATTGGTCTGCACTATGATTTTCTTATCTTTATAAAATTGTGCTAAACAAACATCTTCGAGGTTTTACGATTTTTTTCATCTATGTATTTTATTGCGCTAACATTTATTTCACACTAAGTAATCAATTTTTAAAATTATATCTGCGTGTAGCATGAGACGATGCCCATTCCCACCGGCTTTCCAGGTTGTGGGGTACCGGTAGAAATCTTCAAACGTGAAGAGATGGAAAAGATGCCATAAGTTTTGCACTACATGTAATTGCATTGCCAAAATATAATTACATACATTACATACCTATTGTGAATTATACATTTCTGAAGTATTGTAATATGATATGAGTGATTTTGATTACTAAAGATAATATGTACCTAGAATCAAATACAGCTGCATCACTACTAGCTCTTCAATTGACATAAATATGTTTTTTGCGTCAGGGGTCTATCCTAAATTTGCGTGATGCTGACATTTGAAAAAAAAACTAGACAGCTGCGCTAGTGCGTAGCTTATTTTGTTACGAAAGTAAAACCCAATTTCAAAAAGAACAACGCAATTTTGGATTTCCAAAGCAGAATGCAATTTTGATTTTGAAAGCACAACGCAAATTTGAAAAAAATCAAAATAAAGCACAATGCGATTTCGAAAAAAAGCAAAATAAAGCACAACTCGATTTTGGTAAAAAAAGCACAACGCGATTTCGTTTCAAAAAAAAAGCACCCAATGTGATTTAGGAAAAAAAAGCACAACGCAATTTCGGTAAAAAAGCAAAATAAAGCACAACGTGATTTTGGGGAAAAAAGCACAACGCAATTTTGGTAAAAAAGTAAAATAAAGCACAACGCGATTTCGAAAAAAAACAACGCGATTTCTGGAAAAAAAGCACAATGCGATTTCGGAAAAAAAACAACGCGATTACAGAAAAAAAGCACAACGCGATTTCAGTAAAAAAAAAAGCACAACGCGATTTCAGAAAAACACACACAACACAATTTCGAAAAAAAAGCACAACGCGATTTCAAAAAAAAACAAAATAAAGCACAACGCGATTTTGGAAAAAAAGCACAATGCGATTTTGAAAAAAAGCAAAATAAAGCACAACACAATTTCGAAAAAAAAGCACAATGCAATTTCGAAAAAAAAGCACAACTCGATTACAGAAAAAAATGCACGACACTATTTCAGTAAAAAAAAGCACTAACGCAATTTCGGAAAAAAAGCAAAGAAAAGCACAACGCGATTTCTGGTGAAAAAAGCACAGTGCAATTTCGGAAAAAAGCCCTTTTCAAGATTCTTTTGCGAATTTCGCGAGAACAAAATAAGATAGCAAAATTCTGTCAACGGGAGGAGATCCGCAACTAAATTCCGGTCATTTTGGTGTCCCATTTATTGAATTTTGGTTGAAATTGAGAAATCAGCAATAGAAAAACGTGTTTTTTTTCACTTTTCTGTAACTCCAAATTTCAGTATGAAAAATGGCGCATTTCGAAAATACTGCTTCATTTTGAAAACCAATGGCCAATCAACATCGACTAAGGTCCATAAATGTCCATTTCATCGGAATCCATGTTTAATTACTTCCAGATTTACAAATTTATAGTTATTTATTACTGAAAAACTGATGTTCTCCTAAATGGGGAAATTTCATTTCACAACTCGAAAATTTTTTTATAAAGTAAATGAATGCTTCCAAACCAAAAAAAAGTGTTCCTTGTGGTCAATGATATGGTATAAAAAATTCAAAATGAGTTTATTTGATATTTCCCCGATAAAACTGCAAAAATCTGTTTATGTAGTTGCGCTAGTCTAATAATTTTCACACCACTGTATACAGAAATGCCTTCAAACCAAAGGATTACCATTAGATGCAGAACCAGAGCAATTATGCTTTGCTGACAAGGAAAAAGTCGCAATGTGCATAAGAAATGAACACATAAGTATACTATTTACCTACCGACTTTTGTGAACATTTTTAGACTATGTTCACAGGGGACAATTTACCACAAAATTCACAAATCTGATCCACCATTAGTTTCTGGAGAGAATGAAACTGAGCGGATCATTACCTCCTACACACGCTCAAGATCAGATCGAACTGAATTCAGATGCAGGGAAAAAGGGATAAAGAGCTATAGTTACCAGATGGAATAAGTTTTGTACTTTTATCATTAATTTATTAGGTACTCATATTCTCATTCGTATCGATCAAATACAACTGCAGTACTTATCATTTCACGTTCTCCGTGTATTTCAGTTGATTAGTTTTTTGAATAAAATTAACTTCTGAGTTCGAAAAATTCCATTTCAATACCTATCAAAAAACAATTTTGTAAGAATAAAATTGAAAAAGAATGACCTGCAAGTATTTCAAAATTGTTGTCACAAATTTCTCAAAATTTATTTGTAAAAGGCACTGTTTCCATCTCAGAATCGACTTCGGAATTTAACGGAAATTTGAGCCCTATTATCATCAATATTTATCTACTTATCTGATTGAGCAAGATAAGGTATACCTTCATTAGACGTTCAATGCAAACGCATTCTAATTTTTGAGGGTTCAGATCACTAATGTTTTATTGTACCCTACCTACCTACACTCATGCAAAATGAAACGCTTTCTTTCCGAACTCCTCGTCATTATTCTTTTTGGTAAGCATTTTCGGTTTTAATCTTCCTTTGTGACATGTAACTACGCTACAATAATTAGCGTAAATTGTTACGTTTTATTTTACAGTCAACTGTGTCCAACTCCAACCAAAGAATTATGGACCGAATAAAGTAAATATAACTACGTATACTGATATCTGTCAATAACGGATTAATTATCCTACTACAATTAGAGCAAGTCATTAATTTTGTGAACTAATTCAATTTTTATTTCAAATGGAGCAAATTCATATCATACAGAAATGCCTTCAAACGGAAGGATTACCATTAAATGCAGTACCAGAGACTTTATGCTTAGCTGATAGGGAAAAAGTCGCAAGATGCATAATACATGAACAAGTAAGTATCATACCTATACTGACTTTTGTGAACATTTTCAAAATATACATTATACACTCACAGGGGACAATTTAGGGTAAATTTATCTCACTATCGATATCATAAAATTCTCAAACCTGATCCACTTTCAGTTGGTGAAGAAAATGAAAATGAACAGTTCAATATACCCGTTCAAGTATACATCGGACTGAATTCAGACTCAGGGATAAAGAACTATATCACATGGAATAAGTTGTGTACCTACTTTTAGTACTCAATATTCTCATGCTGGTCGATGCAATTGCATCGCCAAAATGTAATCGTGGTTGTTTAGTGAATTACCTACTCATCAGTGATTGTAATTATGAGTGGTTTTGTTAAAGTATTACCAGATCAAATACAACTGTACTTATCATTTCACGTTCTCTGGTTATTTCAGTTGATTAGTTTTTTGAAAAAAATTGACTTCCAAGTTCGAAAAATTCCATTTCAGTATCTAAAAACGATTTTCAAGGCGCTGTTTTTAATCTCAGATTTGACTGTTGGATTTGGCGAAAGTTTTAAACCCAATTATCATATCGATATTCACCTTATCTCATTGAGCAAGATAAGGCATAACTTCATTACCATACCTACACACTCAAGGCAAACACATTCTAATTTTTGAGCGTTCACATCAATCAATGTTTCATCATTCTATACTTATGCAAAATGAAACAATTTCTTTCCGAGCTCCTTGTCATCATTTTTTTTGGTAAGATTTTCGATTTCAAGCTTCCTTTGTGACCTGTATCTACGCTACAATAATTAACGTAAATTGTTATTATTTTATTTTACAGTCAACTGTGTCCAACTAGAGGATTATGTACCTAATACGGTAAATATAACTATACTGACATCTGCCAATATCGGATTGATTATAGGTACTGCAATTACAGCAAGTCGTTAATTTTGTGAACTAATTTAATTTTTATTTCAAAAGGAGCTAAATCTTCATATCATACAGAAATGCCTTGAAGAAGAAGGATTACCATTAAATGCATTACCATGGCAATTATGCCCTACTGATAAGGAAAAAGTCAAAGCCTGCATAAGAAGTGAACACGTAAGTATACTACCTACTGACTTTTGTGATCATTTTTAGACAACATTTACAGGGGACAATTTAGGGTAAATTTATCTCACTATCAGTTACAAAATTCTCAAATCTGATCTATTTTTAACTTTATAGTTAGAGAGAATGAAAATGAGCAGTCAATTGTACACGTTCAAGTGGAAAAAGGACTTCGACGACGCATCGGCTCATTTCAAATTCAAGAATAAAGAACACATGGAATAAGTTTTGTACTTTTATTATTAAGTACTCATATTCTCATTTTCGTCGATGCCATTGCATCGCCAGAATGTAATCGTTGTTGTTTTGTGAATTACCTACTCATCAGTGATTGTAATTATGAGTGGTTTTGTTCGAGTATTAGCAGATTAAATGCAACTGTAATTATCATTTCACGTTCTCCGGTTGTTTCAGTTGATTGTTTTTTTGAAAGAAATTTACTTCCGAGTTCGAAAAATTCCATTTCAGTATCAAAAAACGATTTTGCAAGAACAAAATTGAAAAAAGTTAACGAAGTATTTCAAAGTGAAAAAAAGATACGTTTTTGGTAAAAAAAAAAAAAAGGTGACACTTTTTGTTGGAAAAACCACCACTAAAAATGCAAGTGAAAAATTATTGATTTATTTGTAGGGGGAGAGGAAATGGGGAAATTGAAGAATTTTAATTTCGTTGGACTTTCAGTAACAAAATTACGATTTTTAATGAAAAAATATCAATTTTTTGTGAAAATAATGACCATTAACTTGTATGTAGTAGGTAGGTATTTTAGTGAGAAATGATGATATGAATATATACAAGATTTACATTCAAATGATTCAAATGACAACAATGAAAAACTGATTCATCAAGATTATGTTTTATGATTTCTTAATGAGTGATTTTTTTTTCATTTTTAGTTTTATTTTTCTGATAAGTACATACGTATTAGTAGACCAATATATGACTTGCATACTTGCATGACCTGTTGGACACCGTGCTTGAAGAAGCAGGATCTACATGTTTTGATATGACCTCAAATCCCATCCTTTTTGATTTTAAAACATGAATTCCAATGTTTGGTTATAAATTATCATCCTAATCTATAACAACCTATTTCTATCAATATTATTACTAATCATTGAGTATATGATAAGGCCATATAGCTTCATTAAACGTTCAACGTAAATGGATTCATATTCTTGAGCGCTCACAATTCCATCACATTTTCAAGCAAACCATCAACATAATATGATTTAGTTGTACTCACGCAAAATGAAATGTTTTCTTTCCCAACTTCTCGTCCTTATTTTTTGCAGTAAGCATTTTTTTGGTTTCTATCTTCTTAAATGATTTGTAACCTACTTTCAATGCAAGTAGCCTACTTAATAATTAGTAGAAATTGTCATTATTTTATTTCACAGTCAACTGTGTCCAACTGTGCTCGTACGATTACGGGTACTCCTACTCGCATGATACAACGAATCTTGTAAGTAGAACTGTAATACTCAATCTACCTAAATTGAATCATGCTGCAATCAGAGCGAGTCAGTATTTTTGTGAAATAATTTAATTTTCATTTTAAAAGGAGCTAAATATTCATATAATACAGAAATGCCTTGAAGAAGACAACTTACCAATAAACACGGATGTATGGAAATTATCCACTAAAAGAATGGATAAATTCTCAAGCTGTGTAAATAGGGAACACGTAAGTATACCTACTGAATTTTGTAAACATATATTTCAAGACTACATAAATAGTCAAAGGCAACAATTTACATGACCTAACTACTTTCGTTTTTAGATGAAGTGGGAGAAAATGATGAACAGTTCACCATCCAAGTAAATCGCACTGAATTCAAATACCTATGTACAATATTCGGGGATAAAGAGCTACACATCAGATAGAATAAGTTTTGTACTTGACGGTTGTTTTGTGGATTACATACTACTCATCAGAGAAATTGTAATAAGAGTGATTTTGTTTACTACATACAAGATCAATACAAAATACAACTGTATATTTTATCACTTCATGTTTTCCAATTATTTCAGTTGATTAGTTTTTTGAAGAATATGAATGGTTGGTTTGGTTGGAATAAGTGAAGGAAGAATAGAAAATGCTTACAAGGGAGCCTTTGATCTATGACTTGTCAACTTAGGTTGAGCTGAAATTCGACTCACTGAAAGAGCAAGTGACCCAGACTCCAGAAATAAATTCTGGTTGAATTTTTCAGAAGCGTGGAAATAGCCTATTGGTACCTTTACCCCCCCCCCAAATACGACAATTTTTGGGCCACCCTGGAGCCTACAGCTAAAATTGACCCTTTAGTTTTTTTTGACAATTTCAAATCGCTCCAGAAGACATTATAATCAACACTGGCAGCTGAAAATGTAATCCTATCAATGTCATAAGTTCAACATTCTGCATTGATTAGGGCAGGTGATCGCAAATCTGAGGCGACAAGTTGAATTAAAAGTGTAGTGTACCTATACTTTTTTGCAAGTTGGGAATCTAAAATTGGAATAAATTACAAAATCATCAATTTGGGCAGCAAATTCCTCAACATTTTTTTTTTGTAGGAGGGGCTATTTTCATCTCCGGAAGCTGACAGTTCATTTTAACTGGCAGTCATCTTACTAAAATATCCTGATTAATACCAATTGGGGAGTATAAATATTGGCACAACAGTAAAAACAACAGAACATTCAAACGACATAATAGATTAGGTATGTATTTCGACAACAATATTGTTAATGACGGTTCAGCATGACAATTTAGGTAATATGTAGGAACCACAATTCAATTTCATATAACGACAAAAGAAATATAATCCATATCCAAATAGAATTTTGACCTCCCCCCCCCATTATTGCCCTAAAAAATAAATGATTCCCCCCCCCCCAAAAAAAAAATTCCAGAAAAATATCTCATTTTGTAATGAAACTCGATTCTATTTATTACCTTGGTGGGAAGAACTGAAGATAACGATTTAAGGCTCCTTATAGGTAATTGTAATTGAAAAACTACAAAAAGTAATTGAAAAGTTGAAATATTCCAACTTTTCAATGAAAAATCACATAAAATTAAATGCCAGACAAACTTTTAAATTTATTTTATTAGTTGTTTTTCAATTACCATTATAAACAAGGTGTGACTTCACCTTATCACACAATTTTGGGAAAAACCAACATAGAGATGATTGAAGCATGTGTTTCCAAACGCACTAAGTCCAAAAGAATATTGATAAGAAATTCATGGTACTTACAAGGGAAGCCCCCCCACATGAGAATCTCCGATTTGAATGAAACTTGGATTGTTGGAAAGAGGACCTCAAAAACCACCCATCCCCCAATTTTCAGCTACTCAAGTTGATTTTTCGATTTTTGGCGAATTTTTGATGTTTTGTGCACACAGGAAAAGCTGTTCAACTCACAAAATGGAAAAAAACTACAAATATCCATCTCTCCCGCGTATCAACTTCCGGAGCTCAAATTTGGGCCAAAGGTAGTCTTCTAGATACCTGATCGACTCATACCACCATTGGCCGGATCCGGCCAATGATGGTATGAACGTATGAGTCGATCAGGTATCTAGAAGACTACCTTTGGCCCAAATTTGAGCTCCGGAAGTTGATACGCGGGAGAGATGGATATTTGTAGTTTTTTTCCATTTTGTGAGTTGAACAGCTTTTCTTGTGTACACAAAACTTCAAAAATTCGCCAAAAATCGAAAAATCAACTTGAGCAGCTGAAAATTGGGGGATGGATGGTTTTTGAGGTCCTCTTTCCAACAGTCCATGTTTCATTCGAATTGGAGATTCTCATGTGGGGGGCTTCCCTTGTTAGTACAATTTGGAAACGTAGAAATGGCTCAAATTGGCTGATTTTTTGATATGTTGTAGCCAAGACCCTTGGGCACAACATATAAAAAAATCAGCCATTTTGGGCCGCAATTTTATGCTAGATGGCCTTGCAACCTCAGAATCTTTGAAAATGGACTTAGTGCGTTTTGGAAACACATGCTTCAATTAAAAGGGCTCATCAAGAATTGATACCTACCAACATAATTATGAAAATTGTGTTGAAATATTCACAGATGAATCAAAATATGGCTCATTTGTTAGATGTGTAGTACCTACTCAGTAACCAGTTTGTATAGTCATTTGATATTCTTATACCATCAAACCATCATTCTACTCAATTCTCTCTACTGAATTATTTGCAATCAAATTAGCAGTTCAACAAACTTCAAGCATGCAAAAGTAAATCTCTTATTCTTACTGACTCAGCTAGTGCACTTCTTTGCCTATTGAATTTGCATCATCATTCTCAACATCCACCGGCTAAAGAAATAATACCTATTCCTTTTGACCACACTTCCTTTCTGTCACGTTACAATGGCATGGATTCCAAGATATAAAGACATTGAAGGAAACAAATCAGTTGACAAAATGGCAATAAAAGAAGCGGCCTTACTTCAGCCAGCACCAAACATACCAGTCCATAGTGCTGATTTCAAAGTTGTTGTGAACAACCACTTATGCTCAGAATGGTCTAATAATTGAAATTAAGTACTTACATCAACCCATCAAACCTTCAGTTTAATTCTGGCCCACCTCCTACCAAATCAACCACCAAAAGAAAACAGCTTAGTGTAGAATGCGCATTGGACACTCGAAACTCGCACATGCCCATCTCCTATAAGAAAGACCTCTTCCATTTTATACCATTTATGTTCTATCCAAATCGCCATCCATCACATTTTAATTGACTGTCCAAAATATTGTGAATTAAAAAATATGTTCAAGTTACCAAATACATTATTAGAGATTCTATTTGATGACCCAGAGACCATTGCCAACCTGTTTAAATTTCTATACTCCAGCGAACTTCTGACACAGCTGTAGCCTTTTTACTTGCCATGCCTCTGGCCTTTGTAGCAGTATAGGCACATTATAATGGAAAAAAGTATAAATTAAGTATAAATTTGTAAAAATGAATGTAAAAATTTTTACAAATGAGAAGTCCTTCATTTTTTGAAAAAAACTCCTTTTTAAAATTGAATTCAAAAAAGTTTTGCTTTCCAAAAAATTTAATTCCTTGCAGAAATAATTGCTAAAAATTGTGAAAAAGTTTTCGTTTTTTTTAGTTACTAAAATTGTGAAAAAGTTTTGTTTTTTTGGTCAAGATTTTCCAAAATAGTCAAAAAGTTTTTCTTTCTTCCAGAATTACCAAATAAATTTTGCTTATTATGCTTATAACAAAACTGTCAAAAATCTTGCTTTTTTACTCGTACAACAATTTTCATAAGTTTTCTATTTTTTTTTTTAATTTTCCTTTCTTGATTTTTTGTGAAATTCCAAAAAAAAAACTAGCCCAAATTGCTAAACTTGAGGGACCTGCAATAGTTACCTCCAGCACCACATTTCCGTCAGTTGATTCCATCTCTGATGCATATTATAGGAACACTGAGAACACCACTCCAGTTCAATTTTTAATGTCTTGCATATTGCTGAATCACTCCATATTTGTTTCAAACAAGTTCAAAATCACAGTTCTTGTCAGCTGAAAGTGGTGATTAGTGATGTATCTCAGCTTCACAACCTTCAATATTTTCTATGATGAATCCAAGACACGAGTACTGCTTTACAACTTCAATTCCATCAACTTCTTAGATTTCTGACAATTTGTTTGTTGGCCTGTCAATTATACGCGGTTAGAAAGATTTTCTCACACAAGTAAGCAGTAAACCAGCGAATTCCATCACAATGACACCCTAAAAAACAGGGTTGTAATACCCACTCAACGATATTTTTTTGACCCATGACTAGTTTATGGGAGGGGGAGCGAGGGGGAATTTGATCACTATTTTAGTCAATAATTCATTTCAATTGGATTCAAGAGTTGGCTGGCATAGCACCACACACTGAATGTGATTAGAATCGACTTCAAAGATTCTAAAAAATGCATTTCAGTGTCATTTGAAATGTTTGAAACCATAATTTTGTAAGAACAGAATTGAAAAAGGTACCTATACCTATAAGTATGAATTTAATAATTTTTTCACAAAGTAATTTGCACATTGAAATTCAAAAATTCAAAATGGACAATTATTTCTTTTTTCAACCAATCCTCAAATTCCACCATTTTTGATGATTTTAAAACACGATTTTCGGAACAAAAATTGAATTTTTCATTTTAACGTCGGTTTGGTTGAATCGACTCAATCTATGTATGAGTAGGTATTGGTAATTACAGCAGCTTATTTCCGTAAACTACTTATCATCGTGTAGGTATGATAAGACGTAACTTTGTTAAATGTTCAACGTAAATGAATTTGAATTCTTGAGTGCTTATGTACCTACATTTGATTCTAATTATCAAGAAAATCATTAACAAACTTAATTCTTCATACTTTCTCATGCAAAATGAAATGTTTTCTTACCCAACCGCTTGTCTTTATTTTTTGTGGTAAGCTTTTTCGGTTTCAATCTGCTCAAGTGACCTGTGAGCTACAATGCAATAATCAATAGCAACTGTTGGTTTTTTATTTTACAGTCTACTGTATTCAATTGGCTCATTTGCAGACTCCTCAGACTCTTCAGACTCCTAAAACTCCTGTAAGTAGCACTACAATGGTATCTATACCTACATTGAATTATGCTTCAATTAAAGCTAGTACATAATTCTTTTTTTGGATTAATTCAATTTTTATTTTAAAAGGATCCAAAAAACTTTTTAGTACACTTATGCCTTCAAAAAGAAGGATTACCAATAGAAACGAGACCATGGCAAGTATGCCGCGCTGTAAGGGATAAAGTCGAAAGCTGCATAAAAAAGGAATACGTAAGTAGTTACTTATATACTGACTTTTGTGATAATTTCAAGACTAGGTAACTACATTCAAAAGTGATCATTTAGAGATATCACAATTGAAATTTTCACGAAAGAGAATTACGATTACTTCAGGAAAAAACTATATTGGTCTGTACCTTACTAGACGATTTTTTCAATTCTGTGAACTTGACTAGAGCTGTCAAGCTGTCATGTTTGAAAAATTATACGAAAGAAACAAATCTTCAAAATTTTGCTGCAGAACTACCTTACCTAATATACACATTCATCTCGCAATCAGTTAATTTCTCAAATGTAATCCACTTTCAGTTCGATAGAACGGGCAGAATAATGCACTGAATTCAGGTATCTTCAGAGGCGAAGAGATGAACCAAAAAGAGCTACCCATATCAAGTTTGTACAGTTTTACCTTGTTCGTTGAGTCATCACAACCTCCTTCTTTTGGAATCCCCATAAAAATTTCGTCATTTACCTAGTAAGACAAATCACTTTGTATGCTATACATATTTAGTCCACAACCGATGATTTCATGAGAATTAATTAAATTATTAATAACTAGATGCAAGAAGTTACTTATTGCCTCTCCTTCGCCCTCTTCCTCTGAAGAAAAAATCAGTAAAAGCTTACCAGCTCCGAATGGGTGAAATTTTGTAGAAATTTCAACTTTCAAGAATTTACTGGAGGTGCCAGTACTACTCAAAATGGTTCGAAACAGTTTACAACGAATTCATGTGATCGAAAATATGGATGCATGCTAAATTTCAGTTTCCTTAATTTTTTGCTTTTTTTTTGGGGGGGGGGAGAGATTTGGTGAAGTTTTGATTTTTTCCTCGTTTTTAATCCAAATTTGATTTTCAAAAATTCACCAAACATTTAAAAAATGTACTTTAATTCTTTGAAATTTTGACTGGTGATCTATGCAAGATTTAATTTGGTCTAGTTCAAAATTTTTTTCTGTCAAGTGGAACTATGTACTTCTCTTGTAAAAGGGGATGGAATTTGGCATGTACACGCAAAGGGACGCGTGGTTCGAGATTTGGGCTTTTCAACCCCAGTACATTCTTTTCTAACAGCAAAAAATATTTTTTTCTTTTTGTTTCATTTTATCTGTTGAAGTTATCATTTTTCGTCGTCTCGGTAACGGTACTACTTTTCTCAGTAATGGTATGCCTACCGAGGCCCTGGTTGACCTATGTGGTCTTAAATCGTAACGCGGAGGGTCGTCCGTTATGTCCGCGCTTTTGTGCAAACTATCGCGAGCCTAGCTCCTCAAATTGTTCCTCAGTTACGCCCGGAATACATACCCCGAGCAGACTGGAAACCTACAAGAAAACGCCCGGAATAAGTCCCCGTGCGCGGTCGGAATAAATACCCCGATCTGACTGTTGTTTTACGCCCGGAATAAGTCCCCGTGCGTGCCGCGTGATAAACCACGAGCCAACATCCCTAATAGGCGAGAGGAGAGAGAGAGAGAGAGTGAGAAAACGCGAGTCAAGAAAGCAACACGAACACCAAGTTAACAAGAGAGATGTTATTTGGTTGTAGGTTTTTACAAGACTAATTTCTAAGCTGAATACAGCTTATATTTATATAAAAACCCTTATTTCTATTAACCAATAGAAAAGAAGCTAGCCTGAAACCTTTTTCGATAACGTTGTTTTGTAATGTAGATTGTTCAACCAATCACATTACAGAAAACTGTATAAGAAAAAAGGTTCAGTGCAGGTATAGTGGCTAGCATTCTTCACTACGGTACTACTTTGTGATACATATACAAAAAAAGCGATTTTTAAATGTATATGTATCACTGTAGTATGTAGAGGGTGGATGTGAATGCATCGGACTCGCGAGAACCGCTTTTAGCTACCTGGAATGCCATTAGGTAGAGTCGAACGTAATACAAAGGCATCTCGCGTTGTCCGATGCAATCACAGATACCCCTACAAGACTCCCCCCGTAGAGGCGGAGCTGATAAAAAAATTGAAGAAATATGTACACAGCGTAAAAATAAACAGTGCAAAAAAAACAAAAGTTCCAAAAAAAAAAAATTGAGAAGAGAAAAAAAAATTGAAATTAGGTCAATATATGAGTGATTTTAGCACTGTGAGTGAAAATTAGAACTAATTATTGAGTAGAAATTAAAAAATGAAATTTACATTAGAATATTAAGAAAAATAGCGAATATCTTGTAGGTTGGTTGCCCATGTTACTTGTTTTTTAGTATTTAGGGAAGCAACATACAGGTCTGGTTGTTTGATTGTTCTCCCTGATCTAGTGGTGTACTGTACAGGAGCAGGATCAAGGGGAGGAAAATTATCAGGTTCATTCCAAGAGGGAGTTTTGGGTTCTTTTCTGTTTTCCCTTTGTTTTTCTGGGTTTTCATCCAAGTAAAATGCAGGCTTCAGTCTGTCAATGCTAACAGTTTTTATTGTACCATCCACATCAATTGTAAAGACTTTTTCAGTTCTTTTAATCACCTCATATGGACCAGTGTAGTTGAATGAGAGTGGCTGCTTTACACTATCCGTTCGGAGATATACTTTTTTCGCAGTGTGTAGTTTTGGATGAGTAAAGAATGATTTTGAAGTCTTATGTAAGAAGGGTGCTGGTCTGAAGGTGGCGAATGCTGTTTTTAAGCTGCTTACATAGTCTGGAAGAGGTAGGATGTCTGGCTTATCTGTTGATTGAAGGAAATCACCAGGTAGACGAATTGCTTTCCCAAACATAGTTTCAGCTGGGGAAAATGGAAAATCATCTCTGCATGCTGTGCGAAGTCCAAGCAGCACAACTGGTAGCGACTTGGTCCAGGTTGAGTTGTGGCATTTGAGTGCTTCTTTAAGGCGGCGATGTAGGCGCTCAATTATGCCGTTACATTGAGGGTGATAGGCAGTGGTAGCGAAATGTTGAGCTCCGAGCAGAGTAATGAACGAATGATGTATTTCTGATATAAATTGGGTCCCTCTGTCAGTTGTGATGACCTTTGGGACGCCGTACCGGGAAATCCAGTTATCCATTATGGTTCTCACAACAGTTTCGGCTCTGATGTTTGGAATGGGCACAACTTCCATCCATCTGGAATATCTGTCAATCATTGTGAGCAGGTATTTTTGGCCATGGCTCTCGGAAAATGGACCAACAATATCAATGCGCACTCGTTCGAATTTTTCAGATGGTGGAAATGCCTGGTAGCTGGATCGAGTGTGTTTTGTGATTTTGGCTTTTTGGCAAAGGTCACAACTTTGAGCCCAGTTGCGAATTTGTTTCCTCATTCCTGGCCAAATGTATCTCTGTTGAATTAGGCGTAATGTTGCATTTGGGCCTGGATGAGAGAGGTTATGAAGTTGTTGGAAAATTTTGAGTCGAAGATTGGCAGGTATGTATAGCCTTGCATTGTTGTGCTCAGTTTTGTCACACTGTAGAACTGAGTTATCAGGTAGCAGGTACGGAGTTAAGGTGAATGGACAATTTTCAGTGCCATCTAGCCATTTCTTCAGTTGAGGGCAATTTTTCTGCTCATTTGCAATAGTTGATTGGTTGACAGGTGCGGAAATTTCATGGACTCTGCTCAGCATATCTGCGACTTGGTTACTTTTTCCAGATATGTGTTTGATGTTGGAGGTGATTTGAGCAATTTCATCGAGGTGAGCTGCACGCCTTGCGTTATATCGCTTGTTGCTGACTGGTTTCTTTGAAAAGCGTAAGTCAGTGGTTGATGATCCGTGAAAATTGTGAAATTTGGATGACCTTCGATTAAATGGCGAAAATGAAGTAAACCTTCGTGAATGGCGAGAAGTTCGCGATCATAGGTAGGATAATTTTGCTGACGTTCGTTCAACTTGGCAGAATAAAATCCTAGAGGCTGGATTACTCCATCTGGCTGGATCTGCTCCAACACTGCTCCGACCAGTGTCAGAGGCATCTATGGTGAGTTGTAAAGGCAATTGAGGTTGGGTACGAGAAGTATTGCATTTGCCAAACGTTTTTTACACTCAGCGTAAGCAAGAGCGTGGTCATTCCATGGAACTGGAGTTTTATCACGTTTCTTGTGTGACCTTTGAGTAAATCGTTCATTGGAGCGAGTAGAGTGGCTGCATTTTTGATGTGTTCACGGTAGAAAGAAAATGAGTTGATTGCTCTCCTCAATTCAGCTATGGTTTTTGGTGTTGGTAATCCAAGAATTTTGTCAACGTTTTGCTGCTTTGGAAGGATACCCTCTGCTGAGATGGTGCGCCCAAGGAAGGTAACTTCACGCTGTCCCAGTTGGCACTTGGCCGGGTTAATTGTGAGCCCATATTCGCATAAGCGCTGGAAGACGAGTTGTAGATGTTCCAGGTGCTCCTCTTCATCCTTGGAGAAGATGAGGATATCATCTAGGTAGCACATAACGAAATCAAAATCTCTCAGAATCATGTTCATGAAGCGTTGATAAGTGCGAGGGGCATTTTTAAGGCCAAAAGGCATACGTAGATACTCAAAAAGCCCAAACGGAGTAGTTACAGCTGTTTTTTCAATGTCATTTTCATGGACTGGAATGTGATGAAAAGCTTTAACAAGGTTGACGACTGAGAAGATTTTGCAGCCTACCAGTTTTGGAGGAACGTCACTCATGTGAGGCAGGGGGTATTGATCAGCTTTGGAGATGGTGTTGAGTTGGCGATAATCTCCACATGGTCGAAGTTCACCATCCGATTTTGGGCGCAGAAGTAGAGGTGAGGCCCAAGGTGATTTGGATGGCCTAACAATACCAAGTCTCATCAATTCTTTGAACTCGTTTTTTGCACGTTTGTATAAGTCTGGATGAAGACGCCTTGGTTTGGCAAAGACTGGAGGACCCTTGGTTTCAATATGATGCTGAATTTCGTGTTTTGGTTTTTCATTGAAAGGTGCAGGCCGAATTAAAGCGTGAAATGAGTTCAGAAGTTTATGGTATTTATCACTAGTGTTATCTACCACATGAATAGATGAGCCTGGTGACCATTTAACAGTGCCCTGAACATAAAGTTCTTTGCCCCTGACCAATTTCTTTCGTCTGAGGTCAGGTACAAGGTCATAGTTGTACAGGAAATCGGCACCAATGATTGCTCTGTCAACCTCCGCAATTATGAAAGTCCATGGCAGCGTAGTTGGAAAGCCAAGGTCAAGGTCTACATTTTCGTATCCGTAGGCGTTGATTTTTTCATTGCTGGCCCCAAATAGTGGAAAAATGGGGTTTTTAGCTTTTTTGAACAGCTTTGAAAATCGCGGAGGAAGAACTGAGAAGTCGGAGCCGGAGTCGATCAGGTATTCGGTGCAAGTTTTTCTGTCAGTCAGGTGTAAGCGGCGAGATGACGGAGTGAGTGGGTCGTGTGCCGCTGCCACGAACCCTTTTACTGGTTTTCCGGTTTGCCAGTGGAATTCGGAGAGACAAATTTGCACGGAGGAGTGCATTTTTTAGCATCCATGCCAAATTTGAAATGATACCAGCAGTAAGGATGATTTGCTGAGCGAGATTGAGAATGAGAACGACTGCGGTCCCTTGGTCCTTCACTTCTGGAGCGGGAGCGCTCCCTGGATGGCCTAGATGAAGAGGCGATGGCAGCAATTTGTGCAGAAAGTGCGGCAATTTGTTGTTCTAAGCGCTCGATTACCGAATTCGAAGGAATTGGCGAAAATTGTGAAGTTGATGGAATCGCTGAAAATTGCGAAGTTGGTAGAATTGGCGCGAATTGCGGTGTGGCAAAGGACGTTGAAGGCATTTGCGAAAATTGTTGCATGGTCAGGTCAGCTGATGGAGTGAGACTCGAGATTTGTCCAGTATTCAGCATTACGGAGTGCAGAGAGTCAGCAATTTGCCCCAACGCTTCTAGGGATACGTTATGCGCAGCTAGGTGCTCCTGCATTCGTACAGGTAGGCGGCGCATCCATAGGCGTTGCAATAATTCTTCATTGGAGGCGGGACCAGCCAAAATTCGCATTTCGGCTAAGAGCACCGAAGGTTTTTTAGTTCCTAATGAGCAGTTTTTGAGGAGCTCATCAAGGCGTTCTTCACTCGAAACATGATATAGGGAGTTAATTCGCTTGGTTAATTTGGCAAGTACAAAATCCGCTGCCTCCTTTGAGGCTAGTATATCGCTTGCCCTGGACAGTACCTCATGCGGTAATTTGGCGAGAATAAAGCCCAATTTTTCATCAGGGTTAGTGATGCTGTGGGCTTGAAACTGGCGATCAGTTAGTGTAAACCAGAGATTCGGATCTGCAGGTATAAAGTTGTTTAGAAGAACGCGAAAGGTAGAATGCATGATCGGGGCAGTGATACTCGCAGTGGTTACAGTTGGAGTTGCAGTTGAGGTGGTAACGGTGGAGGTAGCTGTAGTGACAGTCATCTTGACGCGATCGCGATAGTTCCCGGGTTTCGGCACCACTTTTCTCGGTAACGGTACTACTTTTCTCAGTAATGGTATGCCTACCGAGGCCCTGGTTGACCTATGTGGTCTTAAATCGTAACGCGGAGGGTCGTCCGTTATGTCCGCGCTTTTGTGCAAACTATCGCGAGCCTAGCTCCTCAAATTGTTCCTCAGTTACGCCCGGAATACATACCCCGAGCAGACTGGAAACCTACAAGAAAACGCCCGGAATAAGTCCCCGTGCGCGGTCGGAATAAATACCCCGATCTGACTGTTGTTTTACGCCCGGAATAAGTCCCCGTGCGTGCCGCGTTATAAACCACGAGCCAACATCCCTAATAGGCGAGAGGAGAGAGAGAGAGAGAGTGAGAAAACGCGAGTCAAGAAAGCAACACGAACACCAACTTAACAAGAGAGATGTTATTTGGTTGTAGGTTTTTACAAGACTAATTTCTAAGCTGAATACAGCTTATATTTATATAAAAACCCTTATTTCTATTAACCAATAGAAAAGAAGCTAGCCTGAAACCTTTTTCGATAACGTTGTTTTGTAATGTAGATTGTTCAACCAATCACATTACAGAAAACTGTATAAGAAAAAAGGTTCAGTGCAGGTATAGTGGCTAGCATTCTTCACTAGGGTACTACTTCGTGATACATATACAAAAAAAGCGATTTTTAAATGTATATGTATCACTGTAGTATGTAGAGGGTGGATGTGAATGCATCGGACTCGCGAGAACCGCTTTTAGCTACCTGGAATGCCGTTAGGTAGAGTCGAACGTAATACAAAGGCATCTCGCGTTGTCCGATGCGATCACAGATACCCCTACAGTCGAGATCTTCAAAATTTTCAAGCTACTCAGCAACTTAAAATAGTTGTTCTAGACTAATTTCTCCTCGAAAATCCAAAAAAAATAAAAAAATAAAAATGAAGAAACTGAGTTGAAATTTTTACTATTATGGAAAAATGTAAGTAAGTAATTTCAGCTCATATTCGAATAAAACATTAATTTTCAATATAGGCCTTTTTATGACACGACTTCAAAAGCTACCGCAGAGGTCAATAATTCAACGACTAAAATTTATTTTTACACTCGGATCATGACACTCGAGTCATTTTACCAGGTCAACGTTCCTTTCGAACAAAACCTGAAACCATATTCCTATCTATGTATAACCTTCTGCTTGGAAAAGTCACCGATGAACTTTCCTCATGCACGAATTTGAATAAGAACGCAAACGGTGTCAACAAAAAGGCTCAATTACACTGCGTGGATGAAGAAGAGGGTCACTTTCACAATAATACGAAGACCAATAAAAAATTACACAGCATTACGTCAACATTACCAAATATTTTGTTTGATTTAAAAGTGAAGCATAAAAGAGAAAGGCCGAAGAAGAAAAAAAAAAAGAAAAGCACGGTCAATTTTGAGAATTAAGTATAGCCTTTGCTAACACTTAGTATTTTGAAATTGAATTTCGTCCAATTTAAACGGTTACACACACCTTAATTACAGTCACGAAAAAGCTTTTAAATTTAGTTTCATTTTATTGAATAAAACATACGTTATATTCGAGCCGACTTTACCACTACGTACAAAAAAGTACAAATAATATCCATAGGTCATTTTTTTCCCTTTCAACTTACCAAAATATCATATCGAGACTTAGGCAGGTAGGTAGGTAGGATTACAGGACGTTTGAAAAATTCATTTATTATGAAAAAGCCGAGTATTTTTTGTCTATTTTTTTTTACCCCTTCGACTTCACATTCTGCGGCCTAACAAACGTTCATTGTTTACATTACGTTGATACCGTGTTAATAAAAAATTCACGTTAGCCAGCTTGTGAAACTAGTCAGAAAAATGCGACAATTTGCGCCCGGCTGCGATTGCCATAGCCATACAATGACAAAACTTCTAATGAGTCCGCGCGCCATTTTTTTTTGGCTCCTCTTTCCTCTTCTTCTATACATACGTGTAGTGTAGGTATTTATCTACTTACGAGATTCAATTATTTTAAAAATATTCGACGGTATTCGTGAACCGAACGAACGCGAACTGCGATCGGGTTAAATATTCGACTGCAGTGTAGATGTTTCCACATTTTATAGGTAGTCGAAACTTCTAAATTGGAACATAAAAACAACTCGTAAAGCATAAGCGGCTTATGGTGAAAACAGTCAACGAACTTGAAAGTAATTTCAAAACCATTAAGATCGACGATAGATACGGAATTTGTGTAAATTCTCAACTCCGGACTCTGGTTTTTTTTTCCTCCCCCTCTTCTCGATCTATCTCTTTACAGTCGCCTGGTTAAATTGTAGGTACGCACAGAAGTTATAACGAGCAAATTATAAAATAGCCAAGATCACCAATAGTTGAAGAAGGCATTCCTCGTTATCGCCTATATATCGGCTGCTGATAATCGGTAATTACCGTCGACTGTGTCAACTCATCCTTATAAGGTATAGGTATACGTAAAATTTACCGGTTATCGCGAGATTTTCGTTTATTAATTTTTTTTCCACTTGCGAGAATCTCCTTTCTCAAATTACTGTAAAAAGTACCTACGAAAATAAAGCCAGTAGTAGGCCCTATGACTTGGGAATTCGATACTCGGTGGCCAATCTGAACAAATTTTTGCATCTTAATTGACTATAGGCTACTTAAATCGTTAATGAGACTGTTCCATCTACTAGGATGCGATAAGTTTTAATACAAGGTGTCCTACTGATTTTATACAAAGTTGTCGAATAATAGGATTGGTTCCTTGTTTGGAATTATTCAAATAAACGGATTTCCAATTAAATAGAAATCTTTTGTCACGATTGCCATTTTATCTGACGAAGAAATCATCGAATCTGAGACTGACCGATTTTAACGAGGTTCGGTGGAAAAATTCTGATGAAAAGCAGAAAGTACATGGACACTAATTATAAGTGTTATGGGCATTTTGAAAAAAAATTTGACACCTGAAAATCGAAATGTGGGCAAAATGAGCACATATCGGTGCAGTAGGTAATTATTCAAAAGCTTACCAACTTGAAGACTGAATACAAAGTAGGTATATCTTGACCGCAGGTAACATAAAATTGATCACTTTTGAGAATGTTCAAATCTACAGGACCAGGAGTGTCCTTTTGAAGTATCTACGAGTAAGTGCAATGCATTCTCTGAAACAGTCATTAAACGACAACATTAGGTAGGTACTTACAAATTTAAAAAAAAAAAATTAAAGATAGGTATTTCTGACATGTTTTGAAAACTTGAAAACAACTTCACAAAAATTTAAGTAATTTTTACAATATTTTCAATAATTTTAAGGCATTTTGTACAAGGGGAATAGGTTGCTGTTTCGGACATTTTTTAAAAAAATTCATTTTCAGCTTCCGAGAAAGTTTGGTATCGATGTACAGAATGAAGACACCTTGTTTTGCTGAATCACTCAACTCGAAAATTTGCACCATCCAGGAAAGAGAAAAACGTTGATTGAGAAGTCTTAGGTGCGATTGATTTTTAGTTGAGTCTACCTACAAGCATTGGTTGAAGGTTCGTGACTTTTTCACTTTTTTTTCAATATTTGTTGTGTGAGTATACCATTACCATGGTCCAGCGGATTTTATTTATCCGAGACTGGTCTAGCGGTATGGAGACGACTGTAACAATGTATGCGCTCATATTTTTTTTTTTTTATTATTTTATTTTATATGAGTGCAAGATTTTTCTGTATAAACAATTCGAGAAAACGTGTCCAGTATAAGAGGTGTGTGATTTTTTCAGTCTCTCACTTGTATTCAAAAGATCGTCGCTGTAAGTTCTGAGGAGTAAATTTCGTGTGTTTTTTCTCGTTAATTCAAAATAACATTTTTGTTGTGAATTTTTTCTTTGGCAATTTTTTTGAATTTCTCGTAATTTTGAAGTGCCCGCTATTTTTCATCTCTCGTGGTTTTTTTTAGAAGCTTTCAATATGCAAAATCTTCTTGAGACGAATAATTTACCAACAGATTTAGTGGATGCGGAAGTGGAAGATTTACTAAATCGTAAGTACACAGAATTTTGATAGTACAAATTGAAATTTTCTCATCATTTTTTTGTCTGTGTTATTTTTATGTAATTTTTGAGTTTTTCAAATAATATTATGATAAACTTGATTTAGGAAAAAATTTACGAAATTTGTGTCATTTTTTTTAGTGAAATTATGCCACTTTTTTCGGATATTTAGTCTATGGCAGATTTGATTCAATTTTAAGAGCTTAAAAAAATGAGTTTCTTCTGCAAAAAAAATAAACCTGCATTTGAAGTTTTTTTTTGTAATAAAAAAAATAGAATTTCCTTTTTGAAAAAAATATGAATTTTGTTTTTGGAAGAAAAAAGATCGAATTTTCGTTTTTGAGAGGGAAAAAATTGATTTTCATTTTCGTTTTTGAGGAAAAAAAATTGAATTTCATTTTAGAGAAAGAAAAGTGTAATTTCGTTTTTTTTGGGGGGGGGGATTGAATTTTGATTTGAGAAAAAAATTGAATTGAATTTTTTGGGAGGGGGAGGGGTGAATTGAATTGGTATTTTTTTTCAACGATTTTTTTTTTCTTTTACCTGTTGTATCCAAAAAATGTTGTTTTTAATGCTTTTTAGAAAAAGGATTTCTTTTGCAAAAAAAAATGAGCCTGCACAATTTAAAAACAATTTTTAATTGAATTTCCTTTTTGAAAAAAAATGAATTTTGTTTTTGGAAGAAAAAAGATTGAATTTTCGTTTTTGAGGGAAATAATTGATTTTCATTTTCGTTTTTGAGAAAAAAAATTGAATTTCATTTTAGAGAAAGAAAAGTGTAATTTCGTTTTTTTTTGGGGGGGGGGGGGGAGATTGAATTTTGATTTGAGAGAAAAATTGAATTGAATTTTTTGGGAGGAGGGAGGGGTGAATTGAATTGGTATTTTTTTTTCTTTTACCTATTGTATCCAAAAAATGTTGTTTTCAATGCTTTTTAGAAAAAGGATTTTTTTTTGCCAAAAAAATGAGCCTGCACAATTTAAAAACAATTTTTAATTGAATTTTCTTTTTGAAAAAAAATGGATTTTGTTTTTGGAAGAAAAAAAATGAATTTTGTTTTTGGAAGAAAAAAAATGAATTTTGTTTTTGGAAAAAAAAATGAATTTTGTTTTTGGAAGAAAAAAAATGAATTTTGTTTTTGGAAGAAAAAAAATGAATTTTGTTTTTGGAAGAAAAAAAATGAATTTTGTTTTTGGAAGAAAAAAGATTGAATTTTCGTTTTGAGGGAAATAATTGATTTTCATTTTCGTTTTTGAGGGAAAAAAATGAATTTCATTTTTGAGAAAAAAAGTGCAATTCTGCTTTTTTTGGTGGGGAGGGGGGATTTAATTTTGATTTGAGAGAAAAATTGAATTTTGTTTTTTGAGGGGGGAAGGCGAGGGTGATTGAATTGGTAACTTTTTTTCCATCGAGTTTTTTTCCCTTTTACCTACTTATTGTATCCAAAAAATTTTGTTTTCAATGCTTTTTAGAAAAAGGATTTCTTTTGCAAAAAAATGAACCTGTACAATTTAAAGGATTTTTAATTGAATTTCCTTTTTGAAAAAAATATGAATTTTGTTTTTGGAAGAAAACAGATTAAATTTTCGTTTTTGAGGGGAAAAAATTCATTTTCATTTTCGTTTTTGTGATTTTTGAGAGAAAGAAATTGAATTTTATTTTAGAGAAAGAAACGTGTAATTTCGTTTTTTTGGGGGGGGGAATTTAATTTTGATTTGAGAAAAAAATTGAATTTCGTTTTGGGGGGGGAATTGAATTGTAATTTTTTTTCATAGATTTTTAAAAATTTTACCTACCTATTGTATTCACAAAAAATTGCTTTAAATGTTTTTAAAAAAAAGGATTTTTTTTTCAGAATTGAATGAAACGGAAGAGTATTTTGGGACACCAGATCCTCAGGTGTCCTCTTCAGATGATATTGTGGTTCCTGAGTTGGCGGGGCCTTCAAATGAGCCAATGGAGGAAGAGCCTGTAATCGTTGAGCCAGTGGCTGGTCCATCGAATGCACAGCCAGAAAATGAAATTGAGCCTGTAGCTGGTCCCTCACAGACAGAGCGTGTTCTTCAAAGGGATCGCGTTGGCCGAACTGGAGTAAGAATAATTTGTTTTTTCCCTCAGTTTTCCTTGATTTTTTTTTAATTTCTTTTTTTTTGTTTCAGTTTGTCCTGTTTGGAGCAAAGAGGAGAGTTACCTATGAATACTGGGACCCTGGGGGAATCAGGTGAGGCCTCCTGTGTTCGCCTTCTTCAGCTTCCCTCAGAGCCATGAGGAGGAGAGGATCGGATGGCACGCAGTATGCCCCTTACCTTAGTAACACGCCATTTTTATAAAGTCCATTATTGGGCAATGAGGGTGAGTGTTCAAATTGTTTTTTTTTCTTTTGTTGGTAATATTTGAATATTAACTTATTTTTTTCTCGTAGGTATTTCAGAATGACCTGGAGGATGTGTTGAGAAAAGTTCATTTGAATGAGAACTGAGGAGGTACCTCGTAACTCACCAGTCATTTTCAATGACCAATTCTACCACCATTTTCCACACACGTGTATGTATGTATTTTAGTTGAAGAAAATTTTTAATTCAATACATATAATCCGCCGGTGGCTGAGGGTCAGTTGTGGATACCGAGCCAGAGCTGCTGGTGAGTGTTAATTTTTGTGTTTTTTTGCATTTTTCTTGTACGTATTTTTGTACTGTTTTTTTGTGTATTTTTATATTTTTTTTGTGTATTTCATTTTTTGGTCATATTTTAAAATTGTATGGTATAGAAATATATCAAAATAAAGGTAAAAGTTAACTAAATTATTTTTTTTTTGTTTTTTTTTAAATATAATATACCTACAGTCCTACACCTACAGTATACTGTTGGTATATAGTTTTAAAGTTGGAGTGGGTAATTTAAGTAGATTTTTATTCAATTTGTAAATGGTTGATATCGATGGGGGGGGGGAATTGAAAATTTGTACCTATTTTCAGTTTGTTTGAGTTATCAAAAAAAATATCACTATAAGGACGAAAAAATATGTACAATTTGGAAAAAGAACAATTTGTGAATACTTTTTTTACTTATTTATTTTTTTTTTTTTTTCAGTAAGTTTAGAAACATAAATTGTTTAGAAATGTAGACATTTCTTTACGTAATATGCCATTCATTTTGTAACTAAATCAGTAATTTTAGGTTGCAGTGTAAAAGTTAGTGGAGAGGGAGAATAAGTTGAATAAATTTTGACAATTTTAGTAGTTTTGTTTTTAAACAAACAAAAAAAAAGGGAACTTCGCGATTTGAACTAAAAATAAATGATTTTTCCACATTTTTGGTGCCAAGCAAAAAAAATGAATGCTTACCATTTTATTTATCCTTTTTAGATCAAATTACTAAAATTTTAATGTAGCTCAACCAAAATAATAAGAATGTTTACTTACAATTTTTTATGAAAGTACTTAGTATTTATTTTTCAGAGTTCTGTTGATTAACACATTAATTTCGATTTTTTTTGTAAATACCATTTTTATAACATCTCCATCGAATTTGTGTCTTTTTTTTTACTTTTTTTGAAATAAGTATTGAAAATTTAATCCATTCAACAAAATTTTCAATCATTTTTTGGAATTCACGTGGCCTCCAGGCTCCAAATTATGAACAAACAAATCAAATTTTGCAGCTTGCACGACTTCCAAACTATGAAAAATCGAATCCAAATTACAAAATGTTAAATCTCAACGATTTTCAAGATACGATTCGATCTTTCAAACCCCCTTAAATGACTCCCCCCCTCCACATTACCGTCAAAATGAGACTTTAAAAATACCCTTTCACTGATATAAAAAGTCAGTCTTAGAATGTTAGGAAAATTGATAGAAGGATCTACAAAATTTCATTCGAATTTTCTATTATTTTCTGTATCTTTTTCCAAAGGAAAGACGTCCTTTGCCCATTTTAGGAACTACAAAACATTCGCAGGATGCCAAATTTTGCAATCAGGAAGCTGAAATTCTCACAGCTGACAACCTTATGAGTTCTTCAATAATATAGAAAAGAAAAAGAAAATGGCACCGATCCAAAAAAATCAGTTCGCACAGAGTTGTTTTTTCAGATATGTACCTACATTTGTAAACACTCATTTTCTCCATCATCATCTGCTCTCGAAACGTAACTCGTGAGTCATGATGCAGTTCATTGATCGTTTTCAGAATTCATAAATCAAGCACCTCTAAAGTAAGTATACCTACAAAAGTATATCAAAAATCCATATCTGCCCTACACGAATTCACTCGTGACCTGACTAAATCATTGATCGAGATCGAGACATCAGATCATTGAAATGTAACACCAACGCTCACGACATTTTCATCAAACGCGGATTAAAACAACGTAAAATGGAGGTTTAATTGAAAAAAACTACCTTTTAAATTAACCTCTAGTCAGGTTAAAGATGCTCGGTGTCCATTGTCAAGGTGACTAGGTGAGTCTACTCGATGAGATAATAATTTCCGATTGTTACTCGTGATGCTTCGTCGTCGTCGCAATATCAAGTGCACGGTCCTTTTTTTCTTCTTTTTGGTAACTCTTTAAAAGTAACAAAAAATGGAACCTCGATAAACAATTCCGACGAAAGAGAATCTGCTATATATGAAGCTGAGGTAAAGAATAAGAGAGAAAAAACTATAGAAAAACAACCGGTTGTACAGAGTACACCAGTCTACCATATATTAATGTCGAATTACAATTCACTAGGTATATTAACTGGTTTGGGAGATTTTTTTTTACTCCTTTACTTCGTGTATGTTTTAGTGGTTTTTGTTTCTGTGTGTTGTATGTATTTGTGCAGAACACGATAATGGAAACGCATTTTGACTCTTTACATTTTGTAATCCTGTTTTTTTTTGTTTTTTTTTTCTTTTTCTCAATCGAGAAGACGTTGACAAGCGTAAGATATATACAAACCGAACGATTCGAGATTCGGGAACGTTTTTGGACGAAGGGAGGGAGAGAGAGAGAGAAAGAAAGAAAAAAATAGATACTTCCATTTATGGATTACCATACAATGAACTGATTATAATCGAGTTTACTCTGCAGCGTATTTATGCGAAATGATGTTGGTGTACATGTGCGGATTTTTTTCTACTTCTGTGAACGAATTTCCGAACCGGGCGGCATTTCGAAGAAGAGACGTTCCATTGGTCATAAAATACGGTTTTTTCTTTTCATGGTCAAGGACACAAATGTAAAAACTATTTATCACTTTTGCTATTACGTGATTTATGTTCGAAAGGTATACGAGGGTGGAGGGTGCAAAGAGAGAGGTGGTGTGCGAGAATAGGGTTAGTTGTGTTTTCAAGTAGGTAGGTAATTTCAGGCTATGTAATGTACAATCTATATAGGTACCTTTAGCTATTCGTAGCCTAACCTAAAGTGAACGAGCGAGCGGCCTTCCCCGAGTAAATTGAAAAGATAATTACGTCTTTAAATATTAATCGCACCAAGTGTTAGTACTTACTATTCGGGCGTTTATTCGGCGTATTTGGTGAATAATTTAAAAACTTGGCCAGTTAAAGAGTTTCTATGTAGTATTATTTTTTTTTTGTTTTAGTCGGTTGTTTTCGGCCGCTCACATGAAAGTTTTGGTATTATATAGCAGTAAGGTATATTCGATATGTAAGTATTATAAGCGCCTTGGCTCGTTTCGTCGTCTCTTCGTCGTCCTCTATAAAACACTAATTTCAGTGTTTATGTGTCGGATATGAGTCTGTCAAGGTATCACGCGAGCCTGTCAAAAGAATACGTACGCCGATATCAAAACTATAGGCTTTGGAGAAATATTTTATTTCAAATACAGGGTAATCAATAAAGCGAAATCATGTCTGTATTACCTACGATACCTATACCTACTCCAACTGCAGAAAATATTCGAGTATAGTTAGGTATACCAAATTGTACATAGGCTTATAGACACAAAACCCCTAAAAACGAGAGAAAAGTAGAAAGAAAAAAAATCAATTCACCGTAGGCATTTTCCGAGTAAAAGTAAACAGTCGTGTTTTCCTTAATTTCAAAAAATTACGTTAACTTATAAAGGCCGAAGGCTTTCTTCCTTGATTTTTCCCTCTAATACAGATAAACCAACGATTACGTTTAATGAACGCTCCGAGAGCCAACTTAATTTACAAGCGAATTAATTTCAAATCGTCTTTCTCTTTTAAAAAGGGGAGGGGGCTTCGCTTCGCTTTGTCAAATTTTACCCACGGGCTCACTTTACAGTTTTTTCTTCGTCGATTCGATCATCGGTACTACACAAAGAGCGGGTACACTGGGTGTTTGTTGTGCTGCTCTGCTTCATTTGGTAAAGATAAAGAGTTAGGTAAAGAAAGTGAAGTGAATTTGTAATTATTATTTAGCGAGGGATTTTGTAGATTTAAAGGATTACGAAAAGGAGATGAAGGGGGGTGGAATTTTAATACGTGGTTGTATGGTTTTTGAAGTGAATTTGGCGTATTTTTGATTTGTAGGGAAAATTATTTGAATTTTTGTTGGCTTTTGACTGAAAATCTGTAAATTTTTAATGAACTAAAAAAAGGCTCGTGATTTGATCTATTTTGAAGAATCTATTGTTCATTCTCAAACTCTGAAGTTGCTAAATTTTGTGAGAAAAAAATAATTTCCTTTTTTTAATTTTCACTCAAGTACAAAAAAATCTGTACTTTTGCAGGGAACCCCGCCCCTCCTCCCACCCCAAATAAAAGGAGAAAAAAAATATTATTGATGATTGATGAATAATTCCTAATTTTTGAGAAAAAAATCTCGTCGATCTTATATTGGTCCCCTTACAACGTTACAAGATGCCTTCTAAAGTTGAAAAAAAAAATAAAAATAAGGTAAATAAATCAAAGTTGATCATTTTAATTTCACATTTATTGTAAAATTTTTCAAAATAACATCCTTTAAAAAAAACAAAAAAACTTTAGTTGATCCCCCATTCCCCCAAGGAACGTTGAATCTCCTGTATGGAGCCCTCCAAAATTGAAAAAATCAAAAAAAAAATACAAACTGAAGTCTGATAAAGGTTTTTTTTAATGAGATTTTTCATTTCTGGTCAGAAATCTCCTAAATGACTTTATCAAAGAAAAATCTCCCTTGGCCATTAACAATATTTTTGATTTTTTTACACAAGGCGAGTAATATTGAGAGGGGAGGGTCTTTTAGCTCTTGAAATGGAGTCATGAAGAAAAAGTTCTGACCATACATAAAAAATTTTTAAATGTAATAAAATGATTGATGATGATGACGATGAAAGAAATTTACACCCTTAAGTTTTCAATTTTTTGATTGTTTTCATAATTTATTTTTTTGTTTTTTTCTTAAAAAGTGGATTAGGTATTTAGTAGAATTATGAAACAGAAATGAAAAATGCTCAAAATAATTTTATCGACTTTGATTTAGGTGGTGTCTAGGTATTCCATTTTGAAAAATATGTACATATATTTTTCCAACTTTTGGGTATTTCTGCACGAGGGAATCAAAATAGCCTGGTATATCGGGGTTGAGGGGGGAGGGGGGGGTCTTGAAAAAGTAATCATTCAGAAGAATTCTGACGTAAAAATGGGAAATTATCGAATAAATCTTGGAAAGCTTCCCGGCACAACTTGATTTCAAGTCGAAGGACCAAAATTATACAAAGAATTTTTTCCGTAATTTCAGTTTGCGTTTTTTTTCGAATTTTAGCGAATTTTTGAGAATTTAATACTGATTTTTCCCCGCTAAAAATAAGGTACTTTTCTTCCCAACTGCAGTAGGTATGTGTTTTTAAAAACGAAAAGTCAATATGTAGAGTTTTGAAAAAGAGAATCTTCTCAATAATATTGATGAAAATTAGTTTCCTAATAAATAATGATCTTCTTTCCATGAAAAAATGTCAAAAATTTCAAACCATCTGCAGTCTTCCTCATTTTTTCAAAATTATTTCCTGAGATGTTGAAATTGATTAGGACGTCTGAAAATTTGATTTCTATCTACATGTGTTTGATTGCAAAATTCAAGTGCGAAGTACATAGCTCATAGGGTTACCTATCCGCTAGCTACGGAATAGGGAATCCGACCTTGTACCTACACCTTTTGGGTAGGTATGGAGTGAGGGTGCTCCTGTCTCTCGGATGCTTTCGTGCCCGGTACCGAGGGGTATAGGACTGGTAGGGTAGCGCTGGGATAATCCCATTCATTGTTAACTATTTTTGTTTGCTTTTTGTTCCTTATTTTTTGCCTTTTTGTTCCTTTGTTTTAACCCATATATTGTCTTGTTTTATTCCTGAAATATATGGGATTTACCAGTGCTTAAAAAGTGCTTACGTTTTTTTTATTTCACCGAAAAGCGAATGGCGAGGCGGTAATTCGCCAGACATTCGCGAAGCTACTAGATAGCTAGGTCTTCCCTTGGGATTGTCTTTAGTCAACCTAAGGGTTGTTTTAAATGCGTGTGAGAGATGGTATATTAGGTCTGTTTAGGACAAAAGATTTAATTTATTTTTTCCTGCACGTCATTTTTGGGTCTATATAAAGGCGATGCACCTCCCCCCCTCGAATTTTACCATTAAGGGTCATTCTGCAGCCTCCAGCGAGATTTTCGATTACTCTAGAATTTTTGAATTTCTTTGGAAGGGGTGGAAATTAATTTGAGTAACTAAAAATCGAATTGTGACTTATTTTTGGCTCTGTTATTTAACGAGATTATCTAAATTTGAACCAATTTTCAGGTGGAAGGCTCAAAAGTGTTTTCCAAGTTTTTCATTTTTTTGGTTGTTTTTTTTTCTCATATAAATTATGTATGCTGTTTAAAAAAAAACACTCAAGGTCTTCGCCTGGAAATCGTTTCAAAGGTAGATAAACTTGCCAAACAAGCCAAAAATTAGCCTCAATTCGATTTTTAGCCGCTCAAATTAATTTTAAGTATCGCCTTCTGGAGAAATTGATAATCGTGCAGGAGGCTCCAGAATGGCTCAAAATGGTGAGATTTGGATCGGGAGAAATGTTTCCAGACAAGATGCAGCCAAGTTTGCAAATTTCAAAAATTTCCCTTGGAACAGAAAATTTTTGGATTTTTTTTTACCGATGTAAATATGCTCACAAAAAAAAAATCATTCAGTATTTGCCAAGAAACCACCTCAAATGTGGATATTGGATAATAACGTAACCATCTCGAGAATAAGGCGTAGCTTGATTTTTAGCTGCCCAAGTTGATTTTCGTGCTTTCTGGAGAAATCGAAATTCGCGCTGGAGGCTCCAGAATGGCCAAAAATGGTAAGATTCAGCTCGGAGAAGTTGACACTAATTTTCAGGATTAACTTCCATCATTTTTACGGAATATATTTTTCAAAAAAAAAACATCGATTACCGAAGATGGTCAATTTGGGGGGGGGGGAAGATCCACACCGTGCTTTTTGCAAAAGTGGCTGTTCCGTTCAAATGTCAGAATATTGCCTAATTTGCATATTTGGCCAAATTTGAAACCAAACTGATTTATTAGTTAAAAATTTTGAATCAGCAGTTGCGTTTAAATCCCAAGAGGAAAATATTGATCAAAAAACGCGCAATCTGGTTAGTTCCTTCATTTTTTTTTTCAAAAGTTGTGTTCAACTTAAATTTTAAAAAAAATCAACTATTGCAAAAAATTGTCCAAAAATTCAAAATACCGGCGAGAATTATTTATCCTTTGTGAATTTGATTTTTTATTCACATTATCAACATGACACTTAATCAGACAATCTTGCCCCGATTAGAACCAGATCGAATTTTGTCCCAATTTTGAAAATTCGTTGCAACGAAACAGAATCGGTTGAATATACTCGTAATATAGAATTTTACCACCAACGAAGTAGATACTTTTTCTCTGGGATTATCGACAATATACGAGTAAGTACTAAATTTTAGAATCTCCCTAATTTATACAGTAGGGCTTATTCAAACGAACTTTGGACATTTGAAAACGTGCTTTTTTTTCATCAAGGCGGAAGAGCTGCACAAAAAATACGGCCAAAAGTCCCGATTTCTTAAACAGATAAAATTTTTTCGATCATAATCATCAATTTACAAAATCATTTTTTCAAGTTTGTGTAGTTTTTAAACCAAAAAAATGAAAGAAATCAAATAATTTTCAATCACCAACTGATCATCCTCTCCCTTCTTATCCTCTCATTTAAATTTAAATTTAAATTAGTAATATCTGAAAAAATATATCTCTTCATAAATCTAAAAATTCATTTTAAACGAGTATTTCTCAAAGCTCATATTTTTAAATAAATATGTAATATCAAAACTTAGATATGATTGGAGGGCAGTATATTAAACAAAAAATATTTCAAATTTCCCTCTCCCTTCTTATCTCGAACTTACACATCCAAATCCTACAAAAAATCCTCCTCCTCCCCCCTTTCAGTGCATTTCGTCGTATCAAACCGCACAATTTATCGCTCCAAATCACAAGCCCAAACTTCAAGCAGCTTCCCTTCCCAACAGAGCTTTCCAAGCAGTCGAAATAAGTAAGAATAAAAATAAAATGGTAGGATAGGGTACATAAGTAACTACATATGTATCGTATAAACCGCAATTTAAAACAAATCGCGATAACAACGTTCAAAGTTAATTAAATTTATTTAGTATCTAATCTCGTTCGAAGGTTTATTCTCGTACCATATTCTTTTCCACGGTACACCAAACCAAACCCTCCCTAAGGAATATCGTCCCCTCCCCCTCCATACCATGCAAAGGCTTTTTTCGAGGCTGGCTAAATGCCTGCATGCGTATTTTGTTCGCATGAGGTACGAGTCTTATATTGTATGTATAGAAAAACAGATTTCCAAGTTTTTCGTCGAGTCAGCTAAAACAAAAAGCAAAACGCACAATAGCTGCAACAATAAAGAAAAATATATACCCCCCAATTCATTGAAGACGATTAATACTTCTCGTACTAAAATTGTCAGCTCAATAACAACAATCAAAGTGGACGAAATTTTAGTATTGAATAAAGGAAAAGTTTAGTAAGAACTAGCGTATAGCATCGTTCTAATGGTTTAAAAAATTAAACTTTTCGTCGAATGAGAAAAGCAGCCCAAGATGAAGGGAAACCCGGGGTACGGAAAATGATTTCCTTAATGTAGCATTTTTGTCTTTTGTGCGAATGTGTACTGTATAAACGTAGGATAGGCTGTATAGGACGAGAACGAGGAATATAAAATAAAAATTGTACATTGCCGAAACGCGCAATATAAAGCTATTTATTTATATAGTTGATACATTTCGTTCATATTTGTTTTCTAGTACTTCATAAATTTTTATACGATCGTATCAATTTTATTGCCAATGTTTGTCGTATATATAGTCGTAGTATATCGTGCTATAAAAATACGCGAATAATGCAACGTTGTTTTTGATTCGGCAAATTGGTGCACAGAAAAAAAGATAAAATGGAGTGGGGGGTAAATTACACCGAGTATCGATAATTGGTATACAGATACAGATGTGTCTTTTTTCCATCGAAGAATTAAACCTCAAGTCGACGGTTTTTATTACGGAACACCCTGTAGGTCTGCTGGGCGAAATGTACCTTACAAATAAGCACCAATAACGAGCTCATTATAGGTTTGGTATAGTTTCAAAACGTTTTCAAACTTATTACGAGCGAGTTCCTATTATTACGAATCGCCTTGTATTATGCGATATACCTTACCCTTACCTCTACCCCTCTGCCTAACTTGTGTAAAAAGGTACATAAAAAATTTTTTCGTCCGGATGGTAAAGAAGTGAAGGGCGCGGGCGAGGCGCTTGTGCTTGTAACAAAAAGTCTAATAATACCAAATACCTACTGCCGGTAAAAACTCACAGTATACGGTAGTTACTCGAAATTACACATTTATTTCGGATATGGCCTAAGGCGATGGCGAACGGTGCGTTTTTGGCGTAAATTACTCGCCTTTTTATATCTTTCGGTAGTCTATCATGGCGAACGAGTAACGAGCCGAGGTACGAGTAGTACGTAAACTGCAGAGTGGATGTATTTGGTCACGAAAATGAAAAAAAATATTCGCCAACTTGTTTTATAATGTAAGTAGTATGTCGCCAGGGTTAACGCCGCCGTCAAATGTGCGTAAATCCATTTCGACATCTAAATAAATAAAACCTACGACTGCAGAACGTGTCGATGTGTTTAGAAGGATTTTTACTCCTCCTTTTTTCTGCACGTTGTAAAGAGTTAAGAGTATCGTCGAGATGGAGAAATATTGCGCTAAATTGAACGACGAAGGGGGCTCGTGTGCGAGATTTCTCTTATTTTTTTTTTTCAACTAAACGTAGGTACCTACGTACAATTCATCGTGATGGGAAAAGAGCTAAAGAATGAGTTGAATTTATCGTACGGGTGAGAAGAGTGGTCGATTTTTGCTGCACATGTCGAGAAAGTGTACAAAGGTGACCTTTTTCGGAGTTTTTTTTTTACTATGTACCTACTTTGAAGCGTCTATAGTTTATGAGGGGAAATTGGGGATTCGAGTGGTTCATTTTTGCTACCTACAGGATAAGGGTTTGATTGGTTGGATTTATTTTTGCCACGCTGAGTTACATAAATGATTGCCTGAAAATTCTCTCTAAATGTGAATGAATGTTTCTATGTGAGGTCTGAACAAGCATTAGGTTACCAATTTATACAATTAGGTACATGGAAATATTTTTTCAGTTGTTTGAATAATATTCAATTTTTTTATAAAATAATTTTTCAGTCTTTTTTAAAAATGTTCAATTTTGTTTCGTTTTTTCTCAGTTTGCAAGAAAGCTATAATTTTGTAACACTATAACATTTTTTTAGTTGTTTAAAAATATTCGTTTTAAAAAAAAATAAGTTTTCAGTCTTTTTTGAAAAAATTTTGTTTTTTTCTCAGTTTGAAAAAAATGCTCTGAATTTCAATTGCCTACTTACTTCATTTTTTAGAATTTCTATGTTCACATGGATTATCTGCAGGGATAAACCGAAGTGCTTTCTCAATTGGGGGGGGGGGGGGACGACAAAATCTCTGTATAATAAATGCTCACTGTGGTTACCAAAATTTCCAACTTCACACACTAAAATTTTACAGGTTGTTTTTTTTGGTTCATGAGCCTTAAAGATAAGGTAAAATATTTTCAATTTTAGAAAAAACAAATGAATTGGCTTAAGCAAAGCGAGGGCAGAAGCGTTTTCAAAATTCATACTCTGAGGGAAAAAAACGATTAAAAAGGGCATTTCTTATGTGAGAAGCTCAATCTATATTTTTTTAGCTTCAGAATTTTAGAATTTGAATTATTGTTTTTGTTTTGGAAATTGTAATCGCAGGCTTGAACGAAGCGAGCTCAAAAGCTTTAGAAAATTCCTAATTCGAGAGGTAAAAAAATCTGTATTTTCTGAGTTTTCTATAGAAGGGTTCAGTCTACTAATTTTTGGCTTCAAAATTTTAGAATTTGAATGATGTTTTTTTTTTTTAATTTTGATTTTGAAATTAAAAATTAAACAGGTCCGAGTGAAGCGAGGACAAAAGCTTCTGAAAATTCGTGTTTCGAGAAGTAAGAAAGCGATATTTTTATGTAAGTTGAATATTTTTTGAATCCAAATGGCATTTTTTTTTGGAAATTTCAATTTGAAACAAGATTACGTAGTATTTTTAAAAATGAAAAGTCAATTTTTCCACCATTAGAATTTTTAAAACTTTAAAATTCCTAATAAATTTTCCTGCTTCAACATTTGACGTTTCTTTTCGAATTCAATCAATTTTTTTAAACTTCCTTCAAAACGTTTGTACAATTTTTCACAATTTTTCCTGCATCATAAAATTGCCAACTTTTAAGTAAATTTTTCATTTTTTTTTTTTTTTTTGAATAATTTCGCGCAAGTAATGCGTTTTAAAATCGTATAATTTGCAAATTTACCTTATATTGCCAATTTTTCATTCCACCTCAGTTGTAAAAACTATCAAATTTGCTGTATTTTGAAGTAAATTTTTCAAAATTTTGAGAAAAATTTCACTAAGATCGTTAGTTGGCGTTTTCAAACAGTTTTAAACAGTTGGAAATTTTCATCAACTTTTAATGATGTGTTGGGTCAATTTATCGAGTTGGTTTTCATGTTTTTATTTGCTATCCAAAATCAGATAAAATGTCAATTTTGCCTATTTTCACCGAAAAAGACAAATTTGCCAGTTTTCTAAATGTTCAGGGGGGCGCTGCTCCCAGTCCCCTTTGGTTTTGTCCCCGATAATGAACAATTTTAGGAATTGAATTTCATTCAATTTAATACAAGTATTTAAATTTTAAGGAAATTTTTGAATTTCCTGCAATGAATTTTTGGTGAAATGTTGATAAAAATACCAGAAAGTGTTGAATACGTTTAAAAAGAGCTAAAAATACTCGGGAAAGCATTAAAATAACAGAACATTCAATTACCAAAAAATGATGAAATTTTAACAAAATTTAACAAAATTCAGTGGCCTAATTGCATGAAAAAATTGTTGAAACCTTTTTTTTTCAACACGATGAATAACACCTTTAACACTGTAAATCATCAAAAAATGACAAAAATTCAAAAAAAAATTTCTCAAAAAGGCACGAAAAAGTGAAACATGTTGAAAAGATGTGAAAACTTTCAAAAAAAAACATCAAAATCTCCAAAAATCACCCCCATGTACCCCCTCCTAATGAAATTTCAGTAAAATTTGACAAAATATTGACTGAAAAAACCGTGCTAAAAACGTTCAATGGATACAAAAAACAAAAAAAATTGTAAAAAATGACAATGAATGGAAAAAATGTTGTCAAAATTGAGAAAATGTACGAAAAACTCTATAGGGCTGCTTAAAACATACTTAACTAAATTTTTTTTTTTTTTTCAGAAACTGAAGAATCCGAAAATCCGCCGGAGGTTTCAGAACGGTTCGAAACCATCACCAATGGATTATGGAGTTTGAAAATGGCGTACAAACCAAACCAAATTCCAGCCTTTTATGTCAATTTGATCTAATTTTGATTTTTTAAAATGAGAAATGAAGCTTTAAATTCTCAAAAATTCTCTAAAAATGAATTTCAATCGCTAAAATTTTTGCTGATGGTGCATTTTGGAGTCCTCCTCTTCCGTCCGATTCATATGCTAGTTGGGATACTTCCCTTCTAACGGACGCAAGAGCCCCCAATTTTGATCAAAATTCAAAAAAATTTATGAAGTCCTCCTTGAAAAATAAAAAAAAAGTTTTTACGCGTTTCAAGGAAAGGAGTGGTAAGTGACTCGAAATTATACCATAAATTGATTTGGAGATTGGAAATGGGATGTTTTTAAATCAAATTTCAGCTGCCTACCTAAATTTAATCGAATTCTTGGGTTTTTCATGGAAAATTCCTCGAATATAGCATTCACAAATTCCCCAAAAATTATACATAAAATGAAATACGGCCATTACATGTTAAACTAAAATAATTGACGACATTTCATCAATTTTCATGGTATTTTTGCGCTTGTAAAAATCATTCTCAGCAATTTTTAATCCCAATTTGAACATTGTTTGGCTGTTTCTGATTGTTTTATCGAGATTAGTATTAGGTAGATAAACTCCAAATAACGAAAATAAGGCATTATCAATACCATGGCCTCCTTAACCGACCAATCTCACCTAATCTACTCAAACAACCATTCTTTCATTACTCGTAGAACCAAATCACAAACATCAAATCGAACTCTCCATCCGCTCCCGACACTTTTCAAAAATCATTTCCTCGGACACATCGAGTACCTCCTCTTGTCATAACACTCCAAGTACACCGGCAGTCCGGCACAGACAATCGCACTCGTAGTCGTATCTCGTGCATTCTCACGAATCCGCCTTCTTAATAGCTTATAGACATCGAGGAATGTCTGCTACACGTCGATCATTACCCGCAACTAATAACTTTATAAATAACGTAACAGAGAAGCGTATACTCAGTGCACGATATCAGATAAAAACCTAACCAAACGACCGGGACCGTTCGCAAATTTACCCCTTTTATCAATAAACAAGATGAATTCGAGCGATACCGATTCAATATGCCGAATTATAGCTCTTTAATGTTCCTGGTGTATCGCGAGCCTCGATCATGACTAATCTAATAAACTAGTCTAATAACTCTCTTTAGAAAATCGAATGCAGCCTTCTCTTCGGTTTATTCGAAGTGTCTTCATCTTCTTCTATCAATAATCGTACGTCTTGTAATTGCCGATAGTTTTTATGCAGCACGCAGCAGTATCTGCAGTGCTGTTGGATGTTGAAATTGAAATGAAAAAGAACCGAGAAAAGGGGGAGGAGCGCAGATTCTCTCATTTCTGGTGCATTAAGCTGGGGCTACTATACGGATTTTTGAAATTCCCATGGTTTTGATTGTATTGGTGATCACCTCTTTTCTTTCGAGCCTGAAAAAACTGCTCTTTGAGGGAAATCTTATAAGCAGAAAAATATAGATAGAAAAAATTTCATAGATAAATTCTCAAATCAGTCGGGAAATTTTTCCAAATTTCAATGACGTCACGAAGCTTATACAAGAAAGCAATAAGAAACGTCTAAGTACCATGCATATTTTATTTTAGAACTTATTACGCTGTTCGAGTACGATAATAAACACGTACAAGATGTAGACGATGGTGTATAGTAGGTATTTAGAAAAATAAAAAATAAAATAAAAAAAATACGCAATTAAATTGGGATCCGGATAGAGAAGAAACGTTTATTCACCTCGCCATTAATGTCTCCAGTGTAAATGATTCTTATATATATTTACGCACATGTAAAAATAGCTCGTAGAATGCACGAGGACCCAAAAGATGTGCGTATGTATTGCGATGAGGCGTTTTTGTATAAATGTGTAATATATGTGTACAGCAGTAGGTATTAGGACATTTATACGTATAACGTCGTTCATGGGTCTTCTCACTTCGTTATTATTGTCACTTAAATGTAGTACACCACGTTAAGCGATGAGATAGTCTCGGTACGCGAGGCGAATTAGGCGTCGGCGTCGTGTAATAATCGGCGAGTTGTTTATTCGGCGAAAAAACTTGAGAACTTTGAAACTCGTGATAAATGTCTAAATTAAAAATATCGCTCTCAACTCCAATAAACTCTTCTGACCCGTGTCATTACTGTTTTTTAAATACGCTACGTCGGGAATAATTCCCAGAAACACCGAATAAAAGTATTTATAAACGATTGTCGAGCTGTGTATAACCCTTTATGTGTACATGTCTCGTGTGTATCAAGTGCGATACTCTTCGTACTTACATATTCGGGATTAACGTGTATTTTTATTACCAGATTCGCGTACTAAGCAAAGTACGGTCAAGTAGGAAGGCAGTTGAAGATGCGTAGACTCTGAGGATTCTATGTAGAAGTTAGATCGCATCACGTCTTCTCCCACCATTACATTTGTTCGTTTTACCCATAGGGTGAAAAATGAATATGTCAGCAACTACGCACTCTGATTCGCCGTTTTTGTGACCTTTTGATTGATTCGAGCACATAATTTCAAAATATTTCCCGACGATGTTTTTTTGAAAAAATTGAAAATGCGAGAATTTTAGTTTTAAAATGTTGAAAAAATGTCCCAAAATCGTTCGAAGGAGTCAAAGACATGATAAATCCAGATTTTTAGGTGCTAAAATTTCATTTCCACAGTACATTATGGCATCTATTCAAAGACTAAAGCATTCTAAAATCTGTTGGAGGCTCCTGATCACCTCGAAAATAAGTCACAAATCAAATTTCAGCCTTCCAGGTCAGTTTGATAAAATTTTGATTTTTTTTAAAATTTGAAGGCTCAGAAAACCAGGTTAAAAAATATAACTTCTAAAATTTTCAATATGACGCATCAAAAAAATATTTTTTATATCGTAGAATTCAATTGTGAAGGTATTTTTTAAATGGGGGGGTACCCCTCTAAAAAAAATTGCGAATGCCAGAATTTAAGACGAGATACCAATTTTTGAACTTCAAAAAATTGATTTTTTTTTTTGTGTTTATAATTACTAGATTATTATAGGTACACCCTACGTCAGATTATGATAAACAAAAATTCAAAAAATTAAGTAGCATTTTTTTAAAAACTAAAGAATCTTAAAATCTTTTGGAGGCTCCAGATCGTCTCGAAAATAGGTCACAAACCAAATTTCCGCCTTTCATGTCAATTTGAAATTTTTTTTTTGAAAAATGGACCTAATTTGATTTTTTTAAATTCGAAGGCCCAGAAAACAAGGCCAAAAAAAAGTAAACTCCAAAAATTCTCAATTTTCACAGCGACGCATCAAAAAAATATTTTTTGTGTCGCGTCGTAGAATTCAACTGTGACAGTATTTTTTACATAGGAGGGGGGGGAGGGCCTCTCTGGAAAATTGCGAAAGCAGCATTAAGATCAGATCACAATTTTTGAACTCTAAAAAATTGAAAGTTGATAATAAACAAAATTTCAAAATGTTAATTTCATTTTTGAATTTTTGACAAATTTTTGAAAATGTAAAGCCTTGCTTTTCACGAAAAAAAAAATGAAACTGAAATTTGGTTTCTGCCACATTTCCGAATTTACAAATCGATTTTTGGAAACTTTCAACCCTTTCGGGTTCCCTGGTGTTTTTTTTACCTTCCAGTTCTCAAAAAAACCCAAAAGTTCAAATGAAGCTCAGCACTTTCAAAATTATATGTATTTAGCAGTCTTCTTACCTCCTATGATTGATTTAGAGTTAAATTTTCGAAACTCCACTCTTTCAGACCTATACCTAAGGAAAGCACCCTAATCGGCACAAAAGTTTATGCACCAGACAAAGGAGAATCGATAGAGGACTTCAAACTTCAAAATACACCACCAGCCAAAATTTTAAGAGCTGAAATTCATTTTTCGATTTTTGGTGGATTTTTGAAAATTCTTTGACTCAAAAATTATAAAAAATCAAAGTTTTACCAAATCGACGTATGAAGCTAAAATTTAGTTTGCACCCTATTTTTGACCTCACAAGTCAATTGGTGATGGTTTTCAACCGTTCTGGAGCCTCCACGATTTCTTTGAAATTTTTCCTATAGAAAGACCTTCCGAAGGGATGACCAATGGTGCAAATCGCAGCCCTCTAGCCCTTTTTAAAGGCTGCTAGGGGGTGTCAAAGTTTTCAGTGAATTTAAAATATCATCCATTTCAGCAGTGGATTACTCGATAACCGCAATACCTACCAAAATGAAACTTTTTCCTATAGTTAGGGGTTTTGAAAGGCTTTTTGGTGTTGTCATAAAAATCAGGGTTGCCACTTTTTTTCGTACGAAAAATTAGCTCGAAAAGTTTCAATACGTAGTTTTCATATCGTTCCGACTCTCAAAAATTCTGAAAAAAATATATTATGGGCAACTTTTCAAGCTGAATAACATAAAAAATTGGGATTGAGTTATTTCGTAAAGTCGATTTAAAAAAATTGAAGATTTGCGAAAAAAATGTGATTTTTTTATTTAAAACATGAAAAAAAGTTTTGATTGGCGAAGTTGACCCATTTGGTCCCTATTTTTACGTATCGGTTAAACAAGCTGAAACCCCCCTTTCACTCGATGAAATGAACTCATCACAAAAAAATCAAAATTCAAAAAAAATTGAAATTCATTCAGTTGTCTTATTTTGATCTCTTTCTGACGTATTTCATGAAAAAGTTTATAAAAATTACACTCGTAGCAAAAAAATTAAAATTCGTTTATTTTTTCAATTCACTCAGATTTTGATTTATTTTGGATTTAAACCGGCATAAAAATATAAATAATGCGCTTAAATCAATCGAAAGGGTCACATGTAGGAGCTGAATTTCATTTTCATCCTACTTTCAGCGTTTTTTCGATATGTAAGTGGAAAATTCAAAAATCCCCTGAAGGCTTCAGAACAATTCGAAACCATCACCATTCGACTCAGGAGATCAAAAATAAGGCACAAACCAAATTTTAGCTTTCTAACTTCATTTGATGTGATTTTTTTTTCATTTTTGGCCCAACTTTGAATTTAAAAAAATTCTTTGAAAATCTAAAAATGAATTTCGGCACTTGAAATTTTTGCTCGTTGTGCATTTTGGGGTCCTCTTTCGATTCCCGGCCGTCCGGTTCTAAAATTTTTCGTAAAAATTAGATCTTTTCCAAAATTTGTTTTCAAATTTTTCAAATGGCACATTCGTTTTTACTTGTTATGAAATTTTGAGCTTTCAGCACGAAAGTTCAATTTTCAGATTTTCAAAATTCAACCAGTCTTAATTTGTATGAGCCTTAAAAGTTTTGCTATTTTCCAACAAAATTGATAAGGCATGAGAATCACACTTCCCTCCCACCCTCTCCTTTCATTTCTCGAACAATGGCAATAATTTCACAGGCCTTTCTCAACCTCTTGAAGGGTTAAAAGAGAAATAATAACTAAAAAAAAAATCAAATTGATATGATAATGAAAGTTTAAACGGTGGTGAGCTCGAACAAGATAGGTCGTACACATTCAATATTCGTGCTTACGCTAACGTAGGTAATAAATTCCTCCGCCGAAAAGAGGAAATGGGGATGAAGACGGAGGGAAGAATTCGAGAGGATTTAAGTCTATACTTTACAGCCTTCCAAAGTCGAAACCCGTAGGAACCCACACCATATCGAATAAACTCGAGAGCATATAAAAAGAGGACCGTCGTCCAAGACAATGAACTAGATCGAAGCGAGCTGAAAATTACATTACGTAGACGTAAAGTACGCTGTATATTGCATTGATCGGCGTAATATTATGAACGTGACTGAAAAAATTTCATTCTTCGAGGCTCGATCGTCTCGGCGTGTAACCCGCCGCGCCGCATACTCCGCCTTTCACGCCTTAGTATATGACTCGGTTCACTCGTATGTCCAGTTACTTAGTCGTTGCCGCGGGTAATCCGCATACAAAGTTGCTAGATATCCATTTAACTTCGGGTATGACCACTTTTATTACCTATCGAGCCTCTGTAAACATGCAATTACGCTCACTGCAGGCAATAAAATGTACCATATTGCAAACAACGAGTATATCAACGATCGCATTTTTCAACCAAGACGTATACTACATAGCTAGATTAGTACAACGTGAAATCCCAATTTTTTGTCAAATGATGGAAAAAATTAAACCCAAGTTCATTACGTCATCATCACTGGTACCAGAGTATGGAAAATGATTCATTAAATTACGAGTAATGATTCGTTATAGTGATTAATTTAGTTTTTTTCGAAGAATACCTGATTCCGAAAGAATAGACATTCCGAATCTCGCGAGGTACTTCATTTTTACCTCATCGATCGAAATCACGAATCATGAACGCCACTTTACCAATGATGCAATCATCTACTCGTACTACGAACCGGACGCAGGATGGACGGGACGGACAGACGATTACAACGATAATGTGAACGTTTTCATTTAAGTACCAACGTTCAAATTATCTGATTACTGTAATTTGCTTGTTCGTTAACTAGTTCGATTTTCAAAATACGAGTAAATGCGCTTCAATAGTACCTACTCGGTATTTAAGGCTACCTCGTCCCATCCGAGCTTTTCTTTACCATATTGGAGGTATTCGTTTCTTACACCGTTCTTGTTGTAATTCGCGCCAAAATATCGTGCTTCTGAAAATACACGCGAGCCACCAACCAGCGAAAAAACAACGAAACACGAGGATCGCTATTTTCGGCGTTTTGAGTAGGCAACTTATTTAACATGTATTTGAAAACTATACGCAACGAAGCGAGACGAAGTTACTGTGGATAATAATCAACGAGGAGGATGAGGAGAGGGTGTTTTTTATCCAGCGAATAAGAAAGGGGATGAGGGATTGATGACGGAGTGTGGGGTTAGGTATTTTTTCAATTCACCCAATTTGGACTGATTTCTCAATTTTTGGCGAATTTTTGTATGAAACTTTTTTATTGAATACCTAACGCTAATTTTGCATAAATAGCCTAATTGGAATAAAAGTCATTAAAACACGTAAAAATGCAATGGAAATATTTAAATAAATTGCATTAAAATAATTGAAAATCACAATTGAAAAAAAAAACAAAGCGAACTGAAGAAATTTTGATAAAATTTGGTGAAGTTGCATGCACTACATTGATAAAACATGTCGAAAATGACGTTAGAACGCCCAGAAAGCATCAATAAAAAAGTAATAGAATTTGGCCAAATTTTACAACAATTTTATAAAATACTTATCATTAGCATAAAAAAGGGTGAAAAAATGAGGAGGGGGGGGGGTATAAATTGTCCAAAAATGTTTTTTGAATGGTGGTGATAAAAAAAGTGATTTTAGCTTAAAATTTCCGTTAAAACAGAAGACACCCTGTAGCTGGATTTTATACCAAGTTCAACTCAAAATATCTCGATTGCAAGGACTCCTGCAAAAAATCAAATTTCGCTCTGCTGATGACATTTTTTTTGCAGCATCCTAATTTTTTGCAAAAATATTAATTTTTGAGATAAGCTTAAACAAATTCAAAGTGCAAATTTTAATCAGAATTAATATTTTAGTTGAATTTTCCAGCTTTTGCTCAAAATCTCTTTAAAACAAAGGCCCTGAGAAAAGAATGGATTGCGTTCTACTTACTGATAGAAAATTTTATGCTCTGCAATTTTGTTTTTTCGCCCTATTTTTGCCAAAAATAGACATTTGTAGTGAAAGAAATGTTTTTATCACAATAAAATCTGGTTGAACTTTATACCTTTTGCTCAATATGGCTCAAAAGCAAAAGTTTCCGGAGAAAAATTGATCGCACTCCGCTACTGGGAAATTTTTTACTTCATATTTTTGCTTCTTTCAATTTTTTTTTTTCATAAAATCCTTAGTTTTTCCTCATGAATTTAATTTTTGTGCTGAAACTTTTTTTCTTTCAATGTACAAATTCTTGTAGGTTTTTCACTCTGTTGCTCAAACTCCCTCACCATCAAAAGCATTCAAGACAAACTGAATCGCTAAAAAGTTATGCTCTACAATTTATAGTCGCCCATTGTTTATTAATTTTTCGAAAAGCTCTTAGTTTTGCCAAAAAATTAATCTTTCTTGCGAACTAATTGGAAAAAATGCATTATTTTTCATCTCAGTCAATTGCAGTTAAACTTTCCCATACCCCACAAAAGAAGAGCTTCTAGGAGAAAGTTTATATATGTAACTATTTTTTTTTCAATCAAATTTTCAGAAACCTCTACACTCGACCCCCCCCCCCTTCCTCCCCAACACACAAAAAAATAAACAAATTCAAATTCACAAGAAATTTTCAACAAAAAAAATGAAATTGGGAGAAAATTTGTATACTTACAAAATATTTTCCAATTTTTTTCAATGACTTGAAGGTTTTTGTTGCGAGTTTGAATTTTTTCATTTTATCACCACCTTTTTGACTGAATTCACTACCTACTTTTTGACCACTTTCACTACCCTGAAAATCGATTTATTCATTTATTTATTTTATTTCATGCCCTCCCATGCAAAAAAATCATAGATTAGTAGTACTGCAGTAGTACCACAATACTACTTTCAAAGTCATGAACAATTAGTATACTGGAAGTAGTACTGGTATTATACTTGAGTAGTACTGCAGTACTACTTTCAAATTCATGTACTATTTATTTAGTAGTTCAGTATTACTCAGTATTACAGTACTGGAAGTAGTACTAATATTATACTTTAGTAGTACTGACCATGTACTGACTATAGTACTGAAGTAGTACTGAACCTCGCATCACCCTACAACTCACAGTGGGCTGTGAGCACCCTCAAAACGGGCGTAATTCAAAAACTTACAACGAACTCTAAAACAATGGTACATACAATGATATCCTCCCTTATGTTTTTGGGGTCGCAGAATACGAATTCGACAATATTTTTTTGTAGGGGGTGGGGGTGAAGGGGGCGAAGGGGGCGAAAAATTCAAAATTTGACTATAATGATGTGTGATACATCGAAATGTATGTTTTTGAGGGTGTAGATCACGAATCTGACAATACTTTTTTCGTAAAGGTCAATGGCGGGGGCTGAGACGGTGAAAATGGTTAAAAATTCAAAATTTGACTATAATGATGTGTGATATGTCGAAATGTACCGAATATGAATAATTCAACTAAAAGTGAGTAATTTTCATCAATTTACTCAATTTTAGTTGTTTTTGCCTACTCTGCTGCATAAATAGGAATAGAACAAATTTTTGCACGTAGATGCACGGGAAATTCCAGCTGCTAGTAATACTTGAGGTAGTGTATTTCAACATGTCAATTGGCATTTTTGCCCCCAAATGCCCCGGCGACCACAACAGTCAATTATACCAAGTGAAAAATCATGGTGAATTTTGTTCAAATGTTACAAATTTTTTCTTCCAGGGACTTTGACTGCTCCCCAATAGAAAAGTCTTCATCCCCCGCCCTTCATCCCTTCTACACCCTCGAAAACGTACATTTTGATATATCACACGTTATTATGGTCAAATTTTGAATTTTTCACCGTTCTTACCCCCTTCATCCGCCACAATTCACCCCTACGAGAAAAATATTGTCAAATTCGTGATCTACACCCTCAAAAACATACAATTCGATATATCACACATCATTATGGTCAAATTTTGAATTTTTCACCCCCTTCATCCCCCACCATTCACCCCTACGAAAAAAATATTGTCAAATTCGTGATCTACACCCTCAAAAACATACAATTCGATATATCACACATCATTATGGTCAAATTTTGAATTTTTCATCCCCTTCACCCCCCACCATTCACCCCTACGAAAAAAATATTGTCAGATTCGTGATCTACATCCTCAAAAACATACATTTTGATATATCACACATCATTATAGTCGAATTTTGTATTTTTCGCCCCCTTCACCCCCTCGCCACCACCCCTACAAAAAAATATTGTTGAATTCGTATTCTGGGACCCCAAAAACATAAGGGAGGATATCATTGTACCATTGCTTTAGGGCAGAGTTGGCGCGATTCGAATCGCGTGAAAGAATCGAGAAAGAATCCGATTCTCACGATTCGAATCGGATTCGAATCGCGGTTCCCCAAGTCAAAAGAATCGGAAAATGCAGGAATCCGATTCCCTTTTATAGAGAATCGCACCTCCTCGATTCCCTGCGATTCCTTGCAGATGTTTTTCACCTGTTAAAACAGTAAAATGTACTATTTTTAATGCCTTTTAAGTCATGCATTTGCATTTTGTAATTTGGGACTGATGACATTTTTTTAAAGGTCGGCTGTTGTATGAAAATATCGCGAATCAGTGATTCTATAGAGTGAAGGAATCGTGCAACGTAAGAATCGGATCCTCTTTAATGGAGAATCGCGCCTTCTCGATTCCCTGCGATTCCCTGCTCACAGCAACAAACTAAAGAATAGAACATGCAAAATGAGCATACACCAAGTTGGGGAAATTACTCATTTCATTTCAGATTCATTTGTGAAGTCCTGAAGTTGAAAAAAAAATAGTATTTGGGAATCGGAATCGGAGGGAATCGAGAACCGCTAAAGAATCGGATTCAGAACCGGATTCGCTTTGTGAAAGAATCGAGACTGGAGAATCGCGATTCTCCCAAGTATGAGAATCGTAATTCAGGAATCCGATTCTGACGAACCGAGGAATCGCGCCAACTCTGCTTTAGGGTTCATCATCGTAAGTTTTTGAGTTACACGCCTGTTTTTAGGGTGCTCATACAGCCCACTGTGCAACTAATGTAATTCAAAAATGCTCCATTAGTACTATAATAATACTATAGCATGTTTTAGATCCGTCTTCAGTACTTTCACAGAAGTTAAGCAGTCTCAAGCCTGGCTGGAGGTTGGATGGGTGACCGTTTAGAAATTATTCGCTAGGAGTACTGAAGTTCGGTAGTTCAGTAGTACTGTAGTAAAACTATTAGGTGCAGTTCTGCTGTGTGATACTATTTTTTTTCATAGAATCGTGAGTTACAGTACTACTGAAAAGTATTACTGCAGTATTACTTTTCAGTAGTACTGTGGTACTACTGTGTGATGGTACTAGAGTACTACTTGAAAAGTTCAAATTGTTACTACTGAAAGTAGTACTGCTTTCAGTATTAAATTAGTAGTAAGTACTATTTTTTTGCATGGGCTATAATTCTGTTCCTCTTTATTTTTATTATGAGATTCCCTGGTTTCTCAAAAATTAATTTTTGTGATTTTTAAAATAAAACTGAAAAAATTTCAAATTTTATATCTCAATCAATTAGGAGTCTACATTCTTTTCGCAGGACCCTTCATTTTCTTTGAAAATTGATTTTTGTGACATTTTTTGACAATTTTTAAAATTCTTTCAACTAATACTTACCCCAAAATGTTACTCTTGAAATACCTTCAAGAAATTTTATTCACACAATTTTGTTTTTTTTTCATTTTTTTTGTAGGGCTCTTTTTTTAATGATTTTATTTAACGTCACTCGACCTTACAATCATTTGTTTTTTTTTTCAAAAAACCTGATTTTTTTTGGTAAAATTTTTTGAAAAAATACAAATTTCTAATCTTAATTGTTAAACTTTTACCAAAATATCTTGAAATCAAAAGCTCAAAAAATTATTTTTGATGTACTGATGAAAAATGTTGTGCTCCAAAACTCAACGTTTTCCCCTTACTTTTTCAACTTTGAATTTTGATATCAGCCTCCAAGGAGGTTGTGTAGATACCCCTTGCTCTTCAAATGTAGAACTTTTATAGACCTTCACTGCTAAGAGCAAAAATTCAAACGAAAAATAAGTAACGACGTCGTTACTAAAACAAAATAGTCCACCAAAGTGTTCGCATTTCAATGGTTCATAAAATTTTTCTGTAAATTTGGTCTTCTTAATTTATTTGTAGAATTCCTTGTTTCTCTCATGAATCAGTATCCATGTCAAAAAAGTGGGGAAAAATACATATTTTTCATCATCGTCACAGTCAATTTTTTGTTGTAGATTTGCTCACAGTAAAAGGGCCCAATAGAAACATACATTGAACTCTATAGTTGAACTAAAAATATCTCATTTGTACACCTATCTCAAAAGCAAACGTACCTACCTAGATGAAAATTAATTGTTTTCCAGATGAAAAATTTAATTTTTTTTACATCAGAATCGATTTCTTAGGAAAAACTATGGATCCTACGAAAAAAAATATGAAAAGAAACAAAATTGAAGAGAATGTCATTTTCCATCAGTGAAGTGTCATTATAATTATAGTTTTTCATCTGGGTGACTTTATTTCCTTATCTCGAGAAAACGATGAAAAGCTCAACTTCATCGAACGATTTCTCAGTATCTATGAACCATCTTGTATTTTGGCACAACTAGGTAGATATTTGATCTGTGGTGACCGTCGTCGTACCTACAATAATATATGACGCGCGAGCCCGCAAACTAAGTATGCAAGTCCACGAGCACGGGGACGAGGAGCTACATAGATATGTAGATGTACGTATGTACGAAATGGGGCACGCCTCTGATTTCAACTATTTAATTTAACTTAACAGTTTAATAACCCGCATAATTAATGGGCAATAAGAGAATATTTTCGGCTAAAAAAAAATAATAATAATAAACTGGTCTCCGTATTTGAAATCGTGACCATATTTTCGAAGAGTGCTTAAACGTTGCACAGTCGGGTTTATTAATGCACAATTTACATAAACACTCCGAACCGACGTATACGGGGGGTAATTGAACCTAAGCACGGAAACCAGTTCTTATGGGCATAGTCGCCAATAACCTTGGAGTGCTATGGACCAGTAAAAGAGTACCTATGGAAAGAGATATACGCACTGCTAATTTTTAACTATATTATAAATCTTTTTACTATTTATCGAATTCTAATCGTGGCCGAGAAGCAGAGTACTCGAACGCGAGCGCGACGCGGATGCCGTGCTTCCGAAGTCCAAGTAACCGCGTGTGGAATGTTCGAGTGGGATTTGGTTCAATTATTATTCTTTCTGATGGTGAGCTGCGTGTAGTAGCGGATGCTGCGAGGTGTAAGGTGCTCAGATGGTAGCTGTGATTGCAGAAGAAAGGCAGAGGAGTGTTTTTGAGTTTTGTTATAGCATTTTGAACATCTGTTTTTGGTGTTTTTTTAAAATGATTTTGGTGACTATTTTTATGTCTTTATCACATTTTAATAGCAGGGCTCGTACCTAATTTTATCAAAAAAAAATAATAATAATAACTTTAGTAGGTAGGTAAGTAACCAAAAAGGTGGCAAAAGATAAAAAAAGTACCTTAGAGAAAAATGTCCTAAAAACCAGATTTGAAATGTTCTGGGTGTCAATTTTAAAAAGTTGGACTAATTTGACACCTTTTTGGTAAAAAAGCGAAACTTTTTGGCAATTGTTGGTAACGAAGTGAAAATGTTTGCAACTACATACTGCCAAAAAAACAACAATTTTGGCAAAAAGCAAGACTTTAGCAATCTTATCAAACAGCAGGACCTTTAGGGAATTATTGGCGAAAAAGTGATACATTTTAGCAATTTCCTGGGAAAAAAACAAGACATAATTCTAAGAGAAAAAATACTTTTTATCTTAGCAATTTAGCTTCAAAATGAGAATTTTAGTAAAAAAGCTAAAGGAACAGTGGAAGACTATGACAATTAAAAAAACGAGATTTGCACAATTTTTGGAAAAATGTGAGACTTAATTCCAAGAAATTAGACGTTTTGTTACACAACAAAAGTTTTTGTCATTTATGAAAAAGCTAGAATATTTGATGAAGTGAAATATTATGACAATCTTAGCAAAAGGAAATTATGACTTTTTGACATTATCTATAAGAAAAGCTAGAATTTTAGATACAAATAATTGCTTTAAAAAAGTGAGACTTTCTGGAATTTTAGGAAAAAAGTACTTTTTCACCACTTTTTTCACTACCTTTTTTCAACCAAATTTTCAGGAAGCTCTTTACTCAACTCCTCCCCCTCCCCCTAAAAAATTACAAGGTGTCCACTATTTTTGGCAAGTCATTTTCTCTGACTTATCCAGGTTTCCCAGACTATTTTTTCCAATCATCTATACGTACTGACCCTATATTTTGATTAAAAGAAAAATTTGTCGTGGGTGGGAAGCTGGGACAATTTTTTTCATAAGTTTCTTTTCAAACTGAGCTTTTGAAAATATCTATTTCAAGGTGCCTGAAAACGAGTTCATTTTTTGGTTTCTAAAATTTTAGAATTTGAATGTGATGTTTTTTTGAAGTAATAAGTTGATTTTGAAAAAGAAAACAAAACATGCCCAAGCGAGAGCGAAAGCTCTGGAAAATTTGTATTTTGAGAGACATAAAAACGATGTTTTTTTTTGTGACAGTTTATTTTTTGGCTTTAAAACTTTATTTTTTTTAAAAAGAAATTTCCATCTTAAGATTTGATTTTGAAAAAGAAAAGGAAACAAGTCTGAGTGAAGCGAGGGCAAAAGTTTTCGAAAACTTGTGTACCTATTTGAGAAGTAAAAAATAATGTCTTTCTTTCATCACATGCCTATAACCAAAATGTACAATTGATCGTTTTTTTTTCAAAATTCTAGGGATTCTTCGTAAAAGTCACAAGATCCCCTGACTTTCGCAGGCTTTCCAAAGTCAAATTTTTCACAGGAAACTTTTCAAAAAAATTTAAATTGGAAGAAAAGTATACAAAGTAAAAACAATACAACCGAACACATAAATGATTTTTTTCATTTTTTCACTACCTTTTTGACCTACCTGTGAGATACCCTGAAAAGGGGGCACTTGGACAATTTTTGCATATTTCAATTATTTTGGTTGAAAAAGCGACAATTTTGAGTAAAATGTGAGACTTTTTGGAATTTATTTCAGCAAAAAGACGACATTTTGTAGTCTTTTTGCTATAAAAAGTAAAAGCGAGAAATTTTTGACAAAAATAGTCAAAATACATTTTGATGAATTCGGTAGGTACTCTAAAGCAAGGAGGATGGAAGTCGATTTCTTTTTAATTTTGAGAATTTTACATCATTGGAAAGCTCTTGCAAGCCTCTTTCCAATACAAAATCGAAAAAAAATGGTTTTCCATCCTTTTTGCTCTGGAGTAGGTACAGAATTTAGCAAAACGAAAACTTTTTTATTTGTCAATTTCCGGCAAAGACAACTCTTTTAAAAAAGGCAGACTTTTTGTAATTTTTGTAAAAAAGTGAAATTTTTTCAACAATTTTGCTAGAAAACGAGAGCTTTTGTAAATTTTTTATAAAAAGTAAGACTTTGACAATTTTAGCAAGAAGCAGGATCGCAGTTTTGGTCAAAAAAGTTGGAATTTTGGACAATTTTGAGAAAAAATAAGACTGTTTGGAATATGTGACTCGGCACGACAAAATCGACCTTCGAGCTGAAAACAAGTTTTTGAGTTATGGGGGGTTAAAATTTTCAGTCCAGTTCTGCTCGTTTAGCGGAAGCACTTGCGTTCTAATCAGGTTCTCCGGCTAAACTGAGCTGAACATAATCTTGAATAACGTTTCTTGCCTGTTTTGTGTGAATATCACTGGGTAAAATGGTTATTTACATTGATACAGGGGGCTCAGTCGTGATTTCACTCATTTTTCAATTTTTTAAAAATTTTTTCATTATTTCAATTTTGAAATCGATCTGAAGGCGAAACAAAGCGTTCTACGAGAAAAATACATCGAGCAAAGTTGTAGAGAATTAAATTTCCAAAAACCTACAAGAGGTTTATTTTTCTCCAAAATGTATAGTTTTTCTGTTTTTCTCAAAAAACAAAAACCTCATGATGATTACCATAAAATTTCTGTTTTTTTGAGAATAACGGAAAAACTATGCATTTTGAAGAAAAATAAACCTCTTGTAGGTTTTTGGAAATTTAATTCTCTACAACTTTGCTCGACGTATTTTTCTCGTAGAACGCTTTGTTTCGCCTCCAGGTCGATTTAAAAGTTGAAATGATGAAAAAATCAAAAAAAAAATCAAAAAAATCAAAAAAATGAGCACACTTCTGACTGGATTACCATGTATATGAAGCTATGCAAATCATAGGGACTTCTGGGTGGTTTTAAATGATTTTTGAATGTCCGAGTGCCAAAAATCCGTCAAAAAGTGAAAAATAATTTTTTAGTAGGTCCGAAAGTCGATTTTGTCGTGTCGCGTCACATATTCTGCAAAAAAAAGACAATCCTTTAGCAATTTTTTTGAAAAACCGACAATTTTGTCAATTTTTGAAAAAGTGAGACAATAAATCGCCAAAAAAATTATAGTTTTTCGCAATTTTTGTCAAAAAATTGAAACTTTTGGCATTTTCTGCGAAAAAGCGACACTTTTTACCAGTTTTTAGCAAAAAATGAGTCCTTTTGGCAATTTTAACAGAAAGCAAAACTTTTTGTCATTTTCGGCAGAAGCGAGACATATCCTTAACATTTTTTTTTATTCTCCAAGATGAAAGAAAAAATTTAGTTTTGGACAATTTGTAAAAAAAAAACACGTTATTAAATAACCAAAATGTTGAAAAATATCAATTTTTGGTGATTTTCACTGTCGACTTCCAAATTCTCTACTTTCACTACTAGGTACTTGTTAGACACCCTGAGCTAAAATTGATACAACTTTTTCATCACAAACCCCAACTTTTGAGATGAATAAACGAGCATCCCACGAGAAAAACGAAAAATAAGTTTTGTCGTTGATAGATATCATCATTTCTAGTAAAAATCACAGATAAACCAAGAGCTCAACTTCATCGAACAATTTTCATCCAGAATCCATCACACGGTCACCTCTGCATAATTCTCCAGCAGACAAACTACCGTAATTTACATTTCGATAATCTCCGATCGATACCACACCATCCAGCCTTACGCCAGCCACCGGTGACCGGTGTCTTCGACATCTTGCAACTGGCTCCTCACTCCATCCGTTGTTCTGATTTTTATCACATTCGCAAAAAATTCGCCAACCATTACCTTCCTTTTTTATTCGCTTCGAAACAGCAATTACTATACCAAACTACATCAGACTATATACCTACGAGACGATCGAGTACACACAAAGGTAAAAATCAACGAAAAATTTTTTAAAACACCCAGAAATACCCACCACCTTGCCCCACCTCATCATCATCATCAAAACGTGTAATTAAAACTCGGCGTTATATAGCTGATGCGCGAATTTACTCGTATTATCGATAAAGCGATTCTAATCTCGCATCTTGTTTTTCTTTCTAATTCGCCGGCTCCGGCTCCGGCCACCGCTGCTGCCACTCTGCTGCTAACAATAAACCAAGGAACGTTGAAAAAATAAACCAACAGATAGCTCGAATCGAGTCAAGATTCAAGAAACACGCTGCCGAGATGATGATTTCAAGCGAACTCTTGTCATTTCGAATTAACGTCCAGGAAAGGCGAAAAAATTAGTTCACGTTGTCATTTCACATGCTGCTCTACGCTACGATGATGCCAGTTCCATTTAGCTCACCAAGGGTTCGAAACGTTGTTGAAAAATTTTCTCATTTGTTAAACAAATACGTTGCTGTAGAGAGTAATATGGCGTACCATACGTATACGAGTAGGTACGAGAGACGCGCGATGGGTATTTGCCAAAAAACCATATCATCGTCGAGGAATATTTACTCAGCGAGCCTATACGTACTCGTATATCTCACCATATACATAATACGAGTAAACATACAGTGTATTCTTTTCCAAAAGATCTCCCTCTACTACACTCTTGTACGAGTACTGGGCCAGCAGCCTTCGTGTACGTAATATGTACAAATATTATAGCCCCTACATTTGCATATACTACTCCCAACAAAAACGACCCAAGAATTGCATAATATCGTATTCGTCCGCGTTCACGTTGGAAATTTATTCTCGTGTAATGTACACACAGCTCCGGACAAGTCATCGAATAGGCAACTTATCAATCTTATACGAATACGCAACAATAAATATACAAACGAGAGAGAAAAGTACCCAGCAGCCGACAGAGCTTTTCGCAATGAAAATTTACAACGAAAGTAACCCGATAACGTCCGATGTATTTACACTAATCTCCGCAATCCTGCCTCTTTTTCCGGCCCCCCTACCCCTATCCTCAATTAATATACAACCATTTGGAACGGCGATAAACTCGCTAGCGCAATAAACACCAAAAGGCAAGATTCGATAACGCTTTACGATGACGACGTCGACGACGACGACGCATCGTATTAAAATCCACCAACAACGCAACGACGACCATAAATCTAACCACCTCGACTCCTCTGCAGAAAATCTGTAGGATTAACGAAAAATACAATTTTCTCGAATACGCACGCCAAGGCGAAATCGTCCAAGCGAAAGCAATAACGAGCGCGCGGCCAATACGAGTATTTCCAAAGAAGCGCAGGCAGGAAAAAAAATCAAAATCGCCTATGGAAAAAATTCTCTAGTCGCGCCCGCAGCAGCAAACACAGCCCGAGAATTAGAATGACCACTCGGAGCCACAAATTCGGTTTTTATTTCGCAAAAGTATACAGCGACCGCGGCCGCCGCTCTCGACAAATAGGCGGCATTTATCGATACCACATATATCAATTTTTATCGGCCTATTTCCAGCCAAACTTACAAAATAAAAACTTACAACGCGAGCGAGCCGCTCTCCCCCTCTACCTACGTCCATTCTGCGGCTTTTTCCAAAGTATAAAAGTTCAACTTATATATACTATATACAGTTCGGCAATAAGAAAGATATGTTTCCTCGTATAACATTTAGATAGAGAGAAACATCCACATTCAGCACACACCAACTACTATAAGAGGTACATACGTACAACGAAAGAGAGAAAGAGCGCGAAAAAAAAAATGCTGTAAAGGCCTTCTTTCTTCGCCGCCGATCTCCCGCGCCTTCTTCGTCGTCTCTACATTTTTGGTTCAATTTCCAAAGCAAACAACGCTCCAGAAAAACCCCTCGTCTGAACGAAATATTTTCCACTCCTCTCCTCCTCTCCCGCCGCCCCCGCGATTATAATTTTTCTTTTTCGTTGCGCCCGCGTCACCCCCAACTCGTCGCAGTTGTATTTTTCCGCGATACTTTTTTCTTTTTCGAGAGTGGTCAGCACGTGTACGAGTATAAATGATGGCCGGAAATCGCACACGTTGTGTTAAACCAACGTGCACCGGAACAGTATTACTAAGTCGACATCTACAGGAGTATCTGGCAAGCGAATGGACGCCATTGACGGCATCTTTGGATTTTTCTACGAAACTTTGGCCAGCCTGCAGCACTTTCTGCTGGTTCGATGAAGAATTCGAATGTAATAAGAAGTGTCGCATTAGTAGATGCAGAGAGCGATAGATACGATAAATTTCAAAGTGTAGATTTTCCCGCCAGAAAGTCTAAAATTTTTCATTTTTCATAAAACAATTTTTTTAATACTGACGACTTGTTTTTTTCTATTTTTTCTTCAAACTACTCTTTTTTCGAAATTGAGCGTCACTTTTCTAATATGTATTGTACTTTATTCAAAATAAGTTGATATTTTTCATCTCAAAATTCAAAGCTCATTTTAAATTTAATTTTTTAGTGGTTCGATCTTATTTAATTAAAGCTAATAAGTGTGAATTTTTGAAATAAAGTAACCCTAATGTAAATCATTCAAATAATTATCAAAAATTTCACAGGCGAATGAAAAACAAAACCTTCAAAACATGAAACAAAAATTCATAATGAATCACAGAAATTGTCACTTTGAATTGCAAAATATCTGAATAACCCTCCCCTTCCTCCCAAAAAATAATGAAGGCAAAAAAAATCACTCACCATTTTTTTGGAAGAGTCATTTTTTCAAAACATGGTTTTGTATTGAAGAAGTTCCTCCTAAATTCCAATCCGATTGATTTTTTCCTGGAAATAAAAAATAACATTTAAAAAGAAAACTTACAAAATATTATGTTTACCTACTAAAAATGTCCCATAAAAAAACATTAAATTAATAGAAATTCCACAATGATTTGTTTTTCAAGGCTCAAACTCAATTTTTTTCAAGAAAAAAAGTAGGTATAACTTTAGTAGTTCGTTCGAAAAGCTACAAAAAGTAGCCAAAAAAGCGACAAAAAAAAGTATAAAAAATTCCACAAAAACAAAAACAAATCATAACATTATGAATTCAAAATTTCAAAAAGTTGAACTACTAACAGTTTGGTAAGAAAGCAATACTTCCGGATTGTTTTAGAGGAAAGGTGAGACTTTATGGAATTCTTTTCAAAAAAGAATCAATTTTTAGCAATTTTGTTGAAAAACGAGAATTTCTGATAATTTTTGGCAAACAGCAAAACTTTGACGATTTTAGCAAAAGCAGGACTTTTTAGGTAAAAAAGTGACTCCTTTTTGGTATTTTCTGCAAAAAAGGCGAGATCCTAAAAATTAACAAAACAGTGTCAGTCTTGCTTTTTTTTTCGAAAATCTCAATTTTTCTCGCGAAGTTTCTTTGACATTTTCCAAAAAAAATCACTTTTTTGCTAACAATTCCAAAAAGGCTTAATTGTTGCTAACATTGTCAAAGTATTGCTTTTTTTGATTGACAAAAACTATTGATATTTAGCAAAAATTCATCACCATTTTCACCAACAATTACCTAGAAAGTTTCTTTTTTGACCAAAACAAAAAAAAAATCTCTCCTTTGTGATAATGTAAGTATTCCAGTCTCTTCAAATAGTTTGGTTATTGGACTGGTACAAAAAGCTCCAGAGCAGAGTCGAAGTGCTTGATTTTGCACTGAGTTCAGTTTATTCAAATCAGTCTTTGAAGCAGTGCTGTATATTATTGCTCCATAATCAAAGATGGATTGCACATGACTTGAATAAATACGTAGCATGGATTTTCGATCAGCTCCCCACTTTGTGCCACTGATTTTTTAAAGTAAATTCAATGAAATTGTGCTTTTTTTCTTTGTATGCTAATGTAATGTTGATTGGGGGGGGGGGAGAATTCTGCTTTCGATGGAAATTTACCTATCAGCTTTGTTTTATCTGGAGAAAATCGCAAACCTTTACTACTGGCCCACTTTTCAAGCTCATTTATGATTTTTTGAAGAATTTTTAATCGTTTTTCGGACGTACCTAAATTACCAAAGCCTTGTTTTTTGATAAAAATTTTACTTTTTACCTCAAGAATTACTCAAAAGTCTCGCTTTTGTGCTAGAAATTGACAAAAAAAAACTACATAAATAATGCCAAAAAGGTCTTTATTTTGCAAAAATCGTCTCACAAGTCTTGCTTTTTGCCAAAAATTTTCCTAAATTTTCCTTTTTCAGCAAAGTGGCTAAAAATTGTCGTTTTTTTCGCAAAAAATTTCAACAGACTAATTTTTTTCCATGAATTTTAAAAATAATCAAAATACCTACAACTTTTCACCAAAAATCGCAAGAATTCTCATTTTGTTGCCAAAAATTGCCAAAAAGAATTTTTATTTTTTGGTCATTTTTTTTAAATTGCACTTTCCTGCAGTTTTTTTTACCCTAAAACTGCATGTTGACCAGAAAAATTACGCGCAATTTTTGGCGAAGAAATTTTCGAAGAAGGCGATAGATGCAGATGGAAAATCTCGTCCAATGATCTTGGGAATTGATATTGAAGCAATTCCATCAAAATTTCTGAACTTTTTGGTCATTGTAAGTAAGTATACTTTGAAAATCTTTTGGGCAAAAATTTTAAATTCTTCAAATATGCATGGCATTAATACATTTCTCAGGACCACCAAAAACTTTTTTTTGTCAAAATTCAATTCAAAAATTGAAAAAAAAAACAGTTTTCGTCGTAATATTGATAAATGTATTTGTGTTTTCCCCAGGAAGATGTACTAATTCCACCACTGCATTCATTTGCCAGTAAGTAGAGGTTGCTTATCCAGAATAATCAAATTTTGTGATATTTTCCATTTTCCATCGAATGAGAGAATTTCGAGCAATTTCAAGTAATTTAACCCACGTAATATGGCATATCGTGGGAGATCCACCACAAAGTCAATGACATTGCGAGAAATGCCTCGCTCGGATGGTTAGGCTAATTATGAACGATGTGCGGTTATCGTCACTTTAATGCGGTAAATTCCGCGTAATTTTCAAATTAAATAGGCCTACGCACTATGGGCCAGGAGACCCCCAAAAACGGGCGTAATTCAAAACTGAACTGATATATTCGGGCAATATTGTGAGTTCTCTTCTGCATAGGAATGTGTATTTTGAAGTGGTGTATACTATGCTTTAGCGATTTTTTGCTAAAAAGTGCCATTGTGCTGTGTAGGCTCATTTTTCTATTGAAAATATAGCATTTTTTAATAGAAAAATGAGCCTACAAAGCACAATGGCACTTTTTGGCAAAAAATCACTAAAGCATAGTATACACCACTTCAAAATACACATTCCTGTGCAGAAGAGAACACACAATATTGCTCGATTATATCAGTTTTGAATTACGCCCGTTTTTGGGGGTCTCCTGGCCCATAGTGCTACGTAAGTACATAGATAAATGTACAAACTCCAGGAAATTTACATAATTTTTTAGCGTATGTATTTTAATTTCTAAAGAACATTACGCCGACATTCGAGGGCTTATGCCTAAGAAGATGTGGTAATTCAAAATAATTCTTCATACCTAATTTACGAGTATATCAAACAAATTTTGACGAATTGAAAAATAATTTTACTCGTAAAAATAACTCGAGTCAAACTTCTTATAAATGCTTGACCCTCATTATCTGAAAACACTTTCACTTGAACTTTCAAGAACTCGAAAATCCCTTTCTTTCCCCCTCCCCTTCCACGAGCAGAATATCTTACAACCACATAAACTATACTTACCTACCTATCGGGTATTTTTTTTTTAATGAAAAATTTCAATACGTTGAACCCTTTTACCTCAATCGTAGCTTTTACGTACAAACCGATCGCTATCGAGGTTGAACAACCTTTTTATACGCATTAAAGAACATCGCCGTATATACGTCAAAGGAATCAAATTAAAGCCCAGTTCTCGATCAAAGCCTATAAATTCGAGATACTCGTACGAGTACTACATTCTAAAAATGAAGTCGGTAAAAAAAACACACCTCGCATACCGAGACTTTCTCTCGTACAATCGTACTTGCAACTTTGAATTTTCCACGTTGGTAAACACGATTGTAGAAAATTTTTACGTTCGAATGACGCTCGAACGAGCTGACCCATGAAACGAGTAATTCCTCGTACAAGATGTACGAGTACGAGTATACTACACAAAGGGCACCCGCTACCGCGTACCCGTAATTAAAATAATGAACCCGTTGAAATATTTATTTCACTTTTAAATGGTATTCGTTGTAGGAAAAAACGAAAAAGTTGGATGTCGAATAAAAAAGCCTACTTCGCGGACTGTATTTTGTAAAGTAGTCGTGTTTTTTTTCAAGTTGTACATAAATTTGTTCATTAGCAATGAAATTAATCGTGATTACGATTCGCGAGCGACACGAAGGGAGGGTTTTCCGGCTCAACTTTTGTATTCTACGTTGTACAGTCTAGTACGTTAATTTTTTTCCGTCGCAGTGTCGATGATGGGTACAAAAAGTACGACTTCAATTACTAAATTGAAATAGTTTTAGTGCGCATAATACTTACGTATGATTCGTCGTCAGATTTTCTTGCATTGTAATTCGTATTTTTCTATTTTTTTTTTCTTCAGTAAAGCGATGAATTTTCTCATTTTTGATATGTTCGACTGTGACTATAGTAGGTAGCTATACAAAACCTCAAACGTTCGCCAAAGATCGAAAAATCAACTTGAGCATCTGAAAATTAGTGGATGGGTTTTTTTTGAGGTCCTCTTTCCACCAGTCCAAGTTTCATTCCAATCGGAGAATATCATGTGGTGGGTGGGGGGGGGAGTCCCTTGTTAGGCATATTTTATCGCAATTTTTTTCGAAAAGCGAGATTGTTTTGCTTTTTTTTTTGTGAAAATATACGAGACTTTTGTATTTGGCAATTTTAGCTAAACAAGCGATACTCTTAATATTGCAGAAAAGCTCAACTTTTTGGCAAAAAGCAACACTTTTAGACAAATTTTTGAAAGAAAGTAAGACTTTGTGATTTTTGTTTTACAAAAAAACAATAATTTTTAGCAATTTTCTAAAAAAAAATTATATTTATCAATTTTTGATCGTGCCAGAATTTTTGGTAATTTTTGGCAAAATGCAAGACTGGCTATTCTCAATTTCAATTTATTTATTGTTTAGCAAAAGCAAGCCTTTTTTTTTTTTAGCAATTATAGGTATATTGGCAAAATGTATGATACTTTTTCGCAGTCTTGTAGAAACAGCGACTTTTTTTCGATTTTAAATGCCCCTTTCTTGAATTCGGCATTGACATCTCGTGGCGGCGCCACCATCGACTTGCTGAAAAGGGGTCATTTCATTGAGAAGCGCATCTCGACAAGTCGAGTGTGCGCGAGTGTAAGCGTGCGTGAGTACGGAAATGTCCCCCTTTCAGCATGATAACATGTATTTCATGCATTTCACCGCCAGAGTGCAACACTTGTTCGTCAACTCCAAATCTATAGAACAAAATAGACTTTTTAAGTTTTTTTTTTCAAGCAACAATTTTTCAGTTACAGGCATTGTGACAGAATGTAAAAGTACACTTAACCTTAAAAGGAACCAAAAAAACAACCAAATGGCTACTGATTTTCAAGCCACTTCAAAAGTTTTTTTTTGTGCCATTTCACCCCCATGGGGGTATCAGGATTATGATGATGCAATGGTTGCCACTTCTGTGACGTGATACACCAACTCCCTCCAACTGTCACTGTTTAGGGCATGGACACTCCTTACACATGCTGGGAAGCTGCGTCCAATGGCCTTCCGGATGGAGTCTGTCCATCTCTTGGGAGAGCATCCATGCCTTCTTGTCCCCCCTACCTTGCCTTGAATGAATAGAGACTCCATCGCATCTGCCCTTGTGACATTCAGACTGGGCACTACATAGACCGTGCTAGTGAGCTGGCAAATGTTCACATTTTTCAGACAGGGCTTTTCTTATCAGTGCTTAAAAAAGCATTAATTTCGAGGGTTAAAACTGAAAAAATAATTCGATGAACATTATTTTTAAGATGCATATTAATCATGACCAAATCATATTTTCATTTTTAACTCGTACCTAAATCCCACGTTTTGGTAAAATATGACTGATAAGAAATGGTTAAGAAAAAAGCCCCGTCTAAATGTCGATTCCCTAGAATAATCGCAGTGGCAATAGGCATTCGCATGCGATTTCAAATGTCCTGTAAAGGACAAGGAACCACAACAACGACAAAACTCCAGAACAATGGGCACACTAGCGCCCTCTATGTGAGAGACCGGTCCAAATGCCTGAAGTGTTTGAGGTACCACCCCCAACAACCTCTTCTGGACACCAATTTCCCCCAGGATGGACACATCAGTCCTCTTCTCAATCCATGGGATTTGAAGCATTCTCCTCTAGCACCACATTTCAAGCGCATCAATTTTTCTTCTGTATCACTCTCTTACCATACAGGTTTCTGACACATAGAGAAAAACTGAGAAAACCAAAGCATATACCAGCCTTATCTTCAGAGCCTTGCTTACTGCTGCATCTGACCATATCTTGGTTAGACGAGACATGGCAGTGTGATTTGCGCTCTGAGTCTTATTTTGGCTTCACTGCCTCCCTTGTTATCAACCCTCAATTCAGAGCTGTGGGACGAAAACAAACCCGAAACCGTAACCGATTAAATCCCAATTCAAATCCAATCCCAAAACCAAAATTGTTAATTTGTTATTTTTCTTAATCTCGAAACTGAAAAAATCCTGGAACTGATAAAATTTTGAACCCAAAACAAAATCATTCAAGTTTCGGGCTTTCAATTTTTGCCTTTTTCCCGCGATTTTATATTGATAAAATGGTCATTTTACATCATTTATCGTCAATCATTCAGATTATAATAAAAATTTCTCGACGAGTTAAGCAAAAATTGTATTTAAAACGTTAAACTAATTACACCATTGGATTTTTCACGTCAAAACCTCCCATTTTTCAAACCCTTGCAGGGTCCATTAGTCAATTTGGGCTTAAAATTGGTGGAAATGGAAATCCCAATACTGAAACCAATTAAACCCGGAACCAAAACAATTTTTTCAATCCTAAAATGAATCTCGAAACCAAAATTAAAATTTAGAAGAACGAATCCCAAAACAAATCCAATCCCAGAATGAAAAAATTTCATACTCGAAACTGAAATCCAATCCTAAAATCGTTTCAGTCCCATAACTCTGCCTCAATTTCCTGAATTTCAGGCAAGTTGTGCTCAGGCCGATTGACAACCATGATCTTCGTCTTCACTTTATTTATCAGCAAGCCATATTTTGCGCTAACCTCTTCCAGACATTTCAGAAAAACCAGTCATATTTTTAACACTTGAGGCCATGAGGGTCGTGTCGTCAGTGTAGTGAAGGTTTGACCAAAAAATTTCCAATTATTTTATTTTGACACAAGTCTAACTTGAAATAATATTTTAGGTAGGTACCGTAAACTGGGGTAACATTGAAGGGTGCGGTTTTTCATCACGTTATGCTCCATGGCGGTGGAACTATGAAGAATGGAGCAATTCTGACACCGGGAATGGATAGAGTACACTTTGGCAGTTATTTTTCTTATTTTATCATTTTCAACTAGTGGTTCCAGCATCCAATAAAAAAGCAAGTGAAAAAAAGTGGTGTTTAATTAATTTTAATTAATGTGAAAAGCTTGGTGTCTGGAATTTTGAATTTTCAAATAATGAGTCAAGTGACATTATAGATGTGTTGGTACACCTCCTGACTACAAATTAGCGCATTTGTTCATGTGCCAAAGTTCTTCCCTGAGGTGTAAAAAAATGATATTCAAACTGGGGTAACTTTGAAGGCTATAAAAAAATCACGAAATTTCAGTAAAATTAACCAAAAATGCATGAAAATGCTTGAAAACTTGTTAAATATGATGTGAAAACTTGAAAAACTGCTCTAAAATCATTGAAAAATCATACAATTTGGTCAAATTGGCCAAAATGCATGAAAAACGCCTGAAAACTAGAAAAATTTCAAATTAAGTATCATTTTGGAGCACTCTTTCATATATTCAATTGTGAATATGGATCATTTTGTAGGTGCTTGACGCGTATAAAGTGACCAAGAAGTGAATATTCATGTTTTTGATAATTTTTGACCTAGAGCGAAGCACATTTCAAGGGGCCTTCAAAGTTACCCCAAATGCTGGGTAACTTTGAAGGGCACTTTTTTTGGCTTTTGCGCCTGACAGGAAAAAGATAGACAACTTCTGTAAACGCCAAAACGTAGTGCTGACATAGTAGCTTTATCAAAAGCACCACACACATTTCCCCTACCTCCGCCATTCATACCTCTAAACATGAAAAATTCTGAAAAATCCTTCAATGTTACCCCAGTTTACGGTATGTCTTTATCCATAGATATGAACCCTAAACTGGATCGGAAGCTCGTGAAGCAAAAATTCTATTCACCTCCGGAGATAAGCCACGCCCTCCGTAGATATCTTTGCATTCACCTCCGGAGAAATACACGATTTGCGATTGGCTGATTTTTTGGCTTCACTTTTTCCTGTACATTTTAAATGTAAGCAGCCGATCCAGTTTAGGGTTCATATCTATGTCTTTATCTGACAAAAATTTAACAGAAATAAAAATTACTAAACACCGACACATTTGAAACGTAATTTACTCATATGAAGAGTGATATTCCAAAACTCGCTTTGTCCATTTTTATCAAAGTTGGGTTTTCAGTGGTACCTGGTAGATGAAGTATTAACTCACATTCCTACATCATCAACCTACCAAAATGAGGTGTTAAACTCACCTAAATAGCCAATTCAATAAAAATTTTAAAAAAATAATGTTCCAAAACGCGCTTTGTCCATTTTTATTGAAATTTTTTTCAGCAGTATTTAGTGGATGAAATGTATGCCTACACTCCTACATCATAAATCCACCCAAATAAAGTGCTAAACTCGCCTAAAAAGCCAATTTACCCGTTTAAAGGGAAACTGTTTTTCCTCTCTCCTGAAAAGTTGTGAAAATGGACAAAGCGAGTTTTGGAATATCACTCTTCATATGTTCAGAAATCAGTTTTTAAAAACGACAAAAAATTTAAATATAAATGAAGAATAAGGTAGTCGATACAAATAAAAACTTTTTTTTTTCAAAATAAAATGCAGTAAGTAACATGGCGTCCATTCGTTTGAAAAAGTAATTTTTCTCAACTTTTTTAGGTTTTTCAGACCAACTTTTTCAATTGTCTAGGGATGATATTTTTTAAGCATATATAGGAAGTCAGGGTGGTGTTTACAAAAATCCAAGATGTCATACTTTCAAAGTGAAATTTCATACTGCAGTTGTTTTCAGATATTTTCTTCGGGAAAGTAGGTAAGATTTACCCCTCCCCTCCTCCCAAGAAGGTAAATGCAAAACTTTCTAAAACTACAGATTTTTCAAATCAATTTCACACAACCTCTAACAGAGTTTGCACTTCATTGAAATTTTGAAAAAAAAAGCAAAACAGCTCGAGCAAAGCAAGGGCAAACCCTTTTGAAAGTTGATTTTAAAAAATATCATTATCAAATAGCTTCCTGCTCTCCAATTCCTCAGGACCACATAAAACTCTACAACAAACTCGGCAGCACGCCGACGACGACAACGGAGAGTAGAAAAAAACAACCGCGTGATCCGCGCGAGTATAGATGAAATTAATCGTATTCGGCACGAAGACCACCACCTCTGGCTCCGATAACTCACCTAACGTTCTAAAATTAAAAAATTTTTAGGTACCCTGAAACTAATTGAAAATTCTCGAAGCAATTTTACCTAAGCTTTAAAGCCGGCTCGGTGACACTAATACATCGTTTATTTTTAGACTCTGTATTAAATTAGGAGCACAGATCCGCCGTGTCCCCGACTTCTCAGCGGTGAATTTTCAGTTACAATGTTATCTGTCGTTGGCGATTGATTTAACAGATAGAGCGAAAAAATTGACGCGAGTGTCGCGCGTACTCGTATGCCTCGGTACGGTGTCGTGTATACTGTATAGTGGCCCCACATTCCTAAAAGTTTCCCCATTTTCGACGACATGTTTACTTGTGTCGATGTCGCGACATTTATTATTTTAACGTCAAAAAATGATCACTTCGAGTGCGCGAAATCGCAGACGACCAGCACGAATAATATGTAAATACCAACGTACATACTACGAGTACATACAAGTTCGCCAGCAGCAGCAGCGATGATTCTTCGCGCAGGGATTCTTCTCTAACAAGTACAGGATACAGTTGTTTAAGAGCCGCCGCTTCGTTGCCCATTTAATAATTGAACATTTTAATAATACAGGCTCGTAGTATATGTACCTACAGTAGATAGTACGAATGACAATGGTTCCAAAAATGTCGCATTTCAAACGAACCGCCGCCAAAAAAGATCGATATAAGCCATTCCGATTAGGACGTAAGGTAATGTACACGATGCCTATACCTATGTATATTTTTTTAGTTACCGTCCAAAAAAACCCCCTCGACAATTTACCCAAAAATCATTACCATAAATAGAGCCTCTCGATTTGGGTTTATTTGCAATGAACTAGTACAATATTCGTACCTGGCTAGCTTCATACGTGTGTTCGCGTATATAAATACGACGTTTAATGTGTCGCACACAACAGCTCGATGCTATTCGTAGAATTTTTATTATAAATATTACCACCTAACGTCGCTCACCACCAGCCATTCGCACGCGAAATATTTTTAATACTTTGCTGCTCACGCTGCATAGATTGTGCAGCCTGCTGGTCGTATATGTAAATATTTATTTAATATACCCGAATACCGCACCAGAAACTTTACGTATGTAGTCGTATATTTTCGAAATTACTCTTTCAAGGTAGCCCAGAAACGGAAATCTCGGTGGAAAAATACACCGCAATGAGTATTCCGGTCAGTACAGGGCAGCTACAGCTTCCTTCCGTGTAATCTGCGAGCCTTGCGGTCAAGCCTCAGGTTTTTACTGAAGGTGATTCCGTGTAGACTTATTCGAGTTGGTATTATTTACCTACATTATAGAGGTACACGTTACCTATTACAAAATATATGGCGACAAATTTCTAATAAATCCGCATCTCTGTACCACAACACGAGCAGTAGTAATCGGATAAATACATATATTCATTTTTACGTTCTAGTTATTATATGTAGTATAAGGTATACGATACGTGAAAGTACATACGAGGATAATATAATACGTAGGTAGATGTACACAGTACATGATTTCATTCGTACCTTTAATTATCTCGAGTATACCCAAAGGTCCCTTCTTTCGAGCACCGTTCGTAATTACTCTTTTGTTACAATACCCCTAACCTAAAGGTCATACTGTATTAATTCGTATAGTATAATATACGTTAGAAAAATAATCATCTAGGGAGCCAGCGAATCAAAATACGAGTACTCGAAATTTCCATGAAAATTATTCAGCATCATGAAAAGTGGATCTGCTAACGTTACCAAACCGTATGTGAACGGATTTAAATTAAGTGTAAGTAGTATTTTCAAAACAATGCTAATCGGAATCTTGAACGAGCTTCAAACTAAAAATAGTGGAAAATTATAAGTATAATAATAATATACCGATGGGTATACAATAATAATTCACCATAGATGAGGGTGAATCCAGGGTGCCGGAGTTTTCGAGAGACGACCTCAAAATTTAAATTAAATTCGAAAAGGAACTAAAACACCGAACACTTGCTTTAAATAAGAACAAAAACTGAACAATAAAATCAGTAGAAGGGAGAAAACCCCGATCAAAAAATTTTCAAACGAGATTTTCAATTCGGTGAGTTGAAGGAAGTTGAGAAAGTCAAAGAATTATCAAAAACCATGGGTTTTTACTTCTTGAATTACCATATACATTTTCAGAAGCTTTCGCCCTCGCTTTGTTCGGGTCAGATCATTTTCCTTTTCCTTTCTCTTACCAAAGTTGAAGAGTAGAAAAATTGAACAAAATTTCCAAATAGAGAAGCAGGACTTTAGTAGGACTTTGAACAGGACATTTTTCAAACACTTGGGATTTTTCAAGAGGGAGAGGGAGTGGGCGAGGCGAAATGTAACATTCAAAATTTTCGCTTTTCTAATGTCTTCAAACGGCCCAAGATTTTTTTCAAGCAAGCGGATATCGAAAATATAATAATTTTATCGTTTCAATTTTCAAATTTATTTTCACCTTTACAGTTCTTGCATCTTGCTGATATAATAAACATGGAGCAAATGAAAAACATTTTTCAAAATGAAAACTTTTTTTAAAAATGAAAAAAAGTGGATGAAAAATTTGAACGACATTTTGAAAAAAACAAACCATATAGGTACCAATTTTTCAAAAAAATGTGCTTCAAAATTTTGAAATTTGAATAGTGATTTTTTTTTGTTGAAAAATTGAAAATTGAAGACGAAAAGAAAACAAGCTTGAGCAAAGCGAGGGCAAAAGCTCGACTCGAAAATTAGTATTTTAAGAGGTATATGAAAAACACGTTTTTTGTGTGATGTGTTACTTATAAGTTTATTATTTTGCTTCAAAATTTTAAAATTCAAACGATGACTTTTTTTTTGAAAAATTTGAAATTGGAAAAAAATGCGAACGAGGGCAAAAGCTCTTGAAAATTAGTACTTCCAGAGGTATAAAAATAATAGTTTCTTGTGTGATGATAATGAAAGTTGATTATTTTTACTTCAAAATTTCAAAATTTGAATAATGATTTTAAAAGTAAAAAATAAAAACTTGAAAAAAGCAGAACTTTTGCAGGACTTGCAGGACCATTAGACTAGACACCTTATGTACTTGTAATTTCCCACAAAAAAAAGGTCTCTCCAATGCATTCCAGTCAAATCAGCCAGAAAGAGCCAACTTTTGCAAAAATATTTAAAAAAGTCTTATTTTTGCCAAAAACTTGGAAACAATCTAATTTTTGCTATAATTGATTCCTTTTGAAAATATAAAAATAATGCCCAGGAAAAAAATGAAGAATTTTTGAATTTTCGAAAGCTTTTGCCCTCGCCTCGCTTGGGTTTTATACATACGAGTATTCTTCAAAATATTATAATGTCCTGAAAACTAAAAGTGCTAAAATCATGAAAACCAACTTTTTGCATCGTCAAGAATTCAAGAATGATGATGTTTTACGTTTCGAATTATAAATTTTTCAGTTTTCGCCCTCGCTAGATCGTTTTCCTTTTCTTTTTTCTGTCTGACCAAAGTTGAAGGATAAAAAAATTGACTTCTCACATCGAAACTAAATAATGTTTTACGTGCCTACTTTTGAAAAATTATTAATTTTCGAAAGCCTTTGCCCTCTCTTCGCTCCAGCCTTTAGTCCTATTTTCGAAAATATTATAATTTCCTGAAAACCAATGATAAAATTTTATAATGTCGAAACCATGAAAATTATCTTTTTGCCAAGTTATTTTACTTTTCGAAGTAACAATTTTTTCAACGCTTTTGCCATTGCAATTTGAATTCTATTACACAATTTTCCAAAAATTTTCAAGAATGAAACAACAACTTCAGAAATTCAAGAAACATAACCAAATCAATGCAGGATTGGTTCCTGTGCAAAAAAATGTGCGAAATTTCATTCAAAATGGGCTACAAAAAAACACGAAATTTTGGCGTTGAAACTTCCGTATACGGTACCTATGTATAGGAGTAGATATAAAATGTATTTCCTGGCACTGGAGTAAGAATTCTTACAATACTTTTTAAATTCAAAAGTATGTGGAAACTTATGTGAAAAATTTCACATAAACCTTCACATAGTTTTTCATTCAATCAAATGCAAAAATATTTACAAAACTTAGATATTGAAATGAAATGCAAAATTTTTTGCAATACTTAAACATTTCAAACAAATGCAAAAATTTCATCAAAACTTGAACATTTCAATGAAATGCAAAAATTCTTTCAAAACTTAAACATTTCAATGAAATGCAAAAATTTCATCAAAACTTGAACATTTCAAACAAATGCAAAAATTTCATCACAACATTACCATTATACCACTAGTTAAAGAAAACATTATCACTTAATAAAGTGACAACACAAACATCAGCACCTTTATCATAGAAACTGATTCTTTTAACTAATGCACCCACCAGATGTGGAGGTTGTTATTGAAGAGAAATTTTTGCATTTGATTAAAACAAATTGACATTTTTTTTTTCTTTCTATTATAAAATAAATAATGAACACTATTGAAAAGAGCCACCTTGAATTAATAAAAGATTATGTTGATTGGGAAGAAATTTCAGTTCATCAAAAACTATCAGAAGATTTCATAAGGGAATTCAAAGACAAAGTAGATTGGGAAGAAATTTCAAAATATCAAACACTATCAGAAAACTTTATAAGAGAATTCAAAGATCAAGTACATTGGAAAAAGATTTCAAGATATCAAGATCTATCTGAGTATTTCATAAGAGAATTCAAAGATCAAGTAAATTGGGAAAGGATTTCATGGCGTCAAAAACTATCAGAAAACTTTATAAGAGAATTCAAAGATGAAGTAGATTGGAGTGAAATTTCAGGAAATCAAGCACTATCAGAAAACTTTATAAGAGAGTTCAAAGATCAAGTAGATTTTAAATGGATTTCAAAACATCAAACACTATCAGAAAACTTTATAAGAGAATTCAAAGATCAAGTTGATTGGAGTGAAATTTCAGGAAATCAAGCACTATCAGAAGATTTCATAAGGGAATTCAAAGACAAAGTAGATTGGAGAGGAATTTCATGGCATGAGATGCTAAGATTTCATAAGAGAATTTAAAGACAAAGTAGATTGGTATAGAATTTCAAGGTATCAATATTTATCAGAAAATTTCATAATAGAGTTCAAAGACAAAGTAAATTAGTGCGCAATTTCAGAAAATGAAAAACTACCAAAAGAACTTAAAGACATAGTAAATCGCAATATTTCAAAAGGCTTAATTGAACATATTTTATGTAACTTAGACTCAAGTAATATTCATATTGTCAGACTTTAATGATGTGAATAAAAAACTTTTTTATGAAAAATTTTTTCATAAAAGATGTAAGATTAATTTACAACAGCTCTATTTGTGAAAGGGTTATAAGTAGAAACAACATTATAAATAGTTACAATGTGTATTACTGTATCAGCAGAAAGAGCTTCCTTGAATCTAAATTTTAATTTTACGTTTGTGGTACTCTCCTTTATGCTTTCAGGTTGGCAGGTACAATCAATAGCTATTATGGGATATTTGTTGACATAATCATTTATAGAACAAATTGGTTTCCCTTCATTACCATAATAAGCTAGTTTGAAATTTTTAAACATTTGATAAATTTTATTATAATCATTTTCTGAACTATTTATATTTAGTTCAGTTTTAGGATAATGTTCATTATTGTTGAGAACAGCTTGAACGTTTTCAAGGCCACATAAATCAAATTGACTATTATCCACTTTGATGTTATCATTTCTATTTTTTTGCATCCCAATAAGAATAAATATTGGATTCCCATCACAAGTATATTCACATGTATACTTTTTTGTTGTTATACCAGTTTTAAACTCATATCCCCAATGTCTAAAAATTTGTGGTAAATCTTTTGAAGCCAGTATTTGTTTTAGACATTTGTTTTCCATTTCTCTTCTCAATTTTACCTGTGACATTATTAGTGCAACATCTGTAAATTTTATAGTAATAGTATGTTCATTTGCAAAAGTACTATCAACTTGAAACATATTATTATAATTATTGAGATGGGTTTTTGTTAACCTTAATTCATGTGGGACGTGAAATACATAATCCTTGTGATCCTCATGATAACCAAATAGTGTTTCTAAAGGATCATACAAAGTAAAATACCCAGATTTGTTCAGAACATTTGAGTTTGGAGAGGAGATATTCCAGCCTCCATCATTGTAAATCGAATCAGAACCAAATGAAACAATTCCTTTCATAGTAGTAACCACACCTGGCTCTTCAACTGAATCTATTACTTTATCACATTCCAAATATTCAATTTTTGAAAATAAATGTGGTAGTGGATTAGTAACAAATGATATTTTTTTCAAATCAAGTTCTGCTACAGCACTCTTGTCAGAATTTTTAGTCACTGTAACAATTCCTTTCACAAGTAATCCACTTCTATGTGGATGGGTAATGACATCTTCATTGTATGTTCTTATACGAATTTTACTATTTCCTTTATTTATGTCATCTTGTGGAGAGGGTCTGTAGACTACAAAGTCTTCACTTTCAATGTAATTTTGTATCATATTTATAATAGGAAAAATTTTTTTATTAAAACTTGGATTTTAAAAGTTCTTCATTATAGAATTTCCCTTCAATTTCTTCACCATCAGTATCTTTAATAGAATAAGTTACAGGAGTTGTGTGAAATATTTCATCAACTACAAAAATTTCTTTAGTCCAGTTATTCTTGTACTTGTTATCAAAAACTTTTTTATATGCAAAAATTCTAACTCTATCTCCCTGCTTAAATTTCTGATTCGATTTACATTTGGGTTTATTTTTGTTAAATTTCATCAAAATTTCTTCTGCATTATCCTTATCAACTTTAATAGGTGGCATACCAATAGTTCTATGAACATCTTTTGTGTTATATTCTTCTAGTATTTTAGGTAAAATATCGATCCATCTGAAATTCTTCCTCATCTCAAAATAAATTTTCAACTTTTGATTTAATGTTCTGTTGAAACGTTCAATTATTGCAGACTTTTCCTCATTATTGGTATGATACATTTTAATGTTGTGTTTTTTCAGCATTGTCTTGAAAGTTTGATTTACAAATTCTCCACCTTTGTCCACATGAAGTAAATTGGGTTTTCTTTTTGAGATTTTCAAAATATTTTCAAAAGCATCTGTAGCTGCTTTACCTGACTTATTCTTCAAAGGTTCAATCCATACAAATTTAGAAAATGTATCTTCAACATTGAGCATATATTTAAAACCATCATTTTCTTTGGAATATTTGTCCATAATTAATAAATCAGCTGCCCATAAATCATCAATACCTTTGGTTACAATACTTCTTTTACAAAACTTTTTCCTAATAGGTGCATGTAATTCTTTAGCTTCTTCCATTTATTTATTGTATATAAAAAAATCCTTTGAAACTTTGTTTAAAAATTTCATTCACATTATCACAATCTTTATCAATTACCAGAAAACCATGTTTAGTTTTCCAACAAATGTTGCACATTTCCAAGTATTCATCAAGTGTTACTAAATGCGAGACATGATTATCGTAAATGTGTCTCGAATTTCTAAGATCTTGCATAAAAATTGCCAGTAAATTAAAATTATCTCTTATACATTGTTTTGGACATTTTGAATAGGATTGAGCTAGATAAAAGCAAGAAATATTGTAATGTCTTCCTCTCAGATAGAAATTTGCTATTTTATCTTGAGGGTCTGTCAAAACATCGTCAAAAATTATAACTGAATTTGGTTTCATTTCTTCAGGTTCTTTCAAATCTTGAGGTAATATAGTACTAAAACCAATGTTCTGTTCTGGTGATGTTCTGTTGATAATATCTATTATGTTTTTCAATCGAATATATTTTTCTTGATGAGATGTTTTTGAGCAAAGATAAATATGGGTATATGTATTTATTTCCATTAGAATTTGAATTAAAAGATTGGTTTTACCACAACCTGATGGACCAAATATACCAGCTCGAATTACATTTGGAAAATTTCTATTATATCGTGGACCCACCTCCTTGTAATCATAATTTTCAATTTCAATAGGTATATCACTTTTAACTACTTTTATAATACGTTTTTTCTTCATTTATATTAGGATTTTTTTTTTGTATTATAAATATGAGATTTGATTTAATAGGCGAACGTAAAGGAGAAACTTTATCTTCTTACATTCACACAATATTTAAAAATAGAGTTAATCTGTGTTCTAATAAACTCTATGGAGTTTGTTTACTCATTCTTAGTCTCTTTAATTCTTTAATGAATGTAAGAAAACATAACAACAGGCTTGATCTTGTAGATGATCAAGGAAATCACGAGGAAATTTATATTCCAGAAGGTGCCTACGAAGTTACGGATATTATCAACGCTATAAGAGATAAAAAATTCAACTCTTTATATAATGTTGAGAGAAAAAATATACGATTTGATCTTTCAGAAGATGAAAAGAAGATGATTACAGTTCCAGAAGGAATTTATGATGTGGATAATCTAGAGAGTACAATCAAAGCAAAGGAATTTGATAAACTAAGTACAATAATACAAAAAAGGGAAGATTTACATCTAGATAAGTTATTAGATAAAGAGTGTCGTCATTACATTCACATTCCTGGAGATAAGTACAAAATAGAAGATATCTTACAAGCAATTAAAGAGAGAAGGTGTGCAGCAGATAAATTAAAAATGAATTTGACACCATATACTCATAAAGTAAAGATAATATCTGAAGGTAAAAAAGTTGACTTTAGTGTACCCAACTCTATTTGTAGAGTTTTGGGTTATAGTGAAAGGGTTTTAGAAAAAGATGTAACACATCATTCAGATAGAATGATTGACATTTTTCCTCTTACTGCTATTCAAGTAAAATGTAATTTAGTGAATACAAATTATGAAAATGGAGAAGGAGGAGGTGGTGTAATATACTCCCACCCCTGGTCAGCTCCAACAGGTGAAAAATATTGGATAATCCCATATCACTACTTATACTATGAAATAAATACACATTCTTTCAGGGAAATTGTAGTTCAGATTGTAGATCAAGATGGTAATCTGTTGGATTTTGGTGATGAAAAAATTTATGTAGCATTGGATATTAGAGAAATGTAATTTTAAGAGAAATTCTCTTAAAATACTTAGAACTCAGCTAAAAATTTCAAACAAAGATGTCCACAAATAACTTGATTGAAATTTTGCTTTTGGTCAACATTATAATATACATTCTTTTGAAAATAGTTTAGTACTTCACTAGGAGGTCTTTCACCGAAAGAATCAAAATAAATTATATAATCATCTTTCTTGAAAAAACAAACCCAATGAGATCCCAGTCCAATAGAATCATCTAAATTGATAATCATGCTTTCATTTCTTCCAATTTGTTTTGGTAGTTGATCTTTCATAAACACTCCCCTAAAATAAGGTATACACAATTCCTTTGCATATAATTCTAGTTCCATATTGGATAAGGGTTTAATAGGAATTTTTATTAACCTCCCTTCCTCTTTTTTTTTTTTGCTTTCACATTAACCCCAGCACCTTCAACAGGTTTTCGATGAGAAGCCGGATTTAAATATAACCCCTCACCTTCAACAGGTTTTCGATGAGAAGCTGGATTCAAATATAATCCTTTTCCTACTTTCTTCATAGCTAATTTGATATCTTTAGAATTATTTATAAATTGCAAAACCTTTTCGTTGTTTTCCAAACCTGTACCAGACTTTACTGGTTCCTCTAGTATATCAGTTAGTTGTTTGTGAAGAGGTTTTTCTTCTTTATATCTTTTTTTAACTTCTTCAACTAACTGATTGTTTGCTCTATGATTGCTATAGGCATCAAAACCATTTTTAATTATGGATGATGCTGCAGCTATAGCTGGTAATGCAGCAACTAGAGCAGGTAAGAAACCTCCAGTTTTATTATTTGTGTTGATAAATTCCAATTGTTTTGCAGACAACTTTATCTTGACTGATTTCTTTTTAGTACGCGCTTTACTGATTTCCTTCTTTTGATATGTTGTCACTGGTAAATAAGTCTCTTTCATCACACTGTTTTTTGTTCGAATCAATTGTTTGTGATCCAAGTTTAAAGTAATTGGTTTCCCTAACTTTATTCCCTCTAGAATTAACAGTTGCTCTTTTTCATCTAAATTGACAGGAATTTTTTCATAATTTTCCTTTTTCATACCGGTACCAAAGTACCTTTTTGCACCCATGACAGCATCCACAAGCTGAGCTTGTTTTTCCAATTTTTTACTTGTATCTTTATCACGTGCAATATTTGAAGCTTCTCTCTGTAATATATAATCAGCTTCATGAAGTTCAGCAGGATCTTCCATCAATTCATAAGCAACATCATGTCTCCTAGATGCATAATCCAGTTTATTTCTTGGTTCAACTCCTTTCAATATTTGTAAAGTTGGATTTGTCCAGGGTCCAGTAAAATTATGATCTTCTAAATGCATGGGAGGTAATGGAAGCTTCTTTATTGCCCAATTTGCAACTGTACCCAACATACCACTACCTTCTTTCACTTCACCATCAAACATCACCTTGGGAATTCTTTGTCGAATTTTGTCATTCAATATAGTTTTAAAGTTGTTACTATTCATGTTTATTACAGAAAAAAAAATATCATTTCTTCTTTTTGCGTCTAATCACTTTTTTTCTAAATTTCCAAATACTTTTCAAGAGAATCGTCATCAAGAAAATACATGTTTTCATATTTTGATGCTGGGAGCTTGTTCTCCCACTTTGTGTATTAGAATTATTTCCTTCACTACTACATGGAGAGTCACTATTCATTTTATAATAGGAAATTTTTTTTTTCAAAGTTCTTTAAGTTCTTGCAAAATCCTAACAATTTCATTTCTTAAATGAGGGTTGGAATTTCCAGCTTTCTTTTCACCATACAAAACAACTAATTTATCAAACAATTCAGGCAAGTTATCCCAATAAATATATTTATCCCCAGATGTGTTGGCATACAAATTCATTTTTTTGAGATGATTTAAAATTGGTACTATTGCCTTACCATCTAAAGATCCATTTCGAATCTTTAAGTAAGTTGTAACAAATTTTTCTAGATATTTATCTATGATATCATCAATTTGATACAACCCTCCTCCCTTTTTCAGATATTTATCTAGCAAAGGTTTTATTACAGAAATGTATTTGATTCCACAACTTGATTTCACTCTGGAAGATGGGTTATTATTTTGTTTATAACTACTGGTTTTATCAATAATTTCCCAAAAATCCTTTAAATCTTCAGAATCATACTGATTTGGATCTGGATTTTTCAATGTCAACAACTGCCATAAACCATGAGTTCCTTTAAATTCAATACCACCTTTAAACTTGATGTTATTACCATTAAAAGTAATTTCTTCATTGCCAATCATCCATTTATTAATGTCTGGATCATATCGAATCCCAAAAGTAGTATCACAAATTTCTTTTTTATCATCAGCAGCATAAAATTGTAAATATTGTTTTGCTATTTCGCCAAGAACATTTTCATGAGAACTATTCCACTCAAGCATATTTTGGGTAGGTTGTGGGAAGGTTTCTGGAAGATTTTGGGAAGGTATTTGGATGGTTTCTGGAACATTTTGAGTTATTTGGTTTCTAATTTTTTCTAGTGGTGTAATGATTGGTTTAAACTGTTCTTCTAATACTTCTTGCTTATAAATTTTACCTGCTTTACTTGCCTGATACATTGCCTTCAATTCCTTTCTTATATTAACATTTTCATTTACTAAATTGTAATTATTGCTCATTTATAGTAGAAAAATTTTTTTTCCTATTATAAAATGAAGTGTGCTGGTATTATTCTGTTTACCCTTTTTGTATCAACTTTACAAGAACATGATTTATTCTTTAGATCTCAAAAAATAGTCAACAATGAGGGAGTTACACTATTTTGTAACGTTACATTTTCAGAACAAGAATTTGTGTATCAGCTGGAATGGCTTAAAGATGTTCCTTTTGACATTCCAGAACGTTTAAGTATCAATAAATTTGAATATTTGAATTCAACATCGAAGAAAAAGGTTGAGGTTGTATCATTTTTGAAAGTTATAAATGAAGGACAATACATGTGTCGAATTAGAACAAAAAAATTTGGTGAATCTTCAAGTAACTATTACTATGATTATTTGGTAGTGTCGCAGCAAAATTTAAAGAGTCAACAGCATTTGGTGACAAAAACTTGGGTAAAATTGCTTATGGAAACAGAGGGAGTCAATACAAAAATTGAATGTGTTTATAATTTTGAGAAATTTCAGTCAAATAATAAGTGGTTCAATTATAACAATGAATCCATCATTTCTAATGAGCGAATTCGTACCACAGACTTGTTTATTGAAATCAAAAATCTAACTTTTACAGATCAAAATGCGTACAGATGTGTGAGTCCAAACAATGAGTTTTATACAGCTTTAGTGGTTACAAAAAATTATAAAAAGTGGTAATATCTTTTAGAACAGTGTTCTAAAAGAACAAAGCAGTTAATTAGATGAATATTTCCATCCTAAAGAAAGGAATATTTTTCTGCATATTTCATCACATTCCCTCTTGTTGCCAAGTGAAATGAAATCTTCTGGATCAAAATTGTGACCATCTTTCAACATTAATTTATGTAAAAGAAATTTCATATTTATAAAGTTTTTTCTATGGCTATTTATCAAATCAAATTGATTGGAAAATTTTTCAAAATCATTTAGAAGTTGTTGTTCTAAATGGGAAATATCACTTGGTTTCTGCCCTGTTAAATTAGAATGAATTAGAATATAATCGTCATAGTGTTTATGATAACCTAGTTCTTTCAAGAAATAAAAAACAGTTGATTTTTTCACTTGTCCAAATGTAGATAAAGCTTCTTGTAAATGTATATAAACCTCTGGACTTATAAAATCAGTTTGTTTTCCTTGATATTTCTCCAAACACTTTTTGAAATTACTTAACCTATTGTAGTTTGAATTTTGTTTCTTGAAGCAATGAGGTTTAGAATTATGTTTGTAGTGAATTACCTCGGCAAAACATTTTTTGCATATTAAAATATTATCTCGATCTTTGAAAAATTCTCGAGTATTTCCACAGTTTTGACACCTTTTGGATGGATAATACTCTTTTTTTGATACATTGCATATGAGACCAAATCTCTGTGAAGCTTCCTTCATAATCTCATAAGGAATGATTTTTTTCATTTCATTCAAATATGTATTCACATTTGTTTTCATCAAGTTTTCTCTCATTCTCAAATATAACATCAATATGCTTTCTGAAAATTGAAACTTGTCCATGTTTTTAAAATCATTCACAACTTCTGGAGAAAGATTTCCATCCTCAATGTTGTATGTTTTCACTCTTTGCTTAGATTCTTGAAATAATTGAATATTGTTCCTTAAAGTATTTGTTATAAAATTATCCAATTCTATAATAGAACTCATTTTATTATAGAAAACAATTCTTTTAACTATTACATTTTTTTCCTAGATACCCAATCTTTCAATTCACATATGAAATCTTCTGATAGTTCTTGATTTTCTAAGATTTCTTTCCAATCTACTTTGTCTTTGAATTCTCTAATGAAATGTTCAGACAGTTTTTGACTCCATGAAATACATTCCCAGCATACTTGGTCTTTAAATTCTTTAATGAAATCTTCAGCCAGTTTTTGATGGCATGAAATCCAATGCCAATTTACTTGATCTTTGAATTCTCTAATGAAATGTTCAGACAGTTTTTGATGACCTGAAATCCAATGCCAATTTACACAATCTTTGAATTCCATGATGAAATCTTCTGATAGTTCTTGATAACGTGAAATTTCTTCCCAATTTACTTTGCCTTTGAATTCCCTTATGAAATTTTCTGATAGTTTTTGATAACGTGAAATTTCTTCCCAATTTACTTTGCCTTTGAATTCCCTAATGAAATCTTCTGACAGTTTTTGATGAACTGAAATTGCAAACCAATATACTTTGTCTTTGAATTCCCTAATGAAATCTTCTGACAGTTTTTGATGAACTGAAATTGCAAACCAATGTACTTTGTCTTTGAATTCTCTGATTAAATTTTCTGATAGTTCCTGATTACTTGAAACATCATACCAATTTACATGAGAGAGTAATAATTTAAGATGTCCCTTTTCATTATTGATCATATTATTATTTTATAATAAGGAAAAAAAAATTTTAACCAAAGTTATTTATATTAGTGAAGAGAGAGTTTTCAAATGTGTGATAAAATTCTGTCTTTCTACTTCTAGTTTATAATGTCCCCAAGGTAAAGTTTCATTGTCAAATATACATCTCTTGTCATCAAATGGAGATAAACCTCTTTTATCTTGTTCAAATGTGTAAATATTATGATTTTTACTTTGTATAATTTTCTGCTTGAAACTCTTTGTTATTTTCTTCTCTAAGCATTCTTTATAATCATTATGGGTGATTTGATTTTTGATTACATGTTTCTTCACTCCTTTTGCTCTTTTCTTTTCATCTTCTTCAAATACTTTGATGGAGTACAATTTAGAAGCTAACCCTATGAATTCTTCAATACTTTTTCCTTTCATTTCATCTTTGAATTTACCAATAACTTTTTTATTAACTTGAGGAATACCATATATATTATTCTCAGGATAGTCTGATGTGTCAAATTCATCAATCATTCCTTTCATATCACTGTAAAAGTCTGGCGTTTTTATTGACAAAATTAATGAGTCTGTATCAGTATACAAAAGTTTAACATCATTTTTATATTCTCTCTTCAACCTATAATAGAAATCATACATCAATGTTTTTGAAATATCTAAAATAGAAACACCCACATAAATTGGTTGATTGAAATTGATGTGAGTTTTTTTCATGTGAACAGCTGCAAGATCTTCTGCAAAAAATGTTGATTTTACAAAATTTGGTTTTGAAACATACTTTGTATATTTTTTACCTTCACTAATCAATTTTATATCCACATGATTTCGCACATTCATCATTGTTCTACCAAACACCGAGTTATTCATCAATTTAAAAAAGTCTTTTTCAAATTCATTTTTTGCATTTTGTCTATGCTTTGTATTTTTATCAATATATACTTTCATCCAATCTGATTGGTTGAATTGAATAACTCTGTGAATTTTTTCCAATTTCAAACCTGCTTCAAGAGCCTGTCTAAGATTCAAATAATGTAAAACATATTTCTTCTTATCATATAATGTTGTGAATAATTTAGGAAGCCTATTTTCATCAATAATATTTTCTGCACAATAAGGTAGATCAGAATGATAATCATGTAATGTTTCTGGATAGCTTAAATCAACTTCAAACAGATATCCTTTGCTTTGGTTATCTCTCATTTTCAAAATTCTACTGTAAGTAAAATCGTTTGGATTTGCCCACCAAAACCCTCCATATGGTAAATGTTTACTCATAGCCCATCCATATAAATTATTTGCATCCAAATACTGAATGAATGTTGATTCTTTATTTTTATCAAATTTTTCACCCATGTACTTATGATTGGCTTTTTCATATCTATTTGAACATTGGGAAATTCCACCACGCTTGGCATTTTCAAACATGTACAACATGTCTACATCAGTTATCAATTCCAATTTTTGTTTTGTTGTTTTCAACATGCAATCCCAAGCAAATCCGGGGGTAGTATAATACCAAAGTGGATCTAACTTGTAAATTTCAAGTGCAGTTTTTCTGAAATTTTCAATCACATCTGCTAGCAAGAGTACATCAATTTTATTGTACAACATTGTAAACTCTTTTAGATTTTTAATGTTGAAATGTTCCCAAATTTTTTGAGCACGTAAAAATTCCTGTTCATCTACATGTTCATCATTCAAGGAGTTGTAGAAATTTCCCCTAGATGGTAACTCTTCCTCATCATATTTTTCTAATGAGTCCATATAATCGTAAGGGTAAGCCAATTTTTCAGTCAACAAATTGAACAATGAATCATTTCCAGGTGGTACTGTATTATCAAACCATTTCTTTAAATTTTTGAAATGACACATTTCCAAGTTTTTAGCCAATTTAGAAAGTGGTTCAGATAGAAATTTGTATGAATCTAAAAATCTAAGTTCTATTTTACCCTCTTTTCCTGAATAGTGTTGAAACTTTACAACTTTTGAGAAGCTGATGTAAGATTCCTCATTATTTGGAATTAGTTTTAAATTATCTGTAGTTCCAGCAAATTCTTTGACTAATAAGTGGGAATCATAACCAGAAAAGTTGTGAAACAAGACGGGTATGAAACTAGGTACATTGTAATTCAAGTTGCAAAGACTATGAGCTGCACCTCTATATTCACCTGTTATATGGTCATGATCCTGAACTTTCTTTTTATTTTTTTCTTCATCATCTAATTTCTCTTTCAAATCTAATTCTAATTTCTCTAGTCTATCAGTCAGTGTTTGATCATCATGATACTTTAAAATATTTGAAGTAATTTCTATTTCTTTTCTCAATTTATTAATATTTTTTTCCATCATAGGTGGGAAATCACTCAATTTTCTTTCACAAATATGACATATTGTTGCTTCTTTATATTCACATTTTTGTATATTGGTCAGTTTCTTCATTTTTTTACAATTATATATGTATTCATTAGCAATACGTACTGCATCTTCTGATAATTTTTCACACAATACTTGAGGGGTATTACTTCCAAAATATTCAAACATGTTCTCTGATATTTCTCCATTCTCATATAAAATGTAATAAACACAACTAATTGGTACGTGCTCTTGAATTTTTTGTGTTTTAGCATCTTCCTCTACTTTAGTTTTTTCAAGTTTTCTAAGTATACACTCAAAATCAGCTATTATTGTGAAAGGAATTTTCATTGATCGATTATAGTTTGTAAATTCACAAATGTTATCACTTTTAAGAGGAAGTTTTACTGCAACTGGATCATGTACTTTACAGCTTTCTCTATGTTCTAAATATTTAACTTCACTGTAAAAATGACAAAGGCACCTTTTGCACAAAAAATGTATTTTTTGAGTGTTTTTGGTTAATTGACTTTTAATCAATTTTGTTAGATCCTTAATCCAACAGTAGTGAGTATTTCTATCATTACTCTCTTCACATAAATACAATAAATCAACATGTTTTGTTTTCTCTTCTTTAGTAATATGTAAGGGATAAATTTTATAACGATCATCATGATGATAAACATTAATAGATAATCCACCTTCTACCAATTTCAATTCATTCACTTTATTTTCAAATTTCTCTATGTCTTTAATTTTCATCGGAAATTCAATATCTTTCAAAGCTTTATCAAAAGTTTTCTCATATGCTTTGTACTTTATTATTTCTTGTGGATTATCTTTTGCAGGATATAAACATGCTAAAAGTGACCATAAAAAGCATTTATTATCAGTATTTTTAACATTTATAATTGCTTTCTTATCTTTTAAAATTTTTGGAAGATCAATATAGGAACTTGCTCTAAGCGGGTCATATTTGTTTATATTTACTCTAAAACTATTGATTGATATTATTCGCCATGGACTACCTGTTAATTCATCAATGATATTTTCATGTCTATCAAGTACACTCTTCATTAAAGTTGAAATTCCATTTGTTAATTCACTTCTATTAGTAATTCTATCATTCTTAGTTTGCAAATGTTTGTATGCAATTTTTGTTTCATCTCGAGTGTCTACATAAGTTGCAGAAACACAAAAATTCACTTTAATACCACTATGCTTTTTCATCCATTCTTGAAGTAAAGAACTAACATGTTTTTTCATAAAATGTAAAAACTTTGACATATCTTTAATATCCCAGTTATTTTTCATATCAAATTGAGCATGTCTTGATTTAAAATTTTCATCCACAAATTCCCATTTAGGAAGAGGCAATGATTTGTTTGAGTGAAAATCAAGCAATCTGTCTATTATTTGATCTTTTCCCAATTTTTTATTGATATTAAATTTGTTATCCTGAATAAATTTGATCAAATTCTTTTCTGATAATTTCAACAATTTTTCTCTATCAATATTAATAGCCTTGATTTTATCTTTGTTCACTAACAAATCTGATTTTTTCATTTTATCAACATTTTTCATTCCATACCACTTCAATTCCGTCTTTAATTCTTTCACATTAATCTTGACTTCATTGTGTTTCTTTGTTTTTAAATGTCTGGCATAGTTCTTGTATGTAATTTTACACATACACTTCTCACATGTTCTTAAAGGTGCTTGGTTATCCATTTTATTATAGTTATTCATTTTATTATTGAAATTGATTTCTTTAACTAATGGATCAATTTCTAAAAGATGGTGTACTTCAAATGCAAAAAAATTCGTTCACAGTGGAAAAAATTCATTAGTTAAAAGAATCAGTTTCTATGATAAAGGTGTTGGTGTTTGTGTTACCACTTTATTAGAGATAACGTTTTCTTTAACTAGTGGTATAATTGTTAAAGTTTTGTATGATTTTTACAGTTCAATGAGTTTTGAAAGAATTTGTATTTCATTGAAATGTTCAAGTTTTGATGAAATTTTTGCATTTCATTGAAATGTTTAAGTTTTGAAAGAATTTTTGCATTTCATTGAAATGTTCAAGTTTTGATGAAATTTTTGCATTTGTTTGAAATGTTTAAGTATTGCAAAAAATTTTGCATTTCATTTCAATATCTAAGTTTTGTAAATATTTTTGCATTTGATTGAATGAAAAACTATGTGAAGGTTTATGTGAAATTTTTCACATAAGTTTCCACATACTTTTGAATTTAAAAAGTATTGTAAGAATTCTTACTCCAGTGCCAGGAAATACATTTTATATCTACTTATAGGTACATATAGGCCTATGTACCTCACACAAATTGCAAATGTTCAAAAGCTTTCGTCCTCACTTTGCTAGGACAAAGAAATTTTTGTCCTCTTTTAAAATTTCATTTTCGAAGACCAAAAGCCTAAAAATAACATGAAAAGGTGCGTCTTTTTGATTTTCGTCTTTGAAAATTTTTAAATTATTCAACATTTTTGTTTCCAACTCCCCCTTCCAAAATTTATTTGAATCACATCTGGTTAATTACCTAGTTTAAAAAATCTTGGAGAGGAGGGAGAAGGTCTGGAAACCAAACTGGAAAAAAATTTAGCTCAGGTCGTTGAAATTTAATTTCCGTCCGTTGCAGGATCAACTTTACGCAAAGTTTATTTTTTAAAAGTCGGTTTAACAGAAGGCTTACGCGTGTTTAAAACTTCTTAACGGCAGGACTAAATCCGTTGGTAAAGGCGATTATACGCACTCGACAGTTCATTGTCTTCTGTTTAAAGCTATAATGTTAGTAAACTACAAATGACATGACATCTTTCTTGGAATTTTCATTGCACAGTGCTCACACACGCTAATGACATTACCCTTTTTTCGCATCGTCTCCCTTTTCTTCTTCTCATTCTGTGTAATATACGTGCACACATATCCTTCTTTTGCTAGACCGTCTTGGGTTCTGACGAGAAATTTTCATACGCGCTTTATACGGTTTAAAGGCTCCAGAAAAGATCCTTTGACTTTCGATCCCGTTGTACTAGTTTAATGAAGTAGGTATATTTGAGATTCAAAGCATAAATGATGTTAGTTTAGGTTTCAGTAATCATTGTACAAATGTACACAAAGGATCAAAAAATTGAAGAAAAAAAAATTAGACAGCGCCTGACGCAGCTGTAATAGTGTGCATACGCATAGCTTAATTTAGTCAAGAAAAAAATCATTGAAAATCACAACTAAACAATTTATCTGAAATCACAAAAAAATAAAATTGATAAAAATCGCCACCGAAGAGTTATTCTGGATTATCGCGAAAAAAATGTCAAAACGTGAAAAAATTAATTTGTTTACCTACAAATAGAATTTAACACAAAAAAACCCCATTTGAATCCAAAATTACCGAGACAAAAGTCACCATGAAAAAATTCAATTGAATTTACAAAAATATTTTAAACTTAATAGAAAATATAAAATTCAAAATCATCACCTGAAAATTTAAAGAAAAGAGAAAAAAAACATCAAAAATTGCTACAAAAAAATTAATTTGAAATCTTAAAAGATTCCAAATTATAAATTACCACTGAAAATGTAGGTATTCGTCACCATATTGTCGATGTAAGTGTCAATCAAAATAGATCGGCATTCATGCCGACAATTGGCTTGATTCAGGGTCAAAATTTACATCGACATTTGGGATCCAAATATGACTGATGTGGATGAATCGAAATTGACATTGTTTACATCCCCCTCTTGCATACTTGATATTATAAATATTTAGTTGCAAAATTAGAAATTTTTTCCAAAAATGATTTTCTCAAAGGTGTTGGATATTGCCTATGCTGAGAGTACATACTGAACTCGTATTACATCTTCTTCACCATGACATGAACATTTTTGGAATTCAGTTCCATTTCACATATTTTTGGTTCAATTGCACTTTGTTGCTTCAAATTTCACATCAACTTGGTATCAGAAATACTAAATAAGTAGGTAATTCATATTATTTTCCCATCATTATTATGATGAAAAAAAAACATAGTCAATGTAAATATCAATGTCAACCATTGTTTTACGGGTAAGTGAGTATTTGAAATTGTCACAAGAAAATTCATAGAAATACTTCATCAAATCCAACTCTTAATAAACTCATTTGAAATCAACCCCAAAAACATTGCTTTTCTCCCAAAAAATTCAAAAATAAAGGAAAACATAAAAAAATTGAAATCGCCACCTAAATCAAAAATCAAACTACAAAAAACTCCAATCAAAATTATGTACCACAAAAAAAAAGTACTTAAGTCGTCAAAATGATAGTGAAAAAATGCTCTGAAATAATCGAGAAAAAATTCATTTTTAAAATTAGGTACCAAAAAAATTTGGGATTAACACAAATCAATTATTATGGAAAAATTATAAATTTATAAAAAAATGAAATTATCGCTAAAAAATGTATTTTTAACTACCTGAAAAAAATTATAACAAAATTATTCTAGATCACCATGAACAAATTCACTTGACTTACCACAAAAAAAATACAAGAGCAATACTTAATGCTTTCGTAAGAGGTAGGTAGTAGGTACATGTAATGCATAATAGGCTTCGAAATTTCCATCACTACTGAAGTAAACAAATTTTGAAATAGGAATACCCCATCACATAACCCCCATTAACAAAATAACCAATCACGAAGATTATAACACCTGAGAAAGGAATACAAAAGCACAATGGGGGGGGGCAATAAAGATAAGGGATAAAGTTTCAACAAAAAAAAAATGTTCTAAAATCTCACAGCCTGTAGTAAAAATTTTTATCTAAATGGAATCTCCACGAAATTCACTTTATGCAAACTTGAAAAAATTAAGAGCTCCCTTTCCCAGAGGTGCTTCAATTTTTTTTCTAATTTTGAAGTCCCTATTTCTTGGAGAACTTTTATACTGGTTCAGATTGTAATTTACCTGGGCAAAAATTCGAATTTCGCAAAACTAACACACAAGGGAGGTATTCCAACTGACAGAGCTAAATCGTGAGAGCATAGGTACAAAAATATTTGGACCTTCGTCAATTCATCAGCCAAAATTTCAGGTGATAAAGTGAACTTTTAGATTTTCTGTGAATTCTTGAACATCGCAAATTAGGGCCAAAAATGCAGAAATGAGAAAAAAATCGAAATTTCACCAAATTGACCTGGAAAGCTGAAGTTTGGTTTGCTCAGCATGCTGAAAATATGTACATACTGATGAAACTGGCACAAATGCTCCAGCAGAAGAAAGCTGCACTAAAAACACGGACAGACAATGACCCATAAAGAACGTCATTATTCGTCGTAAAGTAAGCTTTTCATATCCCACAATCGTATACTTACGCAATTCTTTAAAACCAAAATTAACCGACTGCCCGGCATATTCTCGTAATACAGCACGAATCAATGAACCGAATTATTCGGCTACAACATCCGTAGGAAAAATACTCCATCGCATTTCTTTCGTTTTGTAGGCCTTTTCCTTCCTTATCATCTGTCCTTTGTCTTTAAAAGCTTTATTATTCGCTTGTAGTATACTTCGCAGTTCACAACGACGAGTAATTTTCCTCCATTTTTTCCTTCTTTTGCTCCATTCTTCAACCCCTTTTTTCACTCGTGTTCACAACGGGGGTACCTAATTCATCCTTTCGAGAGGTAATTTTTAATTAGCCAGTTAATTGAACCATCTTATACCCATAGTTAGATAAGCAGTTAACACTTTCAATTTTCATATTTGATGAAAAATATCGTAACTTAAACCCAAAGGCTACGTGTACGTGGCTTTGTTCAGTTTCGTTTCGCTTTGAAAATTCACGAAGGGAAAAAACCCGAAAAGAAACGAAAACATTAAGACACGTGCGCCTTCGTTTCGCAGGCTATGCAGCCTATTTGGCACCCGGATCGGATAACTTGTCTATTAGTGGAGAGAGAAGGGGATGTATAAGTTGCATCATACACTGTAGTTGTATTTATGTGCTTGAGAAACGAAAAAACATTGGTCCAGACAAAAAAAAAATAATAAAGACGAAGAAAAGGAGGCCTCGTGGGCATTACTTACTGCGAAGTGGCACACACTATAGAAGACGATACGATGAAAATTGAATACATTCTTCGAATAGATGTTTGCGGGCATAGCATCTGTAATCAATAAAAATATGACGTTTATTAGAGACGCAAGAATGAAAATTCACTCGCGAAGGAATTTTTTTTCCTTCTCTGCAAATAACGAGGGTATAATTCGCTAAATACGCTGTGGCATTTTCATTAATTTTTATACTATTTTTATTTACGAGTCATTAAATCGCTCCCAAAAGGGTATACAGTATAAGTGTACAGACCAAGGGCGCCATCGTCATCTCGCTAATAGATATTCAAAGGGAAACCGTTCGTTCGTTGGTCCAGTCGTAAAATATACGTATACAATACACGAGACTACGAGATTATTACGAGAAGAAGACGTTTTAATAAATGGCACGGGCACGAGCGGCGAGGAAAAAAACAGTAAGAAAATCTATCGAGATCACAGCCCACAGATCCGAGTAAATCCCTCTATCAACAGGTTCTCAGGGTATGAGTCATTTACGACACGAGTAATTCCTCGTGTCGTATCGTCAAAGCTCATTTTTCACCTAAAATACCCAGCTCGTGAACGACAGAGAGAGAGAGAAAAACCCCACCGCAGTAGCTAAAGCTAACCTAAGGTGCTCCGGCTCGTGACCAGATGAGTGACCCGGGGGGAGGGAGGGGGACGCCGCATTAAGCTCCGCATTTGGCTACCATTTGAGGAAAAAATTACCCAACGTTGTGAAGGGGAAATTTCACAGCTGGTCAAACGCTTCGGTTTGATCATAGGTATGGGATAAAAAAAAAGGCTGGAAAACGAACGAAATGCGATATTTATGCGGTACTCGAATAATATAAATAAACAATTGTCTTAACGAAATTTAAGGTGGTGCTTGGAAAACGACGATGGTAGAGATACTCCGGTGGAACGTGTATCACACACCGCAGCAACACATTCTATAAAATAACGGGGACAACTCGGGTAATTTCCTAAGGGGTACCGAACACATCAGCCAGCCAGCTATGAAGGATAGGGGTGCAGGGTGCGAATGCCTGCATTACTTTTCTACGTGACGCACTGCTCGAAATCGATTTTCCACTACACCGTTTCGTTTACACCTTTAACAACGACACATACGATTCGTTTACTTGGCAGTTCGATTCTTCGATTCTTTTAATTCATCTTTTCGCCGGAATTTACTCGTACTTGGGTTTTTTTATGATTTCGACTGCCTCGTGTAAACGTGTATACGGTTATTTCTCCCCCTTTTTTTTTCTTTATGGGCTTTATGCGGAATATTAAATGAACAATCGCACCTTTGGGTACATATACCGGACTCTTGTTTCCGATAAATTATCGTAACACGATACGGATTCTCGCTCAGTTTCGCATTAAAAATTCCATGCACACGAGTTTCCTTTCCTTGGCCAATTACAGAGGGTAATTTTACGAGAATGCGAGCCAAGTTGCTTGCACCACATACCCTAAATAGAAGAGGAGAAAGGGGTAAAATTAGTAGTACCAAAAAAACAACCAGGGCCAATTTCTCAGGTCGCGTGATGTCGTTGAACGGAGCTGATTTTCATGAGCAATTAAACTACCTACCTACATTCGAATCAGGTACGAGAATCGAGTTGGTGAAAGGGTAAAGAGTTAATTTCCTCCTACTTGGAAAGAAACAAAAAAATAATAAAACGAATGAAATGATGAAAAATATTCCATTTTAATATAAAATACAAATTAAAACGACTGTTTTTAATCAAATTTTCAGCCCTGTTTTTCATTCTGCCATTTTTTTTTTTTCGTGAATCGTGACGTCGTCGTCGACGAGACTGGAACGTCAATAATTTATATTTTCGTCTTAAAATTAATTGTAGCTCGTAGCCCCTAAATGATTTTCAAAATAATCTCCATTTGTATATATAAAATGCGAAATGAAAAGTATATACGAAGAATTTCGTAAGTTTATTCGTTACGATGAAAAATATGTACGTTGTACAAACGTGTCGGAAAACTTTCAGCTTTTGTAACCCTTTTAATACATTGTACAACACAGGGTGTTCGGTCGCAGCTTTCAATCCATCATTTTACTACACGATGCAACAACCCGAACTATCAAAGCGTAAATAGCTTTGTTGACTACCAGATTCGAAGGGGCGAGGGTTTTATATTATGATGTATGGAACGTTCCCTTTTACAATTTTACAAGTGTAGTTCTTTCAATGTTTCAAGTAGGCTTTCAATTTATCCTGATTTGTTGGAAAACAAACATTTCTGTAAATAAACTGCTTATTATTTTTTCTGAGCTGAGGTGTTTGAACGTTTTAGAAAAAGGTTTCGGTTTTTCACTTACACATGATTGACATTTTTCATCTTTTGAATGGAGTTTTTCTTATTGACGGAGTTTTTAATGAAAAATTTAACAACGCTGATTTTAAACATTGTTTTTTTTTCATCACTCAGCATTTGATTGCAAAATAAAATTTTAAAAGAAGTTTAGTTTTTAGACATGTGTCTATAGGTCCAAATACAAAAGTTGAACATTCATCCTCAGTAGAAAACGTCTCGAAAGTTAGAAGATTCTTTTAGGGAGGGGGGGGGGTCCAAAATGTAGGAAAAATTCCGGCCGCAAACCAAGTTGAATTGAATGAGCATGCAACATACCCCAGAAAAACTCCCAGACAAAAAATCGCGATTTTTTTCAAGACATATTTTCCACATTTTTACCGCATAAAAATACCTACCCCCCCCCTCTCCAAAAAAATGAGATAACTTGAAATGCCAGAACATTTCCATTCATCGACGCCAACTGTCTATTTTTCGTTTAATTGTCGCGTCTCTCAAATCCAGTACATAGGCAGGGTGTCTAACAAAATCTGAAAACTAAAAAGAAAGACCTTGAAAGGACCTTTTGGAAGGATATTTTCAAAATTGAATTAACACCTTCGGACAAAAATGAGGACTTTTTCTTGACTTTTTTGAAAAGAAGGACCCATAGGCTAAAATACATTTGCCTGACCTTCTGGATCGGAAGGATCTGATCGATACCTATAATAGCCTATTTACCTATTGTTGAACAGGGTTGTTATTTTTTATAGGATTAAAAACTAGGTATTTCATTTTTTTAATTTTTTCAACTTTTTGAACAAATTTTTGATTTTAAAACTTTTTTTTTCATTTTATGGGCTTTTTAAAAAAATTTCAAATGTGCTTCGAGCAAAATTCATGACCTTTTCTTGACTTTTTATGATTTTTTCATATCTTTTCATGACTTTCATGATCACCTACTAAAATTCATGACTTTTTTATGACTTTCATGACTGTTAGACACCCTGCTAAAGTTGATTTTTCGGGCAAAAAATCAAAATTTTACATAATTGTGCCAGAAATCTGAAATTTGGAATATATCAAGCTATTTTTGACATCCTAAATCGATTGGAAGCAGTTTTGAGTATTTCTATACCACATTATTTTCTAAAATCGTGGATCACCACTGAAGGAAGTTTTGAGTAGGTACTTTGGAAGTTTTCACCAATATTTTTAGGTACTTCAGCTGTCCAAAAAATGCCATATGAGAGGCCTACTTGAAGTCGTATTCGTGCTCAGCGGTATCAAATCATATGAAAACGACACCAATGTCATCAAAACAATATTTATTTCAAAAATAGTGAAAATTGGGGGGGGGGCTGAAGGGCTCTGGAGAGGGCTAGGTGAGTGTAGCAGAAAATCTGAGGTCATATTCGTGCTCAGCGGTATCGAATCATATGAAAACGATACCCGACTCATTAATAGTTATTTTTTCCGAAATTCCCATTTCACCTCCCACCACCCTAAGATACATTATTCCAAGTTTTCACCAAGGTGCACCAAAGCAAAAATTTCTAATATAGTACATGATGTTTGGGGGCCAAAAATACATCCAAAAAACGTGTTTCCAAAATTGTACCTCTCAATCTTGATTGTTAATAGCCATAAAAAAATTTTAAAAACGCCATTTTGAGAGGTAAATATGAGGAGAGGGGGTTAAAAATTTTTATGGGGATGCCTACTAAGGATAGGTATAGCTACATAACTTCCAGAAAAAGGTTAAAATGGGGCGAAGAACTGTGTTATTGAAATTTCAAAAAAGAGGGGCTTCCCCAAAAAGGGGAGGTGGCGTGGATCTAAAATTTTTCACGCGGTAGTTTCTCGATGGTACCCACCTTCCATGCTAGTACGTATCAACCCGAACACTCTCGGGGGTCATTTCAACCCTCCTATGCGCCGGTAGTTTTTTTGTGTTTTTTAGAAAACCCCTCTCATTTGAATGGTTCTAGCCCCCCCCCCTCTTGGAGGTAGAAGGACAATTGATATTTCACTTGATCGGAAATTTGACGTAGAACAAAAAAGTACTGAGCTGTTTTCGACGTAAAATCAACCCTTGAGGAGAAAACTGCGAAAAACTCATGGGGGAGTGTGGTGGTAACTCTTGGGAAATATTCAGGAGGTCACCCTCGACAATTTTCCGCAAAAAAATCTTGGCTAGGTAAAAATGTTTTTTTAAATGCTAATTCGCCTAGCAATTTTAAACAAAAAAGAAACTAAAAATTTAAGCAAAGGGTCGAGCTATTTGTCAATTTTTAGCAAAAAAGTGAACCTTCAGAACAAGTTTTGAGAAAAAATGAAACTCAAGTATTGGAAATTTTTAGCAAAAGATTGAAATTTCAAGCATTTTTGTTACCGACGAAAACAACACTTTTTGGTCACTTTGACAGAAAGTGAAATTTTTCGTTTTTTTGACAGATAGCAAGACGGTGACAATTTTAGCAGGGGACACGATTTTTTCGCTATTTTTGATTAAAAAGTGAAACTTCTAAGCTATTTTCAGTCAAAAAGTGAATTGTAGTGGAAAAGTGAACATTTTTGACAGTTTTTGACCAAACACAGGACTTAAAATTTTGGCAAAAAGCAAGTCTTTTTTGCAATTTCTGGCAAAAAATGAGACTTTTTCGCAATTTCCGTCGAAAAAGTGAGATTTTTTCGTAGTTTTTGGGTAAAAAACGAGATTTTTTTCAAATTGGAAATTGTTGTTAAAAAACTGGTATTTTTTGCAACAAAAAAAAAGTGAGACGCTCATTTTTTGCGATTTTAGGCAAAAAGCGAGATGGACAATTTTTAGCAAATGACATTTTTCGCAATTAGTGGTAGGTATACTCGGAAAAGCGAGTATTTTGAGTAATTTTTCGAAGAAAGCTGAGAAATTTTGGTATTGGTATTTTTAGAAATATTAATCAAAATCGTTAAATACTCAGTCATTAAAAAATATACCCGCATTCAAAAAAAACTTCAACATTCACCTGGAATATAGGTACCTACATATATCAGGTTTTTACGTTGATTGCTAAAAATTCACAATAACGTATTCGTATCCACATTTCCTCGCTTGAAAAATTAAATTTTCCATCGCACCTGGAAATTTCGCGAAAGCTCGTTACTTAATGAGCTTTCTTAAAAGTTCATTCACATTCTGAAAAGCGTTCTCGCCAACACTTCCGACATAAAGTTACAACCACCTACGGTAAATGAGACGTAAACGAACGCACTCTCCAACGTATTCGATGAGAGAATTACTCCCGCAAACTCTTCTCCATCATCCCCCTATCCCCTATGCCTTGGCAAAAACACCGCAAGCAGAAATACTAAGTAAGTAATTCCATGGCTATAAAAATACTAGGTCGTTCTTATGCAAGCAATTATCAACATCTGTAGCCTACTCGTATAATATCGTACGTGATACCAGCGATCAATTGTCCAGCAATAAGGACGTGTATTTTCATTTCAGTTTTTTTCTTCGATTCGTATTCTCTCTTATAAAAATTTCATTCTATGGCCCATCTCAGCAGAGATGGTGGTTCCATTACACGTGTGTAATATAGCGTACGAAGGGATCTCGACGTTGAAAACTTGGCTACGAATTGTTATTTTAAGACGTTGGTTTGTTTTTCGTGTACCACTATAGACACGTGATCTTTGGATGAGAGTGTACCGAGCTGGGATACGAAATACGTGTAAAGCTTGTCAACGGTTTTGAATAAGGTTTAACAAGTCGTCTTCTACAACTTTAATGGAACATTGTGATTTTGTCGATTGACTCGATATCGCTTTGAAACGCTTAATTCGAATGAAATACCTCTTTGAGAGATGCCATTTACTTAGTAGGTAGATAAGTGAAGACTTTGTGTTGTTCAAAGTATTTCTACTGTTATATTGACGGGTGATTTTCTAACGTGTTATCTATGGTTTATTTCCACTGCATCTGGTGCTCATTTTGGGGGTTCCATTAGTGATATTTTTTCAACTATGTTTCCTTGATAATGAAATTTTGTTAGATGTACATACGTACAAAATTCCTTTTCGACAATAAAATTTCAAATTGGTCAAAAAATCAGTTTTGAAAAGTTGGGAATTTAAATTTTTTTCGCAATTTCCCGATAGGTACTTCAACGAAAAATTTACCTATTCATTTCATTAGTCTCGTTTTTGTCAAAGTGCTATAAAATTGATACAAGAAATTAACTCACCAGTAAGATAGACATAAAAATAATAAAAATCTCAATCCATAATTTCACATTTTTCCCCTCAATAAAAGAAAAATTACTTCAATCGTATTATCCCTCTTTCACATTCGAACTGAAAAACCAAGCCTCACATCTCGTTACATTTTTCCAAACCGCTTCAACTTTTCGGTTATTCTTTTCTTCGTAACATTTTCGAGAATGGGTGTTCACGCACAACAGAATTTGAGAGATTTCCTATTAATATAATTTTAGCAAAATCTTCGACCCTTTTTGCCAAACTTTCTTCAAAAACTTGCTGTTTTTCAACTCGAGTAAAACTTGGCACCCTCATATTTCCAGCATTTCCCTTTTTTAAGTGAATTTCTTCGAAGTAAGTAAATCGATGAGAATGAAAATAGCACAAATGCGAATGCACGGCTTGAAGGATAAAACGTTTACACAATAGTGATTTTTTTTTCATACTGTTTCTCCTGGTACCTTTATAATTCCACTTAGTTTTGCTGGCGTCCCTGGAACGGCTGGAGTTACGATTCGAATATCAGTCGAGAGCACTAGGCCACGTCGCCACGAGATGCTCTACTTATACTAAATATTGCTGTGCAGCGAGCGAGGAGAATTTTTCTGCTAGATGATCTCTCTTTACGCTTTGTTTGCTCTAAAAGGCACTAATTTTGGATTTTGGCGCCGTTTTTTCTCGCCCACTTTTGCTGTACCTATCTAAGGAAGTATTTCAAAAAATATTCGGTGTGTTGTCAAAAATACAGATCATATTATATTTTTTTAAGCTAATCGAAAAAAAATAGACAAAAACTTATAAACATTTTTTTGAATTTTTTGAAACGGGCAAAAATGGTTAAAAAATGGCCTAACTGGCGTTCTAAAATATTTCCCCCTGTTTCGAGATTGATATTTTTCGATATTCTGGCTAAATTAACGCGAAATATTTGCCAAGAAAAAAATTTCAAATTAAAACACGAGTATACTTTCATTTGAGACTGAATCATTTTTCCCAAAACAGGTTGTGAAGTGACACGAGCGAAAAAACCATTATTTTTTTCGAAAATTCCCTTTCTTTGAGCGCCCAAACCGCCCCTGCAGGAGCACCTTCGGAGCTAAAAAATTTTGTGGATAATTTTCAACTTATCGTTAGTAGTATAGACATAGAAAAAAGCACTTTTCATGTAATTTTGAAAAAAACAAGATTTTCGAGTTTTTGACAAACATCTCACACGATGGGTGTAATAATCAAGTAATTACAAACACTCAAAAAAAACAAAAAAAAATTGTGTCTTTTGGAATTTAATTTTGACAAAAAATAAAGACTTTACAATGTTGACTCAAAATAAGACGCTTTTTGAAAATTTGAACAAGAACGAAGAATTTTTAGGACAATTATTTATGGAGAAAAACGTGGATGAAGTTTTTTGACGATTTTGGCGGGAAAATTAGATCTTTTTTACATTTTGCTCAAAAAGCAGGACTTTTATTTCGCAATTTTGTAACAAAAGGACTGTTTCGACAAAAATAAAGGATTTTTTACAATCTTGATATGAATTAGGACTTCCACAATTTTGGTGTAAAATAAGTTCTTTAATAGGTAACAAAAATTAGAAGTAAGTTGTGAGGCCTTTTTTCATCAATTTCGGAAAAAAACAGGACTTTATCGGTAATTTTGGAAAAAACAGGACTTTTCACGATTTTGACAAAAAATGAGACAATTTTACAAATTTGACTCAAAGTACGAAGCTTTTTGAAAATTCGGACAAAAACGGAGACTTCTTAGGACAATTTATGGCGAAAAACGTGAGTCAAGTTTTTTGACGACTTTGGCAGGAAATTGGACCTTATTTTTTACATTTTATCAAAAAGCAAGACTTTTATCTCAAAATTTTAGAAAAAAGGACTGTTTCGACAAAAATAAAGAATTTTTTACAATTTTGACAAAAATGGGGATTTTTACAATTATTTTGGCATAAAATGAGACTTTTTAACAAAAAAAAATTTTTTTTGGGTGTTTGTAATTATTATTTGATTATTACACCCTTCGAGTGAGATTTAAATCGAGTTGATAAGGTCAAGTTTTTTAATTAGGTCTAAGAATTTTTTAATTTCGGAGGGGTCGTCTCGTATTAATAGGGATCTTTCATCTATTTGTAGGGATAGTCTGTGCTGATGTAAGGAGGGACAGTGGAATAGTAACTGTTGGACAGATATAAGTGTTCTGACATGCAGAACTGGCATGTGGGTTTTGGGGCCTTTTTGTAGAGGTGATTGTGGGCGATTTTTGTGTGGCCAATTTCAATCTGGTTATAATGATTTCTTCAAGTCTATTTAGTTGAGATAGGTTTTTCCAAGGCTGAGTACCCAGTTTTTTTGTGGCGAAAGAGCTTTTTCGATGTTTGGAGGGATCAAAAGTTTTGCCATTTATTAAGTGCGTTTTGGGTGAAGATAGATTTAAGGTCGTCAAGCTGTGAAAAATGTGAGAGGTTCGAAAGTTCTGAATTCAACGATTTTTATCTTCAAGTTTACAATTTCAGGGTATCTAATGGAATTTTTCAAGCGAAAATCATTACTTTTTCACTACCTTTTCACTGCCATTAAAACAACATTTCTTCACAATTTTACCCCCCCCCTCCCGCCAATGTTTTTCCCAACCTTTTTTTGTGTTATTCAGAGAAGGTCACCTTTGAACACTGGCGTGATATTTTTTAATTTAAAAGCAATCACAAACACCGAAGCACCGAACAAAACGAGAGCAAAAGTTCTCCAAAATTTATACCAATTCAAAAAATGATCAACTCAACAATCTGTGATGTCAGAAGTTGATTTTTATGAACTTGGCATGATTAAAATTTGAACAATAATGTTTGTAAATTTCAATTTCGAACAAAAAAAAATTGACCCCAGCAAAGCGAAGGTGAACATTTTTTAAAATTCAATAATCTAAAACTTGAATTGCATCATTTTTTAAACGAGAAGTCGATTTTGCCAGTACTGGATATTTATTTTTCTAAATTTAAACAGTAATTTTTTAATAATTTCATAAAAAAGCTTTCGAATGTTTACTTGTAATTTAAAAAATTATTCAAGATCACTTTTGATGCACAAAATTCATTTTTCTCAGCTGTGACATTTTGAAAATTCATCAGTCTAATTTGTAAAAAAAGAAAGGACTCCTACGTATTCAAGTTGAAATTATATTTTTCAAACTTTCACTATTTTTCAGTCAAAATCACTACTTTTTCACAACTTTCACTACCAACATTCAAAATCACAACTTTTTCACGATATTTTCACTACCTGCTAGATACTCCTAAGTTGACCTTTCCACCCTCTCCTACAGTATACTCCCAGTTAGAGTCCTCAGTAAAAGCTTGGAAATAGAAAGTAGTTGGATAAAAAAAATGAGGCAAATTTCTGTTCAGCATTCAAAATTCGTGATTCGAAATCAAAAACTTTTTAATTCCCCCCCCCCCCTATAGTGAATCTCTCAGCCTACGTAAAATAAGGCCACGATTCACGTCTTACAACGGGCAAAAAAATGACAAAAATGTAAAGCACAGGTGTTTAAATTTAGCCCGATCATCGACCTGTTCTTTTTTTATTCTATTTATAAACCAAACCCGGTCTGAAATAAGGTCAGTGACTCGCGAGGGGGACGTTTTAGTAGCAAAGGCGATGGCGATATCGGCGAATAAGTCAAAGGCATCGTATCATTCACGTGTTCAAGGTAGTTTATCTGCAGGTCATATAGGAATATGCCGAGCGTGAGTACCTACGAGAGACAGTGAATAAAACATTAGCACGTCTATTTTGCACATTTTGATTTGATCTCATCAGCTAACCCAAGTAAGTAAGGTAGGTAGGTATAGTAGGTTGTAGAAGGCTGTGGTAAACCGACGCGATACGGAGCTCGCGTGCGGGGATATAGAATTTCATTCTTAAACTTCGCAACGTACCCTGCACCTCCCCAAGAAGCACACCCCTTGTCGCTCCCCTGGCCCGATTTTCGCTAAATTCGACGTGACGTTCATCGGTTCGAAACGAGCGAGAGAGAGCGAAAAAATAGCGCATCCGGAATACGCCCATGAATGAAAACAAAAACGGTGGCGGTGGCGATAGCGGTCGCGCATTCGCCTTGGAAGTCGAAATCGAAGCGCCAAGCAGCCAAGTCAGCCGAATTTGTAGATACCACTCGAGTCTGGTCGTTGATTCATCTACCAAGGGCTGTCTTGGATATAAAATTTTCTCGACACTCGTTCGCGAACGATTCGCCGAAGCTCGAGTTGCGACGGCGCGAACGACCGACGTTCTAAATGTTGGAAAGCTTCCTTCGAAGTTGTTCTCTGGTTTTTTCGCGGCGGCACAGTGAAACTTTGTGTGTTTAATTTAATTTCATTGTATTCGCGTATTTTTGGTTTTATGTGTGAGTGAGAGCTGTGCGGCGCTCGTAAATAGCATTTTATTCGACGGCAAGTGTACGATATGCGTTTCGCGTTCGCGGTCGCCTGTGTACGGGGTATCGGTTTTGGTAATATTAACCTGTTAACAACGAGTTCGCCATGTTTACGTGTCGTCGTCGCAGGCGAAGGGGCATTTCGATATAGAGTTGATTATTTTTTTCCTTCATTTTCCACACGCCGAAAAAAAAATTACCTACGTTGTGTCGCGTTACCAATTTAACACGCGGGCAAATAGACTTTCGAATACCATAAACAGAAGGTAGGTGCTATAGGTATTATGGAAAAAAAGTGAATTTTACTCGTGTGCGTGTGTGATATATTCGTACATCGACGAAAAAATTACTAACTTGAAAAATGATCCGAAACAAAGGTCAAAATGGAAAAGCAAGACAACGGTAGGATTTTTGGTTTTTCGAAATTCAAATGGCTGATGAAAAATATTAAAATTTGAATTTGTTCTGCATTCAAAGCTGAAATTTAGTTTAAACCAAATTTTTGACCTGTTGAACCGATTCCAGGTGATTTCAAGGAACTTTCAAGCCTTTAGAGCTACAATTTTTTTTTCATTTTTTATCGAAAAATTAGTCCAGACTCGTGAGAAAGAGATGAGTACGGATTTGAACTGGCTTTATGGATCACAGGAAAGATTTGAAAAAACTGAATTTCATTAGAGCCCTTTTTATGCGATTTTCGAAAACTCAACTCCCCTAAGATACGCTAAAGATCCAAAATGACTGTAATTCCTTCTTGATTTCAAAATTTACCTATAGCTGAACTTGTAAAATTTTCCAAAATTCGAAAAATTGAATTTTTCCACATGAATTTTGCATTTGATGTAGCCTATTTTTGAATAATGCTTTCCATTTTTTGTCTCTAACATCCAAGATTGTTTGCTGGTTGGAGCAACTTCCTAGTTCTATGGAGGTTTTTTAAAACTCAAACTATTACGATTAAAGAGTTTTTCCCAGGATCACTTTCATTTCGAAAAAAATTTTCATTAAAATTGATTTTTCTCAAATTTTTAATGAAAATCAAAGACAAATTTTTAGACACTTAATTCTTGAAGGAAAAAAAATCAACTTCTATATTTTATTTATTCTGCAAAATTTTCTGCACTTAGTCCAGAAAAATTACAATTTCATTATGACATAACTGTTGGCAAAAATTTTATCAATGAAATTTTTTTCAGCCCCAAGTGAACCGATTTTTAAAATTTGTTAGTATTTTGTTGACATGCTTAGGAGGTGGTGAAAGATAGATTGGTGTAGCAGAAAATCTGACGTCATATTCGTGCTCAGCGGTATCGAATCATGCGAAAACGACACCCTACTCATTAATATTCATTTTACCCGAAATTTTCATTTTACCCCCTCCCTTCCCCTAAGACACATTTTTCCAATTTTTCACCACGGCGCACCAAAGCAAAAATTTTGAAAAAAGGATACCTACTTGTGATGTTTAAGGGTTAAAAATACACCCAAAAAAACGTCTTTCTAAAATTGTACCTTGCATGTTGAAAAACGTCATTTTGAGGGGTAAATATGAGGGGAGAGGGTTGAAAATTTTTGTGGGGGTACCTCGCCTAAGGGTGTCAACAAAATACTAAAAAAAAATTTAAAATCCGTTTACATGGGGCTGAGAAAAATGTTATTGTAATTTCAGAAGGGGTGGGGTCTCAAATAGGGGAGGGGCTGTGGGTCTCAGACTTCTCGATGGTACTGACTTTTCCATACTAATATCAACCTGAACACTCTCAGGGGCCATAATTCACGCGACATTCCAACTTAAATACGTTATTCAGTCGACTGCTAGTGAGTTCAAGTCATTTTGGAGCCTCCAGCGACTTTTCGAAAATTCTTGGAGCTTCAAGTAGATTCTTGAAACTTGAAAATTCCTCAAAATTTCATCAAATGCAGTTGGAAAGCCGAAATTTGTTCTTTAAACTAATTTCAATACGCCATGAAGTCAACTGCAGGTAGATTTCAAGTCATTCTAGAGTCGCCAGTAACTTTTTGAAAGGTTTCATGGCGTTTTTAGGAAAATCGAAATTTCCAAAAAGTAGCTGGAAGCTTCAAAACCACTTGAAACCACCATGTAGGTAGTCGACTTCATATTGTATTGAAATTAGTTTGCAGAGTAAATTTCGGCTTGTTAACCCCATTTGATAAAATCTCGTGAAAAAGTCAAGTTTCAAAAATCTGGTGGAGACTCTAGTAATTTTCAAAAAGTCGCTGGAGGCTCCAAAATGACTTGAACCCGCCTGAAATCGTCTTCAGAGGGTGTTAAAATTGGAGTGCAGAGTTAATTTCAGCTTTTCATCTCCATTTGATGAAATTTTGTGGAAATTTCAAGTTTCAAAAATCTACTGGAGGCTCCAGTAATTTTCAAAAAATCACTGGAGGTTCCAAAACCACTTGAAATTTACCTGCAGTCGACTTCGTAGTTGTATTCAAATTAGTTTGCAGAATGAATTTCGGCTTTCCATTCCATTTGACGATATTTTGTGAATATTTCGTATTTTATAAATCTGCTGGAGCCTCCAGAACTGCTCAAAACGGCTTGAAAACGTTTTCAATCGATTTGGCTGGTCGAAAATAGGGTATAACCCAAATTTCAGCTTTCTACGTCAATTTGGTAAAGTTTTGATTTTTCCCACATTTTGTCCATTTGATTTTTGAAAATTCACCAAAAATCGAAAAAGGCGCTTTAGCATTTGAAATTTTGACAGATGATGAATTTTTGTCTGTTCTTTCGATCTACCTTTGTACGTTTTAAAAAATTTCGAGCAGGTCCTATTTTGGAACGCAAAATCTGCGATTTCGGCTGACTTGTCAATCAAAATAGCCGCCATTTTGTGAGTGAGGCCACCTTTTTTTTTAGGACAAGGGTCAGAAATGTTCCTTAGAACTCCCCCTTTAAGAAAAAAGTTTTCCCGGAGGATCGGTGGGGAGGGGGGTGCAATTGATCTTTATGAACTATGATGGACCTTATAAACATATTCTAACAATAAAATGTTTGCTAACAATTAAGTCATAAGTCAGCTATTTTTAGAGCTTGCTAACTTTCCTGGACTAACTGCAGACTTCTCATTTCAACGCTATGAAATAATTTCTAGTGATATTTTCTCAAAGTCTAGGGGCAAGGGAGTAAATAGGCACAATGGTATTTTATAGTTAAAAGTATCTTACTTCGAGTCAATAGGTAAATTGTCAAAAAAATGATTTTCTATCCATATTTTTAAATTTATTGAATGCAATTACATAGAATAGGAGAGGGAGAAGGGTCGAATTTTCATCGTGGTGTTTTGGGTTTGGACACAACATTTTAGGGGTTCCGTGGAAAAAGGGCCTTAGTCAATTTTTTAGCCTTATTTTTTATATTCGTCTCTTAGTACCTTTTTAGCTCCCATTTTGAAAAAAAATGAAAACTTGGCGTGGAATACTAATTTTTTTTAGATACTAATTCGATGACGTTTGAGCATAAAATACTGAGATGTTTTTTTGATTTGACCCCCCCCCCCCCTTCCTTTTCCTTGGTCTTTTCTCAGCCTCGAATTTTTTTATAATTGGGAGCTGAGAAATCATTGACCGAAGGGGGGGGAGGAGATCGAATCCAAAAATTGAACAGATGCTTTGAATTAACCGAGAACGAAGATTCACGACAATTGAAGGTTGAAAGATTTTGTTCTCAATCATGCTTCTTCTCTTTCTTTCAACATCGTCATTTTGGATTTTCTACGAACCTATTCATTTCATTCCACTATAAAAATTACACCAAGAAAAAGCCTATTCCTCTTCACAGACCCCCCCTCCCTCCATAACAATAGTCGAGAATCTCACACTACACTGAAAAAATCACACAGTTCACACGGTTGGAAAATCGTGACTTTTGCAGAAAAAAATGGCGTAATAAAGTACAAAGTCAAGAATCAACTCGGGGAACACATTTAAATTAGGTATCCTGACGTACATGAAACGAAAAAAAAAAATTCCCTCGTTTTAATAAACACGTTTCAAGTACAACAGGCGTAGGTATCATTCACGTCAGAGAGCTATAATTGCTACAAAAGACAGTCTCGTTCGTATCACTAGCGAGTTTTTCCATTTCCACAGGAACAGGATATCGCACTCGAAGAAGTTTTCTGCAGGGAAGGGTACCTCTCTGTGTACACACACAGGGTGAAACTCGAGGTCAGACGTGTTGTGGCAGCGGTAAATAAATACGAAATGCTCCTTCGGCTTTATAAAATCGTTCATCCTTCATTTTAAAAAAGCGAATTGTGTGTGTCGTGCTAAGTGTTTATTATTTATATACGAGCAAATCGATCCGGTCGATGGGTTTCTTCTCGTTATTTTTTATATAATTTTTTTTTCTTTTTTTTTCGTTCTTTATAACATACCAAAACACACGATTATATTGTACCTATCTATATAGATGAATCCTCGTTCATGATAAGTTAACGTGAGCCAAATGTTATTTACATAACACGATACGGAAACCGAAATACAGAAAAGTATAAGACGATTATGTCGTCTTTACTTTTTATTAACAAATGGTTCAAGAAGAAGTGACCGATACAGCAGTATGCCGTGTTATGCGAGGATACAGCAATCGGACGCAACCTTACAATAAATTACACGCACAGGTAATGAAATTGTGAAATGGCGCTAAATTTTTCAAAATACTTTCGTAGGTATACTTTTTTGCTTACACATTTCGCACGTGGAATTGCTGCGTTTGCATTTACAGGTCTTTTTGAATTTCTACCTACTTTGCCGAAACGATTTTAGGCACCTATACCTATCCCTATACGGTACTTAAAACGTGCAGGTTTCTAGTCTAAAATGAAAAATAACCGTATAGGGTAATTACTCATCCACCTTTACTCACTGATACAGCGTCAAGTATTCGATTTCTTTGAACAAATTTAACTTTTTAACGACCTACTTACATGCGAACGAGCTTTACCCTTTTATAGTACATAACTGGGTAGTAGTCTTTGATAAAAAGCCACCAGCAGTCAATTCTTCCGACATCCTGCTTTCAAATTACACCGAGTAGTACTTGTTTTGTGCCGCAGTGAACTAGATAAATCAAAAGCCAAATTATCGCGTAAGGTTAACATCACCGCCGCTGTCTTCGACTCTGGCTCAATTTTAGGTAGTCTTTCTTCGAACACGTTTTTGCCTCAGTTTACACCGCAATCCGCAACTGCTGCCTTTATGCTCGTATTTCGTTAAATGTACCACTGCAATGCACTTTTTTTGGTACAAATATTATGTCGTTTGTTTATATGCTTAGTAGGTACCAGAGTCCTGCACGGTATAGTTAAAAGTTATCTGCGTTAGTCGCGTGTCGTGTGCGGTAAGCTACCAAATATAACTCATCCAAAAGCAGTTATATTAGCGTTAGCCTATGCGGATAATTTTGTAGTTAAAATGACTAAACTACCTGCGATTATACCGCGCTCTTATCGGAAATGTAATGTTCGATTCTGTCTTATCTGTTTGATGAGTCACCAAAATGTATTGTTGAGACACCAGAGAACCGAATGCGGTTAACGTATGGTTATTAACCTAACTTACCGCTGGTTGCGCGCGCCGACAAAAGTAACTGCAGTTTGTAACCTGTAGTTAAATTAGCCGATAGCTCCGGCGGTTATCCGGCTATTTTAACTTAACCGTGCAGTACTCTGGTAGGTACCTCTTACTCGATATGTTTCTTTATGAATCTTATGATGCATCGCACGTATCTTTTCAATGCTTACTGTACTTTCCTCGTCCCATGGGCTGTTGGGCTCAGATTATTAAAATAATTCCGAAGTAGAAACGTGTAAACAGACCACAAAATGGGGATGAATAACAATCTCAGAAAAAAGCCCCAAATAAAATATCTAAAAAATTGGATCATTTGCTTTGAAAAAAATGACTGGTGTGAACGAGCTTCGCAATACAGCTATTTGGCAATGCAGCTTTTGAAGAATTTCGGTTCCAGGTTGAAGTGGAGGTGCCTTGAATTGAGCTTTACGTTTACGCTTCTGCAGTAATTTACGAAAGATTTTCGCTTTGTTATTTAAATTCTACTCGACCGTCTTGTAACAGTTTCAAATTCAAGATGATCGATTCGAAAATAAGTACATATAAGAAAAAAGAGGCATTTTTCGAGAGGAAATTTACGCCGTATTTGAATCTACAAACATTATGTGCTTTCTACTGCCAAGGAACTCTCATAGAGTCGATTTATCGCCGCAATCTTCGTTTTAAAAATATTCAAGTTGAGATAGGTATTTGTCTTATTTCTCTTTTTAAAAGCATAATTACATAAACAAACATGACGAGTTGAAATTCCTCGAAATAGAACACGAATATGTTCATTCTGACTATGAGTATGAGGTTTAAAAGATCGTTAAATTAATTTGAGTAGGCAGTAATTGTATAAAATGTAAAAACTCATATACAAGTTTTCAATTATGAAAAAGGAAAACCTAGAATCAAGTACGAGTAATATTTTGGTTTCTTGCGGATTTTCATTGAAGGAGGGGGGGGGGAGTTCCGTACGTTTTTTATCCAATTGATAGGAATTTTACAAATACATATGTAGAATGTTTGCTGAGATGGAATGATTTTGATTTTTTTCTTGAATAATTGAAACATAAATAACCTCAAGATTTGCCATTTAGTCTGAAGTGAACGTGGAGTAAATGCAGCCCCTCCACTAAATTCAATATTGATCATTATAACCAAGAAAATGCTCAATAAAATAAAATCTGCTGGAGGCTCCAAAATGACTCGAACCCACCTCCAATGTGTTGAAATTGGAGTGTAGAGTGAATTTTGGATTTTCAGCTCTGTTTGGTAAAATTTTATAGAAATTTCAAGCATTGAAAAATCTGCTGGAGGCTTCAGTAATTTCAAAAAACTCGCTGGAGGCTCCAAAACGACTAGGAATCTACCTGCAGTTGACTTCATAGCGTATTGAAATTAGTTCACAGAATAAATTTCGGCTTTCCAACTGCATTTGACGAAATTTCGTGGAAATTTCAAGGTTCAAGAATCTACTGGAGGCTCCAAGAATTTTCGAAAAGTCGCCGGAGGCTCCAAAATCACTTAAACCCACTAGCAGTCGACTGAATAACGTGTTTAAGTTGGAGTGCAGCGTGAATTTCGGATTTCCAACTTCATTATTGATGAAATGTGGAAATTTCAAATTTCAAAAATCTGCTGGAGGCTCCAGAACTGCTCAAAATGGTTTGAAACCGTCTACAATCGATTTGACAGGTTGAAAATAGGATATATGCTAAATTTTAGCTTTATATGTAGATCAATTTGGTAAAATTTTGATTTTTTTCTCATTTTTGGCTTAATTAATTTGATTTTCAAAAATTCGCCAAAAATCTAAAAATGCACTTCTGCACTTGAAAATTTGGCTGGTGATGCTCAAAATTTGAAATTGTAAATCTCTTGTAATCGGTTGGAAATTAAATTAGGAGGAGAGGAGGGCTGCAATTCTTATTAAGAGACCATCTCCTCAGCTGCGAGAACGTACAGAAATTTTCAGTAAAAAAGGCAACAAAAATTTTAAAAAACGGTCATCATAAAAATATAAAATACTTTTAAAAATGTGGTACATAATTTCATTGAAAAAAAGTTGTCACTTGAAAATTCACGTACCTACCTATGCCCTTTTTTCATAACGCAACAAAATAAGTAAATCAGTATTCAAAATTAACTCGAAAAAAAAACATCGAGTCAGTGATGACGATGATAAATGAGAGTAGATTTATGCAGCACGTTCCACAAATAATGGAGAAACGTGATACGTATGAAAAAAATGATACGTTATAGTAAGGGGGAAAAAATATGAAAACACGAGTTTCATGAAATTCTCTCGCGAGTTACATTTACTTGAATTAAAATTCCAATATTCAGCAACAATAGATTCAATGTGCATTAACCAAAGAAAATACTCGTATACTTCATATACGAGGTCCGTAAACAATTTCCTCCACTGACCTGTCACACAGGGAATGATACTCGATACCATATTGAAATTCACTCGGGCGATAAAAAATTGAAGATAAAAATAAATCAAAGAATCGTGGTTACATTATAATTTGGTCGAATCCATAGAGATGGTTTTTTTTTTTTGCATACAATCGTAGTCATTAATATCGAAATTCACATGGATACGAGTAAAATGAGATTCCTGAGCTATTGATTTTTTTTTTTTGCTTTTGAGTTCACATTTTTGCAAACACAAGCTATACTATACGAGTATGTATGTACGTACAAATGAAGTTCTGGTAAATTGAGACAGACGAAGAAGATTAACACAGTTGTATGAACATTTCTGTAATGATTTAATCGCTCGGAATAATTATACCTAGCATGAAATGAAAAGAATGCCATGTTTATAATCTTTCAAGTAGATCTGTTCGTTGCAAAGCACATCATATATCCACTCGTAGGCTGTGTGTATATTAAACAAATATTCGTGGAAATATGGCTTCTTTCCAGATCTTCGACAATGGTATGCGCTACAGACGTCGTAATCGCGGTTCAAAAATACATTTAGAGGAAACCAAAAATTGAAAAAATTAGATTTTACGGTCCTGCTTGGTGAACGTAGGGCTATATAAAAGAATAATAAATTGGAAAAATGGTGTATAATCAGGCAAGTAGTTCACCAACAAACATGCTCAAGTTGAATTTCATATAAATATTTGGACGTTTTTTTGAAACCTGGAATTTTCAAAAAGTTGCCAGAGGCTCCAAAATGTGTTAAAATCAGAACCACCTGCAGTTGTTGTTTCAGAAAATCAAAAATAGGGCATGAAACTGAATTTCTAATTTTTTTTGTCAAACAGAACGGACGCAGCAGCGCATAAATCGCAAATACATACACGAAAGTTCGTTTGGGCACTTTTCATAGTACATTTCGAATGTCTGGAATTTCCTAATGGCTGGAAGCTCGAGAACGGCTTAAAACTACCTCCAATTAAGTTGAAGTGTTGGAATTGGGGTACCGGTATTGTGAATTTTAGCTTTCCAACTTCATTATAGAAAATTTTGGTGAAATTTCAACTTTCGAAAATTCACTAGAAACTCCAGAACTGCTCAAAAAGGTTCCGGTTCGAATCTGTTTCCAATCGATTCAGGTGATTAAAAATAGGGCACTACAATCAAATTTCAGCATTTTAGGTCAATTCGATAAAATTTTAATTTTTGGCATTTTTGGTCCACAAATTTTTGAAAATTTATCAAAAACTCGAAAAGTACAAATCTGCCAGTTTCTGAAATTTTGGCCGGAAATTAACATATCTATCTAGGTAAGTACTCGATCATATCAAAAAAAAAAAAAAAATGTATGAAGATCACTAAAAATTTTAATCTCAAAAAATCTGAAAACTGACACGAAAACTTGCGAACCAAGCAACCAACCTAAATATGCATCACTAAAAACAAACGATCAACTCAACAACGCGATAATAAAATAATTCGATTATAATAATACGACCAGACAAGTCAAAGAATCACACAAAAATAAACTCGACTTTAAAATTACGAGTAAAACCATCCCGCAAATATTCAACTGTAAAGGAAAAAAAATCATGGAAATTTTTTCAATTCCATTGCCATTCCATTCAAAGATTAAAATCTCTAGTATTCATTCATAATAAGTGGTATTATGTTGGCAAATTCGGCGAATTCTTTTCGCTTCGAGAATATTGGAAAATTCAAGGTCGCCAGACAAATAAGCAGTGGTTCATTTACATGGCCCAAAGTCGTCTGGAACCTGACGCCTTTAATATTACAAAACGCAGACTTTTCACAATTAAATTTTTTCAGCGTTTTATTACGGCCAAAGGCACGAGAAAAAATATCTTTTCGAGTACGAAATAATTCTCAAATATGCGTCTAGCTCGAACGTCTACAAAATATCGTCTGCATAAGTATACAGAAATAAAATTCGAACGTCGTAAAAAAAAGTTCGAATTTTCATTAATTTCATAGACGAGTCGAGTATATGCGCGTGGAACACGTGGCGTGGCGCAAATACCATATAGCATTATTGGCCGACTAAAAATGCAATCGATAAGATAAAATTTCCAGCCTTAAAAACTCTTTCGTTTAATTCGCATTAATGATTAAATTGAATACTTTATTGAAAGTATCGCCAAGGGCAAATAACATCGGCAGCCGCCAATCTCTCCGGCTCATACAAGGAGAAAACCTCCACCAACATTTTGACCCTGGAGGAGTTTTCATAAAAAAAAGGCTAACTTTTCTCAGAGTACTTGTCGTAATATAAAAGTATGTACGCAGCAGCAAAAAGCATTTGCATCTTTTCTCTTACATAGACCACTCATCTGCATGCATTCTTTCTTTATACTTTACACTGACGTCAAGACCTTGACCTTGAATTTTGTTTTATGACAAATACGCGTCGTTTTCCTTTGTAGTGGAATTCTCATTTTGAATTTTTCTCCTCATGCTCTTGGAGGTAATTTTTTTCATCAACCTGGGTTGATTTTTGCACTCGGTTTTTGTATCCAGCCTGTACATGGTTTTAAACCTATAACGTTGTCGGTTTAGCACTTTTTTTGGCCATAAGTTTTACCTTGTGAGAAATTGTATCGCTGGTTTTTGGGGCTAGCGTTATTATACTGTATATGTTTAAAAAGCACGCCTCTAATGAAGTTAGCGAGGCTCGTCTTGAAAACTTTCTGTTGCGTATATGGATTGTTGTCGTCGTCGATGTTAATTAATGAAATTAAAACGTTTTTTAAACAGTAGCGGTAACGCGGCGAACAATTATTTAAAATGTCACTTCATCGTTTCAAAATTGAAAATTAATTATTCCAAGTGCTCGTCCGAATTGTGAACATTTGCCGCTGTTCCTGTTTCACGCCATCCCATTGTAACCTGTCGGGTCGAAGTTGCAAACATACTATACCGAACCTTTATATTTTAACATGCCCTATTCGCATAGGGGCCGTGAATCCAGCAATGGAGAGATAGTCTCGAATATTATACGAATACGCAATATCGTTCTCCGGTGTATTCGACGTACCCTATGTTCTAACTCAATCAAAAATAATTATTTCATCATTTGCAAAACTTTACACTTGTTGGTGACATGACATTTCCGAATTTGGGATTTCACGCTTTCGTTAGGTTATTTCAGCTGATAGTTTTTGATTTAGAGTTGGAAATTTTCGCTACGAGTGTAGAAATTGTTTGCTGCAGATTCGAGAAATTATACAGATTGTTCAATATGTGAATAGAAACGAACTCGTTGATTGTTTTGAGTTGTCGATCCTATACTAGAATCGTCATTGTTTCCGTGTGCGTGTGGAGGGGAAGAGCGAGAGAGGGAAGTGAAGAAATGCGCTCAAAATTCAGATAACAATTTTATCATTAGGAATAAATTCTATCAAAAAATCAAGAAATGGCACAGGGATGTCCAAACAATTGAATACTTATTATTAATTTTTTCTTCTTTTGAAGAAATTATGAAACTGGTTGCAACTGGTTTGACTACGATAAAATCTGAATAATGATACATTTTTTCACACGCATTGCTACAACAACAAAACACATCCGAGAAAAACTCAAAAAAAAAAATTATTTTGAAAAATCATGACACTGAAAATGGTTTTAGTTGGTTTTTTGTGATCACATAACCTAATAAATGGGTTATTTTGTAACTCAACTACCTAAATTTATGATAAATGAAACTGGTTGGAACTGGTTCGACTGCTGTTAGATTGGAATAACGATAGATTTTTTCTATTGCATTACAATATTTTTATTGTAACAACCAATCTGAAAAAAAAAATTCGCAAAATAACCTGAAAAATTGTGTCATTGAAACCGGTTGCGATTAGTTTGTTCAAAACTTATAATGTAATCGCTTAATTTATCATTCAACGAACAAAAATAATAATGATTTATTAAAAAATTAGGTAATTCATTCAGAAAATCAGAACAGGGAAATTGAAAAAAAAACAACCCCACTTAAAAAAGGAGATATGAGAAAGTGAGTCAATGCAACCAGTTGTAACCAGTTTGACTACTATGAAAACAGAACCTGGATAGGTAATGAAGATTTTTTGGAATGCATTATAACACACCTATTCATTGATGAGAAAACTTATCTGAAAAAAATCCAAAACTGAACTTGATTGCAACCAGTTTTAACGATTTTCAAATTTGACTGATGGTCCATTTCGTGATTCAAATATCCAAGTGGTGAAAAATTCAACTGATGAACTCATCTTTGAAGAAAACTTTGCAGAAAATAGCAAAAATAACATTTCAATGAAACAAGTTTTGAGAAATTGGGCCGATGAAACTGGTTGCAACTGGTTTAACTGCAGTAAAACTTGAAGAATGGTCGATTTTCCTGTATGTATCACATCAATATTCTTGACTAAACAAGCAATCATAATCTTAGAAAGATCTGACGACGAAGAATGAAAAATTGAACCAATGAAACCGGTTGCAACCGGTTTGATACCTTGAAACTCGAATAATGATCTATGTTTTTACACGTATCGCAATGTTCTCGATTAAACAATCGAACTACGAGTAACAAAAATTTTTAAAAAGTGCAATGTATGAAAATTTGAATGGATGAAACCAGTTGCAACAGGATTGATCACTTTGAAGAGAATGTATGAAAAATTGAGTTGATGAAACTGGTTGAAACCGGTTCAATCAAGGTACTTAACTTACATCAGAAAATTATCGCAAAATGTAATACAGAAATATGTTTGCGAAACTGGTTCAAATTTGTTCATCAATTGTTACCTATGCGAGGCTTGTACTCAATTTTTTCAAAAAAAAAGTAACTTTAGTAACCAAAAAACCTTGAAAAAGTATCCAAATAAAGACAAATGAAGCGTTGGTAAAATAAAACATTTTAATGAGTAGAAAAAGACCTCCTGCCCTTACCAAAAAGTCTCAAATTGAAATGTTTTGGTTTATAATTTCAAACGGTTGGATTATTTTTAGCAATTAAAAAAAAACGGGCTTTCAGCAAAATCAGTAACTTTTTGGGAATTATTGGGAAAAAAGTGATACTTTAGATTTTATGTCAAGAAGGAAGACCTTGACAATTTTAGCAAAGAGCAGGATCTTTTAGTAGATAATAATTAGTGGCAAAAAAATAAGTTATCACAATTTTTGTCAAAAAAATGAAACTTAAGAGTAATTTTTGGGGGGAAAATAGCAATTTTGCAGAAAATCGAGCATTTTATCAAAAAAACGAGACATTGACAATTTTAGAAAAACGCCGGACTTTTTGCAACTTTTTATTTTGGTAAAAACTGGATAGGTAATTCTAAAGAAAAAAATGAAATTTTTCATCATTTTGTTTAAAAGTGAGAGTTTTTGACAAAAACAAGCAAAAGATCAGGATATTTTGGTAAATGATTGGCCAAAAAAATTACATTTTTCAACAATTTTCGTCGAAAAACCGAGACACTGTTGCAACTTCTGAGTGAAAAATCGGGATTTTTGCAATTTCTGGCAAAGAAAACCGTACTTTTAGGGTGTGTTTCAGCACAATTTGCTTCATTCGAAAAAATCTTCAAAAATCATGGCTTTTAGCTATTTTGAAAACAATTTATTTTAGTCGACAGATTTTTTTTTCATTGTGGGCAAAACGCGCCTACCTTACTTTCTATCAACAATTACGAAAAAAAATCAATTTTTTTGGACTCGTTAAGATGCATTTTTTACTTTTACTTCCTCGTTGAATACTATTTTTTCTACAGTAAAAAATATTTTCCCCAATTTTCTCAACACCATAAGCAGTTTTTTACAATAAAAATCAGAAAGTCTCGTCAATGTATAGCTCAACTCGATCATAAACCACTCGATTCCAAACAGTCTCATCGGGTTATTTTTACACATTCGGTCGATAAATCTACTCACAAGCTAAAACACCCACTCACTGGCAGATTTCGATCATCTGCTCGTAATTTGTAATTTTATGTAACTATGGTACCTAATGAAACTGCACTACATTCATTTCGAAACGCGAATACTTCTCTCCTTCTACAGATATTTTTTCATTGACAAGATTTACCAACGGGAATGGGAAATTATTCATTCGCGTCGATTAATGGATTTCGAATCGTACTCGGCGTTATTTCGGGTGCATTTCAAACAGCACCATCCATCAATAAACTCTCTCCTCACACCTGGGAAAAGAGGAGTGCTGGCCGCCGTTGGTAGGGTGGATTAAAATGAAACGCGAATAGGTCATTATACGGATGTTAAAATTCGACCTAGATTGAAAACTTGGTCGTTGGTTTTTAATTTAGCTACCTCAAAATTCGTACGCATTATTTCGCACGACGATGGCACTATACCTTGAAACAGAGTCACGTTCATTAGTCATTTTCTGCGAATTTACGCTAGCTGTATGGCGTCGCGCATCCCTATTTTATGTATTATAATTTTTCGTCAACGGTGTAGTATGATATTATTATAAATAACGAGACTATGTATTTTCACAGAACTCAGCTGATTCCAATTTCTCAAATCCATCTTCGGACCTGTCGCTTGACGAGGAAAAAGAAGCGCTTCGGCGCGAAAAAGAAGGCCAGGCTCTCGCTCAACTGGAGAAATCAAGAGTAAGTGACTAGATATTGTTCATTTTCGCCTTTCTTTCTCTATTTTTCGTATAATCGAGTAAATTTTCTTCTCGCAGGAAAAACCAGTAGCTTTTGCTGTGAGAACGAACGTGGCCTACGATGCCGCAGTGGACGACGATTCACCAGTTCATGGTTTTGCGGTATCCTTCAACGTCAGGGAATACTTACACATCAAGGTAACCTCATTTCTGCATTAATATTACTCTGCTAAATTTTTAAATCCTCAATTTTCATCGTACTACTGAAAAATATATGTATCTTGATCGTTGTATAGGAAAAATACGATAATAACTGGTGGATCGGACGTTTGGTGAAGGAAGGATGCGACGTAGGCTTCATTCCTTCACCTTTAAAACTCGAAAACTTAAGACTGCAACAGACTCAAGTGCGAAACACAAAACTATACATGACCAAACCACCATCATCCGGTAATTTAGGCGCACTAGCGTCTGACATGCTGACACCAGCAAAAAGCGCCAATTCGAGTGGCTCTTCCCCGCCTTCTCCTGGTATGTTGAACGCAAACCCTTGCACCATGTTCATTCTCTTTACTCATTTCTATTCTCTATAATACGCGTATTTCGCATTCGCTCGATATCGCGCGCACAGCTGAGCACTTTTGGACTATTTCCAAAATCTACAGTCTTCTCTTATCGCGCTATAAACATTAATCGCACCAACGTCGCGACTGCAGTCATACCTACGTATCGCTTCGTCTACAGCCTGAACTTTATTTCATTTTTGACCTTATTCCCCCCCTCCCCCGCCCGCCAAAGCCATCAACCGACTAATTGACGAATCGATCTTCGAGACAAAAAATTCACATTTTAAAAACATAGCTTACGCAAATCTCAAATTTTAATCGTATCTGGAAATGTTCGCCGAATAAAAATCTACTCGATAAATAATTGAAGATAAATAGTACATTTTCCACGAGCGAGATACGCGATAATAAACAAACGGAAGTCGAATGTTTTGCGAATTAGTCGATACGTGTTTACTCGTAATTTTGTATTAGGATTCGACAAAAAAGCTCGTGCGCATTCCAGCGTGAAAATATAACAATTTTATTGCTGTGCCAATGTGCGGAATGTAATCTTTAACCAATTAGAAAATAAATCATCCAGTCGAATAATCGGTTTCCAAATACCGCATTAAAACTCGCATAATACTTGGAAATTGAATATGTTTTTTCTTCATCGGAAATTTTACGCCTTTCTTCATTTATTTGTACGAGGTAGCTACTTGATTCGAAATTAATGAAGCACTGGAACTACCTACTTTTGGAAATTGATGAGGAAAAAAAGATTCCCTTTTTCATATTCAGAATACGAGTTTATGCTGCGGAGTCCTTTTAAAAAAAAATGGTCAAAATTTTCAAAACTTGATAAAAATGCTCAAATAATTTAAATTGTGCCTAAATTGAATCTAAAAAAACAAGTTTTTTTCTCGAATGAGAAAGCTTTTAAACCGCTGATGTGTTTTTGAGAAAGGCAGGAGTAAAGTTCAATACGGACCAGGACTGTTATGTCTTAAAAATAAGTAGAAACCACGAACTCAAAATAAAACGCAGATAAACTTTTCAAACAGGTTGTCTAACAAAACTCCCAGACAAGAAATCATGACCTTGTTTGTAACATTTTAATGACATATTTTTTACATTTTTACCACATGAAAAAAAAAATAGTGATTTCAAGTTTTTCATTTTTCAGATTTTTTCAACAAAATTTTAATTTTTTGTTTTTTTTTTCAATTTAAGAGTTTTAAAAAAAATTCAAGTGTGTTTCGAGCAAAATTCATGACTTTTCATAATTTTCATGACCATCTACCAAAATTCATGACTTTTTCATGACTTTCATGACAGTTAGACACCCTGTCAAAGCAAAAATAGGTATCTGAAAAATATGTAAGTATGTACATAGTTATTTTACAATTCTGAAATTATCTCAAAATGATCCGAAACAAAGTTCATCCCCCTGGCTAAACCAAACCCATTTCTCAATCAACCTTAGAATCTCAGCTACCATGTTTCGAAACCTTTTTCTAAATCAAAAACATGAACAACTAAACAACCCCCCCCCCGCCACCATTCAAAAAAAAATCGCAGCCCAATAAATACTATCGCAGAAATATTTGAATCCAAAAAAATGTTACAAAGAGTAATTTTTGATACTCAATATGTTTGCAACTTTTGGCCTAATTTGTATGAGAATTCCACAAAATTGATATTTTACCAATCAAGACGCCGCCAACGCCAGTATCAGAATTTTACATCCCCCTTCTTTTTACAGGCATTCTATATTTTCGTTTTCCTCATACTTCTCGCGATATTGACGAAAAATCCATTAATTATGGTCCTACTAAAAAAAGAGACAAGTATGCCAAATCGCATAAAATTGTTCTAAAAAACTAAAGTAATCCATGCTACATTCATTCAATCCATTTTGTTTCCAATCACATTAAAAATTACAAATAAGAGGCTTGTATCGAAAAAGTAAGTTTGAATTCGAAAATATGTAGCACCGTTTAAAAACTTCCAAAACGTGGGTTGCACGATTTTTACAGAATTTGAGGGCTTTTAGTGGGACGTGTGTAGAAAAAAAATGAGTTGAAATTTAAAATAGCACCTCTAAAAATCCCCCATAAAACCATTCACACGAATTTTTCATTTCTTAAAAACTTGGAACTTATTTATGCGGCTCGAAATACATGTAAGTATCAAAAAAATAGGTTAAAATTCAAAAAAAACACCTCTGAAAACCCCCCAAAAAAACTACATCTCACAAAAAATTCTCAATTTTTCAAAATTTGGATGCTTATTGTGGAGTTTAGAGACCGGAACTTGTATCAAAAAAGTAGAGATTCGAAAACAGCATCTCTAAAAACCCAGCAAACCCCAGATCACGCGAATTTTTCAACTTTTTGAAAATTGGAGCACCCATTGTGGGGGCTAGGGGGCTTATATCGAAAAAATAAGTATAAATTTGAAGACAACATCTCTAAAAACCAAGCAATAAACCATAGGTCACAAGAATTTTTCACATTTTTTTCAAACTTTGGAGAACTCATGGAGGGGAAGGGGATTTGAGGGGCTCGTATCATAAAAAAAATCTGAAATTCGGAATCAGCGCCATCGAAAACGTAACAAACAATAATTATGTCACATGATTTTCAATTTTTTTTTTTCAAAATTGGATCAAAGTTGTTGGGGGGGGGGAGACTTAAACCTTTCGAATACCGATTTGGCATAAATTTGTGGTGAGGAGCGTACACTTTTGAGGTACATATCAATATTCCAGAATGAAGAATCTTTTGATCTGTACAATGTTTAAATACATACCTCTGAATTGTGATAATTTTCAGATTTTCAAGAAGTATGTTGCTCTCCTAGCCCAGGTACCCACGTTCCACACCCAAAATTTTGGTCAAATTTTGAAATAAAGAAATAACAATTATTTGGCATATGCGAATTTTAGCTCATGTTTTCAGTTCGAGCCATCTAAATCACATAATACGACCTCAAATTTCAAAAAAATAAATAAATAAATAAATAAGAATAAAAATTCGCAAAGTTTGTTACTAAAGAAAGAAAAGGCTATGAAAAAGTATAAAATGAATAAAAAAATTTAAGAATCAAGAAATTTCACATGCCATAAATTTGACGAGTTTCTCTCCAGAATACATAATTCTCAAATAAGATTCGCTGCTTCTATCTAAAACATTAAGTACCTACGGCGGCGAGTTTTTCAAACATATCTACCTAATGCTCAAAAATATGTATTACAAACACGACTTAAAAGCTTTTTCCATCGAGTAAAAACTTGCTTCATTTTCTGATTTTTCTCCCCTTCAAATTAATACTTAAACTACCAGCTCATAAATATCTATGTACTTGGATCTGAATTTTGAAAGTTTCACCCCATATAAATCAATCAACTAAAAATCACATTCATTAGCTAGAAAATCATCAATCACTTCACAATAGTTGGGAGAAATCTCTATAGAACCATTCATGATCACTAAACAGACCCTTTACACTTTGACTCATCGCTTTAAATCAACTCAGCTTCTAGGCAAACGTTGCTTATCGCTTGTTTAATTACTAACCATAGGTTTAGATTTAGTTTTATCGTGATCATCACAGTCATCATAATTGTAATTCGATTTGACTATGCGACAGTCGAAGAAGAAGAACTATCAGGCGGTACAGGAGGAGGCAAGTCAAGAACAAATCTAACACCGCCTTCCAAAGAAAAACGTAAACCTTTTTTCAAAAAACAAGAATCAGCAGCGCCTTATGATGTGGTACCATCGATGCGTCCCGTCGTTCTAGTTGGTCCGTCGCTCAAAGGATACGAAGTCACCGATATGATGCAGAAAGCTTTATTTGATTTTTTAAAACGTAGATTTGAAGGAAGGTGAGTTGTTTTCTTTTGATCAATTTTCATGATTTTCAAAAATAAGAAAAATAATTTGATAAATCCTTTCAAATTAACACAAAATCTTCACCGGGTAGAAAAAATTTCGAATAATATTATTTAGATATCCTTGATAGGTATTTTAGATTAAAAAATTGAAAAAATTAAGTAAAATTAAGTACATCTTAAAAACCTCATCTATATGTAAATATATGCATTTTTTCAGAATAATCATAACCAGAGTAACAGCGGACGTCTCACAAGCCAAAAGATCATTCCTGAACAACCCTTCTAAACGTCCATTACTCGAAAGAACCAAAGTAAACTCAGCTGTCGAAGTACAAAATGAAATCGAAAGAATATTCGAACTTGCGAGAACATTACAGGTACCTTACTTAAGTTAGTGTAACCCATAACATTAGCCAAGTTCACCGCAAAACAATATAATCCATAGGTAGCTATGCAGTCTGAAAAGGGTACAAGACCGAAGAAGGTATCACGGTTGTGTGTATAAAAAAAACAACCAAGTATTTGCCCATTTCACATGCCTAGAATAATCACCGAGGGTAGTCGCTTTGACCTATTTAAGGGGAATACATTCCACGCATAGGTACACGTGCTCGGTGTTGGTTATAATTCACTCGATTTGCATAATATCAATTCAAAGTCATGGGCGATGCGAAATAACGAAAAAAATATATATTCGAATGGGGAAACACAAAAAACTTTTTTCAGATAAAATCCATTGTCAAACATATTTTTATATTCGATTATCACCCTTACACCTTATATTCTTATAGAGTAAACGTGTTTCAGTAACACTGACAGCTCACAACACACAAATAAATACATTTTTCAACCACGCAAATGTGACAATTTCAAAAGGGTTTAATCAAATTATTCGACATCGATTCTGGATTTCTGATTTCTATTTTTCAAAAGTGAAAATAATAAGGTAAAAAGGTATGAAAAATTCGTTTTTTTTTTTTTTTTGAAATTAAGCAGCTTATTGAATTTTTAATTCACGAACCTAATACCTATAACCAATTTCACACCTAAACAAAAAAATAAATAACTACTGAAATAATTTCAGATTCAGAGGTCTGACAATGAAATTGAATTATTTAGGTACCTTTTAAATCGTTTTATCTCCCCTAAGGAAATTTAATTTCCTGCGGCTAAATTCGTTCTTTGTTTTTTTTTCGTGAATTTTTAGCTGAAAACAGGGAGCCAAGTCGTAACCTAATTTCACCCTCTTGAATCGATTGGAAATATTTTCCAAGCATCCTGGAGTCTCCAGCCAAACCGACTTTCTGGAGCCTTCGAAATCGTTGGAAATATATCAAAATTTGATTGTAAACTGTAAAAGTTACGTGAAATATTTTCAATCGATTTGTGGAAATGAAATAAAATATTTTTGAATTTTCAAATAAATAGGGTTGAAATATTAGGATCAAAAAGGGGATTTTTACTTAACTAGAGCGTTTTTTAAAACTTTATTTTTAAAAAAATAAGTGGAATCTGCTGTACAAAAAATCCTGTTTAAGGACCTTTCTCCATCGAAAAAATCATTAATAGTACCCGCTTGATGAATTCTGAAAATATTACTTTTTTTCGAAAACTCTTTCCTCTATTCTTGGGCCATTTACATACAATCATATTTGAATAAAAATTATCATTTTTTCCACCCAAAACATTATTATTGGACCCTTCCAAGCATAGCCTGAAAATTTCACCCTGTTCCTCAAGGTCTTTCCCCCTATTTTGAGCTATTTAAAACATCCTCCTCATCTCGATTTGACAGAGTCGTTCTCCATTTTTTTTAAGGTCATTTTTGAATCTGATTGAACTACATATACGTAGAGAACATCAGTACTTTGCATTCTGTGTTTCTCTACGTGTCTTTCGATTTCGATTAAAAATTCAACAAGGCCATTCTCGTGCCAGTGGTTAGAATACCATGAAGAGAGGAAAAAATGTAACCGTTCCATTCAAATTCTATCTTGGAATTCTGCGCCAGGAGGATTCTATTCTTTCAGTTCTAAAAATGGTTTCAACAAATTTTCACCCCTAGGTCCGTTTGACCAAAAGAAACGCCGAAAAAATAGAAAATGCACCTATTTCCACAATACAGTGCCCTTTTATGGCTGAAAAGGGGAATCGATAGAGTCCAACTGGAGGTGTGATTTGAGACGTCTTTCATAGGATCAACTGCATATTCAATTTCGAGGCTGGCGCGGAATTCTGCGCCAAGAGGATTTTACTGCGTATTAGTAAAAGTCCTATCAACAATAGTTTCATAAAATATTCGACTGTGGAAACCATCAACATCCAAAAATTGTCTGAAAGGAAAAGGAAAGGGAAGAGAGGGAAGAGTACCCAAATCAATTAGCAAAATTGGTATTTTCTTCCTATCTCAGTCGAACCCTCTCCCCCTCCTCCTCTCAAAAAACCTCTATATACTTTCGTCCCTAGAAATGGGGCCAAATTATATTTGCTGTGGGTTGCATTGCCTCTCGACGGCCCTGTCTACGCTGGAATTCTGCGCCACGAGCATTTTGATACATTTCAACATGACTTTTTACAACAATAGCTTTTTAAAAAAACAAGTTTTAAAAATCCTGCACAATTTGTGTATCACTGGAAAGTGGGGGGGGGGGAGTACGACCAAGCCCAACTGACAGCGTGATTTTGGATACTTCTGATGAAAACTCAACATTGCGTTGAATGTTCAATTCAATTTCTATGTAGGAATTCTGCGCCAGGAGGATCTCACTGCACAACAGCAAAATACCTTTCAACAAATCTTTTAGAGAAAAATGAGCACTACCATTTTTATCGATGTCAAGTTGAGGGGGGAGGGGAAAGAGGCGAGCTAAACATGCAACTGAATTTGTTTGCAATTTTATATTGGAATTCTGCGCCAGGAGTATTTCATTTGTACTATCAGCAAACTTCTGTTCAACAACTACGATACATAATAAAATTTTCACAAATTTCATCCTTTTTATACATAATTTCAAACAAATCCCGTTTGTTTTTTGTTCACAGTTGGTAGTTCTGGACTGCGATACCGTCAATCATCCGTCACAATTAATGAAAACGTCACTAGCACCGATAATCGTTTACGTAAAAATTTCAAGTCCAAAGGTACGTATCCTTCCACTCAACCTCATCTACACGAGTTCAACCAACTCCATTAGGTACTCATCCACTCGTTGCTTTTTCCAGGTACTCCAAAGACTAATCAAATCGAGAGGGAAATCACAATCGAGGTTTCTAAACGTACAAATGGTAGCAGCCGAAAAGCTTAGCACGTGTCCTTCGGAAATGTTTGATGTAATTTTAGATGAAAACCAGTTAGAAGAAGCCTGCGAGCACTTGGGCGAATACCTCGAAGCGTACTGGAGAGCTGCTCATCCACCTTCGACTGCGATCATTACGCAAACGCCAATTTTAACTCGATCGCATTTATCACCTTCGGATGAAATTCACGCGAACATGGTGCCAGTGAATTCGACGTCGCCGCCAGGTAAACAAAATTGTACAATTTTGTATCATAATAAAAATAAAGATAAAAGTACTACACGTCTATGTATCTATGATAAGAGTATTTTGGTCGTATGTATTTGGTGGAACCTCCCCCTTTAGTTACATATGCAAAAGCATATAGCATACAACCTAATCCTTGTATCGAGTGAATTTTCACGCTTTATTTTCTCTCCAAATAGGAATACGCCATGGGTATCTGTTCAGTCACCCTGAAAGAGGTACGAGGTGTATGCTTCAACAAATTTAAAGGCTTCGGCTTTTTAAATTTTTTTTCTTTTTTTTTAAATACACAAATGAGTAGAATCTGCGTATGATTCGCTGACCTTAGTACATATGCCTTAGCGCTGTGTATCTTTTTACGCAAAAAAAATGCTTTTCCAATATACGTAGTTCAATTATTTTAAATTAGTAGTCGTAAGTAAAGTATTACGTAGGTATTCTTAAGTAGTTCAAATTTCATAACATAAAAGAGACAGGAGACGGAGAGAGGACTAATTTTTTATATGTATTACCTACGATAAAGTACCTGCCATTGTACATGAATGTACCTAGTAGATACTTACTCATGATAATTTATTGTGAAAAAAATCATACAGTTAATGCCATGAGAGGAGTAATACGAGGAGAATCAAAATTACGAATACCGGATTTGGATTTCAATGCAACTTTTAAGTGATATAATCTTCTCAGTGTATTCGCGAGCTTTGGCTAATCAATCCAAAAGGTACAAAAACAGGTATTGAAAAAAAAAGGTTTTGAATTTTCATCAAAATACCCACATAAATTACCTACTCCTTGTGTTTTCGATATTAATACGCGTGGTTTGTGAATTAACTTTTTTTTGTACTTAGTTACCTATTTAATCAAATCTTGACACCTGTGACGAGTCAGTATCGAAACGCATAGTGTTTGAGGGAAAAGGGGGGAGGGGTGATTTTTGATATAAATTAAACCATTGTTATTATAAGAATCAAACTTTAACTACTGATAGCAATAAAAACCATAATTAAGTAACCCTATCGTAATTTTTTAAAATAATTCTACGATTTGCTCTCTTGAGAGTGTCTCAATAAAATTTAAACGATTCACAACGAAATTACAAATCGATGTTGTAGGGGACAAAATTTAATTTTTAGGTCCGCAATTTCATCTTTGAATCTACTTACTTATAACCAAGTAGGTACCTATAATTCTTTTTTGAGCGAAAGAGGAATAATGAGTATTGTTGATGTTACTGCGTGAAAAAAAAATAGTACTACATAAAACAAAAAAACGATTACTTACTTAATCTTTTGAAGTTCATCTATAAAAAGGTTTCTCAATAATCAATTTTTGGGGGATTTTTGGAAATTGGTTGAAAGCTACAGAACCGGTGAACAATATATTCATCATAAGTATTTTAAAAGCAAAAACCATGTGATTTTCTGGACACCTTGCGGAAAGTGTCTCCCAAGTAGAACGATATGTTGAAAAAATAGGAAAATTCAACCAGTTATTTCAATATTTTTTTGTAGAGAGAAGGAAAAGAGATGAAAAAAAAATCATTTTAAAACAAAACCTTGAACAATAAAAAAAAAATACGTTTTAGGTAGGTACCTAAAAAAAAGGGAAAAAATAAAAGAAAAACAAACTTTCATTTTCATTTTGGTAAAAAAAAAAAACAGATTTGGCTTTTCGACCAATCCTGACAAAACTGAAGTTTTGGGAAATTTTTGGGAAACCTGGAAAAATATGTGATACCTAAATTCTCTTCATTTTGTTAGATTTTTGAAAATAAAAACAACCAATTTCTGGCATTTTGATATCATGTCATATTCCATAATATGTATTTTGATATTACATCAGGCTTTTAAAAACTTGGAAAATATTTGACCCACTCACAATGTTTGAGGCTTTAGAAAAAACTGCAATCAATTCCCGACATGCTCGTAATAGAATGGACTTCCAGATACCAAATCTGATTTCAGTATTTGAATAAAAAAACTGAATAGCCAAAATAAGGCCAATTTTTCAAAATGATTTTCCGATATTTTCTCACAGTTTTAGTGTATTTGGAATTCTAAACATGAAGTCGACTTAATCAAAATACATGTCCATGATTTAAAACTTTCCTGGGAGCTTCAACTTTTAATATGTACAATTCTGACAAAGAAAAGCACTTTTGAAGTAATTTTCGCAAAAAAAACTTTGGTCAATTTTGGCAAGTAAGCAGAATATTTTTTGGCAAAAATTTAGGATGAAACGGGTTTTTTAAAAATAATTTTGGCACAAAAAGGAATTTTTTGAGCGATTTTGTTCAAAAACTAGACAGCTAAGCACAGCTTAGCTGCAAAGTGTGCGTAGCTGTATACAGTTGTACAGTTTTAACTGATAGTTTACAAAAAATAATCATATTGGTACTTGTAAACACTGAATAAGATGTGAAAACAAAACTGAGAATAATTATTTAATGCTAAATGTGAACAAAAGTAAATACATATATTATTTGTGAAAACTGAATAAAATATGAAAAACAAAAATTATAAACAGAAAAAAACAACCTTTGTATTCTAAACACAAACAAAAATTTAGTAAAATATATTAGCAAAGAAGCTAGTACTAGGAACAATAATTTCATCTTCATTCTTCAGTATAAGAATTAAATTTTAGCAAAAAACAGAAAATAATAAGATTTTTGAACAATAATTTTTAAAGAAAATGAGGTTTTTGGAATTTATAGCAAAACAAGCCATCAGCTATTCGCTGATTACAAGAGAGTTTTTGCCAATCAATTTAAAAAAAAAAAATTACCATATTTCTTTTATTTATTTTGTATTGTTAATATAATAATGTTCATGAAGAAAACAGTTTACTTGAGTGCCATAAACATGAAAATATTCTCCAGCTCTTTTTTTTTCCCAATTTTAATAACTAATTTTTTTTTCAAGTTTTTAACTTTACTTTTAATACAGGTCGGATGATGGGGAATACTCCCACTCACGGAGGGCGTCATCCATACGCCACGTACCATGTAGGTTAGGGTGGCCCTTAAAAAAAATTTTGGAATTTTTTTTGGGACACCCCCTAGTTTGGTGCTATTTTATGAAAAAATAATGTATACAAATTTTTAGCTCGATCAATGCATATTAACCCGTGCCGCACCCCCCTTTTTGAAATGTAAGCACCAGGCGCGCGAGTTCAGGATTTCTCCACGATAACGCGTGGGGAATGAGACTCGTTGTACCGTGGTCCTTTATCTCTTACATGTTGTAAGTTGGTTGTTGATTCCAGGTACCTTATCAAGTTCTTTATCTGGTGTATGCATGCATAGGAGGGAAGAGGGATGTGCACTTGAAGATCAGTGATTAGTTTTCCCGACTGTAGAGATCAGTTTGCTGCCAAAAATTGCCAAATTGTGCCATTACTTCTGTTCAATTATTCCCAAAAAGGTTGAAGTCCATTCTGTTAATTTACCATGGAAAAAGATCTTGCTAAAAAGTTTTGCTTTTGAGCTAAGAATTACTAGGAAGCCCTGATTTTCCTTGAAATTATTGTCGAAGTATCGTTTTCTATCAAAATAGCAAAAAGCTCGCATTTTGCCAAAATTAAGTAGAATTTTCTTTTTTTGCCAAGATCTGCTAAAAATTGTGTTGTTTTTTGCATCAAAAAGCTCCCACTGTTTTCCAATAATTGTTCTAATGTGTCGTTTTTTCACCAGAAATCCCTAGCTAACAAGCCATTTCTTTTGCTGAAATATTCAAAAGTCTCACTTTTATTCCCAGAAATCGCAAAATTTTTTAATTTTTAGTCCAAAATTGCCAAAAAAAAAGTTTTTTTAAATCAATAGTTCAACTTATTTGGCAAAAATTTTGCGAAAAAGTACTTCCTTGGCAGTACTTAATTGCCAAAGTGTCCCGCTTTTTGCTAAAATTATTGAGTTTCATTTTGACATTTTGATTAAAAGCGAAAAGTTCTAGTTTTTTGGTGATTTTAAAATGTATTGCCCATGTTTTGTCACTTTCTTGGTTACTTTTTCGAGTTTTTTGGGTTACTAATAAATGAATGATGGATTGGCCTTTTTTTTTTTTTTTTTTTTTTTTTTTGGAAAAAATGAGTACGCGCCCTGGAATTTAAAAAAACTGTTGAATAAATTTTAAAAATAATTGCTGATATTAGAAAAACCCATTTTTTTGAACTAGTTCTATTATTTGAATTAGAAATTTTCCAAAACTTTTGCTTTCACTTCACTTGGCCTATTTAAAATGCTGTTTTACACGTTTAAAAAATAGAAGAATTAAATTGAAAAATTACATAAATAATACATAAAATTAAAAAATTTGAATTAGTACTTAATGTATTTTTTAAAACAGAATCACTCCCTTTTTAACAATTTTTATACCATCAATTGGGTTAAAATCTTGGATTTTGTCTTAAGAATTACAAACATTGTCGCAAAATGACACGAACACCTCAACCCAAACAACGTGACTTCAATCGTCCACTGGTTAGAACAAACAGGAACGTGTAAGATTGAAAAAACAAGTCGAAGTTGAGGCGCGCTAATGTACGTTTCATTTGCCACGGGTTTGTCGTGGAACAGTACTGAGCCCGCGCCTGTGATGCTATCATTACAAAAAGTTGTGTGCGGCACGGGTAAATATGCATCGATTGAGTTGAAATTTTTTATGCGTTATTTTCTCATAGAGTGGCACCAAACTAGGGGGTGTCCCGAAAAAAATTCAAATTTTTTTCCCCCACCAAGTATAAATAAGGGCCACCCTAATGTAGGTACAGCAGGATTTCTTCATTTTTCTGAAAATTAATAGTTGTAATTATTTTATCTGCAAATTCTTTTACCTGTTTAACTGTTTCAAAAAAAAAAGTATAATTTCTGCGTAATAAATATCAAATTTGATGTTATAATTTCGAAAAAGTTTGTTTATTTTTCATCAACATAATATACCAATTCAAAGAATATTTCACCGATGCATACAGGGGTGCTAACCATAACCACAAAAAAACAAAAACTGTAACTGAAATCCGAAAAACTTGAAAGCAACCTAATGAAAGTTTTTTTAATAAACAACCTCAAATAGGAAACAAGATCCATAATTTTAGCCATTTTCAAATCCTAACTGAAAACAAAAACCGAAATTTCATAGGTTTTTTTAAAAACCGTAAAAAACCATAACAAAAATAATGAAGCAGTGTGAGTAAAACCGAAACCTAAACTGATAGAATTTATTTTGGTTTTCAGTTTGGGTTTTTTTCAGTTTTCTTTATCAAAGTACATTTTTTTGCCATTCATTTTTTTTTGGCTTCATTTGTGCCTATGTATTGACTTTAATTTTGCCTCTACATTGCCACTACTTATTGGCTTCAATTAGGTATGCCACTACTTGTTGGCTTCATTTGTCCCTATGTATTGACTTTAATTTTGCCTCTACATTGCCACTACTTATTGGCTTCAATTAGGTATGCCACTACTTGTTGGCTTCATTTGTCCCTATGTATTGACTTTAATTTTGCCTCTACATTGCCACTACTTATCGGCTTCAATTAGGTATGCCACTACTTGTTGACTTCATTTGTCCCTATGTATTGACTTTAATTTTGCCTCTACATTGCCACTACTTATTGGCTTCAATTAGGTATGCCACTACTTGTTGGCTTCATTTGTCCCTATATATTGACTATATTATGCTACTACCTATTATATTGACTTGCCACTACTTATTGGCTTCAATTATTATGCCACAATTAGAAACTCAATTTGAACTAGCCTGAAAAAAACAAATGAAAATTTCAAAAAAAATAATAGATTTGAATTAAAAAAGTGAAAAAAACAAATGAAAATTTCAAAAAAAAATTATACCTAGATTTGAATTTAAAAAGCACCAGATTAAAAACTCAATTGCCTAAAAAAATAAAATTTGAATTAAAAAAAATAAATAAAATGATAAATTTCTAACCTATTAGGTAAGCACTAGATTAGAAACTGAATTTGAACTATCCTGAAAAAAAAAAATTTCAAAAAAAATAATGGATTTGAATCAAAAAAGCACCAGATTAGAAACTCAAAATTTCAAATAGTCACAAAAAAACAAAAAAACCAAAATTTCAAAAAAAAAAATATAATAGATTTGAATTAAAAAAGCACCAGATTAAAATCTCAATTTGAACTAGTCTAAAATACAAACGAAAATTTTAAAAAAAATAATAATAATAGATAATTAATAAATTTGAGGTGAAAAGCACCAGATTAGAAACTCAATTTGAACTATCCTAAAAAAAACAAATGAAAATTTCAACAAAAAAAATTAATAGATTTGAATTAAAAAAGCACCAGATTAGAAACTCAATTTGAACTAGTCTAAAAAAAACAAAAACAAAAATTTTAAAAAAAATTAATAACACCAGATTAGAAACTCAATTTAATTTGAATAAAAAAAACAAAAAAAAAATTTCAAAAAAAAATAATAGATTTGAATTAAAAAAGCACCAGATTAGAAACTCAATTTGAACTAGTCCAAAAAAAACAAAAATCAAAAATTTCAAAAAAAAAAATGAATAATAAACACCAGATTAGGAATTTGAACTAGCCTGAAAAAAACAAAAATAAAAATTTCAAAAAAAAAATAAATTTGAATTAAAAAAGCACCAGATTAAAAACTCAATTTGAACTAGTCTAAAAAAAACAAAAACAAAAATTTAAAAAAAAAGTAAATAATAACACCAGATTAGAAACTCAATTTGAACTAGTCTAAAAAAAAATAAAAATTCAAAAAAAAATATGTAGATAATAAAAAATGCATTTATAATTTTCAACCAAATAAAAAATGATAATAATAAAAACAATAATGAAGATGTAATAATTACCTGTTTATTTGAACTGAAAAGCTGCAACCATTAAATCAACACAGGAACAATATAGGTAACACTATTCTTAACAGACACAAGCTATGTAGGATACTAACTGGAATGGTGTATACTTCACAAAGGTTTCACATAAAATGAACTGCCAATTTGTTTTACTGCCGGAGGTAACCAAGTAAATTAGAAGGAACCACCCCACCAAGCCACTCCCACTTGAAATACACAGCTGGCAGACTGGGGGTGTAACAGGGTACAATGCAACGCAGGTGTTTATAAAATGATGAAGGGATAAGGCTGGGGGTATAGCAGGGTACAATGAGCGGCAGGTGGTTTATAAGTCCCCTTTACCATTTTTTAGGAATTTATGCATTAAAATAATGAACTAAAATTGCAATTACTCAGCAATTACCCATCCGAATTGAATGAAAATACATCTATACCCTCCGTCTTAATGATTCTCAAATGGTGTCCAATAGGTATAAAAAATGGTTGGATAGCTTAAGAGAACATTCAGTTACAATGAAATTTCATTTCTCAAAGCGAAACCAATAGTGTGCTACGCACACTAATGAGTTTTAGATATTGGCAAGTTTGTGCAAAATGCATGAACGTTTTTGACAGAAGATAAAAGAACCTTTTTGAGTAATTTTGGGAGAAAAAACTGAATTTTTGGAAAATTTTCAAAAAAAAAAAATCAGAACTATAGGCACAACACCACTGGAAAAATTTCAAGGAAAATGATACGTTTGGCTATTTCGGAAGTAAAAACTAAATTTTAAGAAATTTTTTCAAAAAATTGGATTTGTTAGCAACTAGGGCAAGACGCAGAATCTTTTTGGAAAAATGACTGTTTCCCCGATTTTGACAAAACAAGACTTTTGATTGAATCCATTATATAAATGGAAGCCCTGTTTTTTAGATCGTGAATAAACAAATAAAATAGCATCTTTTGGCTGAATAAAACAGGTTTTTTTAAAATAATTTTTGAAAAAACCAGACTTTCTGCTAATTTTTGCCTAAAAATGAAGTTTGTTGACAATTTGGGTAAAAAGTAGAACCGTTTTGACCAAAAAAAAAAAAAAATGTCAAACATTACGTAGTTAGTACAATTTCAACAAAGAACAATACTTTTTGAACAATTTTGGCAACAAAAGAAATACTTTTTTGGCAAAAAAAGACTATTGGGCAATTTTGTCTAAATGTGGAAAAAACTGAATTTTTTTGGGGAATTTTTTGACATTTTTTTGGATGGGGAGGCGGCTAAACCTTTCAGCGAATTCTTGGAAAAATAAAACAGAAATTTTGCTCAATTTTGACAAAAAAGCAGAATTTTTGGTTGCAACTTTTTTGGAAAATCAGGCAAAGACTGCCAATGCAAGCCATTGAAGAATGAAATGCAAGTAACGCAGGATAAGCGAGATGGTCAACAGACACCTCACAGTAGGTGCCCTTGATCACGTTTTTTTTTCTTAAGAAACGAATAGAAGCTCCAATTGAACCTTCTTGCTATCCCTTTTCAATTGAAAATTATTTCGACAGTCACAATTTTTTAATTACACTGTACAAAATGGAATATTGAAACAATTAACCAACAGCTAGTTTAATTTGAACCTCCATCACTTTCTAGAGACAGAACGAGTTGCAACGCTAGATTCACATTCAATCGTTTTTCTTCGGGGATTTTTTTCGATAACCAATTTTTTTTTTTTAATTTTGAACCGAAGGGTACCCCAAAAAGTCCTTTATTGATTAGCTGAAATAAAAGAAGATGGCGTCGTGAGCTTATTATCCACGGTGGCCACGAGTTGAGTAGATCTTATTTTTCATTCCATTTCATCAGCTTCTGTGAGATGATGCAGTAAAAAAATGATCCACAAACAAAGCATTCCAATCAACAAAGAAACAATTGAAACAGTATTCAAAAAAACGTACCCTTGGAAAAAATTTAAAAACCTGAATTTAATTTTTTTATTTTTCACCAATTTGAAAAAAATGCAAATTCGGCCCATTTCTTGTGAAAAAAAAAACAAAGTATAATCGAATTGAAGTAATCCACTGTATGGATAGGTAAAAAGGAAACTCAGCGAGAAAACGAGGCATGGAAAATTTTTCAAAATACTGCCATCTCCTAAAAAAAAAAACGCGTTGAAAGTCGAATTTTCTTTGCATCTCTCCTCCTTCTCCCTCCAAAAAAAAAAACAAATAATTCTCTATCGTGGTCATCTGTTTGAGCTTCTGGCAAAAAAATACTACCTATTACAAATTTGAACTCAAGTCTTCAGCAATAAAGATGAATTTCGGGCACTCAGTCAAACATAGATTTCTTTCTTAATTTCTCAGCAACTCAAATCGCGGAAATTCAGCAGAATTATCCGAACAACAACAACTTTCTGCGATTCAGATTACATAATACGATTTCAATTTTCAATATTACGTAGATTAATATCGAGTACCTATACTTACAATAGATTCGATTAATACTTTTTAATTATTCGTAGCGTAGAATTTTCATTACTCGTAGATAATTTTTACTCATAATTCCGTAAAACTTGCATGAATACTCTAATACCATGACATAACGTAGACCATATTATTAATTTTTACGTAGTGTAAAATATAAAACTCCATCAACAACATTAACATCGCATGCGATCTACGTAGATATTATCTAATTGGCCTTTTTAGACACGTCAAAATTTGACAATACAGCTTGTAAATGTAAACTCGATGCCAGCATCTTTATTAACTGTTCGATTAAAAATTACAGGCTATTTACCGATACGGGACCGCGGTCGAGGACATTTGGAACGCGAACGAACAGCCGAATACGACGATTACGAACCAAACGGGCATGGGCACAACGGAGCTGTCCATTATGGCACTAGTCAATACCACGTACCAAGGGCCCAATCTTCTTCACGTCAGCAAAGACAACAACAACAACAACAACAACAACAACAACGTCATCCTTTATATTACCAAGGTAGCGACGGCTCCGATATAGACAATTTCCAGCTCAGTCCGCCCGAAGAAGTGGATCCGACCTATTTAGATACCGAATACAATCTTCCTTTTCCAAATTTATACGAATCGTCGAGACGAAACGCACGTCATTGATCGCGATCCAGATGCGAGAAAAATAAAGAAAAAATCAAACTTTGTTTTTTTCTTATTTAAAGTGCTTAGTTCCGCGTATTGGGCCCATCATAGCTCAAGCTACGTAACGTGTAACTTCACCCTTTTCTTTTTTTCCTTTGTTTTTTACTTTTCTATTTTAAAATACGTATTATATATTTTATTAAATTGTATGCTCGATGTATAGCGAAATTATGATAGGTAAATGAAAAAAAAATCGAAAAAATTTACGGATTCGGTATCCATCCGCACATCCCCTCTCCCTTATACCCGCTTGACAATAATTTAAAAATGACAAAAAAAAACTCACCAATCATATGGCCGCGGTGATGAATCAGACCAGCACAGAAATTCAGCCAATCACGCAGCTTCCCGATGACATTTTTTTTCGTTCATTCGTTAATCAAACCTGGAAACCGATAACGTAAAAAAGCTCATTAGAATATAACGACCAATGTTATTCTTTGTAGAATATTATCGTTTTAATTTTTATTCGAGTTTATCTTCACTGTTTTTAATAAATTAATTTTATATACTTACGATTTTTTTATTTAGACTGAAATTCGCACATAAACTGGAAAAATATCAAAAAAATTTTACTATAAAAAAATTGCTTCTACCTTTTTCAAATTTCGCTCCTCATTTGTTGAGTTTAAAATAAGCCCAAAAAAAATATTAAGAACCCATTACGTCATACTCGAGAAAAAAAAACTGAATTTTAGCAGAAGACTGACCCCCTTACCCTTTTCCTTCCTCCCGCACAAGTGTAAATGTTATTTAAAAAGGGCTTCATCACTCTATCGTCCCTTTTTTTTCTAAAACATCTTTACGCCCAGAGACTTATTTTTCGTACGAAAAATTGCAGCGTACAAATCATATATTTATTATAATAATAAAGACCTAATGGGTTTAATGATCTTCGAATAAAAGAACAAAAAATTGTTTTTCATTCAACGGGATGAGTTGATTTGATCGGAATTTTGTTTGTAATTTGTAAATTCAACATTGTGCTATTTTTCTAGCGTACAAATATTATAAATAAATGTATAATAATATACAATATACTTTTTTTAATTATTTATTTATTTATTTATTTATCGTATTAAGCTTTGATGTTCGTTTAAATTCAAAGTAATTATATTTGTTGTCATTGTGATAAATTTATTGATTTACCGTTTAGTAAAATTTATGTAAATGAAACATTGTGTTCTTTGTTTTCTTTTTTTTTCTTTTTCGTTTCTGTATTAAAGCGTGATGTTGTATTACAAGGGCTTCGAAAACTGAAACTGGAATTCTTTACGAATAAATCATTAGAATATTGTGGTAATGTTTCTTTTTTGTTTTTTTTTTTTCAGAAAAGATTTTTTTGGTGGGGAAAGAAAAGTCGAAATAACTTGGATAGTACATATTTCAATGGATTTTTGGAAATTCTACTTAAGCAGGACTTGTACTCATTTTTTTACAAAAAAAAAAACAACAACAACAACAACTTTAGTGACGAAAAAAGTATGAGAAAGTAACCGAAAAGTGACCATAAAAATTAATTACAAACGTGAGCAAAATAATTATTTTTAATGCAGGAAAATTACCTACCTACAAAAAAATTCGATCAAGCATGACTTTTTTGACTATTATTGATACAAACGTGATACTCCATCGCAATTTTTGAAAAAAATTAAATTATTTCATAATTTTTTGATAAGACAGCCAGAATTTTTTTTTTACAAAAAAACGAGACAGAGTATTTTTGCGAAAAGAATACGTTTTGACAATTTCTGACAAACAAGTGAAACAGAGGCCAATTTTTGGAAAGAATTTGACACTTTTGAAAATTTTTCGCCAAGAACAGAAACTTTTTAACAATTTTTTAGCAACCGCAAAATTTTTTGACAATTTTCAGAAAATATGATATCTTAGCATTTGTCTTTTCAACATTTTTTTGGCAGGAAATGAGACGTCGACAATTGATTTGTTAGCAATTTTAGCAATAATCGGGACTTTTTCGGCGATTATTTGCAAAACAGTGATACGTTTTCGCAATTTCAAATGGTTTCATCGAAAAAAGTGAGACACCTCGCAACGTCTATAAAAAGCTAGATTTTTACAATTTTAGCAAAAGGCATGACTTTTTGGCAATTTTTAGCAAAAAAAAAAAAAAGAAAAGAAAAAACGAAACTTATTAATATTTTTGGAAAAAAGTAACACTTCTTGTTATTTTTGCAAAAAAAAATCAAATTGTTGGCATTTTTTTGTAAAAAAAAGGGGCCTTTAATAGTAATTTTGAAAAAAGTCAAGATTTTTTCCTATTTTTGGCAACACTCAAGAGTTGCACAATTTCAGCAAAAATCAGCACTTGCATCAACTTTTGACTAAGAAGTGAAACTTTCAGCAATTTTTTGCAAAAAAGTGATGCTTATCATTGGAAATTTTTGGTAAAAAAAAGTGAAAATTTATCGTAAAAGCAAGACTTTTGAAATTTGAAATTTAAAACTAAGCCTGCTTATTTTAAATTTTATATTTATTCGCTTGAATATCCTATTAACAGGTTTTTATCAAGTCTCAAATTAGTCTTGAGATAATGATTCCCCGAAGTTCGACCATTTCGCAAGAAATCGTAAACGTTTGGAGATTACCATACCTCTTCCTTTCTATAAGGTTGGATTAGAATGGAAATGATGCTGAAAAAAAGAGCGAAATCGATAGATTTGGTTTTATTTTTATTCTGGTTGATGTGATATCAAGTATAACTAAGTATCTATTTTTTACAAGTTTATGGTTTTCAGCTTTTCAAATTCCGTAACGAGCAACGTGCTCATTAATAAAATTTTGAAGAAATAGTAGGCATACTCGGATGTATACCGACGTCAAACATTGTACGACAACTGGGGACACCAGGAAGATTTTTCGAAAGTCACATCACGCCTCGGGCCCGACAAAGGTTGAAATTGGCCATATAAATCTATACCTACGTCATGCAAATTAGCGAGGTATCGGATACTTCATAGTGAGAAAACATAATAATTGAAAAAAAATGGAAGATTGATCAGTCGCAAATGATAACTACTTGAGCAAACACTTTGCAGATGCACATCGCAGTATCGAATATCAATGCGTCAGTCAGTACAATTGACGTCATTCCATCAAGATATTGAATGACATAAATTCTATGTACATCATTTACTTATCTATTAATTATATAGACTCTTTAAGAAGCCGGATTTTGCTTACTAATTAGAAGGTTTAACTTATAATTCGGCACTTCGTTTTTTCTCAAATTTCTCGATTCATTAAAAAAAAACAACTAAGTATAGTATAATTTATACCAATTTTGAACGTTTTCAAAACTTGGAATGGAATTTTACTATCTCTGGAATGAAAGGAGAGGCGATCTAAGGCAAGGCAAAGCAAGACAGTCTATTTTATGTATTTTTTTCGTCCATACCTAAGAAATTTTAAAGAAAATTCTTGTGTTTATTCCTTTCTATCTTTTTTAATTGAACTAACAATTTTTAATCCATTTTTTGTATTTTGATCATTTGCTAATACTTTGGGCGCCATAGTAAACTTAAATTTTATTCAAAATAGTTGAAAAATCGCAATTAAAACAAAATTAAGCAATAAAAAAACTTCTTTCATCTACATCTCCAAGATCGCAACCATTAGTTTTTTAGCTCAATTTTAGAGTTAATGTAAGTAAGTTTACCGATTGGTAACGATGGTAACTGCGTTAGTTAACGGTTTTGAAACTCTCATAACTCGCTTATCACACATACCGAAATTTCAGGAATAGCTACCCTGGAAAATTTAAATTTTTAAAAATCTGCTGGATGCTACAAAACTACTCAAAATGGTTCAAAATCGTTTCCAATCGATTCGGGGAATTAAAAATACTGCAAGGCAACCAAATTTCAGATCTCAAGGCAAATTTGTTGAAATTTCGATTTTTTCACATTTTTGATCTAAATTTGATTTTTAGAAATCCGCCGAAAATCGAAAACTGCACTTCAGCATCAGAAATTTTAGCTGATGACGTATTATTGCATGCTCTTTTGATATAGGTTTCTCAGATTCAAAAATGTGTCTGTCTGTTTGGGATACTTCCCTGACACCGGAAATTCTGGTCAAAAATCGAGATTTCCAAACAGGGCCGTCGAGAGTAGTGGGCAAAGAGGGCAGTTTGCCCCGGGCCTGCACTTTCTGGAAGGCCCAGCAAAAAAAAAATATAAAAGAAAACCTGTTTTTTCACATCTCAAAACACAAATTTTCGAATGCTTTTGCCCTTTTCTCTTGGGCTTGTTTTCTTTTCTTTTTCAAAATTGAAATTTCTAAAAAAAAATACATATTAAAGTTTTTAAGTGAAAAAATGAACTTCTCGTGCAAAAAGTATCGTTTTTTGCCTTTCGCAATACAAATTTTTAAGAGCTTTCGCCCTCACTTGAACCGGTTCTCTTTTCTTTTTCAAAATTAATATCGTAAGAAAAAATATTTCAAATTCTGAAATTTTTTAAAACCCAAAAAATAAACTCCTTGCATAAAAAAAACATTGTTTTTATGTAGTTCTCTCAAAACACGAATTTTCAAAAGTTTTCGGCCTCGCTTCGCTTGGGCCTGTCCTCTTTTTTTTTCGAAGTCACCTTTTTTTTTTTTTTTGGGGGGGGGGTGTTTATAATAATTACAAGATTATTACACCCGTATCACCTTCATAAAAAAACATCGTTTTTAAGCATCTCGAAATCAAATTTTCAAAAATTTTCGCCCTTGTTTTGCTCGGTCAATTTGTTTCTTGCTTTAAAATTTAAAAATTCTAATTTGAGCCCTTAAAAAATCTAAAACAAAAAAATTAAAATTTTCTTAAGTCATGAGGGCCATTCTACGTCAATTTAACCAAGAAATGGTAAGAGTGGGTCGGCGATTTTTATGAAATTTTTCCTGTGGAAAGACTTTTTGAAGCGATGGCCAATGGCGCCAATCTTAGCCCTTTAGCCCTTTTTTAAAGGCTGCTAGGGGGTGTCAAAGTTTTCAGTCAACTTAAAATATCATCCATTTCAGCAGTGGATTACTCGATCGATAACCGCGATACCTACAAAAATGGAACTTTTTCCAATAGTTAGGGGTTTTGAAAGGCTTTTTGGTAATGTCATGAAAATCAGAGTTGCCACTTTTTTTTCGTACGAAAAATTAGCTAGAAAAGTTTCAAAACGTAGTCTTCATATGGTTCCGACTTTCAAAAATTCTGAAAAAAATATATTAACATGAAAAAAAGTTTTGATTGGTCAAGTTGACCCATTTGACCCCTATTTTTATTTATCAGTTGAAAAATGTGAAAAAACCCTTTAACTCGATGAAATAAACTCATCACAAAAAAATCAAAATTCGAAGAAATTCAATTTTCAATTACAAACGTCAAAAAAAGTTTAAATTCATTCAGTTGTCTTATTTTGACCTCCTTCTGACGTATTTCATGAAAAAGTTGATAAAAATTACACTTATGGCAAACAAATTAATATTCATTTCTTTTTTCAATTGAGTGAATTGAAAAATTTTTAATTTTTCTGCTATGAGTGTAATTTTTTCAACGAGCTTAGAACTTCATAACTTGAGTAATTTTATCTTGAAGGCAATGGAAAAGTCTTGGTTTCGAATCAAAGACCATAAAAAATCACGATTTAGGCAAATTGGGGGAGGAAAAAATGAAGAAAAAAAGTAGTAACTCTTACAATGACATTCTAACTCAAAATCACAAATGTGAAGGAATTTTCCCTCCACATTTATGAAAGAATCGTTACATGTAATTTTTTTTAGAATTTCATCAGGCATAATCAGATTTTTACTGTGCTGACAATTTTTTTTTTATTGTGAGTTATGAAGTGTTAGAATTAGAGTAAGTAGGTCTATCGATATGCAATCATATTTTTTATGTACATATAATTGAAACTTTGAAATAATTTCTTCACTATGCAGAATATAAAAATTGGCTGACGAACTCGAACGGTACTCAAGGCTCTCCTTTCTTCCCTCGTCTACAGTTCATTACTTTATTTATTGCCAATGTATCAAATTACCATACGACGACATACCAATTATGCACTTTTTTTTCAAATGTACTTATAAGCAAATTAAAAGTAGTCAAATATGTAACTGCATGCCATTGATCAATATTGGTGTGGGTTTTTTCAATGCACAAATTACTTTGCATTATAATTTGTCAAGTTCGCATTTGTATTTGTGAAAACACATAATTCTACCCTCTTTGAGGATCTATCTCCCCTCCAGGTTCCAAGGGCACCCCGAAGCTAAAATTTTTTTGTGGATAACTTTCAACTCAAAATGAAAGTTTCTGCTGAATTTGGTCAAAATCTGACGCTTTTTTTTTAGGGAAGGAAGGGTGAAGGTGATCCACTTTAAGGTACAAATTGAATTCAAATGAGTATAAGAGTATCGTGTAAGGTAACTACATTAACTAATGTAGACTATTTCTGAACAGAACATTTTATTCAAATAACAAATCAAATGAAAAAAAAAAATAAAAATAAAAATTACGATATAACAATCGAGCTCATTTACAAATGAAACATCTATCAATCAAATCACGAAGAATATCACTCAAAGCCCGAGTAGCTTCATCTCCACCTGCACGCAGGGTCAACTTAATTATTTTATCCACAACAGAAGTTTCAGCTTTAGCAGGAGTTGAATCTTCATCTGGTTGTTGTAGACATTCGTCTAAATTCGTACAACGTATTTTGTTATCGTCGGCAATGAGATGTGGTGAAAAGTACGACGCCACTAAATACCCGTAGAATGATTTCCCGATGAATTCTGATAAAATTTCATCTTTGGTTGGAATACGATTATCAGGAAATGTTTCCTTCATCGAGGTATAATACTCGTCGATCAAGTCATTCCAGTGCTTGTTTCTCATTTCTTGGTCGGCATTCAAATACATAACGGTGACTAAATCGATCACAGGTGATCCATAACGACACGTCGCCATGTCCAACATGACTAGATCATCGGGAGTATTATTTTTATACTTGAACATGACGTTATTTCTACAATAATCTCCGTGGACAATTACAGACACAGGATCTGCACATTTTTCGATAAAAATTTGTTTGAAAATATCCTCTATATTATCTACCTGTATCATTTCACTTATCTTCGGGATAAAAGCCGAGTACGCGGGATCTCGTTTCAAATATTGTAATCCACGCCGAGAAACTGTGGCCAACATATCGAACATTTTGTGATTCAGAATCCAATTGGTTTCTTGACAATTATCAGCCAAAGGGTAAAATGAAAGAGGTACCGTGTTCTTAGCTTCATAAGAATGAGCATGAAACTGACCTAGTTTACGCATCATCATAGCCAAATGCTCGTAATTCAAGAACGATTTCATCTCAGCCATTCTGTATCCTCTGGCTGCCAAATCTTCGAGAATTATCACCGAGTTGTCTTCTTCCGAGTCGAATTTCATCTCACCGTGGTAAAATTTCGGAAATAAATGAAACAATGGAACTTCCGGCGTGCTCAGAACAGGCAGCATTTTTGTGAAGAAAATCATTTCGTTGAGGAAAGAAAACGAAATCCATTCGGAGATCGCTACCTTAGGCGGGAGTTTGATCATGACTGGTTTAGATTTCAGTACATCTCCTTCTGCATTTTCGTACAAAATGGTACCGTAGAGTTGAGTTGAATTGAAACCATGCTGAACTCTTTGATTTCCGTTTTCATCCAGCATTTCTGATTCAAATCCAAGATATTTACTTCCTTCGCCGAAAATATCCACTTTGTACGCGACTAAATTGGCAATCACGTTTTTTACGAATAAGTTTTCCATGTTTGGGTACGAACGAGTAAAATAAAGATGTTTGTTTCGAGTGTAATATGTATGTAGGCTAAAACCGCGACCGAGACTGTTACTAAGAGAATGATTTGCATCTAGGTGCTGCAATTAGGTATCACGACCTCTGGACTGATTAGATTGTGTTTTAATTCATTATTTATCGTAAATAAAATTTTAACAAGCGAATATTATATTATCTTTCACGTGCACAATTAAATCACCATTCACAAAAAAATTGCAAAAAATTATTCAAGTCAATCGTTCAATTTCGAGTAGCTAAAAATAGGTTTCTGGTCCATGTTTGAATTGTTTAATAGGTAGGTTTTTTTACAGTTGGAAAGATTTCTGGACGACCTTGGGAAGCTAGACAGATGGGTCAGTAATCTTAAGAGGCTAGATAGATGGGTCAATGACCTCAAGAGGCCAAACAGACGGAAAATGCCAGACAGACGGGTCAATATATGTACTACATTATATGTACGACCGATTTTTACATTTTTATCTCAAGATTGTTTCCTCAATTTTCAAAAATTCGCCAAAAATCAATAAATCGACTTCTGCAGCTCAAAATTTGATTCAAAGGTGTGAGTTACGTGTTCTTTCAGTGGACCAAATTTTAGCTGAATTGGAGTTGACTTGTTGTAAAGATTTCCTTGTGGAGAAAAATGGCAGCATGTAGTCACCGCACCTAATCACTTCTTCTCGTCGGTTACAAAAATGGTAATTTTGACCTCGAACAAAACTGCATCGATCACAAATTATAAACTTAAATTGGAAAAATGAAATGACAGCCGCGCCTTCTCAACCTTTAAATGATCTGAATTTTGATGCAGTCCATTCTAAATATGTGTGTACTAAGTAATGTGTGCAATGTGAAGCAAAAAAAAAATTAAAATGATAATTCGTTGGGTTTTGTTAATTAACCTAGAACATCGCCAATTGCAACGCTACACGATTATTTACTTTTTATCTATAGGTATGGCCACTACATTCTATCAATTTTTTTCAAAACGAATGCTCATACTGTGACCACGACCACACTCCTCCTTCTCATACTTCAGACAACAAAATTTATTACAGACAAGTCAAAATAACTCGACTACAAAGTAGCTAGCGCACATACCATCATACACAACACATGCGCTGTAGAAATAATTGAACGCGTAAAAGCAGCACTGTTTAATATTACCTAATAGTAAAATGAAGTAGCTGTAAGCTGATTTTTTTTCCTTTAATGATTTATACAGATTTTAACACTTTGATGCGAAATTGTATTTGAACGATGCGAATAAAACCACCGACAAGAAAATAACCTACTACGTGATGAAAAATTTCCTGAGTGATAGGTAACCACGAGCCGAATCATTTTTATCGTCAATTGCTAATTAGAAAAAAAATATGTACCCACACGTTGGATTTAGGTATTTAATTTTTAATGTTATCAAACTCTTGAACGAAAAAATTTACAATGATAAAAAAGATCAATATTTTTCTCTCAGGTAAGTATTTATTTATTCTATTGCGTTCATTTTTGAAAAAATGAAAAAATATGATGAAGAATGAGCGGATGAATGGATGGTTACAAATTTCTTGGTGTTATATTTCTTTATACGTATTACGAATTTTGTTAATAAGTTGTATATTTTTCGATGCCACTCTAACGAAGTCAAAACGTCTTCTGGAGTAAATAATTCTAGCGACGCCCCCGGAAGAGAGCTGTACGAGTATGTCCTTGAAGAAGGGGCATATGCTGTTTCGAGGAAAATAGCCTATTTTTAACTTTCAAGGAGCACCTTCGGGACTAACATTTTTTCTGGAAGACTTTCAACTCAAAATGAAGGTTTTCACTGAATTTGGTCAAAATCCTACAATATATATTTTTTTGAGATCCACCCTGCTAATACGATACATAAACTTTTAAATTACCTATCGACCAATCTGATCTTCACAATTGAAAATTTGAAAAATGATGCAAAATTACTCAAAAAACAGTAAAATCACTGAAAATGACCAAAAAGTAACGAAATTCCAGTAAAAATAATCAAAAATGCATGAAAAAGTGTAGCATGACCTCTAACGTTTTTTTTTGAAAAAATCACTACTTACCTACTTTTTCACTACCTTTTTTCGACAAAAATTTTAGAAAGCTCTCGATTCAATTCTCCCCCTCCCCCCCCCACCAACAAAAAATAACATTGTCAAATTTTTTACAAAGGAAGAAAATTAATTTGTTCCCAATTATTCCAACACTGTTGCCAATTTTATTAAACATAAACTTTTTTTTACTCTCACTACCTGTATAGATCTACCTACCTCGTGTAGGCGTATTAAAAAGATGTAAAACGCACACAAGAGAACAATAAATTCATTAAAAATGATTTTCAGACGATCAAATTTCGACATTTTATAAAAAAAGGATCAAAACTGCATGAAAATTTTTCAAAATGCAATAAAAGTAAGTAGGTACAATAAAAACGTTTTAAATTGCCAAAAAAATGACGAAATTTTAGTGAAATTAGTAAAAAAAAAAGCACGAAGAAGCGTCAAACGATGGAATTGTTGCTGAATTTTGTTAAAATTGAAGAAATTTTTATTACTTAAGTACTTTTTGGTAATTTTGAGAGATTTTGATGATTTTTTGAGTGTTTAATATAATTATTTATGCATCATTTTGATACGTTTTAACACTTTTTTATGCATTTTTGGCAAATTTTACAGAAATTCCATTATTTTATTTTATTTTTTGAGATTTAGGATGTTTTTAATGCGTATATACTTGTAAAATTTGAAGAGAATTACAACGACTGAAATTTTACTACTTTTGGTGACTTTCTTGAGATTACAGAGCTTTTTTGAATGATTTAACATGTTTTCAACACTTTCCATGCATCTGAAGTAACCTTTATTGAAATTTCATCACCTTCTGGTACATATGTGTGATTTTATTGCTTTTTTAAAATTTATATTATAATTTCAACACTTCCTCATGCATTTTTGGCAAATTTCACTGAAATATCGTCTTTTCGTAGAGATTTAAAATTTAAATGATTTTAGTAGGTAGTGTTTTAAAGTTGAGATTTTGACCATGTATTGGGCACTGGTTGGAGCTGAGTGGGCATAACGTTCAGGTTTAAAAAATGAATAAACGATGGGACTGAACTCATTACTTGAATTAGGAACAATCAATTGGTAATCAGTCAAATTTCAACAAAATTGCAGACTCTTTGACTTCTGTGAAAAGATAATTTGAAAAAAAAAACATCGCAGAGCGATGATGAAATTTGTCAAGTTTTTGGCTATTTTTCTCAATTTTTTTTAAATTGGCGATAAGGACCAAAAATTGGTATCTACTTCATGGGTTTCAAAATATTCCACCCATTGAGTAAAAAATCAATGATTCCACCTAAAGTAATATAGAATATAGATCTATATTACTTTAATTCCACCAGTTTCAAAAATTATATCGTTCGATATTTTGGTCTGATTCATGTCAGAAGAAAAAATTTCAAAACATGAATTTACCTAAAAATAAGCGATTTGCAAATTTTCAACTGTTCATCGAGGGAAGGCACAGAGGTGATAATCGCCAATCTGAACAAAACTTCGCCTACGTGTTGTTAGAAGAACAACTCGCAGCGGATATTTAGTTCTTCTGCAATGAGCCGAATCTGGAAATTGAAGGGGAAGGAGTATACGAATTTTCGAAAATCAAATTTTTAACCATGGATTCTGACATAATTTTTTGAGACGAACAAAAAACGTTCTCTGAAAAAATTGCCAATCTCTAAAACTGAAGGCGCTACGATCACTTTTGTGCCTTCCTCGTCAGCAGAACCTCAAAAATGGTCTCGGATTTTCATGGCAACATGACTTAGGTTGACGCAAAATCTCAAATACTGTCTCTCGGGTTGCGTTCATTTAGGAAATTGAAATAAGACATTCCCAATTTTAAATTGAAGGGTTAAATTGGTTTTCAAATCGATTCATGACTTTGGTTACTTATTTTTCAGAAAATTCTTGGGGGGGGGGGGAACTAGAGAGGGTAAAAAAAACGGGCCCCGAAAGATCGAGTTGATTGATGACGGTTTCAAAGTGTTCAGAAGTCTTTAATGAATTTTTTGATTTTCTAGCTATGAACATGTTTCAATTTCTCAACGAGTAATCGCTGAATAAAATTTTGGATTTGAACGGGCACAAAAATATTTTGAAAAAAGGTGGGCCGGTAATCATCAAAAAAAGGGTAAATTTTGATACTTATGCATTATTTTGAAAAACAAAAATCATTTTTTTTTTTTTTTGGAAAATTTCAACTGGGAATCATTTCTATAGGTGCCCCAGATCCCTTTCCTAATAGTGTTGGCCTCAATCCAATCCCCCCAGTGGGCCCTGACCCCCCGAAACGGCAATAATTAGGATTCCACCCTCATCAAGTCATCAATGTGTAACAAGTCAATTGATATGTTTTCGAGGTCGTAGAATTCGAATCTGGAGGTATTTTTTTGGTAGATGTGTAAGGTGAGGCGTGGGGTGAGGGAAAATGACAAATTTTGCTTTATCCAATTTATTCTCACAAAGCACCAGATGTCAATTAAGAGGACACTATGCCAATATACATAATTTAATCGAGAGGATAACATAGGATTTCATCATATGTAGTTGGATTGGATTTTGTGAAAATTACCGATCCTTTTGTAAATTACAAAAGTACACAAGGTGACTTATCCAGTCCCTTGATAAGACTATAGTTCAGTATAAAACTTGATATTGCAAAGGGTATAACAATAATTAGAAAACGTTATTGACAAATTCTCTAGACATCATATTTTGCAATTTGTTTTCTACTTTTATATGATAACATTTGAAATTAGTTAAATTTTTAACATCAATGTGGGCTGCTAATATAAAACCAGTCCAGATGGTTTTACTTCCACCATAATATGTACTTTATATACAAATGTATGCAAAGTCCATACGTACTTACAGCAGTAATCTCTATAGATTTTACTTCAAGTTGAAATGAATTTTGAAGTTGATTATAATTTTGAAATGACAGACTTGCAAATATTAAATTAGCACTGTATTCCACAGAGTTGAAGCTCGTATCAGTTGGAAGAATACTATTGGCATATCCAGTATTTGCTCGCTGTTCTGATCTAACGTGCGACACAGTGTTCTGCTTACTGTTCTGATCTAACGTGTGTTGTTGTGTTCTGATAAGCCGTGTTTTTTTTGCGAAGTTGTGCAATTGTTTAACACTTTATAAACTGTGGAAAAATTGTGACCATCATAAACAATTTTTGACAATGGATACCAAACCCGAATTACACCAAGAATTGTTAAAGACATTAGCCACAGAATCTCAGAATTCTACAATTTGTGTGAAACTGGACAAAGAAGGAAAGGAACAAATGCGGTTTCATATGAGCAGTCCAGGAGCTGAAGCATGTGAATTAAACGCCCAGACCAAGGAGGCAGAAATGTTGGAATCTCAGCTCTTAAAATTGAAATTCAACGTGATATGTGAGAATGCTGATGAATCAAAGATCAATAGTCCTGTTGAGAATGAGTGGTTGAAAACCTTAGAAAGGGAGCTTTCACAATTGAACATGAACTCGATCACTGGTCAAGTTAAAAGTGAACCTGCGGAAATCTTGGGTGGTGAGAAAAAAGAATTCAAGTTGGTCACCTTGACTGAACAGCCACTCATTGGAGATGAAGATAGAGCTGGTAGATTGAACATCAATATGAGTGGTGCCATGACCAAACAGGTAGAAATCTTGGAAGCCGAAATGAAAGAATTGATAGGGGCCAGCTTCAAATATGAATGTACAGGTGAGTTGAAGATTGTCCGTCTTACCGTTATTGAAAACATGAAAATGTTTGAAGTTAAGCTGATGAAATTTAAGTTGTATTCGGAACACAAATATGCTGATGAGCCAGAGATCCTTAGACAGGTTTTGCTTAAACGTGTAAGAACCATGGAATTTGAGCTGGCAAAAATGAAATCGAAGATGGGATGTCCATATACTTACTCAGAAGTTAACTTTGGCCATTGAATAGTTGTTAAGAACAAATATTTATCATCTAAGAAAAATGAAAAGGCGTGCTGCTTCTGTGAAAAATATACCACCATTCTTAATGGCCTCTATTGTAGGTCTAAGAAAGTTGACTTCATCAAATACTGGTGCTCCTGATATTAGATAGGTATGTAGACATTGCACACTGCACAAAATATTTTAAATTAATCAATAAGTTTTACACACTTTGCACCCCACTTCTAGAGTTAAGTACTAATATTATTTATCCTTCATTTAATTCACTATAGTTTAGAATTTAGGCTCTACACCCAATTTATTGTAATTTTAAGCATTCTTTTTGTTATGATATATGTATGTACATATACGATTCTACAATATCTATGCACCAAATATTATTAAGTATGTCATACCTAAATTCTACGCGAAATTTTATTCTAGAAATTTCTTATTAGTTTTTTGATTCGTCGCGTGAATAAAATTGTCGAGTAGATAATCTTGGCTGCACCAGGAAGCAAAATATTTGTTTATTACGCGATTTTGCGAATATGAAAAATACGTGGTTATAAGGTAAGGTACCCGAATATCGACCACCATTTTGATTTTTCAATTTACTCAGCCCCAAATTTATGTAGAAACCCCATTGATGGCTCAAAATGACCGCCAATTATTCTAGTTTTACCCCCCAAAATTTGAACTCGCAATTTTTTTTCGTTTGATGTTTGCCGATCGATTTTCTGAAAAGTGCGAAATTTAGATACTGAAAAAAAGTGCTCCTAATATCGACCACCTATAAAATGGATAAAAAGGACTATGTGATTATGGAAAAAAAACGATTTTAATTGACAAAACGAGTTCAAATTAATTAAAGCAATTTACCACAAAGATTAAAATTAATTTAAACAATACGAGCACACTTTTTTTTTATTTGAGGCCTCCTCAACAGCGGTATCGCAGACCTCGTGAGTACTGGAAAGGCACTTCGTACACTTGATCCAGATTTGGCCATTTCGGTCGTTTGAATAACGCCACCCACAGAAAGGGACTATTTTTGCCTTGTTTTAGGTTCTTTTGGCATAACTGATGGATAAAGGCAGATAAAAAAAATTGCATAATGATAAGCTGTGGTGGTCGAATTTAGGAGACTCTTTTTAACTTTTTTTTGACTTCTCAAAAACGTTTTTTGTGAATAACTTCGCGAATTTTTGCTTTAGAGCTTTTATTTTGGTCAAAATCGATTTGTCTGTGAAAAATACACTAGGAAATATTTTTTCCGCGGAAGTCTAGGCATTTGGGGCCGAAATCGGCTGGTGGTCGATATTAGGGCACCATACCCTCATTATTATTTTTAAGTTTGTTTTCGTTGAACTTTCCAACTCTTTACGTTTGAGGTTATTCCTCTTGAAACTTTCGTACTGTAAACGTTAACTTATCATCGTTCTATGTATGTATTGTTTATACGTTGTTGAAATTTTCGCTAGGTATTTTTGAAATAGCTGATTAATTGAATTAAAATTTTTTATTTAATTCAATGCGAATTTTTTTATTAAAGATCAAGTTGGATCCACATTGATACATCGATATATCGATAATTTCATCATGTAGGTATCATATCACTTTTCATTAATTTTATGAGCACCTGAAGTTGATATTGTTCTTAAAAACACATATCAACTTCAGGTGCTTAGAGCATACATAAATATACCTACAGTAAAAGCCAGGCATGTAGGACTGCTTAGGTTTTGCGGTCACTCCAAATCAAGGTCTTTGTTTGGAGCTTTCAAAAAGTCTGGTCCAGTCATTCTGTTCAATTTTCTCATCTTTTATGTACGTCAGTCTAGTCTAGTATAGTCTAGTCCTGACCTGAAAATTTTATCCTGGTCATGGGTCAGCCCAGGTCTAAAAAACTGTCTTCATTTTTCAGAATGAAAAAACCTTCCAACACATTCATGTTCTTTAATTCCAGTTTCATTCAAAACAAAAACAAAACTCGAAAGTTCAATTTTACAGTACACAAAATTTCCCATCTGATAACCTACAGCAAGATATGTTTCCTGTGATTTTTGGTAAACATAATACGAATTTATACGCGTCATTATTACTTAGCATGCGAAAAAAACAACGTCTATAAGCTGCCGCGTGCTTATAACGAAAAATGTTAACACACTTCGAGTCACAGGGTGATCGAAAATTGAACCTATCATTAAATACTAATTTCAGCTTTCCGCTTTAATTCGTCAAATTTTAGGATAGTTCTCTTACGAAATACTTATATGTACGACGTATGCAGCATCTACTGACTCTACGTCTAAAATTTAAACTCGCCCAGCCCACTTAAGAGGACCTAAAAGGTGACGTAAAGATTTCCAAGGTCATGAAAACTTGAAAAATCCAGTTTTCCTAGTCAAGATGAACCAATAGTATAGAATTCGTACTTGGTTTCAATCACCAAGATGGCAAATTCTCGCCACTCATCACAGTCAACAATGATAGCATATGCAACTCGCACATTTATCAAAATGTTACTTCGTAGACCAAAATCAGCATCGTAAAAATCAAAACTCGACGTTGTACAGACCTTGTTTAACGTGAAAAAAATACGTCACAGATATCTTACCGTCATCATCTTGATTCTTGAGATGGTAACGCGGGCCGACTTCAAGCTGGTGTATTCTGTATTGTCTAGCGTGTACGTAATCATCTGTCTAGTCACCACAGAGAGGACCGGAAACCTTAAACAAAATGATCAAATTAGTCCAATGTCAAGGAGACACGTAGCGCGTACCGCCACAAATCTGTACTAGACAATTGATCACATTCGATCGAGACAACAACGGGGAAATAAAATATCCAACCAATTGGCGACCTTAACTTTGTACGAATAAAATTGCTTTGAAGAAAAAAAAAATATCGCCGCATCACGTTAATTTTTTTGTTTACCGAATATAAAATGAAAAACTTGTATTAGATCGCGCGCATCGAATAAAAATAAAAACTTCTTAAAATTGAAATCTATCGCAAGGTCATTGGAGGAAATATTTTTTTTGAATTTTGGAGCTCGGGATTATGATCGAATAATGCATAAATTAATTCATAAATTTCGTATACTGTTGCAATAACGTCACACGATGAGAAAATCAACACGATTCGAGTAATTGGTAATTTTTTACATTTTACGATCGCGAATCCCCCACTGATTAATTTTCGCGAAATTTATAAAATTTATTTTGAAAAAAAAAATATATACGTTTGTAATATTATACGTTAAATTGTAACGCGAGCATTAAATCAGTCGCTTGTTTGGCCGGCGGATTAAAATTTCCACCGACTGGATATACCTACTTGGAAAGAATAAAATGAAGTAAAAAAATTCGTAAAATGATACTTATATCGTGTATCATTGTGGTTTCTCATTTCAGCAACGAATTTTAAGTACGTCGTAAAATTACAAAAATGTCAATAAAATTTAGTTTAGCAGCGAATTAAAAATACGACGATCCGAATTTCGCGTCGCGAAACGAAAATTCACATCGTATTTCCGAAGACAGAGAAGATAGTGGGTAGTGGGGGGCGAGATTACAACGCGCAGATGGCCTTTGCAAACGCGAAAAACCCCCCATCTGCGGTGTTTTCCTCCTACAAAGGAGCAAACTACTACCAACTTGACGACGAAAAACACTCGTGAGCTGTTACGACCTTGAATGCGTTTCAAAATTTCGTCTCTAATTTCGAGTATCAACAAAAAAGAAAAAAAGATAAATATATTTCGCAACACCCAGTACCAGTACCTCTGTGTCTACTTAATAAATATTTAAATAGCTCGGTTTTTTATTATGGTTATTATAAAAGATCACTATGTGTGTATTATATCATCAGTCAGCTAATTCATTGTATACCACACGTGAGTGTATAACAAGCATGACTCTTTATTGGTGAGATAATTATTTTAGAGGTACGGTGCATGTCGGTGAAATTCGTATCTTTGGTTAAAATTTAGTAGTGGTTTGAAACATTACTCGATCGTGCGTTTTAATCGTCCTGCGTGCGACCAGAGAAGCCATCAGCATTTACCTGTCTATTCCTGCCTGAGACTAGGTGTCGGGTAAGTTCGATTATTGTTGAGAATATAATTTTTTATTTATTTATCGAACCGATCGATATACTCGTGTATTATATGTACCATCGACGTACTTGTCAGCGCGAAAGATGTATTCTTCATCGTTAGTTCGTAAAGACGTAGATTCCAAATTCGATGTTCGTGTGGTGCTCTTCATTTCGTCGTTCGATCGGAATATTCTGTAATAAAAAATAAAAATGATCAATTCAGTGAAATAAAATTTGGCGAATTTTAAATTAAAAAAAAAAATAATCACAAGTGAATAAATAAATTTACATAGGTAGGTACGTTTTTTTTTTTTTTTTTTTAATTCAAAAAATTCAATCTCAAATATGAAAAAATATGTCTATCTAAAAAACCCAAATTAACTGGAAAATCCCATTTAGAGAAAGTTTTACGAATAATAAGTGAAATAATTAACCATTTAAACATGCAAAATGTACTTCTGATAAATTTGTCATACCTAATAAACCATAAGTACCTACAGCACTTTTGGCTTTTCCAATCATCGAAATGAATAGAGATAACTCATAATTTGTTAATGAAAGCCAGGGTACAATGTACTACCCAGTTTCTAATCAGGCATTTTATATGCGAGATAAATACCTCAATCAACACGTTTATCGAGTTTTTTCTCGCGTAAAATAAGTATGTAATTTTCCAAAACAGATGTGTTCAAAATGTTGATTTTGTTTTTCGACAGTGTAACAGATCGATCGTGTTAGAGGACTATATTTACGATTACGATTTTCTTCTCAGTTTACCTAGTGCGGATTTTGGGTAAAGATGGATTTAGATTCGAAAACATTTAGAGAATTTGGATACGCTGCCATCGATTATGTGGCTAATTACGTAGATACGATTCGAGAAAGGTGAGAATTTGTGTTTATTAGTACGTGGAAATGATTCTCCAGCTTGAATGGTTCTACGAATGGTTCATTAATGGGATATTTAAACTTATAGATCGGTATTACCAGATGTGCAACCGGGATATTTAAGCGAGTTGATTCCAGATGAAATACCTGAAGAAGGAGAGCCATGGACCAAGTTAATGGAGGATTTTGATAAACATATCATGCCAGGGGTAAGTCGATATGGCGATAAATTTTAATTTTTCCTGCTGTTTTCTGACGGACAAATTCCAGTAGATTTTCATGTTATGAAATTTTTTTAAAAAATAGGTAAATGAATCCAAAAGTTTGGACTTGGTTCCTTTTTTATTCTCACTGATTCATTCTGATACCTACAAATATTTTTACCAAGAGAGATTAGTGGCAATTTTTTTATTTTCACCTCTTTTTCAAGAGCACAAAAAAATTTTTTTGAAATATTTTCAAAAATGTGGGAAAAATTTTCAAAATTAGGTATATTCAAGTACGAATTTATAGATATGTCATTACGTATTAAAAATTCAGTTTTCTGTTTGTTGAAAAATTTCAACGTTCTAAAAAGTGATTATCTTATTCAATTTACCAAAAAAAAAAAAAAAAATGTTTTTAATCAGCTCATCAAAATACTAATTTAAAGAATTCGTTTTCTGAAAAAATGATCAGAAACTTTGAACATGATAACAGTTTTATTTGATTCAATGAGAAACCTAAAAATATGTATTGAACTTTTGTGTCAACTTTTAAAAAATTTCATAAAAAACGAAAAAATTATGAAAAAAATTGAATGCTGCTTTTTCAAAAACTCATTTTAAGCGTCATTCTTTAGAAAAAATGTGTAAATTCCTTGAAAAAAAATGATAAAAAAAGAAAAAATTGTTTTGGATTTTCAAAAAAAAAAATTAGAAATAAAAAGCTTTGAAAAATCAAAAATAAACCAGCAGATATTTTTTTTAAAAAAATGTTTTGTGACGAATTTTTCAATTTCAAAACAAAAATTGCTTAAAAATTTAGGTAGGTATTCTAAAAACATGCAAAGTTATCATTTCATTTTAGGATTTAGTTGAAAAAATGCTGAATTTAGATGAAATTTCAATAGAACAGTGGGAAAAAATGTGCAAAATTGTTTCAATTTTTCAATTTGGGACAAAGTCACAACAAATTGCTCATTTTTCTTTTTCATTGGATTTGTCCCTGTAATTCAAGCTCCAAATTTTTGCCGTAGAAAAAGAAAGCAAAGATTGAGGGTCTAGAAATTTTCAGGGATTTTGAGTCTTTTTTATAAGCTGAAGGGAGGTTTTTGAAAATCTGTTAGAAAGCAGGGAAAAGGTAGCGGAAAAGTAGACTGGTTTATTTTTTCAATTCAAAATTTTGTTATTACTCTGAGTTTTAAATTTTTTGAGAAAACAGGGCGACGAGACTTGAAAATTTTGAGAATTGAATTCGATACATTTCGAGAGCTGAGAAGAGGTTTCTGAAAACGTAATAAAAAACATTGGAAAAAGTTGATGAAAAAAGTTATAATTTTTGAAAATGGAAAAATCACTTCGAATGCAAAAATTGTAGGGCAAAAGCTTATTATTTTCTCTTTCCCTAAAAAATGGATTAAAAACCAGTTTAATTTTAACTAATTATGGAGATTTTATTCTGCTTAAATAAATACGCGATTTAGAAAATTATGAATTGGGTATAATTTCGAAAAAAACAATTTCCATCACGAACACTGGGAAATTACCTTCACAAAAATAGCACTTTGGAAACTGACTAAGAGAGCTTATATAGCATTTCAAATCTTTTTTTTTCAAGTCAGGTGGACAAAAAGTCAGCAAAAGTGAACTTTTCAACTGTTTTTTCACAAAATTTAGAGCCCTGGAAAATTTTAAAATACCTAAAGTAAGACATCCAACGCAAATTTTGAAAAAAAAAATTAATGAGACTGAACTCGTAAAACTTTGTAGGTATTTTTTTTTCAGTCCTAATTCAATTTTCCTAACGTTGGTATTTTTCGGTCATTTATGGTAATTTTTTCAACGATTTTTCGATCTTCGCTGAAAAATTGGACTCTGAACTTTTTTTTCAGAATTACAATTCCCAAAAGTAAGTATCAAAGTTCGCAGAAAACTGAAGTACGACTAAAAAAATGAATTGCGAGGTTACATCAGCCCATAAAATTTTTTGTAATGATTTGTTTTTTCGTTTGGAGTATTTTCAAGAAATCGAGTTCCTTTGAGTTCCTGAAATCGTTTATTACACCTGAAAATGTTATTTGAAAAATATCAGCTACTTGACCAATCTCATTTTTGACAAATTTTTCGGTATTTTGACCATGTTTAAAGGCACTTGAAGAGAAAATGAATCGATTCCCGATTTTTGACATTTTTTTCAAAAGATTGACCGAAATTTGATACTTTTTTCGCCCTCTTCCCCCTAATGGCGTAGGAAATCCATTTTGAAAATAAATTTATTGATTAGAATTTCGAAAAAGGTCTTCAGAAGTGATTTTTTCACTTTTTAAATAGTCTAATAATTTTCAACTTTTGTTCTCATTAAGATGAAAGACAAACTTTCAGCGAAAAAAGTTCAATCTCGATTTTTTCAATCGCAAATAGGTAAAAATTGTGAAAAAATTTGAGCAAAATTTCATGAACCGACATCACATTATTTTTGGCTCGAATTAGTGTGAAGTTGGTCTTTAATCTTCAATTCAAAGTCAACGGGTCACGGAAGCTCAGAAACTGGAATCGAACCAAGGGGGAGGGGAGGCGACAGAGTTCTGCACAGGTAATCTTCCCTATCAAAAATGACAAAAAAATACGTTTTTTCTTTCAAAAATGATTCAATTTTGAAGACCGCTAGCTCAGCTCCTACTGAAAAGATGAAAGAAATTTTTGCAAATGAGAAAAAGTCTCATCATTTTTTTGAACAAAATTTTTTTCAACATGAAATTTTCAAAGTTCAATTTCATTTGTACAGAAAAATAAACATCAACTTTAGAGAAGTAAAGTACCCGAATGAAAATGAAAATTTGTTAATTAATGACTAATGACGCAGTTCGATCATAAGCATCACAATTTGTTTCACAAAGAATCGAATTATTTGTTTCAAGAATGAATTAGTCATACGAAATAAGAATAATTCCCCTGAAAATAATGTTAGTTCACCATTTCATCGAAATGGTCATAATTTACGATGAGATAGGATAGAATAACTCACCTTTTCAGAAATAAATAAATAATAATGAAAATTGATAATTACATAAGTTCATAATACGGAATTAAAAGCATAAAATGAAGCAATTACTACCAATAATTAATTTTACAATCTAATTTTATCATCTATCAACTGCACCAGCAAATTAAAATTCAAGCAATCACAATGCCAATATACTCCAATCCCTCCCCGCATTCTTGACCCTACCACCAAATTACAATTACGCATAGTATATTTTTATAAATTAATTGAAGCGATCATCAACGCTGATAAATCGTTGTAATGAAAATTACCTCGTTATAGATCACTCATTGGCAATCTCCACAATTCCACGCATTTTTCCCAACTGGAACCTGTTACCCATCAATGATCGGAGAGCTCATAAGCGCTGCTCTAGGAATAATCGGTCTTCATTGGGTAAGAATTCCACAACCCTCGAATAAAACCGTAGTTACCTTTTCATCATATTATATCTAATTAAAAAATCATGTACCCTTCCAGCAAGCCAGTCCAGCTTGCACAGAGTTGGAAGTAATGACGATGAACTGGCTCGGAAAACTGATCAATCTACCATCGGAATTTCTAAACTGTTCGTCTGGTCCGGGAGGAGGAATAATACAGGTAATGTATGGTAGTCTTCGATAAATCGAGTATACAAGTACGTATTTCCGAATTAACTCGTTTAAATTATTTTAGGGATCAGCCAGCGAGACGACGTTTTTATGTTTACTGGTAGCTAAATCAAAAACCATCAAAAGGATAAAAAAGTTACACCCAGAAATGAGTGAAAGTGAAATAGCTGGTAAATTGGTAGCGTATACTTCAGGTAAATAATCACCCATATACTATAGGTTACCCTTTCCCTCCACTTTTTGCTGGTTTCTTCAATAATATAACATTAAAAAAAATAAAATTACAGATCAGGCAAATTCCAGTGTAGAAAAAGCCGGAATATTGGGTTCGATAAAAATGAGACTTTTACCAACTGGTGAAGATGGAAAATTGCTAAGAGAGACTCTCATTCAAGTTTTCGAAAATGATTGCAACCAAGGTTTATTTCCATGTTACGTAAGAAACAAATTCATTTTTAAAACACCTTTTTTCACTTTTTTATTCGTTTTAATTCACTTTTTCGTTCATTTTTCCAGATGGTAGCTACTCTAGGTTCAACTGGTATTTGTACTTCGGATGAACTTCAAGTTATAGGACCATTATGCGAGAAATATAATATTTGGTTACACGTAGACGCTGCTTACGCGGGTAAAAATACTTTTCGATTTCAAATCGATCAATTTTCGATCAAATTATCGAATGAGATTATGTTACAGGCGCCGCTTTAGTGCTTCCCGAATGTCAACACCTTTTAAATGGAGTAGAGCACGCAAATTCGTTTAATTTCAATCCCCATAAATGGCTTTTGGTAAACTTCGACTGCTCAGCTCTTTGGTAAGACCATAAATCGTTACATTTCATAATCTAATTCACGCAGATCATTCAACTTAAATTTTTTTTTCAGGTTAAAAAATGCCAACGATCTCTCTGAAGGGTTAGCAATCGAACGAATCTATTTAAAAGACAACGAAAACGTCAATACGCAATCACCAGAGTACAGGGTAAGCATTTACACTTTCCCTTAAACTCGAACCAATCGTGATACCAACTCTCATATTTTAAAATTACCCACAGAACTGGCAAATCCCCTTGGGCAGACGATTCCGAGCTTTGAAACTCTGGTTCACGTTGAAATCATATGGAAAAAAAGGTCTCCAAGCGTTCATTCGCCATCACATAAATCTAGCCAACTTATTCGCTTCATTGGTCGATCAAGATAGCCGATTCGAGTTAGCTTGTCCAACCAGACTGGGTCTAGTTTGTTTCAGATTAAAGGTATTATTAAACATATTATTTGAAAAATCAAAATACTTATTTGTAAAAAAAAATCAACAACACAGTAACATTTATTTCGTATCACAATTGATGAGAAAATTTAGAATAGAATCTAATACGATGACTTTCTTCCGGGATGTGTAGGGCGACAACAAGCTAACTGAAGAATTACACAATAGACTAATGCTCAGAAGGAATATTTACACGATTGTGGCGACCGTAAATGGACAGCTCATAATACGCTTTGTAGTTTGTAGCAGATTGACAACAGAGGCTGATATTAATTTCGCCTGGAACGAAATCAGATCACAGGCTGACGAGTTACTGGCGGATGGTGGTAAACCCCAATTAAATGGCCATTCCTTAAATGGTGCAAACCTGAATGGAAACGGACACGTTTGAGTATTTTTTTCACGCAATAAATATTCAGTATTCTTATACGTATCATTGTATCAAGTTGTAAATAAATTTGCATTCTTCAATAAACCTTAGCTCGAATTATTCATTCCAACCACCCCATCCTCTTGAAAGAATCCCATGAAAACGAAAACCAGATAAATCGGAATCACGATTCGAAAACGTGAACGATATTTCAAAAAGACGAAAATCGATGCCGAGGGGTAACCGGAACATGGTTTTAGTAGACATTGAAATAAATCTTTGAATTTTATTTACACGGATGCAATTTTTCACATCTTCTTCGGATTCATTCGATCTCGATCACTTTGCAAGTGAACAATATTGTTCATAAAATTAAAAATTAAACAACGTAGTTGAAATTTCAACGATCGAATAAGAAAATTCGCACGTAACCGGAATTCAATCAACTACGAATAAATCGAGAAACGAACATAGTGCCGAATTATCGCTGAAAACATTCGATAAAAAAATCACTTACTTACCATCATTTTTAATTTTTCTTCTTTTGTTGTCGCGTCTGTAATTCTAAGCTTTCTAGGTATTCGGTATGTAGTTTCTCTTGCCTTGAAGACGGGGTCGGCGAATATCTCGCGTATTCCATGGTATATTCTCCTTTACCTTGGGTATTCGATCGAAGTTCACCGACAAATCCGAACATCTCATTTAAAGGTATCTGAAAAATAATAATTGTTCATAATTACACCGCAGCTAAGGATCAAAAAATTCTACACGAAACAATAAACGAAATCTACAGGAAGATCACATCAGGGTGGTATCTTTCAGGTAAGTAACAAAGCTGAGGAATCCTTCAAGGCAAATTGCTTCGACTTGGCACAATGAATTGAAATTGAATTTTGTTCAAAAAAAGTTGAGCACTTCAAAATTCAAAATTGAGGTACACCATTGCAATTTAGAAATTTTGTTTTCACAACCAATCATGCAACCTCTCACCTCTAATCAAGCTGAAATTTGGCTCACTGAAGGAGCAGTTCATCCACGTCTCAAAATCGAATCTTGAGTTTTCGAACTGATTTTTTGAACTTCTGAACACGTCAGAAATGACGACCTTGAATTAGAGATAGATTTCGCCCACCTTGCCAAATTCAGGAGGGGAGAGGGACTGTCTTGAAGAAATAGAGCATTGTTGGAGCCCATTAGAGCACCCAGTCCGGAAGTCAAGCAGCCATCCTTCTTCTCCTTTTTTGAAAAACCCTTTAAACTACTGAGTCCCGACGTTACAGCACTTCCCTCTCCCTCCTGACCACAGAAAAACCTGTTCAGCCTCTCAAGGTCATTGGCTCGCCTGTCAGAACTCTCTAGATCAGATTTTCCCTGAATGGCTTCTCACGGTTGCCTATCTGCCAGTCTGGTTTCTCAAGGTCATTGACCCTTCTGTGTTCAGTCTCTGAAAGACATTGACCCGTCTGTCTGGTTTCCCAAGGTCGTCGGGCGTATTAAGGTCATTGACCCGCATGCATTCATGTTTAGTCTCTCAAGGTCATTAGGTCGTCTGTCTGCATGTTGTGCCTCTCGAGGTCACTGGCCTATTCACCTACCCTGATACCCTTCCAAGTTTGTTTGTCTGCCTGTCTGGTTTCTCAAGGCCGTCTGTCTTCCTGTCTATATGGTTTCTCAAGGTCATTGACCGTCTGCGTGTCATTCATGGTTTTCAAGGTCGTCAATTTCATTCAAAAAAGCAAGATTTAGAAAATTTCAAAAAAAAATCACAGCTTTTTTAAAGCAATCTGCGAAAAAGCAACAAGTTTTTGTAGTTTTTGTCAAAAAAATAGTCGAACTTTTAAACAATTCTTAGCAAAACAGTTGAGCTTTTTGGCAATCTTTGGTAATAAAGAAAGATTTTCTATTTACTTATCTGAAAAAGCCGAGAACTTTTTATAATTTTTTGGTAAGAAACGAGATTTTTGGAAATTACTGTTTCACATTTTTTTTCAAAAAAGTGAGACTTTTTAGCAACTTTTTGGTAAAACAGGTGGTTTTTCTAGGAAAATATTGACAAACAAGCATGTGACAGTTTTAGAGCAAAAAAGCAAGTCTTTTTGGTAATTTTTGGCAAAAAAATAAACTTTCTGGACAATTTTGGAAAAAAGTCATTTGAAATTTCTATTTGCAAACAAAGTACCATTTTTGGAAATTTTTGCAAGAAACTACACATTTTGGCAATTTTAACAAAAGTCATGACTGTTTGCTGTTTTTGGCACAAATCGACTTTGACAATAATTTTAACCGAAACCAGGGTTTTGTAATACAAATTGTAACGTTGAAAAGGAAATGTGACCGGTTAGAAAAAAAGATTAAAAAGTTGTGAATTATTCATTTTTTGATATCATCTGCTTTTCTTCTTTTTTTCTTCAAAAAGTAGGACCAAGATTTGGAAAAAATTTGTTTTTTGAAATTTAAAAAAAAAGTACCTTAAGTAACAACATTTTTGGAAAAGTAACTAAAGTAACTTAGTTATTTAAAAAGTAACCGAGCACGAGCCTTGAAATGAGCGGAAGTTCAAATTACCCTGATCTATCTAAAATGTCTAATTGAAGGAATTTATCACTTTGGTTCACTTTGCTCAAAAAAAATAAAAATAAAAATCGCCCTTAAACAGCTTTTCTGAATTTTTCAAAAATTCACCAAAAAATCCAAAATTGAACTTTAGCATTCGAAATTTTGAGTACCGGGGTTTTAGGACATGCTCTTTCGATCTAACTTGATGAGTTCACAAAGTTCTCTCGTAAGTGAAATTTCAGGTGATTCGAAGTTGATAGTGACCTGCAAGATTTGTCAGCTTTGCAACCAAGAGATTTCCTCACAAGGACAATAATTAAATGCAGAGATAAACGCAAAGTTAAACTACATATGTACAGTGTACACGTTATAATAAACTCACTTCAGCGACGATAGTAAACCACTCCAGACCGGGTTCGTTGGCCACAATAATACCACTTCTCTTGCTGACCATACCCATGACAGAACCTTGACTTTCGACCGGCGCGACAACTTCTACAGTCATAATCGGTTCCAACAGTTGCCAGTTAGCATCCCTATATACTATCAAATCAATCCTCGCATAAGAACGCGAATTCTAAATCGTAAACCGTGATTATTCGTTGATAAATCTCTTACGATCTTTCATAGCTCCTTCGGTAGCAAGTTGGAAAGCGAGATCGGACGAATCTACGCAATGGCTGTCACCATCTTGGAGTCTGAATCGTACTCCGGATATTCTGCTTCCAGTAACCGGACCTCCGACTTCGCTCATACGGATAAATTCTTTCATAATGGCAGGAACGTAGCATGCGGGTACATTTGTACCAACGGTTTCGTCGACGAAATCGAGTTTAGTGTTGTGAGTCGCAGGTAAAGGCTGTAAACAAGTAATTGTTCGGTTACAAGTAGTGATCGATTCGAGGATAGAAAGTGATACTTTGAAAACCAACAACTCGTGAGTTGATGGTAAAAGTTGATTGAAAGAAAATCCAACGTACTTCTAAAATTCCAATCACTCGAGCGTATTGTCCAGCACCACCGGATTGCTTTTTATGGAAGTAATCGTATTCACAGGGAGCTAAAACGGTTTCTCTGAACGATACTTTAGGTTTACCTAACGTAACCGGACAGTTATATTCTCGTTCCATGCGCTGAAAAATAGATGTTTGTTTAGAAATAGGTGCTTGGAGGGGGAGAATAAGTCGAAAAAACGTAGATGCCAGGTGCTTACTTGAGCGTAAATTTCTAAATGTAATTCACCCATTCCAGACACAATTGTTTCTCTGCTTTCGACATCGTATTTGTAATGGAAAGTAGGATCTTCTTTGGTGAACCTTTGAATAGCTTTAGCAAAACTATCTCGGTCTTTCGAATTGTTTACTTTGATTGACATCGAAAGCACAGGATCGGGAATGAACATGGATTCCTATAAAATATACTCTTTTTAGATTACGTCATATTTCGTCATATTTCTTCGTTAAATAACATGCTACTCGAAGAATCCAAATTACCATCGTCAGTTCTAATCTTTTGTCGCTCACAAATGTATCTCCGCTGCTACAATCTACACCAAACGTAGCGAAAATATCGCCAGCTCTGACTTCGTCGACGTCTTCCATTTCGTTGGCGTGTAATCGAACTAATCGAGAAATTCTGATCTAAAATTGAGGAAAAAAATATTGTGTAACGAAGTTCATAAAACGTTGGTAAATTTGCGCCTTTACGTACCTTTTTTCCAGTACGAGCGTTATAGATTGTTTCTCCTTTGGAGAGAACGCCTTGATAACAACGCATATAAGTCAATTGACCAAAACGACCAGCTTCTAGTTTAAATGCCAACGATAGGAATGGGTTATCTTTAGTCCTAGCAGGATTCAATACTACCTTTTCCGTCTCTTTCCTTTAGAAAAAACGAGAAATCGTACTCAATAAACACAATAACATTACAGAAAAAAATTCAACCAAACTACCGAGTAACAACTTACGTCGTAGGATTCTCTTTGAGAGCATAATTTTCCACTTCATGGGGACAAGGTAAGTAATACAATACTGCATCGAGTAAAGGCTGCACACCTTTATTTTTCAACGCTGTTCCAACCAAAACTGGGACAAATTGACGCTTAAGTGTCGATCGTCTTATCGCAGCTACTAATTCATTTTCAGTAGGTGTTTTCTCCTCTGAAAAAAAGCAACAAAAAACCACCTCAAATGATAATCAGGTAACCCAATTTGAAAAAGTAATCTATTCTATACTACGAACCTAAGAACATTTCGCCCAATTTTTCATCTGCATTAGCAACATGTTCGATCAATTCACTTTTTTTATCTTTAGCTTCGGCGCGGTATTCTTGAGGGATCTCATCATATCGTACGATATCTCTGTGGGATAAAAAAAAAAAATACATAAAAAGGTGACCAATGAATTAAAAAATGTGAACAATAAACGTAAGAATATTTTACCCGCAATCGCCTTCGAAATACATAGCTTGTTGTTTAATAATATCAATAATGCCTTTAGTTTCACCTTCCAAACCGATCGGTATTTGGATAAAAGCTGCATTATGACCCATTTTCGATCTAAATGAAAATATAAAATACGTACTATAAAACCGTAAAGGAAATACACAAAATCACGATCAAATTGCGTACCTTATTTGTTTCATGACTCTTTCGTGATTAGCTCCTAAACGATCTAATTTATTAATAAATGCTAAACAAGGAACATTGTATCTCTTCATTTGCCTATTGACAGTCAGAGTTTGACTTTGAACGCCGCCTACGGCGCATAATACTAAAACTGCTCCATCCAAGACTCTCAAAGCTCGTTCTACTTCTACGGTAAAATCAACGTGACCTGTAATAATACTTCGTTAGAATATGATTCGTAAATCTTTACTATTAAAAAATCATACGAAATAACCTGGAGTATCGATGATATTAATATTGTGATCTTTCCAAAGTGTGTAAGTAGCAGCTGATTGGATGGTTATTCCTCGTTGTCTTTCTAATTCCATCGAGTCCATCGTAGCTCCAACGTTATCTTTACCTTTTACCTACACAACAGTCATGTAATACTTTCAAAAATATCTTATAAGATACTCACTATTCCTAGCATAAAATACAATTACCTCGTGCATTTCACTTATTCTGCCGGTATAGTAGAGAATTCTCTCGGTAAGTGTTGTTTTACCGGAATCGATATGGGCAGATATACCAATATTTCGAATTTGTTCATTTTCTTTATGTTCGGTGAACTTCTTGGCAACGAAACGTCTGCTTTCTTTTTGCTGAAAATGATCAAATCAAATTAAAACGTTTGGAGATAGAAACACTTGCGACAAGTGGAACTTTCAAAATTATGATTATCTATCAATCAATCAACAGCTTTGTCACCGTATTGAGATGAATGAATAAGTTTAATAGCAAAATATACTACATGATGGTTGATTTACACAATTAAATGAGTAACTGAACAACCTCTAAACAAAATTTTCTAACTTGAAAAAAGTATGATGAAAGTACTTACAACTGATAACAAGTCTTTAGCTCTTAAAAATTGGCGAAATTGTCTAGGTAAATGTTGCGTCAAAACCATTTTGGAGCACCACGTGTTAATACGAAGGATTAAATCACTTGAAATGGATATAAATCGAACTTTTTCACCGGTAAAAGATCGAAAATTCTGCAGAAAATTGGTCCTGGGAGGCTGAAAAAATGTAAAAGAAAGATAAAACACACGAGTTGATTCAGTGGTGCCATTTTCGGAAATACAAAATAAGTCAGTAGCTAATTTTTTATTTTTATCAGCACTGGTTAAAAAACTTTTTCTCAAAATATTTTTTAAAAAATTGCAAATAATTGCAAAAGACTGACTAAGGAGAGCGTTTTTGTTTTTGCTTTTTGCCATTTTGCCAATTAAATTAATTACTTAATCCTTTTGAATTTTTTTTTCAAATTTTCTTTCAAAGTTTGACATTTCATTGTAGTTTTACGAGTTACGACACTATTTGACTATTGTAGACTTGTAGTTCAGCTTTCGATCATTTTGTACATTGAAGAATTCAACACAATAATAAAAATTTCAACTTTCTTCTTTCCTTTCTATTCTTATTTGTTTTTTAAAAATTGAATTGAAAATAATGTTTCATTTGTTTCTGATTTGGAAAAATTTAATTTTTTAAAATAAAAGGAAAGAATTGTCTGACTCTGAAATCTGAATATATTTTATTTTCTAAACTAAATTGAATTTGCAATTTGCTGAATTTGTAACATTTTGTATATATTTTCAGTTTTAGTTTTCAGTTTTTATGTAGTTTTAGTTTTAATTTCAGTTTTGGTTAGAGCATTTCGGTTTTAGTACCATTTTCTTCTTACTTTTCTATCAAATTAGTAATATTTTGGAAATTTTTTGGGAAGAAATGAACTACTTGAAATTCGGTTTTGCTTTTTTCAGTTTCACTTTTGCTCATTTCAGTTTTCAAGTTTTGTTTTTTTTTTACACCAGTTTCAGTTTTTCATACTGATGTCAAATGTCAAATCATTGATTTTCTAAATTGATTGAAAATCTGAAAATAATCAACCTAGTGAACCTACAATCATGATCTAGTCCCTTCAGTTTAAAAAATAGGCAAACAATTGAATCTGTGCTCAACTTGAGCTGCCCACTTACCAGATAGAAGGAGGTCGGTCACCTTTCACCTACCTGAGCGCAGGTCTTTTTCTAATAATTCAAATCCTTATATATTATTTTTCCTGAGAAATTTTTTTTTACAAAATGGAACGAAGTTATGAAGCTCCGATTGTAGAAACGATTTGAATATATATTGTAGACATAAAATTACAAATTCGAACCGAATTAGCAATAAAAACAGTAATAAAACTTTGAGAAAAAAATAGCTCCAGTCTTAATATTTCAATTTTCTGTATTTCTGCAGCAAGTTTTAGTTCCAGTTTCAATTTTTTCATTTAAATTCTCAATTTTATCAGTTTTCAATTTCAGTTTCGCAGTCCTGAGCTCGAAGTTACGGGTGATGAATTTTATTAACAAATGAAAATCCATAAACTCCACTAAAATGACTTCAAAATTCTTAATTTGACAAATTACAACTCAAAACTTGAAATTTTTCAGGGGGGATTTTCATCCGTAGTACTCAGCATGCTAATTGCTAGTCCAGTTCGAAATTATTTTTGAAATGAAATATTTCGAATGTACCTAAACCAAACATTGGATTTTTCTCGTAATTCTAGATCTTATTTTAAACATTTTTCAAATCTCTTTATTTCAAAATGCACCAGATGTGTCATTAACTCGCTAAAATCTACATCATTTTTTAAATTTTCAACGAATTTCACCAAGTCTTTTCACATTTAAGTACATGAGCACGGAAATGTACGTCAAGAATAGCTTCATTGGGTAGGTACCTACTTAGTGCATGATTCAACATTCGTAATTTCGGAGGGGAAAAAATTGCAAACGATTTGCACACTTACATACATCGTACGCATGACATCAATTTGTAGGAGGTAAGATTTAATAAATCATTACCCAGAGAAAAAAAATCGGTGCCAAAAGATGTCCAGATTTTCCGTATCGATGTACTAGTTGGAAATATTTTAAGAATCATTGAAATCGGTAGAGTGAATTAGAAGTAAAATGCTTTCAGATAAAATCAGCTAATACACTTGCCAAGATAATTAAAACGTTAAACCTTATTGGCAGTCGATCGCACAATAAGTATTTTTAAATTACATTTAAACCGAAGATTAAAAAAATGCCACACAGTTTTGTTTCACCGGCGTCATTTTTATCATCGAGGTGCAACTATGCGGTATTTTTAAAATATTTTTCAACGTTAAAATAATAATAAAAATTCAACGGTAACGTAATTTTTGATTGTGTTTTTTAAAAAAAAAGATGGAAAAATTCAATTCGTTGATTCTCCGTTACAATTCCATTTTCGATGAAATACCAGACGATCCAGGATGGAAAGTATCGAAGTCTCAAATCGGCGGCAAAGGTATCCTAGCGACTAGAAATTTCAACCCTGGTGATATAATATTTAAAGACCACCCACTAATAGTAGGTCCTCGATCTATTCCTGATCAGAAGCCAATTTGTGTAGGATGTTATAAAAATGAGAATTTAAAATTATGCTCGAAAGGTTGTCGTTTAAATGTTTGTAATCAGTGTGCGAATAACGACGTTCATTTTTTCGAATGTGATTATCTGAAAAAACTTCGATATAAAGATGAAAATGAAAGTGAGAAAAAAATAATACGAGTTTTGACCCCACTGCGGTGTTTAACGTTCGACGATGTCAAGAAGGAAATTGTTAATCATCTCCATAAACTTAATGGCCCTCAGCAAGGTCTGGAGGTACGTATAAAAACGTAAGGAATATTCCATTTTACATGCTTAATCTACCCTTGTGAGTACCTAGACCTAGACTTATGCTATTAGCTGCATATAGATTCAATGGGATCATTGAGACGTCCTAAAACAGCTATGGGTTTGATGGGACCAAAAAGAGTACTGGGTTCAAAATGTTATTCTTTTCATTCCTAAAAATTCAAAAAACAATTCTATTGAAACTTGCCCAATACGAGTAGATGATTAAAATTATTTCATCCAGTCCAAAAAACATTTTTTTTTAGTTTGCATTTTTATTCAATCATCAAGGTTCAAGCCAAAATCGATTTCGATCACCTAAACATTTTTCACAAATTGTTCCAAATTCTGATTTTCTTGGGCAACAATTTTTTTAATTTTTTTTGCGCCATAGGTAAAAGTTCAAATTTCAATTTTTTATTTTTTCATTATTATTATTTCAGAAAATTTAAATAACAACGAAAATTTATGCACTACACCCAAATTAAATGTGAGAATTTCCAATATCAAAATATCCAAAATTGAAAAATTGTTGTTTTGGAAGTGAACATTCGTACTCGTTGATGTTTTCACCTTTAAATTCCATAACATTTTAACGAACTCCTTTTTGATATTGGTACTCAACGAAAATTTCCCTTTCACCCAACATGGAAATTCATTCAATAAAAAGATTCTCATAATATCTCAACGTTGCATGGATAGATTTTCAAAAACTCAGTTTTTCAACTGGATGTTTTCAGAAATTGAAATTTTGATCTGAAATTTTCAACAATTTGTAACCCTTTACAATATTTTTATGTAAAAAGTGAATTACCACGTAACTTTTTTCCCAAAAAATATCAGATTTTTTGTTTGGGGCGGAGGGGGAAGAGAGGTACATAGATGAGGGAGGTTTGAATGGAATGAGTTTTTTTAAGAATATCAGTCTCTGATTTTTAAATATACCTGATCCCTGATTATTTTGATTTCTCCTTTGAATTTTACTTCGCAAATAGGTAAAAAACTCAATTTTGTGAAATTCTTCTATTTTTAACGTGAGTTGGTAAACTGAACATAGGTACCTCAAATTTATTAGAATCAAAATTACATTCCAAATCTTTACTTGACCCTCTCCCATGAAAATTTTTGGATAGGATGAAAAGAACTTGAAAAAAAAAAAAAGAAAATAGCCAAGGGGTTTTAAGGAAACTTTTCCTCTTTACTCATTTCTATTTTTTGATTCAATGAACCCCAAAAAATTCCCAAACAATAAACCTCCTAATCAATCAATTTTTAATTTTGTCTTTCCTTTCTTTCTTTTTTTTTTTTTTTACAAAAGCGCGAACCCATAACATAATTTTCCTGAAAATTCCTGCAGCTTAAATGAAAAATTGAGGGTCTCAAGACGTTTAAATTTTCCAAAATAGTCCAAAAAACGAACTGCTAATTATTATGCAGCAGAAATCTCATTTCTAGTCACATTAGAGTGTGCACAAGGCACAGTCACACTTGAAGAACCAGTTTTCTACTAAAGAAGGGAAAGCATACTTTTTGGGAATCTAATAGGTACACACCTACTCGTAATAATTAAAAAAAGCGCCAGTTTGATTTTACGTTGGCAAAACTTTAAACTTTTTCATTTTCATCGTAAGTATTTTCTCAGTATTTTCGATGATTTCAGATTTCCTCAGGATTTTGAGCTTTTTTGGGCCAAATTCTGAGATTTTACTCCTCCAAAAAACGTTAAAATCATGTTTTCACGATTTCAATGAAGTAAAATCTCAGAATTTGACCCATATAAAAAACTCAATCTTATGAAAGTTACAGAAAAAAATCAAATCAAAAATTATCGAGCACTTGCTAGTGTGTTTCAAATGTAAATTCTTCGATTTATTTGAAAAAATATGCATAAACGCCTATTTTAGGGGTGCCCAAAGAGGCCCTAAAAAAGGGTTCAAAATTACGAATATACAGGGAGTTAGATTACTTTTTTTTCACCTAGATTATTGAATGGTTTTCCAGGGGTTCCCAAAATATCGAAATTATACGAAAAATTGCAAAACTGGAATATTGAGTACCAGCGCAAAATTTTATTGAGCTCAAAATCTGGTAGGATGGAGGTCTTTCAGATACTAATAAACTGTAAAAAGCTTTTTAGCGGGGTTCAAAGGGGTAGGTTCAAAATAATGGTTCCCAAAACTTTCCAAAAAATTAACCCACCTCCACAATTTTTGCCCCCGAGAGTCGAAAACAAAAAAATACCTCCCATAACGTTAATCTGGTTCAAACAGGTATTTTACGCTAAAAAAGTTTTTGAAAATAATACTCAGTGGTTCCAAAAATTATTTTTTTCACAACTTTGGGAACTCCTGAAGCCCAAAAAAGGGTCATTTTGGATTAACTAACCACGGATTCGTATTTGGAACATTATTATTACAACATTTTAAGAGTGGTCGAGTCGATAACTGTCTGGTGCCAAAAAATGAACTTATCGCAACATGTTCCTTTGGATCTTTAATGAAGAATGTACCTACTTCAAAAAGGATAAGAAATCTGTTTTTTTTTTGTCATTCAAGTATGCAATTTCTTGACTCTTTTTAGGAAAATCAAAATTTTTCCCTGGTGGGTCTGTCAAAAAAAGGTTCAGGGGGTTCTCAAAATTGCGAGATTCAAATTTTTAACGAAAACCATGAAACATGGGGGAAAATTAACGAATTTGGTTCAAATTCAAGTCGATCGATGGGAGAAAAAATTTCCAAACATTACCTATAAATAAGTAATAGCCTTCGATAAGGTCTTACATGTCCCTGCGAGTTCAGAAAAATTCAGCTGGAAACCGCGAAAGATAGAAATTTACCTTTGAAAGAAGTCAGCTAGAGCTGGGATGGCGATCTATGAAATTCTATCAAGAAGCAAAAACTCCCACCTACTTCCACAGGTCAGTTTCAAAATTCGAGAAAAGGGCCATCTCACCCAAAATCCCAATGAACGTATTCAAAATTTTTACCAAGCATCTAAACCTAAAAAATTCGATTCAATTGCCTCTGCCTATACCTATACCTTGCTCAATTTTCGATTTCAATCAAGTACCTATTTTCCATCGTGACTGAATTTTTCTGACCATTATTCAGCTTCAGTATTGAAATAGCACGAATGATTTCCTTTTTCAAATCGATAATCGAATCTTCCACAGGTAGAACTGCTAAAACGATTAACCATTTCGAAAATCCCAACACGAGATGAACGTTTTATGCGCCTATGCTGCAGCGTATTAGATGCAAACGCTTACGAAATTCAGTTAGCTGGTAAACACGAAAATATCCGCGGATTATATCCGATGGCTTCTGTGATGAATCATTCGTGTGCACCGAATACCAGACATGATTTCACCGATGACCACGAAATGATAATCAAAGCTACTAAAGTAATTCCAGCCGGTACAGAGATCACGACTACGTACGCCCCTTTGCTGCTGGGTACGCCTGCAAGAAGACATTTTCTAAATAAATCGAAACATTTCGAATGCAGATGTTCTAGGTGTAAAGATTTCACTGTAAGTAGCAGACATATAGGTAATATAAATACCTATGCCTGAAGCTAGAAAAAAAAATTAATGCTATAACTACAAATACGTTTAGTTTAGTAGGTAGTAGGTACGTAAAATTGCAGTATTCATGAATCACATTTCATCAGTCATTTTGTCATTATGCTTAATTAAAATTGGCCGATTTACGTAATTTGTATGTACTCGTACTTCGCCGAGGTATGCGAGATAATAAATGCTTCAAAAATCATACACTCTACGACTCGTTGAAGTGTCTATAAATGTAACAAAATAAGTACATGACAATGACAAGTTTTGTCAATTTTATAATATAGGAATTAACTATTAAGATTACCACATAGCTGATACTGAAGCCTTCAGATTTTAATTGAATAAAGTACGCATTTATTAGATGTATATCTAGACATTTGAACTTGACAAAAGTTGTTGATTAGAACTATTGTTATCGCAGGTTATTAGCTCAGTTCATATTTTTGGCTCAAATGTAGAAAATACGAGAACAACCTCCTATACCTACCTACTTCTGCCCATAAACTCATAAACGTAACCTATACCTTACCTACCTAACATTGATAAACATTTTATCATCAAGCACTATGCAATGCAGAAGGTATAACAAACAATACCGTAAAAATCATGTAATCGTGTAACACCTAAAAATATTCATAAACATTCATTATTTTCAACACGTAGGTAATACAACACTATAACCGCAGAAAATTCCACGCTATCAATATCAATCAACTATTCGATAGGTACCTCTATACCTACATGAGTATTTTTTTCTTGTTCTAGGAAAATGGAACTTTTTTATCTGCATTCAAGTGCAGAACTCCATCTTGCGATAGTATTTTACTACCAAAAGAGCCATTAAATTTGTTTACAACGTGGCGTTGTCAAACCTGCGATTTAATTTTGACCGCTGACAAAGTAGCAATTTTACAGAATGTAATTGCAAACGAGATATCGAAGCTGGATGTTGCATTTCCGGCACAGATAGTGCAGTTTGTAAATACAAATAGAATCGTGGCAACGTCGCATCATGCCATTGTTCAATTCAAATATATTTTGTTGAATGTCATCGGATACTCGGATGGTTATAAGTGGTCAGGTACGAAAATAGGTATACTCAATCGAAATGTGTATGTACATCGCGATGAGTGATTTGCTTATTTTTTCATATTATGATGAAATCAAAATATATCTAGGTACCTACTCAATCGATTAGAAAAATCTACCAAAATGATGTAAGTTGATACTCGAATGACATCGATGTATGTATTACTCATTTTACAGAACTACCGCATGATCTGCTTCAGTTGAAGAGGACGATATGCTTGGAAATACTAGAAATTGTGGATAGATTATCTCTAGGCCAATGCCAAATAAAAGGTGAGCTCCTAATCGGATCTATGACCATTTTAATTTCGAAAATTATTTGAACATTCGTGAGTCTAAAGAACAAGCTTTGATGAAGTAGTCTTTTGGGGAGGGGGAGGGGGTTAATAAAAAAATCACTGGTACCTAACAATGAAAATGATAGAAAAGCAGCAAAAATTTGAAATCTGCCATTTTACCCTGACAAGAGAGGTATCCCAACCAGAGCTGTCATTTTTGGTGTGGATAAATGGAAATCAAAAAAGGATCCAAAATGAACCACCAGCTAAATTTTAGCTGTTGGAATTCACTTAATAACTGGAAAAAATTTTCGATTTGAACATAGAAAAACGAATTATAAAAATATGATCAAAAGGATCGCAAATGACAGTAAATCAGAGTTGATGGGAGCTGGATTTCATTCTGATCTTACTCGCAGCATTTTTTCGAAAAATTGGAGAATCCGAAAATCCATTTGAGGCTCCAGAACAGCTCAAAACCATCATAATTCGACGAGAGAGGTCAAAAATGGGATATATAAATCAAATTTCAGCCTTCCTTCAGTAGTTTGCGAATCGTAAATTTTCAATGGTTTCAAAAAGAATTGCTGGAGAAATTTTTTTCACTACTAAAGATCAATCGGAGGCTCCAAAACAGCTTGAGATCAACATCACTCCAATTGAGGTCAGAAATAGAGTACCTAGACCTACAAACAAAATTTAAGCTTTTTTCGTCAATTCATACTGGAAGCATGAATTTTTATTTTTTTCAAAAATAATTGGTGAAGAAAATTTTGGGTTTGAACTTTGAGCTCGGAACGCACACAAACGAATTTTGAAAAAAAAAATAGTTGACTGCTGATTGTCAGATCCTTGGCATTTTTTCAAGTGCTGAATTGAACTGAAAATCCGCTGGAGGCTTCAGAATCGCTCAAAACCAGGACCAATTTACTCAGGAAGTCCAAAAAAAGGTGAAAAGTCAAATGTCAGCCTTTTAGAATAATTTTAATAAATTTTGATTTTTTTCATGTTAAATAAACCAAATCTGAAATTTCAAAAATCATCAAAAATTAATTTCAGCAGCTGAAATTTGCGCTAGAGGTATATTTTTTAGCCTTCCTTCGATTCCTCTAGTAGTACGATCCAAAAATAATTTCCCTCCGGCGAAATAGCTAAACAACCACAATAGGTACATAATTTTCGTTTTAATTATCCAAGAAGAAGACTAAGGGAATTTGTAATTATCATGCATTTGGGAATTTTTGCGAAACTGAAAATTTTGCATACACGGTTCATGATGTTCACGTCTCCTAGACTTGTTGATATTGAAGAAAATCTGTTCGCAAGGGAATAAAAATCCGAAAACTGAATTTTTTGATGAAAAAGCTCAACTTTTTGTGGGTTTATAAATGAAAAAAAAATATGACGAATTAACGACTTATTTTTACCCTCATTTTCAAAATTGATCTCAACACCCCCCCCCCCCCCAGTTTTAAAAAAATTGAAAGTGAAACGGAGTAGGTATTATTTTGGGTGCTGCTAATTTAAAAATGCTGATAAGGGACTCGAGGTGTAACACTGACACACTCCGATTTGAACGGAACCGCGACTTTTGGAAAGAGCATAGTCTAAAACCCCCAAAACCAAAATTTTCAGCTGCCCAAGTTCATTTTTCGATTTTTGGCGAATTTTTGAAAATTCAAAATTGACTGTTTTTGGCGATTTTTGCTTTTTTTTAAAAGTACGTACTTGATCAGTAAAAATGGTCAAAATAAGCCCCAAAACTAATATCAATTACCCAAATCCAAATTTCACAATTTCCAGCCATTCTGGAGCCTCCAGCGCGATTTTTCAATTTCTCCAGAATTTTGAATTTGCTCCAGCAGAAGTGAATATGCAGTTGGGCAGCAAAAAATCGAGTTGTGTATTATACTCGACCTGTTTAACAAGTTTATCTACATTTGAGCCGATTTTGGGAATGACACCTCAAGAGTGGTTTTTTGACCAGCGTTTTTCAAAATAAAAAAATCCAAAAAATCAAAAGATAACAGTTTGTGAGGAAATTTTTGAAATTTGTGCGAATCGCTGTATTTCTTTAAGAAATAACCCCCCGGAACGAAATTCTACCATTTCAAGCAGTTTTGGAGCGAGAGTGACACCTCAAAAAACCACTCTTGAGGTGTCACTCTTAAAATCGGCTCAAATGTGGAAAACTCGTTAAACAGGTCGAGTGTAATATACAACTCGATTTTTAGCTGCCCAACTGCATATTCACGCCTTCTGAAGCAAATTCAAAATTCTGGAGAAATTGAAAAATCGCGCTAGAGGCTCCAGAATGGCTGGAAATTGTGAAATTTGGATTTGGGGGGTTAGCTTTGGACAAAATACAGCGATTTGCGTGAATTTCAAAAATTTCCACACAAGCAGGAAACTTTGGATTTTTTGGATTTTTTAATTTTGAAAAAAGCTGGTCAAAAAGACACTTATGAGGTGTCACTCTCAAAATCGGCTCAAATGTGGATAAACTCGTTAAACAGGTCGAGTGTAATATACAACTCGATTTTTAGCTGCCCAACTGCATATTTACTCCTTCTGGAGCAAATTCAAAATTCTGAAGAAATTGAAAAATCGCGCTGGAGGCTCCAGAATGGCTGGAAATTGTGTAATTTGGATTTGGGTGATTAATATTAGTTTTGGAGCTTATTTTGACCATTTTTATTGATCAAGTACGTACTTTTTAAAAAAAAGCATAAATCGCCAAAAATAGTCAATTTTGAATTCAAAAATTCACCAAAAATCGAAAAATAAACTTGGGCAGCTGAAAATTTGGTTTTGTGGGTTTTAGACTATGCTCTTTCCAAAAGTCGCGGTTTTGTTCAAATCGGAGTGTGGCACCTCAAGAGGTTCCCTTGTGAGCTCGAATAATGGTTAATTTTTGTGTGATCTGACAGCACTAACAATCCCCTTTCTCCAAATTGTCATCGAAAAAGGGTCAAAATACCAATCATTGAGGCTATAGCTCTTCAAAATAATATCTGATGAAAATATTAAAATATTTTTCCCACCAACTTGATGATTTTGAGCATTTTTAACAATGAAAATTTACACCGCTTTTTTGACGAAAATTCCCAAACCATGACACCATGCACCACTCAGGGAAAATTAATACTCACAAATATATTTCTATGGAAAAATGATTGATCACCTAAGATGAATTGAAATACCAAAATGTAATCCTCCTGAATGATGGTGAAAAAAATGATTATCGTTATCTTAATGTGTTTCAGAGGTTTGCTCATTCGAATTACAAGAAACTGATAAAGAACTGCAACGAAGAATGTAAAATTTTGAAATGGAGACTGCAAAATAATGCAGATAATTATATCAATAAAATAATCCCAAAATACCTTCGTGAAATGAATAAATGAAATTTCACATGACATAATCTCTTTATTCTTATTTAATTATGCAAAAATTTGGTACTCTTCAGAGTCAGACTTCATGAGTGCATAAAGAAGTAAATAGGTAAAGTAATGGGTAGGTACCTATACCTAACTACAGAAAATTATCTCGATTATAAAGCTCCAAAAAATTCTCCTCTCTACGAAAACACATATACGTACATGTACTTATTAAAATCAAATCCAAAAAGTTGAAAATAAAAATGACCATACTCAATTGTTGAAAAACTAACCTTTGACATTATTTTGATAATCTTTACAATAAATAACCTACCCAGTACTCAAATAAAAATGACGGCATGATATGTAGGTAGATTTCTGTTATCGGTACCTATCAGTATAATACAATAATAATCCTAAAGAGGTAGATACTCTCATTTTTGATAATTATGAGTTCACAAAGAACCACTTGATTTCTTTTTTTACCAATGACGTTATATCATAATTTCTTTTATTACGATTTTTCCGAAAACGCATATATATACGAGAATCGAGAGAACTAGAGATAAAATAGGTAAACGTGTCCTAAGCGGAAAAGTAACGCTCGATTCTAACATTCGCGCGCCCTTCAACTACCCATTACCCGGCACTCGGTTGATTATTTGAATTGAATTTAAACGGTGGTAATTCATTCGGTAATTGTCACTTGTGCTTGTTCGTACATCGCGTTAACTTCGTACGTTCTCTTGGTTAAAATATTATAAACTCGTTTAAAAATGCCGCGTCTTAACTCGATCATCCCTGATTTCGCTGCCGATACTACTTTCGGTAAATTCAATTTCTACGATTATGTCGGAGATTCGTAAGTAGATTTTTTGAATAATTAAAATTGAAAATTGAAGAGCGTTTTTCTAAAATCCCACAAGGTATAGCCTACTAATTCGGGTTCATAAGTGAAGGAGAAACGTGCACCAATTTTTCATTCACCTTGTCCAAAAATTCGTTTTAAAAAAAGTTTGAAACTCGGATAGGAACCGATGTGCTCCCATGGTCATGGTATCCATTTTCAAAAGGAATTGACGATGAAATTTTTAGAAAAACGCTCTTCAATTACTTCCTAGTTTCTCTTTTGGTGAAAAATACTGAGATCTTTTATTGTTCTTTATAGATGGGCTGTTTTATTCTCCCATCCGTTGGATTTCACTCCGGTCTGTACGACGGAATTGGGCAGAATGGCTGTGCATGTCGACGAATTCAAAAAAAGAAACGTGAAACTGATCGCCTTATCTTGTGACGATGTCTGCAGCCACAGTAATTGGGTCAACGTAAGTTAATTCCTAATTAACTAATTACCATATAAAATAGGATCGCCCTTGTGATTCCAGTCTTGATAGGATAAGATCGTTGTTATTTTGCTCTATGAATACATGTTGGGTGTTGGTCAGCAGCTTTTAATCGACGCTATTAATGGCTTTCTGAAAGTGAAATGATTAAAATTAATCAAGCGTGAAATCAATATTCATGCTGTATAAAATAGGAATTAAATTTGTTTTGAATTTATAAAAGCTGCCATTGATTTGAAAGTTCGAGTCAAGTTTTTTTTTGTTGCTATCATTATGTTAACTTGTTGAAATCATCAACACTTACGAGCGTTTAGTTTAGGTAGGTGTTTGATTGATGTGCAACAGCGTATTCTTATCTCATGCTTCATTCGTTATCATTTCAAGATTCGCCGGTTAAATTATCGCTACGATAAGTATAGCAAACATTTCTAACACTCATCGGGACCTGAAACAATCGTAAATTGTTTTTAAAAATATATCATTGGCAATATTTTTGAATTAAAAACATTTCAAATGAGTGATAGGTAAATTCGAATAAAGAAAACATCATATATGTACATATTACGAGTATTACTTATTATGATTGTAATAAGATAAGTAGGAAGACACGTCTGACTTATTTTCTGTCTCCTTGAGAAATTAAAGAAACCGATCAAGGCACAATAATGAAATTAAAAGTATCCTGATAAGTCATAACTCTCGTATCTTACTCTTATATCCCTTCTGATAGTAAAAAAATAAAATCTTAAAAAACGAAGAAAGAATAGGACAAGAACCTAATGCTCATTCTGAGCGTAATTTCATTGAAAATTTCTTCGAATTCGAGAGATTTGCAAGTCGAAATAATAATTGCTATAATTAAGCGATACTTTTGAGCTCGAAAAACCAACTCGAACAATCAGATTTCGTTCCACTTCCCTGGCAACATGATTTCAATGTTATATGCAAGCATAATATGTAATTAAATGGCCTAGCATTGCATTGTATACCTATCCTAGCATCAATAAACCGATCCCATACCGGTTAATAAATTCCAACACCGCCTAAAATTTCACGTAATTGATTTCGGAACTTATGATAACGTAAAATAAATTCCTAACACGTCCTTCCGCTAAAATAATTCTCCTATAGGTAATTCACGACATTGCCAATAGCATCGATATAGGAACCTTGAAACCACTTATCTAGGATACCTACCAAACTAAGATGATACTTTATTTTCTAATAGGATATCAAATCGTACTGTTTGGACATCAAAGGAGATTTCCCATTCCCCATTATTGCTGATCCAAGCAGGGAATTAGCTGTAAAATTGGACATGTTAGATGAAGCTGGAAAAGAGAACCCAGATGCTGCTTTGACAGTTCGAGCTTTATATGTAATAGATCCGTCGAAAAAATTACGTTTGGCCATGGTTTATCCTACATCTACCGGTCGTAACGTTGAGTAAGTAGAATTTTTACTTTGTAACCTTGAATTGTGATGGTGTTTTCATGATTAACACGATCATCGTGAAAATGATGCAACATTGCAAGTAAATACTTCTCGAACAATTCGAAAAAGTAAATAGCATGATATATTTTCATCTTGCCGCGTCGACCTTGATAATGAAAATAGGTACTTCAAGTCACTCGAGTCCTATATCGGCACGCGATCGAATTTTTCTCGATAACTAATATGCATTTAATTCTGTTGCAGCGAATTATTGAGAGTCGTCGATTCCTTGCAATTGGTAGATAAATACAATAATATTATTGCTACTCCGGCCAACTGGACGGTATGTAACTTTCTATTTGGTTCTGCTCAGTAATTTGGGCTCGATCATAACGCGAATGATTTTTAATATTCGTTTTTATTGCAGCCTGGAACTAAAGTGATGGTGGTACCTTCTGCTACTGATGAACAAATCAAAAAAGCATTCCCCGATGGATTAGACGCTGTAAAAATGCCATCTGATAAGTGCTACATTCGTACAACTACTAATTATAAAGCTTAAAATTATTACTCATTTGTACTCTGATCAATGTCTAATCGATATCTTATTTATTACTGGATAAGTTACATTCATTAAATTGCATTTCATTCGTGTTAATTTGTAGTGTTATTTTCTCAAATATTCGTTTCAAACTTCCAAACGTTTGGTCCAGATCAGGACCTACTGGAAACGAGTAGGTACCAGAGGTATGAACAACGTCCACTTGAAATGAAAATCCTTAGAATTACCTACTGCCTTCTTTTCGTTATTCTGTTCTGATTTTCGAACAAGAATTAATCCAAGATTAATCCATAATCCTTCATTGATGTTCTTCAGAATGTATTCCTTGTCTAACTCGGTATTTCAAAAAGTATACTTATCTAATAGTCTTATACTGAAAAAGTAAAGAGGAAGATAATTAAAATCAATATCTACTCACCAATATTCATGAAATAAATTAAATTCTTTTGGCAAAACTGCAAAAGCAACACTTTGAAAATAAAATTAAAACAGCGGAACACTTTCTGTTTCTGATTCTGAATTCTCATTCTGCTTCAAAAATTCAAAATATCAAAATTTTTCCGAATTCTTCTGAATTATTGAATAATTTTTATTTTTATTTTTAATTCAATTTTTTTTTTGCTGGCGTAAAAATTAAATTACCGGTAATTATCGAACCTACTGTTTTTTACCTATCTAATGTAGTTCACTAATCAAAATTTGTTTCATAGAGAGCGCTTTCCATGAAAATAAAATTTTTTCAAAATGCCAACATTTCAACCCCACAAAATTAAAAAAGTTCTCAAAATAATTTTTTTTTCGTTTTCGTAAAACTGAGCTCAAATTTTTCGAAATAAAATTGCTGTTGTTTTAGCGTTCTTTTTGCAATTAATTAATAGTAATAAATCAGTTTAAACGGTGATAATGTTACTTTAATACTGCTGTAAAAGCGTTGACTCAGTATCGTTCGATATCAATCGTGTACTGTAGTTATCAACGACATTGCTTCGAGCATCGAAGATCGAAGCTTCTATCGTTTGGCAAGTAAATCGAAATGAATTTAAAAAATCCTGATCTATTTCGTTCGTGGTTAATCGGGCAACTTGAGCCGATATGTAAAGCGAATCCCGAACCAGTATCCAAATACGTTTGCGCGTTATTGAAAAAGGAAAAAAGCGATGATGAGTTGAAAGAAAGTTTGATATCTCAGTTGGACATATTTCTCGAATCGAGTACCGAAGAATTCGTTAATTTCCTAATGGACGTGTTGGAAAACGAAAAATATCTAAACGACGACACTAAATTCCAACTATCCGAACCAGTAAATATGGATAAAGATGATGACGTCAAATTAGATGCAAGTGTTGAAATCGAACTAGAAATCGAAAATGAAAAGAAAGAACAGCGGAAATCACCGTCACCCATTCAAGCCCCAACACCATCTCCGCCGCATCGTTCGCAATTTCAAAAATCCTTCTCACCTCGACAATCGCGACGCAGCAGATTTCGTAACGAAAGACGCCGCTTGGGAGGTCGTAAAAGCAGACGAGATTCGTCTCATTCCGATTCCCCTGGACCAGAACGCCGAACTACCGGAAGACGACGATCAGCTTCGGGCTCTTCGGAATCGTCTAATAAATCCCCTCGCAGATCGTGGATTGCATCCAAACCTTCCGATGTGAAAAAATACAAACATCGTAATTTCGCCGCTCGTTCACCTCCTGCTGGTCAGAGATCGAGATCAAATTCGCCTAATTTACGGAAACGCAGGCCAACCAATGGTGATTTTCGTAAAAGACCGCGTCAAGCTTCGCGTTCCAATTCGGATGAAGAACGATCGTATAATGTTTCGCAGCCCAAACGTGTGACCAATAATAATTATCAAAACGAAATCGGTAGAAATATGCACGTAGCTGGAATACCTGCCGGTGAACCGACATTTAATCAGAAACAGCGGTGTATTGATTTCGAAAGTAAGGGTTATTGTGCCCGAGGTGATATGTGCCAATATGATCATGGTCCGGCTCCTATCGTCTTGGATAACAATTTATTTAATGGAATCGTATCGTTACCACCTCCTCCTGTACATAATAACGTGTTCCAAAATTTATATCCCCCGCAATATGTGAACACCAGTTTCCCGCCGAAACCATTCAGGTCCGAGAATGTCCCTCAGGTTACCACCAGAGAACTCATATCAGTTCCGACGATACCGTTACCGGAGAAATTCGATAATAAACAGAAAACCCTGCAAGATGGAAAACCATCGTATGGTCACATATTCAGTTCATTGCCTCCGGGAGTCAGCCAGACTACCATCGAGTTGAGTAACGTTCCAGCTGAACTTAATAATATCCCTAGTTTATATGAAAAATTTTCGTCCTTCGGTAACATTACATTAATTCAAGCTAAACGTAACGGTGACGCTAATATCGCCTTGTTGACCTATACGAACGCCACCGAAGCAGCTTTAGCTTTTATCAATGTCGATAGTACTATTCCAAAAGCGAAAGCTGCCTGGTACGCTGATAAATGTCTTTTGAAACCGTTCCCTCGTAAATCTATACCTGCGAGTGGTCAAGCTAACGTCAAATCATACCTATTAAAACGCAATCCGGCCGCACCAGCTGCTGTCAATTCTACCGCTAATGATGAAACATCTCCTATTAAACCAACAACGCCAGTTAAACCGACGCCACTGAAATCGCCAGTCAGTAAGCCAGATAAAGTACCCAAAGTTAGAAAGCAGGATCCGGGTCGGTTAATTTCCGATTTAATTAATAAGAAAAAAGAACTTCTAGAGAAACAGTTATCATCTCGAAGAGAAATCGAAGACAAAATGAAATCACTCGAGAAAACAAGCAAAGATTACAAAATATGGTCTGAAGTATTGAAAAAGCTTAACGACGTTATAGCCGAAGGTCATAAAAGCCTTCAGTCTTCGTTAATACAACGTAAAGAATATTTACAAAAGATGAACATCGTTCCGATGGATTCGGCCACCATAAACAGTATGAAAGAACGACAAAATAAACCACCTCAACCAACCACCTTTGGGACGAACCACGCTCCCCCTAAACCCGAAAATGATTCCGATAACGTTCCGAACAGCTCGAACGAATCCGATCAGGTGGAAGAACCAGTTTTCGAAATCAACGTCGATTCGTCCATTCTGAGCCAAGAATTGGAAAATGACGAGGAAGCCGCAAAACCTAGTCAAGGTGATGTTAAATCTGATAAAGAGACCGAGTCGAAAACACCTCCAGCCAATATCGACTACACTCGAGTAATCGTAACAGGTTTCGAAAACGGTGACGACGAAGACTTGATCAAACACTTCGCCCAGTTCGGCACCATTCTCGATAAAGAAATTGATAAAACAATACCACAAGCGACGATAATCTACGATAACCGTAAATCTGCCGAAGAGGCTAAGAAACAAGGCCGAAATTTCCAAGATAGGTTACTTTCAGTGACCGTCTACGGTGGTAAGAAATATCAGCCTTTGGTCAGACGTGTGGCCACGTTTAACCCGCAATACGAAAAAGAATTTCCTTCTTATGCTCCTTATGGTGGCGGTGCTGCGAGTGCAGTCAGTGGTAATCCGTATAAATACACTAAAAATCAGCAAGCTCATGCTCAAGTATCATCACCTGCCCCTCGTCCTGCCAGTCGTAACTTTTATTCGTACCGAGTTGATCAGAAAAGTCGCGGAGGAGCCAATCAGGTAAGCAAGCCAGTCGAAAACAACATTATGAAGTTGACCGAAGAAGAAGATTTAGTAACGTTTCTGCAAAAAGGGGGTATCGATGCTAAAGAAGTCGAAAAATACATGGATTAATAAGATTTTCGTCTTTGTAACTTTTCTAAGGACTGTTTTATCGTTTCCCTGTTCTTTTTTTTTACCTGTAATTGCTGTTGATATTTAATAGCTGTGATCACGATGTACAAATATCTGTTAGATTTTACGATTTGTTGAAGAATTGAATAAATAATTTTATTTGTGTATTTTTTTTCTCATTTTGAAACAGTATATCGGTTTTCTCTAAGGATACTTCTTCATCATTTGAAATTATCGAGTTCGAATGAATATTATTTTGACAAAACTTTCCATTATTTTGAAGACGTATCTACCTAATGATGTATTTAATTATGAAAAAATCGAACCGAATTATTATGATCACCGAGACAATATGTTCGAAATCGAAACGTTAAACACGATGATTTTTGAGTGTCCCTTTCTGTGTGATACTTGATACTGGCTTTCTAATATGCTGATATGAGATAATTGATTCTTTTGACTCAAGGTACTTATGTATTATTTGACATTTGAATGATCGAACTAAAAAGCACTAGGCTAGGTTGATCTAAAATGCATTCGGATTTCGGTTGAGAGATTTTGGAAAGTGATTCATCAATTCTAGGCATGTCAAATAAATGAAATATGTGTTGAATTAAATCAATTTGTAGTTTTGAAAAAGAAACGAATGTCTAGATTTAAAATATTCCTCGACTTTGCCTAAAGCTCTTTAACTTTGCCTAGAATTCGAAAAATGCGTAGTAAGCAAATTTCCTAAAATGGTCACACTGTTTCTAAATCAAAACAAAAAATTTTCATTTATCACTTTCTAATCTGCTTATCTGTCTGATCCATTTCTTGCAAAAATTGAACAAATTTTCATCAATTTATTTCAATTTGTATCATTAAATCATTCGATGTAATTATTATCATGAATTGAAACATTTGTTATGTTAATTTTCCGAAAATGAAATTCTGATTGCATGTAGAAGTGCGGAAATATGGGCCAGAGTCATAGTCAGTTTACTGACCAAGAACTACAAGACTATCAAGTAAGAATTGCTTTTAAAACCTACCGTAGAAATGGTAGAACGCTCTTACTTATGGCAAAACTTCATCGTTGAAACGAAATGTACTATGTATCCAAAATGTCTACTTTAAACATTGAATCAATGATAGTCGAAGTGATTAACTCATTTTTTTTTTTTACAGGATTTAACGTACTTTACGAAGAAGGAAATCTTACAGTAAGCGATTGTATTTTATGATTCACTCAAAACTAGATCTTAATTAATAATATGACACTAATTTTCTTCAGTGCTCATCAGAAATTCAAAGCTTTAGCTCCTGAGAAAGTCGGACACAATAAAAATGCCAAGCTACCGATGAATAAAATGTTCCAGTATCCGGAATTAGGAGTGAACCCATTCAAGGATAGAATTTGTAAAATTTTCAGCTCTAGCCACGACGGAGATTGTACTTTTGAAGATTTTTTGGACATGATGTCAGTATTCAGTGAAGATGCTCCTTGCAGCGTGAAAGCCGAGCATGCATTTAGAATATATGGTGGGAATTTATTTTGATCAGATAGTTTTGCGATATTAACGAAGATAATCGTGTTAATGATATTCATTTTTAGATTTTGATGGGGATGATATGCTTGGAGTGAACGATTTGCGCCAAGTAATTGACCGATTAACTGGTCCGGAGCAAAGCTTAAGCGAGCAAGATATGCAGCATTTGATTCAAAATATTTTAGATGAAGCTGATTTGGACGATGATGGTGCTTTATCATTTGCCGAATTTGAGCACGTGATTTCAAAATCTCCCGATTTTACGAGGTAATTATACTTCAGTTGCATTTTTCAAATGATACAGTACACGATGTTTTTAATTTCATTCTCTTTGCAGCGTTTTCAAAATGAGATTATAAATGAGTAAGTTTTTGGTTACCGTCGATCGCAGCGTTTTGCACTCATCTTCGCATTTTGGAGTTTCTATTTACGTATACTTCACGATTTTTCCTATTGTTTCTAATTGTCTAGTCTCGAAGTATTATTCTTCTAATACTGATGTACTCGGTGAAAAAAATCCTAGATTTTTTATTTTATATAATAATTTATTGAATAAGTAATTTACAATTTATTTGCTTCTATTTTTTTACAAAACGATTGGAAGTTGATCACAAAAATACACGATTATAAGTAGATATAGTTTGTTCTTTTATTTTCATTATGGAAACGTTTCTATGTTGGAGTTGATCATTGGTTGAAAGAAGTAGAAATGGCGAAAGATACGAAAATCTATCTCAAATAACCCCTGAAAACAATCTCGAATTAATATCTCAATGATACGAATATTCTTCGCAAAAATACTAGTCACTTACGGCAGTTTCATCCTCATAAATATCAAGCACGTAATGAAAGAGATGATGACACAAACGAAACCAACAGCTAGCAACAAAATACGATTCAGTTTCGGCGTACTTTTAGGATCCATAGCATTTGTGCGATCTAGCACGATAAAGCCGAGTCCTCCCATGGAAAACAAGAAACTGGACGCTAATCCTTCAACGATGTATTGGGCGTTGACTCTATATGGCATAAAAGCAACCGGCCGCGAATGCCCATGTTCATCGGTAGTGGAACCTACACTCGGTGGTTCAATAATCACATCGTATATGATACCTGAAATGAGATAAGAGTAAAGATGTAACACAATATTGTTGAAGGTGTAGATACGAAGTAGAAACTTACCTCCGGTGACGAGAAAATAAGATAATAATACGAAAGCAAAGGTAGTCATCGCTGAAGGTCTTTGAACCCATGCCGGCTTTCTTATTTTAAAATTTGGAATTTCTAAAATTGTAAATGGTAATGAAAATACAAATTCCATGGTTGGAGATTTTCGTCTGGCAGATCTGATTGATCGAATAGGTGTTCTGAATATATAACTAATTGATCGAGTTTTGGTGTTTAAGTAAGTTCGCCCATTAGATTACACATAAACGATTAAATTTTTAAAAATTTACTGAGTGATTTTTAATCAGCCTACCTAGATCGAAAAAAAATTATGTTTTCATCAACGTAAACAAATTTGACGAGGAACCGAGTTATCAAAAATTTGTTTTGATTTTGACTTTTGATTTCAGAAATTTTAATTTGAGTTGTCCAATGACAAGATTTTAATTTCAATTTTTTTCCACTAAAAATATTTTTGCGATGATTTTTACTCAATTAAGTAATCAAAAACTAGTCTTATTTGAATATTTCATGTTTTTGGGTGGAGATTTCTGTACAACAATGCAAAAAAGAGGTCTTGAAATTGAGCTTGTCCACTGGTGATTCTGGTGATGATCGCTCAAAAAAACTACAAAAGCAAAAACTTTCTTATCATTTTTGCATTTTTTTTTTATCAGAAAAAAAATATTTTCGGAATTTTTTTCATTCTTTTTAAATTTTACCAAAACTGTTAAATAAATAAACCAAATAAACGATTACACTAGACTAATTATTCACATTTTACATAAAGGTTCTAACAATGCCCATCCTTGTCTTATTTTGCTAGTCAACTTTCAGTGCTCAGTTTTCCTGTCACCGATATTTTTCCACAAGAAATGTAAGTAATGATTTTTTTTAGCTATTTCCATCGTTTCAACAAATACAGCGTTCTTTTCCTGCGTAGAAAATGTATTCGGGGTCAACAGAAGATAACCTGATGCTGGAACTAAAGCCGGAGGTGATTGAAGAAGTCATAAAAACAGGAACTGATCTACGCCAGTATTCCAAAGAAGTAGAGAAAAAATTACGCGAATATGAGAATAAGTCAATTCAAGACTACATTAAAGAAAGCCAAAACATAGTAAATCTCCATAATAGAATAAACAGCTGCGACGATATCTTAGAAGTAAGCCATTCTCATTTCTTGATCACCCTCTGTTGGATCACTTGGTAAAATTCGTTCATCATTTCAGCGAATGGAAAACATGCTACTGAACTTCAAGTCGGATCTAGGTAATATCAGTAGCGAGATCATATCATTACAAAAGAAATCAGTGGAAATGAGTCAACGTTTAAACAACAGACAATCTGTACGAGGCCATCTGAGTCAATTTATTGATGATATCTCCGTTTCTGAAGACCACATAAGACTTATACTGGAAGCAGATGTTACCGATAAAGAATTTATTAAACAACTTTCGGTGCTTAGTCAAAAAATCAATTTTGTACGAGAACAAAACACTGCTGGTAAATACTCGTGGAGATTGACTTTGGATTATGTTGAATGGTGATTCAATTCTCATCTTATTTATTAGGTATCAAAGCTTGTCAAGATGTAAAAGAAGTACTAGAAATGTTGAAAATAAAAGCGGTCACTAAAATTCGGGCTTACATCATGGAACAGATTTCTAAATTAAGAAGACCGATGACTAATTATCATATGCCTCAAAATGCCCTTCTAAAACACAAGTAAGTTCGTCACGTTTTTACTCATTGTGTTCATCCGTTTTACCTCTTTTTTACATTCTGATTAATTTTCAGATCGTTTTTTGAATTCTTACTCGCCAATGAGATCGCTGTCGCTCACGAAATTTGCAACGAATACGTCGATACGATGGGAAAAGTTTATTTCTCGTATTTCAAATCGTATTCGTCCAATTTAAAAAAGTTGCAATTCGAGGAAGCTGCTTCCAAAGAAGATCTATTAGGTGCTTCAGAGTCGAGTAATAGAGGTTTTTTCTCTAAATCTTCGCTCAAACAGAAAAATACAGTTTTTACGATCGGAAATCGAGGAGATATACTGAATAATCAATTAGAAGCACCGGTTATAATTCCTCACAGTGCTCATCAACAAGAAACACGGGTACGTTGGATTGGTTTGTTGAAATATTTTCAAATTTCGACGTTTGTTTTAAGATTTTGTTTCAATTTTCAGTATCCTTTCGAAGCATTATTCCGTTCCCAGCAATATGCTCTTTTAGATAATGCTTGTCGAGAGTATTTATTTATTTGTGAATTTTTCACCGTCAAAGGAGACGCTGCTTTAGAATTATTCAAAGGAATTATGACGCAGACGTTGAATTTATTAACTGTAAGTCCTTGTTTATTTGGTTATAATTTTTCCAGATCATGTTGCATTGAAAACTTTTTTCGTGTTTTAGAAAAATCTGGAAACGTTTGTAGAAAACTGTTACGACTTGATAGCTTTATTATTATGCTATCATATATCTCTACGGTACATGCTGATATGTCATAAACGTGCTGTACCAGCCTTAGATGATTATTGGAATAAAATGGAACCTATAATAATGGCCAGATTTGAACACGTTATGCGATTAAATATCGAAAGCGTTAGAATATGTGATCCTAACAAATTTAAGCAGGATATGAATCCGCATTACGTAAGACTATCATTATATTTTTTTGTTCTTTTTTTTGTCTGTGAGTAAATTTTTCAAAATTTCTCTCATTATTTCAGATTACTCGCAGATACGCCGAACTTAGCGCAGCAATTATAAGTATTGATAGTAATTATCCAAATGAAATGGTTACCAAATTATTAGCTGCATTACTAGAAGAAGTTCAATGTTTCATTTTAAAAATGGCAGCTATTTTCACCGGTCGAAAAGAGCAACTTGTATTTTTAATCAACAATTACGATTTAGCTTTGAATATTATCACTGTTAGTATTTTCCAGTCATTTTTAACGTCCATTTATCAAGCATTCTAATTGTGTTCTCAATTTCAGGAAAGAATCAGAAATAATTCCAAAGAAGTTGATACTTTTCGTTCGTTGGTAGATGCCAGAAGTATCGAATATGTAGAAGAAATTCTTTCTCCTCATTTTGGAGGTATTATTCAGTATGTTAGAGAAGGAGAAAATTTATTAGAACGAAATTTATCGGAAGAGTTGAAAAAACAAGAAGGTATGTGAATGAGCCTCAAATAATACCTGTAATGAAACGTACTTTCAAACTGACAATAATTTCATTTTGTAGGCAAACAGAAGAATTTAGTTCAGCAGTTCTGTGATACCTGGAAAACTTCTTTAGACAATATATACCGTACAGTATTATCATCGTTTCCAAATTTAGTGACCGGTTCATCTCTTGTTCAGCTGACATTCACGCAGCTGATACAGTATTGCGATCAATTCACTAAACTGTTGACTGCAGCTGTGAAACCTCAGTTCCCTAATATTCATTTAATGGTACTTGAAATGAAAAAGTATAAGATCAATTTTTAAAGCATCCTGAAAATTTTCATTCGGGAATTTTTATCTTCAAAGTATTATATTTTGGCACTATTTATAGTAATCTGTTATTTAGAAAATTTTACTATGGTTATTTATTTATTTGTTATGCTATGCTCAGATCATGTATAAAATATTGGTATAATATATTTTTAATAATTTATTTGAATTTCTGATGAATATTTTATATTCATATTCTAAATTACAAAATGCGCTGAAACCGGTTCAGTAGATGTTTCTTAATGAACCAATTTCCGGCGAATGGGGGTTTCGTATCGTTTGACGAAAATTCATTTACAGAAATTTGAGTCCAATTAAAATGACGGGTTTTTACAGGCTTAAAATGAAACCAAAAATTGTTAAAATCAGTTTCAACTGGTTTTATGTTCGATTTATGATTTACTAGTTTGAGTATATTTAGAGAGGTAAAACTGGTTCGAGTCAATTTTCATTCAACACGAAAAAATTAAATTGATATTGGTTCTGGTCGTTTGATTGAAATTGAAAAACCTGAATGCAACCGGTTCAAAGCTCTTTTTTGAATCATTTCTTTCACGAAAATCAGTTGGCCCCTTGAGAACTTGTTTTCTGAAATTTTGATCAAAAATTGTTGTTTGTAAGCAAATTTTAAAAAAAAACTGATTTTATAACTGGTCTAGAACGAAACCAAAAACTGATTGAAACAGGTTTTAACAGGTTTTGTGTTTGGTTTTAGAGGGAAAAAACTAGTTTGGGTTTATCAAAAAAAACTCTTTTGAGTCTGGCTTCATTTAAAATGAAAAAATTGAATTATTGACTAAAATCGTTTGATTAAAATTTCAAATCTCGAGTGCAACCAGTTTGGAGCTATTTTTCTACTTATTTTTCTCACAGAAGTCAGCCGAGAATCAGTTTTTAAAATTTCTTGATCGATTTGATCTAAATATTGTTCATGGAAGGAACGAACGATGTGATGCTCGCTTTGAATTAATCCAGGAGAATTCTGTCAAACTGCGTATCAAAATTTTTGATCACATGCAAAATTTACTCATCGATAATTTTAAAAGAAAGCAGAATAAAATTTAGTTCACTGGTTTAAACTAGTTTCTATCACCATTTTTAAACTGACGTATTTAAAAATTTTGCTCGAGTGTACCTTTGACATTGTGTAGGTACCTACGTTCTTTGTTCAAAATTTGAAATTCTAAACATCATGTTATTTTGTATTATTTCGCTATCGAAAATAAAATTTTCAATTTAGAAATTATGATTGATATGTATCTGACGATTACTCAGGGGTGCGGTGAAGGCACTTTCTTGAGTAGCAATCCTCGTTGACGATTTTGGGGGGGCCTTTTTTTTTTGATAATCCGAATCTTCACGACCCCCTTATCGCTTATATATTTTCAAACTATTTTTAAAAACGTTTATAATACCTACCAAAAAATAACAACTATTTTACCTATTTTTTCAACATTTTAAAAAAGAGTAAAAACGATCAACTTTTTTCATTCCGCATAGACATAGTGTTGTAAATGGCCCCCCTAAATTTGAGCAACCTCCTAAACACGAGTGCCCCCTCTAATCAAAATAATCCCCGTATTTCCTAAAAATCGATTAATTTGAAAAATGAAATAGAAAATATCTATTTTTTGAATAAGAATATCTCGAACGTTGTGTTGTGTGCGCTATAAATCGTTTCGTGTTTTTGAACTACATTACGTACTTGAGTGTGGCGATAGACACTTTTTTTTTGTGAAATAAAAACTCAAAATTGTTGATACCTAATTTGAACATTTTTTTCATTTTTTAAAATAAAATTGCAAGGATGCGAACAAAAAAAACTGGTTAAAGGTAAAAGGTTCCTAAAGGTTACTGAGAAATAGGTTCCGGTTAACAGTGATAGGCTAATTAGTTCCTGGTTATGGGTTCCAAAAAATTGGCGCAATCTTTTTCGGGTCAAAGGTTAAGGTCAAGGTATTTTTTTTGAATTTTTTCAAAATAAAATTTTCGAAATGAGTATAAGGATATACACTGCTTGGTATTATTTATTCAACTGTGAAACAATAACGAACCTACAAATGAACCATTTTAAACTTATTTCTGTGAAATTTCAAAAAATATTGCTCATTTTTTTCAAAAATGTATAACCAGTTGTCGCCTAGTTCAGAATATGAATGTAAACGAAAAATTCATCAACTTTTCCAAGTTTCGCACAAAAAATACCGAAAATTTTTGATTTTAAAAAAATGAAAAATTTAATTTATATCTATCAACCATAATTAACCGAAATTTTTTAAAGGTTACAGGTACAGGTACAGGTTAACAGTTATGGAAATTAAAATTTCAAATTCGGGTTCCGGTTCCAATTTTTAAAATTTCAGTTGAATGTTATTGGATAAAAATTATTTCCCCGAAAATTTTCGGGTCAATTCCGGTTTGCATCCCTAAAAAATTGTAATAAGTATTGATACCGAAAATTGGAAAATTCCAGGTTTGAATTTTGAAAAAATGAGGGGGCACTAATGCTAGTTTAGGGGGGGTGCTACTCATTGACCTTAGGGGGATCACCGCACCCCTGCGATTACTGTTTACAAAAAATATAAAAAATGCAACTGATCAGGATCAATAGGATCATAGATCGATTCTGGTAGGTATACTTTGGTTTTCCAGTACCTATTTAAATTCACTAGCCAAGTAAAATTTAATTTGATTTTTCCTCTGAAAAAAAAATAAATAAAACTGAAAAACCAAAATAACACTAATCGATTGATGACCACAGTAGTAATACAATAAGTTAATTTACTTAATATCATACAAGTAGAATTTTTTTATACACAAAGATGAACTTGAAAATGTAAACTTTTTACGGTAAAATCAGATTACTGATTATGGTTTTTAATTTAATAATTTGTTACTTGAAAAAAAAAATAGACGGATAATTACGTATTATTGGACGAATATTTTATGCGTTGTGCGAGGACGCGGTTCGATTATAATGTCTGGAGTAGTGTATTGAGCGACGGTGTTAAATCTTGACAGCCTAAACTGAAATGCATGAGAAAAAACCAGCTATGTCCGGATGCTTCAATTCGGTTCGATTTGGAATTTTTTTTCTCTCTTTCGTCGTACCTACTTAACGTAATGGGTTAAAATGTATCCGGTGAAACGTTCGTACGACGAGGATAGAATGGCAAATGGACTGAATTAATATAAATATTGCAGTAACGCGTAATTATCAAACTAAGGTCATGAATAAAAAATATACACAGGATTACTAAGTAATAGACATATCCTGTACATATTACAGCATCCTACGCTTCAGAAGATCGAGTTTTCTAACTACGAGCTGACATGGATTATCTTTAAACCACTCGTTGACAGTTTTTCCATCAGGTATCTTGGGCAGTGAGGTTTTTTTTGAGTCGAGGGATTTTTTTTTTCAAATTACAAGTGTAAGTATGGGTTTTCAAATTCGAGTGTTTCGATAATTTTGATTGTTTTTCGCATTGAATGATTTATATTACTGCTGAATTTCGGTGTTGAGTTTTAGTTTTTGTTTTTTCTTGGTGATTGTTTAGATGACGAATACAGGCAGAAAAGGCTCGAGCCGAAAAAGTCAGCAGCAAGATTCGTTTTATTTCACCGAGCTTACACTTAAGGATCTTGAATACCAGAATTTAGATGCAATAACTAAAATTAAATTATTTTTCTATGATAAAGAGGCTGGAACCATCTTTGGAAAAAGTCCTTTACGATGGGGTAAGTTATTACTTATACGATGATTTATTTTATTCTGGTTTTTGCATAATTCATGTTCTTGTCATGTAATAAATTTCTTGTGTTGGATCGTTGATCAATCAGTGGGTCTTTTAAGTGGAAGTCGATTCCAAAGTTTGAGTTGGAATGGAATGGTTATAAAATAAAATTGAAATTTGAAACTGAAACTTTGTTAGTTTAGTAATTACTAATTAGTTAATTATTTGAACTTTTAAAAGTGCGCATTTTAATTACCTGGCCTCCTATACGTATAACAATATTTTGACATTGGTGGGTTTTTCATTTTCAACGAAACCCTCAAATATTCATCAAATTTCAATAATTTCATTAAGTAATTTCAAACTTCTAAACCTCAAATCCTCAATAATTATTTTTTTAAAAAAATAAAAAATGAAACCTCAAACAAATAGGTAAAAAAATGTTCTTTGTGCATTTTATTTTCTGTGCTGTGATGAAAAAAATCCAAAAACTAGAACCGAATAATTCTCAAGTTTTTGACTCTGGAAAGGCGTTGACGCTTGTTTTGGAAACACCAACGAAAATATCAACAAAAATCCGTCCAAAAATCTAAATTCCAAAAATGTTATAGCATTTATTCGCTATTTTTGTAAATTTTTATTCGCTAAATGTGATTTTTAAAGTATAATAAATGACGAGACAAGGTGAAAAGTATATGCAGGGCACCCTGCGCTCGAGATTTTCGGACTCGAGTAAATATCTACTGAGTGGCTTGAGTCCTCGGACAGTTGTTCGTGGACGCACCTTAGCACAATGGGGTAATGATTCACGTTTAATAAATAATATAGAAGTTATATAAATCAATTAGTTATTTCATTTGTTTCACATGTACCACATTCATCATTATCTGTCATTTTTACAGGAAGATTTCTATTATTCTATCTGATATTCTACTCGATATTAGCCGCTATGTCACTTTGTCTATGGTGGATTTTCTCACTAACGCTGAATCCTCGAACACCAAGACACTTGACATCAGATTCTCTAATCGGGACCAATCCTGGTACAGTAATTAGTTCGCTCAACGAAGCATCATTTCGATGAATTGATTCTAACACACTTGTTGATTCCACAGGTCTTGGTTTTCGTCCATTACCATCCAGTGAAAATGTTCTAAGTTCTTTGATCTGGTATCAAGGAACCAAAAACGAAAGCTTTTTCTTCTGGACCAAAAGTTTGAAAGATTTTCTAGAAGGTTTGTTTCCACTTTGCGCTATAATTCTTGATCACTTGAAACACAAACACGTTCACATAACTTAATTATAATGGTAAATGTTTTAATATAGAATTAAGCACGATCTACATACAACTGATTAGTTCGACGAATTCAGTTTATTTTAAATGTGGTATCCGGAAGGTTCGCATTTCGATTTAATTTCAAATCAAGTACTCACGTAATATTTTTCTAAACGTAGTTGATTCTTGATTTCAAAATAGCATGATATTTTTTCTGTTATGGCTTACTCTTTTTTTCATATTTTTTTTTCTCGGAAATTTTGCATGCGTATTTCTCTAGCTTGTGTGTTGTCGAGCTTTTATTACCTCGAGTAGAAATTCATGTTTGTTGAAGTTGAATTTTATATGCGTTGCGAACAAATCGTCGATTGTTTTCTTTTGTTGTGTTTTTTTGTTTTGTAGTTGTGTTGTATATTTTTGAAATAGTAGAGTTGATTAATGTATTGAAATGGATTATACTTTTAAAGTTCAGAATCGAATGATTGCTCTCTTTTCTTTTTCTTTTCAATAACTAACGCCTTAAAATACATTCTCGTCATTTCCACTTGTTGAATACCTTCTTTATAACACTAATTCCGTTTATCTGTCTGAACATAATCCACTTTTACACTAGTTTATCGTGATGTGTATCATGTTTTAATTAATCGATATATTTCCAGTGTATAAAAGACCCGGATTGACTCCAGGAAGAGGACAAAATATATACAACTGTGATTTCGATCGACCACCGAAACCTGGGCAAGTGTGTGACGTAGATGTAAAATTACTAGCTCCATGTACTGAAGAAAACTACTTTATGTATCATCAGTCTAGTCCTTGTGTATTATTGAAGCTCAATAAGGTGACTAGAAAATTTTAATTTTGCTTCGCTTAGTTTCAAACTGATTATAAAACCGAGTCAACTTTCAGATTTATGGATGGAGACCAGATTTCTACAAAGATCCCAAAGAATTACCCGCCGATATGCCTAAACATTTGAGAGAACGTATTACTCATCTCGCCAAATCTCCGAATCCAACCGATCAAGCCAAAGTAAGTTACCATAAATCTGAAATCAAACTCTGGAACGGAGCTGATTTTTCAAACTATGTTCTTTGCTGTTTTAGTTGAATACGGTATGGGTTTCGTGCAAAGGTGAGAGTCCAGCTGATGCAGAATTCATCGGTGTAGTCGATTACCATCCTATGGAAGGATTCCCTGGATTCTTCTTCCCGTACGAAAACTCCGAAGGTTATCTTAGTCCATTGGTCGCCGTTCATTTCAAAAGACCTAAACGTAAGTCAACCATACAAGCCCATTTGACTGACTCGTTCTTTATTTTGAAATTTTATCTACTTTTTTTTTTGTTTTTTTAATGATTTGTAGCTGGAGTTTTGATCAATATCGAATGCAGAGCTTGGGCTAAAAACATCCTGTATCGCCATAAAGACAAACAAGGATCTGTTCACTTTGAATTAATGATTGACTGAAGCATGGTCACTGCCAAGACTTTCTAAGCAGATAACAGATCTCTCCAAGTCTCCAGTGAGCATTAATCTTAAGAAAAATATTTTTCTACTCGTCGCACATTTTGAAAAAATTTCTATATTAGCAATTTGAAAGTGAAATAAGCAATTCGCAGTATTATGATAGCATCTAGTGTCATTTTTTCAAATCAAGTCAATGGCATTATTTGCATAAGTGTTGTGTCTATGAAAAATACGTGAATTTTTTTTTTTTTTACCTGTGGTAAGTTTTGTATTACGAACGTTTTAAACCGCGTGTTATTTATTTTAGGTAATTTTTTAATAGTATTTTCTTTTTTTACTTCGAGCGGCCTTTTTTTATAGTTGATATTTATATGCACGGAATTCAATTTTTAATACTCCGAATCTCTCTTCTTTTTTTTTTAAATATCAGAAATAAAGATGATTTTTCGTTATTAAAGTTGTTTCTGTTTATTAATATAAGGTGTACTTGGTTTTACTATTATCGTGTTACAGTTTCGTAATACCATACTTTAATCCTGTAATGTGACAAAGCTCGTGAAATAATTAAACACCTACGTGAACTCGAAGAATAATTGTTTTTCAAGGGCAATATGTAGTCATCGTAAAAACGGATGCGTTGGTACAATACAATCTCGCCAATACAAATTTTTTATTAGTTTTGTAATTGATATAATTCTCTTCTTGTATTACTTATTATTCGCAATAGTCGAGCAAATTTTACGTGTAATGCATCGTGATGGTTGATACTATTGAGCTACCATTTGGATTGAAGTTTACTGTGAAGATGAGTATTTTCTACAGTCATATGATTCAGGATATTTTAAATCAGGTCTCCGGTACTTTAATATTGAAAATAGACATCTAAAAATCAATGTTTACGACTCAACCTCCATAATTATGAAATATTGGAAGTATTCTTTTCAAATAATTTTTTTCTAAATTGGAAATATTTGACATCGAATAATGCCTACCTACTGCCTACTGAGTGTCACCGATGAAAAATTTATCCTTTAAATTAGCACCGAATTATGTACATTACTCATTAACGAGAGACTAATTATTTTTTTCGAAAATATTGGTCATCGGTCATTGACGTCATTGTCACATTAAAACTAATTTCCGTTGTTCGGACGGTTGTTCTCGAGTTTTTTCTTCTCGACAATAAAAACCACGCCTATAATACATACACACGTCTCACCTATCCACTCGACTACTTCCATTCAATCCACAACACTCAAATGTGGAATAGTAGGACAAAATACGTCACCGACGACGATGAATCCAGCATTCGGTACGAGAGATCTCCTGATAGAGCATTGTCATATGGCGCAATGCGGGATAGTTTACCTTAGCGCCTGTGCCACGGTAGGACAACTTGGCCGGCACTACTATAGACGCATACGATTTCTCATGTAAAAAATGCAATTTTTTCGATTGTATGCGAGTTCGGGTGAACTTTCATGTAGTCTCAAATTAAAGGCAATAAAATTCTGTATCGATTGATCTTAAATTTTCATCATTTCGCGTAAAAATAACGATTTTATGAATACTTCTATTTTACTGATTTTTGAATACTACGTACGTCATCTTTAAACTATAAACTACTCGAAATTTTCAATGAGCACATATGTGTTTTGAATGATCAAAATATTCAGAATTTTATCCTCTTTAAAATGAGTTTTTCCCGAAAGCTCTACCTTTTACCGTTCAAAAGTTCTCGAAGCTTTAAGTTGCAAAAACCAGCTGCAGGCAGTAATTATTGAACTTTGAACTAAAATTAATCGAAATATTCAGTGAACACATAGGTACGATTTTAATGCAGCAAATTGTTTGTAATTTTATTTTCTTTAAAATGGGGGTTTCGGTTTCCCGAAAGCTCTGCCTTTACCGTTCAAAAGTTCTTGAAGATCAAAGCTGCCAAAAGTTGTCACTGATCAATACCAAAGTGAACTGATAGGTATTATAAGTACTTACTCAGTGATGATACAATTTGACCATTTTCGGCAACTTTGATCTTCCAGAGCTTTTGAATGGTAAAAGATAGAGCTTTTGGTACAAATAAGTAGGATGAAAATTTCGGTTAATTTCAGTTCAAAGTTCAATACTTATACTGCTCGCCGCTGGTTTTCGCCTTGTTTTTGCAACTTCAAGCTTCGAGAACTTATGAACGGTAAAAGGCAGAGCTTTCGGGAAACCCCCATTTTAAAGAGGATAAAACTACGAACATTTTGCTGTATTAAAATACCTATTGGCCACTGAAAATTTCGATTAATATCAGTTCAAAGTTCAATAATTACTGCCTGCAGCTGGTTTTTGCAAATTAAAGCTTCGAGAACTTTTGAACGGTAAAAGGTAGAGCTTTCGGGAAAAACTCATTTTAAAGAGGATAAAATTCTGAACATTTTAATCATTCAAAACACATATGTGCTCATTGAAAATTTCGAGTAGTTTATAGTTTAAAGATGACGTACGTAGTATTCAAAAATGAGTAAAATAGAAGTATTCATAAAATCGTTATTTTTACGCGAAATGATGAAAATTTAAGATCAATCGATACAGAATTTTATTGCCTTTAATTTGAGACTACATGAAAGTTCACCCGAACTCGCGTACAATCGAAAAAATTGCATTTTTTACATGAGAAATCGTATGCGTCTATAGTAGTGCCGGCCAAGTTGTCCTACCGTGGCACAGGCGCTAGGGTATGCAGCAATTTTGTAAATGCTCTATACTTCATATTCTCCTAATGAAAATGGTACACTTTCGCTTTCAACATTGGAATGTCATTATACGGGTTATTAAAGTTGCATATCGTGTTATGAGAAAGGCGCAGAAGCAGATGCTGCGGATTTGTTTTTAATTTTAATTATTATTTTAGCTTTTCAAATTAATTATTGAGATCGATGAACGGTGATTGAGAAGTCTGATACGTATGAATACCAAATTTCATGTTGCTGGATTTGTAATTCGTGGCGTTATTTATTTATTTTACCGAAGTAGGCCAATCATAAACATTTCAGATGAAAAGTTCAGGAATTATTAGGATGAAAATCACTGTTTATCTTGTATTCGTCTTGCAATATTTCACTTCGTTTTAAAAATATATCTGTAATGTATTTGCTTTTGTAAAATTATATAAACATCAAAAATGAATAACTGCAGACATCATTGTTATAAAAAAAAGAAAACATAATTTATTGCTTTAAAACAAATTAACAAAACACAAATTCGAATTGTTCAACAGTGTTCGTTTCTAAATTATATTTTGTTACGAATAAAAAAATAACTTTCGTCAAAAAATTATTTTAAAATTTCTAATACCTCCTGAGAACTTTCAACTCGAATTTGAGAGAATATTTCTGAAAACGATTTGATTCAACTTAATCGAAATCAGAATATTTTCCAGGGTCATGGTCAGATCATTTATTTGTTAATAAGGTGCAGCATGAAGACCCAGTTCATCTAAACGATAAGCTTCCATAGATTCCTTTTTAAAGCTTTTCTTTGCTACGTGGTTTCGAAAACTTGTCAAAAATATCAGCAAACAAAATGATATCACTGAAAATATTCGAAAGCAATGTAAGAATAAATCTTCAAAACTTACACTAAAAAAAAAAAAAAAAAAATTACAAAAATTTGGCTAAAAACATACCCATTAGAATTAGATGAACTATTTTCATTGAAACGGCCATATCTAAGATACTCAACAACGCCACTGATGGTTCTGTGAGGATGACGAATTTTAGCAGGAATACTTCGTGGCATTTCCTTCCCAGCAATATCACCATAGCAAAGACTTTATGTATTCCATAGATGAAAAGGTAAATCGCACCGGGGTCTAAAAAATATGGTATTTTCTAGAACAAAAGATACAACAAGAAGGAAAAGATAAAAATTAGTTCCATAGAGATCAATAAGCAAATAGTGTAGTATAGGTATAAATTCTAATATAATTTCTTACCATAAAGATCCCATATAAAGTTGAAACAGAAACGAGTAATCCGACGATGCTCCATGTGAAAGTAATCCAGATATTTTGAAATGGCTTATCACTCTGGAAATCTGCAAAATATTCGTACTGTTCGCTACATTCTTCTAATTTGCCAGATTCAAATGAGAATGGATATCGGTTTGGTTTGAGAGGTTTAATGGAAACAAAATCTGAAAAATATTTCAAGCATGAACATTATTATTTTTACATAAGTAGGTACTAGATGTCTGTAGATCTGGTAGGATGATTTTTTTTATACCTTGAGGATGAACTGCTATATACGCGAGGAATATCACTGATACCCAAAATAATCCCTGAAAAAAAAAAGAATTTAGTAGAGAATGGACTTTTATTTTATATTTCAATTTAATAGGTACACAAAAAATTATTTACTCACCAAAAGTACGCAGAATGAGATCTGAATGATGAAATAGTTTAGGTATCTGCAAAAGAAACAACATATTTTAGGTCTAGCCATTTGATATCAGAGCAGGAATTTTACTTCAAGCAAGTAAGTTAAGCTACTTAAAATGCCGAAGCCGAAGTATATTTGTTTTAATGCTACGATAAATATTCAGTGTAACGTCCATTGTCCACGAATATCGCCGATCAATGTTATCAATTAAGTACCTACGATTAGATTAGCCCAGGCTTTAAATTTATCCAGAAAAGTACGTATGTTTAGCTGCGAGTTAATGAGAACATAATTAGCCTTTTCTTTTACTGATCCCTCTTCTCTTCTCTCGTCGTATGTGTGTTCTTATTACATATGTATAATATCTACATACTTATTTGTATAATAAGTTCACTGACCATCGTTCAGAAGAGCATGGTAGGTACCTAGTTGGTATAGCCAACAAAAAAAAAAAAAAAAAAAAAATGCTCAAAGGCAGAATGTTTGCATAAGCATCAAACGACAGGAGCAGAATAAATATGCAAATTTGAAGATTTTTCAGCTGAGAAATTAAATAAATTCCTAGATTTCGGCAGTTTTGTTCTAATTTGTTTCAATTTTAATTTAATTTTACGTACCTATTTCAATTTTGTCTGATTTTACTTCATGTTGTTCCATTTCAATTTTGTTTTTATTTACCTAATTTAATTTTGAATAAATTGAACTGAATTTTATCATGACTAGTTTTGTATTAATCTGATTTTGTTTTGATGCCATATTATTCCATTTCATTTTTATTTTCATTTTATTTCATTTCTGTTCCATCATAATTTCATTTTATTCGGTATTTAATTACCTAATTATTTATGTTTTTTTTAAAATTTAGGTTTTGGGTACTTCAATCTTCATTACTTATTTGTTTTAATTTATAGTGTTGTTTTATATGGCATGAAGTCTCACTTACTCTTAATACTTATTATTGTAATTCAAGACGTCAATTTTGATTAACCTAGGTACTTATTTCATCGTCATTTTAAATTCATTATGATTTCATCGTAGGTACCTACTTTTACTTTTCATCTTATTGTAGCTTTTTTAAATTCAACTTTTGATTAATTTAATTAAATTTTTATTTTATTTTATCATTATTTCTATTTTGTTGTAATTATTCTACTATATTTTCTACTTCGATTCAATTTCGTTTCAAATTGAAATTCATTTTACTTTGAATCTATTTTTTAAGCAATTAAAATTTTACTAAAATACTAACTATAGGTAACGTATAATATTTATTTCAATTTAGTTTCGTTTTAATTTAGTTATTTTTTTAAAATTTAGTTCAACTAGGCAATTTCAGGCTAATTTATAGTTTAATTTTAAATCATTTCATCTCATTTTGTAGTAACTTTTTAATATTGTAATTTTGTTTCAATTTCATTTATATTTCGTTTTATTTTAATTCAACGGCGACATGTTAATGAACTCGGATCTGTTTTAGACCCGTTTTGAATGATACAGTTTATTTTACTTTTCAATCGAGGAAAGGAAAGGGGCGATATTATTATGATTCTTCCTAAAAAATTGCACATCATCTCAAAAACATTAATTTATTCTTCTTATGAACGATTATGCCTACATTAAAATTTTAATTCTGAGATTTTATGTTTTTTTTTTAAACATTTGCAAAAGTGAGTAATCGTTTTAGAAGAAGTGTATTTAATTGAGATTTATTTACTTGTAACAAGACCATGAATCCTGAACTTGATCAACTTGATCCATTTCAACAACATCACGGTCTCTTTTCGCAGGCGCATTTGAATTTCGTAAATTTTCTTGACGACTTTTTGTAATCAGCGCAAAATAAAACGAAGCAACTGAAAATTAATTTCAAAACAAGTTGAAATATTGGAAGAGACGAAAAAAAATTATCTACGAGCATAGGTACATAGATAGGTATAAGGTAATTAATTTATAAACCTGTGGCGATTAAATGACTGATGATTATAATTGGACGTTTATCCGCATCGAGGAGTTTCAACAAAATCTTAATAATGAGCGATTCGTTGTACGAAGCAATTGTTAGCCAGAAATAGTCTTTTTTCATTAGAATCAATATCACTGAGCAAAATCCCATTTGAATGCCGTTCAAGTAAAAATAGAAAGTGCCTACATTTAAAAGGCCAAATTTTTTCTGAAATGAAAAAGAAAAAAAATCAGATAATGACGTACCAAGTAGGTACACGTGAGAAAATTAAAACTACGTTTCAAGTACTAAGTATGCATATCTCCGTCAATTTCATACGTACCATCCAAAGTCCATAAAGTCCTAAAATAGAAATGGTTATTCCAATAAAGCTCCATATTGCAGCAGCAATGTTGATCGTTTCAGAGAGATTCAAATGTAAATCTAAAACCAAAAAAAATTGTACGAAATTATTTCAAATGGTGAATTGATTTTAATAGCAGGTAAAAAATACATTTCATGTTCATTTAGTTATAAGAAAAAATGTTCACCTTGGTTAAAAAATATTAAATATATGAAAAATACAGCCGCTGTCGAATTAATACACTGGAAAGTGGCAGATATAATTAGTTAGCTGATAACTCACTTATTTTTTTCAACTTTTCTTATTCATTGGAGTACATTTCCATGCATTATTGAACACGTGCAAATTCAAATTCTTCGAGAGATATTCCAATAGCACACTCTGATTTTTAAAAAAGATCCAAAAAATTGAGATTTTCCAATAGAAACTTGGATACTGAATTTGCACATGTTCAATAGTCCATTATATCGCACTTTTTTTCAAATAGGTAGCAATTACCTACCAAAATAATACAAAACAATACTTCAATGATACAACCGCAACAATATCCACCTCCTTGAGCCATTCTTGCACTTGAAATTCATTTTAACTTTAGCACAACATAAAGTAAAACTTAAGTACCGCTATAACAAACATTGACAACCGAATTCCACCACGTTGTTTTAAAAAATATGAAAAAACGAATGATGAGATAAAAATTTCTGGTTTCATAATTCGCTTAAGACCGGAAAGCGATAACGTAGGAAAACATATGAGTTGCTACGATGAATGATTAGTCATAGACAATACATTTACGCAGGTATTTGAAAACAGCCATTACCGTTTAATTCTGCGAAGAGGAATGCATCAAATTTGTATATTGAAAGCTACCTATTGTAATAATATATAGATCTTTCAGCTTATAATCTGACCTGTAGATCGCACGTTATCACTGAGCTATAGCGAGATAAACGTACTCATTAATTTTTTTTTCTTCAGATGCATAATAGATAATAAGCATGTGTTCCATCTTTCACGGATGAGAAATCTTTAGTAAATGAAGCTTCAATTTTCTAATTACTCATTTATTTGCAATTTGATAATTTTTAATCACGTTTATGTATGATGAATTACAAAACTCAAAATTCAATTTGCATACTACGTACAATCGTTAGAAAAATAATCACACTCGATTCCTCTATCTTCTGGTAATTTTATTTAAAAAATCACACTCATTCGATAAATGAGTCTGAACATTCTGAATCATCGATTTTTCTATGCTTATACATATTTTCCTGCAGTGATGAGTAATGCATCCCCCGTCAGGAAATCAATTTATGTCTGAATAAAACTTTTTAAACATCCAGCCTCAAATTCTTCTTTCAACATCGGAGAAATTCTGTTTAAATCCTTGCATCAGGTTACGAGAGGTCCAAATCATTGCAGAGGTATTTCTTCATGTTCATCCGACGACTCAATATTGATCGAATTTTTCTTCAATGCTGCTTTTCTGTAACGTTTTAGATTAAATACGATGGATAGCAGAAAAACTGAAACATAATCGACGAATTAATGTTGAAAATTACTTAGGTATAGGTACCTACCGAATCTGAAAAAATCAAATAAACCAATCAAAATTACCTAGGTTTATGGGTACAAACCTATTATCAGCACATGAGTAAAAGAAACTGTCAACTGAAAGAAATCAGAGGTAAATTCATCGATCAAAACGAACAAAAGTGGTCCACAGGATGCGTATACAATGATAGTATTGAAAGCGCGATTAATGGCGGTTGAAATGAACATTGTCAGAGTCAAAATTCCTTTGAGGATGGCAGAATATTGAAAATATTGAATGGGTTTTTCCAAGAAGTGAAGCTTGTTCTGAAAAAAATAAAGCATATGTACCTACTGATCATGGATGTGTGTGGAGTAAAAACACATTTTTGGACCAAAAAAAAAAAAAAAAAAAAAATGGTCGATATTAATCGACAGGTATGGAATTCTTTATGTTCCAAATTGTAAAACGTGGATTTTCGCGCCATTTTTAATGGTTTTTAGTGCTAAGTACATATATTCTGTTGCTGGAGCCATGGATGAGCGCATTCCAATTGATCTGGAGGGCTATTAATTTGGTACATACATATTAAATGTAGAAGGCTGCCAGGTACCATTTTAAGGAGTTTCGACTCTCAACCCCCCCTTTTTATACTCCCTTTCCAAATTTGAAAAATGGATTTTCGCGCCATTTTCCACGATTTTTATTTGTTATTCTCGTTCTGTTGCTGGAGCTCACCCAAATTGATCTAGAGGTTGCCCAGGTAGGCTTTTTTAAGGAGTTTCAGCTCCCAAACCCCTTTTTAAAATTTGAAAACGTCGATTTTCGCGCCATTTTCAACGGTTTTTATAACCAGGCTATTGTTCTGTTGCTGAAGCTTGCTCAAACTGATCTGCAGAGCTAAAATTTGGCAAACAGATTCTAGAGGTTGCCTAAGTAGAACATTGGGAGTTCTGTTCTAAGTATTCTGACAAGCAAACTCCCTGCTTATCCCATTCCAAATTTGAAAATGCGGATTTTCGCGCCTTTTTTAAAAACAGTTTTCAACTTTGTGTTATTTTGAATTTATGAGTACCTAGCGTTAAAATTACTTTCTTAGTTTTTTCAGCTTTTTTTGCATTACTGAAGACCAGCTAGATTTAGTTTGAATTTTGGAATCTAGAATTTCATGTGTATATTCAAGAAATTTGAATTTGTTAATGGGTTCTCCAAGGGAGGCGGTCAAAATGTTATCATACTTTAACTTTATACCAAAATATTCAATTTCTCAAACCTTTCACAGCAACCCTTTTAGGTTTGATTAAGATGTTTGGCGCTTTTTTCGATTGTTTCAATCTTTTATCAATTAAGTACTAAACCTGACTAAACCCCATGCTCAATTGCCCTTTCTAACGCTCTTCGTATGGCTTCTAGGTACAAGTAGATACCTATTCAATTTGGTACTTACCATTTCAATTCCATATATTCCTGATCCGGAAGCAATACCTCCAGAAATACTCCATAATAAATAACAAAATACACCAAATTTGTTCCAAAAATCTACAGAGAAAAAAGGAAAACGTAAGCAATAAATAAGGTACCTACTTAATTAATTATATATAGGTACTTGCTTAATCAAAAATTGCTATAATTTCAAGAATGCTTTTAGATAAAAAATCTTACCAACAGGCAATGCAAAAATATGAGCTACACAGAGAACTATTTCCAAACAATTTATCACCTAGAATAAAATAAACCATCTTGATAATTATTCCTAAATATCTTTATCATTTGTACCTATGTACATATGTACCTCTATTCGAGTAGTATGGAATTTGTTTTTATAATTACCACAATCATCCATAGCGACGATATAATTCGGTTCTTCAGAGAGTAGAATCCTTTATTATTAGCCATATTTACAATCACTTATTTTTAAAATACACAATCGACCATAAAAACAATAGGAACTTATCTCCACATTTCGTAACTTGAATAAATAACTTATGAAATTGGTATCTAGGTACTTATGCGTTGGTAATATAAATCTCAACTGACTGTAGGTATCGAACATAATACATTGTGTATTACGTTTTTTGTTAGGTATGTATTTGTCATCGTAGAAAATGAAGTACATACACAGTTCGTACGTCATATTTTCTTCATTTTAGATTATGGTATGCACAACATGGTATGTACTGTGTATTCATTTTATCAATATTTTATTCGTTCGAGTTGATCGAAAATTCTTGTGATAAGAAAAATAAAAGCAGACTCCGTACTTTCAATGTAGAAGCATATAACGTGCCCTTGAATATGTAAATTTTGATAAGCAAGTAGGTCTAGGTAGATTGATACCTTTTTTGAGAGGAAATTCCCACGTTGTTGTTATTATTATTAATAGGGTATGATCTCATCAGCTATCGAAAATATCAACCGTAATGACGTATAAATAAAATACATTTCTGGTAAAAAAAAAATTGAGGAGTAGATAATAAATCCAAAAAATTAATAAAATCATTCGATGTGTGTCAAATATGTTCATATTGCCTTCACATGCCTTCACCCTTCAATGCAGCACGATTCATTTTCAAATGTAAATAGATTTGCTGACTGTTACATTTGAAGGGGCACAAATATTTCATTTTTTTGTTTTACTCAAATTCTCACTTCATCAGTTTATCGAAAAAACTAGAAAATGAAATGATATTTCAAAACCATGATTTTGCTATTGAGAAAGAGACCACATTAAAAGAGATTTTGATGCAACTATTATGAAATTGAATACCTACATTGAAAACTATTTACCTTAATGAAATATTTTTTTAAAAATTTAAATTATATTCAAATTCATCCCATCTTATTTTTAATTCTGTGAAAATGAAACATTTTCGAGCCATTTTGGTAAACTTTAAATTTTAATAAACATTCTTGAAAATATTATATTTCTTCAAGTTGATGGTTTGGCAATCATCTCTTGTATTTCACTAGAAGAAAACTAAAATGAAAATGAATAACTTCTGAACTGGATGGAGGTTATAAGTATTCAAAATTAGTAATATTTCAACTTCATATTTAATCATTTCGATAATTTTAATGAAATAAATCATTTTATTATTCAAAAATTCCAAATCATAATGCAATTTTCATGATATTATACATATTTTAAATTAAATTTCACGATCAGCTACAACACATTAATTTCTTGTCCCTTAGTACTGATCTCCATTCTTTTTTCTATTTTTGAAACGAACGTCTAAATTGATCTTACAATTCCATACAATTTTTATATGTATTAAATATCAAGTAGGTAGGAACTCCGACACTAAAACTTGAGGTTACTGAACACGAACCACCCTCATCCACATTCTCCTTGTTACGAGTCGTGATTCCTTGCAAGTTTTCAAAAACTCTACTCCAGATGTTTCGATATGTGAACATCAACCCATAGTACGAATTCCACCATTCTCCTCTAGTTCCAACTCGATATGTGCATTTCTCTTCAGCATTGCATTTCGCAAATGTTTAAGTTGCGTTCCAACGCCCAGTAACGAAACTAAAACATCAAAAATAAGGCGATTATTTCAAAGAATCGGAGATTCAAATTGTAAAAGTAATTTCAAATTCAGGAATAAAAACTTACGAAGTACAAACAAATGAGCCACCGTTATTGGCATAGGGAAGAAATTTTGGATAAATCGAACGATCTTGAATAGAAGTGGTCCAGTTGATGCATAAAATATGACTATTTCAAAATCAGGGCCAAAGGATGCCGACTTTAATGATATCATGATTAGAATTCCTTTCACGAGAGCTGAATATAAAAAATACATTGCATTTTTTCCCAAGACTTCGGGATTATTCTGAAAATAAAATACATCACGTATCAACACTATAATTATACTGATAGCTATTATTACTGGATTCTTAATTTTACAGAAAGTTTAAACTTAAAATAGCATAGAAAGATGAGCAAAAGGTTGATGCATGGGTCGTAAAATATACCTACTCAAAAACTCACTTTCTTAATTGCATATATCCCCGAACCAGAAGTTATAATTCCAAGCATACTCCACCACGAGTAAATCAAAACGCCAAATTGGTCCCAAAAAACTAAAAGAAAAAATGTTTAATACTAATTCGGAATGGTTTCAAGAATGTTTCATTATTATGTAGATGTACCTACCAATGAATGATTTTAATGCTTCCGCTATGCAAAACAATATTTCTAAACCGTCTATCACCTGGAATATAAGATAGGCACGTCTAGTAGGTATTAAAAATAGGTAATTTATATATATTAACTTAGAATAATTTTTCAAATATTAAGTACATATATTTATAATAATTACCGTGACAGTCCATAATACATATAGAGTTCTGGTCTTCGAAGCATAGAAATCATCTCGATGTGCCATTTATGCTCTTTTATTTTTAAAACCAACACGTGTAGTTATATTATGAAAATTAAATTTTAGAGCAAGGCATTTATTTTTACCGGCACATTGGTACTAAGTCGCCTACTTCATTTTGTTTTACGAGTGTATTTTTTATCATAAAGTAATACCATACGTCATTATCGTACCTGTACCTATGGGTAGGTACATGAAATAGCAAACGGGTGAGCGTTTATTTGAGAGTACCTATTTTATTCGCTATATCGCTAATCTTTCGATTTGAAACATCATCGAAGAATAAATAACAACTATAAAAATAGATAAGAATATAGGAAGGTAGTAATATGGATACACATTACCTTATCAGTTCACCAACATATATGTATTACTTTAAAAAAAAAAAAGTAAATAATGACGCATATGTAGAGGTACATTACTACGTACGTACAAGTGTACATCGCACTTGAAAAAAAATGAAAAAACAGATTTTATGTAGAAATAGACTGTTTACATATTATACCAACTTGAGGAAATCAAATCATGCGAATATAGGTAATTCAAATTCGAAGGCGTCGAGTTATTTTATTTTAAATGCGATTCATTAAAATACCAAACAATAAACATTCAAATTTCACTTTTTAAAAAATTGGCGAGCCCAATAAAAAATTATATTGAAGTAACTATACACAGATAATAAACAATATACAAAAATTCACACACGAAAATATTTGTCATTAAAAAAATTTAAACTTCAGTCACTATCGTATCATCACATCTCATCGATTTACATATTTCGTCGAATGCTGTCTCATCATATGACTTTTCATATTATCTTTTCTCTTAAAAGACCGATCACAAATTTCACATTGGAAATTTTCTCCACGATGAACATACTCGTGAGTGGACAATCGAATTTTCATGTAGAATGCCTTACCACAAACTTTACATTTGTAAGGTTTCCGATTCAAATGCTTATTCATGTGATCTCGGAGAGAGCACTTACTTACATACTTTTGTCCGCACTTCTCACATTCGTATTTTTGTTTCTCTTTGCCACATTTGAATCTATGCGCGTTGTATTTCGAATATGAAGGACAAACAGTACCACAGATTTGACAAACTCTCGGCTCAGGGAAATGCATATTTCTCATGTGAATTTGCATAGAAGTGTTGGTTCCGAACCCTTTACCGCAGACTTCACAAACAAAAGACATGGTCAAAGAATGTTTACTGCCAATGTGATGCTGAAGTTTTCCTTTTTCGCCCGTTCTGTATCCGCACGTGTCACATGTAAATGGTTTATCGTGGACACACTTTATGTGTTGCATTAGTTTGCCTTTGTGTTTGGCTACATGATCACAAGTTGGGCATTTGAATTGCTTATCCGAGTGAACTTGTCGTAAATGTACATTGAGCCCTTGTCTAGCACTGAACGAAGCAGTGCATAGTTTACATGAAAACGGGCGTTTTCCAGAATGAACGTTTAAATGCTCCTGGTAATCCAACTCATGGGGAAATGTTTTCTTGCAAATTGTGCAAAACAGACGATTATCGCTTTTCTGTAAAAAGTGGAGAAGTGGAGGTTATTAGGAAATGAAGTTAATTATTGTCAAGTTGTGGTTTGATTTGCTTACTTTGGTATTTTTTTTCAAAGTCCATGATGCTGGAGTATGTTGATTCGTAATGTGTTGCCGAATGTGTGATTTTGAACCGGCTTTGTAGCCACATATAGCACATGTAAATGGTTTAACGTGGACACACCGTATGTGGGCAATTAGTTTGCCTTTATGTTTGGCTACATAATTACAAGTTGGGCATTTGAATTGCTTATCCGAGTGAATTTGTCGTAAATGTACATTGAGCCGTTGTCTAGCACTGAACGAAGCAGTGCATAGTTTGCATGAAAATGGGCGTTTTCCAGAATGAATGTTTAAATGCTCTTGGTAAGTCAACTCTTGGGAAAATGTTTTCTTGCAGGTTGCGCAAAAGAAATCTTTATCATTGTTTTCCTGTAATAAAAAATGAAGGTTATTAGAAAATGCAACTCATTAGTGTAAAGTACATAATTGAAGACGTCATAGCAAAAAGGACATATGTGTGAAAGTTGTATTTTGAGAAAAAACTGTTTGAAAGTTTGAGTGCTTGTGAAGTTTAGAAATGTGCATATTTGAACATGGTGACGATTTTATCTTATTTTCCCACTATCTAACTATATGAAATGCTATGCACCATTAGTCTGGAGGAAACTGTGTGTTAGCGGTAAGCGCTCAAACATTTCGAATTATATGTCCTTTTTGAAGCGAAAAATTGGCCAATTTTTTTTTTTGATTTAAAAATGTTTTTGAGCAAATTTTTGGATTTAAACCAGGTAAATAATGGTTGATAACACAAAATCGATCATGAGTAACCCATTATCTCTGAAAAGAGATCGCTATGTTGAGTAAAAAAAAAACCACAAAAAAGACAAGTTTTTTTGACCAATTTTTTTTTATTGATTTAAAAATGTTTTTGAGCAAATTTTTGGATTTAAACCAGGTAAATAATGGTTGATAACACAAAATCGACCATGAGTAACCCATTATCTCTGAAAAAGTGAATTTTTAATCGACATCGCAGTTTTAAAATGGCGATATCTCACTGGTTTTTCGACTTTGTGAAGTGGGGGTGGTCTCATATGATAGAGGAAGGTCTGAAGAATAACAATATGGATTCGTCTCAAAAAGGACATATGTGTCATATATACCCCTTTTTGTTATGACGTCTTCAATTCTTTGATTTGCTCACTTCAGGATTTTTCTTCGATGTCCACGATGCTGGAGTATGTTGGCTTGTAATATGTCGTCGAATTTGTGATTTGTCACCGGTTTTGTAGCCGCATATAGCACAAGCAAATGGTTTAGTGTGGACTGTCTTCATGTGTTGCGTTATTCCCTTTTGGTTTTTAGCTACATGACTGCAAATTGAACATTTGAATTCATTACGGGTATGAGCTGTCTTTAAATGTTCATCGAGGTGTTTTCTAGCTTTGAACGAAGATGTGCACAGTTTGCATGTAAATGTACAAAGTTCAGTTTGAAGTTTGGGTTTTTTTCTACTACTCTTATCGTTCAAATCATCGCTGTAATCACTATGTTCGTCTGGTTCACGGTTTTCTCCATCACTAGAATCAGAATGGTCATTTATCGGTGTCGTTCGCATGGTACATTTTCTTTTCAACCTGCTACGATTACTCGTTGTATTTTGTGTGTTTGCGAGAGGAATAGTCTCTTGAGAATCATTGGTGGAAGAACACGTATCGTTGGATGGAGCATTATCCAAATTTTCATCGCTGGTTTTTTCAACCGGGATTGCATTTTTTTTATCGGATGTATTGCCATTAGGTTTGCTGATTGAAGTAGATGGATTTGCATTGGAATCGCCTCGAACAGCGTTTGAATTTTCCAGTACTTCGGTGGAATTCTGATGAGTATCGTTATCATCAGGTTGCGCTGAAATAATCTGACTCGAGTTGTTTTCAATAGAATCGTTATCTAAATTCGTTTGATTAGTTTCTAATTTGCAAGTTAGGATAGATCTCAATTTGGTGATATTTATCTCAATATCAGCTCGATCATTCAATACAACCCTGATTTTCTCTGCATGATTCGGCGCTCGGAAAGAATTTTGGGTCGGAGTCTAAAAAGAATGATCAATTAATAAATTAAGAACATTACTGAATATAAAAATGTTTTTTTTTTATCTGAAAAATTTGATTCTTACCGGCAGTATGATTTCTTCATACAATTGACTTAAATAAGTTTGAGTTTGGTGACATTGATCTATAAAATTTGAAGAGTTTTCTAAGTGGTTAATGCACGAAACACACACAGTTTTCGGTAAAGGATCTTCCAGCAAAATCTGTGAAAAAAAGTAGGTAGATCATTTTCAGCACAATTTTTGAAACATATTATACGAATGAACTGTTTTGATATGTTGCTATATAATTTAGTGGTTACATTGATGTAGAGTAGATATCTGATTATTGATTATGAAATACTTACATTCAAACGAACGATTTCTTTAATTTTCGACTCGAGCTGTTTATTTGAACCGGTTTCGCTGAAAATATCAAACATTTCGTTGTTCTGATTGCCACATAAACGACAATGTTCGTTGTGCATTTTGAAAAATTGGGGTAACTTTCATTAAAAATGAACTGAAGTAAATTTTTTAATCGTAATAATTCAAACTTCAAAGATTTTCGATCTCTATCAATTCTATCATTTATGTTTTGTTTATCTAAATCACGTCAAACCAAACCAGTTCGAGTCAGTGCTACCATTTTGAACACGTTAGAAATGTATGTTCATTTTTTTTTGCGTGGCTTTGCTCAAATTTTATAGTATTTTTCAAGTGTTTTAATTTTTAAATTAATTTTTAACGAGTTGTGTCGATATTTTTTGCAAGCTTTGCTTAATTGAAACTAATATTTTAATAAAATTATATCACTTTATGTTATGCTTTCTTTTTGAAATTTTGACAAATATACAAAAATGAGAAAGAAAATCATCTTTGGTACCTACAATGTAAGTACGTATAGTTTTGGTAAATTGGTAAATATTAAATAAAAAACAAGTACATAATTTGAACTCATGAAAGAAAATTAGTAAAATGGATAACCAACAACGATAAAAAAAATAAAATAAAAAAAAGGAATAGGTAGTAGGCCTTGTAAGATTAAAAAAGTCTCTGTGTGAGCTTTCATTTTTAAATTTTATTTTTTTGATTTTCGGTTTCAGTCATAATTTTAGTTTTGCAACTTTTTGAGAGGAATCAATAAAAGTTTTCATCAGTATAGATACATATATGTACATGCTACGTACCTACCTATATTACATTTTTGGATTATTTTTAGAGAACATTTTTCAATAGATACTTATTCAAAAATTTTGTTACTTGAGCTTTCCTTTCCACCGATGGAAACTGTGATCTTTTAGATGAGAAAGGAGATCTCCTTTCTCATCTGAAAGATCAAACGAGAAATTTCTAATTTCACCTCACAGCTCACCTTAAAAATAATAAAACTTGTCGAAATGAAATTACTGACTAAAATAAAATACACAATTCTTGCAATAGGTAAACCTGATAGGTACTAATGAGCCGAACTTACTTAAAAGATAGGTAGTTTCCCCTTTTCTCACTTTAATCGTGAATAAAAAGCAATCTTCATTCATTATTTTACTTCCAAAAAAAAATCACAGATTACGACTTAATTTATTTTATTTAATATTTAGATACCTAGCCTCGGTATGGTATTTGTAGTTTGTACAGATAAAAAATATAATACGAGTAGGTACAATCGTTCAAAACACAGCCAAAATTATTAAGTAGGTACATCCACATTTTTCTCACTTTTCTCTTGCAGATTTTCTTCTATGTTATATACGACATTTTACAAGCATTCTTCAGAATTTCATCAATCAAACTCTATGTTTATCATTGTATAAGTATACCTAGCTATACCTACCTATTACGGATGTCATCCTACAATACACATGTATCGCATCGATCATAAGTATTCTGATTCTGAAATTTCATAATGTTCTCGAAAGTTACACCTCCTGGTTCCTTGCTTGCATCCTTGCTTGTATTTTCTTTACTTCCGAAATGTAGTATCGCCGAACAATAAATGCCACATATATCAGAAAAACTGAAAACCAAAAATCCATCAAGTTACCTATTCCTAAAACTTCAAAGTTGGGATTCAAGATGGTAAAGAACTGAAAACCATTAGCAACATACTTATCTATATATGTAGATTGAAAAATTAATTAGATATTAAATAAAAATAAAAAACAATAGGTAAAACATAAGTTAGGTACTATCTTATAGGCAATTAATTTGAACTTTTCCGAGTCGGAGTCTCCAGTAAGATATTCCTACCTATTCCAGGATTTTTGTTTTCCTCTCTTAATTTTAGAAAGAATTTGACTCGATTTAACAATTAATTCCAATCTTCTACAGAAAGCTGATCACAAAATTTGCTTTGGTGCCTTTACATATTATATAAATTGAAACTAAAAAAGCATTTGAATTACCTCCTAAGAAAATTTCAGATGCTGAAAACTATTTAAGTATTAAATTTTTGAAAAATTTTGAAAGCCCGAATCCTAAAAGAAACTTTAAAATTTGATTTGATCGGCTAGTATAGACTTGAAATTCTGTCATCTCAAATCAACTGGTGATAGTTTCAAACATATTTAAAAACCTCCAATGGAGGACTATTATTTTAATCATTAAAAGTTATTTATAAATTGATTACAATTACCCATCATGAACAGGTGAGATAAAATATTCGGTTGCAGTGCGAATAGATTGGATTTTCCAAATAAAATCAACAGAATTGGTTCGCCTGATGCATAAATGGCCGTCAAATAGAATTCATTATCGCAGGGCAGTACTATTAGCAACAAAGCGAATATTCCTTTACAAGCTGCAGAGCACCAAAAATACGGAATGGAAAATTTTCTCACGAAATCAATCTTGGTCTGTAATTTAAACATACAATACACAAGTATAGGATAGGTACATATATGTATAAGTAGGTTTTATACCTATACACTTGATGCAGTATTTTAAAATACCTACCTACTTACCTCATCTTCCATTCCAGCTAATCCTAAAGCACAACTCATCGTCCCGCAGAAATTCCATATCATATAAAAACCCATTGCCATTATGTTCCAAAAACCTATAAAAATACAGATTACAAAAATTTACTACTTACATATACCTACAAATTTCATACTTTGCACAAAACACTTCACAAAAAAATTTACCAATTTCAACTTCAAAAATGTGGAATTTGTAAGTTAATATTTCTAAGAAATCGATTATCTGAAAAAAGAGCATAATCATGTATAGGTATGTAGGTACCTACTTCAATAATACTTTGATGAATTTTAAAGACACGATTTCAATAAATTAAATAAATTAGCGCGCTTAAGTGCACATCATAATTACCGCAATGCTGCATAGAAAAATTAAAGTTTGGATTTCTAGTATGTGTTCTCTAATATTCACCATTTTCGAAAATACCGGCTACCTCTATAAGAGTAGATAATTTTAAAAATACACACACGAATAGTAGATCACTTGTACAATGTAGTAAGTACCGATATGTACATTTATACTGACAATAGTGACGATGAAAGAATGTAAAGTACAGATTACAGACAACTTCAAAAGTATTACGCAGTACGTAGCGCCATAAATTTATGAGTCATCATACGATCTAAAACAAATTCGATTCGAGCACATTTTATATCTTTGTGTACTACATAGTACATACCATCTGCCAATATTTGAACGATATACATTTATAGTTGGAGGCTCATGCATTGGGCTAGATCCAAAAAAAAATTATGATTACTTCATAATTAATTAGACAATTTCTATCAAAATCGAGGAAATTGTAAAAAATTATTAAAAATAAAATGTACATGAAAATTTGTAAAAGTGACAACATAATTTATTTTTAAAAAACATGGGTATCAAAATTATGTTACCAGTTATCTACTTAAATCATGCTGCATTAATTGCAGCGATCTCTAAAAAAATAATAAACAAAAAATCACAAAAATTGTTGAAAGACTCAAAGTACTTTCCTAATATAATACAATACCCAACATTATTCTTAGCGATGAAACGATTCATTCTGTATCGTAAGAGTATTTGTTTTAGATCACAAGAGAAGTACACGATGACATGACTCATACTTTATGGCGCGACGCAATAAATTCAAACTTTAAAGTTGTCACTTACCGGTAAATTCTTTCATTGTAAATTCCAGCATTCGAGCGTGTATTTTGAAAATTCCCCCCGAATATGGCGAATATAAGAAAACACTTGCTAGAAATTCAAACGTTGACTTTTGTCTTTTAGGTGCATTGCGGTAATTATAATCACTGTACCTATTCTAAATCTATGCTCAAGTTTCTAGTTATTAACTTATACCTAATTATATTACAGGGTGGTTCTTGAGTAATTCCTCAAAAATCGAAAATCGTTTTTAATTTTTTTCTCAGGATTGACTCGGCCGATTTTATTAAAACTTGAACCAAAGTGTACGTATGCATAAGGGCTTTTCCCAATTTTGATAATTTTTTTTATGCCTGATGAAAGCTACAATTTTAAGGAATCATTCAATTTCTTTTTCTAAAATCCTCTATCAGCACACAAACCAAACCTATCTAAATGACGTTGTGGGCTTTTAAAATTATTTTTTCAATGTGCATACCTACTTACTTATTTGATTATTGCAGCTGAATTCTGGTTTAAGAATGATAGAAATAATGAAATACGAGTACTTGGATTTGAATTTTGACTGGTTTGGGGCACCCTGGATGGCATAAAAATTCTATAGAGTAGAAGCAACACAGATATTATTTTGTTGTGATTATATACTGTTCACTTTTTAAGTTGTGATAGCACGATCAATAATCGATTAAAATGAGTAAAAATCGTTATATTTCAATGATTGATAGTAAAACAGTACAAAAAAAAAGATATGAGTAAGTAGGTAATACCATTACAAAAAATTAACAATAAATAGGTAGGTAAGTATAGGTATACCTCCAAACTAATTCAGATATGTAGGTATTATCAATAAGTTCGATCCAGTGCATCAAAACAATCCGAAGAATACCTACTATTTAAACCTGTTGTATTCTTCATCCATTTTTGAAAGGTTTTTTTATCTCCTCCCAACTTTACAAATTGCCGGCGGACTTTTTCAGGCTATCAAAAAATAAATAAAAATGAAAAATAAAACTGTGATCTGATCCATCATTCACCTACTTAAACGTATTTTAGGACTTTAATATGCAACCAAACTTACTGTATCAAATCCGCGGTCTCTCAACCGTTGTCCACCAACTCGCCCTACACCAGGTAAATCTGTAATTGATTTCTTAGATCCAGGGTTAGCGACAAATTCGTTGAATTTTTTCGTTCTGCGGGGATCGTCGTACTCGCAGCTCTGTTGAAATTAAATTATTGGTTGTCATAAATGCCACCGTATCAATCAAGCACCCATATAAGGCCGGTGTATTTGTCAGAATAGATACCTACATAGGTACAAGATGAGTACGCTGAACTTACATTAGTATAATATGATGATGTGCATAAGTCGTTGCTTCCTCTATAAGATGTGCTGACACGTGAAAACAATGTTGGTTCTCTGTATGTTGGCGTGAACGTAGGGGTGTAGTACTGTTCAAAATAGCGAAAGAATTATTAGATTAACTACAGTACAATAGGAACAAAACAAATATGCATAATATATACTCCATGAGAAAAAATAGATAAATAAATAAACAAAAAATATTATAAATTATTGTAACTTGAATTTATTTATGGTTAAAATAGAAAAATGTTTGCGAAATTTTTGTTGAAATATTTTTGAAATGAGTTGAATTTCACTCTAAGTAATTCAGAATGAAATTGGAGCAGAGAATATTCTTATTGTTGACAATTTTCCAATTTTTTTAAATTGCGTGCAAAAACGTTAAACAATTTACCATCTTGTAATAGATTCGTTTAAGTAAGTAAATCATAAAAATTTAAAAATCTCTAAAGATCAGATCAGTCACAATAAGTTTAAGCTGCTCAAATTTTGGAAACTATTTTCAAAAAAAAATAAAATAAAATAAATGTTTTAACATGATTTTAAACCACTGATGAGACAAGTTTTTATCTGCTACATATAAATTGAATAACTGCTCGGTTCAAAATCTGGTCTATGAGGAAACACAATTTATTATCAAAAAATTAATATACGCGAGATCTATAGCGAGATCTTAAGGACGAATTTTCATTTTTTCATAGGTACCTACAGTCTACACTTGCAATTTTTGTAAAATTTTTAGGAATAAAAATGAAACTCGCGACTTGTCCACTTTTCTTCTTCACTTCTTCCCCTCCTTCAAAAACAAGAACATCTCTGACAAAGTGACAATCAATCAACAATTTTCACATTTTTTTCTTCTACCGGAACTTGAGGATTTATATAGACCGAGAGGCTTCTGAAAAATTTCAGTTTACCTTCTTGTTTTTTGAATTTTTTTTTCAACATTTGACAGGAGGCAGATTGGCCCCACTGCCGAAGGTAGTGCTGACGTAACATATCCCTTATAGTAATGTAGGTAACGTGTTAAATATCTTAAAAAAGAAGTAGGCTAAGTACACCACAGACTCGCGCATATAAGGCGGCACCCTCTCGAAGAGAAAGGGTTCGCGAGCCGCTAAGAAAGGGCTCGCGACGTGTTGACAGTTATAGCTCGAGATAGGGATTCTCGGTGACATTTATAGTCCGAGATAGGATTTTTGGGCATAAATTAACAAAATCACATAAATTCATTAAACTTATGTGTACTTAGCAATTACGCGATTGGTACCCCACTAATAGGGGTGGAGACTTGACCATCTCAAGTCTCTTTATAATACTGATATTCGCGCCGATTTCCTCAGAAAGTAAGAGTCGTCTTGTCAAGTAATGTAGTCGAATCGCTGTTAAGCAGGACTTCGCGGTTCTCATACTCTACACTCTGAAAAATGTCTTGTTTCTTATTTCGATGATTCGCAATCGTCGGTTTGTATTCGAGACGTTGATATAATTAGTCCATGGGACCTCTTTTTAAGAGTAGCATGGTATAGTCCTTTTGTTTTCCCCATCTCGATAGATGGTAAATAGCCTGTTCCATTTAGTTAAGATTGATCACGCATATGCCCGGTCAATAACAAGTGAACCTTTTTGATATCCTGGGCTGTACTCGAGCACCTCCGGGATAGGCAAAGAATTAAAATGTACCTCGTTTAGTTAAGTTCCATCGAACGCCTTAGTATTGGTTAGGCACCCGAAAGAGATGGAAAAACAAGAACAGTTGGCAGTAAGTGGTGAAATTCCCTCACTCGTTTTATTCGTAAGTATAATATTTGTAACCTTCGCATGGATTTCAAGCAGTGTCGTCTTCCATGATGATTAAATTTATATTGTTTTCTTGTGTAATTACTAGCAAAACTACTCATTTTCGCATATCCTATTCTTCACAGGTGTTTAGGGTAAAATCTCAAGTTAGATTATTGTTTCGATTTTTATGATCTACGTCAACACACGCATGGCGAGATCATCCCAAATTAAATTCATTCGTTTCATACTTTCTACTAGGATTAGAGAATATTAAGTATGTATGTCGATGAATTTTGTGTGTAAAAATGTAAATATACCTTGTAAATAGAGCAGAGTCTTATTTCGTAGGTATGTTTTTTAAATGATGTATAGGACAGAATAGTCATTCTACGCCCTTCTGAGCTATCTAGGTATTGGCAAATATTCCCCGCCTAAGGAATATTTCTAAATCTCCCCCAATGGTAGGAATACTTCTTCTTATCACTAATAGTAGGGAGGCTTTTCCACCCTATATCACATTGATCCTTTTGAAAATCAGCTCTCCAATTTTTGAACCAAGTTTGAAAAATTTTAATTTTTGAACTAAGTATTTTGGAAAACTTAATTTTTGGACCAAAAAAAGAGCAAAATTGGTGACTCCCTACATAGAGAGACTGATGGTTCCATCGTCATAAAAAAATCGGTTCTTTCATAATTGAAAAATGTTCATGACTTACATCAGATCTGTATAAATCTGAAACAGTTGGAACACTTCTTGTGATAACAGTCGATGACTGCGGTGATTGAGGAAGACTTTGATTTACAGAAGCTGATGAGATATTTCTAGGAGCAGGTCTATTGATCTCTAGGTTTGCACTAGCAGATGATGTGGACGAAACATTAGGTGTTCTCTCGCTATTTGAGTCTGTGGTCAGCTAATATAATAAAATATTACGAATATGAGAGGATAGAAATTTACATACGGTTATGATGTAAAAGTATCAAAAGTATTCGCTATTCGGTAACATACTCGAGACTCCAATGATTCTGAGGGTCTTTCATTTGTCGCAGCAACTCTTCTTTGACACCCTTCCACTAACGCAATAGGTTTTTGTTTGATAGACTTCGGCGTCACTTTGCCAATTTCTTGTTTCTCGCTTTCATTTATTACCTAAGACATATGGTAGGTTATGAATTATTCGCAGTTGACAGTCCCAATAGATAGCGCTGCTACGCGCTGCTACGAGCAATGAAACTAGGATATAATTTTTCGTTACATGTATTCTTATGGGAGATTTGCGATTTTCAAAAATTAATTAAAAATCGTGTAATTATCGTAGGAGTGTAATTTTTACTTCAAATGAATGTTTAATTCTTCTACTTTTTGAGAAAATTTATTACAATCTCTTAAACATGGTTTTTCTTGCAAAAAAATTGCTTTGCACTTCCTATGTTTTTCAGCATTTCAGGATACAATAAACAATGCAAATACGTTGTAAATGCAGTGCAATTTTTTTGCAAGAAAAACCATGTTTAAGAGATTGTAATAAATTTTCTCAAAAAGTAGAAGAATTAAACATTCATTTGAAGTAAAAATTACACTCCTACGATAATTACACGATTTTTAATTAATTTTTGAAAATCGCAAATCTCCCATAAGAATACATGTAACGAAAAATTATATCCTAGTTTCGTTGTAGTTCTGTTTCGACCGCTAGATGGCGACTACTTTGCTGTCAAGTGCGAATTAACAATATAAAAGTAGGCAAGTAATTAATATGTGCCTATTTGAAATTTTCGATTTTTATAGGTGCCTATTTATAGCAGTTGCATAAACACAACCAGAACATTTCTAAAAATATAAACTTTTACTCACTTTGAAAGACGACTGAAACTTATTATTAAAATGATCAAGTTTGGAAGCATTGTCGGAGGCGCTTTTTTGTCCAGCATTTATCTCGGGTGAGATTGGTTTTTGTTCTTGAGAAATTTTTGTCGAGGTAGACTGTTTTTCTTGTCTCAAATGATCCAACTGCAGAAAAAAAATACACAAAAATAGTACATATGAAACAAAGACAAACGAATAAGTAGGCACCTACGTAGGTATTTAGGTTAGATAAAATCCTTTTAAAATGCTCTACTTACATAAGACCTTGTCAGAAGTTTTTCTTGCGTGCATTTTATACTCGTATTAGATTCTGGATCTTTGTTTTCAGAAGAACACTTGACAAACTCTGGGATCTGCGATTTATCGTCAGCAGGGTTCAAAATAGAATTGCTGGCAGAGGCTTGTGACTGTGGTGTGTTTGATGGCTCATCAGACTGATGTAATAGTTGGCAAGGTGCTTCGTTTTTTTTCAGCTTCGAAGTGGTGTCATTTTGAGGTAAATTGAAAATGCTCCGAGTACATTTTGTGTTCACTTTGTCCTCATGGTCTAAAGTTGAATTTTTCATAGTAAGCTTTTCATTGACATCAAGATTGTTTCCAAATTTTTCAGAAGCAGTCTGAGTCAATTTAGCAGGTATTCCATCTGCAGAGTTTTCCGTTGTAATGCAATCATTTTTTTGAGCTTGAGCATCAGAAACAGTTGGGATCTCTTTTTCTGATAAGCTTTTGTCCTCAAGTTCTGAGATTGATGATTCAGAGTCTTCACTTTGAGCTTCATGATTGGGGTTTAGTTCATGCTTTGAGACTAATTTTTCATTTGCCAGGTTTTCAGCAGAATTGAAGTCTTCGTGTGATGAATTGAAAAGGTCATCGTTAAATATTGTAGGAGAATTCAGATCTTGCACATCAGCATTCTGTTTTGAAGATGTTTCATTGACACCAAAGTCATTTTGACAATTCTTTTTCTTTTTGGCATTGTCAAGGTCATTTTCACAATTTCTAGTGGTTAATATTTCGTCTGATGGTTTTGAAATTGCGATGTTATCGTGAGTTTCATAAGATATAGTCGTTGAAGAAATCTTGTTAGCAGGTGTTTTACCATCATACTGTGAGATAGGTGCAAGATCAGCTTCTATTTCATCTTTACCTTGACCATCATCAGTGATATGCGTTGGTGATGTGACTAATTCCTTTTCCATAGAATTAGAGTCTTCATAAGATGTGTGAGAGTCAGAAGAAGATTCATCACCAAATAGTATTCGAACTGCGTTCAGGTATTCAAGTTCATCATTTTCTTCAGCAGACTTTTCAGTAATGTCATCGTTATTTTTGCACTTTTCAGAAGGTATCTGCATCAATTCTGCAACTGGAGCAGAAATTTCATTGATAGGTTCTGGAATTGTAATTATGTTCATGTGATTGTGAGTTTCATTGGGAACAATCGAAGTAATTTCTATTTCTTCAATCACTACTTTGTCATCATGCTCTGAGTTTTGCTCTCCTCCTTTATTTTGAGTTTGACCCTTACAGTTAGGGACCAGCTGTTCTTCTGACATCGTGGCTGGTTCCTCATTTATAGGCACTGCAAGGGCGTTGGAGTGTTCATGTGTTTTGTTAGAGGCTACTTCACCATTGACAGTTGAAGAAAAGTTTACATACTCAGCTTCGTAATTTTCTCTTGTAAGTTTTTCATTTTCACACTTTTTGGAGGAAATCTGCTGTAAATTTACAGTCAACAGTTCATTTGCAGATTTCACTTCTTCTGGGCTATTTTCTTCTGTCCTAAGGTTTTCAATGTCATCTAGATCATTTTTACATTCATTCAAAAGCTTTTCAATGTGATCAAAATCCATTTGACAATGACAATCACTGGATGTTGACTGTGCCACTTCTGTGCTAGACTTACCATCCGTAGCTTTTGTAATGGGTAACTTTGAAGCGTTTTCCAGGTCATTCAAGCCATCTGGAAATCGTTCAGATGTCATTGGTACCTGAAATTGTAATGAAAAATTGATTGATTTTGCACGAGGTTTGATGAGTTTTGAATTATTTTTCCTTATTTCTATGTTTTGTTAATATAATAACGCTTCAAAAATAAGTTTTTCTAGAAACGGGTACCTATTGATTGTAATCCGATATCCGGTGTGCTTTTTATCAAAATTAGTGGAAATTCTAAATTTTTAAACATAAGAATGACATGACCCATTCACTATTGCGCAGATACCTTTGGCTCAAATCACCGGCCATATTGAATGATGAGAAAGTTTAGGGCAGGTAGGTACGATTACAAAGGCTCTAGTACAGTACGCAGGGTGATTTTGCTCAAGTTTTTTCGATTTTTTTTATACCTACCTCAACGACCTAAAAAATCACTTCGAAGAATTCAAATCCTCGAGAAAAGGAATTCAAATTCTGGAGAAAAGTCAGAAAAATATAATAAGGAACCATCTTGATCTGATAGCTATCTATTCCAAAATAAGTAAAAAAAAACTAACCGGAATCGAAAGAGCATGCCCTAACCTCCGCAACCAAAATTTTAGTTACCCAAGGTCATTTTTGAATTTTTGGCGAATTTTTGAGAATTAAAATGTCTGTTATTGACAGATTTTTTGACTTTTTCATCACTCCTTTTTCCAGAAGTGTGAGAATAAAACTCTCTTGAATCAGTGCCGGTTTTAAGGGGGGGGGGGGGTGGGGAAGAGGTCAGTTTTTTTGGAAAAAATTTTGATGCTATAAAGTGGGAATTTTCCAAGCATTTTTGCGCTCTTGTTTCACTGAGATGGATGCCGATTACAAACCGATGTTCATTTTTTTTCATCTTTTTTGAGAAGAAGACGCCTTTTTTTTCTTCTCAAGCCCACATTATAGGTATATTCGTACACGATTTACTTTGAATAATACTTTGCAGGCAAATTTCAGTCACTGAGGTCCCTCCTTTTTAAAAATTAAATAAATAAATGACATATTTATTCAGTGGCGTGGCCAGGGAGTGAAGGGGGCCATTGTCCTCCCTTGCGAATGAAAATTTGAAATAAAACATGCAAAAGTGAACGTGTTTTTTTTGTTGTTCGGACCCATTTTTTCTAAAAATTTTCGCTCTTGCTTTGCTCGAGCAGTAATTTTACCTTCATTTTCATAATATAATCACTACACATCGATAGAAGCCTAATTTTACCCCCCCCCCCACCCACCCCCCCCCCCCCCCCCCAAAAAATGAGACGGCAAAATTGTTTGGTTCTGACCCAATTATCCCCCTCCAAGGAAAAATCCTGGCACCGGTACTGCTCTTGATCGAAAAAACAACCACTTTTGAGCCATTCTGGATCTATAGTTTCTAGTAAGTAGGTACCTATTAAATTTTCTACGGAAATTTCAGATCAGTGAGGAGGGATCAAAAATGAACTCGGGCACCTATAAATGGATTGATATACAAGGTGGCCCTTATCATTGGCGCAAAGCGTAGGTATAGGTAATAGAATGGGTACTACGTAGTTCACATTTTTGACTAACTAATGTCGTACACTATGTAAATCTTATTCCTTCCCAAAAAAAGAAATTGAATCTTTTCAAACAAAACACAATTTTTGGTAAATGCTTCGAAAAAAAAATTAAAGAAAAAAACGACCCTCTGCAAATATACTTAATTTATCTAATGTAGCTAGGTATATATAGGTATATGTATTAAAAATATTTTACCACTTTTTCTTTGAAGGATTTAGAATCTTTGGATGAGACATCTGCGTTGGCTTTTTTTCCATCAGAATTTTCTCTAATAATCTGTCCAATGAATCCTTTAAACTTTATGCAAATATCAGATATGTCCTGTAGAAAGTTTTGATTTTAATAATTATTACTTATGTATAATTACGAGTAGGTATGTACCTATACATCACACGTATCATATGTTTAGTGTGAATAGGTACAGGCTTAGGCTTATATCAGAATAAATTAAACACGACTCACTATTGTCGCCTCAAAATTTCTCCCCAATTCGTCCTCGAATTCGAATGTTAATGATTGTTTTCCTCTACCGAGCTTGATCTGTTTTTAAAAATAATAAACCCGGTCAATAATTATCTCACGATAAGTGAGTGCATGCCTGCCCATTGATAAAAAAAATAGGTAGGTACTCTACCTTATTTGAATTTTCCTTCGTCGATTCTCCATTGCCGGATGATGTCTCGAATTTGGTCTCATCATCATTGACACTCTCTTCTAGAAATCCAGAATCTTCGTCGCTATCATCTTCAAGTTTATACTTGACCATTATTTTTTAATTTAGCGCACGAACTAAACAAACTGAAGAAAATACACGAAATTCAAACGTTGGTCAATATCTACTTCTCGACGCGGCGTTAGTTAGCATACTGAATACTTAGAAACAAAAACATGAAATATATCTGATGTTTTTATGCATAAATTGCTGCTACAAGTTTCCAACATACATATATTACGTGGCAAAGACGCGTTCGGCGTTTCCTTGAACAATAATGACTTAATGACATAAGCGAACGGAAATTTTAGCAGTTATCGTGAATTCGAGTTCGAGATGCATATAAAATAAACCACTGGTTAATTAGATATCATGAGAAGTAGCTTAAGCATGAATTTATTCACAGCCGAGTACAATGTTGTGCTGATATGAAAAAAATTATCGATTGATAAACGAATCATATTGTAACTGAATGAAGCTTGAAAGAATCACGTCCGTCACAGTGGCACATTTTAAATAAACAAAAAAGTCAATCCATTTAGAAATGGTGAACCTCAGCAACTTAAATAGGTATAGGTATGTCCTTAATTTGGTAGATCTATGGTAGAAAAAAGCGTTGAGAACTATCTACCTACATTTTTTTAATTTTCAAAATTTTATACAACGTGGCGCACTGCCTATTAAAAACATTTTTTAGACGTAGGTATTAGAATCGTCAGAGAAAGTTTGGATCCAAATAAAGGTGCGTAGGCTACACCGCAAAAGCGAGCAAAAATATTTTTTACCTACCCCCTCCTCCTCTTGTCTTCACTGCTGAATCAATTGAGAGCAGTTTACAGATGTTTTGAGAAATTCTGGAGCCTTCAGCATATTTTTATGAATGTTAGTTTCCCACAAAACTTTAGCTACCTAATTGAGTTACGAAGTTAAAATTTGGTTCAAGAAGACTTTTTTTTTGAATTTCCTAACGTGAATAATTTCTGATTATGGGACAATTCTTTTGAAAATTCTTCCCATGATGGGATTGGATCAATGGAACACTTCGGTGCTTGTTTTATTAGTACGTTTGAGATAGAGTCATTGCTTGCTTTTTCACATCCGATTTTAGGAGATGAAACGATTTTTCGACGATTTATCACAATGGATGAGATCTTTTTCATTTTTTGAATTGACGTTGAGATTGGACAAATCTCGCAAAATTGCCAGGTTTTATCAAGCTAAGGTATAAGTGAATTGTTTGATAAAAAACAAAGAACAAACAAATCTAGGGTGTGCGGGGGGGGGGGGGTGTCTGGTGAGTGGATGCCAAAGCATTCAGATTTGGTTATAATATAACCGGGTATAAGACTTGAAAAAAAAATGTTAGATGGATAATTTGCCTATCTCTAAAATTAAGGGGCAACCTAGCTTTGAAAAAAAAATTGAGAAAAACGTATTTTTGACCATGGGAATGGGCACTTACAAGGGAGGTGCCCCAGGTGACATGCACCGATTTTAATGATTCTTGCACCATTGTATAGAGGACCTCAAACATAGTCTATCCCTAAATTTTCAGCTGCCTGAAGTGAATATCACGATTTTTCGATTTTCACATTGCAATTTTGAAAAAATCGAAAAATCGCCCTGGAATGCTGAAATATCAACTTCTGCAGCTAAAAATTTCACTATGGGCTAGTCTCATCATATGTATTAAAATGCCCAAATAATATGGAAGGTTTTGGTATGCGACCTCCGCCGACTATTTTTAGCCCATTTTTCAAAATTTCTATGAGAAAATCAAAAAATTACTCTGGAAGCCTGAAATATCAACTTCAGCAGCTGAAAATTTCACCGTGGGCTAGTCTCATCATACGTATTGAAATGCCAAAATAATATGAGAGGTTTCGGTATGCGACCTCCGCCGACTATTTTTGGACCATTTTTCAAAATTGCCATGTGAAAATCAAAAAATTGCCCTAGACCACTGAAATATCACCTTCAGCAGCTGAAAATTTCACTGTGGGCTAGTCTCACCATGTGTATTAAAATGCCAAAATAATATGAGAAGTTTTGGTATGCGACCTGCGCCGACTATTTTGGCTCAAATTTTCAAAATTGCTATGTGAAAATCGAAAAATCGCTCTGAAAAATCGAAATATCAACTTCAGCAGCTGAAAATTTTGTGGTAGACTATGTTCGATATCCTCTATCTAATGGTGCAAGAATCATTGAAATCGGTGCATGTCACCTGGGGCACCTCCCTTGTTAGTGCTTTAGAAAATAAACAAATTTTGTCATTAAGAATTTTTATCCAACTTTAAAATTGAAGGCGCTAAAAATATTTTAAAAGAAATTTCAAAATTTTGTTTTCTTTTAAAATATTATTAAAAAGTTAGAAATCGCTTTTGGAACCGTTTTTTTAAAAATGAACTTTAGGACCGAAATTTTGGTTACAAGGGTTTTAGGAAATGCTTATTCTATCTAACGTAGTCTCATTCAAATCAGAGAGTACCATTTCAAAAAGTTTTCTCGTCAGTATCCCAGAGACCAGAACTTCAAACATTTTTCAATTCGATTTAGCTCCAAGAAAGAATGAATTCACACTCACTTTATTTTGAACGCGATTCATCAAATGATACCACAAATGCACAAATTTCACTCAAAAAAAAATTATTAATTATTATATTTTTTAAGTAAACGAATATATAGAAAATAAACATACCCACAGAAATTCACACACGAAAATATCTATCACTAAAAAAAATTTAAACTTCAGTCACGATCGTATCATCACACCTCATAGTTTTATTTCGTCGAATGCTGTCTCTTCATATGACTTTTCATATTATCTTTTCTCTTAAAAGACCGATCACAAATTTCACATTGGAAATTTGCTCCACGATGAACATATTCGTGAGTGTTCAATCGAATTTTCATGTAGAATGCCTTACCACAAACTTTACATTTGTAAGGCTTCCGATTCAAATGCTTATTCATGTGATCTTGGAGGGAACACTTCTTTGCATACTTTTGTCCACACTTCTCACATTCGTATTTTTGTTTCTCTTTGCCACATTTGAATATATGCGTGTTGTATTTCGAATATGAAGGACAAACAGTACCACAGATTTGACAAACCCTCGGCTCCGGGAAATGAATATTTCTCATGTGAATTTTCAGAGAACGGTTGGTTCCGAACGCTTTACCGCAGACTTCACAAACAAAAGACATGGTCGAAGAATGTTTACTGGCAATGTGATGTTGAAGTTTATCCTTTTCGCCCGTTCTGTGGCCGCATGTGTCACATGTAAATGGTTTATCGTGGACAGCCATTATGTGGGCAGTTAGTTTTCCTTTGTATTTGGCAACATAATCACAAGTTGGGCATTTGAATCGCTCATCTGAGTGAATTGTTCGTAAATGCTTATTGAGTGCAAGTCTATCTCTGAATGAAGCCGTGCATAGTTTGCATGAAAACGGGCGTTTCCCAGAATGAACGTTTAAATGCTCTTGATAAATCAACTCTTGGGAAAATGTTTCCTTGCAAATTGCGCAAAAGAAACGTTTATCGTTTTTCTGTAAAAAGTGGAAAAGTGAAGGTTATTAGGAAATGAATAAGTTGATTATTGTCAAGTTGTGCTTTGATTTGCTTACTTTGGTATTTTTTTTCAATGTCCACGACGCTGGAGTATGTTGATTCGTAATGTGTTGTCGAATGCGTAATTTTTCTACGGATTTGTAGCCACATATAGCACATGTAAATGGTTTATCGTGGACACACTTCATGTGTTCAGTTAGTTTGCCTTTGTGTTTGGCTACATAATCGCAAGTTGGGCGTTTGGATTGCTCATCGGAGTGAACTGTTCGTAAATGCTGATTGAGTGCAAGTCTACCTCTGAACGAAGCTGTGCGCAGTTTGCATAAAAATGGGTGTTTTCCAGAATGAATGTTTAAATGCTCCTGGTAAGTCAACTCATGGGAAAATGTTTTGTTGCAAGTAGCGCAAAAGAAATCTTTATTATTGTTTTCCTGTAAAAAAAAAAGGAGGTTATTAGAAAATGCATTTGATTAGTGTCGAATAGTGTTTTATTTTGCTCACTTCGGCATTTTTTTTCAATGTCCATGATGCTGGAGTATGCTGGCTCTCGATGTGTTGCCGAATTAGTATTTTTTCTCCAATTCTGTAGCCGCATATCGCACAAGCAAATGGTTTATTGTGGGCTCTCTTTATGTGTTGCGTTATTCCCTTTTGGTTTTTAGCTATGTGACTGCAAATTGGACATTTGAATGTCTTACGTGCATGAGCTGTCTTCAAATGCTCATCGAGGTTTTTTTTATCTTTGAACGAAGATGTGCATAGTTTGCATAAAAATGAACGAAGTTTAGTTTGAAGTTTGGGTTTTTTTCCATTAGTAGTATCGTTCAAATCATCGCCATAATCACTATTTGCGTCCGGTTCACGGTTTTCTTCATCACTAGAATCAAGGTGGTCATTAATCGGTGTCGTTCGCATGGTGCATTTTCTTTTCAACCTGCTACGATTACTCGTTGTATTTTGTGTGTTTGCGAGAGGAATAGTCTCTTGAGAATCATTGGTGGAAGAACACGTATCGTTGGATGGAACATGATCCAAATTTCCATCGCTAATTTTTTCAACTGGGATTGCATTTTTTTTATCCGATGTATTGCCAACAGGTTCGCTGTTTGAAGTTGATGGGTTTGAATTGGTATCGTCTTTAACAGCGTTTGAATTTTCCGGTACTTCGGTAGTATTCTGGTGAGTATCGTTATCATAAGGTTGCGCTGAAATTATCTGACTTGAGTTGTTTTCAATAGAATCGTTATCTAAATCAGTTTGATCAGGTTCTAATTTGCAACTTAGGATAGATCTCAATTTGGTGATATTTATCTCGATATCAGCTCGATCATTCAATACAACCCTAATTTTCTCCGCATGATTCGGCGCTCGAAAAGAATTTTGGGTTGAAGTCTACAAAAAAAATGTTTAGTTCATAAATTACAGTAACTTACTGAATATGAAAATGATTTTTTTTTCAGAAAAATTCGATACTTACCGGCAATATGATTTCTTCGTACAATTGACTTAGATAAGTTTGAGTTTGGTGACATTGATCTATAAAATGTGAAGCGTTTTCTAAATGGTTAGTGCACGAAACACACACAGTTTTCGGTAAAGAATCATCCGGCAAAATCTGTGAAGAGAAGTACTAAATAATTTTTGGAGAAATTTTTAAAACACATCGTAGGAATGGTCTGTTTTGATTTAAATGTTGCTATAATTTAGTATGATGGTTACTTTGGTGTTAAGAAGATGGGTATCTGATTATGAAATACTTACATTCAAACGAACGATTTCTTTAATTTTCGATTCGAGCTGTTTATTTGAACCGGTTTCGCTGAAAACATCAAACATTTCGTTGTTCTGATTGCCACATAAACGACAATGTTTGTTGTGCATTTTGAAAAATTGATGTAACTTTCACTGAAAAGGTACTGAAGTATTTTTTTAATCGTAATAATTCAAAAATTTTCGATCACTTCATTGTTGTTTAAATTAAAATCTATTTTTTTAATCAATACTCTTACTCTTATGTCTTATCATTCAAACAGTCAAACACATGTCGAACACGAGGTTTTCGAGTCAGTGTTACCATTTTGACGACTAAGACGATTTTTGCAAGGTTTTGAACTTTTGAGAAGTGTTTTATAATTCTATTTTAATAATTAATTTTAACAAGTTGTGACGATGTTTTTTACCAGCTTTTTGCTTAGTTGAATTTTAAAAGTAATACATACATAGTTAGGTACTTTAATAAAATTTTATCAACTTGACGCAATTTTAAGTTTTAACAAATTTCTGCTCAATTTTGATAACATTTGGTGATTTTTTCCCTTATTGCTTTCTTTTCAAAAAGATCAATGAGAAAGAAAAATGAAAAATCTTTGGTAAGTTCGGTACTTGTTTTAGTTGTTTTTTTGTAAATGAAAAAACAAGGAATTCGAACCAATGAGATATGAAAATTGAAAATCAGAATTCAGAAATTCAGAATCGAAGTCAAGGACTGAATCACCATACAGGGTGCCCAGAAATATCGAGCACCCCTGAGAAAGTTTTCTACTAAAATACTTGGTAGTTGGTTGTTCACGGTGAATGACTGAATGATAATAATGATAGTACATGATTGGTTGTTGGACTGGAGAGATAACATTCCACCAACCATATGCATCTATTTCACGTTGCCAACCTATATTTTTAATGAAAAACTTTCTTAGGGGTGCTCGATATTTCTGGGCACCCGGTAGGTACTTTCTTTACTAGCGGCATAGATTAAAATGTTAAATGTACCTACCTACTTTTCTTGAATCTTTATCTTTAACGAAGTACATACCTATACATACGGACTTTATTTTGATTGAAACAATAAAATTTCGAAAGGTTAGGATAAAAGTAAGTATAAACTTTTTATTTTGAGCTGAGTATCAACATATCACTTGGGTAATTATAAAAATCAATAATAGGTAACCAATATATTTTTACGTCGCCCATCAATCCATCAATTCAAGTGCATCGAAACACTGCGAAGACCATCTTCGATTCAAACCTGCGGCAGTCCACAGCCAACTTTGAAAAACCGATTTGTCTCTACCAAACCTCAGGTATTGTTGATGTAGTTTTCCAGCCTAAAAAAAAAAACAAAAACAAAAACAAAAAATGGCGCCAATGATCTGGTCACTTTATTCGCATGCAACTTGAAGACTTACTGTTTCAAAACCTAGAGCTCTCAAACGTTGTCCACCTTTATCACCAACTCCCGGTAAATCTGTTACAGGCCTTTTGCCTCCTGGGCATTGCATAAATGCGTTAAATTTTTTAGTTCTACCGATACCGGAAATCTGTTCGAGCAAAATTAATTATTATCGTTACGTTGTAGGTCTAGGTAGGTAGGTATGTAGATGTACATATGTTAGTTAGGATGGATCGTGAAAAAAAAAGAATCTTGGAAAATGTTTACTAAATTCAGTGGAGCCCTTCATTTTGAGTTGAAAGTCACTCTGAAAATTTTGTAGCTCGTCAGGTGCTTCTGGAGGGGAGATATGAGTCTTCAAAGAGGAGACATTTTCGAGAAAAAAAACGTGGTTTTTTCGTTCAAAAACATCGACATAGGTACCTACATCATTTCTAAAACCGAGGAAACATTTTTTGGGATGCTCAAAAGACGAATTTATCCAAAAATAAGTGATTGGCAAATTTTCAGCCACTCATTAGGCTCTGAAAGTGGTCTTGAATTTTGATGGCATTGGCCTAGGTTGACGCAGAATCTCAGAAAAATCTGATTTTTTTTTGGAAAGATTGCTCTTTTTTTGAGAACTCATATATCTCCCTTTCAAGGACACTTTCACTTCTGAAAAATTTCTGAGTGACTGAAATCAAAATGAAGTTGTCCACTGAATTTGTTCAAAATTCTTTTATGTATTTTTTTTTTTTTTCGATCTGCTCTAATGTAGGAATTAAGATGCCAGTGTAAGTATATCTTGAAAGTTTGATATATCCAACTCACATTAAGAACAGGTTCTCTGTAGTTTTCCTCAAATATGTCGGTTCTTGCTAAGCTGGATAATCTGCTGACGGGTGATGAAAATTGTAGGTCTCTCAATAGAGATTCAAAGAGTCCACCTCCATACAGCTACAAAAAAGTAATGAATTAAAAAAAAATTACTCAACTATTCCAAGACTATTCCTGAAAAATCATCATAGATATCTCTTACATCAGACTCATAATCAGTTCTACGACGAACAGAAGAGTGATCATCATTGGAAGTTGAACTTGCAGTCACCTGCAAAATAAAGCAGTGCAATTTAAAGATGTAGGTAAAGCAGGAGAGGTGCGATTTTTAAAGCGATTCTTGTAGGATTTCATGATTCGAATCGCTAAATTGAAGTAATGATTCGCGATTCACGATTCAAAAATTTCAACGATTCGTATTCGTAATTCGAATTAGTTTTTCCCCTTTCAATTCAATTTTCTGATTTTTCTTCCCCATAAGAATAGCGTTTTCTCAAACTAAATAGGTTGGTAATTAGGTATGTTAGGTACTCAATAGGTAACATACATTAGGTCGAGATGGTTGTGAAGGTGGTTGTAGAGGTGGTTGTGGAGATGGTTCTGATGATCGTTCATTTGTCACATTTCTTCTTGGACATCCTTTGACAGATGCAATTGGTTTTTGTTCAATAGGCTTTGGAGTGGCATCAAGGGTGACTCGTTTTGCTGTTTCATTTGTTACCTGAAATATTTTTATTTACGTAGATATAGTAAATCTGGTTCTGTATAAATTTCAACGTTGATTTAAAAAATTTCATACCTTGGAAGATGACTGATCATGGCTCAAATTACGAAGTTCAGAAGACCCATCATGCGTGCTCTTTTGACTAGATTGGACTTCTCGAACAACTGGTTTTTGTTCTATAGAAATTTCAGCAGAAGAGGCCCGTTCTGATCTCAGATTTTCAACCAACTGCAGAAAAATTTTAAAATTTATGGATGTAAGTGCCTAAGTTCAGAGTAAGTAGATTAACCTTACGTTTTGAGGTTTTCTAAAATGCTGAGACTCACTTGAGACGATCGTCCTTGAAGCTTCTCATTCACACATTTCACCTCGGATTCTACTTTTATTGTTCTACAAGAAATCTTTGCCTCCAGTGGAATCGATAATTTACTGTCCGGAGGACTTGAAGTGGAATAGTCAGAAGATGAGACTTTTGTCTCTTTTACATTGGACGTCTCATTGACAAGATCTAATTTTTGAGTCGCTATCTCACTTTTCAATTTTGAGGTCGAGTCTTTTTGAGATAGATCAGAAATGCTTCGAACAGTCGACTTTTGAGCTAATGATATGGTCTCATGCTTTGAAACTGTTTCGATGTCTTTATCTAAACCACCAGGATTAGTGATCGGTTCTTGTTCACTGGTAGGCTTTGCAACAGAGTCGATTATAGAAGCAGCTTCATTTTCAATGGATTTCGTAGAGAAGTCAGTACATTTCACCTCATCTTTTTCTTTCACAAGTTTTTCAGCAGAGTCAGTGAGATTCTGACACTCATCGGAAGTAATCCGTGCATCTTGCCCAATTGACTTTTCTTGAGTAGGTTTTGTTATGGATTTGAGAGAGTTTTCGTTTCTATCAAAATCAGCTGATATAGCCGAAGGAACCACTTTTTCACCTGTGGATTTCGCAGCAGCTGGTAGAGCACTAATAGGTTTCTCATATTTGGGCAAAGACATCGTACGAGAGGCAACTGATGATGAAGAACGAGGGAGTATTTTTTCATTTGGGCATTTTGAGTTGAATGGTGATGTAGAATTTTCCTTAGGTATTTCAAATGTTGAATTGAAAGGTGTTACCGAAGACTTTTTATTCACGGTTTGGATTTTTTTGGATTTTCCTAACGTGAATAATTTCTGATTATGGGACAATTCTTTTGAAAATTCTTCCCATGATGGGATTGGATCAATAGAACACTTTGGTGCTTGTTTTAGTACGTTTAAGGTAGGATCGTTGCTGGCTTTTTCAACTTCGATTTTAGGAGACGAATGATTTTTCGACGATTTATCACTATTGATGAGATCTTCCTTTTTATTTTTTGAATTGCCGATGAGATTGGACAAATCCTGTAAAATTGCAATAACTAGGTAAGTAATTATAATTTATATGTACCTAGTTACATTTTTATTTTTCGTTTTATCAAAGTAATGTAAGTGAATTTTTCAATTTGAAACTTCAGATTTGGATATCTATAGGACTTGGGAAAAAACGTTAGATAGATAAGTTGCCTATCTCTGAAATTAAGGGGTAACCTAGCTTTGAAAAAAAATCAAGAAAAACGTATTTTTGACCATGGGGATGGATAGTTCTTTAGAAAATAAACAAATTTTGTCATTATGAATTTTTGTTCAACTTTGAAATTGAAGAGGCAAAAATATTCGAAAAGATATTTTTTTCTTTTAAAATGGGTATCATTCAAAAGTTTAAAAATCGTTCTTAGAACACTTTTTTTTTAATTCTCAAAAATTTACTAAAAATCGAAAAATGAACTTTATGATATGAAATTTTGGTTACAGGGGTTTTAGGACATGCTTTTTCTATCTAGCTTGGTCTCAATCAAATCAGAGAGTACCAGTTCAAAAAGTTTTCTTGTCATTATTCCAGAATTTCAAACATTTTTCACTCTGAATAGCTTTAGTTCCACAAAAAAAAAGAAATGAATTCACACAAACGTTCTTCAACCACTGTATGTCGCCCGTTGGCACAAAATTTATCTTTTAAGTGAAACCTACCTTTAATTGTTTTGAGCTTTTTACTAGCCATTCTTCTTCTTCATTCAGTTTCTTATTTACAGCTGCGAAATCTAATTTCGTGTCGTCTGGATTTTTGTTCGATGCCATTGATTTTGCAAGGGAAGTGTCATAAACTTTATTCTCTTTTTCATCTTCACTGTTATTTACCTTTGAATACTGGAAATTTACCTGTGAATATTCGAAATTAGATAGGTATACTCATCATTTTCCAAATGCTTTTTGAAGTGAATGGTTTCTGAGATGAAAGAACGTTTTGAGAAAATCAAAAATTTGAAAATTTTTCAGCACATTAATAAATTTGTTCCTGGTGTCAATAAATTCAAATATCCAGAGTCACTTTTGTTCTAAAATTGTTGTTGGGAGCTCTAGAGAGAGGGGGGAGTTGTGATTTTCAGATGTTCACCTAGATAGGTAGGCGGAGGTACCTAATAACGCATTTAAAAATAAGTAGGTATGTCACTAAAGAATAATCTACCTATGTAATAACCTCAAATAAAATAACAACAGGGACGTACCTTCAATTTATCCACGCAATTTTTTATTGTTTCTGTATGTTTTTCTGGAATTTTATTCGTATCTTTCAAGGGTGATTTCAATACTTGAGGAAATGTTAGCACTCGCTGAAAAAAATCCAAGAATAACCAGTCTAAATTCTGAAAGTACGCAATGTAAATAATGCATACGATGGCGCTTTCAAATACAACTCACTTTCAATTCTTCCACCCTTGATGGAGGTATGGTTAATGGCTTAGTATCGGAAAATCGATCAACTTCAGAACTGCCTTTACTTTTATCAGTAGCCTGCTGCATAGAAAAAAATATAGATCAATAAATTAAAAATAATAATTCTATGTATCGACAGCTTGAAAGCTTTTCAGACAAACAATTTCAAATTCCAAGTAAATAAGTATTGAGAATATTCCAATTCAACATCTTGGGAGATCTAAAATAAAAGTTGCCTATTTAGGGTATACAAATAATATACATCTTCAAAATTGAAAGAAATAAGCAATTTTTACTCTGGCCATTATTAATGAATTTTTTAGAATACTACCCACTTCATCAGAGATAAGCAAAATATGTTTAAAATCGTAAAAAAATTATAATAATATTGAATTAAAAATTAATGAAACATTAAAATCCAAAAAATTAATTTAAAAGATTTAATAAATTATTATTTTAAAAAAATTAAATTACATTGGACGTCGATTTTTTTATTATTAGGTAGGTACCTATTTTTCTTAAAAATGACCTTTATTGCTAAAAATTCAATTTTCTGTAATATTCTAGTTTCAGATTTTCTTTTATTCATCTCAAAATTTGAGCCAGTTTCGTCAACTTAAAAAATGAAGCGATTTATTGAGAAGCGTGGCAAAACTTTTTGAAACCACTGTACGTAAACAGTTAATATACGTAATTACCGTCGTTTCATCAGAATGTTTTGAATCTTGCGAAGAAGTATCAACGTCGACTTTTTTTCCATGAGAATTTTTTCCATCGAACTGCTGAACAAATCCTTTGAACTTGATGCAAATATCAGATATGTCCTGTTGGAAATTTTCATTTAGAAATCAATTAGGATAATCATTTTTTTTCATCAGTGATCTATATGTAGGTATTTTAGGACTGTAGGTATCAAGAAATACTCACAACTGTTGCTTCAAAATTTCGTCCAGCATCGTCTTCGAATTCAAGTACAATACTCTGTTTGCCTCTTCCAAGCTTGATCTGTTTTTAAAACAAAACGATTATTTTTTATGATAAGTACTCACCGATGGGTAGGTCTAAAGTTCAAGATTTTAATACATTACCCTGGTAGTAGGTTTTTCATCCTGCTTGTCTCCGTTGCCGGATTTTTCAAAATCGCTGGAGTTAGAAACAGTCTCTTCTTGAAATCCAGAGTCATCTTCACATTTCACTTGAGGTTTCGATAGCGTCATTTTTTTTTTTTGTAAATTAAACAGAAATTATTTTTTTTAAATCGAAAAATATACACGTAATCCGAGTTATTATTCGAAACTACTGCGATAGCCGGTATCAGTATTATTCAGCAAATGAAGTGAATTAAAACGCAAAACATACGAGCAATGTTTGTGCTGCGCAGATCTCATAATCGCGACGAGTTTCTATTCAATTTATTCCAACAACTCATGACTCATATGGGAGATGGTGTCCTTGAGACGATAAAAAAAGCCATAAGCGAATTAGACGAGGCGCTAGCTTACGTGACGTATGCACTTTGAGGTGCTCGAGGTTTGATGGCTGATTATTGTAGAGGACATTTCCCTTGATTAAAAAAGTGATGTTGTCGCCCCCTCACGTGGTCCACATTTTTGCTAGGGGGCCAAAACCCCCTCGTTTTTCGGTTTTTCGCAATTTTCTCAAAAATGGTTGCATTTAGAGATAAAATACCTCAGAGGAAAAATGTAGAGCATCAAATTTCCTACCAAAAATGTTCTATGCAACTTTTCCGTATGTGTGACAGTTTTTGAGATATGGATGATTGAAGTTACGCCACGAGCGCATACACGTGTACATGTATTAGGTAAGGTTATGCTATATGCGTAGTACACATACAGCAAAGTAGCAATTCGATATCAAACAAATTGCAGTACAAGTTTTATTTTAGTTTTATTTCTTACAAGAAAGCCCACTGTAATCATATTGGGAATTCCTCATAATCCGCCCCCTTCCCCCTAAAGCCACTAGGTACTTTTAAGAATTCAGCTCTTAAAATCAAGTTTTTTGCTTTCAGTGCAAGTATATCTACTTACATAATATACGAGTATGAAAAATTCCTACAAATAACTGTTTACAATTTTTTAATTTTTTTGGTATGTCCCATAGGAAGGCAGTGGTTGGGTCTGGGGAGAGGGGATCTCACGAAGAGTGTTTGAATACGAGTACATGTACCTATGTATGCATATATTTGGTGCACCAAGACCTTTACAAGCATATAAATCTCATAGCTTACGTTCTATGTACTCATGTTTGTACCTGGTGACCAAAGAGTCCTCTCAGGGGGCTGGTACCTTTATCACCCCCTCCCACCATTTGCAATTTTATTCCAAAATTCTCGATTTTTAATTTTCTTTCCTTTGAAATTTTTACAATAAAAAACCTCTTAAAATCCGGTTCATTCATTTTTAATGAATTCTATAGCTAGAGAAATATATTTCAACGAATTATAGAGATTTGTGAGATGTGTTGAAAAGAAAATGAAAAGTTCTTCTGTTCTATTTCGAAAATGCAAAAAATCAATGCTGTAACAACATTGCATTTTGATCTGTTGGCGTGAAAGTTTTTTGTACGAAACTTCTTCCAAGATTTCTGTAAAAGAGCTACAAATTTTAAAACTTTCCTCTCAACCTCTCTGGACAACATTAATTCTATTTTTACAAGTTAAAGGAGAAAAGTATTGATCTTTTTCATTTTTGTAATCAAATAGAAGATTGTAGGGGAGAGGTACCAGCCCCCTGAAAGGACTCTTTGGTTACCAGGTACGCAGGTACAAACATGAATACATAGCACGTAAGCTATGAGATTTATATGCTTGTAAAGGTCTTGGTGCACCAAATATATGCATACATAGGTACATGTACTCGTATTCAAACACTCTTCGTGAGATCCCCTCTCCCCAGACCCAACCACTGCCTTCCTATGGGACATACCAAAAAAATTAAAAAATTGTAAACAGTTATTTGTAGGAATTTTTCATACTCGTATATTATGTAAGTAGATATACTTGCACTGAAAGCAAAAAACTTGATTTTAAGAGCTGAATTCTTAAAAGTACCTAGTGGCTTTAGGGGGAAGGGGGCGGATTATGAGGAATTCCCAATATGATTACAGTGGGCTTTCTTGTAAGAAATAAAACTAAAATAAAACTTGTACTGCAATTTGTTTGATATCGAATTGCTACTTTGCTGTATGTGTACTACGCATATAGCATAACCTTACCTAATACATGTACACGTGTATGCGCTCGTGGCGTAACTTCAATCATCCATATCTCAAAAACTATCACACATACGGAAAAGGTGCATAGAACATTTTTGGTAGGAAATTTGATGCTCTACATTTTTCCTCTGAGGTATTTTATCTCTAAATGCAACCATTTTTGAGAAAATTGCGAAAAACCGAAAAACGAGGGGGTTTTGGCCCCCTAGCAAAAATGTGGACCACGTGAGGGGGCGACAACATCACTTTTTTAATCAAGGGAAATGTCCTCTACAATAATCAGCCATCAAACCTCGAGCACCTCAAAGTGCATACGTCACGTAAGCTAGCGCCTGTACTAAATGGAAAATCCGATTGATCCGATACCTATCTGTAATTTATTTATTCTCTGAACCCAAATTTGCCAATGCGAGTAATTAAAAAGGCTCAAAGGTGACTTTGATAATTTTTTTTTTGACGTAGGCTCATTTTTAGAACTCGAAAATTTAGTATTTTATACCTACCCAATCCTCCAACAGGGCATAAAAATTAAAAATAAGGTTTGAAAATATTTTCCCCTCGTCGTAAATGTACTTTCTTGGGTAATCAATCTATTTTCGTAATTTTTCTCAATATTTTTGATGGAATTTCAATATCAACTTGTCCCTCTGTTATGGGCAGAATTTCTAAAAATATGAATTATGTAAATTTGGTGTTCGCATCCAACTGCTCTCCTCTGCGACGCTCTTCCTTCCCTCAGTATTCCTTTCAGGGAAGGTTCTTTTTGTATCATGACGAAGACACAATTTGGCCCTTTCCAATTTACATATTTTCCCACCTGATGCAGATTTCATCGACTGCAAGTGTTCCTACGTACATGGTGACTAAAACAACACCAGACACACTATTTTGCTTAGCTTGGTAGCTATAGGTATACAAATATCATGTCCTTGAGACGAGTCCTAAATTGATTCGTGAAATTCTGAATTCACAAGAGATTAAAAAGAACCAAAGTGAATTCCATAATTCATTTTTACTTGCAATAACCCAGATTTAAAGAAATATTGCATTCTCGAATTCAAGTAGGCCAATGACCCTCAATAACACCACGAAGCTTGTAAAAATTCATCATAATTATTCGCAAATCAGATCGTAAGTAAATTGAAACACAGAAATAATAAAAAATAAATTTACTTCAAAAATATAGTGCACGTTAGAAAATAATTACCGATATCTTAGTCAATGTTAATACAATAAATATAGGGTAACAAAGGAAAAACGTCTGTAAAATAAAGTCATGCACGTAATACTTCAATACACATGAACAAGACGTAACTTCAACGTAATCACAATAATTTATTCACCTAATTTAAAACGAAAAAAAAGACTCATTACATCAACTTACAATATGAATACCATGTCACACAAAACAAAATACTCGAATAAAATGAAAATTAAAAAAATGAGAAACTTTAGGAATCAAACACACTTCGGGGAATTAGAAATACAGCAGCTATAAAAATTCATTACACCAGTCAGCTAAACACTGATAACATTCTCCGGCTTGTTTTCCATTGGCTCCGCACTGATCTCTAATCCATATTTGAAACAATTCTTTGTTTTTTTTCAACACGAGAAATTGTCCTAATACGGTATGAGCCTGCAATATTGGACTTGTTTCAATACTTACTGTCGAATACAAATAATTACACAACACACATAAAGCGAAATTTCAACGTTTCGTTTCGTACGAAAAAAAATAGTAGTATCATGTAAGCCATTAAAAACGGTAATTAAAATAATTTTGACATCATTTAACACGAATTCAGTTACACATAGTAAAAAAAAATTAAATCACACTACAAATAAACATAAAAAGTTATAAGAATCGTGAGTTATCTATCCTCAAGACGTTAAAAATCTACAAAAATTCGTGACACCAGTCAGTTAGACATTTGTAACAATCTCCAGACTGTTTGGCATTCGCCTGTACACTTGATTTTAACCACAATTCAAATAATTCTTGATCTTTTTTTAAAATCAGATATTGTCCTAAGACAGTATATGCCTGTAACAAGAGTACAATCGGAATCATCACGATTCTGCATTAAGACTTTATACATTCAATCCCAATACTTACTTTATCAAATCCTAATTTCTCCAGTCGAGTTCCTAAGACATCTCCGATTCCGGCTAATTCGGTTACTGGCTTTTCACCCATCGGCTCCGAAACGAAGTTACGGTGTTTCTGACTTGTGTTAGACATGATCTGTATGATAGAAAGACTATCATTAGAATGGATTGTTTTGATGCGATCGTACTCAAATTACGCATTTTTGTAAAGATATGTCGGTACGATGATGTAATGTGGTAAAGATTTCATGACTTACTTGGCCTCAACGGAATCGATGGCTCAGCAATATGAATATGAATGACTAATTCGAATACCACTCGGAAGATTTGCGGTGTCGGTGCTGCAACAGTAAGTTGGAGTTTTGGAGAATACGTCGATATTTTTGACGAATACTCAAGAAATAACGCAAAGCAAACAGAAGTAACTTGAAAAAATTGGAAAATGATTAATTTTTTGAAAATTGTGCAACCGCAATCACAAAATTCGTTAAAAGTCCGTTTCAAAAAATTTTCATTTTTTTGCGCGGTGTCTTTGTTGACCAGCAGTGTCAAGTTAAGTAATATTTAAAAATTAAAATCGGTTTAGTCGATCGAATTGAATTTGGTATTTTCCATTTTTTTCAGAAATAGTGAGACGATAGATTTTGTATTGTTGACTATAATTTTTCATTATTAAAAATTATGTTTTTTAATTTCTATATTTCAATTAAAAAATATAAAGTGGTCAAGTACGAAAAGTAATTTTCCACAAGAGCTATTTTTAATCACTTGAATTTTTGTGGTGGTCACACTGAAATCACAATAATGCCGAATTTTGCTCACTTTACTGTTTAGATAATTGCAATCAATTTTTTTTTGTTTTTTAGAAATTTTTTGCATAATTTTGAATTGCTATTGATAACACACAAGGGACATGATCAAAGAATAGTTTTTTAGTAATAAAACCAAGTTTCAATAATCATTCTGGTTTATTCAATCTACTTTCTGCATCATTCATTTCAGGGGTCCTTCAGTTCACTCCAATAATATATTTTTTTTATCCCTTTATCTACTCCGCGCTTGATTTGTGTTTGTTTGAATGAAAATTTACCGATCCAAATTACAAAATATGAATTTCACAAAAGAGTATGAAATGTAATCTCAGTGTAGAACTGAAAATGAATTCCGTCGGTACCTTTGTTCACCTGATCGCGTTTTTGTTTGTATCGGTCGAATGTGTCAAGTTACTCAGAGATGAATCTCAGTGCAGTCTGCTTCAACTATGCGGCAATAAACCAAGCGCTACAGAATTAGATTTATTGGAATGTGTTCAGCGTTTCGATGTAAGTAATTACTTCGAGTAATATGATTGAACTGAACTAATATTGGAAATATTTCCAGGCATCGCATTTCAACGATAAATGTCGAGCTGTGATAGGTGAACATGCACGAAATTTCTTCAGAGATGAAGGTCTTCGCCGTACATTGAATCAAAATTGCCCCGATGATATTAAAACGCTACCATGTAAACCAGAACAGAAATATATTTCATGCGTATTAGAACAGAAAGACAAGCAGACTGATTTCTATTGCCAAAGTATTATCCAACGGATAGAATACCTGCTTATGTCGAGCTTTAAATTTGCTTCGAATTATATTCAACTATGCGAAAATGATATTTCAAAATTAAAGTGCAACTCGGCGCTTAATAACGAGTATTCTATGGTGAGTTAGAGCCATCTTTATCGCAAGTATTTCGAAGAGAACGCTGAAGTATTCAAATTTCTATTTTTTTTCAGACCATTTTCGAAGACGGAGGTGTTTTGGACTGTTTGCAAAAACAAATCGATAGCATAATCAACGGCGAATGTAAAGATGAGATCTTATTTATATCTGAAATCCAAGGCGAAGACATCCAGTTGGATAAAGTATTGCAGTTTTCGTGCTCTAAAGATCGAAGGATGTTCTGTTCGGATTCGGAAAACGCTAATTCCGAATTGACGTATAAATGTTTACAAGATTCCATCAACGATCCTAAAATGACTCCTCAGGTATCTTTCACTACAATCCTGAAAGTTATCATCTGTGCAGTCTGTATTTCGTAATTTTGTTGCAGTGTCGAGAACAATTATTCAAACGAGAGAAACTAGTCGTTAAAGATACTGAAGTCAGTAAAGGTCTAGTTCGAGCTTGTCGAGCTGATATCAAATTATATAAATGTAAACGAAGCACATCTGATCATCGTAAAGTTAGATTGGCTCAAATATTACTGTGTTTAGAGAACGCAGCTCATAATGGTATTTAAAATTAATTTTCTTTTTCTCATTAAATTACCGAGAAAATTTATAACTCGGAATTTATATTCGTAGGTAGTAAAATCAGCGCAGACTGCCGATCGGAGATGGTCAGACATAGGAAGTTTCTCATGGAAGATTACCGACTTTCTCCCGAAGTAGTTGGAAAATGTTCGGAAGATATTGATAATTTTTGTAACGGACTGGAATCCGGTGGCAAAACAATCCATTGCTTATTAGAACATTCGCGTCCAAAACGACGTAAACAAACTGTCGTTTCTATGCCTTGCCAAAGAGCTGTGAGTACCTAAGGCTAATGTAGATGTTTTCTCTGCAGTATTAGTCAACTACATAACTTCTGATATCTTTACAGCTAGAAAATTTGCTAAAGATAACTGACGCTGGGGAAGACTGGAGAGTCGATCCTATCTTGAGGAAAGCTTGCGAATCGGTTGTTAGAAACGTTTGCCCAGACACAATTGGAGAAGATGGAAAGTGAGCATCTCTTCGTTTTTGAATTATTCAGTAATATTTTAAAATGCATATTGCATGCTCACGAGATTGATTTTATTTCAGAGTTATTTCGTGTTTGATGGATAACATCAACTCGAATAAGATGGAAAATGATTGCGAATCAGCGCTCATGCAAATACAGTATTTCATAGCACGTGATTTCAAATTGGATCCTCAACTTTTCAAAGCGTGTAAAAATGACGCTGTTAAAATGTGCCATGCTAAAAATACCTGGAACGACGAGCCTTCTAGAATGGATCCAGAACGAGGCCCGTTAGTCTTACCATGTTTATACAGATACGTATACTCCATCGAATCTACAAATAAGGTAAAACACTCTGAAATGTGTAATCAATCTTATTCTAAAACCTTGCCAATTGGATATTTCCTTAACATATTTCTCAATTTATTTTTTAAGCTGAAGCCAGAATGCGAACAACAAGTCAGAAGAGTGATGAGGCAACGAGCCGTCAGTGCCGAGCTCATACCCGAAGTTGAAGAAATGTGTATGGATGATTTGGCTTTATATTGTACCCAAAAGACCGGACTTGGAGAAGAGATGTTATGTTTGCAAGATAAATATACCAGGTTAATAAACCTGTCTCTTTTTCTGCTCTTTTAATTTCAGTCAGTTCGAGAATTCGCTAATATTTTAATTACGTTTGTATTCAGTTTGAAACCGAAATGTAAAATGGTCGTGGGTAATTTCACTGAAGCTGAAGCCTCTGATATTAATTTAAATCCAGTTGTGAAAACACATTGTAGAAAAATACTCGACGTGTATTGTAAAGTAAGCAAAAACTTGACTGATAACTTCAAATTTAATGTTTTATTTCTTCATCTAATTCTCTAAATATTACAGGAAGAATTACGTAACGTCAAAGGAGACTCACACGATGCGATGGGATGTTTAATTAAGCATAAAAATGACGAACAAACTCGACTAGATTATAAATGTAGAGCAACTATCGAACATTTCCAGTTGATTAGTATCAACGATTATCATTTCACTGTCGCATTTAAGGAAGCATGTCGACCTTATGTGATTCGATATTGCCCCAAGGCTCATACAAAAGCTCAGGTTATTTCTTTCTCCATTTTCTCGATTCATCTTATTTTTTTATGAATTGTTTGATAATTTATGAACATTTCCAGGTCGTTGAATGTCTCAGCGAAGTCACTCAAAACGACACGTTAAAAGACGAGAAATATAAATTATCCAAAGAGTGCAGATATCAATTAAGGGGCCAGTTACTCCAACAAAGAGAATTTATCGACTTGGATCCGAAATTAAAATCCTCTTGCGATAAAGATATAAAAACGTTGTGCAGTAAAGTGGAACCAAAATCAGCCCAGGTACATATTTACATAATTCATTTGACGCTTTTTCCCAATGAAGGAAAATAAATTTATTTTACTGTTAATTTTTACAGGTTTTGGAATGTCTTGTCGAACGTAAAAATTCATTAAGTGCTCCTTGCCATAAAATGGTGTTTAAATTAGAACAACACGACTTCACCGATAGTTCGAGTGATTATACATTGTTGACGACGTGCAAACAGATGATCAAAGAGTATTGTAAAGGCGTTGATATGTCACAAGCGCTCGTCTGTTTGAAAGTAATTTTTCAGCATTCGTGTTAATCGATCGTACATTCTTCCATTTGTTCTAATTGTTTTTCCCCAATTTTAGAAATTCAAAGACGAGCCAGTCTTTGACAGCAACTGCAAATCATTAGTTTTAAAACGAATGGTTGAACAAAGCGCCGATTACCGCTTGAATCCGGCGCTGCAAAAAGGCTGTACTCAAGATATTGGTAAATTCTGTATGTCTTTCCTGAAAAATCACTTACCCGATGTTGAATTCGAGGGTAAAATTCTAAAATGTTTAAAGGTATTTTAATTCTACTTCACGAGGATCTTCGTAAATGTTGAAAATGGGTATTAACTTTACTTTATTCACTTTGCAGGTCAAATTTAGGGAACGAAAATTACGAAAAGAGTGTGAAAAACAGCTCTCAGTTGTGCTGAAAGAATCAGCTCTTAATTATAAGTTGAATCCTTTATTACGCAACCTGTGTACTGATGAGGTAATTTGATTGGTGAATTATTTCATTAGAAATGTTTCAAAATGAAGTTGCTAACTCTTGAAATTCGATATTAAATTACAGATTAATAATATTTGCGGCGAAGAGGTAAAACTGGAGGAAAGTGGAAGTTCCGGTAAAGTAGAAGAATGTTTGAAAGTGGCCTTTACTGATGGTCGAATCACTGATCGAGCATGTCGATTAGAAGTGGCTGGTTTGATCGAAGAAGCCAAAGCTGACATCCACGTTGATCCCATTCTTCATCAATCTTGCGCTTTAGATATTACGAAATATTGTATAGATGTTCCTCCAGGAGCTGGAAGAGGTAAGTATTTGCCTGGGGGATGTTTTCTGAACACAAATATTTCAATTATTCGCTAATATTTTCTTCGTTTCATATGTGTAGTTCTCCAGTGTTTAGAAACAATACTCGCATCAGAGAAAAGATCATTACAGCCGGACTGTAAATTTAAATTAACTCAAAGAATGGAGATGTTCAAGAACGCAGAGCCTTTGGTAAATATTTTTTGAATTTTGAAACTAAATTGTTTCATTTGGAGTTCATCTAATAAATGTTTATTCACACAGATCAATTCAGAGCCGAAAAATTTCCAAGAACTAATCGATCATGTATCCAGATCTCCTTCTAAGAAGTATATCGTCGTTAGCTTATGTAGTATTATTGGAGTGATATTCATGTTAGGCTTGTTCTGTGGTCGAGTGACTCGCAGAGCAGTCATGCTGAAAAATAAATAAGCCCATCCGTAGTTTTTTTTCTATCTCAATATAATGCTAGTCTGAAATTTTATATCAAAACGACATATCTATAAGGTCTAGTTTTTAAATATTTTCATATTGTGTATTTATTTATATTGACGTGTTGTTTTTCTTTTTGATATTGATATCGAGTGATAATTTTTATGTATTGTATTTTACTCTTCCTTTCGCGTTGTAATGTTTTTATTTAGGGTCTGAAACCACCGTCGAAGTTGGTACGTTTACCAATGCTATGTATTTTAATTGCTCGCTTAAGCATCACAAAATACGTGTAATCGTGTATGAAAATTAATAGTTGTAACTTTCATCGATTTTTCCAATTATTCAATTGTGATATGTTTGCGTTTATATTGATAAGTTGTTGAAACGTTTACTTAGTGTTGATTTATACGAAATAAATGCGTTTTAAATAACGATATTTTATTAATTTAAACAAATATTTTACATTGAAACTAACCATACATATTTACAAGAGTACGATCAATCGTGGTGGTGATCTTCTTTATAAAATCTTAGCCCGCAGTAACCGCAGGAGTGATTGCCTGGTTTATCCTGAAAATCGTACGCATCAAATTAATCTCGGTCACGAAAGCGGTAGAATGATCGCATATAGAAAGAATTACTCACTAAATTAATATACACTTTAGGATGTCCGACATGTTCATCTCCACCATCACACCAAACAACTCGATCCTTAGAAGCAATCGGTGGCACTTGAGCGATTAAATCTATGGCTACATTTGGATTCACGTACTTTGGCGAGTTCATGAAACGAAGCCTTCTCGCATCGTCTTTTTCGTATTTCTGAAAAAAGGTGGTATCATAAAGAAATTACCCAAGCTGTAGGAGCGAATGAAGTCTGAAATGCTTACCTGGCCTGTGTGTGTTTCCTTATCTTCTGCTCCTTCGTAAAGACCTTTTTGGAATATGACATCTCGAAATCTGACAGAGTCAAGGCTTATTTGACGGATCAGCTTATCTTTAAGATTTACACCAACAGTTTGTAAGAATTTACCGGACATTTTGGCAGATTTACGTAAATTTTATAAATTATTTTGTAGTTATCAATTTTCAGTCGAGTTATCAGTATTTTGGAAGGTTAGGAGGGTAAACAAAAGATGGAGGGAGAAAAGGGGGAAATCAAATGAGTTTGAATTTTGAACTTCGAATCGAAAATACTTCGCAAAAATCAGAGAATTGTGAAACTTTGTGGGTTTAAAAGCAACCAGATTCTGTCCTGAGTTGAGTTTGAATAGTAGAAAGAAAATAGAATATTGAGAATTTTAATTTTAAAAGAAAACTTCGAAGAAAACGATACGAAATTCGGAAATTTTCTGCTCTCAGTGTTGCCATTTTTCATACTAGAAAAATTGATTTTTGTTTAGACTTTTGTAAAAATAATCAAAAACGAGAAATAATATTGTTAAGAAATAAATATATTTTAATAGAAAAAATAACATATATACAGTAAGAGTATACACAATATAACACAATGACTTGGCCATCAAAATACATAATATAATATAAAAACATCTAAGCTATACGAATGAAATATGTACAAACATCTCGAACTCCGGCGCAACGGCGCATATTTCTTGAACAAGAAGAGATACCTATAGTACAATAATCAATTATTTAGACATCGGTCTTAAATTTCAAGACCATTAATCCTCTGTACAAACCATTAAGTATAATAAAAACTTCCGCAGTCGACCGACGGACCATTCTTTCAGATTTTCCGAATATGAAAAAATTTGAACCTAATGAAAAATCGAACGGAAGGCAGAAAGGAAAGGAAAGGGAACACGGAATAATTTCTGGAAATTCGCTAATTGAAAAGCGCGCGCTGCTGTATTCATAAGCGAATATGTACAGCAGAAAAGGAGGGATTAGGGGCAAGGATCGTATTCTCCTCTGCCCCGACCACGACCTCTGCCCCTCCCCCTCCCGCGCCCTCGTCACCTGCGACCATCAGGCATTCCGATATTACTTGTGGTTTTTTCCAAAAAAGCCAAAGGTCCGAGCACATTTCCAGTACCTTGGTTACCAAAAGGAGAAGCTCTTTGGGCTATGTTTTGTTGCTGCATGAACATGGCTTGTTGGGGAGACAGCAGAGGTCCAACATTACCACCGAGACCGGCTCCATTTCCCGGTATACCGACTGACATTTGCTGCTGCATTTGTTGAAGCTGTTGTTGATGCATGTGCTGTTGCTGTTGCTGCTGTTGTTGCATTTGTAATTGCTGTTGCTGCTGCTGTTGTTGTTGTTGTTGCTGCTGTTGCTGTTGTTGTTGGAGTTGCTGGATCGCGTTTAAGAGAGCTGGATTGGAAGGTGTTGGAGGTCCCTGCATTGGACCCGGTGCTGTTGGTGGAGGTACGTTGTTCATTTGCGGTTGGCCGCTACCTGATGGTACGGGACTGGGGTGTCCTATGCCGGCAGATTGAGATTTAGCGTAGCTTTGTAAGTCTGTGAGCATGTTTTGCCAAACGTTGATTTTTTCGTAATGACGTTTCAGCAGTTCGTCTTTTCGTTGTAGTTCTAATCGTAATTCGGCCGTTTCCTGAGGATAAAATCAAGATTGCATGAAGATTACATTTGTCATGAATGCTTCGGTGTGCTAGAAACATACCTCTTTCATGATTAATTCCGGTTTTAATGCTGATAAAACGAAACGTTTTTGAAGAAAGAATGATTCGAGCTGACGTGCTATATCGAGAAATTTCAATGAAGCTTGGTCAATATCGACACGATTTTCGTCCCGTTCCAGACTGTTGAAATTCTCTTCTTCTTTGGCCAAAACTTGCATCAATGACTGTGAATAATCAAAAAACCGAATTGAACAAAAAGCTACAAATCAGCGTCAAGTTATGAGGGTTGAAATTTTCTTACCAAAAATGCTTCTTCAAATTCATCGACTAGATTGCCGGTTCCATTTGTAGGGGTAGCCATTGTAAAGCAAACGCTGAGCTGGAAATTACTGGAAAATAACAAACCTAACTTTATGAAGCAAGCGTAGAAAGAAATTAGCAATTTCCTGAAATTTTAACAATTTTCATCTCTTATCACTTTTCGTAATCAAAAATTCGATCGAGGCGCTTCACTTTTTTGAAAATGAATCAATTTTTTAAAAAATGCTAAAAACGGTCACACTGATGAAAGAAAATTGACCAATGAAATCTTTCCATTTTGCTGTTTGAATGATTACTTTTTTCTTCTATAGGTAGCGCTTAAAGCGATATTTACTTTGTTTTTAAATTTTATTTTTTTTGATAACGTGATTCGTGATAACGAACAAAATTGACAACGTGATTGAAATTTCGAATTAATTTTCGTTCGATTTGAATGTGTTTCTAGAATTTCAATTCATCATCCGTTTAATATGATGGTTTAGCAAACTCATCTTCAATTCCATGGCTAATCTCTCACAATTATTGGAACTATCACGTTCCTCCGATATCTTGACATTTGAAGCAACAGTTGATACCGGCTTTGAAGCTTTAGCTGCTAAAGAATGTCTCGATAAATTTGGTCCAGATGTAAATGTTTGCTACGAAAGAGGTCGAATATATGTAAACGTTCCTATTTCGCAGTATCATCTCGTACGTATACAATTTCTAGTTACTTATTATTCACTTTACAGCTTCTGTGTCATTCATTATGTTCTCTTTTTAACAGGTTAAGAACTTGAGATCAGTGAATAACCTATTATTGGTTGTCGACGAATTAAAAGATATCAGTTTTTTACCAGCTACAGAAAATGATATGGTATGTTTCTCCTTATTCGTCGTTTTCTCACCTTCAACAGTGTACGTTCAATTATTTCATGTTCAATTTCGCAGGCTCAAGATCTCTCAACAATAGCAAATTTAGCCAACACCATTAACTGGAAAAAACACCTCGATGCATGGAAGCAAATATCCGATTTCAACGGGAATCTGTATCCAACTCGTGAACAGTATTTAGAAGCAGTCTCGAAACTCGAGAAAAAATCTCCACCCGGTGATGAAAAAACTCCTGCTGATGAAATCAACGGTGTCGATCAAGAAACACCTCCTAAAAAAGAATTCAAAACTGATGTATTACAATACAGAGTAACGTGCTATCGATCAGGAAAACATACGTTTGGGTCTCAAGATGCTGCACGTGGATTTGGAGGTAGATTGCAAGATTTGTTTCAATGGATCGTTGACTTGGATAATTACCAGTTGGAAATTGTTCTACATATTAAATCCAGTTAGTTTCAAGTTGAATTGAGTGAGTAAAAATTCTAGGATAGAACTTGAGAAATTTTTTCGTTTCAGAAAACGCTGTGGTACTTATAACATTGACTGAATCATCCTTACATCGTCGTAATATTTCTCACTTTGGATTGACGACTCTTCGATCTACGATATCTTTTAATCTACTTCAAGTAGCTGAACCGAAAGTAGGCGAAATAGTTATGGATCCGTTTTGTGGAAGTGGATCTATCCCGATGGAGGTATGTTTTTTGCATTATGTTGGTTAATTTAATTTTTCCAAGTATTTTTGTTAATGGAATACATGAACAGGGTGCCATAGGATTCCCTGGTACTTACCATATTTGCGGCGACATACAGAGCAAATCTGCCACAACAACGTCGCTAAACAAATCCTCCTATTATTCAGATTATAAACAAAATCTACCAATCGACCCGTTACGATGGGATGTGTGCGCTTTACCTTTGAGAAACTCGTGTATAGATATCGTTGCCACTGATCTGGTTAGTTTCACTTCACTCAATCGTATCAGTATTTTTCTTCTATTTATTCTCATGGTTTTCATTTTTGTAGCCTTTTGGTCGACGAGTAGGATCGAAAGCTCACAATAAATCTTTGTACATGGAAGCTTTACGAGAACTAGCTCGAGTTGTTAAACCATCAACGGGTCGTGTCGTACTTCTTACCTCTGATCGCAGAGCATTCAATATAGTAAGCTTATTGTCGAGTATTTTTTCCTCCCTTAGCTTGATAAAATGGTTCAAAATTTTAATTTTTTTTTACAGGGTATGCATCAGAATAAAAAGTACTGGACGCATGCGAAAACCTTAGGTGTGAAATTAGGTGGACTAAAAGCTTGTGTTTATTTTTTACTTAGAACTTGCTGTGATTATTGACCAATAAAAAAGTTATCATTTTTTCTACTTCGGTTGGTTTCTTGCTTCGCAATAAAAAACAAGTCGAATAAAACATGAAAACAAATTTAATTCACAGATATAATAAAATTAGATAAAAACTGGCGTATTGTAATTCATCACAGAATCGTATTTTAAATGAAACAATAAAATAAAATTCAAAAAGTAAAAAATTATCCGCAGGAAGTTTTGAGCGTCGAATAACTATTTGAATAGGTAATCATCTGTGATGCATCATTTTACTTAACGTATAAAAGCAGTCAGTTTCATTTTGAAAGCTCTCAGACCGTATTAGGAAAAATATGCGTTAAAAAAATAAAACAAACGAGACTAGACATAAAAAAACTTGGAACACGATGAAGCTAGCGCATAAAATAAATCTAAAAACTACACCGTTATCCTTCATATTATAAAATAAAAGCAAACGAACAAAATTATCACATCTTATTTCACTTTAAAATTTCGATTTCCGTTATCGAGAAGGGGACTTATGTCGTTTTCCATATCACAACCCTACGATCTTCGCCTCCGGTAACTACCAGTGATCCATCTTCGTTACAATGCATTGTTGTGATAGAATCTGAATACAAAACATAAAGAGAAATCAATTGAACGGTACGATATCATTTCAAGAATTGAGTTTTATAAAAGGCAAGAACAGATACGTCAAGCGGAAGAGAAGGGAGCGATTTTTTTTTTGTTTCAATGACCTCAAATTTGACGAGTTGTTCATTAACTCGCTAAATTTTGAGTTTCTCATAACCTCACATGTCTCCTCAAGGGTTGAGATATCAATTAGAGGATTTCCTCACCAGTATGAGCATGCATCGTTGCAATTGGAGCATTTTTCTTCAAATCCCAGAAAAACAGAGTGCCAAAACTACCTCCAAGTAAGACACGAGTAGAATCCCAAAGGACACAACTGAAAAAAAAGGGGCGTATTTTCATTAGTCTACAATCAGATTATGATTTAATCAAATATAAACGGAACTAGGAGAAAATCAATAATTACTTCAATATTTGATCCAAAACTTTGAAATAAACTTGAGACCCGGTTTCGACATCGTATACTCTGAAAGAACGGTCTTTACTGCAAGTAATTAATCTATCGCAAGCATGGCTGAATTTCAAATCTGATACTAGATCCGCATGACCTACATAAATTGCAAAATAAAAATAAGATACCGTTTGCGTAGATTTTCGCTCGACTTATGTGGAAAAAAAAGGCTTTCATTTTACCAGTCAACTTGGTTTTCAATTTATACGTATCCAGAGACCAAACAAAAACATCTCCTGTTTCAGAACCCGATGCTAATAATTTCTCGTTACTGTAACCATTGAAGAAAAAAAAGTTTTCCATTATCGAATCAAAAACAGATTTCTTACAGGAAAACGAGAATTCGAACCTGGCAACGTTCAAGCAAGGTATTCTCGTTTCGTGGTTGAACTGAGCTATCAAACAAGACGTCGGTTTCAATTGAGTCCATGGTAGATTAGCTTTCCAAACACGTATCATGGAATCCCACGATCCAGAAATTAATCGCTTGGTATTATTACACCAACCTATGCACGTAACCGCGTCCTCGTGTCCTCTTACTGTATCGACAATACTTCCGCATTCGATGTTGTAAACTAATCTGCAAACCGAAGACAAAGACAGGTGTCCTTGAAATAAATCAACGACTGAAAGCTAAGTCGAGATGTTATTCGTTGAAACTTACATTGTGCTATCCCAACAACCGATCAAAGCTGTTATTCCATCATCTAGTAAATAAACCGATGACAAAATCATTCCAGTAAGCGATATACTCCTTTCTTGTGACAAAGTCGAAACGTTGTGCATTTTAAACAACGCGTCTTTGCCGACTGAGAACACAGTCGACGAATCTTTCGATATTGCGACCGAACTGACGGGTGATCTGTGCGTAGTAGAGCAATAATTCGACTGAAATTCTTTAGAATTCCATTGATAATTGAATTCGTATTTTTTTATCGTGTCTGCAAACAAAGGAAATGGAAAAATATCAGAATTTATTTCTTGAATGAAAGTGATGTCGAGGCAAAGAAAGTTTATTACCGTCATTCGATGTAGGAGCAACTTTCTCGAGCGCTACCAACGAGCAGGTACGAGCAGGATGAGGTTTCTTGAAAACTTGTTTGGGAATTTGACCGAATTCCATTATTTGGATTTCTAAAGCGTGTCTCTGGTTCCAATCCTTGACCGAGTTTAGGTCAACAGCTCCTTCGTAGCATAAATAGTAGAATTCTGCGAAGTAATTTTTCAATCAGAACATTTTTCTGACACACAGGATTTCATACGGCGTAACAAATTAATAAATCTGATTCTGCCTTACTATTATCAGCTTCTTCAGCTTCATCGCCATTCTGCTTGTATCCGAATATTAAATCAATCCAGTGGTGTAAATTCGCCGAAACTTGATCACATTCTAAAGCTTCTCGTAATTTTTCAATAAAATCTGCAGGATCTGTATAAAAATGTTCGATGATTGAAATTAAAAAATATTCGATTCGTGCGCGAATAATCACTCGAAATACTAACTCGCTGCCCAAGGAGGTAGTGTAACATCGCCGACTCTAGTGCCATCGTGTTTATAACCGAAATTAATACCGTATTTATTTTCAAGGAAATCGCCCTTCTGCGTAGTATCGTAAAATTCAGGCGTCAGTTCTTTAAAATCTGACATATTGGTTAACACATTTTTCCATATATCGTACACGCTGCCAAAAGTAATTTCCAAATTAGCACGAAAATCTATTCAAAATCTCTGATATGATAACGAGATAGTAACCTGTTGAACATCCTGTCTGGATGATCGAAACGACCATTTTGAAGGCACAGCATATAATGAGGGTATTTCCGGACCAAGTAAAATAATACGAAACCCGGAGTTGAGTAATGAGATCCGTATAAAAACTTTGGAAGTGACATTTCATTATAGCGTTCCTAAAATTAGAACACATTAGCGATGAGATTATCAATTTAAAAAAATATATATATTATCTTCAGGATGATTCACCTTTAAACGTTTCAAACGTTCCGGATTTAATGCTCCGATAGGCTTCGATAAATCTCTAAACGTTTTAGGATTCGTTAGATCTAAAGTGGACGATGAATAATCAGCGATAACCCAAGGGAATACTGGATACTGAGTTAAATCATTGAACGTTCTATCTGCCATGCTGCGAAAATTAAATCGATAAGATATCATACTGATTTCGATATCGAGTTTTTTAATTTAAGAAATGCCACAGATATATTCACCTATTGATATAGAGTAAATAATCGTAATTGGATATAGTCCCATTTTGCCATTGTAGCGTCATTATCTCCTGATCGGATTCGCTGAGATTTAAAGCAGGTTGTTTTAAAATAGCGTTATATAATTCATCTCTGGCTTTAGTGGTTTTCAGAGAAATATATAAATGCGAAGTTGAACTGTTTTCTTTGCAATATATCTCCAAGCCCTAGAAAAAGAACCATAATCGAACTTGAATTACATCCAATGACGAAGAAATACATATACACCTATGGATAGAGAGCAACGTACGACATGTTGTAAAAGAAACCTTCTTCTGATGATCGACTTGATATGGGAAATGCGTATTTTAATATATTGTTGCTGCGACAAAACAAAAGTAAAATAATATAGAAATTATACAAACATGCAGATCGATTAACTCATTTCTCATATGACGTACCGGTTCGATGTTGTTGAAAGGTTGAAAGTATAGATTTTGCGTAGATAGGACTATTTTACCTGGGTTCACAACAAGCGGAGATATTTTACTTCCGATCGTTTCGATTACAATTTGATCGTCGAAACTTTCCAACCAAGTTGGGTCGAATTTCATGCGACATTGTCTATCGTAAGCAATCGCTGCGACCTGAATTGAGAACAAAAACACTTGTGAAATGTGAACATGTAAACAAACAATTGTTTATACATTTTCCACTCGAATACCTACCATTTGATTTTGCTCAGCAACTGGAAGAGATGAAGCTCGATGTAATTGTGACATATGAGGAAGACAGTCTTCAACACGAACGTAATTAAGTTTAATATAAAATTTTCGTTTACCCTAAAAATACAAAGATATCAATATGGGAAAAAAACACAAAGACTGATACATATAGGTGTATCTTGCTTACGTGTTTGAATGTATAAGGAGCTAAGATATTTCCAGTTAACATTTCAACAAACTGTTTACATTCGATGGATATAACTTGATTCGTCTCGTGCATAACACTGAAAAAAAAAAGCAATCAGTCATTATGCTAGTCTTACGATGAAAATACGAACCAAATCAACAAGTTTAGGTTTACTGAGGCTCATGTCTCTTGATTTCGGTACACTCTTTGAATGGTATTTTAATCAGAGGTAAAGATATATCGCGTGGATTAAAAACAAGCGACTTTGAGCACACTCTGAATCGTCCGATTGATTTATCAGTTTCATCTTTGGTGAACAACGATTTCTCAATTTCAGTTAAATAACAGCTGTAATCTTCGAAGTAGTATTCTCCAGGTTCCAAGAGCAGTAGAGAAAATCTGAAGCAAAACATAACTAGCTGTAGCTATAATTTTATCGATGGAATTTCATCGTTTTTAAAACAACACGTACCTTTCTTTATCCATTGCGAGGCTAAATTTGAATGTACATTAAAGAACGACACAGTATTTACTCCACAGCTTCGGTGTGATTTTACCACAGTTTTCCAGCAGAGATGGACAAGTGTACGATGTTTGCATTACACTAGTAATCTAATTACTTCAAATTAATGAATAATGAAACTGATTAAGTGATTACGCGATCAGATGAGCAGATTTTTATCACCAACGTGAAGTATGGCCGGAAATTACTATCGATATGGTATCGAAATATCAACCATCGAAACAGATTTCATTCGTGGAATACTCTAGTGGCAATGATTTTAAATTCCGTTTTTTCAAGCAGAACTTGATTTAAGCAGAATTAAATCTATTTAATCTATTAATTATGTATCATTAAAAATTATAAAATACGCAGAATTGATTTTGCACCGTCGATTTGAGTATAAATTTCAATTATCATTTTGAAATCTTCTCAAAAATCTGATATACTACATCGATATAATATTCTGACATTGTAAATCGAAATATCGATAATTCCATTCATTTTCTAACGGCGTGTAAGAACAGTTGCTTTTCACACAAGACTCAACATGAACACGAATAAAAAAAAGTAAGTATGAAAATTAAATTTTACACTTGAATTCGTATGCTGTACGAACGCACTTTCTAATTGTCTCATTGTATTGCTAGCTAGTAAATGCGATGAAAGTAGCTTGCGGACACATCTGCAATAAGATATTTTTGTCCAAGTATCGTCAATAGGCCTATAGTCCGAGCTACTATAAAATTGCTGTATCTAATTATACGAAATTAAGTCTTATTTTTCATTTTCAGTGACATTCTGCGATCAATCGAAGATCTAATTAAACGTATAATACAATCGGACCCTCCAACTATTGAATTACACGACTGGAGAAAAACAAATCTGCGGTTTACCGATAGGTAGTATTTGCTCATCTATGTTCAGCCTTACAATTAATCCGTATTCGAGAGAAGAATGCTTATGACAAGGATTACTTTTTGTTACAGATTAACTACGACATCTAGTACAGATTCCAATGTCAGATATATCAAGTTTCATCGTAAGCAGAGTCGAATGTTATTTACCTCTGTTGTTCATTTATTGACGAAAATTTACCATATGCTTAGAACTGACGCTTGGTACACTAAACGGTAGGTATTTTAATCGAATTAATGTACCGGACAAAAGTATATTGTGCCATAATACGTCGAGAAATCTTAAGAATCGGAAAGGGCTAATTGTGTACAGCATCAAGTTGTGCAATCGTTTACTTTGGACAGAAAACTTTGTAATACACTCGCATACCTAATTAAAATATCTACTTATTAACACAAAGTAGCCAATTATCGAATATCAATTTTATTCGCGAAATTACACTTAATTTACTCGCTAATTGTAGTAATAACATTCGAATTCCGCGTCGATATGTAAAATTTTCACAATTACAGGGAAATATATTACGATGAAATTGATATAATGGTCAATCAACGGATGGTCGATTCTTCGTTGTTGATTATTTGCTATTTATTGAAATGTCCGCCGTGGGAATTGAATATCATGAGTTCAACGAAAGGTTTAGTCGCTGGTCCTTTGTGTATGAAAACCGGAGAAGATGAAATAATCACTTGCATGTCACCTGGAGGTAAATTAGCACGTTGGATATTTACAATTGCCAATAGGTACCTATTGTTAAGTGATTTTCTTCTCATTTAGGTACTATAATCCCGCATCGTATCAGTTCAAGGAGCACAGAACTCAGAACACAAGCTAAATGTGTTCTGATCGTTGAAAAAGACGCTACGTTTCAGAGATTACTCAGTGAAAAGTTTCTGGAAAAGATGCCAATGTTTATTTTAGTTACGGTGGGTGTCATTATATCTATGGGTATTATGTCTAATTACGAGTATTTTTTTATTAATAAATATTCTAAATTTACAGGGTAAAGGATACCCAGACATATATACTCGCATTTTGGTCAAAAAACTGAACGAGAATCTTCATTTGCCAATTTTAGCTTTACTCGACGCCGACTACGATGGTATTTATATCATGTGCGTTTACAGATTTGGATCAGCTGTAAGTTCCGACGGTTCGTTTTTTATATTTGAATAATGAAATGAAGACTAACAGCTTGTGAACTTGGTTTTTTGTTCTAGAAAATGAGTTCTTTCGCTGATAAGTTAGCTACGCCGAATATAAGATGGCTAGGAATACATCCGTCTGATTTGGAATCATATGCGGTTGAAACGCTTACATTAGAAGAACACGAAAAAAACAAATTGAGAAGTTTAGCCAAGAAAGAATGGGTAGTACAGAACAAGGAATTGTTGAAACAGGTATCTTGATCATAAATTTTATTTTATTCGTGTACATTGTTGAAGAACGTCTGATAACGCCGTTTTAATTTTTTTTTAGGTAAACATTTTACTAAATTTGGGACAGAAAGCTGAGATAGAAGCGATTTATAAAACATCGCGCGAATTTAACATCTTTGATTACATTGGTGATAAGATAAAGAAAGATGAGTTATATTGAAAGTAATTAGTTCGAAGCTTTTGTATTCTCATTCTCATTGTATTCATAATTAGATAGGATCGGGTAGGTCTTAAGTACTTAAATCGTTTTGTAAAATTATCCCCTTGTCAGGTTTCGTTTTATTTCTTGAGATTTTATTAGTTTTATGTTATAAATGATATCGGTTTCTAAACTGTATTTTTTCAGTACAACTCGCTCCTTATTTATACCTAACTCACAATTTTCAAACCTCCTGAAAGCGAAAAGACATTTTTTTAAAAATTAGTAAAGATCTCAATACTTTATTTCTGGATCTGGAATACTCCTTCAAGTTAATTTACGTTACCAAGCATACGTTACGTTGGTTCTATTCTAACGTGTCATGAAATTCACATACTTGCTCGCTGAAGGCGAACTATTCCTATTCTTGGAAGATAGCAAGACCCGTAGGTGTTGCACCGTGCACCGTTATGTATTACTCAGTCCTAATATATCCATTGATATTACAGTGATTTCCTGTACATCGTAATACACTTAAGTATTGATTATAAGTCATCGATATTCCAATAACCTTGGGTTTTTCTTATTCTTATTACAAGCAGTTCATCAATCGATGTTCTAACGAGTTGTGAATTTTTTAATTTTCGTGTATTTTTCATCACTTGAGTACATATTCAAACATTTTTTTAAAAAAACCAAATGAAATTTTCGTTCTTTTTTTGTAATTTAGTTTCATTGCTTAATTCCCCCTCCCCCTCCCTCTTCCCCCCTGGTTGTAGTTCTGAGTTTTCAAATTCTCAAATGTTTGAATGTTTGGATTTTTCATTTTTTCTTATATTTTTTTTTTTGTTCAGGTGGTCTCTTGATGTCTTTAGTAAAACGTTAAAAGTTCATTTTAGTCAAGTTCAGTAATTTTTAAACTATTAAGTAGGTTTTTTTCTTGAAAATATGAAATTTTGTCAATTATTATGTTCTGTTGTGCAACTGATTTACATTATAGATTCGAGCTAGAAAAATTGAATTTTTTTTTGACAAAATTTAAATTTTTCATACGTTGCGTCTTCGGTCTTACTGAGGTTATTTGGTCATTTTTTTGTCCTATGCTCAATCAAAATTCGAAAAAAGTTGAAAAACGACCCATCTTAGACCTTTTTTTGGAAAGCATGTCATACCTCAACAAAAAAAAAAAAAATCGAAACGACTGAAATCAGAATAGCAACCCCCAAGGAGGCATCCGGACCTCCCTCCTCCCCCCCGAGAAAAAATTTATTAAATATTTTAACAATAGATGAAGAAAAAAACCTTTGAAAATTGATACCTACATTCATTCATTATTTAGGTAGGTATACGTGTTTGCAAATACTCGCCATTATAACCCTGATTAACCTTGCTTTACGATGGAGAAAATTTGATGAAAATTCCGTTAGATCTTTGTACCTGCGAGTGCGAGAGACGCTGGCTCGAGATGATAATTTTATTCCAACAGTTGAGCAATTTTCAATTAATATTTTTCACAATGAGATAAGCGCATAAAGCAGGAGAAACGACTGCAAAATACGAGCAAGAGCACACGAGAGATAACGCCTATCACATAAGTACCTTTCCAACCTCGTATGTACTTTATTAAGATGATCACGTTTTATATAATTTTCACGAGCTAATTTTTTAATGACATAATTTCACAGCTTTACCTATACCGGCTCATTTACATTTTACCATGTCGGTTAAGTAGATAGGTAGGTGGGTAGGTAGGTATTTTTTTTCACGTATAATTAACGCCTGTATCTACACTACATCGCAAGTACTCGTACGTGCTTTTCATCTCAGTCTTTATCAGTGAAACGAGTAGAAAGGGTAAAAGTAAACACATGCTGGGGGATGTGGGATGTGGTAGTGTAGACTCGGGCTGAACGAAACTGTTGCTACTGTTGCTGTTATGGTAACGACATCAATCTCAGCTTGTAATGATATTACGGATAGCTTTAATGGAAGTAGAATAGTTTATATCGAACCGTGAACCGCACAAGTTGCACATTTTCGACTCGACGGTGTGAAAACTTTTTTTTACGAAATTCAAAGTTTTTTTTTCTTAAATTACTTAACTGTTTTTTTTTTGGTGTTTTTTTTTTCTGTTCAAAAATTCAATATGAACGGTAACGCTAGCACGACCGGTAAATCTTTACCGATGGCTATAAATAATAATAAAAAAATCGTTTCGAATTTAACTAATCTTAAAAAACAAACCTCTTGGCAAGAAGATTTAACCGAAAATGATATCGATGTGCCTGGAACACCGAGAACTCCCAGGACTTCTACGACGCCAGGTAAAATAGGTATTACAAATATTATTTTTTCCTTCGTTTTTTATTTATTTTTTTAAATCACGTTCGAGGAGTCAATGAGGATGGTATGCGGTGTATTTTTGGCTTAATTATTCGTCGTCGTATCGAGATTTTGTCATTAAAATTAACGCGTCGATGGTTTTTTTTTTTTTTCAAGAGATGGAATATTTTTTATGTCAGTGGTCACCTTTGCTTGTGGCACGTGTATTTTGACGGTATCGATGTCGATTGAAATTTATTTACAATTACGAGGTTTCATTTTAGAGCTCATAAGGATGAATAATAAATCAGTTCTGCGTGTAAAAAATTTGAAAAAAATATAATTTCGTTCGTGTACCGAAATATACCTATTTTGTGAAAATTTTATCTCGAAATTTGGTTTCAAAGTATTAAGTAAGTCGAGTCTTTGAAAAAAAAATTTGAGTTTTCTTTTTTTTGCTCTATAAACACTACTTTTCTCGAAAATCTCATTTCGAAAAATTAGATGCCATAGAATGTTTTAAACCTTCTCCTCCCCTCTCCCACCCCTCCTCCTCTAAGTAAAACGCTGGAAACGTTGTAAAACAATTTAATCCTTTTTATTTTTTGTTAATTATTGTGTTCGGTAAAAAAAAAGAAGGATTATTTACCCAGCTGTAAAGAGTGAAAAGTTTTCATCGCGAAGAAACCCTTTTAAAACACTCTCTCGTGCATTAATTTAATAATGGACGAAATTTTCAACATTTTACGCAACAGTCTATTAATTTTATAGCACCCTAAATTGGCAACAAAAAAAAAAATTAACATTAGAGCACCGAAGTAGATACATAGATAGGTAGGTAGCATGTTCTTAATAAAATTTTATAACCTTGCGAAAAGCTTTACTACCTACCTACGTTTGGAAAATAACACCTGTCGGTAAAATACTTTAATTTTCTTTAGCCTCCTCTTCTGACAAAGACGTCGATTTGAAAATGAAAGACGAGCTGAAATTCAACATAAATCAGATCTACCTACCGGACTGACAAATGTATTGAACGTATTGACTGCATAATGTATAATTTGCAAATGCAATATAACTTCACCTGCTGGTGGAATGATTAACGATTAATTCATTTAATTGTGATTGTAATCGATGCACGATGATGCAGTTTGATTTTTCGATCTGTTGTGCATAGATTAATCGCCTTGGAACTTGAGGTTTTTACTATATCTGTATACATTGTTGAAATGTAAGATGATTTATTATTATTAGTTTTAACCAATCGGGAAACAGAAAAGTTTTTAATTTACAGTAGGTATTGATGTAATCTTACTCAAAAGTTTTAAATGAAATAGTTTTTTTTTAATCAGTTTGGATTCAAGGATTTCTTTTACAAATGGTTATTGCATCTTCACTCTTTCATTGAATATATTTACTTATTTTGAAATGAAATGTGAGATAGGCTACGATTTATGATACCCCCCTCGAGCGCGGGTGATTTTCTCGTCCCTCAAATTGTATCATCATATGACGCAATATTACCCATCTGTGTGTAAAATTTTGTTTTCACTGCTCAGCGATGATAATATGACATTTTTTTCAAGAACTTTTGATTGGATGGGTTAAAAAAAGAAACATATGGCTTGAGTTTCGATTAAGTTTACGAAAATAGTCAAAAAAAGCAGCTTCCCCCTCCTCTCCCTCTGAAACATGGCCCACTCCCTTGAAAATAAGCGATTTGAGGTTTTTTAGTCTTTCTTAAGCGATAAGAACTCGATTCGAGACCGTTTTAGAGTGGCAAGGGCTCGTTGAAACAAATCCCGAAAATCAAAGTTTTCTGGTTCAAAAGAATGAAAAAAATGAGAATCATTTCTTGAAATCGAAATACCTACCTATATTTTTTGGGATCAAAAATTGCAAAATTAAAATTTATGAAAAAGAGTAAATTTTTATTTAAAAGTTTTCGAGTGAAAATACGAGTAGGTGTACCTATTTAAGAAGAAAGTTTTCCTCTGGAATCTTCCATTTATAACCGTATTTCTAAAAGAATGTGTTTTTTTTTCATTTTTTCCATTTTCATCTTCATTTTGCTCAATAGAAAGAAAAATAAGTTCAAATGAGTCGGTTTTTCAGTATTTTTTCTCTGAATTTTTGATAAAGCCTCATTATGACTTTTCACGTTACCTATTTAACCATCCATTTCATCCTTCCAATTTCAGGTGGTTTCTGAAAATTTCACGATTTTGATTTTTTTCTTGAAACTTCTTTAAAAAGAACTTATAAAATACTTACTTAATTTTCACTCCTAAGTCATTCTATAATACTTAGGTATTTTCGACTCAGCTAAAAAATAGAATTTTTGATATCATTTTGTTCAAGTCCTTCAGGAGAAAGAGTGGGGAGGCAGGGGCATCTTCTAGATAGTAAAAATAGGTAGTGAAAAAATTGTGATTTTGAAAATGGAAGCTAAAAGTAGTGGAAAATTAGTGATTTTGGCAACTCTGAATTGGAAAATGGGTAGTGAAAATTTAGAAAACAGTAAAGTGAAAAAAATGTTCGACACTTTGAAAAAAAATTTGTCTGTAATATTACCCCACAATTAAGGTCTTTGAACGAACCCAAAAATTTGAAAAAATAGGGTGGTAAAAATGCTTCTCGAGTAGTACTGAAAAAAGTAATTTTTGCTTGACTTGGTTTAAAACTTGTTTCAAAGTTCAAAAGCACATTAAAATCTAATTCAGATACAGGAAATTTCCATCAAAACTTCCAAAAGTTGAATGTTGAAAGTTGAACTTCTCAATTGAAGGTTCAAATTTTAAAATGAAGCTGTAAGTGAGAGCTACGATAATTTAACACTTTCAATGAATGGAAGCGAGTACCTTTCCCCCACAATTTGGGGGCATATTTGAAAAAAAATATCGAAGTCATGTGGTGTATCAAATGATATATCAAATGGTATGTTTTACAAAATTTTGAAAACGAAAATGGCCTCAGTTTTTTGGATCTGATCCAATCCAAGTCCGTCAAAGACTCCAGACTCCTTTTACCGGAGTCAAAACCTGAAAATATTGATAAAGTCATACGATAATACATTGAATTTTTGAAGTTACTCAACACGAATATTGGGGTTATTTTTTTGATGCGACTCCTGCCAATCTTCAAATTTTCATGAAAAACATTTTTTAAAAAATCAGTGGCGCACTGGAGGTCAAATCAAAAACCATAGGGGCATTCTAATTCGTTCAGGACCCTCAAAAATCATTTCGACTGAAATGTGTATTTTCATAAAAAAATTCCTCGTAATTTCTACAACTTGAAAGTTGAATGAAGATCCTATGAAATTGGCATTTCTCATGCACATTTTACCCTATTTTTCTAAAAATTAGGCAATAATGAAAAAATACACTGAGCAAAATCAAAAATAAATGAATGAAAAAAATTGGATAAAATATCATTCACATTTTTAGTTTTTTTTTTTTTTTCATTTTCGAAGTTCTGAAGTTTTGCTTTGAGAAGGAGGAGAATGGGTGATCAAATGTTGACCTGTGGAGCTCAAATTTAAAAAAAAAATTGTTTTTCGTGATCCAAAATGTTTGATTGGCTTTGTCAATTTTTTTAAAAATGTGATATAAAAAGAAATCTCGAAAAATTATATTTTTTTTTTATAACAGTCATTTCTGGATCACGATCAAATTATGAAACAGGTTGCAGATTTGATCCTCCTATAAACATTATTCTACAAATTTCATTTCGTGAGTACTTTCTGATTTTTTTTTTGTAATAAAATGGTGAAGGTAGGTAGTAGAATTATTGGAAGATTCTTTCTAAGAGGGAAGGTAATCAGTATGACCAACTGTCTACAAATTACCAGAAGTCACGAATCCAGAAGTTGGTCGCGAAAGTTGTAACTTTGTCTTTCATTTTCTCAACTTTTTTGCTGTAATATTGGCAATATTGCAAACAAAAAAAATAATGGAGAAAAAATGTTTTACTTTTTAAATTATAAACTGTCTTAAAACTTTGCACTCGCTTCGATTAGGGCAGATTTTCATTTTCAAAATCGAAATTTTCAAAAAATAAATAAATAACTTACCTACCCATTTAAATCTGAAAAATATTAAGGCCAGAAAAACCAGTTTTTCCTCAAAGATAGACAACCGAAAACCAAGAAACTTTAAAAAATGATTCATTTTGGTTAAAAACTGGAATCGAAGCTTTTATTTCAAAAATCTCCAACTAAAATCTTTAATAAAGCCAAAAATGTATAGATTTTTTGTAAAGATTTTCCAAAAAATTATTATGATGAATTTTCTTACAAAATATCTTGGTTTCTTGGTCACCTTGTTGATGAAAATTTTTCTTCAGTTCAGTTTGCTTCCAAATTTTTGATTCTAGATTTCAGTTCGGGATACGAACTTCGTTAGAAGTTTCGTGATTTATTTAACAATTTCCTCTCGTTTTTTGGGGGGGGGGGGATGGAGACCTTTCCAAAAAGTTCTTACACAACTGACACAAATTTGTAATAAAAATATCAAATCCCTGAAAAAATACTAAAAGAGGGAGGCTTCTTCATAATATGTACGTGCAATCAGCTGAGTTGAAATTTTCAAATTATTGGAATAGATTGTGATGAGATGTAGGTAGAGGTACCTATAATGGTTTGCTATGAAAAAGATAAAAATCTGTCTCAGACTCCAAAAAACGTACAAGTATTAAAATAATTTCAAAATGTATTCAAAATTTTACTTGAAAAATTGTAATCTAATCATTTTTTACGAGTAAATTTTTGGGGAGGGGAGGGGGAGTTGTAGTATGGCATTGTAATATTTGCCCTATAATCTCGTCTTGGCTCTTTCGATGACTCTGTTTATAATTCCCACCCCCCCCACCCCCCCCCCCCCGTTTTAAGGAAGTTGATAGGATTTTTCACTCAAGTCATCGAAGTCCAGGTTTTATACTGGATTTCTTTTTCAGAAACTTTTTAAATTGAAAAATTCATAAACTTATTTATGGTTAATTCGTTACTATCGTATCTGATTTTAAAAACACTTCGTACTCCTTTCTATCTTCCTTCGAAAAACCAACTAAAATGCCGAACTTACCAGCCAGCTTTTATACCTATCATTTATCTCAGCTCTCAAAAAATCATATTCAACCCTGTTTAAAGTTAGATTCGAAGTTCAAAATTAATGTAAACCTATGAGTCATTTCGTAATTTTTCCTTGTTTGTGCTATCGTATATATTTAATTTATATACCCTGTAGATAAGGTATATCAGAGAATTACTGTACAAAAACAGAACTGATCTGCTTTCAACTACATGTGGATTTTTTTCAAGGCTTCGAATTACTTAATCAAGCTAATTTTTTAATTGAAAATGATTTAGATTTTACATTCAAGAAAAACAATCTCATACATTGTACATTGATATAATAAGAACCTTGCCACGAAAGAACATAGGTAACCTAATCTTAAGATAAGATAAAGTGTATTCTCTGGTGACAGGTCACAATCAGTTATGTCATGCAAAGGTAAATTTAATTTATTAAAATTTTAAAAAAAATGGAAGATTGAAAATGAGCAGACTCGTGGCCGCTAAGATGGTGGCAAATAATTACCTACTCACTCCATAAAAAATAAATTAAATCGTGAGATTTGAAATATCGTTTGATTGCAACAGGTAATTTTTAAATCTGAAAAAAAGATGAGATTGAAAAATCGATATTATATCTGTGAGTGACATTCTCACCTTATTTGTTCAAAATGGTCATGTTTGCTCATCGAATGCATTGTAAAGAGAACCTATAAGAATTGGATACTTGCATTCGTAAATCTACGCAACGAATGATGTATGCAAAATGAAAAAATACGTACGAGATATTAACTGTGGGTACATCGCAAAGAAAAAAAAAATCATCCTGGATACAATGGCGGAAGAAAAATGAAAATAATGGAAAAGATATATGCCAAACCAAAGCTAAAGCTGCCGAGATTTAAAAAAATAAGCTTTTTATATAGGTAGTCGAAGAATGCGAAAGAAGAAGAAAAAACCCTGACGAGAAAGAATTGCACAGCATATCGTATTACCTACTTACGAGAAGTACGTACAAATGTAATTGTGTGGGTTCGAAATCTTCATTCTTCAGACCCTCTTCTGTGAGTAAAATTCATCATACGAATTTTCTCTTCACTTATTTACCTACCTGCTCTGCGGTAGGATAAGACGATTGTATCGCATTTTGATTAATTGTTATTATTTTACGTCATCGTATACGAGTATTTCGCGATGTACGTCATTGGCGTGTATTTCGTTTCATAGTCGACGAAAATTCATTACGGGGCTGGATTTTGTTATTTACCTAATAGTTTTATTACCTACCTATATGTAGCTATTTACCCATTATACCTTCGAGCTAGAGCGCCAGGTGTTTGTAATTCTACGAAAATCATAGAGCCTACGTGCTAAAAAAAATTTAATTCGATTAATAATGATGCTGTATTGTCTGTCGTGAGAAATTTTAATCGAAGATGAGTGCAAACACCCACAAAGGGGTTATGAGCGTGGAAAATGGAAGATGAAAATGCATTAATTTATGGTTATAATATGCCTGATTCATTGTTTTAAATTATTGAAAAAACTGTCTGGGTGTGGATGAGGGTTTTAGATTTTGAGGTATATTGGAGAAAGTACATTTTCACCATGAGGAATCCCTTCCCCTCAATTTGCCTCCTCACAAAAAATATAGAATTTGGTGGCATTTTTTAGAACGTTGTACCTACGTTGGGTTGGTTTTCTATAATGATTTTTATTTGAAATAATAATGAGAGGGGAGGGGTGATTCAGAATTGTCTAAATTTATCGAGCCATATATCAAGTATAGGTACCTACCGTTTTTGAGTTCTCGAATACGGAACATTTTTTAAAAATCTCTAGTAAAGAAGGGCTAAACTTTTATCAAAATATGTATCAAAGAACAAAATTTCCCAAAAATCGACGAGTTCAAAGTTGAGAAGTTGGCATTTTTTTTTTGGAAAAATTTCTGGAAAAATGCCCAATTCGAAGAAGTCGTGTGACCTGTTCTGTTTTACATAGTAATTCAGAGATTTCTACTGGTTTTAAATTTCGAATTTATTTTTCGATCCCGTCTATCCTTCCTCTTTCTGTAACTTCCACCTCGAATAAATTGAAAAAAATCACATGATGACGGTTTGTTGAGACCTTTATGACCATTCCCAATTTTAAAGAAATTAAGAATGTATTTCTCAAGAAACATGAATTGTTTGGTAACACGTTGCTTAGCTCAATTTCTGGACTCTTGGAAGTTAGCAAGTGTATCAATAAAATTTAATTGAAATTCAAAATTAACACATCTGAATAGGTATCCAACAAACAAACCAAGGGTGGTTGAAATTTTCAATTTTTGTGAAATTTGAGGCTAAGTGTAAAACTTAAAGGGTCTGAAAACCGAACAGACTGTTTGGTTGTGTTGTGTAAAATTTGCAATTTGTCAAAAGTTTGGTGGCCTGGAGTCCAGGAAGCTTATATTAAAAAAGTAAGTTGAAATTTGAAATCAACATCTTTAAAGTCCTTACAAATCACAAGTCACTCCAGTTTTCCAATTTTTCGAAATTTAGGACTTATTGTGAGTCTCAGGATGAACTCCATTTATCCTAAAATCCCTTTCGAAAAATGAATTTCTGTTTTTTTTTTTTCAAAGACTTAAAGAAATGAATATGAAAAGATTTACTTAGGTGTATCAACAAATTCCCTCCCCTCCCCTCTCCGCTTTCAATAAAATCATGAAAAGCCACTTATACGATTCTCGTTCAAATTCTGAACTCAGTTCAACCGGTCAAAAACAATGAGTTAAACTGAGTTCAGAATTTGAACGAGAGTCGTACAAGTGGGCCAGAATGAATGAAAACCATGAACCATCAAACATTAACAAGCTTGAAGCATAAAATAATATCAAGAAAATAATGCGAGTTTTTTGTCGATTTTGTCAAAAGTGTTACTTTCATTTTTTACTGCCCAGAAACCTCGAAATCCCCTCTCTCTACCTTCAAAATGGACAGAAATGATATGATTTGGGAGATTTTCTAACCCAATTGGTTCATAAAATGAGCTTCAGCAATGACAGAATATTGAAAATGATTGAGGAAAAATTCGAAAATTTCTTTCAAAGCTGGAAACAAGCAAGATAGAATTGACGAGTAGACACCATCAAGAATCTATTTTTTTCTCAAGCTGGAAAAGGGTGAGGGGCAGGAGGAACTGAAATGTTTAAAGGTCAAAATCTCAAAATGCGCACCTATCTATTGTAGATACCAGTAGAAAGTGCATGAAAAGGTTTAGATTCTTGAGTATTGATTTCGAGGCTTGCGGAGGAAGGGCACTGGATTGGCTCTTATTTTAAAGTTTCGTCTTTTTTGCGCTTTCCTCCTTCAAAATTGTAGGAATTCATGAGGAAATAATTGATTTTTTAAAAATTTTATCTACTGATAAAGTTATCTCCAAACATTGAAAAAAAATTCTTAATTCCTTAGAACTAACTATCTACCTATATAAAATCATAAATAATGAAAAAAAATCAAAATCTGTAAAAAATTGTTAAAAATTTCCCATATTTGTGTCAGAATTTCCCTAAATTAACCTTTTTTTCAGAAAAAACCATCCTTCGTCCTTCAAAAACTCGTTGTTCCCTTGGATGGAGCACCCCTCCAAGTTCTAACAAAATATGAAAAATAAAAAGTTGAAGTTTGTAAACATTTCTTGGAAATTTTCCATTTTTAGTCGATGTCATTTTAAATATCTCTTTTTTCAAAAAAAAAAACTTCCTTGGTCTCCCAAAAACTGAAACGTAATTCCCCCTTGTAGGTACAAAAGCTTCCCAAAATTGTAAAAAAATCAAAAAAAAGTTGAATAAAATACGAATAAAATTTTGAAAATTTTCAAATTTTTACTTGAAGAGTCAGCTGCATTTGATTGATCTTTCAACAGATCCAATTATATCTAAAAAAAAATTTTGTGGACCAAATTCCACACTTTTTTATCATCCATGGTACAGTTTTTATTCCCTCTTCAGTGTTCATGGGAGGGGAAGTCAAAATGATTAAACAGTTCTTTTCTGATAAAAATGGAGAATATCCCAGGATTAAAATGTAGAAACGTGAAAATTTCGATTTTTTCTGTTTTCTGATTTTTTGAGATCTTCAGGAGGGGGGGGGAGGGGGTCTCGGACACGACTTGATTTTAGGTTGGAGATTGGAGAGCTAAAAAAATTTCAGCGATTTTCTTTCCTAAAAACTAACAACTTTGAAGAGCGGGAGAGAAAAAGAGAATTACTCTTCCAAATGACATGTATTTTTATATTTATATTTTTTTTAAAATTTTGAGCAATGACGCCTTCTAGAAGGGAAAGGAATAGGAATTTCAAGCATCAATAAAATTATATGGGTACAACGAGTACTTATAGTACCGGATTACGAGGTTTCGAAGGCACTAATTCTGATTCAAAATCCATTTCGACTCCAAATTCAAAATTGTGCCTCCAGAAGGGAGGGGGTTGACCGGTTTGCTGCTCACAAATCTGAAAAGTGCGTAAGGATATCAAAGTCTAGCTTTTCAGAGGTGCTGATTCTTATTTTGATATCTGTTCTGTTTGTTCTTAAAACTAAAACTGGGCCACTCAGATGGGGTTAGGATCCAAAATCTTGAAAAATGTTATGTGGGTATCAATATCTAACCCTTCTAAGGATCCTGATTTTAATTTTGGAGCTAGAAAATTTTGAGGATGAGAATCATAAATCCACGTTCATTTCTATGTTTCGATGATTTGAGAATGTTTTCATTTCAATTTTCAAAATATAAAGTAAAAATATTCTTGGAAGCAAATTTTCATAAAATTTTAAAAAATGAACAGAACTGTTAAGAATTTGTGGTTATTTCTATTGAAAAATTGTTGGCCATCAACGGCCCCTAAATGTTATTTTTTCCTCAACCGTTTTGTTTTGTTTTTTGCGTTCATTCGCGTCATTAAATCGTATTCGAGTAGTATGTCAGCATATTGATGCTCAAAAAATTGTATGATCGTTAGGTCTCAGTACCGGCGATTTTTTCAAAACGTGATTTAATTCACGATAAATATATGTTGTTATTTTTACTGTTTTTCTTCGAGTTGTAGTTTATTGTGACGTCTGCATTTATGGACGTATTTCTCCAACATGGTACACAGAGCGAGGTTTTCGATTTTCCGACGACGTTTGTAATTTGGTTTGGTACGACGACGAGTATAGCTGCGACGTTTTTTGTTTGGTCTTTTGGTTCGACGAATTTTGGTGAAGGCGGCTTATTTTAAACGCGAATTCGGTGATCGATCTGACAAATGAAAAACGGAACAATAAACGCGATGTTAGTAATATGGTGAAAGGAAATTTGGCTCACGACGAAAAATTTTCTATCCACAAAACGACGACGAATTGTAACGAGGTAAATTTGGAATTTTTCAAATGGTAATTGCAGCGACGACGTATTTCTAAAACGACAAAAACGGTGTATTTTGAAAACGACGAAAAGAGAAAATGAAAAATACGAGCTGCGATTTTCGAGTAAACGATGCGAGTAAATTTAAATGCGATTAAATGATTTGGTTGTATTTATACGTGTAAGTAGATGACGACGACGACGACAGTGTAATGGTAATTTAAAAAAAACGACGCGCTTTTTGTGATGGTTTTTGGCGAAAAGTAATTGTGAATAAGTAAGGTACTTATAATTCAACCGTATTTTTAGAAATGAATTTTTGGTTTTGATGTTAGGTAGTATATTATCGCGAAAAGTGCAATACTTTTTAATGTAGGTTTGTAACGAAGTGGTGTGAGATAGTCGAATTCGGTGCTACCATTGCATTGGGGTAAGCTACTTTGGCAGGCGGTGTCAATTTTTTATGGTGTTGAAGTAGTAACGTGACAAAAACGTTTTGGCTTTGCCTGAAAAAAGTAAATGTTGCCGGTATGAGTCACTTAAAAGCGATTATTGTAAAATTTCGTTCATTTTTGAGTTTAGAATACGAGTGACAGTTTGATGGATTTTTTGATATGTTCAAATGACGATTTTGAGGATAATTTCCGTGCATCAAATCATGTGATTAATGTTTCTTGAATTCAGAAATGCTTCAATAATTTGTTCGATAACGATAAAAATATTCAAATAATTGAGAATTATTCAATTTTTTGGTTGGAACTTAATCGGTGATATTTATGGAAAAAATCGAGTCTGAAAAATACCCTCAGTTTAATTAGTCGAGAATCGAATTTCGAGTGATTTTGCTCATGTAGAAAAGTTTGTTTTCTGAAAAAACCCCCGTTTAAATCGAAAATGGAATAAGAAATTAAACGTTCGAATTACGAATATGCTCGATATTTCGGTTGTCGATTTCAATTTTTTTTTCCGGTTTTGGTGGGAAAAAAAATAGCAGTGACGTGTGCGGTGATTTTTGTTCTGAGTATTACGACGTAAATGTTTTGGGAGCGCGAATTGATGATGGTAGGTACGTGGAGAGATTTTGAAAATTGCCATCATGATAAACATGGTGTTGTTGTTTTTTTTGAATTTCTCGAGTAGTGACGAATAATTAATGACAAGTAGGTATACGAGTACGATGACGACGAGCGGAATTTTGTTTTTGGTAAATGTTCGTACAATGACGAGCTAACGACGACGATATGGTAAATGATTACGGATTTTTCATGTAGTATTTTTGACTACAAAAAAAAGTTTTTTTGATTTTCCAAGTTTTTGATATGTACGTACCGATAGTTGTTAAAATGAAAAGCCACATCGAAGGGGGGAAAGTATATGAAATTATCAATGTCGCTTTTCTAAGTAAAATTTATAACGAGGAAAAGTGGGAATTGAGGAATGTTAATGTTGTTCTTTATAGTTAACTTTGGGTTTGTGTAGTGCGAGGTCGAGTGATTTTTATTGGCGATTTGAGTAATGTTGATGATAGGTTCGAGTCATCAGTACTTATTTCGATGTATTTGTTTCCTCCATGCTCAGTTAATTTAAAAATTGTAACGAACTACTATGACGATTTGGCCAAATCATAACGAACGAATTTAACCAAAAATAACGACGACGACGACCTGTAAGTTGCTGTGTGCTAAAAGACGTGTAAGTTGCTGTGTGCTGAAAGATGAGTTTGGTTGCTGTGTGCTATTGACGACGACGGTATTGTGTATGAGTAAAATCCGGTAAAAGGAAAAATAACCTTTTTTTTTAAAAAATTGTATGCAGTATAAAATCCGGTAAAAGGAGTAAACCTTTTGTAAAAATCAGACGACGTAGGTTGTAGTGATATGGTGTGATAACGACGACGATGTAAGTAAAAAAATTAACTGAGTATGGGCGGACTGGTAGATACGTAGTCACTAGTCATGTAAGTTGATGAATAGTGTTTGAAAATATCTGGAATTTTCTTCTACTGATATTTTTTCTGAAAAATGGGAGTTTACGTACGGTATAATTTTAATCGAATCGAGCAACGTTATAGTTTTTTGAATTCTCAAGTAATGATACGGTTTCAAAGTGAGGTACTTGTCTTCAAAAAAAATTTGATTGAAAGTGATCCGTGATATAGTTGAAAAGTTTGGTTTGAAGCTGGAAATCATTGTAATGTTTTTCAATGGTAGGTATATAATTTTTGTTGTATGAGTTTTCGCTTGCGAGAGGTTTGGGTCTGTTATTTTGATTTTTTGGATTCATGTTTGAGTAGTTATTTTATAAAAAGGAGCATGATATTCACTTTTAAACGGTGTTACATTTACGTTCGGTTTAATTGTAAAAAACAGATTCTTTTGCTTGTGCAAAATTAACTTTTTTATTATTTTTGTGAAAATGTTCTTTCTTGTTTGATTAGTTCGCGATAATTTTACGTTTTTGATGTTATCATTATTTTGGTTTATTATTTATTTTTTGTTTAGAAGTTAATTTTGTGGGGGGGGGGGGGGGGGTGTTAAGAATTTGTGGTTATTTCTATTGAAAAATTGTTGGCCATCAACGGCCCCTAAATGTTATTTTTTCCTCAACCGTTTTGTTTTGTTTTTTGCGTTCATTCGCGTCATTAAATCGTATTCGAGTAGTATGTCAGCATATTGATGCTCAAAAAATTGTATGATCGTTAGGTCTCAGTACCGGCGATTTTTTCAAAACGTGATTTAATTCACGATAAATATATGTTGTTATTTTTACTGTTTTTCTTCGAGTTGTAGTTTATTGTGACGTCTGCATTTATGGACGTATTTCTCCAACAAGAACTTCAATTTTTTAAACTTTGAAATTGTAGGCTTCTGAAGAGCTTATTCAATCTGTCTTCACTTTGTTCGATTGAGCTTCTGCTGCTTGAAGTGGTTTTTTAAAAATATAAGTTGAAGCTAATGTGGGGTATGAAGTGGGGGAGGGGGGGGAAGGGCTCATACTCCTTAATCATTTTTTAGTTGGAAATTTCGATAGGATTTTGATTACTGTTTCATTTTTTGTGGGGGGAGGAGGGGTTTTTTCAAATTTCTGTTTTGGAAAGTTGAAGTTTTGAACATTACAATTTGGTGAGTTTTTCTCTCCCGAAAAAACAACCTGAAATCGTCCCTTGAATGTATGAAGTTTTTCTCGGTAAAATGCAAAAGCTATTTAAATTTTGATACTCTCAATTTACAAATTTTTGATGATTACCATTTCATGCACAACTGTTGATTTGTTCCCGGATGCTTTTATTTTTATGCATGCTTTTGATAAGTATCTGTAAATCATCTCGTACCTACTCATACAATTAATAGAAGATGAAGAAACAGCACTCGACGTTGACTGTACTCACATAACTTAAAGATGAGTAATTTCCCACCAATTCCAAAAAATTGTCACTCTGTGCAAAATGCATTATTATTATTCTCGGTAATCTGCGATTTCGATTTACCACAAAATAACCAATTATTTGACCAGGATCTCGTTCCCTTTGCTGATTGATACATACTATGAAAATCAATCCTCGCCTAGACGAGATTTTCAATGTCGCGTACGAGTCAGATGTGGTTGAGTTTGATGCACGTGTTTTCTTCCATCGAGAGAGAAAACTCATAAAAAAATGATTAAGTATTCCCTGGAGCACGCAAGATCAGCGAATTAAGGAAATGTTAGAGTACATTCATATGTATAGAGGATAATAAAACTCGTCTTCGTCGTCGTCGTGATCCTGGTCTCGGACGACGCGAAGATGAATAAGTCGACGTCGTATCCAGACAAGTAGATCTCTATTGCGGTGTACTGCACGTCTGTAGTATCGTACTAGTATACCTACAGCATCACACACAGTCGCAGCAGTACCTACGAGGTGAGGTGAATCTTTTATAACAATATCAAACAGCGATAAAACAATGATCACAGATTTATAATAACGATATATCGTAATAAAAAAAAATTACATCACCTAGAGCACTAAAAAGAACTAGAAGACGAGGACGACTAAGCGGTTTTTAATGAAAAATTAATATTAGACGTCGATAGATAATGATGACGAAGAATGCTAAAGGCAGTTTTATCAACTTTTACCGTTTGGTGACCTCGAATTGTTTTCATTGGCGTACTCTATTCTAGTGTGTATTTTTTACCATACACATATATCACCCTGTGTACGAAAATTTCCAATTTTTTCCATCCGAATCGATACATATTGGTATATAGGACCCGGCCGGCCGCCGGTAAAAGATGTTTGATTAATATAAAGTCAGCTTCGGGACTATGTGGAGTCGATTTTTATAACCCTATCCTATGTGTATGTTTATAGTTCGACTTCTAATGCTATAGTACAATTAGTGTGTCACAATATAAGCTATGAGTAATGCAGAAAGTAATAGTGATAAAATAATCGCAATTTCAAGTTGACCATGACCACGTAGTAGGTAGAGGTACAGTGGCGTGTATACTTTTTACGTATTCTGTATAGGTATCTATAACCTACGACGACGTCTCAATAAGGCGCAAGAAATTGAGTCTTTATTTTTCCTATTCGGTTAATTGTTTGTAGTAATTATTTTCTTGCAATTATGCCTGATTTCATTTCTGTAACAAATTTTCAACTGATTTTTGACGAAATTTTCTGACTTGATCGTTTTAGATTCAAATGATACTCCGATAGGTGGAAACAGCATATTTGAATGCCCCCACCCTTCCCTCCTAAAAAATGAAATTTCGTTGCGAAAATTAATTACTTGAAAACTGCTTCAAGAGAAATGTGAACATAGTAGACAAAATTGTAAATTTGTTGAAAGCCTTAGAGGATGAGGACAGGTTTAGTTTTCATTGGAAAAAAAATTTTACCAAAAATTTTAATTTGTAATAGCCAGAATTTTTATTTTTTTTTAAATTTTTGCCACGATTTTGCTTACGTAGGTACAATTTTCAAAAATTTTATGAGAATCAAAAAATGATTTTTTGATGCCTGGAAATTTGGTCCTTAGACGTGCTCTTGTTTTATTCAATTTGAAATTTGTATTAGCTTAATTTTACATTATATCTATTTGAAATTTTGCAATTCCGAAATTTTAATCTCGAGAATCCCTGAAGCGAAGAAGTGTTGCCAATTTTAATGTAATCTTAAAATTTTTGTATTTTGAGTCACAGTTCCAGTCACTCAAAGAACTAAAAATAAAGCAATAAAGACAGCTTCGAAATCACATTCTGAAAAAACGTGATAACTCGCTCATTCGTCCAAATTCTGGGATTTGAGTTTCAATTTGAGCTAAATTTGAGCTTTGGTTTGAACCACTCAACGAGCTCAGCCATATCTAACATAAGATTTGAAATCAATGACCAATTTTTTTTCAGATTCAACGTCAACTTAAAACTTTTTTTGAATTTTGAACCGCGGTCAAAGTCACTTCAATACTTGACTCCATACAAAATAATTTATAAAAGATTGTAAATCACGACTCAATTTTGATTTCTGTGCTCAAATGTTAGAATTGGAATTTTCTCTAAAGCTAGGTATGTACTCAAAAAGCTTATAAATTGAGATTCAGTCATAGTCAGATTTGAAGCCAGTAACTAGATGAATCATAGATTTTTTTCAATTCTAACTCCATCTTTAGATTTTGATTTTGGACCTCTCTTTAAGTCACTCGAAAAACTCAAAACACTTCAGGATAGAGTCGAAATCAGCGACTCCTGAAATCCAACGTTTTATTTATTTTCAACTTTTCTGCTCGAATTTTGAATACCTATAGTTTGATCAACGACTCGAAAACCTCAAAACATGACATTTATGATAACATTAATTGAAACTTGTACCTAACTAGAAAAAATATGGATTCTTACAAAGTTCTCGCTATTTTCAGATTTTTGGATTTGAGTTACTCAAAGAGCTCAAAACAAACAACCAAAAAATTTCGATCATTATTGATTATTCCCTTCTTGGATTTTTGAAAGTTGAGATTCAGTTCCAGCCTCAAAAAACCTCAAACATGGCGTCTCTATTTTGAAGCTGAAATATCAAATTTTGAAGTTCAATTTGAGCCATTAGAAAAGTTCACAACTTTTTGCAACTTCTTTACATTTTATTGGTTTAAAGCTCAAGTACGAGTCACTCAAAAAGCTCAAAATAATATAATCGGGAACTGATTGGAAAACAGAGACTCTTAAAATACCAAATTCTGCCCATTTTTGGCTCCTCCGCTCAAATGAAACCGTCTTGGTGACTGAATGGTGAATATGTCCCCAGAAGTCAGCAGAATTCTCCTATAGAAGTCACCAAGGGCCGTGGGGACATTCTGATGATTTTTTCGACAACCATTCGCCTTAAGAAAGGAAAAAATCCACTTAATGACTTCTTGGTGAATCTGTCACCAGAAGTCACCAGACAGTCAGAAAAATATTCAAGTTCCATGGGGACATTCCGGTGACCTTATCACCAACAGTTCGCCATAAGAAACTCGGAAACCCACGCGGTAAATCTATCACCAGAAGTCACCAGAACCCACCAAGAAGTCACCAGAAAGTTGGAAAAATTTTCAATGACCTTAAGGACTTTCTGGTGATTTCTTCACCAACAATTCACCATTAGAAAGACAAAAGCCCACACCCACGTGGTGACTTCTTGGTGTCTCTGTAACCAGAAGTACCAGAATTCACCAGAACCTCAGAAAAATTCTCAAGGGCTTTAAGAGGAACTTTCTAGTGATTTCTTCACCACGAATTCGCCATAGAAACTCGAAAAACCACATGGTGACTTCCTGGTGAATTAGTCACCAGAAGTCACCTAAATTCACCAAAAAGTCACTAGACAGTCAGAAAAATTTTCAAGTGCATGTGAGGACATTCTGGTAACCTCTTCACCAACAATTGCCCAAAAGAAACGCAGAAACTGAGAAACCCTTATGGTGACTTCTTGGTGAATCTATCACCAGAAGTCACCAGAATCCACCAAGGAGTCACCAGATAGTCAAAAAACATTTCAGTCACCTTAAGAAAGACAAAAACCCACTTGCTGACTTCTTGGTGAATCTGTCACCAGAATTTGCCAAACACACACCCCCCCCCCCCCAACCAAGAAATCACTAGACACTCAGAAAAATTTTCAAGACCTTAAGGACATCCTGAACATTTCTTCACCAATAATTATTCACCATATGAAAGGTAAAAAAACCCTCTTGCATGATGGCCTCTTGGTGAATCTTTCACCAGCAGTCACCGAAATTCACCAAAGAGTCACCAGATAGTCACAAAATTTTCAAGGGCCATGAGGACGTTCTGGTGATTTCTTCACCAACAATTCACTTTAAGAAATACAAAAACCCACTTGGTGACATTTTGGTGAATCTGTCATCAGGCGTCGTCACCACCAAGAAGTCACTAGACATTCAGAAACATTTTTAAGGGCTTTAAGGACATTCTGGTGATTTCTTCACCAGGAATTCGCCGTAAGAAACTCGAAAACTCACATGATGACTCCTTGGTAAACCTGTCACCATAATAACCAAAATTCTCCAAGAAGTCGCCAGATACTCAAAAAAAAAATTCAAGAGTCATGAGGACATTCTGGTGATCTCTTCACCAACTATTCACCATAAGAAACGCAAAAACCCACATGGTGACTTCCTGGTGGATCTGTCACCGGAAGTCATCAGATAGTCAAAAAACATTTCAGTCACCATAAGAATGACAAACACCCACCTGCTGACTTCTTGGTGAATCTATCACCAGAATTCACCAGACACTAAGAAAAATTTTCAAAGGCCTTAAGACAATTCACCATATGAAGGGCAAAAACCCTCTTGGAGACTGCTTGGGTGAACCTATCACCAGAAGTTATCAAAATTCACCAAGAAGTCACCAGATAGTCAAAAAAATTCAAGGGCCATGTGGACATTCTGGTGATTTCTTCATCAACAATTCACCATAAGAAAGGCAAAAACCCACGTGGTAGCTTCCTGGTGGATCTGTCACCAGAAGTCACCAGAATTCACCAGAATTCACCAAGGAGTCACCAGATAGTCAAAAAAACATTTCAGTCATCATAAGGATGACAAAAACCCACCTGCTGACTTCTTGGTGAATCTATCACCAGACTTCAGTGGACACTAAGAAAAATTTTCAAAAGCCTTAAGACAATTCACCACATGAAAGGCAAAAACCCTCTTGGCGACTGCTTGGGTGAACCTATCACCAGAAGTCATCAAAATTCACCAAGAAGTCACCAGATAGTCAAAAAAAATTTCAAGGGCCATGTGGACATTCTGGTGATCTCTTCACCAACAATTCACCATAAGAAAGGCAAAAACCCACGTGGTGGCTTCTTGGCGAATCTGTCACCAGAATTCACCAAGAAGTCACCAGATAGTCACAACAACTTTCAAGGACCATGAGGGCATTTTGGTGATCTCTTCACTATCAATTCGTCATAAGAAAGTCAAAAACCCACTTGGTGTTTTCTTGGTGAATCAGTCACCAAAGGTCTCCAGAATCTACCATAAAGTCAAAAGACAGTCAGAAAAATTGTAAAGTGCTGTAGGGACACTCTGGTAAATACTTGCACATCAATTTGCCATAAAAAAGACGAAAACCCACATGGTAATTCTTTGGTTAATCTGTCAGCAAAAGTCACCAAAGAGTCACCAGATAGTCCAAAAAATTTCAAGGCCATGAGAACATTCTGGTGATTTCTTCACCCCTTAGTTTTTTTTTTTTTTTTTTTTTTTTTTTGGGTGTTTATAATTACTTGATTATTACACCCGTCGTATGAGATTTAAATCGAGTTGGTAAGGTCAAGTTTTTTAATTAGGTCTAAGAATTTTTTAATTTCGGAAGGGTCGTCTGGTATGAATAGGGATCTTTCATCTATTTGTAGGGACAGTGAATCGATGAAATTTCAAAATTTGAAGTACATACATACAATTTAAGGTGACTTGAAAGTTCAAAGTGGAATTTAAGGTCGAATTTGAATCATGTAGCTGACTACTAAGTGAAAAATGTTTCCAATTTTTGCGACTTCTTCAGATTTTTGGATTTGAGCTTCAACTTTAAAAGGCAATCGCAAAGCTCAAAATAGAGTAATGAAGAACAGACTCAAAATCAAGCGTACTCAAAAAAACAAAAATTCTGCTCGTTTTTAGCTCCTACATTAGAATTTTAAAATAGAAAGTTTGAAATTTGAGCTTTACTTTGAGTTATTTGGGAAGCTCAAAACAAAAGTTACGATCAGATTACGAAAAAAAACAATTCTCTGTTTAATTTCGAAATTCGAATTTCAAATTTTGAGACTCATTCAACTCTAAACCACAAATGGGAGTCCAATTCATAGACCTAAATTATCTACTTGAAAAACACGAGACTTTTCCTCATTTCAATTCCTTTTCCTTTCTTTCTCAATTTTGATTTCAAGATCCAGTTTGAGCCATTCAAGGATCTGAAAATGAAATATTAACGTGATGTTCTAGAATCAATAACTCGGAAAAGTAAATTTCACTCGTTTTGATTATACACATGCAGTCCAAACTTTGAATTTTGAGTTTCCATTTGAGCAATTTCAAGACCTTAAGTTAATTTTATACGATTTTGAGTCCCAATTTTGCAATGTTTTAATGGTTCAAAACCATAAATTGAGGCCAATTCACAATTAAGAGCTCAGATCCATCCTCTAAGGACCATCCTAAGTATTTCTTGACACCCTTTTTTCTTAAATCCTTTGCTCCAAATCCTAATTTCAGCCACTTCTAATGCACTATAATGATTTAATGAAACTATAACCGTCCATATTTCAACTCATGCAATATCTAATATTCACATTGTTTTAGGTCACGAGAAATGTACATTTCACCATGATTTGGAGTTAGACCATCAACCGCCGACCAGGGAAGCTCTTCTGCCGGATATGGCTCGTGCGTACAGATTACTCTTAACATCATTAGGAGAAAACCCAAACAGACAAGGTTTACTCAAGACCCCGGAAAGGGCTGCCAAAGCAATGTTATTTTTCACCAAAGGATACGACCAAACTCTCGAAGGTAACACAACCTATCTACATAATGGATAATAGGTACCTACACTGATGTTGATGTACTATTTTTTAATTATAACAAAAGCAAACGAAAGAAAAAAAATACCTTCGACGACTGTGAAATTAACGCAGCCTTAAGGCAACGTGTGACGCGAGTAATTCCCAGCATGAAGCTTCATTAGGTAGGCTACTCTTACTACGGGAGATATTGAGAGAGGGGGGGATGTTTAATTATCATATGTCACGTATGTAGATGTACCTGTACTTTGACGAATACGTGTAAAAAATATCGGTGGATCGCGTAGGAGGAGGAGGAAGGGAGAGAGAATGCAAAAAGTTGGAAAAAAGCACACCGAAGCCGAAATCAAAGAAAGGAAATTGCATCAGTAAGCGTTGCCTTAGCGACAGCATTTTTCCATCTGACAACGGTTACCTAGTTACCGTATATATTTCGCAGCGTTTCTCTCTCATCGTCGTGTGTATATTTTAAATGAAAAAATCTCGCATCGTAGTCGTAAGTCAAATGTACATTGCACACGCACAATCGTACTACAATTTCCAATTTGATTTAATAAGACTTACATGTACCCTACTCGATGCTTTCAATTTATATCGTATCACTTTGGAGGAAAACTGTTGAGTTTTTCTTTCGCTTCGACTGTCTTTTATTTTATAAAATTGACGATAACTTGTACCAAAAGTCGTGTTATAGTTTTGGTCGAGACCTAATACTCGAAAGTTTTTAATTAGATAACTTGGAAGGTGTCAATTGAATCCGATAACGAATTTTGTGTATCGACTATAAGAACTATAGAAAGGTGAAGGCCAAACTGAGAATGATTTCGTAAAGATATTTCTTCTTTTATGAAGACCTAAAGGTAAAAAAGAAAGGGGGAGATTCGAATAAGTACAAAGTGCCTGTTCTCGTCATATTGTGAGAGGAAAATGTGTTCCGGAAACGTGGATAAGTAGGTCTGTAAATTTTCGTCTGAGGTATTCGCTTTTTTCCTCTACCCACGTGTATTTTACTCGATTTTGAATTTCCTGAAAGTTTTTGCTGCGATTATAGTATAGTCGAGAATAAAAAGCGTATTACATATTTTACAAAATCACTATAATACTAAGTCCTCGTGTATATCGCCTCGAGATACGTATTGAATGGCCTTTCTTATCGACAAATCGTTATTTATCGAGCAATTTTAAATGTTTTGATTATCTTTTCATTAACGAAATTATTAACCGTGTGATTGAATGCTGAAAAAAGTGTTCTTATAATGGGTTCTTTATATTACGAAATTTAATTTGAACTCGAATACATATATTCGCGTCTTTGGTTTTAATGGAGGTTTTTTCCTTTTTCGAATTTTCGATTTAAAAGCGACGATAAAGCGATTGTAACGAGATTTAAAATAATTCGTCGTGTGATTATTTTTATTCGTTTTTAAGTCACGTGTTACGTTGAGTTTTCAAAGTCCTTGGTGGGAGGGGCAGGACAGGGATAGAAGAGAAGGTTGTTGATTTTTATTGATGGAGTTGAAAGTGAAATAAATCGAATTGCTCAGTTGGGTTGTAAAAGTGAAAAAATTACGGGTATTGTGGCAATTTTGAAATTATTCGAGCAAAATATGAATGGTTCCTGTCTTTTTATATAAATTTAGGTGCTGGCAACACTGAATTAATTGAGTTTAAGCTCGTAAAATTTTTAAAGACGTGATTATCTTTTTGTTGTGTAAATTAACTATGTACCTACGTTCTTGTTTTACGACTTTTCAAAAGCCTGTTCATTGTTCTATGTTACATCGTTCGCGAACGACTTGATTCTTCAACCTTCAACTCATTTTTCGAACTAACTTTTCGTTTGAGTGATTTGAAAAATTTTTTTAAACAAAATTCGGAACATAATTGGAAATTGGAATAATTGAATGGAAATTTTAGAAGTTTACTCAAATTTTGTGGAATTAGGTTCGTTTTGATCGTTACTACTACCTACTAGGTTAATGAGTCATTTTTGAAATATTCTACATCTTATGAGTATGATTTTATTGTAGAAAATGGTGACGGAGTCGATACTTCGACAATCGATTCATTCGTGAACGATTCATACGAATTTCATAATGATTGAACGATTCTTCTTTAAATTGAATCGTTCGCGAACGATGGACTTTTTTTTGATCTTATCGTTCGTTAATGGTGAAGTTTCTTGAATGAATCTTCTACAATACGATGTTTATACGATATGATCAAATCATTTGAAAATGACGAATTTTTCAAATAAAACGGTTTGTAACCTAAAATTCAAACGATTCGTTCGCGAACGAGTTACTGTGTTTGTTCATTTTTACGACCTCCTCCAATAAATCGTTCAAGACCGATTTACATAGGTACTTTTTCGAAAGAAGAATACGGGTTTAACTTTAACGAACGAGTTTTTCCAAATAAATACATACTGGTAAATCGTTTGCGAACGACACAGTTTTGTGAACAAATCACTCCTGAAAGACGTTCGTGTGATTGAATCGTTCAAGAACGACAAATTTCAAATTTTTCTAGCAAAATGCTTCAAAGTGTAGATTTCAAAAGACTAGAAAGTCGTTCGCGAACGAGTAAGTTCATTCTCAAGAAATCGTTCCCAAAACACAAGGTTTGCACGAATAAATTGTTCAGGAACGATAGAGTATTTTTTCGAAAGAGGAGTTGAATTATAGAACCTGACGAGCAAGTTTTTTGAATAAGTTGTTGGCTATAATGTTGAGAATCGTTCGCGAACGACAAGGTTTTATGAACGAACTATCCACAACGTAACGTTCGTACGATTAATTAAATCGTTCGAGAGCGAAAAATTTATCAAGCAGAATGGTTTAATTGTATAATCTAAACGAGTCGTTCGCGAACGAATGAGTTCATTATCAAGAAAAAATGAAAGATTTATTGTTCGAATAAGAAATTGTTTACAAACGATGATAATATTTTTTCGTACAAAGAATTTTACCCTAAAAACTGAATTTTTAAAATGAATCGTTCATAAATTTTGAGGATCGTTCGCGAACGAAAGTTTTTGATCGATGAAAGAAGCGCCCACAAAATTACGTTCGTGTGATCGAATTTTTCAACAACAACAAATTTGTCTACCTAGTTGAACGGTTCAAAATGTAAAATTCGAACGAATCATTCGCGAACGAGTAAGTCCATTGTTTAAAAATCATTCACGAAATGCTACGTTTCTCCGAACGAATCGTTCGCGAACGATGTGAATATTTTTCGAAAGAAAAGATGGAGCTTTATGAGCAAAGTTTTTTAGATTCTTTATTGTTAAAAAATGTTAAGCATCGTTCGCGAACGATAAGATTTTATGAACGAAACATTCACAAGATGACGTTCTCATGATCGAATCAAATAGTTCTAGAGCAACAAATTTGTCCACGAAAACACGGTTTTTATTGTATGGAATTCAGACGAGTCGTTCGCGAACGAGTAAGTTCATTCTCAATGAATCATCCACAAAATACAATGTTTCTTCGAACAAATTGTTCGCGAATCAGCCAGTTTTATGAACAAATAATTCACATAATAACGTTCTTATGATCGAATCGTTCAAGAACGACAAAATTTTGTCTAGCAAAACGCTTCAAAGTGCAGAATTCATTCAGACAAGTCGTTCGCGAACGATGACAAATATTATTGAGAAATTGTCAACGAATCGTTCGAATAAATCTTTCACGAACGATTTCCAAAAACGAATACCTTCCTATCGCTCATTTTTTGAACGAATAGTCGACAAATGGCCAAATCGTTCACGAACGATAAAAAATTCAATTTTTCCGAATGTCTAATGAGATGAGCGAGCGAATCGTTGGGCGTTGGGAGACGTTGAACATTTCTCGGATCAAATCAAACCGTTCGTATGATCAAATTCTATAAATTCATGGAGTCGTTCGTGAACGATTGAAATTATTCGTGACAAATCGTTCACCAAATACGACGTTCGTTCGAGCTACTCGTTCATTAACGATACATCTACCCTCTTAAAGTTAAATCACCTGACACCAGTGAATCAGTATTCTCTTTGATAGTCTAATTTTATGGAAAAGGGGAGGAGTGGCCGGTGGAATGGAGGAGAGGGATCCTTGTAATTTTTAGGTATGTATTTGAAATCTAAAGCTGCCCAAATTTGATGACAATTTCAAGATAAGTTGCCTTTGAAATTAATCTGTTTGCAGTATCTTTTTGAAGATGAGAATAAAATTTCCAAAATTGAATCCCAAAAATCTCAGAGGCTCCTTCCCCTCCCATTTTGACCAAATTTCAAGAAATATAGATTCATTTTTTAGATTTCATTTCTTTGACCCCCCCTTCCCCGGGTCTCCAGCCTCTCCACTCTCCTTCAATGCTCTTAAAAATGGTCCAAAAGGTATTGAAAAATTGGAAAATGACATATCGTTGGTTAGGTACTTACCTACCTAGGTTTTTGAGTGCGCTGAGTTCAAAAATGAGCAAATTTTTTGCATACGTGGCGCCTCAATGTCCCTCCAGCTCCTCTTTTCTCTTCCTTCCATTTTGAAACAACTTGGAAAAGTTATGAAAGTGGTCTCAGGCGTGTGACATGTTGATTCCCACTGATTCGAGGACGCAGAGTCCGAAAGTTGATTTATTTTTGTGATTTGATCCTCATCGCTCGGTATCTTCGTAACTCCAATTTTGAGGTATGTGAGGGACTGGGAGAATACCAAGGGTCGAATTCGAAAAGAAATACGTAGATCGGTATCTATTTAAAATCTCATCATCTAGGGTTGCTCTCATTTTCAAGTTTGGAATTTTTAACCTCCTACTTCCCATTTTTCGTTTTCTCGCATTTTTAAAAAATACAGTACATACCTATTGTTGAACTTCCTCCTTCCTTATTTCTTATTGCGTTTAAAATAGCAAATTATCGAGAAAAATGAAAAAAAATCAGTCAAATGGTCACAATGTTGCCTCGTTTTGATTACTTGTGCTAAAAAATCCAAAAATTTGACCAATTCTCAATTTTGGAGGGTCCAAGGAAAATATTCTACTAAAATTTAAACATGTTGAAATATGTTATTTTTTTTCAATAATTTAAAAAAAAAAATTTAAATAGTTTTCAGGGTTGAAAATTTGTTTAAAAAGAGAAAAATAAAATGCCCCTGAAAGAATTCTGATCAGTTTTTTAATTCGCTTATGAGACCTTTTTTTGTTGGTGAAAATGAAGCAATTCGAAAATTAAAGTCGAGAAGAAAATTCATCTATCTAATGTTAAATAAGACCATCTTAGATTCTTGAAAATTTCACTGAAAATGGAAATTGGAAAATATAGACTCGATATTCTTACCAGGTAAAATTGTGGTGGGGGGGGGAGAAAATATCGTTTATTTTAAAAATGAAAAATTTCTTCGTCTATTTTTGCCATCAATTTATTGTCATTTACCCCTCGTCGCGGTCAATTTAAAAGACACTCAGTAATAAAAAATGACGTTGCAGAATGACGAGAGAAATAAACTGGATAATAATAACAACAACATCGTTCTGAAAACATATTCCATTTATCACTTGCTTATTTCGTTATAATATAGTAACACTCTTGTAAGTTGTAAGGTATAAGAAAACAATGTAGGGAAGATATCATGTCTCTTGTCATTCACAAGGACCTCCCTCCGACCGCGACCCCTCTGAATCAACATCCATTAAATGTGCTTTTCATTGCATCAACTTGGTAACTCAATACCTACGCAATCTCGAGCATTTCAAAATCACTATATACCTATGATATATTTCAATTTCCGTCTCGTGATTTATTTCTTGTTCGACAAGCCGTTTAATATTTTTGAAAAATGTCATAATCGGTCTATCGAAATTCAAAGGCTATGAGTAATTTTTTGCCATAAATACTTACGTCTCACTGTCAGTAATTTTCCTCTAGTTTTCTGCGATAGGGTACATTGAAATAAACATCTTTTCGATAAAATAAAACATAATGACTTTTCATTTCAACCAGTTAAACGCGAATGCAATTTATCGACACTGTAAATAAAATCATCTTTTGAGCTGCGAATGGCAAGACCTGCTCTAATGTGTAATTTTCCACTTATTAGTCACCATATTGAATGAAAATATCTCGATAGGTTTTTTCCATCGCCTTATGTAGGTGCTTAAAAGAGGTCAATTCTGTGAAAGGAAATTGCCCATCGTGATTGAATCTACCCAGGAATTTTCTTAGAATCACCATCGCAATAATGCAACGAGTGGCTGTAATGAAATTTAAAACCTTTTATGACGGGCGCGATATTTTAAAACGTCAATACTAAATTACGAGTAGGTACCTACTATAAAGCATTATCGAAGGGGTGAAGTGAAGTGGTCTAGCGTAGATAATACTTTAATGCTAAAATTCCTTATAGAGCTTTTAACCGACTTCTCAGCTTGGCCAAATTTACGGTACTTCGGGTAGCAATGGAATAAATTCGAATTACTGAATAAAAATTAGGCAATATCGATCTCTCTTCTTTATAGGAAAGAAGAGATGAGATGGACGGTGTGTGTTTTTAATAGGATTAGAGAATTTTGTGAACGTAATCAAATCGCGTGCTTTTGAAAGGATTTATTTTTGGTGTAATGTAGGACGTGTTTCGGTGGTAATTCGGAGCTTTTTATTGGGTTTTGAAGTGAATCTAATGAGCGGAGATGTGGATCTTGGTATATGTATGTTTTGGTATTGGTAATTTTTACAGTTTGGTTCGAGTCGACTTTTAATAAAACAAAGAAGGAAAATATGAGTGTGATTGGATGATTGAAAACTCGTTTATTTGAAAAATGAAATAAATCTCGACTTTTCAACTTTCAATTGTTGGATCAGAGACGAACGAATCGAAGTAAAATCCTTCGAGAGGAAAAACAACGAAAATTACCAACTGTGAACATATTTTGATTTTCTCATTAGAAATTCAGGTTTCCCAATATTTTCCCACTGGTGAGTGATTCGTCAGCATTGGAAAGGGTAATTTGCTCTCAAAATCTTGCTTTTCACTTAATTTGGCTGAGCCCAGATTGAAACTTTTCTCGATTAGGTACATATTTGTATTATTTTGATTTTTCATGATGATCGTTTCTTTTTCAAACACCCCATTTCCCCCTCCTTCCCTTCGTTCTGGACTGAAGAAAGCCAAGTCGAAAGAGCATGTAAAAATACTCCATTGATCAAAATTTCAGTCATTGGAGGTCATTTTTAGATCTTTTAGGGATTTTTAAAAATCAAATTTACCTAAGACAAAAATGGACGAAAAAGAAATCAAAATTCGTCCTTATTTGGCTAAATGACTGGAATTTGGTATAAATTCTATAATATTTGAGCGTACATATCGATTTCAAATAGTTTCGAGTTATTTTGAGTAATTCTGGAGGCTCCAGCAAGGTTTCGAAAATTGAAATTTCCTCAAAATTTTACTCAATTCAGATTCGAAAGGTGAAATTTGATGTGAACTCTATTTTTTAGCATCCTAAATTCAATTGTAAACAGTTTTGAGTCATTTGAAGCTGTTCTGGAGTCTCCAGAAAATTTTTCAAAATCAAAATTCCTAAAAAAATTTTACTTAATTGAGATAGGAAAATTAAAGATATATAAATCTTATACTTTTTTAGCATACAAATCGATTTCGAGTAGTTTCAAGCTATTTTGAGTAATTCTGAAGACTCCAGCAAAGTTTTAAAAATTTAAATTTCCTCAAAATTTTACTCAATTCAGATTCGAAAGCTGAAATTTGATATGGGCTCTATTTTTTAGCATCTTAAATTCAATTGTAAACAGTTTTGAGTCATTTGGAGCTGTTCTGGAGCCTCAAGCGAATTTTTTTAAATCAAAATTTCTACAATATTTTACCTTATAATTGAGATAGAACAATTAAATTTGGTATAAATTTTACTTTTTGAGCAAACAAATCAATTTCGAGTAGTTTCAAGTTATTTTGAGTAGTTCTGAAGCCTCCAGTAAATTTTTGAAAATTAAAATTTCCACAAGATTTTACTCAATCAAGACAAAAAAAAAATTAAGCTAGGTATTTTTGGAGCAAACTAATCGATTCCGAATACTTTCGAGCTGTTTCGAGTTGTTCTGGAGCCTCCAGCAGATTATTGAAAATTATAAATTAACACAAAATTTTACTCAATTAAGTTCCTTATAGAAAGTTGAATTTTGGTATACGAGTAAACCCTGTTTTTATGCCCCTAAATTTATTTTCAACAGTTTCTAGCCGTTTTGAGCAGTTCTAAAACTTCCAGAAAATTTTTTATAATTGAAGTTTTTACAAAGTTTGACTTTTTGGGCCTTTCCTATTCAATTGAAAACTGCTTTGAACCGTTTTGAGGCTTCCAGCTGATAAATTTAGTTCATATCCTATATTTTCGCGATATTCTGAGTCTACTGGAAGTGGTTTTAAGCGGGTTTGGAGCCTTACACAACATTTTGAGAATTCAGCTGTTTTTGAAAAAAATGCCCTGAAATTAGCCCATTCATGAACTTTTGCATCTATAAACATTAAACACCTTCAGTCGATTCAGCATGTCAAAAATAGAGTAAAAGTATACGAACCCAAACGCAGTTCTACATACTTCAAATTGTAACATTTTTTGAGAATAGGATTTTCTGACATTTGCTGGTGGCTCCAGAACCGTTCAAAGTAACTCGAAACTGCCCCCTATTCCAATTGGTTCACATAAGAGAGAGGATGCGAGGTTAAAAAACAGGGAGCATATAAAATTTCCAATTTATCGCTCAATTAGTAAAAATTGCGTGGCTGATAGGTACTGAAATTTCATCAATCGAAGTAGTTTGTTTCCAATATGGTAGCAGAGCGTGATTATAACTGAAATGTCATCATCGAACCAATTCGCTTCCAAAATGGTAGCAGAGCGTGGCTATTACTGAAATTAAATGTCACTCTTCAAACTATCCTCGTGTTCTTTAGGATTATTATTTACCTATGCTACATATAAGCTATTGGATTAGCTTCAGATGATAAACTTAAATAATTTCTGAATGTGAATACTCGATTTTTCAGATGTTCTAAACGATGCCATATTTGACGAAGAACACGACGAAATGGTCGTCGTAAAAGATATCGAAATGTTTTCCATGTGCGAACATCATCTTGTGCCATTCTATGGAAAAGTCTCCATCGGTTACCTGCCAAAAAATAAAATTCTAGGGTTGAGTAAGTTGGCCAGGTATGCAAATTTTATGCTTTTATTTTTCAACTGTTATTCTTATATCAGTTGAAGATACCTACAATAAACTATTAGGTACCTATCTAATCGATGTTTTTTTTAAATGTGTGATTTTAAACAGGATCGTAGAAATTTTCAGCCGAAGACTTCAAGGTGAGTTTACCGAAAATTACGAATACTTTCTAGTTTCTACAAATATTTTCATAATACCTGCTTATCTGTCTGATTATATTCCACAGTCCAAGAACGTCTCACGAAGCAAATAGCCATCGCTGTCACAAAAGCTGTGCAACCTACCGGTGTTGGAGTCGTCGTCGAAGGCGTGTAAGTTTTCATACCGATGAATAATGATTTGTGAAAATTAATTTTCTCTTGTATTATATTTTCATTAATTATTTTTTGTTCAATTTTTACCAGGCATATGTGCATGGTGATGAGAGGAGTGCAGAAAATTAACAGTAAAACTGTAACGTCAACTATGCTCGGTGAATTCAGAGATGATCCAAAAACCAGAGAAGAGTTTTTGAACTTGGTCCACTCGAAATGATATACAACGGCATCACATTCGAAATGTCAAGGTATTTTGAACGAATACTCATAAGTAAAATTAAATGATGAGAAAATTGGTTATTTTGAGACATTTTTTAACAATTTTCAAAGCTGAGAGTATTAGGTACCTACGTATTTATGAAACGACACAAATTAATTCCAGAAAAGTATCCCTCCGTAAATAGTTCTCTTGAGGTTTTGATATTAGAAGCGAATTTTCATCAGTGAATAAAAAAATGAAGTAAAATGATGAAATTTGTACAAATCAAACACTTGGATGTGTAAAAGTATTCTGTTTTTAAATATCAAAACATACGTATTTTAACAAAACTTTTCAACAAGTTTAATCAGGTAATCAGGTAACAATTGACTCAAAATCCTGTAAAAATTGTTCGAAATTGCTCAAAAAACTAAAATTTTTAAGATGGAAAATTTAATTTTTTTATTACATAATTTGATTAATGTTTCTTTTTGAGGATTTTGGTACTCTTAAACTTTTTTAATTTATTTCATTTTATGCTTCGACTTCAATATTTCACAAAATCAATTTTATCGTCCCCCCCCCCCTAATCAAAATACATATTATTTTGTTTTTATTTTAGCTTACCTATTAATTTATTCAATTTTTTTTTATGTTTTAAAAATTTAAATCAGTTGAGTACATTACGCTAAGTCAAGCTCAAATTTTTAAAAAAAGAATTCTTTTTTTTGTACCTCCATTTCAATTTTAATTTGAGTTATATCGTTTAATGAATTTCTTATCTAAAAGTTAAAAATTTAATTCAACTCTGAAAATTGAGATTCATTCAGTAAAATATAGTAAAAGTTGAATTTCAACTTCTTTTATTTAATTTTTGAAAGAAATACTCTGCTCATTACATGTACTTAGGTAATTTTTATTTAAAAAAATTGAATTATTGAATGTCAATTGTCAAATTAGGTAGGTGTACATACAATATTACATTTTCACCAGATTCATTTCCCAAATTTTTGTGGCATTTACTCATTTCAATTCAATTTTTTTTCAAATTTTTCAATCTTAATTAACTAGAAATGAACTGTAGTATTTTTTGTACTAAAATTTTCAATTTTCACTTTACCTATATCTACATTGTTGTTGTCGTTTTTTTAAAATTTCTCTTGTTAATCACCCTTCTTATTTGTTTTCTTATTTCAGGTGAAGAAATCCCCATTCCAATAAAAAGACAATAATAAAACGGACAATAATATGAAATACATATTAAATTTAGAAGTAGCAGCTTCATTTTAATCGTTTTCCTCGCAAATTATCTTCTATGTTTTCTTCCCACTTCGTATGTACTAAGATTATACATGAAAATGAATAACCTTTTGTTGTAATTTTTAAGAAATATTAATCAATATGTTACCATGTATTTTTTAAATACACGCTTTTGTATTATTATTATTCGTTATGTGAAGCTTTTCAAATGGACCAATTATTTTAAAATATATTCGCTTAATGTGTTTCAGAAATTATTACTTATTTTACGAGTTCGTTAATTTCACACCGTCACGTCACACCTTGAATTACCCACAAAATTTTGAGAAGAAAATTCTCCATTACGAAAACTCGTCAAAAAATTCTCATTCTTTGATTTTTCATCTTCAAAAAACTCGACTCAGTTCCAAATTAAGAAGTGAAAAGTTCAATATGGGTCAAAGTAGACACCACATTCGTAATCAGCGATGTTTAATTAGTGGTAATCGACCCTTTGTATCAAGTTTTAGCGTTTAATTAAGCCACAAAAACAAATTTTCGCAAATTCACACTTATCCCTTTTTACACTTACGATAGGCAACCCAAACCACACGACAAAATGCTCAATTTGTCCGAATTTTGACGCAAAAATACACTTTTTTCACTAGGCGAATATAGGATACTAGGAGGTTCTATGTTTCCTAATACAAAAACTTTGGGATTTTTTTACGAGCTTTTGAAAGCACTTAGAGGCAAACAAAGTATCCTCGATGGGGTTTTTGGATCCGCGGAATCCATTTCCGGTATTGGTTTCTTCTAAAAATATAAAGTTTCTGAGATATTAATATTTTTATTTAAAAAATCGTACTTTCGATATGAAAAATACGTTTCAGGTTAAAACTATTAGCATATTCGTAATCAGCGATGCTTAATTAGTAATAATCGACACTTCGAACTTCGTATTAGCTTTTATTAAGCTAAAAAAATCAAATTTTCGTAAATTCGCATTTACTCCTGCAAACGATAAAAGGTAGGCAACCCAAACGACTCCGAGAAATGTCGAATGAGCCGAATTTTGACGCAGAAATGCACCTTTTTCACTAGGCGAGTATAAGTTATTAGGAGGTTCTATGCTCCTAATATAAAAACTTTGGAATTTTTTTACGAGCTTTAGGAAGCACCCAGAGGCGAGTGAGGTATCGTAGAAGAGGTTTTTCGATACGCAGAATCCATTTCTGGTGTTAGTTTTACCCTAAAGTTCATTTGCAGTTTCAAGTGAAAAATAAAATTAACTTCAGTACAAATGATGGATTCGTGCGAAAAACACTCGCATTTTGAGGTTATGCCTTGTTAGCTTCGTTTGACAAAATATTCGACAGAATTTTTAAAAAATTCAGCATTCGAGACCTTAAAAAAATAAACCGACAAGAAAAATTCGAAAATTTTTTAAAAATGAAATATTTTATTAATAAACAATACATTTATAAATGGGATATCAACGTATACCATAAAACGTGCATTTAAGAAAAAGAATGGGAGGGGACCGGTATAGTAGGGTAGGAGAAATATGAGAAAACAAAAGAGAAACAACGATTATTGCTACAAAATAATAAAAATACATTAACAATATACAATAATTACAATCATATTCGATAACAACTGAATATACAAATTAAATAATCGAAAGAAAAAAAAAGAGAGGGAAAATAAGAAAAGGGAGGAAAACTCGATAAATATAATATTATACGATGATACATAATACAATACGCACCAAAATTCATATTCTCACATTATCTAAAAAAAAAATCGAATTAGAAAAAAAATACCTAAGATTAAAAATATCAAGTGCGTAAATACGGTAACAATACGCTATTTAATAAAAATAGGACCACTTTCACTCAACATAAAACTCACATACGCGCAAAGTCGCAGACTCACGCACTCACGATGCAAAAAAACATCCAAAAAATAAGCCACCTCTTGGAATGTTTTCGCTCAATATTGATAAAAAAAACACCTCGTACGACGATCCTCGATTTAGCGAAAGAGGAACGAGTACGATGAGAAAGCTCGATGTACTAGTACTAGGATTACTCTTGACTAAATCCTTCGGTTTCTTCGATGGCGAAAGTTAATTTCTCCACTAACTGGTCGTAGTTTTTGTACGGAGGTAAGTCGAGTCGATTGAAACAGGTGTGAGACCTCGGTAACCAACTTTCTTTGCCAACTTTTTCGATGCAGAATCTTTGCGGGCCGTTGCTTCCTGCGAAAATTTAGGAAAATAATTATTCGAGTGAGATCACTGTCTGATGATGTTACGATGAGTATATAATGCAAAAGAATGTTTCCAGTGTCACTTACCCATGAGTTCGGCGAATCCTCCGACAGGCACACGACAAGTTCCGGTAACGAATTGTAAGAGTCGAGCTCTTCTTTCGTTATCTGCGTGTCGGATGAACTGCAATGAAAAATAAGAACATTGAATAGGTATTTTGAATCGATAGGGTAGGAATTCCGAGGAAAAGCAAAGAGCACGATGGAGTTTGAGACTAACCTGCCAAAACCAAATGATTTGTTTACTGCCCCTGGTGTAATGTCTATAAATGGTGTTTCTCTGCCAGTCGTCGACGTCTATTTCTTGCATACCGCAAAGCATCAGTTCCAGTTCACGTTCGTCGAAATATTTCAACCATTCTAAAGGCACCACTTCGCTGAATCCGTCCAAGAAGGCTTTCGTTTGCTCCTCGATACCTCTGCTCATTCGCCACTCGGTCATTAATCTGTGAAATAAATCAATCGATAGATTAAAAAATAAACAAAAAAAAAGGAAAAAGAATAATCAAATGGATTTTACAAAAAAAAAAAAACAACATAAAATTGACTGAAAATATACAGAAATTTTGTACATTCAAACTGAATTTTATAAATCGAATTTTCATTTCAACTTCAGTTCATGCAGAATCACTATTTTCAACGGATTTTCGAGTTTTTATTTAAATTTCCAATTGAAACAAATGTTTAACTTTCGATACATGAATTTTGACTTCTGAATCAGTATTTCAATCAAATTTTTAAATTTTCATATCAATTTCAAATGGAAATACATTTTTTTAGAAAATTTTCAATTGATGAATTTTTGAATAAATTTTAAATTCAATTATATTTTTATCGAATTTTAAAACTTTTATTGCAATCTCAAATCTTGACTGAAATGTTGGTCGAATTTTTAAATTATTATAAATTATTTTGATTTTTATTTCAATTAAAATTGAATCATTCTTTTAACACTTTTTTTGATTTCTATTCCCATTTCAAATTTAAATTAAATTTTTATTCGATGAATTTTTGTTTCAATTTCAAATTGAACCACATTTTCATCAAATTTTTAAATTTTGATTTAAATTTGAATTGAAATTACATGAAATTTTCATCAGGTGAACTTTTTAGCTCAATTTTCTTAAGGAATGTAATTTTTATTCTAATTGCATCATTATCAAAATTTCAGATTGTTTATTTCAGGTTTAAATAGAATCACATTTTCGTCAGATTTTTAAATTTCAAACTAGATGTAAATCTCTTTAACAATTACTTACAATTTTCAAAGGTAATTTTTCATCTGCATTTTAAATAGTTGACTCTTGTTTTAACCAAATTTTTATTTTAATTATTCCAAATTAAATTGAACGTTTACAAAATTTTTTATTTTTTTTTACTGTTGATGAAGTTGATTTTTATATTATTTTTGAGTTATAACAAATTTTTAACCAAATTTCTATTCATGAATTTTTATTTTGAAGTTACATTGAATCATTTTTACTGGATTTTCAAATTTTCAGCCAAATCAAAGTTGAATAATTTGTAATTTTTAAAATAATATTTTCAAATTGAAATTGAAATTAAATTTTTACCAAATTTTTATTTCAATTTGAATTTGAATTAAATTATGCAAATTTTGTAAATTCTGCCAAAAGTTGAAATCAAATCCATTTTTGTGTAGTTTTCGAATTTTTGACTTCAATTTCAAAACAAATCAAATTTAAATCTTCAATAGATGAATTTTCATCTTATTATTGAATTGAAACAAATTTTAACTAAACTCGTGAGTCACAATAGGTAGACGTAGTTTTTAAATTTTTTATTTAAATCGAGTTTATTTGTTGAATTTTCAAAATAAATGTTGGCCTTATTTCCTGTTTGATGCATTTTCGGCCACATTTGATCGTTTTTTTTTCAAATTCACATTTTAGTTTCAAATAAAACAACATTTTTTCCAAATTTAACCGTCAAAATTTGTCAAATTTTCATAAACAAATTTTTATTTTTAATTGACGTTGAGTTGAATTTTTACGAATATTTTATTTTACTACATACTCGTATTTCTCAAATTTAAACCAAATTATAAAATTTTATTCAAATTTCCATTCAATAAATTAGTATTTCGATTCTAAAATAATAATTTTATCAAATTTTGGAATTATGTATTAGAAAATTTATTCAAACATTTTAATTTTTTTTTACCAAATTTTCCTACAGCTGAATTTCTATTAAAGTTTTCATCGAATCTTAGGTGTTTTAGCCATTGGGACAATTTTTATCAGTTTATGTATCGAAGGAGCAGCAGAACTATAATGATGATTATCAAATATCAAGAATTTATAGCTTCAAATTCATAAAAACTCCTTTAAAAATTCCCAATCATTGAAATTTTGTAAAATTCAATTCAGAAAAAAAATTAGTTTCTAAAAAATAAACAATCCTATTTGAAAAAATAACCCAAAAAGCAAACCGCAAAAAAATCATAACGCTCACCTCAAATATTCCTCTTTGTTGCTCTCCATAACTTGCACTTTATCTCCATTCTCCTTCAACTCGTGGTGATGTATTTGGCCCAAAATTTCGAAATCTACGCTGAAGTACAACTCCAGAGCGCAATCTTCGATATTATTATCACGTATCCACACCAGCGAATTATAGAATTCCGGATCAACCGATTCGATATCTTTCATGGTTAATTTCTTGTTGAGCATTTTCTTGTAGAACGGCATCGTGAATCCCGAATATATAAATCTGCCGTGGTACAAAGCCTATTCGAAGAAAGGAAAAAAATTAATCGACGAAAATTTTGCACCGGTAATGCGGAGTTTTGATTTCCATTACCATTGCGATAAACCTTCCGATAAACTTGAAATACAGTAAGTGGTCCGGATTCACGTAAGAGGCTGGATTAATTTGTAAACTGTAGTTATTCTTGTTAGCGTATTCGAATAAACAATACATCGGGTTAAGGACTTCATGCGAGAGTAAAAAGAACCATTCTCTGAAAGTTGATAACAACCGTAGATGAGAAAAATTCAGAAAACTGGAGCTCATCTACAGAGACGTTGATTATTCATACCTAGAAACACCACCGTAATCGAGACCTTCTTCGCCTCTAAATATGATATAAAGTCTACGTCGCAGTTCGTACGCTGGTAACCTCATGATCTGATGGTAAGAATCTTCGAATAACGTTTGCCGGCTAATAGTAATCTTAATATGACTGGGTAACACGTTGTTTTGGCATAGATATCTGAACTGACTCAATTTCCAACGGAACGAGCGCTCGTATGCTTTAGGAACACCGTAAATGCCTTTGCAGCTGCGGTAGACAGAAAAAAATCACAAAATGAATAAACCTGTCTCGAATACAAGTCTACGATAGGATGGAACATTGAACTAACTATTTATTAGGAACACCGGGTCGAGGATCCTGGAACGTGGTAGTTCTGGTGTTGTGATCCACAAAATATCTCACATTTTCTTCGGTATAACGTATTTCCCAACCGGGGGGTAATGGAGGCTCGTCTGGATTGATGTTAACTTCTTGCCTGAATAAAAAGTAACGACGAATGGTTAATACGAGCTCTTATTCGTAGCATTTGGGCATAAGCCTGAGTTACTTACCCTTGAGTACGAGGATCTTCCCATTGGGTAGTACGATTCTTGTGATTGACGAAATACATTCGACCATCGGGATGTATCCGTCTTTCCCATCCGGCAGGTAAAGGTTCTTGATTAGGATCGTCTTCGGCGTTACAAACGACAGCACCAGCAGCACCTGCGACACCTACACCGACACCGGACGGAACAGCGGCTACGATCGGAGCTACGGTGGCTGTGGCGTTCGTGGCGTTAGAAGTGGACGGCGAACCAGAACCGGCTGGCAGAGCAGCCGTTGATTGTCCAGCAATCGGAGCAGCTGCAGTAGAAGCAGCCACAGCAACGGTGCTACCTGGCGGTCCAGAGCCGGGCTGAAAAACAAGCGGGTATTTTTTAATTAGAAGGAATAGGATTTTTCGAGGTTTAGATTTTAAAATGTAATTTAATTTTACGAATAGAAAATACTAATTATTGCAAATGTACGAAAGAATTAACCCGAGCTCTTCGATGTTTTAAGAAGATCATTTACAGCACAAAAAAGATGATTATTTTGATCACACAAACATTTTAAAACAAAAAAAACAACATTCGTTCAGTTTGTAACAGATTAAAAAACTAGTAAAATGCAATCGTGACGAAATAACCTAATAAAGATTGAGAAAAATGAATAAATTGACGTTATTTTTTTATGATACACAGTAAAATGTAAAAATACAAGCATTCCGAGGCAGTTTCGATTGAAATGAGTGTGCTTGGGTGAAACATTCTGACGTGTCAAGATCATCGCATACGTTATTATTTATATCTCGTTATACAGGGTGTCTCAATTTGCCATTCGATTTGGCAAACTAGCACCGAACGACTGTTTTTTTTCAAATAGATACATGAAAAAATTATATGAGCATGTTCCTTTTTTGAATTTGAAGGGAAGGTAATTTTTTTTTTAATTTAAAAATCAGCCCAAGTCCTTTTTCAAAATTAAAGGCGTTACAGAAAAAATACATAAATTTGAAAAAAATATTATTCATGGTTTGGGAGATCTGATTTAAAAAAAATTTCAGATAGACCTCTGGCCCTGCACCATTACCAAAAATCCAGGGCTAGTATTCAAATTTTTTCAAAAAAAAAAAAAAAAAAGGTAACTTCACCAAAAAGTTACAAAACGCGCACAACACATTTAAAAGTGGAAAAAATTCTATCGAGACATCCTTTTGGAAATTATTTACATAAAAGTAACACGTCTTCTTCGCTATTTTTGCCAAAATAGATTACGAGTATTCTGCAACTTTTTTCACTATTTTCAGCAGAAAAATTGAAATTTCTGGCAATTTTTGACAATCTTAGCGAAAGCCTGGGCTTTTGCCAATGTCTGGCAAAAAAGGGGTATTCTTTGATTTTTGGCAGGAAACGAGAGACGATCTTAGACATTGACAAGGTTACCAAAAGGTACAACTTTTAGCAATTTTTGGCAAGAAAGTGAAACTTTTTTGCAATTTTTAACAATAAAGATGTATTTATTGGTGATTTCTCGAAAAAAAAGATTTGTTGAGAATTTTTTTGCAAAAAGGCGAAAATTTTATGCAATTTTTGGCAAATAAATGGAAATTTTTTAAAATTTTAGGCAAAACGAAAGTCTTGAGAAATTGTAGGAAAACTTGGTCTTGAAGGCAATTATTGGAAAAATAGTGACACTTTTGAAATTTTTTTCGAAATGATACCACTTTTGAAATCATTGTCGAAATGATACCTTTTTTGAAATGTTGAGACTTAGAGGCATTTTTTGAGAAAAAGCAAGGCTTTGACAATTTTTTGTAAAAGCAAGTCTTTTTAGCGATTTTTGAGAAAAAAGCAAAACTTTTGAACAATTTTATGTTATACCTAATAACTTATCAGAATTTTTAGCAAAAAAGCGAAAATTGTGAGCAGTTTCTGACAAAAAACGACTCTCTCTTACAATTTTGATAACGAAGGCGAGACCTCTAGCTTTATTTGACGGAAACCGAAATATAGTTTTTTTTTAGAAATGCCAAAGTCCATTTTTCGATTTTTGATGAATTCTTAAAAATTAAATCAATTGATCAAAAAAGTGAAAAAAATCAAAATTTTACACAATTGAGCTAGAAAGCTGAAATTTAGTACGCATTCTGTTTTTGACCTCCAAAATCGATTGAAAGCTGTTTCGAGTCATTTTGAGCAGTTTCGGAGACTTCAGCAGATGTTCGGAAATTGAAATTTGTACAAAATTGCAACAAATGTAAATTGGAAATCTGAAATTTAGTATTTAAACCACATTTTCAACCGCGAAGATCAACTTAACGCAGTTTAGAGTCGTTCGGGAGACTCCAAATATATTTTAAAAATTCCAGTTATCTAAAAAATTCCATAAAATCTGCCCAAATGAACTTCAGCACGTAACAAACGCGTTTGACGTATTTTAGTCACCTATTTGATCGATTAAAAATCACTTTTCCTTAATCAATTTCTGACAGTTCGAGACCAAATTGCATAAGAAATAATTGGAAACCAATTTTGGAAAAATTGATTTTTAAAAGTTCATCAAAATTTGAAAAATGAACTCGAGCGTTTAAATATGACCTTATGATGACCACTGAAAAGTTTAAACTCAAAAAAACATCATCTGAAATGTCACATTTGATTGGATCCCCCCCCCCATTCAGGCACTTTGAGGAGGTGACGGAATGAGGAAAAAATAAAGTCCAATTAAAAAATTGAGATCACATTTGAGTTGTCACACTATTGAGCCATTTGTCGAACTTTGATTTTGGGACCAAGGAGGGGGAGGGGGTGCTAAGGGTCTTGAAACCGACCACATCTAAAATTCAATGTCACATATTTTGTTGAATAACATTCACCTACATTTAAAGGGCCACAGTTTCACATGAATTGGAAGATCGATATTTTAAGGGGTCCAATTTAATCCAAAAATTTCGAAATGTACGTTTGGGAAGTTGAAACTCCAGGAATCTTTTTTCTTAGTCATATTTTAAACACCAGCGCGTTTTTAAGATCTCTTTCATCATTAGGGAGAAAAAATGATTTTGGGCCCCAATTTTGTCAAAAAAAAACGCTTCTTTCCACATAGTTATGTACAAGAAAAAGGATTATAGGCTTACAATTTTTTCAAAAAAAGTTCTCAAAATCAAGAAACGTTCAATTGAGCTAAGCTCCTAGGAATCTCGCGAATATAATAAAGAACATACATTTTTGCAATCAGTTTATGCAATTTTTTGGATTATTTCGAAGAATTCAAAACACGTAAGATCCTTAATCTTCATTTGATATTTATTTCTTCATGACTATACTTCGATAAAAAAAATAAGCAGAATGCATCACCCAATTTTCGAGAGGTTTCCTAATCAGTATAATAGCAGCAGAATTATACAGAACTGCGAGATATCACGAAAACAAACTTCGAGCTGATAGGAAATTTTTCATACAGATGAACAAATTCAAAATAGAAGTTGAAATTGAGAAAAATTCGACGATTTCATCACGTTTTACCCATTTTTTTTATTGCATAATAATGCATAAAATCTGACCATCTGCGTTACTTGAAGACATAAACAAAATAATCTCCAAGATTATGAAAGGCAATAACTGATTTTTGGTAGTCCAACAATTCAAATATCGAAAAAAATTTGGTACATGACGATTCTAGTCCGAAATAATGAGCAACCCAACTTTCTTCATTAAAATGATTTTTCATTCGACAAAAAAACGTATTCTTTGCTGCCACAATACGCTCCATTTTCGTAGCTCATTTCTCAATACACTAATCAAGTAATCAATCAATGATTTCGCGAATATCGTACTTCGTAGTGCACTTGATCATAATACCTGCGGATATAGAAAGCGTTGATTTCCCTGCTGCACGACATGAGCCCTTTCGACTTGCCAGTTTTGAAAATGCTGCAAACGTTCGGAATTGGGACGTTGCCAAGTAGTAGTTCGGTTATTATGATCTACGTAATAAATCCGACCGCGCGGATCACGCCGTAGTTCCCAGCCGGGAGGTAAAGGTTGCGGACGTTCCCATGACGTACTGCGTGTATTATGATCTACATAATATTTTCTGCCATACACATCAACTCTCATCTCCCATCTGAAATAATCAGTAAATGATTCATAAATACTCTTATCTCCATCCGTTTAGATATCGAATTCCTAATTTTCTAATTCTACGTATTATAATATACGTCACTGTTAGTACTCGAAACCGAGCACTGATAATTACCCAGCAGGTAGAGGTTCTTCGGCAGGTGGCCTAGCACTCGGATCGGGATTAGGTTCTTTGGAATTTGTGCCATTCGTGGATCTCGACTGAGACGAAATATCACTAGAACTAGAACTAGGCACCGGTCTCGCAGTTTGCCTGGTTGTACTTGGACTGTTACTAGGACCGTTGATGGTAGACACGTTGCTAGAGCTGGTGCTAGGACTACTGGTAATCGTACTAGGCGCAGATGATACGCTACAGCTGCTAGTACCACCGATACCGTTAGTCGTAACAACGTTATCACTAGAAGTGGAATTTGAAAGCACGACGTTGGTGCTAGCGCCGCTAACGCTGCCAGCAGCGTTACTCGACGCGGTTTCGTTGTTATCAGCTAATGAAGCTACGAGTCTTGTAAGAATAGCATCCGTTTGAGCAGTCAGTTCGGTAATTGATAACTGATTCGATGATGTCCCATCTACAGAAACGAACCAAAGTGAAAATCGAGTCTCGAATAGAGTTACAGAATAGATAATATTACGCTTACTAGTTTCAGCGCCACTGATTACTGGAGTATCGCTCATACGAATACGACCAAGGATACCACCTTCTAAACCTCCTGCGTGAAACAAATAAACCGAATCGAATAAATATATTGCCACTTCGTCGATGAAACGGTATCGCAGGAGAAAAAAATGAAACTTACTCGGCCTAAGGAAATGTTGTTGCGGTACAGCTTGCAAATCGACATTTAAACCATTAAAAAGCGTGATTAATTTCCCAACAGAAACATAACGAGAATACGAAGTAGCCCTAGCTTCAGTCATCAGTTCCAACGTTAACTCCAAGTTTTCCAATTTACCATTATAATAATGCAAAATATGATACAGCTCGACCATTCTTTGGCCTATAACCGCATCTTTACGGAATGTACTATGATCACGAACTTGAAAGCATAATCGCGAATGCGGAGTAACCAAACTGTAAAAAAAAACACGAATTAATCATCGAACATCGGCATCAATCGCCAACCGTAGAGAACTTACACAGTGTATTCTTCGTTCCATTTAGGTTGATAAGTACACTTGACTACTTCGGTTTTCTTGACGAAAACACCGTCTACGTACAACTCGATGTACGGGTTTGGTTTCAATAAAAACGTCGAACTGACGTTCTTCAAGTGAGCACATTCGACTGAAAAGAAGCACGAGAACAATTATAACAATCGCAACAATGGGTGAGATTTTTATTCCCAACGCGAATATACATACACGTTATGCTCAACTGGTAAAATCCTTGTTCTGCTGTTAACTCGGCCATTATAATTCGATCTATTTCAATTTACACGTTTCCCATATTATTCTGAAAACAAAACGACATCGATTTGAATTAATATCGGTGATAATAAAATTGAGCCACACTTCTTTGTACTCAATTTCGAACCGACTACTCTTCAATGAAATTATTCCAAGTAGTCGTCTTCGAATTCAAATTCAACTCGAGGTGTGTCCTAGAAAGATAATCAAATCGTACGAAAACAAAAATATCAGATTTTTTCAATCAACTGTTCGTTATTCAAGTGAAGAGTTTTTAATTACGTTCTAGAATGTGATACGAGATGACATATTTTCACATGCACGTATTACTTCGGTTTCACAATATTAAGGCTATTAAACAGGAAAAACAATGCATCTTATTTTGATTAAAACAATATGTAATCACGTCGACTGAGACTACTGAGAGTAATTTCGAGACGGATGAATAACGTAATATTACAATATCGCATGTTAAAGGTGGATATCAGCAAAGCAAAATGTATGTAGATAAAAAACGGATCATTTCAATAGGTGTATCTACTTACCACCTGTGCAAAGGAAAGGTCGAGTATTTCGCAACAATGTTCTTATATTAATGCACAATTATTTCACCGCAGATAACATTTGTGAAAATTGAATAATTCAGAAAAGCACTTGAAAAAATCTAATCATCAAAATGGATTAATCAATACCAAGGAAGCATACTTTGGAAAATGTAAATACAACACTTTCCAAGTTTTCGAAAAGAAAGTGAAATCATCCATGACTTCGCTTTCACTCAACACCATGATGTAGATGGAAAAAAATTCCTTAGATTCTCAACTTTTCCTACGAAGTTGAGGTTTTCAAAAATTACACTGGTTAAAAATTTTGATCATTTTTTTATCAGAAATAGTGATGTTGATATTTAGAAAAATTTCATATCGATATATCACGATATTTTTTCAACAGATATCGATATATCGTCGATATATCGATATCTTCAATATTGCCTTAAAAATACCTATTTTTCCCATTGTATACTCAGTCATTTAAGTTTAATTGCGAACTAACAACTGCAAAAAATTTGGTACGACAAAAAGTTTTTTTTATAGATTTTTAAAAAAGTGAGAAAATTTTGTTTTGAAAAAATTTTTAAAATTTTTTTCTAATTTCAATTTTTACTCATATTTTTGGCTGTTTTCGTGCATTTTTTCCTCAATTTTTGACGATACGATATATCGTCGATATTGATTTTTCATATCGATATGTCGATATTGGATCTCATATCGATATATCGTTTAAGATATCGATATATCAACACCACTAATCAGAAAATTCAGAAAATCAGAAAATGATAAAACAGCTAAATTTGGGAAAATCTAGCGAAAAATATGAAAATTTAGTAGAAAATTGTGTCAAATTCGTTACTACTCCTGATCTTCTACATGCTAACAACGTAAATTCGTGATCCTTCCATTTTCTGTCGTCATTGTTACATCGTCTTGTGCTTTGGACCATCATGAAGTTAACCGAAACGCTATACAGACGTTACCCATGGCAGAAATACACCACAAACGAGAAGCATATAAAATTCAGACCAGAAATGCGTATGGAATTAAGAAGCAATGTAGCTGGTAATAAACAGAAGTTCAGTAGCGGTGCCTGTATTCAAGAAATGTTCATCATGATGGCTTGCTTGAAGAAAAACGAATTCGATCAGACGATGTGCACCAATGAAACAAACAAATTTCGCCAATGTAACGAGAGTTATTTCGCCAATAGAGATCAAAAAATAAAGAACCAACGTTCCGGTATAGTGACGCCTGGATTGAAAGATTTATCAGCTCCTCAAGTCAACACGTTATTGAAAGATTTTCCCAAACCGAAGTGAATGTATATAGTTATAATAGTACCTAAAGTTGTCAGAAATATCTCAATATAATGTTTTTATGTTAAACTATAATGTTTCTTTCTCAACATAAACGAAAATATACATAGCAAAGGATATAATAATATATTGATTCGAAAAAATTATTAAAAAACATACATATTTACAATACGAGAAATGGTTGAATGGAAAGATGAAATATCAATAAGGGAGAAGCCAAAGAGGAAAAGTGTTTAAAGCACAAAAATTACGATGGATTTCCTTCAGCGTCGTAATATCCACTATCTCGTAAAATTTCGTCCTTTAATTTCTGCAACATTTCACGTTTAATTGCAGCTGGAACTATTCCTAAAATCATAAATAATGAAATGAAGTGAGCATGAGCAATATGGTTGGTTCACATTCAATCAAACGATTACTCATTGTCATTGTAATAGAAAAGAAAGCTCGCATAATTCGAACTTGAAGTTTACCTCTAGCCTTTGGCAAAGAGCTTTCTACCAATTCGTTGACAGAAATATTCCTATTCTCTTTTAATTTTAAACGAACGAGCATCCTAACTTGGTCGCACCAACCGCTTTCGGTGAGGCGTCTGTACAGTAATTGTTTGATCCTGAAACACATTTGCAACGATGTGAATTTCTTGTCATGTAAACTAGCTCAGTACACATTCAATTTGCTTAATAAAATAGTATTCGTTGAAATTATACGATACTTACGGAGTGTAATCAGTTTTTTCTGGGTTCATTTTGGATGTTTGTTCACCAACGATAGCTCTTCTTGGTACAACTTGGACGATGAAATTTATTATTCTGAGGTCATCTCGAAGAACGTAGAGCTTCTTTTCAACGATATATTCAAGAATAATTAAAATCGAGCATATAATTACTAAATTTTAAAGCAATGAAAAAAGAATAACCAAATTTTTCAATAAAATTTTTTGTTATCATGAAATTTTTTTATGATTACACGAATAAAAAAAATATGACAACACTGCCTCGTATCAGTACAAAAATCGGTTTTGTTGGTAACATTGTTTTTCGCGCATGCGCTGTTTGCTGTGTGTTTTTCATTTCACTGATTTCACAACAAATTTTTCTGTCACCAAAAAATTGATAAAGTTGCGATAAAAGTTTAAAATAAGGGCTATTTTCGGACTTTTCCAAATAGTTTAATTGAATTTTCATTAATCATCGTGTTGAAAAATGACTACCGCAGCTAGACCAACATTCGACCCAGCCAGAGGAGGGCAAGCTCGAGGTGAGAAAGATTTGGGTGCATTATCGAAACAATACTCTAGCAGAGATTTACCCAGTCACACGAGGCTTAAATACAGGTAAATAGCAAGTTTCATCTTTGATTTCATTCATTCTTCACTTTTCTATAACACTATATTTGAATTTCACAGAGAACATGGCCAAGGTACCAACGATGAATTGGCTGCCAGAGACTTCAGAAAAGAACTAGAAGAACGCGAACGTAAAGAAGAAAAAACACTGAAAAAAGTTCCCGATGTAACTCAGTAAGTAAATTTGATTAATTTCTTGTCGAGTTTTCATGCATGTGTCTAATATTTCGTTTCATTTTAGTAAAAGGCAGAAAATCGATCAAACCAATCTCGATGCTGATGATCCATTGGACGATGATGACGACGATGAAGACGACTCTGACGATTCCGACGACGATCTTGATAACGCGCAATTGCTGGCCGAATTAGCTAAAATAAAAAAAGAACGAGCGGCTGAATTGGAAAGGAAGGTAAGTAATCGATTGTGCTAATTAAGAAATAACCGTATTCGATCGGTAAATCGGTAATTTTTCGCAATATTTGTGTTAGGAAAAAGAAAAAAGGCAAGAAGAAGAGAAAATTCGTATGGAAAATATTTTGAGTGGAAATCCGTTATTAAATTACGCTGCTCAAGTTCCAAAGTCGGATCTCAAAGTGAGTCGATGCCTGGTTCATTCTTAGTTCAAGATTGATTAATTTTTCAATTACTATTCATCATTTCTTTTTTTACATTTTCCAGATCAAAAGAAGGTGGGATGATGACGTTGTGTTCAAAAACTGCGCACGATATGACCCAGATAAGAAAAAAGAATTCATCAATGACTCTCTTAGATCAGAGTTCCATAAAAAGTTTATGGATAAATATATCAAGTAATCAATCCTGTTCGAGTGAGATGAATTTCCATTTGTAATTACTTTTTTTTGATTTTATATTCTCGATCACATTTCATCTATGTTAGTTTCATAAGTATAGAATTATTGAGTATTTTTGTTCAAGTATGATATGAAATGGATTCTTGTGTATTGCCGTTTCCTGTAATATAAATTTTTTTCAACAGAAACATGTGTCTTTGTTATGAGTCGGTTTTCATTTTAATATAATCATACGTCTTTGTACATTCAATTATTAATAAATAGGCATTCTCAACGAACGCAGAAATGAAACTGCCACAAAACATTAAAATATTCAGTTTACTGTAAAAATAAATATCACAGTTGTTTCTTTACAAAAATAATTTCAATAAAAATCGTATCAAGTGGAAAACAACACGTAGACGATAAAACAGCGCATCAAGTTTCAAGTCGGATTGATCAAAATTTTCGGTTCCTCGGCCCCAAATAGAATTTAGATTTCCTTAAATTGGCAGGTCCTGGTCTAACTAATCGTTTACGTTCTTTTTTATGTTTCTCCAACTCCACCATCCGTTTTTGATGATCTTTATTCTGTAAACATAGAAAAACATGATAATCATACGTCATTTTTCATTCTAACACGAATTTTAAATACTCGAAATCTTACGCCAGATGGTGTATACGAATAAGTTCTATTTCCAAAGGATGTCATTTCTACAGCAGTGTCGCCTTCTTCTTGAATACGTTCGCCGAGAGGTTTCCTATACAGAACAGCACAAATTTAGAAATTCGTAGACTTATTCGAGGCACTAAATGAATAAAACCTTACTTTGTAGCATCTTCAATATTTTCCACATTGTTTCCGTCCAACAAAGCCAACTCACGACCAGTTTTCAGTTCGTAGAATTTGGTTACCGATGACGTAGGAGTTTTCGCTGGCTTATTTTTCGCCATTATTTTTTGTACTTTGTCATCGGTGGAATTCTTGTTTGGTTTTTTCGGAGCTTCTTTCTTAGGCTGTTCTGGTTCTGATTCAGGTTCTTCTTCATCAGAACTGTCTTCAGAACTACTGCTACTAGTGCTTTTAACTTCCTCTTCCTGTAATCGAAATGGTTTAGAACAAATTTTGGATTTATTTTTTTCATAAATAAAACCCTTACTTGTAATTCGTCGAACATGTGAGGGATCATTTTCTGGATATTTTGTCGTTTTTCGTCCAATTTCTTCAAAACTGGATTCAGCAGTCTAATCAATAAAATAAAGAATAAAAATCACAATAAATGTTTCCATTAAATTTTTTTAATAAACAAGAAAATTACCTGTATTCTTCAGCCGTAGGATCTACTTCGAACTCAGGATCTTTAAATAAGGCGGAGAATCGTTCATCTTTCAGTAAGCTTTTAGCTTCAATAGCACGTTTCTTTTTGGCGCTCTTTTCTTCTTCGATTAATTTCAAAGCTAATGATTTATTTACAGCAGGAAGCGTTTTCTGCAACAAAAATTCACATATGTACTTGATAAACCGACTGTAATATTTATTCTTTCTAGTGGAACATTCCCTTACTTGAATCTTCACACGATTAGATTTCTCTTCGTCTAATTTTTCCTTGATTTTCTTCTTCTTGTATTGTTCAAAGTTAAACGGTTCAGCAGCTGATTTAGCTTTCCTATACAATCTTACGTCCATAAAGTAACCGTGCATATAAGCTCTTAATAAATCGGTACCTAAAATCAGGAAATAATGTTAAACCTTGCTAAAAATGTCAATAATACTTTTCAAACGTTCGTCGTTACCAATTAAATGTGTTAATCCTAATTCTTCCAACTGATTTCGTGTTACGAACATGTAATCGTCGTAAGCTATTTCTTTGGAATTTTCTTCCAATTCTTCGGTCAAAGCGTCCAAAAAACCACACCACCTGGGTGCAGGTCCTAGATTCTAAAAACACATTCGAGACGTATAATACTACGAAGATCAATATCGCCAATTCCAACAAAAATTACGCTTACTGGAATATAATAAGTTTGAATTTTCGGACTCTCATTGGCGATGAAAAACATACCACTGTTTGGTACGACGCATAAATTATTATACTGTGTTTTATCGCCAGCGTCAATCGATGTGAACAATTTACCCTGAAAACACATTCACATTACATATTACAGAATAGAAATACGATGAAAAAAGCTTATAAATCCACTCACATTTTCCTTGTTCCATATTTTAACTATGGATAAATCAAGAGACAGAACTTTATCACCGATGAATTCGACATCTTTAATAGGCCATCCGTACATGTGATCTTTAACGATAAATGGTTTATTGGCTCGAATATCGTAAAGTAAAACCTGGCCGGTGGATAATCCTACTCCATAAGTCAACGAGCCGTTGAAATTCAACGCTGTTACAGCAGGTATTTCATTAACACTACAAAAATAAACAATTTCAACCAATTATATCGATAGGTTTTTCGACAATAAGGGATAATATTCAGAACATACTTGTCTGTTTCTGATACCGCAGACATGGCACAGTCTAAAGATGCTACGCAGGATCCACTTCTCGGATCCCATGCTTCTAATTTACCTTCATTTCCACCAGTGACAACTAAACCGTGAACCGGATTAATTACGACTTTATTTATATCGTTACTACATTGGGATACTAAAGATGTTTGGAACTGTCCTCTTTCCAGATTCAATCTATAGATCTCCGAACTGCAGAAAAACGCCAAAAAATTAAACAAAATGAAAAATCCGAAAGCTACATTAGAAGAGTGTTTCGTTACCTCGCTCCGACAAGATATAAATCACAAGTCGCGTCATGGTATTTCATATCGTGTCCAAATTTAGGCATCCTTAATCTATAATATTTTCCTTCGGCCGTATGCAACTCGATGTATCTATCGCATTGAAGAAATACAACCTAGAAAAAACACTCACACTAAAGATTACAATTTCTTACTCGATTTTCGCAAATATATAAAAATCATACCTTGCTATAATCTTCTGATAGAATTTCGAAAGTTACAACTTCGGCGTCAAAACACCGTTCGAATTTCATAGCTAAGTTATCAACTTCGTAACATCGCATACGAGGTTTATATATCCCAGTAGCTAAAATATAACGTCCATCTGAAGATAATCTAATCGTAGAACTGACTGCTGGCATTTCGAAGTCTTGAATTAGTTCTATTCTTCTTCTCAGATCTAGATTGAAACTTCGTTAGTATGTTTACATCGAACAGCTTTCAATTCAAGTTGATAGTTTACTTACCGGCGCTTTTCTTGAGTAAAGCTCTCTTTTTTCGATCTGATAACCACTGCAGAAAAATTTATATCGTTAGTAGTGGTAATAAGGAAGTAAATTTCGTTCGATTGGAAAATATATTCAAAGATACTCACGTCGGGAAGACTTTTCCCAGAACTAAGGTTATATATTTTGACATTATTTGGCGCTGATACTTGCATGATTTTTACTAAATTTACGCACCGATACTTTATTCAAAGATCAACAGAACCTTCGTAAAATAAAATCAACTATAGTTAGAAGAAAAATGCACATAAGAATTGACCGTCTGCATGATCAAAATGAAAATTTCGAATTTAAAATTCTAAAATTCCGTCGATCGTCATTTACCACGTGCACGATAAGGATTTTGATAACTCGGAGGTTTCGGTACGACTTCGGTAGCTCTCGTGACCTTTTCGGGCCACTTCGTAACTCTTCGAGTTCGTTCGGTGGACTTGAAAATTTTTTCAAGTAAATATTTACTTTTTTATCACAAACTTATCAACACTTAGGTATTTCGTTTCGTTTTTTATTCCTCGAACAAAATTATGAATTATGAAACTTAGACAAATTTTGTATTCAATTTTACGTTGATATGTTTGTATTGCTGTCATGGGTCGAACCGGAATATTCACTTGTAATCACTGCGGTCGAGATTTCAAAAGAAAGTATACTTTGAAACGTCACATAGAAGCTATCCATATTAATAATGCGCCTACGAAAAAACCCACCAAAAGATCTTCGAAATGTCCCTACTGTTCCTTCTATACGCACAATTGCATCCGAATTAACGATCATCTAAGAAGCGATCACAAAATCGATTTACACGAAGCTGAACTATTCTTCGAATCCGACGATGGTAAAACAATATTATTGTCTACCTCTGAATGATATTATCACATAATCACTGCACCCGAACATGGATATAATTAACATTGTTTCGCTTTGTACAGAATTCAATCGATGGAAAGAAGAAATTGAGAGAAATACACGATCATTCTTCACTATACGTACTACAACTCGTGAAAATCGTTCTAATCCGGGATCGGAGATAGTTTATTATAAATGTAACAGAAGCGGTTTTTGTAACGAAAAACGTAGTACGGGAAAGCGAAGTCGTCGTGTCCAAGGATCGTGCAAAACTGGTAAACATAAATGTGGCAGAATTTACCAAATGTTGCTCTAGATTGAAAGAAATATTTTTCATTTGTCTAGGTGTTTATTGCGCGGCTCAAATAAAGCGTTACAATAATGCAAATGGCAAAATGAAAGTTATCTATTGTGACGTTCATACCGGCCATGCTCACGAAATGTGTTACTTGAAATTACCAAAAAGCGTCGAAACGTTGATCGCAAGTAAGTGAATCGTTCTCGATCATTTCTTCTTTGTTGTATGTACTTATAGTACCTACCTAATTATTCATTTCAACTTTCAGAAAAACTCCAAGATGGTACGTCTCTGGACCAGCTGTTGAGTGAAATTCGCGACGAAGCTGTATCTTCAGAAATACTCGAAAAGAAACACCTTATAACTAGAAAAACGCTTTATAATATCATCAACAAGTACAACCTGAATTCGGTGGTTAAATATAACGATGACGATATGAGCGGCATAGATGCCTTATACGAGAAATGCGAATCAATGGATTCGAATCCAATCCTAATGTATAAGAAAATCGACGAACCATTTGGCGCTCTGTGCAACGAAGACATGATGCTTGTTATAATAACCGACGAGCAACGTGAAATGCTGCGAAAATTCGGTCACGATATAATATGCATAGACTCGACTTTTAATTCCGAGAAACTTAAATTACAATTAACGTCGGTTTTCATTCTAGACGAATTCGAAGTCGCTTTTCCCGCCTGTTACTGTATTAGTAACAAAGTAGACGAAAATACAATTACTGTGTTATTCCAAGAAATCAAGAAACTAGTCGGCGTGATCGAAGCGAAGGCATTCATGAGCGATGACGAGCCTTTATATTACAACTCGTGGAAAAACGTAATGACCGAAGCGAAGAACCAAATAGTATGCAAATGGTACATAGACCGAGCTTGGCGTAAAAGCTTAGACAAGCTTGGAAACAAAGAAACCAAACACGAAATATACACTACCCTAAGAACCTTATTAGACGAACCAAATAAGCAAGTGTTTGAATATTCGTTAAGAAATTTCCTAAGGAAACTCGACGAAGAAGGTTTTCACGAATTCGCAGAGTTTTTCACAACCACCTACGCTAAACGTCCTCAAGTGTGGGCAGCGTGTTACCGCGAGGAAGCTTTTCTAAATACTAGTATGGCTCTCGAAGCTTCGCACAAAGCATTGAAATATTTATACTGGAAATCTTGCAAAGAGAATCGTATAGACGTTGTTATAAATATATTACTGAAGACCATTCGTGATAAAACATTCAAACGTATGATAAATTTGAACGAGGGACACGCCAATATCTACGCCAATGATATCCTCGTACGTCATGATAGAGCCCGTCACGTTAAATCTATAACGGAGATAGATGAACAGCAGTGGTCGGTTAAAAGTCTGAGTAAGAACGTCAAGCATTCTGTGCGTAAAATCGCCGATAGTTGTCCTTGCCAACAGAAATGCTTAGTTTGCAAATTATGTGTGCACATGTATTCGTGCACTTGCAACGATTACTTCATTTCTCGTAATTTATGTAAACATATTCACGGCGTTGCTCGATTCCTTAATTTAAATGATTCCTTGCCTACGAGTATTTCGCATGAGATTCCCAACTCGTACGAAGTTTATATCACCGAATATCAAGATGATTCTGCTGACGAACAGATTAAAGACGAACCACCACCGGTTGTGTATTCTGAGGAAGATTTATTCACGAATCAGGTACCTACCTACCTTCTTGCGCGGTTGATTGATTTTTGTATTTTTTAAAGTTTAGTCTTACTAATTAACCGTTTGTTTTGATATTTTGTTCGATACAGTTATTGCAAATTCGTGATCTTTGGAATGATGGAAACGGAGTCAAAGTGAAGAATTCTGAAAACATGAATCGATTACGTGAGCTTGCTGTTGAAATGTATAATATATTAGTGGATGAAGAAAGATGTCCGAACAGCATCGATGAATCCATTACCGAAGAGATATCTTTAGACCAAACATGTGTTCCTGTGTTACCATTTGAAAGAAAATCGAGCCCTAGTTTCAATTCTAATTTAGAAACCTTAATACAAACAACCGTCTATGATGATACTGATGTACAATTATGTATTAGTACTACGACTTCTGATTACAATTCTTTCCAAAGTTGAAATTTTTTATAAGGATCAAATAAATGTTCGTATTTTTTTTTTTTTTTACTGTTTTCGTTCTTTTGTCATGCGAGAACTACCTAGTAAGACACGTCTTGTCTCATAAGTTATTCTAGCTGAAGAAATGTGATGAAAACACGATGAAAAGTTGATCGCTATTATCGATTTTGAGTACCTAACCTACCTACTTTGTTGCAATAATTGACGATTTTGTTGTTTTTTTTTGTAAACTTTCAAATTTTCAATACTTAATTTGAAAAAAAAACAGCTTTTAATCTGCCATGCCATCTTGAATTTACAATTCACCGACTGTAATCGTTTTGAAATGTCAAACTATCCAGGAAAAATAATTTTCAGCTGTCGAAATTGATTTTAATACCTTCTGGAACGATTTGAAGTTGCTGGGAAAAAATTTGATTTCAACAGGTGGCTCCAGATCGGTTCGAAAGTCGAAAATTATGGCAATCGATTCGGGAAGTTGATTTTAGGGGTAAAGAATTTACGACTTGCGAGCAATTTGTTGCAAAAATTGACGAATTTGGAATTTTTTTAAAATTTAGGTTTTCATTGTAATCGATTTGGAATATCAAACTTATAAATAAAATGGAATTTCTAGCTGCCGATATAGCTGGAGGAAAGTCAACTTTTACTTGAGGTTTCAGATAGACTCGAACATGGAAGCAATCGTTCGGGGAGTCGTTTTTTGGGCACAGAAGAAGTTTTTTAAAGTACCTAATTTGTCACAAAAATTTACGATTTTGGATTTTTAAAAAGAATATGAGGTTTTCAAATTGTAAAAAAGTTGAAGTGAGGGGGGGAGGATTAAAGAATTTTCGAGCATTATTTTACACAAATTTGAGATTTTTAAATAGTAAAAAATACACTTTTTGACCCATAACCTCGAATTTTCAGCTGCCAACAATGATTACAAAACGCCTTCTGGAGCAATTTAAGTTGCTGGAAACACTCGACTTCAGCTATAGAGGGTTTAGATGGTCTCGAAAATTGTGGCAATCGATTCGAGGAAACAATTTCAGGAGGTAGAAGAATTTTTGAATAATTTGTTGCCTGTAATGAGTGCATTTTTCCAAATTGCAAAAAACTGACTTGGACGAAAATGAGTACAAAAAATTAAAGACCATGTTGATTACAACATCTTCTGGAACAATTTGAAGTTGCAGGAGATGAGGAGAATAAAAGTCAACTTTCACTGCTGGAGTCTGCAGAGCGGCTCGAAAATGCTGGCAATTGGTTCGAGGAATGGATTTTAGGGTATGAAAGAACTTTCGAACAATTTTTTGTAAATATTGACGGTTTTGAAATTTAAAAAAAATATGAGTACCTTTACTTACCTATTTTGACCTGTACAAAAATACTTACACTTTTCAACCCGTCGGCCTGGATTTACGATTCATCTGCCTAGTCGATTCGGAATAATTTTTAACACGACAGGATCCGACTTTCAGCTTCCGAGAGGAAAGTCAATTTTTGCTAGAGGCTCCATGAAATGTAGATCGATTCGAAAATGGTGTCAATCAATTCGGATAGAGGAAGCAAGCAAGTCAACATCAGAATTAAACTGCTTTTTAATATTCGCTCTTTCTGTAAAAAATTAATTCATCAATGAACTTCTTCGCCATTTTCAAAAATTTGCCAAAAATCGAACGATCAATTTCAGCTTTTCAAAATTTCGTTCTGAGCTCTGAGTGACATGCTCTTTTATTAACGCAAATTTCTACTGAATCGAAGTGAACCGACGCCTAAAAAAAACAAAAGTTTTAAAGAATTTACTGCAGAATAGTCCAACCATTTCAAGACTAATTTCCTTTTCACTGATGAAATGTTAACAACTGTTTCAAACGCTACAAAAAACGAATTTGACGCTTCATGAACACCCAATATTAACATCACTCTTCTGAAACAGTTCGTTGATTCGACACCATCAAAATCTTTTCTTCTCGTTGTTCGTTCATATTTACCATCCTCAATAAAAATCAAATCACCGCATCGAAGTTTTAAAAAAATATTTATTCTGCACAACTAAGCCAAAACAGCAAAACCATGACAAAAAACCAGAACCGACTCTTCGTAATAAATTATATATTTAAATGTGAAAATACGTAAATTTTTTGGAATAAAACATAACATTGCAATTTAAAAATTCTATTTATACAAATCTATACTCAAACGGATTCATTTAACGACGACAAAATCTCAAATCAAATATTTTCCATACTTATATGACTAAACTTCAAAACTCGAAATGAAAACATCAATCGAGCACGTCAAAACATCGTAGTAAGTATCCCGCTTTTCCTCATCGAAAATGAATTCGCATTCCCAAATACGTAGAACGTCCTTGGTAATATTCTTGGTGTAATGTTGCGTTCGTCCAATGCAGTAATATTCTGATCCGAATTGCGATACTTGAACCAGGCGTAAAACGATGGAATCGGTACAGTACACGTTGCGTTGGTTCACGTCGATCGGCACCATCTAGATATCTCAACACTGGCGCAATTTATATGTACATTACAACCGAACGTTTACGATCAACACACGTTTACGTGTACAATTAATACAGTTCTAGCGATCTTTCGAGCAGATATTCAAGAATATACAAAACGGTCATCATCATTAATCACAGCAGTTAATCTTCTCAAAATATACGTTAAAAAAAGGTCGAGTTCCGCATTTTTAAAACAGAATCATATACAACAGACATGTGTAGTGGGTACAACAATATTCGTAAATTCACACAACAAATGCGAAGCCCATCCCTGAAAAATAAACTTGGTAGTATCTAAAACACGGTCATCGATTAAATGAACCGATAGTCTCTGAACACATGCGTACCCGAAGCAAATTCTGTAACACAACAGTACACAGAGAAATGGACAGGACATAAAGATGACGAATGATTTCGAAAGCAACCTCCCGAAACCATTACGGGAATGGAGAGAAAAACCAGGATAGTTCGAACAATTAACCGCCTCTGTCTTATTTTAATACTCGAGTGCCTCGTATTTAAAAAATAAAAACCCTTCCGTAAAATCGGTACCTAAATTACAAAAAATGAGAAAGAAAAAAGAGAAAAAACACAAACTTTCTAAAAAATCAGGTAATCGTTCGAACATTGCAGTAAAAATTTCGTCGTTAAAATTTCGATTTTTTGGAAAAAAAATTATATAAGATCGAAAGAGAAAAAAACTCACGTAAGCGGTATGGGAAATGTAAAAGAGGATAGAATAAAATGTATACTAACCACGTAACGAAATGAGGAGTGGACTCGGAGGAGCTGAGATAGGTGTGGGGGAGAAAAAATGAAATAAAAAACACAAAAAACCGGACAGAACAAACAAAATGGAGTATGAAATAGGAACAAGAGAACCTACTCATACCTTACCATATCATATTGACGGACACTGGTGTATCGTAGAAATTCAACGACGCACAGCGTTCAACACGGTTTGTTCCTTCCAATTTTTCGTTCGCGACGTTTTTTTCTTATTCGGTTTGTGTGCGGTAGACGGAGTAAAATCTATCGATCGATCATTCAGTCGGTCAGTCAGCCGGTCCACACTCTCGTAATATAATCTCTCAGTTGTTTTGTTTAGCTTGCGTTTATGTTGTTAGAAGGAGTGTTCGTTACGCGATCTAGATTCAGCGACGACTGCCACGACGACGATCACGATCGCGATCGCGATCTCGTCTTCTGTCTCGATCGCCGCCGCCGTCGCCGTCTTTTCGCTGTTTAAATTGTTTATCAAGATCCTCTAGATTTTTCCTTCTGGTTTCTTGTTTAACAGCAATCTAAGTACGTGATGAAAGAAATATTAATTTGGAGCCAAAATTGGACGCGATTGAGAAATAAAATATGAATTATCCAGCTTACCTGTTCCTCTGAAAGTGGTAACCAGTAAATGCTGGGTGACGCTTTCGTCCTTCTGAACAGGTCGTCCAATAGTTTCGCCTCCGTGGGTGGTGGTTCGCTCTCGTTTGCAGTCTTCCTCTGCTTTCTCGCTGCAGAAACAAAATTAAACGCAAGAATTTACTAAACGATCGAAAAGACGAATTTAATCGATGAATTCAACGCAATTTTCTTACAACTGGATTCTTCATCGGAGTTTTCGTTTCGTCTACGCCTGTCTCTCGTCGTACGAAGAGGCTTCCTGTCCTTATCTAAGTTCTCTTTGGTCCGTCTGTTGTCTTCAGGTTCCGCGTATACCATTTCATCCGGATGAGCCGGCTTTCCAATATCCCATTCGCGAACATCTTTAACCTAAAAATCGTAAAATTCTACGTAAGCTAAATGCGAATTACGGACTCGAATCGAAGCGCTGACACTACTTGCCTTTCTAACAGGTCTGTCGTCATATTGTTCAAAATGTTTCTTCCAATCAATACCGCGTCTTTCGACGTGATTTTCCACAATCAAAGGTTCCGTCTTACGAGGTATTTCGGATTCGTGCGTCTGAGCTTGAGCGTTCAATAGATCATCTTGCGACGCGAACTGCACGTTCAACACCTTTGGATTATTAACCGGCCATCTTATACCGTGCAATGCGTGACGCGTTTCTAACGCTTCATCTTCAGTTTCAAACTGTGAGACAAAAAAAAATACAGATGGATTTTTAATTGAAATACTCGGGGTATTCTCAAGAAGGATGTCAATACTGCATTAAATCGCATATATTTACCTGAACGTAACATTTCGATTTAATAGAATCAATCCAAAAACCATCTTCTACTATTTTACCGGTCCGAAGTAACAATTCGCGTAGTTGAGTTACGGTGAAAGGTCGAACCAAATTTGTTATGTACAGAACTGATCGGCCATCTGAACTTTGAGATTTGTCTCTTAAAACAGTTCGTCTACTTCCGCTGCCTGTGGAATGACACAATAACATGAAAGTTACAAAATTAATAATTCAGAAACAAAGTTTACTAGCTAAAAATTCAAATATGAATACTAGAAACGTAGCTTTTCAGATACAAAAAATAGCATGTTTTTGACATTAAAAAAAAAAAAAAAAAATGAATTACGAAAACGTAAAAAATTTTTTTTATCGTTATCTTCGTATCCAATTCATTCTATCATTGCTATGATAATTTTCAAAAATTCCGCATCAGTTACGATAGCAACGGCAATAAATATGATACTACACAAACCCAGTTGTAAAGATAACCATTTCAAATGCTTACTTTTCTCTTCATTAAGTTGATCTCTAGAATACGATTTACGACGATCAGAATCAGAAAGTCGTTTCTTGCTTTTTTCTTTATCGCTGTCGTATTTGGGAGATAATGGAACAACGTCGTCTTCATCTTTATCAACATACGTATTATTATTCTCCGATTCAATTTCATGAACTATATTTTCTTCTCGAATTTCTTTAACAAATATTAAATCTTCCGGATCCGATGTATCAAATTCGTCTTTACTTACGACTCGTTTTTTAATATTCAATTCCTACGAGATAAAATGAATTAATTAAATATAAAGAATAGTTAGAAGTAAAACATAAGGCGAGCTTAATCGTACCTTCAAGGTATGTTCATTGGCCGAGGAGTTTGCACGACTAAAATGGAACACGTTGCAGCATCCCCATGCTCTTGTTCTTTCACCGGGTGGCTTCCTGTTGAACACTTCGTGGACTGTGAAAATAATTTTCAAAAATTAAACCATGAAAAATTTACAAACGATCGTATAAATATAAATAATATTCTGGAAGAAAATTACTCGGCGAGATGGATTCGTTGGCTGATAATTCTCCTTCCTGTGTAACACAACGAGATAAATTAATGAATAATATTTCACTCGGAATACTTAATTAAGTATTCAACGTACCTCCTTCGTGTCGTCATGCTCGTAATCGTACACTTCCTCCATTTCCTCGATGGATTTATTCAATCTACTATCAGAGTCTTTCTCTGACGCCGATGTTTTAACAGCAGCCTCGACAGGTTTACTAAAAAAAATTGAAAAAAATAAATTAAGAAAATATTGTGGGACGTTTTATCACAAAAAAAAAAAAAAAAAAGTTACTTACGTTTCGGGTTCGACTAGTTCGTTAGCCTCTTCTAACGGTTCTTCGACCGTTAATACGAGCTCAGTTTGCATACCATCTTCAGGCTCTGAAACTCTAGGCGAACTATGCGGTTTTTCTGATTCTTGTATAGGAACACTAGTCTGAGCAGGTGCGATGGGTGAACTCTGTGACGTTTCTTCAGGTATCGATACACTTTCGGGCGGCACAGTCTCCTCTTCGGCAGCTGGTGACGGAGATGGTTGACTTACCTCGGTAGTGACTGGTTCCTCTGGTTGTGATGGTGGGGGTTCTTCTACCTTCGGAGCTTCTTGAGGTTCAGGAATTTCAGATACTTCAGTCACAGGTTCCTCGCTGAAAGATGGCAATAGTTGAGATATGAGAATATTCTAGTATGAATACTCGGTTCGAATACTGCTCACTTACGTTTGTATTGCATCAACTGAACTTTCTTGCTCACTTTCCGCATCTTTAACTTGTTCAACCGGTTGTTCAGGTTGAACCGAAACGCTTTCTTCAACGCACTGTACGGGCTGCTTAGGTTCATCGGCGGGTAAAGAAATCTGACTAATGTCTTCGTCCGGAATAATATTAGATTCTGCTTGATCAGCAGAACTTTCTTCACTAACGGTGTTCTCGCTCAATGCAGTAGTTTCCGGCGGTACAGGAATAGCTTCGACTACCGAAGGCATTTGAACATCGTCAGCGGGCAACTGAATATCAGATATTACCATCGGAGCTTGAATATCATCAGACGGCAACTGAATACTAGATACAGCAGCGGGAAGTTCTACATCGTCAGAGGGTAATTGAATATTGGCTATTGCAGTACGAGATTGTACGTCGCTAGAAGGTAATTGAATATCAGCTACTGCGACGCTAGTAGGCGAATCAGCAGGTAATTGAATTTCAGCTACTGCGACGCTAGTAGGCGAATCAGCAGGTAATTGAATTTCAGCTACTGCGACGCTAGTAGGCGAATCAGCAGGCAATTGAATTTCAGCTATTGCGTCGGATGATTGTACATCGTCGGAGGGCAACTCGATATCAGCTATTGCAGCGGATGTTTGTAAATCATCCGAGGGCAACTGGATATTAGCGATGTCTTCGTCGTTTACGGGGAAGGCCGCTTGTTCGTTGGAAGTTTTGTTTTCATACACATTATTCGTCTCGACCGGTTCAGCTTCGGCGTCGCTGGCTTCCACACTATTTTCATCGTCCACGATATCTCTGTAAATACGATTTCATAATTATGATGCTGAAATATACACGAACTACTTCGAATCGAAAATTTTTACATACGTGGAAGGTTCGGGTGATCGTTGACGGCAAATTTTCAACTTTTGCAATTCTCCGGTGCCAGCACCATTTGCGCTTTTAACTTTCCAAACTTCAGAATCTTTTGTCTTATGTTTATCCGGCGTACTACCGTCTCGTTTCTAAACAATCGGTTACTTATTAAAAATGATCATCACGAACGAATTAATTTTACTAATTACAAGTTTTACCTTTTCTTTGCTCGGACTGCCTCTACATTCACTACCAGAAAAAGGAGAAGATTTTCCTGTTTTAACTGGCGACGCGATTTCATTAAGTTCTTCTTTGATTTCATCGGAACCGGCGCTAATCGCAGCTAATCGTTTCGAATGCCTCGTTATACGTTGCATAGCGACGTTATTTTCTGTTTCTTTCTTAGCACCGCTACCTCTTTTAGGCTTGCTATCGTCGGAAAGTTCGGGTTTAACATCTGATTCGACATCCGATTCGGAAGACGATGATTTTCGTCTTCTGCGAGAATGTTTATGACTTTTAGACTCGTCGTTTTTGGTTTTGTCACGATCCTTCGATTTACTACCGCTCTTCTTTTTCATATTCAATTCTGAAAAATAAACACCGGTCAAAAATTTGGCGGGAGGAACTTCAGCAATGAAAATATACTCAATAAATAACGATCCACGATCGAAAAATATCAGAAACCGTCATAAATGATAAAACTAATGTAGCAGAATTTCTAATAGTTTATCTACAGCATCTTTCAACTTCCAACTCAAATAAGACAACTGTAGAATGATAAAAGATGCAAGCATACGAATACTTGGCAAAAAAAGAAATTATGGAATTGCTTCAGTACCTCCTTTTTTGACTAATTTATTCCGCTTATATCGATAGTTCTATTACTTGATTAAAAAATAAATAACTGTGTTGTTTATACGCAATATATTTACTTTATACAGTAAATCGAGCCAGATCCGAGTACGTCCTTTTGATCATGAATTTGTGGATATATACTTGATATTTTATGGAAATCACTGAAAAAATTAAAGAGTAAGAAAAGTTAAAATTCACTAACCGCTGTCATAATTAAATTTTAATTAAGAAATTCAACAATTCGTGATTATTAAGAATACCACACGCGTTATTTTCTTATTTATTGCATTATGGCTGATAAATTGTTCGAGTTCGTGACGGAAAAATAACGAAAGTCAAAAAAGTCTAAACTTCTGCGACGTTGCCAAACGTTACCAGATGATTTTTTAGTTGTTAAATCGTTCAACAGGTAGCGGCAATTGAGGATTTGGGTGTTTTAAAATTTTTTATTTTTTTTTTTTATGATGCTCTACTATGTTCTAAAAAAATCTACATACGTAGAAGTAGAACTTTTTAGTTCTACCGTTCTACCAAATTTACATCAAAAAAAATATTAAATATTACCGAATACCGAAGTAGATTCTGCAGATTGTATTGTATTGTATTCTAGGATTTCAAAAATGAACGACCAAGATACCAAATCATCAGATGGAGCTATTTCACCGTTATCCGAAGATCTTCTTCAACTTCAGCTTCAGAACAAGGTTTGAAATTTTCATTTTACATAATGTTGCATTCACCTTTGTCCTTTACTCATTGAATGTTTTACATAATTCTGTCATTGCAATTTTAGGAAGAACAAAATCCAAAAGTTGACGAACCTGATAAAATCGAATTGCCGAGACAGAAATCACCATTAGAAATGGAAAGAATAGAAAGATTCCAAGCCAGACTTAGTGCCTACAATCGTGGATTGGGTTTATTGCGAAAGAGAAATATCGACATGTTCAGCCCAATGCAACTTCAGGAAAAACCTTTGACTATATATACATGGACTACTATCTTCATTGTTGCCGATGAAGCCGAAGTAATAGAGGTACTAGATCGGGAGCATCGGGAATTTTCATGCGCGCGCAGGAATCCCACCCACCCTCGCACCTTCCAATCAAGAGCTCTGTTCTATTCGCTACTCCGAGTAGCTCTGTGTACTCTCGTGATTTTCTCCGGAACCGATAAAAGAGTAGAGAGAGTAGGGGAAATGAGTCTTCGAAAAGAACACAAATCCAAGAACACCTTGTAAAACAACTAAATTTCAACAAAAAAAAGAAAATAAACACTCGTAAAACGGAATGTCGGAATACTGATTGTAAAAAAAAAAAAATGTCGCCTTAAAAAGTCTGCTCTTTTTACTCTACTCCTTCTGCACTTCCTTTTCAGCAGGTGTAGAAAAACCTGCTCTAGAGCAGCTCTTTTGACTCTACTCCTTGCGAAAAGAACGATTAGACGGATTACTCCGAGTAAAAATGTGCCAATAGAACACAGTATTGCTGCTCGAAGCAACTCGGAGTTGCTCGGAGCAGCGAATAGAACAGAGCTATGGTGAACCAAGGTTGGCTACGCTCGTTGCAACGAAATCTCGCGCATGCTCAGAGCCCATGTCCCGATCTAGTACCTCTATTGCTTTGGCTTCACGATTCCCATTCAACAACAATAGGAGATAGCAGTCCATGTATATATAGTCAAAGGGAAAAACAAAATCCAGAAGTTGACGAACCTGATGAAATTTTTCATAATTCAATTCTGTCATTGCAATTTCAGGAAAAACAAAATCCAAAAGTTGACGAACCTGATAAAATCGAATTGCTGAGACAGAAATCACCATTAGAAATAGAAAGAATAGAAAGATTCCAAGCCAGACTTAGTGCCTACAGTCGTCACGTGGATTTATCCCGAAAAAGACATACCGAAATGTTCAGCCCATTGAAATTTTAGGAAAAACAAAATTCAAAAGTTGACGAACTTGAAGAAATCAAATTGCAGAAAACATAAGAAGATTCGAAACTACAATCGTATGGTGGATTCATTGAAAAAGAGAGAACGGCCGAAATGTTCAGCATTTGATTTAGGCATTTAAAAAACAACGGCAGCGATGATAACTTTTGTCTCTTATCAATTAAATATTTCGAAGAATTGAGGTTATGTAAAAAAGGTTTTCTTTAGTAGCATGTGAATTTATTCTCTGCAAATTGAGTCTGCAATTAGTGATCCTGAAATCAGTTATACCGATTAATTTTAGAGAGCTGGTCGGAGTTTTTTAAAAATTTCTTATCACTATATATTGTATTTTTATTAAGCTGGTCTCTCTTTTAGAATAATATTTTCATTTCTCATCGCTGCGAATTTTATTTATAGTTATACCTATTATATTATAACGAGCTGATCTTAATTTTCAAATTTTTTTCGTATATCACTGAATTTGTATTTTATATAAGCTGTTCATTTAAAAAATAATAAACGCTAATTTTACTATAATATTGCGTTGTTTTTTTTTCGCATTTCTCAATACCGCGACTTGGAACGTTTTTAATTGATTTATGGAGTGAAATATCAATTTCAATTTTGTTTGTACCCACCACCCACCTAACTATACTTTTTTTTTAAGATTAAAAATTCGTGATTTAAGATTTGTGTACCTCTCATTACTTTTTATCTAACTTGATGAACATTATTTCAAATCCTATTTGGGGAAGTAATGCGAAAAGAAGATCCTCGTTGCAATGAAAAAGAAATCATACAAACATGAGGAACATATCAACCAATTTTATTAAAAGTAACAAAATACTTACTATCTACCTATTTAGTAATGAACACCGAAATAAGCTCTATTTAACTTTAACTTCAGTAACCATCAACCTTATTAATAATAAGAAAAAAATAATAAGATTATCACAGAACACTTCGGAATGTAATACAGTAACTATTGAACACGAAAACCCTTGAGCATTAAAATGTGATTTGTTCAAATAATCGATTATCCCATACCCATTCATGGTAACTAAGTTTCAGGTCAAGCGTAACCAATTTCCCCAAAAATAAAGTAAGTTTAAAAACCAATCGCCGTCAATAATTAAAATAAAAATATTCAAGCACTGCAATTCAGTACACGAAACATTCAGGAAATAAAGTTTCTAAACCAGGTTTATAAGCATCATTAAATTCCACATAACTTTTCCTATATGTGATATTGTTGTTCATTTTAGAAAATATTTCATTCAATTTGAACGCAATTGTATCGTTCTCATCAGAAGTGGAAATTTTTACCAATTCAGTAAACGATAAAGATCGATACTTTTCCAGTATTTCTTCGTTTCGATCAACCTGCTCTTCGAAATATTTATCGAAATTTTCAGTTGAAACGCGTTTCATCGCTTCGAATGACAGATCTTCGGGAGGATGCTTTCGCTGAACGCCCGGAGAAGACGAGTTACTGTAACCTTCGATTGAGAAATCCACTTCATTGGCAGAAGGTACGTTTTCAGTCCAATTATGACCATAAACTAATAAAATGTTATGTTTTCCCTGAGTTGGTTCATCTACGGTAACTTGAGCAGCCAGTATATCTGTTTTCTTGAAATTCTCATCATCGATGTGATCTTTATCAAAAAGAGTACGAAGAATTTTCTTCACTCGAGTACGTATTTCAGGATCTTCGTCTCGAGAACATCTCATCAAGGGATCCAAAAAAGATTGCGAGAGAGTACCCTGAGTGGAATCGTATTTAGAGCAAACCATCAAAAGAGAATTCAAATAGATATACTGAATTCGATTGTGCACATTTGACGTATCGGAAACCGGTTTAGAGTGAGTTATTTTCGACATAATGAACATCATTATTTCAGTCTTTTGGTATTCTGGCAAGTGAGCGGCGAATTCACCCAAGGCTGCGATTAGAGCTTCCTGGTATTGGTTTTCTTCTTCTTCTACGGCTTCGTTTACAGGATACGAATATATACCTTGTCTGGTAACTGAAGTGCGTAAATGCGTTAGTAACGAGTTGATAATTTCTATCACAGTAGGTCCAACGCTTTCACTAGCAGCTATAGCAATGATTTTAGAAAGCACGTCGGCCACGTTTGTTCGTATTTTCGGAGGGATTTTCGAATTTTCGTCCAAATGTACCATTAAACTTTCAACGACGATGTATAAATATTGAGATTGAATAGAAAACATTATTAGTCTGAAACAGTGTATGGCGAACGATTTGGATATCCATAAATTATGCAAGTCGAAATGTCTCAAAACCGGACGAATGATGCTTTTCACGTGACCAAACGAAGCTTTGCCGATTAATTCTCGAAAACAAGTTTCAGCCAAAGCGGTGGGATTCTTTTCTTCGTTTTCATTACGAGTAAATATATCAGTTAGTTTTAAATCAGGATAACTTTTATCGTTGACTTTAAAATTAGGATTCTGCATGTTGTACAGCAAAGAGGGTATAATTTTATCCATATGAACCGGTTCCCAGATATTTTCAACCAAATCATCCGAAACTGTTTTACGAATCACGCCTTGCAATCCTTTAATACCAGCGAGTCGAATTTTATTTCGGATTTCCAAATTGTGACTGTTATTATGGCACATCGATGAAAATTTCGAAACGAAGAAGTCGTATCTTCTGTGATACGAAGGCGTATCTTCTTCAATATGGGCAAATCGAACGAAAGATTGAGTGGCTAATATCTGCGACTCTGGTTCCGGACATTCCATTAGCTTTTGCACCATTCTTAGGAAACTTTCCACGAATAAATTGATCCGCTGCGAATGACACGCCATTAGAAGTTGATCCATCGCTTCCATGGCAATTTTAACGTGCAAATCGCGTTTTCTAGCAATATCTTTGCTGACTCGAATACAGAAATATTCTCCAATACGGTCCAGTTTCTCAGGCGAGGAGAGAGCGTAAAACATTAATTTTTCCATTTCACCTTTATCCAAACCTTCTTCGGGTGTAGGAGGATAAATATTATCGACTAACCTTTTGTAGCGAGGGGTGACTTGTGAACAGCAATTGAAACAAAACATTTTAATTGTGATTCGAAGAAAAGGCAAAATTTAACAATTAACAACGATCACCTTCAGATCTGATTCCAGGACTCCAAATGTTTGATTTGATCGGAAGTGGGATTCAGTGGAAAAACTTATTTTGAATCAGCAATGCCTTTGGAGTTTGGACTTCATTGTTACATAATTATTGCTTCAAGGTTTGAGATCATTTCAGTTTTTAATTAAAAATTGACACGAAAAATTGACAAGAAAAAATAATGTCAAAACAGGTTATTATTTTTTTGATAAAAATTCATGTTGATAAAAAGCAGTGTAGCCATTTTCTAAAGATCAAAATATCTTTTGGCTCATTTTGATTCTAAATTCTAAATAAAAAAATTGTGCATGTGCTTTGTTTCATTCAAAATGGTTTTCAAAAAAATTTCAATTTTAGTATCTTAAATTGAGGACCTCATTGCAAAAGTAGCCCTTGTCACATGAACTTTTAGACACGTTTTACTCGATTGCATCTATTGCCAACAGCGGAGATCATGTTGTAATGATGAAATGACCGTCAAGTTAGTCTACCCTGAGTAGCCCTGAGAGGAATTGCTTTATAGAGTTTACATTCATGATACTGGGTACGCTCAAGGGAGAGCTTTGGAGATTGCATAGGTTCATGTGACAAGGGCTACTTTTGCAATGAGCTCCTCAATTGTAAATACATCAAACGCCAAAATTTTTCATTTTAGAATTTTCAATTTTCAAAAAAAAAAGAAAAGAAAAGGAGAATGTAACATTTGGCAACCATGGCTCAAAATCAAATTTCGTCCCTCCACCTCCCCACCCACCAATTGTTTTGTACACACAACCATCACACAACCCTTATGTTTGTTTGGTTTGAAATTTGAATAGGTTTGAATTTGAATTAATTTTACGTTAATTATTAATTAAAACTGAAATAATTCTTTTACTACAACGTGTAATCATAAAGAATTTAAGACCAGTGCTTCGTTAATCATGCGAGATGTGATGTGAACTTTGTGAAGAGGAATTCTCCTCGTTTTCTTTACATCTTGTAATCAACTCACAACATGGCTGCATATGAGGTTCAAATTACCCAAAATACTTCGGTATTAAGTAATATCGAAACGTAAGTACATCAAATTACCATTATCCAACCTATTATTTTTAATTAATTACTCATGTATGTTTGAAATAACATTACATAGGTTCATGCAAGATGCCGCATATCGTGAAATGATAGAAAATTCGGCTACGTACAACACCAGATTATGTATAGAGAGAAAACTTCGAATGCCATTCTTGGATGCCCAAACGGGTATGAGATTTTTAATCGATCACTTATCTCGAAGAACTTCTCTATTTCGATTTTTCTCCAGGTGTGGCTCAAAACCATTCTAATTTATTTATGAACGACCGCCAACGAATGCCCGGATTGCAAGATGGCCAAGTTTTTTCCTATCCTGCTAAGCGATGGAGGAAAAAACGTCGTCAGTATTTAATGCATTTTCTTCAACCGAAGCGTAAGGAAAACGGAGATTTAGAAACAGGAGATAGCCATGTTGCTAATAGCGCCGAAAACACTTCTGTCATTTTGAACGAAGATAGTAAGGATAGTGTTGGCGGAAGTTCTTCGAAAGATGAACCGGTCTCGAAGGTAATGATCTAATGTTGTGTTGATACTGTTTTTTTTCTGAATGTATGCTGAATTATGATATTTTTTTAGGATGCGTGGTATTACGATGATATTGAAATGCAGGAAATCGAAGGATACGACGAACCTGATCCCGACTCTGATTACGACTACGAGGATACTTATGCTAAAAAACGCAAACGACGGTCGACAAAAAACTCCCGAGGCGGCGTCTCCGATTCCCCGATGCGAAAAGGCATCAAGGTATTTTAGATTCGATTTCGTTATTAAATAATTTGTACTTACTTAGATTAGATTATAATATCAAAAAGCCAACAATATGACCAGCAATGCTTAAAGTGACGAGGTGCTATTTTGACACAAGGCCTGTGGCAATATTTCGGGATCACTAAAAATAATTCTGCTGTAATATCTTGATATGTGTTATCGATCTGAGTACTATAGAGTCTGAATTTCTCTTTTTGCTGAGCTTCAAGTTATTTTAAAAACGTGGCTTTTTTGCGCCAGGTGTGTAATTTTTCCTCTCTCAGCTCATCAAAGGGATCAATTTAGACTTGACACTCATCTCAGTTAACCATATGGATTTGGTTCGATTCGATATCTTTCGAAGTATTTTATTTTGAAGGGAAAACCCAACTAATATAAAAATTATTCAAGGGTTTTGGAAGAGGCCGCCGAAGAGGAATTAATTACACACCAGATTATAGCGTTGATTCGGATAAACCTTATAATTGCGATTGTAAGTAATTGAAAAGTACGCACGCGTGTTTTTTCATCTAATTTTTGGGACACTTTAACTGCATATGCGCTGGCGCTCTATCATTTCATTTTTTTCTCTGTTACATATTTCTTTTTGGTTTATGTTTTTTTTTTTTATTGTTGTTGTTTTCATGTTTTGTTTGTCTCATGTTGTATAAAATGCGGTATAATTTAAACATACAAATTTAATTAAAAGGGTTTTGGAAGAGGCAGACGCAGAGGCATTAATTACACCATAGATTATTCAGATATGGATAAGCCCTATTGTTGTGGATGTAAGTAAAATTAACCCTGGCATGAAGATACCATACACAGATTGTACGCTTGTTAAAAAATTATTCTGTACATTATCTATATCTTTAGAAGTCTGTATACTTATAATGTTCTGTTTTGATCCCAAATATTCCTTAATTGGTAGTATACAGGCACGACATTTATTTCGATATATTAGACATTTTTAAGGGTAGTAGTTCAGTACACTTTCGTTTAGGGTAACTTATTATCAAAGTACTTATAATAAACACTGGAAAAAAAATTCCGAGTAGTTCGATTAAAATTTAAATAGTGTTGCCTGATATCTCTATTAAGTTGCCTGTTCATTAGTTTATGTGTAACTTATGTGGTAAGTAGTGCCGAATGCGTCGTATAAATTTTTTCAATATTTGAAATTATTTGATTGGCTTTTCATTTTCGTGTACTACTTACATTTCTTTCGCTTTCATTTTCGTGTACTACTTACATTTCTTTCGCATTTCTTCGCTTGCTTTAACATCTCTTTTTGCTTCGATCATCATCGAGCTTTTGGTTAATTGTATTGTGCACGTGTAAGTATCCTCCAATTTAATTCTTCTACCTCGTAACTTTTTATATTAGATATGTATATTAGTGATGGGTATTGATATCAATAGAAAGCGTATTAATATTAGTATGCATTGGTATTGGGTATTTTTTATTATATACGATATTTTTAGATTTAGGATTTATAAAAGAGATAAGTTCGACTGCCCCCGACTTATTTTGCTCCTATGAAAAAAGTTGTTCAATTTTTTTTCGATTTTTAACTTGTTTCGATGTTTTTATTAAAAATTGCCTTCGTTGCAGCGGATCAAATTTCATTTTTTGATTTTTAAAATTTTTTCAACCGTTTTAAACTCTTAGGAGGGGGGAGGGGTGGTCAAAGTTGTTTCTCTCTTCTTTTTTTTTTTCAAATTTTGAGATAGATGTTCGTGCAACTACTTCCCTTTTTCTTACTTTGATTTTTTTTTCTTTCAATTACAATTTTTCGGTTCCAAGGATCTCTTAGCATCAATAATGATTTTAAGAAGAAAATCATCTAAAGACATTCAAAAAACATCTAACACGTGTGTTTTTCTCCTCATTACAGTATGTGGAGCACGATACAAAACGCGTCCCGGACTTACGTACCACTACACCCATTCGCATAAAGAGAAAGCATCCCAAGAAGACGAAGGTAGCTTAGAAGGAGCACCAGGATCACCTAGTATGTCGCGAGATGGCAAAGTACCGCCACCGAACGTACTGGCTATGTCGAAAGAGAATCCTATGGGAGTTGGACCCGGTGGCGGGCCTCCTATGCCGATGAATGCTGGTCCTCCTATGCATATGCCACCTCATCCAGATGCCGGTCAAGGTCCAGGCGGTTGGGGCAAATTCCAGGATAGCTATTTGACCTTTCTGAATGCGGCTCCAGGTACGTGATGAATATTGATCATGTTTGGTAGATAATTTGTATGGTATGCGGTGAAGGTGCTCGAGTTTTTTTTTTGAAAATTGAAAGTACATATTTCCTTAGGTAGAATAATTATTGTTTATGAATTATCGCGTGTTTTACCAAAATATTACCTATTTAAGGAGTATTTTTTAAGGTTGGAAATTTTTGAGTTGGCGTTTGCGTTGTGAAAACCGCAATATTTTATTTATTATTTTTCGAATTATTTTTTTTTACTATTTCACTTGTGTTTTTGTGATGGCTTAGCTCGAGTAGTTTTATAATCGTTATCAATTATGTGTTGTAATGGGAGTATTGATAAGGGTAGATGATTATCATGGATTTGTCAAAGGAGTCGAAAGATCCATCATTCATGCAACATTCGCATCAGAAACATGCAGTTGATCGCCGATTTGAAGGTTCACCTTGAGAAATGCATGGATGAAAAATTTGAAAATGGAGAATAACTTCAAAAATAATGATTAGAACCAAAATTGCGATGAAGAAAAAACTGCTACATATTGACTGGAAAGGTGGTGCAATTTTCAATTGAAAGTTTCTTCAAAAATGAATCATCAACTTGAACCCAAGAAATAGTGAGTTGGGATTATTGGCCTTTTTGTGATACAATCAATCTAAGCCCCTAAACGATGGTTTTTGTAGATTTCCGTGAAATATCTTGACCCTCCCCCCTCCCATCGGTCTGATATACTTATGGAAATGAATGTAAAGAAGTTCAGCCAACTTTCATTCGACCGCTATTAGAGCTAGAAAGCTAATTTTTTTTCAATCTAAAACTCTCAATGAGTACTTTTCTCCTTAAACCATAGCAGAGGGCCCATTTTCATTTTAAGAGCTTCAAGTTCGAGAGAGAGAAAGAGAGGGACCTAAAATCAACACAGAAAATTTTTTGTTAAAGAAATATTTTTTTTCTAAATTGCGTTTTACTCTCAATTAATTTGAAATTTGAACCAATTTGATTCCACATGGGCCGAGATAAGGCCCAAAAACTAAATTTTTGGAATTTTTCGGACCCCTTCCTCATAGTATTGAAAAAAAACTGAAATAAATTACTACCATTTATTTCGCATCTCCTCTCAAGAGCAGGCGCAAGCCAGCAGTTGCGGCAGAGCCATTCAGTATGACTATTTTTATAATTTTACCTATAGCAGTATTTTCATGAAAAATGATTTAGTTTTGATGTAAAATTAGAAGAAAACCCAAATTCGCCAAATTTATGTGCAATTTTTTAAAAAATTCCTCAAAGTTGAACTTTTCTTTTTTTTGAGAAAAAATGAATTGCTTTTGATGAGAAGTTGTTATCCTGGGTGCCCTTTTTAACATAAGTAATCCATTTTGAGTTCATGTATGGTGTATGCGTGTTTGCTTATTCTTTGGAATTGGAAAGACTGATTTTTGCCTTCATGATAACAGTGTCTTGAACAGACTTATTCCTCTTGATGAGACGATCACAGGAAGATTACTTCAATTCCTCGAGTAAATTGAACGATCTGTATATTTTTCTGCATATTTCAAAGCATCAACGAAAATGAATATCTGAATTTTCTGATAGAAGAAAATGACTGAAATATCAATATTGAAGCTTGAAGCATTAAAATTAGCTTTTTAAATGTGAAGAATAATTGTCTGAACATTGTGTAAATCAATCAAACATTCTACCTGAAATGGTGATTTCATTGTGTTGCGCTAGAGAATGACGTCTCTTCGAATGCAGAATCTCATTGGAGCAGTTGTGCTGCATGGTCATTTCTCTGAGATGGCACTAAGTGTATTCATTAGTTTAAATGTTATTAATTACCTATGATGTAAGCATCTATATAGCATATAAAAATAGTTTTCAATTGTGAAACAAGAATACGGTAGTGTGTGGTGATAATTTTCTTTTCTTGAGCGTTCATTGTGTATTTTTCATTCTTAGCGGCGGTATGATTTAAAAAATCAGAATTGTGATTCGGTCTTTGATATATTGTGTGTATGTGTATTCATTTTAGAGCAGGACGAATTTTAGGTGTCCATTACCTGTGTGAATGTAGAAATGTATGATGAAATAATCCAAGTGTTGGAATTGAAGCTTTTCAAATCGTTACCTTAATGCCAAATCCGAGTATGTCCAAAATTTTCAATTTTTTGATTTTGGTATCACTGAAAAGCTGACGCTCAGCCGAATCTAGTGAAATAAATAATAAACCTTATAATTATTATGAAAATGTAAAAAAATTGAATTTAAATAAATTTTAAACATTGAGTATGTCCATTTAGAAGCTAAAAGCGAGTATGTCCATTGAGTATGTCCATTAAAAATAAAACCATCAATGATTGTGTTCCAGCTTGTTTATCATCTCGTACGCCAGACAACTGGTTTCATAGATCAGGGTAAATAAATTAGTACCTAATCCGCATTACAAAATAATTATTCTAAACAGAACTCAATGAACTCATTGTGACTGCATGATAACAGTGATAACACAGTTGACCACCTTCCGTAATTTTGATCTTCGAGAGCTTTCAAACGGTTGAAGGAACAGCTTTCGATAAACAACCATTTTAAAGAGGATAAAATTACGAACATTTTGATACATTAAAATACCTATGTGTCCACTCAAAACGTTCAGTAATTTCAGTTTGAAGTTCAATACTTGCAGCTTGCAGCTCTTTTTCGCAACTTCAAACTTCGAAAACTTTTGAACGGTTGCATGTAGAGCTTTCGGTAACAGCTCATTTTCAAGAGGATGAAAATCCGAACATTTTGCTGTATTAAAATACCTATGTGTCCACTGAAAATTTCGAGTATTTTTAGTTTAAAGATGACGTACGTAGTATGCAAAAATCAGTAAAATAGAAGTACTCATTAAATCGTTAATTTTACGCGAAATGATAAAAATTCAACACCAATCGAATAAGAATTTCATTGTCTTTAATTTAAGACTGCATAACAGTTCACTCATACCCGAAATTCATAAGAAATTTGGGACATACTCGGATTTCAATTCGTAACAACATGGACATATAGAATCAAAACCTGAGTATGTCCATCACCGCTTGAAAAACATTTAATTACACGTACTAAATTGAGAAATTTTACAAATGTAACTCAGACAATCTCTTCATAAGAGATTGAACTATCATACTTCAAAATTTTACTACTTCATATCCCCTCTATTTGTTTTTATCATCTTTCAAACTTTCAATTTCCTCTCCTGAAAAATTCACGTTCTTGGACATACTCGGATTTGGCATTAAGGTAACGAAATTTAGATTTCCCAATTAGAGGTCCACGCTGCAACCTACCCAAACTCCTATAAGTAGGGTCCACATTTCAATTTTTCTGTAGTAGTTCAAATGAAACTTGCAGAGCATCAAAAACGATTCCTAGAGGCTAGAGTGATGGGAATGAGATTAAAGCATGTGGAAAGAGTGCATTCTCTATTTCATTTCTGAGATTCACGCTGTTGCCCTTTTTGAATATTTTCTATGAATGGAAAGGAAGGTAAGAATTGAGACGAATGAAGTGCATTAGCAATGAAAAACCATTTTGTACAACTTCCACTTGCTGCTAAAAAAAACCATATGTAGGATTAATTTCTCTTGAAACAGAGGAAAAAGAACTACATACAGAAAAAAAATAAGTTGTGAAGAAGTTGTGCACGCACATCATTTAGCTTGCGCTGAATATGATCTCTGATCAAAATGTTCTAAGGAAGGAACTGTAAGTCGATATGCCTGCACATTGCGCAACATCAGACTGCTACTGGTGAGCAGGTGCACAAAACAAATGTGATCTCCACCAAAACTTGCGAAATCAGTGCGCACCACTTAGCAGTAGTTGCTGAATGATGCGCACTGGATTGATGTCATTTTCTTTGAATGGTACTTGATTAACATGAGAAAATAGTAATTCTATTTAAAATTCTATTAGACGATTCTAGTAGGGGTTTTCACACACCAGGGAAATAAATGAAAAATTTCATTCTTTAGAGTTTCTCATCAAACCAAAATATATAAATATTTATATGTTTTTTTGTTGAAAGCAAATTTTTCTAGCTAAATGAGTCATTCTGCAACAAAATGCTTGGAATTGAAATGTGTGTGCGTATTTGTCTCTTAGAAGCTTCTTAAGGTACTCCTGTAGTTTCTGGAATATTTGTTTCAAATTCAAAAGTTCAACCTTCATCTTTTGCCTTAAATATTTAAAAGACAAAACTTTTTTAGAAAAAACTAGTTGAGTTCTACTGATGAAAAATTTTACAGTTGACAATTTCATTTATACATTTTTTCCCCTTTAAAAAGTCAATGTTCATATTTTTTTGTAAAAATGATTTGCTGAAGGTCAATTCTTTTTAATCCTCAAAAAGAAGAAAGAGCTTTTATTGGCTTTGGAAAAGTATCTCTAGGTACATTTATGTGAAAATTCGTTTTGTGTGAATTTTTTATTTTACTTGATATGAAATGACTTACCCGTGTGATATCTATGTGTACTGTATGGGACATTCTAGAAAGTTGATGGAACGCTGAGTTGAATTGAAGTTGGTGTTGAGTTTGATGAAGACATTACCTAGATCACTCTGTAGCTTCAGGTAGTAAACATGCAGATTGAGATTTGGTATCATGCCATGGTAGTACAAGAGTAGGTTCTTGGATATAAAATTCTGAGCGAATAACTGGATATCTTGAAAATTAATGAGTAAAGTTTGAAGGCTTTGGGCATTTTCTTCGTTAGGGCGAAATTGTTTATAATACGCGAATGTGAACAATTGAAAACTAACGAATAATTTTAAGAGAGGGGTTACCTGCTATGCCTACTTATCTGCATTTTTTTTTCTTTTCATCAACCAAATACATAATTTATTAAGCCAATTTAGATTTTTATTATGTGCTAAAAACGACGTACGGCATGTTGCACGTCTAAAATTATAATTGATTTTTTTTTCTTTTGCGTCAAGTTTCATTTCCATTTTTCCCAAATTCTGTTTCTTAAGATTTGTATTTCTACTTTGATGGTAGAAAATGAATCTAAGGTTTTCACAGACGCGTACGTAAATTTCAACTTGAAAATTTCTTAACCACTGGATAACTCCTCAGCAATTACTGGATTTTTTTTGTAAATATTTGGAAAAAGAGCATGAGAAATAGACGTGCTTATCTGTAATTTTATTTTAGCGAGTGTGGGTGCGTTCCTGCGTGTATGTGTTATTAAAAATTACATAAACCAATTATATTCTATTTTCTTTGTTCTCTTTAATAAAGGTACCTCGCAGGACGCCTGAAGGAATGAATACTACTAATTAAGAGAACGGATATACACAATTCTGAAAATATTTTAGCACACATACCGCTGCAACTTATTTAAAGATAACAAGAAGAAACTTTCAAATTTAAACTTTCACGCCACTTAGAAACAAAAAATGATAATTTTTCTTTACTGTTGATTTTCTTGTCTTTTATAGCTGTGATTGTTGTTTGATTTTGTTTTTGTTTTTTTTTCTCAATTAGTCAATTTTATTTAATTATTTGTTGAGATATGATGAGGGTTCGATTTCATATCTCAGCATATCTTACTATTGTAGTTGTAGTCTAATTGTTAGTCCTTTTTTCCCTTTTAATTTAGTGATTCATTACTGGTAGGAGCTTTATGCTAATGGGAAAAACTGGAAGGGATAGGAAGGGTTGTTCTGAACCAACAAAGCTAGAGTTTTAATGTTATTTTGAAGCTTTCTGGTTTTGTCCCTAGAAGGGGTTGGAGAGAATAGAAAAACACTGATTGAATTGACCTAGAAAATTTTGGAGAAAATTTGGTTCCAAGAATATTGTTTCCATTAGTGATGTTGATGCTGCTGCAAAAATATTGATACTATGTAGTAATATTATCAAAATCTGCTACATCTCTGAGTAAATTATCAACTGTAGCTGTAATGATCAAAAAAATGAAAATTTTGAATTGATTTGAAAAAAGTGGAAGCGGTTTTAAGAAACAATATTTTCTAACAGGCAAAAATGAACTAAAAATTTAAAAGAGGGTAATAGTGATGTGTTCATATTATTATGCATACCTTTTTAATTCATTATTTTCATTGTTATTTAAATGATACCTACCATTATGTCTAATGTAGAGTTTTGAATTTGGTGTATTCAAGATTTAGCATACCTACTCTGCTGATTATTATACTTACCTACTTTGTTATTTTTTATCTGCAAATCATAGATGAACTTGTATAACAGGCCATCTGTCATATATTTTTGTTAACTGGTCTCACATTGCATTTCAGTTCTATAAAAAAAAAAATCAAGCCTTTTGATTTTAAATGAGATAACGCTAATGAAGGTGCATTGAATGATGAGCTGCCCAATGACTTCCTTCCTTAGTTTTGATAGAGACAGTGTTAGTGAAGTGGGCATGCGCATATTCATTGCAGTTTGACCTTCTTCAATATGCACTGCGTAAAGACATCTTTTGTTTTGGTGGAGATTGCTGCGCATCAGTACATTGAGCATCATTCAGCAGTAACTTGATGCTGCGCAATCCATCATGCGCGCAACGTAACGACTTCACTTTTTTGAAGTAGATTGTGTCAATGAAGTGGGCATGCGCATCATTCGCATGCAGCAATCTGATGTTGCGCAATGACTTGGTTCCTTTCTCATTCACCTTACTGAATGTGGTGTCAAATTTGTGTGGTTTGCAGTATTTATAAATTATTAGCTCCCCAACTAAAGGCAGACTACCGGTTTTATAAATAAATTAGTGGTATATGAAATGAAGTACATAATTATGTAGTGTATAGATTATTTGATTATTTATGTACATTAATATTATACAGGCAGATACATTGTATAGGTAAATTGGTCTGTTAAATTATTGTGTAAGTCTGTTTTTGTTTGTTTTTCCTCTTTTTTTCTCTCTGTTTTATGTACTTGTTGAAAATTGAGTTGAATTACCATTGAAAGGTGTGTTGATTGAGAATGTCGAAGGTGTTGGTCTTGACAAAAAAAATGAATAATTCGCCCTTAGAAAAAGGGCTGTAATTTATAAAACTAGTCATTATAATGTGGGAGTTTGACTCTACATTTATATAGTAATTTTGGAAGGGGATATAATACGTACCATTTTAATGTAATTTTCAATTCTGACGAAATCATATGAGCTAGACTTTTCTCCTCACGATGAGCTGATTTTTTTGTAAATAGGTATATCGAGAATGCTTTGTTATATTACCTAAAAAATTGATTCGAATATTGTGATAAAGGGAGATGGAAATTTTCAATTTGTGATATTTAAATATTTTAAAAGGTACGCGAAGAGAAAAAATATCGTTTTGTTGTAGTCGTTGTATTTGGATAATCTATTTTAATGATTTTTTTTGTTTCTTTATTTTGTTTTAATTGGGATGTGTGTTTTTGATGGAATTTGGAAAAAAATTCATACAAGAAGGTTCGATGTCCCAATACACATTGCCTTATCTGTGGACCAATTTTGTACTTCGGTTATGTTTTCATTCATATGTTTTGTTTTATCGTTTTCCTTCTTTCTTTTTGGGAATATTTTCCAACTATTGAATTGTGTTTTAAGTGAACTTTAATCTCGTTTTTATGCCGAAATAAATGTTTGTGCGGTAGCTGTTGTTGTTATTGTTTTTGTGTAGTGCATGTTAATTTTACAATTGTTTTGGGTTATTTTGAAAAGTATCTATGTTTGATTGGATCATTGGTGAAGGATGTAGGGATATTGGTTTGATTTTTTTGAATTAATTTCCTGAAAATAATATGGTTCTGAAAATTGGTGGAACTGGGGAAATTTAGATAAAATTGGTTTCTGATGAAAATTCGGGATGATGTCATGATTAAGTTTCAAACTAATCATTGCACATCATCAATTTTCGAGAAAATAAATTTTAGTATTAAAACTGACTTTGGTAGTGTTGTGATCCTCAAAAATCTATTTTCTCAAATTGTCAATGAGGTCAAGTAAATTGTGATTTGATTTCAAATATTCTCCATTTTGTATTTACTGCATTTGCTCGACACTTTGGTTTAAATGCTACGTTCATTTTGTCAATTTCTATAGGATCATCAAACGCAGGTGCTGGTCCCGGCCCTGGCCCAGGTCCAGGTCCAGTTCCAGGCCAAGGTCCGAATACCAATCCGAAGAAAATGTCTCGTTATCCGCAGCCACAAGTGATTCTTCCACAGATGTCTAATGTATCTCAGCCACATAACAATGGGCCTCCAGGAGTACCTGGTATGTCATCTCTTGTACCACCAGGAGCGAATCCTGAAGATGAATCATCATCAGAGTCGGCTGGAAAAGAAGACATGTCCAAGGTAAGAAAGCGGCCACAAGTGGAATGTTGTATTTATTCCTGATTGAGAAGTTTACTAATTTTATTGATGTGTTCATAGGATTCGTCTCCAGCTTCAGTATTGAAAGTAGGCGATGAGAAAGAAAAGGCTAAACCATCACCGTATTGTGATTTTTGTTTGGGCAACGAAGAATCCAACAAGAAGTCCGGTCAACCTGAAGAACTCGTGTCATGCTCTGATTGTGGACGATCTGGTCAGTATAGATGTTCATTTATTTTCACTCTCACAGTGTTGAAACTTCTCTTTGAACGAGGTTTTTTCCCTGTTCCTATCAGGTCATCCAACGTGTCTGCAATTTACACCGAATATGATCATATCGGTGAGGAAGTACCGATGGCAGTGTATTGAATGCAAATGTTGCTCAATTTGTGGCACTTCTGATAATGATGATCAACTGTTGTTCTGTGATGATTGCGACAGAGGTTATCACATGTATTGTTTGGCTCCTCCATTATCAGCGCCTCCTGAAGGGTCTTGGAGTTGCAAATTATGTATCGAAGAGTTCCATTCGAAATAAAACTCAGCTCCTTCCCTACTAGCCTTTCTTCATTGGTGGTTTTTTGAAGAAATTTCGCGTGTGTTTATGTCTATTTATTTATGTATATGGCGCTTCTAAAATCCATTCTTTTATTTTCCGGTGAAGCATTTATTTAGATTTTAAGATACTCGGACCTGATTCGCCTCATTTCTTATTCTTAGTTTGTTTTTGTCTCTGATTCTGTTATCTATGAAATTTGGAAATAACTCTTCTCTTACTCAGTATTTTTTTTTCATTTGGTGAATTCTCCGATTGCTTGGCAATTATTGATGTTGTGATCCTTGAATGTGATTTTTAGTTATGACATAGATTTTATACTATCAAATCATCTGCCAAGTACATACTATAGTATGTACCTACATATTTATTGGTCTTGCTGTGGATCAGTCATTCGTTGTAATGAAATTAAGTTTCTCAGTTTTGAAGAAGTTTGCATTAATGAAATGCCATCATTCTGCAGTAGCAGCTTAGTGCGGTAAACGCAAGAAATCCCTTTCCTGTATTCATGTCAACGCTACTTGCGCAACAAATTCTTTCCTGACCTCCATGTCACAGCTTGATGCTCGCGCATACCACGGCGCATGCGCACAAATTTCTTTCTGTTCCCATGTAATGCGCAATGTGCACTGCGCAACGACTTCCTTCTTTCCTTCCTCGCCAAATTCTGTGGCGCCATCTTTGAATTACCTCCATAACTACGCTATAAACCACATTTTTGGGGGCAAAATTTTGAGCAAGGGTGGATTTTAGTCATCTAATGTTATAAATTAATTTATGGTTGTGCTTAATTAGCAGTATACGTATCGTTAGTAATAATAACTAATTAATCAGCTGGTAGTTACCATATTTATCGGCTAGAATTTGAAGTTGACCAAATTACTCACTCTGCATTTGAACTCTGGTTTGATTTTGTGTCAAATACTGAATTAATATCGAAGTACCTACCTGCTCCATCTACTATGTTAAATTGATCTACTAACAAAAATTCTCTATACTCTCCAGAATCATTTAAAAATGGATACTTTTTTCCATTTTCAATAAACGTTTAAATGAAACATTCCAAAACAATCCGTAGCCTAATTTTAGCAGAACCAAAATTTACAAACTGAGCGTTTTGCTGGCACATTTGATGAAATGGTCGCATGCAAAATGGGTTTTGAATACTGGACTGAGTTATTGTAGCGTCTCTGCAAAGTACTTACCTACTATATTTTTATTAATTTTTTTTTTTTAATAGCTGTACTTTTGTAACGATTATTAAGGTATTTTAGTTTCCTCAATAAAATTGAAGATGATTATTCTTGTCGCGGCAAATGTTACGCGACTCAGGAATGTAATTAGGATTAAGTGAGTTTTTCCCCCTCTGTGACTAATCTGATTTTAAGTATCAGAGTCTTTTTTTTGTATTTAGTATTTGTGCGATTGAATCGTGTAATTTAGTTTTATAATTAATAAAGATTGCATTGTGATTGTATTATGTTGAAAGTTTGATTTTGGTAGGTATTTTTCATGGAAGAGCTGGTTGTTTTTCTCAACAGCTGCTTATAAGGAAGGTATCCCAACTGGCACGGATCGAAAAAACATTCATTACAAAAAAAAAAAATACCTTATCTCCTCCCAAAATTTCAGGTGCTCAAGGGAATTTTTCGATTTTGGGTCAATTTTTGAAAATCAACTTTGAACCAAAAACGGAAAAAATCAAAATTTTACCAAATTGAAATAAAAACTTAAAATATGGTAGGTACATTGACTGTTAACAGTTTTAACCAATTCTGAAGCCCCCTGCAGATTTTTGAAAGTTGAAATGATCACGAAAATGTACTTACCAAATTAAGTTAGAAACCTAAAATTCACTTGAAACTCTGATTTAAACATGCTGAGTCGAGTGGAGGTGGTTTTAAGCTGTTCTAGAGCCTCTTGCGACATCTTTTGGGTTCTTACTTAAAAAAAAAAAAAAACAATCACGAAATCGATGAAAATGTGGTTTTGAAGTGGATTTGGCCCAACTTTATGGTGTTTTGTTGGAAAACTGGAGGATCCAAAATATCGCTGGAGGCTCCGGAATGGCTTGAAAACTACTTCCAGTTTACTCAGCATGTTTAAATCAGCGTATCGAGTGAATTTCAGGTTTCCAACTTCATTATTGGTAAAACTTTGTGGAAATTTAACTTTCAAAAATCTGCTGGAGGCTTCAGAATTGTTCAAAACTATTCAAGGCCATTTCCAATCGCTTTTAAGATGGTCGAAAATGAGATACTCGTATAATACCAAATTTTAGCTTTCTAGGTTCATTTGGGGAAATTTTGATTTATTTCCTCCATTTTTGACTTAATGATTTTCAGAAATTCTCCAAAAACGAAACTGAAATTTTGAATGGTGATATATTTTTATATGTTCTATCGATTAGCTAAATCCAGTTCAAAAATAGTTGTGCCAGTTGGGATGCCTACCTCGTTAACTCATTAATTTTTGAAACGCACATTATCTGGAAATTCAAGGAACAAATCACTAAATTTGTAAAATTTTATATTCTGATCATATTCAAAAAGGTTCTTTCATAAACTGACCTACCAACAAATCTTAATGAGTTGTATGCAATAATAACGTGTTTTGAAATAAAGTGATTTTTAAAAAATTAATCTGAAAATTGAAATTTTGATTGCTGTAAAATATTTGTTTATCTACTCGAGACTGATGAAAAATGTTCTCAGTGAAATGATTGAATTTTTAAGAAAATCTAGATAATTATTTTGCTCTTAAGTCCTCTACTTCAAGAATACCTATCTATTTTATTTCACTCATGTATTGGCAAAAATTATTTTACAGTAAAAAACAATTACAATTCGAATAGGTAACTTTTTTAATTGATGTATTATTTATAATAGAAAGTATATCTTTGAAACTAAATAAACTATACAGAAAATTGGAATCCAAACTGTAAGTACCTACTAATATACATCCCATCACCTACCTCGACCCATCTACATCTAATAACTTAGTTTTTCAGTGTTCGTATTTATACATTCCTAGTTACTCGGAGCAATTATTGTTTCAGAAGGATTTTCATTTTCTTTCGCAATGGTACCGTTGATCAATGAACCTGTCCCGTCTGTAGTATTAAAACTGCTCGAACCAATGATCGCTTGTTCTTCAATGATTGGTGCTCCTGCATTGTTTTCATAAAAAGGATGAATTCTAAGATTGTCGGCGTGTAAAAGTCTACCACAAGTAGAACGGAAGTTGGACTTCAGAAAATCATCCTTGTTGAGTCTGGTTTCAAAATGAGTCGGCTTCGTACCCTTAAACTTAATTTGTATTTTTTGATTGTAACTCAAGCACCGGTATAGCTGTTCTGTCCCAACTTGCTTGGTGTAAAAACTTTCAAAAGCGATAGCTGCCTTAGATTCGTACAGATCGCCTTTTATCAGATTGTATGCGCCTAACATGGGCACTTGATACTTGTTCCCAACCACACTTATGATGTCGGGTACTGGTTTTTTGCTGTGTAAGTAACCGTTGAAGAATTCTATTGCGCCTTTATTGTCATATTTCAAAATGTGTCTCCTTACGAAGGCGTCATATTGCGGGTCATCTTTCAGTGGTTCCGGTTCTTGTCCTTGCGAATTTGATAAATCTTCTCCATCTGTAGTATTAAAACTACTCGAATCGATGCTCGCCCGTTCTCCAATGATTGGTGCTCCTGCATTGTTTTCATAAAAAGGATGAACTCTAAGATTGAGGGCTTTTAAAAGTGTACCACAAGTAGAACGGAAGTTGGACTTCAAAAAATCATCCTTGTTGAGGATGGTTTCAAAATGAGTCGGCTTCGTACCCTTAAACCTAATTTGTATTTTTTGATTGTAACTCAAGCACCGGTATAGCTGTTCTGTCCCAACTTGCTTGGTGTAAAAACTTTCAAAAGCGATAGCTGCCTTAGATTCGTACAGATCGCCATTTATCAGATTGTATGCGCCTAACATGGGCACTTGATTCTTGTTCCCAACCACACTTATGACGGGAGGTACTGTTCTATTACTACGTAAGTAAGCGTTGAAGAATTCTGATGCAAGTTTATTGTCATATTTTAAAATGTGTCTGTCCACGAAGGCGTTATATTGCGGGTCATCTTTCAGTGGTTCCGGTTCTTGTCCTTGGGAATTTGATAAATCTCCGTCTGTAGTATTAAAACTACTCGAATCGATGCTCGCCCGTTGTCCAATGATTTCTTCACCTGCGCTGTATTCGTAAGAAGTAGGAATTACGAGATTATCTTTCAAAAATTTACAAGTAGATTTGAAGTTGGACTTTTTGAAATCATCAGCGTTGAGTTTAGTTTGAAAATGAATCGGTTTGTTATTCTGGAAAATAAGTTCTATTTTCTGATTATATTCCAGGCACCGGTATTGGGTTTCTGTTCCAACTCTCGCGGTATAAAAACTTTCAAAAACAATAGCTGCCTTAGATTCGTAATTGTTTCCATTTTTCTCCGTGTATTCGCCTATTTTGGGCTCGGTTTTAAGCACGCTTATGACTGGCGGTACATTTTCGTTTTTATAACCGTGGATGAATTCTATACCTTGTTTATTTGGCCATGTTAAAACGTGTCTCTTTTTGAAGGCTTCATATTGCGGGTCGTCTTTTAGAAGTTCCAGTTGTTCTTGTTCTTGTTCTTGCGAATTTGATAATGTTAGAAATTGTAGAATTACAAATAGTATTATGTTCGTTAGATTACAGCGCAACATGGTGCCGGTGAAGGTATACTGTATGGATAGTCTCAAGATATGTACCTATCAGTTACTCAAGTAGGTATTTCTTGGTTTCTCTCCAGCGTAATATTTGTAGATGTTTTAGAATTCCTTCTAATGATTTACGATTCGTTTTCAGGCAGAAATCGCTGAGAAATTCGCAAACGATCTGTGACTCTGTGGACAATAAGAAAAATACATCTCTATAATTCAATTCTATCTCAAGCCAAGCTGAGTAAGTGAATGTTTTTCATATCTTGTTCATAGGTACCTATTAATATGTGTGTTTTCAAAAAGTGTTTGGCTTCTGAAGGGAAGGGATTTCCATTCAATATGAAAAATAATTAATTATGTCCCCAGACCTTCTAATTTTATTCAACAGTTTCGTTTGCAGGGTAATTTAGAGGGCCGCCATCTTTTCGGTGGGTTGTGGGAGGGAGGGGATCTAAATGCTTCTGTAGAGTTGCTGTCTACTTTTCATTTTGTTACAAAATTTCAGAGTCCTTTAAAATATATAATCGACTGAAGTCGAAGGAAATCTACTCGTAGTATTTTTGCCATTTTTGGAGAGGGTTGCAGGGAAGATTCAAAATCATTCTTTGAAAGTTTCATCATTTATGTATTCGAAGTTGGATTTTTTTGCGAAAGCTTTATTTTTGAAAATCTATACGTTTCGTTTTTGGATTTAGTATTGTAAACAAGTACATAGGTATTCCGTTCCCAAAAGTTGTTGTTTTTTGTTTGTTTTTTTTTTAGAAAAAAAAAGGATTTTTGAAAATTTTAGCTCTTTTATTTAAAACTAAATCGTCCCAAGAAGTATCTCAAGTTTTGAAAAACTTGAAAAAAACTGAATGTATACAAAAATCACTTGGATATTTCCGCATTAGAAATCTTTTAAATAATTCATTTTTCATTTAAAATTAAAAAAAAAACCTCTCTTGGTTCCCCAAGAAGTCTCAATTTAAGGTTGGAAAAATCATTTTAAAAAAAATTAGAAATAAATCAAAGTTTTTTGTAATTCATTGTAAACATAACCTGATTTTAGAAAAATGGAAATTTTTTTCATTCAGATTAAACCCTTTTTTCAAAAAAAAAAAAAAAAAAAAAAAACATTTCGTTAGATCAGTAGAAGTTTTTTCGATGAGGAGTGACGAGAGAGGATCATTTAGAGACGTTCAAATTCAAATTCACACACGGAAATTAAAAGTTTTCGTTCATTGCATTTTTTTTTCGTTGTTTCCTTTTTTTGAAGCAGTGATGAGGCAACTTTTTAACAAAATGAGCCCAGATTATTGAGATTATCTTGTAGCGATTCTTCGATTCTTTCCGCCATCCTTTCCACAATTCTTTGTTTATGATTCTTCGACTCTTTTGCGATTCTTTTCACATCCTCGGAATTTAGCAATTTTTGTCGATTTTTTTTTTTTTAGTTCTCCCATCGAAAAAAGTCTTTCTTTGTGTTGTGCAGAAAAAATTTCAAGAGTCGTAATTTGGAAAAGAATCAAAATTGTCCTATTGTACAATTATTTTTTTAAAGTTATCGATTTTAATTTTTTTTAACAGAGAGAAGTTTTATATATGTGCAGCAAATTGATGTTTTTTCTTGAAAATTTGGTTATTTAGAAGGGTTTGGTCAAACGTGAAAAATTTTCAAAACATTTTTAATGGGGGCATTGATTTACTTATTTCGATTTATTGGGTAGGAGGGGATGCTCCATTCCATGGAACCAAAACAGCTTGGGGCATCGTATGAGGCTTATTTTTTGAAAGTCGATTATTTAGAAGAATTCTGGCGCAAAAATGAGAATTTTTAGATAAATTGGACGATTTTGAGCTTTTGGATATTTGTGAACTATATGCATTTAAATGAAGAAACAGGACAATATTTTCTCAAAGGGTAGGTAAAGGAGAGCCAAAAAAGAAAACTTCAAAATAAGAACCACCCCCCAACCCCCCTCTCCCCTCTCCTCAATTGTGAATTTTGGTCAAATTCTTCACAAATAAATAAATGGCCAAAAATTCAAAAAATATAATTTCATTCGAATAAGATAAAAGCTTGAATAATTTTTCACCTTTCGAATCATTTGAAAATTGAGCTCTTTTGGAGCATACTGTAGATTTTTGAAAATAAATATTTCCGCAAAATCTTCCTCAAATAAGATTAGGAAGCAAAAATTTAGTTTTTTATCAATATTATCGACATACCGAGTCAATTGAAAGTGGTTTCAAGTCTCTCTGGAGTCTCCTGCAATGGTTTAGAATGCTCAGTTTTTTAAAAAAAAATAAGCCACCAACATGGACCGAATACGTTTGGTACAAAAGTTCGGTTGGATAGGTTTTTAATGGCATTTTTTGGAAATCTAGGATTTTAAAAATATCGCTGGAGGCTCCAGAACGACTTGAAATCACTTCCAGTTGATCTGCGAGGTTGTAATTGTGATCAAATGTTCTAATTTTGAGCTTCCTCAACGTAACTATGTGCAATTTTGTTGGGATTATACTTTCAAAAAATTTGCTGGAGGCTCCAAGACTGCTCGAAATAGCTCGAAATAGCTCGAAATTACTTCCAATCGATTCGAGAGGTTAAACATGAAGTGCATTTCAAATTTCAGCTTTCTGGCTCAATTAGGTAAAAATTTTATTTTTTTTTATTTTTTGGTTAAACTTTGATTTTTTATAAAAATTTATCAAAATCCGAAAAATGAAACTGATTTTTTGATATTTTGGCAAGTGGGGTTTTACTCTTTCAATCTGGTGCGAAATTTTTCTACCGATTCAAAAAGTTGCCTTGTGAGAATTGAGAATTTAAAAATAAGTAAGCATAATGAAACTAAAAACTAGGTACAACTGTATAAAATACGTGAATGGATATGTAAGTAACTATTTGAGAAGTTTGATGTCATGCAGGAATGAAGAGGATGTCAAAAATTGACAATTTTAGTAAGCTGCGAAATTTATAACTAAAAAATTTGATAAAATTACAATATAAAACATAGAAAAAATACTTACAAGATTCGTTTGCTGAGTGCGGTTGAAGAAATTCTGACGATCAGTGGAAATCGAACAACATTATAAATACTTTATGTATCTCTATGATACCTATTAAAGGCAGACGGAAAGAGGGGCGAAGCATTAAGACCGATAAACATAATAAATTGCAAGCATCGAGTAGAGCTTTAAAAAAATAAAAAAACATGATTCAATCAAAGGGCTTCAGGCGCAACCACAATATCTATTAGGTAGGTACAAATAATTAAAAACGAATTAGGTAACGTCTAATGGAATCATTAAATAGTATACCTACCTACTTGACGCCTGCATAAATAATTCCATTCATCTTTCGAAGAATAAACCTGTGTTTTTTTCTTGTTAAAAAAATGCGAATACTCTGGTTTTATGAGAACAACAGTTGCCTATTTCTTTGGACAAAAATTTTCCAACGAGTGAACGATGCCAAATATGTACATTATCAGTCAAAATTTCAGATGCTAAAGTAAATTTTTAGATTTTTGCAGGATTAAAAAAAAATTAAACTGGGTCAAAAAAAATAAAAATTTGACCAAGTTGATCTAGTAAGCTTAAATTTGATATAATACCCTCTTTTCGATTTGGAGGAGGCTCTAGAACTGCTCAAACGGATTGAAACAATTCCTGATCGATTTGGTTCAGCTTTCTAGATCAATTTGATGAAATTTTGTTCTTTATTTTTCAATGGCCATTTATGAATTTTTTTAAATTTTTAAATGGTCAATTTTAAGTAGGTACCTAAAAAAATGTTATTTTCGAAAAGAAATTTCGTTTACTAATTTTATTTTATTTTTCAATAATAAGGTGTTCAAAAGATGCGAAATTATCTCTATTCTCGATTGATATTATTTTAAAACCAGTACCTGAGTGTGATTTATAGCTTCACAGATTGCATTTATTTATTTAAAAAAAAAAAAACATTTTATCATCGCCTTATTTTATTTTTTTCTTTCTGTAGAAGTTGGTAGTTCAATTAAACCTACAGTTCATCATTCAAAAGAATCCAATCCAACAACCAAAATATAAGCCTATCTTCGAGCCCAGTCGTTTAAAAAACTATATGAAAAAATCAAGATAAAAATGTACGAACAAATGGAAATAAATTTTTATTCCCACGTCCTTTTTTAAGGTAAACTTAAATTACATTATTCTCTATAATTTTTTTTCCACTATAGAAAAAAAAATACATAGTACAATATCGTACACATTATTCGAAAAGTTCGTCACAAATGAATCGACACAATAATAACGTAATGATTTAAAATTATAGAAAAGAAAAAAAAAAGAAAACAGATACAATAACAATGAAAAGTTTATAATTAGTATCATCAACCGTGGAATATAGAAGGGAGGGCGAAAATGATTGACTAGCAACATATTAGTAACGATGTGAGGTCGGCGTGTCTCCCAGCCAGGAGTCAGGACTAGGTGGAAAATCCGGGTATCCGTGAGTACTGCTACCGTCGCTTATATCCGATGGTGCCGTGTGCCCAACACCTGTTTTGAAAAAAACAACACAGAAAACGGTTCGTATCAAAAACCAGGTACTCGAATGAATTCATTCAGCAAAAGCTGAATGCTTCATACCTAGACTAGAATAGGAATCGCTCGTACTTCCGTACGGGATCGGATGCGTCGGTGAAGATAAATAAGTAGGCGATGATCCCGAACCACCGTGCATAAATCTACCTCCGTGCGGCGGTGTACTTTCGTCTAATGTCAATGTGCCGTAACTATCGTTACTTTCTAAGTCTGTAAGAGGAGGGGAAAAAATCAAATCGTTAATTAGTTGTGGGCCTATTAGGCTATAAGGATGGCGTTAATTAATTAAATTAAAAAAAAAAACTCGACAATAACATCGATAATACGAGTAGGTAGATGATAGGTAGACTAAATGATCTCATTTGTACCATTAATAACGGTAACGTATGCTATCAATGAGGTCATCTTTTTATACGACCAGCTGTTAATATATTTTTTTAAGCTAATATTTTGGCCGAATGACTTTATCACGATGATAGTTCGCGTGATGTCGGACACGCTTTTATTATAAACACACAACATATGTCGATGTTATATATCAACTTATCACGGGAGACTTGGTCGGCAAAGGGATGAAAATTTTCGTTTATCTGCTGCCGCTCTGCCGCTGGCGGACCTAACCTAACTATAAAGTATACCTATCGTGTTTTGTTTCACGATCACCACTAAAAAAATATAGCGTACGTACCGTGCGAATGGCTGAAATTAGAATCTAAATCGACTTTGAGATCGTCTTTATCGTGATGATGAACCGAAGGAGAAACTCCACCGGCTTTCATTGAGCGGAAATACTGACTCCATCGTGTCCTGCCGGCGTCTTTTTTCAGTCTTTTTTCTTTGGCTCGTCTGTGAAAAGTGGAAAAATACGGAGAAATGAATATAAATCAGTCTATACGTAGTCTATAGTCAAAGTACAACAATACATATTTACGAAAAAGTATTTATTGAGTGGAATAGGAATGTTTTCAAGCCTTCAAGGAAACTCATACGAATCTGGATCAGCATTTTTTTTTTCTTAGTGGGATTCGGGCACACTTTCGTGCTCTTTGAATGAAATTTTTGGATAAATTCCTTCATTTTTTCATCAAATTTTAGGGAAAAAAATGAAATTCAACACACAATCTATCAATTTAGGTTAAAATTTTGTGAGAAAAATGAAAATGCCTGTGATTTTCTTTTTTGACCATCCTAAAAAATTTTGTGCTCAAAACTCCATCAAATTATGAAAAAAAAAGAAAAGAAAAGATCGAGAGGCAAACTTATTAATACAGATGGTAATTTTGCAAAAATACATACAAAAAATTCCAATAATCTAGTTTTTTGATTAATTTTATAGGTTCAAATTTCCCAAAAAAGCGAAAATTTCAGTGATTTTTTTTGATTACTTAAAAAAAATTTTGGGCTTGAAAGTTCATTAAAGAAAAAAAAAAGAAAAGAAAAGTGAGTTGCAGCACCTCCAATTTTCGGCACAGATAGGCAAAAAAAGCTCAATTACATCTGATTTTTTGAGGGTCTTTAAGATTCTATAAGTTGAGTCTTATTCATTAATATTATTGCCTAAACTCAAAGTTGAAGCTAAAATTTTCTAAAAATCTAAGCATCCGTGCAATTTTGAGTTTGAAAAAATTCAGGGCTCTTACTCGACAACTTTTTAAGTAACCAATTTTTTACTACTGTCAAAACCCCTAATTTCGGACACTTTTTCACGTTTTTCGAAAAAGGCTTTAAAACGAGCGATTCAACTTGGTGTTTGTCTTCACATTCTCATAGAATGTCATCGTGTGAATCGTTTTTGAGCATCAATTTATAAATTTTACGTGATTTTGTTTATTTAATTTGAATCCGAAAAGTGTCCGAAATTAGGTCCAAGGTACCCTAATTTCGGACACTTTTTCTTTAACGTGGGAACTCGAAAATTTTAGTTGAAAAAGAAATTATTTACCTCTGAAAAACAACTCCAATCAAAAACAGCTCGAATCATGATGTGAAATGTAGAGAAAAACGATTTTTCAAGGAAATGTTCAGCACTCTCATTATCCACTTTCTCATTAGAAAAATAAGTTGGTAACATTGAACAATTTCTTATCAAACTCCTTGTTGATGATTTTACGACTCCGACTTTTACTTTTCAGTATGGTTTTTAGGAAAATGAGTGAAATAATAGTACAATATCTTCATCAAAACTGAAAACACTTAAAAAAATACCATCGAACTCGAAAAATACACATTTGCAAGTGCATCAGTGTTACCCTTCCAAACTCGGTAAAGCGTTAACCAAAGTGTCCGAAATAATGATCCGTTTCGCGACTTTTTCAGTTTTTATGATTTAAATAATAGAAACAAAACGTGAAATTTGATAAATGAATTTTATTTTTAATTACCAGTGACTTCTTGATATTTTAGAGCGATTTTCGTGGTTATGAAAGCATTTGGATAGACTCTGTGAATAACTTTTTCCCCACACTTTACATGAAGCACTTTGTAAAGTCCATTTTAATAACTAAATAAATAGTGTAAAATGAAAATTCTTACATCAGGGAGATTGTCCGTGATCTAAACTAATAGAAGAAGTGTTCACTTTTACTTGTACCCTTGGTTCTTATCAATAAAAGAGCAAAAACACTGAGTGTCCGAAATTACGTACCCTGTCCGAAATTAGGGGTTTTGACAGTACCTACTTTTTACAATTATATACCTACCTTTGATTAAAATTTTTGAAGTCTCGCTTTCTCTCAGAAATAGCAAAAACTCTCAGCTTTTTTCAAAATGACCAAAAGGGGACGTTTCTTGCCAAAAATTCCTAAAAATTATCGCTTGTTTTGTAGTTTGCATAAAATCCAAATATCTTACTTTTCAAAATTTTTTGCAAAAAATTGTCAAAGTTGCAAAAAATCTCACTTTCCAACAAAAATTACAAAAAATTATTTGCTATAAAAATACATATTTTCTCTTTTTCCTAAAAAAGTAAAAATTCCAAAAATTGCCAAAATGTCTCAACTTTTTTCCACTAAAAAAATGGAAAAATTGTCATTCAATTTTCTGTAAATTACTGGTAATTTTCCGTAAATTACTGATGCAAATGGAACTGACTATCTGCGTATACGTAAAAAAATTAATAGGTACTGATGAATGATGATTCAAGTTTAACGGTAGAAAATTAGGTACCTACAGACTACAGTAATTTTTTGGTAATTACTGGTCGTTTCCTGTCAATTACTGGTAATTTTTAGTAAATTGCTATAATGATTCAAGTTCAACGGTGGTCGGTGAGTAATTAGGTACAGTCATTTTTGGTAAATACTGACCATTTCCCGTAAGTTACAGGTAATTTGCAGTAAATGACTGGTAATCTCCTGTAAATTATCCAAAAAAGCAAAAAACTTCACTTTCCAACAAAAATTACAAAAAATTATTCGCTATAAAAATCTTTTCTCTCTTTCCTAAAATTGCCAAAAGTTGTCAAAAAGTCTCATTTTTTTACTGAAAAATATTGAAAAATTGTCGTTTTTTGGGAAAAAGTTACAAAAAGGTTTCAAGCTTTACTTCTTCTTTTTTCAAAAATTGCCATAAAAGCTCTGCAGCCTTTTGCTAAAATTATCAAATTTTAATTTTTTGCCAGAATGCCAAAATTTTTTACTTTCATGTTCAAAAACGTCACTAAGCCTTGCTTTATTGCTGAAGTCGTCAAAGTCTCGCTTTTTATCACCTTTTTCCAAAAAAAAAGTCACACTTTTAAGACAAAATTTGCACAAAAACTAATTGCTAAAAAAAATTTGCTTTACTCATATAAAAATGGTAAAAACTACCAATAAAAATTCTTTTTCTACCAAAAATTACTGAAAAATTTTCTCGAAAAATTGCTTCAAATTCTCTAAAAATTGTCAAAAGTTCTCACTTATACGTCCAAAAATCCCAAAAAGGCTATTTTTTTAAAAAATTTTCTAAATGAAAATAATGTTTTGTTTTGTTTTTGAGATTTTTGGTTACTTTTTGGCTAACTTCTTTGAATTTTTTTGGTTACTTACTAAAGTTACTTTTTTTTTTGGAAAAAATTGAATACGAGCCTTGTAAATTTTCAATTTTTTCCAAATTTGATAAATTTTTGGATCCAAAACGTTTTAGCAGTGTCGTCAAAAAAGTATTTTTTTTTGTTTTGTTTTTAGGTGTTTATAATTGCAGGATTATTACACCCGAGGAGAGAGGGGGTTAGATTTGATTTTTTAGGTTGGTGTTTTTTAGTAGGGTTATGAATTTTTGGATTTCAGAAAGGTTGTCTGGGATAGTTATTGAATTTGGGTCTATTTGGAGAGAAAGTCTTGTTTGTTGTAATTTAGGACAGGTGAATAGGTAAATGTTTTTGAACTCCAAGGAATGACCTTTAAATTTTAGAGTAGGTTTTGGGTTAATTTGATTTTTTTTGGAAAAAAGTACACAATGTGTTTTAGATTCTGAAAAACTTAAACCATTTGTTTCAGCTCAATTTTCAATTTGATTTACGGTTTCCTGAATCATTTCTACAATAAGATTGATGCTTTTAGATCTAAAAGAGATGTTTAAGTCATCTGCAAAAATTCTCAAAGAGAGTGGTTTAGTTATAACATCACAAATGTCATCAATTTGTATCAGAAACAAGATTGTACTAAGAACAGAACCTTGAATCATTAGAATTTTTACCAACATTAATAAATTGCCTGTTGATTTTTCCTTTTTTTTCCTTCAAAATTTTATGACATTTTAGGCCCGAAATTTTTTGGGAGGGTCAATGAAGAGCATCATTGGCATTTTATTTTTTCCCCACGATCACGAAATTCGAACTTACTTTGATAAGCCACGTGTTGAATTTTCGACTTTTTTCAAGTTGATGAAATTTTGAGTCCAAATTTTTGGAAGTGGTCAAAAAAATGAAATTGGAATTTTTTGTATTCTTTCAGAATTCTAATCTATCTATATTGATTGATAACTGTTTGTTATTTTTTCAATTTTTTCGCAAAATTTGATGAAATTTTGAGTTTAAACTTTTCTGGGGAACTCAAAAAAAAATCTCTGACATTTCCGCTTTTTTCGCAAAATTTTATTTCATCGTTAGTTGCAAGGCGGATTTTCAAAAGTAATACTGTAGCTGCAACCACTTTTTCTGTTGAAATCATCTGGATGCGGAACTTCAAAAATTCACTACAGCTCATTGTGCCAGCGATTTTTCATCAATTCTGGGTCTATCGATGCAGGATAAACTAATATAATTATACCAGATACCTACCTACATTTATGAAGTAGCTTATTTTTCCTCTGCATGTAATATTGAGTCTGTGGCAGGGTGTCTACCAGGTAGTGAAAGTAGTGAAAGTAGTGAAAAAGTAGTGATTTTGAAAGTCGGTAGTAAACGTAGTGATTTTCAGCAATTTTTCTTAAAAGGTAGTGAAAAATGAAAAAAAGTGGAAGAAAAATTTTGTTAAGAATGGGTCATTTGTTGACTTTTTAGGACTTGAACTACATACATATTTTTGAAAACTTTTGCCCTTGCTTCGCTCGGGCTATTTTTCAAGTTTGGATTTTTTTTTTGAATAATAATAATTCAAGTTTTAAAATTGTGACAGTGAAGCAAAAATAATGAACTTCTTCATTCATCACCTAAGAAAACAACGTTTTTATACCCCTCAAAATACTAATTGTTCAAATTTTCCATTATTTTTTTCAATTTTTCTTTTTGAAAAAAGTTTTTTATTCGCCCAATTTTATTACAGTAACAAGAACCTTAAAGGTGAAAATAAAATCAAAAATTGAAATGACAAAATTATATTCTCGACATCCGCTTGCTTGAAAAAAATCCTGAGATGTTTGAAGATAATGTACTAGAAAAACGAAAAATTTTAATGTAAAATTTTGCCTCGTCCACCCCCCCCCCCTCCCTCTTGAAAAACCCCAAGTGTTTAAAAAATATGACCTGCTAAAGTCCTGATTTTTTATTTTGAAATTTTGTTGCACTAGACACCCTGAAAAATCACTGCTAAAAATTGAAAAAAAATCCTCCATCTTTCATATTTGAAAGAATTTCATTCTCGAAATAGTTGATTTGTTAATTTTTCGAATTCGCTCATTTTAATGGTTGTAAAATCATTGAATTGATTTCAAATTGATGAAAACGTGTATTTACTCCTCTGTAAAAAATTACAAAGTTCAAACCAAAAAAAAAAAAAAATGAAAAATCGTTCGTGTAAGAAGAAGGGGGGGGGGGGGGGTTAAAATATTTTGGAAGGTAGTGATTTTTTTTTTGAAAGGTAGTGAAAAGGTAGTGATTTTTGGCCAAAAAATTCCGGTAGACACCCTGTAGTGGGAATGTTTTTGTACGAAAAATGAAGGAAATTCGCCAAAAATCGCATTCAAAAGGGCCGTAGCACGCAGATGTACCGGGATCTCACCAAAAAAGTGCATTTCTAGACTCGTTCAAGTGTCCTCTATCCAATTAAGAAAACTTTTTCGTTGCATCAAATTCGGAAAATGGAGGTTTCGATACTCCAGCTCCCCCTCCCCCCTACTGTGTCATCGCGAAAATCTAAAGTATCCGCATTCTCACATATTTTCCAATCGACTCTTACAAACTAAAAACTCTCTTTTCTTCCCTCGCAAAACTGCCCACTTTTTTCAATTCCTTATAGAACATCTCCTCTGGTTTGTAAAATCAAGCTTGTAATTTTTTCAATTACGTTTACACTCTCACTCTCTAAGCGAATGAAAAATTACCGCCGCATAAAAGATAAATGATACGAGTTGGCCCACAGTATGGCCTTTATAAAAACATAATGACTTAATCGTATAATATACACACCGAACACTATAAACGCGCGCGACGAAAGAAAACCCAACCAACCAGCCGCGCCGCTAAAGGGGATGGTATAATTCGATCTTATCGTCGGCCAAAAGGCACAAGGAATCGTCCCTTTAACACGATATAATTCCTCGTAAATAATTTCCCTCGACAATGGAAATTTCCAACGAGAGAGAAAAACTTTCTACGAATCGTAAATTTTCATTTCTTTAGATTCGAATTTTATAGTAGATAACGCGACTGCGGCTACGGCATTCTCCAACTTATAGGAGAGAGTTATATCGCTATATAGCTATACGTACGCCGACGATATCGAAGCGAAAAAAAAAATTGATTAAGGAATCGCAACTTACAAAGGATTTGGCTGAAAGAATATTACGTAAAGTTTGTTTTATAAGGTTGTCTTTATCAAAGATTAGGTACGGGTAGATTTAAAATGAAAAAGTTTTAAAAATGATGAAGGAAGGCTCCGCCGCGTACAGATTACTACGTGCACGGCTCTCGCACTCGGCACCAAGAAGAAGGCAGCAAATCGAACAAACATAGGAAACATTTAGAATGAAAAGGAAACCAAAATGCGGACGTTTCGGGATAAAATTGCATCGGGGTAAGAGAAGAGGCGAAATAAAGAGGGAACGAAAAGACGCAGAAGAGATAGACGAGCTCGCAGACCGGTGACCGGAGACGAGGAGAATATTACGACGGTAAGCGGTGACTCCGATCCGCTTTTTTCTCTATCTGGGTACGCGTATACTTACTAGTCGTAGTAGTAGTATAACGACACGACATAACAAAAAAGAAACATAAAAGGGCTGAAAAAGAGAAAGCGTAGGTAACTTGGGAAATTTTAAACCGTAAGAAATTTTTCGGTTTTCGTGTCTCGAGAGTTTTTATGTCACGTCGAAGAAACGATGATGAATAAAAATTCTCTTTTCAACATGTAAGTACCATGTAACACTATAACGTTGCCTGGGATAACTTATCTTTTGAAATAAACTTTATTATTTCCAGTACAAATCGTAGGTAGGTACGTATCTTTCTTTATATTACTTCGACGTTATTATAGTATTTTCACTTTTCAGCGAAATTTAAATCTTACCTATTTTGAAACCAGACTTGTACTACTCGCATATCTAGGCCTGTATCTTGACTAAGCTGTTCTCTGACATGTCTGGCAGGTTTAGGACTATTATTATAAGCCATTTTTAAAGTTTCCAGTTGTTTCGCTGTTATGGTAGTTCTAGGCCTTTTATTTGGTTGATCAGCGTCTAAACAATTTCCTTCTAAAAAGTTCAAATTCAAAACAAACGTTCATTTTTGACAAATTATGCAGCTTTTATTATAGTCTAGAACTAGAAAACCAGTGTAGTAGTTTACCTTTAGCTTTAACCGCTTCGTAATCTGGTTTACATACTAATTTACGATCTTCCATAAGGTAAAATTCATCGCCAGTATTCAGCTGTCTGCCACAAATAATACACGCGAAACATTGCAAGTGGTAAACGAAATCTTGAGCTCTTCGAACCACCTGAGTCGGAGGTATACCCAAGTCACAGCCAGCGCACTTCGTGCCAAACCTCCTGGCGCAAAGTTAACAATAACGCCTCTACAGTAAACTTTTTAACCATTGGCATAGCTTAGGAGTTTTCAACGAGTTGGTACTATACGCTGAAAGTTCTAGTAGGTACCTATCGTTGAAAGTATACCGATGAATTACTCACTTGAAGAAGTCATCTTTGCAAAATAACATTCCGTTTTTGGCGAAACACTTGTCTGAAAGTTGTAGGCCACACTCGTGGCACTTCAGACAGCTGGCGTGCCACGTTCTTTCTTGTACTTTTAATATGAACCGGTCTAGGATGAATTCTTGACAGCCTCCGCACTTCGGGATACTGGCTGGAAAAAAAATTATCGTGTTAGAAAAAGGAATACTATATTCTATGCGTAGATTACTCGATTTAAATACACATGGAAATTGGAAACAATTGTTTGTGATTGTAAAGGTACAGTTGTACACTAGTTAGAGTAGGTAGAAATACCTAAAGCTATAGCGAATGGTTCCTTATTGATTCTCGACTGGCCCTTGATTGACTCAAAAAAGTTATCACTTTTTTTGCGGAAAAGGAGAAGGGTAACGAAAATACAGTTTTTTAAAAATAAAACAACGAGTTTTTAAATTAAAATAAGAGATAAAATGATACATTTTTCACTTTAAAAACATGTTCATTTTTCATCCTTGAATTCATTTTGTAAGCTTCAATAATAGTTTTTTTTAGAAATATATTTTTTTTATTTTAATTTTTAAAAGGAAAGTAAAACAAAAGCGAGGGTAAAAACGTTCAAAAATTTGTGCTTCGAGACGTAAAAACACTTTGTTTTTATGATAAGTTTTTTTTTTTGGCTTAAACTAAACATTTTTTATTGATATTTAAAAATTTAAATTTTAAAAAAGAAAAACAAACGGACCCGAGCTAAACAAAGGCTGAGGTTTTGAAAATATATAATAATTCTAGAACTAAATTATCTACCTATCATTTTTTTTTTTTTTTTAATAAGAGTAGGTTAATTGTTCTGCCTTTAACACTTTTAAAAGTTGAAACAAATATGTACACTTGACACTCGTACTTTAAAATTTCAAAACTCAGCCATCACTTTCATTTTTTTAAATTAGGTACCTAGCTAACCATGTATTACTGTATTGTATTTTAGTTAGGTAGTTCTAGACTTGAAAAAAAGTGCAGAAACGCGTCATCATTGTGAGAATAAATAGACGATGGTGTTTTGGCTGTGAAATTTTTCTTTGCTAGTACACACAATACACATACGAGTATGTGTAGAATATAATGATTGCCATATTCATCTTAATTAGAGCAGATGTGTTTTTGATGCAGAAATTCTAGAGAAGGAAAAAAAATGTTTAGGTCTGAGCGAAGTGAGGGCAAAAACTTTCAAACATTCGTAATCTTAATTTCCAAAAAAAGTTTTTAAATACGTATGTATCTCTTAGCCAATTTACTTGAGTGTGAATCTTGCAACTTTAACTAGTCTGTGACAAAATTTTCCAACTATAATTTAAAATTTACGTACTAACCTAGTCTAAAAATTTATATTTTTATTGGAAAATTTATCAAATAAATAGTCTGTAATTTAGCTGTAATAAAATTCTTTCATTCGTGTCATGTCCAAAATTACATAGGCCTTGTGAATTTCCATTTTTTTAAGATTAGGTATTATCTAATCAGTTTTAGATAAATGCAAAAATATTAGGTATTTAATTTTTGGAGTTTCATCAAGTGAAATTTTCGTCCAAAATGACATAGGCTTTACGAATTTTTATTTTTCAAGATTATCAGTTTTAGATAGGTACGCAGAAAATAGTATTTCATTTTTGGAGTTTTATCAAGTGAAATTTTCATTGGTAAGCTAACCTTTGATTTGGGGTTTCGAATTGGAATTAAGCCTGTTCAAGTTTGGATTTTATCAACTTCAAATTGCAGGTCTTTTATGAATTAATCATCTATAAAAAATGTGCTAAAATAACGACATAGGTAGTTTAGCTTTTCAATTTTGATTTTTATTTAAAATTTAGTACCTACTTATACCTATTTAGGTACCTACTTTATTATTCAAAAATCAAAATTATTAAAAATAGGCATTCAAATTAAGTAAAATGATTAGTTTTATTCTGATGATTTATCTGTTGGTGAATATTTATTTTTTAAATTTTTATTTCTAATTCAGTGATTTGATAATTTTAATTTATATATCATAATCAAACATAATCATCAATCATCATAACCTTCCTGAAGTGACAATACTGACATTCATAATAATTTTCGATTTTGAAATTTGAATTTGAATTACTGATTTAAATTAATGTTTGAACAAAATAATGAATTATTGTAAGTATAATTCTTCGGTAATTAAGTATATTAGGTACATATCGGAAAAATAAATCTGTTCAAAAATCTCAAATCTAAAACTCAATTTTTAATGTAAGAAATAAAAATATGAAATTTAATTATATAGGACCAACGTTTGGATGTTTTAAACAACGCAAAGTGTTCTAAACAAAAAAAAACTAAATTGAATTTCAAACAATGAAAAACGTTTAAAACAAAAAACATGTTTTATTGTTTTTGTTTTTTTTTTATTGAATCGCGTTTGTTTTTCAATTTTTCAGTCAGTTTTTGTTTGTATTTAAAATTTTCAATCATTTCAATATCACGGAAAAAAAATAAGTAATGAAAAATTATACAATTTTCTGTTTTTTTTGTTTCAACTTTTACTTTTTTAAATGTTTTTTTTTTTTTTTTTTCAAATTAAACATATTTAAAACATGTTTTGATTTTGAACATCCGCATTTTACATTTTTCCATTATTATATAGGTACAGTACAGGTACATACAACATACAGGGTGCCTAGAAATATCGGGTACCCCAAAGAAAGTTTTTCATTAAAAATGGAGGTTGGCAACGTGAAATAGATGCATATGATTGGTGGAATCATGGAATGTTATCTCTCCAGTCCAACAACCAATCATGATTCATGTGCTATCATTATCATCATTCACTGTGACCAACCGAAATATTTAGCAGAAAACTTTTTTAGGGGTACCCGATATTTCTGGGCACCCTGTGGCCTGTAGACATACCTATCAAATTGCCCAGTATCAGGATGGAAACATATTATTAAACTGGCGTAAGGGAGTTAGAACGCTCAGAGAAGATAGAAAAAATTTTGTAAGTACTCGTATGTAGTTTGATAAGATGATGTAAAAAACATCACTAACATCAGGGTGCGGGAGTGGCAACCAGGATTAGAATCACAATCATGAATGAACTGGTAGTACTGGTACCCAAATAAAGTTTCGAATCCGAGCTTTTCCGAAGTTTAAAGTTATTCAAAAATCGACATCATATCGTAATCTGATCTGAAACTGAATACCTCATTTTGTTTTGTGTTTTGTGAACTGATTCAGGGGTTTACCAGCTACTCCTTTTATTCAAAAATTACTAACAATCGCGAATGAATCATTGACCATTGTTTTTCTTATCAAAAAAGATATACTGTGGTTGTTCAAGAATAAAGGATTTTGATGTTATCAAAAAGGAGAGAAAATTCCCTGCTTGAAAATTGGAAAATCATTTGAAAAATTGGCGTTTGAGTTATTGTTTCAATGAAACACAAGGGAATCTTTCATTTTGCATTAAAACAAATAATACTAACTCAAAAGCACATTTTTTTCGATTGTTATTCAATTTTTCAATTTTTGACTTGGGGAAATTTTTTCCCACCTTGTCTTATCATCAAATCGTATCAAATTTTTGAACACCCGGTAGGTATGTAAACAAAAGTTTGATTAAATTTTCTGTGATTTTTTTACCGCCTAATTTACCGATAATTTCTTGGAACCTGTCTAGTGTTTGTAGTTTCTTCTAGTTTCAATTAATTTTATCCAACTTAATTTTCGTCAATTTTAATGTTTTCGCGGTAATACCTACTTTGATTTGATCAGTTGGTTCGATTCAAGTGTGCTATCGTTGCAGTGTTTTGAATTCGCGTTGTTTCTCATAAAAAATTATGAATGAGAAATGATGGACATGAAACTCATCAGTATCTTTAACGTTCTTTGAATTCTTCAAATCAGGTGAGACTGTGAGAGTTATCGTATACTGAAAGTTAGTTAAACCTACGGTAACATTTAGAATTTCACTGTAGAATTCGGAAATACGAGCTACCTTCGTGGAATGATTTAATACAAGCTGTTTCAAACAATAATCATATCTATTTCTGTTTCAAATTGTTATAGGTAAGTTGATTCGATTTCGGTGAAGATGACTTGAGCTGCCAGCTAGGCCTATGCATTGAACTAGGTATCATCAGCAACTCCATATATGTATTGCTTACGAAGTGAAAAATTGCAGATTCCTCATTCTGCCATAAGTAATCTAATCTATCTGCCGAACCAAAGTCTGGGATTTGATTCAGCATAACCTACATGTCACAATGATTCTTTTCATTCAGCATGAGAAAATCTTTTTCGAGAGAATACTCAAGTACGAGTACTTATCGTAAATTCCCGCTCGCATTCAAAGTATACCCAACCCGGTATAAGAACTCTTTTATCAATTTGTGAACTTTGTACATACATAATTCATCGAAAACGGTGGTATAATTGAGTTTAGTGATTGAATTTGATTCGTTATATCCGACTAAGTAATAGCTTTTGAATGTTTGGATAGTGGCTTACTTCACAACTTTGCAAGCAGAATCTCTTATCACTGAAGCATTATCAATGGACTGGTATCAACACCAATGACGGATTCAACCTACTTTCATCGCTGCCTCGTTTTCCTTTCAAACACATTTCATCTATCGCTATTTCGAATCCAGTAAGGAACACTTTCAAGCGAGAAGAGAAGCTACTAACAGTATAGGTAGGTACATAGTTAAAAACTACATATATCGTAATCAACGAAATCTAGATCTTCAACGTTATTAATCCTGCATCGGCTGCATCTCGAAAGGCGGGTCCGACTATCAGTAAATCTACGTTAACCTAACAAAAAAGATGTAAAAACCAAGCTTACGCAGCAGTTCTGCCGGTATATGAGGCAATTCGGAGTTCGTAATTGTTGATGTTCTGAACCAATGCGAAGAAACACTGGATCCAGCGACGTCATGAGACTTCGTATTAAAAGAAGGAAATTTCGACGTATTGCCGAGCCGATGATCGTCGCTATCACTGCTACTACTACTATAATTGCTACTCGTACTACTACTTCGGCTGCTGCTGCTGCTACACTCAGCACTACTATCTCTTCTACTACGATGCGTATTCAAATTATAGACGATCATAATACACCATCACCGAAATACCCGAATCGAAACCGAACGAATAAAATGATCGAGTTTTGCACGCTGAACCAAAAAAAAACACGCTCAACACAGACGCGCGAATATTACCAGAAGAAGTCGCGCGTATTGCTCAATCGGGGGGTAAAAAATCAATGTACAGTCGAATAACAACAGCGCGCAATTTTCGACGACATTTCACCCTCTTTTCGGCACGCAATTTTCGTAGCGCTTTCGTCATTGGTCATCGAACGTACCGCCTCTATTCGAGGGTACTTCTCCTGGTTTTTGTACGCCGACTTCTTCGCCGAATATCGAGGGGTTTCGGTCGACGAATTACCGTCAGTTTTTCACATTTTCACCGAGAGAAAAATTAAACATGTGGTTGGATGCGGTATCGAACAAAAAAATGACATAAAATAAATATCGCGAGGGGTACAACAGGGTCGTGTTGATCGTACAGTGTATATTTTCTTCTTTATTTTTTCTTGCTCGAGTTTTCTTCATTGTTTGCACAGGTCGATGAAAAGTTGGAAATTTTTGTTGCCTTACGGTTGCGAAGGAGGTAGCCATGGCTCTCGAAACCGATTCTTATTTAATAATTCACAAAGTCGGATAAATAATATGGAGTTTTTTGTTGAACGGCTAGGATCGTGCTGTATTGTACCTAAATGTTTTTGTAGGCCTACAGAGAAGAGAGGTTGGAATTTGCGAAGTCTTTATAGGCTACTGGTTTGAGGTTTTGAGTAACGATTCGAGATTTCGAGAACCATTTATTCTTGAAAAAATATTCGAATTTTTTTAATTGTGGGCGAGTTTATTTTGATGACGATTTTTGAGTAGGTATAATTTCACTTTTCTGCCCAAAAAAATGAATCTCTGAAGTCGTTTAAAGTATGTAATTGGTGGTTAAAGTTGCCGAAATTTGACACCAGAATATACAGGTCTACTATGAAATAAGTAAAGACAAAATTCTAATGGTATTCAGTACCTAATAATTCTAGCTCTATGGGTTGAAAACTAGCTCAAAACTAACCGTATTTTTTTAAAAATGAAGTGTGGTGGAATCTACAGACTGAATTTACAAGTACAATCGATCAAGACTATGATATTTGTATTTAAGGGGGGGGGGGGGATTGAACAATATTTTATGGAAATGGATTTCTTGAAATCCCTTCTTTAAGTACCTATAGCTTTTTTTCATCTTTTACGCTTTGGATAGAAGAAAAGGGAAGTATCTAATGCACGATGTCATTTTGTTTTTTTGTTTCAAATTTTTAGAATGAATTCTTAGTTATCCTATGTATAAAAGATACGAAAATGAGGATGTTTCATGAAGGAATTTTTGAAAGAAAGTATTCAAATCTGTTTACTGTTTTTATGCATTTTTTCGTTGGTTTTGGTGTTGTGATTGTGAAAAAATACAATCAACGTTACTAATTGATATTACATTGGAAAACTCGAAAATTTTTCATAAAAAATTTGAAAAAACAATTTTTGGATGAACGTACAGGGTGCCCAGAAGTATCGAGTACCCCTAAGAAAGTTTTTCATTAAAAATATAGGTTGGCAACGTGAAATAGATGCATATGATTGGTGGAATGTTATCTCTCCAGTCCAACAACCAATCATGTGCTTGTGCTATCATTATTATCATTCACTGTGACCAACTGAAGTATGTATTTTAGTAGAAAACTTTTTTAGGGGTGCTCGATATTTCTGGGCACCCTGTAGGATGTTGGTAGATATAGTAGGTACTCTACTTATCTACCTATTCACAATAATTTTTGCGTGTTTTTTTTTCAAATATTAGGTATGGGCCTGGAAAGAAATGTGAAAATTATCCTATCCTTGGATTTTGAAACTAATCAGTGAAAGTTGTTGCTTAGGGTATAAATGATCCGAGACCCTTTCACTCGCCTCCTCTCATGAAATTTTGTAGACAACTAGCTCATTATCTAACACCTCTAAAAGAAGTGAAATTGTACTTTGTTGTAAAGTCTTCACCATTGGTGGTTTTGAATGGAATTTTCTCGAAATTGCAAAGATTGAAACATCTCCAACGGAAAATGATTGCGCTTGATCAGTTTTGGTCAGATCTATAATACCAGTCTTTGCCAAAATTTTTGAAAAAATCATCTATATACAGATTTCATCTTTTGTCAACTCCAAAAATATTCTAAACCCAAATCAATTTGGATTCAGACCAAAACTTAGCACTTCAGATGCTATCTATGAACTAGTCAATATAATTTCTGACATGCTACAAAATAATGAAAAACCGCTTGGCATATTTTGTGACCTCTCCAAAGCGTTTGACAGAATAAGGCATAATAATATCCTTGTGGCTAAATTAGAACATTATGGTATTGGGGGGGGGGGTTGCCAAAAACCTTATAAAATCCTACCTATCCAAAAGGACGCAAATTTGCAGACGACAACACAGCAATAACAAAAGGAATAAATTGGACCTTAGCAGTTGAGGAAGCTGAAAACCCCCTCCTAGAAATGCAAACGTGGTTCATTCATAGTAAACAGCATGGAATTAAATCTAAAAAAAAAAACAACAATTATGTCATTTTATTCAACTAACACCCAACCCTCAACTTTGATCTCCCCAGACATCTCAAGTTATCTTGATCACACCCAAACTTGTGAAAACACCACATTCTTTGGCACTGTTGTTTCTAATAACCTATGTAAGGTGGACAGCACAAACTGACAAACTAGCAAATCGCCTCTCTACAATATCATACAATCATGACCCAGCTACGCGAAACAAGAAAAATTGCTTATTTTGGACTATTCCAATCCGTTGTAACCTATAATTTGATGGGGGGGGGGTACTCCCACCTTGTTAAACAGAATATTCAGAATAAGTACAAAAACGAATTCTACCTAATATTTATGGCCTAACTTGTACTGAAACATGTAAAGATCTATTTTTGGCAGAGAAAATCTTAACCCTTCCCTCGTTATACATTCTTGAAATCAGAGTCATGGTGAAGGAAAAAACAATAAAAATGGTCACAACATCACATTAGTACCCCCACACGAAATAGAACAACCTCACAGTGAACTATTTCAAAACAACAACTTTACAATCCAACATTGACACCATGGCAGCAAAAATCTATAATGCATTATCTCCTGATCTAAAAAACATAAATTCTACAAAAACATTAAAAAAATATCTGAAAGCATGGCTAGAGGCAACGGCATTTCTACACAGTGCAGGAATTTTTTGAACTTTGTTAACACTGTGATTATAAGTTTAAGATGCATATTGCATATGTACCTTCCCACATTAACTTGTACAAAGCCGAAAAGGCAAATGTATGGAATAAATAATTGAATTGAATTCGCACATTTCATGTATTCAATTTGACATCACCACATATCTGACCAGATTAAAGTTTTGATCGGATTAGATCTGTTCAGACCTGATCAGATCCAAAATGGGGGAGATGTGATTGGTATTTTAAACATTTTTTTCTTCTCAAGTACCTACTTATTTCAAATTGATTATTCCAAAACATCGAAAGATATTATTTTTAAAGCATGGGCAATCAAATACCCATTTTGAAATGTAGCGGTGTCAAATTTTCATTTAATTAGTCAAATTATTGCTATTTTCAAAAAATTGAGAAAAATCGTCTGAAATTGAATTAATTTAATTTTTTTTTGGTTTTTTAAAATTGGCAATGATCAAAAAATTGATCCCAAAAAATTTCAATTTTCCCAAAAATAAAATGATTTGCTTTTCAACCGCTCAGGAGAACCATAAAAGTGGTCTTGGATTTCAATGTCAATGGCATCTAGATCGACACAAAATTTCAAATATACGTTCACTATAGGGACGGGACCATTTTTCCAAAAACAGGTTGTGTAGGGGCAAGAGCGAAAAAAACCTCGATATATTCGTAAAAATCCTCTCTTTGAAGACCCATATCTCCTTTCCAGGGGCACCTCCGGAGATGGAATCTTTTTTTAGTAACTTCTAACTCAAAATGAGGGTATGGTTTTTTGCTAGGCTCCATCAAATTTGGATAAAAAATTTTAAAAAGACTCTCCCTGTCTCATACAAAAGTAGACAGGTTAATCAGCCCACCGCTGACATCGATACATACAATGGCGTTGAGTAACATAAGATGAGTGCAGGCCGGTCAACATTTGCTCAACTCCAAAAGCCTGGAGCCAAAAATCCCACTACCTACAATAGGCACCTACATCTCAATGGCTTTTACGCATTTATAACAAGTCCATTTGAAAAAAAAGGAAAGAGAGATAGGTCGAAAAAAAAACCTCCGACTAAAAAGACGTAGATACAGCAGTCGTCTAACTATACACATACGGTAGTAAAATCTATCAACGATGATAAGTAGCTTTTGTAACGGGAAAGTGTAAATGCTAGTAATGACAAATAGCTTTTTTCCCGTTCTCCTCTCGCATCTGTTTGGTATTTCCCCTCGAGCTATGGTAAAAGCCTTACTTAATGCGAGACCGTATAAACATAACAAAACACTCGTCTAAATAGCCAAATACTCCGAATGGTTAAATGGCTAAATAGCTATTAAACTTTTGCAAAGTGTTGCATGTATACACGAGAATGGGGTGATGCTCGCTATGAATATTCAATAGCGTGTTTTAAAGTAATACACGTATACGTGTAGGTCGCCATACTACAGTAAAATACGAGTAGGTACTGCTGCTGGTGCTGTAGCTTTTACGATGTAGTAGCTTTTTCGTAGATAAGCTCTTTTTTCTGGTTATAACGATGTGTAGGCGGATATCTGATCCGTACTAGCACACTCTACACAGTAGTTGATATTCTTGAAAGGAAAAAAAATGGTTCAAGGGTACAACGAAAAATTTTACTATATAGCAGACAAACTTATGTATAAATGTGATGCCCTGGCCCTGGTACTTGGAAATATGTACATACTATATTATGGTTGCTGATATACGGTGAAAGCTTTAAATGAGGGATTTCATTGTACGTACGAATTGAATCTGAAATAAACAAAACGCCAAGAATATACAGGGTGAAGATGACATTTGTATAAAAGCAATGAATGGTAACGATGGTGCGGCGGCAGGTCCGGGTATTTTGAAAATGTCGAGTCATTCGACATAGTCGCGCCTTCCCGTTGAGCTATTATGGTTAAAGTCGATCCCTTTTCGCTTTTAAAATCGTAGCCGAGGTAATCGGTAAAAGTATAGACGAATTTAAAAACGGGATCTGAATAAATAGTCGACTTTATTATACACGCACCAGCACCATTCACTGGTTTACATTGTGTGTAATATAGACCAGGGGTGGGTATATTAACGCATTTTAAAATCATTGAAATGTTTTATAGAGCAACATGTACGTCATCTGAGTGTTTATTACCTACGTACGTAGTACATCATGTGATTGAGTGATGAATATTCTATTGTGTGTGGATTAAGAATGAAAAACATTAGAGCGAGTTTTCAGCTTCGTAATTTATTGAGAAATTGATAAGCAAGTTTTTGTAAAATGAAGTGATGATTTTGAAGAACTTTTAGATTCACTCATCTTTCTAAACCCCCCCCCCCACCCCATATTAGAAGATGTGAAAATATTACCTCGTTACTGAAGCTTTAGCAGGGAAATCAGAATTTAGGATCAGAGATAATGATTGAGAAAGTGATGAGAAACACCGCTTAGCATACCGGGAGCGTATCCTATAGCCCCTTGGCAAATAATAGGTAATTTTTGGTAAATTACTGGTAATTTTTTGGTAAATTACTGATAATTTTTTGGTAAATTACTGGTAATTTTTTGGGAAATTACTGGTAATTTTTTGGGAAATTACTGGTAATTTTTCGGTAAATTATTGGTAATTTTTCGGTAAATTACTGGTAATTTTTTGGTAAATTACTGGTAATTTTTCGGTAAATTACTGGTAATTTTTCGGTAAATTACTGGTAATTTTTTGGTAAATTACTGGTAATTTTTCGGTAAATTACTGGTAATTTTTTGGTAAATTACTGGTAATTTTTTGGTAAATTACTGGTAATTTTTCAATAAATTACTGGTAATTTTTCAGTAAATTACTGGTAATTTTTTGGTAAATTACTGTTAATTTCTGCTGAATTACTGTTAATTTCTGCTGAATTACTGTTAATTTCTGCTAAATTACTGGAAATTTCTGGTAAATTACTGGAAATTTTTGGTATATTAACCTTACTGATAATTTTTGGTAAATTACAAGTATGTAGTTTTTGGTAAATCAAATTACTGGTAATTTTTTGGTAAATTACTGATTACTGGTGATTTTTTGGTAAATTACTGGTGATTTTTTTGGTAAATTATTGGTAATTTTTTTGGTGAATTACTGGTAATTTTTTGGTGAATTACTGGTAATTTTTGGTATATTATTGATAATTTTTGGTACCTATATTATTGATAATTTTTGGTAAATTACAAGTAATTTTTGGTAAATTAGTAATTACAAGTAATTTTTGGTAAATTACAGGTAATTTTTGGTAAATCTAAGTACTGGTATTTTTGTTATAATTACTGGTAATTTCCGGTAAATTACTAGTCATTTAATTTATTGGTCATTTCTGATAAATTGTCCTTACTGAAGCCTTTTAAATTACACCCCAAACCAAGCTAAAATACCAAATTTGGGAGAATTTTTTAAAAATGACTGCGGCTGAAACGTTTTTAGGGTTTGAGTTGGGGAGGTAGTGAAAAAATAAATAGAGGAGAAAATGTTACTTCAGCCGTTTGTAAAATCTATGAATGTGAACTTCAAAGAACCCTAAAAAATAACATAATTATGATCTCATCCTCGATTTCGTAATTTTAATACCTCTTCAACCCAACCAAACATTTAGGTTAAATTAACTGTTTGAAAAAAAAATGTACATAACTTAAACTTATGTAGGTGCAAAGAGTTTGTTTAAGAGTTGAAAAATTGTTTAAAAATTCAGAATTCGTCATTTTTAGCGAAATGGAGGCCTGTAAAGTGGGTAGATGGGTACCAAATTTTTCGCTTGAGAAATCAAATTTGCCTCTAAGGAAATTCAGAAATAGAGGGAAATTTGAGACCTCAAGCCGAAGAAAGCTTCAGAAAAGACAGAAATGACGAAACTTGAGTTTAGAGACAGAATACACCTTAGGTATTTAAATTTTGGAAAAAATCGGAATTGACTCAAACTGGATTATGATCACTTTCTCATCTTCTTACGAGGGAATCTCTCAAAGATGAGACCAGGATTCTGAAAAAAAAAAACATAGTCTAAAACCCCATATTAGTATTACCCAAAATTTCAGTTGCCTTAATAGATTTTTCGATTTTCAACGAATTTTTGAAATCTAAAAATTGACCATTTCCGTGATTTATGCTGAAAGAAAAAAATTGTACCTACTTACTTATTTATTCAGTAGGTAATAATGATGAAAATTAGTCCGTAACCAAAATTCGCCATTTTTGACTATTCTGAAGTTTCCAGTGTGATTTCCGATTTCTTCAGAATTTTTGCACAGAAGGCGCAGAAATTGATTTGAACAGTTGAAAATCGAAAATCAAAATGTGGCTAATACCTACAGACTTGTTTAACAAAATTCACATTTCTGATTTCCAGACCGACAACCGAAGTGTGATTTTTTGACAAGTAGATGTGAAATGAGTTGGAAAAAATCCAAAATTTTCTGTTTGTAGGGAAATTTTTGGAAAGTTACCCGAATTGTTAAGTAGGTATAAGTATCTTGTCTAATTGACCGTCGCCTTTATAATCTCGCTATTTCGAGTTATTCTGAGACCTTTAAGCAGATTGTAGATTTCTCCAGAATTTTTGAATTTCTTCACAAGAAGTGGAAATCACCAGTTTACTCAAATGTCAGCTAATTTTCAGGTGGGTACCTCGAGTTTGTTTTTTTGATCAACAATTCAGCATTTTATTATGGTAATTTTTTTAAAAATTACTAGGAGGTGCCCACTTGAAAATCGACTGAAGGGATTAACTACGTACAAAGTTGTTTAACAGAGTGAAAAAAAGGCATCACTCGATTTTCAACCAATTAAATAAATTATTTCCACGCCTTCTGGAGAAATTCAAAAAAATTCTAGAGAAATCCAAATTCACGATTGAGACTTCAGAATGGACATAATAAATGGCGAATTTGGGTTCGGGGGAGTTGATACTAGTTTTTGGGAAAATACATATTTATCATATTTTTTTGCTTAAATAAACCTACTTTTTTTTTTGGAAAAAATCATAAATCGCTGAAAATGATCGATTTTAGATAGGTAGTAGGTACCTACAAGTAGATATAAAATGTATTTCCTGGCACTGGAGTAAGAATTCTTACAATACTTTTTAAATTCAAAAGTATGTGGAAACTTATGTGAAAAATTTCACATAAACCTTCACATAGTTTTTCATTCAATCAAATGCAAAAATTTCATCAAAACTTGAACATTTCAATGAAATGCAAAAATTTCATCAAAACTTGAACATTTCAATGAAATGCAAAACTTTCATCAAAACTTGAACATTTCAATGAAATGCAAAAATTTCATCAAAACTTGAACATTTCAATGAAATGCAAAAATTTCATCAAAACTTGAACATTTCAATGAAATGCAAAAATTCTTTCAAAACTTAAACATTTCAATGAAATGCAAAAATTCCATCAAAACTTAAACATTTCAAACAAATGCAAAAATTTCATCACAACATTACCATTATACCACTAGTTAAAGAAAACATTATCTCTAATAAAGCGGTAACACAAACACCAACACCTTTATCATAGAAACTGATTCTTTTAACTAATGCACCCACCAGATGTGGAGGTTGTTATTGAAGAGAAATTTTTGCATTTGATTAAAACAAATTGACATTTTTTTTTTCTTTCTATTATAAAATAAATAATGAACACTATTGAAAAGAGCCACCTTGAATTAATAAAAGATTATGTTGATTGGTATAGAATTTCAGAATATCAAAAACTATCAGAAGATTTCATAAGGGAATTCAAAGACAAAGTTGATTGGGAGGCAATTTCAAAATATCAAACACTATCAGAAAACTTTATAAGAGAATTCAAAGATCAAGTACATTGGAAAAAGATTTCAAGATATCAAGATCTATCTGAGTATTTCATAAGAGAATTCAAAGATCAAGTAAATTGGGAAAGGATTTCAGTTCATCAAAAACTGTCAGAAGATTTCATTAGGGAATTCAAAGACAAAGTAAATTGGGAAGAAATTTCACGTTATCAAAAACTATCAGAAAATTTCATAAGAGAATTTAAAGGCAAAGTAAATTGGAGTGCAATTTCAGAATATCAAAAACTATCAGAAAACTTTATAAGAGAATTCAAAGATCAAGTTGTTTGGGGAATGATTTCAAAATATCAAACACTATCAGAAAACTTTATAAGAGAATTCAAAGATCAAGTACATTGGAAAAAGATTTCAAGATATCAAGATCTATCTGAGTATTTCATAAGAGAATTCAAAGATCAAGTAAATTGGGAAAGGATTTCAGTTCATCAAAAACTGTCAGAAGATTTCATAAGGGAATTCAAAGACAAAGTAGATTGGAGAGGAATTTCATGGTATGAGATGCTATCTGAAGATTTCATAAGAGAATTTAAAGACAAAGTAGATTTTAAATGGATTTCAAAACATCAAACACTATCAGAAAACTTTATAAGAGAATTCAAAGATCAAGTTGATTGGGGTATAGAATTTCAAGGTATCAATATTTATCAGGAAATTTCATATTTATAAAGTTCAAAGACAAAGTAAATTAGTGCGCAATTTCAGAAAATGAAAAACTACCAAAAGAACTTAAAGACATAGTAAATCGCAATATTTCAAAAGACTTAATTGAACATATTTTATGTAACTTAGACTCAAGTAATATTCATATTGTCAGACTTTAATGATGTGAATAAAAAACTTTTTTATGAAAAAATTTTTCATAAAAGATGTAAGATTAATTTACAACAGCTCTATTTGTGAAAGGGTTATAAGTAGAAACAACATTATAAATAGTTACAATGTGTATTACTGTATCAGCAGAAAGAGCTTCCTTGAATCTAAATTTTAATTTTACGTTTGTGGTACTCTCCTTTATGCTTTCAGGTTGGCAGGTACAATCAATAGCTATTATGGGATATTTGTTGACATAATCATTTAAAGAACAAATTGGTTTCCCTTCATTACCATAATAAGCTAGTTTGAAATTTTTAAACATTTGATAAATTTTATTATAATCATTTTCTGAACTATTTATATTTAGTTCAGTTTTAGGATAATGTTCATTATTGTTGAGAACAGCTTGAACGTTTTCAAGTCCACATAAATCAAATTGACTATTATCCACTTTGATGTTATCATTTCTATTTTTTTGCATCCCAATAAGAATAAATATTGGATTCCCATCACAAGTATATTCACATGTATACTTTTTTGTTGTTATACCAGTTTTAAACTCATATCCCCAATGTCTAAAAATTTGTGGTAAATCTTTTGAAGCCAGTATTTGTTTTAGACATTTGTTTTCCATTTCTCTTCTCAATTTTACCTGTGACATTATTAGTGCAACATCTGTAAATTTTATAGTAATAGTATGTTCATTTGCAAAAGTACTATCAACTTGAAACATATTATTATAATTATTGAGATGGGTTTTTGTTAACCTTAATTCATGTGGGACGTGAAATACATAATCCTTGTGATCCTCATGATAACCAAATAGTGTTTCTAAAGAATTATACAAAGTAAAATACCCAGATTTGTTCAGAACATTTGAGTTTGGAGAGGAGATATTCCAGCCTCCATCATTGTAAATCGAATCAGAACCAAATGAAACAATTCCTTTCATAGTAGTAACCACACCTGGCTCTTCAACTGAATCTATTATTTTATCACATTCCAAATATTCAATTTTTGAAAATAAATGTGGTAGTGGATTAGTAACAAATGATATTTTTTTCAAATCAAGTTCTGCTACAGCACTCTTGTCAGAATTTTTAGTCACTGTAACAATTCCTTTCACAAGTAATCCACTTCTATGTGGATGGGTAATGACATCTTCATTGTATGTTCTTATACGAATTTTACTATTTCCTTTATTTATGTCATCTTGTGGAGAGGGTCTGTAGACTACAAAGTCTTCACTTTCAATGTAATTTTGTATCATATTTATAATAGGAAAAATTTTTTTTATTAAAACTTGGATTTTAAAAGTTCTTCATTATAGAATTTCCCTTCAATTTCTTCACCATCAATATCTTTAATAGAATAAGTTACAGGAGTTGTGTGAAATATTTCATCAACTACAAAAATTTCTTTAGTCCAGTTATTCTTGTACTTGTTATCAAAAACTTTTTTATATGCAAAAATTCTAACTCTATCTCCTTCCTTGAATTTCTGATGTGATTTACATTTGGGTTTATTTTTGTTAAATTTCATCAAAATTTCTTCTGCATTATCCTTATCAACTTTAATAGGTGGCATACCAATAGTTCTATGAACATCTTTTGTGTTATATTCTTCTAGTATTTTAGGTAAAATATCGATCCATCTGAAATTCTTCCTCATCTCAAAATAAATTTTCAACTTTTGATTTAATGTTCTGTTGAAACGTTCAATTATTGCAGACTTTTCCTCATTATTGGTATGATACATTTTAATGTTGTGTTTTTTCAGCATTGTCTTGAAAGTTTGATTTACAAATTCTCCACCTTTGTCCACATGAAGTAAATTGGGTTTTCTTTTTGAGATTTTCAAAATATTTTCAAAAGCATCTGTAGCTGCTTTACCTGACTTATTCTTCAAAGGTTCAATCCATACAAATTTAGAAAATGTATCTTCAACATTGAGCATATATTTAAAACCATCATTTTCTTTGGAATATTTGTCCATAATTAATAAATCAGCTGCCCATAAATCGTCAATACCTTTGGTTACAATACTTCTTTTACAAAATTTTTTCCTAATAGGTGCATGTAATTCTTTAGCTTCTTCCATTTATTTATTGTATATAAAAAAATCCTTTAAAACTTTGTTTAAAAATTTCATTCACATTATCACAATCTTTATCAATTACTAGAAAGCCATACTTAGTTTTCCAACAAATATTGCACATTTCCAAATATTCATCAAATGTTACTAAATGTGAGACATGATTATCGTAGATGTGTCTCGAATTTCTAAGATCTTGCATAAAAATTGCCAGTAAATTAAAATTATCTCTTATACATTGTTTTGGACATTTTGAATAGGATTGAGCTAGATAAAAGCAAGAAATATTGTAATGTCTTCCTCTCAGATAGAAATTTGCTATTTTATCTTGAGGGTCTGTCAAAACATCGTCAAAAATTATAACTGAATTTGGTTTCATTTCTTCAGGTTCTTTCAAATCTTGAGGTAATATAGTACTAAAACCAATGTTCTGTTCTGGCGATGTTCTGTTGATAATATCTATTATGTTTTTCAATCGAATATATTTTTCTTGATGAGATGTTTTTGAGCAAAGATAAATATGGGTATATGTATTTATTTCCATTAGAATTTGAATTAAAAGATTGGTTTTACCACAACCTGATGGACCAAATATACCAGCTCGAATTACATTTGGAAAATTTCTATTATATCGTGGACCCACCTCCTTGTAATCATAATTTTCAATTTCAATAGGTATATCACTTTTAACTACTTTTATAATACGTTTTTTCTTCATTTATATTAGGATTTTTTTTTTTGTATTATAAATATGAGATTTGATTTAATAGGCGAACGTAAAGGAGAAACTTTATCTTCTTACATTCACACAATATTTAAAAATAGAGTTAATCTGTGTTCTAATAAACTCTATGGAGTTTGTTTACTCATTCTTAGTCTCTTTAATTCTTTAATGAATGTAAGAAAACATAACAACAGGTTTGATCTTGTAGATGATCAAGGAAATCACGAGGAAATTTATATTCCAGAAGGTGCCTACGAAGTTACAGATATTATCAACGCTATAAGAGATAAAAAATTCAACTCTTTATATAATGTTGAGAGAAAAAATATACGATTTGATCTTTCAGAAGATGAAAAGAAGATGATTACAGTTCCAGAAGGAATTTATGATGTGGATAATCTAGAGAGTACAATCAAAGCAAAGGAATTTGATAAACTAAATACAATAATACAAAAAAGGGAAGATTTACATCTAGATAAGTTATTAGATAAAGAGTGTCGTCATTACATTCACATTCCTGGAGATAAGTACAAAGTAGAAGATATCTTACAAGCAATTAAAGAGAGAAGGTGTGCAGCAGATAAATTGAAAATGAATTTGACACCATATACTCATAAAGTAAAGATAATATCTGAAGGTAAAAAAGTTGACTTTAGTGTACCCAACTCTATTTGTAGAGTTTTGGGTTATAGTGAAAGGGTTTTAGAAAAAGATGTAACACATCATTCAGATAGAATGATTGACATTTTTCCTCTTACTGCTATTCAAGTAAAATGTAATTTAGTGAATACAAATTATGAAAATGGAGAAGGAGGAGGTGGTGTAATATACTCCCACCCCTGGTCAGCTCCAACAGGTGAAAAATATTGGATAATCCCGTATCACTACTTATACTATGAAATAAATACACATTCTTTCAGGGAAATTGTAGTTCAGATTGTAGATCAAGATGGTAATCTGTTGGATTTTGGTGATGAAAAAATTTATGTAGCATTGGATATTAGAGAAATGTAATTTTAAGAGAAATTCTCTTAAAATACTTAGAACTCAGCTAAAAATTTCAAACAAAGATGTCCACAAATAACTTGATTGAAATTTTGCTTTTGGTCAACATTATAATATACATTCTTTTGAAAATAGTTTAGTACTTCACTAGGAGGTCTTTCACCGAAAGAATCAAAATAAATTATATAATCATCTTTCTTGAAAAAACAAACCCAATGAGATCCAGGTCCAATAGAATCATCTAAATTGATAATCATGCTTTCATTTCTTCCAATTTGTTTTGGTAGTTGATCTTTCATAAACACTCCCCTAAAATAAGGTATACACAATTCCTTTGCATATAATTCTAGTTCCATATTGGATAAGGGTTTAATAGGAATTTTTATTAACCTCCCTTCCTCTTTTTTTTTTTTTGCTTTCACATTAACCCCAGCACCTTCAACAGGTTTTCGATGAGAAGCTGGATTTAAATATAACCCCTCACCTTCAACAGGTTTTCGATGAGAAGTTGGATTCAAATATAATCCTTTTCCTACTTTCTTCATAGCTAATTTGATATCTTTAGAATTATTTATAAATTGCAAAACCTTTTCGTTGTTTTCCAAACCTGTACCAGACTTTACTGGTTCCTCTAGTATATCAGTTAGTTGTTTGTGAAGAGGTTTTTCTTCTTTATATCTTTTTTTAACTTCTTCAACTAACTGATTGTTTGCTCTATGATTGCTATAGGCATCAAAACCATTTTTAATTATGGATGATGCTGCAGCTATAGCTGGTAATGCAGCAACTAGAGCAGGTAAGAAACCTCCAGTTTTATTATTTGTGTTGATAAATTCCAATTGTTTTGCAGACAACTTTATCTTGACTGATTTCTTTTTAGTACGCGCTTTACTGATTTCCTTCTTTTGATATGTTGTCACTGGTAAATAAGTCTCTTTCATCACACTGTTTTTTGTTCGAATCAATTGTTTGTGATCCAAGTTTAAAGTAATTGGTTTCCCTAACTTTATTCCCTCTAGAATTAACAGTTGCTCTTTTTCATCTAAATTGACAGGAATTTTTTCATAATTTTCCTTTTTCATACCGGTACCAAAGTACCTTTTTGCACCCATGACAGCATCCACAAGCTGAGCTTGTTTTTCCAATTTTTTACTTGTATCTTTATCACGTGCAATATTTGAAGCTTCTCTCTGTAATATATAATCAGCTTCATGAAGTTCAGCAGGATCTTCCATCAATTCATAAGCAACATCATGTCTCCTAGATGCATAATCCAGTTTATTTCTTGGTTCAACTCCTTTCAATATTTGTAAAGTTGGATTTGTCCAGGGTCCAGTAAAATTATGATCTTCTAAATGCATGGGAGGTAATGGAAGCTTCTTTATTGCCCAATTTGCAACTGTACCCAACATACCACTACCTTCTTTCACTTCACCATCAAACATCACCTTGGGAATTCTTTGTCGAATTTTGTCATTCAATATAGTTTTAAAGTTGTTACTATTCATGTTTATTACAGAAAAAAAAATATCATTTCTTCTTTTTGCGTCTAATCACTTTTTTTCTAAATTTCCAAATACTTTTCAAGAGAATCGTCATCAAGAAAATACATGTTTTCATATTTTGATGCTGGGAGCTTGTTCTCCCACTTTGTGTATTAGAATTATTTCCTTCACTACTACATGGAGAGTCACTATTCATTTTATAATAGGAAATTTTTTTTTTCAAAGTTCTTTAAGTTCTTGCAAAATCCTAACAATTTCATTTCTTAAATGAGGGTTGGAATTTCCAGCTTTCTTTTCACCATACAAAACAACTAATTTATCAAACAATTCAGGCAAGTTATCCCAATAAATATATTTATCCCCAGATGTGTTGGCATACAAATTCATTTTTTTGAGATGATTTAAAATTGGTACTATTGCCTTACCATCTAAAGATCCTTTTTGAATCTCTGAGTAAATTGTGATTAATTTTTCTAGATAACTATCTATGCTATCACTTTGATACAACCCTCCCCCCTTTTTCAGATATTTATCCAGTAAAGGTTTTATTACAGAAATGTATTTGATTCCACAACTTGATTTCACTCTGGAAGATGGATTATTATTTTGTTTATAACTACTGGTTTTATCAATAATTTTCCAAAAATCCTTTAAATCTTCAGAATCATACTCATTTGGATCTGGATTTTTTAATGTCAACAACTGCCATAAACCATGAGTTCCTTTAAATTCAATACCACCTTTAAACTTGATGTTATTACCATTAAAATTAATTTCTTCATTGCCAATCATCCATTTATTAATGTCTGGATCATATCGAATTCCAAAAGTAGTATCACAAATTTCTTTTTTATCATCAGCTGCATAAAATTGTAAATATTGTTTTGCTATTTCACCAAGAACATTTTCTTGAGGACTATTCCACTCAAGCATATTTTGGGTAGGTTGTGGGAAGGTTTCTGGAAGGTTTTGGGAAGGTATTTGGATGGTTTCTGGAACATTTTGAGTTATTTGGTTTCTAATTTTTTCTAGTGGTGTAATGATTGGTTTAAACTGTTCTTCTAATACTTCTTGCTTATAAATTTTACCTGCTTTACTTGCCTGATACATTGCCTTCAATTCCTTTCTTATATTAACATTTTCATTTACTAAATTGTAATTATTGCTCATTTATAGTAGAAAATTTTTTTTTCCTATTATAAAATGAAGTGTGCTGGTATTATTCTGTTTACCCTTTTTGTATCAACTTTACAAGAACATGATTTATTCTTTAGATCTCAAAAAATAGTCAACAATGAGGGAGTTACACTATTTTGTAACGTTACATTTTCAGAACAAGAATTTGTGTATCAGCTGGAATGGCTTAAAGATGTTCCTTTTGACATTCCAGAACGTTTAAGTATCAATAAATTTGAATATTTGAATTCAACATCGAAGAAAAAGGTTGAGGTTGTATCATTTTTGAAAGTTATAAATGAAGGACAATACATGTGTCGAATTAGAACAAAAAAATTTGGTGAATCTTCAAGTAACTATTACTATGATTATTTGGTAGTGTCGCAGCAAAATTTAAAGAGTCAACAGCATTTGGTGACAAAAACTTGGGTAAAATTGCTTATGGAAACAGAGGGAGTCAATACAAAAATTGAATGTGTTTATAATTTTGAGAAATTTCAGTCAAATAATAAGTGGTTCAATTATAACAATGAATCCATCATTTCTAATGAGCGAATTCGTACCACAGACTTGTTTATTGAAATCAAAAATCTAACTTTTACAGATCAAAATGCGTACAGATGTGTGAGTCCAAACAATGAGTTTTATACAGCTTTAGTGGTTACAAAAAATTATAAAAAGTGGTAATATCTTTTAGAACAGTGTTCTAAAAGAACAAAGCAGTTAATTAGATGAATATTTCCATCCTAAAGAAAGGAATATTTTTCTGCATATTTCATCACATTCCCTCTTGTTGCCAAGTGAAATGAAATCTTCTGGATCAAAATTGTGACCATCTTTCAACATTAATTTATGTAAAAGAAATTTCATATTTATAAAGTTTTTTCTATGGCTATTTATCAAATCAAATTGATTGGAAAATTTTTCAAAATCATTTAGAAGTTGTTGTTCTAAATGGGAAATATCACTTGGTTTCTGCCCTGTTAAATTAGAATGAATTAGAATATAATCGTCATAGTGTTTATGATAACCTAGTTCTTTCAAGAAATAAAAAACAGTTGATTTTTTCACTTGTCCAAATGTAGATAAAGCTTCTTGTAAATGTATATAAACCTCTGGACTTATAAAATCAGTTTGTTTTCCTTGATATTTCTCCAAACACTTTTTGAAATTACTTAACCTATTGTAGTTTGAATTTTGTTTCTTGAAGCAATGAGGTTTAGAATTATGTTTGTAGTGAATTACCTCGGCAAAACATTTTTTGCATATTAAAATATTATCTCGATCTTTGAAAAATTCTCGAGTACTTCCACAGTTTTGACACCTTTTGGATGGATAATACTCTTTTTTTGATACATTGCATATGAGACCAAATCTCTGTGAAGCTTCCTTCATAATCTCATAAGGAATGATTTTTTTCATTTCATTCAAATATGTATTCACATTTGTTTTCATCAAGTTTTCTCTCGTTCTCAAATATAACATCAATATGCTTTCTGAAAATTGAAACTTGTCCATGTTTTTAAAATCATTCACAACTTCAGGAGAAAGATTTCCATCCTCAATGTTGTATGTTTTCACTCTTTGCTTAGATTCTTGAAATAATTGAATATTGTTCCTTAAAGTATTTGTTATAAAATTATCCAATTCTATAATAGAACTCATTTTATTATAGAAAACAATTCTTTTAACTATTACATTTTTTTCCTAGATACCCAATCTTTCAATTCACATATGAAATCTTCTGATAGTTCTTGATTTTCTAAGATTTCTTTCCAATCTACTTTGTCTTTGAATTCTCTAATGAAATGTTCAGACAGTTTTTGACTCCATGAAATACATTCCCAGCATACTTGGTCTTTAAATTCTTTAATGAAATCTTCAGCCAGTTTTTGATGGCATGAAATCCAATGCCAATTTACTTGATCTTTGAATTCTCTAATGAAATGTTCAGACAGTTTTTGATGACCTGAAATCCAATGCCAATTTACACAATCTTTGAATTCCATGATGAAATTTTCTGATAGTTCTTGATAACGTGAAATTTCTTCCCAATTTACTTTGCCTTTGAATTCCCTTATGAAATTTTCTGATAGTGTTTGATATTTTGAAATTGCACTCCAATTTACTTTGCCTTTAAATTCTCTTATGAAATTTTCTGATAGTTTTTGATATTCTGAAATCCTTTCCCAATTTACTTGATCTTTGAATTCTCTTATGAAATCTTCTGACAGTTTTTGATGAACTGAAATTGCAAACCAATATACTTTGTCTTTGAATTCTCTGATTAAATTTTCTGATAGTTCCTGATTACTTGAAACATCATACCAATTTACATGAGAGAGTAATAATTTAAGATGCCCCTTTTCATTATTGATCATATTATTATTTTATAATAAGGAAAAAAAAAAATTTAACCAAAGTTATTTATATTAGTGAAGAGAGAGTTTTCAAATGTGTGATAAAATTCTGTCTTTCTACTTCTAGTTTATAATGTCCCCAAGGTAAAGTTTCATTGTCAAATATACATCTCTTGTCATCAAATGGAGATAAACCTCTTTTATCTTGTTCAAATGTGTAAATATTATGATTTTTACTTTGTATAATTTTCTGCTTGAAACTCTTTGTTATTTTCTTCTCTAAGCATTCTTTATAATCATTATGGGTGATTTGATTTTTGATTACATGTTTCTTCACTCCTTTTGCTCTTTTCTTTTCATCTTCTTCAAATACTTTGATGGAGTACAATTTAGAAGCTAACCCTATGAATTCTTCAATACTTTTTCCTTTCATTTCATCTTTGAATTTACCAATAACTTTTTTATTAACTTGAGGAATACCATATATATTATTCTCAGGATAGTCTGATGTGTCAAATTCATCAATCATTCCTTTCATATCACTGTAAAAGTCTGGCGTTTTTATTGACAAAATTAATGAGTCTGTATCAGTATACAAAAGTTTAACATCATTTTTATATTCTCTCTTCAACCTATAATAGAAATCATACATCAATGTTTTTGAAATATCTAAAATAGAAACACCCACATAAATTGGTTGATTGAAATTGATGTGAGTTTTTTTCATGTGAACAGCTGCAAGATCTTCTGCAAAAAATGTTGATTTTACAAAATTTGGTTTTGAAACATACTTTGTATATTTTTTACCTTCACTAATCAATTTTATATCCACATGATTTCGCACATTCATCATTGTTCTACCAAACACCGAGTTATTCATCAATTTAAAAAAGTCTTTTTCAAATTCATTTTTTGCATTTTGTCTATGCTTTGTATTTTTATCAATATATACTTTCATCCAATCTGATTGGTTGAATTGAATAACTCTGTGAATTTTTTCCAATTTCAAACCTGCTTCAAGAGCTTGTCTAAGATTCAAATAATGTAAAACATATTTCTTCTTATCATATAATGTTGTGAATAATTTAGGAAGTCTATTTTCATCAATAATATTTTCTGCACAATAAGGTAGATCAGAATGATAATCATGTAATGTTTCTGGATAGCTTAAATCAACTTCAAACAGATATCCTTTGCTTTGGTTATCTCTCATTTTCAAAATTCTACTGTAAGTAAAATCGTTTGGATTTGCCCACCAAAACCCTCCATATGGTAAATGTTTACTCATAGCCCATCCATATAAATTATTTGCATCCAAATACTGAATGAATGTTGATTCTTTATTTTTATCAAATTTTTCACCCATGTACTTATGATTGGCTTTTTCATATCTATTTGAACATTGGGAAATTCCACCACGCTTGGCATTTTCAAACATGTACAACATGTCTACATCAGTTAACAATTCCAATTTTTGTTTTGTTGTTTTCAACATGCAATCCCAAGCAAATCCGGGGGTAGTATAATACCAAAGTGGATCTAACTTGTAAATTTCAAGTGCAGTTTTTCTAAAATTTTCAATCACATCTGCTAGCAAGAGTACATCAATTTTATTGTACAACATTGTAAACTCTTTTAGATTTTTAATGTTGAAATGTTCCCAAATTTTTTGAGCACGTAAAAATTCCTGTTCATCTACATGTTCATCATTCAAGGAGTTGTAGAAATTTCCCCTAGATGGTAACTCTTCCTCATCATATTTTTCTAATGAGTCCATATAATCGTAAGGGTAAGCCAATTTTTCAGTCAACAAATTGAACAATGAATCATTTCCAGGTGGTACTGTATTATCAAACCATTTCTTTAAATTTTTGAAATGACACATTTCCAAGTTTTTAGCCAATTTAGAAAGTGGTTCAGATAGAAATTTGTATGAATCTAAAAATCTAAGTTCTATTTTACCCTCTTTTCCTGAATAGTGTTGAAACTTTACAACTTTTGAGAAGCTGATGTAAGATTCCTCATTATTTGGAATTAGTTTTAAATTATCTGTAGTTCCAGCAAATTCTTTGACTAATAAGTGGGAATCATAACCAGAAAAGTTGTGAAACAAGACGGGTATGAAACTAGGTACATTGTAATTCAAGTTGCAAAGACTATGAGCTGCACCTCTATATTCACCTGTTATATGGTCATGATCCTGAACTTTCTTTTTATTTTTTTCTTCATCATCTAATTTCTCTTTCAAATCTAATTCTAATTTCTCTAGTCTATCAGTCAGTGTTTGATCACCATGATACTTTAAAATATTTGAAGTAATTTCTATTTCTTTTCTCAATTTATTAATATTTTTTTCCATCATAGGTGGGAAATCACTCAATTTTCTTTCACAAATATGACATATTGTTGCTTCTTTATATTCACATTTTTGTATATTGGTCAGTTTCTTCATTTTTTTACAATTATATATGTATTCATTAGCAATACGTACTGCATCTTCTGATAATTTTTCACACAATACTTGAGGGGTATTACTTCCAAAATATTCAAACATGTTCTCTGATATTTCTCCATTCTCATATAAAATGTAATAAACACAACTAATTGGTACGTGCTCTTGAATTTTTTGTGTTTTAGCATCTTCCTCTACTTTAGTTTTTTCAAGTTTTCTAAGTATACACTCAAAATCAGCTATTATTGTGAAAGGAATTTTCATTGATCGATTATAGTTTGTAAATTCACAAATGTTATCACTTTTAAGAGGAAGTTTTACTGCAACTGGATCATGTACTTTACAGCTTTCTCTATGTTCTAAATATTTAACTTCACTGTAAAAATGACAAAGGCACCTTTTGCACAAAAAATGTATTTTTTGAGTGTTTTTGGTTAATTGACTTTTAATCAATTTTGTTAGATCCTTAATCCAACAGTAGTGAGTATTTCTATCATTACTCTCTTCACATAAATACAATAAATCAACATGTTTTGTTTTCTCTTCTTTAGTAATATGTAAGGGATAAATTTTATAACGATCATCATGATGATAAACATTAATAGATAATCCACCTTCTACCAATTTCAATTCATTCACTTTATTTTCAAATTTCTCTATGTCTTTAATTTTCATCGGAAATTCAATATCTTTCAAAGCTTTATCAAAAGTTTTCTCATATGCTTTGTACTTTATTATTTCTTGTGGATTATCTTTTGCAGGATATAAACATGCTAAAAGTGACCATAAAAAGCATTTATTATCAGTATTTTTAACATTTATAATTGCTTTCTTATCTTTTAAAATTTTTGGAAGATCAATATAGGAACTTGCTCTAAGCGGGTCATATTTGTTTATATTTACTCTAAAACTATTGATTGATATTATTCGCCATGGACTACCTGTTAATTCATCAATGATATTTTCATGTCTATCAAGTACACTCTTCATTAAAGTTGAAATTCCATTTGTTAATTCACTTCTATTAGTAATTCTATCATTCTTAGTTTGCAAATGTTTGTATGCAATTTTTGTTTCATCTCGAGTGTCTACATAAGTTGCAGAAACACAAAAATTCACTTTAATACCACTATGCTTTTTCATCCATTCTTGAAGTAAAGAACTAACATGTTTTTTCATAAAATGTAAAAACTTTGACATATCTTTAATATCCCAGTTATTTTTCATATCAAATTGAGCATGTCTTGATTTAAAATTTTCATCCACAAATTCCCATTTGGGCAGAGGTAATGTTTTATTTGAGTGAAAATCGAGTAACCTTTCTACTATTTGATCTTTTCTCAACTGTTTATTAATATTGAAATTGTTATCCTGAATAAACTCAATCAATTTCTTTTTTGATAATTTCAACAATTTTTCTCTATCAATATTAATAGCCTTGATTTTATCTTTGTTCACTAACAAATCTGATTTTTTCATTTTATCAACATTTTTCATTCCATACCACTTCAATTCCGTCTTTAATTCTTTCACATTAATCTTGACTTCATTGTGTTTCTTTGTTTTTAAATGTCTGGCATAGTTCTTGTATGTAATTTTACACATACACTTCTCACATGTTCTTAAAGGTGCTTGGTTATCCATTTTATTATAGTTATTCATTTTATTATTGAAATTGATTTCTTTAACTAATGGATCAATTTCTAAAAGATGGTGTACTTCAAATGCAAAAAAATTCGTTCACAGTGGAAAAAATTCATTAGTTAAAAGAATCAGTTTCTATGATAAAGGTGTTGGTGTTTGTGTTACCGCTTTATTAGAGATAATGTTTTCTTTAACTAGTGGTATAATGGTAATGTTGTGATGAAATTTTTGCATTTGTTTGAAATGTTTAAGTTTTGATGGAATTTTTGCATTTCATTGAAATGTTTAAGTTTTGAAAGAATTTTTGCATTTCATTGAAATGTTCAAGTTTTGATGAAATTTTTGCATTTCATTGAAATGTTCAAGTTTTGATGAAATTTTTGCATTTCATTGAAATGTTCAAGTTTTGATGAAATTTTTGCATTTCATTGAAATGTTCAAGTTTTGATGAAATTTTTGCATTTGATTGAATGAAAAACTATGTGAAGGTTTATGTGAAATTTTTCACATAAGTTTCCACATACTTTTGAATTTAAAAAGTATTGTAAGAATTCTTACTCCAGTGCCAGGAAATACATTTTATATCTACTCCTACATACTTATTCCAAAATTGTCAAAAATCAAAAATTAAATTTGCACAGCCAAAATTTTGGTAATGGGGGTTTTATACCATGCTCTTTCTAAAAATTCTGATCCCTTTCAACTCGAGAGATTCCCCAGTTAATCTGCAGTGCTTTATAATCCAACATAACTGATAGGTACGTACATAACACTTCATGCGAAAATACATCGCAGTACCTATTCTACATATTTTTACATAATTTCAAATCTGGCGACTTAATTCGTTGTTGTTTCGTCTAATCAACACTCTGCGGTTGTACGATACGAGCAGCTCAGGTGGCGAAATCTCAGTCATTGTCGCAGATGTTCGAGCTTATAAAACTATTTGTAAGAAGGAACTACCACTACTGACGCGTAAAGTTTTACAGCTTTCTTAAAAATTCCAGTTAATCGAGTTTTGAAAATCATAGCCATTCGGATGTACCCAGGTGTGTAATTTTGCAACTTTTCCAGAATCAACCGAGTCGACTTAATGAAAAAGCTCGCTAGTAACATTTAAAATTCGCGCAATCACGGCCCCTCCACCAAACACACCTTACAACGCTATTAACATTACAGCCGTAAAACGCTTTTTATGGTCGCCTCGCGCGTACATATTTCCTTATTAAATTAATCGACTTTAAACGTCGCCCTGATTTCCATTTTCTTGCAGCCAAATTACATACAACGATAGAGTCGTCACCTTTTTACTTCATTTCATTACCTCCTATATTCTCTCGCACCACCTTATAATCCTCGAATAGATAGCAAGTTCAAAAACCGAGGGTATCCTCGTGCACCTATAATGTTCTGAGTTCTCGGTTTTATAGGTCGATACGCGGTACCTCTGCCTACAACGCTGTTGGTTGATGGTGTTTCTATCAATCGTAAATCATACATAATACACGCTTACGTTCGTATTATACGTATATGTGAGAGTATAGTATACGTTTTGCGAATCATAGTGGAAACTTCAAAAGCATTTGTCATTTTGTGTGTTTATGTGCAACTACACAATAATCGTTTGGTGCGTTTTGAAAAAAAACCAGCGCAAACTCTCTCTATATCTCTCTGAAAAGCCATTCAAAAGCTTATCCTCTATTGTTACCGCGAAAATGCGCCTATCTATCTTTGATTGCGTTGCCATCTGCTGCCTTGTAGTATAAATGATTGTGAATGTATGAGTTTATGTACTTACGAGTAGTTTTGCAGTCGAATATATAGAGCAAAAGCAGAGGTATTCAATATTAAATCTGGCGATGGCATGACTTTTGACTTTGAACGTTTTACCTCCCTACTTAAAGTGTCAGAGTCATTTTTTTAATTCAAGTTTTTTGAAAATCAGACGAAATTGTAAAATAAAAACATTATACGTAGGTAAATTTTTTGTCATCAAAATATTTGAAATTGATCCCAAGTTTGTCTCAAGTTTTCAAGTCTGATCGTGATATTTAGAATTAAAAATGGGGTGCAATTTTAGACTACGACGGATAAAAAAATTCATGACATAGGTAATATTACTGTACTTTGCACTGCCATGTAGGGCAAATGAATGACAAACATTTTTGGTTAAGAATTGGCATTTTAACAACAAAATTAAATAATTTAAAATATGAATCAAATTGAATTTAAAAATGACTAAGTAGGTACTCGAAAAAATATAAAATACGTACCTAACTTATAAAAGTAACACTTTATCGGCCTTTGAAAAACAACCTCTTTTCCTTTTTTGACCCATTGGAATAGATTTGGCTTTTTGACCAGGAAATCTTCTTTTCATGATTCAACTCTTGCTAAATTTTGATCAATTTCATTCTTACTTTGTTGATCATGCAGTTTTAAAAAAATTTTTTTGTGGTTTTTGCATTGTTTCTTTCCTTTTGAAGAGCGATATAATTCATAAAATTGAGGGAGGGGGCCGGTCCATTCAGATGGTCATGGAGGCCTCAGTTTGAATTTTGATTAGGGAGCCTTATATTTTTGTTTCTTGTTGGAAGTAGGTATTAATTATACCCAATAATTTTGAGTAAAAGTTCTGAGAGAACTACATGTTTTTAGCAAGACAATATAACTGAAAAAAAATCGCCCCCTCCCCCAAATCTTCAACGAAGAATCGCCATCCTCAAGAATATGCCTTCACCGCGGCCCTGATTTTTTGTGAATTCTACCAACTTTGATGGATTTTCATCAGTTTTTGATGGTTATAAAAACGTTTTCAATACCGCTTTGAATTTTGATCGACATTTTATCAGTTTTTGCTAATTTTTATGCTCCTCTAGCTCTCAATTTTGAAAAAAAGTTTCAAAAATGATGAAAAACATGGTGCGACAAATTGATTTTAGCTCATTTGAGAGCACTGAGTATGACTTTTTATTTATTTTTCGAATTCAAAGTCTCATTACCCTCCCAGTCAACAACTTTTATCAGAGAGGGAAACTGTAAAAAGACACAACTCGGTTAATTACAGTGAAAAATGACCATACTTTGAAAATTCATTAAAAATAAGACATTTTAGATAATGCTGTTAAAAAAATTAGTCGGGGAGCCCGCATAAGGATCTATTGCAACCCCCCCTCCGTCGATCCTCCGGGACAACCTTTTTCTTAAAGGGAAAGCCCTAAGGAACATTTCTAGCCCTCGTTCTTAAAAAAAAAGTGGCCCTACTTACAAAGTGGCGGCCATTTTGATTGACAGGTCAGCCAAAATCGCAGATTTTGCGTTCCAACATAGTACTTGCGCGACATTTTTTAAACCGTACAAAAGTAGATCGAAAGATCAGGCAAAAATTACCCACCTGTCACAATTTCAAGTGCTGAAGTGCTTTTTTCGATTTTTGGTGAATTTTTTAAAATCAAATTTAGGTCAAAAATGAGAGAAAAAATCAAAATTTTACCAAATTGACCAAAAAAGCTGAAATTTGAGATATACCCTATTTTCGACATGCCAAATCGACTGGAAACTGTTTCAAACCGTGTTGAGCAGTTCTGGAGCCTCCAGCAGATTTTTGAAACTCGAAATTCCGACAAAATTTCATCAAATGGAGTTGGAAAGCCGAAATTCATTCTGAAAACTAATTTCAATACGCTACGAAGTCGACTGCTGGTGGATTTCAAGTCGTTTTGGAGCCTCCAGCGACTTTTTGAAAGGTCGTATGGCGTTTTTTGGAAGATTTAAATTTCCAAAAAGTAGCTGAAAGCTTCAAAACCATTTGAAACCGCTATATGCAGTCGACTTCATATCGTATTGAAATTAGTTTGTGAAGTAAATTTCAGCTCATCGGTAACTCAATTTGATAAAATGTTGTGGAAATTTCAAGTTTCAAAAATCTGGTGGAGACTCCAGTCATTTTCAAACGGTCGCTGGAGGCTCCAAAATGACTTGAACACACCTGAAGTTGTCTCCAGAGGGTGTTAAAATTGGAGTGCAGAGTAAATTTTAGCTTTCCATTTCCGTTTGACGAAATTTTAGGGAAATTTCAAGTTTCAAAAATTTACTGGGGGCTCCAGTAATTTTCAAAAAGTTGCTGGAGGCTCCAATAAACTTAAAATCCACCTGCAGTTGACTTCGTAGCGTATTGAAATTAGTTTTCAGAATGAATTTCGGCTATCCAACTCCATTTTGATGAAATTTTGTCAGAATTTTGAGTTTCAAAAATCTGCTGGAGGCTCCAGAACTGCTCAAAACGGTTTGAAACAAATTTCAATCGATTTGACATGTCGTAAATAAGGTATATCTCAAATTTCAGCTTTCTTGGTTTATTTGGTAATATTTTGATTTCCCTCATTTTTGGCCTAAATTTGATTTTCAAAAATTCGCCAAAAATTTCAAACGACACGTCAACACTTGAAATTTTGACAGGTGACAAATGTTTGTCAGCTTTTTCAATCTACTTTTGTACAGTTTAAAAAATTCAAAATCTGCGATTCCGGCTCACCCGTCAATCAGTGACGTAGCCAAGGGGGGGGCGAATTGCGAGCAAAAATTTGAAAGAAAACATGCTAAAATGGGCGTTTTTTTGTTGTTTGTACCCATTTTTTCTAAAAATTTTCGCTCTCACTTCGCTCGAGTAGTAATTTTGCCTTCATTTTCATGAAATCATCACACATCACAATAAGTTTCTAGAAAATTACCCCTCATTTCGATTTTGCATGCCTAAAAATCTGGTTTTGCCCCCTCCTTGAGAAAATCCTGGCTACGCCACTGCCGTCAATCAAAATGGCCGCCATTTTGTAAGTAGGTCCACTTTTTTTTTGAAGACAAAGGCTAGAAATGTTCCTCAAGACTCCCCTTTAAGAAAAAAGTTGTCCCGGAGGATCGACGAGGGGGTGCAATGATCCATATGCAGGCTCCCCGAGTACATCTGAAATTGAAGCTGGGTCACCTCGTTTCTCCTGTCAAAAAATTTGATTCAATTTTTTCTGCAGTTCCATTCTAATCTATCCCTATAGTGTGGACATGGCCCAAAAAACACCCACGGTTAATAAAATCGTCCAAGTAAAGCCTACCTATTTTGTTACTCGTCAAAACACCACCCTTACCTACGGGAATCCTTTTCAGGCTTCGAGGGGGGTTCCAGTACACACCACCACCAGTCACACGCACGCTTCATGAGATGATAATTGACCTATGTAAACATCACCGATGATCATAGCGTCGAGTACCATACAATCGGGCGTATAAAATATTCAAACAATAAACAATACTCCGGCATGGGCATGGGCATGGGTTTGGGCATCGTTCGACTATACTCAGAAAAAAAATATTATTTCGGAGGCGCTTTTAGTAAGTATGGCGAACGTCTGCGGCGGCACGGCGGGAAGAGCGTATTAAAAACTTATTATTACATTTGCTAAATGAAAGATAAAACGCAGATGCCGCCGTGTAACAGATTAATGTAGGTTGTTGACGTTCACGTGTATTCTTTTGGGCGAGCTTTTTGTACGACTTCGTTTGGTCGAACGACGTCGTAGCACGCGACCTGCGAGCCTTCCGCGCCCCTTTTTTTTTCGCTTCTTCAAATGTGCCAAATCCGACTCTGGTTTCGAATCTCACCACATGCATACCCTACATTTTCGAGTTCGCGAGCAAGGCCTTTGCGTCGTCGTCGTCTATAATCGCGCCATATTTCGAAGGCGTTTTGCTCTTTTCTTCTTTTTTCTCGCCGTTTCGCTCGTTCGTTGTTCCTTTTGTCAACATTTTTGACGCGCGAGAGATGCCTTTCTTTCTCATTCTCTCATCTTTTTACCCGGCGTAAAAATTAAAAATCTTGCAAAAAAACCACCGTGGCGTTTTTTCCGCGTACAGAATCCGCGTTCGTTCGGGTTTAGGTACGTGTATTTTTCACTCGACAAACGCCATTGCCACAACGACAGCGACATTTTTCTTCTTTCTAATTCGATGGAATTCCCGGGGGAAATTCAAACGTAAAATATTTCTCGCTCCCTTGGTTTTTGATCGAGCGCGAGCGTTTTTCTGCTTTTCCTTTTGTAATTACGGCGCGGTTTCGAAGGCCACGCGACCTGCACTTTTGTAAATTTAATTACGTGGCAGCTCCGCGACCGCCGAGCTTCTGCGATTCGGGTGCGGGCGCGGTGGTCGTCTGTATATATGCGGCAGTATCTCAGCATCTCCGGCGACACGCTTTATAATGGCTCGGGTTACAAATCGAATTTCGTATCGGGCTATCTTCGTGTAGTGTCGATCTTTCAAAACCTTTAAAGTGTCGTAAATTGTACCATCGTTGACGATTCGGAGTATATATTTGACCCTAAAAACACTAAGCATCAAGCACAATCCACGATTCAAATGTTACCAAATTCACTACCATGAGCCTAATTTTTAGCTGTAGATACAATTTTCAGAATGTCAAGATAGAAAACCTTTTTTTCGTAAAAATCAACATGTTTGTTGTGAATTAAAACGCAATTCTGGTCCAATTAATGAGAATAGAAACAGATTAGATCGAATTACAAAAGCAAAATACTCGTTTTTCCGAATTTGGGGCCAACCCGTTCACCCTCTCGTTATCTACAGTACTTAACCCGAAAATTGTATACAGCTTTTCCCCCTTTTTTTCTCAATTTTTGAAATTCAGCTCAAGGAAAACGTATCCATTGCTATCTTTTAAAAAAATCCCATGAGCCCACATTTCAAATTTTACAGTAGGGTCATTCCACGTCAATTCGACCAAGAAGTGGTAAGGGGGGACGGAGATTTTTTTGAATTTTTTTCTGTGAAAAGACCTTCCGAAGGGATGACCAATGGCGCAAATCGCAGCCTTCTAGCCTTTTTTTAAAGGCTTCAAGGGGGTGTCAAAGTTTTCAGTGAACTTGAAATTAATATCATCCATTTCAGCAGTATGGATTACTCGAAAACCGCGATTCCTACCGAAATGGATTTTTTTGAAATAGGTATGGGTTTTGAAAGGCTTTTTGGTGATATCATAATAATCAGTGTAGCCACTTTTTTTCGTACGAAAAATTAGCTTGAAAACAACATATCAAAAAATTGGGATGGCATTATATCGTAAAGTAGATTTAAAAAAATTGAAAGTTTGCGAAAAAATGCGATTTTTTGATTTAAAACATGAAAAAAAGTTTTGCGTGCTGAAGTTGACCCATTTGACCCCTATTTTTACGTATCCGTTGAAAAAGTTGAAAAAACCCTTTCCCTCAATGAAATGAACTCATCACAAAAAAATCAAAATTTAAAAAAATTCAATTTTCAATTCTAAACATCAAAAAAAAGTTTAAATTCATTCTGTTGTATTATTTTGACCTCTTTCTGACGTATTTCATTAAAAAGTTGATAAAAATCACACTCATGGCAAAAAAAGTAAAATTCGTTTATTTTTTGAATTTAAAAAAACTTAGCTACAAAATTTTCAACAAATTTCAGAAAAATTTAGTAAAATTGAATAAAACATCGTTTAAATTTGCAGAAAAAACATTACTTGAAAGTTAAAATACTTGAAACGCATTCAAATCATCTAAAATTACGGCGAACTAATAAAATTTTAGCAAAATTCAACGAAATTTGCACATAGCATATCGTGTTAATAAACTCGTTAAAAATGAGATATTTTTTAAGCATTAAAATGATTTAAAATGATTAAAAACTGATGAAATTTGCAAAAATTTTGAAAGACTTGTACAAAATTTCTGACAATATGTTTATGAGAAGATTAAAAAATACTTTTTAAAAAACACCAAAATAATCTAAAATCACCAAAAAATAGTTATAGGTAAGTGATGAAATTTGACCGAATTTTGCGAAAATTGAACAAAATGTTGTTAAAATGTGTTTAAAATCATTCGATGTTCAGTGATAACGTACTTCGAATGAGACAAAAAATGTTTAAAAAATGGGAGGGGGTACGCAAATTGTCTGGGATTTTTTTTATGGTATTGAAAAAATATACCTAGTGATTTTCGTTCGAATTTGATTCGTTGACTTTTCGACTTCGACATCTGCTTTTCTTTCTTTATCCCAATCTTTGTTATTTTTGTACTCTGTATGTGGCGCGCTTTCACTTTTCAGTTTTCATCCACTCACAAGTTAACTCTTTTTCTATTTGTCACTCGCTGCTTTAAAGCCTTAACGTAGCGTAAAGTCGGCTGTATTTCACTCCAAGAGACCAAAATCTTGCCAGTTTCGTTTCCCTTTCATCTACATTAGTAATGGTTTAGTGTTTTGCTTTTGCGAACGCTTTTTGTTTCAATAAGACTTGATTCTTCGTTGCTTCGGGCCTTTCTGGTCTTTATTTATCCATTATAGTATACGAGTTCCCTCAAAGAATATTGCTGTTTCGTTTGTATAGCTCGATTTTTCCTCTTTCTTGCTTATGGCTTCGTGTTGGAATATCCCCTTTGGTTGCATTGTTTCGTCTTTCGTTCGCGTCTTCGTTCGTGGGTTTTGCTTTGTTTAATCTGGAATACTTACAGAGAGCGATTTTTGGATTAAGATGGTCAAATTTGAGTCAAGGGGCGAGGTTAATAATTATTTTAAATTACTAATGGGTGTAAGTGTAGACTGTATAGACGTCATATAGGTACTACAGAATTGTGAAATTTTTTCGATTCAAATACAAGGAGTAAATTGACATGACTTTTGAAAACTCGGAAGAAAATCATGATCACTTGATCAGATCCAATTGAATCCAAAGAATGTCCTGATCTAAACATATGTCTAAACAGATTTCATTAGATCTAAACAAACAGGTTTCATCAGTTCGGATCACTTTCCCCTTGGAGATTTGTATGCTAGGATTTTATCTGCTCACGTCAACAAGTGCTGGTCTAAGCAGATCTGATCACAGACCTAACCCTGGAAAAATGATTAAAGCTGATCAAATAACAGATGTAATCCAATCAAAACTTTTATCTGATCAGAATTCTCGATGACGTATGTTTGTGTGCTCTTTCGACTTTTGTTTAGTCCAAAAATTTGCTTGCTGATTGGAATACTTTTTTGTGGTGGCGGGGACAGGGAGGGGATGACAGCAAAAGGAAATTGCTTAGAGCGGAAAATACTCGAATCCGGCCTCGCATTCAGTTCTTTGAGTTTCAATGCATTAATCTATTTATTGGTCAAAGAATGACTGTACAGCGGAAAAATATTAGGCTGAATTAGTTCAGAAAAATGACCCAGGTCTGAGCAAATTTAATCAGATCAGATCAGATCTGCGAGCATCTGAATAGATATAAAATTATATTATCTATTCAGATAAAATTGATCAGATATGATTAGATCCCATCAGATTTGTTCAGAACTAATGATCAGACTTGTTCAGATTCGTTTGATCAACTCTCATTAGATTAGCTGTGATCAGATCCGGATATTCTCTGGATCCAATTCGGTCTGAACAGATGCAGGTTAGGTCTGATTGGACCAACAACCTTCCAATCTGATTAGACTTGATCTCTGCAGTCACCTCCTGACATAGTCTGTTCATTTTTGTGAGCTTTTTCCTCTATCCTCTGAGAACTCAAGCTGTTAAAGTTGGGAATAAAATTGGGAATTTCTTACCTGTAGTGCATGGGGTACCACATGGGCAGCATACTAGGTCCAATCCTCTTTTTAATCTACATTAATGACATTTTTGAACTAAAATTAAATGGGACATTATAATATGGATTTGCAGACAATACAACGTTAGTAAATAGGGCTAAAAATCAAGAAGATATTATTAAGTTTATTAATGAAGATTTGAAATTATTGGGAGGCTGGTTCTGGCAACATAAATTAAAACCAAATTCATCCAAATCAAAATTGTTGGGTTTTGGCTATAGGATTTCCCCGGCCCTGGGATTTAGGTGCTACTTGCATGAAAGCCCGGGTTGTGGGGCTCCATGTGGCTGCATGCCCTTGTCCCAAGTTGAGTCAACTCTATACCTCGGAATAATGATTGATTCCAAATTGATTTGGAAAGAACAGAGTTTATACTTACAAACTAAACTTAGAAAAATAAACTACATATTTGATTCGTTTCCTGGCACAACATTTTTGACACTCAATACATTGTAAAAATTTATTATGCTCTTTATCAATCTGTGCTCCAGTATGGCTTGTTCATCTGGGGGGGGGGGGAGGAGCAGCGGACTATCACTTAGAACCTATTCATATTCTACAAAAATGGGCAGTAAGGAGCATTGTAGGTAAAAAGAGGGGGGGAAGTACAAAAAACAATTTTCAAAAACTAGAAATTCTGCCTATTCAAAAACTCCATCAAGTCCAGGCAATTGACTATATTCAAAGGAATAGGTCCAAATTCATAGTTTATGTGAATGAGAGGGAGAGGAAAATTGATAACACCGTTGCTCCCCTACCTAGGTACTGACGAGATAGATCGGGTGCTCAGGCTCCGTGGTGTTTGCCAAGGCTGTTTAATGCAGTGATAAATAGAGGTTTGGGTTCACCTCTTAGCTGGCACTGATCCAGTGGCTACTGGAGAGTGAAAACACCTTACAGACTACTGGGTAGTACTACATCACGTGTTTATTTTTCTGTTTGCTTGTGGTATGTGAGGTCCTGTTGTTCCGCTGTAGCGTCATTCCTTTCAGTTTATTCCTGGATGATAGTCTGTTCTAAATGAATTTGTGTTCTAAATGAATTTGTCTTTCTGGCATGTTGATAGATTATTTTTTGGTTTACTACTGATGTACTTCACCAATGTGTTCCTTCACAATTTTCAATTTGTTTTATATTCATTTTTTTATTTACTTAATTATTTTTGTTTTGTTTGTTTTTCTTTTTTTTTCTCCTCCTTCAATTTGTTAATTTTTTTTTCACAATATTTACTGTTTTTGAACAATGTTACCATGGAGGCTCCCTCGCTCGCGTAATTGCGCATGGGAGGGAGGGGGTATTTTGTAATTTTGAAATATTTTTTGGAAATAAATGTATTGATTGATTGATTGATTGAGTTATTCTTCCCTTTCACTTGAAAATCCAGAGCTTCACACTTATCAACACAGGTGATTTAAAGAAAAACACCGAAAAACCTCTCACTTTCAACCATCCACCCCCCTTCCTCAATCATCCTCTAATCACCTCCAGAATTTTTCTCACCAATTACTCGATCTCTAAACGGATGAATAACAACGACACCAAACTACATATAACAAACACCTCTCAATAATATCAAGTAGATCTTAACCACTCTTGTATCCTGCTATCTCTCGTGATTGCGCCAATAATGTCTAATCAAATCACACCCCTTTTCACTTCCACTGTAAACAAATACCGCCACATCTCCATCGAGTCGAAAAATTCGCCGATTAAGCGACGTTAGACGGCAGAAAATACGAAGAAGCACGATGCAAACGGGGGAGGTTTTTATATTTAATTTGTCGAACGCAATTGAAAATAATGACAACGGAAAGGGACGATCCGCAATACACGCAGCAGAACAGCAAAATGTGTCGTCACAGTTCGGAAATACTACGACATTACAGCACCTACAAGTGCATGGCATTTTTAAGCGGAAAACCGAGCCACAGGCTCGCGAAGGGGGATAGATTCTGGCTTTTTGCCGTTGTTTATCAATTCAATAAACGAATCTAACCGGATAAATGGTCGCGTATACACACATTCGTATCGAGTATAGAGAAAAGGGGGATCGTCGACTCGTCGTCGGGCTATTGCTCTCTCGGTACGATGTGCACCCTTTATTCTGGCGCTTATATCTTTGCCCCTTCCCGAGGGACATCTGTGTAGTGTATACGTACCTACGTAGGACTACCATATAGGCCTATATGCTTCTTGGTCGTCGCCTTTATTCGCGAGTTAACGCTTAAATAGACTCCAATTACGATATACGAGGCGATTTTTCGCGCTTTCTTAGTTCCGATCAGTTAGGGTAATTTATACCAACTCTGGGGGTAATTATAATTAACTAGCATCGAGTACGAGCCTATATTTTTAATAATTTTTCACTCGTAATGGTACAGACTAAAGAACAGAAAGAAAGCATACAAAGCGCCAAGAGGTACCTTTTTTTAACGCTACTGAATTGAGATTTTGTTTGCTTTAAATCCTTCGAGACACCGAAACCCACATAAAAGCACACCGTTGCTTGGTGAAAAAAAAACATACCATCGTATTGTTCTGCCAACCAAACACATACGAATTCGAGCTTATTAAAATGAAAAAAACAAATACCCTTTCGAATAGAAAGCTAAAAAATAAATAAGCCGAGGGAAAAAACCACGTCAAATGCCTCAAACCTGTACGGAAACTTCCATTCTATGTATAAAAAAAATCAAAACACGAGTGAAATTTTCAACCCTATGTAGTCTTCCTTTGCAATGGGTCTTATAAGTGCACTAATCATGACGAAGCAATAACTAGGTCTTGTGGTAGGTCATCATCGTAGAAAGGTGGGTAGTGGGTACCTACATGTGGAATTGTACACGTAGGAAAGGGACACACGTTGCATTTTTTAAATCAACACCAAGCATTATTTTTCCATCGCGGAAGACACCATAGCGTCAAAAAGGAAGGAAGGTCATTTCCTCGTCGACCTCGTGTATACCGCGTATTATATAAACAAACGACCAACGACCGTCACCGGTTATAATAAATAAATGCGCGCCGTTCACTCGTTCAAACGATATAGTCCTACTTCTTCCGCAATTTACCGTCCAATTAAGCTGATTAAAAAAAAAAGGTTCGAAAGGTACCTATCGCACCCTTCATCCGTATTTTTCTGCTCGCGAGCTGGTAAAAGCTCGAGGAAATTTTCTAAAGGTACATCGAGTAATGGGTATAAAATAGGTTTATATGTACCATTTTGTTCGCTTAAACCTACACATACACTTGCACAACACTATCCTAATTCAACGACATAATTCATATAATAGGCCTAATAATTTCAATAATGTCCATATTGTCTCCCAGTGTTGTGTCTGATTAGGGAAAACCTAACTGCGCATGATTCATTGATTCCTCACACTGGAATCAATAAATTCGATAGATCTTTCTCTGCTTAGTTTGTGAATTCAAGTTATAGGTATGTGATTTCACTCAGAAAACTTGAATAAAACTGAGTTTAAACAAAATTATTGAATCAAAAAGTCATTTCAATTGACTTTATAGGCTTATCAGTGATATAAATTCTGAACGCCAAACTCATTTTTCACAAAATTATGATTTTTCTGAAGGGCTATTATTAGAAAAAACTTTACAATTCTGAGTTTGATGGATGACTTTTACTGATTGAATCAATAAATAAATCAATAATCATGACGAATGTCACTGATTGAATGGAAAAAATCATGGATTTTTCCTGACCCGAATTGAATTAGTGATTTTTTCATGATCTTGATTATAAAATTTCACAAATTAATCATAGCTCAGTTTTCTGCATTTCTTCAGTCACTGGTAGGTAGGTATGTACTGATGAATCAGCATGTGATAAGATCTGGTTGTTAGATCAAAGTGTTGTCGGATTAGATCTGTTCATACCTGATCAAGTCTAAGAGGAGAGACCTGATTGCATCCAACCAGATCTGATCTGACCAGATCAAGCCATGAGCAATTCCGGACACTGTCAGAGGCTCCGCATAAGGATCTATTGCACCCCCCTCCCCGTCGATCCTCCGAGGCGACTTTTTTCTTAAGGGGGGGTACTGAGGAACATTTTTAGCCCTTATTGTCCTCAAAAAAATGTGGCCTTACTTACAAAAATGGCAGCCATCTTGATTTACGGGTGACCCGGAATCGCAGATTTTGAATTTTTTAAACTGTACAAACCTACAAAGGTACAAAGATCGAAAAAGCTGGCAATCATTTGTCACCTGTCAAAATTTCAAGTGCTTAAGTGTCTTTTTCGATTTTTGGTGAATTTTTAAAAATCAAATTTAGGCCAAAAATGAGGGGAAAAATCAAAATTTCACTAGAACACTGAGATTAGGGATATAGAGGACCCTGCCCTATGATGGCGCAGTTCCTAAGACGGTGCAATTCAAATTTCTGGCATCTAGCAACGCTGATGTAAAAACCAACTGCACCCTGTCTTTGTGTGCTTCACATCTTCGACTTTTCAACGTAGTCGTACCTGCTCGAACAATTGCCTTGCTTTCTTGAGAATATATTTTTGTTTTTTTGCTTAAAAATTTGATCATTGCAATTTTTTGCCGGAAGCTCTTCCAAATTGGTTTCATTACTAAAAGTGAGTGAAAATATAGTAAAAGCTCGTTACAACACTTTCGAATATAACGCTAATTTCGTTATAACGTTGATTCCTTACGGGCCCTTGACATCCCCATTTAAACCAATGTAAAATTAATCGTGATATAATGCTCATGAGCGATTATAAATCGCGTTTTAACGCTCTAAAATTCAGGAAAAATCACATCAGTTTTTTCATTACTTTAACAACAAAAACCCAATTTTTTGCCAAAAAAAGCTTACTCATGTGTTAAAAATTATCACTTTCTGAAAATTTTGGCCGCAACAACAGTTTTTTTTGCAATTTTTGTAGTTTTGATTTTTAATGTTGCCAAAAAATCATTTATATTATTATAGCAGACCTCAAAATCAAAGTAAAAATTCAGATTTTTTTATTTCCAACTGGAACAGCTGTTCAAATTCAAAATAAAGCTCTCGTTTCCACTTCCTTTATAACGCTTTTTTCGCTTTAAAATGAGAATTCACAGTATAACGCTAATCAGCGTTAAAACAAGACTTTCGGTTATAACGCACTTCGGCTTATAATGCTCTTTTTCTCCAGTCCCTTGAAGAGCGTTATAACGAGCATTTACTGTATCTTATAATGTGCGAAATTTCATCTACTTTCTAATGTGCTACTCAGTTTTTTCATTAGTGTTTATGTTAATTTATAATTGACTAAAATTTGAATTAGTATAACTAGTCCTATGATGGCGCAGCTGCAAAAGCAGCAGTTTTTCATCAACAAAAACGGGTAGATTTCAGTGAATCATGTAGTAGTGTATGTGTGCCTAATGTTACATGTTTCTGTTCAAAATATTTCATAAAAATGTATTATTGCAAAAAGATTGAAAAAAGCGGGATTGTCAGCCAAATTCACTGAAAAAACTCTAACAGCCTTTAAACAAATGAAATGGGTAAATTAGGGATCCTAATGCATTCAACATGATAATTTCAATCAAATTCATACAATATAGTCACAGTTTTACTTTAAAATTGGATTTGTGCCAAACTAGGAATGAATTTGCACCGTTGGCACATTTGGCCTTACTTACAATTCATTTGAATGAGACAAGAGTTTGAAACCAAAAGTTTTATGTTTCTGGTGGTAAGTAGTATGTAGATAGTCTGAGCGACCTTCCATCAAATTTTTGTCCATTTTGGTTGGATACTTTAGAAGTACCAGGCTTCAGAAAAAAATTGTGCCGTCTTATGGCAGGGCCCCCTACCCTATTTTCAATCTATCAAATCAAATCGTTTATTATTGTAAGGAACCGCAAGCGACATTTACAAGGTCATTAGGTAGTGCCTACAGAGCCACTTTACAATAATCATACAATACACAATAAATGAAATGAATTGAAACAAAATAAATAAAATAAAGTAAAGTAATGAATATAAATAATTAGATAGGGGGTTAGAGGTTACCCAGGAACACAATAAAATGCCTCCTTGATTAGCCATTTTTGTAGAACTTTTTAAAATATGTAATGTAGTATTATGCACATCTCTGATTTGTGGAGGGAGACTATTAAAGATTCTGACTGCCATAGTATCTATTCCCTTCCTGTTGACGTTAGTGCTGAAATCAATTGAAAACTGTTTCAACCCGTTTTTAGTAGTTCTGGAGCCTCCAGCAGATTTTTGAAACTTGAAATTCCCACAAAGCTCCAGTAGATTTCTGAAACTTGAAATTTTCACAAAATTTCATCAAATGGAGATGAAAAGTCGAAATTTACTCTTCACTCTAATTTTACCACACTCTGAAGATGACTTGAGGTGGGTTCAAGTCATTTTAGAGCCTCTAGCGTATTTTTGAAAATTCCTGTAGCCTCCAGCAGATTTTTGAAACTTGATTTTCACAACATATGTATTACCAAATGCAGTTAGAAAGCCAATTGATGAAATTTTGTGGGAATTTCAAGTTTCAAAAATCTGCTGGAGGCTCCAGAACTGCTCAAAATGAGTTGAAACAATTTCCAATCAATTTGGTAGGTTGAAAATAGGGGACATCCTAAATTTCAGCTTTCTAAGTCAATTTGGTAGAGTTTTGATTTTTCCCCTATTTAATTTTTGAACTAAATTTGATTTTCAAAAATTCGCCAAAAATCGAAAAAGACACTTTAGCATTTGAAATTTTGACAGGTGACAAATTTTTGCCAGCTCTTTCAATCTACTTTTGTACGGTTTAAAAAATTTCGCGGAAGCCCTATGTTGGAACGCAAAATCTGCGATTTCGGCTGACTTGTCAATGAAAATGGCAGCCATTTTGTAAGAAAGGCCATTTTTTTTTTTGAGAACTATGGGGCTAGAAATGTTCCTTGGTACTCCCTCTTTAAGAAAAATGTTGCCCTGGAGGATCGACGGGAGGCCGGGGGTGCAATAGATCCTCGTGCGGGCCCCCGACCGATTGGAAAGCATCTTTGAATTTCTAAAAATCCGCCAAAAATCAAAAAATGAAATTGAGCTATCAAAATTTTGACTGTTCTATTTTTCTATACTGTTTCAATTTTCCTGAGGTTCGAACATGTTTATACCTTTAGGATAGCTGATTATCTACAGACTAATTGTAAGATAAAATATGTACATGATACAGGTACTTTGTAGAGTGCCGACACAAAAATAAGCCTATACTACGCTAATGTATTTTTAATCCATCGATCGATTATGATTAATTGACGTAAAGGCCTCGAATATGCCTACATACGAAACAATAATTCTCCTCCTTTCATCCCCTCGATCTCTATACTTTAATGTCTTACAGAACACTCAGCATGCTGGTCTTCGGCAAATAACGACAAAGTCCGGACGCGCGTGTGTAAAATGACGGATTATACGTAAACGACTAGATACGACTACGACGACGAGGACGAATACGAATACTACACGCGTACTCGTATCTCGTAAACGGTACATTTTAGCTTTAATCGTGATAATGTGACTAAAAGACCGAAAAAGAGATAAATAACTATTGTAAATAATTCATGAACGTCGCGAAAAGAGAACCGGCATCGGCAACGCGGACCAGGACCACCATTCTATGTAATGAAAAAAGGGAGAAAAGGAGTAAGTGCGCTTTTACGTATGACAAAAGCGTAAAGGATTTTCTCTATAGCAACAATGCGAGTCGCACCGACACCGCGAGCTGAGAGAGTACCGTGTAATATATTACGTGCTTGTATTTTGTGTGTGTACTTTGGATACGAATCACGATCCGGCGATTTGGTCAAAGCTCTTAAGCCATCCTTTCTTATGGTTGATTAGTTCTTTTGACGTGATACTAGACCTCCTGTTGCGACAATTGGTACATCATTTTAATTCGACAGATGATCCGAGATGATGCTGTAGATTAATTTTAAATAAATTACCTACGTAAGTATCTATTTGTCGCTAGGTGGATTTTTTTTCCTCTTTCTAAAACACACCAAGGGTAGAGATGATTGGGTAAAAGAATCAGACGGAAGTTGTAGGCCTAATTTGGAAGGCGCCTTCGTAATTAGTACCTTAATATGTGAGCTCGATACAGAGAAACAGCTGCTGGCTTTTATTACGAATCAATATCAATTTATATAGGTCGCTAAATTACCGAGAAAATTACCCGCTAAAATGTTTAGGCCTCTTTCTTTCGTCGCTTTTAATAGCTATAGGTATACCTAAACAGTGCACGAAAGTCGACTAAAAAGGTACCCAAGTTACATATACGAGTACGCGAAATGTGGTCAATATGGGTATAGAAGAAGACCACAAACTAGCGTAAAAAATAACCTCGATATCGTTGCTACTATTCCCAAGCGAATGTGGTATATGCAAAGTCTACAAAAACTTTCCATTGTGAGCAAAAAAAAATACATATCGTGTACAAATGAATCCACGTTTGTGGAAAATTACCAAATAATTTCGCGGATTGGATTGGATTACAAATGGTGGTTTGTGGATTTCTTTCTGTTTTTGTTTATTTTAGTACACTTTGTGGGAAAAAGGACGTTGGTTGCTAGAGCAGTGTCCAGCCTGCGAAACCATACGTGGAAACCCAATCGACCACATATATAGGCAAAAACTACCACCATCCCTTTGATTTGTAAGGTTTCCAAAGATCGAGCTTGATTAAAAGTTAATTATCGAACCGAGTGTGTTTATTTTTAAACACGAGAGTGATTTTTTTTTGGAATGGGTGCTCGTCTGAGAAGTACCTACCTATTTTTGGTTTGTGGTTTGGTGTTTTGAAATTCTAAAGGGTAATGGGCAAAAGGCACTTTTGATGCGTCCAGCTAAATTTTCCTAAAATAATAGCTTTAGAAAAATGTTTTTTGAAGGCTTCAGATCGGGTAGGACAGTTTTTTCAGAATTTTCAAATATTCCAGAAGGCGTTGTTGCAATCACCTTAGGGAGCTGAAAATTTAATTCCGTCATACTTCATAAATTTTCAACTGTCGAGTTGATAAAAACACCTTCTGGAGCGATTTGAAACTACTGGAGAGAAGTCAACTTTTGCTGGAGGCTCCAGATAGTTCTGAAAATGGCGAGAATTGATTTTGGGGAGGGGGTCAGCTTCAAGATGGTAGAATAATTTTTTGAGAAATGATTACAAAAACTGACGATTTTGGAATTTTTCAGATTTCTATTTATATTTCCAACTTCTTACCTCGTCGCCGCGCTTTGGATTCGCAATTCACCTACCATCATCGATTCAGAATGTCGAATTTATGATAGGATTAAATTTCCAGTTGTAGAAATGAATAATAATGTCGTCCGGAATGGTGAGAAATTGCTGGGGAAAAGTCAACTTTGGCTGAAGGCTCCAGATTAATCGAAAATGGTGGAAATTGATTCGAAGGGTTGATTTTTGTGTATAAACCAAGTTTCGGATTTTGATCTCCACTTTCATTCTTTTAGTAGAAAATGAAATGTACCAATAGGCTACTTCCACCATTTTTAAAAAATCGCTAAAAATCGAAAAATGCACTTCGGTAGCTCAAAATTTGTTTACGAGGCCTGAGTGACATGCTCTTTCAGTGAGCCTTAGTGCCTGTCACAAACACTGGTTTTAAACAGTGTCTGTCACTACCACTGGTTTAAAAAAGTGTCTGTCACTACCACTGGTTTAAAACAGTGTCTATCACTACCACTGCTTTTAAACAATGTCTGTCACTACCACTGGTTTAAAAAAGTGTCTGTCACTACCACTGGTTTAAAACAGTGTCTATCACTACCACTGGTTTTAAACAATGTCTGTCACTACCACTGGTTTTAAACAGTGTCTGTCACTACCACTGGGTTTGAACAGTATCTGTTTCAAACACTGGTTTTAAACAGTGCCTATCTCAATAACTGGTTACAAACAGTGTCTGTAACAAACACTGGTTTTAATTAGTGCCTGTCACTACCACTGGTTTAAAACAGTGTCTGTCACTACCACTGGTTTAAAACAGTGTCTGTCACTACCACTGGTTTAAAACAGTGTCTGTCACTACCACTGGTTTAAAACAGTGTCTGTCACTACCACTGGTTTAAAACAGTGTCTGTCACTACCACTGGTTTAAAATAGTGTCTGTCACTACCACTGGTTTTAAACAGTGTCTGTCACTACAACTGGTTTAAAACAGTGTCTGTCACTACCACTGGTTTTAAACAGTGTCTGTCACTACTACTGGTTTAAAACCTTGACTGTCACCACCACTGGTTTTAAACAGTGTCTGTCACTACCACTGGGTTTAAACAGTATCTGTTTCAAACACTGGTTTTAAACAGTGCCTATCTCAATAACTGGTTACAAACAGTGTCTGTTTCAAACACTGGTTTTAAACGGTGTCTGTCACTACCACTGGTTTAAAACAGTGTCTGTCACTACCACTGGTTTTAAACAGTGTCTGTCACTACCACTGGTTTTAAACAGTGCCTGTCACAAACACTGGTTTTAAACAGTGTCTGTCACTACCACTGGTTTAAAAAAGTGTCTGTCACTACCACTGGTTTAAAACAGTGTCTATCACTACCACTGGTTTTAAACAATGTCTGTCACTACCACTGGTTTTAAACAGTGTCTGTCACTACCACTGGGTTTGAACAGTATCTGTTTCAAACACTGGTTTTAAACAGTGCCTATCTCAATAACTGGTTACAAACAGCGACTGTCACTACCACTGCTTTTAAACAGTGTCTGTCACTACCACTGGGTTTAAACAGTGTCTGTTTCAAACACTGGTTTCAAACAGTGTCTGTTTCAAACACTGGTTTCAAACAGTGTCTGTTTCAAACACTGGTTTTAAACAGTGTCACTACCACTGGTATTTAAATAGTGTCTGTCACTACCACTGGTTTAAAACAGTGCCTGTCACAAACACTGGTTTTAAATGGTGTCTGTCACTACCACTGGTTTAAAGCAGTGTCTGGTACTACCACTGGTTTTAAACAGTGTCTATCTCAATAACTGGTTACAAACATGAAACAGTGTCTGTTACAAACACTGGTTTTAAACGGTGTCTGTCACTACCACTGGTTTAAAACAGTGTCTGTCACTACCACTGGTTTTAAACAGTGTCTGTCACTACCACTGGTTTAAAACAGTGTCTGTCACCACCACTGGTTTTAAACAGTGTCTGTCACCACCACTGGTTTTAAACAGTGTCTGTCACTACCTCTGGGTTTAAACAGTATCTGTTTCAAACACTGGTTTTAAACAGTGCCTATCTCAATAACTGGTTACAAACAGTGTCTGTAACAAACACTGGTTTTAATTAGTGCCTGTCACTACCACTGGTTTTAAATAGTGTCTGTCACTACCACTGCTTTTAAACAGTGTCTGTTTCAAACACGGGTTTTAAACAGTGTCACTACCACTGGTTTTAAACGGTGTCTGTCACTACTACTGGTTTAAAACAGTGTCTGTCACTACCACTGGTTTAAAACAGTGTCTGTCACTACCACTGGTTTTAAACAGTGTCTGTCACTACCACTGGTTTTAAACAGTGTCTGTCACTACCACTGGGTTTAAACAGTATCTGTTTCAAACACTGGTTTTAAACAGTGCCTATCTCAATAACTGGTTACAAGCAGTGACTGTCACTACCACTGGTTTGAAACAGTGTCTGTCACTACCACTGGTTTTAAACAGTGTCTGTCACCACCACTGGTTTTAAACAGTGTCTGTTTCAAACACTGGTTTTAAACAGTGTCACTACCACTGGTATTTAAATAGTGTCTGTCACTACCACTGGTATTTAAATAGTGTCTGTCACTACCACTGGTTTAAAACAGTGCCTGTCACAAACACGGGTTTTAAATGGTGTCTGTCACTACCACTGGTTTAAAGCAGTGTCTGTCACTACCACTGAATTTAAACAGTGTCTGTCACTACCAATGGGTTTGAACAGTATCTGTTTCAAACATTGGTTTTAAACAGTGCCTATCTCAATAACTGGTTACAAACAGTGTCTGTCACAAACACTGGTCTTAAATAGTGTCTGTCACTACCACTGGTTTTAAATAGTGTCTGTCACTACCACTGCTTTTAAACAGTGTCTGTCACTACCACTGGTTTTAAGCAGTGTCTTTTTCAAACACTGGTTTTAAACAGTGTCACTACCACTGGTATTTAAATAGTGTCTGTCACTACCACTGGTATTTAAATATGTAGTGTCTGTTTCAAACACTGGTTTTAAACAGTGTCTGTTTCAAACACTGGTTTTAAACAGTGTCTGTTTCAAACACTGGTTTTAAACAGTGTCTGTTTCAAACACTGGTTTTAAACAGTGTCTGTTTCAAACACTGGTTACAAACATGAAACAGTGTCTGTCACAAACACTGGTTTTAAAGAATGTCTGTTTCAAACACTGGTTTTAAACAATGTCTGTTTCAAACACTGGTTTTAAACAGTGTCGGTTTTAAACACTGGTTTTAAACAGTGTCTGTTTCAAACACTGGTTTTAAACAGTGTCTGTTTCAAACACTGGTTTTAAACAGTGTCTGTTTCAAACACTGGTTTTAAACAGTGTCTGTTTCAAACACTGGTTTTAAACAGTGTCTGTTTCAAACACTGGTTTTAAACAGTGTCTGTTTCAAACACTGGTTTTAAACAGTGTCTGTTTCAAACACTGGTTACAAACATGAAACAGTGTCTGTCACAAACACTGGTTTTAAAGAATGTCTGTCACAAACACTGGTTTTAATGGTTTTAAACAGTGTCTGTCACTACCACTGCTTTTAAACAGTGTCTGTCACTACCACTGGTTTTAAACAGTGTTTGTCACTACCACTGGTGTAAAACAGTGTCTGTCACTACCAATGCTTTAAAACAGTGTCTGTCACTACCACTGCTTTTAAACAGTGTCTGTCACTACCACTGCTTTTAAACGTATGTAAATAGTTACCAAAAAAACACGTTTTAATTCCTGAAAATATTATTCTTAAGACCAAATTTGATTTTCTGATGAACAGATATATTGATTTTAAATCTTGAAATTATCACATTTTCAATTTTCTGGCAGTTAATGTTTCGTAATTTTTTTTTTTCAAAATTGTCATTGGTCTTTGAGGGTTTTGAAACGGTTCTCACTCGAAAAAACGGCAACATTTAAAAAAATCCAAAGAGGTCTTACTCGCTTTATTATTGTGATGAAAAATTCCAATACGAGATACAATTTTTCAAAAAAACATATCTTGTGGAAAATTTTAAAAGCTGAATCACGATTTTAAAGAAAAAGGGTTATTCATAACCGAATATTCGTATGAAAATGGAAATTGTGTAAAATTCCCTCTGTTGAAATTCTCCTTCCCTTTACAGAAGTTAAATGCTTTTCTGATTTGTGCTCGAACTATTTTATAGCTCGCAATGCTCTCTAGTCTAATGTGATTAAAAAATAGGTATTTCAAATTATGCGCACGTGTGTATTTACAAAAATAGTTTACATGTTTACGACCTCTCATGTCCTTTTTGTTCAGTAGGTGTGTATTCATGCCTACGCCTAATTCGTGGAATTCGTCATTTCTGTGATTTTTTTCCCCGAAATTTTTCATTTTCAGCACCTTATGGTTGATAAATCATCGATTTTGCTCACTTTTTCATAAATGGAGACCCATGAGGTAGCTCCCGAAAAAAATTCAACCACACAAATAGAGAGTTGAAGGTCCTAGGGGGTTTCAAATTTTCCAATACGTAGTCCAAAAATCACACAAATTAATGAAAATCATTCAATAATCGTTTATTAAGTACCTAAGAGTGAAACACATTTCTGGTGACATTTAGATTACGACTAATACAGAGGCCCAATTTCAACTTGAGTAGGGGTAGTAGTCAACCTACTTTGGGGACTCAATTTTTTCAACATTTGACATTTCTTACCCCAAACTGAGCAATTGGAGTGCTCTTTTTCCTAGGTAATTTTTCAATGCTAACACGTTCTGTGAATCACTTTTGATATGAGCGAAGAAAACTGTATTTTTTGGTTTTTGGGGCAATATTTTTCAGAAAACAAAAATTTCCTTGATCTCAGAAATGTTCAATTGAGCAGTTACACAGCCCTTAGAATGTTCTATGTATAACTAGGTCATATTCTCACTATCGTAGTGTTTTGAACGTCATTTTTGGCTTGAACGAAAAAACGTGTATTTTTCAACATTTTAAAACGTTTTTTAAAAATTTTAGATCACAAAAAATAATGTTTTCCTCACGTTTGTCAGAATTAAAATTCTTAAACGTGGTATTTTATGTACATATTTAAAAATGAATAAACATAAGACCCTTAGAATCAAACATGAAATTTTTATTATTTTTTTTTTTAAAAGAAAGCCAGCGATTGATTGAGCTGTTGATTGATAACTTCAGTTTCAACCTGCCTTTAAAAAAATGAAGAATTTATTTTCTTATGCAAGTTGTGTGTTGATTGGAGTTTTTTTTCCTTATTGGGTAGGTATATGTACTACCTACCTATATTTTCCTCAAAAAAATCAATATCTTGGTTACATATTTTTTATGTAGGTACAATTCTAACTGTACCCATATTCATATTTGTATCAGTTTCTCAAAAATTGTCAGTTCAAAAACATTTTTGTCAAAATAAATTGAAAATTCCAATCAATCTTTTTTTCTCATTCATCATCCCCTTCTTCTGTCTTATTGCAAAACTGTTTCCGTTTTGTAATTAGATTAAATTCTCGAATAGTTTAGTTCAAATTTTAAATTAGCAGCGAAGAATGTTAACCCTACTGATGAATGAACGTTTCTCCTCGTCTGTTCCTGTTGCCTATACTTAGACATGTCCATTTCTGCCTTAATTAAAAATGAAATAAAAACGTAAAATCCTCCCAAGAAGAAAGTAATACTTCTTAATTGAAAAATTTACAGTCACTTGTCATAAAAAAAAAGATATCTAAAATGGATATTAATTATTTCAAGTGAGAATGTTTTGTCCAAATTTTCATTTTGACTGTCGATATAATTTTTTAAAAACCTTGTTTGAATCATTATGTTAGCAAACCTGATTTTCTTGACAAGAGAACATTTTGAACTCACACTCTCCGATTTCAATATCTTAAAACCTTCGCAATCAAAATTTCAAGTACTAAAGTTCATTTTTAGATTTTTGGCCAATTTTTTTAAAAATTGAAAAATTGAAAAAAAAACTGTTCTACTGGCGTTTTTTAAATTTTTTTGAGAAAATTGAATCAATGTGAATAATTCCTTCAATTCAACTCCCACACATTACCAAGCACAAGCAATTTTTCAACTTTCTCCAGACCAGAAATTTCCAATCACTCTGAAGGAGCCTAAAATGAACTTTAGCATCTGTATCTTTGGTCGGTGCTTATTGGGCACCTTCTCGACCGTTTTTCAAAGAGTATAAAATGCAGGGTTTTCGGCAAACTTTTGGTCTGGTGTGTCTACACAATCGCCCGACTTACAAACAGTCTCAATTTGATATATTTCATGAACTGCAGAGCATAACTTTAGTCTACATGATTGTTTAGGTCATGAAATTCTAGAAGTACCAGCTCAAAATTTAATTGCTTACCTCATTAATTTGAAATTTTTGAAAAGTAGGTACCTACTGATAATTGCTGGAAATTCCAGCAATATAATTTATACCGCCAGTTTTCGGATAGAGAGGTTATGTACACACACTTAGGCTACGTCTTGCCAAAAAACTCGCTCTTTTTTCGAAAATTTGGTTTTTTCACTTTTTGTGGAATTTACAAATCGGTCAAAATTCACTTTTAAACTGGCACGTGCCCAATTACCATCGATCAAAGTGGAGGTCCTAAAATTCATATTTAGCCTTTTCCGAGTGATTTGAAATGCATGAAGAAAATTGAAAAATCACTGGAGGCTCCAGCAAAATGTCCCAAGATCAGAATCTATTGATGTTCATGGAGTTGAATTGAAGAAATTAATCAAATTACTTCATTTTGCTCAAAAAAATTACCCATGTTATGTAAAAAAAATCCAAAAATCTCCTTTACAAGTTTTTTTTTAAATTTTTTAAATTTTCAAAGATTTTTCAAAAATACAAAAATCAACTTTAGAACGTGAAATTTTGATTACGAGAATTTTAGGACATGCTCTTTCGATCTAATTTGGCATCGTTTAAAATAAGAAAATGCCAATTCTAAAACTTCCTTCATGAGAATTTTTTAGAAATTCCATTTGTTTTGTGTAGGAAAAAATCGAGAAAACTCTGCGCTGAACTGGGTACCTAAATAAAAAGTTACATTTCGATTTTCACATCTCATTGAATCTTCACATTTGAAAGTTTTTATTTCGGCCTATCTTTGATCGAGTTATTGGACGCAATTTTTTAAAACTTGCAATAAATTTCATGATTAAAAGTTGTAAATGCTTCGAAAATGAATTGCTTTGGCTACAGGTGAACTTGATTGATAAACCTTGGAAAATTTATCAAAAATCCAGGCTAAAGAACAATATAAATAATTGACTGTTGATTGAGGAATATTTTGTAGTTTTGACTTGGAGTGGAAAAGATTTTTGCTTATGCCACTCGTGATCGTCAATAGATATCTTAATCGTTATCCAATTTCCATGAAAAGAAGTAAAACAATAAAATACCTAGCTAAAGCCTCGCGTAATAAATTTGAAAAAAAAACACCCATCATCGACTTTTCTTTTCGATGAAATCATTAAGATGATATAGCTTACCTTCTAGATTTTTATTTCTTGCTAATAACGTCAAAAGCACATCATTCGGATGGGGGGAATGCTGATGAGGTGGTACTCCTGCTGCGGTATTGTTATTGGCGGTAATTTCCGTATGCAAATGATGTCTTAGATGAGCAAGCAGAGCGGAGGATGGAGAGCAGTTTTGTTGCTGTTGGTGCTGTTGTTGTTGTTGTAACAAAGCGGACATCTTTGTTTGGTTTTCTTTGTTTTTTTTCTTCAAAGTAGGTATTTGACTAACGAACGAAAAAAAAAATGGATATAAAAAAAGAAAATGAGTAATAAAAAGAAACGTGTCGAGAAGGAAAATTTAATGCGTGGGTCAAGGAGGGAAATTTTTTTTGCGAAATTCACGACGACGAGTTGAAAATGTCAGTAGGCATTTTGCTGCAATCGAAGTAAAGGCGGCGTAGATCGATAACGATTAGAAGAATTTTTTTCTGCGGCGGTAAATAAAAATCATATTCGAGCACCTTTGGAGCGAACGAGACGATGGAGGCCGAGGCCGAGGTCGACGAATTAATTAACAGGGTACCCGGTGGTAGCCGGAGGGGGGAGGACGCGGTTAGGGTCGCCCCATCAGCGGAACTTCCGCAGTCGCCGAAACACGCACACAAATCGTCAGCACAGAACGAAAATTTTTTGGCGGCCCGAGTTGTAAAAAAAAATTATCATTACGATGATTATATTATTTAAAAAGGGCGAAAGCGTCTATCGCGCCGGCATCGAAAAGCACCGAACACTGTGTTTTCCAAAGGAAGCGTTCTTTTAATTTGGCTAAGTGACTTTGGGTGCTTTTACTCCCTTCGTGCTTCGTGTCTGTGTATTTTAGTTCGCCGCCTCGTACACGCAGCTCGGGGTCTTTCGTTCTCGAAACGTACGCCATTATTTTCGACGATTTTCCTACCCCGAGCAAATCACGTGACTGGGAAATTCGCGCGCTCCGCCCTTCATTTTTCCCGCTCTCGGGTCTCCCTCCGTACGAGCCGAGCTTTTACGCGAGCCTTATACTTCGCTCGACTTCTCCCTCCATCGTATGTAGACTTACGTATCGTATTGTGCACTGTTACACGAGGATGGAAATTTATATGTACGATGTACGTTGTTGTACTGTACGTACTATACGTATACTTATACTGGGCTTTCTCTCTCGCTCGTATGTACTTAAAATGGTGTATAAAGCTGAGCTTTTTCTCCGCATACTCGAGTATACGATGTACATATAGTAGTAGCTAAGGTAATAGGTGAGCTTGTGTGTTGGATGTAGGTACTATAACTTACGGAGACATCGTGATGAATACATATACGATGCACCATAGTACAGTGTGTGTCGACTTAATAGGCCCTAGGTTACTTACCTTCGGGATATTAGTCAACTTTATAAAGTGTAATATTATACCAAATGTGTGCAAACTTTTTACATCCGAGATGCGAGTAAATTTTCAACGTGGTAAGAGATCGACGACGTCGTTTGTATCGTCGAATAACGCGCGAAAACCGAGTAATTTGGTTACCTACTTACTCCCTTTTTTTTTGGAAGGGGGGATCAGTTCAGTTGTGTGAGGAAATATGTGCAGGGTCTGTGTTTGAGTTGAGCAATTTGCGATGTTTTATGGTTTTTGATGATATTGTTTCATTCAGACGAGTCAAAAGTGAGAAAAGGTCTGATTAGGTTGGTAAAAAGAATTGTTTGATTGAGTTGGAATCGTGCGTTAGGAATTTAGGAGGGATTCAAAATATGTAGAAATAAAAAAATATCTGTTGTTTTATTGGCAGTTTGTAAATTATTCCAAAGGTTATTTGGGAAGTTAGTTTCTTTATGGTGAATCCCTTCAGTGTTGTCATGGATCAGGTTTAGGGATGATTCGAATTACAATATTCAGATCGAAAATGTAGGTATAACAATTATTGGATTCGTGAATCGGATCATTTTTTTTAAACGTGATTCATTCAGGGCTCTTCCTTGGTTACTTCTTTAACATTTTGATCATTAAAAAGTGTACTTTGTTTTGTAAATTTTCAAAAATTGAATTTTTTTGTATAGGTAGCTTGAAGAAAAATCAAGCGAAGTTTCCTCTCAAATGATGGTTTCAAATCATGAATATGTTTTTTTCTTCATTATAAGTTAAGATCTTGATGAAAATAGCTATAAATTCTTGACATAAGGCACATAATTTTTTTTTCAGTTCAGGAACTCAATAGAATTTTTTTTAAGTTTTTAAAAAGTCAGGGTTACACGAATCAGGGTTACGAAAATTTCGGACATCCCCTCTCCCCCCCTCCAGCGTGAAGAACATATCCAATTATCCGTGTAAAAAAAAGTTCAATAATTTCAAAAGCGGAATAATTTGCAAAAGTATAAGTACATTGTTTTATTATTTTCCAACTGGCCAACTACATAGTACGTTGCATTTTGCTAAAATTATCAAAGTTTCAACTTCAGCAAAAAGTAGAGAGAAAATCTCAACCTTTGTCGAATTGGCCAATCTCGCTTTTTTCTAAAAATTGCTGAAAATTGTCACTCTTTTGCAAAAAATTTCAATCAGTCTGCGTATTTTTTTCCAAAAATTACCCAAAAGCATTGAAAAAATCTCGTATTTTCACCAAAAAGTTGAAAACAGGATTGATTTTCAAAAAAATTACTATTTTTCCATTTTACAAAAATTCTTGTTTTTTATCATATTTGCTTGAAAATTTTACTTACTTTTTGTTAAAAAAATTACTCAAAAGTTTCGTTTTTTTTGTACTTAGGTACTTACCAAAAGGACCTTTTTCAATAAAAATAACCAAAATATTTTTTTTTTACCAACAACCTACCTAATTGTTGAAATATCTCGCTTTTTATCAAAATTGTAAAAATCTTTGTTTTTTAACAAATAAAATTCTTTCTTTTTTCTTAAAAGTGTGTTTCTTTTCCAGAAATTTCCGAAAAATATCACTTTTACCAATACTTAATTCTCGCTTTACCAATAATTCACCCAATTTTTTGACTTTTATAAAAAAATGGCTAAAAATTGTCGTTTTTGTTGCGAAAAAATTCCAAAAAGTCTCACTTTAGCCCACAAAGATGGCACTTTTTTGATAAAAATTGCAAAAAAAAATCATGTTTCGCCAATACTTACCTAATTGTGTTTGTCTTGCTTTTTGCCAAAAACTGACTAGAATACTCACTTCTATGCAAAACTCTTAGAAAAGTTTATACCTACTTTATTCCAATGATCCTGAATAGGTACGATAACTTTTTTCCAAAAATTGTCCAAAAGTGTCGCGTTTTTGTCAGAAATTGCTTAAAAGCTCTTTCTTTTGGTAACATTATTAATTACCAAAAAGTCTTGATTTTTCCACCCAAAATTATGAAAAAAACATTTTTTTTTGATTTTTCTAAAAAGTTCTGCTTTTTGCTAAAATTATCGACTTCGTTTTTTTTACAAAAATTCTGTAAGAAGTAGGTATCACTAATTTTTTTTAAAATCAAGATATCATCCGAGAGCCTGGTCCACCCCCCCCCCCCCACGGAAATATCCAAAAAGTATATTTTTGCTATTTCAAAAAAACCTGCGTTTTGTTAAAATTTTCAATATTCTCAACTTTTTAAGAATTGACACAAATTGAAACTTGTCGTTCTTTTTAAAAAATTTCAAAATTCCAAAAAATCTCACTTTTTTCAAAAAATTGTCCAACGTTTCCTTTTTTTTGCCAGAGATTTCCCAAAAAAAACTTTCTTTTGCTACAATAGTAAAAAACGGTCCAGAAATTGCCAAAAAATCTCATTTTGTTGCTATAAATTGTCAAAGGGTCTCTTTTTTCCCGCAAACGGTTGTAAAATAGTCTCTAACCTCTTCAAATCAGAAGCCAGTCTGTTTTTTCGGTTACTTTTCTCAATATTAAAATGCTTTGCTCGCGATAATGTCACCTTTTTGGTTACTAGAGTTCCTTTTCTTGGGGAAAAAATTGAGTAAGTACCTACGAGTTCTGTATAATCCGTAATTCGAGTAATTTTTTTTTGGAAGTGTATTTGTATTTGCCTCCCCCTTCGTTCTGTAAAATCTCAAACCCTTGCCTCTCCCTTGTCATGTGAAATTTTTCAACCCTCATTAGAACGACTCATTAAAAAAATCCCAAACCCTTGCCTCCCCCTAGATTACGTAAGATCTCGAACCCTTGCTTCCCCCTTCGTTATGTATAAGCTCAAACCCTTGCATCCCCCTTGGTTAAGTTAAATCTCAAACCCAATCTTCCCCCTTGGTTATGTAAAATCTCAAACCTTTGCTTCCCCCTTGGTTATATAGAATCTCAAGCCCTTGCCTCCCCCTTGGTTATGTATCTCAAACCCTTGACTCCCCCTTGGTCATGTAAAATTGTTCAACCCTCATTAGACTGACTCAACAAAAAAATCTGAACCCCTTGCCTCCCCATTGGTTATGTAAGATCTCAAACCCTTGCCTCCCCCTTGGTTATGTAATATATCAATCCCTTGCCTCCCCATTGGTTATGTAAGATCTCAAACCCTTGCCTCCCACTTGGTAATGTAAAATATCAATCCCTTGCCTCCCCTTTGGTTATGTAAAAGCTCAAACCCTTGCCTCCCCCTTGGTTATGTGAAATCTAAAACCCTTCCCTCCCCCTTGGTTATGTAAAATTTTTCAAACCTCATTAGAATGACTCAACAAAATAATCTCAAACCCTTGGCTCCCCCTTGGTTATTTGAAATCTAAAACCCTTGCCTCCCCCTTGATCATGTAAAATTTTTCGAATCTCATTAGAAGGACTGAATAAAGAAATTTGAAAGCCTTGCCTCACGCTTGGTTATGTAAAATCTGAAACCCTAGCCTTCCCCTTGGTTATGTAAAATGTTTCAACCCTCGATAGAATGACTCAATAAAAAATCTCTAACCCAATCTTCTCCCGTGGTTATGTGAAATCTCAAACCCTTCCCTTCCCCTTAGTTATGTAAAATTTTTCAAACCTCATTAGAACGACTCAACAAAAAAATCTCAAACCCTTGCCTCCCCCTTGATTACGTAAGATCTCGAACCCTTGCTTCCCCCTTCGTTATGTATAAGCTCAAACCCTTGCATCCCCCTTGGTTAAGTTAAATCTCAAACCCAATCTTCCCCCTTGGTTTTGTAAAATCTCAAACCTTTGCTTCCCCCTTGGTTATGTAGAATCTCAAGCCCCTGCCTCCCCCTTGGTTATGTATCTGAAACCCTTGACTCCCCCTTGGTCATGTAAAATTGTTCAACCCTCATTAGACTGACTCAACAAAAAAATCTCAACCCCTTGCCTCCCCATTGGTTATGTAAGATCTCAAACCCTTGCCTCCCCCTTGGTTATGTAATATATCAATCCCTTGCCTCCCCTTTGGTTATGTAAAAGCTCAAACCCTTGCCTCCCCCTTCGTTCTGTAAAATCTCAAACCCTTGCCTCCCCCTTGGTTATGTTAGAATCTCAAACCCTTGCCTCCCCCTTGGTTGTGTAAAATCGCAAACCCTTGCCTCCCCCTTGGTTATGTAAAATATCAATCCCTTGCCTCCCCTTTGGTTATGTGGAATCTCAAACCCTTGCACCTCCCTTGGTTATGTGGAATATCAAACCCTTGACTCCCTCTTAGTTACTTATGTAAAATCTCAAACCCAATCTTCCCCCTTGGTTATGTAAAATTTTTCAAACCTCATTAGAATGACTCAACAAAATAATCTCAAACCCTTGGCTCCCCCTTGGGCATTTGAAATCCAAAACCCTTGCCTCCCCCTTGGTCATGTAAAATTTTTCGAATCGCATTAGAAGGACTTAATAAAGAAATCTGAAACCCTTGCCTCACGCTTAGTTATGTAAAATCTGAAACCCTTGCCTCCCCCTTGGTTATGTAAAATGTTTCAACCCTCGATAGAATGACTCAATAAAAAAATCTCTAACCCAATCTTCTCCTGTGGTTATGTGAAATCTCAATCCCTTCCCTCCCCCTTGGTTATGTAAAATTTTTCAAACCTCATTAGAACGACTCAACAAAAAAATCTCAAACCCTTGCCTCTCCCTTGGTCATGTGAAATTTTTCAACCCTCATTAGAACGACTCATTAAAAAAATCTCAAACCCTTGCCTCCCCCTTGATTACGTAAGATCTCGAACCCTTGCTTCCCCCTTCGTTATGTATAAGCTCAAACCCTTGCATATCCCTTGGTTAAGTTAAATCTCAAACCCAATCTTCCCCCTTGGTTATGTAAAATCTCAAACCTTTGCTTCCCCCTTGGTTATGTAGAATCTCAAGCCCTTGCCTCCCCCTTGGTTATGTATCTCAATCCCTTGACTCCCCCTTGGTCATGTTTATGTTTCATAACAATTTATGAGCCATACAAACACATTGACCAATCTTTTTTTTGCTCCTCGCTCTCTTCATCATTAAACGGCATAAGATTTGATTTCTGTAACATTTTACTCAAATTTTGAGATATTTTATAGGTAAACTTCAAATCATGTTTTAAGAAATTGTTGCCAAGTTTACCTCGATACTTTTCCAAACATAAGAAAAGACAGAACGAATAATGACTCCCTTTGCCTTCTTCATTATTCTGGAAGAATTGGAAATGCAACTTTTCATTCCTGGCGCAGAATCCGCCCACCTGTATGGTCATAATTTCTCATCGTAACCCATCAGATAATCGTATACTAAGGCTAAATCATCTATTTAATGATATCTACCCTTTATTCTTATTTTTTGAACACACCTTGCTAGTCGTTCCTGCACACAAACAGACAAAAACACCTTTGGATGGGGAGGAAGAGGAGGGAAGAGTGACGAAAAATTGCCAACCCTGAATTTCAAACTTGAATGGCACTTTTCTAAGTGTAAGAGAAAGAAGAATGAATGAACCACTATAGCTCTGAGGTTCGTTCTAAGGCAATCCGAAGTCCAACTTTTCATTCCTGGCGCAGAAACCGCCTACCTTTTATCTCAAAATTTCTCATTAAATTTCTGCAGGTATTTGAACACTTTTCTCTAATTCTAATTGAAACCCTCGTTTTCGCATTCGAAGAATTGGAAAAAAATATTGTTGGAGGGAGGAGGGAGTGGCGGACAGTTCCATGCTCAAAATGTCAACTTATAATATAATGTTTGCAACATGTTATTCCAACTTTGTTGATGGTCGATCAATTTTTTGGGTTATGTTCAATAAATTACGCAGTCTTTACAAGATTTTACTCAAATTCTGGGATATTTGATCAATCTACCATCTGCATTTTTTGACCAGAGGCCCGACAAAATGCTAAAGATTGATTTTTCCATCTCGAAGTGGTCAATTTTGATCAACATCTTTTCCCAGCAAAACATTTGTGGGTGGATTTTTTCAATGTTAATTAAAAAAATTATACTGCTTTATATTAGAAATCGCAAAAAGCTCATAAAACACAAGAAGCACAAGACGCACGAAAAGCTCTAGCTCTAAAACACAAGATTTTGCTTTTTTGAAGCCTCTAGCATTTTTTTACACCTACTATTTTCTTCTATTTTTCAATCTTCAGCCCCTGAAAAGCATTTTGGTTCAATTTTAACATCGACAGCCCACATCGTGGAACACTCGGCAGTCGTATGTGCTGGTATAGGATTTAAAAGCGTGAAAAAAATGCGTCCGCATGCGAGCTCATCCGTAGGGGGTAGGCATCTCGCACGAAGTACCCAAATACCCGTAGGATTAATAAACGATATCGCCGTGAAAGTTGTCTTTTTTAAATCGCGCTTTATGCGATACTATTCCCAATAGATACGAACGCAGCATATTGTTAATCTTAGATCGTGTCATTCTTTTTATCGATGCTTGTATTCTTCGCGCTAATAGTCGTGCCATTATTCAGAGCTTAATGCGTCCTGGTTCGTACGTGGTGACATTTTTAAGAGGGTTTTTTCGAGTCGTAAGTTGCGGAAGAGTAAAGCCACTGTGGTGGTAGTGTGGAGAAGAATTGATTGAAATATTTTATAGCGGGTTATATTTTTATGGAATGGGCCAAAAGACTATATCGAGCAAAAAGTTTCCTACCCTTCGTGTGTTTTTTTTGTACTCTACATTATAGGTATAGGAAGTTTAAATCTGCACTCTGCTGAAATCTCATTTTAAATCAAGTTTGGCCGAATAAATTTTGGTAGGTAGGTACATACATTATATCAACAAAATTGTGCTAAATTTTATCAGAATTCATTACGAATGCAATTAAGATTTACCCAACATTGATAAAATTTCGTAAAAATAAGGAAAAATTCCCTTGAAAATGTCTAAAAGTAAAAGAAGAAATTTGAAAATAAATTGAATTAAATTTTGCAAAGTATACAAACCTATAAAATTAGCAGAGAAAAATTTGTTAAAATTGATGGAAAAAAACTCAGTAAAAAAGCCTGAAATATCCTTAAAAAAATCGAACAAATATAATAGAAATGGAATGTCTTTTAGTAACAATTACATGAAATCTTACGAAACTGTGAAAAAAATCACTGAAAATAACCAAACATTTGTAAGTTTGAGTAAAATTGGACAAAAACTGCATGAAGCTTGAATAAAATGGAAAAAATGAAGTCTCCTTTCCAAGGAAAGTTTTAAATCATGGATATGTTTTTTGCTCAAGCGAATTTAATGTTTGAAATTCAAACTGAACAGGCGATTGCTAGAAAATGTCTCATTGTAAAGGTAAGGTTCTAAAAATTTTAAGATGGAACTCATAGACATAATTTCTCCCTCACCCTCATTATCTATTTTCATGTTACCACAAGTTTTAAAAATTTTCAACTAGGTACATATTACAAACATAAGCTTACTGAAATTTTCAAAAAATTACAACAGAAAATTCGAAATAAAATCAAATTTTCGTAAACACGTTTTGAAAAAAAAAGACATTGCTCTGTTTATTACCCAAGTGGTAAACTTGAGGCGTTTTCAAATATGTAATCCCAGAAATTTGAGCCCTGCAGGTAGGTGCTTGGCACATCAAAGAACTATTTTCAGGGGACAGAAAATTAGTTGAAAAGTGTTCATTTGCGATGATTTCTCATCAAAAGCATTTTTATAACGAATTTAAAAGTATTAATAATGAAATTATGATTTTGAGAGGATCGAATCTTATACCTCGAGAGCTCAGGGCCCTCAGAGTCCAATGCCTTGGGGAATTCTACGGTTCCCATGAAGTGGAGCCCAGCTCAAGGGTCTTCAAAAAAATCTGTTCAAAAGTATTTTCACGATATTAATATCGACTTGAAAAAATACACATCTTGGGACCTGATGCCCAAGGAAGAAAATCCTCCCCCCCCCCTATCATCTTCGGCACAAAAGTTTGAACTGGACAAAAGGGAATCGAAGGAAGACCCCAAAATACATCCCCAGTGAAAATTTTCGGTACTGAAATTAATTTTTCAATTTTTAAAAATACAAATTTGACTCATTTATCAAGAAAAAAAATCAAAATTTGATCAAATTGACATACGAAGGTTGGAATTTGGTTTATATACTCTATTTTTGATCTCTCGAGTCGATTGATGATGATTCGGAACCGTTTTGGACAGTACCGGTGCCAGGATTTTTCCTTGGAGGGGGATAATTGGGTCAGAACCAAACAATTTCGCCGTCTCATTTTTTGGGTGGGGGGGGGGGGTAAAATTAAGCTTCTCGGAGAGCAAAAATCAAATAAATACAGTGGCATAGTCAGAATTTCCTCAAGGAGGAGGCAAAACCAGATTTTTAGGGATGAAAAATCGAAATTAGGAGTCTTTTTGTGGAAACCTATCGTGATGTGTGGTAATTCGCTCGCGAGAGCGAAAATTTTTAGAAAAAATGGGTCCGAACAACAAAAAAAAAACGTTCACTTTTGCATATTTTATTTCAAATTTTCGTTCGCAAAGGGGGACAATGGGGACAATAGCCCCCTTCACTCCCTGGCCACGCCACTGAATAAATATGTCATTTATTTATTTAATTTTTAAAAAGGAGGGACCTCAGTGACTGAAATTTGCCTGCAAAGTATGATTCAAAGTAAATCGTGTACGAGTATACCTCGTATAATGTGGGATTGAGAAGAAAAAAAAGGCTTCTTCTTCTCAAAAAAGATGAAAAAAATGAACATCGGTTTGTAATTGGCATCCATCTCAGTGAAACAAGAGCGCAAAAATGCTTGGAAAATTCCCACTTTATAGCATCAACATTTTTTCCAAAAATACTGACCTCTTGGGGGGGATTATCACCCAAATCCCCCCCTTAAAACCGGCACTGGTTCTGGAGTCTCCAGTGAGTTTTCGTTCAAAAGTACATATTTCTGTATTAGGTATCGACTTAAAAAAATTCCACATCTGTGGCCTGGTGCCTCAGGAAGAAAATCTCCATCCCCTTCGGCTCCAAAATTGGAACTGGACAGAGGGGAATCGAAATAGGACCCCCAAATACAACACCAGCAAAAATTTCCGGTACTGAAATTCATTTTTAGATTTTTAAAAATTCAAATTTAACCTACTATTTCTCAAGAAAAAACAAATTCTATCAAATTGACATAAAAGCCTGGAATTTGGTTTGTACCCTATTTTCGAACCTCTCGAGTCTATTTAGTGATGGCCTCGAATCGTTCTGGAGCCTCCAGTAGATTTTCGGATTCTCCAGTTGTTGAAAAAGAAAATGCTGCGAACCTGCACAAAATAATTTCGAGAATATGTGCCCAATTCAATCGAAAGATTCACAAAGATCGTAAACCTGAGTTCACAGGTGCTGAATTTCAGTTTCACTTCACTTCAGGGATGGAAGAATAAGAAATTTTATTCTTCGTTCTTTTGTTCCTGAAATGAATTTAAGTACACATGTTCTTTCTTTCGTTCTTTCTCAAAACTCATATGAAACTTTGTTCGTTTTTTCATTCTTCTGTTCTCTTAATTTCCACATTTTTTTTGCATATGGGCCAAATTTTGGCACTTTTTTCTCAAGTTTTGACTCAAAATATTCCAAAATGATTGAAAAAATGAATAAAAAACCAATATTGTTGCATATTGGCCAGATTTTGGTACTTTTTTTAAATCAAATTTTGACCCAAAATATCCCAAAATGATAAAAAAAATAAAAATTAAAAAAAAAACAATGAAAACAGAGTGAAGAGAACAAGAACGGGAACAAGGCAGAAAATCTGAAGAACGGTTCTTGTTCTTCTGTTCTTCAACGACAAATAATAATTTTCGTTCTTTGTTCTCAATGTTCTGAACTGGGATTTTCCCCGTTGTTCGTTCGTTCATTCGTTCGTTCTTTCAAAAATTGGTTGTTCTTTCGTTCTTCGTTCCTGTTCGTTCTTCCATCCCCGTTTTACTTGCAGCATTTTGTTGAAGACTGGAGAATCCGAAAATCTGCTAGAGGCTTCAAAACCGTTCAAACCTATCGTCAATCGACTCGAAAAATCGAAAATAAGAGTACAAACCAGATTTCAGCTATTCCTGTCTATTTTATCAAATTTTGATTTTTTTCCGCATGTGAAATGAGCAACTTTGAATTTTCAAAAATTCGTCTAAAACCTAAAAATGAATTTCAGCTTTTGAAATTTCAACTGATTGTGTATTTTGAAACCCTCTTACGATTCCTTTGTATCAGGTTCAAAAATTTCTCTTCCTGTTGGGATCTTTAAATATCAAAACACCTTCAAATTTATATTTTTGATGAAATTTTGGATCTTTAATTTCAATTTATATAATAATCCAAATTTTATTTGGATTTATATTATCAATAAATTATATAATTTTAAATAACCCTTTTATAAGTTCATTTTTCATTTATTATAACATCAATTTTGGATGATACTTCCTGTGTTAGTCTTGTCCATCCCTGTTGATGAGTTTACCTATCGTGAGTCGAGTGTTAATTTCAAAACCCAAATTGTTTTAAAACAACATTCTTTGGTCAAGCAATAATCACCGAAGTGAGTTGTGCGCCAGGAGTCCAAGATTGAAGATGTTTGAAAGCTATTTCACCAAGAGATGCAACCAATATGACACCAAAGTACCTAAGTTGTGCGCCAGGAGTCGACCATTGTAGATGTTCACAACCGGTTTTGAAAAGAGAGGCAACCAATTTGACAACGAAGTGAGTAGACTGTTGAAAATTGGTGAGACTGATTACGATGATAATTAATTTGTTACCCGACTCAAAAAGTGAAAAGTCGAAGGGCAAAGAGGACTAGGTATTCATTCGAAGTGTAAGGAAATTTTCAATTTGCAGTGTAGTTTAGTTTCAGACCAAGATACGAGTATCTGGTTTTACTTGAAAAGAATTTCACTTGAGGAAGGAATACTCGACTTGTCCTTTCAAATGTGGGTTTGTGAGATATACCTTCTCTAATATCTACATTCATTTCTAATCTCGCGCAACAATCTAATCAATCCATCGACGAACCTGCTGCTACCCAATTCGAATCTGCATTATATAAATTAGCTCAACTCACTACTCTCGGTAGGATCATTATAGAATCTTGTTCTTTCGAAAGCGCGTTATCTCGTTCATATAACTTGTTCATACGTTCATAAAAAGATACCCTCTTTCTACTTGTATCTTCGTGGTCATTTTGTTATTTCATTGTCGGCGAACAAAAATTCGAATAGGGTAATCGAGGTATTGTTTATGCAACAAAGCCAAACAAGGCTGTTGGAAAGCACTCGAAGAGTCCTCGACGCGTATAGTGCACACTTGACGAAAACAAAGTACCTAGAGATAGTATATTATACTTTACGATTCGCCTACGTATACTCGTATAGTATATGTTCCATACGTACAGTAAAGTACGGCGGCGATAACAGATGTACAAAAATGCGCCAGTGTATACGCGATGATTTAAGGAATAAAAGCTCAGCGGGAGGTCGCCGCTGCTGCGTGGCTCATATTTTTTAATTTTCCGCTACCATGCTACCGCCTAGCCTCATCGTATACGCTCGTAGTCGTAGTACTCGACCCCCGAAAAAATATATTGGCGCGATGGTGAGATGGTGCACCGGTAATTCGGTTAGTTCCGCTTTCAGCCTGGCCTTTACGTTTATTAAATAAATCGGAGCGCCGAGTATGCCACCTGCTGCTAAACTTTGAAACTGATCCCGGCAAAATTTCCTCCACGCTGGTTGTTTTTTTTCTCCTCGCTCGCGCGAATAGGTAATAAAAAATTAACACTTTTCAATGCCGAGCTAAAAATTGGGGTAAGTTTTTAAATTATTCAACTCTGCAGCCAATACCTACGCCTAGGTTATTCGGATGCAAAAAAAAAAAATACTTGATTACGAAAAATATCGTATCCTATAAATTGAGAATCTACGTAGATAGGTAGGTATCTATATGTGTATCATGTCTCGTGTCAGTTCGAAAAAAGCAGATGTGCAGAAAGGAAAGTTATGAAAATATACTGACGCGTATGAAAAGGGGTAGTAAAGAGAGAAATAGAGACGCTGCCACCACCGCCACCGCCGCCGTGTTTAATGATTACAAAATCAACACGATCGCCTACGTACCATCCCTTCGCTAAACGGTTGTTTTTTTATTTCAATCAACATCGACCGCCGTATTGACTCGCCATGTTTACACTATGGTCTTTATTTAAATCATCGGGGAATTGATTTATCTCGTATGCGAGGATACTGATTGTGTATATGGTGGTAGTTCGTTAACTGACTAATCGATTTATTACGCGAAGGGTAAGAGGAGGGGTTGATTGTGCGATAAAGTGTACCATTGTATTAATATAAAGTCAATATTGTGTATTGATCATTAGCACTATAGGTACTAGTGATGTAATATTATTGATTATACGTTTTGTAATTTTTGATCTTTTTGATTTTGTTGCAGGTAGGATGGATGGTGATGGTGTAGAAAGTGGTGGCTTTAGAACGTTCAAGACGCGGGATTTAATAATCAGATGATCGAATTATCACTTACTCGTACATACGGAGAAATGGAAACTACATTGATTGTACAATTGTACATGTGATCGATAAAATCAAGAAGCAAATAGATAGATTTTGCCGGCCCTACACCAGTTTCAGGAGGGGAGGGAGCCAGGGAGGGTCTCCTTGAAGGGAAAGTGCATCGTTGGAGCAATGTAAGCCAATGTTAGAGCACCCGGTCAGCACATAGAGCAGCCCCCTTCTCCCCCTCTCATTAAAAAAAAACTTTGGTAGGGCTGGCAAAACGGTAGCCCTACCTATCAGAAAATATATCATGTTGCTCAGAGCACTCATTACCGATGTGAGTACTTCCTTTCACCCCTCATCATTTTTGTAAAAGAACATTCAGGTAAGGATTGAAACGACAGTTCTGCCTAACTGCAAAATCAGCGAACAGAGACAACCTTCAAAGGCTGGATAAGTAGGTCAGTGACCTTGTAAGACCCGATAGGTAGAAAGATGACATGGGAGGTCAGAAAGATGGGTCAATGATCTTCAAAAGACAGACAACCTTGAGAAGCTGGATTGAAGGGTCAATGACCTCAAGAAGCCAGACACACAGGCAGACAGATGAACTTGAGAAGCCATACTAAAGGGTCAATGACCTTAAGATGCTAGAAAGACAGACAAACGGCCTTGAAAGACTACTTCTGATGATAGACAGGTAGCTCAGTAACCTCAAAAGATCAGACAAGGTCAATAACCTTTAGAGGCTGTACAGTATGACAGATGACCGCGTGAGGTCAGACAAAGAGACAGACAGAGGACCTTGGGGAGGTAGGCGGTAGGTCAGTGACCTCGAGATTCCAGGCACAAAGGTCAATTACCTTAAAAGACCAGACAGACAGACAGACAGACAGACGACCTCGGAAAGTCAGACAGGCACGCAGACAACCTCGAAAGGCTGGTCAGGTATAGGTCAGTGATCTCATGTGGCTCGACAGGTAGAAAGATGACATGGGAGGTCAGACAGGTGGGTCAATGACCTTCAAAAGACATATGACCTTGAGAAGCCGGACTGACGGGTCAATGCCCTCAAGAAGCCAGACACACAGGCAGACAGATGAACTTGAGAAGCTATAGGAAAGGGTCAATGACCTTAAGAGGCTAGACAACCAGACAAACGACCTTTGAGAGAAACTCCTGAGACTAGACAGGTAGCTCAGTAACCCCAAAAGGTCAGACAAGGTCAATGACCTTTAGATGTTGTACAGGATGCCAGATGACCGCGTGAAGTCAGACAAAGAGACAGACAGACGACCGTGGGGAGGTAGGCGGTAGGTCAGTGACCTTGAGATTCCAGACAGGCAGTATATATACGACATCAGTATGAAATACTGAAGGTTCAATGGCCTTAAGTAGCCATACAGGCAGACTGACGACCTTAGAAATCCACACATGCACGCAGACGCCCTTGAGAGACTGGAGAGGTGGAGTTAGTGACCTTGAGAGCAGGAATGGAAAGCTGAAAGATGAAACTTTTGGCTTTAGCTTTTAGCTTTCAAAAATCCCAAACTTCCTCAGCTTTGAACTTTTAGCTTTTATAGCTGAAAAAACTGAAACTTGAGAAAAGTAAAATGTGAAAATAATCAAAAAACAACTCAAACAGAAACTGAACCAAATGAATTTGTAAAAAACCTGAAAGAAAGCTGAATAAATAAAGCTTTTGGCTAGAGCTTTTAGCTTTCAAATATCCAAACTTCTTCAGATTTCAGCTTTGAGCTTTGAGCTAGCTTTCCATCTCTGCTTGAGACGCTACACAGATAGGTTAATGACTTTTGGAGATCAGACAAGAAGACAGTATCAATGTTTTGACAATAGCCAAAAAAATCCATCTTTTTGCTCAAAATTGATAAAAAGGGTGGACAAAAAATGTTGATAGGTGGGTAAGTTTTTCTTTTTTGCCAAATCACAGAAAATTTTCACTTTTTTACCAAAAACTGGCAAAAGTTCCAATTTTTTGCTAAAAATTTTGATTCTGTAAAAAAAATAACAAAAAGGCAGATCACGATTGATTAAAAAACTGTCGGTTTTTCGACTGAAATTTGTTTCTTTTTTATCTACCTACCTACAATATTGCTAATTCTTTTTACTTTATTTTCAAAAAATGCTTAAAACTCTTGCTTTTTTGTCAGAAATTGACAAAAAAGCTCTGCGTTTTGCTAAAATGGCCAAAATCTTACTTTTTGTTAAGAATTGTAAAAAGGTTCTAATTTTTGACAAAAATTCACAAAAGCTGAAAATTCTCGCTTTTTTACCTATTAAGATTGTCAAAAATCGCCAGAAAGTTTCGCTCTAAATAATTACTAAATTATCCGAAAAAATTTTGCTTTTTTGCCAAATGTTTGTACTTATTCCTAAAAAGCCTTGTCCAGAGCTAAAATTGCCAAAGTCTCACTTTCTACCAAAAATAGTGAAAGGTTTCACTTATTGTCAAAATCGCCCAGAAATCTCGTTCTGCAATAAATATTTTAAACATTGTCGCTTTTTTTTGCAAAATATTGTTATAAATCAAAAAGTCTTGTTCTTTACCAATAATTGCCAAAAGTTCTGTGTTTTCTTAAGATTTTCAAAAATAAAAATGTGATTTTTTTGGTATTTTTTTTACCTTGATTTTTATGATTATTTTCTACTTTGAAATGTTTTGATCACATTTTAGAACATTTTTAATTACTTTTTCAAACTTTTTTGGTTACCTAATAAAGTTACTTTTTTTTGAAAAAAATTGAGCACGAGTACCCGAATGGAATATTTGAGCTCGATTTAAAAATAAACAACTATTTATTTATTTTAGGACAGACTAACTTCATTTTCGATAATTTTTAAAAATGTTGGATATTCTGCCTCTTCAAATTTTGAAATATTTAGGCAGAGGCACGTTTCAGAAACACTGAATTGCTGAAGCAAAAGTTTCTCCTTATCTCCTTCGAGTTGATTATGTAGGCAATATGTTTGCCATCTGAATCAGTGTCATGCTCTTTCACGGCCGCTCCTTCCGAACAGACGCTGATCTACATATAAAAAGTGGTTTTTGGTTACGTTGGCATGTTACTGTTCACGCAATAAATACCTACATTTTTTTTTTGCAAATAATACCTAGAAGCCAAAATCTGTGAACAAAATAATGACTTTTCAGTTTTGACTCAGAAAAGGTTGAAGAATTTTCTGTTATTTTTATTTCAAATTCAAGCGTTTGTGTGTGTGTGTGTGGAAATACATTTCGTTGAATCGAACGATTTTCTCGAAAAATTGATGATTAATAATGATCGTATTCTGCGCAGATGACTGAAATTAATATAACAGGTTTTCCTCAAAACGTTCTCCGAATTGAAAAATGGTAGCGAGAACTTCATGACGTTTTAAATTTTGATACCTGATAGTGATTTTCTATCGAATCTGAGTCAACTATTTTGAATTTGGAAATTAATCTGCCAAAAAAATAAAAAAATAACCAAAACATCTGAATGCACAATTTTAATTTTTCATACGTAAATACAAAATGTATTAAAAAATATATAAAAATAGAAACACAACAGAGAGTAATAAACGTAATAAAAATCAATACAGGAAAATGATCCTTCCAAAATTAACCTAAATGCTTAAAACATAATATTCCCCATAGCAGAGAGAAAAAAAAGAAGAAAATAATAAATTAAACGAACACTTGAAGTGCTAAGTAAGAATACAAATTTTTAACAATTTCGATGTCATGTTTACATTCGATTACGTATAATTGGAATATCCCTAAATAATTAATATATTACCTTAGAAAATGTGCTAGAGCGGTGTTAAATAAAAGAAAGAATAAGAAAAACGAAAAAAAGTAAAGTAAAAAAAAACGACGTTAGTATATCGATATAACAGAAAAATAACAAGATTTACACAATAACGACAGAGCAGAACGTCTACTTAGGTAACACCATTTTATCATTCGTTTTTAACTAGTTGCAAATTGTACTGTAAATTAAATAATCAGTACTTAAAAATTATAGTATCTTGATAAGTAATTAAGAAAAAAAAAATGAGAAAAAACAACAACGTATAACAAAGTAAAAATATACATTGCACTGGTGAGATAATAATACACGTACGCTTTTAACCATTAAAATAAGTAAAAAAAAATATACATTGAGAAAAAAAATGTCATTTTCAATAATTCGGCAGTTGATAGTCTTAAGATAAGTTTTATTCGATATGATTAAATCTTATTCGTCGGTCTCCTACTACCAACTTACTAATTGAACGCGTTGCTAAATAGAGAGACAAAAAATGAAAAAAAAAATGGCAGATTGTTAAAGATGAAAATGAAAACAAAAAAATACATCTTTAACTTGAGGTATTTACGCAGTAGAAAAAAATATCATTCAACGGGGAATTATTTTCTAAATAAAAATAAGTAAAAGAAGTATAAATATAACAAGCAAAAAAAGATGTAATATTTCCAGTGAGTATTAATTTTTCTAGGCAGTATTTTTTTTTTAAAATAGAGATCTGAAACGTGTTGTTAATTTTTTAAAAGTGGAGGCCCCTGTTTACGAATTTAGTGTCGTAGAAGGCGATGGCGATTGTACAGTTTTACCATCATTTTTCTTAGTCGTTAATAGACCGTGTTGTTGTTGTAAGTGTTTCTTGAAGTAGGATATATTACATAGCACCTTGTTGCATAGATTGCACCTTGTTTTACCGTAATGTAGGTGGCAGTGAGCTCTCAGATTACGTAAGTGTTTGTAAGTAGCGCCGCATATGCTGCATATGTAGCGATGTCTCTGCTGAGAGAAGTCGGCATTCGACGGGGTTTGTTTTCTATTCGCTTCGGTTATCGCTGGTTCAGTTCCATCTCCTGCGTTATTCAGCGAACTCAACCAGTGACCTGGGAATATAAACATAGGTAATTAGAAACTCCGAAGAACGAATACGATTAGTCTTGTTTAGAAAAACACATACCTTGTAAAGAATCCTGAGACATATCACCTCCTGAACCTCCAGCTCTGGAAGATTTCGTTAAAAGATGATCTAGAAAGAGAAAGGGAATTTCAAAATTTAGAAATCAAACGAGTAAAGCGAGAGAATAACATTATTTTATACTCACTTAATTCCATGTTAGGTTTCTGATATGGCTCCTCGATAGTTCCATACATTTCCATTTCGTTCAAATTATGATCCGGAGAATTCATGGATGAGTATTCCTTCGAATCCATACGTGAATCTTTACTCTGTGTATCGTACGAATCGTCGTGATTTTTCTCAGTTTTTATCGAGGTGATTGGAAATATCTCGATGGATTGTTTAGAGGCAAATGACAACTGAGGAGGCATTTCTTGACTCTCGAGTTTCGGCATAGGTTTCAAGTTGGGTAAGAGACGTTGTCTGGGCACAATTTCTTCATCTTCGGATCTCTTTTTTCGTTTATGAGGATTGTGATCCGTTGGCGGTGGTGGTGGACCAGGGTTCTTCGTAATTGGAATAATACTCAAAGGACACGAAGGCGATTCGTTTGTTGTGATTTGAGGAGCATATTGCGAGACGTCGGATAACGTTTCGTCTTCTTCGATTTCCTCATCTTCGATATTTTGGGAAACGTTTTCTTCTTCGTACGCCTGTAAAAATGATCAAAAATTAGTAGATGTTCGATTCAAAGTGAGGTATCGCAGGTCAAGGCTTACTTGTTAGTACCCTATGCTGGCTAAAAAATACGAGTTAATTTGTTAGTCGAGCATTAGAGAAAGTTATTTCAGAATGAGAATCGAGAAAAACACCAGAGACTTACTTCGGAATCATTATTATTAGGTCCGTCAGGTGGCTCAGAACCGAAACTATTATCAGTCAAGCCTTTGACTTCGAGCAGTTTAGCAGTAGCTAAAAATGACGGCAATTGATCTTGCATAACGTTAACTTCTCCTTGATAAATGAAATCGATCAAAGCACGTAAATCGTAATAACGTACGTTTCGAAACACAACAATGGGATGTTGACATGGATTATCCTGTGTAAATACGAATCAAGATTACGAAAAATTCCATTTTAAGATGAAAGAAAAAATCAATCGCTTACTTTGAAGAGCTCCTTGAAGTACGAGCTGCAGGCAGATAAGAGCATTTTGTGAGCTTTGATCTTGTATCCTTCGCAGCTTAAAGTCACATCGACCAGATTCTCTTCGCTTCGCAATGAATCGAAAGCGTCCATAATATGGCTCAAATAATTGTTCCATTTTAGAGAAAACAATTGACTGGATCCGAACATTTTAGCGTGAAACCTGCGCAAATTTCCAACACGTTATAAAAGATGACACATCACGTGAAGTAAGCTGAAAATTTTATCAATACGAGCGAAGCAGATTTTCGACGAAGTTGATAAAAATAATCACTTTTCTGACAACTTGCGCGATAACTGGTTTAAAACGGACACAAGTTATCGCCGATGAGAAAAATGACGAATTGTACGTAATTAAGATGTAAACGGAATGACACAAATTTGCATACTAGGTTGAAAACGTATTCGAAATCAAGTTAAGCTTTCGATTCGTTCTACATAAAGAAAAATATACGTATACTTACAATGTAACGACGATGAACGATAAATCGATGCCAAAGTAGCGAAAAATAATAAATCTCAGTATTCGAATTATTTGGAAAATTCTTCTTCGATTCGATTCAACTATGGAAAAAATTTTTCCCACGGATCTCAACTGTTACACACAGTTCACTAAAAATAACACTCGGAAATGTTTGATCGAGTGTACTCGAAAATACCACGGCTACTTCGGATTATCGTGTTTCTAAGCATTTTTAATCGCGAATCGAGAAAAAACACAGCTACTCGGGTGATAAAATTAACTTAAATTATTAATTAACGATCGGTAATTCACATTGAACTTTGCTAAATTAACATATCTATCTAAAAATACATTACTATCATATAAACAATTGCACAAAAGTTCAAAAAGAATGAGTCAATGAACTGAACGTCTCAATTTTATTAATAGAAATTTTTACTTCAAAAAAATGGTAAAAACGATTCACCAGCGAAAATAATATCGAAAAATGATTAAAATCATCGTTTTCGTTTCCGTTATTGCTGAAAAAAATGCAACGTTGCCAAAACACTGTTGCATTTCGTGAAATTGTCGTTTTTGACGTTTTGACGTTTTTTGTCGGTTTAAAAAACGTGTGAAATTCGGTTTTCGAAACGTAAACACTTCCCACTTTCCCAGTGATCGTGTTTGAATTTTTTTATCGTTCAAATGCCGATTTTTTTACATTTTTTTGTGAATTAAGTGAATTTTATTTGATTAATTTTATAATTTGTGTAATAATAAACATGTTGGGCAGTCCTGGTTCTTCGCCGGAGCACATGTCCGATGGGGACAGGCTTTCGCGCGATGTAGGCAACGTTAACATATCCACCGGTAAGTCCGTTCATTTTCACCATTCAGTTCTGATTTTCTTGCAAATACGTCATAGATCGCAGAATGCTCAATATGCTGATCATTTTCAGAGTATATGGAACTTGAAGACGAAGTATTACCGGAAGATAAACAAGCACTTCTAGAAGAATTTGAACGCCGTAAAAAAGCTAGTCAGGTGAACGTATCAACAGACGATTCAGAAGTCAAGAAAAATCTTCGTTTACTCGGCGAACCAATTTGTTTATTCGGAGAAGGTCCAGCCGAGCGTAGAATTCGTCTGAGAGATCTTCTGTCAAGGTATTATACATTTTTTTGTAGTTCTATTTGATCTGTGTTTCGATACTAAAAACACAATCTTATAGAGTCGGCGGCGATGCTATCAAACAACAAAAAGAACTCGAAAAAAAGCAAAAATCCGATGATCGTAAAAAGCAAGATAAAGGAACCGAGACTACCTGGTATCACGAAGGACCACAGGCACTCAAAGAGTCCAGATTTCAAATAGCTTGTAATTCATGAAATTTTCTTGACATACTTTGGTGCGAAAAAATTTGTTACTCAGGGAGATGCTTCTGTTTTTCCGCAGGTTATTCGTTGATTCGAGCGAAACAAAGGTTACAAAAAGCTAAAGAAGAAGCTGAAATCCCAGAAGCAACCAGAACCGCTCGTAAACAAGAACTACATAAGCATCTTACCTCCCTAGCGATAAATTGCAGTCAAATAGGAGACGATAGACCGATATCTTATTGTACATTTAGTCCAGATTCTAAAATGATCGCTACTGCTTCATGGTACACACTGCTTAAATTCTAGCAAAAAATTGATGCTTATTTTTCGGCCATGTTCGTTAATTGGTTCGTGTTACAGGAGTGGTTTGTGTAAATTGTGGTCATCGCCCGATTGCGAACTCATAAGAACATTCCGAGGGCATAATTGTTACGCCGGAGCTATCGTCTTCCATCCTCAAGCTACTGCCGAAGTATCAGATAGAATATGTGCTTTAGCATCTTGCGCTCACGATGGCACTGTCAAATTATGGAATATGGATAGGTAAGATCGCGATCCGAATCTCGAGCTCTTGTAATTATAAGTATCGTATTCAAAAATATAATATACCTGAAGATACATTATAGCGAAACCCCATTGGCTGAAGTCGAAGGTCATGCGCCACATCGAGTCTCTAGATTACAATTTCATCCCTCTGGACGATACTTAGGCACGTGTTGTTACGATAATTCTTGGCGATTATGGGATTTAACTAAATGTCAAGAAGTTTTACATCAAGAGGGTCACGTCAAACCTGTACATTGTATATCTTTCCAATGCGACGGTTCCGTTGTAGCTACCGGGTTCGTTGATCTTTCAGTTGGACTATTCTCGAGTTAGGAGATTTCGTGATCGAATTATTTATTCGTATTCCAGGTCATTAGACGCGTTCGGACGTGTATGGGATTTAAGGACTGGACGATGCGTAATGTTTATGGAAGGTCATTTAAAATCGATTTTTTCTGTTGATTTTTCTCCCGATGGATATCACTTGGTCACCGGAAGCGAAGATAACGCCGCCAAGATATGGGATTTGAGAAAAAGATCTTGCGTATACACGATCCCAGCTCATATGAATTTAGTATCGTCTGTAAAATATCAACCCGGCAGTGGGCAATATTTGATTACTAGCTCGTACGATAATACTGCGAGGGTATGCGATGATTTCATTGAAATTTCGCGTACAATTTTTTTTTTTCATTTTAATAAACGTATTTGAATTTTCAGGTTTGGTCAGATAAAACGTGGCAACCCTTGAAAACATTATCCGGTCACGATAATAAAATAATGTGTATGGATATTTCTCCAGATTGCAAGTACATCGTTACATCATCTTACGACCGAACGTTTAAACTTTGGGCACCGGAATGAATACGATATTATGATATCTTGGTACCGATTGACCCTTCCGTTTATGGAAGTTTTACGATGCGAAGAAAATAAAGTCGTGCTATTCACGATAAATATGTGATAAAATATACAATTTTTCCAATCGTTTATTTTTCGATTATTATTATACAAAATATAGAAAATATGATTTTAAATCTGATTGCGGTTACGATTGCATGTCAAAAAGGTATCTTATCTTGTAAAGAACATGTAACCGTAATGGGTAGACTATACGTAGGTAATGATAACTACCGAACTAGAAGTTAGAATATTGCGTGTGTAATGATTGTCTCTGTGTAGTATGATACCGCGATCAAGTTGGATATTTTTCATTACGATATGCCGCATATTTTCCGTTTCTTGTCAACGAGCCATTTTACGAGCCTCATTTCCGACAGTCGTTTAATCCTACGTGCCTTTGCCTCTCCTATCGACTCTTGTTGTTTTGTAAACTGAAATGAAGTTTTGACGTGTGTTAATTTCTACCATCTATTCGGTTCGAAATGTACGAGAAAAGTGATGGTTTTGAGTAAATGACAGGTTTAAGTAGAGCAATGCTGGGTGCATTTTCGTATTTTATGGTGAAAGTTCTTCAAGTAACGGATTTAAAGTAGTATGGTTGTCAAGAAACTAGATATCAGTACTCGTTAAAAAGTGAGTATTTAATCGTAATTAGCTTGGCTGTTTGGTTTCAATTTTTTAGCAAAAAAAAATCGGACTTTGGTATTTTTCTTTTTGTAGAAAACTTTGTATCAAATTTGATAGTTTTTTTTTCAGTGACGTGAATAAATTTTAATTAAAATTGCAAGATGCAAAATAATCGAAAAACAAAATCAATGAAGATGAGAAATCACGGCAACGATTCGCTGCCAAGAAACAGCAAACGGTTGAAAAATCGTTGGAAGCAATCAGCCTGGAAAGAATTAAGAGACGAAGCAACCAGCCATTACAAATGTGGAGATTATGAAAAAGCAATTCATCATTATGATCGAGTAATTATTACGTGTTTGGTTTTTTTTTCTCTGAATTACTCGCGATAAATTCGAAAACTAAGTTAGGTATGGTAGGTTTAGGTACATCCGATGTATTTTGAAAATATTTTCAAAAATGTCTCAAAAGTGGGATCCCAGAGAAAAATGAAATTTTCTGCAGGTCTGATAGAATCAAAATTTTTATTTGACAAAATCTCAATCTTTTTCTAGCAAATCTGCTCATAAGTATATTGTTTTGAAATCTAAATAAATCATTAAAAATCACACAGACGTTTCATAGAGAAAAATTTTATTTTGATGATGATGAAAAAAAATATTGAAAAAGTACATTTTTTTCTCTTATGGAGTACCCTCCCTCTTCATTTCTCGAGTAGAAAGGAATATTACTTTGTAGAATTTGAATTTTTGTCGATAAAATATCCTTTAAAGTTAACTTCATTATTTTTCAATGTTTACATTTTGAAATTGTGAAAATGAACCTCTTTTAAGGAGGGGGTGGAGGTAAAATATTATTTCGAAAATTTCAAATCTCGTATCACTTTTTTTCGCGCAATTTTATGACTTTTAGAAGGTGTAAAAAAATTAATAACGCCTAAACTTACACTGGGAGGAATTGAAAATTTTTTTAAATTCTCTCATTAAAACCTTCAGCATCAAATGTGAGTCAATTGGACAAAAAAATTGTAATTACGAACTTTTTTTTGCTTTTAAATTATCACTTTTATGGTTCGAATTTCCAGTTTGAATGCACAGTACTTGAACGCTCTGTTTTTTTTTTGCATCCAACAGAAAAAGCCACAATAAGCAAAGAAGTCTTGAAGCCTTTATTATTTTGCTCCAATTACATTGGTTATTTTTTAAAATTTCTGCATGTCACTTAATTTTTCTTCCATTTTGTATTTTGTATGTTTTTTTTTCGATCATATTTCAAGCATTTTTTTAAATTCAAAAATTGAGATAGTCAAATTCTGACCCTAAATTTCGAAATGAGTTTCAAGTTTCAGTTTTTCGCTCAGTCATTTTTTTATAGGCGTATTTTTCTATCAAATTGTCATCCTCAACTTTATCAAAAAAAAATCAGTCATCTCTGCTGCTTTTCTTATCCTTCTTTTTTGAAATTGAAAATAGGGGGAGGAGGTGATCGGAAGAAAATGTGCATTTCTTTCAAAAAAAAAAAAAAAAAAATGTAAGTACGTATTTCATTTTAGCTCAATTTAAAAAATTCGTACATGATATCAAGTTCTTCGTCATTTTCAATTTTCCGATATTTTGACAATTTTCAAGGGTACCGTTGAGGGGAAGGGGGTTTGTGGAAAAAATGAACCAATATTTGAACTCAGCACCATCGAACAAATATGGCAATCGGAATCAATAAACTATGCAGCTTCATTTTTGAAATTACCTACGTATTTTGAATTTTGAAATTGTAGATCTTTGTGTACCCCTCCCTCCTTCATCGGTGATAAAATTTCTATTCTGAAAATTCGTTTTTTGAAAAAAGCGCAAAAAATGCTCACTCGACAAAGTGTTTTTTTTTCTAATTTTTGAATTACAATTTTCAATTTGATTATTATTTATTAACCTATTGTGTTTGAAAAAAATTGAAATTTCACATTGAATGTTCAGTTTCGAGATTTTTAAAGTTTCGTGACTGAATTTTAATCTCTTATCTGTTATCTTTCAAATTCTGGTAGGTAACAGATTTTCTCCAATTTTAGCAGTCTTGAGATGCGAGCCTTCGTGTAAAAAGGTACATCAGTGTCGAAAGAATTGCATACTCGGTTTGCCGTAAATACCTACGAGATGCTATATTTACGGCAAACTGAGTATGCAATTCTATTAACACCAAGATTATTCTCAAATCTATCGCAAATGGGTATCAGAGTAACCTGACCCCAAAAAAATTCGATTTTCTTGGATTTTATCGTCATAAATCCCTTCGATGATCTACTGATGTTTTCATCTTCATCCTCCTGAGGGTGAGAGGGACTGGATCTCGTCATTTTCTAGCATTTGCGGTTCTTTGGGAAACTGACAAACTTGCTGGGCTCATTTGTCAAAACATGGTAGACCATGGAACGAATAATTTTTCAAGAATAATGGAACTTGGAGCGAATCTGCTAATTTTTAGAGTAAGAGTTTGTTCTACTTTTCAAGAGAATGCAAAACTTGAAAAGTATCGTTTAAATATCGAAACTCTCTTATCTTCTTTGTCACAAAGTATTTTTTAAAACAAGATCTTAACATTCCTTGTGAGCATTTGTTGCCTCCACTCTCCCTCCCCCCTTCAAAAAAAAAATTATCAAAATTTCAGAAAAGTTTAAAACTGAATTAGCTTATTACTTAATAACAATTTTTTATCATTTTAAACATATCGAGTTTGAATACTGGCTTATATTTTCAATTCGATATTTCCATCCTCCCCCTACTCTCCCCACCTCGAACCAATTCATGTCTTTAAATAGGTTCAAAATTTAAAAACGTGGAAATAACAGCTATTGACGATTCGTTTTTTTAGGTTCTCGATGGTGCTGACTTCAAATATCCATTTATTTTTGAGTTCTTGAATTTGAAAATCTGATCGAGGTAGATCGTAGCTCTTTCTGATAACACTGTATCCACAAATGAGCAGTCGTGCAAAAAATTACAAAATTGTTCCAAGGCAAAAAAAAAAAAAAGGTCACGAAGCAATTTATTTTAAAAAATTAGATAGGTGCCATACCTGAATATTCTCTAATTCAATCACGTTTCACGAAGGATTCGTAATTCGATTACCCGAATAATCAAAAATTTCATTACAAGTGACACGCTCGATGCCCTCAGACACACAATTGGTTGGTTCCGATTATCAAACATCGCGTAGGGAAGCATTTTCAATTACCTATCTCTGAAATTTTCCATATTTTTTCTGATTGAAAAAAATAAAAAAAATTGTGACGTTGTCAAAATCCAAGATTACAGGAATTCGAATCGCGTGCTGGTTTAATTCTCGAATAAGTGCATCCGTAGCCCCATATTCCATAGGTTAGGTTAGATAAGTAGGTGGAAAATTTACAAAATTACACATTCGAGGGTATGAAAATACGCTTATACGTAGTCGCGTAGCAACGGCGAGGTGTTGAAAGTAATGTGCCTGTCGGTGACACCTCGACTATGGTGTCGGTTCTAGCACCGTGATGAGCGAACATCGAACACGTAGAGTTGGCAGAATTTCGTGCGAATACGAGTAAAATTCGGTACCTACATATATTAATCGTTTCTCGGAAGTACCAAGCTGTCCGGTATGATAGCCGAATGATGAGCGGAGATATCGCGGAATCGTCGTCGTCGATCACCTCATCGATCAACAAACAAGCCAAAGATATCCTTCGTGTGACCGGTCAAAACGAAGTGATACAGAGTTTCGTTCGTAACGATGTGGGGCTGGAATCTGAAGAAGGTGTGAATCGAGATCCCGCCAAGAATGCTCTTTCCAAGGAGAAGAAAGGCGTCGGTGTCGCGTGGAGATCCAACGAACTCATTTCGCCCAATGGCAGCGCTGAAAAGAAACGCGATCATAAAGAAGAGCCGGCTGCTAAAAGCAATTCTGCCACACCTATGTATCAGCAACTTGGTCGAGATGCTCAGGTACCCGATCAAAAAGGATCGAATAGAAAGAACGCCAATAAATGGAATCGCAGGCAGAGGTTACTCGAGGAAGTGTACACGGATAAGGATCGAGCAGCTGCTGTGAATTTAGGTAGTCGAGATATCAAACAGTCTTTGAAACTGAAACGACGTCAGGATCGGACTAGGATTTTGGAGATTTCAGAAGAAGCTCATCCTGGCACGTTGCTCGCATTGGCTATACACAGATTTAAAACCGGAGACGTCTACGTTGCTATGAAATTCGTCGATAAGGTTATTCTGTCTCGAAATTTAATGCACATGAATGAAAATTATTCAGAATTTGAGTAGAGAATAGGAGATGTGTTGTATGAAACGAACGAGTAGGTAAATTTTGGTGGTTTTTTCAGGCATTGGAGCTGAATCCGTACGATAAAAATGCTCTGGTTGCCAGAAGTAAATGCCATTTGATGATGGGTAATGCATCCTTGGCCTTGAAAGATGCTGAACAAGCGTTGACCGAGGATAAATCGTTTATTAAAGGTTGGTTTTGAATTTTTTTTATCATAGGTAGGTCCTTATTACAGTTTTACAGTTATGAGTTCCACGATGATGAATGGTGTGTTTTTGTTTGCAGGATTGTATCAAAAAGCAGAAGCTCTTTATCATTTGGCCCAATTTGAGTACAGTTTGATGTATTTTCATCGGGGCCTTCATATTCGTCCACAAATGGAGAATTTCCGATTGGGGGTGCATAAAGCTCAACAGGCTATATTGAATACCATTGGTTTGTAAATGTTGGATGATGATTTTTATTTGTGCAAAGTTGTTTTTATTCGATACCGAGTGTTCTATTTGAGAAATTGAATAGTTTATTTGGAACTATAATATGCATACAACTCAAACGTCTCTGAAATGGCAAAGATTTGGTTGAGATCTATTTTTTCAAAGGCTCTCGATGGTTTGAAAATTGCAAATGGGCTGAATGTGATCGCATCACGTTGCAGAACTTTGAAAGCAGCTCAAAAATGATCTGTTTCAATTTCAGTTTGGCATCAAATTTAAAAGGCATACGAATATTATTTTGAATTTTCAAATTGCTGAGTGCCTTCAATTTAAATTTGAACACGTAATTTGATGTTGTCTTTGGAACATTTTTTCTCTAAAAATATTCTGTCTGTTGATTTTGTTCCCAAAAAAAAATTTTTATAAATAAATAATTTGTCTGGTCAAGTTTCATTTTTTTTTTTTTTTTTTTTTTAATAAAATTAAGTTTTTACTGGCGAATTTTTCTTTGTCAGATTATTTTCTTTTGAGGATTTCCTTTCTGTCAAATTTTTCCTTCATCAATTTTTTTTCACTATAGAAGTTCCCCACGTCAAATTTTTTCTCCAAGTCTAAAATCTTTCCACTGTCGAATTTCATTTCTGAAAAAATATATTTTCTCTTGAGGATTTTCTTGGACAAATTGTTTTCATCTATCGAGTTTTTTCGATTAAAAAATATGTACCTATTTGTTCTCTTGAAAAAACCCCTTCTCCTTCACTAAAAAATCGTCCGACAAATTTTTTTATGAAGAATATTTTCCTCTGTCATATTTTTTACACTGAAGAAATTGCTTTCTGGAGAATCCCATCAGTTGATTTTTTTAAAATAAAAAGTAGGTATTTTCTCTAGAGAACTTGTCGTGTGCCAAATTTTTAAAATTTTGTTTGTTGAATTTCATGTCCGCATTTTTTTTCGGTCAAATTTCCTCTTGTTCAAATTTTTTTTGAAGAAATTTTCTGTTTGTCTCTAAAACATTTTTTCGCCTAAAAATTAGAAAATCTCCCTCTTCTCTTTTGCCAATTTTTTTTCTGGAAAATTTTTCGTCTACCTATCAGATTTTTTTTGATTTCCTTTGAATTTTTACTCTTAAGAATTTGTGTTTGTCGAATTTATTTTTTGAAATAATTTACCTATAGGTATCTCTTTTCTCTAAGACATAATATTTTTAGAATTTTCCTCTTTATTTGGCAAACTTTTTTCTGAAGAATTTTTGGTCTGTCAAATTGTTTTGTGAGAATTGAGGAATTATTTTCAACTGTCAAATTTCTTGTTCGGAAATGTTTTCTTCAGAGAATTATTTCATCTCTGACGAATTTCTTCTCTGGAATTTTTAAAGAATTTTTTCTGTGTGGAGTTGAATTTTTTTTCTAGGAAATTTTCTGTCTGTCAAATTTTTTCTATGAACAATTTTTCACTGTAGATTTTTTTCATGGTAAAATTCTTCCTAAATCGGATTCTGACTTTGAAACATTTTTTTCTCTGCAGAATTTTGGTCAGTTGGTTTCAAATCCTTTATCTGAAAAATTATCTTACATTTGTCTTTGTCAGGTTTTTTAAAAGAATTTTTGGCTGAAGAATTTTTTCCACAGTTCAATAATTTTTCTATGGACAATTTTTGTCTGTCATTTTTCTCAAAATGCTTTTTCTGGAAAATTATTTTATGTAGGTAGGTACATATTTGCCTTTGTGAGTTTATTTTTGAGGATTCTTTTTCTGAGTAAGATTTTCCTCCGTCAAATTTATTTTCCAGCAGTGTTTCCGCTAAGAACTTTTATCTTCCTCGAAATTCTTCCCAGGAAAATAAATTCTCTCTAGAGAATTATTCTTAATCAAATATCTTTTCTAGAGAATTTCTTTCCGTTAAATCATTTTCTGAAATATTTTTTTCTATGGGAGTTTTTAAGAATTTCCCTCTTTTAGTATCTTTTCTGGTGAATTATTTCTGGAGAATTTTTTCTTCATCAGATCCTGAATCTGAAGCATTTTTCTCTTTTGGAGATTGAAGAATTTCCCTTTTTTGTCAGAGATTTTTCTTGAGAATTTTTCGTCTATCAGATTTTTTTGTCTATGTAGAATTTTCCTTGCTTGTTTTTTTTCCTGAAACATTTTTCTTTTGCCGGATTTTATTTTTAAAATATTTTTCTCTGGAAAAGTTCCCTCATAATTTTTTGTATAAATTATTCCTGAGTTATCGACCTTTTATGTCCTGAGTGCTCTTTTCTGGAGAATAATTCGTCTTTTGTCATTTTTTTCTAAAGAATTTTTCACTAAAAAATTTTCATTTGTGTACCTAATTTTTTCTCTGGAAAAGATATTTTTTAGATAATTTTTTACCATCGAATTTTTCCCCTAAAAAAATATTTCTCTGGAGAATTTTTCCTTAGTCGATTTTTCTCTTGGTTTTTTGCTAGAAAATATTTTCTCTTGAAAATTTTTCTTTGATCAATTTTTGCCTTTGTCAAATTTTTTAACCTCAAAAGTCAACATATCTAGTATTTTAGCGTGTGTTTTGTTTCTTTCTGCAGGTAAATCCGTACCCAGCTTCGAAAAATTTCTCACCCAGAGATCACAATTTAATCCCGAACAAACTTACCAAAGTCAAGAAAGCTTTTCGCATAAATTAGATTTACCTTCAACAACGCAATCAAACGTGAATTTACAGCGTGATAAAAAATTACTCAAAGAACTCCACGCCGATAAAATTTATCTGGAGAAATTAATGCGAAACCCAGGTGGGCTACGTAAATCTTGAAATTGAAATTTCCCAACCAATTTTTACACAAATTTTTGCCAATTTTTCTTTTTACAGATCTCGCTTGTTTAAGCGGTAAATATAAACCAGATAATAAAATCTTAGCCGAAGCTAAAGAAGGAATGGAGTTTTTACAAAACCGACAATACTTTTGGAAACAGCAGCAGGCTCTGGTAACCGTCAAAGCAGCCGGTTCAGCTTCGAGTAAATTAGCCAAGAATCGAACTAGTTCATCAGCTAAACCGCTTAAAAATGGATCCCGTAGTTAACCCGATAATAATAATTATTAAAATAAATTCTCTTCCAAAAATGTGTACGTGGTACTAGTAATTTATGATAAAAGTAATAAATTCGTCGAGATGTATGTTTTGGAAACAAGTTTATACGAATCGTATCGTTGAACACAGTATAAATCGAAATTACATTTTACACGTACAAAATGAATACATCAAAATACGTAGTTCCGAGTATAGAATAGGTATACTCGTTAGTAAAATACAATTAAAAATGAAAATATATCAGAAAAAGAAGAAAAACAAAACTCAATTGTACAAATCAAAAGCTTCACAAAGGAGAGAGAGGGAAATGCAATAAAATAGTAAAATATATATACTAAAATATAACAAATAATAAATGAAAAAGAAAAACAACTCTGTATCTATTATTTTCTTCGTTCTCTACGTTAGAAAAACAAAAATAATCAACTTCGAACACGAATAAGAAAACGAAAATAATCGATACTTCAACGTCAACAAAAAAATATATGTTTTTTCTCGATGTAACATAACAAACAAAAAAAAAATAAGAATTATCTAAACACAAATATTTAAAAACACGCTTTCGGACATCTCTTTTTAAATACGTACGTATCTACAAAATTGGACAAATTTTTCTGTTTCGTTATCAAAATTAATCAAAACAGCGGTTACGAAAATAAATACACGCTTAAATAAAATCTGGTACGTTCTTAAAATCAACCTTACCAAAGAGTACACGTCCTGGAAATAAAACACTCTCAAACCCTGTGCCTAAATTTCACTCGAAAATGTTTTTTTTTTTTTTTGAGATCAGTTAAAAATCATTTAGTTCGTAAAATTTTTGAAATATCTGGTTTTCTCCTTAGTAATTGGCGTCGTCCGGCGGCCTTACGTAGATTTCGCCAAATTTCGACATATATTTTCGTATGTATTCTTTGGCCTTATGTTTAACGCTGGAATTACAAGTCAAGTCAGCAACGCTCTGGCAGTGTTTCGACTCTTTTAGCATTACGTAATGAGTGAGCTGTGAACAGAAACGAAAGATGGAGGAAATTAGTAAATATAGTTCGAAGAATTGAGTTCTCTGTTTTGGCTCAGGTGTCGAAGCTCCAACATGCCACAAGAGTTCGGATTCGAATGATAGGAGAACGATATTTCAACTAATGACACAAGAACAAAAGTCAAACGAACCCAAACTCAAAATAACGATAATAATCTACACACGAATAGTGAAATTTGCTTACTTTTCGGGCCAGATGTTTGAAATCTTTATCATTCGTGATTCTAGCTCGAGTACATGTACTTCGAAAATAAGGATTCAAGCAGCTGACGACGAAATTAGACAACTGGTGAATAAATGTGTCTCTCTTCTTACGATCGGTAATACTAGAAGTGTCAGCAGGAGCGCTGACCAATTTGGTGCTGTTGTTGCTGACGTGACCGTTTGAGCTACTCTTCGAGCTGGTCGCGCTACCGTTCGTCAATTTGGTTTTTTTATGTCTTTGCATTTTCTCTTTCTGACTACGTATTCGTTTCTTGTTTCTGATACGTTCTTCTTTACTGATCGGCTCACGAGGCTGTATAAAAACATATCGTGATAATCGTATTCCACAACAAAGGAACATGGCGAATGAAATAAATCCTTCGTAGATACTCACGCTTATGATATGTTCGGTAATTAAGGGCACCTTTTGCGGCTGAGCAGTGTTATCACTTCGGGCAGATTTTTCTTTATCGAATTCTTCTTGTTCTTCGTTACTCTTTACCGCAGGACTGTAATCGTCGTAATCGGAATCTTGGAATTCGGACGACATAGCTGCTAGATTTTCTTTAATTTCAGCATCGATCTGCGAAAAGAAAAACATCACAACGATCAAAATATTTAAATCAAACACCACGAAACACTCGTCTCGAGTAGGTAAAATCCTTATCTACGTACTCGACTCTGATCAGTTTCTTTTTCATCGGACCGACTGGACTTTCTGCGTTTTTTCTTGAACTCCACGTCATCGTCATCTTCGCCGCTACTTCGGCCATCACTGGTATCTTCATCGCTACCATTCGACTCGCTGGCGGGAGGATACCATTGCGATACTCTGGTCTTGGTGTGATAATAATAAACTCTGCCATCGTCATCTCGAGCTGTTCTCCAATTACGTGGAAGTTGGACTTGTTTCTCCGCATCGATATTGGTGGCAGGTTGAACAGCGGTGGACGGTGCGGAATTCGACGAATCTCTGCGATCGACGACAAACGGAACCGGCACCGGTACGCCGGCTGTTCTGAGTGTTTCGCGAAGAGTCGCCTCGTCAAGCGGCGCGATCTGAGGTAAATGATTTCTAATGGCTTGATAATCGAAGGTGTAATGTTCTTCGGGCTTGACGTGAGCCGACGCTGCTTGAGGCTGTGACTGCAGCTGCGGATCAACTGCTACGGATCGCGGATAAGGTACTACCGTAGGTGGCGGATACGAGGCCGTAGCCATAGGGGCGCGATAATACTGCGTAGATGGCGGTAACGCTGAAGTAGGAGTCGGTGTCGACGATGGTAACTGTATATGGGTAGCCGGTACGGAAGGATAAGTCACCGGAGGAGCTATCGGGTAATAAGGATGAGTTCGAGTCGATGATGGCATTTGCTGCTGTTGTTGCTGTTGCTGCTGCAGCTGCGGGTGCTGTTTTGGATCTACTACGGGTGTAGCTGGTGGGTACGATTGAGGCGGTGGAAGATGTGGCATAAATGGAGCTGCGAAATACGAAGAAAAATACGGTCAGATAGGCTCGTCTTTATCGATATATCTACGGATTAGTTTGCAATTTTTGGCGGTATACTTACGAGGTAACATCATGGCTTGCTGACTGTAGTACAGTTTGTACCAGTTCTGTTGTTCTTCTTCTTGTTGTTTCACTTTCATTTCGAACATGAATCGATGCTCTTGTTTGGATACTTTGCTATTGTTTGCACTGTAAATGGAAAAATACCGGATTATTAAACTTTAGATAGGTACATCGAAAGACCACAAGATAAATGGGTAAGCACTTTGAACAGATTGGAATTTTGAGGAGGAAATAGCCTCACTACTAGAAAATGCCAATCACTGGGGAAAAAGTGCTCGTAGAAATTATCCCGGCGAGATTCTGATGTGAAAATCAGTTTGATCCCAAAAACTGAACTTCCCAACGGTTTACAAAAGAAGGGTTTGGGAGCCCGAAATTTTGAAAAATTGATTCTATTTTGATTTTAAGGTGAAACGGAGTCCCTAAAAACCAGCATTTTGATATCCATGTAGTATTTTTATGAAATTTTGGGCCATAATCTTTGATCTGAAAGACATAACTTCGATTTTGGGTCTAATTAATTTCAAAATCAAAATTATTGTCCTTGAAAATCTACAATTTCGATACTCACGTCGTATTTTATGAAATTTTTGGGCTTCGAGTGTTTCTCTGGGAAACTCAATTTTGGTTTGAGGGTCAAACGAATTTCAAAATCAAAATAAGCGTCCCTAAAATCCAACATTTTGATATCCGTATTGTTTTTTTTAGAGAATTTTGGACCTCAAGCCTTCGTCTGGAAGACTCAATTTGGTTTTTGTGTCAAACTGATTTCAGAATCAAAATTAGCGTTGTTAAAAACCTACATTTCAATTTTTTATGAAACTTTCGGACTACAAGTACTCCACTGGGAAGCTTAATTTTGATTTGGAGGTCAAAGGATTTCAGGATCAAAATCAGCGTTCCTGAAAATCCGCATTTGCGAGGCTTTTACTCGGTTACTTTTCAAGCTACCGAGTTACTAAAATTATTAAAAGCAATTTTTGGCTACTTTTTCCAAAATTTTGGTCACCGAAGTTACCTTTGTTCAAAAATTACTTTTCTTGGCAGCATTGCTTTTTGCCAAATGAGTCAGCGGTGCCAAAAAGTATCGTTTTTTCTTGGAAAATTTCAGTTTTTTTAGGTCAAGAAATTTCAAACGTTCTCACTTTTTTGCCAAAAACTGTTCAAATTATGTTTCTTACAAAAATTTGCCAAAAAGTGCTGCTTTTACCAAAATTAGAAAAATCCCCTCTTTTTTAAAAACAAAATTGCTAAAAAGTGTTGCATTTTCATTTTCAATCACAAAGTTCAAAAATTGTTGAAAAGCATTGTCTTTTGCTTTGCTATTTGTCTAATTTGCTATCAAATTTTGTTTTTTGCTAAATACTTGCTTGAAATTTTCGTTTTTTTTTTTGCAAAAATTTTTTTTCAAGCATTGCAAAAAAATCACTATTTTTAGAAATTGTTAACAATTCTCATTTTTTTTGATGATAATTGTCTAAAAACCTTCCTTTTTACTAAACAACATTGCCTGAAACACTCGATCAAGTTTCATTATCAGATTTCAATTAGAATGTTTTTTGTTTAACATTAAATTTACTTGAAAATTTTCGTTTTTTGTGATTTTTATAAAAATAAATTTTCAAATAGATTATCATAACAAGTTGAATTCTACAAAAAATATACCTGTCTTTATTATTATCTCCTCGTCGATGTTTACGGTTTTCGAAATTCCTTCCGGGAGATTCTCGACGTTTTCTTTGATCAGGTGGGGCACCGTCGTAATCTTTCATTCGATCGAAATAGATTTTCTCAAAGTCTTTATTACGAGAATTCCTGTTTCGGCGATACCTGATCATAAGACATGTGAAATTCAATACGTAAGGTACATTATCTAGTTTTCCAACTGATCGTATATCTCTTACCTGTCTCTCATTTGCTCTGCATAAACAGGGAGTCGTTTAGGCCGATGTTTGGGAACAGTTTGATCTGCGCATTGAAAAGAAATAATATTGAAATAATTTCAGTCGAACGAAGGAATTTCGAGTCGATATAATTAATATGGTAAAATAGCCTTACCAGCTTCCTGTTCGTGTTTCTTCATCTGCTGTATACGTTCTTTTCTCGGTATCCGGTATGCTTCTCTTAAAGAAGACCATTCGTTCATTAATTTCTGCGCTAATTCGGATACAGGAGTTTCATCGGCAGACGCGATATCTTCGACAGATTCCAAGACTGACTGAGCAGATAATGCTTCGCTACTGTAATCATAAAATAGGTAATGAAATTTTACTCAAACGTGTAACGACCATAGAGGTTTTTTTTCTGAAATAAGGAATTTCATTTTACCTGTGTACTTTTTGTTCGAACATGAAAGCCCATTGTTCGACAACGGATAAAACTTTCGAATCAGCTAAAATAGTTTTATTGGTAATAGGCAAAGACGCCAATGTTTTCAAGATCTGAAAATAAAACAATAATTCATTAGGTATTTCACTGCAAACAGATAAATTTGGATACGGCGATACGAATCCATACCTGTATCTTAAGGTCGTCTTGTTCCGGCGTACAATCAACCATCCAGCTCCAAATAATGGGTAATCCGTGATAATCGACGAACAATCGACGACAGGGTGGATTACCTTCTTGGATCAGTTGCAATATTTGCATCCGAACTGGTAACTCTTTCGCGTGCACCATTAAACGATTCAGGTTCAACGTTTGGTGACGATTCATTAGGCCTACTTGTGAAATTTCATCCAGAGCTGTCTCCCACTGTAGAACAAAATTCGGTAAATATTTCCGCCAATTATAGCCAGAGTACGATGAGTGATCTTTATACGTACATCTTTGAAGTGCCTATCGTTCTTAGCGAATTTATCCGGATCATCGCCGATCCAACCGTTGCAAGAGGGAGTATCGCAGTAGCATCTTTGGGCTTGTTTTCTGCAGATGAAAAATAATAATTGCAATGATAATATTTTGAATTAAATATTTTCGGTTTTGGAGGGAAAATAGACTGATTTTTACCCGTATCTTTGAAGTTGATAATCGAAGGTGATTTCTTCGCCTGCTTTGATATCTCTCAAGCTGAAAAATCCGATCCTCACTTCGCCTTGAACGGTCCACTACGAACATAGAATTACGAATAAGAAACGCAGCTTGGATAAAACAGTTGATTATTTTCATCTTCGGGTATACCTTTTGAGTTTCGGTGTTTGGTTCGCAACTGTGATTAATAAAACGTGATATGTTTCCTTTAACGGTCGCGTCGATGATGCTGTCTGATTTCAAAGACATGAAGTAGAAATGAGGACTCTTTCCTCGAGAATAATCGACGGCTCTTTTCTCAAATTCGTAAGAATCTAGAACTTCTCCGACGTACTCCATTATAAACGCGCCACTGTAACAAATGTTTAAATTAAAACCTGCTCCGGGGTAAATTATCAAGTATATGAGAACTTACTATGGGATATCTTGTAGAGTCCGTAATCCGTGACCTTTCTTTTTGGTTTTGAAGATCTCGCAATTCGGGTATTCTCGTCTTTGGAATCTTTTATTCGAACAACGGTCGCCCAACATACATCTAGAGCAACTGTAACCGAGAAAAGTACGTCAGATGCGAATTTTTGCGATTTTTTTCAACACAGTACGATATTTTCTTACCATTCAATGAGTAATAATCGATTAAGACAATCTTCTCCGCAACCTTTTTCACCTCGAGCGATTTCCTCTTTGGTTAAAACACAATCGCAAATCATTCTTTCGGCATCTTTGCTCACACTCCTAAAAAACAAAATAAATTCAACGTAAGAATTAGGCGAATTAAGAATTTTGAAAAAAAGCAAACATCTAAATAACGTCGACTCACCTATCAGTACGATATTCATTTTCCAAAATCGCTTCGAAACGAGGCGGAGTAGTGACTGGTTCCTCAGGAGGCGAAGGAGGACGATCACGGGGAGAGTAGTCCGGCTCAGGAGGGTAGTCCGGTTCAGGTGGTCGATAGTTAGGTTCAGGTGGAGGGTAATCTGGTTCAGGCGGTGGAGGTGATTTAGGCTCAGGGGGCCGTTTATACGAGTAATTTTCGCCCATTGCTTCTTCATCCCAATTTTCCTCTTGGAACGGATCCGGCATTTCGACATTTTTATCCAACTCGAAACGGTCGTCTTTCCATTGTTGTTCCGGTTCGTAAGACTTTCGATTTGAATCGTTGAATCGTCGATCGAAATCCTGAGATCTGCGATCTGAATCGCCGGCTCTTCGATCGAAATCGTGTGATTTACGATCAGAATCGTTGTTTCGTCGATCGAAATCCTTCGATCGTCGATCATAATCTTTCGATCGCCGGTCAAAATCTCGAGGTCGACGATCGAAATCTTTTGACTTACGATCGGTATCTTTTGATCTGCGATCGTGATCTTTGGCGCTTCTGCTCGAATCGTTGGTTCTACGAGTACGACTACCATCACTGGATCGATCCGAGCTGCAACTATGTTTACGCGATTTCTTATCATCTCTTCTCGATCTACTATCGTCGTGTTTTTTAGAATAACTTTCATCTCTTCTATCCGAAGACGAATGCTGATCACTTCTATCACGCCTGTCTCGGCTGTCTCTGGAGTACCTGCTGCTGTTATGCCGATCGTACGTCGAGCTTCGATCACGTGATCGTTCTCTTCTCGACGAACGTTTAGATCCAGATCTTCTACGATCGTCGCGTTTGTGATCATCCGGCGATCTATTACTAGATGACCTATGCCTGGAACTGCGTCTTCTTCGGGACGAGCGATCAGAATCTGATTTCCTGGAACGCGAATCTTTACTACGGTTTTCGTCGCTGGAATCTCGATGATGTGATCTTTTGGAAGATCTGCCATCTCGTGAAGAATCTCGGTGATCTCGTCGGTCTCGATCTCTTCTGGTCTTGGAACGACTCCGGTCGCGGTATCGGTCTCGGCCGCGTTCGTATCTACGATCGCGACCACGGTCGTGATCTCGATCGAATTTGGACGTCGCCCATCTGTTAACTTTCCAACGTTTATCTTCTTTTTCGCTGACACGATTTTCGGACGGAGGTAAAGGTATATCGATATTAGGTATCAAACTACTCAGATCTTCCTCTTCTTTCCACAACTCGTTGGCGCTTTCGAACCCTTCGTTTTGCTTTTTCTCTTCGCAAGTCTCGTTCTCGCCCTCATCTGGGCCGTTTTCCAAAGTACAATCTCTACCTTCGGCTCCAAAATCTTGACTACTGGGCGAAAACAATATAGGAGTTTTACTGCCATCACGAGGCGTACATTCTCCGTCGTTCAGTCTATCACATTGAGATAATTTATCTAAATTTTCTTTATCACAGAATGGATTATGATTATCGACGTCGAATGATTCATTTTGTTCGTTAGGTTGGCCCACACAAGGCGATGCTGAGTTCTGAGTACGATGCAGGGAAGGAGATTCGCACGAACGAGGAGAATCTTTTACTTCGTCCAATACTTTGAGCGCGTTGTTTGAACCAGCACTGTGGTGATTTGCGGATTCGCCCGTTGATTCATCTCGTTCGGTATTTTCTGGAGTTATTTCTCGTGCAATGGGAGACAGACTGGAAGATCTAAGCGTATAGTTTATATTGGAAGGAGTCAACCTGCCAGGAGAGGTGTTCGGAGACGAACATTGATCGATGGGTTCAAAAGTATGTTCTTCGTTAAAGGTATTCAACGGAGGATTAATCTCATCGGATTCAGTGGGTTTAAAAGCAGGTTCTTCGTTTACGGAATTCAACGAAGGATTAATTTCATCAGATTCAATAGGCTTAAAATCAGGTTCTTCGTTGGCGGAACTCAACGAAGGATTAATCTCATCAGATTCGATAGGTTTAAAAGCAGGTTCTTCGTTGACGGAATTTAACGAAGGATTAATCTCATCAGATTCGATAGGTTTAAAAGCAGGTTCTTCGTTGACTGGATTCAACGGAGCATCAATCTCATCTGATTCGTTTCGATTTTCTACATCAGGAGAAGGTGTTTCTACTTCTACGTCGTTCCCGTTGACCACTTCTTGAGCGTTTTCGGAAGCATCTACATTATTAATCGAATAAGGATCTATGCCCACGGATCCGTTGATGCAAACTTGTTTCACGTCGCCAAACACGATAGCAGCGATATCTTGCAGTTTGAGCTGTTCCGTATCATATTCCTCTCCCGCACTATCGATCGACTCGTCTTCGGTAAAACTGGAATTCATTTCGTTAACGCAATCCGGAAACCGAATTGATGACTCTTTTTATCAATTTTATCTTCAAAATTATACCATTTGAAGAAATCGAATCGTCAAATAACGATCTGCCTTTGTTTAATGATTTTTATCGATGAGTAGCGACGTAATTGAGGCAAATAAACGGATATCTAAAACAAAGCAATATCACAACTTCGTGAGCGTTGATTGAATTACGCGTGATTTAAAATGGCCGATGTACCTACTAGTATAAAAACCTACGATACTCCCACGTTAATTACTATTACTTCTAACTTTGTTTTTTTCACCATACGTAATTTACAAATTGTAGCATTCTGATCGTAACACGTAGGTTTTTCTATTCGTTGTAGGTTTGAATAAAGTAAATTCGTTCTAACGAAGCGATGCGAATTAATCAATAACTAACTCAAAGTAAAACATGAAAATTACGTACCATTTCAAAACATTCCAGCGCAACTTTCTGGGTATCGAAATCTTCCGTAGAGTAGTTTTTAAATTAAAATCTGAAAATGAGATAAAATGCACGCTTACTATCACATTTTCAACAAAAAAGTACACCGATAAAGAGGTTTGAACGAACAGGCATTCAATTTGTAATCCAACAAGCCGATTACGTCTAAACATACAAATACTGTATCTAATCGAAAATTAATACTGCGTTAAGTATTTTTCTTCTCCGATGAATACGCATAAACGAAATTAAATGAATTTATCAATTTTACCAGATGAACTTACTGTTCTTGGATAACGCTGCGATATTAATACTTCATTCTCGTCTGTATCAGCAACGGTGTTTTAAAACTCGGATTAATGTGGCCGCCGGCATTATATACAGCAGGATAAACATCTAAACTGTAATATTTCGCAATATAAAATTGAAAAAAAATACGCAGATTTTTAATAAAAAGCTCTAAAAATTAGATATGCTTTACCATTTTTTTCAATCACCTTCCTCTTTCCCTTCCGCATCAAGTTCTTCACAGAATAAGTTTACAAAACGTACCCCAAAATGATACCTTTTTTATTGCGGCGTTGCCAAACATGATTATTTTCAAAGAAAAGTGTTTCTCGAAGTTCAAAAAACAATAAACTTTTTTTTTCGAATTTCATCGTCGGTATTTTTGTTTATCATCTTGACTGAAATTCGGTGGAATTTTGTGATTTTTCCATAATTTTTATGTAATTTTATCTCGTGTCGAGTTATTAGTCTTTCATTTTATAATACCACAAGTTGAAAAATGGGTACCGCTAGATACGATAGAGCTATCACCGTCTTCTCACCGGATGGCCACTTGTTACAAGTAGAATACGCGCAGGAAGCTGTCAGAAAGGGATCTACTGCCGTAAGTCGAGATTTTCATCGATGTATTAACGAGTTTGAACTAATTATTAATATGTTTAGGTCGGAGTTCGTGGCAAAGACGTCGTAGTCTTAGGAGTTGAAAAGAAATCAGTCGCTAAACTACAAGAAGAGAGGACAGTGAGAAAAATATGTTTATTGGATGATCATGTCGTTATGGCATTTGCAGGTATGTGCCAAGCATTCGATGCTTTTATCGAGGTGTTTCATTACCGAAAACACCGTGTTTAATTACTTTGTATTGTTTAGGTCTAACTGCGGATGCTCGAATATTAATTAATCGTGCTCAAGTCGAGTGTCAGTCTCATAAGCTAACGGTTGAAGATCCAGTAACCGTGGAATATATTACTAGATACATCGCCGGTAAATATTTTATTCGATTGTCGATTATTGTCCATGGTAGTATTTTTGTGTACATGTTTTAATTTTCTTCGCTAGGTCTGAAACAAAAATACACTCAGAGCAACGGTAGAAGACCATTTGGTATTTCATGTCTGATTGCTGGGTTCGACTGCTACGATGGTAAACCTCATTTATATCAGACCGATCCGTCCGGTATTTATTACGAATGGAAGGTAAGCGTGATTCATTTCAATTAATCGATGTATTTTCCGATCTTAAATACTGACGCTGGATGAATCATTGTTGCAGGCAAACGCCACCGGAAGAAGTGCTAAAACTGTTAGAGAATTTTTAGAAAAATATTACACCGAAGAAGAAGTATCAACTGAAAAAGGTACAGTGAAGTTGGCTATTAAAGCTCTTCTTGAGGTGGTTCAGTCGGGGCAGAAAAATTTGGAAATTTCTGTGATGAGACGTAATCAGCCAATGGAAGTAAGTAACTTTCTGTTTGAGTTTATTTCCATTTGGTTGTCTTTTTTTTCTCATAAGCTTCGTGTTATTAGATGTTGGAAAGTGATATTATCGAAACTTACGTTAACGAAATCGAGAAAGAGAAAGAAGAAGAGGCCGAAAAGAAGAAACAGAAGTAATGTTTTTTAATAAGTCTGTTTCATTTTGTTCTAATGTATTTGTTACGGTTGCCTTAAAATATAATGTACTTATTTGTATCACTACATGTTTTTTTTTTTCAAAAATAATTTTCCATCGCAATATTTGTTTTGGGAAATGTGTGCGGTATTAAGTTATGCTAAAGTACATACGTGCAAATTATCGTCGCCTTCAGTATCGGTAATTAGTATTAGTAGTGAATAAACTTGGTATATTCTCTAGCAGTCGCTGTTTTAGGACATGAGATGAGAAAACAGTCTGTTCAAAAAGGAGAATTCTATAATGTATTTTATGAGTATGCATTCGAGCTAAAATCTTTTTAAATTCGAAATTCGCAGTCGTTCTTCAAATAGTATCGAAGGTTAATTTTATATGATTTCAACCCACTTTCATTCAGTGTTGGAAAAAAAACGTTTTTTTTGAAATAAAACAAAAAACAGTTTTTTTTGTATGTTTAAAACAAATTTTTTGTTTTAAACCCAAATTCAAGCGTAAAATTTGACCTGTTTTAAACGTTTTTAAAACACGTTTAAAACAAAAAATTTCGTTTTTTTCAAGTGTAAATGTGGTTTCAGATTCAGTTTTTTTGTTTTTTTTTCAGACTTTTTTGGTACTCGGTAGCTTTGTTTGATTTTATTGTTCTTGTTCAATCAAAAAATGTAAATAAAATTCAAAAAGTATATTGCCTTCAGGTTTAGGTACCTATGGATTTTCCATAATGCATATACCTAGATTATGGAATGTCGATTTTTTTTTTTTACAAAAAATAATGTAAATAAGTTTTTGAAAATCTGGCTGTTTTTTTTTTACCAGATTGTACCTAAACAGATTAAAATTGAAAATCCATAATCTACTGGGGTAGTAAATTATAGGAATGGATTTTAGATTTTACTTCATCAGAAATGAACTGACAATCCAGCTGGAGTCCCAGAATTCAGATTATGGATTCTTGTAAAATCAATAATTTAGATAATGGATTCTTGTAAAATCCGTGTAAAAAAAAACCATTATAATTTTTTTTTTGATAATTCTATAGTCAAAAATCTCAAAATAATTGAAAAAAACAAAAAAAACGAGGTCTCAAAAAAAACAAGTTTTAAACAATAAAAACAGTTTTAAATAGAAATTATGTTTTAAACAACAATGTTTTTTTCTCGGCATTTAAAATAGCTGTTTTAAACAACCAACACTGCTTTCATTAATTAATTTGGAATTTTGTAAAAAAATTTTCAACGAAAAAGTTCTAAAAAGTTATGCAAAGCGAGGAAAATTATTTCAAAATTAAATTTGTGGGAAAAATGTGCGGAAACATGGGATTTTCGGTATTTATTATGGAAAAAGGGAAATTTTTTGCTGATACGTGTGAAAAAATGAAACTTTAGGTTCCTCTCATCAGCATCACTGCTCAAGTTCCTTGCCTTCGAATTACGATTCGATGCAGACTTTCAGAGAGATTGTGCCCAATTCTCTTCAATGAATGGAAGCATCATTTCGTGTGACGGTGAAGTGTTGACTTATTGTTTAAGTGACAGAAATTTGATATAAAACAAATTCCATTATCCAGATCTACATCTGTTCAAGAAATTTATTTTTGACACCCGGCAAGGTATTTATTATATTTTTCATTCTACGTCAATATATTCTTGGTTCGCCTAATTTTGAGAAAATAAAAACCTAATTTATTATTGAAATTCCTTGGCTTGACTCTTTTCAAAAAAACAAAAGCTTAATTCACTCTTGATAATTTTTTATTGTTTCAGCTATGCCAATTTCAGTTTGCATGGATAATTTCAACACTAGGCTAGTCTTATTCGAGCATGCTTGCGTTTGAAAAAAAATGACTTGTATAAAATACCTAATGGCGATGGAGGTTGCTTCTTAAACTAAAAGATGTAAATCTAGTAGAATTTTTAAATATTTGTAGCTTAATCTAGATTAATCGATGAATCGGAGCCGGTGCGAAGCGAGGTTGTGACAATGTCACACCCCCAGTCGTTTCTTGCCAATTTTTTCCAACAAACTGCGAAATTCAAAACTTGAAATAAAATTCCAACTGAATTTTTAAAATACCGGCTAGAAAATTTCAAAAATGTTCGCTTTTTTTAAGTATGTGTATGTGTTAGTATTATGTACGTGGAGAAATATCATAAAAACCTTTGTTTCAAATTCAATATCGGCTCTAGTCGATTTTCTAAGCTAAATAAGGAATTTTCTTGAAGAAAAATGTAAAAAATTGAATTTTCTAACTGCTTTAAGCGGTTGGTTTTCCTCGAGAACGTTTTGTTCTCTCGCAGTTGGTCGCCAAAATTTACTCGTAGGTAGTTATACTCTTATTTTAATAAGTAATTATTTTTAAAACGCTACACACTAACTATGGTCTCGACTCTTTACACATCTGTTCTCGGTCGGCTATAAAAATAGCATTAATGGCAATGTGCCTAAACAGTGCACGACCTGCTCTGTACATGTTGATCATGAATAGGCCTACCCTTTGGTTCGTTGCCTTTATAGAAGTACCTATTCTTTAAATGGATCTAGACTCTAGATAAATGTTACATTCACTTGAAACGTAGAGCTGGAGCTCTGCATATTTTGTTCATCATCAAATTTTAAAAATAAGACAAACGACCCATTCCATTTAATAAAAAAAACTTACCCCGAAAGATGAGCCAGTTCCTTGAGCCGTAGCATCCTCTTGGTATTGGAATTGTACTACTCCGAATAATACGAGTACACTTCCTAAAATGAGGCACATTACGAACTTCGTGATGGTTTACGTAACTCAGGGATGTTCCGTGAATTTATTTACACGTTCAAAGAAACTACCTTTTATTAAATTTTTACAATGTAAATTTACACTTTAGTCCATAAAAAAGTTGAAAAACGTGAAAAATCAGGAAGGGTCATTCCACGTCAATTCGACCGAGAAGTGGTAAGAGGGGGGGGGGTGTCGGCGATTTTTTTGAAATTTTTCCTGTGGCTAGCCCTCTTTTGAATGCTGCTAGGGGGTGTCAAAGTTTTCAGTGAACTTAAAATATCATCTTTTTCCAATAGTTAGGGGGTTTGAAAAGCTTTTTAGTGATAAGGTGCACCGGGGCAAGTCAGAATGATTTTTCGCAATTTCAACTTTGACCAGCTGTTACTCTCCTTCTAATGAACCAATATGAATCAAATTTATTATGCAGGTTCCCATAAGGGTTCTTAACCTATGGTAAAAATTTGAGCGCGATTGACACAGTAACTTTCGCTCAGTGGAATAAAATGTAAACTGTCCTGACTTACCCCAATTGGGGGAAGTCAGAACAGGCTAAACTTTGCAGAGGCGTAGATCACAAACCGAGCGTCCTAGAAAAATTGCATAGTAACAAAATTGTAGAGAATTTAATTCTCTTTGAGATCACTCTCATCAGATTTTCACTAGGACGCACCGTTCGTCCGCTATATGCGAAAAACTAAGAAATAGAAAGTCTGTATTTTAGACCAAATTCAAAATAAGTTCAAAACAACAACAAAATACAATTGAACCAAAGACATCTAAAATTAAACTGAATCGTGAAAATTTTTATGCCGTGATGAAGTAGGGGTAGTACCCTCAAGTCACCTTTAGTGGCACTTCGCCAGATATAAACCACTAGGTGCTAGAGCAAGTTTTCTAACTTACCCCAAATTCCAACTTCCCCCGGTGCACCTTATCATTAAAATCCGCGTTGTCACTTTTTTTCGTACGAAAAATTAGCTCGAAAAGTTTCAAAACGCAGTTTTTAAATACGTGTAGTTCCGACTCTCAAAAATTCTGAAAAAATAGATTATGAACAACTTTTCATGCTGAACAACATATTAAAAAATTAGGATGGCATTATTTCGTAAAGTCGATTTTAAAAAATTGAAAATTTGCGAAAAAAATGCGATTTTTTGATTTAAAACATGAAAAAAGTTTGGATTGGTGAAGTTGGCCAATTTGACCCATATTTTTACGTACCTATCCGTTGAAAAAGTTGGAAACCCCCTTTCACTCGATAAAAATGAACTCATCACAAAAACATCAAAATTCGAAAAAATTCAATTTTCAATTTCAAGCATCAAAAAAAGTTTAAAATTATTCAGTCATCTTATTTTGATCTCTTTCTAACATATTTCATGAAAAAGTTGATAAAAATAATTACACTCGTAGCAAAAAAATTAAATTCGAATTTTGAGTTTTTTTGTGATGAGTTCATTTCATCGAGTGAAAGGGGTTTTTCAACTTTTTCAACGAATACGTAAAAATAGTGGTCAAATGGGTCAACTTCACCAATAAAAATTTTTTTTAGTTTTTTAAATCAAAAAATCGCATTTTTTTGCAACATTTTAATTTTTCTAAATCGACTTTACGAAGTAATGCCATCCCAATTTTTTAATATGTTGTTCTTGTTCAGTATGAAGAATTGTCCATAATTTATTTTTTCCAGAATTTTTGAAAGTCGGAGCGATATAAAAACTACGTTTTGAACTTTTCGAGCTAATTTTTCATACGAAAAAAACTGATTTTAGCGATATTACCAAAAAGCCTTTCAAAACCTCTAACTATTGGAAAAAGTTCCATTTTGGTAGGTATCGCGGTTTACTGCTGAAATGGATGATATCTTAAGTTCACTGAAAACTTTGACAACCTCTAGCAGCCTTTAAAAAAGGACTAAAGGGCTGTGATTTGCGCCATTCGTCATCCCTTTGGAAGATCTTTCTACAGGAAAAATTTTAAAAAAATTGTCGACCCCCCCCCACCCTCACTTCTTGGTTGAATTGACGTGGAATGACCCTTCAACGAACTCATAACTCTTTCTGCACTAGCAGTGCTGGACTGGTAGTGAAAAATTCTGAAATTTTTTCAAATAAACTTATATAATGACTTTCAGAATCTTCTGGGTTCGTTTTTTTTTACGATTGACGAACTGAAGCTGAACTTTTATAAAAAATTTAACTGAAAATTTCACACTATTTAAAAAAAAATTGGGCTCATTAGGGGGCCCATATCCAGAAGGACCTGGTCGGTTAGGCTACTGCCTATTTGCCACCTATTAGATTCGCCACTGATTATGAAGCCAGAATTGATGAATCAACCAGTTGGAGCACCTTTGAGAGGGGGGAGGGTCTGAATCTTCCAATGATACCTTAAATTTGAGTACAGGGTTGGAAAAGGCTCGACCTAGGTAACGTTTTGAGCTACTCGTAACCCAAATGAATCCATAATTACCCGGCTTCATATAGACACGAGTAAAACAGTCAAGTCAGTGTGTTGGAGAGGGTGGGTAAGGATAAGTACATACTACGTAAGTGCGTACCTGGCAACTTTGAACTTCAGCAACTTTTGCAAATAAAAAAACATTTTTGATTTTATGATATGTCCATGCGTGGCCATGGCGCTCAAATAAGAGCTGTTATCAGTACGTTTGGAAGGTTTTCCCTTTCGACTCGATAATCTCCAATTGGAATGAAACTTGGACTGGTGGAAACTGGAAAGGAACCTAAAAAAAAATCCATCCCCCAATTTTCAACTGTCAAGTTGATTTTTCGATCTTTGACGAACGTTCAAAGTTTTTTTACACAGTTAAAGCTAGTACGTATTTCACTCAAAAAATGGTAGAAAATGATCACAAATATCCATATCTCCTGCGTATCAACTTCAGGAGCTCAAATTTTGGCCAAAGACAATATTTTAGTTACCTGATTGACCCATATCATCATTGGCCGAATCCGGTCGTCCGGTCAGAAAACAGAATTTTTCCAACAGGTACCTACCTGTGTAAACGAATCTTCAAACGTTCGCCAAAAATCAAAAAAATCAGCTTGAGCAGCTGAAAATTAGGGAATTTTCTTTTCGAAGCTCTCTTTCCTCAAGTCCAATTTTTATTCTAATCGGAGATGATCATGTGAAGATGAGGGGGGGGATCTCTTGTTAATAGCAGGTTAAAATTTAGATGCGAAGTAAATTTTAGCTTTATGAGTTCTTTAAATGAAATTTTATAATAATTTCAATTTAATCGACAATTTAAAAACGTCTGCATTTATCCCCTAAAATTATTGTTGACGTTGAATTAAAATTACGGGAAATTTTCATCGGCCGCGTCACATGGGTATTTTAAAAAATTTACCTACCGAAATATTCAAATAACGAAAATTAAAATTACTTACCTACTTACTTGAGTGAGACTTGGGTATTTCCTTTTTTTTGTTGATTCTTTTTTTTGTTTCTTTGACATACTTACAGAATGCTGTAGGTAATAATTTAAGGTTTCCCCTGCAAGATTTGCTTTACGGTAATTTTTTATATAATTCAACAAATAAACGAAGAACAGCTCTGCTATATTCTGTCATTGGATTGGAATAATCTCGGTTTTCTACGAAATAAATTGAAATGAAGCTCACATAGGTCAAGTTTCACGTCAGTAGTGAAAAATTCTGAAAATTATTTTATTAAACTTGAATATAACACGATTTTCAGAATCTTTTGAGTTTATTTTTTGTTAACAATTGACGAACTAAAGCTGAACTTTTATAGAAAATTCAACTGAAATTTTCACAATATTTTTAAAAAATTTGGACTCATCGAGGTCCCTTTAGGGGTCCATATCAAGGCGGGCCCAGTCGGCTACTGCCTTTTTTTCCATCTATTAGATCCTCCACTCAATTTATGAGGTCGGAACCAATGAATAAACCAGTTGTGGCACCTTTGATAGGGGGGGGGGGTGAATCTTCGATGTAAATCTACGCATAGGTGCGCGATTGATAGCTCAAATTTGAACACAGTGTTGGAAAGTGCACGACTTAGGTAACATTTTGAGCTTCTCAAAACCTCAAGTAATATGTACTTGCAAGGCCTGCAAGGGAACCGCACCACCCCATCCCTCCCACATGATTATCTCCGATCGGAATGAAACTTGGACTGATGGAAATGGAACCTCAAAAAAGAAACCCATCCCTTAATTTTCAGCTGCTCAAGTTGATTTTGCGATCTTTGGCGAACGTTAGAAGTTTTGTTGACAAAAGTACGTATAGCTATTTCACTCAGAAAACGGAAAAAAATTACAAATATCCATTTCTCCAGCATATCAACTTCAAGAGCTCAAATTTTGGCCAAATACAGGATTTTAGATACCTGATTGACCCTTAAAATCATTGGCCGGGTCCGGCCTTCCGGTCAGGAAACAGAATTTCTTACAGTTTTTCTCATCTTTCCTGCAAATTCGAAAAATTGGCCGTTTCTCCCCCACATTATATGAACTTGACCAGCTGAAATTTCGGCCGAAGAATCTATGGTTGATACCTAGAATCGACTGAAACTGCCGTCTGTCGGATCTAGAATTATCAGAAATTGAATTTTTTCCCCATGTGGTTGCAAAACATATGTGAGGGTGCATACGAAAAGGGACCATACGACCAAAAAAAAAAGTTCTCTGAAATTGTTGTATGAACTCTGTAAAGAGTTTCTACAACAATTTCAGGGAATTTTTTTTTTTTTTTTTTTGGTCATTTGGTCCCTTTCCGTATGCGCCCTCACATATACCTACCAGTCCTACCTAAATGCTATTGGAAAATTTGAAAAATCAGATAAATCACCTCGCCTAATGAACTTCAGGATTTGAAATTTTGGTCAAACAGTCTGTGTTAGATACCAGATTGACTCATACTATCATTGAGAATTTTTTTCCATTTTCTGAGTGAAACCTATACCTGTGTAAACGAATCTTCAAACGTTCGCTAAAAATCAAAAAATCAACCTGAGCTGCTGAAAATTGAGGGATTTTCTTTTTCAGGTTCTCTTTCCACAAGTCCAAGTATCATTCCAATCGGAGGTTATCGTGTGTGGAGAGGGGGTTCCTTAATTGTTAGTAGCAGATTGAAATTCGGATACAAAGTAAATTTTAACCTTATGATGAGTTCTTCAAATAAAATTTTATAGAAATTTCAATTTTCAAAATTCTGCAGGAGGCATTAGAACTACCTATAAGTAGGTATATGAGTACATGAAATGCTTCTAAATCGTTTTCAATCGATTTGGAGGATCGTAAATGAGGTAGGACAGTTTTGTGACGTTTTTTTCACACTGATTTTTAAAAGCTCATCAACAATTCAAAAAAGTCAACCCATAAAATTATTGTCGACGTTGAATTGAAATTACGCAAAATTTTCAATAGCCACATCACACGGGTATTACAAAAAACCAACCAAAATTTTCGAATAACGAATATTAAAATTACTTACTTACTTTATTGGAGACTAAAAGTCTTCTTTAATATGAACTCTCCTGGATGTTGGTTTCTTTAACATTATCCAAGTTGAGATATTATTACTCCTCATGATTTCTGTAAACAAAAAACATATGTAGTTAGCTTCAAACGGAGATTTTGTGAGATTTCATCGAACAAAACAAACTTGAAATTTTCCAATGAAGTGTGTGTTTTTATTTTCGAAAGTCCTCTCTGTAGTAAAACATAGAGGGGCATAAATGCAAGAGGTAGGTACCTACCAAAAATTTGGGCACACTGCTAAAGTGCCTCCACCCTCCAGCCTTTGGCAGTCCATTGTGCCTAATGTACGATGGACGTATTCTAAATTGCCAAGTTGGACGATTCATTGTTGTGATGAACGTCCAATTGCCATCGTGGGCTTAAGAATTCATCTCAGCTTTCTGGTTTAACGTGTGTAAAGTTTGACAACGTGTAAAGTTCACAAATATAAAGTTTTTCCTTTGTTAATGAATAATGGTGCTTTATTTCTCGTGTGTTTATTCAATTTGGTAATGTGTGGTCATATGTCCGTGATTCTTGTTGAGTGGTGTACTTTAATATCGTGATGGAAGTTCAAACCTATCCGGGGTGAGGATCAAAGACCTATTTACAGCCCTCTTCGATCCATCTTTAACCAAAATAGTCTGCGGTTTTATACTATTTTGAAAATCAAATTCTTGAAAATTGAAATGTCGAAATTGAAACTAGCAAAAATCAACTTTTTTCATGATGCCATTTTTAGTTCTTAAAATTGTAAATTTTTTAAAATTTTGCCCTGGGTTCATTCGAGCCAAATAGCCAATATTTTTTTTACAGTTCAGAATTTCAGAAAGATGATTTTTTTATTATTTCTAAAATTACTCGTATGAATTCTGAAGAGCTTTTGCCATTTATACTTCTCTCGAGCTTGTAATTTGTTTAGTAGGTACAAATATTTCTTAAAAAGAATATTGTATGCAGGTATACTTGATTGAAAAATTCCCTTTTTTGTTCAAAAGAATCAAAAATAGAGGTGGGAAGAGGAGTAATGAGGCGTTATGAGTTTTGTTCATCTGGTCCTTCTAAACCAATATCAACTTCCTCGAACCAAATTACATCATTTCGAGCCATTCTGGAGCCTCTAGTATGGCTATTGATTCATGCAGAATTTTACGATTTCAACACAAGGCGTGCGTAAACGAATTTAGGCAGCCAAAAATCTCGCTATGGCTTATTTTCAACCTGTTACAAGCACTATCCTCATTTCAGCATATTTCCATTTTTCAGGGGACACCTCGAGGGATTTGCACCAGCATTCTCCAGATACCTTACCTATCATTAAAAATGTGCGATATTCGCCTAAAAATCATCTTAAATGTGCATAAACGATTTGAATAGATCGAAGGTAAGCCTCAGCTATATAAATTTTTAGCTGCTAGAATTAATTTCCAAGCTTTCTGGACAAAAAGTTTTATTCTATAGAGAAATTGAAAATCATGCTAAAGGGCAGAGGCTCTAGATTGGCTTGAAACGATGAATTCGAATTCGAGAGGTTGATCTTACTTTAGACGAGACACTGCCATTCGTGCAAATTTCGAAACTTTATCTACGAACAAGCAGTTTTAGCTTTTTATGTTTTTAATTTTTTCGAGAATTTCTAATTTTCTAGCAGTCCAAAATTCCAAATTGATTTCTGAATTCTGATTTTCTGAATCTTCTAAAAGTTGAATTAAAATTATTCTGGATCTGGAGAAAAGAAATCAAAAATCTTGCTGGAGGCTGGAGGCTATAGAATGACTGGAAATGGTTAAGAGAGAGTTAATATATATTGTATTAGTTTTGACTTTTGAGAGAGATTTTCGTCATTTTTGCAGTTTGCTTTTGCTAATAAAGTAATAAAATAAATATTTTTTTAAATTAATTTTTATTTAAAAAAAAAAATTATTAGGTAGGTCCTTTGACTATATATACATGGACTGCTATCTTCATTGTTGCCGATGAAGCCGAAGTAATGGAGGTACTTAATCGGGAGCATCGGGAATTTTCATGCGCGCGCAGGAATCCGAACCGCGCTCACACCTTCCAATCACCAGCGACGGACACCCTCCTACGTTCCAACAACCGCACTGCTCGTTGCAACGAAATCTCGCGCATGATCAGAGCCCATGTCCCGATTAAGTACCTCCATTACTTCGGCTTCACGATTCCCGTTCAAGAACAATAGAAGATAGCAGTCCATGTATATATAGTCAAAGGGTAGGTCAACAAAATAGGCATAACGGGCACTGACATTCTGGCAACTCTTGGCAACGTTGTGAGTACCCCGCAGCCCGCTTCCTCCATTACAATCAGGACCAGACCTTGTTTTGTCCCTTTGCAAGTGGAAGTGGTGCAATGTAAATTTTTCAGGTTTTACACTTTTGTTTGTTTTGTAACTTCGGTTTTCGTTTGTCTTGTTTTCATTTTTTCAACTTCCAATTTTGAGCTGAGTAAGTTTAAAAATTGAAAAAAATGCATTCAAAATTCAATCAATCAATATCTTCCTCAACTTTACCCAGGTGAAAAGTTGAAAACAAACGGAAATACGAAAAATTACATTGCACCACTTCCACCTGCGGGGGGACAAAACAAAGTGTAGTTTGGCTTCAATCAGCATGATAATGCAAATTGCTCAAGAAACTCAAAAAGTGTTTGTAATTATTCGTCGCTTTCAATAATTTATTAATAATAAATAATCACTGTAGAAAATTATTCGAGATCTAAATCCAATATTCATTACTTCGTTGTTGAAATTTCCTGCTAAATTACTTGAAAAAATGACCTCAGTTTTGAAGCCATCGTTAGAAACATCAGGATTCAATTTTGATAACTATCAAAGGTAAGCAATTTTCTTTTTCAAAGTTTAAAATCACAAAGACGGAATATCAAAATTACGTTAAATTAATCCTTGGCATTTGTTTCTCCACTTCAGGAATCAGTTCTTGGAAAAGAATGGAATGAAACTACCTAAAGCTGTGAAAACCGGTACAACTATCGTCGGTGTTACTTATAAAGATGGAGTTGTACTCGGAGCCGATACTCGAGCCACCGAAGATACCATCGTCGCTGACAAAAACTGTGTGAAAATCCACTATTTGAATAAAAATATGTAGTAAGTAGTACTGAGCGAATTTCACAAACGTAAGCAATTATTCACGAACACCAAATTCTCAACCGGTTTGTTGTTTTAGTTGTTGCGGTGCTGGAACTGCCGCTGATACATCAATGGTAACAGCGATGATATCTTCAAATCTCGAATTGCATAGATTGAATAGCGGCCGAACTGTACCCGTAGTTGTAGCTTGTACTATGTTGAAGCAGATGCTATTCCGTTATCAAGTACGTACATTTTATTTGCAATTAGGTTATTCCTGATGCGAAGTTCCATATTAATTCATTCGTATTTTTCTCAGGGATACATTGGAGCAGCTCTGATTGTGGGTGGTGTTGATAAAACTGGTAATCATTTATACAGCATATATCCTCACGGTTCCAGTGATAAATTACCGTACACCACGATGGGCTCTGGTTCGTTAGCTGCTATGGCTGTGTTCGAATCTAAATGGAAACCTGACATGAACGTAAGCAACATTAATTTTTTTTATGACGTTTGTTATCTCGCTCTTCAATGCATATTTATTTCAATCTCTTTAGGAAGATGAAGCTAAAGAATTAGTTAAAGAAGGCATCGCCGCTGGTATTTTCAACGATCTTGGATCGGGAAGCAATGTGGATCTTTGCGTGATTAGAAAAGATAGCGTCGATTATTGCCGTACTTACGCCTGCTTAAATGAAAAAGGCAAAAAGTGGGTATTCGAATTAATTATTTTCTCGTTGTCTATTTAAATGACTAATTTTTTGAATTTGTGTTCGTAGACAAGGAGCCTATACATATAAACGTGGTACGACTGCGCTTCTAGAAACAAAAGTTATTCCAATCGAAGTCGAAGAAGAAATCGTTCAAATGATCGGTGATTCATCTGTTATGGATACATCGTAATTTTGTTATTCGCTTACATATTTTTTTACGAATATATTTACTGGTGTTTATAAAGAAATCTTCATAATAAATTTAATTTCATAAATTAATCGCAGCTCGTTGTAATTTATTAGGAATAATTTGACCACATAAAAGCACTTTTGTGTAACGTGTGTTTAAAAAAGAATTAAAACTAAATCCACAATAAGTTGAAACGTAACATTAAAGTACATTAAAAATTTTTACAATCAAGTAGAAAGTTGCAGCATTTAAGTATTCTTGGTCATGGAATGATTCACTGAAGTACATATATAAAAGAACGTCTCATCTATTATTGCTTATGTATAATAAAATCCCACGAATCCTTCAAACGTTGAAATACATAAAATTTTATAAACAAAGCATGAGGTAAACACTTTTAAATTTAGATCATCGTACCCTTACCTAACGTTGTATTAAATAAATAATTTATTGATACGTCTATGGTTTCTTCAACCTTGCCCACAGCTATTCCAATTAATAGATATCGTGACTTCGAATGTAGTGCTGCATTAAAATATTTCTTCTTCGATATCTTATTCAGTGCTTTCTTTGCCGAGTGTGTTTTTGTGAATTCAAACACAAACCATCGATCTTCTGCCGAGATACACATGTCTAGTTGTTTCCAAAATCTTCGATCATTTTTGACACTGGTTCCAGGAACTTTTTCCTGCTCTTGTATGCGGAAGTTTTGGAAGAACAATTGAAACAAAAAAGATTTAAACCAAAATTCATCAATTTCCGATAAGTCAACTGCGCTAAAAAGTTCGTTCAAAATTGTTTTAATACGTTTGAGATTTTCTTCACAAGATGTTTTCTTCTCCATGTCCATGTTTGAGAAACAATCACGACACTCGCCCATTTTTTCCGGATCAAATCTGCAAATCTCAACATAATATTGCCTCAACAGTTCGTTGAGCTCTTCTTTCACCTCGATGTTGGGTGCTTTGATTTTTACTGTAGTACATCTTCTTTCACCAATAATAGTAATGTACCCTTGCTGCAGTAGCAAATTCAGTATCACGTCAGTGCGTAAGAGTTTCTGTGTTTCATTTTCAAGTGAATCGAAATCTGTCGCTTTCAACATAGGTTTTAAATAATATATAGTTGTTGCTCGATCGTGAATCAAGTCTATTATTGTATTTCTTATCTCTTTCGGTCGAAAAATATTTCTATCTAGAGAATCTGCAGATGAGGATTCCCTCCAATACGGCGCAATCTTCTCCTTTTCAATAAATTTTCTGACGGAGAACGGATTTAAAATTTTGGTACCGAATGCTTCATACCCATTGTACCATTGGAGTGCTTCAGCACTTGAAGCACGAACCTTTGCGGAAATCTTTGGTCTTTTCATAACGTCTGAGAATTCCTTTTCAGTTATTCCGTAGAACGTCGAGAAATTTTCTTCTTCCAGGAATCTGCGCCAGTTGACATTATTCAACGAATCTGACAAGTGTACAGCAGTAACTCCACTTAATACCGCAACACAGAGGGCTTTGTGCTTGACTACTTGTCCAACTAAATCGCAGCAAAATCTTATAATGTGTTTTAGCTCTTCCGATGTTGTAAACCAACAAGCAGATGTATAAATTCGGTCAAATTCGTCGATCAACAAGAGGACGTGTCGTTCTCTATCGTATTCATGGACGCACTGTACGAGAAATCGGAGACCATTTCCGACCTCTTGTATCGTTTTATTGAGGTACAAATCTTCATCTAGCCATTTCTTGAAGGCTGAAACTTTACTTTTTGAAAGATGGTCCACGATATGATCGAAGTTTTTGAAGGCGGTGTGAACGATGGAGCGGCACGCTTTCCAACAGTCCTCTTCAGATCTAATGGTAATGGAATCGGAAAAATTGCCGAAAGCGACGTAAATTGGGTTTAATTGACCCCACCATTGCATCGCTGAAGTTTTGCCTATTTTCAGCTTTTCGAACGTTTCTCTGCTAACTATTCCGCTAAAAAAGCACAACAACATTTCCAAGTTCGTCGTTTTTCCAAATTTACTCGGAGCTGTGATCATCAATGGGTCACGTTGTTCTAATTTCGAGGATGTGGACGAAGGCAGGAGGAGTTTTGCAACGGTGGCGATCAACATGGTTTTGTCGACAAACCATGTCTCCGACGCTTCGAGTACGGTTTCAAATGAGTTCTGTAATGAAATTACAAAGAAACATGAACTTAGTGCCATTTACAGAAATGATTCGAAACAAAAGTCAAACAGATCGACGATTTGAAATTTTATCTAAAAGAAAATAATGTAAATCATACGTGGAACATACTTTTATGCCAGAATAACGTGCTTTATTCTTGCGTAGTATTACCTATAAAACAAAATAAACGAATGAAATATCATTTTTTTTCTTTCAATAATTTATGAAAATAGATGTAATTCGTACCTCTGAGCGGAAGTGGTCCTCGATCAGTACACGATGCCATATTCGAATTTTCAACTCTTTCAGATCCTCTCTCGTAAGTTTCACCAACGTTTCAAAGGTAATTTTTTGGTTTACACAATTAACCGCATACGTCGCAGAATCCTCTTTTGGAATGCCGATTTTGACAAAAAGTTCTAAGAATGCAAAATTAACGACGATGTTTTAGAAAAAGTAATCAGACTACATGAAAATGACGGAAAAAACAGGTACCTACCTTCGATTTTATCCATTTTTGAGGATGCGCTGCTTTATGATCACAAACTATTGAAACGATAATTCCATGAAAGTAAAATCCTCAATTTAAGACACAAATCCTTATGAAACGATAATATCACTTGAAACTGGAAAGAAATAAACACGTGTGTACCCCGCGGCCCGCTTCCTCCAAATAGTTAGGACCAGACTTTGTTTTGTGTTTTGTCGCTTCGCAGGTGGAAGTGGTCCAATTAATTTTTCAATATTTAATTTTCGCTCTTTCGTAGTAACTTTGGCCTTCGTTTGTTTCGTTTTCATTCTTACTACTTTCAACTTTGAACTGGGTATCCTTAAAATTGAGAAAATTCATTCAAAATTTAATTCTAAATCCAATATTTATTACTTCGTTGTTGAAATTTGAAATTTCCTGCTAAATTATTTGAAAAAATGACTTCAGTTCATAATAAATTTAATTTCATTAATTAATCGCCACTCGTTGTAATGTAAATCGGACCACATTAAAAGAACTTTTGTGTAACGTGTATTTAAAAAAGAATTAAAACGAAATTCGCAATAAATAAGTTAAAACGTAACATTAAAATAAATAAAAAATTTAAAAATTAAGTAGAAAGTTGCAGCATTTAAGTATCCTTGGTCATGGAATGATTCACTGAAATATATAAAGGAACGTCTCATCTACTATTGCTTATGTATAATAAAATCCCACGAATCTTTCCAACGTAATTTGATCACATCTAAAGATGATAACGGAGCGATACCGTAACTCAGAACACAGAATTTACGGAAAATCCAAAATACGCTGATGACCCAACAACACACTAGTAGATAATAAAATATCCTTACGAAATGGTATTTTCTGCAGGCAAAAAAAAAATGATTAGTTCAGTTTCTAAAACATGGGAACGTTTTTAAAACCGACTTACCTAAGTAGAATACTGATGTGTTCAATGACAGCAGCTGTCAAAAGGCACTTGAATACAAGAGCTGGCAAATAGTGATGCAAGAATAACGTCCGGTCGACGAAAAAATAAGGCAAGTAATGCAATAAATACCCAAATAACAAAATTTGTCCGATTTTAACAAAATGTTGCCACGTTTCTGAAATAAAAACCGTATAATTAGATACGTTTACTTCGTGCAGAAATAAATTGCGTTTTCGATTCGATTACCTTCATCAATATCGTAACATTTACGTCTACGACGAAGCAAATAAAACACAACAATAGCGGAATACAAGAATACAGCCACAGCTCCAGAATACCACACCAAGATATTTCCTAGTAGATGAATTTGACCCTAGAATCGAAACACATGATTAAAAATACGAACTCAAATCGAAAAAATCTATCCGAAAAAACCTACATTATGCTCGGTGCTGACCCAGTACGCGATCCCTCGGCCAACCAAAGGCCATTCTATAGGATCACTGCTGTACATATGGTTTTGTACGTTTTCTTGATGGTTGAAGAACATCTTATATTGAAGTTCGTAGAACTTATCCCAGAAAGAAAGTGACGTCGCTCTTAAAGGGATCATTTCGGCGCTGACCATGTCTCGTTCACGTTCTTTTTCATCTTCGCCTATCGATGCCATCAAAGGTTGATTAAAACAAATTCTAGATATTTAGACAAGTTGAATGGTTTGAAAGATTACTTTTAGTGTATCTGTGTTCTTCTACATTCCACACTGTGTCTTCTTGTTGAATAACTTTATCGGTGACGATTTCGTGTTGAAAGAAACCCCAGTCTGGTAACTGGCGACCACTGAATTTTAAAGCTTGAGAAGAGTTTACGTGTACTAATCTCACCATTGATTGAATACTATGCCAAGCATTATCCGTTTGATCTTTATTGATTATTTCAACTCTCCAAAGATTTTGCGTTGGCATAGATACATTGTAATCTATGTAACACGAAACTTCCTGTAAACGATGCAACATAATTAATTAACTTCATAAATGCCAATTCCTTCGAGTAAGGGTAAAATTTGAAACATACTTGATTATGAGGTGACATAGGCGCAGCTACATCGTGAGTATTTAGAGCTCGACTAGTAATTCCATGCACTAGTTGTATAATATCGCCATGTTTTATAACATCTATTGGATCATTGACGACCAACGTGTCTTTATTGGGTCGTTTAACAATCCACCAATTATTAACGTCCTGAAAAATTCACTTATGTGAGATAGGAAAACTAAAATTATATCAGTATACAAGCTTCCAAGTTACCTTAAACGTATAGCAAGTGACTTGTTGCTGATGTGAGCTGCCTCTTTTATCCGCGTATCGTAAAGGATACACGTGAGCATGTGAATGTAACCAACAAGTACGTCCATGAGTATGTCTGAGGGTAATTTGAGATCCATGAGCTACTTGTAAAGGTTGACCTTTTGTTATCGATGCCAGCCCACCCTAAAATAAATAATTACACATTTACGAAAAAGTTTCAACTTCATTTAAATGTTTTCCAATACGTACTTCTAAGCTGGCTTGGAAAGCACTAGTCATCACACTATCGTGAGGACCAGCCTTTTTTAAAACGTTCAAATGAACATAAAATACTGATAGATATAATAGCACTGAGATTCCATTAATTATTAGAAATTGTATCGAAGCTGTTCCAAAAGCTTTCCAATTAGAGATTAAACGATTTGGGAGAACACGTTGCCAATACTGAGTCCAAACTAATATCACACCGAGCAACCATGAAAACCATCCAGCGTATTTGATACTGAAAACATAATTTATACTTAGAACAATCGTAGCCAAATACTGAGATTTTCGACTGTAAAATGACTCTTACCAAATAGCTACGGTCAAAAAAGTAAAAGCTAAGGTTAGTAGAAACCATTGATACAAGAATCCACGATTTTCCAACGATTTAATATATTTTAAAATGCAGATTAGTCCCAGAAATGAGAAAAAAATAAGCATAGGTTCCATCAGTATGAACCTAGATTGAGTGAGCATTGCATTATCTGAAAAACACAGAACTCCATCAGAAAACATTTTACCCGCTAAAATTTCATTTTAAAAAATATTCAAATTACCTACCACAAAGTAAAATAAACGAAGCTAAAATAGCAGTCCATTGTTTACAGCCCAATTCCAACATGAAATGATACGTCAGCGGAGTAATTAAACTGCCACATAATGCCGGAATCAAGCGTAACGTAAATAATGGCACATTTTCGCTATAAATGCTGCCAATTTTATCGAATTTAAATTTACCTGAAAAAAAAAATCAATCTCATTAATGATCAATTTGGACAGTGAAATGATCGTAAAATTAATCCTTACCGTCAAAATTAGCAAAATACGCGGCAATAGCTATCAGTTGTTTGCCAAGAGGTGGATGAGAATCGAAGAAAAACGTTCTTCTCATGTATAAACTGACGTATTTTCCATAATGTAATTCGTCGAATCTATACGGACAATGTCACACAAATCTATTAATAAAATAATTAATAATTCAGACATGAAATGAGCTCAAGTACATATTCTTCACTTACACTATATTTCGAGGTTCTTCTAGCTTGTAAAATCTGGTAAATAGTGCTATAGCAAAAAGTGCAATAGAAATAGCATCGAGTTTCACATCGATCAAGAACCTGTGTGAAGGCAATTTTGTGTCATTTGGTGGAGTATTAGGAACTGGGGTATCCTAGAAAAAAGAAAGATGATCTATGAAGTTTGCAAATGGTAAATTTATCGTGAGAATTATCTTAGAATTACCTCATTTTTTGGAGATTTACTGAGCTTCGGTTTCGCACCGTCGATCGAGTGTTGAGCTTGAGTGTTTTGATCATTTTGCTCTTTGAATTTTTGTTTTTTGGATGCTTTGTTCGTTTTCTTTTCCATAATCGTATACTTAAGTAACTCGGGTAAAAATAATACTTGATATTGTCATTACTTCAAGGGAGTATTTCCGTTTCGTGTCATTTTTGAGTCCATTACCCAAAAATTTACACATCTATCGCATCAAATGACTAGCTAATGACCTGCATGATGCACGATACGACGATTTCAGACAATTTTCCTGTTTACGTTTCAAAATTTCAAGAATGCGGAACCGATTCTTGCCCTATAAATTTATTGATAAAAAAAACGTAAATAAGACAAGAATCATTCTCTTTGAGAAAAACTGTCTATTTTGCTTCGGTCGAATGTCCAAGAGCGAATTTTAATTGGTAGGTATAAAATTTGACGAAGCAATTTCGCGCAATTTATTAATCTTTACGTTTGAAAATCATTATATTTGATTAATTTACATTATAATCAATTGTTACAGGATAGTATTTTAAACTTTTAAGCTTTCTATTCGACTTTAAAACAGGTTTATTGGTTTTCGCGCCTTTAGAAAATTTCAGCACACAATGATAGGTAAAATCATCTGTCGTCGATAGTCACGTGACTGAGAAAAGCCAATCAGCTGATATTCTTTGTGTCTACCGCCAAGTTGTTTTTGAGATCCGAAATCGTATTTGAGACAAATTCATGTTGTTTTCCGCTGTCTGCCTTACTGTGTAAGATAAGATCAGTAATTACAATTCCATCGTAATTTTAACCCTTTAATACTTTCGTGAAACCGTTTTAAATCATATATACCCTCCGGTGTTCGTAAAATAACCCTTAAACCAACATAATTTCTCGATCGAATTTTCACACATCTCGTTCTTTCCGTCGTAAAATGCTGCAAAGTTACAAGAATTAGTGATTTTTACGTGTATTTAGTGCTTATTTTAACCCACTTTTAATATATATTCCCAACCATGTCTGAAGAGAACGGGTTACTCAATCTTCTCATCCATAATGCCAATGGTATGTACCGCTCACATATCTATTTCACACATTTACTCACTTTTCTACCGCTAGTTTTTATTATACACCTCAAATTGATTGGCATTTAAGCCTCAAGTGTTATACCTACTATGTGCTTTCAAAGCATCCAGTTTAATACAAGTATTCTTACTAGCCTACTTTAAAACGTGCTCTCGTGTACACAGGTGAACCCCAGCTGATAAAAGTACAAACCTCTAATAGTAAAGTGATTACATCGGGAGTTCCGGCCAAAGTTTTAAATACCAATCAAAACACAAGACAAAGGACGAAAAATTCCAACGAATCTACCTCACAAGTGAGTTAGCCTACAAAGTAATAATATCCACCTTGAGACACCAATTTCATGCCTGTACTGCATTTTTCAGAACGCCAATTCATCCGGTAGTTCAAATACATCGAAGAACTTCATTTCATCGATATTAGATCATTCCGGTCGTAAAAGACAACAAGAAACATCGGATCCTGATTTTCCACAGGAAAAGTAAGAGCCTCATTATTGTACTGTGTACATGGTGTTCTGTTTTATTGATATTAATTGACGTTTCTTTATTCGTAGACGTAGCTCTGTATATTATAGTAAACGTAGAAGAGTTGATAAATGTGGAAAAGGATTACGACATTTTTCAATGAAAGTCTGCGAAAAAGTCAAAAAGAAAGGTACCACTACGTATAACGAAGTCGCCGATGAGTTAGTCGCAGAATTCACTAACCCATCTGTTCCTCCTATAATTGAGCAAGTACGTTACCCTCAAACTGCTCACTATGTATCGTCGATCAACTATTAATGTATTCGTTCTCGATTTTTTTTCAGCAATATGACCAGAAAAATATTCGACGAAGAGTTTACGACGCTTTAAATGTGCTCATGGCTATGAATATTATATCCAAAGAGAAGAAAGAAATTAAATGGTTAGGTTTGCCTACGAATTCGTTACAAGAGTGTTTAAATCTTGTTAACGAAAAGAAACAAAGAATTGATCGTGTTAAACAGAAAACCAAACAGCTGCAGGAGATAATTCTGCAGGTGAATATTGCATAGGCCTACTTCGATATTATTTTTGTTTGCCTAATTCTAACCTACTCGTATTTTTCGTTTTCAGCAAATTTGTTTTAAACGATTGGTCGATCGTAATTTTGAACATGAGCAATTGAGCGGTCGTCCTTTGCCAGAAGACTGTGCTGTTCATTTGCCATTTTTATTACTTAAAACGAATAAAGATACTGTAATTAATATCAGCGTTTCTCAAGACAAGTAAGTCGAATTTTTTCTCTACATTGATGTTGAATGAAATTTTATTGATTTTATTCGATTATTTAAATCGCGATATATTGAAACGTTTTTGTGTCTGTCGACATAAACAATTCCCACAATCGTATTTATTTACCCAGTTGCACTTGCAATTCGTGTTTTTGCGTCATTTTGCGTGATTAACGAGTATAGTTTTTATTGAAATTTTTGATTTTCCTCCTCGTAGTTTTGGCATAAGTTGTTTAAGTTGGAATACTTTCATGTATGTTGAAATATGTGAGGGTCGTTAAGAGAGGGTGAGGAGGAGGGTGTTGGTACTTCGTAGAATTTTTCTCCCTATGTTGCTTAGTATAAAATCAAATTGAAAGTTTCAAATTATTTTAGGTATTTTATATTTGTAAATATTGTTGGTATTTTATTAATAAATACAGTAGTGGTACGCTAATTTTTAATTTTCATATTTCAGACAAGAATATCACTTTTTATTCGATGATAATTTTGAGATTCGAGACGATATAGATATTCTAAAAGAAATGGGATTAGTCATGGGTAATTATTCATTTTCTTGTTTTTGTTTTTTTGAAAAATAAAATGTGGAATAATTTTATTTCGAATTCTAGGTCTGGATAAAGGAGAGTGCACGGAAGAAAATCTTGAAATTGCAAAATCCATTGTACCAGAAGTACTGAAAAAATATGTCGAACGTAAGTTACTGGAGCAATATTTAAATTACTACCCAAATGGTATTTTCTATGCACACGATTAATATCGTTTTTATATCTTTACGAATTGCAGAAATGGCCAAAGGAGAATCTGAACTCGATTTAGACGTTCTGACTCAGGATTTAGACTCGACAGATCAAATGTTATTGGAATCATCGAGTTTATCTCCGAGTAGAAAAGAAGAATCAGACGACGAATCCGATATGTCTGATGATACAGATATTTTAGAATGACCGAGATCAAGTGCAATTGTACACTCGGTTTCCTGTTCGTAGTTAATGTTTTTATTATTTAATGAGGAATGATTATAATTATTATAATCTCTTTTGTGGTCACGTCGCGTCGACGACAGATGAAAACATAGAAAGATGACAATCGGTTACTCGTAATGGATTCATAGGGTTTATCGTTGTTTTGTTCTCATATGAGGGATAAACGTCTTGAGAAACTTGATCTCAAATCTCTCCTATTTATCGATCTTGTGAACTTAATTCAGCTATTTAACGAGCACAATAACCTAGTCATTGTACTTGTTTGTTGCATAACACTTGCGTATTTCATATTAATGAAGTAGCTGGTTATTGCATTTTTTTCTCGTAGTTTCGTGTCTTTATTTTGTGTAGTTTCATTTGGTTTTGTGCCTAAAATAGAGCGAGACTGGTGAGAAAATGTATTCGTTCTCAATCATTAGCGGTCGAATTGAACTGTAACTCATTTATAATTCTTGAATGGAACATAAAAGCTTAGCGTTTATGTTCGAATTGAAACTGCCATTGTACATAGAGAGAGAAACATGTGTTTTTGGTGTTATTTTATTTATGTACTATACTTTGGTTACCGTATTTATTATTTTACTACCTACGGTTTTATGAGAAAAATTAACAGGATAAATAGGAGGTAGAAAAAACTGATTGTTGTCTGTAGTGTAGTATAATTATTTTTTCTGAGTCTACACATTTGAAATGTTTTCATCTGTTAGTATTATTTATTTATTACTTTTTTTTTTGAGAAGCAGTATTCTTCGATGCAATATGCATGAGTTTTTCATTCCCCTCCCACTTTCTTTTTAGAAATTTAATCATATTTTTCTATCTTCGGGATAATCAAACGCTTCGATGTACGTTTTATAATTTATTAATAAATGTTTGAATTTTCATGAATTGAATTCGTCGAATAAATTATTTTAAAATATTTTCGTTGAAAGAGATTTGAAGTCGAATGAATAATGCAGATTTCTGAGTATTTTTTTCTCCGGAAAATGTTTCCATTTTGAAGATCTGTCGATTTTCTTCTTTTCTCATTCAATGTTTTTTCAGCTGAAAAAAAAGTTTGTTTTGAAATTGAAATGAAATAAACAATATTGGCAACAGTGAATTTTTCTCATAATGGTTGGCAACAATGTTCTTTTCAACCAATCACCGTTTGGCATTTTGAATGTACTGGCTGACAATTTGCTTCTCGCAAGTCATTTACGTTGTTGTTCATTAATTTTTTTTTCGGATTCGGAAAAGTTTTTTGAGATTTTGTGAATTTTTCTTTTCGAAAGTGTTTAATTTGTGTTTAATTATTTAATTTTTATTTAATATTATTAAAAATGACGGTGAACGGAAGTGCGGATAATGTTCGAGAGAAAGCCTTGGCTGACTACCGTAAAAAATTAATCGAACACAAAGAAGTGGAAAGTCGGCTCAAAGAAAGTAAGCAAACCTATAAATTGCACTGTCACGATTACTCTTTTCAGCAAATAATCTACTTTAACGTTCGTTTACCTCGAATTTGGTCCTAATTTCTTGCTTAAATTGCCTTCTTTCAGTGCGAGAGCAACTAAAAGACCTCACCAAACAGTACGACAAGTCTGAAAATGATTTGAAAGCTTTACAAAGCGTCGGTCAAATCGTAGGAGAAGTTCTCAAACAACTCACCGAAGATAAATGTAAATATTTAAATGCAAGTGTTCAATCCGTAGGAACAATGTACCAATTCCACGTATTTTCTTTCAGTTATAGTCAAAGCTACGAATGGACCGAGATACGTTGTTGGTTGCAGAAGACAACTCGATAAAACAAAGCTCAAATCCGGTACTCGTGTGGCTCTTGATATGACTACCTTGACTATTATGCGTTATTTACCTCGTGAAGTCGATCCTTTGGTTTACAATATGTCTCACGAAGATCCTGGTGAAGTCACGTATTCGGCGATTGGTGGTCTTAGTGAACAAATTCGCGAATTGAGAGAAGTAATAAAGAGATCTTCTTACAATTTCATCTGTATGACGTAGATTTTCATCATATTTGATTTCCTCGTAGGTTATCGAATTACCTTTAATGAATCCGGAGCTTTTTCAACGTGTTGGTATTACTCCGCCGAAAGGATGTTTGTTATATGGACCTCCTGGAACTGGAAAAACCTTATTGGCTCGTGCTGTTGCCAGTCAGCTAGATGCTAATTTCTTGAAAGTAAATATTCATTGCATGTAATTTGTCACGAAGACGATTGAATCATTCATTTATACTGTATTATCTCCTTAGGTGGTATCGAGCGCTATTGTTGATAAATATATTGGTGAGAGCGCTCGACTAATTCGAGAAATGTTCAACTATGCTAAAGATCATCAACCTTGTATTATTTTTATGGATGAAATCGACGCTATCGGTGAGTAATGAACAACATCTTCGACACCTTTAGCAAAGTAAACGTTCTCTAAAGTATTTTTTAAACAGGTGGTAGAAGATTTTCCGAAGGAACTTCGGCAGATCGTGAAATTCAACGTACGCTGATGGAACTTCTGAATCAAATGGATGGTTTCGATTCATTAGGACAAGTACGTAATTTTTTCTCTCGCAAAGTACTCTTGCTTAGGAAATTTTTTAATGAAATTTGTCACGTTTAGGTTAAAATGATCATGGCTACTAATCGACCAGATACCTTAGATCCTGCTTTGTTGCGTCCCGGTCGTCTTGATCGTAAAATCGAAATTCCTTTACCAAATGAGCAAGCTAGATTAGAAATTTTGAAAATTCACGCCAACTCGATTACCAAACATGGCGAAATTGGTATGTACTTTTCTGGTTATTAATATTAATAATATTATTAACGATGAGCGATGCTGAAACTTTGGAGTGTATGAATTTAAAATTAATTTTCGATTTCTTGGTCGAGTGAATGTTTAGAGAGATTGGTCAAGGACTTCGTGAGTGTTCTTGAAGCTGAGTGAGAGTTGAAGAATTTGGTTAAATTATCGAAACAATTCGAGAACAATAATATGTATTTATAAAATATAACGATGATTCAGATTCAGAACAAAACAATATTCTAATATAGTATAACACGATAATACATAGATACAAAAATAAAAATATGGGAACATAATTTGAGGAATAAACGTGTTTTTAAAAAAAATACGTACGAATGTAAAGTAACACGATAATAATTTACGATAGCATTAAATAACATCGAATTCGTATAAATGATCACAATTATTCATCCTGAGCCTCTTGTTCAGTCTGAGGTTTATTTTGACCCTGGAATAGAACCCTAGCACTATATAAATTGTAATATAACAGTTTAAACTCCTTCTGGTACGTATCAGCTCGTTTCAGAGATAGACTAAGCGTATGGTTGAGCTTCAAGTCGTCTTTGGAAATATTAGCGATTTGTGTAGTCAAATCGGCCTTAATCGCTTCGAATTTCTCGTTTACCGACTGAAACCATTGGAATGAATCGAAATGAGCGCTTTGTTTAAGGGTTTGTAGAAAATACGCCACTCCTACGGCGAAACCGTCGTCTGTAAAGGTAACAGTAGTTTTGGTGTTTTTCTTACTAAGACCTTCTTTGGCACCGATCGAGTATTCTACGAAATTAATCGTTAACGCTGGAATCACAGCGTAAAAATTTTTCAAATGATCGTTTTTCGGATCTTCCACTATGGATGAGAATACGTCGACGAGAAGCTTGAAGTAATTGGTACCTTCGGCGATATTCCTGCTCATATTGGTAACTACGTTGTTTAAATTGACGGCCGCTTGTTGACAAGCTGGCGAGAAAGGTTCGGTCGCTGATAACTCTTGAAAATCGACGATCTCCTTCAAATTTGGAATGAAACTACAAGCGTTGGAGAAATAACGAAGGCCACCGGAACGTATCAGTCGTACGTAACCGAGAGCGTTACCTATTTGCGAAATGAGCTGGCGGAATTGATCTAGGCAAGTTTGACCTTCGGCATTGATGCCCAATTTACGTATTCCTCTGTTGAAACGTTCGGCTCGATCGTACGGGAATTTGACATTCGATGAAGATTGCTCGTTGAAGAAAGAGATATCTTTGAGCAATCTCGATTTAACCTGTTCGTCGTATAAGAACTGAGAAAACACGCGTAGTTTCGAGCACAAGAATTGATACGTGTAGTTGACGGCGGTACTCATGATACCAGCTCCGTGTGTTCGAATCGAATTCGTGGTATGTTTAATGTTGATCGTATTCAGATGTTTATTATTGCTGCAGGCCTCGATGAAGATTTGATTATTAAGATTATAGAAATTGGTCGCGACGAACGTACCCAAATTTCGAGTTATTTCCAATAAATCAGGACCTTGTTCGAGAGTATGATTTGGTAAAGCGTCATCGGTCATTAACTCGAGTTGAAATTTACGTTTAGCTAACGTTCTCATCTCGCCGTAAATTTGCCAATCGTGTAATGCAACCGTGGTCAAATCGTAGAACGTTCGATCCAAGTAAGACTCGACGGCAAATCGCACATCCAAAGAAGCGTCTCCAAAACGCATACGATCCAGTCTGCTAAAATGAATTAGATCGTTGTTCACCTTCGCCAAAGTACGTTTACCGAGCTGTAAATGATGCAACGCGTGCAAACGAAGATTTTCTTCCATTTTGGCGCAATTTGGAGCAACCACGTGGTCTGTGAATTGCTCGAGAACCTCGTTGGTTACATTATTTGGCAAACCTAGGTCTTCGAATTGAGCTCGTAACGCAGTTTTACTGTTTTCCAAAGCATCCAATACGTATTGGATTCGATTCGGGGATAAGTATCGCGTAGATATGTCTTCTAAGTATACCGGTAATGCGCCAATATCTCTGTACATGAATTTACATTCAGTCACGTCGGCCAGAGATCGTAGAAGCGAAGTGCATAAGGTTATCTTGGATAATAATCCATTTAGTTTTTGACGATCGGTATCCTGAAGCATGGTTTTCAATTGGCTAGCCAAGTTCAGACACAGAGCTACGATTTGCTGACGGAGCTTAGTCGGAGGTCCTGATAAGCTGTTTTCTGCTATGACGATCGAAGAAATGGCATCTACGCGAATCTCCTTGAAACGTTTATCCGACGCTGCGACCGATTTCTTCACCGTACCGATGATAGTAAGGCACTGATGCAGCAAGTACTGAACGATATAATTAAGAGATTTAAAAATGGCCGAATGATGACGTCTGTATACAGATTCGATGCACTTGATCAGCTCAACCAGTCGACAAAACGAGACAGCTGATGTCTTGTACATTGGTTTCTTGGTTTTAATATGCAGATTCGAAACTAGGGCGAGTAAAGCTTTAATCTGAACCACGTAATTGATTCCATCCACTAACAGACTACATATTTCAGCCAAGTACTGGACATTGGTTCCGTTCGCGAAGCTCGTATCCTCGTGTAGTTTAACTTCCAAACGTAACATCCAACTAAGAATTTCACCGGTGTAAAAATTAACATCTCTGTTCATTCTTTGCGTCACATCGGCCAGATAAGTCTCCGCATACTGCGGTTGGTTCTTCTCGAAGAGCTTTTTCTCCGCCGGTTTCAACAGCTGACCGATGTATTGCAAAGTGAAAGTGTCCAGTTGCAGAAGGACATTGTAACGTAACGTAACCAGCGAGTATTTTTTCAGTATTTCCGAAAACGTCTTCAAGAACTTTTTATCGTAACTACCGTAAATATTCACGTGTAAGACAAACATAACGCTGAGTTTGGCCAACTTTGTCATATTAGTGCAGCCTTCTCGATTCACCGTTCGATCTACGTCACTCAACAGAGTCTTCAAGTAGTTGAAGAACTCTTCCTCGAGACGTTTATTGATCTTGACCGGTACCTTTTTATCGAAGTTACCATTCAGCACAGTTTGGAAAATTTTCTTCGTAAGTAGATGTTTCTCTAAACGATTCACTAGCTGATCGAGTCGCCTGAGTTTACCCACATCGTAGACTATCTCCGAAGCGCTACACGAAGCAAGCTGTATGGTTCTTTGGTATAATGTCCAATGGTAAATCAGATCTTGATTATTAATCAACACCTCTTCCAGTAAAATCATCACGAGCAAGAGATCAGCCAAGCTGTCGAATACGGTGAACACACTCGCATCGGCGATCTCGAAATGCAATCGATAAAATGCAGACAACTGCGAGATGATGTCGAACACCAAGCGTTCGCAGTGTTTCAGGAAATTCGATAAATCTTGAAGCAAAGGCAACGTTTTACTCAGCAAGAATTGGCTTTCTTCTATGGACGGATTGTCCGGTAACCCGGAACCGTAGTACAATATCGGGCCCAGGTACTTGACACGAGCTTCGGATTCTAAATAGGTAACTTCGTCGCATAACGTACAGAATACCGCCAGTACCTTGTCGATGATTTTATTCTCGCTGTTGATCAACTCTTGCACAGAGTCGATCTGCTCTTTCGGTTGGAAATCAGCGTTAATGTAACGGCGACGATGATGGATCATGGAGTCGCCCAATGTGGTCGATAATTGCCGAATGCGAGAGCTAAATTCGTCGAAGAATTGACCATATTTTTGCAGCTGGACTTCGGCGGCTGCTCTCTGCGTGTCTTCTTCGATGCTTTTCTCGATTGTTACGTACACCATGGCGATTGTGTTGGGTACAAATCTGCGAAACAAACAAAACGATCGAGTCAGATAAACGAATTGAACAGAAGAGTGCATTTTTTTTTTATACAGAGTTTGGTGTTGGTAGAGAAAGTTGTTTGGTGGGGGAGGTGGAGAGATTGGGTGATATTCATTGTTTTGTATCATTTTGATCGTCCTGCGAGTGAAGTCAAATCTTTGTACGTTTTATGAGACTGATTCCAATCATTTTTTCGCAATTGAGACGAACGTGTAGAAGCTAAAGTCATCTTATGTCAACACTTAGTGAGCTGTAAGAACCTTTTCGACGAAAGATCTAAATTTTCGAACACCTTCTGAACGTGAAATTCTCACGAATAAAACACTCATTTTCGATATTCGCTATTCATAGTTTGGGTTCAATGATCTCGATTCTTCGGCTTGAAGGATAAAAATAAGTTATCGAACGAAATTTGCACTTTATTTTGAAATTAATTTCGACTTGAAATTACATCCAGCATTGCTCAATTCGTCTAGATATTTTTTTACCCGAATAATTCGTGACTGGAAATTCAAAATGATTTTATTTTTACAGATTACGAAGCTGTGGTTAAATTGTCAGATAATTTCAACGGTGCTGATTTACGTAACGTATGCACGGAAGCTGGTCTTTTCGCCATTCGAGCCGAAAGAGAATACGTTCTACAAGAAGATTTCATGAAAGCCGTTCGTAAAGTAGCGGACAACAAGAAACTAGAGTCGAAGTTGGATTATAAACCAGTCTAATCGAAATGATTTACGTTTGTATATAAGGTTATTAATACGTGTTTCAAAAAGTTAATTTTTTTCTCGATATTTTATCTAAGAAATACATTATACATATTTTGTACGGTTGTCACTTTGGTGTTGTTCTGTTTTTCCGACAGGTAAATTAAGAAGATTCTCGCTTTCGGTATTACGTATTCGCGAAGTTAGCTCGTAAACGAAGAAGTATACATATTTTCGCTCAGAAAAAAAAAAGGTTACTATTTTGATTTAATCATTTTTTCGGTTTATTAAAATTACTATCTCGACGGTATAGAGAAATAAAATGCGGCGATTTGGCTTGAAAAACAAACAGTATATTTGAACAGCAATCGAACAAACATGATAGGATATAAAAAAATGAAACCGATGGTCATTGTAATCGAATCTTCTTGCGTTTTTCTTCATTCATTTGATATTTCTTGTATAATACGCTGAGATCGACGAACGAAGCTTTTATCAGCTTCGAGCATTCTCTATTCACAACGTTAATCGCGTTATTTTCGTATTTATCGTGAGTTCTCTCGAACTTATCGATCGTATTCCAAGACCATACTGATAATATCGAAGATTCCGAGTTACTCAGGATCCATAAAGAATGTGTATTGGTGGCGATGTTTAAAGGCTCTTCGCATTGAATCTTCTGTACAATTTCGACGCTGATTTTATCGCCGTCGTAGCGTTTAGATTTGTAAACGAGAACGCCGTTGTATTTATGAACAGATAGGCAAATCGTAGAGTAATCTTGATAGTCTATAGTTGCAATATTCGTGATAAGGTATTGATCGAGATGCGTTTCTTCTTGAAGATCTTTCGAAATATCATAACTGTACGATTCCTTGCCGTCTAAATATGACCAATACTTAACGGTACCGTCGCCCGAACACGATACCAGCGTGTTGAGTGAAAAAGTAATCCTGGTGACGAATTCGGTATGGCCTAAGCAAAAACACTGAATATTGTAACCGTTCGGATAACACGACACTCGTATTTTTTCATCGCGATCGCAAGTTATTATGTACTTGGAATCCGGCGTAACTAGTACGTCGAGTAGAATAGATAGATGACCCAAGATTCGGGTACCTTTAGGCGTACTTTCCGATAACGCGTATACGTAAACGTCTCCTGTTTTATCGGCTACTACGACGGCGTCATCTCGAGGCGTGAACGTAATCTTACTGGCTGATCTTTCCAGCGTTTTGGTTACCAATTCCCATGTTCGAGTGGACCAAATATAAAGTGTTTTTTGATCGGTTACAGCGTAGTAACTGCTGTCGCTGGAGAAAGCCGAGCAATAAGTTACCAAACCTAGATAACTGTCTGTGCTCGACTGAATGGGTGGCGTAGGAAGTATGCTAAGGTGCTGGTGTGTATCGTTATGATAATCGAGCACAAAGTTACATGTATTATTGTATATACCGAGAGTACCGTTACGTACGATCAAAGCGGCCATATTACCTTAAGAGTGATTTCCGGCACCGGTACTACGTGATCTCATAACATTGGATTTTACGCGACACTGATGAAAATTATTCGTTTTGAATTTTTTATTTAGAAATTTTTGATCAATTTTTGACACATTGATAAAATGATAAAAATTGAACGCTACTAAATTTCCCAGTAGGCCAAGTAGAAAAATAAAAAAATCCATTGTTTGGCTTTTTACAAAGAAATTTTATACAAACCTAGTCTTTAGCGCTTTAGGATAAATTTATGAACTAAATAATGAACTTACCTGGCAAGATGCTAATTATTGCGGTACTTTGGTACTAAAAAATCTAGAAAACAAAGGGTATCCCCTTTCTTCGTAGCTTTTCTCCATTATTTAGTTTTAGTTTTAATTATCAATTTTCAATGTGAATCAATGTGAAGTGACGGTAAATTGATGCATAATTATTTAATCAAGTGTCAATGATAACCATTTATCTCAATATGGCTCCTTACCTTAGCCCTTTAGCCCCAGGAATGAATTGTTTCTGTCGATTGTGTGAATGTGTGTACGTGTAAAGACAATAGTGTTTTCTCTTTGACACTAATAACAATAATCATTCCTTTCGTTAATGTTACGTATATACATTTTTAGGTTGTTTTTTTGTCTTACCTCCGATTCGAATTCGACGACATAATTTGCAATCGTCAGAATAGTCTTACAAGTTTTTAACGATCGTGTAATTGTTGTGCGGATTGAAATGGACGAAAAATGATGTTGTATTTTAGTACGTATTTCTTACGAGTTTTCTTCAATCGACAGTTTTTTTTGCATTTTATTATCGCGTGAAATTGAAATTGCTAATCTCGATGTCAATGCCTCCAGTGATACAAGGTTTGTATGTGGAAGTAGCCCACTGTCTAATGTTAATACAAGTTGAAAATTTTGCGTATCGACTCGTGTATCTTGATTTATATGTTCGCTCGTTCATATTGTACGCGTAATTTTTCCGAATACGCGGCGATATTGTCTAGTATGTTCTCATTTGGGCGTATGTAATATGATGTCCGTTTAACGATCACATAATATCATCATCATCATTTCCATCTCGCTCTCACATTTGAATAATTTTGGGGGACGAACGAGCCTTCGATGAGCAGTTGGTGCATACTCAGGGTAACGTAGATAATGTTGGTCACGAATGGTTGTTATACGCGCAGGACTGAGGAGTTGTTACGAAACTGGATGGAAGATGGGCTAAGTATGGAAACAGATATTTCACGTTTGTGGTGATTTCGAAAATACATACGAGTATATATAGCTTGCGGGGTTAATGCATTAGTGAGCTGAAATGTCGAGTAGGTAAGTAGGAATGATGTGCGTTAATGACTTTTAACTCGGCGATTCGACGATGGATGAGTTCCAATTGCTAATTTTTTGGTTCCAAAGACTATCGAAATTCTCTCTCGAATTGTACCTCTCACTTCAATATACGAGTACACGTATAACGCTCTAACTTGTACTAAATTAGGTATTCGTTATATATTAGTGATAAGTAATAACTCGCTTACTCGTCTGGTACTGGTATAATCGAATGGGTGATGTGGAGTAACGTTGAACGAAATTTTGGTTTCAGGTATTTCTGCACGTGCTGATGTCGAACGTGAAGAACACCTACACCTACACCCGATCGGTTGAATTGAAAACGGCGACAGCAAAACAGGCGTACTCGGGTTTCAAAAGCGATTCGCCAACTCAATGAACGAGTCGTGATTATGAAAGCGGGCAATTATTCGATGAAAGCAGTCGCGGATCTAAGTTCGAAATCTGGGTAAGTGGTCGCGCATTTGTAATACGAAATCGGTAGTACATACTTAATTTGGCACGTTTCATTTTCAGTTATGAACGAGAACGTTTGAGAGAACGCGAAAGAGAGGCTCGAGCTCAGATGACCTATGAAGCAGATCAACGTGCATCTCAAGATATGATGAATTCGGCGCCTCTATTCGGCGAAATTGTTCGCGTAAGTTACGGCGGGGTGTCGCTTACCATTTACCATATACCTACGTACCACCTTAGTGGCTACTTTTATTGCGTTACCTATCTATATACGTTTCGATGTGGCTGCGTTAGGTGAATCCAAAATCCAACGACAAAGAAAGACAACAAATCGAACGTAAATTAGGTCGATTCGAAGATGTCAAACACCTGTTAGCAGATCAAGACGTGACAAATCTTTTCGGCGTCGATGGACAGCCTCCACCCAGTCCGGCGCCCAGCATTTCTTCGAGCAGCTCGTCGTCGATCGTCGGTCACGAATTTAAAAAACCCAACGCCTGCCTTCAGACTCATCAGACGAAATCTTCGCATCATCACCATCACCATCATCATCATCATTCCAGCAGCAGCGCTCAAAGGTGCGTTTTTGTTTGGTTTGTCTCTAAAAAAAATGTCTCCAACTTGGTTTCTTTTTTTGCGCCTGTCAAGAGGTACCTCTGTGTAGATACATATGTATAATTGTGGTCGTGACATTTCAGAAACTCTTTCGCCAAGCCCAGCGTCGAGGCCAAAATGTCGTACACGAATCGTGGCAATTTTTACCCCGGTGGTTCGTCAGCGTCAGCTAAACACGGCAACGTTACGTCTATCAACAACGTATCTTCGACGTTTTCGACCAAAAATGGCGGCTCAAACATAGCCCCAAATTTGTCACTAAGTGGCGGCAACAGTAATTCGCTCTCCGCGACCAATTATCATTACGGCGGTGCCGCATCCGGTAAGAATTCGTCGTCTATGAGTCACGATTACGCAAGCAGAATTCAGCACTCGATGGCGAAGAATTTGCCTAAGCTCAACTGCGAGGTAAGAAGCCAACTTCGCAAGCAATAATTATTTTTCACCGTCGAGCTGGTCAAGTCGGCCGTGTTATATACTAATGCACCGTGATCGTGTTGCAGGTACGAGATTCTTTGCGAGGTTTGGATTCTAACGACGATCATGCATCCATTTCCCAAACCAATGTGGAAAATATTTTGGACGTAAGTATCGCTCATTACAAGCGAACGCCAATACGTCGTATCTTGGATTAGCGAACTAATTCTACGTGTTATTGTGTTGCAGGAAATGACTTCCGGAGTTAGAACACCGCTGACCGCAATCGCAGCTACACCGCGTAAAGAAGTGGAATCCAAATTCACTTTTAATCCGATTTCTGGAAAGGTTCGTCGTTATTACATACAAATTGTATTACTGCGCATTTTCGTCGAGGTTGAGCGTGAAACAGCCGAGAAAAACATCCTCATCCTCGACGCGAGATTTTCCGCAGTGTATCAACAACCTTCCCGAATTCGTCCACGACGCGAGTCTTATTCATTTGTTTGTTTTTTGAATTACAGGTCGAGTCTTTACTGCCGTTACCGAGAACATCGATCGATAAGGGTAAGTTGGTGGTATGTGGCCACGAAAAGAGATGGTCTTTTCGTCGATTAATCGCTCGGTTTGTTGTATTTCCCACAGGTAGCAAAACGAGTACCGCGAATAATGCATTAGGACCTACAGTCGGGCGCAGCTCTTTCATGCCTTCTTCTTCGGCTTTTCGAAACGACCAAGTTACAAATGTGTTGCAGCCGTATTGTTTGACGAGTCCCGTATTACCTTCTGCGGGCGGTAGTAACGCTGTTGCCAGGAATGGCGGTTACGCTTATCCGGCATCCACCGCCTTAGTCGCTTCGTCATCTGCCAACAAAGAACGAATGGATTCGAGCGTCGTGTTGCCGTGAGTAACTCGTTGTATTTGCTTTTGGCGTGGCTTTTGGGTTTCAGTCGCGAAACGCGATTGCTATACGCGATTCATTTAACCTACTGTCTATCCCATCTCATACGAGTATCGACGATGACGTAGGAATTTGAAATCGGATCTCAGTTTGTCCGAGGATACGGACGATGGCGATGGCGCAGAAAATGACAACGACGAGGACGACAACGATTGCGACGACGAAGATGACGACGACGATGAAGACGATGACGACGATGAAGATGACGAAGATGAACGGCGAATTCGAGGACGACGCCAGCATTCAAAGAGCGCTAGTGCGACGGACGAAAAAGACTGTAACAAGGTAAGAAAAGTCATTTTCAGTGTATTCCGATTCCGTTGCCTGGACAGTGTAATAATGTACCTATTTTTTTGTATTTGTTTCTTTTTCCATTCGAATGGCTTTAGTACAAGATAGCGGCAGCAGCAGCAGTGGCTGGTGGTTCGGCTTTCACTACTAAAAAAGAGCCTATGTCGACGCCTCCTAAAATGGATGAGTACGTATATTACGTAATTCTACGATGCGCGTTAGCGTAGTTGTAGGATTTTGAGCGACAGTAATACTCTTTCGCGGTAACGTACCGTACTGTATTTTAATTTTTTCATTCGACGACGGTTTTTTTTTGTGGTGCGGATTAGTATGCGGAAAGACGAAGCTGGTGCGGCGAGCGAGATGAGAAATTCGTCCTCCAGCGACGACAGCGACTCCGATTCTGGTTCAGAGAGCGAAGACTCGAGCAGCGATTCGCCTTCACCTCCGTCGTTACCATTACCGGTGGTTACCGAACAGGAGGAAAGCAAACATCGTTGGAATTTGAAAAATTTCTTGCCTCCGTCGGCGCACGGTAATTCCGCGCCAACCTCCGCTCATAATTCGCAGGTAATTTTACGACGACGACGAGCTAATTTAAATGTAACTATATTGAGACGAAACGGCGAGTATGATATGTCGAATGGTGTAAGTTCACGTTAATGACGCGTTTTGGGGGCGTTTTACAGCAGCAGACCAATCATCGCGAGAATTGCGAAAAATCGAAAACGGACGATTCGGACAGTTCGACTGGTAGCCGGAGAGTAAAATCTAGACAAAGTTCGTGCAGTTCGTCGGATTCGGATGATAATAGCGCCAGGTCGCGCGCTTCGTCGCGTAAGCCGGCCACCGACAAAGCTAAAGCGAGTTCCAACGTCGGCTTCGTCAAGAATAGCGGCGCTAGCACGTCCTCGATGACCGGTTCCGTTGATGACGGCGGTGGTGGCAGCGGTCGACGAAAGTACAGACTTCGGTCATCTTCGTATTCGCAGTCCTCGGACGACGATTCGGATCGAGCTTTGCCTTACGTCGCTTCGAATTCTGTTCGCAACAAGGGTATTCCCGTCGCTAGCAGCAGCAGCAACGTCTCTACCGCAATATCCGGCGGTAGCGGCGGCAATGTGGCGGTGGCGGCTTCGTCAGTCGCCGGATCTTTGAATTGCGCCAATAGTTTCGCGACCAACGGCAGCAGCAACGCTGCCGGTAATGCCGGTTGCGGAAACGTAACGGTGGTTGGTGTGGTAAGGCCGCATCAAAGAAAACCACCGTCGCCGCAGATCTTCCATCACAACGGTAGAAATCACAACACGAGCGGACTGCGTGATCTATCTCCCGCCACCAACGGCGAACGCTTCGCCGCGTTCGTGCCGCAGCGATCGCTGCATTCGAGTAGCGCTACCGGTAACGCGGCGCCCGAACCGCAGTGCGATCTATCGGCCAGCCATTCGGAAAACAGCATGGTCTTGAAAAACGCCGTCAACAGATCTCTAATCAACGACCATTATCAGCAGGCTCGCAATAGCAATCACGCTAACAGCATTACCAAAGTCGTCAACAGCCCCAAACTGTCCGGCAAAGCGAGTCTCACTGCCGTCAATAGTAACGTCGACAGCGCCAAAACAGGCGCCCTCGCTTCCAACGACAAGTCGAGCTTGCCGACGTCGAATAAAACCTCCAAGGTCGGCCGCAAATCTAAATCTCCAGCGTTAGCAGCTTCCAACGAATCTCCGATCAAGAAAAAGAAAGGACGTAAAAGTAAGGTCAAAGTGCCAGCAGATGGAACCGACAGCGACGAGGATACGCCCAAAGTAAGCAAATTTTCTTTACCAGTAGGTACCTACCGATAGTTTCGTTTCAATGTAATTCATTTTTTTCGTTTTTCTTCGATTTAGACTAAACCGGTTCCGGAGAAGAGGAGGCCTGGTCGACCGCCTTCGAAGCGTAACGATAACGCAGCCGAAGATGCGGACTGGAATTCGAGTTCGAGGCGTAAAATGGCGGATAAATTTCCCAGCACGGCGGCGAACGTTTGGTGTGATCGCGAAAGACGTCGGAGTAGTATACGAAGCAGTTTTACCACCGTAGATTCGGACAGCGAAATAGAATTTCCAACGGCGACGGTAAAACCTACGGCTCGCGTAATGCCGGCTGTCAAGCGGAAGGAAGGCGGCGGCAGCGTACGCATCAATCGTGACTCCAGTTGCGAGTCGATGAGAAACGCCAACGATTTCAACGCTGTATCAGATGGCATCAAGGGTGCCAGCGTCGGCGTGGCTAAAGCGCAAGAAAGTCCTCCCAAGCTGGACGTCGAATGTATAGCTGTTCAAGATAAAAAGAAGAGCGACACGTTGAGAAAGTTATTTTCGCGACGCGAAGAAGGCGGTGGCAAAAGTGGCGGCAAGGGCAAAGGGGGTAAAGGAAAGTGCGGCGTCATCGTGATGGAATCCGAAGTTGAGCGCAAACTGTTGCAACGGTCGTCGGTGGTTAGTCCTACTTCGATGGCCTCGCCACCACCACCGTCGCCGCCACCACCGCAGCAGTCGTCGTCGTCTTCTTCTTCGTTGAATTTACCAAAAATGCAAGATCACATTCCGGACATGGCGTCTTCGCCTAATTTAGCGCCAAACGACGGCGGCGTAGGTGGAAGCGGAAACGGTGTTGACAGCAGGTATTCGGAAATGTCGTGTATTCCGTCTTCGGCGATGGATAGCGGCTGCTCGTCTACCAAAATTGTCAACAACAACGTCGGCAATACTAATATTGGTAGTAGCAGCAGCAGCAGCAGTAATCATCACTACCACCATCATCACCATCACCATCATCATCATCCAAATAGCGGCAGCGGCAGCGGCGGCGGTGGCAACAACAGCAATGAAACCGGCGTCGAACGTATCCCCAAATTAACATTCAACGAGGCTGGCAAGCCTTCGTTAATATGTAAAATCGACCTGAGCAAGATACCTTATATTTTAGCGAAGAAACGATCGGAAGAAATTCGGATTAAATCCGAACTACCCGACACCAGGCAATCTTCGACAAACGCTACGCTAGACAGCGGCACTAGTGCGGCGGGTACGTCTGTCATGGATATGGGTAATGTGCCTTTGATCGAATCGATTACGGATCGCCGTCGTAATAGCGATTATGTCGCTTCGATGACTGCAGCAGCAACGTCTACCGTCACGCCTACATGTGTCATGAATACGGATACGGCGCCGTCGGTGGCGGACATGCAACAAAATGACCCGCATCGCGAGCGTAATAAACAACATACGAGGGTAGCGTCGCCGGTGTCGTCGTCGCATTCGCGTAAAAAGCATTCGTCCAAGAAAGCGAAAAGCACCAAACGTAAACGTTACGAGAATGAGCAGGAAGCGGTGACGGTTTCGTCATCGCCGCCGCCACTGCCGCCGACTGGTCAAGTTGCCGAAGAAGATGACGCGGTTTCGATATTCGCGACCACCACGTCCACCGTTCATACGCCTTCGGTGGACACGACTGATATGGATTCTTCGTTATCGAGCGATTCGGAAGCCAAAAAGCATTCCGCTGCCGCTGTCGGCGCCAACCTCGCGCGTTCCACCAATAAAAATAAGAAAATGTCTACCGCATCCGCGCCTCCCGATTCCGCCGTGCATAACAATCTATTGGCATCGTAAGTTGTTGTTGTTACGTTTACGTTTTTATGTTCGCATGCAAACAGACTTGTCAACTTGGATTTGAGAGTCCGCATAAGGATCTATCACACCCCCCTCCAGTTAATTCTCCGGGACATCTTTTTTCTTAAAGGGAGAGTCCTAAGGAACATTTCTAGCCCTGTCCTAAAAAAAAAGTGGCCCTACTTACAAAATTGCGGCCATTTTGATTGACAGGTCAGCCGAAATCGCAGATTTTGCGTTCCAACATAGGACTAGCACGAAATTTTTTAAACCGTATAGAGGTAGATTGAAAGATCAGACAAAAGTTCATCACCTGTCAAAATTTCAAGTGCTAAAGTGCCTTTTTTGATTTTTGGTGAATTTTTGAAAATCAAAGGCCCTAGGCAGATAAGAATGGTCGAGCGGCCCCCGGGACCTTCAGAGATGAAACTCATGTGGTGTATAGGTACCCCCAAGATAAGTATTTTCCCCAAGTTTTGGACCTCAACTCTGAGTGGTTCTTCAGTAATTCCTCAAAAATCGAAAATCGTTTTTAATTTTTTTCTCAGGATTGACTCGGCCGATTTTTTTCAAACTTGAACCAAAGTGTACGTATACATAAGGGCTTTCCCCAAAAAAATCAAAAGCCCCCTCCCCCCACTTTTCCCACTTCAAAATTTAGATTCAATTTTTTGAGGTCCCCCTTACCCCCCAAGGCCTTTTGGCACACTTTTCGAAAAATATTTTTTAGATGCAGTATTGATCCTAGAACAACATATAACTTACCCAAAATTGTACCTCGGGTGCGCCATAGTCAAATTCGACCAAAACCAACACCCCCTCACCAGTAATAAGGTTAATGTGGTACCTACGCCACTGCTATTGAAGTAATTTCTGGAGTATTGTTTATAATGTTGTAATTTTTAAATGAGAATGATGTTTTTGAGAGTCGTCATTCACAAATTCCCATTTAGGGGCAGCGAAGCACCCCCTCCCTCAAATTTGGGCGAAATTTTCAGAAAGAAACCTGGGGCATGTGACATATCGAATTATATGTTTTTGATAACGCCGAACACGAATATGACGTCAGATTTCTGATTGGACCCCACCCATGGCCCCCAACACCTCCCCAAATGAGATGAAAATTCAAAAAAAAAGGTTCGTTCGTGCGACACATGAAATAGTATGTTTTTGGCGAAGCTGAAACCGAATATGACGTCAGATTTTTGATTGCACTCCGTCCACGGCTCACAGCACCTTCCCAAGGGGAGTATCCTAAAAAAAATGGTTTCATTCTGGTGACACATGAAATAGGTAGTACGTTTTCGATATCGCTGAACACGAATATAGCCTTAGTTTTTCAAATTGACGTCATCCGTTGCTCCCAGAACCTCCTCCCATGGGTAATTGTCCAAAAAATTTTTTGGGGGCCATGGATGGGGTCCAATCACAAATCTGACGTCATATTCGGTTTCAGCGTCGCCAAAAACATACTATTTCATGTGTCGCACGAACAAACCTTTTTTTTTGAATTTTCATCTCATTTGGGGAGGTGTTGGGGGCCATGGGTGGGGTCCAATCAGAAATCTGACGTCATATTCGGTTTCAGCGTCGCCAAAAACATACTATTTCATGTGTCGCACGAACAAACCTTTTTTTTTGAATTTTCATCTCATTTGGGGAGGTGTTGGGGGCCATGGGTGGGGTCCAATCAGAAATCTGACGTCATATTCGTGTTCGGCGTTATCAAAAACATATAATTCGATATGTCACATGCCCCAGGTTTCTTTCTGAAAATGTCGCCCAAATTTGGGGGAGGGGGTGCTTCGCTGCCCCTAAATGGGAATTTGTGAATGACGACTCTCAAAAACATCATTCTCATTTAAAAATTACAACATTATAAACAATACTCCAGAAATTACTTCAATAGCAGTGGCGTAGGTACCACATTAACCTTATTACTGGTGAGGGGGTGTTGGTTTTGGTCGAATTTGACTATGGCGCACCCGAGGTACAATTTTGGGTAAGTTATATGTTGTTCTAGGATCAATACTGCATCTAAAAAATATTTTTCGAAAAGTGTGCCAAAAGGCCTTGGGGGGTAAGGGGGACCTCAAAAAATTGAATCTAAATTTTGAAGTGGGAAAAGTGGGGGGAGGGGGCTGTTGATTTTTTTGGGGAAAGCCCTTATGTATACGTACACTTTGGTTCAAGTTTGAAAAAAATCGGCCGAGTCAATCCTGAGAAAAAAATTAAAAACGATTTTCGATTTTTGAGGAATTACTCAAGAACCACTCAGAGTTGAGGTCCAAAACTTGGGGAAAATACTTATCTTGGGGGTACCTATACACCACATGAGTTTCATCTCTGAAGGTCCCAGGGGCCGCTCGACCATACTTATCTGCCTAGGGCCTTTAGGCTAACAATGAGGGGAAAAATCAAAAATTTTACTTAATTGACCAAGAAAGCTGAAATTTGGGATATACCCTATTTTCGACATGCCAAACCGATTGGAAGCTGTTTCAAACTGTTTTGAGCAGTTCTGGAGCCTCCAGCAGATTTTTGAAACTCGAAGTCCTCACAAAATTTCGTCAAATGGAGTTGGAAAGCCGAAATTTATTCTACAAACTAATTTCAATACGCTACAAAATCGACTGCAGGTAGATTTCAAGTCGTTTTGGAGCCTCCAGTGATTTTTTGAAAATTACTGGAGCCTCCAGTAGATTTTTGAAACTTTGAATTTTTACAAAATTTCATCAAATAGGGATGTAAAGCTGAAATTTACTCTACACTCCCATTTTAAGACCCTCTAAAGAATACTTCAGGTGGGTTCAAGTCATTTTGGAGCCTCCTGCGACTTTTTGAAAGGTTGTATGGCGTTTTTTGGAAAATTGAAATTTCCAGAAAGTAGCTGGAAGCTCCAAAACCATTTGAAACCAACATGCAGTCGATTTCAGATCGTATTGAAATTAGTTCGCGAAGTAAATTTTAGCTTGCTAACTGCATTTGATAAAATGTTGTGGGAATTTCAAGTTTTAAAAATCTGGTGGAGACTCCAATAATCTTCAAAAAGTCGCTGGAGGCTCCAAAATGACTTGAACCCACCTGAAGTCGTCTTCAGAGGGTGTTAAAATTGAAGTGCGGAGTAAATTTTGGCTTTACAACTCCATTTGACGAGATTTTGTGGGAGCTTCGAGTTTCAAAAATCTACTGGAGGCTCCAGAACTGCTCAAAGCAGTTTGAAACAGTTTCCTATCGATTTGGCATGTCGAAAATAGGGAATATCCCAAATTTCAGCTTTCTTGGTCAATTTGTTGGAATTTTGATTTTTTCCTCTTTTGGCCTAAATTTGATTTTCAAAAATTCACCAAAAATTGAAAAAGGCACTTTAGCACTTGAAATTTTGACAGGTGATAAATTTTTTCCTGATCTTTCGATCTACCGCTGTGTGGAAACCGCTAGTCCACATCTTGTACATGCCTGCAGCCCTGTAGTACATGAAATTGAGCTATTCATTTGTTGACAAGTCTGAATACAAATGTATACTGTACATTGTATCTAACGTTTGATTTGTTTTGACGATGGAATGTGCAGGTGCTATCCTATCAATTTGAGCGACGTTCAACACACGAATGTGAACGCTGCGGTTGATGCGCCGAGTTCGGGAGACGACGAATCGTGGAATAGCTCGGATAGCAGCAGTTGCAGTAACTGCTCGGCGTCGTCGGCCTCTTGTCACGATGCCGGTGGCAGTACCAGTGAAAAATTCTCCACCAAAATGGGCAAACGCTCTTCTCAATATCGCGGCGGCGGTTGCGGCAAGAAGAAAAAGAAAAAGCTGCGAAACGAACATTCGCAACGTCACTCCGCTTCGGTGAGTGCGGCTCGATCGCGAGTCCAGTCTGTACTGTGTACTTGTATGCGTATTTTTGTTGAAGAAATTATTACGACGACTTTATTTTATAGGTGGAAAGTGGCAGTGCTGGCGGCGGTGGCGGCGCGGGCGCGATGAATTTGATGCACTTACCAAACAGCGGTAGCGGTCACGAAAGAAACGCCATTAACGAGCCGACGCCCACGTTCAACGGCTATCACCAAGTGGCCATTAACGATTTAGTTCGACCTAACGTGCTTACGCATCACGGTATCTATTATTCTTACCTGGAACATAAAGCCTCCGAAGAAATTAATTCCGAATCGGACAAGTGAGTACAACTTGACAAGTGCAGTACCTTTTTATTCGTGCCATCTGTAGTTTTACATTTATTTACTTTGGGTATCAATTTTTGTAGCGTGAGCCCTAATTTATATCTGATGGAAGCCAAACGTCTGAAACATGCGGCCGATACGGAAAGAGATCTGGTTGCGCAAGGAATGCAGTATTTGGAAGCGATTCTGTCGTTCGTGCTGACTGGGCACGTGTTGGAACGTAAAAATCAAATGGACACCGCCTTCAATATGTACAGCGAAACTTTGAAACTGATTGTGTATGTTGCAATATTTGTTTATTGGTTTGTGGCTGGTGGCTAGTGATTGCATTCTTTACGTGTTGCATTTGTCGTCTGTTACAGGTATATTTCGAAGAAATTTCGTACTTTATGCGCTAACGTTACCCCGTCCAGCATACCGAATAAGATTGCCATATTAAGGTGAGTCGCTTTCTGCGCTTTTAAAAGTTTGTGCGGAGTCGATGGTACTCGTACCAGCACTCTCAGTACGTTCTCCATCCTAACGTGTTCTTTTTTTCCTTCGTTTGTTTGGCACAGCTTACGATGCGAATCCATTTTGAATTTAAAGTTGTACACGATGCGGGAAAACGAGGTTAAAGACGTACACAACGCAGTCGCCGAGTATTTCAACAAGGTTTGTGGTTTTTTATTTTTCGCACCTTGTACCTCTACATAATATGTTGTTGTTGTTGTTGCTGTTATTGTTGCTGTTGTTGGAGGTATGACCAACCTTCAATCTCGAATTTCGATGAAACTCGCAGGGTATATTTAGTACCCCGAAAAAATAATTTTGAGCCCATAGCCCGCCCCTCACCCCACCTCCCTCAGCCAAGGGGGTCCAAAAAACGTGTTTTTCAGGGGACAAATTCTGCATCGGCGCGTATTTGAGATATATTAATTCTGTAAACGTATATAGTTAGAGGATACATAGGGGTACCTCCCTGAATTTTTCATCGCATGGGGGGAGAAACGAGGGACAGAAGAAAACTCTAAATTGACATTACTCCGAAAAACATACCAAAACGAATTTTTCGTCAAACATGTATCATTAGGTCTACTTTCTATAGAAATCATCACTCGGCCATTTGGAGTAATGGGTCAAGCTCAAAAGACCACTTTTTTACGTTTTTCTTCAAAAATATGGATAAATGGCGGAAATTGAAGAGAACCAAGTTGTTCAGCGTGAAATTTTACCTCAGAATGTGCAATTAAAAATTCATTTATACCGCCCGATCGTAAAACTACACGCGCAGAAGTATTTTTGCTTATATCAAGCAAGATAGCTGAAAGAGTATTCCAGGGTAAAATAGATGAAATGCCTCTGCCCTCGAATTTCTGAAATTTTGATGAAACATTGTTGGGTACCTTTAAAAAAAATGTTGGTGCCATAAAATTTTCCCCACCCCACCTCTCTTGCTCACAATAGCGAAAAAAACACCTTTTTTGGGGGGAGGGAATCATGCTTCAACGAGTTTTGGAAAAAAATTCTGAATTCACTGAAAATATGTGGAGAAGACGGCATAATGAAAATACATATTTGAGATTCTGCGTCGATCTATGCTATTGATGTCAAATTCCAAGGCCACTTTTAGGGTACTACTGAGCGATTAAAAATTTGCAAACAGGTTTTTTTTTGGGGGGGGAGGATATTAGTAATCGGTGTTTTGAAAATATTTTCTTTGCAAATATTTCGCTATAACGACGAAAAAACTGGGTTGTCATTTTTCTCAAAACAAATTGGGTATAGGGGCTGCAATGAAAAAACACGGGTTTTCAAAAATACCCCAACTTTGAAGGCCCATTTTTTTCTCTTTAGGGGCATTTCTGGAGCTAGAATTTTTCTGTACAACTTTCAACTCAAAATTACGGTTTTTACAAAATATTTTGAAGAAAAATAATTTAATTAGAAAGTACATAGTGGTGACATAAATTCTAAGTCTATAATAAATTTTTACATTTTTTGGATAATACAATAAACAAGTCTTTCTGTCAAGTGTATAAAAATATTTTTCCATAGTGAGTAGTCTTCTTGTAGTACACTGTAAAAAATATCTTTGATTTTGAATCAATATCTGAAAGAAAAAAAGGAAAATTAGAATTGAAATATTTGATCTGGGTGGAAGTGAAAGTTGAAGAATTCTTTCGTCCTTTTCTAATACTTACAAGAACAATATTTTCTCATTTTCTGATATGCGACCATCTTTCATGATGACAAAGGTGATTTTAACATGATTTTAATTGACTGGTGTATGTAACGGTAAATTACTGTGTTTAGGAGGTTCAGAATTTTCAATTGATATACACATTTTTCGCCAGTACCTTTGGATAATTTTGAAATGTACTTGGATGTATACTTATGCGTTGTTTGTTAATGTGGCACGGTGCAACAGTAGTCAGTACAGTGTGCAGAGATATTCGTTAAAATTGGGCTACTAATCGGCAACGTGGGTCAATTTCGTGCAACGCATGGACTGGGAAATGAGGCGCTTTAATTTGAGGTTGAAAAAGCACTCGCGCTGAAATTGATACAATACATTTGTCAATATCCGCACCAGCAATGATCACTACTCCTATGGCTAATGTAACCTGGAAAAGAAAAATTGAAGAAAAAAATTGATAACAACTCTAACAGTCCTTCTGGTCCTTCTATAGGTCAGTAAAAGGTTGTCTTTTTGTCTATGGGTCCTTATTTTCGAAAAAGTCAGTAAAAAGTCTCCTTTTTGCCCGAAGGTCTTCTTTTTCCAAATTTCTAAATAATTCTATCATCTAATCATTCTCTGAAAAGTGAAAACATTTAAAATTTGAAAATTTTGAAGCTATGAAATTTGAAAATCAATTTTTTGTGTAAAAAATGATGTTTTACATTTTTAATTATCAATTTTTCACGGCCTTCACCCTTGCATCACTCAATCAGATATGAATTCTACTACATCAATTTTCAAACATTTCCTAGAATGGAAAAATCAAGATCAACTCGAGAAATTCCAAAAACAAAATCCATTCAATGAAAAAATTAAAAAAAAATTGTTTTAACATTTTTGTTTCCAACTTCCCATTTTAAAAAAATGCTTTGAACCACATCTGGCCAATTAGTTGAGAAAATCTTGGTGTGAGGGGGGGGGGATGTGGAGTAAATAATTGAGAAAATCTAGTGAGAGAAGTTGGGAGAAATTCAGGGCTTGCAAACCAAAACCCTCAAAAACCGATTATAATTGCTCAAAACAGAAACCAGGAGTGTTATTTTCCCACAACTAAAGCCAAAAGCCAAAACCTAAACTGGGCGCGTTGTTTCTCAAATTCAAAACCGAAACCAAGAGTGTAACCAATTTAAAACAGAATTGGTTTTGGAATTTTTCAGGTAATTAGCATTAGCCTGATTAATACTGAATTTTTGGTAAAAATAAAATAAATACTGATGCTAAAGGTGAAAACTAAAATAGTTGTGTTCAGAATTTTACAGCATGTGGGTTCAAGCAGGTACGAGTATTTTATATCGGACCCCCTGCTGATCATTGTTCATAAGTTTATTTATTACTTGCCTCACCTATTATTATGTCTTGGTTAGATGTTATCGGGGTCATAAAATTACCCTTCTTTCACTCCATTGTTCTCCTGATCTTTCTCACAGCTGCAGGTTAAGGAATTCGCGGCATTAACTGCCTGCTTGGTTATGGGGTTGGTAGAGCAGGGTGTCTACTGGCAAGGAAAACAAGGAAAACAAGGAAATAGCAGGGATTTCACTAGAGGTAGCAAGGAAGCAGGGAAATAGCAGGGATTTCACTAGAGGTAGCAAGGAAGCAGGGAAATAGCAGGGATTTTGACAAATTCGGTGTAATAGCAAGGATTTTTCAAAAAAGTTCCTCTTGAATTTTCAATTTCATAATGCATTTTCTATTTTTGTTCTTGTAATTTTTCTCATTAAAAATTGTTGATTTCTACTTCTTGAATCATAAATTTTCAAAAGCTTTTGCCCTCGCTTCGCTCGGGCTGAATTATTTTGTTTTTCCTAAATTATTTTGTTTGACAAATCTTTAATTAAACGAGTCAAAAGTGAAAACAAAGTGAAAATTGAAAAAAAAAACATTCAAATAGAAAATAATGGTCTTATACGTCTTGAATTATTATCAATTTTCCAAAACGTTTGCCCTCACTTTGCTTTGAAATCGAAAGTTATAGAATTTCAGGGTTGTACGAGACGTCGCTTAAGGGAGGGGGGGCATCTCTCCCAATTCGGCAAGTTGGGTAAAATTCGGCAAAATTTCGAATAAAGGGCCTATGATGAAAGAAAATCCACGTTTTTTTTTACTTTCTGAAACACAAATTTCCAAAATCTTCTGCCCTCACTTCGCTCGGGCTTGTTTTCTTTACTTTTTCAGTACCAAGAAGTCCAAGATGAGCATTTTAAAGAAAAAATCAAGTTTTATAACCAAAAAATGAACTCCCCCAAAAAAATCGTTTTCATTCCTCACCGAAATGCAAATTCTCAAATTCCTTCAAAAAAACATCATTCAAATTTAAAAAAAAAAAAAAAAAACTCGTTTTAGGCATCTCAAAATAACAATCCGCGAAAGCTCTCGCTCTCGCTTCGCTCGGGCAAATTGTTTCTTGTTTTGAACTGAACAAATTTCACATATGAGGGCTCCAAAAATCCAAAAAATTATGAAAGTTTCATTAGTCATATGAATGTTATATCAATGGGTGAAATTGATATTTTTCTTCTACATCCAACGACAATTTCAAGTTGAATTGTTGTGAAGCTCATCTTTAATTGTCTTCGTGTTATTATAAATTTTTAATTCTTCGTAATGTTCCATCAGCATGAAACTGATTGAAAAAAACGTCAAGAAATTTCCTAGAAAACGAGAACCTACACACAAGGGGGAGGAGGTTGTCTTTTTAAACTCAAATTTGAAGCAAGGAAAATGGCAAGGAAAAACAAGGAAATAGCAAGGAATTTGATTTTTCAAATCCAGTAGACACCCTGTAGAGAGAGAAGCAGGTGGGATTTTCCCCCCTCTACAAACGTCGTTAACTTTAATAATCAAAACCAAATTTGGGATCAGTGCTATCAGAACTTTCATTGGGGTAACATCTTAATTAAATACTATCGCACACCTTTGGCATCCAGCACCTAGTGCTATATTTATTTACCTATTGTTTATTTCTATTATTATTTATTTTACATTATAGTTTAATTCAAGTTGATAAATTTGGCACTGCCAAAGTGCCGCTTTCTAGTCACATACACAACGTGTTTTGAAAAAGTGATCACTTTCTTGGCCTTCTTCCCTCTAAAAAATGGAGAAAAAAGGAAAAAACCAAAACCGAAACCAATTCCTTTGAAGGCAAAATCTTTAAAACGTCACTGCCACTGGTTTTTGAAGAGTGTCTGTCACTACCACCCGTTTTAAAGAGTGTCTGTCACAAACACTGGTTCTAAACAGTGTCTGTAACTACCACTGGCTTTGAACAGTGTCTGTCACTACCACTGGTTTCAAACCGTGTCCGTCAGAAACACTGGTTTTAAACAGTGTCTGTCACTACCACTGGTTTCAAACAGTGTCTATCACAAACACTGGTTTAAACAGTGTCTGTCACTACCACTAGTTTCAAACTGTGTCTGTAACAAACCCTGGTTTTAAACAGTGTCTGTCTCTACCACTGGTTTTAAACAGTGTCTGTCTCTACCACTGGTTTTAAACAGTGTCTGTCACTACCACTGGTTTTAAACAGTGTCTGTCACTACCACTGGTTTTGAGCAGTGTCTGTCACAAACTCGGGTTTTAAACAGTGTCTGTAACAAACCCTGGTTTTAAACAGTGTCTGTCACTACCACTGGTTTTAAACAGTGTTTGTCACTACCACTGGTTTTAAACAGTGTCTGTCATTACCACTGGTTTTAAACAGTGTCTGTCACAACAACTGGTTTTGAACAGTGTCTGTCACTACCACTGCTTTAAAAAGTGTCTGTCACTACGGGTGGTTTATAACTGTGTCTGTCACAAACACTGCTTTTAAACAGTGTCAGTCACTACCACTGGTTTCAAACAGTGTCTGTAACTACCACTGGTTTTAAAAGGTGTCTGTCACTGATTAAAACCAAAACCGGAACGAGACAGATAATATTTTAAAAAACCAAAACTTTTACTTTTTCAAAAAACATAAAAGCTGTAACCAAAACTGAGAGTGATATCTATTCGGTTTTCAAGCCCTGGGGAGAATTTCTCAGTCTCACCCCTCCCCCATACCCCTCCGCACATCGATTCGTCGCGCCTCTGAAAATAAAATATAATGTTTTGTATGGAAAGTTTTACGTTCACCTCTGTTTTTTAAATTAAACAATTTTTTAATCACTTTTTTAAAATTATTTTTTGGTTACGTATAAGTTACTTTTTTCAGAAAAATTTGAGTCGAATCTCTGATATTGAAAATTTTTCATTAAAATAGTTTCCCAATAATTTCTCAATTTCTATGTCTAAAAAGAACTTAGAAATATTATAGCGTGTGAAAAAAATACGAAAAAGGTACAAAATTTTGGTTTTTTTGGTTTTGGTAGACACCCCAGACACCCTGGAAAAGAAACTGATCAGGTCTATTTAAATATTAATAATTTTATTATTTTTTCTAAAAATTATAAATTTTTAACGTTTTTTTTTTTTTAGCAATTCTGTAAGAATAAGATGGGGGAGGGGATATCAGTTGGTACATTTTCAATTTTGAAAATGTCCTTCCAAGGTCCTTCTTTTTAGTTTTCAGAATTTGTTAGACACCCTGAATTAGTATTACATAGTAGGAGTAAGTGAAATATTTGAAATCTTACCTTCGTCAGAAGATTATTGCTGTACACTGTATCTAAAAAATAATAACCAAAAAAAAACTAAAAAATAGTGGCTATGTATGACAAAAAAAAATGAACTACCCTACTTATCTGCATCCTTATCTAAATTTGGGAAAGAAATCATACAACAAAACTCATATTTAACCGTCACTGCTTATCTAATACCACATCCGCACTGCCAAGTCCTACACAAAAACAGTAAGTAAGTGAAACATAGGACGATAAAAAAAAGTGTTCCCAGATTGCCCAGTTCTCAAAAACTGTACTGTGTACTGATTATGGCATGCCCTATTAGTACTGTGCCTCCTTCTCCTCCCCCCCCCCTCCCATGCGATAAAAAATTCTGAAAAAATTCAGGGAGGTACCCCCATGTATCCTCTAATTATACTCGTTTACAGAATAAATTTATCTCAATTACGCGCTGATGCAGAATTTTCCCCCTGAAAAACGCGTTTTTTGCCCCCCCTGGCTGAGAGGGTGGGGTGGGGGCGGGCTATGGGCTCAAAATTATTTTTTCGGGGTACTAAACATACCCTGCGAGATTTCATCAAAATCCGAGGTTGAGAGCGTTTCGCCTATCTTATCCTTGGGGGGGGGGGGGGGTAACCCTTTGTTTTGTATTCACGATCACGAACACGATGCGTTGGTACGTGTATTGATTTCATTGTTTTTTTTGGTTGGAAATTTTGCAGTCGGTCGCGGTCGAAGCGTGTTTGATTTCGAATCCGGCTGGCATTCCGAGTCCGCATTCGCCAACCCCTTCGCCAGCCAGTTCAGTCGGAAGTAATTCGTCCGGCTACAGTACCGGCGATCGCAGATCGGCCGGGGTATCCCAGTGCATCGCCGTTCCAGTCAATCTTCACATCGCCCTGCAGAAGCAGCATAACTTCTACTCGAATTTAATCGCGTCTTTCAGCTACTGGGAAGAAGCGGATAAACTCATATTTTCTGGTGGAAATAAAGGTACGTACCTACGCTATTTTTATCGTCGAACGGCGAATTCATATTCGCTGTTATGTTAGTTACAAGTGTACCTAATCATTTCGTGTGTTTTTGTAGATTTCTTCATCGAATTGGACAGATTTTGCGGACCGCTTACCTTACACAGTTCTTTAAAAGATCTCGTGCATTACGTACGTGTCGGTATTCAGAGACTGAAAGCCATCATAAGTCACAATCACGGCGTATGAAATCCGATGCAACTTTCGCTCGAAATGAAATCGTCGTTGCCTTCGTTCGAACAGTTTTTTTTTGTCGCATGTACCTTATAAATACCTAGCTGTGGCGCCTGGCGCGGCGTACCGAGTAAGTACGTCTCCTTTCGTCCTCGCCAACCAAGTTGTCAATCCTTTTTCTCGATACGATATGATACCATATTACATTTGTGTATCGTCTATCTTTCTTCGCCTAAATGTAGGTGTTTTGAGATTATTACGACTAACGTACTACGAGTATTATTGTGCAAATTTATATTTATAGGTAATTAGGTGTAATAATGTAAATACCGCCAGCAAAATCGTACAGGCCAACATCATTCTGCAAGTATTTACGTATGTAATCGTAAAACTAAACTCCCGTTCGCGATTCGCGTGTTACAAAAATCACGTACGTATAAATCAGCCAAATCTCGAGTAAAGCCATAGGTTATCCTCGCCACTCACTCCTCTTTGCTCACTGTAAATATCATCGAGCCAGCGCCAGCCAAGCTAACTCAACGAAGCGCGAGTGCTTTTTTAACCTCAAATTAAAGTGCCTTATTTCCCAGTCCGTCGTGCGTTGCCTTTCATGCGATGCGCGAAATTGACCCTCGGCGCCGATTAGTTGCCCAATTTTAACGAGACATCGCTGCACACTGTAGCCTACCGTTGCACCGTGCCACATCAACAAAAAGCTCGTTTATTTGCAATTTTTTCCCCCCTATTTTTTATACTCTTACGAGATACCGGTAAACTAAAAATTACTGCGACTGTTCGTTGTACCCGAATTCGAACCGGCTGGTTTAACAAGATATTATTACTATATATATCGTTGTTATTATTATTACATATTATTTGTAGTATTAGTATTATTAATTATTATTATTATTATTAGTATTGTTGTTGTTGTTATTATTGTTGTCATTATTATTGCCGTGTATTTGTTGGGATGCGATTTCGTTTAATTTGTTCGTGCCGGGATCAGACAGACTACCGTAATAGAAGACATTAACGCGAGTAGTATATCGGCTGTTGTACCTTCGTTTCCACCCACATTTTTTACAAGTTTATTCCGACTCTGCTCTTCTTCTCGCCCCCATTTTTTAAAAAGAAAATTCGCCGCAAATAAAATACTAACTAGGTAGGCATATATATCCTTGAAAAAGGAAATCGAGACTTCGTTGTTCAAATTCGTGTATCATATATTGTAATCTAGGTATTGGTATAACGCGCGCGAGTATACGATGTATACATTTAGTTACCATGTTGAATAAATCCTTCTTTTTTTTTTTTTTTTTAATTTAATCGACGTATACGGTACGCGCGTTATCTTTCTTTGTTTTTTTTTTGTTCGGTGACTCGTGGTTTCTTCCTTTCTCTCGAAATGGTATTAGTTTATTACCTCCGTATGTTTTGCCGTAGGCTACGTAACTACCCTACCCGTGACAATTTCATACCCGCGGTTTGCATAATGTGTACTAAGTATAGAGACCTATCTACAATGTGTAGCTGTGTACATATACATACTTTATAGAAATGGAGACGAAATATTATTGTGAAATACCAGTTACGTCGTGTAACCCATGTATCATGTTATTCGTCGTGAGAAAATGTACGACGACGACGTCGTCGTTGTGAATTTATACTATTTATTTTCTCTTTCGTTTATTTATTATTTATTAGTTGAAAAATGTTATTTTTAATTTTTATTTTGTATAAACTATATCTCGTGATCATCAATTTTTTTCGTAACTTAAATCTTAATTATTTGAAAAGTGATAAAATGTCGTTTCGTCATTTTTCTTCTTTACTCTACTTTTATTTTACATACTTTACTTTTTTGTTTGTTTTTGACGCGGGTACGTTTGGTGTTAATTATTCACTTCAATTACAAAGTATGATTTATTTATAATCGTCCTTGTATTCGTTGTTGAAAACGGTATTGAATTCGTTTGCAGCTCGCAGATAGGTTGTTGAAACCGGACATTTTCTCGATTTTTTTTTTTGACTGGGCAAAGGGGCTTCAAAGTTCTCCAAAATGACCGAAAATGGAAAATTTCAGTCGCAAATTGCTCCGGTTGTACGAGATATTAGAATTTTGAACTTTTTTTTTCAAATTGTAGTACTTTGAGAGGGTAATGGGGCAATGATGTCAAAATCAGTGTTGCCACTTTCAAAAACCTAAAAAATTCTACTTAAAAACTTATAATTTAAATATAACTATGATCTTGGCGAGTAAAAATTCTGAAAAATTCTCAGTTATAGTCCTTTTTATGTAGAATAATGTATCGAAAAATTAGACTGACATTTTTTTTTCATTTTTGAGAAAAAAAATTACAAGTTTTACACTTATAAGTATTGTAAACACTATCAAAAAACTAAAAAATGAAAATTTTTGCATTCTTGAGATATTTTACCAATGTGTAGACGAACATGTGAAAAAAAATCCCCCCCCCCCCATTTGTCAACGAATTGAAGAGAAATGCCATTTTTCGTGCAATTATGTATTTAAAAGTGAAACATATTGAAAAAATTTCGCCATCGTTTTAATAGAAGTAGGAACCTAAAAAATGAATATTTTTTGCAATTTTGAAATATTTTACCAATATGTAGAAGGACATGTGAAAAAATCTTAGCAAAAGCTCAAAACAGATAATTATCAACATTTTGAAAATAAGCTACTTACTCGTAGATCAAAATGCAAAAAGTATGCATGAAAAAAATATTGGATTCCGGAAACATAATCGAAAAATGCGTTTAAATTACTGAAAAAATTGCAAAATTGAAAGAAGAGGGGGAATCTTACGAACGAAACATTATCTTTTATTCAAAATCATTTCAAAAAATCAAACACAAAAATACCAATATTGTAAGATAGCAGAAATGTTGACATGAGCGAGGATTTTATGAAAAAAAAATTATTCCGAGTGTTGAGAAATAATAAACAATAATTTGTAAAAAAAAAATCCATAAATAAAAAGAATTATTTTAGAATGAGAAACTTATTAAAATCAACAGGAAAGGGTGGCGGGGGAAGGGAGGCTAGGAGATTGCAATCCAAATTTGGAAAAAAAGTGATTTGTGAAAATCATTTTAAAAATTCGAATACAAAAAAACGTACTGCTTGCTTCAAAAAGAAGAAAAAATCCTCCATCAAAACTGTAAAAAATTGAAACAATTCAAAAATAAATATGGAAAAAAGGCAACAAAATTTATGAGATTGAGAGAAAATGGCCAAAACAAGAAGCAGAGCAAAGATCAAGATCTGAAGAAAAAAAAAATAGTCAAAAAATAATGCTGAAAAACCTCTTTGTGATCTTCTTTTAATATGTAGATAAAAATCGTAAGTCCCTAAGAATAAAACCCAAAAGCGAAATTCAAAATGAACCCAAAAACAGATTTTTCAAAATTTGAAAATTTGGAAACAATCAGGAGAATTCCAGAATAAATATTCGATTAGAAGTAGAAAAACTCCACCGAAAAAATGAAGGTAAAAGCACTAAAATTTAATAAAAAAAACGTCGCAAGAATTGAAAAAAAAACTCACGAAATTTATCGATAAAATTGCGAAAACTTCATAAAAATTTAGACACAAAAGGAAACGAAAATTCAGGGGAAAATCGTCGAAAAATTGGAAAATGAAATCTATGAGAATTCAAAAGATCAAGAAATCCTCAAAAAAAATTCTAAATAAAACCATCAAGTCTCAAAGTTCAAAAAAGCTAAAAACTCGAAAAAAATTCGTAAACAAGAGGAAATTCACAAAAATTTAGGCAGAAAAAATTACTAAAATTTAGAGCTAAATTTAGGAGAAAAATTTTCATGAAAAATGGTTTCGCCGAAATCAAGAGGCAGAAAAACGAATCAATAAAATTCAAAACAAAGTTAGGTATAGAAATGATGAAAATGCAAAACTCTCAAAAATTCAGTTCAGCAAAAATCATTAAGAAATTTCAGAACTGAGAACTCACGATAATTAAAATTAGGTATAAATTCGGAGATTATTCTGAAGAATTTTGAGAAAAATCACCGAAAAATTTCTAGAAAAACTCGAGAGGAATTTCAACAGAGAAAAATGATTTGAACTTAAAAAAAATTGTTCAAAGAGAGAGGAAATCCGTTGGATTATCCCTCATAACTGGAAAGGAAGAAAAAAAGAGAGAGAGGGATCAACGAATGAAAGATATCAAGATGCAGAAAAATCCACCACAAAAAGTGAATATAAAAAATTAAAAAAAAAAAACAAAGTCATCAAATCTTGAAGAAACTCTTCCTTCCCTTCTCGAAATAAAAGATCAAAATTTAAAGGAAATCATGATTTTTGGAACTAAGAAAAAAAAACACAATTTCACAAAAATGTGAGCAGAAAATCACTTTTTTTTTAAAAGCACGAAACAAAAAAACTGTTGAAATGAAAAAAATGCAGTCAAAATTCAGGCAAAAAAATGATCACAATTTACTTGTAAAACAAATCTATAGAATCGTGAAAATTCAAAGTTAAAAAAGTCTGTCAAAACTGGAGAGCCTTCACCAAAATTTGAAAAGAGAAAAAAATTGGAATTTCAAGAAAATTATCGAATAACGTGAAAAAAGAGAACACGCGAAAATTCAAAAAAATCATACCCATCAGAATAGGGGGAAATCTACAAACCGAAATAAGGAGAAATCCCGACTATTCGACTTTTGAGCAATAAAATCACACAAGCTCGAAGGAAAAATTTTTATGAAAAAATCACGAGAATTAAAGGTGATGAAATTCAGCAAAAATTCGGGCGAAAAAAATCATCAAAATTCAAGATGTAAAAATTATCAAAACTGAAAAAATGAAATTCCAACGCTGAAAAAGCAGTGATGCCATTTAAATAAAAGCAATGTTTTTTTCCCGAAGAATTTTGGATAAAATTTTGGGAAAAAAAAAGAAAATTTGTTTTAAAAAAACTCTGAAAAAAGTAACTTTTAGTAACCAACATTTTTAAAAAGTAACCAAAGTCACTATTAGTACTTTTGGTAACTTGGTTACTTGAAAAGTAACCCAGTACAATCCCTAAATGACTTATTTAAGCAGGTACTGAACACGTAGGTAAGTATGTATTTATTCGGTATCGTAAAATTCTAGTGGTTGGTACGAAAAATGCTATTTACCGATTACAAAAAATTACAAAATCAACGATAAAATAGAGAAAAATTATCAAAATAACAGTACGCCACGCCACCACAAATTACGGAAGCGATGAAACTGCCACTGTTGCATCACTGACTCACGACGACGATGAGAAGGCGTAATGCGAAATGCGCAAATCATCGAATCAAATCAGGTTTGATTTCAAACAATCCCGGTCGTCGTTTTCGACGTGAGTTTTAAGATATTCGTTCACGGTTTCCGTATTCCATTTCTCGATAGCTATAATCTGCGTGCAAACAAATCAGACGGCAACCAAGTTAAGAACTAGAATGATTAACGTCATCGTAAACAAAATAGGTAGGTAGGTACAACAAAATTATTCCATCATTTCGACCATTCTCGTAAGTTAGAAAAATTGACTCGTGTACAAGTAGGTACGGTACGATGAGAATGCTGGAATAAAATCATGTGTCGAAAAAATCGTACCTCTTTCACTTCGTCCGTCTCGTCGATAAGTTTGATGATGGGATCTCTACCGTGTACGTACCGAATCTGCAGATTGGGATGTTGTTCGGGTAATTTGCTCTTGATGAACGCTTCGAGCAGATAGAAGAAACACACCAAATATAGCAATGAAAAGGAAATACGTATATCGTACTTAGTTGATAATGGTTACCTTGTATCTGAGGATAAGCTCCAAATTTACAAGTACAGATTTCCAATCGAGCTTTGCTATACTTTTTAATCGCCGGTTCGTCTTCGGTAAACTGACAGCATTGTAAACAGCTTTCTCTGGTGGGTGCAAATGCGAATATTAGGTATACATTCATGTAACGAAGCGAGCGATGCTAACAAAACCGCTCAAATTTACCTTAAAGGTTCCAAGTTGAATTTAGATAACGAAGAACAGGACGTGCATTTCAAAATCGTACTGTTGTATCCGACCTGTAAACATTCTTGCGCAGTTTTACATTCCACGACGAGAAACTGAAAACAAAAACGTTAATACAAATTGGAAAATATGTCCGCATTTATTCTGATGACAGTACAGTAGACGTATAACTCACCCAAACAGGCAGAAGAAACGATAACGTTGAAATTGAAAATCTTCGGGACACCATAATTATTATTGTTCCTCTTAGAAGACGTAAGATGGTGAATTATTACATACAGCCAGTCGATAAGACGATGGACACTCTAAAGAAAGACATCAAATGTAGCGATAACGGTGAGCGGTTGACAAGCTGAGTTTTAAAATTCGAAAATTTTGAAAAAATTCCTTAGTGATAAGAATGGAGTGTTTTAAGTGATAAGCGAAGGGAATTTTCAAGCGCAAGTGGGAAAATTTAACAAATTTTGTATTTTAGATAGTGGTAACACTGGATTTTACGCGCAGTTTGATTGACGTTTTGTTGGAATGTCGCTTTGCTTATTTTAATTTTTAAATTTTTTTTTGAATTTAGTTTAATATAGTGCTTCATTTAATGTTTTAATTTTGAGGATGGTTTGAGGTTTGAGTTTAAGACGTATGTTTGTTTAATTCAATGAATTAATTGAATCTGATGAAGTGATGAATGATCACTGTTTCTACTTTCTTTGCAAGTTTCAAGTTTGCATAATAGGTGTTCAATTCAATGTTCATTGTTCATTGTTCCTAATTCCTAAACTTTGAAAAATTGAGCTTCTTCTGTCCACCAATAATATAATAATTAAAAAACTTATAACGTTCATACCTACTAACCTCTTTTATTTTTCTGAAATGAAAATGATTAATTAAATAAAATAATAATTTACTGTGGAATATTACGCCTGACTCGTTTCGTTTACCACCTAAATGATTTATTTTTTCAGTGAACCTTTACCTACCTACTTAAGTATCTTTTTAAAATAATAATTGATAACAGAATGGATTGTGGATTTCGTTAATTAATTTTTGTACGAATGAAATTACATGATCAAGACGTGCTCTCGGTTATTTCAAAATCGAAACTTCTTTCTCTGACGTGGAATGAAGCAATAAATTATGCAGGGTTGGTTTGAAAAATACAATCATATTAAGCAATGGATTAAAAACACATAAATGTAGTGGTAATTTGGTATAAAAATAAAAGGTCAACATCAAAAACCTGTGTATCAATATCAATTATCAAATCAAATGAGAAAGTACTCGAGTTAATGAGTTAGTAGCTGACTTCACTGACTCGGCTATCAATTTCTAGTTGCTCTGCTCTATCAATGAAGTTTAGTTTTTTATGAATGCACCTCTTTATGAATGAATCGAATCGCTCGTTTGCCTGTTTGAAAATCATCGTTATCATCTCATCTGAGTGCTTTTATCGAATGAAAATAATAAATTTTCGATGATAGTGGCGATGGCGTAGGTTTGATGATGATAATTTATTTTTTTAAATTTGGGCACCGACCCGCATCTCCACAACCTAACTTTTGAACCGGAATACTTATCGGTTACATGCACTTACGTACTTACATCTTACGACTTTATGGATTTATTTTTTCATGTGCTCGGTGCATACCTACCTAACCTACCTATCTTGAGACCTACAAAAGATGAAAAAATAATACTCGAGCATCAAATTAACTAGGTAGGTACCTACATATTATGCATAGGTATTTTACAAATTTATTTTTCCGCTGGAAAATAAAAATTGATAAAATTGAAATTTTTTCCAATCGTTTTCAAGAATATTACTAAGTACCTATTAATTCTCGTTACGAATTTTTTTCTCTGTAAATGGTAACAAACTTTGTATACAAAATCACGTATTATTTATCTGCATTCTGCAGTATATACAGTATGAATTCTCTATATCTACATAATAATGTCACGTGCGTTCTTGTAAAGTTTTTCATTCAGAATACTCACTTAATCCTACGTCTACCTATCAATGAGCTCAAAGTCTTAAAAGTTATGAATTACTTTTTTAATTTCATTCATATATATCGTAATACTCGAACTTTACGCCGGAACTTTTCTGATAATTACCGGATGTGTTGGGTTATTATATTCTTGACCCATGTAATAAAAATATTTTCTTATACTTTCTATGAGGTTATAGGTAACATAGATCGGAAATTCAACTAATTAAAGAATAAAGTACCTATCAAGTATTTGAATATACTTATATGCACGTAGATTGGAAGTGGAAATCTGATGAAATACTTGAGCTAAATAGGTTCTTTAAATTTAATTTACATACCTATATGGAAACGATTATTTTTTATTCGATTATTTTATCTTGGAGGTTATGTGGTCAATTGCCCTTACCTACTCTCATATTTACTCCGTTTCTCAAAGCGAATTAAGGCCATATTTTTGTTTACTATTTTCAAAAACCTACTCGTTCTATATTTCTGCAGTAAATTTTGTCCGATTTTCATTTCAATAGAGGGGATATCACGAGTGTGGAGGGTGGAGGGGGTTGGATCAGGAAAATCAGGCCATGTTCAGGGCTTTTGGAAATTTAATATTCGATGCATCGCATTATTTCGACATTTTTGAAGATGTTGTCCTAATTTAAGGGTAGTCTGCTGGATGTGTCTTCTTTTCAATGAAAATACCAATTCCGAAAATTTCTAGAGTTCAACTTACAATATTTAAATGTTCAAATTTTCATCTTAATTATTGGTGTTGGTGAAAACTAGGTCAGAAATCGTATTTGTTTAATTAAATCTCCCCATACATTTTTTTGGGGGATTCGATTTTTGAAAAAATGGACTGATCAGTTAATTGCTTTCTCTAGCAGTATAGGTACCTATACTTCAATATTCTCAACATTCGAGGTCAACACAGGATTATTCAAAACTCTTAATTTATTAAAGGAGTTGTATACTTACCCAAAATTAGAGTCTACATTTTTTTCTCATCCAATTCAATCTGCAATAAAAAAATTTGTAACTTTTTTAACGCTTTTTTTGAGCGAATAAGTTTCAAGATCTCTTTGATCTATAATTTCAACCCCGTCGACTTTTTTTTTACACCGATTTAAAAAAAGAATTCAACTCTGAGTAAAACTTTGAGTTTGACTCAAAATTAAAGTTTTCAGAAAACATGCCTGAGCTGACAAGGGAACCTCTTGAGGTGTCACACTCCGATTTGAACGGGACCGCGATTTTTGAATAGAGCATAGTCTAAAACGCCCAAAACCAAATTTTTAGCTGCCCAAGTTCATTTTTCGATTTTTCGCGAATTTTTGAAAATTCAAGATTGACTGTTTTTGGCGATTTATGCTTTTTTTTAAAAGTACGTACTTGATCAGTAAAAATGGTCAAAATTAGTCCCAAAACTGATATCATTTACCCAAATCCAAATTTTACCATTTCCAGCCATTCTGGAGCCTCCAGCGCGATTTTTCAATTTCTCCAGAATTTTGAATTTGCTCCAGGAGGCGTGAATATGAAGTTGGGCAGCTAAAAATCGAGTTGTATATTACACTCGACCTGTTTAACGAGTTTATCTACATTTGAGCCGATTTTGAGAGTGACACCTCAAAAGTGGCTTTTTCTTTTTTCAAAATTAAAAAAATCAAAAAAATCAAAAGTTTCTCGTTTGTGTGGAAATTTTCAAAATTCACGCGAATCGCTGTAATTTGTCCAAAACTAACCCCCCAAATCAAAATTTCACAATTTCCAGCCATTCTGGAGCCTCCAGCGCGATTTTTCAATTTCTCCAGAATTTTGAATTTGCTCCAGAAGGCGTGAATATGCAGTTGGGCATCTAAAAATCGAGTTGTGTATTATACTCGACCAGTTTAACGAGTTTATCTACATTTGAGCCGATTTTGGGAGTGACACCTCAAAAGTGGCTTTTTGACCAGTTTTTTTCAAAATAAAAAAATCAAAAAAATCAAAAAATAACCGTTTGTGAGGAAATTTTTGAAATTTGTGCGAATCGCTGTATTTCTTCAAGAACGAACCCCCGGAGCGCAAATTCTACCATTTCCAGCCGTTTTGGAGCGAGAGAGTGACGCCTCAAAAAAACCACTCTTGAGGTATCACTCTCAAATTCAGCTAAAATGTGGATAAACTCGTTAAACAGGTCGAGTATAATATACAACTCGATTTTTAGCTGCCCAACTTTATATTCACGCCTTCTTGAGCAAATTCAAAATTCTGGAAAAATTGAAAAATCGCGCTGGAGGCTCCAGAATGACTGGAAATTGTGAAATTTGGATTTGGGGGGTCAGTTTTGGACGAAATACAGCGATTCGCGTGACTTTCAAAAATTTCCACACAAACGGGAAACTTTTGATTTTTTGTATTTTTTAATTTTGAAAAAAAGCTGGTCAAAAAGCCATTTTTAAGGTGTCACTCAAAATCGGCTCAAATGTAGATAAACTTGTTAAACAGGTTGAGTGTAATATACAACTCGATTTTTCGCTGTCCAACTTCATTATCCACGCCTTCTGGAGCAAATTCAAAATTCTGGAGAAATTGAAAAATCGCGCTGGAGGCTCCAGAATGGCTGGAAATGGTAAAATTTGGATTTGGGTAAATGATATCAGTTTTGGGACTAATTTTGACCATTTTTACTGATCAAGTACGTACTTTTAAAAAAAAGCATAAATCGCCAAAAACAGTCAATTTTGAATTTTCAAAAATTCGCGAAAAATCGAAAAATGAACTTGGGCAGCTGAAAATTTGGTTTTGGGGGTTTTAGACTATGCTCTTTCCAAAAATCGCGGTCCCGTTCAAATCGGAGTGTGACACCTCAAGAGGTTCCCTTGTGAGTCTATTTTAGATGTAGGTACAGGTACATATACCTACTTAACTTTCAAAACACTTGGAAAATTGAATATGCCTGTAGAAAAGACAATTTTCAAAAATTTTAGCCACCCAATTAATTTCTTGTTTTTAGTAGAAGTAGGTACCTCAACATGTAAAAATATTAATTTTGAAAACTTTTTGTTTGGTTTCTAAAGGGCTCAAAAAATAAAGGATTCTAGAGTGGAATTTTTCAAGTTTTAATTTTGTTTTTATGATCAAAATGAAATATACCATTTTTTTAAACAAAATTTTAATTTTATTATGTTTTCAAGAACAAATTTTTATGCGGAGGGACAATTTTCCTCGAGAGGCTGAGCTCAAGCTGAAAAGTTCGACTTGAACAATTTGTTCATGATGAAAAAATAAATAGTATATTACACAACGAGGGCCGAAAAAGTGATTTTGGATGAGGGTGAGGTTTGTGACCCGAACGAAGTGAGGGGAACAACTCACACGAGTTCAAAATCACTTTTTCTCCAAGTTTAGTGAAGTAATTTTTCCTGAACGAGGGTGGAAAGTACTTATTTTTACATCCGAGCGATTCTCGCGAGGTTGGAAAAGTAGTACTTTTCACCCCTAGATAGGAAAATCTTTTTTCAGTTCTTTCATTATAAAAGAAAAATCCGAGAAAAACGACCCCCCCCCCCAAAACACAACTAGGGAACCTTACAACGCAGCAACCGATTTGAACCCATTTTTTTTGATTAAGTGAAGCTTAAATTGGTACAAAAAACTTGTGATCAGTGTTTTTGTAAAAATTGAAGCGTTTTTTTGAGGTAGGTATTTGGTGAAAAAAATCGTACGTGAGTGGAAAAGGGAATGAGATTCTCACTTAATGGCAGATTTTTTTTTAGTAAATTTCCTACACATGACCCATTTTCTTCTGTCTATCATCAATTAATGAACCAAAAAAAAAACAAGCCCAATAAATTTCGACGATTAAAAAAATTACCTACCTACCTATTTTTATTTAACCTCTTGCGAAACCTGTACTAATCATAAAACTGATTATTCCCTCACATATAGAATACAGAATCAATGACGATATTTCCTTCCCTGTTTGTCCCTCCTCTCCCCTCCTCTCCCCTTTCTGCTATTCGTTATGAATGAAATGCTACCAAATATCTCATTAATATAAGTAGGTAACAGATAAATTTCTCATTGATACTCTCTTGTAGCTTTTGGAAATTATTTCATCACCATTGAGAAAAAAACAATTTCCACATCGGTTCATTAAAATACATTTATAATCACGATTGCAAATAATGAAAAGGAAAAAAACACACTGGGCAATTTACTAGATTAATTAATTTCTGAAAAAAAAAACGCTTCACCGTGAGTAGAGTTGTTGAATCGCGTTGATGGTATATTTTTCATTGAAAAATATCGCTAGGCTGCGAACTCGATCTTATGAACTGCTTTTTTAGCTTCATTCATATCGTGCGAACTGTACACGAGGGACTTTTCCGATAATAATCGGGATGCATGAAGCATGACCTATTTAAAGGTGACGCTGACGTTTGTTTTGAAAACCATGGTTGTGGAGAGAAGCGATGCTTTTGAAATGATGGAAAAAAAATCAATATAGCATTTCTCATCGTGTATATGTATTATAAATCTAGGTATATATCTTTCAACCCCCTCTCCCCCTCAACTCCTTTAGCTTTTAATGAAAATATACCCTCGATTAATTCTATATAAAATACCTATTTATCGATGTAAAAGTAAGTACTTAGCTAGGTATAGTTACTTTGGTGTGATTATTTTTGGTAAATTTTAATACGTTGGTATTTTTTTATTCGAATGTTTCAGAGCAGGGTTCCAAAATCATCTAGAATTCTCAACCACGGAACATGAATCGGATTCGATCGGTGTTGTTTGCACATACACCTGATGTTTAACCTACAGTGGGCCACGTGATGGCCTATATTCCATTGAATAAGAGTAAGGGACAAATTTATACTCGAGTTATTTTCATTCAGTCGAATGGGTTTCGTTGTTGCCATGTTTATAGGTGGAAATTTTCCTGTAAGTTGTGCCCTCGTCGTCGATTTTGCTGCGAATGATTTCGAAACATTTTTTAAATCGCGAATTTATATTTTTTAAAACGATTTTTTTTGGAAATGAAAATTTTTACGTTGCCAAAAATGATAAGGAAAAAATCGAGTCGAGATTTTTACAAAATCCGAATAAAAATTTTTATAATTCGAAAGAGATGAAAAATGGGTGAAAAAAATTAATCTACATCGCCTCGGGTGACAAGACGCGCAATGAATGAATGTTGCGATGAATTAAAGGCAGCTTTTGAACACATCAATCGATTACTAGGGCAAATCTATTCATTACACCGAATGCACTTTTTTCGCCCCTGAACGCGTGGCCTGGCGCGTACTCGTATCTCGAAAACGACGAGCTTTTTTTCCGCAGCCTGCGGGTATTTGGCCCGATAGCTTTTTGTATGTGTACTCGAAATAGCCGATGATTTTACGATTTAATTTTAAAAATACATAAAACCATACGTTGGACGTTGTGAGAACTGGAACTATAAATATGCGCAGTAGCTTTAATCAGCCAGACGAAAAATAAAAACACCCTACGGTTTTAGGTCAAACCCTCGAATGACGTCAGAGCACCGTTGCAGTATTGATTATTAATAGATAGAAAAGCAAAACTTTTAAACAATGTTTTACGTTTTAATAAAAAGAACTTGTCAACTTTTCGTCGTGCTGGTGAAGAAAAAAAATGAAATTCGTCGACAGGTGAAATTCTGCAGGGTTTTTGGGTTGAGAAGATTGGAGATTGGTCAGTTTGTGAGGGGGAGGGGGAAGGGGAGATGAATTTGCATTTTTGCTGATCTTTGAAAAATAGCTTCGATTACGACTGTTGGGGTGGCGGTTCCCCCTCCCCCGTTTGATTAGATGAAAGCATTAAACCTGCATTTAAAAGATACTCGTACTATACCTATATTATGATTTTAAATTTTTTAGCATTTTGATTATATGTGATCCAGATTCTATCGTGTAGGTAGATGGTGCATATATGCCATTCTTGTTACATTTATTTTGTACACTCGAAGCTTCGAAGTCGAAGTTTGAAAACATTTCACTGTTTTATCGAAGTACATACCTACCTATACTTACATAAATGATAACAGAAATTGTTTTTGTTATGTTATTCAAAATGTACAAACGACGCTAGCAGATTGTGAATATTTTAACGAACGAATATGTAGACCTACCTATACGTACATTCAGCTGATCTATGCTACGATTATTATTAGCAAAGGTAGATACGTAAAGAATGAAGGAGTAAGAGCTCTAAAATACAAATTGCCTCAAATCTTATCAACAGTTGGTTCGAAAGTGCCTACTCGATGATAACAGATTTGAAAAATCAACCCTCGTTGCGAAAGGGTATGTCGGCGTGCTCCATAGAGTAGCCCCTATAGCCTTATACTTATGCTTGGTGGACATTTTTTTGAAAATTTTTATCGCATTCCAATCGAATCGATTCATTTTAGCCGAAAAATCAGACCTTGAAAATTTCAGTTCAAAAAATTAATTTCAAATCGTGCCCCAGCCCTCCTGTTTATCTGATGGGGAAAAGGGAGGGGTTATGAGGCTCAAATTTTTTAGAATGGTAGGAAATAAATTGTGTCTGTAATTAAATACTTTATAGTTTTTCTACTTAAAAAATTGAAGTCATCATCATTGAACTTTGACCCGGTGACCGATGTGTCATCAAGTTTTTTCTTTGGTCTTCCTTTGCTCCTCCTGCCAGTTGGAGTGTATTCTCTGACTTTTCGAGGGGACCATTCGTCAGGCATTCTATCAACGTGTTTTTGCCATTTCTTTCTGTAATCATTCACCCATCAGATGAATGGCTCTGCTCCTAACTCATTCAGGATATCTTCATTCCTTTTCCTATCGCATCTCATATATCCTGCCATATGGCTCGCATGAATCTCATTTCCTCTGCAGTTATGTACTCTGCTTTTTATATCCTTTCTCATTGTCCATGTTTTGCTTCGATACAGTATGGTAGCATCCTTAGTGGGGAACAACCCCACGACCTTTGGATTCGGAGTCAACGAACATGTGTTGCACTCTGGCGGTGAAATGCATGAAATACATGTTATCATGCTGAAAGGGGGACATTTCCATACTCACGCACACTTACACACGCGCACACACGACTTGTCAAGATGCGAATGAATGCGATTCTCTGCAAAAAGTCCCCCTTTCAGCAAGTCGATGGTGGCGCTGCAACGAGATGTTAACGCCGACTTAGATCACCAAAACAGGTCCTCCAATATACACCAATGGGGAAGAGAAGCAGAGGGAGACCACGGAGGAAACTCACTGACACCTCAGGCTCATCCTCAACCAGTTCCACACTGTAGCACTAGCAGACAGGCCAACAGGCCTTCCCGCTTACAAGGAAACCACGACAACGATGATGACGACAGTATGGTAGCATTGGTCTTGCTCTTACCAGGGTATTGTACTCGTAGATTCTTATTCGAGTTTGGGATTGGCTCTCACTTTTTGTGAGGGAATGGCTCGGTTCATAACCCCGCTTACTCTCAGGAATTTGTTGATCTTAAGTTGTGCGTCAACCTCTCCTTCATAAGATAGTTCGCACCTGAGATACTTAAAGCTTCTGAACTGTTCTACTGGTAGTCCATTTAAAACAATTTTACTGTGTATTGGCTCTTTTCCCCTCAAAGGCCATTACCTACCTTTGTTTTTGACAACGAGATTTTCATTCCATATTTATCTGCTACTTTCTGAAGATTGTATATCATTCTCTGCAAGTCATCTTTGTTGTCAGCAAAGACCACCTGATCATCAGTGAATAGCAGGGTAGTGACGTGGGTGTCATTGCCTCATTGGGTGAAAATCTGCCGATGATAGGTATGCAACAAAAAATGCGACAGGAATTGCAACACTTTCCACCAATACTTTTCCGTTCATTAATCAGCGCGCGTATTTTTATCACACAATAAATTCTGCCAATGTCCAATATTCATGAAAACTTTTTTGGCTCTGCCGGGGGTCGAACCCAGGTCTCTGAGTTGGAGAGCAAGTTTTCTACTTACCTAACCACAGGGACTTGTGATGGAATGAATGCAAATACTTCTGTACTATGCTAATTTGCGGCTCTTTCATCAAGAGAATCACAAAAGAAAACACAATTTTGCTGTTCCCAAATTTTTAAGATTTAGCCAAGTAAATGTGAAATTCTTCAGTTGGATTTATAGACACTGGGTCTGGACCTGCGGAATAAGACAACCAACTGCAGCCTGTAGGCCGAGGGGAACGGAAACGGCAAAGAAAACTTGTGTAACGCAAATTTATCCCGCTGGGTGCTCTTGGCAGTGCTGTACTTCAATTTTGCAGGCAACAGGGAAGTACAGCGCTGCCAAGAGCACCCAGCGGGATAAATTGGCGTTACACAGGATATCTTGCCAAGATGGCTGCCAGTTGGTTGTCTTATACGCAGGTCTAGTGTCTATAGTTGGATTCTTCAATTTTTCCCAAATAAAGTAGGTCTAGAACTAAAGAGTAATGCGAAATTTCTTTTGTTGCTTTGCTCAATATTGGTCTGTTTTCAAAATTTGGAAAAAAATGGGAACCACTAATGAGATCTGAGAGAAGAACCGCGGTTCCTGTGCATGAGGAACTGAAAACAAGCGATTCTATTATAAAAATCAAAGAATCACACTTTTGAGAACCGCGGTTCTTTTAACCTGAGAATCGCAACATCTCTGGCTCCATCTAAGCAAGACCTTCCCTTTCAAAATCCATTTTGGCATTCCAATATTACTTGGCTCCACATGGCTCTCGATTCTTCTCATTAGCATCTTTGCAAGTATTTTGTAGACAGAATTTAGTGGACTAAATCTAGTAAATCAGGGAGCCCAATGGTCATGGAAGTTATGAAAAAGTAATGGATTTTGCTCGAAACACAATTGACAATTTTTTCAATAAGCCCATAAAATGAACAAAAAATTAAAAATGAAAGATTTGTTCAAAAAATCAGAAAAATGATAAAAATTGAAAACGAGTAGGTACCTTCTTGCATACAAATTTTAAAAATGTCCTCTCAGTTTCAAGCTATTTGATTTTTGTTTTTGGGGGGAGGGCGGGTGTTTTCATGTGGTAAAAATGTGAAAAATAGGTCATGAAAAAGTCATGATTTTTTGTCTGGGAATTTCATTAGACACCCTGTAAATGCTTCAATCAAATGTGGGTTCGGACCTTCGGAGGAAATTGAACTAACTGAGAGGAGAGTTTGAATGTCCTGAAAATTTTGAAGATCAATATTCTGTAATTATAGTCATGTTTGTTAAGTGCTGAAATTCATTATTAAATTTTGGCGAATTTTTGGAATTCAAATTTGGCCCATTTGTCATGAAAAAAATCAAAACCTGATTAAATTAGAATAAAAGGTTGAAATTTGGTTTCTACCCTACTTTTGACCTTCTGAGTCGACTGACGATGGTTTTGAATCGTTCTGGAGCCTCGAGTGGATTTTTGTATACTTTCAAAATCTTTTGGTGCCGTTTCAAATTCAAAATTTTCTCCAACGATGAATTAATTCAATCTTTTTCCTTGAAAATATTCATTGGGGACAAATTTTGGAGTTGAACCAGCACAAAAATATTCTGAAAGTATACCTATGTATGTGCCTAAATTGATCGAGGGGTCACAAAGATAGTAAAAATAGGTGTTATTGAATTCCATTTTCACTCTACTTACAGCTTTTTCTTTCATAAACTAGTGGAGAATCTGAAAATCTGCTGGAGGCTTTAGAACAGTTTGAAATTATTACCAATCGACTCGGGAGGTCAAAAATATGACAGACATCAAATTTCAGTATTTTATGACAATTTGACCAAATTTTGATTTTTTTTCATGAAAAATAGGCCAAATTTCAATAATTTTAAAGAGTTTGCCAAAAATGAAAAAATGAATATCCCAAAATTTTCATCAATTTAATCTGTCTTTCAAAAACTTGGAAAAAATGCCAAAACTTTCAAAAATAACTTTTTAACATTTTGCCAGCATTTTTTTGAATTTGCAAATTCGAAATATTGAGAACTTGAGCAAAAACCGTACTCATGATTAAAAACTTTCCTTGAAGAGGAGACTTTTCCTCCACTTTTTTGAATACCTCAGCTTCATTCAAAGCTAATAATGGATCAAGTACGCCTGTGTAGGTAAATGTTATTTTCTCTCTCTTTTTTTTCTTTTTTTTTTAAAAAAATACATATGTACCTAGCTATAAAACGGATTGATTCAGATATCGGGAATGAAGAATGATGAATTTTGAACTCTGAAAAAGATTACCCTCATGTTCGAGTTTTTTCATCCTAAAATAAAATGATGAATATAAATTTTTTGTTTCAGTTTCAATTGTTCGAATATTCTGACGTTTTTGAAGTGATACCTACATTTCGTCGATTGTTTAATTTACGTAAAATCGTACATGTAACTAATAAGTTATCGCCTTGTGCACCACCGACTAGATATTCTTTTTCGATTGCTGTGCTTCAGAATGTATCTACATATAACGATATGATCGCCTTACCAACAAAAATGTGTAGTATTTTAAACCCATCCAAAGGTTCATGTGTAGCAGCTTCACAAATAGGTACCTAAGTGTACTTTTCGACGCGTTGCCCTTTTTTTTTTTTTTTTTTTTTTTTTTTACGGCATAGTCTACATACACATACATTGTAGTTGTAGATTACCGAGTATTTATCTTATCACTGTTGTGTATACTTATCCGGCTCGCTATCAGTTTGAATTAACAGAAACGGAGTAGGAAAAAAATTTTCTACTCGTAACATAATATTATACAGTCCCCTTTTTTACGTGCAGAGGTTGCTGGTGCTAGATGATCTCAACGTCTGATCACATCTTTAGGTACCTACTGCTCTCGGAGACCAATATTTTCTTCAGTCGATACGAGCAATTGTTAAGGATCAAACATAGTCGGAGATCTGAGAATTTATTCTTCGGCGCGTAATTTTACGTGAGAGGCGAAGGATCTCTTATAATTATATATTCAATTTTCAAGACTATTCTGATACTTCTGATGGAATCTGAAACCGGATGCGAGTTTTTCATCGATTGGTGAGTAGGTTAATGATTTTATTTTTAATTTAGATGTTGGTACTTTATTAACAAGTACCTACCTACATATTTAGAAAGTTTGCGAATTGAAAAATATGTAAGTGGTGCGATTGGTTTATTATGCTTATACTCAGGTATCGACCTCCCCCCCCCCCCTAAAAAAGCTCCGTAAAAATTAAAGAACGTGTTCAAGTTTTTTTTTCTTCAAATTGATCATAAATTGTATTTAATAGCAAAGTGAATGAAGTGAATTAGCTAAACTCAATTCGAGTATCAAACTATATCAACTTACATTTCGTTATTCTACCATGTGTCTTTAATTTTTAATTAATTTCTGGATAATTTCACGTTGAAAATGAATCAACTCAAATACAATTCGATCTATTTTTTTTTCATTCGAATCGTCGTGCATCTTCTTAGTATACTTACCTATCTCGTTTTGAAAAAATAGAATCCACTAGTCACGCCACCCTTTCATGATTGTTCAAACTTTTTTTTTCGAATGAATAAGCCAGAAAGACATTTAGAGGTTATATTAGAAGAAAAAAAAGATATTCTATTTTTAACTCATCCGTGTTCCTAAAAATTTATGAAACGATGCATCAGGCGTCATTTTCAATTTTTATGGTATTTTGACCGCGTTTGACAGTCCTTGATGAGTTTGGGGAGGAGGAATTGGACTATATGCCCTTTGGCTTTCAAAGTACCTAGGAGCAAAAAAAAAAAAAAAATGATTTGTGAACGTGACTTATGGCACATCTAAAGGGTGTTCCGGAAATCATCTGCCAAAATTCAACCGTAGATAGTGCTCGAGTAGACGAACAGAAAATGTTATTATGACAAATTGCCTATCTTAGAAATTGAAGGGACAAACTTAAATTGTGTCTAGCCCTTCAATTTTGAAGATATGACTTTTTTTGTTCATCCACTCAAATGCTATGTCGAGTTAATGAAGTCAATTGAATGATCAAAATATTTTTTCACTTTTGGCGAATCTTTTAAAATTGGAAATTTTGCCTAAAAAATGGTGTAACTTCTTCAATTTACAGTTTAATGTGGTAAGAAAATGTTTGCAACATTGAAATGACTTTGATAACCCATATAGTGCTCAAATGGACCAACAGACAAACAAAAAAATATGTTATTATTACAAATTGTCTTTCTTCAAAATTGAAAACGAAAACGCAGTTTGAAAACTTGAAATCCTCAAAATTTGAAGTATCCCAAATGTGGAAATTTTGAATCAAGTTAGCCCCTTCAATTTTTAAGATTTGTTACAATAACATTTTTAGTTCGTGCACTCGATTACTATGGGTTATGGGCATCATTTGAATGATTCAAACATTTTCTTATTTTGATGATTTTTTCCAAAATTAGGAAATTTACTTATGTAGTTCCTTCAATTCACAAGATAGGCAACCAGTCATACCATAATATCATTTTTTGTTCGTCTACTCGCGTACCTCTACCTATACTATCTATAGTTTGAATTTTGGCAGACGATTTTCGGAACATCCTGCGTATAATAAAATCGAAAATTCGTTTTTTTGCCCGTGACCTAATACATAGAAGGAATTGTGTAAATGGATGTTGTGACATGTTTTTCGAGAATCGGTTTGATACTAGGTTGTAATCAAAGGTAAAAGATGAAAGGTCCAAATATTGATGATGTCATCATTGAAGAGTCTCATTTTCTCACATTATTGTGATAACAATTTCCATGGTAATTGAATACTCAAGAATATTTTCAAGTTGTTTTTTTTTTGTCCGCGTATCACGTCAAAACTAGTGGACGGATTTTTTTGAAATTTTGCGTGGACTTTCTCACCATTGTATATAGGATGGATGATGTGATATGACATTAGTTTTTCGTTTGTGATATATTGCCAAAAATATTTTTGGTAAATTAGTCTTCAGCTTCGTTAATTACTGGTAATTGTACCTACTTCTTTACAATTTGGTCCCGTGCGAATTCTGCGCCAGGAGCTCCTATTTCTGTCTGTATCATATCCAATGATGAATGAGTTCTGCGCCAGAAGCTCAAATTTTGAATATCTGTGTACCTAATCAATGAGGGATGAGTTCATGAGCCATAGGAGCTCATGTTTTGAATATTTCTGTGCCACCTGATCACGAGTGAGTTCTGCGCCAGGAGCTCCCACTTTTTTTGCCATCCGACGATGAATGAGTTCTGCGCTAGGAGCTCCAATTTTTAATGCCTCTGATTCTACCAATAATGGATGAGTTGAGTTCTTAGCGATACGAGCTCAAGTTTTAAATATTTCTGTGCCACCTAATCATTGAGTGAGTTCTTCGCCAGGTGCTCAAATTTCAAATGTTTCTGTACCTCCCAATGATGCGTGAGCTCTGCGCCAGGAGCTCCTATTTCTGTATCATTCGATGATGAACGAATTCTGCGCCAGGAGCTTCAATTGAATATCTCTGTATCTACCAATAATGGGTGAATTCTGAGCCATAGGGACCCAAATAGTAAATATTTTTATACATACTTCCTGATCATGAGTGAGTTCTGCGCCAGGAGTCATATTTCTGTACCATCCGAAGATGAATGAGTTCAGCGCCAGGAGCTGTAATTCTTTATATGTAGTTTGGTCTCACCCTATGGCTTGTGAATTCTGCGCCAGAAGCTAAAATTTTGAAAGTTTGCTTATTACTACCTGATCATGAGTGAGTTCTGCGCCAGGAGCTGATATTTTTGTAGCATCAGATGATGAATGAGTTCTGCGCCAGGAGCTCCAATTTTGAATATCTCTGTGTCTGTATCTATCAATGATTGGTGAGTTCTGAGCCTTGAGAGCCCAAATATTAAATATTTTTGTAGATACCTCCTGATCATGAGTGAGTTCTGCGCCAGGAGCTCATATTTCTGTACCATCCGAAGATGAAGGAGTTCTGCGCCAAGAGCTGAAAATTCTTTATAGTTTGGCCCCACCCAATTCTGCGCCAGGAGCTCTTTTGAATGTTTCTTTACCACCCGATCATGAGGGAGTTCTGCGTCAGGAGCTCCCATTTCTGTATCATCCAATTGTAAATGAGTTCTGAGCCAAGAACTCAAATTTTGAATATTTCTGGACCTACCAATGATTAGTGAGTTCTGCGCAAGGAGCTAAAATTTTGAATATTTCTGTTCACACCCAATGAGGAATGAATTCTGCGACAGGAGCTCCCATTTTTGTACCATCCGATGATGAATGAGTTCGTGTTCCCGAAGCTCAAATTCTCAATGTTTCTTTACCACCCGATCATGAGTGAGTTCTGCGCCAGTAGCTCCCATTTCTGTATCATCCGACTGGTAAATGAGTTCTGAGCCGGGAACTCAAATTTTGAATATTTCTGTACCTCCCAATGATTGGTGAGTTCTGCGCCAGGAGCTCAAATTTTGAATATTTCTGTTCCACCCAATGAGGAATGAATTCTGCGACAGGAGCTCCCATTTTTGTTCCAGCTGATGATGAATGAGATCAGGCTCAGGAGCTCAGATTTTTATAGTTTTTTACCACCCCGATCATGAGTGAGTTCTGCGCCAGGAGCTCCCATTTCTGTATCATCCGAGGTGAATGAGTTCTGCGCCAGGAGCTCAAATGTTATATATTTCTATTCCAACCAATGATGAATGAATTCTGCGACAGGAGCTCCCATTTTTGTACCATCCGATGATGAATGAGTTCTACATAATTATGAAAGTGGGCAAATGACCACCCAGTGAAGCCTGTTTGCCCACGATTATTTTCATACTTCACTCCGAAAAAATGATGAATATTTTTTCTGAAAAATTGTCATTGTGTTTGGCATTGGCAAGCTAGTAAGTCAGAAGGCAAAATTCATTAATTGAAAAGATACAGTGGAAATCGCTTATAATGAGATCGGTTAGTACGAGATTTCGGATACAACGAGCAAAATGCTCGGTCCCGAGCACATCGCCATTTAAACATGTACAATATGGTACCTGTTAGAACGAGCTCATTTATAACGAGGAATCCGGATAGTACGAGCTGAAATTCTTGAAATTTGGTTCGTTTTATTGTTTTTTCTTCCGCTTATAACGAGTGTTCATGCAGAAAACATTCATTAAATCCCAAATTTAAGTTTCATAGGTCAATTTGGTAAAATTTTGAAATTCAAGACAGATTTTGTGGCATTTTTTGAAAAACAGAACTTTCTAAAAAGCTGTTGGAGTCACTAGAATTGCTCAAAACGATTTGAAACCGTTACCAATCGATTTGACAAGTTGAAAACAGTAGTAAAATTGGCAATTTTTCTGCTGAATGTGTTATACGAGTATCATTTATAACAAGAAGCTCTTTATATCCAGTTATTACAAGATACTCGTTATAAATGCAATACCTTTTAGTACGAGAGACCGGATACAACGAGCAAAATGTCCGGTCCCTTCAATCTCGCTATAAGCGATTTCCACTGTATTCAGAATTTCAGACAGATCCGGAAAAACGTCATGAAAATGGTCAAAATAAAATTTTAGCCAGTCTTACGAACTCGTACTTGTGACTCTTCTCATTAATTTAAGAATAATTCTTCAAGATTTATGCCTTTTTCAAATTCCAACAATAAATTTTTGAGGCAAAAAACTAAAAGTGTCTTTATTTAAAAGAGCAGAAATGGAATTTAAAGAATTGTACCGATCTAATTATAGCTGATAGCTGAAGAGAGATAAAAGTTGAAATCCTCAAAATGGCCCACTTACAGGGCACTTTTAAAATTTGCATGCCAAATTTCAGCTTTTTAGATCTCTAGTTCATCTTGAAAAAGTAGAGCAAGTTTTTCAAACTCAAAAATAAACACAAAAAAGCTAATTTCTCTCCTCCAAACCGCTCGTCGTAGCACATTGATTTTTGAATATGTGATACAACTTCTGATTTCCTATCGATTGATTTCTATTTCAACTTTTTTGATTTTTTTCACACATCACCTCCCCTCCACCCCTTCTCAAAAATTTGGAAGAACTCGAATTTTGTGTCAAGATCATCCTCACTCAAATTCCTAAAATTCAACCTCAAAACAAGCGTAAATATGTACCAAATTTGAGCTAATGTCAATTGTCATTGGAATAAGTATGCCTCTGGTTGAGCTGTTTTTAGTAATTCAAGGAAAATGAAATCAGTCTGCGGATAAAGTTGATGAAAATGGTCTTTTGAAACCCAAAAACGGATTTTTTGAGTAGTTTTACACCAATTTTGGAATCATGAGGTCACAACAGTAGTGAAAACAGTCTAAAAATGCATATTCTGTTGTATGATACATACATTGGAAATTTTCAAGCGATGAAATTTTTCAAACAGATGCCCCTTGAGCTCCATTTCCAGGCAGATTTCGGAAAAACCAAATCCAGGGGTTAAATTTCACTCCTTAGAGCACAAGCAATGCACAAAGTATCGTTCTAATCAGTGCGTTGATTACTTCTGACTATTCTCACACTTCAAGATGCGCACCACAAACTGGAATATTGGAAAGAATAATTCTCCACAATGACGTACTCGTAGGTACACAACCGGGCAAATATTCAACCCAGAATAATTCTCAGTCAAGATTAAGTATGTACAATGAAGCTTACAATACAATTATTACAAGACGACCAGGAAGAAATCCCCTATCTCGTACTTTTATACACTCTATGGTTGAAAATTATACGCATACGGGTAACTTTGGCCTATTATTATACGGTCAACTTATCGATAATAATTTCCGTATCCTCGATACCAGGCATTTTATACCATTGATTCGGCTGTTGTTGTTGTCGTGAAAGCGCAATAGTTGCGAAAGGATGGATATACCTACTCGTATATAGCGACTATACCAGAGGATATAGAATTACAGAATAAAGCAGCCAGCAGAAGGAAAAAAATTACAAAGGTTGGAACACGACCATCACGATGAATGAGCTTCTTAAATGAAAACCGTTGTTGCGGTAAAAGTATATCACCATGTAAACAGGCTTTTCCGGGCTGAAAACATGAATGGCAAAATTTCAGTCAACTAAACGATGACCTAGTTTTCGAATGCAGCACTTAGTGCAGTCCGATTCGTCGGCTCAGCTCGAGCACACTTTCAACACCGCCGCCGCGTCCAAACGAGGTCAACACGCAGCTTTCAAACTTCTGCTCAAACGAATACCTAGCTTTAAGTATATATTTTCCCGTCGTCGTCGTCGTCGTCGTGTTTGTGTGAACTGGAAAATCTAACAATTCGTGTGCCTATTCCCCCCTCCTCCCTGCCGCTACCCCTGTCCTTCCTTTCTCGATTAATCGACAAATAGATCATTCTGTAGTAGGTACCTACGTAATACGTATACACATACGAACAACGATGGATTTTTCTTCCTCGAATTTGGCATCCAACTATATACCTATCTACGTATGCTTTCATTCGTATATTTCTACGAAACAGGCAAAAAAACACGCCGAGTTTAACCCCCATTCATTTCTTCAAGCTTAATGATAATGTCGATAAAGCCTCGTGTATACGCGTTTACTTCCAACACGTGGCTTTGTTCTGGCTCTCTAATTTTTCGTCGGATTCTAGTTTCGATTTTTTTTTCTTCTTTCATTTTAGCCTCTTTCTATACCGAATAATACTATAGGTACCTACGTATAAGTTGTATATAGGCTATACGAAACAGAAATACTATACCGTTTTGGTAGGTACATATTATAAATACGAATATTACTGCTAATTAGGCCACAACTTGCGTTATTTTTGTTCGCATTGGTTTTTCCAAGTTGAACTTTCTTGGGGAAAATACACGGCTATTACATCGCGTATATCTACTTTATAACTTGGAAGAGTGATAAGGAGGAGGGGAAGAGGTGGAATTCTCACACGTAAAATCCATTAGGCCATTTTTAACCGAGTCTAACGAATTAAATATCGTCTACTGGTATGGTAAAGTGTTAATTTACCTACCTACATTATATTTTTCATTATTTTCCTATGTATACCTACCTATCTACATTTTTTTTTGACTCGTGATATCGAAGAAATCGGCTTCAAAAAAATATTTCACACTAAAATTCAGAAGAGATCGATGGGCATAAATAAGTATGTGATTCCACAGTGTACAGTTTTTAGGAACATTATTTTTTGTAAATTAATACCTACATTTCTTATTTATTGAAAGTCCGGATATTTGTACATTAAAATGGCATAAAAGACTGTGACATGATATCAAAACGCCAGAAATTGGTCATTTTTGTTTATAAAAGTCCAAAATAAGGATGAGGATTAATCGCATGCTTTTTCAATTATTTAGTCGGTGAGCCCCCATAAGGATCTATTGCACCCCCCCCCGATCGATTCTCCGAGACAACTTTTTTCTTAAAGGGGAAGTCCTAAGGAACATTTCTAGCCCTTGTACTCATAAAAAAGGTGGCCCTATACTTACAAAATGGCGGCCATTTTGATTGACAGGTCAGCCGAAATCGCAGATTTTGCGTTCCAATATGGGACTTGTACTTTAAACCTTACAAAGGCAGATGAAAAGATCAGGCAAAAATTCATCACCTGTCAAAATTTCAAGTGCTCAAGTGCCTTTTTCGATTTTTGGTGAATTTTTGAAAATCAAATTTGAGTCAAAAATGAGGGGAAAAATCAAAATTTTACCAAATTGTTCAAGAAAGCTGAAATTTGGGATATACCCTATTTTTGACATGCCAAATCGATTGGAAACTGTTTCAAACCGTTTTGAGCAGTTCTGGAGCCTCCAGCAGATTTTTGAAACTCGAAATTCCCACAACATTTCATCACATGGAGTTGGAAAGCCGAAATTTACCCTGCGAACTAATTTCAATACACCACGAAGTCAATTGCAGGTGAATTTCAAGTCGTTTTGGAGCATCCAGTGACTTTTTGAAAATTACTGGAGCCTCCAGTAGATTTTTGAAACTTGATATTTCCCCAAATTTCATGAAATGGAGATGGAAAGCCGAAATTTACTCTGCACTTCAATTTTACCACCAGTCCTCTGAACACGACTTCAGGTGGGTTCAAGTTATTTTGGAGTCTCCAGCGATTTTTTGAGAATCACTGAAGTCTCCGCCAGATTTTTAGCTGAAATTTACTTCGCAAACTAATTTCAATACGATAAAATGAAATAGTTTTTTTTAGCTTACAGCTACTTTTCGGAAATTTTAATTTTTCAAAAAACGCCATACAACCTTTCAAAAAGTCGCTGGAGGCTCCAAAACGACTTGAAATCCACCTGCAGTCGACTTCGTAACACATTGAAATTAGTTTACAGAATAAATTTCGGCTTTCCATCTCCACTTGATGAAATTTTGAGAAATTTCAAGTTTCAAAAATCTACTGGAGGCTTCAGTAATTTTCAAAAAGTCGCTGGAGGCTCCAAAACGACTTGAAATCCACCTGAAGTCGACTTCGTAACACATTGAAATTAGTTTACAGAATAAATTTCGGCTTTCCATCTCCACTTGATGAAATTTTGAGAAATTTCAAGTTTCAAAAATCTACTGGAGGCTTCAGTAATTCTCATAAAGTCGCTGGAGGCTCCAAAACGACTTGAAATCCACCTGCAGTCAACTTCCTAGCGTATTGAAATTAGTTTACAGAATGAATTTCGGCTTTCCAACTCCATTTGATGAAATTTTATGGGAATTTCAAGTTTCAAAAATCTGCTGGAGGCTCCAGAACTGCTCAAAACAGTTTGAAACAGTTTCCAATCGATTTTGCACGTCGAAAAGAAGGTATACCGTAAATTTCAGTTTTTTTGGTCAATTTGGTAAAATTTTGATTTTTTCCCCTCATTTTTGGCCTAAATTTGATTTTCAAAAATTTACCAAAAATCGAAAAAAGCACTTTAGCACTTGAAATTTTGACAGGTTTTGTAAGTAGAGGCACTTTTTTTGATGACAAGGGCTAGAAATGTCTCTTATGACTTCCCCTTTAAGAAAAAAATTGTCTCAGAGAATCGAAGGGGCGTGCAATAGATCCTTTTGCGGGCTCCCCGACTATGACTCGAGTCAACTTGATAGAAATATTGGACAGACCCTCGGCCCAAAAAACATATCAATGTCGAGGATTAATGCTCCATAAATCCATAATCTTTCACTCTTCCCCTCCGGTCTCCTAAGCGATGGTCCTCCTGTATGTACAAGTCCTTTAAAATTGAAAATATAAAAAAAATTAAATTGAAAAGAAGTCGATGGAAATTTTTTTCAATTTTCAATGTCTGCGTTAGAATTTCCCGAATTAATAATCATCCTACATTTAACAAACAAGTAATTTGGCCAGTTTTAAAAATTCTGGACAGAACCCCGGCGCAAAAACATACTTATCCATGTCAAAAGTTTTTTCAACAATTTTAATCTAAACTTTTGAACAATTTCTTTTTTAGAACCCCCCTCCTCCTTTCCTCCAAGTCTCTTAGACAATGTTGGCCTTCCTGTAGGCATAAACTACGAAGCTTTCAGACTTGAAGAATAATGTTGAAAAATGAAATTGAATGAAATTTTGATTTTTTTGAGTGGGGGGGGCGAAACAATGTTTTTTAAAGGAGATTCTGATTCAGAAATTGAAAAATTCTAGAAACAAAATATCTTAGAATAAAATATAAAAAAACGATTTTTCGGAGGATTATTTCACCCACTTGGCCACTTCTCTTTCAACTCACCGTAGGTCTCATCCCCTCCATTTTCCGGGTTTTTTAGTTACGCTTTCTGGTTTAAAACATACCTATGCATTGCACAATTTGTTGGTAGGTACTTATTTGAGGCAATTAACGAAGTTAGTTTTCTATTCTGTATTTTTATTCAAAGACTCGTGATCGATGTTATGAGCATATGCATGTACTTATACGTGTACCTAGCTACTGTATGCATTCAAAAAGATAGGTATTTTTAGAGAGAGATTTAAATTGATATGTATTTCCTGTGTTGATCATTTTAAATATGTAAGTTCATCTTCCTGTTAACCTCATCACTGATAAGCCGGACTTGCATCAAAGCTCGTTAATAATGACTTGGAAAATCGTATACGGGGTTATCTTTTTATATAAATTTATTCCGCTTGAAAAGAAATGCTTAATGCTTAATGTGAAAGAAATCACTTATTTTTTTATTTTATTCAACTCTCACGTGTAAGTATGTACATTGACGAGATTGTAACCCGTTGATGATTTTTTTTGAAGTGTTTAAATTGATTGAATCGAATTATGAAGCATGATAACACGATGCTCGTTGAACGTGAAGTGAAGTTCTTCATTTACTCTGATTATGGACCATTTAAGCTGACATGGTGTACTCCAATTTTAAGGAGGCTAATTTGAATCAAAAAAATCATTTTATGGGATTTTTTGGCGAATTTTTGAAAATTTAAATCTGGTTTTATGGAAAGTACCTATAAAAATTTTATTTGATTGGCTTTTCAAACAGAACAAAGAAAAATCAAAAAAACATTCAAAAATACATCATCAAGTCAAATTTCAAATCCTAAATTTCAGTTTTAGTTTTTTGATGATTTTTTTGGAAATTTAGAGGTCCATTTTCTGTGAAAAATCAAAATTTGATCAAATTAATACCTCAGGTACTTTTGAAGTTTCGACCCTTCGAATTGATTGGAGATGGTTTAGACTTTTGATCCATTCTAGAGCCTCCAACGTATTCTTTTGGATTTTCCAGTTTTTGAAAAATTACCATCTTTGTGACCTTTTTGATCAAAAATTCAAATTTTCAGAATTTGTTTCTACATGTTCAAATCCCAAAAATTGGGGATGTTGAAAGTGGCGCAAAAACCAAATTTCAGGTTTCTACTTCAATGTGATCAAATTCCATATTGGATTACTTATCAGAAATTTACCAAAAATCGAATGATGAAATTCAGCTTCTGAAATTCGTCGCGAGCTGCGAAATTTCAAAAATTTCCAGACCATCGAGTACGAACTGAAAATACTCGCAATATGACCATAAATAAAATTCCTATTAGGTAACTGAACAATTTTAATCAAATGCTTGAAAAACAAACACTTGAAATTGCTCGTTGAAACTGAATTACACACGCTAGGTACTCAATGAATATAAGACCTTCGAATACTTTTAATGAATGAAGTTCAAGTTATATACCTCGGTTTTTCATTAATGATGTTTTATTTCAACCTAATTGTATTATCACATTTATCACTCACGTACAAGTACTGTACATACATACGAGTAATACATAATTAAATTACTTTTTTATCTACCAAATGGGCATGTCCTTTTCTGATTGGTTAATCTGCTACTCAAATAGTACGCCCGTTATTAAGGTTTAATTAAAGCTCCATATTGTACCAAAATTCAGTATACCTACCTAATCGTTTCGAATTAGAAATAATTTAATGGGAAAATTGGCATTACCAATCGTACTCGTACGTAGAAAGAATATTTTCATTTATCCATTGTGGTTTGGAAATAAAACGTATGTACGAGTACCTATACCTATATACTCGTAAATGTTACCTACCTTCTTAAATTATGAATACCCTTTCGAAACTCAATGATAAATAAATACCTAGATGAGATTATTGCTCGTGTATTTTCATATCCATAGCGTTACGTACCTATACAGCCAACTTGCATTGTTTGTAATCGATATAATTTCTAAAACAAATATGTAGGTACTTCGTTTGGTACGTCCAGTTTAATGGTAACCAATTTCGATCAAACTTTGTTAAAAACAGTCCAATTATTTCGTAAAAATAGCATATTCCTACTTTCCTACTTGAAAATTAAGTGGTCTGCTTCTCTGTGTGTACAATAATTATCAATTCAGTGACTGCCCTACTTGGTCATTCTTCTAAAGAAATGTTGACAAAATTAACCATATTAATGAATTCGTTTTGTGTTCTACACTTTTTATTGTTTGTCGAGTTGGACAAATATTGTGAAAATTGTTTTACGAAATATACATATTCGAGTATAGGTATCTACCTATGTAGATAAAATATTCATCATTTATTTTTTCGCTATAGCTTCGTGACCTTGAAATTTCAAAAATGATTATTGGTATATTACATACGTTGACCTGGAATTTTATATTCGAGAAATGTTCGGGATTACAACAAATATAGGTACCTATATTCGAGAAAGAAACATGAAAAAAGTCATCACTTGAAAAATTTGTCCACCGGAAGCAATTTAGCCCAACTTGGGGATCAAATTATCATTTTTTGGAAGGTAAGATGTCTTTCTTTTAAGGCTGCATTTAAAATTTCAAAATTTTAACCGAATGATGTGCACTTTGCTCAAAAAAGCACCTCATTCGTGTTCAGAAATCATGGACATTTCAAAGAAAATTTCCCACATTTTCAAGAATTTGACCAATTGATGATTTTTTTTTTTGCTTCGGCGCCTTTTCCTGGAGCGCTTAAAAGTCGATTTGAAAAGTTCATAAACTTTTTTTTTATTTGACCCCCCCCCCCCGGTCGATCCTCCGGGACAACTTTTTTTTTAAAGAGGGAGTCCTAAGGAACATTTCTAGCCCTTGTACTCAAAAAAGAGGTGGCCCTATACTTAAAAAATGGCGGCCATTTTGATTGACAGGTCTGCCGAAATCGCAGATTTTGCGTTCCAACATGGGACTTGTACGAAATTTTTCAAACCTTACAAAGGTAGATCGAAAGATCAGGCAAAAATTCATCACCTGTCAAAATTTCAAGTGCTAAAGTGCCTTTTTCGATTTTTAGTGAATTTTTGAAAATCAAATTTGAGCCAAAAATGAGGGAATAAATCAAAATTTTACCAAACTGTTCAAGAAAGCTGAAATTTGGGATATACACTATTTTCGACATGCCAAATCTATTGGAAACTGTTTCAAACCGTTTTGAGCAGTTCACGAGCCCCAGCAGATTTTTGAAACTCGAAATTCCCACAAAATTTCATCAAATGAAGTTGGAAAGCCGAAATTTACCCTACGATCAATACACCACGAAGTCAATTGCAGATGAATTTCAAGTCGTTTTGGAGCATCCAGCGACTTTTTGAAAATTACTGGAGCCTCCAGTAGATTTTTGAAACTTGAAATTCCCCAAATTTCATCAAATGGAGATGGAAAGCCGAAATTTACTCTGCACTTCAATTTTAATACCCTCTGAACACGACATCAGGTGGGTTCAAGAATTATTTTGGAGCCTCCAGCGATTTTTTGATAATCACTGGAGTCTCCACCAGATTTTTGAAACGATTTTTTTAGTATTTTTGTGCCACTTTTAATACATTTCAACTACGTTTCATGCAAGTTAATTTCAGTGGTTTTTTGTATGCTGTTTTTATGTAATTTAAAATTCATTTTAACTTTGCTTTACACAATTCTCGTTGAATTTTCTTGATAATTTACAAATTTTTGATATGTAATTTTTTGTGCCATTTTTAATACGTTTTAAAAGATAGTGGTTTGCAATTTTTGCCTAATTCCGTTTATTAGTTGTTTGATGTTTTTATACCATTTTAAACTCATTTTTATTTTTGTTTCGTACATTTTTGTTAAAAATTCACCAATTTTTAACGTTTTTTTGTTGTTGTTTTTTTTTTAAATTTTGAATTCATTCCAACTTCACTTCATGCAATTTTTGTAAAATTTTGTTTATAATTTACCAATTTTTGGTAGTTGATTTTAATCATTTTTTTTAGTGTTTTTTTTATCTTCGTGACTTTTTAAAAAAATGTATTTTAACAATGTTTTATGTATCTTTTTTCCAAATTCTTCTACATATGTAAGTATATTCTGGAGATGAGTAAATTTTTATTTTTTTCAATTTTAATGTATTTTTTAAGTGCTTTATGCCATTTTTTATACATTTCATACATGTTTGGTACAGTTTTCGCTAAATTTTGCAGAAAATTCATCAATTTTTTGTAATTTTGCATTATTTTAGTGCTTTTTACTTTTTAATACATTTTCACGACGTTTTATTCATTTTTTAAACTAAATTTTGCCAAATTCTGCTAAAAATTTATCAACTTTTGGTAATTTTATTTCATTTAAGTAAGTATTTATTTTTTTTTTGAAATTATTACTCAACACTACTAATTTTTATGGGGTTTTTATGGAATTTTTAACATACTTATTTCAATTTCAATAATTTTTCACGTGACTTTTGCCAAATTTTGCCAAATTCTGCTGAAAATTAATTAATTTTTGGTCATTTTTAACGTAAGTACTCGTATTATTACTATGATTAATGAAATTTTTGTAAAATTTTACTCTACAATCCTCACGTATCTGAGTATATAAGCGAAATGTCCACTTCAATAAGAACATAACTCCCCCACCATCCTTCTATATAGTGTTCTACGAGGTTGAAATTATTCCCGTTCTGTTCACCTCCTATGAATTTTGGGTTTCGGTACTCATAGTTTTTGAGCATCTCATACCACAGCTTCCCCTCTCCCACAACTCCTTCGGGCACAAAATGCATCCTCAGGCTAAGCTGAGCTTGGAGGGGGGAATGGGAGAGGCCCTTCTGAAAATTTGAGAAATCAATTTTCGAAAAATATGTAGAACAATATATTTAGGTATGTAGATGAGAAATTTTTTCGGAGGATGATTTTTTTTTTTGCTGGAAACTTGGAAAGTTGGAGAAAAATTCATTTTGAGTTGAAACAAGTTGCCTTTACTCCTACTTGTTTTTATCTACATCATCCCCAACTTGGCCTCTTGTTTACCTGTAAAAAAAAAAAAAAAAAAAAAAAAAAACAGCCTGCAGTGTAGGTAGATAAACAGATGTAGGCATAAAACACACTCAAATATCTATCATAATTCATTACACACGCGTGCATTAAACTAGGGCATGAAAAAGAGCTGTATTTTTGATAATTTGATCCAATTTTTTCGTTATGGAAGGTACCTATTCAGCCTCATCTACTTACGTGCTACGTCATCGGAGAAGCTCTACTTTTGACGAACAAATTAGCCAGTTCAACCATTAGCCACCTGCCAACCTTGGGTAGGTACCTAGCTACTTTTCATTCGCGTAAACGCTATTGGAAATTTTTATTTTCAAAAACGAAATTAAAAATTGAAAAATGAAATACCGATCTCGTCTCTATTGCCAACCCGTTTCAGTGGGAAGTACACCACATTTATAGCATAGCATAGCATATCCCTATAGGTACGACTATACGAGTACATAAGCTGCATACACAATACACCATACACCATTCCCATTCAGTATATAAAGAATTACATAACAAACACACCCAGGAAATAGAGAAGAGAACGGGGAGAGTAATTAATACACGCTATACACACACACACAGCAGAGAAGAAGGGAAGCTGAAGCCGAAGCTGAAGAAGAGAAAAAAAACGTGCGATCGCGATGGTGGCGGGTTCAAAGTAAAGTATAAGAAACAGAGCCAGAGAGAGGAAAAAAAGGAGATATTTTCAGATCTTGACGTATACTTGTCATATACAGAGTATACCCAAAAGGAACAGAGAGAGAGAGAGTGAGAGAGACCGAGAATCGAGGGCCAACCAAGGGGGGGCACACAGAAGACGAAAACGGATAAATAAATGATGTATTTATGTAGGCTATATCGAACACTGGTCTCTTCTTGGTTCAAGTTGGGAAATATTTTGCTTCTTCTTCGCCTCGGGTAGTATCCTAACCGAATGTACACATAAATTGCACTTACACTTACACTTGCTTCAATTCCTAGTGTATTGAAAATTTATGAATGAGCCAACGCGTACATTCAGTTTTAAAATGAACTAGTAAAATGGAGAACGTGTACCGAGCTATTCTCTTTCACCTTTTGTCCAACTAGTGCGTTTATTTTTTTTCGTATACGTTTTTTTTTTTAATTTTCGAATTATTTTTTTAAATAATGTAGATATTTACAAAAATTCTCGAGAGGTGAAAAAATTACTTAGTACCTAGGATAGTCAAACGTTAGTGTCGAACCGAGTGCGAGGAATCGGTGTATTATAAATGTGCATTACGCAATAAAACAAAAGTAACGTTATTTTCAATTCATTCATTGATGTTTTCGGATGTAGTTCATATTATTACCGTAACTTATGAACGAATATTTCGAACCCGTGTGTGTCGAGGTCTTGGGTGCAGCGTTTTTTATTCTACACGAGTGTTTTTTTTCATCCGCGTTTTGGCGAATTTTCATCGTAAACGATTCTAAACATCTCGACGATAATTACCATCGAATTAAAATTAATTTCGCCATCGCGAACGTAATAAAAATATCATCGAAACGGGGAACTATTTTTTTCGTGATTTTCATTGAACGTTTTTCGAACTATCATGCGTGGTTTAGTGAACGTCGTCGCGCATGCGCCGACTCACTTCCTGCCTTGGCAAGTTTTAGTTCATACATTTCATATGCCTCGAAAATGGTGGTGAAACGGGTAAAATGGATACAATTTAACAGATTTTTATTCCAAAACGATGACAGAGGCGACTGAAAAGTAAGTTTTTTAATTTCGCATTATTTCTAAATAATTGCTCGTACGTAATTCGCGAATTAAAATTAAAAACCCGACCAGAATCGGATCGACCTAGAAAGTTAAATATACACAGGCGTATATCAATGATTCGGTACTTAACCCATTAAGATTTTCATTTCCATTCATAATTTTCTCTACTTGCGAATTTTTCGACTACGTGTTTTTGAAAAATATCTTCGAGTCGGATTATTTTTCTGCATCGAATTCGAGTGTTGGTGGTTTATTTTTTTCGTACGAATTGAATCGAATTGTGTGGCCGTGCGTATTATATATTTTCTTCGCTGCTTCTCTGTGTGTCTGTGTCTTTCTGCTGTGTTCTCTCTGTTTTAAATGTTTCTCTTCTTGTGTGTATCTCGATGAACGGGCACGTATATATAACACCTACTCTCGTGTAATAATTGTGTAAATCGTAGCAAAATAGTTTACGCGGATTCATTTTTAAAATATCTGTTGGCTTTTGTATCGTATATATATATTCGAGTATCGTACGTTGAGTTGAGTATTATCTACGATAAGGTGATCTCGATCTCGCGATCGAGTGGTGGGTTTCTTGAGTTGAGCACACACTCGACTCGATGATTATATTATTTTGATGGATTCGTTAGGTTTGTTGACCTTCGTCTGTGTGTGTTTTTTTTCTAAACACCTCGAAGAGGAAAATATTATCGATGATTGAGGATGATACGGTTTGAGGAGTACTCCTATCGCTGCTGTTTTCTGCAGTCTTGATGGCAGCAACCGGTTCGATATGGTAGTTTTTTTGTTTTACACGTTATTATTTTTGTGCATTGGCTTACGTTGTGTATTTTGCTTGTATATTTTGTGTGTATTTTAGTATTATAGCGTAAACATTTAGTCCTACGCACGAGAAAAAACATTCGCAAACGAAAAGTAAACCATCGTCGATGTTAAATTCGAGCTTCGCGAACGCACACAGCACGTTAAACAGATCTGTGAGTAATTCGTTTCCCTGGTCGATGTGATTTTGATGAGAGTTGAGCTCGAGTTCTGAGTCTTCTGAGAGACCATCGACAGCTGATCGAGCTACAGGATCATCGAGTAAGAGTAAGATATTCTGGAAAGGAAAGATTATTTCGAAGTAACGCTAAATACTTTGTTTGAAATCATCCTAGTATTTTATTCGATTTTCTCACGAGTTTAGTGTGTTCAGCAGCGAGAATTTCGTGATTCGTTCGACAGATGATTGAGCTACGAGATCATCGAGTAAGAAAAAGATACCTCCGTTCGAAAGATTCGTCGTAACCGTAGAAAAGGTCATCTCGAAGTAACTAAAAATCTTGTTTGAAATCATTTTAGTATTTTATATGATTTTATGAACGATTTAGTATGTTCAGAAGTGAGAATTTCGAAATTAGATCGACAGCTGAACAAGCCACTCAGAATCATCGAGTAAGAGTAAGGTACCTACGTTCGAAAGATTCATCGTGACCGTAGAAAAGATCATCTCAAAGTAAGAGTAAGGTTCCTACTTTCGAAAGATTCATCGTAACCATAGAAAAGATCATCTCAAAGTAAGAGTAAGGTACCTACGTCCGAAAGATTCATCTTACCCGTAGAAAAGATCATCTCAAAGTAAGAGTAAGGTTCCTAATTTCGAAAGATTCGTCGTAACCATAGAAAAGATCATCTCAAAGTAAGAGTAAGGTACCTACGTCCGAAAGATTCATCTTAACCGTAGAAAAGATCATCTCAAAATAAGAGTAAGGTACATACCTACGTTCGAAAGATTCATCGTGACCGTAGAAAAGATCATCTCGAGTAAGGTACCATCGTTCGAAAGATTCATCGTAACCGTAGAAAAGATCATCTCAAAGTAAGAGTAAATATACCTAGGTACGTTCGAAAGATTCGCCATCGTAACCGACTAATCGTACAAAAGATCATCTCAAACTAACTCTAAATGCCTTGTATGCAATTATTTCTAGTATTCGTATGATTTTGTAGAGAGTTTAGAATATCTCAGCGAAGATTTCGTGATTCGATCGATATTTGATCAAGCTACAGAAGATCTTTGAGGAAGAGTACCTATATAAGCTAGAAAAAAAAGGATCATCTCGAGTAACGCTAAACACCCTCCTTAAAACCATAGGTACGAGTACCTAGAATTTCATAAACAATCGACCTATACGGACGTTTTTTTTACAGCATTTCGTTCGTCTAAATTTCATTCGAATATCACTGCTTGACCGTATTCTCTGTATTCGCGACCTAGTCGAATCTGTATAAACCCACACCGAAGCTTTACCTAAGACCGGACATCGTCGTCGCTAAGTAGGAAACTATTCCATTCGTGTACTTAACGTAATTAAGACGCTGTAACTCTCAATGTCCAGGAAATCGTACCCACACAGCCGTGAAGATTTTGAAATTTCGCAGTAGCCATTATGGGTACCTAGAGAGAGGAAAAAACCGCCGAAAAACGACTAGAGGAGGCTTCTTATATGTATCTATATATTCTACAAGTACCGAGTATCTAATTTATAGCATTTGGAATCTGTTCGATTGCTATACGGTAGCGGTTTCGCATTTCATTATAACTAACGTTAGATTAATATCAAACGCGTATATATAACGTGCTCAGGTATTTCGGCGGTGTAACGAGCGACGACGACGCGCTGTTGAACGTGCAAAGCGTATTACACGATAAAGGCGTTTCCCTTTTAGACAATTCTCAGATCGTCGAGTATCACCCTGTATACTCTGTGATGATGGTTTGGTCTCCTTATGAATACTAAAATTGTTCTAATTAAAGTGAAATTTTCTTCTTCGTCGCGAGAACTGAGCAGCGAGCACTTTCTAAGCGTGTATTTCATCGTCGCGTTCGCAGAGGAAACGATGTGATTTGCAGGAAGGAAATGTCGAGAATGGCAGAAAGAATGGTTATGGTGGTTTAAAAGGATTGTTAAAAGGTGGTTTGGATGAGGGTTAGAATATGATCGAGTGAATCGAAACGAGTGAGGGAATATGTGTATGAGGTAAAGTACGTATCTAGATTTATGGAGGAAAAAGGTTCAAAGAACGATGGAATCGCAAATGGACTTGGAAAGGAGATTTTATACACTTAATTGTAGTTCTATGAATATTGAAATAATTGAAGGGTGTGAAATTCGTTGAGTTGAGGAGCATTTTTAACGATCAATGTCTGTTGAGATTGGGATGAGAGGGACTTCACAAGTGAGCAGAAGAAAGAATAGTCGAGAGTTCGAGTTTATTGAACAGAAAGTCTGTGATATTTTTGAGTTACTACGACTTACGAGTATGTTTGAAATCAACCGAAAGGAATGAAAAAACTCCAGTATTAAATCTGGTTTTTTGTATAAATATTTTCTGAAATTATCATATAGATATAGATTACGAGGAGATGATTGAGAAAATATTCTAACCATGAAAAAATGATATTTGCTTCTCGTATTAGAAATGAAATTTATTCAATTCAATTACTCGTAATTTTCACGTCGAAAGTGAAAAAATTCGAAGGTTCAAGGTGAGAAAATATTAGAAAGGTAGGAGAAAAGTTGGTTCAGAGGTTTGAAAGTTTCTGGACCCGAGATTTTAGTATTGAACGTTGAAAGCTGATAAATTAATTTAAAAAAATAAATATTATCAAAATTTTTAAAAACAACGTTGATGAAATCTAGCAACCTAATGCATAAAATTGTTTTATTTAATTAAAATACGTACAGTTCGAGTATCATATCAAGCATATGACAGTTTAATTTCGATTTTTGACTCATAATTCGAGTTTTTCAAACGTTAATGATTTTAGAAATTGAATAACGATGAATTTTCCGAACAAATTTTTTAGTTTTCCCTTTTTTTATGTATTTCATTTTTTAATTGCCTGTGTTTTTTTTTAAATATTTCAATTGTTATGTATTTATTTTGTTCATTTAGGAACCTCCATTGCTTATTTTTTCCATTTTAATGGTGAAAAGTGACACTAAAATCAATTTATAAACGAAAATTATTCGAAATCGTTCGACCCGATGGCTGAAAATATTTCCATACGTTAAATTTTGGCTTAAAACCCCATAAAGGTTGAAACAAAAAATGTCAATTTCCCGCCAAAATTAATGAAAAATTTATATTCGTTTGTAAATAGAAAAATGTTCCAGGAACTAAAAATATTAAATGGTATTTTAGAGTATGAAAGCATCATGATTCGAGTATCAAGTTCACGATTATTCGACTACGTTGAAATTCTTATCCAAAGTTTGTAAATTTTTTGAAGTTTTGTGTAAAATAATCTAAAGAATTGCGTCGATCTTGGAAATTTAGGTGTTTGCGGCGAAAGTAACAAGACGAAAGAATTTCTCACCAGATGAGTAGACTGTTGCGATAGTAATATGAAGAGAATTGGCGAAATTCTCAGAGCGAAAGTGCGAAAAATATTTTTCAAGTATGATAAAATTGTTCAACGTTGAAATTTTACTTTAAATCAGACGTTTTGATAGATAATTAGGTAATGTAAAGTACATTCATGAAAAATGTGAGCTAATTCGCGTCGATTTGAATCAAGGTGGGGTAATATTTTCTTTTTAAAATTTCTATATCTACAGGGTGTCCGAGGAATCGTCTATCGAAATTATAGACGAACAAAAAACGTTATTATTACTGGTTGCTTGTCTTGTAAATTGAAGGATTTGCTGGAAATTTATTAATTTTGAAGAATTCGTCAAAAATTAGAAAATATTTGGATCGTCTATAATTAAAGGGGGCGAATACAAATTTGAAAATTTAGAATTTTCAAAATTTAGGGCACCCCGAATTCGGAAAAAATTACGTTTTTTTGCCTCCCTGCTTGAGTAAACGATTCTTGGAACACTCTCCATAAGAATACAAATGATTCTGAATGTAAAAAATGCAAAAAAAAACTTGTTTGAGACTACTGATTTCAAAAAATTTATAATTTTTTTGTAAGATGAGAACTGAATCATCCTTCTCCCTCCTTTTCCTGTGTTTTAATTTCTTGCATCAATTTCATAGTCGTATTTAAAAATTATTCAACATCACAATTAATATTTTCCCGCCATAATTCGATTTGAGGGGAAAAGGAACAAAAATTCTCTTGTGCAGCGAAAAAGTTTATCTTCATCGCTGGAATCGTCGTTAATTAATTTGATTAATCGTCCCAATTTCTTCGATTGATAACTGTTTTAGTCGGAGTAAAATTCGCTTTGATAATTCTTTCATAGTCAGAGTGCGTATCTTATCCGCGTCAGATTATGAGGTGCTCGAGACCTTATCGCTTATCCATTTTCCATTTGGTTTAACGGTTACCTATGCTATATGTAGTTCTGTAGATCTAGATAGATTAAAAATGACACGTGACATTGTCACATTTGATGAACGTGATGAAAAGTGCCAAAGGTGTTCATATTTGAAATACCATTCGTACTTGGAGGGCATTTTGGCGGAAAATCTCTAACCAAGTTGTGTGGATATTATAAGACGAGATGTTGTCATTAGGTAAAATGTCGGACTTGTAAAAAGTATTTCAATCCCGAAAGTGTACCTGTGAAGAACCCTCGCATTTGAGGATTTGCTCGCTGCTCTCTTATACCCCTTCAACAATAATATGTCACTTAAAATCAAATATATAAATTTACGCAAGGTTTACAGTCGTCGAGCGTTATTTTTATTTTATTTTTTCCCGAGCAAAAAAAAAAAGATAAACACTACTCGTAAAACGAAGCAAAAAAATAAAAATCCGATTACGTCATGCTCTCGGAATTAAAAAAAAAGAAAACTCCGCTTTTAAAACTGAAAAATAATATTAACGAAATGTCGTCAAGTATTTCGAGGTTTCCGTTTGATTTGCGAAAATTTTTGCACCCTTCAATTTTACTTTTTATAAATACTCGGCGATTCGGATCCGAATGTCTGTGTACGTAGGTTTACGAAACCTTCCATTTACCCTTCCCCTTCGTCTGTCCTGTCGACAAAACCAGCGGTATACCGATGCGGAAATATGGTGGATGAAAACTGAAAAGCGAAGCGAACTGTGTAAGGGTGTGTATCTTTTGAAAATGTCGTCTCGATTCCGACTGTGTATAAGAATTTGCTTTAATAATTATCGTAATTAAGGGTATTTTTTCCCCAATTGATATTTTTGTACAAGGAAGTATAGGTGGGTATTCGTTTTGGGTGAGGTGGTTTGATTTTTTTTTCTTGACGTAGGTATCTTTTTATATAAGAAGAAATGATGAATTGATGAAGAGGAAGGTTCGTGAGATGTATAGGTTTTAAATTTAGACTGAAGAATGACGATGTAGGTATTCTCGAGGTTCAATGTGTGGGAATTTTTTTTTCCAAGTTGATTGAAAATTTGGCTTTGATGAAGATGAATTTTGAGGTTGATTCGGATGATGTGGAGTTGATGAGCTGGTGATTGGGATCAGATTTAGAGAAATCGTGTTTCATTTTTTAGTCAGTTTCAGACTCATCCTGTGTGAAGTGTGAATAGTTTTTTTCTTCTTCTTAATGACTGACCCATCATTCCAGGGAGCAAAATGATGGTAGGTACTCGTGACTCATGATCATCAGATTCTCATTTAGAAGGGTAATTAAAGAAAAAGATCATGAATTTTTGGGGTTTTCCACTGAATTGTTGAAAAAACTTGTTACATAGGATCAATTGTGACCCAACAGAACATCCTTTCTCTTATTCAAAACGGTACCTTTTAATTTTTCAAACTATAGTGAACTGGTTTCGAGATACGTTTCTTCCATTCAACGATGAAAATAATTACTACCTACTCCCAATCGTTTTTAAAAATCCTTCCATCCTCTTTTATCTTTTGGACGACTCGACGATGGTTTACTTCATTCGTATAGAAATCACCCTGGAATATTAATCTATGAAATTAAAGACCAAACGAACCTATGTATCTCTATCTAGCCAGGATTAAATACTATGTTTCTCGATCTCGAAGACGAGCACCGCACTCATTCATACCTCTATACACACATTAAAGCCAGAAGATTCCGGTTTCGATCGGGTATATGATCTCTGATAGACGACGATTTAGTTCAGACAGAGGCAGGTTGTATTTGTTAAGATTTTGTTGTAGGCTTTTCTAAATCTCGATCTCGATACTCGCGACGACGGTGAGCTAAGGAGCGCGTTGTCGTTTATGAAGATAATGGTCGTGGGAGGTTTTTTTTTCTTACTTTTTACGTGGTACGTCCGCAGTCTGCCTCTGTATAGTCTGTAGAATGATGTAGATGTACGTGGTACTTGTACTATTACGAGTACAAATGGCCAAGTGCGGCGGAGTTGTCAGATTGATCGAGAAATAGGAAGTTGTGGGATATGGTTAATGTACTTATAATGTGGATTTTGTTTTCTTTTTTTTACAATTTCAGGTGATATTGCCATAAAAATATGTATTTTGTAATTGGTTGCATTTGCATTGGTGGGATTTTGTTGAGGATATTAGCTGTGAATTGGGTGATAGGAGTTGGTTTATAGGAGTGAGATATGAAATTTGGTCAATTTGAAGATGGCAGTTTTGTATGAAAAATTGATCAGTGTGAATTGAAAACTTTCTGTATAAAAAAATATTGAAAATATGTAGAAATAGAGGGCTCTAGTTAGTAGTAATATTGAAATTGTCGTCACCTCCTTCGTGAGAATCTCATTGAAATATTCGGAAAACTGGTCTCGAAGTACCTATGTAAAAAAAGGTAGTGTGAGGCAGGGCTGTCGAGAGCCAATTCAGGCCTGGGGTAAGTACATATAATTTGCCCCCATTTCTAGAGACAAAACTATACCAATGTTTTTTGAGAGGGGGAAGGGGTTCGACTGAAAATTTGTCGACTGATCAAGGAAAAAAAATATCAATTTTGCTGGCTGATGATATAACATTCATATGATTGGAAAAATTTTCATTTTCTATTTTAGAGATTTTTTGGGGCCCAAATGTGATTTTTTCTACTGCAAAACAGGAAATATAAATTGGCCCAAGTAAAGCAAGGGCGAAAGTTTTTGAAAATTTGACTTCAAGAGGCCTGAAACGATTTTTTTTAGCGAGTTGATTCTGAAAGAATAAATAGGACAGGCCCGAGCGAAACTAAGGTGAAAAGTTTTGAAAATTAGTATTTTGAGAGAACTAAAACCGATGCTTTTTTATGCAGAGAGTTTATTTTTGGCTTTTTAAATTTTAGAATTAAAATTTTTTGGGGAGAAATTTCAGCCTTCCTGAAAGCGTTCCTTTTTTGACGAATCATTTCCATCGATTTGACTCATTTTACTATGAAAATATGCAAATTTTTCCTCTATTAGGTAATTCCAGTTTTTATGGAAATTCATTTTTTTTTTTTTTTGATTTTAGCATCCTCAAAAATTCAAGGTGTGCTTATTTAATTTTTTTTGGAAATTTTAACATCAAACTCGTTTTTAAAAAATCTGTCATTTATTTTAATAGGAACCTGAAAACTGAAAACCAAAACCAAAAAAAATCCAGCGAAGATTTCTTCAAATGTAGGATTTCTGATTTGTCTCTTCTCATTTTTGGAAGAAAGAAGCGTTCTTGTCCGTTTTTTTTTTTCAACTAAAAAATTCCATTGGGATTTTAATTTTATTTTTATGAAACTTCATTTATGATATCACATAACGTACCTAACTCTGGCATTTGAGAAATTCTGACCTGGATATGGAGTTTTCAAAATGCTGCTTTTGGAAAACTTACATGAGTGTAAGGTAAGGTGTTCCAGTTGGAAAATTTTTTCAAAAAATTGACGGACATTGCCCAGAAAATCGTATGAAGAGAGGGTGATTTCACACGAGAAATTCATCAAGTTGATTATAAACACATTGAATAAATTACCTCCAATTTTTATACTTATGAGGATTGCTGCGGTCACTTGAAAGAAAAAAGAACACCATTGTCGTTAAATTGGCATTCAGTGTTGCGAAAAATAAAAAATGATCTCCTAAAGGAAGACGTTTTTAAATCTTGATTAACGAATAATGAACACTTCGCATGCGTATGTAATTGATCAACCTATTACAGCTGCGAGTTGATTTAGTGGCAATGGCGGTCACTATTACATGATGGCAATTTACCATATCCCATTTACTCTTTTCGATAAGAATTTGAGTCTGTAATATTCTACCTGAACATATGGATTGTATAATGTACATTTTTTCTATAAGACGAATGTGGGCAATACGATTACATGTACGAGTACATATGTGTGGATGTTTCACTGGGATAGGACTGGGATAGGACGTATAATGTGTGTGAATGTGTGTGTGTGCTGTGTATAATACGTACGCGTAAGCTTTTTTTTTATCGTATTCTATTCATATAGGATTTCCGGTCATTTAAAATTGCATTTATAGCTTGACCAGCTGAATGTGCGTATGCTTGATGGTGGCGACCATTACAGTGCTTTTAACGTCATTGCAAAATCATGTGTGTAAGGTAAAGATCCACTATCGACAGCTATCTACATAGATCAAACGTAATTTGTCCTTTCTGTTGGAAATGAACTTGGAAAAATAATTCTAAATTGTTCCTTCAGAAAGAACCTGAAACTCAAATATTTTTTCATGAATTTTATTAGCCAACTACTTCTACAATTTCATGATTCATTATCAATTTTAGGCATTTTATTCTTCATACCCTCTGGAAAATAGATGCTCTCTACAAATTGTCCCCCTTTTGCCCCCTTATCCACGTCGATACTTGAATTTTGCATCTAAATATCAACTTTCGATTTAAAAAAAATAAAAACGCGTAGGTGTTTTGGCATTTTTGAAAAAAAAATTATCTAAACGAAATTTCCTGCGAATACACAAATGAATTTATGATTTGATGAGTAAAAATATCGTTGAAAATTGACGTGTACGAGTAATTATCAGCGACGTATTCCGGTGTGTAATGAAATTACTCATATTTGGAAAATGAACGTTGAGAGAAGGGATACAGTTTGAGAGTTTATTTTTTTTTGTTTTTGCTGAATATGGTGTTACGAAGGTAGGATGCAATTACTGAGTTGTTCAACTTTGACACGTGCAGTGTTTTTTGGCGCGAAGTTCGTTGAAGTTATGAAAAAAATAATAATATGAATTTTGTGGTAATTTTGATAACGTTTCGATGAATAGAAATGGCGAGTATGTTTTCATATTGCACGTTATATGAAATAGGTACCTAATATTATTTTTTAGTTGTGATAAAATCAAATAAGGATGTGGGTTTTGTGATAATTTGATCGGGCATTATTTTGGTCACTGGAGGAAAAGTCAAACAGTGAAAACAAAAATACGATGGTGATTTTTATAGAGACATTTTTCAATTTTTTCCCCGTAGAGTAGACCATGAACACTCGGAGGAAATTTAAATACGATTGCCAAAGATGATTCAAAAAGTTGTGACCGGACGTGGGAGTTTTTCAAAAAAAAAAAATCGAAATCATTGAGTTTCAAAAACACATTTTTTTGGTTACTCGTATCGAAAATCAATGGGGTTCAAAACATGGAAAAATGGAAATTAGTAGAAAAAATTATTCATAAAATTGTATTACTCGCTAAATCAACCTTTTTGCAATTTTTTATTCAAAAAATTTGACATGTTTAAAATCAGTATGGAGATTCCAATTTTGAAAATTTCAGCGATTTCTAGAACCTTGAATGTTACAATTGAAGAGCTGGAATTTCTTCTGTTAATTCCACTCATATTGATAAAATTGTATCAAATTTTGAAATGCGAGTGAGAAAAGACCAAAAAACTGACTGATGTGATACAACATAATTTGAATTTCGTGTTTTTCTAAAAATTTGAAAATGGAAGGAAAAAATCGATTTTTTTTTAGAATGATACTTATTGTGCGATCAACTATTTTTACTCGAAGGTTAACTTCGAGCTCATTTTGTATCCACATTTAGTATAAATTTAGTTGTTTGAGGTTTGTTTGATGATATTATTTTTTGTGGGAAGTGAGGAGGGGAGAATTAACGTGAAAATTCACGTAAATGAAGACGAATACTTTGAAATATGGTGAAAATTAATTCAGCTTTCTTAGTTCTTACTGAAGCTTGAAAAAATTCTTTTGAATATGTTTTTTGATATGAAATTGAAATTCTGGAATATCAATTTTTTTTAAAAAAAAGAACTTTGGAAAAAATAATTTTGAAAAAAAATTTGTTGGTTCATTTTTACGTTATTTTTAACATACATACTTCAGTGTATTTTCCAATTATATTTCAGCATTTTTTTTGTACAAATTGATGATTATTATTCGGATAGGGAGAAAGGGATCTATGTAAAATTCATATAAATGAAGACGTGTTTTGATTAGTAAATTTAAGCATAGATATAATATAAAAAAAAAACAATTTTTTTTTTTTAATGTAAAGGGGGACCAGAGAACGGGAAAACGTGGAGATTATTTTGGTTATCTATCGCGATAAACCTTATCGTTCAATTGTTCAAGTTTGATGATTCGATTCACAACCATCATCTTGTTACCTAATTTCGATAACTACGAGATAATATTATACCTTAATATGTTGCACATTATTCTATTTTCGCGCCGCATAAATTATTTCGTGATAATACAAGATACAATATAATACAATAATGATATCAACTTGCAACGGAAGCTGTGTGATCTTTGATCTTTTATCCAAAGAGTACCGCAAATGAACGTATGTATCAGAGGGATGGATTTGGGGAGTATTTTTTGTGCGTAAAATGATCAATTTTGACGATGTTGTCGTACAAGATGTGCTGTGGTTTGAAAGAGAATTTAATTAGGTGATTTAAAAGGGTATAAGGGATCGGTACTGATTCGATTCGAGTTTCTAGAATGAAAAAAATCCTTATACAGAGAGTGACATAAATAAAGGTGATCACCAAAACTCGTTTTTTGGAGCATTTGAATGGTGACTAGAAATCGATGAAAGCATCTTGAAAATTTGGCACAATTACCCCCCCCCCCCCCCCGCCCCCACTCCTCCTATTGCCCAAAAACCATTGAAAGAAAAATGTTTTCTGAAAAGCTTCAATTGTAAGTACATAGGAATAACGAAGTGGAACCATTTTGAAAAATACCAGAACTATTCAGTACCAATAATAATGAATTTTCTGGGAATTAAAAAATCATGAAATGAGACCTCTGAAGAACTAATTCAGCTAGTTGATATTCATGTGAATTTATCATTCATGATCCGTGTACATATTATACGATACCTATTTTTGGTTTGAAAATTTCCTGAAAATCCAAATTCAATTTACCCAAATTAATTTTTCGATCTCGGATGATCCTGTTTCCATTATCATCATTTTTTGGCGGTGCAAAGAGGGGTCGAAATAAATCGGAAATTTCGAAACAGCATTTTGTAATCGTTCTTCAAAAATTTACTGGAATGACGGATTTTTCGATTGAATCCTTCAAAAATTGATGGGAGAATTCTTACTTGAGGTGTCACACTCCGATTTGAACGGGACCGAGATTTTTGGAAAGAGCATAGTCTAAAACCCCCAAAACCAAATTTTCAACTGCCCAAGTTCATTTTTCGATTTTTGGCGAATTTTTGAAAATTCAAATTTCGACTGTTTTTGGCGATTTATGCTTTTTTAAAAAAAAAAGTACGTACTTGATCAATAAAAATGGTCAAAATAAGTCCCAAAACTAATATTAATTACTCAAATCCAAATTTTACCATTTCCAGCCATTCTGGAGCCTCCAGCGCGATTTTTCAATTTCTCCAGAACTTTGAATTTGCTCCAGAAGGCGTGAATATGAAGTTGGGCAGCTAAAAATCGAGTTCTGTATTATACTCGACCTGTTTAACGAGTTTATCTACATTTGAGCCGATTTTGGGAGTGACACCTCAAGAATGGTTTTTTGAGGTGTCACTCTCGCTCCAAAACGGCTGGAAATGGTAGAATTTGCGCTTCGGGGGTTAGTTCTTGAAGAAATACAGCGATTCGCACAAATTTTCAAAAATTTCCTCACAAACGGTCATCTTTTGATTTTTTGAATTTTTTAATTTTGAAAAACTCTTGAGGTGTCACTCTCATAATCGGCTCAAATGTGGATAAACTCGTTAAACAGGTAGAGTGTAATATACAACTCGATTCTTAGCTGCCAAACTTCATATTTACGCCTTCTGGAGCAAATTCAAAATTCTGGAGAAATTGAAAAATCGCGCTGGAGGCTCCAGAATGGCTGGAAATTGTGAAATTTGGATTTGGGGGGTTAGTTTTGGACAAAATACAGCGATTCGCGTGAATTTCGAAAATTTCCATACAAACGGAAAACTTTTGATTTTTTTGATTTTTTAATTTTGAAAAAAGCTGGTCAAAAAACCACTTTTGAGGTGTCACTCTCAAAATCGGCTCAAATGTGGTTAAATTCGTTAAACAGGTCGAGTGTAATATACAACTCGATTTTTAGCTGCCCAACTTCATTATTCACGCATTCTGGAGCAAATTCAAAATTCTGGAGAAGTTGAAACATCGCGCTGGAGGCTCCAGAATGGCTGGAAATGATAGAATTTGGATTTGAGTATCTAATATTAGTTTCGAGACTTAATTTGACCATTTTTACTGATCATGTGCGTACTTTAAAAAAAAAAGCATGAATAGCCAAAAACAGTCAATTTTGAATTTTCAAAAATTCGCCAAAAATCGAAAAATGAACTTGGGCAGCTGAAAATTTGGTTTTGGGGATTTTAGACTATGTTCTTTCCAAAAATCGCGGTCCCGTTCAAATCGAAGTGTGACACCTCAAGAGGTTCCCTTGTTAGATGCTCAAGTTGATTTTTCATCATTTTGTAGTAATTTGAAATTCATGTAGAAAATCAAGAAGGGCTGGAGAAAACGAAATACGAATCGACAGAGTGGGAATCGAGTAAAAATCCTTTTTCCTCGCAATTTCGACTGGTGAGGAATTAATAAATTAATCAGAGATGGAAAAATTTACTCGAGCTGCTAAAAATTAGAATTTTTCATTTCGTCGAAAAATTCGTGAGATTTTCTTGGTGGGTTGAAGTGAAAATGATCCCATCTCATACTTACATCATTGAAACGCAGAACTGACTGAATACGAAGGAAATCCCCTCTCCTAGTCTTCTGCTTTCGATTGACAATAAATCCGTGAAATTTACGACCGAATTAATTGCTTTTTGAGTCACGTGAAGTACCAGTAGAGAACCTATGGGCCCTGTTGCTTTTCTTTTGGCTCGTGCCTAAATTGGTACCGCGATTTCGAAATGAACGTGTAGTTGTGCAGGTCACGATCTATCGACGATGACCATTTGTAAACAAAAAAGCCCATTGATCTCGATCGTCATGTCTCGATGGATGTCACCACGGGGGAGAAGAAATGAGTCCATAGATTTTGGCGAATTTCCTCTGTAAACTTTTCAACTCGTGCTTGTTCGTGAAATATGTGTGTATTGTAATCGATGACCTTGAACATGTATCTTCCTCTTTAAGGTACTTTTACCTATTAATGCCTACGTCGCGAAAAAAATTCTAAACGTGATCGGACTACCTATACTAGGGATCTTTGGAATGCGTATGGAAGAGAAAAATTATAGTCGTAGTCGTCGGAAGAACGACGGCGACAGCGACGCCGGAAAATACGGCGACGTAGCCTATCTAGACACGACCAGACTCAGCAGACGACCGCCAACGCGGAAAATGTAGCCGGCCGTGGTGATGAAATTTTCGTACTAATGGAAAATTTCACGTTCGCGGGCATAAGGGTACAGGTGGCAGCGCCTATTTTAACCGGTACGCATGCTTCATCCTCCTCTTGGTATTCGTCATTGGCGCTTAAGTCGAATTTCCACGACCACCGAAAACGCTATACCCAGCCCCTCGGCGTTCAATGTTATGTACCCCCCGACACCCCCCCCCCCCGCCTCACATGAGGTACATTGTTTTGTATGTATTTACAAAGGCCGATGTGCGTTTGTATACGAATGTTGAACCTCGTGCTGCGTATATATTTAAGGCGGTATTAGGCGATTTGTTTTTTCCTGCTGAAGGGGTTCTGTGGTACTGTGGTGTTGGGAAAAATAAAGACAGAAAGGATTGCGACCAGTTGGGCCATCCGCGTTGTCAATCTTAGTGTGATTTTTGGTTCTGGGTGCCTTCGAGGTGTTTTTGGTGAGACGTTCTGGTCCCGGAAGTGGTCCATGTACTCGTATGATGATGTTTCGTCTGTTTGGGTTTACGTCGAGAATCGTGTACGGATGAATTGCGGTGATTCGAATTCGAGGTGAGTTGAATCGAGTTGAGTACGATTTTTTGATGGAATTGTGACGATATATTGAAGAATTGGCGATGATTGTATAATTGTATATACTGAATTGAATACGTGGAGCCGGATTTGGGTTCAAAATGTTGATCTGATTCTGATAGTGAAATACGTCAACTTTCTGAGAAGTTCGGTGTGGTGTGGAAATTACGACGTGACGAAGAAATACTCGTACTCTCGAAATGAGCTAATTTTTTGCATGTAATTTAATTGTGTCAGGAAGATCAAAGGGTATTATTGATTTAGGAGAAATGAAAAATTGTGAATGTTAGTTGACATTTTTCAAAAAGTTGAATTTTTTCTGATAAATTGATCATATTTGGGCGATTTTTGTCAATTATTGTTTGTTGAAAAATTCGCGAAAAATTGGACGAAATTATTCTCGAGTTAAGAAAACAAATCAGCATTCCTATAAAAATTAATAGTATCGATTTTTTCACCACTTTCTCTGTTTTAGAATTACCTAAAGTGCATCTAAAATGATGAATTGAGATTTTTGAGGCACCCTCAGACAAAGAGGGGAGTGGTAAAATCGTCAAATTTAAATCCAGTTGTTTGCCAAATTTTCTATTTTTTTTTTTTTGAAAATTTGAATCTTTGATTTGAAATTTTTGGCAAGGTTTTTTGATCATTTCACACTTTTTTTTACTATCCAGTTCAGAAATTATAGACTCGAATCTTTTTTTTTTTGTTAAACACTTAAAATTACTCTTTCTTGACAGTAAAAGAAGATGACCAAAAAGCTAACTATTTTTTCAGCAGTAATTTTTGCATTCAGCGAAGTAAAAAATTGAGAAAGCATAGGAGCTTTTTTTTAGCAGTCTGTGATCTTATGTCTTGTAAGACGAGAGATTGGAAGCAGCTGCAGGTCTTTCTGCGATGCTATAATTTCGTTGAAAAAATCGGATTCTGGTCTGAAAGTTATGATTTTCTAAGGAGGAAAACTTGTGCTTACGAATTGATCAAAGCATTGTGAAAAATTTTTGGATTGGAAAATTTCAATTTTTCAATTCAGTTATGAATTAATTGATAATTTTTTCATTTTTTACGTAAAAAAATGCCAAATAGATAACTTTTTTGAACGAAATGTAATCAGTTGTAAAATTTTGATGAGAAATGTGATCAAAAGTGACTTCTTAACGGATATTTTGGAGGGGGAGGGGTCAATTTGATCAATTTGATGACACTTCCTGCAGTTTTGACAAATCATCATTCAAATTTTGAGAATTTCCGAATAATTCTTGGTATTTTTCAATAACCTAAGCAGTTTGTGCAAAATTTAACCGAAATGAGACATTTTCTCAAATTTTGGTCGTTTTCTAATGCTCTATCAATTTTTGATATTTTTGAGAGATTTTCACAATCGATTTTACAATTTTTATGTTACTTTCTTTGTGAATATTCATTTCTAGCTCTTTAAGTATTATTTTTACGTTGGTCTTCAACCATTTTAAGTAATATTTCATTGATATCTGTTGATTGATCTATAATTTTATAGATAGCTAATCCATCTTAATTTTTCTTTGTTTCAGGTGAGTACAAATTTGCTTCCAAAAATGATAAAATATGAACTCGCGAATGAGAATAAGTGAGTAATTTTATAATCCTTATGAGAAAAGTTACGTAAGTCACTACCATACTACACCAGTAACCTTTTATTTTCAATGGCAAATCAAAAGAAAAAAATTCTAAAATTACGGAATTGGAAAATCAGCTGAAATAATTGTCCATCAGCATCAGGTTCGAATTGAGGTGATCTGATTTTCCGAATACGAATTTGGAAACAGTTGGTCAAATTTTTGAGTTCACAAACGATTTTAATTTTTAATGAATTTTTAAAAAATCAAACTTGGATCAAAAATGGAAAAAATTGAAATTTTTCCAAATAGATCGAGAAAGCTGAAAATTGTGTGCCCTGTTTTCGACCCTCCAAATCGATTGGAAATTATTTCGAACCATTTTAAGTGGTAGTTCTGGAGCACCCTATAGCAGATTTTTGAAAATTGAAATTTCCACAACATTTTACCCAATTGAGCTGTTGAAATGAAATTTCCCATTTTAATACAGCGAGTCGATTGGAGGAGGTTTCAGGCTGTTCTAGAGCATTATTCGGGTATATCTTGAAAATTTCAGATTTTCTAAAAAATTGTCTGAAAGCCGTCCAAATTATAACTTAATACCTTCTATAATCGCTCAAAAACTCAAGTTGAAAAATGGGAATTTTGAAAATTGTAATTTATTTGGGTTCGTAATAGAAAAACTGCATTTGAATGAAAAATTCTACGAAATTTTGAATACGAAATAATGAAATGAGAGAGAGCATTGTTTTCAAGCATTTGTCTACTCGAGTTCGAATGCTTGAAAAAATTCCGAATATTCTGAAGGTATTGACCAAAAAACTCTTATGAAAGCAATCTGAACTCTGAAGCACTAAAATAATTCTAGGGATAGCTTGACATTTTTTTGAAAATTTATTTTGAAATATTGAACACATTTTCCAGGTTTGAAGAAGAAAAAAAATGCAAAAATGCTTTGTGATCTCAGAAAATTTCTAGTCTTGCGTTGAGTTAATCTTTGAAGCATATCGTCGTAAAAATTTCGAGTACGTTATTTTTTTGGGAGGATTGGTGAACATTATTTTTTCGTATTTTCACCGAAATCAATTTTAGTGCAGTGGACAATTTTCAAGGTCAAGCTCCGAAATGAACTTTTACTTTGTTGAAAAAATTTCTATCGATTTCTGTACTTTTTTCTGCAATATTTTCAACGCCAGTTTTCTTTTTTAACGAGAAATTTTTCTGAGGTCAAATTCATACTCTTCATGAATCATCATTTCACCTAAATGGGTTTTCATCAGAAAATTTTTCTCAAGAGCAGGAAAATGTTATCCACCAAATTTGCTGAATCTGTACCTTCTTGATAACAATTTGATTTCACAGGTCTCCGACTCCGGATTCGAATTTGTGTTACAGATTGGTTGAAAATTTTCCCAAATTATGATGAAAATTGATTTTTCCTGTTGTGTTTGGATAATTTATTATATACGTATTATGCACATTTTATACTTATTCTTTCATATAGGAAAAAATTTCTAGGAAAAATCTCTATTACATACCTATTTGATTAGAATGAGAACAATAATGTCTCTGTGGCAATATAAACTATTTTACAAAGGGATATTAGTACGCAACATCCATGACTTGTAATCAGCTTTATCTCAGTTTTGATTTCAGTGAAAAAAAACTGCATCACTTTTTCCCCGTAAAATACCGAGTGATGCAGTGGCTCAGAGACAGACCATGACTCAGGTTTCCTGTTTGTCTCATTGTTCAGATTTTTATTCTGAAATTCTATCTATACGTTGTACACCTAAATATAGTAAAAAAAATTTTTCGAAATATATTAAAAATGAATTAATCGAGATCAGACAAACTGACGAAGAAAAATTGCGATTTATTATGAAATTGAACAAATTATCTTCTACTACCTATCTTCAAACTTGTTTTCGTATTTTGAGTTGTTTTCTTCGCAGGCCAATTTATTTTCGTAAGAAAATGTGATTTTCGAAGCTTTAGGTCAGGAAAATCATGTCAATTTTTGCTTATTGGATTGAAAAATAAGGAAAGTATTCTCGGATTTTAAGCAAATTTCTGAGGAAAAAAATGGTTAAAAGGCTCGCTTTTTGTCAAAAATTTCCAAAAAAGCACTACCTTTTCAAAAACAGCCAAAATCTCGCCTTTTCTTCTAGCAAAAGTTCTCTGTATTGGTTAGAAAACAAAACCAAGAAAAAAATCGAATTTTTTGGCTTCGAAACCTTTCAATCCCGCAAATCTTTCATCATGCACATTCGAGATTCGTCGACGTCGACGATAGAAGATGGCCTTTAGTCTTTTGTTGAAGTCTGTCGTCGTTAGACATACCATTTCCAAAGACGCGACGAGACGATTTTAGAGTTCGACTCGCGTATTGTATCTTTTGTAAGCCGCAAATGATCCAGTGGCGGGATGATGGAGTGCGAGAGAATGTGTAAGAATGCTCTTCTATAGGCAAATATTCCTTCCTTTTTTTTTCAAATACGCGATGAATGGAACTTCTGTAGTTCGGTTCACGGGTCTGTTCAAAATACACATAGAGACAAACTCCCCCTTCATCGTTAATCATTTGAATGACGCGATGCGACGACGACGACGACGGTGGCGTTTCTCTCTAGGTTTAGGATGTATTTATGCTCCTGCTCTGAGAGATGAATACGTAGGTACGAGTATATACGTATTTTGAAAAAAGAAAAATCGTCGCGTGTATATGTATGTATGATGGAAGATGGCGAGCATCTTCTGTGATGAAATTGTTACCATATACTCGTATGTACTATATGTTTTCACTGTCGTATAATATCTTCATATGTGTAGATATGTATAGAAGAACGATGCTAATCGTTTCAAGTGTATAGAGATTTAAGAAGCCAGCGATTTTAAATTTAGAACGAATTTCGTAATGATGAATACGTCCTATGCAGATACACGCACGTTCGTATTTTAATTAACCCACTTTTATACGCAGCAGCCCCTCTTTTATTTTTTTCCCAATTGTTAATGACCCATTCGAGATTATAGGAATTATTTCGGGTTTGGTTCGAGGCTAGTACGAGTGTCCCTTGTGTGTCTTCGAGTAATTAGTACATTTGAAATAATTTTTTTTTATTGGTCCCCAATCCGCACGAGGTGGTGAGGATTTTATTCCAAAATATATTCAAAACTTACATCCAAGATTAAGACTAATAATCTACAGGTTGTCTGCCCCAACCCATACCCCCTAGGCGATCACCAAGGGTCCCGACCACTGATTCCACGTGTTATTTGGTCCTTGTCTAGTGAAGTGCTGCTCATTTTCATAACATAGCCAGGACCACTAAGCTGTTTCAAGGTTAAGATTTGAAGGGGGAGAGATTAGAGCCTAGAGGGGGGGGGGGTCAGCTGGAAGTTTTTCTCTGCTTTTTAATAAAAAACCAAAAAAAAACGAATCTTTTTGAAAATTTGAAACAAAAAATTCAAAATGTTTAACAAATCTTTTTAAAGTTTTTCAAATCTTTGATGGATTAATTTTACCAATAAAAAATGCTGGGTGTCTTGAGTAATGTCAGGCCTTCGTCGAGGTATTATATTCGCTAAAAAGACAGAGAGTGAGTCACCTATCAGCTCAAACTCATCGTGTGGTAGCTCATGGAATTGCTCCACTTGTGCTAAGTTGCACGTGTCAGCTACTCATTTTCCAACGGCTGTTCCGTTGAATCAATAGATCCCTCCGGTGACGTAGGAAATATTTATGAAAGTCATGAAAAATCATGAAAAATTCATGAATTTTACTCGAAACACACTTGAATTTTTTTTTTTAAATTCCATAAAACAGAGTTTGGGCAATTCCACAGTTCTTCAGAATTGGACTCGTGAATTACAGTTCTTTCCCTGCAATTCCCAATACTAATTTTTCTCAACTTTAGGATTTAACGAATAAATTTGAAATGAAATAAGTAATTGCCTCAACTGCATAATAATCATGTCAAGAGTGATATTCCAAAACTCGCTCTGTCCATTTTTATCGAAGTGCGTTTTTCAGCGGTACCTGGTAGATGAAGTAATAACTCACATTCCTACATCATCAACCTACCAAAATGAGGTGTTAAACTCACCTAAATAGCCAATTCACTAAAAATTAAAAAAAAAATAATGTTCCAAAATGCGCTTTGTCCATTTTTATTGAAATTTTTTTCAGCAGTATCTAGTGGATGAAGTGTATACTTACATTCCTACCTCATAAATCCACCCAAATGAAGTCGTTACCTTAATGCCAAATCCGAGTATGTCCATACCAAAAAAGTACGATTTTACGCATCACTGATGAGGTTCGGATATGCTCGGAAGGGTTTGTTGAGTTCTGATTGAACGTCGGTCAGCTTCGTGCATCTTTGGTGGTGCATTTTAACTGTACTCAGATGCAAATTTTTCAATTCAGGGCTTCCCAGAGTCTTATCAGTGACGCAAAATGGCGATGTTTTTTTGGATGGACATACTCGGATTTGGCATTAAGGTAACGAAGTGTTAAACTCGCCTAAAAATCCAATTTACCCGTTTAAAGGGAAACTGTTTTTCCTCTTTCCTGAAAAGTTGTGAAAATGGACAAAGCGAGTTTTGGAATATCACTCTTCATGTGTTAATTAGTGAATAACACCTACAAGGAATTGCAGGGAATTGAGAAGGTCTGATTCTCCATGTAAAGGGAATTGGATTCCTGCATTTCACGATTCTGTTGCCTTGGGGAATCTTGATTCGAATCCAATTTGAATCATAAGAAACGGATTCTTTCTCGATTTTCTCACGCAATTAGAATCATGCCAACTGTGCCATAAAAGGAAAAAAACAAAAATAAAAAATAAAAAATTTGTTCAAAAAATCAGATAAATGAAAAAATTGAATGGACCTACTTGCTTACAAATTTTAAAAAATTTCCTCGCAGTTTCAAGTTATTTAAATTTTTTGTGAAGTGGGAGGGGGTATTTTCATGCAGTAAAATGTGAAAAATAGGTCATGAAAAGTCATGATATTTTTGTCTGGAAGTTTTGTTAGACACCCTGAAATGGCAACATTGACAGTTGGTGCACTTGTTTTTTCATCAGGGTAGTGGTGTATTAATGACATGTGTCAACTTCAAGTGGATAAGACTTTTTGCAAGGATAAATCTATAGTTTTGCACGTAAAAAAGAGAAAATTTGGTTATGGAGGGTTTTTGAAGGCACCAATTTCATATTTGATGACTAGTTGACATGACATCTGAAAACACTTCATCTCAGCATGTTAAAATTTAAATTATTGGTGTCAGTGTGAAATCGGCTGCAGAGCTGTTAGATACAAAACGTATAGATACGTGTTGTTTCAATTTTGTTCTTTGAACCAAACTGTTTTGTTATCCCATTTCATTCTGTTCTATAAAAGGAACTTTATATAAAAGTTGTACCAGTATCATTTTGTTTTGTTTCATGTTGTTTTGCTCCAGCCAAAAATTCAAAAAAGGTGAGAAAAGTAGACAATCATGTTCTAATTAATTTGAGGATTATACCTTTTCTCTACTTTCTCCATTCTGAATAAAATCAAAGCAAGTTCCAGAAGTTTTCATTTTTTATTAACAAATGCAGAAAAAAAGACAAAAGATGGATGAGTTTCTTCAAAATTTGGCCACAATTTACAAAAAATTTGCCATGAAAAGCCAAAAATTTAATAAACAGAAAAATGTTCAAAATGATTCATTTTGTTATAATGCTGATTTCCTATCTGGTCCCTAGACAACCCCATTTAAACCAATGTAAAATTAATCACGATATAACACTCATGAGCAATCATAAATTGCGTTTTAACGCTCTAAATTTCAGGAAAAATCACATTTTTTTAAAGTGATTTTTGACAGCAAAAAACCACTTTTTGTGACAAAAAAGCTACATTTTCTGAAAATTTTGGCAGCAACAACAGTTTTTTTTGCAGTTTTGATTTTTTTTTAAATGTGTAAAAACTTTTTTGGCAAAATTTTGCTCAAAAATCTGTTTTTACTCAAACTTTCAACAGTTTCAGTTCATACAAACAAGTAAAATTATTTTCGATTTTAGCCAAAAAAAGTAAGATTTTTTGACATCAAACTTTAATAGTTCCCTTTCAGATTTTTTTACTCCTAAATAAGTACATAATACAGCTAGTTGTTCAAAATCCAAAATAAAATTTACGTCTGAACTTCCTTTTATTACACTTTTTTTGTTTTGAAACGAGAGTTTGCGATATTACGCTCATCAGCGTTAAAATGAGACTTTTGCCTAAAGCGTGTTTCGGCTTATAATGCTCTTTTTTCGGTCCCTTGAAGAGCGGTATAACAAGCTTTTACAGGTTGTCTTGCCGCACTATATGTCTGAAATATCTCAGGATCCTCCTTCTTATGATGGTTCTGAGTCAATCCTTCACACCTAGTTCTTCCAGTATTGACCTGTTTGTTCTTTTCTTGGTCCATGAGATTCTAAGCATTCGTCTATAGCAATACATTTCAAATGCATCTATCCGTCTATGATTTGTTTTCTTCACTGTCCATGATTCCAAGGCATATAGGAATATTGAGAATATGAGTGTTTGGGATAGGTTGTGTTTTATTATCGGAGTTATGCTGAATTTTTGATCAAAGTGATGTCATACTTGATGAGGAATTTCAACACTTAATGCATTTGATTTTTAGTCATTTTCAGCAATTTTAATGCTTTTTGGAGTGATTTTCCATCATTTAACACATTTTTATGCGTTTTCCTTCAATTTTACCAAAAATTACCTTTTTTTGAAATTTTCAGCGATTTTACATCAATTGCACGACTTTTTCACATATCCGACACCTCTCCGGCCCAATTGACTTAAGATAATCGGGGGTCTATTGTACTTATTTTCAAGGTTTTGGATTTTTAGTAAGGATTTTTAATTTAATTTCGTGATTGGGATTTAATTTTTGCCTGTTTAAACAGTTCAGTTTTTAGAGATGATCTAGATTACACCTTACACAATATTCTATTTACATTGAGTTAGGTCTAATTACATCTTAATAATTCTACGTTAAACGAATTTACAGCTTATAATTTAGGCTTAGGCTTATGATTGATTCGTTGATCATGAAAAATTGTATGCAGTACCTATTGTGGGATCAGAAAAAGGAGTTGAGTAAACTGAATGAATGGAACTGTGAGATGTTCATTTCTGTGGTATTTCAGCAAAATACATATCCAACTGTTCCAAAATTTGAACACCTCAAAAGCAGGCATTTTTCCTACACTCTATTAATCTACTTCATATGCCACCGACTTCCACACCACGTGGGCATTACTAATAAGCAATTAAGCATACGTGTTCTGTACATATGTAGATTTATAATTTATTGTGTACTGTACTCCATCGAACGACTATAATGCATTCTGCAAGCACCATAAAAATTCCAAGTCCTTTTTTTCTCTCACATCTCTTCAAGCACGTATGCAATGCATATCTTCTTGCAGATATATCGACCAGGACGCCTCTGCTGTAGCTCAGCACAGCTCACTCCCCCCCCCCCCCCCCCGGTCCCATTCCGCTGCTTCATCGCTTGTAATTATAAACAATAAACAAATTTCACTATTATCACACCGGAAATGGCTTTATAATAACAATGTAACGTAATTCAATAGCTATAATACCGGCACGTCTTCGCCTTTTTTAATTCCCTCATTCATGTATGCGTAGACGTACTATACAGTACTCATATATGCCGGTATGCTTCTCGGATAAGCTATTGGATTGCGAGGTCGAGCATGTATATCGAATCTAAACGAGAAATACACTATACAGACGCGAGCAGGGGAGATTTCGCAATAAACATTACTGGTAAATCGTACGCCGGTAATGTGAGTTATAAAAATGTACGTGGCTCGTATAGGATTGTTTTTTGAGTACCTATTCATTTACCATTTTCTACTACCTATGCAGTATGCAGTTGGTTTCATTTTTGGTGGAATTTTTTGCTATTTAGAGGGATGCCCAGGGCTTGATCATTTCTCCTACTCAACAACTGGGTCTTTACTGCTTTTGGGCATTCTCCCCTTTCAAAGGAGGTTTTTTATTATGCTTGGTGGATTTTTTTTTTGATTTCAATGGACAGCTGCGTCTCTCTTCATCTTATCAGGACCATTTTTACTAGAAAATGGCATTTTAATCGAGAAATGTGGATATTTACACTCTCCAATTTGAACGAAATCAAGCCAGATCAAAAAAGCATGTCCTGAAACCCTCGTAACTAAAATTGCAGGCCCTAAAGTTAATTTTTGGTTTTTTGGTGAATTTTTGAAAATTTAAAAAATCCAAAAAAATTATTTTAAGTGAGATTTTCGAACTTTTTCATGAAATAGAAATTTTTTCAAGCAAAGTGAACCAATTCGAATGATTCCTTCCATTCAACTAAAACACATCAACAACTCGTATTAATTTTGAACCATTTCTGGAGCCTCCAGCAAGTGAAAAAAACAAATAGGTACTCTAGTTTTTTTGGTTCTGAATTTCTATGAAAAGTCTGCAACCAATTAGTTCAAAAACCATCAAATTTTCGGCATTTTTAGCACCGTTCGATGAAGATTTATCATCTTGAAATTTGAAAAATGCTAATGTTCGCAAATACATCATAATTTATGATCGATTGATCGTCCATTCCACATCGCGAGCTTCGGAATCTATCCATATTTTCACGGTGAGAAAGGCGATGAATTTGACGAATACGTAAATTTTAAACGATACGATACATAATCAAGACTATTTCCGGTCGTCTCGCGTATAAATAAATTAATGGAAATTCGCCTCTCTCCGTCGCCTCCTTCCTATCGCGTCGTATTGGCGGCGGTTTGTCTTCGTCACAGCCGACTCTATTTTTGCGTATCCTATTTCCTATGCGTAATCTGTGACTGGTGGTGGCTTCCTTCGGCGTAATGATAATTTCGCTGATTCAGATCACCTTGTATAATGTACTTACTTCGTGTGTGTATTTCACAAAATAATACACTTACTTGGTGAATTTTTTTGCGGCTGAAAATTACGAAGCCAACGACGTGTAAATTGATATTGAGGAAAAGCGTTGTCGTAGTCGTCGCGACTTGGTCGGTTGAATTTTCTAACGGAAACGTCGATGAAAAATTGCTAGCTAACATGGTGACGTGCTAAGTGAAAATATGTATGGTACGTCTACGTACGCAGAGCTGGGGGAAGAATTTTTTAAATTTATGAAGCACCGAGGCGAGCTGCGAGCGATTAATTTATCGGAATCGTGATCAGGGGTGCGAGAGAGGGATGGCTTGAGCGGAAATTACAATAGAATGAATCCTCATCGCGCCACAATTTTTTCCTTCAGTCTTCGTCGTCAGTCGTCTGACGGTCTGACCGGAAATACGCGATAAAGGTTACTTCAATGTGTAATATGTAAGCGGATGAACGAGATTCATATTGCTGTGATTTTATATTGGTTCGATTTCGTTGGGGTTTTAGGGTACATTTTACGATGAAATTCCCCCCCTCATCCCTCAAAAGTGCTCTAGAAATCTAATTTAGTTTGCATATTTTTTATGGCCAGAAAAATCAAGTTGGTTTATGTTAGAAATAGGACTAAAATGTTAATGAAGACGTGATTCGGGCTCGAAGTCAGAGGCCCCCAAAATTCATATTCGTAGTATAGAGGAGCTTGTTCCACGTCCATTGAGCCAAAATTCACGAAAAACGGCTTGCACAATAAGGTATGGTCGATTTTCAAAGTTGAGCCCCCTCTAATTTCGAGTAAAAATGAGCTGTCGTAAAATTATTCAAAAGTTACCTTGCGACCTATCAAAATAAGTTAAAATTTCGCGAAAAATTCAAATATTTCAATAAAAACATTTTTTGGCCATTTTTGAAGAATTCGGACTTCGAAATTCAGTCACGATTTTTCGGACTTTTTGAAAAAGTGTCGTGTGACCTATCAAAATAAGTTAATTTTTCGCGAAAATGTCAAATATTCCAATGAAAATGTTTTTTGATCATTTTTGAAGAATTTCGAGCCAAAAACTGTGCCATGATTTTCTGTATTTTTTCAAAAGGGGGTCTTGTGACCTATCAAAATAGGTTAAAATTTCACCAGAATGTCAAAAATTTCCACCAAAACTTTTTTTGTGCAATTTTGAAAAATTTAAATTTTTGACAACTGTTGTAGCAGGAATTTGGGAAATAGAAAATCAGTTGTTTAAAATTCAATGGAATCTCAAGTTATTAAACTGCTCAAAAAAAGTTTCCAATGAAAGGTGTGATTTTATGCCGAAATTTCAACCCGTTTTAATAATTGGTATGACATCCCTTTCCAAAATTCCGAAAATATGGAACCAATTTTTGACTCAAAAATTCTAACAAACTGCTAAATAGAAGTTTTGATTAAAAATTTTGATTCTTCTGTAAAAATGTGATTTTAATGGGTTTCAAAGCACCATTTTGAAAAATCTCTAGTAATATCATGATCCAAATTTAGGCTCCAAATTCTTCGAAAATGCTCAAAAAAGAGTTTGATAGAAATGTTTGACTTTCTGTTGAAATTTTAACCAATTTTGGGTCGCATGACACTTTTCCAAAAAATCGTGGTTTACATTTGGTCTCAAAATTCTTTAAAAATGCTCAAAACATAGTTACGTCGAAATATTTGAATTTCTCGCGAAATTTTAACTCATTTTGATAGGTCGCAAGGTCACCTTTGGATAATTTGTATAACAGTTTATTTTTTCTGGAAATCGGTGGGGGGGGGGTTGACATGGATAATTCCGCAATGTCCTATTATGTCTGTTGTTTTTCGCGAATTTTGATTTTTTTGAGGTGGTAGAAGCTCTGGGACGAAACTAGAGGATTTTTTTTGGGGGGGGGGGGAGTGTGCAACCGAAAATATGCTACTGCTACTGATATGAGAAAAAAATATGTACCAATTTTACCGAATAAAACGAAAGATGAGAAAAAAATTCTGCCAATTGATATCATAGGTAGGTCTTCTTATGGCATTTATTGTGACTTTGAAAAAAGTTTCCTTTCCCCTGTTCAATTTTTAGAAGCTTCATTCACGGAATTTTTTATTTTGTAAAAATTCGTATTTTGATACCTAAGTGAAAACACAATGTTTTCTATGTGAAGACGTGAAGAATTTGATTTTTTCGGTTTCAAAATTTTAGAATTTGAATGATGATTTTTTAGAAATTCCAAGTTTGAAAAAAAAAGCAAATTGACCCTTACGAATTCAGCACAGAAGTTTTCCAAAATTAGTATTTTGATATGGATGAAAGAGCTTCATTTTTTTTATGTGAGGAGTTTGATTTTTTGATTTCAAAATTTTCGAATTTGAGTGATTTTTTTTAGATAAATTTCAACTTTGAAAAAGAAAAGCAAACAGATCGAACGAACAAGTGAGAGGAAAATCTTTCGAAAATTTGAGTTTCGAGAAGTAAAAAAATGTTAATTTTTTATGTGAGGAGTTCAATTTTAGTTTAAACATTTTTTGATTGTGAATAATAAATTTCTAGAAAGTTTGATTTTGAAAAAGAAAAACTGACAGGCCTGATCGAAGCGAGGCCAGGGCTGAAGTTTTCTGGTGCTAAGGATTTCCATCTTCTCCTTTTCTTGGGCATATACCTTTATAGTTTTATTTCAATGATTGAGGTTCTAACAGGCATAATTTTTTTCTCCGTCGTTCATTCAACAACATATCGTATTTTGTATGTGTGATGTTCGAATACGTGCAACTGGACTCGGTTTTTAATGTTTTTATTCCGCTGCTTAGACACTAATTATCGGTCGCAATGTATCCTCGTATAGAGTATTCGCTACTGGAATTCTAAACTATGGTATTGGATTTCTGCTCACGTCTTGGAGGGTGCGGCACGACGATGCGGTGCGGCGATGTCTTATAGCCTGCTAAATACGTACGTTCAGCTTCGGTATACCTACTCGAACTTGGAAGAATCAGTTTGATGGCTGCGAGAATGAAAAGAGAAGATTTTGCTGATTTTATTTTTCATGTATTTTTATTCATTTATTAGCAATATTATATGGTTTATGAGAGATCAGAAGGTTCTTGAAGGCATAATACATACAACATATACTTTATAATACATCTGAATGATGATGAAAGATTAAAATTTTTCCCTCTCTCAAATACGAGTATGTACAAGCAACCGCATTGTAATCTAATTTCCTTTTGTTGGAGATGGTAAAGTCTAAATTGACGAAAAATGAATTCCTCACCGATCCCACTTCTGTTCAATGGAGACCCTAGTTCGTCAATTGGTCGCATAATTCTGTACTACTTCGACCTATTAAACACCTAGTAGCCCTTGTAATTGATATTGACGCTGGTTAGTTGAGCTAAAGATATGTACGTTTACGTAAAATGACATAAAATAATCAACCAATAGCTGACCATTTTTGCTCTTTATTTCCAATTTATACAGTCTACTATCCTTCTGAATGTCTTTTTTTAAGTGTTAATTAGTAGGTAATTATAGAATGGTGTGATTTCTCCGAAAATGAATTATAGGACTCAAATAAGCTTTATCAAATGTATTTCTCTCGTATTCTTACGCATCGTGCGTCAACAGAAGCTGCGCAACGATATCACTATCTACGACCACCTATGAAAAATTTTCTAATACGTTGATAAATTTTTTTGTATTCAATCGTGGTCTTCGACTTCACAAGCCGCACCGAGTCGTATGCCCCCGCTCTCATCTCCTCCTTCGGTGCGTCGTCGTCGTTGATCTCGTATGTGTTGTGTGATCGCCGATCGGGTTAAGAAGAGGGTATGGTACGCAAACTGATGAGCACGTGATGGATCGTTGCGATCGGTGATTCTTTTATTATGCTAATGCGCACGTGGTACGCTGCAAGGATGAAGAGAAGTGTTGGAAATATGTACAATTGGATGAATGGTGAAATGTGTTTGGAGAGGTTTGTCGCGAATGCGGATGTAGTGTATGAATTGGTGCGGAACTGGGGTTGGATTCCAATGTGGAGTCGATTAAAAATATAGTTGACCTTATGTCTGTTGAATTGGAGGGATGAAAAGTGCAAAAGTCACTACTTCAGTTGAATCATAGCAAAGGTTGAAAAAATTGGAAAATTTTGTTGAAATGTTGAGAATTTACGAAAAATTTATTTCAAAAGAACTTGAATCAACGAGTGGATATCTCTCTTTTTTGGGAGGGGGATTTATTTTCGATTAGCTTATCCTTCTGTTTTTTGGCAAAACTGAGAAAATCTGACTTGAAAAAAAATGATATTTCGCGAATAATTTTCACTTATTTGAGTAGGTAATGTGGGCAAGGATTTTTTTGCATTTTTAAAAATCAAAAATTTTAAATCAATTTTTTCAAAATTTGAAAAAATGAAAATTTTGGAAAAACAATTAAGCTACTTGAGTATTGGGCAAAAAAATTCGCTTTTATCGCGTTCTTTTGAGATTATTCACCACAATTTTATGGATGAGCTTTGTCAAATTTCAAAACGCAAAAAAAAAAAAATGAAATCAGCCCCCATTTTCCCTCACTTTTGATGCTATTTAGACCTGGAATAAATTTCCGAGTATCGACCTCGAATAATACAGCATTTATTCATAATTGTCGTTGCTTTTGGAAAAGTACAGAGACGAAGTGAGAAAATTTTCAATGTTGATGTCAGAAGGAGAAATCTAGAAAAATGGGAGGGTTTGGGTTTGAAATGCGCTGAAAAATGCCCGAAAATTTTTAAAAAACAATCCGTTGACCTGTTCTGGGGTCGAAAATAGGACGAAAATTGAGTTTTTTCCATCTTACTATTTATTATCAAAACTTACTGTGGGTTGCTTTCTCGATCGGAAACCAATAAAAATACATAATATTTGAAAAATAAATTTTTTACCCATAAACTTTCGTGGTACAAATTTTGAAAAATTGAATTTTTTTATGCATCTTTTGGGGAAAAAATGCCGATATAATGCAACTCGCTAAAAATTGTGGCTTTTGCAAAAAAATTCCAAAAACCCAAAAATTCTCCAATTTTTTCTAGAAATTGTCCGATAGTCTCGCTTTTTTGCTAAAAAATGCTAGAAAGTCTCGTTTTTTGAACCGAAAAATTGAAAAAAATCTCCCATTATTGCCGAAATGCTTGTTTTTGGCCAAAAATTGTTTTTTAATATCATCTATGTTTTACAAAAAATTCCAAAAAGTGTTGCTTTTTGCCAAAAATTGTTCAAAAGTCTTACTGTCTGCCAAAAATTGTCCAAAATGACAGATAAGTGATCTCTTTTTACCTAAAAAGTACAAAAAGTCTCGCTTTTTGAAAAAATTCCCAAAAAAATAATATGTAGTTTTTTCGCCGAGAATTCCCAAAAAAAAAAATTTGGAATAAATTCTCGCAACAGCTAAAAAAGAATTTCACTTTTTTTTCAAAAATTACCCATTTGTGCCAGGGCAATAATTCTCTAAAAGTTCTACTTTTTGTCAAAAATTGTGCAAGTCTGTCTTGCTTGATTCCGAAAATTGTAGAAAATTCTCGTTTTACAACAAAATGGCTAAAAATTGTCGGTTTTTTTTTGAAAAAATTCCAAAAAGTCTCACTTTTTCAAAAACTGTCCGAAATCCTCGATCTTTTGCCATGAATTTCCAAGACGTCCCTCCTTTTGTTAAAATTGTCTACATTTCGTTTTATTTAGCCAAAATTGTTTTTTTTTTTGCCAAAAATTGCAAAAATTCTCAATTTGTTGCCAAAAATTGCTCAAAAGTTTCGCTTTTTCGTCAAAAAGTTTTAAAATTGTTCATTTTTAAAAAAATTAAAAACCGAAACATTTCAATTTTTAATATTTTGTGTTTTTTTTGGTGATTTTTTTCTCATTATAATGATTTGGTCGCATTTTGGTTTCTTTTTTTGTCACTTTTTCAAGCTTTTTTGGTTATTAGGTAAAGTTGATTTTTTTTTTTGAAAAAAATGTCATTTCTGTAATTTTCAATTTGACATTCACCACTTCAAGGATCAAATCTGCATCCACCTCTTCCTCCTCCCAAAAAAACATTCCATGATTTTGACCTCTTTGGACTCGTTACAATGAACGTCAAATCAAGAAATGCAGTCATCTTCGAGTGAAAAGATTTTGACAAAATTCTATAAAGACCTTCATTTTGAATTGAAACTGATCCAAAAAAAAAAGTTCAGTTCTAGAGATTTTCCTGAAAAAAAAGAGATATGAATGAGTCCTCAAAGAGTAGTCATTCACGAAAAAATCGTCATTTTTTCGCTCTAGCTCCTGCCAACCCATTTTGGGATGAATGCGAATGTCTCATCGTCAGAGGATTTGACTTTTGTTTGAAAGCTACGAATAATTCATCTTATTCAAAATCATTTTTTTTAATATACCTACTTATATTGCCATATCGTGTAATTTTTGTACTCAAATACGCATTAAAATAGAATGTATTTAAATTCGACGAAATTTCTAATTTTTTTGTGTGTTTTTGTTATTGCAGTGGTTACAACGGGACGGTGTTGGTGCGTCTTCGAGCGGTGGCTATGGAAAGAGATGACAACTCCGACGGATGGGTTCCAATGGGAGCCGGCGGATTGTCGAACGTATGCGTGGTCAAAAGAACAATACCAACTCCTCCATTACCCGACGCTCCGGCTGCCACAGCTACGTCTTCCCTTCCTGGCGCTCCGGCCGGCGGCGGATGCCAGGATGCCAATGGGAACTCCAATAATTTGAACATACGGTTCGAATTCGTTATTTACGCGCATCGACTAATCGATGGCGAAGTGAGTGAATTTTCTTCATTCGTCTACTTTCTAGTTTCCACGATGAAAAATTATCACCTATAATATGTACTCAACTTTGCATTTGTATGATTTTGTTCGCAGTTGGTTTTTCGATGCGTTATTTGTAAAGATTTTGAATACAATAAAGTGATGCCAACTTTCCACAATTGGAAAAGCGGCGGCAAACGAGTCGGATTAATATTTCAGACGGCTGCGGACGGCAGAGTCTTTGATAGAGGGATTATGGGCGTGCTGGTTGAATTATCAGCGGGTATGTGTACCTATTAGAAATGCGTATAATATTATTTTCAATGTGCTTAAGAGTCGGTTTTTGTGACCCGAATTTTTAATGGTTTTTTTTTCGTGTTTCTGTTGTACAGGCATAGACTTATTACCGACTTCGTTCCCTTCTGTTGAAAGTGACAACGAAGTATTTATGGTGAGTTTGTCGTATATGTACTATCATCTGCGTACCTGTATGCGATAATTATTATGCCTTAGAGTAGATATGCGATTATCCTAACGAGTCGAATGATGTCGAGAAACTTCTGAGCGAAATCTTATCACGATAGTTTTTTAAAATCGGGCAAAAGGCTCGCAAAAATGGATGGAAGTTTCTATTATTATAGTGTCAAATTGGTTGACATTTTTCAGAGGTGTCTTTAAAATGATTTTCGAGAATCGAAGTCGCCTCCAGTGGTAATAATTGACCAAACGAGCTTAAATTTTTTTTTTGAGAGAGAGAAAACGTTCCGGTGGTTTTCCAGTCATTTTCGATTTTTAGAAGTTTTACACATTACCAAATTGGTTGAATTTTAAAGGTAACATAGTAGAAAAATCAAATTTTTAAAAAATCAATGCTCTTGGGAAAATTTATCAAATTTTCGTTTTTTAAAAAATCATGTAAAAAATATAAAAAAATTGAAATCTGTAGAAATTTAAATTTTCATTAATCAAATTGTAGAATTGCCATTGAAAAGAAGAAAAAATGTCAAAGTTCAAAATTTTTTAAAAATAATGCATACTTTTGAAAAATTGGTAAAAAAAATTATTCGACAAAATGCGTTGGCTTTTGAATTTTTGTGAAAATAATTTTTCATTGGAGTACGTGTTTGACTGGAATTTGCTGGAACAGTGGATTTGCAAACTGAGTGGGTTGAAAATGTTTAGTTGTTTTATGAAAAGTTGAAGTAGGCACCTACCCAATTTCAAATTTGAAAGAAAAATCTAAATCCTGCTGCAAGGTATAGGGACTTGGTTAAGCATTATCTGTATTTTTTTTGGAGGGATTGGGTATCTGAATTTTACAAATCATGAAGAGTTTGCCTTATGAACAGAATTCTTGTGATTTTATTTTAGCTATGCATATGACGTTAGTTCGAAACTGCAAATAAACAAAGTTCTTTGGAATTGTTTTAGCTTTCGACCAACCTGTTCTCTCCTTTCCATCTCCTTCCATCCTTTCCTCCAAAATGAAAAACTGTGCCCAATTTTTTCAAAATTCTATTTGAAAATTTGCTATTTGATTTATGGTTAGTTGATGTTGAGTTCAAATATCAGTTTTTGTTTTTTTTTTTCAATTCAACGCCTCAGAATAAAACAAAAAAAATCAACGTTTGAGAGAAACTGAGGAGTCGAACCCAAAAAAATTACCTGATATTCCAATTCAGTGACCTCGAATTACTTGGAATGGCCATGTCACTCCATACTTTTGAATTTAAAAAAAAAATGAGAGTTCGGAAAAGTACTGGGGTATTGTACCGAAAAAAGTGAGTGGATATTCAAACCTAGTGTCCTCGAAAGCCAAACATATGAGGTGTCATACGTCATTATAATTTTTTTTAATGGGTTGGCTTGACCATTAATGTGGCTTTTATTTATATACTTGTGGACATTTTGCGATTTTTTTTTTGCTCTCACTCTCCAATGTTGTTGGTTTCCATGAAAAAAAATCTGAAAATTTTAGCTCTTCTACTTAACATTCAATCGTTCTAAAGAGCCGCAAATAAAAAATAAAACCCAGTTTCTCCGAATTTTTTTCATTTCTGCGTCAGAATTATTCTAAATAATCCATTTTTCAATCCTTCTCCCTCCCTTCCTCGGCTTCCAAGGTATTGTAGTCGCCTTTTATGAAGCTCTCTAAAAATGAATAAAATGAAAAAAAAAAAATTAAAAAATATTGTTTGGGGGCCAAAGGAAGTTTTTTCGTAGAGGGATTGTTTAAATTGTTTGAAAATATTCTCACCAAAATGAAAAATTTTCAAAATTTGTTTACATGCTTTAATTGATTTTGATTTTCACCCATTTTTCAAGGCTTCGGGAAGTTTTTTTTTTAATAGTTGGTGGGGAGCGAGGTTTTTTCTGGAAGGAGGGATTATTTAAAAAGAATTCTAACGTAGAAATAAATATTTTTTGAGTGTGTTGGATTTTTTTCTGTTTTTTATTTTTGAGCTGGAAGGGTTCCTTGCACAATTTTTTGGAGGAATCATTTTCTCATATTTTCCAACAGCTTCAGGGGTGGGAACAAAACAAAGTGATACCTACTTCCGCATTTAAAGGTTATTGGGGGAAGGGGATTGAAATCAACGTATCCAAATTGATAACAATCTATATTATTGTGCCACTCAATTTTTGATTTTTTTTCCTGTTGAATTTTAACCAAACTTGGTTTCCTTGTGCCTTCTAAGAATTTTACGATCCTATTCTGCTGTTGAGCTTTGTTGAATAGGCAATGCAATTTTTTTTTTCAAATTTTCACAGACCAAGTTCAATTTTTGTTCTAATTATGAAAGTTTGAGCTTTCAGCGTAAAAGTTTGATTTTAAGCTTTCAAAACTTTGATAAACTCCTAAAATATTTTCAAAATTGTTGCATTTTTCCGACTTGAAATTTGATTTTTGGCTATTCGACAATGAATTTTCATAATTAAATTGAACTACGAGTAGAAAAGTACATACTTTCATTCTTAAAATTTGGAGAATGTTTTTTTTTCATTTTTTTTTTATCATCGTTCAGAGACGTGCAGAAAAATTGGGTGAGTTGGAAAAAGTTGGGAAATTTGGGGAAAAATTGTGTGCACAGGAAAAATCAAAGAATCGCCAACAACTATGGGTTTTTACTTCTATGTCTTGAATTATAAATTTTCAAAAGTTTTAGCTCGAGCCTGATCATTTTCCTTTTCATTTCTCCTCTCATATCAAAAAATGTTGTTTTACGTTTCGAATTCTCAGTTTTTTACAGATTTCACGCACACTTCGTTCGAGCCAAAATTGAAGGGTTGAAAAGTTGACTTCTCGCATCGAAAATAATGTTGTTTTATTTTTAAAAAATTATTAATTTTCGAAAGCTCATACCCTCGCTTCACTTGGGTCTTTATTTCTATTGTCGAAAACATTATTTATTTTCCTGAAAATTATTGTTGAAATTTTCAAATTTATTAAAGCTACAAAAAATCAACTTTTTGCGTCAGTTATTCTACTTTTCGAATTCTGCTGGGCAATTTTTCAAAAATACCTGAAGCTTTCGACCTCTCTTGGCTCGGGCAAAATCGAAAATATTATGTTCTCTTTTTAAATTTGATTTTCAAAAGCCAAAAGCCTTTTTTTTTAAAGAAAAAACGAAAAATAACACAAAAAAAATTTTAAATTTTGGATTAGAATGATTCAAATTTGTTGTCAAGTTATTAAAGCATCGTTTTTGCACATTTAAAATTATTCAACTTTTGTGTTTTCAATTCTCTCTTCCAAAATTTGTTCGAATCACATCTGGCTAATTAGCATGAAAAAAACTGAAGGGTGAGGGGGGTCTGGGATAAAAAGTTTGGAAAATCTGACGAAAAAAGTGGAGAAAATCTTACAACCCTCCTCGACACATCACTTCGTCATCCCTCTGTCATCATTATTTTCTAAATTTCCTAGAATCAAAATTTGAGTGATTGGTATTTATTTTTTTGAAACGTGCCCTTCTCAATAGTAAATTTTACCATGGCTCATTTGAAAGAGGTGTTCAAAATATCTGCTTTTGGGGCGTTCTATGAGTATGATTCTTGGTGGAGAGCCTTCTTAGTTTCTTTCTACTAGTTCCATGAACTTTAAAGTTTTATTTTTCAAGTTCTTGCGCTAATAGATGAGACAATTCTTTGCACCGTAAAGCTCATTCGAATCTCGTTAAATATTGATTAATTTCGCTGAATCGTTAGCTACCTAATTGTATACGTTCTCGTATCTACAAAATTCACTAATTCCTGTATATTTTCTGTTTCGTAGGCTGTAGAACTTCCATATAAATTTGACAATAAACGTAATAAACCAGAAAACAACAACAACAACAGCAACAGCAACAACAACGGCGGCAGTCGTCACGTATCGCCTACGTCGACGGATTCGTCGTCTCAGAAAGGCGGTGGCGGCGGCACGCCGACCATATCGGATACCAGCAGCGAGATGAAAACGTATCGTTTCAAGCAACTGTCGCCCAACGAACAAAACTACCTTTACCAACCAGCGCCGCCACCGCCTTTACCGCCATCGCATCATCAACATCAACGTACGTTGCTGGACAGCGGGAATTTGCTATCGACGACGACCGCAACGTCTCAGCGGACTCGTAGCAGCGCACCGGGCTGCGGATCCGGCTCGGCCGCTTGCTATACGCCTTCGTCGACGCACCATCAGCATCAGACGGCCGAGTCGCCTGTAATGTTCAAAAAGCATATGAGCGAGCACACCGGAAGCGAGTTGCATTTCACGATGAAGGCTGAGAAACCGCAGAGTCTGACGTGCCGACACTGCCGCAAGACTTACACCGAAGAGGAGAACGTTAAGGGAAGCTGCGAGTACGCACCGGACTGCGTACGTACCAGTATCGATACGGTAACGTGTATACCGTGCGCACGTACGATGGTCTATCATTGTATGTCCGATTCGGAAGGTAATTTTGCTCAACAGCCTTGCGAATGTGATACGTCCGATAGTGGCTGCGCCAAGAGATGGCTCGGATTGGCCATCTTATCCATTATATTACCTTGTCTGTGGTGTTATCCGCCGCTGAAACTTTGCCATTTGTGTGGCGTCTCGTGCGGCGCTTGCGGCGGTCGACACGAACCTTTGAATACTCCGTCGGCCGCTACTACGTAGCTGTTCCGGTTTTTTTGTTTTTATGTTTAATTCAAATATTTTTTTTCTCGTTTTGAGTCGTTGTCGTCGTCGTCGTAATTTTTTTTTTTCGTTCGTTTCGTTTCTGTATTTTTTCCCTCCGTTTTTTTCGTTTCGTTTCGTTTCGTTTTTTTCGTTCATCGTTCGTTTGTTCGTTTTAAAGTGTTCTGACGCGACGCGACGATTACGATAATTTTTTTGTTTTGCGAGTGAGAAACATCCATATTGCTCAAGATCGTCGCGCAAAACGCGCCCAGCAAAATCGTCCGTAAACATCTTACGAAGTACTGTGTTCAAACGTGATCAAGGTCATCAATTTTAGCGTAATTTTATCACTCTTCTCTTCTTCTGTGTTGTGTGTTTTCTTTCTGTGTGTGTCATGTCACATGTCATGTGTCGTAGATTAACGTATCGAGTTCGATTTCGAGTATTATGATGATGATTCTGATGATGCTGATGATGATGATGGATGCTGGTACGTTGTTCGTATCGGTATCGTTATAGTTTTATAATAACATAGTAGGTACATACATACCTACTGTACCTACCTATATATTGCATAAATAATATATTGCGTTAATATTTTAAAACTGTTCTATTCATCCCTCTCCTCCACCCCCTCATCCTGTTTCATTAAATTACATACTTACTTCATAATCGTACAACTACATACCTACATATATGCGACATATGACCATATGGATATAATATTATTTATTATATTATGTATACCTAATATTATCTATCTACCTATATAGAGATCTACTACCGGTGATTATTTTAAGCGTAGGAGATGCGCACTCGCGTAGATTTTTGGTTCAAGCGGTTCGCCTCCTTGGTCCTTTTCCTAGATACGTTTTCCTGACGTTTTGAGTTTTTCTCCTCTACAAGTACCTGAAAGTAGTTCCTTGAGCGTTGTTTCAAGTTTTAATGCATTTCTTCAGTGTCGAGTACCGGGTTGAATATTATTGACGAGTGCCATATCGTGCGTTGCTTTAATTACCTATTGTGAGAAATGCTCGGAGCAGAATGGCGGAGTGGAATTTTTATTTCATTTCTTCACGAGCTGGGGGTTGTATGGACGCGGAGGAGGATTAGAATTCCAAATAGGGGTGTGAAAATCTCACTGTAGCAGTGTTTTTCATCTGAATAATGAGTAAATACTCCTCCTAGTGAGGTTTGGGAGTTATTCTGTTTGGAAAATCAGTATCTAAATCGACTTCAAATAAAGCTACAGAAATGAATATCAGATTCAGGCACAGACTGGGTCGGTTGAAGGGGGGGGAGCTGGCGGATGCACCGAATTGGGCTTTCAAAATTTTATCCCCTCTCCCCTGTGAGAATTTTTTTCGTCCTGTTTTAGTCAATCAGACAGGAACAAAACTAGAAATGAATGTTTGGGGGGGGGGGGACTAAAAATTTATCACTAGAAAAAAACACCAATTTTGCCGAATAAAATGACAAGTTTTAAAAGTGAAATAAAAGATGAAATGACAATTTTGCTAGTTGATTTGATTCGAATTAGGCTAATAAAAAATTTGTTGTTTTCCTTTTTGAATTTTTGGAAGTTAGATAGAAATTGACCGGAGTAAAGCGAGGGCAAAAGCGTTTAAAAATTTGTACTTCGAGAGGTAAAAAAACGAATGTTTTTTAAAAATTTGTTCACTTTTTTAGCTCAACATTTTAGAATTTTAGTGATGGATTTTTAAAAATTTTCAATTTTTGAAAAGGACTCAGATGTTCTCTACGTTGAGAAGTTTTGAGAGCTGATATGAGGAGTAGGCTCCAGGAGTGCCATGAATCTCCAATGTGTGTCGACGAGTTCCTCATCCTTCCTCATTTTTGATAAATTTTTCTCCTTAATTGTTTTTTTGACACCAAATTTTTTATTTTTGAAAATTGACAATTTAAATTCTTCAATTTTTTGAATTTGATCCCTCAGTGTTTTTCGAGCCTTTCGTATTGAAAAAGTGAGCCATTGGGAGGATTCTGAGACGTCAAATCTTCACAAAAAAACGTTCGAACTCGGCCAGTTAAATTTAGTAAAAATCGACATGTCTCATCACATTTTCAAGATTTTTGAGCGAAAAAATAAAAATAAATGAATAATAAAAAAAAACAAAAAAAAAAGGAGACTTCTCTCCTCAACTCAGACGCTACTCCCACCGACACCCACGTTCAGAATTATTATTAAAATGCGATCTAGGAGCTGATTTCGCTCTGAAGCAAATTTTCTAAACACAGAATTTCAATTTTCAATTTTTTGGCCAATTTTTGGAAACTTAAAATTTAATTTTTTGTCTATTCAAAAAAGTCAAAATTTCATCAAATTGGTGTAGAAAGCTGAAATTTGATTTACATAGTATTTTCGATCCTCTCAAAGCCAATTTTTACCCACCCCCCTCCTCTTGCACAAAAAAATGAAACTATCTACTGGAAAAATAAGACTTCATTGAATTTACAAGAATAGATTTTGAAAGTGCTTACCAAAATTCCTCGCAAGAACAAACAATTTGAGAGTCAAATTGTATTTTTTTTTTTCGGTTGGATATTTAAAAATTCAAAGACCTATTGAAAAAAAAAAACAAAAAACAATTTGATTAATTTTATGTAGAAATTGTTCACCTCCCAAATCAATTTTGTATCCCCTCTTTCCCCTCTCCATATTTCTTTCATGAGGAGATACTTGAAAAGTAAAAAGAAATGTGGATTTGAATCCACAGAAACGTGTTTGGAAAATTTCTGTCTTAATCGATGAAGGGGAAGGGGTCAGAATTACGGTTAATCCGAATTTAAAGATATTGAATTTACTTGTGATCTTTTTTAAATGAGATTTTTTGGTATCTGAAAAATCCAAAAGTCTAATGGAAGCTCTAAAGTGACTTGAAATAATCACCAATCAATTCAAAAGTTTCAAATACATAAACCGAATTTCTGCTTTCTACTTCAAATTGGTCAAATTTTGACTTCATATTAACCAATTTAGATTTTTTTAAAATTGAAAAATGAAATTCATCCTCTAAAATTTTGCTATGTGGCGTAATTTTGAATCCTCTTTTTTTTTTTGTTTTTTTTTTTTACCTGCTCCAATAATTTTTTCTTGTCTGTGGCTAAGCTGTATTTGGGGGTGGGGGGGGGGGGGTAGAAAGATTTTATTGACCGAGGAATCTAAAAAATTATTTTTCGTAGGCCCTTCTTACCTCAAGTGTCTTGAAAACAGTTCAAAATGTAAATTTCTCCCTCCATTATTCTTTTCATTAAAAATTATTTTAAAACGTCACCTAGACTTCGAAAAATTCATTTCGGGTTTATCAAGTCATTTTTTTCTCTGATTTTTCCAAAAATTGGTCAAATCCTGATTTCAGCTTGAAATTTTGCTTGAGCCTTGAAAAAATTCCTCAAGTGTCTCCAAAAATGGTCTAATCCAAAAATTTGAAAATTTGGTTCACAATCTGAAATTTCACTTGAGCTTTTAGAAAAATGATTTTGAGCGGTACCTATTGAGTCTCCTACTCCCCTTCTCCTTATAAGTTCCAAAAGAGGACCAGTTTTAAAAATTTCACATTTTTTATTTCAGTGAAAAATTTCACTTGAATTTGGAAAACTTGATTTAGGGCAGTCAATCCCCCCTCCCCTGCTCCTCCCTCGGTTTCCAAAAAGAATGTGAAATCCAAAATTTTGAAAATTTCAATTATGTACAATTTGAAAATTCAAATCAAGCTCTCCCTTTTCTTCCAGCCTGCTGCTGCTCCTCCCTCCTCCCTCCTCTGAAAATGGCACCTGATTCAAAATACTGAAAAAATTGATGTTGGGTGGTATGAAACTTCCCTGGCCTCGAAAAGCGTCAAATTTAAAGTAGGTACCGAAATTTTTCATTTCAGTCTGAAATTTTCATTTGACATTGAGAAAATTCATTTCACGTTGCTATTTTATTTTGATCATGAAGAACAGTAAAAAAAATCAAAAACAAACTTCCAAAAATGCATAAGAATAAAATTATCACGAGCGTAAAATTCTTCGTTTTTTTTTTTTTTTTTTTTTTTCATTGCTCTTTTAAATACGCCTTATTAATTTAAAAATGAGGAGAAAGGAGTAAGATTTCCCAAAATTTTGAAATTTTTGTACATTAAAACAGCCATGAAAAAAGATTTGAGAAAAATCATAACCGTTCAATTTTGTGAAAAGTAGAGAAAAATCCTCCTAGTAAATATTAATCTAAAGAATGGACCAAATCGTGTGACGTTACTGATTTTGTGTGATTTTCATTAGGTGACTTTTTTCTGCGAAGTTTTCTTCAATAATCTGTATGAAAAAATCGTGTGAAAAAATTGATACTTTAAAAAAAGCTACGAGTACTTTGAAAACAAAAAAAAGTTGCGTAAAAACTGCCAAATAAGGTGAAAAAGTAATATTCAAAATTGAGTAAAATTCGTTAATCTATTTTATAGACTGTTTCAAAAAAATCAAATAACGCCAAAATTTCTTAAAAAATAATTTTTTAAACCTTTATTAAATTCTTGGACTGGTTTTGTATTTTGCTACGCTTTTTTTTTTTTTTTTTTTTATAATAATTTTTTCATTATTCTATCTCGTTTTTTCGAACAAACTGCATAGGTAGCGAAGAGTATTTGTTCGATTTTATTTTTTCTATTCCCTGCATATTCTCATCGGCGACCACTCTGAAGCAATGGCCAACTTTTCGTCTATGGTTTCTTAATTCTTTATCACCGGTGACATTGAATAAAATTTTAAGTAATTAGCACAAAACAAAACGCATTATTTTTATCTGATTTCATTGTGATATTGTATAAGCTATGAAAAATAGAATATTTACCGATGTGTATTATTCATCGTCGTTGGTTTTATTAATATTATAACAAACTTGAAACACGCCAAGTGTCCAAGTGTATAGGTATTTTTTTTTATACTTCATATTGTTTCACGAACACCAAGTTTTACTTTTTTTTTCAGCAGAAGTTACCGTCTATTATTTAATATTGATTGTTTTATAAATCTAATCAGACAAAGTAATTATGTTCACCGGATTACGCGGTATGTTATCGTTGAATTCGTCTTTTAAAGACGCCTGTGTATGTTTTTTTTGTTTTTAATTTTTTTCTTTTTTGTGTGTAATTTTTTTTTTGTACCAAAAATTGTATTTTTTTTTGACATGAGATTATTGATCGATTGATAATATCGTTTTTTCCCCCCAAAGTCTGATTATTTTATCTAATCGTTGAAAAATCGTCGCGACGTTAAATTACTTTATAGGTACGCGTATTGACAACCAGTATTTTTTTTGTTTTTTTTTCTCTCTCTCTCTCTTTTGGTAATACTACATTATGTTGTAGATGAATCGTACGTACGCCAAAATCTGATGTTCGTTTTAAGCGTACGAGTGTGAAACTGGTTTTTATTTTATTTTATTTTATTTATTTTCGTTATATTTAATCAATTTTATTATTAGTAGTATGATTTTTAATTTTTATGTAGGTATTCGCGTATATAAATGAAAAAAACATTGACTACCGTAACTGTACTACCTTGTTTTTTTTTCCTTTTTTTTTGTTTGTTATGTACGTTAATTCTTTTCTCTATTTCTGTGCTATTTGTTTAATTACTCTTCTCCTAAATATCCTGTGGTTTTTTTTCTCCTCCTCTTAATCCTTGAAATACTCGCAGAGTTCTATTATAAGAATAAGGTGAAGAATCGATTGCAAGGAGTTCTCTTCTTATTTTTATTTGTTTTGTTGTCTAACTATTCTTCTGTTTTTTTTTGTTTGTTTCTTTTTTCTCAACGAAGCATATGTACATATTCAAAGTAAATAATTTCAAATTAATAGTAACAATTAAGTTTAAATGTATTTCTTCAAAGACTTAGTATGCAGGTACATAACTACATATCAGTAATGTATTTGCTTTTTAATATTCCTCCTGACTGCTTTGTTAATTTAATCTCTTTGTTTTTTTTTCTATTTATTTATTTATTTATTTATTTTTTTCGTTGTTATAATATATGAAGAAAAAAAAATTGAAAAACGTATTTTATACTTAATTACTAATAAAACTTCCACGTATTATGATTTTACGTTCTGTTATGTTGTGTTTTTTTCTTCTTCATTTATTTATTCTTTTTTTTTTTTTTTTTGCTAATGTAAATGTTAAAAAGTGTTTTTTTTCGTTTAATTTTTTTTTTTCATGTAATATACCTAGTAATAATTTGTAATATACGAAGGATACGAAGGTATAAATGTTAAATAATTGTTATACTATTGTAACTAGTAATTTATTTTTGTAACTATTCTTATATATTTTGTCTGGTAAAAAAAAACAAAACAAACAAACAACCCTTTAATAAATTACTTAATAAAATAATTAACAATCCTGTTTTTTTGATTTTTTTTTTTAATTTGGGTGGTTTTTTGGGATGTGAAGAAGGTGGTTGAGGGTGAGGGAGGGGGAATTTGTGGAGAATCTGAAGCTAAAAGGATAATTAATCATAAGCATATTTTCAAATTTTGCACCTCCCCTCATAAGCCCATTTTTGAGGTATTCGCTGAAATCATGTCAAATTCATACTCGAGAGGTTCAAAAATGTACAGTATGACACAAAAGTAGTGCTTTGTGGCTTTTATTTCGAAGTGGAAAGAGCTAGCGAGATGAATGAAGCGGCTTTGAGTAGGAAAAAATGAGGGCTTTCAAAACCGACCTTGAAAATTTCAGGCCCATGCACAGGGTGTCCACAAATTGAAAAACCGGTTTGGTCAAAAAATTCAAACTGGTTTTCATTGGGCCAATGTATTCTACACACTAAGGTGACAAAAACGTGATATGAATATTTTGAAACCAGTTCATTAATACGTAACCAGTTAACAAGCTTTTGCCTCGATCTCCAATTTTTAGGTAATTTTTATTAACTGGTTGCAAATTAATGAACCGGTTTTAAAATCATGATCAGCAAAAATAGTTCAATTTTTCACACTCTACAACTTCTTTTCCAAGCTTTTTTCTCCATCTCCAATTTTTAGGTGATTGTTAAAAACTGGTTAATAAATGCGAACCAATGAACCGGTTTCAAAATGTGATTATACAGAATTGTGTAATTTTTCACGCTCTACAACTTTTGTTTCAACCCTTTTTCTCTATCTACAATTTTTGGGTGTTTTTTGGTAACTGGTTGCAAATTAATGAACCGGTTTCAAAAAATTCGTATCACGTTTCTGTCGCCTTAGTGTGTAGAATACATTGGCCCAATAAAAACCAGTTTGAATTTTATGACGAACCCGGGTTTTCAATTTGTGGACACCCTGTGCATGGGCCTGAAATTTTCAAGGTCGCTTTTGAAATCCCTTATTTTTTCCTACTCAACGCCGCTTCATTCATCTCGCTTGCTCTTTCCACTTGGAAATAAAAGCCACCGAGCACTACTTTTGTGTCACACATTAATTTGCTACCCAGCATAAAATTATAGCATAGGTGATTTTCAAATTTGCACCTCCCCCTCAGAAGCCCATTTTAGGGGGTTTCGCTGAAATCATGTCGAATTCATACTTAGGAGGTTCAATAACGTATGACTGGACACCCCATATGACTTCTAAGCTCCTTTTTGAGTTTTACCTTCATGCACCTTCCTGAGGATTATTTTGAGTAATAGATGTACCTATGAAAATTACCTCAAATATGAATTTTGCGTATTTCACCCCCTTCTTCTCTCCTCCAGGCACCAAATTTAGATGTTTTTCCTCGAGATTTTATCACCTTAGCTCAAAAATTGATCGAATAATCGAGAAATTTTTATAAAATATATTCTGCCCCTTATTTCGGATACATATGCAACTTATAGGACATCGCAAAAATGGCTAAATGAGTCTTATTTCAGTCAAAATTCTAGTAATGTTATTAGGAGAATATAAGATACTTGAGGGTCTTCAATCTATCTTGTCGCCTGATATCAGATTGGTTCCCCTGCGTAAATTGAGTATGCAACTTATTCGACGCGGGAAAAAATCGCCAAACGGCTAAAAATCCGCTCGAAAAGTGGCTATGTTATTAGGAGAATATAGGATATTAGAAGGTCTCTGATACCAAATTTCCAAGATACTCTACGTAGTAGGTCAATGTTTCGAGAGATGGCGCTACGTGTCCGTGTGAAATTGAAATAGATTTTTCGTGATTTTTAAATTACATAATTATAATTATCATTTTGGAGAACTTTGAAACTGGATCGATTGATTATGTATAATATTTTTTTGAAATGAAATTATTCTGCAGGAGATTATTATTACAAGTGTTTTGTGGAGTTTATGGTTAGCTAGTGATATTTTTTTCTGCATAGATTTTTAATTCAGTTTTCTGTACTCGAAATTTATTCCTATTTTTGAGGAAAGGGAGTAGATTATCATCGAATGAAAAATTCGAAAACGTTGTCCATTTTATGAAACATTCGTTTACTTATACAAAAAAATAATTTATTTTTTATTGGAACACAAAATAAAACTACCAAAGTTATACATTATAGGTAGTCTACATAACAAATTAATACTAATTATGTTTACAAAAAAATCAATAAAGATAAATAAATCACGAAATTGTCAATGAGAAATGAACCAAGATAGGAAAAATCTGAAGAAATCACATCGAAACAAACGCTGCAATTCAACTTGAAATTAAACTTCTTTTTAGGTAATCTTATTTCAATGTTGGAGGAATGAAAAAATAAAGGAATGAAACGAAATTTTTGCTTAAAAAAATGGGTACATTTTTATAAGAATAAAAATAAAAACAAATTAATATATTAATTCAGAACAAAAATAAGGAATAAATTAGCACGAGCTGTAGTAAAATTATTTAAAAAATGACTTTGCAACCGATCAAAATGGCTTAAATTTTTGCGAAAAAATCAAATCTTCTTACGAAAATGTTTTTAAGCATTTTTATAAACAATTTTTTTTAGCCAAAAATTTGGTTTTGATTTTTGGCCTTGGGGGTTTTGAAAAATTACCCATCATACGACCAATTGAGGGGCTTCATGGAAAAGGGGCCTCGGTCATTTTTTTTGTCACTGATTTTTACGAGTTCAAATGGACTAGAAATGTTTTTCTATAAGCAAATTTCATCAAAGAACACTTCAATATCACTGAATATGGTAGAATTAATAAAAAAAAATGATTTTAAATACATTCAGAATTTATTGTGAAAATCAGAAAAACAAAAAAAATTGACTAAGGCCCCTTTTCCATGGAACCCCTCAATTAAATTGTTTTAAAATTTAGCGAGAAATTAAAATTTTGGCTAAAAATGTATTTTGGGCCTTTTTGAAGAATTTTGAATTCTCAAAATAGGATCAATATTTTTGTAATTTTACAAAAAGGTGTCATGCGACCAGTCAAAATGGGTTAAAATTCCGTCAGAAAATCAAAAATTTCTACAAGTTTTTTTTGGGACTACGTTTGGAGTATTTTGAGGTTAAAATAAGATCATGGTATTGAGGATTTTTGAAAAAAATGGGGCCAGAGTTGTAATCTAATTACAATAATTTTACGTCCACACTTTTTTTGCCTCCATATTATGGCAATTTCGAAAGCACATTAAATAATTGATTTGATTTTTCTCATAAATAATAACAATTTTAATACAACTCTTTCTCGACGGTTTACAAAAATCAACCAAATTTAACGCTCTAATTTTTCGAAAATGTTCAAAAACAGTTTTAATAGAAATTTTCAATTTTCTGCTGAAATTTTAATCAATTTTGAAACGTCGCATGGAATATTTTCAAAAATTTCGAAAACCATGATCTAATAATATTGGGCTCGAAATTCTTCAAAACTGCTCCAAAAATAGTATTGGAAAAAGGATTTTGATAGGTCGCATGATACTTTCACAAAATTTTCAAAAACCATGAGCTAATTTTGCAACACTGTTTATAATTTTTCCAAAAAAAAAGTAACTTTAGTAATCAAAAAAGTTACAAAAAGTGCGCAAAACATTTCAAAGTAGGAAAAAATACACTTTTCAATTGAATTAAAAAAAAAAAATTATTACAAGACGAAAAATTCCAATTAAAATCGAATAATCAATTCTTTTTTACAATTTTAGTCTTAAAAACAGACTATTTCGTAATTCCTTACAATTGTGATACATTTTCATTTTGGCAATTTCTGACATCAATCTGCGGGCATTAAGTGAGACTTAATCGCAACTTTTGCCGAAAAATTAAGACTTTTCTGAATACATTTTTGTAAAAAAGCGAGTCTTTCAAGTGATTAAAAAAAAAAAATTATTGAAATTTTGCAACAAAAAAAAAAAAAAAAAAAACACGACTGAAATATTTCTAACAATTCTTGGAGAAAAACGAGACATTTTGTCAATTTTGATAATTTTTTTTCAAAAAGAAAACCAATGTTGGAAAAATTGAATTTTTGAAAATCTTAAAAAAAAATGATAATTTTAGCAACTATCATTTTGAAAAATTGACTAAAAGTTACTAACTAACCGAGTACGAGCTTTGATTACTTTAGGCTTAGAATTATTTTAAAATACTCAAAAACACTTTCGATGGAATACCTATTTGTAATTCTCGCGAAATTTTAATCCCCTTTGATAGGTCGTCATGACATCTTTTCAATATGAAAATCTGTGAAATTAATTAAAAACGTTATTAAAAGTAGAACACAAGAACAAACAGTAACAGAAACAAAAACAAACAATTTTGATATACTAAAAAGAACGAGAACATTTTCGAATATTCTTTCAAAAAAAAGCTAAGAATAAGAACCTAAATTCTTATAATATTCTTCCAACACTGATTCGAATCCTCTACAAACGTCTATCTACATCTTTGGCTTCAGAATCACCAATCTTAGAAACCTTTCGATTAATCACATCTATTCAGCTTCACATATTAACATCAATTTTACTACAATTTCCTTTATCCGCGTAATAAATGAACATTTTCGAACGTTGCTCTGTTTGTCTATTATCATCACTTTCAGCACTTTCAGTCGACGAATTATTAGTTGATTCGGTACCGCCGGAGGGTTTTTTGGTATTTTTAGCACTTTCAGTGGACGATTTTTCAGTTGATTCGGTACTGCCGGAGGGTTTTTCGGTATTTTTAGCACTTTCAGTCGTCGACGATTTGTTAGTTGATTCGGTACCGGTACCGTCGTAGCGTTTTCTTTCCCACCAGCTTTGTAATTGAATACTTTTCAGTTTGAATACACAAGCGTGAATATGTTGACAAATGGTAGTCTTCGGGTTCGAGATATGATCGATGCAATCACAAATGTACAAATGGGAGCAGATTTTACAGAATCGACATTTAAACGAACAGTTATTTATATCGCATTCTTTTTTTATGCGAATAATGGCGTGTTTTTCGGAACCCGATTCGATAGTCCATGATATGTCCGAGATTGTTTGAAATTTAACCTGAACCAGCAAACGTTTCGAACCGTTGTGGTTCGAGGTTATACGTTGATTGTATTCTTGGATTATATTCAGCAAATCTTGTTTCGTAGTTAACGCTCTGGTATGGTACGAGTCGGATGTGCGATCGTTGACTTCATTTAGAATTTGTTCGAAACACGCGCCGTTACCGATTTTAGCTGAAAAATGAATTTTCAATTAGTAAGCTTAGAAAATTGGAACATAAAGAGTAATTCTGTCCAATAATTGGAGATTTCTACGAAAAATATTTACTTGCGATCAATTCTCGTTCATCATCAGTTAAACATCTTCTTATACCAGTTCCATGACCGAAATGAGTCTTATAAAACGTGACATCTACACCGTTCGCACTTTCAACCACGGTCTACAATCGACAAATGGGAAAATATAACTATACATATGAAAACAGATCCCTAAACAGATAGAGATACATCTCGATGAAAGCATTACCATCGTAGAAGGGCAAGTTGCATCGATTTTGATACTAAGATGTCGTCGAAGCCCTGAGGCTTGAGATTTGTTATATCCACTGCGATTACAGAAGAAGTACTTCCGTTCAGTTGTATTGGTATATGTATGTCCTCTTCCACGATATCCGCAATTAACTTCTTTTTCTATACCTTCTTTCCAACTAAGAAAATCTAAACAATCGAAAAAAATTAGAACATTCGTAGATCTAATGAATAGTCAGTGGCGAAGTACTCCGAAATTATGATTTTACCAGACATGGTTTTGAAAAACAGTGTCTCCATTTCAATTTTCACGTCATGATTTACTTCGATATGTGTTCTCAACGGATCTAAATTCACGAATGATTCTTTACATTCTGGACATTTCATAGGATCAGGAGGATTACCTTTGGCAACATTTGCACGTTTGCGTAATATGACTCCTGTACATATCATCGAGTGACGTTTCAAAGATTTCTTAGTCGAGTATTCTCCGGTACACCTTTCACATGTGAAAGTCATTTTTTCAGTACACTATTAACGAATAAACTCAACGAATTATTCCTTTGAAATGAAACTAAATGAAACAATGAAACTAAGTAAAAAAGTAAGTAAAAAATTCGCCAAAAACTTCGTTCGTTATCAAAATTTGAATTCTACCTACCGGGTGTCTAAGAAATTGGTACGTTTTGATAAAGCAAAGTCAAAAGTGGGGAAAAAATTTTCCCAAGTGAAAATTGAATTGAATAACAATCAAAAAAATGTGCTTCTGAGTTGGCGTTATTTGTTTTAATGCAAAATGAAAGATTCTCTCGTGTTTAATAATTGAAATAATATAATCACTCAACAAACGCCAATTTTTTTGAATGATTATTTCTTGGACACCCGGTATTTAGAAAAATAGAAATACTGATAAGAATATGAACATTTCCTATTGGTTCTGAAACTGAATGGAACAACGTGATTGGCTACACCCCACGGTTCGTATAACAACAATCACCCAACAACAACAACAACGCATCTCCTTATCACTATCACCTCACGTGCTCGCTTTTTAAAAATTTTTCCTGATCCTAATTTTCATTTTTACATTAAAATAAAAATTACAGTAAAGTTTAGTTACAAATTTCTTTATCGAAATGTGTTCACTGTTCAATTAGCTCTAAAGAAATACTCGATCAGCTCGAAATTGCGAACATGGTTCAAGAAAAAGGCAGTCGTTTAGTCTTCAAAGGAAGCAATTATTTTCGTCAACGTATAGCTTTATCTATTCTAAGCGGTAGACCAATTGAAATTACCGATATTAGAGCTCAATCCGAAGAACCCGGTTTAAAAGGTACGTACTACGTGATGTTTGATTTCATTTATGATCAGAAATTGACTCATTTCTTCTCTCTATTCCAGAACATGAAGTCAATCTGCTTCGTTTAGTTGATAAAATGACCAACGGAATGGTCATAGATATCAACGAAATCGGTACCAAGTTATTTTTTCAGCCAGGATTGCTCACAGGAGGTATCGTCGATCACGAATGCTGTAAAGAAAGAGGAATTGGATACTATTTAGAAGTTATATTTATACTGGCTCCATTTTTTAAAAAGGGATTACAAATTACACTGAGAGGTGTAACTAATCACGAGGTGAGCTATTAATCTGCGCGTATTGTCGATGAGTTGACATGAACGTATCTTAGAGACGTTACTCTTAATCTTAAATTCTCTCCGTTTATAGAAAGATCCTCCAGTCGATGCATTTAAACACGCAGCTATCCCAATTCTCAAACAATTTATGTATATACCGGATGAGATCGAATTCAACATCAAGAAGAGAGGTGTTCAGCCCAATGGTGGAGGTGAAATATACTTCAACTGTCCTAATATCAAGAAATTAAAAGCCGTTCAAGTACGAAATGATCGATTCAACGTTCACACATCGTTGATTTCTATATTATCTTAACGAATCGTGTCTTTTCCAGGTAATGGATTATGGAAAAATCAGACGAATACGTGGTACAGTGTTTTCGTTACGTGTTTCACCTTCCATTTCTAATCGTATGGTGGAAAAAGCTAAAGGAGCTTTTTTAAAATTTATTCCCGATGTTTACCTTAGTGTGGATCACATGACTGGTCAAAGAGCTGGTAAAAGTCCAGGTACGTAATTACCCAAGTGGTTTTTAAGCTTACATTGTGCTACGAATGTATTTACAATTTACATCGTTGTGTTTTTATTATAGGATTCGGAGCATGTTTATATTCGGAAACTACCAGCGGTGTTTTTATGACATCTGATGTTGTATCAACTCCGGGCCAAGGTGTGAAAACCGTCCCCGAAGAGTTGGCTGAAAAAGGCGCGTTTCTTTTACTGGAGGAAATATGTCGAGGAGGATGTATCGATTCGTCGTTTCAAAGTTTAGCTTGTACTTATATGGCTCTTCAGGCTAAAGATTTATCTCAGTATTTATTCGGACCTCTATCTCCGTATACGTAAGTTATCCCAATATCAATGATTTAAATCATATTTGGATTCTGATTCTGACACCTGTTGATGTTGTTTTTGGTATTTTTAGAGTGCAGTTTTTACGACACTTGAAGGACTTTTTCGGAGTTGTATTTAAACTTGAACCGTATTCGAATCCTGACGAAGATGTTGTCAAACATGCGGTGACTAAAGTGAAGGTTACTTGTATGGGAATAGGTTATAGTAAATTGATTTAATTTATTGATGTGCGAATGTTTTTATTAAATGTTATTTTTTGATATTCATCGAGTTATTTTTACGTCGAATTTGTTTGGACAAATTGAAATTACACTTCGGCGCGAAATTCGCAATATTTTATTATTATCGAACTGCTAAATTATAATTTCACCTAGGAAACATGAACGGTTGGGTTACTAAATAGAGAAAACTATCCATAACTTTAAAGTATCTTTTATTAAACAAATACTCGAATACACAAAATACTTACAGATGATACAAAATGAACACTTTAATATCACTTGCATTGAAATCACTCAATTACTATTTTTTTTTAAAAATAAATAAAAATAGATATGATAATATAGGTTGAAAAAGTCGAAAAATAATTGATACTTTAATTAATCAATTAAAAACTAAAAAGAAATTAAATTACTGAAAACTTGGTATATTATGCACCGTACAAAGAAAATTCATTTTATCATTCATAATCATAATACATAATATTGGCTGAGGCCAAATAATATTTCAATCATCTGAATCTAGTAAACACTTCATCAAACCTTGATTAGAGTACAAATCATTCCAGCCTCCTGATTTGATGACTTTGATCAAGTTCGCTCGAATATATTCAATAGCTTGAGCTTTCAAACATTGTGCGTCATTTAAATCAGCTAGAACCAAAATTTTTACCACAGTTTCCACTGACAGCAATGCACCTAGTGCACTTAAACATGCATTCTTCAAAGGCGCAAGATCATATTTCTCTGCAACGAGCACCAATTCTAATGCTATATCGTTCAAATTCTCAACTTTCCCAGTGTAAATATACCGCAATATCTCTTGGAAAATTTTCTCGTCGGTATCTTTAATTTCAACACAGTTTTGTCGGCTTTCTTTCATATCGTGTTTGAACATGGCTTTGAATACTGGACTACGAGCTGCCAGGATAATTTTATGAGCTGGGTATTTCTTTCCGTTAACGTCGATTATAACATCGCTGCTATCATCATCGTTGAATAATTTTTCGAAGTCATGCACGGGGTTGGATCCATCGACTAATTCTAGTGGAAAATGATTCGAGAGAGTGATTGTATCGATAATGTAGGCAATTTTGAAATAAATCCTCAACTCGCCTTCGGGTAATAATTCGTTTGTCAAATCACTGCATTTAATAAATCGTTCGCACCACATGTTGTCGAGATGATTTTGATCACCCGTAGAAAACTGGAATTGAAAACTATTGCACTTCTGATGTTCGGAGTTTATAAGTGAAGCAATAAAACTGCCTGATATTGAGCTGGAGTTAGTCTCAATTGGAATCCTTTTTAATTTAAGAAATATAGAGTCCGGCTGGCCGCCGATCCAGGGTTCTAAAACCCACTCACGAGAATCATTCGCAGCTGAAAACGCGGACGACTTTAATCGACTATTACGCATGTTGGGTACTTGTAACTTGAAATCTTTAATTATCCACGTGAACTCGTGTTCGAATTTTTTAGCACTTGTATGAAACCAGTTTTTCGTACAGGTGGGGTGCTTTGTAAATGCAGGAGTATTCGTTGAAGCATTCAAGTCGCTCATTATTTGACTGGTTCGATGAACTTCTGTTGAAGAAAAAAACCCAATTAAAGGAATAGAATTAGAGGAATATTAATCAAATTTGCGACGAAAGTAGATATCACCTTATTTCATTAAAAAATGGCCCGTAGTAGTTGAAAATACCCACTAAAGTGTATCGGAAATTCGGAATCTTCCAATACGTCCTGGAATGAAATAATAAAGGCATTACCTATTACAAACTCTCATTTCTTATATTTCAGAGGTATGCATAAATTCACATAATGTAGGTATTGATATCCCTGGCAAGTCGATACATACTCGTAATATATATTCAGATCACAGAGCTGTTACTAAAACGACCAGGATTAACTATTATTGTCATCCATTTGTGCTACGTTGCACTGCTGCAGTAATTTCAGTGACCAGTGTCACAAAGTTTTCAGAAAATCTGAGGACGTTTTATGACTTCAGCGTAGTTCTCATGTTACACTACAACTCAGCATAAATTTAAAAAACAAATTTGAAATTACTTACCTTACTAGCATGAAATTCTGGCTAATGTGCTGATAAAACCGTAGGGCTTAGGGCAAACGATTATCAAATATGGTATATTGTATCAACTCAAACTCACAAATTATAGAATAAAGCAAGCAAATCTTTGAGAAATTAACATAGATAATTCTATTCTGCACGTATGAAATAGATCATCAACTCAGATACTGTGGAGGAGGGACCAAGTTTTTACTCACTTTTTACGCGAACATAAACAAAATCTGAATGGATCGGACCCATAGTTTGTCATTCTGTCGCAGCAATAACGAGCGCTAGTGTATGATTCATGTTTACTTTTCGATTTCATTCAAATTTTTATTTTTTATTACTCGCGTTGAAAAAAAAAAACATCGATTCGATAATGAGTATGTGATTTATTCAAATCAATATTACGTTTTACATAACAGAACAGTGTACAGGTAAGTTACAAAAATAATTAAGATTTGTATTTTGTTCTAGAGACACTAAAGTATAAATAAACAGTAGTTTTTCAATTATTTGAAAAAAATATAAAGAAGCATCTCAAAAGATTTTCTGTTTTATGTACAATCAAATTGAACACACACTACACAGGTATGAAACTAGAGGTTTTCTGGAGGGAGAGGCTGAAAATTTAATGACTGACAAGATAAATGATGGAAATACTAATTTTGCTGAATAAAATGAGGAAATGACCGAAAGTGTTTTTCAAGAGTACCATTGTAGTTTGTATAGCTACCCACTAAACCAAAATTTGGGATGGATTTCAATTTTGGGTACAAAACCATTTAAATTCTAAAACAGAAGATTCACAAACAGTTATTAACAACGAAGCAAAGGTAAAAGCTTGCGAAAAATCGTGTTTCAAAAAGTGTGAGAAGTGTTTTTTTCTAGTTTGAACATTTTAAAAATTTAAATAACATTTTCCCTAAAAGTTCAATTTTGAAGAAAATTAAGCTTGCAAAAAATTCGTGTTTCGAAAAATGTGAGGACTGTGTTTGCTTTGTTTAAACATTTATAAATTCTAATTTTTATAACAGTTCATTTTTTTAAAAAAAGGAAACAAAAAACAAAACAAAATTGAGCGAATACATGGACACAAATTTTTGAAAATTGATGTTGTGAGGTAAAAAAAATGCTTCTTCTGATCTGATTATGAGGAGTTCATTTTCTGACTCCAAAAATTTATAATTACTCATTAAAGTTTTCTAAAGAAGCAAATTTAAAAAGATAACAGAAAGCAAAAATTAATTTGTACAGAAAATGAAAGATGCTTTTCTGTAGTGTAAACATGTTCCGAAATTGTTTACTTTAATACTTCTTCAAGATAGGTATACCCAATTTTGAAACAGAAAAACAAAAATTTTGTCAATTTTTAATTCTAGAAGTAGTTACCTACCTAAAACATTGTTTTTTCACATACAATCAAATTTTTCAACCTTCGAGCATAAATATTACAAAATACAGAAATTCAGAAGTTGAGAAAATATTTAACAAGGGAGAAACAAGGTCGACAGCTTTTATAAATTTGTAGATGTAATTTTCCTACGAAAAATTATGAAATTTTACATTTGCCGCATCAATCATGATGGTAGGAGAGGGGGGCATCCCTCATCTAAACATGACAGAAATATTTCTTTAAAATTTTATCGCTCTCATAAGACAGATCGCTTCATACGTATTCCTAAAAAAATCATATCCTGAAAATATCACCTTGAAAAATTAATTTTAACCCGTGCCCAAGTCCCCCTTTTTCATATCGAAATTAAAATAGAGAAGCACGGTGAAAACGTTTTTATTTTTTTTCAGCATTAGGTACAATTTTTTAAAAGACGTTTATGTGTTTTTACTTCATTACGATGCAGTTCTGCCGTGGAAGAGTTCATGGGAGACAATCTCCTTGAATCCAAATTATGAGTCAGTTTTGTTCCCCGTGCGTCCTATGAATTTCATTAGGAAGGGAGGGGGCTTGTGTACCTCAAACTTTTTTCAAACTTATAACACTTTGCCAAATTCTACAAGTTCTTTGACCTAAAAATACAAGTGAATACCCTCATTATAGTTGAGATACAAATGGTCCAAAAGAGAGGGAAGAATGGTTAAATACCTCCCAAATAAATTACGAAAATGGAAAATGAGTAGGTACTTATCCAATTTCAGTACCTACGTTTTGTCGTCTCATTGTCTTTTTATATCCTATGAATAAAAAATGATCCCCAAAGATAATCTTCATCCCGTGGGACTCAATCGAGGGGATTCCTGTGCACCTTTTTTTTTTTTTAATTCTGAAAATTTGCCAAATTCGATGACTTTTTTTACTGAAAAATCAAAGTTGATGCTCTTATTGTAATTGGGGTACGAATAACCTGAAACAGACTTGGCACAAGAAGAGTAAGAGTATCTAAATGCACAGTCAAAAAATTCTCAAACCTTACAAATTTTCATAGGTAGTTTTTAAAAAAAAATTGGGGCCTCATAGGTTGAAATTATTCTGCAATGTTCACCTTAGTCGACACTCGAATGGTACAGCTTCACCACCAAAAAGTTAAACAATACCAAAATAATTCACTTATAATATTGAATGTTTTCTATTTTGGCCTCAATTTTGAGGTGGTAAACAAATTGTTTTCACTATGTATCTCCATGTTCCCATAATAAGCAGTTTTGCGGCGGGGGTTAAAATATAATTTCTGAGCTGAAATGTTCAGTATCTCATATTGTAGGTAAAATGAATCGACGATCGATCTAGCTATTGGGAGCAATCAAAATCGAACTTTAAATATTAGGCTCACCCTAGGGGGACATGGGACAAGTTCCATACCTGTGAACACAAATACTACTTCTTATATGATAAAACACAACGTTGAAAACATTAATACAAAATAATACTAAAAATAATTGATTTAACGTAGGTAACTGAAGTTACAAAAAATGACTTATAGTTATACAATATACATGCATAACCCTTTTCAGCGTATAGCAGTGTCAGCGCCGTACCGAGGTGGTTTTTCAGGGGGGAGGGGACATAAAAATGCCAACTCGTAACATTTTTTGTCTTGAAATTTCCAACTCAAATTTTAGAAGAAGGACTTTTAGCAGGACATTTTTTAAACAATTGAAGGATATTTAAGAGGGAAGGGAGTGGACGAGGCAAAATTTTATATTCAACTTTTTCAGTTTTCCAATATATTCAAACATTCCAAATTTTTTTTTCAAGCAAGCGTTTGTCGAAAACATAATTTTTAGCCCCGGCGCGGCGAAGCAAACGCAAAAAGCTCTCGAAAATCAATATTTCAAGAGGTACATATAAAAAATTACGTTTTTTTAGGTGATGGGGAACTTATAAGAAGTTTATTATTTTGCTTAAAAATTTTTAAATTCAAATGATGAAATTTTTTAAAAAACATTCAAAATTGAAAATAAAAGGCAAATGAGCCCGAGCGAAGCGAGGGTTAAACCTCTAGAAAATTAGTATTCCAAGAAGTATAAAACAATGGAATTCAACTTATAATTTTTTTTGAAAAATTTATTATTAAACAAAGAAAAGCAAACGGCCCCGAGTGAAACGAGGACAAAAGCTCTCGAGAATCAGTATTTCAAGATAAATAAAAACGGTGTTTGTTTGTGTGGTGATAATAAGTATAACTTATAACAAGTTTATCATTTTGCTTCAAAATTGATTTTTTTTTTTTTTAATTCAAAATCGAATATAAAAAGTAAACGAGCCCGACGAAGCGAGGGAAGAAGCTCTCGAAAATTAGTACTTATTTTGATAGGTATAAACGCCTCTCCTTAAAAATAAGTACGTAGGTACCTATCACCTACCTATACCTGCTTATTAACCAACATGAATCAACAAATACTAGATATGGGTTTAGTCGTAAATTCAAACATGCCTACTTGCCTACAACAGAAAGGTACCTATATTAAAAAAAAGGAGGTACCAACTACATATTCGCATAAAGAAAAGAAATAACATTTTCACTGAATCAGTGAACAAAATCCCACTCCACTGGTCCCTGTTAATCACTATGAAGTGATTAAATGAATGTCTCACTCACTCACTCACTCACTCACTCACTCCATTGGAAAAACAATTTAAAATCCGCAAAAAATTCATGAACCTTGGTTCATAGGGTAAGCCCCATACACAGGAGTTTGTGACCTACACTACCTACCTAGTACCTACACATTTCAGATCAGTTTGCGATGAGAATTGAAAACGTGAAAATAAATGAAAAATACCTATTAAATATCAGATGAAAATCGAACTAAATTAAATGAGTAACAATTAGGCTAATCTAATTTCTTCATACTTGCAATTGCATTTTTTCTCGATCGGTACGTGATGAAACGTTTCAAAGCAGCTTCTTTGATCCTATCGCCGTTGATACGATCTGCTCTGGTTTCATTTCCTTCGAGTATACGATTGACATTTTTTACATAGGTATTAATATAAAATGGTACAAATTGCGATAGAACAATTTCTTCAATATCATGTTTCTCACAAGAGAATTTGGTTTCTACATCTATAAGATACACGCGACAAATGGTAGTTAATTTTGAACAAAGGTGCTTTTCTTGAATAAGCTTAGGTAAATAGTATCGCAATACTTGACTTAGTACAAAAATTACACGAATAAAATTTGACTCGGGACGAATCAAGCATCTTCTGGTATAAGCTCTAAAATTTATAAGTTTATACTCTGGAGAATTTGATTTAGGTGAAGATGAATCCACAACTAGTTCCTTTCTACATAGCTTACAAACTCCGATTTTTTTGAACATCTTCTTTATAGAAAACCCAGCAATTAATGAAGTAATATTTATTACCATGATATTTTGTATTGAAGGCTGCTTGACAATAAGGGCATCATCCTTCTGAAATTCAAATTCAAAGAAGTTTTCTGTTTTCGCCGGATTCTGAAAGAGTTCTCTCAAATTTGACAACGCGCCCAATTCGTCATCCTCATCTTCGCAGTTGGCAAAAGGCGAGCTCTTGGTCGAAAAATTATTCATAACCAAAGTTTTTGTGGAATATCCAAAAGATGCTGCAGTAGGATTCACATTGCGTGCTCCATGCAAACGAATATTACCGAAAAAAATCTCCAACGGATCCTGATTCAGATTCCTCGTGCAGAGTTTGTCAACGCCCATATCAGATAGTTTCTTCCAAAGATCTTGCATTCCTAATAATAAAAAAATTTGAAATTAATAATGTACCTATTATACCGAACTAGGGCTAGGAAGATCTCCCAAATGCAGGAAAACTTTCCAAACCGGACAAAGATAGATCACAAGAGCATGCAAAATGTACTACCACCCAAAATTTCAGGTGCTTAAGATAATTTTTCCGCTTTCGTTTCGGTGAATTTTAAAAAAAAAAGTTGGGTCCAAAATTTAAAAAAAAAATAAAATTTCACCAAATTAATGTACAACGCTAAGAATTGATATGCGTCCTAATTATGATCCGCCAAATAAATTGGAAATATTTCGTAGCAAAGTGGATTGTAGGCCCAATTTGACAGATACCTAAACGATTATAAAATAATTTACCTCTTATCGTATGACCCCAATTTTTAACCGATGGAGGTACTGATATCTTATTTTTTTTGGTTTTAAACGAAATGGTAGACAGGACCGGCAAGGATTTTCTCCATAGTTTGTGGTGCGCTGACTTCTTCGACACTGCTTCACGCAGTACTTTTCCATGCGCATCTTTGCCCAGAATGCTGCTGTTGCAGCTGTCGAAGAGTTGGTCAAATAGGTTTAAAAATTTTGCCGTATCCGCTGCTTCCTTCGGCAACACAGGACCTAGAAATACAATGAATAAGTGATACACAGTTGTTAAGGTAGGTACATATTAAAAATACCTACTCACAAGGGAACGTCACAATTTGTACAATGACCCATTTGGCCTTTCGAAATAAAGGAATACAATCCTTTAAAATTTTTAGCTTTTGTAGCTGCCCACTCACGATCGGTGACGCACTCTTGTGAAGTTCCCTTGTCAGAAATAATGTGCAGAAAAACCAAAAATAGGTAGGTAGGTTTACTAGGGTGGTCCTTAACTACATGGTAAAAAAAATGTGCGATTTTTTCCGCTCCCACCCCCTAAATTGGTGACCTGGGGTGAGAAAATAATTCCCTATTTTTTATTTTTTCCATTTTCGAAAAATTCGGGCTGCGGTGGGCTCCTCAATTTTCAAAAATTTGAAAAAAACCCAATTCAAAGAAAATTTTTTAAAATTTCAAAATTTCGAGTTCCATTATCTCTAGAAGGTACTTTTTGAGTGAAAAAGACTCTCATGGCGATTTTAGCCCCCTCCCATGAAAACCAAGCTGACCCCCCCAGAATAGCTGAAATTCGGATATTATGTGGGATGTCCTAAAATTAGTTGTTTTTGGTCTTTCCTCCTCCCAACCTCACAACGTGGTGTCCTTTGGTGAAAAAATAGTTCCCTATTTTTTATTTTTTCCATTTTCGAAAAATTCAGGTTGCGGTGGGTCTCTCAATTTTCAATAATTTGAAAAAAAAAACAATTCAAAGAAAAATGGTTAAAATTTCAAAATTTTGAGTTCCATTGTCTCTAAAAGGTTTCTTTTGAGTAAAACAGACTCATGACGATTTTAGCCCCCTCCCATGAAAACCAAGCTGACCCCACCAGAAAAGCTGAAATATAAATTTCAATTATTCTGGTGGGGTTAGCTTGGTTTTCATGGGAGGGGTCTAAAATCGTCATGAGAGTCTATTTTACTAAAAAGAAACCTTTTAGAGACAATGGAACTCGAAATTTTGAAATTTTAAAAATTTTTCTTTGAATTGGTTTTTTTTCAAATTTTTGAAAATTGAGGGACCCACCTCAGCCCGAATTTTTTGAAAATAGAAAAATAAAAAATAGGGAATTATTTTCTCACCCGAGGTCACCACTTTGGGGGTGGGAGCGGAAAAAATCCCAACTTCAAAAATAAGGACCACCCTAGTATTCGTGTTTCATTTTAGTTGGACATTCTGAAGTCAAGGAATTCTCTTGTATGAACCTAAGTCGAATTAAGTAGGTACCTACCAGCGGCAAACGTCATTGTGGACGCGACTTTATGCGAAAACACTTGAGCTGCCACGCTGACCTTCATTTTTTTGAGCTTGTCTTCGTAAATATGCTCTGGCGTTAATTTGGTGAGGATTTGGAAATCTGTATTTGCGACATCCTTTTCGTACAGTTCTTCAATATGTGCCCAGGAAGCTGTGTATTCTACTGGTTTTGTCTTCTCTTCATCAGTGAAAAAATTGCTGGGCATTCTGAATGAAGCGTACTCAGATTCCAGCAAATTGTTTCTGATACACTTCAGGAGGTGAGGTGGGTCGAAGAGTGGTATAATTTCTTGTCCATTAACGTAAAAGCCCAATGATCGATTTTCTTGTTCTTTGCGGAATGCGGCTTCAGTGGTTTCCAGCTTCATGAAGTTTATACAACGAGTGTTTATTGTGGACTGGTCACACACCGTTGCCACCACTTTTAACCCTACTTCCTGGGCACATTTGATGTTTTCAACTATTCGCGCCTTCAAAGCGAACGCCTCCATACTACTTTCGACAAAGTAGTAGCTGAGGGGCTGTTTCCACTTTTGGTAGATTCCCCTCAGCATGAACGTTGTTGCGTGATCTGCAAATTTTGGTTTTCTGTCCTCACCTCCCAAGTCGACCAATCCTGTGATTTCGTCGCTCTTCCGATCATACGACAAATTAGGTTTTATATTAATTTCATCGAAAATCAGCGTGCACAACCGATTTTTTCGTGGCATTCGGGCTACTTTTTTTTTTAGGAGTTGTTTAACTTTCGAATTGATTCCAGTTGTGAAGGGAAGATTGTGCAGGACAGTCATCAACGTGTTTTTTGAAGGCAGCGCAAATGTTTTTTGAAGCAATCTGTACGACTTTGGGCTGTGTTTGTACAAATTGAGCGCAAAAATCTTGTCATCAAGTGAATACCTTCTGCCTTTTTTCTTTCTCCTCTGGCATTTCACTTGACAGCGAAAGAAATTTTTTGAGGCTCTATTTATCCGGGCTTCTTCAATTCTGGCATAAATACCATCTTCGTTTCTTAAATTTTCTTCCAAAAGCTTCACTCTCGTTTTCAAGTTTTTAATCCGCCGGACATACTTGATGCTCTTTTTTTGCGCTCTTTTAACAACATTATATAATGCCAAGGCCTCAGGAGACAGTTGTTTTAGTCGTGTAACGCCGGCCTTCTTCAAGATGGATTTGTTTTTTTTTTTGCGGCCTGAACCTAAAAAAAGCGAAGTAAGTATTAAATGAAGCATAAATTTTCCAAAATTTTGACAGAATTTTTCATTTTTGTTTTAATAGGTAGGTAGGAGCGGCATTTTGTGGTTCTTTTTTGAAATTAATAAAAAAAAACCTTCGAAAACATTTCTTATTTTCTATTATTTTTGAAAATACCTAGTCAATTTGAGTTTTTTACTTTCCATTCGTTCATAGGAAAAAGAAATAGGTAGGTACAAGGTACATATTTAAACTTTTTTCTTATTTTTGTTCTTAATCGCTTTTTGAATAGCCATTTTTTCAAATTTACGTGAAACCTATTCACAAGTAGACCTACAATTGGGTATACAGTGAGCTATATTTTTGATAAAGTTGATGAGCCTTCTTTGGTACAAGCAATTGAAGGGCTAAGAAGAGAAATTGTTATCGGAGTGGATAGGGGATTTTGCGCCAGGAATCAATAAACAAACTCCCGAGAGATATCCCAATTGGCAGAAAAATTTTCATTCTGGACAAATCTACATGGAGAGAGCACGTAAAGATATACTGTTACCCAAAATTTCAGTTGCATTTTTCGATTTTTGGTGAATTTTTGAAAATCAAATTTTGGCCCAAAAAAATGAAACCTCAAAATTTTTCCAAATCAACCTAGAAAGCAGAAACTTGGTACCTATACAATATATGTATATCCCACTAGGGTGATAGTACTCATTTCCATGCAAACTTGGGATTTTCACCCCTTCCAGCCCTCAAATTGGTAACCTGTGATGAGAAAATAATTTCCAATTTTTTTATTTTTCACATTTTTGAAAAACTTGGGCTGCGGCATGGATCCCTTAAATTTAAATTGGAGGAGGAGGGGGCACAGGACCAGAGATTCCCAAATTAGTATCACGAACTCACCAAATGGCTCCCCGTTAACTGAAAAAATTTTCAAAGTTTATTGGGGGGGGGGGGAGGTCGAGTATTACTAGTTTTGTAGAATAAAACGGTGAATTTTTAAAGTTTAATACGTGATAAAAATTTCATTGTTTAGGTTTAAAAATTTTCACTTTTTCCTCTTTTAAAATTTTCAATTTTCTTTTTTGAATTTTAAAAAGCTTTACTGATGATTTTTTTTTAAATTCCAATTTTCAAAAATACATCTCGTAATAAGGACAGTGGGGTTCACATGTATCAACTATAATTGATAATTCATCGAAAATGAACAATATTATGCATTTTATTCAAGCAGCTACCCAAATACACAAAACGAGTAATATTAGACTTTTTAATGTGGGTAGGTACCTACTTGAAATACAAGTTTCAGGTACTGTATGGGGCCAACTGGGTTTTCTAGGGAGGGGGATAATATCGTAACGAGAATTAATTTTACTCAAAATTTTAAAATTTTAAAATTTCACAGTAAATTTGTACTTTTTTTTTAAATTTTTAAAAATTGAGGGTCCAACCGCAGCCAGGGTTTTTCAAAATTTGAAAAAATAGAAAATAGGTAATCTTTTTCTCACCTGAGGTCATCACTTTGAAGGTTGGGAGCGAAACAAATTGCCAATTTTTTTTTCGTCATGTACTCAAGGACCACCCTAATACCCCACTTATAACCACCAAACCGATTGAAAACGAATTCGAGAAGTTATGACTAAAATTCTTCTTAGCTTTCTACGTTGATTTGGCGAGATTTTTATTTCTTTCAAATTTTGTTCCAAATTCGATTTTCAAAAATTTGCTATAAATTTGAAAATGCACTTCAACACCTTAAATTTTGGTCGGCAGCATATTTTTGCATGGTGTTACAATCCAACTTTTCTTGTAAGAATTAACTGAGATAAATATTTATTTTCCTCCACGCTGAAATGTTCTAGTTGGTATAAGATCCTTGACCCGTAAAGTATTTACACTCCAATAGAATTCGTGAAAAGAATTTTCAACGTCTGAAATTTTTGGCCAATTCATCAATGTGAAATTTGGTATGGTAATGGGGAGAAAAAAGGACCTACAATATATACGTAGGTATTACAAAGCCAGGTCCTCATCTAGCTCGGACACAAGCCACACACCGATTAAAATAACCAACAGCAACAAAATGTATGCTACCTACAACATACATATGTACTTGTAGATAAAACATTATGTAAGCAATACATACATGAACAATTCACCAAGCCTACAACATACCTAAACACCATACATAAGTAACAGCAATATCATCGAGGGCGGATGGGCAGTTTTAATTTCATTTTACCCATCGTTTATTGGCATTGATTTAAGCAGAAAAGTACAATTTATATGGGATGAATTCACAGAATTCAGATATCATTTAAGGAGTACTTTATTGTGCAAGGATGGAATTTTCAAGCTGCCACATTTTGCAGTTATCTCCTAGCATGAGAAAATAATGTTGTACATTATTATTTTTAATGTGAAAATCTCTCACCCTAGTTGAAGCAATTCAAAAAATAAATCAATTCAAGTATCCGAAAGTTGATCATTTTTAGGTTGGAATTTTTGTAGATTGCCCCGCTTTGAAGAAAATATCTTCCCTGATCCTCTAACAGAAGAACCTGTCAAAGTAGTTGCCTTCAGGAAAGAGTATAGTCTTTGAAAATTTATGAAAAATATATTTTTAGTAGGTAAAAATGATGCAAATTAGTCATGAAATTTATGTTAAATCCTTAAAACTTAATTTCAACATTCATGGCCATTCTGGAGATTCCTGAATCCATTTCACCGTTGACGTTAAGAATTCTCCAATTCTTCAACCTGCGTCGATAATTCGCTGTTGAATCCATCAATGTGCCACTCGGTGGGGAAAATAAGAGATAGAAAAAGACTTGACTATTTATTTGTTTTACTAAGCCAAGTCCCCATCTAGCTCCGACATAGCCACACACCGATCAAAATAACTAAGGAAACGTACTTATGCTACATACACTCAATTATTACGTACTTGAATACTATGTACCGTAGGTACCTAAACAATTTACTAGGCCTACAATATAAATACCTAAGCTACTAAACAATACGATCAATAGTAGAGAGGAAATTGTATGCTCTCTTAATTTTGGTGAAGTTAAATTGTAGAAGATTAACATGTATGCTAAAAAATACAAGAATTTGAAAATTGAAAAAAAAATTTCATATTGACCCTACAAAAAAAGTTGTTATATGCATTTCCCCCTTGAAATCATAAATTGAATAAAAAGTTTTGAATTTTCAGCATAAAGCAGCAGTGAAAAATCATATAAAAAACCTCAAATTCGTTGTTTTCCAAACTACGTAATTACGTAAGTACATTTTAACAAGTTTAAATATGAAATTCTTATAAAACTTGAAAGTATCAATTGTGCAATTTGTGCATGAAATGAAAAGTAATTTCATGAGATTTCACACAGGGATGCACTGGCCCATGATGTTACCTGGTGAATTGACAAAGGTCTCGAAACACCAATGAGCCCCCCCCCCCTCTCCTCGCTTTGTATTCAAAGCAAAAATATACGATTTTAACTATCTCCAAACATGAATTTTCACAAACTTGTGCTCTCGCTTCCCTTGGGCCTGTTCGCTTTTTTTTGTTTCCAAATTGAAATTTTAAATTACCTATTTTATTCAAATAACAAAATGATAGAGTCAAAAAATTGATGCATCGCAAAAAAAAATTTTCACATTTCAAAACGCGAATTTTTGACAGCTTTTGCCTTCGCTTCACTTGTCTCCAATGAGTTCTTTACTTAAACTGAACTTACAGAAACATTTACCATTCACTCTCAAAACAGGATTTCGCCCTCGTTTCATTCGGAACTGTTTGTTTTTCTTTTTCATAATTAAATTTTTCAAAGATCCTTCATTCAAATTCTACAATTTTGAAGCAAATATACATATACAAATTTTTGAAAAAACATTGTGTTTTAAAACCAGTGCAACTTGCGTAAATTTAGAACGAAAAATAATCATTTTGAAATAATCATTACTTATTGCAACTATGTATTATGTATCAATCAACTGGAAAAATTGTCATTTCATTTGAAAAACTTGTTTTCTCATACAAGTTAGAAAATTGTCAGTTCATTCCCTCTTTCTCCGAAGAAACTTCTACTTTTGTTCCCATAAGATTAACTCATTTTTGCGAAATTAAATGAAAGATAAATAACAAAAATCAATTACACAACTTGCATTCGAGTATCTGAACCCGACGAAAAAACAAGAGAAAGATTCTGAAGGGAGAAAGGAGGGGTTGTGAAGGACTCATTTGGTGCATTCACCAGGGTCCCCCAACCGACCTATTCCGCGCCTGATTTCACACACTGTACATATAATATAACATAAATGCTCATGTTTTAAAATTGAGTTTCAATACAACACAATATCTAATATACATTTTTAACATATAACACCACATTTACTAGATGTAAACTAAGTACTTATGTACTACATAATTGAAAATTAAAAATTAAACTTTCACCAGTTGGCCGGATTATATGTACCTATCAGAGTTGCGCATGATTAAAACAAATACATATAAAAAAATTAGTGTTTTAAACCAAAACAAAAAAAGACAAGAAACGTTGAAAACGTTTTCAAACGTGTTTTTTTTTCACCTCCGACTTTCTAAAAAAATAATTTTTTTTCACTATCTCATAGAAAAAAAGGTGGAATTGAATGAACTAGATGTTTCGATTTTCATTTTTCTTCCTGTACTTTTTTTTAGACAAATTTTGTGTTTTGATTGTAATTTTCCAATATTTGTAGAGCCTTATAGCAATTTTATAATGTTACCTACATCTTAAAAATTGATGACTACCTACATAACGAATATTTGAAAAACTGAATCCAAAACAATTAACAATTGAATTTGTGTTTAAAAAGCATTTTGAACATACATTTTCAAACAAGGGGAAAAACTGTTTTAAAACAATATTTTTTTTCAAAGGAAACACGTTTTTGTACAATTCTGATAGGTATACTACATTGAGGAACGATGAAATGTACTACCAAACTACAAAACTATACTACCTATACTAATGTTGGGTGGGCAGTTTCTTTCTAATGTTGGTTACTTGGTCAGCTCTAACTAAACAATAACAAACTACAAGATAAAATAGTAAGATGATAGGTACAAAAATCTGAAGAAGTTTTCAAGCATACCTTTCCGATTTCCTGGCTCTTTTTTTTTTCGTGTGACATTACTGGGAGACCTCTTTGATTTTTTTCGTTTTTTCCTGGTGCTGCTTCGTTTCCTCCAGCTCATTCTCCATGTCGCTGATATTCATAAGTTTAGCTAACATAGAAATAAAGTGTAAATTAAAACACAGGCATAATTGAAGTGAATAAAAAATGAAGGTAGGTATAGTGATTTGTATTATTACATTATGAAATGCGTGTGTACCTACCGGAGTTATTCAACGAGTTGTCATCGATATTCACAGTTTCCATTGAAAATTCATTCGGGTCTATGTCAGCATCTCGGATATCCAAAATTTCAGCTAATAAGTATAAAAATAAAGTGCAAATTAAAACACAGGCATAATTGACATGAATATAAATATAGGTAGGTAGTACTTGTATTATTAATTTATGAAATGCGTGTGTACCTACCGGAGTTATTCAACGAGTTGTCATCGATATCCACAGTTTCCATTAAAAATTCATTCGGGTCTATGTCAGCATCTCGGATATCCAAAATTTCAGCTAATAAGTATAAAAATAAAGTGCAAATTAAAACACAGGCATAATTGACATGAATATAAATATAGGTAGGTAGTAACTTGTATTATTAATTTATGAAATGCGTGTGTACCTACCGGAGTTATTCAACGAGTTGTCATTGATATCCACAGTTTCCATTAAAAATTCATTCGGGTCTATGTCAGCATCTCGGATATCCAAAATTTCAGCTAATAAGTATAAAAATAAAGTGCAAATTAAAACACAGGCATAATTGACATGAATATAAATATAGGTAGGTAGGTAGGTAGGTAGGTAGGTTGTGATTTGGATCATTAAATTATAAAATGAATGGATCCTTAGTTACGTACCTGAGTTATTCTCCAGCTCATCTTCGATATGGTCTACATCCATGTCCATTGCACATTTGGGAATTTCTACAAAAATGAGGTTAATAAATAAATTTTGCTGAAATGTAAGCCTGTTGATAGCCGTTACAGGACATAGTTACGACGTTACGAGTATCAATAAATTCTTACTTAAACAGGGGAAGGCATCCGCTTTGAGAATTGATCTCAAGTGATCCCTCTCAGCTCCTGGCACTCGTTGATTATCAGGAAAATGTTCATTACAAACACGGTAACTTTTCCGCACATTTTCTTGACTTTTTAGATGTAGGTCTGACCTTCCCACTTGCTGCAGCCACAGTTCATATCTCTGAAATAAAATTACAATAAATACTCATGTGCATAAAGCTTTGATTCAAATACGATGTTGATTTGAAATACCTACCTACCTACTAAACAAACTATTTTAAAATAATTTTTCAATCTCTTTTTATAATTATTTTGCCACTACCTATACATGTACGCATTAGGGTGGTCCTTATTTTTGAAGTTGGGATTTTTTTCGCTCCCACCCCCTACAGTGGTGACCTCGGGTGAGAAAATAATTCCCTATTTTTTATTTTTTCCATTTTCGAAAAATTCGGGCTGCGGTGCAGTGGGCCCCTCAATTTTCAAAAATTTGAAAAAAAACCTAATTCAAAGAAAAGTTTTTGAAATTCCAAATTTTCTAGTTCCATCATCTCTAGAAGGTCCTTTTTGAGTAAAAAAGCCTCTCATGGTGATTTTAGCCCCCTTCTATGAAAGCCAAGCTGACCCCCCAGAATAGCTGAAATTTGTATATTATGTGAGATGTCCTAAAATTGGTTGTTTTTGGTCTTTCCTCCTTCCAACCCCACAAAGTGTTGTCGTTTGGTGAGAAAATAATTCCCTATTTTTTATTTTTTCCATTTTCAAAAAATTCGGGTTGCAGTGTGCCCCTACTGCCCCTCAATTTTCAAAAATTTGAAAAAAAAACCAATTCAATGAAAAATTTTTAAAATTTCAAAATTTTGACTTTTTGAGTTCCATTGTCTCTAAAAGGTCCCTTTTGAGTAAAATAGACTCTCATGACGATTTTAGCCCCCTCCCATGAAAACCAAGCAGACCCCACCAGAATAGCTGAAATTAGGAGGAAAGATCAAAAACAACCAATTTTAGGACATCTCACATAATATACAAATTTCAGCTATTCTGGGGGGTCAGCTTGGTTTTCATGGGAGGGGGCTAAAATCACCATGAGAGGCTTTTTTACTCAAAAAGGACCTTCTACAGATGATGGAACTCGAAAATTTGAAATTTCGAAAATTTTTCTTTGAATTAAGTTTTTTTCAAATTTTTGAAAATTGAGGGGACCACCACAGCCCGAATTTTTTGAAAATGGAAAAAATAAAAAATAGGGAATTATTTTCTCACCCGAGGTCACCACTTTAGGAGTGGGGGTGGAAAAAATCGCATATTTTTTTTTGCCATGTAGTTAAGGACCACCCTAGTATGCATACTTGAAAGTACTTAGTATGTAACAACATTTTCAAAATGTGTGATGAACTCTGAGAGATGAATTTTTCAAGGGACCTCCAATTTTTTATCATTTATCACTTGCATATGGCTATTTCAACGTCAAAAATAGAATATTTGCCTATCAATTCAGCTCTGAAGTCAACAGAGGGTACTTATTTCCAGGTAAAGTAAGTGAAATACCCTTCTCAGATTTTTGACATTTAGCTGAAGCACTGTTAGGAACTTTTATGAAAAAAATTTGAAACCAAAATAATTTCTCCGCCTCACCTCTCATGACCACAATTACAAAAAAATACTTTTTTGGGATAAAAAATCATACTTTAGCGAGTTTGGATTAAAAAATTTTGGATTCATCGAAAACATGTGTAAGAGACATGAGTCTAGGCACATGAATTGTTTTAAAATTATTTAGTCCTCCAGAGGGGGAGGGGGTAGATATTGACAAGATACGTTTTGAAACCAGCATATATCAGAACCTAATTCTGGTACAAAATAATTTTTTCTCCTAAAAATATGTTTACATGAATAGGTGCTATTTTCATAAATTGTTTTCAAATTTTTCCTCAAAGGGGGATCATCCTCAAAAATTCAAAAAAATTTACGGTGTTTTTCTTTTTGTAATTAGAATGTGTGAAAAAGGTGAGCAACACTACATGCGAAAAATTCAGTGTGATGTTTAGTAAATATTTTGTATGTGTGATTTTTAAGTAATACATATTATAGTCCAGTCATTTTAGCAAAATTTTTAGTCGAACCTCGAGAAAATTAGGGGCAAGCTGAATTTTACATTAATTTGTTCAGATTGGTCTCTAAAACAACCCATCAAAAGTTGCACACTGCAACTTCACCGCTACCCCCCCCCCCCCCCCCCCGCAAGAGGTCATTAACCTTTGCCGAAACATGTTTTTCGGCTTTATCGCCGAAATGAAGGGTCCTAGAGGGAAAATGTTCGAGTAAATATTATTCTACGTTAAATTTCCTATTACCATGACCAGTTCAGTTTTTCCCAAAATGGCGATTTCACCCTTAGTAAGGAGGGGATAAAGTTGTCAATTTTATGGAAATTGTTTTAAAAAATGAAAATCGACAATTTAGAACGTGAACTCGGTTGCGGGTACACTCGAAAATATTTTGACCAAAGTTGCACACCACAACTTGTATGCTACCCCCGCAAGAGGTCATTAACCTTTGTCAATCTACGTTTTTTTGCAATTTAACCGAAATGAACGGTCGGAGGGGAAAAAGTGATTGAACTAAAATTGTTCTACGTTAAATTTCCTATAAGCATGACCCGTTCAGCTTTTTCCAAAATGGCGATTTCACGCTTACTGAGGGGGGAGAGGGGTAAAGTTGTCAATTTTATGAAAATTGTTTTACAAAATGAAAATTGACAATTTGAAACGTGAACTCGATTCAAGGTACATTCGAAAATATTTTGACCAAAGTTGCACACCGCAACTTGTCCGTCACCCCCCCCCCCCCCACCGCAAGAAATCATTAACCTTTGTTAATCTACGTTTTTCGGCTATGCCACCGAAATGAAGGGTCGGAGAGATAAAAGTTTTCTTTTCTATTTTGAAAACTAAAAATGTCAAAAATTTCCTAGGACACTCAAAATGCCTCCCAATTGATTTTTTTGTTCGAAAATGGGCTGTAAGCCAAAAATCGTAGCTTTTTATGTTGATTTGTTCGCGAACTGCTGTTCATTCACATATTTTTTCAAAAAACCTCATCGGAGAAAAGTTTGAATTTGAACCAAACGAATTTGAAAATATGTTTTCAAATTAGGTACCTAATCGAAAGATACACCAAGATAATGAACCTTTTATTCTTTGATACAAATTATTCGAAAACAAAAAATTTTAAAAATTCGATGGAGTCTCTCGAATTCTTTGAAACCACAACCTATCAATTCAAGAGGTCAATAATGGTGTTTAGAAAAACAAAATTGAAGTGAGTTTATTTGATTCCCCTCGATAAATCTTTATTACAAATTATAATCATTACCTTACATTGGTCACCTGGGCAGCCATACCAGTGGAATCTTTACAACCCTGGAAGAGCACAAAGGGTCTCTAATATTCGGTCAAAATTTGAAAGTGAAATGACATGTTGTCTGTGACCATCTCAATGAGACTGAATTCAAATATTGGTTTATTTTTTCATTTTGACTAATCAGCTGGACTTGAACCCACCTCCCTCCTTCACCCTCTGATACCTAGTACCTTTATTTTTCAACACATTTTTCTGCTATTTAATCAAGTTTTAACTTTTAACAATTTAAAACATGATTTTCTGGTGTTGATTTTTAGAGATGTTTTTGGGATTTTTAAATTTTTTTCAGGCAGAACTTACTAAAAAATTACCTAAATCAATTTCTTGATTTTTTCAATGTTTTATAGGTACCTATTCAACATACTTTTTAAAAAAATTTCTAATGCTAGGTGTCGTTTTATTCTTTTTTTAAAAGCATATTACCTATACAACAAAAGCAAATAGGTACCTACCTAATGAGAAAGTTATGGCATAGAAAGTTAAGTATCATCTTTTCAGTTTGAAAAATTATAATTTCATCAAATTTTCGTTTTTTAGAATATTTTTCACAATTTTTTTCAAATTTTTAAAATGTTCATGTGACACCTATCTAGGTATTTATCAAAAAAGCAAAATCAGTTTTTTAATTACTTTTTTCAATTTGAAACACTTCCACTGTAAGGCTGAAATTATGATTACGCAAACAACTGCTTATAGGAAATTTGACTTAGAATAATTTTAGTTCAATTACTTTTATCCCTCCGACCCTTCATTTCGGCGGTATAGCCGAAAAACGTAGATTAACAAAGGTTAATGATCTATTGCGGTGGCGGGGAGGGGGGGTGACGGACAAGTTGCGGTGTGCAACTTTGGTCAAAATATTTTCGAATGTACCTTGAATCGAGTTCACGTTTCAAATTGTCAATTTTCATTTTTTAAAACAATTTTCATAAAATTGACAACTTTACCCCTCTCCCCCCTCAGTAAGCGTGAAATCGCCATTTTGGGAAAAGCTGAACGGGTCATGCTTATAGGAAATTTAACGTAGAACAATTTTAGTTCAATCACTTTTTCCCCTCCGACCGTTCATTTCGGTTAAATTGCCAAAAAACGTAGATTGACAAAGGTTAATGACCTCTTGCGGGGGTAGCATACAAGTTGTGGTGTGCAACTTTGGTCAAAATATTTTCGAGTGTACCCGCAACCGAGTTCACGTTCTAAATTGTCGATTTTCATTTTTTAAAACAATTTTCATAAAATTGACAACTTTATCCCCTCCTTACTAAGGGTGAAATCGCCATTTTGGGAAAAACTGAACTGGTCATGGTAATAGGAAATTTAACGTAGAATAATATTTACTCGAACATTTTCCCTGTAGGACCCTTCATTTCGGCGATAAAGCCGAAAAACATGTTTCGGCAAAGGTTAATGACCTCTTGCGGGGGTAGCGGTCAAGTTGCGGGGTGCAACTTTTGATGGGTTGTTTTAGAGACCAACCTGAACAAATTAATGTAAAATTCAGCTTGCCCCTAATTTTCTCGAGGTTCGACTAAAAATTTTGCTAAAATGACTGGACTAATACCTATTATATCGAAATATAATATCATTCCTGAAACTGCAATAATATTGTGGAATGCATAAATATTATGCCTACTTTTTGGTACCTAATTATTGCCAACTTCGAAAAATCAAGCCGACCCTGACCTCTCAGATTATAAAATTTCAAAAGCTTTTGCCCTCGCTTCGCTCGGGCTACTTCACTTTGTTTTCTTCAACTTTCTTTCTAAAGGATTTTCTCTAAGATCAAAGCAGTAGTAAGGCCAGAAAAATCAAGTGTTGCATATATGTACAAAGTTTTTTACCTCTTGGATTAGAAGATTCCGCTCTGGCCAATTTAATTTTCTTCTCCAAAATTGAAATATTTAAAAAGTTTTCATTAAAATTTGAAATATTGAATCCAGAAATAACGTTTTTTTGACCTCCTGGATTATAAAATTTCAAAAACTTTTGCCCTCGCTTCGCCCGGGCTACATTACCTACTTTGTTTTCTACAATTCTATTTCTAAAAAATTTTCACTAGAATCTAAACACTAGCAACTCCAAGAAATCAATTTTTGACATAAAAAAAGTTTTTACCTCTTGGATTAGAAAATTTCGCTCAGGTCAATTTAATTTTCTTCTCTAAAATTATTCAAAGTAAAAAGTTTTCATTCAAATTTCAAATATTAAATCCAGAAAAATAATCTCACACATTAGAAACAACGTTTTTTGACCTCTTGAATTATAAAATTTCAAAAGCTTTTGCCCTCGCTTCGCTACGGCCAATTATAATTTTATTATGCTTATGGAACTTACTGAGGAAATTTTAATAACCTTCCTCAAATAGTTATTCATCAATACGTTAGCTCCTTGAAGGAGATGGAGGGGTGGTTGGTAAAAATGGAGTGCATTTTCGCACCCGGCACCCCAGAAAACCTACCTGACGATATTTCACATGAAACATGACTTTGGGCCCTTTTCCCCGATTTGCTCCTCGGGCCCTAATCCTTAAATCCGCCACTGACAATGTTTCATCAAAATTTCAAAAATCCGTGGACAGAGGCATTTCACCTATTTTCCTGGGAATACACTTTCAATTCTCAAAAATCTAGATTTACTGGAGTGATTTTTTTTCGGAGAAACACTTTCAATTTAAAAGATGGCCTCTTTTTGAATTTTGAAAATTAACCTTTTTTTCTTTCAAAAAAGTAAATCATAAATTTTGGTCTGAAATATCGAAGGGTACGAGTATTCCTGATTAAGATAGTTGAAATGACCATATCCTCGAATTTTTGAAATTTCATATTGAACATTGTTGTATACCTGTAAAAAATGTTGAACACGAAAAAATTTCACCCATAGTGACTGGAAACAATTTTTTTCTGATGAAAAACCTTAATTCAACGAGTTTAGAATTTAGATTTTTGAATAAAAATTTTTACGACTCAAATCAAATCATCAAATCTTACCTTTTTCTCGCTCGGGAATTTGTGCATGCGAATCTGCCGATCCCGATTGTCATTTCGGGTTCGGCAGTTCGGTACACAGCAGTACACTACCATTAATATTAAAAAATAAATCTAAAATCACACCAAAATTTACATTGAAAAAGATCAATCTCAATCGACATTGTGTTATTACAACCACATTTGTTATCATCCTGTTGAAAATTGTAGAAAATTTTAAAACATGTTTGAACCCTGTTTTGATGGCCACAGGTGTTTACTGTGATGAATAAAAATATTACAAGCAGCGCTCAGAAAATTCAGCGACAGAATGACAAACTACATGTCTGATCTAAAATAGTAAGTCTATGCCAAACTTGGTCTCGTTTTTTGTACCATATGAGTTGAACCCCCATGGAAATTAAGAATATGGCGATAAAAAATAAAAATGAATTCCTCGCCGGTTAATTATTTTATCAAACCTAATGCTAATGAAATAACCACATGATTGCTGAATGGTAGCTATTAATAGCTATGGTAGTGTGTTTTGCTTTTGTTAATGTGTTTACGCTCCCTTCACTCCCATGATCAAAAAATTACACACCTTATAAAATTTTGTTGATGTTATTGTCATTGTTGTCATATTGGTTTCCTACAAAATGCAACCAAAACGACATCATTAAAACTTCTACATTTTCTGCTTCCACCTTCAAAGTTCAAATTTCGATCATGGTCGATAAATTCCACAGATTTTTTAAATTGAAGTTTGAACTTGAGCATATGTGATGACTGATGAGAGATGTGACTCAATATTCAACCATTGAATAGAATTCATGAAATAACTACTGGCTCGATCAGAACAAAGAAGCATTTTATAATTTATTTTTTAAGCAATTTATAGCAAGTAGGCAAAGGTACCAAATTCAATCTAGCAATTTATAAAGTGGGTAGATTAAAGTTTTGAAACTGAGAAAACCCTTCTACATATTATGTACCTATACTACATCACTTGCATTAAAATTCAAAATCAAACATTCAAAAATGGAAAAGTAAAAAATCCGAACATTTCACGAAGTCGAATGATGATATAAAGTGAGCTCTTTACATAACATTTACAATCATGATCACTGGCATCAAAATTCCTTGGTGATTTTTTTTTTCAAGTGAAAAATTAGGGCATACTTTGAGAAATAATTATTTATTTTGAATTCATCAAAAATAACAAAAATAACTTGAAATTATATTACAGCGTCATTTTATTTATAAAAATGTATTTCATCGATCTGAATCTAATAAACATTTCATCAAGTCTTTATTCGAGTTCAAATCATTCCAGTCTTTTGATCTCATAACTTCTAATAAATTCGCTTTTACATATTCAATCGCCCGAGTTTTCAAGCACTCCACATTAATCAAATCCGATAGAATAAGAATTTTTACAGCAGTTTTTTCAGACAGTAGCACACTCAATGCACTTACACACATATTCTTCAAATGCTCTAGATCATATTTTTCAGCGACCAGCAGCAATTCCAATGCGGTATCTTTCAAATTCTCAACTCTTCCTGTGTAAATATATCGCAATAGTTCTTTGAAAATATTCTCATCGATATCTTTAATTTCAATGCGATTTTGTTGAGTTTCAGCCACGTCGTGTTTAAGCATGGCTTTAAATACCGGGCTACGAGCTGCCAGAATAGTTTTATGGGCTGGATAATCCTTTCCATTAACGTTAATCATAAGATCACTACTCTCTTCATCATCGAGCAATTTTTCCAAATCATGCGTAACACTATTAAATTCATCTATTTGATTTGGAACATCATTCGGATTCGTAAAATTGACGAATTCCCGGTTGAAATAAAGTTTGCAAAGAATCCTCAGCTCACCTTTCGGTAATAATACGTCGTCGTTTATAGAAATCAAATGATCGCATTTAATGAATTTAAACGCGTGGATATTACGAGTACTATCTTCTCCACGTAACTCAACAAAAAAGTTCGCTTCATTAGTATTTGCTTTACGATTCTTGGAGTCCATGAGTGAGATAGTCACGTTTCCCGAAATTGGTTTAAAGTCATGAATCCTTTCTGTTCCCAAATGTAAGCTTATACACAACCAGTCTTCGTATTCTTGAAGATTATGGTTATAATGATCATTGATTGAAATCTCTAAATACCACTCCCACTTGGAAGAATCATTCGCAGCTGAAAATGCAGATGATCTCAGTCCTTTCTGACGGATCCTGGAGGCATTCGTGCTATAATCTTGAATTATCCAGGTGTATTCGCATTCGTATTTATCAGCTTTCGTATAACACCACTTTTCAGTGAGAATGCAGTCTTTATGTGAAGCAGGAATAAACGAAAACATATTTGAGTCGCTCATTGTCAATATAAGTTTGGATGGTTGCAGAAATGACTGTTAAACAAAGAAAGCCAGATTGATATTACCTAGGTATACGTTATCGATTAAAGTAAACACGAGTGACTATGTAAAAAGCTCACCTTATTTCATTGAAACCAAAACAAATTTTGATTCTGGTGCATGGTTCAGGAAACGCATACAAAGTATTCCGGTAGTAAAATTGAACTATAGTAAAGTAACAGTTGAGTAGATTTTAGGTATGTGTAAAAGTAAACCAATGTACTACTTATAACAGCAGAATGATTGAATGAATAAAAATGACTGAAAAATTGTATAATAAAACTATAGACAGTCTATAAATAAAACAAAATTCCGCTGATTTTGAAAGTCGAAACACATGATGATGAATATTGATAGTGATACTGTAAGCCTTACTTTGTCAGCACGCAGGTGGATGCAGTACTTGTACTAATAGTTCTACTTCCAAGTTCTATTAAACATCTTGACTTTGATTTTTTCAATTTTTTTATTCGTTGTTTTCGTTTTTTATTTTTTTAAATAGCTACGTATTTGACTATTTGTTGACAAGGTTGACTTGAAGGTATTGCATTGGTTGTACAAGTTAAGTTGTACATTTATTCGGTACTACTTTGAATTTTAATTTTGATCAAGTATTACGAGATTACGAGTTACGACTCGATTTGTTCATTAAATTTATTGACAAGATTCAAAATTGTTAATTTATGAATTATTTCCATCTTCAGAGTTCAAAACATTGAATTTTTTCGTTTTTGTTTCCTGAAGCTTTACAATTATTGACAGTGACACTCATCAACAAATTATTAAAAAACAAAAATGAATAAAAAATTCAAAGTTTAGAGCCTGTAAAATTTAATAAATATTCAATATTTAAAACTAAGTACTAACCCTCATCAATCAAATAGTTATTTTATGGTTGACGAATTTGGTTTGGTCAAATAATAATACAAAAATTAAAATAAAATAAAAATGGTAAAAAATTTTAAAAATTGAAGTTTTTTCTTTTTTCAAAGCTGAATTATAAACAAAATGAACGAATACTTCGTTTTTTTTTTTTTTAAGAAAGAAAACGAATTAAAAAATCAGGAACGTGAATTGTGATTGAAATGATTTTCATTTTTGCTTTTTTAGTAGAGTTGTCGGTTTTTGGTACATCTTTGAACGTATGAATGAGGATTGACCTTTTACTCACTAAATAGGTTGTCCTCCTTCCAAATTCTCATTACGAAGCGTTTTTTCAGATCGCTTCCTTCACAATCCTAATAAGAGGATTTTGGTCCACGAAAAAGCAGCTTGACCCAGAAAAAAGCTAGCAATCTTGATCACTATTCAAATGCTTTTATTCTTTGAAGCAAGTAAAGTAGGTAGGCTACTAAATAGTTCTAAATAATGGACCAATCGAAATAGTAAGAAATAAGGCTGTCTGAAAATCTTTTATTTAGCAAATATTCGAACACTTTGAATACAGATGATACAATATGAACCATTCAGTATCATTATACGCACTTACATAAGCCAATAAATATAATAAAATGATAAAAAAAAACAAACAAACACCTACTCGTATGTTGAGAATTGGAAAGAAAAAAAAACATAATATATCAGATCAGTGAGTAATAAAAATTAGCGGATGGCTAATTTTTCAGCATCCTGTGCTGTTTAGTGTGTAGGTAGGTACCAAATACGTTTCATCAAATCATGGATACCTATAAGCGTTTGATTTTCGCCTTCTGATCTCATACGATGGTACTGAATTTTTGAGTTTTTCAAATAACGTGCGCTGCTCAAGTCGACGCACTTAGTGCATTCAAGCACGCTTTCTTCAAAGGTCCAAGATCATATTTCTGAGCAACGATCATCAATTCTAACGCTATATCGCTTAAATTCTCAACTTTTCCGGTGTAAATATAGCGTAACACCTCTTGAAAAATGTTCTCGTCGATATCTTTGATTTCTATGACACAATTTTGTTCATTCTTCGAGGAGTCATTTTTAAACATCGCTTTGAATACTGGACAACGAGCTGCCAGGATAGCTTTATGTGCCGGGTATTTCTTTCCGCCAACATCAATTATAACATCGCTAAAATCGTCATCGTTGAATAATTTTTCAAAATCTTGCGCACAGCTAGATTCATCCAGTGTAAAATGATTCGAAACTGTTATTCTATCCCGAAGTAAGGAAATTTTGAAATAAATCCTCAACTCGCCTTCTGGTGATAATTCGTTCTTCAAATCACAGCATTTAATGAATTTTAAGCTGAATTTTTCAGTTTCAGTTTCCTCATTGAAGTTACGCACAAGGGTATTAGATTTCTTATTCTTCGAGTCCATAAGTGAGGCACGCACACAACCCGACATTGAGCTGACGTTTGTTGTTGTACTGGGAAACGTGATGAAATTGAGAAATAACCACTCAGGGTCCGGGGATTCCATTAGAGACTCATACACACCCTTGATTTTGAGTTCTAAAAACCACTTGCAAGAATCATTCGCCACTGAAAAGACGGGTGATTTGAACTGATTTCGACGGATACTGGCTATCTGTAAATTGTAGTCTTTGATGATCCATGTGAACTCTTGTTCGAATTTTTTGCCACTAGTGTAAAACCAGGTTTCTGTACAGATGGAATCTTTTTTAAATGCAGGAATATTCGTTGATGCATTCAAGTGACTCATCGTTGAATTCAATTGGTTCGACGAATATCTGCCAGAGAAGTGAAAAAAATTAATTAGAGGAAAATAAAGTACGAGAACTGTTGACTAAATTTACGAAAAAGTTACTCACCTCATTTTATTGATAGCATTAGCAAATAGCAAAAAATTTGGTTTGGATGGTTTATTGAAAATACTACAAAGGTGTTTCGGAATCATATTCAAATGCCCTAGAATGAAATGCCAACGTATCAATGAAAAATAAACTCTATGAATGAGGTATAAGTATGTAAATTCACATTATCGCGTTCATAATCTAGAATAAAGATTTGCGAATGGATGGATACCTATACTAGATGTAGATATACCCATATACAGTACAATGTCACTGTTACGTTCAGCTGTAGGTATGAGTTTATTACGTACTAATGCAACTGAACTAAACTATTATATTATTGCATCATTACAATTCTATGCTTATAAAGAAAAATTACTTACGTTATATACTTATTTATATGTATTCAGGTACAAGTCTCAAATGTTCAAGAATGTACGGCGATGAAAATGAATAATAAAATAATTTCGTTTTCAGTCCTCGAGTAGGTTTTTTCACACATCTCTTTTCGTGTATTCTGTTCTTATCAGTTATCAAACACGTGTTCTAGCCTAGCGATCTGGCGTTTTCTCCCTCCCTCACCTTTTTTCCTTCCAAATGCAAAACGCAACCAAAACGACATCATTTTTGAAACATAACGTGATGAAATACGAGTGTGAAGTAAATCTCTGCTTTCCAATTCCAACTTTATTTGGTAAACTTTTCTGGACATTTCAGGCTTCAAAAATCTGATAGAGGCCCCAGAACTGCTTGAAATGGTTTTGAACCGTTTGCAAATCGATTTGGCAGGTCAAAAATATAGGCCACCTCTAAAATTTCAGCATTCCAGGTCAATTTGCATTTGATAAAATTTTGATTTGTCTTTATCATTTTGACCCAAATTTTATTTTCAAAAATTCATCAAAAATCACAAAATGCACTTCAGTTTCTAAAATTTTGCCTGGTGATATATTTTCCACTTTTGCATGCTCTTTTGATCTAGTTTTTTGTCGGCGGTTCTAAAAACTAATAAAACTTATTACCATTCACTATAAATTTCTACTTCATTGAAGTTGTAGCAGCTAGATAAGTACCTCTACCTACTCAGTGGTTGGGTTATAAGTAGACTAGAAGACTACCTATTATGCCATGATCATTCATTACTCAAGTTAAAAGTGCATAACTTTTATTCTACAACAATGATAATTGATAAACATATTCAAAAATATAGGTATAAGAACGTTCCTGAATGAATTTGAATGATGCTTATAAAATGAGCTCTTTAATCACTTTGCATCAAAATCTCTTGATTTAAAAAAAAAAAAGTAAACAAATTTTGAGAAATATAATCATACCTATACTTATTTTAAATTTATTAAAAATAACAAATCAACATTAACTATAATATGTAGTAGGTATTCGAATGCGTAAACATAAATTATGCAAAATACAAACTTAGGATAAGTATCAATGTCTACATAATTTTATTCATAAAAATATAGGTAGGTATTACATCAATCTGAATTTAATAAACATTTCATCAAATCTTTATTCGAGCTCAAATCATTCCAGTCTTCTGATCTCATAACTTCTAATAAATTCGCTTTTATATATTCAATCGCCCGAGTTTTCAAGCCCTCCGCATTACTCAAATCCGAAAGAATAAGAATTTTTACAGCAGTATTTTCAGACAGTAGCATACTCAATGCACTTACACACATATTCTTTAAGTGCTCCAGATTAAATTTTTCAGCGACCGGTAGCAGTTCCAACGCAGTATCTTTCAAATTCTCAACTCTTCCTGTGTAAATATACCGCAATACTTCTTCGAAAATATTCTCATCGATATCTTTAATTTCGATGCGATTTTGTTGAGTTTCCGTCGTATCATCTTTAAACATGGCTTTAAATACCGGACTACGAGCTGCCAGAATAGTTCTATGTGCCGGATAATCCTTTCCATTAACGTTAATCATAAGATCACTACTCTCTTTATCGTTGAGCAATTTTTCTAAATCATGCGTAACATTATTAGATTCATCTGTTTGGATTGGAACATCATTCGTACTCGTAAAATTGACGAGTTCCCGATTAAAATGAAGTTTGCAATGAATCCTGAGCTCGTCTTCCGGTAATAATACGTCCTTCTTAGAAATCAAATTATCACATTTAATGAATTTCAACGTGCTGATGTTATTATCATCTCCATGTAGGAACTCAACTAAAAAGTTCTCTTGATCGGTATTTGCTTTTTGATTACTGGAGTCGATGAGTGAGACCGTCACGTTTCCCGAAATTGGTTCGAATTCGTCGATTCTTTCTCTTTCCAAATATAAGCTCATACATAACCAGTTTTCGTCATTTTCAAGTTGATCGTTATAAAAATCTTTGATTCTGACATCTATAGACCACTTGGAAGGATCATTCGCAGCTGAAAACGCAGATGATCTCAGTCCTCGACAGATCCTGGCAACATTCGCACTATAATCTTGAATTATCCAGGTGTATTCGCATTCGTATTTTTCAGCTTTCGTATAGCACCACTTTTCAGTGCGAATGCAGTCTTTACGCGAAGCAGGAATCGTTGATGCATTTAAGTGGCTTACTGTTGAATTCGACCGGTTCGATAAATATCTGTCGAAGAAGTGAAAAAAATTAATTAGATGAATTGAAGTAGGTAGTAGAATACTGTTGACTAAATTTGTGAAAAAATTACTCACCTAATTTCATTGATGGTAGATTGCAAAAAATTTGGTTTGGATCGTTTGAAAACTCTAAAAAGGTGTTTTGGAATCATATCAAACCAGTAAGTATACCTATCATAGAATGAAACACTATAAAACACATTAATAATAAAAAACAAACTCTATTAATGAGGTGTACCTATGTAAATTCACATAATCGCGTTCATAATATAGCATACTGAGGAATTGCGAATTGGATGAAAACGTAGTTATACCAACATATGATTTCATCAGCTGTAGGTAGGTACTGTATTCGCAATCCAACAATTGTATTGCATCAGGAGTGTTCGAGCGATTTTGCTTTGCTGTATCTACAGCATGTTCTTCGAACGTTCTTCTATAAGGTGCAGTTTTACGTAAATTTCTGCTTACTTTTTTACAACGGATGAACAGGTGTTGTAAATAAATAAATTCAATTTATTGATGTGTATGAATGTTTTTATTAATAATTATTTTTTCATATTCAACGAGTTATTACGTCCAATTGTCTGAAAAATTAAAGCGACGTACGCTTCTGCGTAAAATTCGAAATCTTTTTCTATTATCGAACTGCTAAATTGTTTCACCTGGAAGGAAACACGTAACTTGGTCACTTACAAATTATACTTCATTGAAGCAGATACTCAACGGTTAGGTTATTAAAAAACAGAGTATATAATATACTCATTCACAACTTGAAAGTATCTTTTACTTAAGCAAAAACTTGAATTACTCAAAATACTTGGGTAAGTAGTTGATTATAATTATTAGGTATACATATTAAAAAAAATATAGATTTACCAATCTGGTAGAAAACTGAAAACTTCAAAAAATGAATTGAAGTAATACTATAAAGTGTAATTAAAATAAACAACTCAATTCATCAATATGCATCGTACGAGTTATCTGAAGCTAGTAAACATTTCATCAAATCTGGATTACAGCTTAAATCATTCCAGTCTTCTGATTTCATAACATTAATCAAGTTCTCTTGAATATACTTAATAGCTTGAGTTTTCAAACACTTTGCTCCATTCAATTCAGCCACAGTCAAAATTTTTACAGCAGTTTTCTCTGACAGCAATGCACTCAGTGCGTTTAAACACGCGTTCTTCAAATGCGCAAGATCATACTTCACAGCCACGGGGATCAATTCGAATACTATATCGTTCAAATTCTCAACTTTTCCGGTGTAAATATAACGCAACACTTCTTGGAAAATTTTTTCATCGGTATCTTTAATTTCAATACGATTCCGTTGACTCTTCATCGTATCATTTTTAAACATGTCATGAAATACTGAGCTACGAGCTGCCAGGACACTTTTATGAGCTGGGTACTTCTTTCCATCAATGGCAATTACAACGTCACTACTATCCTCATCGTTGAATAACTTTTCAAAATCATGTGTATGATTAGATTCATCCAATGGAAAATGATTCGTAGCAGTGATTGTGTCGCGAATGAAGGCAAACTTGAGATAAATTCTCAACTGGCCTTCTGGTAATAACTCGTCCTTCAAATCACCGCATTTAATAAGTTCCAATCTGACTTGTTCTTTTTGACTTTTTTCACTGCTCGTTTTATAGAAGTTGTGTGAACAAGAATTGAATTTCCGATTTTTCGAGTCCATAAGTGACACACTTAGACTGCCGGATATCGGGCTGATGTTAAATGCACAGGGAACCATATCAAAATTGAGATGTAAACGGCTGTGCTCGAATTCGAAAGAACCATAACTCCGGGACATGTTCAGTTTTAAAAACCACTTGTACGAATCATTAACTTCTGAAAGAACCGGCGATTTCAATTCATCTTCGTAGATGTTGGCCATTTGTAATTTGAAATCTTCAATTATCCATGTGAACTCTTGTTCGACTTTTTTAGCGGTAGTATACAGCCATTTTTTTGTACAGATAGAGTCTTTATTTAATGCAGGAATATTCGTCGATGTAGTCGCGTGGATCACTCTTGAATTTGGCTGGATCGATAAATATCTATGAATATGTAAGAGAAAAAAAATTGAAAAATTAATTAAAGAATTAAGATTCGAAGAACTATTGCCTTTTGCAAAAAAATTACTCACCTTATTTCATTGATAGCTGATAGCAAAAAAGTTGATTTTGGCGGTTTAAAAATCCTAGAAAAATGTATCGGAATCATACTGAATACTCTGAAATGAAACGATAAACGCATTAATAAAAACGAACTCAAATAAAATGGGAAATTAGATTCACGTATAATCGTATTTACATCTAGAATGTGGATGATGTGTAAGTGTAAGGTGATCACAGCCAAGCTATTTTACAATAATCACTAGCTATTAATCAATTCTCTGATAATCAGTATTGTATGGTACACTCAAACACTGCTATGTTAACGAATAACGAGATTAAAAATAAAAAATTGCATACCTTCAAGCGAGATTTTGGTTCATACGCTAATAACAATAACACAGTTGGGTTAAGTATTCAAATTTCAAGAAGATGGCGAAGAAATATAATGCATACAAACTTATTGAATTCTTACGACGAGTTGGTTTTTTCTTGCATCACTCTTATCTCTGTCTCTCTTATCAAACACGTGTTAGAGTGTTAGCAGAGCGTGCGAGCGAGAGCGACTAGAGTTCGGGAGAGAGTGAGAGAGAAGGACAAACGCTGGAGTGGAGGGCCGGACGAGCCTTTTTTTAGTTTTTTTTTTAAATGGTGGGTTTTGATCTCACTCATTCACTGTTGTTGTGTAAAGGAGGGTCTATACTGAACTTAACCGTAAACTTATTCCCTTAACTTAAGAATAAGACTGGTTTATACTGAATTTAATGTACGTCAACATTAAAGTTGCCTTTGTTTAACTTCTAGGGTTAAGTTTAAGGTAACGGTTAAATTCAGTATAGCCGCACCTTAAAATTTCAAATTTTCGCGAATGCATGGTATACTTTGAATGTGTACGTAGTAAAAAGTGCGATGCATTTTTCCAAATTCGAAATATTTTTTTATTATTGAACTGCATATGTACTTCATTGAAGCAGATACTCAACGGTTAGGTTAACTTAAAAAACAGAGTAATCGTTCATAACTTGAAAGTATCTTTTACTTGAGCAAAAATAGCATTACACAAAATACCTACTTACAGATGATACAAAATGAACATTTCAATTACACTCGCATTTATGATTCAAATCACATGCAGATAATAAATTTTTTTTTAAAGAAAAAAAATATAGATTTAGGTACCTACCTACCAATTAGGTTGAAAACTGAAAACTTCAAAAAATGAATTAGAGTAAAACAAAAGGAAGTAGGTATATGTGGGTACCTAATTAGGTAAAATAAAAAGAACATGAATTACGAATTACTGGAAACTCTATAAGTACCTACATCATGCACCGTACAAGGAAATCATTTTCAGCACCTATCATATTTATCATAGTAATCATTTTCATTGCTGGTTAAGCATTTCATCAAATCAGGATAACAGTCTAAATCATTCCAGTCTTCTGATTTCGTAACATTAGTCCAGTTCTCTAGAATATACTCAATCGCTTGAGTTTTCAAACTCTGTGCTCCATTCAATTCAGCCATAATCAAAATTTTTACAGCAGTTTTCTCTGACAGTAATGCACTTAGTGCATGTAAGCACGCGGTCTTTAAAGGCGCAAGGTTATATTTTTCAGCAACGGGAATCAATTCGAATACTATATCGTTCAAATTCTCAACTTTTCCGGTGTAAATATAACGCAACACTTCTTGGAAATTTTTTTCATCGGTATCTTTAATTTCAATACGATTCCGTTGACTCTTCATCGTATCATTTTTAAACATGTCATGAAATACTGAGCTACGAGCTGCCAGGACACTTTTATGAGCTGGATACTTCTTTCCATCAATTTCAATTATAACATCACTACTATCCTCATCGTTGAATAATTTTTCAAAATCATGCGTAAGATTAGATTCATCCGCCGGAAAATGATTCGAAGCAGTAATTGTATCGCCAATGAAGGCAATATTGATATGAATCCTCAACTGGCCTTCTGGTAATAACTCGTTTTTCAAATCACCGCATTTAATTAGTCTCAAGCTGACTTTATCACATTTTTTAAGACTTTTTTCATAGAAGTTGTGTGCACAAGTATTGAATTTCTGATTTTTCGAGTCCATTAGTGAGGCACTTATACTGCCTGATATCGGGCTGATGTTAAATGCACAGGGAACCATTTCAAAATTGAGATGTAAAGATTCGTGCTTGAGAGAATAATATTGCAGGGGTATGTTCAGTTTTAAAAACCACTTATACGAATCATTAACCTCTGAAAGTACAGGTGACTTCAATTCATCATCATAGATGTTGGCCATGTGAAAATTAAAATCTTCAATTATCCATGTGAACTCTTGTTCGATTTTTTTAGCGGTAGTATAAAACCATTTTTTTGTACAGACAGAGTCTTTATTCAATGTAGGAATATTCGTTGATGCAGTCACGTGGATCATTCTTGAATTATTTGGCTGGATTGATAAATATCTATGGAAAAAAAATATTGAAAAATTAATTGAAGGAATTAGGATTCAAAGAACTATTGCTTTTTGAAAAAAAAATACTCACTTTCTGTCATTGATAGCTGACACCAAAAAAATTGATTTAGGTGGTTTAAAAATCCTGGAAAAGTGTATCGGAATCATACTAAATACCCTGAAATGAAACAATAAACGCATTAATAAAAACGAACTTAAATGAAATGGAAATTTAAATTCTCATCGTCGTATTTAAAACTGGCATTTGGATGCAAACGATGATCACAGCCAAGCTTATCATACAATAATGCTATGTTAAGAGATTTCGTGACAACAGAAAAATTGCATACCTTCAAGCGAGATTTTGGTTCACACGACAATCAGTACCACAGTTAGATAAAAAGAATCAGTTAACGTACCTATAGTTGAACAAGTTGAAGAATAAAGTATTCAAATTTCAAGAATATGGTGAAGGAAACGCAAAAATTCTAGCAGTTTGTTCTTATGGCAAGTTTGTTTTTTCTTGCATCACTCTCATGTTGTTGTCTTTCTTATCAAACACGTGGTCTAGAAGAGCGTGCGAGCGACCTAGAGTTCGTGCGAGACCGACGCAAGCGCAGGAGTAACAGTACTATGTACCTCCTTTATATTTTTCACCAACACTGCTTTCAAAATTCAAATAAAAAAACGAGTACGTAGCTACATGGTACAAACCTATGTTGAAAACTTTGAAAATTCATAATGGTGAATGTAAAATCATTAATTCATTAGGCATTACCTAGGTCATTATAAAAATTGACGGAGATCTAATAATATTTCAGCTTCCTACATCCAATATATTGTTCATCAACCAAGTTCATGCCAAGACGGAAATTGAAATTATAGCAAACTTCAACTTTACTTTACTCTTTAATTCACATTTTATGAGCTTCAGCCTTCATTCATTGAAGGAGATAAGTAGGTATAGTTATAGGTGTGTAGGATGTATAGGTCTACAATTCTGAATACATGACGTGTAGTTAACAAATCAAAATACTGAGAAACAACACAGTCAGAATTTTTTTTTTACTTCGCAAATATTCAAACACCCAGAATATACAAATACAAATTGAAGAAATTCAGTAGATATTAGCATTTCGTTCTCGCATTAAAGTCTGCTACAAAACAATAAATAAAAACCAAATACCTATTTGATATAAGTAGCTTTAAAAAATCTTAATCAATTGTAAAAAGTGGAACAGACAGGAGGCATTATAATATTTCAGCATTCTATTACACAGTTGGACTAAGTATACTGTTGTATCGTTTTCTTTAAATCTGGATAAGCATTCAAATCATTCCAGTCTTTTGATTTCTTAACTTTCTTTATGTTCCTTCTGATATAATCATTCGCTTTTTTTTTCAAATTAGAGACGCTATTCAAGTGGGCGAAAATCAACATTTTTACAGCAGTTTTCTCTGACAGCAATTCACTGAATTTTTTTGAGCACGCTCTCTTTAAAGGCTCAATATCATACTTGACAGCAACGGGGATCAATTCGAATACTATATCGTTCAAATTCTCAACTTTTCTAGTGTAAATACAACGCAACACCTCTTGAAAAATTTTCTCATCGATATCATTAATTTCAATCCGACTTTGTTGATTTTTCATCAGATCATTTTTAAACATAGCTTGAAATACTGGACTATTAACTGCCAGGATACTTTTGTGAGCCGGGAACTTCTTTCCGTTAACGTCAATTATAATATCGCTGCTATCTTCATCGTTGAATAATTTTTCGAAGTCGTGCGTCAGGTTAGACTCGTCTAATGGAAAATGATTTGAAGCGGTGATTGTATCACGAATGAAGGCAATTTTGAAATGAATCTTTAACTCGCCTTCAGGTAATAAATAGCTTTTCAAATCACTGCATTTCATTAATTTTAAGCCGACACCACTGGTGAATTCATGTTCTGCACTCAAATGGAAGTCTTGTGTATACGAATAGGATTTCTCATTTTTCAAGTTCATAAGCGAGACACTTACACTGCCAGATATTGGGCTGAATCTGGCTGAACTGCAAGACATCTTTAAATTGAAATCTAACCATTCACACCACAGTTTAAGATCGTTGTCTTTATGAATTCTGCGGATAGTCGGTTCTAAAACCCATTCAAACGAATCGTTGTGATCTGAAAGCGTAAGACACTTCAATTCCTCTGTACGCATGTTGGCTATTTGTAAATTAAAATCCTCAATTATCCATGTGAACTCGTGTTCGATTTTTTTAGCAATAGTACAAAACCAGTTTTTCGTACAGATTGAGTCTTTTTTTAACGCAGGAATCTTATTCGTTGGTGCATTCACGTGGCTCATTCTTGAATTCGGCTGTATCGATAAATATCTGTCAACGAATGAAAAAAATGCGTAATTACTTACAGGAAATGGAATTTCAAGAACTATTGACGACTTTTGCCAGAAAATTACTCACCTTATTTCTTTGATGGACGATACCAAAAAACTTGGTTTTGGTAGTTTAAGAATAGACCTACTGAATAAGTGCATCGGAATCATATTGAATATCCTGGAATGGAATAATAAACGCATTAATAAAAACGAACTCAAAAGTAACTAAATGAGGAATTTAAATTCACATAATCGTATGTAGGTATTTACACCTCTCTAAAACATCGGATTATATCTATTGTATCGTATATAGCGCTATATTATAATGTCATTTTGAGAAAACAGAAAAATTATCTACCAGCTCATACCTTTAAGTGAGATATCCACACGCTAATAACACAGTCGGATGAAAAAATTACTTAACGTACACTAAAATTAAAGAATGAAGTATTCAAATATCAAAAATATGGCGAAGAAAATTGAAAATGCATAAAATTCTGCAATTCTTAGCTGCGAATATCAGGGTTCGTTTTTTCATCTCATCCGGTCTTATCATACACGTGTTCTAGATTCGGTTTCTTCCTCCCACTTCCATCAGGCGTAAATCTAATCTAAACCAGAATTACCCATCTTTTCAGGCATTTTCAAATGTTGGTTTCCTCCTGTCACTCATGTCTAGTCTAAATACTCGTAGTTCACAAAAAGGACGAATAACGACGCTATACCTGGAAACACTTTTAATTCAGTAAATAATAAACACCCAGGATACTGATACAATAATAAAATAATAATTCAATATTATCTCTCATCAACACTGTCTTCTAAAAAAGTAAAAATAGAAAAAACGAATACGGTACCTACGTTGAAAACTTTAAAAAATAATTCATAAGTTTAAACTCATTAGGTGATTATATAAATTGAAACAAATTCAACATCCTACATCTAGTATATTGTTCATCAAATCAGGATGAGCGTTCAAATCAGTCCAGTCTTTAGATCTCATAACTTTTAACACGTTAGCTCTGATGTACTCAACAGCCTGAGTTTTCAAATAATGCGCATTATTCAAATCAGCGATAATCAAAATCTTCACAACGTTGTTCACCGAAAGCAACGAACCAAGTACCTTTAAACACATTCCCTTTAGTTGCGCTAGATCATATTTTTCAGCAATGAGCATCAATTCTAATGCTATATCGTTTAAATTTTCAACTTTTCCCGTGTAAATATAACGCAATACTTCTTGAAAAACATTCTCGTCCGCGTCCTTGATTTCAACGCGATTTTGTTGATTTTCCATCAGATTATTTTTGAACATGGCTTTAAATACTGGACTACGAGCTGCCAGGATAACTTTATGAGCTGGGAACGATTTTCCATTCACGTCAATTACGACATCGCTGCAATCATCGTCGTTGAATAATTTCTCGAAATCGCGCATAGGGTTAGATTCGATGAATTCCAATGGGAAATGATTCGTAACGGTGCCGATATCCCGAACATAAGACAGTTTGCAGTAAATCCTCAACTCGCCTTTCGGTAATAGTTTACCGTCTTCGGCAAGTAAGTCTCTAAATTTGACGTACCTCGCAATGCTCACATTATTAGTTTGATTATTCACAAAGAACTCACGTTGAAGAGTCTTTGACTTTTCATTATTCAAGTCCATGAGTGAGATATCCACGTTTCCTGATCGTGGTTCGGAATTAGTGGTTTCACTTCGGCATATCACAATGGATAACCAGCAATCGGATGTTGGACAATTGTAAGAACTGTAAGAAGTGATTTCCATTTCGAGCGACATAAACCATTTGCAGGAATCATTTGGAGCTGAAAACTCAGATGATATCAGTTTAGTACGGACAATCCTGGGTGCTTGAAGATTGAAATTTTGAATTATCCAGGTGTACTCGCATTCTAATTTTTCAGATTTAAAACAGCACCAGTTTTCAGTACTAGAGTCTTTATGTGAACTGGGACTGTTATTCACGAATGCACTCAAATCGCTCATAGCAGAAATAACCTGTTGAAAAAAAAAACAGATCGGTGGAATTTAACTATTGATAGGTAGAATAGGTATCAACTAGGTAGTTAATTAGGTATCAAATCAATATTCGAATATGCCATGAATATGCAAATGGTAACGTACTTAGTAATAAGCTTACCTTATGACGATGTTCTGAAACTAATTTCAGCTAATGTAACGCAGCTGGTAAAATAAAGGGATTTAGGACTGGTGCACTATTCACAGAAGCAACTATGCGAATTTCTAGAAATCTAATCGTATCAACACAGCCGCAATTATGAATAACATTTCTATTTTCAATCGATTTCTTATAAAAATTCATATGATCCACTGTACTTACACAAAATGTGCGCAGTTCTTATCATTTCTTATCAAGGATTACGATAACGACGAGGCAGGATCGAATGGTTTCCACATGTAAACCTTATTTTGTCAGCTTGCAGGTGGATGGGGCCGATGGGGTTGCAATTGGATTAGATAAATTTAATTTCCCAAGTTGAATAACAAATTTCAAGGAAATTTCAGCAGTTTTAGTTTAGGTGATAAAGTTTTTTCGATGCTTTTACAACTTGGGTTTAGAGGAGGTTTCAACGATATGTTGCGCAACTCTAACTTTTGCCATTTGTTAATGGAATCTCGAATCTCATAACTTTTTTGTTAATTTTTAATTTAATTTGCAATGATTTGTTGTTGTTATTTTTTAATTATTGGTTTTCTTTTCAACTGTCATGACCCCTTACTCGACTCGTAACTATTCGTTCACTTGTTGATGAACGTTAATTTTGAATTGAGTAGGTATTTATAAATTATTGAAGTTTAATCCGAAATTGACACTCCCACATCTATAAATCAAAGATTAGTGATCAACTAATAGGTAATTCCGAATTCGTGAAGCAATACGTTATATAGGTACCTAATGAATAAATACAAAAAAAAAAAAAAAAACGAAAACAAAATATAAGAATTTCAAAATTTAAAATTTCAACTTTCTAAGTTTCAAACTTGAAATTTTTTCATTTATACTCGGAAAAAGAAGTATGGGTAATTTTTACTATTTCGGTAACCGGATCCCATGTTAAAATTTGTTTCGAAACTCAGTATTTCTCACTGTTCAATTACAATAATTTTTACTGTAATTCTATAGTTAAAATTATCCCATTTTAATAAGTTTTACTATGCCAATAGTAAAAATGACTGTGAAATTTATCCTTGAACAGAATAGTAAAAATTACACTGAATTTTGTACGAAAAAAATACCATACAGAAAAGTAATTTCTGCTTTCATCATCGAATTGAACCACACGTTGAGTGATTTTTACTATGAGATTAGTAAATTTTACCATGAGACTAATAAATTTCACCTAATTCCAGGTAAAATATATTTTTTGGCTGACATTAGTGACATTTATTACTACCTATTTGACAAGTAATTTTTGTTAAAAATTTTTTCCGTGTACCTCCACCCATTCGTTTTTTTTATGGAATATTATTTGATTATTTTGTTAGTTGTAAATTATCAAATAATTGCACTTGCACATCATCCACCTGCCAGCTGACAAAATGTCTCTGATTCTGATCAATGACTTGTAAATAGTAAAGTTGGTTCTTTTAAATTTCTTCCTTCAGAATATAAAACGCAACTCAAACGACATTATGTTCATAATTTTCTTTTTTATCCTACAGCTACGGTAGATTTTTTCAATAAGGGAAGTCATCGTACGACTTCATCTCTTGCACAAAATTTTTGATTCTTACTATCAAGTAAAAGAACACTTCTATAATCACTTGGATCAAAATCGCACAACAATGAAAAAATTAAAAATAAATAGGTGCTTCATAACAGATTATACCTACATAAATAAAACATATACAATAAGTATAGCAGAGAGAACCTGAAATAGTAAGCACTATTGTGGCTTGTGGGTCTGGGTACTTAGTAGTGAAATGTCGATAAACCAAGTGTAAAAAATTAGCAATTAATCCTCAACTTATTTTCTGGTAGTAGTTCGTTTTTGTGAGCGATGAAATCGCAACATTTGATGAATGTCAAGTCCAAATTTTCGCTCTGATCTTGTATATTGACATCTTTCTGGATAATATTGCAATTTGCAGTTCTAATTTTTTTGAGTTCACAAGTAGGACAGTTGGACATTCTAATATTTGTAGGTATATAGATGATAAATGTTTTCAAAAGTATTTTTATATGTATCAATGCCTATGTTTTTGTAGTAACCGGTCACAATATTTTACCAGCATCACTATTCTGAGATTTTAATCCAGTGATGCCTCAATATTCACGATTTTATTCAAGACTTTCTCCTGCCAAAGAAGAAAATATAAAATCGATGACATTGGAAATACGTAGGTTAATTGTATTAGGCCTAGCAAGGCGTTGATTAAATTTGAAATCACTTTTTCATTAATTTTTGATATTATCACAGCAGTACCCAAGTTTGTCGAAACATTTTCAAAATATTGAGAGTAGATGGGAAAGTTGAAATGCTTGGAGATTAAATAATACATACATAATATTGCACCAACTCGTATACATTTGGAATGTTTATACATAGGTAAGTAATTAAAAAATAACATCACATCGCACTTCTCTTTTTTACTAAGTTGATTTTTCTTCCAGAAAATAAAATACGATCAAAATGCATTTTTAAAGTCTCAGTTCCACTTATAAAATTCAAAATTCATTTTCCTACTTGCCTACTAGAAACAAATGATCAAGTTTAGCTATTTAGTACAGAATATTTTTTATTCAGGAATTATTTAGAACAATCCTTCAAATATATGAATATGAGACAACATGAACATTGGAATATCATTGGCAAAAAAAATCGTAAAACAATAAAATGAGTAAGTACATTAGGTACCTACATTAAAATTTTTGAAAATTTTTTACATAAAATCACCTCTTTATACAGTATCAGCACATGACATGGGTACTAGTTCAAATCATTCCATCCTTCCAATTTCATTATTCCTTTCAAGTTTACTTCAAGTGTAAGCTACTAGCATAAGTTTTCAAGCTCTAGACGCTATTCAAATCCGCAAAAAATCAAAATGTCAACAGTACAATTTGTTCTTGAATGTTCATTGTTCTCAGATTATATGTATCAGCAACGGGTAACAAATTCAAACGCTAAATCCTGTAAATTTTCAAATTTTCTTAGCCACTGCTCCCAGGATGACTTTGTGAGCTGGGAATTCCTTTCCTTTAACATCGATTACGAAATTGCTACCATCTTTATCGTTCTTCTGGACGAATTTCAAACGACATAATTCCATTTTGATTTTTCAGGACGAAGTTTTTTTTTCACAAGGATCGGATCTCTTATTTTTTGAGTCCATGAGCGAGACAGTCACGGTTCCAGTGTTTTACTTTACATGACGTTCAAATTAAAATGCAACCAGTCGTACGATTTTTTTTTATCTTTATCATACAAACTTGAAATTGACAGCTCAAAAAATCGTTTGCGGCATGAAAACGGTTTGTTTTCTTTGATGCTGGCGATATGTAAATTATACTAAGAAATTATCCATACGAATTCGCATTTGAATTTGTTGACCATCGTACAACGCCAGTTTTCAGTCGATTTAGGAATATTAGCGACTGTATTCGAGTAGTTCATTGTTGAATTCGGCTTGTTCAATGTTCAAAAAACACCTGTCGAAGACGTAAGAAAATCAATGATTTAAATTGAAAGTAGGTAGGCATTGATTGAATCATCAACGAAGTACTTGCTTGATTCTAGCGATATGCGATAGATGATATACCCAAACAGTATGGTTTCCTCAATTGTTCTCAAAATACACGACATTGTGGGTATGATATTGGAGTCTTGGTATAAAATAAGAAACTCTTTATGAAAATTGATTTTGGTGTCTTTCCCTACTTTAATCATGTGCAGCTGATCAGCTGAGGCGAAACATTTAAAAATTGATACTTACAGAACATTAAATTCATTAAAATCTGTAATAAAGAATTAAAAGTAAAATAATGATTGTATTATCAAGTAAAAATATAAAATAAATTCGAAAAATATAAAAATTAAAAAACTGCTTGATTTGAGGGGAGGGGGTGAAAACACATCAAACACATGAGAAAGCTGCTTGCAAAAATTTGCCTACAAAGATTCCAACGTTACCTACTTCTTTGTTGATTTTTCCTCCAGAACGCAAAATGCAACCGAAACGACATTTTTTTCAAAGCTTCTCCGCAACTATGATTTTTCCATCATATTTTGAAAATTATTACACAATTTCGAATTATTTCGATCAAAAATGATTAAAAATTACCGAAATCCATTTCAATTCGCTAAACCACTCCCGAAAAACGTTTCAAAATCAAATCTAGCGACATTCTAGCGAAACACAAAAAGCATTAATTGAAACTTCCCGCCACAGAGATGATCTCGAATACGCGTTTTTGATTGGCGAAAAGGCGTGATACGCCATAGAAGTCGGTCCGGATACGGCTTCTGATTGGTTATCTCGACACAGATACCAGGTCGGTGGTAAGTGGAAGAATTATACTTTCACCAATTATACGCGGCTTCACTACAGTAGTAAAGTTTACATGGTTTACAATCGGTGAACGGTGATTGTTATTTTTCCGAATAAATTCATACATGGCCTAAAAGTGACATATTTTGAAACACGCGTTACCATTTTTATTTCGAATATTATGTAAAAAATCGCGTACATAGATCTATTCTACGATTAAATCACACTCGAGTTAATAATCCGCTTTACCCGAGTTGTTTGTAAAATTGAAAATTAAATGTGTTATGAAATGTATAGTATAAAAAAAGAGGACATCAAATGGCGTACATAAAAGTTCATTGTTCTTTGATAGTGTAATTACTTTTGGTAATGAATTTTCGCAATATATATTTTTCGTCGTTTGTGTGGTTCGTAAATGTGTGATTTTGGTTATTGTTTTTTTTGAAACGTGTTTTGTTGTGTGTTTTTTCGTCGTCGTCGGCGGCGGGTGTTTTTTTTTATCAAGTGTAAAATTTTTCGTTTTCGCCCGTCGTGTATAGTAGAGTATATAAGATTCATTTGTCACCATGATGTGCAAATACCTACGGAAGATTGTAATTAAAACAGGTCAATATAATGTTTGATTGTAATAAGCTATAGATGGCACCGCACGCTTTTCAGTAACTATTGAATTGTGACGATTTGTCATACATACGGCCCATTTCGTTATTATTTTTTCCAACTCGGTTTTTATTGTTTTGTTGGAAAAAGTTACTCGCCAAGATCGGTATATATAATATTTCGGTGAAAGATCATTGTTTCGATTTTTCTTTTACGTGTGCGGTTATATATGTGTTGCGAGTTATTCGAGGTTAAATTAATAATTAAATTGTTATTCTCTCTTTGTTACTATGTTTACGTGTAAATTTGTGTTTTTTCAATCGAACCAAGTGATAGGCGAAATCATTTTTTGACCATTGTTAATCAAGTGCGCGTCTTCGATCTTCGTTTGTGTTGTACATCGTATCATGTTACCTTGGCTACTGCAATAAGAAAAAAGGTGAGTGATTTTATACTATTTTCTTGGGTCTATTGATGTATGTAAATTTTTCGTCGATGATAACAAATTGCTATACGCAAGAAACGCTGAAACACACCACGATGGGATCTGCCTCAGCCTGCGTTCAGTTGCCAGTGTTTTCATCGTATCGACCATTCCAATGCCCGTTCGGTTGCCGGTTTATTCACACATTTTGTGTGTTTCACGTTGCTTGGAAAACTTATTCTCTGTTCGGATACCTACCGAGGAAACGATACACGACGATAATGCATATAAAACCTTCGCTCAGGGCTCACAGCTCGACTCGGCTCGGCCATTATTGACCTGAATTCATATCACTACGTCAGTCGTATTCGTATAGTAGAAAATTACATACATATAACATAACGGTGACATCTGTTTTCATAACAAAACACCATTCTATCGCCATATTACCAGTACCTTGAAACATTGAGTAAATTTTTTTTTGCACCAAGTTTGCAATATCGAACACATCTGTGTTTACAGTTCATCGAGTTTATATATTTACATATATCTACCATGTAATATCTATTTATTTGTTAAATTCTAAGTGCTGTTTATTCCAAGTCTTAAGGCATACCGGCTGAGTTGGTGATTTTTTACTAGCTGTTCGTCCCACTTGTTGAAGAGAGTCGAAGTCGATCGATGGTGGATGATCTATCATAATATTGTAAATGTCCGACCGGGAAAAGTTATCACGGTTGTGTTTCTGTATTCGTTGGCATAAGCGTATAGCTTTTCCCCTTTCGGATGTTTATACAAGGGTAATCACTCCAGGTAAAGTATCGCTGATTTTGTATACGTAAGATTGTGTGTGTATTGAACTGTAAACACTTGCTGAAAACCAATGCATCTCGTTCTGTGAGTGTAGATTGGTGTTTTTTTTAAAAATGTAATTGGTGCAAAAAAATCAACGTACTGGTATTGGCTGATCAGCTTTTGAAATGATTTGGAAAAATTCGCGTTCGTTATCTCACCTTTGACCTGACCTGGGTTTAGATATGATAAGCTGTATGCGAATAGAGTTTATCGATGGGTTTCGAATCTGGGTGGGTGTATCGAGTTGTGTTTGTGTAATTTACCAACGTTTTCAGATTTTTTTGAGTTGAGTGATCTTCAAAGTACCCTTTCGAGGTGATCGAATCGTTTGAAAGGTCGCTGTAAGAATGAACTTGATCGAAGACTTCATGTTTGGTTGTATTTTGACTGAAAAGTTGGAAGAGATATTGTGTCCAGATCGAGAGAGTAAGAGCCATTTGGTTTGTACGAAGATTTGAAGGAAAGATGGTGATTGTTTGTACGTAATATTATAACTTAAATTCGCTGAAAAACGAGGGTAAAAGTATTTTTGAATCAGTAGTTTGGAAAATATGATGATATTATTTTGAATGATAAAGTATCATCAATTTCGTCGAAAGTGGACAAATCAAATTGAAATTTGAAATACATCAAGATATCAAATTTCACGTATTTTATTTGTTTGTGTTGATCAGTAAATTGGCATAATATTTGAGTCGTAGCCGAGTCCTTTCCATCATTTTATTGTTGTTGTTGATGTTTTTTTTTTTTTTTTTTTTTTTTGGTTTTGAAGATTCAAGCTTGGATGAAACATCATAAATTTTGTGAAATTTCATTTTTCATGTTAATTCAAGTCAGAATATTACTTTCTAAATACTAAAATTTGATATGAATTTGTTGTGACTTTTCCTCTTGTGGTTTGGCTCAATTTTTTCCCCACCTAGTAGGTCCTGCAAGTTCTGACAAAACCCTTTCTTTCCACTAAGTGGTGTTGAAAATCAAGAAAATTGCCGGAAAAAGTTCCACACTTGGCTCAAAATAGTGTATTTTTTCATATTTTGAAACTCATGAAGATCCATTTTTCCATCTAATTTATTGTTCAAAGTGGAAAAAGAAGGGAAGAAATAAGGACACCGAAATTGTGGCCAAAACACTCTGAAATATCAATTTTCATCAAAAAATCCTGCTTTTTTTCAGTCAGACTTCAAATTTTCAATTCATTTCTCCTTTTTCTGGAATTTTGAAAAAATTTTGTTGAACAGGGCTTATCAGTGGTGGAAAATTGGAATTGGAACTGAAACTGAAACTTGAAAAAGCAAAACTGAAACTGAAAAAAGCAAAACTGATTTTTGGTATTTCGTTTTTTCCAAAAAATTTCCAAAATATTACGAATTTGATGAGAAAAAGGATGGAACTGAAACTGAATCTGAGATGAGTTGAACTGAAAACTGGAAATAAAATGCAAAAGTTTTTCCATCACTGAGGCTCATTTGCCGATTTTTTTAAAACTTAAATTGCTCAATTTCCTCCCTGCATAAAGAAACGTTTATTTATTATTTTTCACTTCTCAAAACATGAATTTTTGAATACTCTTATCAGTATTATCTATTTTGGCTTCCCTTCACTTGGGCCCGTTTGCTTTTCTTTTTCAATTTTGAATTTTTCAAAAAAAAATTTCAACATTCGCTTGCTTGTGAAAAATCCCAAGATGTTTGAAGGCATTAAAAAAAGCGAAAAATTTGAATTTCCCCCTCCCCTTTAAAAAGTTTGAAGTGTTTGAAAAATGTCCTAAAAGTTCTGCTTTTTCATTTTAAAATTTTGTTAGACATCCTGAAACTGGCTACAATTGATTCGGTAGCTAAAGCACTCGAATGTTGAGAAGAAGAAGACGAGGAAGGGGTAAAATCTGTAAAATACCCTCGAATATAGTGGAAGCATTTTTCCATTCAAAGATCGTAAAACACGGAAAACACTCGAGAAATGGCAACACTGCAATTTCAAATATTGAGTAAAATAAGATAAGAAAAGAAAAAAAATCTGAAAAATACGCTCAAATTTTGTTGGAACATTTTCCCATTTGAGGATAGTAAAAACATGGAAAACACTCGAGAAATGGCAACACTGATTTAGTGGATGAAATGCTCTCAAATTCGAGATTAGTTTTATTCTTGGTGAGAGAAGGAGAAGTGAGAAGTAGGTTAAATTTGAAAATTACTCTTGAATTTGAAGTTGATGTGTAATTTTTTGAAAGAAAGAGGAGTAGAAGAGGATGAAATTAGGGGAAAACTGTGCTCAAGGATCAAAATTTTGGGAACGAAAATTTTGAAAATGTTCTTCAAAAGTATTGTAATTTTTGGTATCTTGATTTTTTGCCAAAGAATTGTCGAAAAATCTTGTTGTTTTGCCAAAATTGCAAAAAAGTTGTTTTTTTTTCAAAACTGCTAAAAAGTCTCAAGTTTTTTGTTGAATTATAAAAAAATATTTTTGTTTTTTTTTCTAATAAGCTTTGAAATTTTTCATTTCAAAATTTTAATTTTTTTCCAATTTTTCTGATTTTTTAAATTTTTCTCAAAAACAGAAACAATTTGACCTGAAAATTTTTTGGAATTAATTTTGACTTGTTTTTCCTCAGAGTATATCACCTCATGTGATATGAAAGACTATTTTTCCTTGCTTAACGATTCACTTTTGAATTCAGCAGCAAATCAAGGTAGATTTGGTGAAAAGAGGGTGTGAAGAGATGGGGGGGGGGTACCATCTCAAGAGACAACAAACTCATGTTCTAATTGTGATGAAATTCGCTTCTCAAACGTACTTTCAATTTTTGACTCTGATAATATGTGAGCAAATTACCATATTTGAAATATAGAATATAGAGGAGGAGACGGGGGGGGGCTTAATTGCCACAGAAAACGCGTATTATTCAAATGATGATAAAATTTGCTCTCGATTTGTATTTTTTGAAAAAGTTTTCAACCTTTGACTAATTACTTATTTTCGAATATCGAATACCTTTTTGGCAATTTTTTTCCAAAAATTTGGAAGGAAAATACTGTTAAGAGTCTATTTTCTGATTTTCTTTACGCAAATTGCCAAGTCTCCGATTTTCGACGATTGAAAGAATGAAGGAGATAAATGTCCATAATCCATATTTGTGTCTATAAGCATAGAGGTGTTTTGGTCATCATCAATTGAAATAATGAAGAAACAGGTGAAATTCTTTTTTTTGAGACCTTTTTTTGGATATTTCCTTGCTTACTGCCTTCTCATTCTGAAATTTCAGAGAAAAACAATCGGAAATAGAGTGAAAATTGCAGTTCTAGAAAAATGTCTCTGGGGTCAATGACCTCAACCGCTGAGAAATCAGTGAAAAATCGCCGAAATATTCATGAAAGTGAAATTCGTTGGTGATGCGTCGTATTTTATTGTTGTTTCTGTAAATTTCACTGATTTTTCAGTCGGTTTCACTAATTTTCACCCGATTAGCGCAATGGCAATTCTAAAATTGCCATTTGTCACTTTTTTGGCAAATGGCTGGCAAATTGAAAATGGAATAATTTTGCCAATACTTTTGCCTAGCTTTTGCCAATATTTTGACATTATTGGCAAAAGAGTGGTAAAACTTGGATTAAAATGGAAAACATGACAAAATTGCCAACAATGGCACTTTTGAGAATCGCTGCAGAACAGATGACACTCTGTTTATGCTAGTTTTGACAAAAATTTGCCAACATTGACAAAACCGTGGCAAAAAAAAAACGATTTTTTCAGAAAAACAATCATATACTTGAATGAGTTTTGAACAAAAAATTTTGAATTCACCTAAAATATCCAGAGAAGACATGAGTCTAGCCACAGGAATTTTTTCAACAATTTTTGACCTCGCAGGGGAGAGATATTGACAAAAGAAAATTTTAAACCCCCATATCTCCAAACTTAATTCAAGCACACGAAATTTTTTTCTTCCAAGAATATACGTGCATGAGTAGGTCTAGGGACTACCTACATATAAATTTGAAATTGAAATTTTTTTCAAATTTTTTCTCCAAATGGGTAATTTTTAAGAACTTGAAAAACACTCAAAAATGTGTTTTGTGTGTCGTGACACCTTCAAAAAAAGCGAAATGTACTGCCAGTGATGTGATGTAGCTTTGAAATTTCGCGTGAAGGCCTCTAAAAGTAGTAGAATATCAAACAACTTCTTGAATACCTCAATTTGAGCCAATACACACCCCCTCTAGCCTCTCCCCCAATTTTTGGCGAAAGTAGATTAACAATATGGGTATGGTTATCACATGAATCGAACCCGCTGAATACGAATATGAAGTTAGATTTGCAGTTGACTTTTCTAAGGGCCACATGAGGAAGGAGGTTGCCCAAAACTTGAATTTTTTGTGAAAAATGCTTCATTGTAGCGCTATTTACGCCTTGATTGGAAAGGTTGCATGGAATAAATACGCCATAATGAAGCATTTTCACAAAAAAATTCAATTTTTGGGCAATCTCTTCCCTTATTCCCAATGAATTCAAAATTCTTTGATCAAAACTTGTTGAAAGAATGACTTTTTCTATTAAAAAAATCGTTTTTTGCCATTGTGGACAAGGGGATGGGGCGAGGGAAATTTTTTTGGGTCCGACATTGTTTTTAAAGGTACCCAGCAAAGTTTCATCTAAATTTCAAAAATCCGAGGGCAGGGCATATCACTTAGTTCACCCAGTAGTACCCTTAAATGAAAATTTAAAACATTACAACGCGATGACAAACAAATATATTCTTTTAAAGCCCATACTCTAATAGTGTAGGCATAGTTTAGTGGTTAGGGCATTTGGTTAGGAATCGTAGGGACCCAGGTTCGAATCCCCGTTAGGTAGGTAAATAGTTCAGGGATTTTTCGTAGGAAGAGTTGAACTGAAAAAATACTTCAAAGTGTATGCATGACAGATCGCAAAACAAAAATCAGAATTGCACCTTCCAACCCCCTCATTTTAATTTTTGAAAATTGAGTTCTGAAATATAATCGCCAAAAAACTGCCACCAAATGGTAAAAATAATAATGCCAGAAAACTGCCATTACTTTGCCATTCAATGTCAAAGACCAACCTTTTGCCATAATGGCAAAGCTGTAATGCTGCACGCTCATTGGCTGGAGCTTTGCCATACGCTAACCATTTTTTTGCCATTAGTACACTTTTTGGCAATGGCAAAATAATTTGCCATCAGCGCTAATCGGGCACTGAATTTAAATTTTTACTGTGTTTTTGCGATTTTCACTGATGTATGATTGGAACAGTTTTTTTGAATAATGTAATGCATCGAAACTTTCTCATTAAGTTGGGGAAGAAGAGGAAAAACAAAAATCGATCTTTTCTGAATGAATTTTTCGGCTGTAGTATCGTTTTTTCCTCAGGGCAGTGTTGCCAGCTCGCCGTTACCAAAAAATGCTGCTGCTGATTCAATAAATAATATAAAATCGACTGGAACGAAGAACTAAGTTTGAAATGTTGTTGAATTGTCGATGAAATCGGGTCATTTTAGGGTTGAATGCCCCCCTCTCCTCCTTCACCTCATCTATGATAATTCTGATCGACTGAACAGACGATTTTTCCGTCATTAGACGAAAAATTCAACTCATCGAAAAAAAATAATAAAGCAAAAAATTTACATGATTTTCGAACTTTACGCAAAATTTCCAAAATAATCCTGGTAGCTGTTTGTGTGGTATAAAATGGGACCTTTGGGTGGTAAAACTATCCCCGAGTGCCACTACTGGTCTTGATTATGGTCGAAAACCTTTTGACCAATAATAATATTGTAAATTTCCACTTGAAATCTGAATTTTTTTTCTCGAAAAAATTAAATATCGTCGCATAATAATTATTATAACGAAAACTTCACAAATGAACCTTTGTGAGAAGAGCACGACGAAGCTACAAACAATATCACACCGTTGCTTAGACGCTGTTAGGGTGGTCGGGGGCTGGAGGTTCCAACAGGGATGACTATAATATTACAGAGTGTTTAAAACGAAATGAAAATGATGGCGATGAAGAAGTAGGAAAGAAAAAAAGCAAAATAAAAGAGAAGAAATCCCTCCCTTTTAATAACGAAGTACACTATTACAATGCCGGACTCGAGATATACGAATCGCAGCTGTACTGTACCTATACGTACGTAAAAATGCTACGTTGCCAAATATGTGAAAAGGCAGTTGTCGCCGGTTTAAGTGGCAGTGGCGGCTACGACGGCGAAGGCGACCACGACGATGGATAATTGGCGCTGAAAGTCGGTATAGTAACGCGCCGTGTAATGCTAATTATTTTCGAAGAAGCGTCGTTACGACTCGCGAGCATCGCGCCTCTCTTTCGTGGACATGGATGGTGCTCTTGCTGTTATGCTGTTGGCTTACAGGGGGTGTAATGGGGTGCCCCGAGATGAATTTTTTATTACCGGAGTAAATTTCAGTTTGACGAATGACGTGTCAAGTGCGTTCACCATTGTGCATTGTTGTGTCAATGTGCTTTGTACGAGAGTGTGTGTATTGTGTGCAGAGAAGCATATACTTTTACATTATGTGCCCGGTTTTTCATCAAAAATTGAAAAAAAATAATGTAACGAAAGGGTTAGTTTGAGAGACGACAACATGGCAACGTTGGCGACGACGTTTGAAGCGTTTTCAACGTGAAGAATTTACACTTGTATGATCTTTCATTTTGTTTAATCCGCCATTAGTCGCGTCCCTATTTATGACGTGATTAGTCGCGTGTTTGATTTTTATCTGTGTGAGTGTGCGAGTTCTACATAGAAACCAGCCAGTGTGTACTCTGTGTAGTATACTTATGTATGTGTTTCGAGAGAGAAAAGTAGCGTTACTTTGCCTCCTTCTCCTCTTCTGGGTCTTACCTCTTCATCGTCGTGGGTACTGTTTCATCATCATCATCATCGTCGTCGTCGTCGTCGTGATCGTCTCTCTATATCTGTTTCTGTGTTGTGTACCTTCATCCATATGCTGGAGGAGCGTGTATATGTTATTCCGGTTTGGTTTGGTGTTCGTTTTGTTGGGATATTTGCTGGATGGTGATGGTTATTCTGACTGAGAGTACCTATAGTATGTGTAAGCCATGTAGATGTGTTTGTTCGAGAAAAGGTGAAGAAAAAGTAGAGGTGTGTGTGCGATTGTATGTGAATATATTTTCATTAAACGAGTCGAGTGACGATAGAGCGTACCGTGTTTCATTTCCTCGTACCAGTGGGTAATATGGTGCTCTGGTGCTGTGCTGTGTTGGTGCGTGCAGGCTTGTATCTACATTCGATCTTATTCAGAGTCTGTCAAATTCAAGTTCGTTTTGTGTGGAATGGAAAGGGGCTTGAAAAGTTGCGAAAATTTGAGCATAATTGACTTTTTTGAATTATCTATCGGTCGAGAAAGTCGAGAAAAGGGAGAGTATTTTGATAGTAGATTAGAAATTTGATTGAGAAAAGATGGAAAATTTTGCTGAAAAATAGTCAAAATTTGAGATATTGTAGTTCTCAAAGATGGTTTGACGAAGTGGTTTTCAAATTTCCGTCGAAAAACTTCCTATTTTCTACTCAGCAATCAAACACTGAATACAAAATCGTTTTTTTTTTGTTTTTTTTTTTTTTTTTGGAATTACTGCAAACATAGTTGATTGCTAAGAAAATCATTTTACTATCTCAAATCGACATAAACTTTTATGTGACTTGTGAAAATTTTCTCATCTTCTCCCCCCCCCACCTTCAAAGTGGTTGGGTTCGCGGACGAAAATAATCCTTGAAAAGTGTAGCCTTCATGCTTGAAACTGAGCTGTGCCGGAAGGACCTCTTCTACTACTCGTAGTTGAAAAAATCGAAAATTAACAACAAAAAAAATCCAAATTCATCTTGAAACTTTCCATTTCTGTTCCAGAATTCTTATTTGTATGGAGTGTCCGAAAATTGAAAAAAAAATTTTGAACGAAATTAAATTAATCGAAGTTGGTAATTTTTTTCAAAAATCTCATTTAATGGGTTGAAATGATCCTAAATGATCCCCTTTTTAAGGAAAATCCCACATTGATGCCTCAAATAATGTTAGTTCCCTTGTAATGAAGCCTTCCAAAATTGGGAAAAATAAGAGTATAGGTAAATAATGCATTGAAGTGATTCAATTGTTTTGAGAATTTTTCATCTCTGGTAAGAATCCTTCTACAATGACTAATTCAAGAAATAAAAAACTTCGGCCTCGAAATAATATTTTTGATTTTTTGCAGAATTCTGACTCAGAAATGAGAAATTTTTCAATTTTTGTTACCAATTTTGATTTATTTCCATTTTTCTTGATTTTTTTTTCAACTTTGGGTGAGGGGCAATAAGTACACAGGAAGAGTAGAATAAGTAGCTTTGAAGATCGAGGGAGGTTTTTTCTCAAAAGATAATTAGTCAGAAGAACTCTGATGCAAAAATGGCAATTTTTTTCGGGATAATTGAATTTTTATTCTTTTTTTTCAGGAAGGTGAGGCTCCTCCTTGTAATGAGTCGAACAAAATGTGAATATGAGGCGAAGCAAGTTCACAGATGAAAATTTGAATGGTCATAATAGTCAAGTATTTGGTGCAGAAATCATTGATTTCAAGCATTTTTCGGTGCTCCAATTTCGAGAAATTTTCAGTCATTATGGGAAAAAAAGTTTTTCTGAAATTTATGTAACCTACTTTGCCTCAACTTATTTATACCTTTTCACATACACAATTTTATGCTATGAACTTTCACAGATTTACTACTCACTATCAGTTATTCAAAAATTGCGTTTTTTTCCCATCTTGGGTGGTGAGTTTTTTGAAATTTGGCTCTCAAATATTCTTCATTTTCTTCTGCGAAGTACCTGCTGATCCAAAATTTCGAATACTTTCATTATTGACTTGTTGATTTAGAGTGTCAGTTTCACTCAGAATGTCTGCTGATGGTATTAATGAAAGTACAATAATCGATGAAAAAGCTCAAAAAGGACTAATTATGTTTTTAAAAATTGAAATTCGTTAAATGTACATAATTGTTTTTGCCCACTACGTAGAAAAAAATCGAATTTGAAAAGTTAGTCGAAAAAATCACAACAATCAAGGAGAAAATTTCAAAAATGCAGTAAATTGATTTTTTGGTGCGGTTGGGGGGGGGGGGGTGTATGATCGAAAATTGAAATTCTTTTTGTCCATAAATTGAAAAAAAAACGGAAATTGAATTTCTATTTTGAAATTTTGTCGTAATAAGTACAATAATCAACGAAAAATGTTTCAAAAATGTAGTTATTTGGATTTTTGAAGAGGAGGAGGAGGGGTGTGTATGAAGATGAATTCTCTGATTGTTAATCGTCCATGAGTTGAAAAAATAATGAATTGAATCGTCGAAAGAAGTACAAGTTTCAAAAATTCAGTGATTCGAATTTTTTGAAAGAGGGGGGCGGTTCAGAAAATGTTCATTGATTCACCGATAAATTTCTATTTGTTGGGTGATGTTGGAATAAAAAACTCATTAAAAATCACAGTTATAAAAATTCCTAAACGCAAAATCGAAATAATCTCGGAACTGAAACCCTGTTGCCAGGTCATTTGGACCTAGCTGAATTGATGCAATTAAATAAATTTGACTTTTCTCATTTTTGAATCAACCAAGGATTTGATTATTTCACAAATATTAACTTACTTATGAGTACTTTGTAAAGTATCGAAAAATGACCTTTTTTCCTTTTTTTGGGGGGGGGAGGTGAAAATCTCGTTTTTTCGACTTGGCTTTTCAACTCTCGTCAGTCAAACTTTGAAAAACTTGGCAAAAAGACTTTTTCCAAAGATCGAATGAAGAAATATTTTTGATGAAAATTTTTATGTACCTACTAAAAAATGATTGATGATGATTTTCCATCACTCCTCGTGATATCCACTTCTTCACAAATTTCAGCAATTTGCTTGATGTGAACGTCTTTTTGGGAGGGAGGATGCATTGAACGGCACCTTCAACCCCTCTTCTCATCCCTTTGCAATGCGTTTTGTAATGTGTGAAGAAGGTCTCAAATTTTCGTTTTCGAAATTTCGCATGCGTTTTGTGCTCAAGTTTGATTTTTTGAGGAGGGGGGGGGGGAGAGTCTCGCATGACCGAAATGAAAATTCTTTACGATGGCGCCATGTTGTATATTATGTACATATATGGTCTTGAATGTTTTCATTGCTTGTGCTTATAATTTCCATAAAATCCAGATTCCTGGTGAAGAAGCTACTTCCGTCCATCTCAGAATAGTGGTAAAGGAGGAGAAAGATCTGGCAAGACTCTGCGATTATATCGTTGACACTATTTTCGGTAATTTTTGCCCAAAAATCTGCAGGTATTGGAAGTGTTGTATACTGAGGGGGGAGAGAAATTTGTGATGGTTAAACAGCTATATATACATAGTTATCGTATTGTTCTTTTTTTTTTTCAGTCGTACAAGGGACGGGGTGTTGAAACGAAAAGAGACGACGCGCGCGCGTGTAAATTGAGGAGAGAAAGGGGGAGTAGAAAGTAGCAGAAAAATATCGGATCGGAATACGAAAAAGCTTCTATTCGTTCGGCCGAACCGAAGAAGACGCGAAGGAGAAGTGTGGTACCTCTACCTACCCCGAAGAGAACAAGGGACAGGGATGAAATGAGTGAGAGAGCGAGCAGCGTGGAGAGAGGAAGCGGCGCGGTGGCCAAAGTATAACGACGACGAGCGTTTGTACGTGAGAGTGTACGTAGTATGTATAGATATAGTATAAATGCTATATGAAAAGGAAAAAGCCAAGTTGGAATGTATGGTATCGATTTTTATAGCTTTTGTATTTGGAGGTATCGGTCGTACGCTTACTGTTATGTCGAATTGCATGTTGCGATGAATAAACGTCGAGTCAGAGAAACTAGCAGAAATGTGTATAACGAACGACGACGTAGGTATAGTTGAAGATCTCGAATGTGGATGGAGATTTACTGATATTGATTTATTTTGAGAGTGAAGAATGCATTCTGAATTCTCAAATGTGTGATTTAGAATTTGGATGGAACATTGTAAAAATTTCGAGGGAGAGATGGAACATTTGCATAGTTCCCTAAGATTGAAGGGGTAACATTTTTCAGCTCTGGTCTTGGAAAAATTGATGAAAATAGATCAAAGGTTGAAGGGAATAGAGGAATAACCTGATGTGATGCACGAACTTGAAATAAAGAACGTTGGTATATCCTATCAGTATTTGTGGGAATGACCACCAGAGATCCCGAGAAATTGGAGTCAAAGGAAAGGTCAGCTCTATTTTGGAGGCCTTGAAATTGTCCATAATTTTGTCATGGTTTGTTCCTTGGAATTGATATTCAAACTTTTTAAAAAATACTTACTACTTCGAAATGCAAAAAGGGACATTCAGAGGAGCTGCGTTTCGTGCTATTGCTGTTTATGGCATTCGAAAATGTAGATAAGTGTTCAGTAAGACACCCTGTATAATGTCGTCAACCGTCGCCAGTCTTTATTGTTTTCATTATTATATACTCGTATTACCACATTTAAGTATATAAGATGTCTAACGGAGACAGAAGTTCTACGCGAGGTCGTTTCTTTGGCCCAGTTTTTGTACATATATATACGGCCACCTTATTGACTCGAGCGACCATTTTTGATATTTATTTTCATCGTTACTTGGTCGGAATAAAAAATGAATAGCGTTGTCGGGTCGGCGCGGGGGTGCGAGGTCGGCTGATACGATGCAGCAGCAGCGAGAAAATAACGGCGGTGGCGTGTTTTTATGTATATATTGGCGTTTTTAGCGGATCGATGCGTTTTCACAGAGAGTAGGTTTTTGGTTTGGAGAAATGGTGTGGTGGGTTACAGGGTTAGCGGCGGTGGCGCTGCCGACGTGGTAACTAATTGTAGAGAAGATTAGCCTTTTTTTTTTTGCCATTTCTTTTTTCTTTATGCGAGTTGAAAAGCATCAGGGGTGTTGGTGAGCGTTCGGTGGAGCGAGCAGGGATGCTGGAAAATGATGATGGTGCGTGTGCTGCGTAATCTCGCGTATATTTGGTACAGCGCATACGAGTGTGTGAGTATATATGGATGATAATGGGGAAGAATGTTTTGCCTTTGCGTCGTTTCGAGGCGAGGCGCGATGTACCAGTGAAAATATGTGCATTTAGGTGGCCACATTGCTTGACATCTCGACCTTTTCTCTATCTCGACGAGGCGAGGCGAGATTTTCACATCGAAGGTGGGTGTAGATTGCTTGAAAAGAGTAGTATTGAAAAATCTTTCTGAAAACAGCTTTGAAAGCTTCCATGCCAGAGCAGACTTCATTCTTGAACTTCTGGTCTCGCCAAAAATCGAATAAAATGATTGATTCTGAACAAAATTCTAAACTGAAGCCAAACTGGAAAAATAATTATTTTTTAATTGTAGTTTTTCTTCAAAAATTTCATTGAATTCGGTCTTTGAATTAGTAACTAAATATTTCCAAAAAGTAATGAAATTTCAGTAACTAAATTGAGTGAAAATTGCATAAATAATGTGTTAAAACTTCTTTTAAACTCGAGCAAAAGCCTTAAAAATACTGCAAATCAGTAAAAAAAAAAAATGATGAAAATTGAAGAGTAAAAAATAGTAAAAACGCTTGTTGAAAGCATCCAAATCACTGAACATAAATAAAAGTATTAGAAACACTGTAAAATAATTATAAAGTATTTGTAAAATACGATAAAAGTGCATGAAAAAGTGTTGGAAAGTGGAAACATCTTAAAATTATGTATAAATACTTGATGAAACTATTGAAATCGCTGAAAATCACCAAAAAATATTTTAATCTCGGTGAAATTAGTTGAAAAATACAAGAAGTGTTGAAACAATGAAAAAACACTCAAAAATGCGTTGTAATCACTGAAAATTAGGAAAAAGTAATGAAATTGAGGTGAAATTGGCTGAAAGTGCTTGAAAAAATATTGAAAACTCAAGAGTGTCTACCCGCAGGAAAAAGGCACGAAAGCAAGAAAAAAGCAAAAATTTGACCAAGAGGAAAATTTCTAAAAAAATTGGCGTTATTATCAAAACTGTCGTTTTCAATTTTTATTCTGTTTCCTCTTTTTAAGAATTATTTTTTGGCCAGTAATACGTAAGTAGGTATGAGCTAAAACTTGAAGAATGAATTTTGAAACCTATTTGCTTTTGTGTTGAGGAAAATTATGCAATTGAGTAATAAACGTACACACGTGCACTTCAAATTTTAGAAATTCGCTGAGAATGGAATCAAAATCAGTTTGTTTGCGATGACTTTTTAAAAATTGAATTTTCGTTTACAATAAAATTTATTATGACACGTGCATCTTTGATTCAACAGTTGGTTGCTAAAGTTGTTTTGAAAAAGATGCGCAATTCATCCAAAATTGCGAATCCCCCTCCCAGTTTTCTCAAATTTTTTCCCTAATGATTCAAGGAAAGGCAGAAGAAGCTTGCTTCGCTTGGCCCACTTGGACTTTTTTAAAAATGATTGTTCAAAAACAATGAGATAGTTTTACAAAATCTTGAGTAAGTAAGAAAAGAAATGAACATTTTGCTCATGATTGTGTCGAATTTTTTTTTAATTAAAAAAAGTAGTCTAAAAATCACAAAAATGTCTCGACCCGGATTTCAATGAACTGTACGAATCTTCTTAGAGGTTGCGTGACATTTTTTTGACAATTCAATCGTGGCTTTCAATGATGAAATGGGCAGAGAGGGAGGGGGGAGAAGAGAGCGAATCTTGAAATCTTATGTACCTTGCTACCTTTATGGAGGAAAATATCAAAAAAAACAACTTGAAAATCTGGGGTGCCTTGAAGATTTGATTTTTTTGGTGTGGTTTGGTTGGGGGGGGGGGTAACTATGAGTAGATTTGACGGCATTGACATGATACGAAATTTCATTTTGGGAGTATGAAAAAGCAGGATATTAAGTTCTAGAAATAAGCCCCTACTGCCCTACATCGACTTTCAATAAAGGTACTGCAATAAATTTTAGCTCCTTGGTAGAAAAGTACATTTCTATGCTTGATCACAAAATTTCAAAGTCTTGAGTAGTTTGTTCATCCTCAGCAACAGCTTGAGTGAAAGCAAAGATCTCTGACTCAAAACATCCTCCGTTTAGGTGAGCATAAAGTACATAGGTTTTGAAAGAGATTTACGTCATACATCTTAAGCATAGTCCTTAGTCCTTCAACTTGGTGCGCCATAGTTATTCTCACTGACATCAATCCTCCAAAAAACTCCTCATCCTCCTTCAGATGTGATTTTTTCGAAATTCGAGTGGAGGCTCCGTCCTCATCAATGAAGTGAATGTTGATTCTGAGGTATTCACTGACTGAGGAAGAAGTAAAGGTCACTAGGAATTGAGTCTAGGGAGCAGAAATAATCAGGGGGCATGAGTAGGTAGTCCACTGAGAGGTAATTTCAAATTTCAACACATTTTCATTATTATGAAAAATTTCCTTTTACTCGGAAGTCAAACTGCTGTTGAGATCAAACAAAATTATCTAACAATTTGAAATTTTGTGAACAGTACAAAAAAATGCCTCTTCATTTTCAAAGTTTATCTAAAAGGTAGTTCCATGAACTTGCTTGCCAGTTGCCACATCTCATATATTGAACGAAATTGATTAGTTTTTAATGGAGAATCACTGTAATCTATGCAAATTCCAGTATGGCATGAGAGTGTTTTTTCTGCAATTCTCTATGGTAAAGACTGGCCACGATGCCGATTGGTCTGATCATTATTGTTGTAATCATCATCATCATCTGTAGTAGAACGTATGCTCGATTGGTCCAAACTCTTGTGCTCGGGTAATGTGATCTTGCCGTTGTTTCACGTTTGTTGGTACAAAATGAGATGGCATGGTGATGGCGTGCCGCAGCTCAACACAGTATGTCCACCGACGAAGACCAAGAAAAAGGCGCGCGACACAACATGCACAGAGGTGTATGTTCTCTTGACCTCGATGCTGCATCGAGAGTATGCATGCATGCGTATACGCAGATGGCTGTTGTGTTTATGTGTAGCAGATCGTCGTCGTTGTCGTGTTGTGCTTACCCAGCAATGTGCAGAAATCTGGCATGTAGAGGCTATCGCGCACACATTATTGTACTGCTTGAACTCTCTCTCTCTGGGTGATTCTTTGGACGAGCATGCACATCGCTCACACCGTGGAAAATAAAATATCATGAGGTAATCCCTTACTTGGCTCGATGTTTTGTAAGCGTTTTTCTATATAATGGGTATCAGGTGGTGCATTGTTAGTCTGTCTCAGCCAGTTAGAGTGTCTACTGTTGTCCGTTCTTCTTTTACTGTCAGAGGCTAAAAATTGAGCCGAGGAGACATTTTAGCTCGTTGTGCTGCGAAAGAGAAAGAAGAAATATAATTTCTCCATGCAGAGAAAACGAAAAAACGGCGAGTCAGTGGATGTCTGACATGAAATGGGAAAAAATTGCTTGTGCGGTGGCGGGTGCACACCACCAAGGTCGTCGCGTGCGCCTCAAGACAGAGATGTAGTGACGGAGTGAGACGGCGATGTCGACGTCGACGATGCACATTTTGAAGGCGATTGCGGCTGACGATGACGAGCTGAGGCAAGGGATGCTATGACTGCCATACATATACCCAGCTATGTATGTAATGTACATACAATGCTACTGAGTATCCATGTAGATAGAAGGGAGCTGGGTGGTGGCAATGGCAAGAACTTGATGCTGTATTATGCATTTACATATACTTATGCACATTTTTGTGCCGCAAATCGTGGCGACGACGCTACACGAGCCGACGTAAATTATGCAGCCATCTCATGTAAAGTGTATGGCACTATGGCTTGAGCATACATCAGTGCAAAAGCAGTCATACAAAATATTGTACATTTAGTGATGCTGAGACAGATGGATGGATGGATGAACTGAGCAGTGCATTGGTTTAGAAGTGCGGGCGTCTAGAGATACATACACTTATACATAAATGTAGTGGATATGTGTGGTGGTGGCTGGCGGTAACGGTGGCGACGTATCGGTCAACGAAACGCCACTGCACCGTACCGCACCGCGCACGACCCTGTCATTACTATGCTGTAATACGTATGTAGTACGAAGTGGTATAGTATACATCTCTCTCTGACGCACACAAGCGCACACTCAACGCTTGTATGTGTACCAAAACACCAACCAGCTGGTGGATGAGAGATGTAGTATGAGGAAGAGAGATACACTCGACGCGCGCGCACTAACACACATACACACTCAGCATGCTATTGCTATAGCTATAGACAGATATACGACATATATCAGTAGGCTGGATGTGTCAGTGAGCCATGCGCTCGTCAAAGGGAAAGAGGAGAGCACAGCTACCGCGCCTGAGACGTAACCAAAGTGCGCGACGAGGACCGAAGAAGGACAGAGATGGAATCAAGTGAGGGAATCGTAGAGCGTGGAAACGTGCGGTGTAGTGCGACGGATACACAGTGACCGTGGTGGAAGTGAGACACAACGAGGTGTGTGACGAAGATGAACAGGGTGAGGAAGTGAGTGGCGGTGTGTTTTAAAACGTGCATTCGCACACAACGCCAGTCACCCCCACTCTCTGTCGCTCAGGGAAAGGTACCGATGTTGCGGGAGGAAGAAGGCAGCGCCGCATTCCCCTTCCCTGCCATTGAGAATGATATTATGTAGTGTAGTGGTAGTAGTCTAGTAGGAAGAGAGACCGCAGAGTAGTGTGCGCGGTAATGGTGGCGTGTGTGTGCACTACTAAGTGAGTGACTGAACGGACAAGAACGGAACTGAACGGATTGAAACGAAACGAAACGCCGAAGACGACGACCGTCGCTGTTTCTTCGTCTCCCGACCCGCGCACATTGGCCAAGTGCACGAGGGGAACTCCTTTCAGTGCGGTAATTCACGTTGTGTGTTTGATACATACGCGCGGCAACCTCGCACCCTCTCTATCCGTATTGCCGACGCGTTTAATATTTCGCGCGGCTGTAATGCGGCGGCAGCGGTCGTTGCCGCCGCCGCTGCCTCACTTTTTTCCTCGTTTGAAAGATAACCGCGTGACTGCGGTGATGGTGTACTTTTAAAGATTGGTGTAGACGAGGATGAGGTTGATCATGATGATGATGATGATGATGATGGAACAACCTCTGCCACTGAGTTGACGTGATCGACAACTTTGAACTCCTCAGACAGTGTGTGGTTCAAGTTTACCTGTCTTCATGAAGGGTGTTTTATTTTGGGGGGGGAGGATGGTTTCCGTGGATTATTCGAGTCAAGTAGTGATGAAGATGCTGTCTTCATATTTCAAAACAAACAAGCTATGATTCTTCTTTAGTGAAGGGTCTCAATTGTCTCCAATCTCAACTGAGCAAACAAAATTGTACCATGATGACCATATCTCAAAAGTTTATATTTGGACGAAACCCATTTTTTTTTTGACAAGCCCGATCATGTGTTACGGAAGTTGAAAGTTGGAAGCAAAAAAAATGCTTTCAACCTACAAAAAAAACTTTTTTTAATTAAAAATTTAATTTTTTTTCATTTTACAAAAAAATTTGCGTTCAGAAATCTTTCAATCAGCTCTCAACAAGAAGATTTTTCACCGAAAAAAATTGAAATTAAAAAAAAGTGTTTTTTTTATACCTTACACTTGAATTTTGCGTCAAGGAAAGTATAAGTAGAAATCTTTCAATTTATCTTTCAATCAACAAAAAAAAGCTTAAAAAAATTTATTCAACAAGAAAAATTTTGCGCCCAGAAATTGGAATTTGAAAAAAGTTTTTTTTTTTAAATTTCATTTTACAAGAAAATTTTGCGTAAAGTAAAGTAGAAAGCTTTCAAGCAACAAAAACAAGTGAAAAAATTTATTTATGTAATAAGAAAATTTTGCATCGAGAAAAATTGAAATTAAAAGTTTTTTTTTGTTATTTTATAAGAAAAATTTGCGTCTTGAAATCTTTCTATCAAAAAAAAAGTTGAAAAAAAATGTGTTCATCAAGATAATTTTGCGCTGAGAAAAATGGAAATTGATTTTTTTTTTTATTTTGCAAGAAAATTTTGCGTCGAAAAAAATTGAAATTAGTCGAGTTTTTTTTTTTATTGAACATAAACATTTCGCGCCTATTTCATGAATGATGTCTTGCACAAATTGAATTTATAATTTTCCTGAGTGTTGACACTCAGACCAAGTGGTGTGCTGAAATTTTATGCATGAGTAGGTAATTGAGTGAGATTTCTGTATGAAAGTGAAATATTTATGGAATTATTATTTTCAAATTCTAGCGATTCACAGCACTACAAATAAATTTATATGAAATGATTTTCGTATTGCATACTTTGATTTTTATGTTTTACTGGCTTTTGCTATATTTTTGGCAACTTTTTAGGGGCTTGTCTACGTTTTTTATTTTTTTAAAATAAACTTTTATGATATCGTTACGAGTTATTGGGTACTAATAAATCTTTTGATATTGCAACAATTCCCTCCCAAACACCTTGTATCCATTTTTATGATGCTTTCCCAGGTTTCTTCATCGCCCATAAGGCTGCAAATAGTTTTTTTCAATAACTTGACAGTACAGTGTAGTACATATTTAGTGGAACTTCTTCTGAGAGTCAATGATCTGGTCTTATAATTCTATCATTTCTTTGGTTTATGCTTTTTCTATCTAGTTCATTAATTTTTTTAGGCTTCGCGTTTCAATTTTAATTCCTGCCAAGTGCCTACATCTCTTTAGAGAAGTCTTGTATGTACATTTGTGCATTGTTTGCACTTTCAAACATTTGCACGCAAAAACTAGAATCAGCATTTCTGCTGTCCCACTAAAGACGGCGAATATAGCAGGTGAAAAAATGAGCAAAATCAGCAAACGCAGCCGCTGGAGCAGCGCTAGAATGTGCTGTCGCTGTCCGTTTTTGGTACAGTGTACTATAGAAAGAAGAAAGTTATCCGTCGTCGATCAATGAAAAAGTACAACGCGCCTTGTGCCTTGTGTACCTGCGTAACACATCCTCCGCACGCGTTCTCTGTTCGTCTTTCTGTTTGCTGCCAGCTCTTGTGCTGTGACTGCCGGCGCTGCGCTCGTTCTACGCTCTGTTTTTGCGGCTTTTTTCTTGGGCCAGCTAATAGACGAGTTTTCGTTAGCTGCCAGCTGGTGTGATGTATTGCTTCTTGATTCTCGCCAGCGTCTCGACGATGTGTATGATGAAGTGAGCATTATTCGAATACTTGTACTCGTATTTGCTCGTTGGAATGGGCATGTCAATTATCAATGAGAGATCTTTGTGTTGAAGAGCGAGTGCGATGCGAAGTGCCAGGGTTGCTTGGAAAGAAATCTGCAGTAATTTGGAAAATATCGGACAATTTTTGTGCCAAGTGTAATGCTGCGAGAGAATCCTTGCGTTAGTTTGAAATTGTGATAAAACGATCGGTATGTGTTACCCTTTTGCGAAGGTTATTCGACGCGAAATTTCCAATTTTTCCCGCCTGGTACCCGCGAACATTAACCTTTGAACTCGAGAACAGCCGTAAAACGATGTCTATCGACTTGGCTGAGAGGTTCAACTGCCTTATTTCATCCCCTTTTTTCAGTTCCTCTCGAACAGTCTGTATCGTTTACTTGATTGTATGTACTAGAGGAGAAAGTTTGTTATAGGGTGCTTGGGAATGCTGATTCATCCGATGCTCTTAATGATTAGCGAAGACTTGCTGGGAAATCTTATTAAGAGCTTACTGTTTTTTTTTTTTTTTTTTTCAAAAAACGTCATCGGAGATGGAAGTTTGTGATTTTTTCTGACCATTTTAGTCGTATAATTTTCAAAATTGTAGTCCAATAATGTTTTCTTCTCTAGTACAGGGAAATATTGAATATTGCATCCTATAGGATAAATGATGAGAACTGAAGTGAATTTAGCGAAAATTTGGAACACGCGTTCGCATGTTTTTATTCTCGATGCTCTTTTCAAAAATGATCTCCCAAGTCCTACCCTGACATCTTTCATCTTTACAGCAAGTCTTGTTACAACCTTATCCTTGAATATCCCTCTTCCTAAAACTGACCTTGGTTAAGTTGACATTCAAGTTCAACTAGAGGAAGTATATTATAGGCGCTACCCCTGTTGTTGTGAAAGTGTGCAGATCAATTTCTATTGTACGCATGTAGAAGTTGTTGGTCTGTTGTTTAGTTTGGGGAGATTCTAAGGATGATTTGTTAAATAATGGGCATGATATATACATATAAGTAGAGTGGTGGTTGGTGGTGTGGTATTTAGGGGGACTGTAATACCTCCTGTATGGGTGACAACTCTTTTGACTTCGTCTATGGCATTGAAAATGATACATGCGGCTTAATGGTCGAGTACAGTAGATTTCGTAATTATGCTGACTCGAGTTTCGAAACATTTTTGTGAATGATGAGGAAGTAAGACACGTGGTGTTTGTATGCCCAGCGTCCATTTTTTTGCCAATTTTTAGCATTTTCAGGTATGAACAATGTTTGTTGACCGCCGATGATTGAAATTTGTGTAGCCTATACTTGGAGGTAGGTAAGAGAGATTTGAAATGCTTACACTGTGTTATATCAGAGTCACAACCCCTAAATGAGGTATGGTATACATACATATTGTAGTAATGCAGTGTGGTATATAGAATTGAAATTAAAACTCGACGACGACGTTGGTTGACGTTACTGACGAGGATGGCGACGACGACGGTGTCAGTGTCGGTTAAATATGTTTCGTACACAGCACTCTTCTGTTTTGTGTGTCGTCCATTTAATGAAAAAGGGGATCTGGAACGGCGGGGCTCGAGGTAGCAAAGAAGGGTTACGGTAGCAATGCGGCGGCGGCGGTAGCGACTGCTGCTGCTGCTGTGGCGGTGGACGAGCGCGGGCATGAAGAGGAAGGAGAAAAGCCGATAATCGATGGCATTTTCGTACGTAATTACTCATTTATCTCGTAATGGCGGAGACGTCGGTGCGGCGGTGGTAAAAAGCATCGCATCGGAGGTGGTGGCGCGGCGGCAACGTCAGCGTCAGCGCTGGCGGCGGCTATGGAATATTTCTTTGTAGCGGTATCGGCAGCGGTAAAAGTGGCAGCGGTGGCTGTTGCAGCCGCGTGCATACTATGCTATTTTCTTGCTTATCGATGGATAGGTGGTGTGTTTTCTGTGCTCTGTATATCGTATGCATATACACTTACACACCTATTACCTATTTAGAGTGTAGATACAGATAGGTAATGTTGGTACATTTATCTCCATGTATACGTTACAAATATATTTCAGCTTAATTTATGTGCTGTGCTTCAATGTTCATCGAAGTGGATCCGCGATGCACAGTAAAGTTTATGTACCCTTTTCCCCCTGTTGAAAGAAAAAAACAGAACTTAGGGGAAGAGGAAGTAGTAGAGAACGATATCAGTAACCAGTAATGCGAAATTGAACTGTTGACATACTCAACACTTCTATGTGTTTGTTTTTTTTTTTTTACGACTTGAGACTTGGATTTGGAGGGAAATTTATTACTGGGTTGAAAACTTGCACTTGATCACTTACATTATGGTTTATTGTTTAGGTGCTGTCTTGACCTAACGCAGGTGTCGGTAATTTTAATATTGTTGTGGGAATTTTATCTACAAATACTTGAAAAAGGTGAAAAATTATGTGTTTATTAACCCTTGATTTTGTTTTTTGTTCTGTTTAGGAAACAAAATACCTATCATTTGGAAAAAAAATTCAAGAAATTATATCATCGATGTTATGGTTTTGTCTATGACGCGACAATAAACTAATATGTTCAGCATGTGATAATTGGTGAGTTTGTTACCTGTTTGTATTACTAGAATAATTTGAACATATGATTATTGGACATTGAACGATCAATACTGATGAAAAAGAGTGCTTCAGAGTTGAAGACCAAATTTCAAAGCATCGTGGCCATCACTCAGCTAATTTCTGATTGCAAGAGAGTTTTTGCATTTTGCTCAAGGGTAGTTGTCGTATTTTCACTGAAAATGGAGAAATGTAATTTTTTAATGTTCATAGTAGCCAACCTGTCCATTCAGATTAGCTTAAGTATGATTGGCTGTATCTAGTCTTTGATTTTGAGGATGATGTGTAGAGATAGGTGGTGTAATTTAAGTTTATTGCCATTTGAAAATTTACAAGCATTTACAAGTTTTGTTAGGTAGGTAATAAAATCAAATGATCAGGGTTTTTTTGCTATTAAAGATGTCAATATTTTATCAGTATTTTTTCTTTACTGATTAATGATGTTGATATGAGATCCAATATTAAAATATCAACATGGAAAACTAATATCGACAATATCATCATATTGTCAAAAAATGAGAAAAAATGTACAAAATGGATGAAAATTGAAATTCAAAAGAAACTGTGTCAAACATTTTTTTTGCAGTTTTCAACTACTTTGCTACAAAACACGAATGATTGGTACAAAAAAGTGAAAAATAGGTACATACTTTTTATATAATTTTGACGACGTATCTCACCTTCGTATAGCAATAAGGTTACATCTCAAAGAAGTGGAATTTTATAGGAGAGTGATTCTCTTTTTTAAGAATACTTCGAGGAGAGGTGTTTCAGGAAGGAATGGATGAGACAGTAAGATAAAAGTACGGTATGTACCTACTTGTTTTCTGTCCAACAAATTTCATCACAAAGTGATGTAAAATGTGTAGGTCTGAACAGGGTATATTTGCAGAGTGTCTACTGGCAAGAAAAAGGCGAGAAAGTTAGAAAAAGGCGAGAAATTCGCGTGGGTGGCAAGAAAGTTAGAAAATAGTATAGAAATTCCTTCGAAAAGCAAGAAAATTTCCAAGAATTCACATCAAAAATCTCTGAAAAATTGAAGTTATCCCACCAAAATCTCAAGTTTTTATTTTGTTAAAATTGATGTTGTTCTACTTTTCGAATTGAAAATTTTCCAAAAATTTTGCACTCGCTTCGCTCGGGCCATTCAAGCTGATATTTTCAAACATTTTAAGAATTCGAAAATTAAATAGGAAATTTTTGATTTCCAGGTACCCAAACCATTTGAAAAGTGCAAATTTTTCATTTTCTAAACAGAACGACTAACTTTTCAAAAATGTTGATATTTTTGTGCTTCGATGAAAATGTAAAATAAAGCATACAACATGGTCGTTTTTTCGTTTTTCAAACCAATTTTTTGAACGAATTTTCGCTCTCGCTTCGCTCGAGCAGTAATTTTACATTCATTTCAATAAAATGATCATTCATTGTGAAAGGTTTTATGAAAACAATCTGAAATTCTGATTTTGCTCTCCTCTCAATCACAAATACAATATACCTAAGCTCTTTCATGGTTTGATCTTGTAATTGTATATGTCACTTCAGCACGTTAAAATTTTGATTTTTGTCGGAAAAATAACAATTTTTTTGTTGAAAAAATGACATCATACTCCATTACTCTCCCTTCCCCAAATAACATGACTTCGATCCGCATTCGAGTTTACTTTTTATTTTGTTACTGTTATCATCATAGAATTGAATTCACTTCAGTAGACTTGCCTCAACGTTTGTTTTTATTACGTTTTTTTATTATCATTTTTTCATTTGAGAAATAAATTCACTCCTCTGCTTTGAAGAATATATTTCTGAGAAATTTTGTTGGGGGGGGGGGGTAGAGGGGTTTGCGACGATTATCTATGGATAAATATGAAGAGGGGTAAGAAATTTCATTTTTGGAAGCAAGAAAAAGGCGAGAAATTCGCTTTTTTGATTTTAGTAGACACTCTGATTTGGAGAGGCTCTTGACAAGTAGTGATATTATCGTCTTGTATCAAAGGTCAGTTTTTGGTTAAAAAAAGATGAGAACAGAGATGGCTGTGTACTTAGTAGAAAAAATTCAGAAATTGCTGTTGTAGAGAACCCTGAGAATATTTGCCTCAATGCAGGGTGTCTAGCTGTCTACTGCCTGAAAAAACTACTAATTTAGGGGGAGGGTAGTATAAAATTGGAAAATGGCCTAAAAAAAGTACGAAAAATTATTGAAAATGTACAAAATTTATGAAATTCATACAAAACTTTGAAAGGATTTTCAAAATGAAAAAAAAACACTTGAGGAAAAATTTTTTTGAATAGTATATTACACAACGAGGGCCGAAAAAGTGATTTTTGACGAGGGTGAGGTTTGTGACCCGAACGAAGTGAGGGGAACAACTCACACGAGTTCAAAATCACTTTTTCTCCGAGTTTAGTGAAGTAATTTTTCCTGAACGAGGGTGAAAAGTAGTACTTTTCACCCCTAGATAGGAAAAAATTTTTGTGCATCCATTTTTTTTTTACCTAAGAAAAGTGAAGTGAATATCGTTGCGTTTTCACAATTTTGCAATGCTATGCCATATTAATTGTGTAATGAGCCTTTTGTGAGGTGGAAAATGTAAAATTAATGACATTTGTGATCCATAACCTAGAGATGATACAAATGATTTGGGTTATTGACCCCTTTGATGTGAGAGGATACAAAATGTTTGAGGTTATTGGCCCATGAAAACGCACATATAAGTTTTGTGAAATGTGAAGACAGTTTGAGATTGAGGGAAGGATCTTCTGAGTGATACTGACATGGAGTTATATCTTGTGTAGGATAATGATGATGATTGAACTCCTGTGACTCACAGGCTGTGAGAGGTGGCCTTGTTTGTGGAATGGTAGGAGACATCTATAGCAATGACATTTCAACTGTCGCAATTATTTTTCATGGCTTTTTGACTGAAAGGGACTTCGGATGGTGCCGCTTTACACTGTAGGTCATAAAAGATTGCTTACCAAATTAATATCTACTTTTCCAAGCATGATATGATAGGGGTTGATGGAATTGTATGAGGGGTGAATGTTTCAACATCATGATTTGCCATCTTCACATCTCTTCTGAACAATTTTTCATTCAGCTTTCAAACAGAACTTGGATGACTGATTATTTCCTTGTCTATTGACTGGGGGGGGGGGGGGGGGGGAATTGTGATCATATGAGGCTCGAGCTTTTCCACACATTGTTATGGTGCAGTAACCACTGATGCTGAAGATGGGCTCTATACTTGTGAGGTGTTTATGCTCACTTTTCACATGCGTATGATTGCAGTTTACATTGGTACACCATACACCTATAAACCTATGGGTATGCTATACTTAGTTGAAACTGAAGGTACCTACATCCATGAATGTGCATCGCGTAGGTACACCATCACCATACCATACACATTGCAGTATACACGTTTTCGTTGTTATATTCGTAGCGAAGAAGAAGAATTCACGTCCGTTTATATAAATAATGGCTTTACATTACTTTATGGATTCGGCAACAACGAGATAGATGAAGGGTGAAGTAGAGGCGAAACTATGAACAACGGTCGACGTTCGGGGGCCGAAGGGCTTGGGTACAAAAAGGGGAAGGGGGTACGTGTACGCATTAAAAAAAGTGGAGTATGAGGTAACGGCAACGCAGCTACAGCTACAGCAACAACAACGACGACGACGACGACGACAACAACAACGATGAGGAGGAGGACGATGTTACCAACTATATGTATATACAGCAAAGCACAGCACACACAGCACAGGAAAAGAAATGGAAGATAGCGGAGCGAAAAGGATGGAGTGAGAGCGGACGGACGGACGGACGGCGCGAAATGGTGAAGCTCGATTGCGGCGCGGCCGCGGCGGCCTACGTGTATATCTTCTTCTCTGTGCTGTGTTCGGCTTTGGGTTTTCAGTGTTGCTGGGTACGTTTGTGTGTGTTTGTGTATATAAAATGATGGTTTTACGTATCCATGTACTACTACGTTTTATATGTATATGTGTGTATGACTATGAGCCCACGTTTATCGATCGGACCTCGTCGGATTAATTTCAGTTTATTTTCTCTGTTTCTCCATCTCCGCATCTCTGTCGCTTTCTCACACTCTACACTCCCGTAGTCGATGTTCGAGTGTGTGAAATGGTCTCTTTTTGTACGTAGTATATGTCGTATATACATTATGTAAGGGTTGGTTGGTATAAGAAAAAGACATGTGAAATGTGGGTACCTTACCTATCTGCTATTGTGCGACAGAATGATGGAAACTTGAGAATAAGAGAGAAAGAGAGAAACTAGCAATCGTATCTGGTACTTGCCTACTTTTGCAAAAGAAAGAAAAAGAAAGAAAATGAAAGAATCCGTTCGAGCGAGAATACAGAATGAGCCAATGTGTTAAGGTATCCGACAATTGAGTGTAGTGAGATGTGTGCTGTAACGTGGTGGTAAAGGGTGCACTACTCGTATGTACTGTAGACATCCACTCTACGAGAACATCGGTATGTAGTATATGTCTGTGTACAGTATGGTGTAAGTCTCAGTGGTGATATTTCTCTCTAACCATTGCCCCTTTTCTTTCCTCCTACCCAATCCCAAATACTTCAGTGTGGACTTGGAAGAAAAAAGAGCTACGAGAAAAAATACGATTTTTTTACTCTCTCTCACAGCTAGTACAAGTTCAATTCAAAGTTGGTTTTGGAATGCGAAAACGTCGTTGAGCATTTGACTACAAATTTTCTTCCGAATGGATGCAGGAAAATTGTTACTGAAGAGATAGCGTTGTCGTTGTTGTTGTCGTGAAATCTTAGCCTAGTTTTACGTACCGACGCGATGGAGCTTTAGACGTCGTCGTCGTCGTCGTGGTGGTGGCCGAAGAAGAGGGTCGTTGAAACGAAACAGCCTAAATGCGAAGTATATTAGTAGGATAAAGGGTAGTACTTACAGAGGGTTTCAACCCCTGAATTGCTATACAAGTTTTTGTGGCGACGTCGGGTGTCGAACAAGACGCCCGCCGTCGATGTAACGCGACGTGACATGACATGAGATGGGATACAGGGTGAAGCAGTCATCTGATTATTTTTTTTTTGAACGATGAGATGATGGGGTTTTCACCTTGGGAGGTATTTTTTAGCAAGATGAGAAAAGGAAATAGACTGGTGTGAGGAAAGGGTTTGACTGGATAGAGTTCATTATAATGAATTGAAAAGTAAAAGCATTGGGGTTGATGGTGGAGTGGAGAGTGAAGAGAAAACGTTTCTGAAGTTATGCTTAGTTGAAAATTGATCTTTTGATATAGTGGCGTAGCCAGGATTTTCTCAAGGAGGGGGCAAAACCAGATTTTTAGGCATGAAAAGTCGAAATGAGAGGTAATTTTCTGGAAACCTATCGCAATATGTGGTGATTTTTATGAAAACGAAGGCAAAATTATTGCTCGAGCGAAGCGAGAGCGAAAATTATTAGAAAAAATGGGTCCAAATAACAAAAAAAACGTCCATTTTTGCATGTTTTCTTTCAAATTTCCGCTCGCAAGGGGGGCAATGGCCCCCTTCGCCCCCTTGGCTTCGCCACTGTTTCGATATCAATTGTAAACAAAGATTCTTTCAATTTCATAAGAATTTGTAATATGTAATTGTATAAAATATGTAAGTAATATGAAATTTGTTGAACTAACTTCTCAGTTGCTGAAAATTATCCTAAATTGATGAAACAAATGAGCAAAATTTTGCGAAAATTGTAGGAAAATTTGTTGAATTGTTATAAAAATAGTTGGAAATGTCCGAAATTTAATGAAATGTCGGAGATTCGAGTAAAATATTCAGGGACGAAACTAGGCATTTTCTTTGGGGGGAAAACCTGTAAAATTTTCATGATAATTGCTAAATATCACCAAAAAAATCTGTATGAAACGTTAACACATGTTGCAAAAATTGCTTAAAGAAACTTTAGAACTTGTTTAATTTAAATATAAAAACAATTGAAAATGACCATCATTTGATGAGATATTTCAGAATTTTAGCATAATTTCAAATTATGAGATATTACAATAAAATTGATCAAAATTATCAGCACAATGATGATCACCAAGATATAATTCCATCTTAAAATGTAAATTTTTTCCTATCAGATGGAAAATGGCTCAGATAATGAAATGAAGTTTGACAACAATTGCATGAAGCATCATAAAGACTGTGAAATGGTTATGAAAATGACTGAAAATTTCCAAAAATTGAAGGAATTGAAGTAAAATTGGCGGGAAATTGCTTAAAACCTCATTTAAAGTTGATGAAGTATTTCAAAATATGGATTGAGCTGATTATAATGATCAAGTGACTGAAGTCTTATGGAGTTTGTGAATTTGACGGAATTAATTGATAATGCGTCGACTTTATTGTTCTAATTTCTTCCCTTCTCTTCCCTTCCCTTCCCTTCCTTTCCCTTCCATTCAGTAGAAATGTTCCCCTTCATAGTTCATCAATTTATATCCAGATTGTCAATGCTGGTTTGTAGTTGCGCTACTCTATGATGTTCCATTGAATAGTATGGCTTCAAAAGTCCATTTTATCAATGGGACCTTCCAAATGTTGAAAATCGCATACTCAGTCATCAAGAAAGGCTGTTTTTTGAATCCCTTCTTTTGAGAAACAATACAGAATTATCTTAATTGATAAAGACAGGTGTACTGAGGTGGTATTGAAGATTTCAAATTTGAAGTTCCAATGGAATCAGTCGAGTAGCTTTGCTTGTCTATCAGTTTCATATCATCACTTTAGAAAATACATGGAACAGTAGCTGGAAAAATATCGTCGAAACCTCTCTGCCCTCTTGTCTCGCTATGAAATCCGAAAACCACTCTTTGACTTTGGTATACTTTGGTTGTTACTTTTCAAGATGCTGCAAAACTTTGAGAATATTAAAACTTGGTATACTTACATAGTATTTATACGTACTACATACCACCTACGCATTCCATTCAATGTATATAGGACAAAACAAGTGAAACATGGTAGTATCGAGTTAGCATCAACATTTCAACAGCAGCAGCAGAATTGGTGGAGATGCGCGGTTTGGCAGCGTGTTAAGTATATGCGTGGCAGCGGATTTTTTTCAGGTTTTTTCCCTTTTTTCGTTTTCGATACTGAAGTACATATAACTAAAAAAAAAAAAAAAAAAAAAAAAGGCTGGCGGAGTAGAAAAGAGTGTTTTATCGGCGCAGTACCCCGCTCCCTGTCGTCGTCCTTGCGCGAGAAAACAGGCTGTATAATGGGACGAGAGAAGACAGCGTGAAAGAGAGAAATACAGCAAAGGAAGACAGGCGGCGAAGAAAAGAAAGAAGGATGACGATGGAGAGCAGTACGTGTTTAGGTAGAGAAGAGAGAGACAGATAGAAAGAAAGGAGTAGAGTTCTCAAAGGAGCACCATCGTCGTCGTCGTCGTAGCCGTATACGCGACTGGTAAAGGCGGGAAGGATGAGAGAAGTTGGGGTTCGAAAGGGTTCGTCGAATTTGCCACGCACACACGTACTCGTCGTACATTTAAACTGCGAAGAACGAGACATGGTGCGAAAGAGACAGAACTGGCGAAGTGTATGTACTCTGTGCACGTAAGAAAACGAGCCGATAGCGCGGATAGTGCGCGAAAAAGAGAGACAGAGATGACAGCCGCAAAGGCGACTGTACCAAGAGAGTAGTGGTAGCCGCCGCATCATCAACAGAGGTTACCAGGGTGGCGGTCGGCTCGCCTTGGATGAAAGTAGCTGTAGCAAAGCAGCAGCGGTAGTGCGGCGAGTCCGGGTATTCCCCGCTTCGTCTTTGGCTCACTTTTCTTGCTTTCGTTCTCGCTGTATATAATGGTGTTTGCAGTAATTTTTTTGGTATTCTTGTTTTCACCGAGTTAGTTTTGAGGGTGAGGAATAAGATTCGTGGTTTGTTGCAATGTACGGCTGTATAAATGTCTTGAAAGTGCGTAAACCATCCTAACTTTGTTCGAAAATGTGCAGATTCATTTTCCTCGAACTTTCAGCAATTTTGGGTAACAATTTGATACTTCTGGCTTTCTGTACTTCCATTGTTGACACGATCCTTCAAAGAGATCAGTCTGAAGACTGCCTTTAGAATATTTTTAGACAGTGTTATAGGTACTAATCATGTAATTGAGGTGATAGGTTAGCAGAATTCGACTTTCTGCTTGAGCGAATATTAGGTCTGCAGGTCTGACGTTCTTCATGTTTCTTTTTCAATGTAGCCAGGGACATATAAGAGGAAGGTATGGTTCAATTTTCCTTCAAAATGCAGTCATTGAACTCCAATCTTTTTCGTCAGGTTCAAAAAGACACGAGATTCGAGGTCAATGCCCTCTCTGTCGATTAAGTTCTCCAGTTCAGAAACCAATGAGGCCTCTGAACAGTGTTCCAAAGATTCAGGTATACTTTGCAGAGGCGTACAAACTCTAAACGGCGCCAATGATGCTTTGAAAGGCTCATAGAATTTGCATACCGCACAGTAGTCAGCATCGGGAAGGTCTCAAAATCAGATCTATGTAGTAGGTGAAAGATTCAAACCAACTGTGGTCATTGATCTAAACAGCTGAGCATGATTTTTGTCCCAAATTAACGAAAAATGAAGATGATTGTATCCAGTCATCCATAGCAACATTTTGGCCAAGACACAGATTAAACTTAAAATGAAAGGTCAAAATCATCACTTCATCAGATCTTCTACCCTCCAGTAATTTGAGCCTTTTCAAGACCCGAGAAGCATTTGTGTAACCTACAGTGGCAGATTTTGTTCATTTTTAGCAACTTTGTCGTGCTTTAGCTGGGTTGGGTTGAATAACGAATGGTTTTACGCTTCGAAGCTGCTGGAATGAAATGGGATGGAGGTTTGACTTTTACAAGAGAGGAAGGGTGGAGGGCAAACATATAAACCGTAATAGTAGAAGACAGAAAGCGAGAAAGAACACATAGATTGGGAGGATTGGCTGTGCGAGATGAGATGGGTTAAGTATACATACAGAAGCAATGCGAAAGGCGGCAAGGCAGGCAGAGGGATGATGATGAACGACGAGATATATACGAAAGGCGACTTTCTCGCACCGCTGTCGTCGTCGTCGTCGTCGTCGTCATTTTGTAGATGCGTGTTTTTGTCGTATTTTCATCATCGTCGTCGTCGTGCATTGTATTATATGTATACACCATAAAGCTACGCCGCTGTCGTCGTGGCGGCCACCGCTGCTGCGACGCTGTGGCAGTAGTGGCTGTTGCTGTACGTGCGAAAAGCGACGCTATCGGGAAAACAGGAAGGGATGAGATGAAAAGCCGAAAAAGAGGATAGGATGCGAGGATGGAGGCGGAGTGGCTGCTAAGTGGATGGTGGGATACGTGAAGCGGAATACCAAAAAAGGCGAGTGAACGAAAGAGAGCGGCGCGAAATGAATGGTACATATAGCCGACAAAGATAGACGCAAAAAGCAATGATAGATGGGGTGAGAGGTGCCGGCCAAAGGATTCTCAGGCAGTACGAGCAGCAGGAAAAAGCGTACACGCGATACTTGGGAAATATTTTCTAGATTTTGAGACGTACTTTACTATACTGGCTGGCGTATTTTGGTGTATTTTAAATGCGCGCTTTTCTTTCTTCTTTCTCTGTCTCTCTCGCTCGATCTCTTTTCATTTGCCTTGTTCGAGCAGGTTCGCCTTTTTTATTACTTTTTTTCCTTTCTGAGCATTTTTTTTTTTTTTTTGTAAGTATAAATGGAAGAGTGTGTATGGTGCACGGGTATATGGCGAAGCAGGTGAAAGGGTACACAGAGAGGGCACTTTGGCGTAGTTTTGTGTTTGTCTAACTCGAGAGTGAGCTAGTGAACAAACGAATGAGAATTTGTGCAAAAGCAGAGCCAATTCGATTGGGTTAGGGGGGATTGAGAAATGAAAAATGCCGACAGATACTTCAGTATTCAAAAATATCTTGGTGTAATGATGCCTGAAAGTGTTGGTGATCTACAAAGTATAGAGTTCGATTTATGTTTTCAAATGATGATAAAAGAGTTGAAGATTGCTTAAATTTAAACCAAGAGATAAAATTTTTGAAAGTTTTGGCGAGTAATTGAAACCACTACAGCCGAATGGAATAATTGCTTGCAAACAGTGATAAATTGATTACTTCATTCATAGAAGCAACCCGAGGGCGAGATTACTTACATGAGGGGCTAATTTTGAGGAAAGAGTGGCGAAAGAGTGCAAATTTGAGTAGAATTGTGGTTCGCCAAAGTTGAGAAATTTTTGTGATGTGATGCTAAGAAATCCAAATCTGAGATCATGATCTTTCAAAATCAAATGCTTAATCATTTCATTCATTTTGCTTAAATTGTCAGAATTTTTGAGTTCAATTTAAATCAAAAAGTGGGGATGATCCAACGAGCTAAGGGTGACAATTTTATTAGAAAATCATTCTTATTTGTGATAGGAGACGTCCACCGACATTGTTCTGTGATTTTTTTTTTCAATTGGACACGAGGCATGATCAACTTGACGAATTTCATAATCCCTCTATAGATTGCAGCTCCTCAGTGAGGAAGTTACGAATACTCGTGTAAGCCTTTGTCGTGACGTAGCCAAAGATTTTTAAGTTCATTCTGTCCCCTTCATTTGTTTTAAAACCAAGTTGTGGAATATTTTCTGAATTAAGCTCCTCTACATATATATTGAAACATTTGGTTAGCCTTGTACAGTTACATTACAATGAACTGTGTTGAAATCTACAACTATCAAATCCTGTAAAATGGCGTGTTGGAAGATAAAAACTCGACGCCATATTTTTATTTGATTTTTTTTCGTTTTTGTGTTCTTTGTTCGAATAATCTTATCACATGTTACGAAAATAGCTCCAGAAGAAATGTGTGTGTACATATATCGTTTATTGATAAGAATAAGGCGTTGGTGTAGGAAAATAATGTACATATATGTGAAGACTGTGGAGTATTGGGTAATCGAAATAACAGACAAACAAACATAACAGTAACAGACCAGCGGGTGATAGGTTGTGCACGTGGTTGTTCTGCGAAACGCGGGTTTTCTGTTGCTATGTTGTGTAGAGTCGAACGTATGGCGACAGTCTGTGATAGAGATGGAGGGTGTGCCACCCACCCATAATTTGGTATACGGGGTGTGAATATGCTCAACGTGTGGATGGATGTATTATCAAATTCTACATTGGTGGATTAGATAGTATTCTAGTCGCAAGAAAGGACTAGTGTTCTGTATGTGGATATGATTATGTAAAATTTTCAGATGTACGTATGTAGTGTTGTAATTGTGAGATTGCGGATGCTCTGGTGTCCAGAAGATGTGAAGGATGGAAGAGGAAATGAAATTGTATCGTTATGAACGGCTGCTTTGACACCAGCAGTGGTGGTAGCAACAGCAACCGCAATAAGTAATAACGATAAAGATTGAAGTGGTGGGGATTTTGGCTTGGGTATGTTGTAATAAGTCTCAACTCTCGACACATGTAACATAAGTATGAAAAAAACGATCAAATATGGAATGATTTTTGTATCCGAATTGAAAATACAAACATGCTAGTTGATGTAAGTGATTGTGATGCGTAGAAGTGTAATGTATATTTTTGATGAAAATCGAATTGTCTTGTGAGATGAATTGAAGAGGTGCGAAACTGATGGGAACTACTTATAACCATTGGATAAGGTATTTTGGCTTTTGTTCACTGAGTGCTTGCTGGAGATTTAGTGAGGTAATGATAATCATAACTTATGGATATTAGTTTATAACGGTATTTTGTGCACTTCTAATAAGGTCTAACGATGAATATGGTGTTGATGTTTAGACATTAATACGTACGTACTTCGTAATCAGATTAGATTGTGTAGAATTTCGTAATTTTAAGAACGAAGAAAAATAAAATTAGTTGATTGAGAAGTTTTTTGTGTAGTTAATAATTGTGTAAGTTAGTTTTACCAAAATTTCCTTTTTTAATGTTGCGAGGTCATTTCCCCCACTTTTTGGACCGAAAAAATATATCGAGGGGTGGAGAAATCCGAGAAAAACATTTTTCAAAACTGTAACTAAGAATCCTATATGGGACAAAAATTGAAAATTGTGAACAGATTCTTTGGTAATTGATATTAAAGTTCAAAAACAGTCGAGAACGTTGATTTTTGATTTCTGATTTTTTGATGACGAATCTGATGCAAGTTTGATGCCAGTATTATACTCAGTCTCGGTGTTTGTCATTTCTTCACTTCAATGAAACATTGGTGAATTTTCCTACCGAAAATCTTTTTTTTTTTGCCGAAATTGTTAAGAAGTCTTTCTGTTGTCAAAATTACCACTCAGAATCGCCGAAAGATGTTGCTGTTGCCTGGGGAGACTTTTTATTTGTCAAAATTACCGAATGGTCAAGTCTTACTTTTTTTTCCAAAATTGTCAAGAATCTTGTTTTTTTTTTCAAAATTCATTCCCAACAAGTTTTGCAGTTCTACCAACATTGCCGAAAATATCACTCTCCCCTTCTGCCTATTCTCTTCCAAAAAATTGAATTATTTGTACAATTTTTGATTATTTAGAGTATGCATGTCAAAACTGCCTCCCCATCCCCTCTAGAATTAGCTGATACACGAGTAGACAGTTTTAAATTTCCCGAAAGATTTATTGTAGTTACCTTTGGACTCGACAGACAGGTCACCTGGCTGGGATGCATTCTGCTATCCATAATGTATGTATTTTGAATCGATGATTATATTAGTGGTCATAGTGAGAGGAAACGATTAGAAAAAAATTGCTAAAAAGAAATGAAAGGAAGAAAGTATATCTACCTGATATTTCCGTAGGTTCTTATCTAATCCGGAGATATTATTCGCGCGCTTTTACCCTTCCTTGTTTCGATCGGTCTGTGTGTTTTTTTCCTCTCTCTTTCGGCATGTAATCTAAAACGCGATCACGAAACTTGGTCGTGACAATTTATAGAGTTATTTCTATGTACTTACACCAGGCAGTATACCAAAGCGGCTATATTACTGCAATTATTGTGCCGATGACGATGAATTGTGCTGGGTCAAAGCCCAAAGGATGCAGGAGTTAGATGGCGGTGGCTTTGTGGCGTTTTTACTGTAATTGCCTCGAGGTGATATTTTGAGCATACTGACTCCGTATAGTTATCCTGTTTTTTTTTCCACGTGTATTTCGTTGCATTATCGACTTACTTGTGTATTATGGTTGGTCGTGTCGAAGTTTTATAGCCTCTTGGGCGATGAAGAATGGAAGAAAATCGGTTTACGTATGTGTACTAATGGTATTAGTGACATAAAAAGACGCTCGATCGTTTTTGAAACACTTGCTTATTATTTATCGAAAAAAAATTTCACAGTTGCAGCCACATAATACGAGTGGGGAACGATCAAGTACATATTTCTCGATTCTATGTCTGCCTGTATATCTGCCTCTCTTCTTTTGCGATTTCGTGCTCGATGTTTTCGATTAATTGTGCAATTAATAAGCTCGTTATCGGCGTAATTTTCAAATATGTAGTATCGATGTTGTGTTATTTTTATCGAGGCGTTTCTTAAAACTCTGTGTAGCGTAATCTTTGCTTCGGCGACGTAAAGAGAGAACGAACAGATCGATAGGGAAGTGAAGAGGAATGATTTAGTGTGCACTGAAATATGTATGTACATTGATGTCTATGTATTTGACTTTGGGTACCTACTTGTGAGGTTTTCTGTACTTCTTTTCAATACGATTTGCAACAGTTGAGTGGCATTATCGAAAAATTCCCTCCGTGCCGTGATTGCACAATCGCTTCTTATGATCAAGAAAATAATCTACGTGCATCGAGTGTAAATTTCGTTCTCGTTTTCCCGCGAAGTAATTACATTTTCTGGGTAAAATTAGTATAGCACATTTTCGAGAGCTCTATTGCTGATTTTTATTTTCGAATTGTTCATATTTTTGCGTATGCGATTTTATGACAACGACGACGATGCGAAGATCTTTATGGTTTCTGTAAGTAAAGGATAGCTGGGTACCTGAGACGGCATGGCATGGCACAGCGATCGATAAAAAGGTAACTTTTACGTATTAAACGTACTTCGTACAGCGGCGGTGCCTTATTCGGTTTCGCAGACAGCGTGGTGAGGTTATGGGCCAGTAGAGCAAGTTTCGAAGGTCGAATGAAAGCGCACTGTAGAAAAGATGAACAGAAATTACTCGCTATCAGGACTTGGAGACTGGACGCGGAACTCGAAAAGTCGAAACTGGGTATTTGAAACGTCCCTTTGAAAAACCCTTCAAATTGTTGCGACATTTGATCAGGAACTGTCGACCACGGACCAACATTTCTTCAAACTAAACTTACTATTTTCCAATTTCTACCTTCTGCAAAATTTGGAGCTCCATGTGCTTTTTTCATACTTCTGTATTTTTACGTCCAAATGGCGGGAACGAATTTTGAAAAAAAATGAGGGATATTCGATCAAGTACTACATAGCTCCTCAATATGCATTCTTCGCCTTCGCTCGTGATATAATTAATTCGAAAGGATTTTGAAACATTTTTGGTGGACTGGAATTTTGCGAAGTGGGGCGAAGGCTCTAAGATGACTCGAAACTGCATTTAATTGATTTGGGTGGTCACGCGGAGTTCAACTTTTCGCTCAATTTTGTAAAATTTTGTGGAAATCGTGATTTTCAAAAATTTGCTGGAGATTTTCGAAACGATTTGAAACTGCACTTGATCAATTGTGGTGAGAGGGGAGGGAGAGGGGTCGGAAGTAGTATAAATACTCGCAGATCTCAGTTTTTCAGAGTTGAAGTAGCTGAATGACATTTTATTTTTTTCACCTTCGCCCCAAATTTCATTTTTGAAATTTCCCATCAATTTTAGAAAGGAACCTCATCACCTGAAATTTAAGCTGGTGTATTTTTTTCTAGGGCTGTAACGTTTCGTTCCTTATCGTTTCATTTTCTGAGCTTAGCTGTTTCGATCACCCGTTTCGTTACGTTCCATTAAAAGCTATTTTGTTTCGTTATGTTTCGTTTCGTTTCGTTTTGTTTCGTCCCAGCCAAAAAAGACAAAAAAGTGAGTAAAGTGGACATTTTTTTTATTAGTTAGAAGGCTATACCTTCTCTCTACCTTCTCTACTCTCGATATAATCAAATCAAATTCTAGAAATTTTCATTTTTTCAATTACAAACGCAGCTGAAAAAAATTCATGAAGAATGTGATGCAACAATATTTGGCGGAAATTTAGGAGGAAACTTGATATGAAAAGGTAAAAATTGAAGAATCCGAAACATTTTCAAAAATGATACGTTTCGTTATGTGTATTTCGTTGCGTTTTGTTCAATTTTTAATTCGTTTCGTTTCGTTTCGTTTCGTTTTGATTGCCCTGATTTTTTTCATGTTCTTTCGATCAAGCTTTGAACCAATTCCAGGGTATTTAACAGCCAACAGGTAGTGAAAGTAATGAATTTAGTCGAAAAGGTAGTGAAAAAATGAAAAAATTCATTAATGTGTCCGTTCGTATTGTTTTTTTTGTTTTTAGGGTTTTTGCTGCTAGCAGCATAAACCCTATTGCAATTGATTATTTTCAATTTAATTTGTAGCCAATCAGTGAGCAGTATTTCGGAGAGACCCATTCTGTGATTTGGATTGGAGAGTGCATCGAGTCTGTGTGACGTCAGCGCCGCGTGTAGGCGACGTTTTAACGAAATGTGAAAATGTGTGATGTTCTTTAATCTTTATTGTTTTGCTTTTTGCTTTTGCTAATTAATTACGCTAATTATCACTGAATGACTGAATGTACATATGATAAATGATAATAGGGATGGAAAGCAGGAAAGCAGAAAGCTAGCTGAAAGCTGAGGAAGTAGGGGGGTTGAAAGCTATTAGCTAAGCAAGTAGCAACTTAAAAGCTAGCGAAAGCCAGACCAGAAGCTTTTTATTCAGTTTTCTTTATTTTTTTTTGCAAATTCGTTACTCCGTAAATTTCTTCTTGCTTTTGGCTGTGATCAAATTTACGAAAAAAAAATAAAAAATAAAAAAAAGCACCTAACAAAAAGCAAAAACCCTTTTGCAATCAGCGAATAGCTGATGGCTTGTTTTTTAATAATTTTGATTGAAATTGAAAAATACTTCGTACACAAATTTTCTTCCAATTTCTATTTTTTCAAAAATTTTCCTGTTAAGAATTGCTCATTTTTTTTGTTCAAGGAAGGGAGAGGTGAAGGAGGTCGAGTAGAGAGTTTTCTAAAAATTTGGTTGATGAAAAGCAGTGAAAAAGTAGTAATTAAAAAAAAAAATTACCATGGATTCAGAATTTATCTTCTAGTTTGGAGATCTCCCATGTAAAAAAAATTATACCAATATTATTTGTTTCTTCGCATGTTGTATTCAGAATTTTGTTTTAAAAAAAAATTCATAAATTTTGTATTATGTAATGATGTTGTAAACTTCTGGAAGGGGGGGGGGTGGGTATTGGCTCATTTTTTTCATTTTGAAAACGTATTTCTACTGGTTCTTCTCAAGTTTTTCTTTTTAGTTTGCGATTTTGTTGAACTTCCTGTAGAACAGATCCACATTTTTTTTGGCACATGGTAAAGTAAGTCAAATTGGTCGTGACTGTAAGTGAGCTGGAATCTAATATTGGACAAATCCTAGCTCTAGACTCTGAACTGTAAACCTTCCAAAAGTTTATTCGTCTTCATCGCAGCTTTCCATAAATGAATTTATATATGCATATGTGCGAGTACCTGCTACTTTTCTTGCAATATGTAAATTAATAGTTGCTAACTTGGAGTTGGAGGTGATAAAAACATGGGCGATGAAGGTGGGGTGGTGGCTAAAGAAGACGATGGTGGCACGAACTACCTATGTATGCTACCGTAGTGTTTGGTATACTTACGTGGGATGTCTTCCTATATGGATAAAGTGTACGTGTATACGACTTGTGTGCAGTATACTTTACATTATGTACATTACATATTTACACCAAAATGTGTTATAAATGCGCGCGAAGTCGTTAATTATCATGATCCTCCCGTCTCCTCTTGCCCCAAGCTACCACCTGCAAGTTTAGTCCGTTGTATTTCTGTACCTACGCGAGTATATTTGTATGGGTGAGAAGGGCGAGGGCGGTAAAATTATCGCGGCGGACATTTTATTAGAGATGTGTCGTCATCGGTGTACTTTTAATAAATTAATGCAGTTTTAAAGCTTAATATTGTGACGTGTAGCTGTGAATTTTTCGTGAAATTTAAAACGTTCAACCTTCGATAGGAAAATTCGACGTTTAACTTTGAGAATTTCCGAACGAGATGGAAGGGTAGGGGTACCGTGACCTGAACTGATAGGTGTATTTGTGGAATATTCTTCCCACGTGTTCAATTTGAAGTTTTTTTTGGCTATTGGGTGAGATGAAAAATTTTGAGAAATGGAATAGATTTCTGAGCTGTGCAATTGGGTATCCTTTTTCAGCGTGTTGAAAGGACTATCGAGTAGATTCTTTAATTTTTCGCTGGAAATATTAGGTATATTGTAAATAAAAGTAAACTGTTACGATACGCGTATGATATATTTATTATTGTTTATTATTTGTACTCGTAATTCTCTGATCTCTGAAGTTGACTAAATGATTTGTTTATGTTGTGTTTCAGGTGAGTAAATGAAGCATATCCGAAATCGAATCCATCGATCAATAAATAAGTAAATATGTCAGATTAAGTATTAGATAAGACATGATTTGAGTAAACTTCGTAATCCAATCCATCAATTTCTTCGAAACACCGTACAAAATTTTCCAGAAAATTCATTTTTTGAGCTACAGGTTCAGATATGTGGCCAAGGTGATTGACATTCAAAGACTGCCGAAGGAAAGTCAGCTTCTTCGGCTATTTCTACTCTATATAAAAAGAAAAAATAAACCTGCAACGTCTTACTTACGAAATAATTCGATAAAAATGTTGGCATCGCTGTGACAAAAATAGAATATTTTGATAAAAATTCGAGAAATTTGTAATTTTTCAAACAAATCGCCATCGGGGTCGTCGAGCGGGAGCAACAGTTGCGAAAAAACTCATAAATCAACGAATCGCACACGCGTAACTCGTCGTGATTTTTTTTTTGAAATTCCGATTAAATAATCGTTTGGCAACGTCGCATTCTACGAAAAAAATTATTCAATTTGCTATTAATGATTCATTTGTATTTTTTTTTTTTTTTTTTTTTTGAGACTATTATCATCAGTACGATTATTTTAATATACAAGCTAGATTATTTCGTCGAATAGAGCTCCGCTTACTTTTTACCAGTAAACGCGATGTGTTTGGCAACATGGCTGGGGAAAAGTTTCCCTGAAATTTGTTCTATTTAATTGATAGTGCTACGACGACGACGATGACGACGACGATGGAATTACGAGTTACCGTGTATGAGATAACGTATGTTGTGTATATGGATATTATATGTATTATATAGGTGTACCTACCTAGTATTCATTACCTGCTACCTATGTAGGTATTTCTCGTGCTTACTTATTTTCTCTCGTTCCGATAGTGAATTTATTACGGCGTGCTAAAGTATAATTTTGGATATATGTGGCAACGTCGCCAATGTTTAATCGCTAATGATTCATGAAGTATTATGCTCGATGAAGTTCGAATATATTACAAATATGTATGCGTCGAGATTTTTCTCTTACATGGATACATTGCTTATTATTTATGCGAATTTTTGGCGGAGAAATTGGAAAAGCGAAAGAAATTTTATCGATTGGATGTACTTTACTGGATGTTTAACAACATGACAACGACGCTTTTTTAAAGATATTTCGCACGCGAGAATTGTTTTTGCGGTGTTTTGCAACCGATATGGATGTAAAATTGATAGAAAACTGCATGAGGATGAGCGAGTAATCGAACATTTTAGTTGGTTGAAAAGAGAATTTTGAGGTTGCTGTGTATGAATTAGGATGGAGTATTGTGATCATATTTCTCGAATATTCAACTCGTTTTGGGGAAAATAGCCCAGTTTCGAAAGATGCGGGGTGTTTTACAGTAGGTATTTCTTATTCTGTTTACCCTGAATTTGTCCTGATGAAATTTGCAAAAAAAACATCACTTTGTTCCTTTTTTTAAAAATGAAAAACTTGAAATTTTTCCATTCATTTGCAATTTTTTATTTTTTTGGAATTTTTATTCGTATTGTTTTTTTGTCCTTTCTAAAAATGAAAAAATTTCCTGTTGAGAACCTTGCTTTTTTTGACGAATTGCATTGCATGAACAAAGGGATGTTTTTCCATTTTTTCTTCCATCTGACTTCATTAAAATTTTCTGTTTGTTTTATTTGCTCTGTATTCTAGGATTTTATATTTCATTTCTTCATTTTTTTTCTAATTTTCTCTGAAAATATAAATTTCAATTTGCTCTTCTCCCCTCGCCCAAAATATTGAAATATTTGAAAAAAATTTCTGTTGAACGCATTATTTTTTTGTCAAAAGTTGCAAAAACGTCCAATTTTTTCCAAAATTTCAAAAAAAACTAATTTTTTTACATTTTTGTCTAAAATTTTCCAGTCATGGGCTTTTTGTGCCAAAATTCCGAGTTTTTTCTTCAGTCCTGTGTAAAAATAACAAAAATTTCGACCTGAGAAAATTTTAATGTCCTTCTCCCCTCCCCCCCCCCAATCCTGTTGTTTTGCCAAAATTGAAAAAAAAATTTCCATCTGTTTTCCATCAAATTTCTAAATTTTTCAGTCGAGTGCTTTTTCTGTCTGAATTTCACCTTTTTCATATTTCCGAGCCCTCTTTAAAAATAGAAGAATTATTTTGACTTGAATAAGGTATTAATCGACTTCGCCTTTCTTCTATCCTCTAATTGAAATATATGTAATAAAAAGTTTCCTGTCAAAAGTCCTGCATTTTCGACAAAGTTACTAGAACGTCCTGATTTTTTCCATAATTGCAAAAAATCTGCTTTCGCCATTTTCTTAGATCAAATTTAGAAATATTTCGTTGACTTACTTGGAGTATTTTTTTTTCAGAATTCAGACGTTTTTCTATTCTTTCGGGAGAACTGTTTCTGTTGAAAGCTCTGGAAAACGTGTAAAAAAAAGTCCTACTTTTTCTAGTTTTTCAATCGTATTCAGAAATTTTAAATTTTTTCGCATTTTCTTCCAGAGTTTAGATTTTTTTTTTTGCTTTCGAAAAAGGAAGAAGTTTACTACCTCTCCCCTTCCTCATTGAAATATTTGAACAAGTTATGTTGGAGTTGTTGAACACATATTGGTCCCCAAAGAAATTACTTTTTACTGACTCAATTACTTATAGTTAGAAGAATAGTTGTGAGAACTCGAAGATGACCTAAAATTTGAATGGGAACGTTACATCTCAGCACGAGCAACATTAGAATAGTTTCTTTGATTTTTGTTAGTCTGTCCGGTTTGCAATGGTTTCGCAGTAATATATGAACACCATTTCCAGGAATTCTCCACATTCGTCTTCGTCCCTATTGTAAGACAAAAAAATACATTTAGTGGCTGAAAGTTTTTTTGTTTCGTTATATGTAGTACAAAGGTAGTGGTTATGCTGCTGTTTCCTTTTTTCCTTTCTTCGTTGGTTTGTCGCTCACCGAGGACAATAGATTCGGTTAGCATTGTAAGAGTAAGATGCGATTGATGTACAGGGTATGTGGAGTGAGTGATTTGGCGGGGATGACGTCGGTCGTCTCGAAGGATGGTATTTTTACGTTACATTTCACCCTCTACCCTGTGGACCAAGGTATCTATATCTGCATAATTCCAAGAATTGATTTAAACGAAAAAAGAAGAGAGGTGGTGTTGTATGCGTTGGCTTTTGATTCCGTTAGTAAATACCTTTTGGTTCAGTTTCATTGTTGAATGTCAGTTGAAGTGCATGGTGACTTGTGTCTGGCGTGGTGAGATATTTCGATCTTGGCATTTTGCGATATCGGTCGTGTTTTGTAAAACGTTGCAAATTTTGTACCGAGTGATTTTTATTTCGCCGCGTTGTTGATTCGATGATACAACGACAAGCTTGTTGAGTGAAGTTTGACCACCAAGCACTCTCATCGGTATTCGGTTCACCTGCTGATGATTATTGCATATGTGTGTGCTCGTGTACGTGTACATTCATATCTAGCAACACTGGACTATCGACTGGACTGGAGACGCGAAGAGAAGCCGCGAATTCATCCGTGATGGTGATGATGATGAAGAAGATGATGATGACGACGAATGGTGTGTATTACACAATCGAGTGTGCTCTGTTGCGATACGTTGCAGTAATACTAGTGGTAGTAGTTTAGGAAGTGTATACCTAGATTGTATAGGAACTACTCTACCCGTCTGCCTCTCTATAGCGACGATCTGATCGCGACTCTATTTTCTAGTATACTATTCGTGTTGTTTCGCGTTCGCGATAAATTATTACCTTGTGCCGATGAAGTTGTATACATCGGAGAATTGGCAAGTGCGCTGTGTACGATTGAACTCGTTGTGGTTGTACTCGTACGTATTATATTTCTGGTCTTTGGAAACACCAAGAATATTGGTAAATCATTCCAGTTGCCTGCTGCCTTGCAGTAATTATTGAAGATTCTCGTGGACCTACCGGTGTACGAAGGTGTTGATCTCGCGGCGAGTTTCTCCGATGGTGTTTGCCCTTCTTTCTGGTACGTAAGTATTGACGATAAAGCCATGCTTAGGTGAAGAATTTCACCTGTTTTAGTGTCTATTTATGATCCTCGTATGCCCTATGACGATCGTGATGCGATTTTGTCTGTATCGTGTATGTTTTCGTAATGCTCGTATGATGCATGGTACAATGGTACATACGTTCATGTTTACGTAGATAATTCGCATCAAGGTTAAGGTACCATCAACGTGTGAGGTGTCCTGTCGCGCGCCACGCCGCCGTTCCGGGCTTCGGGTTACATAAGCGCGCCTCTGCTCTGCCTCTGTTCGACTCCGTCAGAGTTGGATGGCTTGAGGGGGCGAATGACGCGACGCGACGCATCGTACGGGGCGGCGCGGCGGTGTGGTGGCGATGACGACGGCGAGGATCGGACGAGAGCGTGCGCGCGCAAGACCAAGACGTCGCGACGCGAAGAGAGTACGATGGTTTTAATGAACTTGGTACCGTATGCTCGGAAAATACACGATGTCTGTGTAGTGTGTGGTTACGACTACGAAAGCTTTAGGAGTATAAATATCGCGTGTACTTGCCGAAGGTAGCGAACCATTTGGTCTGGTGCGACTTTTTTTGACGGTCAGGTTGCTGACCCATATACGCTACAGGGTGTCTCGAATTTTCAAGAATAGTTCACGCGGTGAGGTTTTATATTATTGGGACTCTTGTTTGTTGGACTGTATAGGTATACGATTGCACGTGGATTTTTAGTCACCTTAAGTCGTGGTATTCGGATGTGATGGAAAGGGGATTTTCGGTCGAGAACATCGAAATATCAAATTTTCATTTGAATTTTATTGAAGCTTTTTTCGTATCTTCGACGATTAAGTAGTTAATTTGAACTAGTTTGGGGTTTCTGGGCTGATTTTTAATGTAGATATTTTGTTAGAATCTTGTTTCGGAATTTTACTGTTTGATTACTAAAAATAGAAAGCGATTTTCCTTTCGAATTTGCTTATGGAAAACTGTTTAAGAAACCGGTTTGCTGGTTGAAAAACAGTCGTTTTCAAGTGTTCAATTAGTGACTGAATGACGATCACATGTTCTTCTAATGACGATACAGATGATTTTCAGGAGTTCACTTCGAATGAGCGACTACTCAAAAAATTTTCAGCCTTCGAGCCGTAATATACAGGAGACTGTGGCAGGGGTTTTCAAATTAGGGTTATTTTTTAAAAAAAACGTGTTTTTGTCATTCCTGAGTACTTGTGCAAAATTCTAGTCACCCTTTCCCTTCCCTTCCATAAAAGTATGATTTGAGTTTCTGAACTTCTCTGACCCATCGACTTTGATATTCAATACCTGCACTTTTTGGGCCTTTATAAGCAACATGAAGATGGCTGGATTGCCCAAATTTTGATTTCTCATCAACTTTTTTATCAAATTTTCAAAAATATAATGCTAATGTTTTTATACATCTTGAAGTGAAAAAATACTAATGATATCAATACGTGAAAAATTTGCGAAAGTGCATCAAAAATACACCTTTTGACAATATTGCCAAATAGTCTCGCTTCTTGATTTGAAAAAATTGTCGCATTTTTGCAAAAAATTACAAAAAAATTGGATTTTTTTCTGAAAATTACCCTATAGTAGGTACCTTATCGCTTTTTAACCAATAAGTCTCTGTTTTTCGAAAAATATTGCAGAAAATCATCATTTTTTGCCAGTAATTGACTAGAAGTCCCAGTTTTTGCTAGAATTTTCAGTCTTTTCTTTGCTAAAGATTTTTAAAAGTGCTCGCTTTTTCAAAAATTGGCAACACTGCTGAAAATTGTCGTTCTATGCAGAAAAAAATCAAAAAGTCATATTATACTTTTTTCCTCAAATTGTTGAAAAATCCTGCAAGAAAAATGTAAGTTCTGTGCCAAAATTGCTGCATTTTGTTAAAGTTATTGTCAAATTTATGTTTTTTTGAAAAAAATTCAAATTCTTATTTTTCAGCATTATAATATTGCTGAGGATTTTCATCTTTCTTCTCAAAAATGATCCAAAAGTCGTTTTCTTGCTAAAATTTGGCAAAAAGTATCACTTCTTTGCTAACAATTCTCAAAAGGTCCTCTTCACAAATTGTTGAATTATTGCTTTTTTGCAAAAAAAAAAAAATCCAAAAAGTCTTGCTTTTTTTCTTTTATAAAGGCCCTTTTTTTTGCCAGAAATTTCCGAAAAGTGCTTCCTTTTGTTAAAATCATCAGTTTCGTTTTTTTGCCAAAAATTGTTTCTTTCAAATATTGCAAAAATTTCACTTTTTGTTTTAAAATTAGCCAAAATTCTCGTTTGTCTTACCAAAAAGCTGCAAAATGTTTTTTTTTTTAAATGTGAAACGAGAACATTTTTGTATTATTCCTTTTTTTTGGATATGTTTCTATACTTTGAAATGGTTTGCTCATGTTTTGTCACGCTTTTGGTTGCTGAAGGTAGGTAGTTTTTTATTGGGGGGGGGGGGGGATTGAGTACGAGTCCTGTTGATGAAAAATCGAAATATTCGTTAGGTACTCAATCTTCAAGTCGCTTTTGGAGAACTAAAAGTGGTATTCAATTTCAAAATCAACGTACATATCAGAATGATTCAGAAACTGAAATCATACCTTTTTCGGAGGGAAGGGATGCCCAGATTTCTGCAGAGGTCGTAGTATTCAAAAATGACAAAAACCGCCTTTTTTTTGAAAATGATCCTATTTTGAAGACCTCTGGCTCAGTTTCAAATGTGGCTAAAGGCTCAAAATTGTCTAGGTTGTCCCGTTTTCATAGTTTACTTCCTCTCTAAGTTTTGTCAAGATCCAGACATGTTTTTTTATGATAAAGTGCCATAGGTCTTTTTTCAGTTTTTTTTTCAATTTTAAAAAAGTACGGATCTCAATGTTAGCGAAATAGGTTCTAATGAATGTGCCAAAAATTTCGAACCTCTGGCCTTTGCAGATACTAACATCCGTGGCTTTCAACGTTGAAAAATGGTCAATTTTTGATATAGTTTTCTTTTTAAATTTTGAAGCCATACTTGGTGCGTATTTTTGGTACCACAGAATGCAGTTTTTTTTCGTTCTTCTAGTTTTATGAGCGCTGGAGGGTGATTGTAAATGTATCTACTTAAATGTGTGACTCGATAATATTTTTCGATATCGAAACTACTGTTTTTTCAGAATTTTGAAGGCACAGTTCTTAGCTTATGTGAGGGTTCTGAATGTTTCTTACGAGTATGTTCATTTGAGTCTGTTTGGCCATCATTGAAACCCTAACTTTTTTTCAACTCGAGAAACTTGGGTCGTCTGCACTTTTTTTTTGGTAAATTTGTAGGAAGGATAGTATCAGATAACAATATGTGTAGGTACATTAGGTGGTTGATCAGGTATCTGGAAACCCCATTGTTTGTTTCTGTTGTTTGCTCTTTTTTTGCCATTTCTTCAGCGTGTGCTATATTGTCTTCAGTATTCCGTCGTCGTCGTTGTGTCGCCTCTGCTTCTATAGGCACCATTGAGATAAATCGCAACATCGTCGACATCGACAAACGACAAAACGACAAGGACGATGTCAGTGAACTCTCTTCAATACCCCGGACCCTTATTCAGTGTGTAAAACTGCTCTTATGAATAGGTCTTTTTGACCTAGACTCCCTGTAACAAGGTTAACGCTATAGCAACAACACCCTCGCGACCCTCGTCAATATAGTAATACGACTAGTCGACTACGAACCCAAGACCATGGTTTAGTGTAGAGTAGACGCGTACCATTGCATTATTAACCTGCTGATCACCACAGTGCAGGCAGAAGAGAACACACGACCAAGCCAGCCTTACAACAGGTGTATCGCGAAGCGAGCGGACACTGGACGACGGAAATCTCTCGCTCTTGCTGGTGTGTTCCTCTTCTTCTCTTTTTCTTCTGGTTCTTGGAATTGACCGCTGGAGCTCTACCTGTACGCCCATTACTATACGCTACGATACGATTATACGAGTATTTTTGTCCGTTCGTATTTCTTTCTCATTTTTTTCTTCCTCTCTCGTGTAGTATACTCTTAAACGTTTACAACAAACAGTTAGATTATATCTTCGTGTACGAATATCGTCGTGACGTAGAACGAGTTTAAATTTCACCGCAATGTATGCGACCGAAGACCTAACTGATGTATTCACGTTGTGTGTGGATCCATACCCACCACCATGATGGTTTATCTGGTCAAATGACTCGTGTCGAGGAACTGTAGTTTTTCATTAAAAAATTTGCAAGTTTAGGATTGAGATATGAAATTTGATTTTCAAATAGGGTGACTATTTTATATCAGACCTATGAACCACGAACCAGTTGCTGTGGAACCAATTCAATGGTTGGAAATCTTCAATCAGTTATTCCTTACTTCATACTTTTTGTTGAATTTCTGTTGATATTCGTTGATTCGAAATTGTAAGGGAAATTCAAAAAATTTGGGATAGAAAATTTTTCCCAATTTTATGGAAAATGATGGAAAATTTGACAAGTTTTCGACCTAGGTACTGAAACTTGACTATAAAGCAGAAAAAACTTCAAAATATTTGGTCCATATTTTTTAGAGCAGATAAAAATCCAAAATATTTTGTTTAAAAAAATGAAGTGCTGGTATGTTGTCAATGGGATTTTGAAAAAATTTTCAAGGACACCACAGCTAATAATTCAAAATCCTCTTTTGCTCGAGCTGAATATGTTTTTTTTCCAATGTTGGTGATGACGACAATGACGACGAGTTGATTAATTTATATACTGAAATTTGAAGTAGGTGAGGTGCCTGAGTACTCGTGCTTCATGGGACTTGTGTGTAGTCGAAGAAACGCATACACATGGCATAAAACTGTGTAGATAAGGAAGTAGTGTCTTAGAACGAAGAAAGGGGAGAGGCACAGGCACATACTACGTATTCGTGTATACTTATGATGACTGAGTGTTTTGTATGTACGAACGTTATTATATTTTCTTTTCCGATTCCAATCAAACAGCAATCATGTGCATGTGGTTTTGAATGTGGCGGGTACCTACTTCGAAAATTTGTTCAGTTTCAGTTTATATGTTACCTATTCAGTCATGCAATCGTCCTCAGTTATCAATTTTTGATTACGATTGATAAAAGGCCAAGATGTTCTATTCCGGCAATTCTTCTAATGGTTTTTTTTTTAAGGAATGAGGAATTCAAAATCGTCTTATCCCCTTCCTCCCTCCCTCCCTCACTCCTATTGTGAATTTCAGTCAAGTTTCTCCGCCTTCTTACTTACAGAGATATCTATGATACCTGATTTATTGGCGATGATGAAGTTGTTGGGTGGAAAAATGATGAAAGATTACTGCCCTTTCATTCTCATCATTCAAGTTACGCAGAATTCGATTTGAAAATTAATGATAACAGCGAGGCAAATGATGCCACCAAAAATCAATATGAAAAGTTTCAATGTGTTGAAGTGTTGTCGTTGGTGATCCTTTTTATCAGTCTGTGTATCTTATCGAGCTCGATTGCAGAATAATTACGTCTTAATTCCCATCAGGAGATAACACTTCGAAATTCTTTTTTAATCGCAGCAGCTTTCATTGTGAGTTGTGGCCATTTTCCATGTGTTTTTTTGGGCGATGCTGGGGTCTTCCAATTGATTTAAGAAGTAATATTGACAAACAGGGTGTTTTCTGGTTGATGAAATGGACGGTGCGAATTGTATGTAGGTCCAAAGGTCGAGAAATGGTGAAAAAATTGTGAATTCTACTCGAAAAAACGTTGATTTTTGCCATTTATGAAATAATATTTTTCAAAATTTAGCTCATTTAGTTGTTTGAATTTCGTTCGGGGACATTTTGATCGAGAAAAGATGAGTGTGGTGTTATTTTGATGTTCGATTCCGTCAGCATTGATTTTTATATCGCCATTCTTCGAGCGAACTACGAGTAATTTTTCAGATGATTTTTTTTGTTTGGTTCACTTAGTTGTAAATTGATTATTGTTCTTTTTTTCAAGAAGATATTTTACACGATGCAGTCATAATGTCTCTCATAACGTCGCTAATTATAAGGCGATACTGTTCGGTGAGGAGGAGGGTAGGAGACCTATAGATAGATGTACATACGAGTAAGAACGCGAGAAGTACATTAGTACATGTATGCACTTCTGCTGACGTATGGGCGCTAGAGAGTAAAATAAGATGAAAAAAAATTTACGAGAGAGAAAAATTAATTATAATTTCATTGTTTCTTAACCACGACGTCGACGGCGGTGCGGTGGTGTGGCGACAACGACGACGATAATTAAAAAATGAGTTATAAAATCGAAAATGGAAAATGTCGACGTTAATTAACGATCAGTCATAGGTATTGTATGCACATTGCTCTATGCAGTACCGCAGTAGTATGTGTTTAGAATTAAATGTGTTGGAGTTCGTAGGTCTCACTCTTGGTGCAATTATCCTACATAGATGAGGTTGTTTCCAATGCTACGATTCTATATGATGAGCAGGGTTGAGGCATACGAGTTGTTGAGATGTGATCACAGATTTTCCCATTGTAAAAATTGGTTGAAGGGTGTTATATGTAATTGGTTGATTTGCTTCGTAGTTTTCACTAGTCAGGCTCCCTTCGTCCCTTTTTCAGAGAGCAATTTGCGATATACCTACCTAAATGGTTCCAAATTTTTTCTTGGTGTCTCGATTGTCATTTCTCGCACTTTTATTTGTTTTCAAAATTGAAAATTAGGTATGATAAGGTGAGAATTTGTGGAAGAAATGAATGCATTTCTGACTTCGCCGAATTTATTTTGTTTCCGTTTTGAAAAATATGTGAAAAAATTAAAAGAAAAAAAGGAATACGAGAACGAACGTGATTTTTCATTTTGGTAACCGGAATACCTGTTTTGTGTACCTTTATCTATTCACTTTTGTGTGTGTGGTGAGTAAAACCCAATTGTTATACGTTGTAGAATGATTAATAGTTCGTTATTGTAAATATTCAGGTGTACATTAAACCTGAAACAAAATCGGCACTGCACTATCTTCTTTTACAATGGAATTTGACTGACGACAGTGTGACGGTTTCCATAATTTAATGAGTCCTTTGACTGATCAAATAAATCACTCATTTCTCCTATGCTGGGGATGTTTCATTGCAATATTGTTTTCACTTCGACTTTGATCTTTGACTAGCTGGTGAGAAAATTCGACGAGTGACCAGACTACTCGATGAACGGTCAAAAATACGGGAGAAATCGAAGAATCTGGTCACAAAAATTGTTCCCAAAATGAATTTAATTGCATCGAACTCATGATGTTTGTTCGAAGTATTTTATTATGATTGAGAGGGGGAGGGGGTTCAGAATATGTCTGCAAAATTGAAAAATTGAAGAAAAGACTAGGAATTCAATTTTTTAAATTTGGTAGATATTTTAGGGAATTTTGGAGGACTTTACATGGATGTTTCAGTTTAATAAATGTAATGGAAGTGAATGACCCCTTTGTATTGGTTTTTTAACAAAAACAAATTTTTGTTCAATGTAAATGGCCTGGGTAAAAGTGAAATGCTTACGGTTTAAATATGGCGTCGAAACTCAGAAGTAATGTTGCTGAAATTTTACAGTGCTAGGAAAAAAGTGCTGTAAAAATCATTGAAACTTGGTAAAAAAAAAAAAAAAAAAATTGAAAGAAAATTTCCAGAAAAAGTTTCAAAAATATTATGAGAATAACTTCGTAGAATAAGAAAAAGAAAAATCGATGAAAATTCAGATGAAAGTGGAAGCATTATTTGAGAAAGTTGTTGTAAATTCATATTTAATTTTTTTTTCGTAGTTTCTCATATTTTTTGTGGCTTGATAATATATTTCTTGACATTTTTCATCAAAAGTAAGTACAGAAACTTAAAAATATTGGAAGATTTCGATCAAATTCAGTGGAGATCTTTATTTTGAGTTGGAAGTTACAAAAAATGATTTTCAACCCATGGAGTTTGTCTCTGAATGGGAGCTACGGGCTCTCAAAATCGCTTATTTTTGGTTAAAATCGTGTTTTGAAAATATATTTTTCTTTTCGATTATTACACATTAATATGTGAAAACACTGAAAAAAGTAATTTTTGAAACCGCGAGAATATTTTAGAATTACACTGTTGCCAATTTCCGACCTTCATTGTCGATTTAAAAAAATCAAGAAATTGCCAAAAACTGAGTATCGGGATTTTTCGATTTTTTTGAAATATAGTAGTATTGTTCCGAAAATTGTCACCATATTCCAAAATTTTCCTCGGATTCAGAAATGATATCTTCGGCTGTTCAAGAACAAAATATATGAAACATTCGAAAGAAAATATTGTCAAAGGACGAATTTACCTGAAAAGCAAAGAAAGTGTTTTTGGATCCGACACAGAATCTCAAAATGTATAATAGGGTTAAAAAGTACTTTTTTTTTTCTTGGCTATATAGTCTAAAGTGGTAACACTACATTCCAGTTGAAGACCGCGGCACGTTTACATTTTCAAAACAGGACTTTCTTATTCGATGCTATATTTCCACTAATTTCACATTAAATAGAACTAAATTTACCTGTGGTGAGTTGTTTTGCATTCTTGCTATCATGTAAATGAAATATTTGTTAAAACTATGAAATAAAGTGAAATAATCGCCGAAGTTCTTGAGTGATAAGAAAAGTCCTGTTTTGAGATGTAAACACCTAAGAGCACAGAAGTGTTACCACTTTTGGAATGTAGTGTTACCATTTTAGACCATATAGCCAAGAAAAAAAAAGTACTTTTTAACCCTATGTCTTTTGAAAGTGAGTAATTTTTTCAAAGCAGGTTAGGTAAATGCTGAAACGAAAAAAACATGATTTTTCAAAAATCCCTTATTTTTGAGGGCTCATTTCTCGCCTCGAGGTACGCTCAGTCTGTATGTCGTTCAACTGGAAATGAAAGTCTCTACTGAATTCGTGGGTCAAAATCCTCCGACATTTTTTTTTTCATCCTTTATGTTCACAATCTTTGGTAATGATCTCGGTTTGCTCTTGTTTTCTTCTGGTTTTCGTCTAAACTACATTTTTGAGCGAGTTTTTAGACGATTCACGTCACAGAATTCCAATTTTTGGAAGATGAAAACTAATATTATCATTTTTTTGAATTGCAACAGCTTTCAAGACTTGACCTGAATTCACTTGTTTTTAGGAAAATTGCTCGATGAAGAGATACCTCCAGTTAATTTTGCGTCTTTATCCTTCAACCCTTTGACGCCTGAAAATTTTTGTGAAAATATTTGCATGTTTTTAAGAACTTTTGTGAGCGTTTTTTGAAGGAAAAAAAATCGTGACTTTGAATTTTGAAATTACCTTATCTTGTAAAATTTTTGTTTTATTTTTATGTAATGCATTCAAACAGCTGACCTGTCATCATCAGCGTCAACGTGGGTGCAATTTTTAAATTTTTTGTATTCTTAGGTGACAATTATACTCTCATCAGATGAGAATGCAAAAAGTACGATACGATATGCTCATACAGTACCGAGTACGTAACTATAACTAAGTGTTTCAAAGAGCTCGATCCATCGATGCATTCTTTTCCCTAAAGATTTGAAGCAGAAAAAACACACGTTGCTCTGCCTTTTCTGTCCATCCCTTTGAATCGTGTCGGAATAACACGATCACGAACATTTTTATTTCATTTTGGAGACTGGCAGAAGCTCTACATGCTACTAGCAGTACATTATATGTACATATGTAATGTACGTATGCACAGTTGTTGAGAGATTGCGCGTATGTGCTCGTGCCAGCGCTCGCGCGTCATTAAAATTAAGAAACAAATTAAAATTTTTATTCGGCTAAGTAATCGAAGGTCAAGAGAGAAATACGACGTGTATGTGTATTTGGCGTTTTTCTTAAATATATACGTATCACTGCGCAGGGTGTTCCTCTCTATCTGTGCCTCTCTTTCCCTATAAGTAATGCGAGTACATACATACACATAAGTACACTAAGTACCTACAGCAATACAGAATATTGTAACGATGGCAGAGGTATGTACTGGGGGGCATCGCAGCAACAATTGCGGTATCATGAGACAGAGACGGCGAGCTATTCTTTTACAGTGCTGACTTATACTTGTACACTACATGTGTACGTTATTTATAGCCTTTTTTCTCTTTCTTCTGCAGTTACCTTCTCTTCATCATTTTGTCTTGTCCCCGGAGACTCGATCGTTACGTTGATGTTGGCGCAGCTCTTGCAAAAAAAAAATCAACGTAAGAAGTTACAGGTACACCTGGCTCTGAGCAGAACCTACCAGAAATCGCTTAGTACGAGTACTTCTTTTTCTACAAGTCTAGTGTGTTTATGACGACGACGACGACGACGTGGTGTAGATCAAGCAAGGTAGAGGGATGAGTCAGAAGGAGTACCTATTGACGATGGACTGGAGCGCCCGAGTGGTTTAGCTAGGTACATCTCCTCTGTTCGATCTCATTGGTCTTGTGGTAATTAGAATCGCGATGTTTGACAGATTAGAGACGCATCATTGTGTGATAGGTGAAAGGTGACTGTCGAGATGGATGGAAGACCAAGTGAGGGGGCGGGGGTTTGCGCGCAAAGAAGTACTGGAATGTGGTCTTATACACGTATATCTAGGTACTTGGTACCGCGTGTGTTTTTTTTTCGGTGGCGCGGCACGTTTGCGTTTTTTTCCCTCTCGTGCATAGCATAAGACAGAAGGTAGAGTAGACAAAAAGAGAGGCAAGATGGTTTATGTGGTCGGTGACAATGACGACTGCAGCCTTCGATGATTCTAGTGTATGTAGTGTAATTATCATGGCCGCTGATTTATGTCGTCGTCGTCGTCGTCGTTGTCGTCAGGGAGTATGTATCGATGACGATGAAGACTAGACGTGGACGTGGACGACGATGATGATGATTCAGAATGGAGACGAGTGGTGGAAATGTGGAAAGAGAGGAAAGGATGGTTGATAAGGATTCCTTTTTGCATGTCGAAAATCCCCCCCCCCCCCCAATTCTTTCATCTTTTTTTCTAGTTTTTATGGCAATTTTTTGATATTGTTGAAATTTTGTTTGGGGCTCACGTGTTCTAAAAAAAAGCCCTGACTATTGATATAATGAAATGAAATGTTGATGATTGGCATTAAAAAGTACAGAAATGACCAAATACAACGAGTTTGTGGTGAAAATCAAAATGAAAGAAACTGGGAAAAAAGTGATTTGATTCGTGAAACAAATCATATCCTGTTTTTGTATTGTCCTTTTTTTTTTTTGCTTAATTCAATAAAAAGTCCTCTTTTGAAAAATTGCCAAAAATTCTCGCCCCTTTCTTAAAATTAAAATCAACATAATGTTTTGTTTCATCATCAACGTTCAAGAAAATACCGGTTTTTTTTTCAAAATAGTCAAAAATTTTCAGCTTTGCAAAAATTGCCAATAAATTTTATTTTTTTTTAGAAAATGCATAAAAAGTTTCCATTTTTAAATAAAATTTTGTAATTTTTCATTACATTTTATTTTCTTCTACTTTCAAAATTTTGGATTTCATCTGTTTTTTTTTTCTAGTTTATCTCGCAAATGAAAAGTTTCGACTTGAAAAATTTCGAATTGAGTAAATTTTGATTCGTCCTCCTCTCCCCCCCCCATCCGCCTCAAAATTTCAAGATTTACAAATGTTTCATTAAATGAGGAGCGATATTCCAAAACGCCCTTAGTGCATTTTTTTCGAATTGCGTTTTTAAAAATAAAAAGTGTTCCAAAACGCACTTTGTCCATTTTTATTGAATTTTTTTTAGCGGTATCTGGTGGATGAAGTGTATAGCTACACTCCTAACATCATAAATCCACCCAAATAAAGTTTTAAACCCGCCTAAATAGCCAATTTACCAGACTAAAAATTAATTTTTTAAAATGGACATAGGGCGTTTTGGAATATCGCTCCTCAAATGTACTGCTAGCTACTGCTTTCATCTTACTTTTCCATGTCTTTCTACTCGCTGTATACTTACTGATAGTTGCACTTTTCTTGCACTAGGGGTTATTTATCACCTTCTGCGAAAATTTTCAACTGTCCAAGTATCACAACCCTTTCCTATCAATATTCTTGCAGAAAAAAAATCGTTGTCAAATTTTTTCGATTTTTTTTTTTGGAGTTTTTCGCCTGTTTTGATGTATTTTTATTGAAATTGACAACCATTTTCCTAATTATGCTTTTCAAACAATGATTTGAATTGAAGATCAAAATTTGCCCTTGAGAACATTTTTGAACCAATTTTCTGACCAAAGAGGGAAAATTTCAAAAAAAAAAAAATTCTTTTACATTTTTTGTTTTTGATAGGTATATGTCATGTTTTTTACTTTTCTAATATTTTGTTTACAAATTTTATTTTGTTACACTGTTTTTGTGTTCAAAAAAAATGGAAAATCGGACATTTGATTGAATTTAGAGATAATACATTTTCAGTTCTTTTTCCCTTCATTCTCCAATAAAAATCGAGTTGATCCATATGTTGGAACTTCAACCAATTCTTCAAACGTTTGTTCAGTTGTTAAAAACGTTTCCAAATTTTGTACAAAAAATTAGCCAAAAAGAGAATTTTATCCGCACTCTTTCCCCTTTGCCGTCACTTTGTTTCCCAAATACATAATAATCGATAAGAGCAATTACATAATTCATCCGAATTAGAAATATTTTCACATATTCGCTATTTTGCATCTTTTCTGAACTGAATAAATCAAATTTGATGATGCAATAATTTTCAAAGAATTATTTCTAGAAGTGATGAAACCGGAAATGATAAAAGTTTATTACGAGTACAGTACGTACATATTTGAAAAATGCATTTGTGCAAGAGGTCTGATAGTTTGAATGCATACTTACTTATTTGAGGTGAGAAGACTACTTCATCCTTTTTTACTCGTCATCTCTTCAAGTCTTTTCTACCCCAATCGAGTTGAAATAAATGAGATTTTTAGCATCCCCTTTCCTCACCCAATATGCAACCTCGGACCAAAAAATTAACGTTAGAATTTTTTAAAAACCATGACTCGTAATTTCATAAGGTTCAGGGTAGAAAATTTGACTCATATCAAAAATATTAGTTCAATTCCTAAACTTTTCTGGAAGAGTTTGCAAGTTTAAAACTTTTTTGTATAAACTAGACGTATTTACTTCCGATGATTCAAATTCTGAAGTAAAAGGAAAAGTCGAGGGAGGGGAAAAGTGAATTGAATTTTTACAAGTATCGAAAAAATTCCAATTTCCAAATCGCGCGGATTCTTTTGCACAAAAGTACGTATTTCGTAGTGGAATCATAAATATTCTTGAAATCTAATAGGCAAAAGATTGTGAATTTCAAATACATACATGTCTATTCGTAGATATATGTAGTGTAAGTAGGTAGTATTGCGATGGAAAATTCTGCTCGTTCGTCGAAAATTTTCCGCACATCGATTATTTTCACGTGAATTAGCAAAAAAGTCATAAAAACTGACGAAATCAGATGATACGAAAAGAAGAACGTTGCTCGACATTTTTGTCATTTCTTGTGAAAAAGAGAAACGTTTTAGAAATATGTAGGAGGGAAAAAAGCTCTTGTTGGAATCGAAATTTTGATGAAATCTATACCGAAGGTTAAGACGTGTACGAGATGATGGTATGGGGAGAGGGGCGATGAACAAATTTACTACAGTGTATTTCTCGTATTCTAACTCATACACCTAGACGCAGAGGTATAGGTAAGCTTAGGTAATTACGTATGAAAGATTTATAAAAGAAAATTGACCACTGAGAAGAGAATAGGGTCGGGGTACGTGGTGCATGTCTAATGTACATTGTGCAGCGGCGACGGCGACGACGACGTCGACGACGACATCGCAACATCAACAACACCATCAGTCCACCATCGTATAGCGTCGTTGGTGAAATTAAATTCGAAGTATAGAGAGTAATTTAGTAGAGTACACGTAATAATTCCGCATTTAAATGACCACCATTATGCACAGAGAGCGAAGATGAGTCGACGACGCGAAGCTCTTTAATTAGAAAGTTTGCTCGTGTTCGTTGAAATATTTTTTTTTTTTCCTATTTAGATGGAAACATTTTCCTCTAAGAAGGAATAGTGTAGCTGTGTATCTGTATACAGGTGACTATCGGAGCAAATACGAGTAGCAAAATACATATATCGAATGCGTAGTAGCTATATTTTCAAGTCGATGCGGTGTCGTCAAAATACGTATCTACGAGGATCAGTCGAGTGTGTAAAAATATACGCAGGACGTGAATTAGCTCCCAGAGTTATCGTCTATGAAGAAAATTCTTCATCTGTTCCAGGTTTTTCGAGACGTTTTACGACGATAACGAGAGAACCGAGGGGTAAAGCAAGGGTATTGATAACTCTACCTACGCGAATATCGATCCACGAATATGTGTGAACTACTTTTCTTCTTTTTAACGATACCTGCGTCCGTTTTATTTCCACGAAATTATTCGTAATTCGCCATTTTACCTGAAACACGATTGGTGCGATAAGACTTTTTGGTTCCTGATCGTATCGATTGCTTCAGAAATGTACAAGCGAGAGGAAAAAAATTAACGATTAGTCATTATTATTTGTACTTTAGAATTCGCACTTTTTATTAATTTTCTCACGCTGGAATTATCGCGAAATACCAACGTCCGTAGAGCTCATCTGTGCATAAGTTTATCCAAATACCATAACTTATTCGAGGCGAGTGCATGTTGATCGTCGTCATGCTCGTGCCTCGTACTCGTACGTTATTATTTTATTTTTATGAATGGAAAACACCAACGAGCGGAGTATTTTAGGACGCACTTGATGCGGTCGTCGAGTTCGAGGTGAATGTAATTTTTTACTCTTTTCGACAGCAAAGCAACGAGCTAGCTTGCGAGAAATCCTGCCTCTACGTCTTCTTCTCTGTAGCTATTGTCAAATCTCCAACCTTTGACCTGGAAATAGGCAATAAAAGGGAGAATCGGTTCGCTTTAGGGGATGTTTGGTCGTCAATAAGGTTCGAGGTCGGTTCAATGGTCCAACTATATACATGATCGACGACGATATTGGCTTTACTTTTTCAACGTTTTGTTTTCTTTTGGTATGAAAGTTTGGGCATTGAGAGGTGAAGGGATTGATTAAAACGTGTTATCTTCAGTTACGGTGCATTGATTTGATAATGATTGAGATTTGGATTTTTTTACACAACGATTCGTAGGAATTTTAGGTTTGTACTCGTAGCTGTGTTCAAAGGTCGTGTGATGTATGGAATGGTGGAATTTGAGGGGTATTCTAGGTAATGGTGAGGTTTTGTTTTGACTCGATTTAATGAGTTGTGAAATTAAGGCGAATTTCAACGCGAGGGAGACGTTTATGAATTGGTCATGGATTTGAGATGAATTGTTACTTGTTATCGGTGCGACCTTTTAGAGGGATCTGATTATTGAAATGAGTTCGTGTAAGACATATTGAGGATTGACTTCGGCTCATTTGATTCTAAGATACAAAAAAAAGCAAGTTTGGGTACTGTACATGGCTATTGAAGCTTGATGATTGTAATTTTGAAAGTGACTTTTCTGCCTCCCACCCCTCACCCTGCCTCAATGATATTATAATTTTTGAAATTAATCTTCAACTTTCAGCAACAACATAATATGTACTATGTGACATATTATTAGCAATTTCTATTCATGAAATGACTTTGATTACTTTTTTGTTTGTTTATGTATATTTTTATTTTTATGTAGTATCCCGAGATGATTTTGCAACCAACTAACCTATCATTTGTTTTATTTGTTTGTTTTAGGTGAGTAACGAATCTTCACTTTGCAATAATTCAATCGTCAGTAAGTACAGTGCTCCGAGTAAGTTTATATTTTTTTTTGTTAGGATTTCCACTGGTTTGGAAAACCACAAAAATGTTGACTTGAGAATGGGAAAAATTTTGGATTTTTTTGGCACATTTCTTAATGAGATGGTTGCTTGGAATTTTTACGATGCCAGCAAAAAATCATCGTTGAAAATTGATGAACAAAATCATCAGCTATTCGCTGATTGCAAGAGAGTTTTTGCATTTTGATCATTGATTACCTTCAATTTTTTCTTCAACTTCGGACTGAATTTAGCACAATATAAAAAACTCCTTATTTTTTCCATATTTTCTTAACCCTTTCGGCTACGAGACAAACTGAAGGATAGAATTCGAAGTGCTTTAAACTGAGTAAGGCCGGTTGCTGCCTAGAACTCAAAATTTACTAGAAATCGCACATTCAGAAAGTATTCATGTCACAAATGGCAATACACCTTAAATTGTCTATTATTCCATTTATGACACCGAATAGCATTATAAATCAAAATCAAGCCTTCTGAGGCATCTGATACTTCAAGATGAACGTATTAGTACCAAGCATTTTTGAAAATAGAAAAAAAGATGAACTAAAATAAAATAAGTTTGAGTAAAAAAGAAAAATTATTGAAGAAAAACAAGGCATGCGACTTCAGATAGTTATTCAAACTGCAAATGTTTGAAGGTGTTTGCTTGTGGGAGGATTAAAATTGATGGAAAAATCTTTGTGTTATAGAGAGCATTTTTCAAAATTTTAAAAACCCATGTCACAATTCAACGCTAATTTTCAATGAAAATCTGACAAATATGTGTCATTTTCATCTTCTGACACATACATCTCTCTTGAGATAATTTGCTTGGGCGAGTAAGTTGCTTCAGAAGATGACTGGGTAAACTTTTGCAAGCATTTGAATTTTATGATGAATACTGTGTCATAAAGACTGCGCTCAATCAATTCATTATCTGTAAGATGACTTCTAAAAAGTAATTCCAGTGATTCCACAACATGACGTACGTATTTTATTTTCATTATCTCCTTATGACAAACAGATTGAGGGCTGTATTATGACACAGTATTTATCATAAAATTCAAATGCTCGCAAAAGTTCACCTAGTTATCTTCTGAGGTAACTTACTCACTCAAGCAAATCGCCTCAAGAGAGATGTATGTGTCAGAAAATGAAAATGATGGCATACTTTTCAGGTTGAATGGTGACACGAGTGTTCAAAGTTTCAAAAAATGCTCTCTATAACACAAAGATTTTTCCATCAATTTTAATCCTCCCACAAGCAATCACCTTCAAACATTTGCAGTTTGAATAACTATCTGAAGTCGCATGCCTTATTTTTCTTCAATAATTTCTTTTTTTACACAAACTTATTTTATTTTAGCTCATCCTTTTTTCTATTTTCAAAAATGCTTGTTATCAATATTTTCATCTTGAAATATCAGATGCCTCAGAAGGCTTGATTTTGATTTATAATGCTATTCGGTGTCATAAATGGAATAATAGACAATTTAAGGTTTATTGCCATTTGTGACATAAATACTTTCTGAATGTGCGATTTCCAGCAAATTTTGAGTTCTAGGCAGCAATCGACCTCACTCAGTTTAAAGCACTTCAAATTTTATCCGTCAGTTTGTCTCGTAGCCGAAAGGGTTAATTTAAAGGATTCAGATTTTCTACCACAAATCCACGATTAAATAAAATTCAAAACGATAGAAAGAAAGGAATGTAAAGAAACCACAAGTTCAGTGAAAATTTCGTATCCTCGTACTTTTTTTTTATCGAATGTCGTTTTTTGCAGAGAACAAGTTGAATTTTTTATTCACTTATAAATCTTTGATAGATGATGCTAAATCTCTGATAACCAGAGGGGAAGGGGCGAGGATAGAACATTACAGCAAAACAAGGGTGGCTTGGAAATGAGGTTGTATGGCATTAATCTTGAGAATACAAGGAGCTCCATTATAGCCAAAAAATGAGTACCTAGTGTTGTGGAACGTGAAGTTCATCTTCCATCACTTTTCAGCAATCAAAGTTTAAAGAATTCAAAATAAACATCTTGAAATTTACTCTTCAACAACCGAAAAGTGGCCAATTTCAACACCCCACCTCCGAGGGACTCAGTTGTGGAAAATGGCCCACGTTTGATGTTAAATGAAAAGAAATATGGTTTGTCCCTAGAAAAATTTGCCAAAAAGGTCGATTGGTTGGGTTTGTTGTACACGGTTTATGGGTCCATTTCAAAATTTAATTACTGATTGAAAATATGAAACGAAAAGCAGAAGAAATGATCGTAAAATTCTCTTTGAAATAAATTTAAAAACCTCAGGGTGCTGATTAAGTACTTTAAAATGAAAGTTCTAGAAGAAAAAATAACGTCGCTGTTTTTACTCGAAGAATTAAACGATTAGCACAGGTTGATTTTTCTATTCATAATCGTCGCTTAAGGTGTTCCACTTCTGTTCGGTTTTAAACTTGTGTGTCGCGTCGCAGGGTCTCTCAAAGTGGGTGATTTGTTGTATGTATGGTCAAGCACGAGTTAGCCGAATGTTCCTTGGTTTAATAAAATGAATTTTCGAGAGATTTTTGACGAATTTTAAAAATGAAAAATTATACTCCGAATTAGAATTTTATTATGGTTTGAGTATGAAAGTTTGAAATGAAAGTACGGTTCTACTGATTTATTTAATGAAAAATTCGTGTTTTTTCTTTGCTCATCAGTGACCAACAATCCGGAAACCACATGCTTAAAATTATTTCCCTCTGTAGGGAGACTGAGAGAAATTCATCAAAATCAATGCGGAAAGTAGCGATTTTAGTGAGTGAGTAACCTGTGCATCTCAACGTCATGCAAATTGCACCAAGTGCATGCTCATTTCTTTGAATTCTGAACCCTACTTCTATTACTATCAAATTACTCGTTTTTCTCGTATTTCGCAAAAAATAATATAAAATAATCGATTTGTATTCACTTCATGTAGGTATGTAGTACTGCGAATCGAACATTTTCATAAGAAGGAAAGAACGCCGTCGATGACGTAGATGTAACGACTTCGACGACGACGACGACGATAGCGACAGAATAATCTCGTTAATTTTTCGGTTAATTTTATTTCTCTCTCTTTCTATTTCTCGCTGACTAACTAATTTTATAGTCCGTTATTTTGACCTTGGTATGTTGAAAATTATAATACTACGGGCGGACGAATTGCGCGCGATTTTTTTTCTTTTTTTTTTTTAAATACAATAATTTAACTATTCCTTTAACCGCGAAATTATGCCGCCGCTGGTGTACGATAACGTGTAATCGCAAACTAAATACTGAATGTGGCTTACAAGTGTATTAATATTGTTCATTGCGAGTAACGTGCGCCGAAAGTGAGTTATTACGCCAGTGTGAGTTCAATTTCGGGTGCATGCAGGATGAAGGTGTATTGATGGGAAGGATAGAACTCGCTTTTTTATATCTGAAATGTAGGTCAGAGAAGAAAAGTTGTGAAATGAAACTTTTGACTTTTGGTTTTTAGCTATTAAATTCAAAAGTGAAACTTTCAATTCAGGCTTTCTGCTGCTCAATTCAGCCAGTAAGAGATTGCAGTTTGTGTGGTGATTTGGTAAGAAGACTTAAGTCATACTTGATCCAATTTTGAGTATTATGGAGCCATTTTTGAAACATTTTGGAATAAAACAACAGTACCTACAAAGCACAGTAATCACAGATTTCACCGAATATCTGTAACCAGGGTGACTTGGTTCTCCTGTTGCAGACTATGACCTTATCCGTGTCTCAGGACTGTGAATTCCTGGCTGGCCAGGAGGGGGGGGGCATGTTACATCCAAATCAGTTCAAATTTTGAATTTTGGGCTAAAATGTGATTTAGAAAGCTCTTTTTTTTCAAAAAATTTTCATTTTGATTTTTTACACCACGTTCCTAAAGAGGGCTCAAAAACCAAAATTTGCCTTTCGCTATATTTTTCCTGTCAAGTACTTTAGAGAATTTCCAATTTGAAAAAATTGATTTTTCTGGCTTTGATAGGGACTGAATGAAAATTTTTGGAACTTTTTCGACTTCACTCTTGTAATGGGGTGTCATACTTAGAGGAATCTCAGTTTCCCACACTTGATTATAGGTTTTGGCTTCGTGCCAAAATTGGTCCAATTTAGTTCTATTCGAATATGATCTCATATTTCCTTAACCCTTGGTTAGTCGCAAGACGGAGCTTATCTCCGGATAGGTCCGGAGCTTTCATTCATACTGCGACTAAATCGCACTTTGAAACTTCCTTATTAGTCGCATAATGAACGAAACCTCCGGATTGCGTAACTTGAATATTATTTATTTTAAAAAATGTCCTTATGAAAGTTTAGTACGCACCAGTTTACCTCACTCAACAAAATCCAGTACTTGAGCTTTATTTGTAAAAATCCTTGTATTTAAGTGCTATGCAAAATTGAAATATTGAAAAACCAAAACCATAGAAATGTTTTTTTTTTTTTTTTTTTTATAATCCACCATCGTCTACGCCAAATTTCGTTTAAATTCGAAAAAATTGTTGAGACGTCAACATTACTGACGTGAGGAAACTTCCGGGTCCTCGGAGATTATCTGGGATAGACTAGTGCACTTTACGCTCCAACTGCAAGCCTAATAATTCTTGTAGCAAGCCGCGTAACCGGTCATTTTGTAGTCTGAAGTCCCTGGAACACGGTGGTGTATTCAATTTTTCTATACAACGTGTTGTAAAAATGTTGGACGCATCCGAAGTGACTGAGGTTTTTTTTTATAGAGAAAATTAACCTCACTTAACTACACTATGATCACTTTGAATTCATTCAAAAAATTTTGTATGAGTCAAACAAAAAAAAACTGAGCACACCACTGTGTTCCTGAAGCTTTGGACTACAAAATGAGCGCAAACATACTTTGATACAGAAATTAGTTTTGCTGCGAGAGCGCAATACGTGATACTATCCCTGTCAACCCAAAGATTTTTCTCGAAAACAAGTATCTTCTTCATTGTGTACACATGCCATCACTCCTCGCACTCCGTTCAGCCCTCCATCACCATACCTAACAAGCTACACTAGGGCTACACTACTGTCTACTAGTGATAAGAGTGTGTATGAAAAATCAACATGCAGCACAAAGCGTTGTGTAGTATCCGGAGGTTTCATTCATGGTGCGACTATTACCAATAAGAAAAATCCGGAGATTTCATTCATAGTGCGACTAATGGAGATAGTATCCGGAGGAAAGCTCCGTGGTGCGACTATTCCGAGCTTTCATTCAGCAGCGACTTACCAAGGGTTAATCTGGTTCAAACATACAAAATACAAATTCATTAATTGACCTTCAAAAATTACTGTTTACTGATTGCAAAAGTGATTGCAAACAGACTCAGTAGCAGTTTCTGTTGCTCTGCGACATCTTTGGTAGTAGTTGTTTCATTTTCAAGGTATACCATTATACATTAGAGAAAACCTTTTACGAGTTTTTAGCTGTATGTCTTACAAGGGTGGTTTATTTAGGAAAGGAAATGAACGTGCGTATCTTTCGATATCTATGAGCGAGCATGAGAGGTAAGGGAGGTAACTTAGTAGAATGAAAGAATGAACTATCCATATTATTCCATTGCGTGGTTGTATATTTAGCTGGCAGCAGCAGCCAACGATTAGGACGAATCAACGAAATAGTCTATAAAATGCAGAATAGAGTGCACTACACGTTCTACAGCTCATGCCACATGGTTTCATATTTACCTACCAATTTGTTAATTTCTTACTCCAATAGTCTCTTAGAATCGTTACTCGTACAGTTTTTCAAAACAAACACATTTTTTCCATATTGTGTCTATGTGTGGGTAAGTAAGTTGTGCACTCGATTGTTTCGTGTAGGTCGAGGTGCAATATCTGCTGTGTTGATTGTACTATTATAGGCTATGCATTAGTAGACGTGATAAGACAGAGTAGTAAATTAAGGTGGAGGGGTAAAAGGGGTTATTTTTTAAAAATATATTTGTATCGTGCACTTATTATTGTATTGTCAAGAGTCCACACATACGTTTCGATCAGAACACGTGTTTGTTTCGTGGCACAATCGATCTTTTGAGTGTGTATGTGTGGTTTCGTAAATATATCTGTAGATGATGGTATTGTTGTAAACGTTGATTCGATTAGTACTCGGAAGACAAGTGGGAAAAGTTTGTGTTAGATGATGAAATACCTATAAGGTAGTGGAAGAAAACGTCAACGTGCGCTATGTTCGGTGTGGTGTGAATTTGTTCGTTTTCTAAAATATTATATTTTGTGTGAATATCGAGGGCAGTTGTGAGTAAGTAGATGTAGATTTGATTTGATTGAAAGTTGACTGAAAAATTCTTGTTTTTTAAAAAAAGTTTTGAAAGCCCAAGCATTCAAGATGCCAGAAGCAATATTTTCAAGGCGTCAACTCAATTTTTCTACATCCTCTGTGGTTTTGAAAATTTGGGCAAATATTTTCCTGATATACAGAGTAATTTTGTGAATAAGGGAAAGCAATTGAGCACAACAAAGCAAGTGCCAAAGCTTTTGGGAATCTGTAATTCAAGAAGTGACTTTTGTATTATTCTTTTGTAATATTATGATGGTCATGAAAAGGTTGAAAAATTTAGATTAAATTCACAACTTCTGGTGATTTCTTGGGCGTACGTAACTTTTTTGCAGAATATTAAAACCGAATAAAAATATTGGTTCCGGTTTTGAGTGTTTTGACAAGTTTCCACTTCCACTTCCAGTTTTGGTTTTGCTTTCGGTTTTTTCCTTTTCTCCCTATTTTTTAATGGGAACAGGGGAGTAATTTTTCAAATCACAGTTTTTACTTCATTTCTACCAAAAATACAGGATAAGTGCACTCCTTACCAGTAAGCATGAGTAATTAGGCTAATTACCTATCTGAAAAATTCCAATACCGAAACCAGTTCAGTTTTTTATTGGTTATGGTTTCAGTTTTGATTTTGAATTCGAAAAATAACGCTCCTGGTTTTGGTTTTTGTTTCAGTTTTGAGCAATTTTAATTGTTTTTTTTGGGGGGGGGGGGTTAAGTTTTGGTTTTTGTTCCGGTTTCATGCTCTGATTTTTGGTGTCTTCAACGATCAACTTTTGATTTTTTTTCACAACTGGTGGACGGTGGATACCCTGCAGATGAATCTAATTCGGACTCAAATGTAGTGTTCTGTTCTGTTCTGTTCTGTTCACCAGCCCTGCTTAGTGATGTCAGCAACTGGAAGTTTCATAGGTTTCCTCGATGAAGTCAGCCCTGTTGCTAAATGGGCTCAATTTACCAAAAAGTAGTTATTTCAGATTCTTGATCCCAAGTTCTGAGCTTTATCATCAGGACTTTTTGATCTCGTTTATACAGAATAGTTTCAGCTTGTCATCAGGAGATTTTGGGTTGCAGGTTCAGGTTCACGTTTAATCTGAGGGTCTCATAGATTACCTTTCAGGATTCTCAATACTCTTGAGTTACCATGTTCTAATTCTGATGGCATGACGTATGAATTTAGAGAATCTGGCGCTAGAATCGTGAAATTTCGACTGTAGAACAATGCTTCGATGTACAATCCTCATTGCAACGCGATTTAAGCTGTTGAAATGAGTGCGACGTTGCCACTTTAGGTTGGAACTTCTTAATTTATACTTTCAGTGTAGTACATACGTTTACGTACATATGATGATGTATGCGTACATGTTCGCGTACCTATTTGAAGTGGAATGATGGGCCGTGGACGGGGTAAGAGGAAATGGAGACAGTTCACTTAGCACAATGCGAGAAATTTTCTCAATTCGGAACGGGATAAAAATAATATTTTGCTAAATACTCGACTATGAGGTGGTGGGTGCAGTGAGGCGCGAGTACGATGTACATTTGTATGTTGCTGTTGCTGTTGTAGAACTGCTGTGCTGTGGCGACGACTGCGACGGCGGCGGCGGCGGTGGCGTCAGCAGCAGCCATGACGACGTCATCAATCATAAACGTAATAATATTTAAACGAACATCGCCGTATCTTACCACCTCACTTTACTCGGCCCAGATGCCCTCCGCCACCTTCGTCGCCACTGCCACAGCCGCCAAAAACACGTTAACATAAAATAATATCTACATACATGTACCCGGGTCGAGTTGAGCCGAGCCGGGTGCCTGCTTTGCTTATACTATATGCTTACACGTATGTATCTCGTCGTATTATTACAATATATTTATATACCTACTACACTTCTTATAATACTCATATAAAGACCAGCCAATGCAATATGTATATGCAAGTATGTGTGCGAGCGAGTGAGAAGATTCAAGAAGAAGAGAAAAACGGCAACAATATAGCGGCGATAATTATGGTCGAGAGTACACGATGATGTAGAGAATAAGAAGAAGAAGAAGAAGACGCACAGGCAGAGGCAGAGGCAGCAGCGGTAGAAGTAGCGTGTGTTGCGGCGTCAGCGGCGGCATCAGCGTTTGCCAACGGCCTATTTGGCAACGTCGCGTGAAAAAAAAAAACAGTTGATACAGTGGTTTTTAAATTATTCGATGAATTGTACGCGAACGTGTACCTAATATAGTGTAATACCTTTGTTGGTATGTATGTGTGAGTGTGTCTTGGTGTCTCTGTGTGCATCGAGACATTACTATATAAAGTAGACTATACTATTGTCGTCATAGTGGTTGTTGCCGTTTCTGTTACTGTTCTTGCTGTTGTTGTTGTTGTTGTTGGTTCTTGGTTTGTTTCTCTGTGTCTGTTGTGTGCAGAGCAGCAGACGAGATGAGAAATAACCTCTCCAATCGTCGATGGTGGAAGAGAAGACTGTTGAAGTTGTGTGCGGATATTTACAGCAGCAGTGATAATGGTCGTGCCGAACAGCAAAGCAAGAGGTTTGCATGCAATCACCTACCAACAGGAACAGAGAGAAATGGTAGAGGAAGAGTAGGCTGCATACTCTTGGTGGAGTCTGGTAGCAGTCTGAGCAAATGATGATGACCACGACAACGATGATAATGAGGATGCTGCTGATGAAGAGGAAGTAGAAGGAATATTTTGTTGTTTTTTTGGTGCCCATACATATACATTTGATGTGATACGATGGGACATCGACATCCATCGTTTACTCTCTCATGATGCATAATATACCTAGACCTATCAGTACTTATACTATACCTGCCTACCTGTATAAATAGCGGATCAATGGCGGCGCGGTTCTTGTTACTAAAAAGACAGAGAAACCTAAATGTGTGTGTGTGTTAGTGTAGTATGCGATGGAACGGTGACGGTAAAGTGGCGGCCGTCGCCGCTGTAGCCGCAGCAGCAGTCATGTAGCAGATGTATATGTGTGTATTGAAGAGAAAGAGGTACACTCTACACATATTATACCTATAAGTTACGTTCGTACGTGTCCTGGCCTGTCCTGTACGCATAAATGTGTGAGATTGTGTGAGTATGGGTAAAAAAAGAGAAGAGAGAGATGGCCAGGCAGTACCACTACCTTGCCGCTGCTCGATGGTATAAAATGCGAGAGTCTTGTCAAGAGAGTGAAGACGAAGAAAAAAAGCAGCATAATTGGACGAATTGGGTGAACAGTAGGGTTGCAATCGTTCACTTCCTACAACGTTGCCATGCGTTGTTAAACCTGTTTACCTGTATTGTCCTTCGAAGTGAGTTGATATGACTAGAGTGTGAAGTGTACAGATGTTTTACAGAAAAAAAATAAAACCTTCTCGCGGCATCTAATTATATTGTAATAACGAACGTATTCTAAATCGATGGTGTGGTTTTGGTATTCTGGTATAATATGGTTTTCAGTATTATTTCTTTCCTGTCTTACTTTCAAAGCCTTCTTGTGTATGTGTGTGCGATGTGGTATGTTTGTTGTTCGATCTGTGGAACATTATGGAGTGGAAGTTGTTTCGCTGAAATGTAAGTTATGAAAAAAGAGCCCCCAAGTGAGTGGATTTGTTAAAGTCTCTTTCAGGGTAACTTGAATGGAATGAAAGTGAAATTCTTTTGAAAAACTTACATTTTCAAGAAGCAGGAAGATGTTTCTTGAAGCGAACAAAATTGAATGGGGTAATTGATTTTTCACGGGTCAAGCATTGCAATTTGCATTTCAAGAGATTTTGTCACCACTGTGGAAATCTCAGATTCCAGACTGAAATCTATCTCGAGGAAGTGGAGCTGGTGGTTTCCACAGTGAGCCAGGTCAATGACCCAAGAGAGCTGAATTTATTCTCTATGGTGACACATGTGCTGAGCCTCTGAGGAAACCTTTTGGTTGCTGGCATAGATTCTGAGGGTTCATTATGTCAACAATGTCTTCGAAACGCTAGCATCGTCTGGGAACTCTTGAGGTGTGCTCAGTAATGTCTGCATCAGCAACCAGTTGGAGGTTTCCTCAATGAGATCAGTGACTGTAGATGGTGAAGACAGCTCCTTTGAGAGGCCCTCGGAGCGCTGACCTGATTCTGTTCAGAAACTGGCACAGCAGCATGTGCCGAGGAAACCCCCAGTTTGAATCCGAAGGTTTCCTCAGTGATAGAAGTTCCTCAATGAAGTCAGCAACTGGAGGCTAATGAAGTCCGCTCTCTTGGACCATCGAAAATGCTGAAAGGAACCTCTAATGGTGTCTGGTGTCAGGTGTCAGACTCATATAGGTTTCTCCAGCGAAGTCAACGAAATTGCGGATACTCGTGTATTTCATTTGTGAAAAAAAGACTGTAGCGATGTGGTGAATAAAATCTCAATGATCTGTCTCTGTAAATTTTGAGAAAATTGCTCCTTCCTGACGCATTCGTGGTAAAATAAACTGATAATGATGCCATTGACGCGACGTTGATGATGGCGCTATTAATGGGGAAAAAGCTACACTCGTCTGTACTCTTCTCCTCCACCGTCGCCTTCCTCTGCAGACTACAGATGAGGTAAACTTTGAAAAATCAAAGCGTCCTCGTCAAGCCCTAATGATGATTCCACAGTGTATATTGCGAAGTTTTTCTCACTCCTTTGTCAGCAGAGCTTTCTCCTCCTCCACATCCTGGCTTTATTACCCTTCTCTTCTCTCGCTCGGCCTCGGCTCGTATAATTCTGATTAACGCGGCGGCGGCGGCGTTCGTTGTGGTCGTGGTTTTGTTGGTCGGGGGCGCGAGTGCCTGCAAAATGAAAAGACGAACGCGAACAGATACTCGTATAATATTTTCGAAGGGTTGTGCGAATTGGAATGAACCATGAGGCGCTCGAGGGGAAACGAATGGTGAGAATAAGTCGCCTGGGACGCGAGAAGAACACGAAGAGGACGAGGAAGACATGAACGAGATGAAGGAATTTTCCATGCTGCAAACGCGAAGCAGACGGTGGAAAAGCTTGAAGGGGGAGGGGAGAAGGAATTATTAATTTATCGCAGTCCTCCTCGTGCTAATTAGGAATACGAAACGATGCGAACGATTTTTCTGGCAGGAGGCGCTGCGTGACTTGTTTGGGCTTCGAGTTGACCTGGAATGGGAATTAGAAAATCAAAAAAATGGGGGGGGGGGGTTTCTGCAGGATGTTGAAAGTATAGTAGTTTTTGGCAAATCTGATGTAAAAGTAGTAAACATTTAATAGACGTGGAAGAAATGGTTTTCAATTTGATTTTTTTTTTTTTAGTTCAATGTTTGAGGAGGGCTCCGAATGAACCAAACAAAAAAAAATTGTAAAAATAGGGAAAGGGATAAAAAATTGACTGGAAATATTTTTTGAACAGTGGTGAAAAAAATATCTGTATGTGTAATAAGTAAAAGAATCCTGAGAATATTGAAAGAGAAACTCCTAACCAACCAATTTCGCTCAATTTTTTTCTTTTTAATGATAGTATCAACCCACTGATCAAAAAAGAAAAAACCAAAATTTTGAAATTCAAGGTTCAAAAAATCAAAAAGACACTATTTTTGAAGCGCTTCAAATGTGACATTGATCAAATAAAAATATCAATTTCTCTCTTGTCGATTTTCTCAGAAGCCAGAATTTCCCCTCTCCCTTCATCGAATATAATCTAACAAATGAGTAATGAAGCATTAAAGCCAAAATCACTTCCAATTTCCCATTTCTCCTCAGGATTTTAATCCAAACATAAAGGTCACTGTAACGAGAAACATTCCTTCGAATTTTAAAAATCCTCCCTTCATATTGCAGCTTCACTGGTCCCATCTTGTTTATGTACCAACATTGCACGAATTATCCATGACCTCGAAAGGAATCATCTTGGCACTGGATCAAAACCAACACACGATCATTTTATTTGAAATGAGGGGGAAAAGTTAACAGTTGAATTAGATACTCGTTGAATATCCAGAAGATGATGAGGAAGGCTCGTTACACTCTAAACATTATCGAACAGTACCTAGAATGATTGAGGAAAGGACGAGGGAGATGGTTATCGTGAAAAATCCTCATCCAAATGTGTGTAAAATGTTGTAATTTTCATACAGCTTCTCTCTCTTTCTACCTTCTCTCAACAAAACGCATGTGCGACGATGAAACGAGTAATATTTCAGAACAGCCTAACGAATTTATATTTCGGTCAATAACCTTGGTAATTTATATGGCTATAGAATCTCATTTCGGTTTTGTCCATCGCGAAAACCTTGCTATACGCAGCTATCTAATCGATAAATGAAAAATTATCCGTTTATATTGAAAAAAAAAAAGATGGAAATATCCTTCGGAGATGTAGAAGTTGGAAAAAAAATAAGTACGAGGAAAAAAGAAAGAAAGCTACCGAGCGAGGGGTGTAAAAATAAACTATGTAGAATAAAATAAAAATACCACGAAAATGGAGAGAGAGAAATGTAGATACGCGCAGAGAGCCAGAGCGACAGAGGAAAATTGAGCCAGGGGTACATTGGACAGGGAAAAGGGCAAAAGAGGAAACTGGAGATAGGAAAAAAAAGCAGCGAAATCGACGTAATTAACCCTCTCTTCGCGTTTCGTGGCGAAATTTCCGATCTGTGGTGGTGGAACTTTTGTGCTTTAGATGCGTGCTTGTGTTTGACTGTGCCGAGCTTATAGTGTATACTGACACTGAGTACACTCGTCGTCGTATAACTCTCGGGTGTAATCCCGTTAAGACGACGACGTCGACGGATGCTGCGGTATAATGGAGGTGGCGATGGCGGCAGCGTGCGCCGCGAAAACACGATGCCGACATAATAACGTAGAGTATAGCTCTGCTCGGGAGGTGAATATGATACCGGGTGAATTTTCCAGAGGGGTTGAGAGAGAAAGAGAAAAACACGAACGAAAGACAAAGATGCGATGGAAAACCCACAAAATGCCACAGTAGAGCGAAAGAGCAGAGACGCCGCTACGGTGGCGGCGAGATAAAAAGTGAAAAAAAAAAACCGAAGGCAGTCGAGAGAAGAGTGTAAATTTACGAACGAGGGGAGCTTTTGCGAAGCGCGAGAAGTTAACCGCCAAAAAGTACTCGGCGAAGTTTTACGTGTGCTAATGTGGAAAAATGGAAAACTATACCAGGCTGGGAATCTCCATCTCCCTGCCTGCGCTTCGCTTTTCCGGTCGCCCTCCGCCAGCCTTCTATTACCCCTATTGTGTGTGTGTGCTTTTCCAGGATGGGGTGGCGATTACGCGGATATATGCTGCATGTTTTGTTTTAAGAACGAAGGATAAATGAAGAAGTGTGGGAGTCGGGGAGCAGAGATGAGGGAAACGGGGAACGATAAATTAATCTTCCAACGACGACGAGCATGGTTTTTGGGCTGAATTTCGAGGGAATTTTCGGCGTATTTTTTCGACCATGGTGCAGTGTGATTTGGTGTTGTAGGAATTTTCCATGAAATGAATGTCCAGCATGGCATTTTACTGCAGTGAAAAGTTGATTTTCCCTTTCTCTCAGCTCTTCTTTTAGCCCATGCTGAACTGTGCAATGCTTAGAAATGAGAAGTTCCTGATTTATCGCTCCATTCAACTCGAGCCTTGATCAAAATGTAAACAAATGCTCGGACCATTAACCCAATAGAATGTCTTGAAGTACCGTACCTGCGATGCGAGTTTACCATTAATGGTGATTTATCGAATTAGGAGAGGTGAGAAACATTGTGGTAGTGCTTCATATTCGACCCCACGTGGGATTTTCAGCCCGAAAATTTTTTGTGGGAGGGAAGGTGCATGATCAAGCTCTTCCCTGATAATATGCTGTAAGCTTAATTTTTTTATTTGTCCATTAAAGTATTGGGTATCAAAGGACAATAATGTGTGTAAGTTTTTAACTAGAAAATCTGCTCATTAATTCATTTTTTTTCAAATGCTCGAGAAATGTGATCCATCTTCATTGGTGACCACAACCATCCCAAAATCCCCAATCAAGCAGTCTGGTCAGCCTGCCTCGCTAAGCTGAAAAAAAGTTCCATCTTTTCTATAAGTTTCCCTAGTGAACTAGTGAGCAAAACTTTCTTCTGTGCTGAAGTAAAAAAAAAAAATGTTTACGAAATGAAGAGATATCCATAAGTACGTAATACAACTTTTTCAATTTGTTTAGTAATGAGAGGAAAATTTTTATAGTCTGTTATTCGAATTGAGCCAAACTTCATCGCACGAAACCGAATCTGAAAGAAAAAAAATTGTTCTAATTACTGGTGTCGAATTTAGGGTGAGTCGACTGTTTCAAGTGCCAAAAAATTTTCATTTCATGTTAGGAATTCTGTCTGGTGAAATATCCTCCCTCCCTCCCTCCCCCTCTCCGCGAATATTCATCCGATAACGATTAGTCATCGTTTAAATTTATTTAATTTGTTACATTATTTTTATTTTTCGTTTATTTTTACATAAATTCTCATGCTTTGAACAACTTTTACACTTTTGAAGGTAATTTTGCACTTTTTCATTCATTTTTATTATGGCATTTTAACGACTTTTACATTCTTTCTACTTTGAGGAGTGTTTTTCATGTTGATTAAAGCAAGTTTTATCACATGTACAATTACTTTAACAACGATATTGTTATTTTGATCTTTTGTCGCAATAGTTCTGATCTTTTTTTTTTTTTTTTTTTTTCAATTTATTTCAATTACGCTGTTTTGAATTAAGTTTATACTTTTTGATGAATTTATTTTAATTTTTTTTTATCTAAATTTTTTTCTCATCTCAGGTCATCATCTGAATCGACAAACCATTCTAAACCTCTCCCTTTTCAGACACCATGAAGAAATATGGGAAATGGGGTCTTCTTTGAACTTCTGCTGTATCATCTTAAGGTGCTCAATTTTAAAATGCGGTTCAACAGCAAATTCAAAAATATTCATTAGCGTATCTTCTATGTTCAAATTTTTAAAATCGAGCTGAGCCTCAGCTTCTGGATGGCCCTCTTAAGAAATTACCTTTGCGTAATTTTCACCTTTGACTCTTCCTTCTTCCTGGGTTGAATCTAGGTAGATCTCAAAAGAACCTCATTCCTTAAATTCGACCTCTTTTGATCCATTTGAACTGGTGCCAGGTGAAATATATACTGACGTGCTGAAAACCAGCTGATTGAGTTGAAAATGTCGAGAAACATCGAACTGTTTGGATCCCCCCTCCCTGCTCCAGCTCTCAAAGTCTGATCCGCCTCACTAGCCATCATTTTTCAGAAAAATTTTGCCTAAAAAGAGGGTTAGAGAAAAGGTTTTCGTAGATAACGATTGTGCAGGGGCACTTCAAATTTGCCGAATCTTTGAAAAAGTCTGCGTCGAAGAAACTGATGCCATTCAGATTAGATTCAATGATCTTTTATAGTTTTTTGTTGAAAATTGATTTAATGACTCGAAATTTGGACTTGTTGCATTTGAAAAATGTAAAACGAAAAATGGAATCAAAATCAGTTTGTTAAGATACCTTTTTATAAATTGAATTCTCTTCTACTACATATTATGAATTGACTCCAAAATGAGAGAAAATTATGGGAAAATTCACGATTTTAAATGAATTGTGCATCTGTTCATTACTATTTTAGCAACAAATTCTGAAATTCAATTTTTTTTTTTTGCAAATTCAACGGTTAGTTGCTAAAGTTGTAAAGAATATGGACAATTCTTCCAAAATTACGAATTTTCTCCTGGTTTTCTCAAATTTTTTGCCACAACGGTTCAAAAAAAATACAGAAAACCCTTTTTCTTATAAGTTTTTTGTTGCCCTCGCTTTGCTTGGGTCACTTGTTTTTTCAAATTTTTAAAAAATGGTTGTTCAAAAACGATGAGGTATAGTTTTACATACAAAATCTTGAGTAAGGAAAGAAATGAAAATTTTGCAGGTCATTGCATCAAATTTTTTTCAATTCAGAAAATTAGTCCAAAAATCACAAAAATGTCTCGACTCTGGATTTCAATAACTGCACGAATCTTGTTAGAGATTGAGTGAATTTTTTTTGACAATTCACTCGTTCATTTGAATAAAATGATGAAGTGGGCATACAGGGGCGAGGAGAAGAGGGTGATGTGAATCTTGAAATCTTATGTACATTCATGGAGAAAAATATCAAAGAACTCTTATCAGAATATTTTATAAATCTGAGGACACCTTGGAGACTTGATTTTGGAGTTGGGGGGGGGGGGGGTCAACTGTAGGTAGATTTTACGAAATTGACCCGGTACGAAATTTCATTTTGGGAGTACGAAAAAAGCACGAATTGAGGAGCTTTCTGGATTTTATTTGACACCCTGGTGATCATTTAGATCAGACTTATTAGTTCCCCCCCTTAAACTTCTTAATTTTGAAAGGAAATTTGAAATCATGTGTGACCAATCGTTTTTCACAGTTTCAAATGCGGCAAATTCAAATTTTGAGTCATTTTTCGAATCAGAATCTCCCTTACTTCTCAAACATGTTGATTGGGGGGGGGGGGGTGTAAATTAGGCGTGACATACGAGTATTTGTACTATTTTATCGAACGAAAAGTGGCCGAATTGAAGTCGAACGGAACGAGGAAATGACCCACATATTGGGGTATCACTTTGCACTCCTCACATCAGTCCATTTTGATGTATCAAGACCATTATGTTGGGGTTGTTTTTGAACATATTATTGATTTACATTGTCGTGAACGTATACATACCACTTATATGCATAAGCATAACTATAATATCACAACTAAAGCTACGCTTCGCATACTTACTACCGTGTACGATGTTTTTATTGTACACTTAGTACATTTCATGCTACCTATAAGGGTGTGTTATGTATACGAGTATGGTGTTTTCGTGTAACATAACGTATCAGAGAGACTTGCAGAGTAGGTACATGGCATGGCACAGGCACACAGATAGAATGAGTTGGAGAGAGAGAGAAAGGAAAGGGTATGAACGGGTTATAATTTATTGAACGACGAAAAACGCGCGTTAGGTTACGTTTGTAAGAGTGTATGAGGAGTATTGGTGGCGGCGTCGTTGGCGGAGGCATCGGTGGCGTCTGCGGCTGCGGCGACGACTACCGCGCGTCAGCGGTAACGCCATAATCTACGCTGGGAGTAAAACGAACGGCGATGGTTATTATTTTTATTCAGCTGATTCACTTGTTCACTTTTCCATATACTTGTATAGTAAAACTTTCGCGAGGTGTTCTCTGGAATGGTGTATGGTAGTATTTTGGAACGATGATGAGGGGGGTCGGGGCCGGGGCAGATAAGTACAGTGGCTGTGGAAACTCATCTGTACAGCTAAAGGTATATTGTACACTATACAGCCAGTACATATGTAGAATATGTATGTGTGCGTGCACTACTGTACATACATGAGCGACCGTCCACCGCTGTTCGCCTCACTCAATTCGGCTCGCACAAAACACTAGAGAGAAAGAGACCCATCACTAGCTCGGCGAACTTTTCACGTGCGTATTGATTAACATAACGGTGTAACGATTTTTGTGTATACGAAAGCTACAGCAACAGTGACAGCGGCGGCGGCAGCAGCAGCAGCAGCGATGGCTTAGAGAAAGACAGATATGTACCTACAGCATCACGCAGAGAGAGAAAGAGAATCAACGATGGAGAAAGGGAGAGAGAGAGAATTGTGCTCTAGTGGCAGGCTTTAGTCTTTCTCTCTGTCTGTCCTTTTCTGTCTCGTTTGCCAACTCGTTGGCTCTCTCTCACTCGCTCATTCACTCACTCTCTGTGTTTTTAAGTATTTCTAGGCGTTTTGATTTGAATTTCTCGACGGCTGCGGCGGCGGTGGCGGTGGCGCTAGCACCAGCGTCAGCGTCGGCAGCATCGACGGCAGTGTTTTATTGTCGGGTAAAAAGCACGGCGACGATGGATGTGTAAGGGCAAGCGGGGGGCTTCCAGGGGTCAGGGGGAGGCTGGCTCGGATGCGGTGATATGCGCGCTGTGCGGTGTCGTTTAGGTCGTGGGAAGGAGACGTTTAATTAGTTGCGCTAGAGGTTCGTTTATCGCGTGTGCGTATCGATGAGGTGTTTTTTTTGTTGTTGAACTTTTTTTCCTCTTCTTTTTCTTCTTTTTTTTTCGGGGGAGGTGCGCGCGTTCGACGCGCGTTTCGGAGATGAATTTGGATGTCGGGCTCGGGTGCGTTTAGCTACTCGACGGTCGACGCGGTTACAGGGGTTGTAGATGTTGGGGGTGGGGGTGGTGGTAGTGGTGCTGCTGCTATGTGTTCATGTGTATAGCACGTATTTGAAAAAGATGGCGCTACTGAGAGCGCCCGCGCCCACGACCGCGTCCGGGCGCCCTCCGGCCCTTTACTTGAGCCCTTTGCCCCGGCTCGGTGAAAGTGGCGAGGCGGGTCGATGTGCTCGGCGTTGATGATTTTACACTTTTTCGCGCGTTTTTCCTTTTTTTCCCTTTTTTTTTTTGCTTTGTATAATGTATTGGCCGATCGATGCGATGATACACGAATAAGGTGTTAAATGTATATACATGTATATTGGTAGTTGGTACCTAGACCTGCCTATGTATTGTATAAATGCTATAATTTTCTCTGTATCGAGGCAACTGACGTACGAACTTACTGGATGTGGGGTGAAACGATATTGAATCCTTTGAATTCGCCATACAATTGCAAAATTCGAGAGGGCAAACAAACAGTTCGTATACGAACTTTCAAGTTTGGAAATTGAAATTCTAACGGAGAGTAAGAATTATCGAGCTCGGTACATAATTTCAATTCTTACAGTGGAAAGTCCCAGAGCTCCTAAAAGTTAGATATTAAAATTGGTTGCATTTTTTGAATTTTTTGGTTACTCAAGTTATTTTCCCCCCAAGTTTTGAAAATAAAATTTTTCTGAATCTCGACTCTACGTCTTAAAAAACAGTTTAGCTTTTCCTTTTGTAATCTTGCCTTTTTCAAAAGTTGCCAAAAATTCTCCTTTTTTGCTAAAAAAAAAAAAAAGTAGTTTCTCGCAAAATATTCCAAAAAGTGTTATTTTCCTCAAAATCTTGCTTTTTCGCCAAGAACTGTATAAAATTTTCAAAAATAGATAAAAGTATTGCTTTTTCGGTAAAAGTTGCGAAAAAGTATCACTTTTTTCCAATTTTCCAAAAAGTATCTCGCTTTTTGCAAAAAACTGACAGAAATTGAGCAGTCAAAAGTTGAGCTGTTTATTCCAAAAATTACCCAAATGAGAAGTATCACTTTTTTGCCTAAAATTTGCCAAAAAGATATTGTATCTCCTCTGCCAGTAATTCTCAGATGCTCTTGCTTTCGACAATTGTAAAAAGGCTTCCACTTTGCCGGTTGTCAAAAACTACCGCTTTTTAGCAAAATTTTCAAGAAGTTTCGATTTTTCAAAATTTTCTGAGAAGCCGTGCCTTTTGCTAAAATGATTTTCAAAACCTCGTTTTTTGCTTGAAATAAAAAAAAATGAATAAAGGAAACTACAAATTGTGGTTATTGCCAAAAGTTCCAAAAAGTTTCCCTCTTCTCCAAAAATAGTCCTAACGAGCTGACAGAAATTGCTAAAACTGTCCAGAATTAACTTTCTGTCAAAAATCACGAAAATTCTCGCTTTCTAATGTTTTTTGGTGATTTTTTTTGCATCAAAATGTTTTGCCCATATTTTGTTTGGGGGCGGGGAGGAGGGTGGTGGAGGGAGGAGTAGAGCTGCAGACTGTTGTAAGAGGTCAAAAAACGTGAAAAATGCTACTATAGAATTTTTAGATCTTTAGAGAGTGCTTCAATAGAATTGAATGATTGGAACTTGCAAAATACGCATCAGTGACTTATTGTATTTTTTTGAAAATATGGAGTTCCTTCGAAAAGGCTCCAGGCTGTTCTAAAGATTAAACTCAAAATTGGTTGTGCCAAATTTTAACCCCCCCCCCTGGTTAGTTTTGGAACGCTGAAGATCTTTCTATAATTTTCAACCCTGACTCCTTCCAGTACAAAAGTCAAATACGAGTATACTCGTACCTACATACATCCTAGAAAATCCCTACTCCCCAAAGTTCGACCTATTTTACGCCCTTAGTCTGCTCAGAAACGCTTAGAGTTCCTACTCAAGGGGCTCCCAGATCTCTAGATTTCTCCCTACCTCCCTTGAAGAGATGTTTTTTAGCTTTTAATGTTCGCGAGACTCCCCTTCTACTTCGCTTCGTGGTGTTGAAAGAAGAGCACTGTACTGTGATTTGTAGAAATTCAATTTTTATTTTGCATTGCGCTTGAATTTTTATTAAATTACCTCCAAATACTAATGTCGTTTCGTTTTTTTGTTTTTGTTTGCAGAAAGCCAGTGAAAAATCGAAGTAAAAATCATCGTCGACGAAGATAGAGAAGAAAAAAAAAAGAGGAGAGACACTCCGACCAAATTCTACGCCCAAAATTTTTACCTTCTACTCGTTTGAAACGTGTGTATACGCGTATACATGCACGTGTCGGAGAACGACGAATGATGAACGAAGTTGACTGGACCGTAGACGACGATCAGCTGACCAGCGGCGTTTACGTTGGCGACGTTTAGTATCCAGCTATGGACTCGTATGATTTATTCGGCGAAGATGTCGGTGGCAGCGTTTTGGACGGACTATCAGATCTGGGAGGCGACAACTTCGACCCGGCGGCACGCGGCGCAGGCGGGCCGCCGGCAACGGGCGGTTACGGCGTGCCGCAGTCTGCGTATCCGCATCAGATCGGCGGCCACGCGCCACCTGCCGCAGACATGCATCAGGAATCGCCGCTGCAAAAACTGGCCAGTTTCGGAGGAGATTACTCGGCCGCCGCCAATCACATGGAGGCGGGCGGACAATCGCTTTTCCATCCGAACCACGCCGGCGCCTACGACGCGGGCGGCGGTCGAGCACCCGGTATGGGCGCGAACGCGAGCTACGGCAGATCAGCGATGATGCCGCAATCTCGACACGCGTCCGGTCCACCACCCGGTGCCAATCAGTACGCGCCGTATTGTCCGCCGGAGGCGATGTACGGCGCGGCCGGCGGTCACGGCATGGACAGCATGCAAGCGTGGAACAACTATCCGCCGACCAGTATGCGACACTATCCGCAAATGGCGGCAGCTGCGGCCGCCGCTGCTCAGAATCCGTATCGGCAGCAGTCGCATATGAACTACCAGCAACCGGCGCCTCCGCAACAGCAATCCGACGGCCAAGGCAAATCGCAATATCCCTCGCAGCCTGGTATGATGAATTCGATGCTGCAACCCACCCACCAAAACATTCCATCCAGCAGCGCCTCGTCAGCGGCCGTTTACCAGCAACAGCAACAACAGCAGCAACGAGCGCAACAACAACAACCCCAAGGCCCGGGCGGCCACAATTACCAAAACATGCTGTACTCGAACGCGGCCCCGGCCGGGTACGGCGCCTACGGCCAAATGAGCGCGCCGCAGCAAAACTCGCAATCGTCGCGCGGCGTCTCGTCCCACCATATGCAGCAATACTCGCAGCAGGGTCCGCCCCAACAGCCCGGACCGCCGCCCCAATCGCAATCCACGTCGCAGCAGCAGCAACAACAACAGCAGCAGCAGCAGCAACAACAACAGCAACAGCAGCAGCAGCAACAACAACAGCAGCAGCAACAAATGCAACAGCAAATGAACGACATCGGCGGTGCGCCTAACAGTTACAATCACATACAGTCGCAAATGTCAGCGGCGCATTCCGCCTTCAGTCAGCAATCGGTGCAGAGGCCTATCGGCATCGAAGTGCAGCCGGGCGCCGGACCGCAGTACCAGTCGGCGGCGCAGCAAGCTCAATCCAAACCGCATACTAGTCCACAGAGCGCGAGCCAGTATCGCGCCTCGTTTCCGCAACTCTCGCCGCAGATGTCACCCCGGCCGCAGATGTCGCCTCGTCCTCAGATGTCTCCGCGGCCGGTCATGTCGCCTGCCAAGAGCTCGCATTCGTCGCATCCGCATCCGTCGCAACAGCAGCAGACGACCATGTCACCGCGACCGGGCGCCGGCTCCAAAAACGTCATACAACCGCCTAGCGGAGGCCCCGGCGGCTATCCGCAGCAGAGCACGTTGCAGCAGCTCGAACAAATGGTTATGCCGTCTACGAACTCGAGCCCTACCGAATACCCGGCGTATCGAGGCAGTACCCAGCTGACGCCGCCGCATCACTGGCAATCGCCGCGAACGCCCAACAACAGCCTGCAGAACATGTCCGAGCAAGGCTTGTCCGGATACCCGTCGTCGATGGGCGGAGGCGACGATCACGCGCCTTCGGACGCCGGCGGTCCCGGCAAATCCGGCATGTCCATGTCCGAAATGCAAAACATTCCGCCGCAGCAGTCGGATCGCTCCAACGCGCCCAATAACATAGACTTCCAACCAGGATCTCAAGGCAGCGGGCGATACGGCTCGTCGGTCGATTCGATGGGCGGCCAACCTACCCAGCAACACATTCCGGTCTCGCGGTCGTCCGGCGACGTCATGGATCAGCAACAACAGTCTTCCTCGGATGTGCGCGGCTCGGCCGGCGGCCCCGGATCGGGCCCGTCGCCGTCGCCTCACCATCCCGGCATGCACAACGCTCTGAATCCGTACGGCGTGCCGACCGGCAGCATGATGTACAACGACGCCATGTCGCCGTACACGCAGCAAAACGGCTCCAAAATCGACAGCATGGTACCGGGCCCTAATGAACCGTCCGATCGTACCAGAGAAGAGTTACCGCCTACATCGCAGCCATCCGGCAGCATGTACGATCCACATTCGCACGCGCAGCATCAGCCGCATCCGATGTATCAAGTACCCATTACCCATCAGCAAGAAATGGCCGCTATGCAGCAACAGCTGCAGGAACTGTATTGTATGCCGCCCACCGGACCTGATCATCAGCATAGGGTATGTTTGTGAATGTAGTTTTTTTTTTCGCTCAAATTTCAATTGGCGATGAATTAATCGTGTTTTTTTCAACCTTTATGTGCAGATAAATCGAATTCAAGAACGAATAAATATGCTCAGACAACACGAAGCCACCGAACAGTGTTTAGGAGGTGTTCATTGTCCGTTCGCTACGTCCATTTCGTATAACTTAGGTGTTATGGATAATTCTATGGCAATGGTACGTATTTTTCTTACACATCTAACAAGAAAATCTCTCTAGTGATTTTTAGAAAGAGCATTGCCTAAAACCTCCGTAACCAAAATTTCAGCCGCCATAATTGATTTTTAGATTTTTGGCTAACTTTTAAAAATTCGAAATTGACCATTTTGAGCAATGTTTTTTTTTTTCAAAAAAAAAAAAAAAAATACAGTAACAATAATGAAACTTGGTTTAAAAACTAATATCGATCCTCTCGAAACAAGTTTCGCCATTTCGGGCATTCTGGAGGCTCCAGTGCGATTTTCGATTTCTCCAGAATTTCCAAATTTCTTCAGAAGAAGTGGAAATCAACTTGGGCAGCTAAATATCAACCAGGCTGAAGAATTTATCGTCATTTGAGCCGATTTGCAGAAGGACACCTCAGCATTCTCCAGTCATAGTTGAAATTGAAAATATTCCAATCAGAAAAATGGCACTTCGATGTACATCCGCCTGGAAATTGGGCCAAATTAAAATAACCTCGCCAAGTAGCCAGGCTGCGAATAAGTCACAATTCGAGTTTTAGCTACCAAGGTCAATTTCCACGCTTTCTTGAAAAATTTTAAAATTCTACAGAAATCGAAAAATGCGCTGGAGGCTCCAGAATGTCTTCTAACAGTAAAATTAGGGTTCAGGGTACTTCGCTTAGTCAAGACAAAGCCATTCGTGCAGATTTCAGAAATTTCTCCATAAACAGAAAATTTTTGATTTTTTGAATTTTTCCCTTATAAACATTTTGGTCAATAAAATACACGGGAGGGTTTCTCCTGGAAATCGGCCAAAATGGAAACTCGTTTGATAAGTCGAGGATACGCCATTATCTCCATTTTTAGCTGCCCAAATTATTTTTCACGCTTCCTGGAGAGATTGAAAGTTGTACTGAAGGCTCCAGAATATCTCAAAATGGAGCAATTTGGATTCGTAGGGGAGGGGGGTAGTGGTTTTATACGACTTGAAACAATTTCGTTCTAATTTCCAAAATTTCATTTTGAACAAAAAATGTTTGATTTTTCACCTTTTGAAGTAATTCTGAAACTCTTATACTGAACGATTTGGATTTTTTCGGCCATTATTGCCCTACTCATCCCTCTAGAATATTACATGTACACGCGGAATTTTTCAACAAAGGCTTCTGAAATGACCTAATTGGTTAAAATAAGTATATGAAACATTGCTAAGTAAGGTAGTCATTATCGTATAAAAGCCAAGCTTTCATTTCTGTGCGCTGAAAATCTTTAAATTTTCATTAGGTCATCAAAAATTGAAGTTTTTTTTTTGGCGTATTCTAGTCATTCATCGACTTTCTGTTCAGTTGTAAAGTGACAACGTATGGTAGTTATGACGCATTTGGTTTAAGCATTTTTAGCTGTTTCGATACTTTTTGTTTTTGTGTCATTACGTTACAAACGGTTTTGTGATATTTTAAATATCTGAAAAACGTCTCCTCAAATATTTTGTGTCATTTTAGTGATTCAAGGTATTATTTTTGTAAAGCTGACCAAGTTTTATCTCGTTTAGTTAGCCAGTTTTGGGTGAGAACTCTGATGAGGTTATTTTTGAAGATTTTCAGTACACTTTATTGAATTTTTAATGCATAAACTTGGTAAATGTTGTAAAATTTGTTTGTTTGGTTGTTGAAATTTTTTGAATCGAATGAAAATCACGTTTTCACATGTCTGGTGTTACTGTCAATTGATTGAAAAATGTTGTTTGTCCCCTCAGTAAAATTAATTAATCAACGAGTAACAAATATATCTGACCGTTGTTTTTTTTTCTGTTCACAGCAACAAATGCCGACCAGTGGCCGAGGCCGAGGCCGAGGTCGAGGTCGGGGTCGAGGCGAAGCGCGAGCATCGCCTCGGCCGCGTAAAAGTCGCAAAAAAGCGGTAATGGAGATGGAAACGCCGATGTATTCGCCTCCGATATTACCTCCTCACGAAGCGCATCCGCCTTACCACGAGCAGCCTCCGACGCTGCTGCCGATGCCGCCGCACATGACGCCCAACTATTCGCATCACGACCTTAACGCTTCTGTTCCTAACCTAATGCACAACGCGGCCGGTCCGCCGCCGACGGGCGCTGGGCCTCCGACGCCGCAGCCGCATCCGCCGCCGCCTACATCAAATGTAGACCCATCCGCGTACCAATCTGTTCCTCCGCATTTACAACCGATGCCGCCTCAACTTCTACATCACCAGCCGCTGCCGGTACCGGTGCCGTTGCCGCCGCACGCGCAGCAGCAGCAACAGCAACAACAACAGCAGCAGCAGCAACCTCAGCCGCCGCAACAACCACCTCAACCACCACATCATGAACAACCGCAGCCGTCGTCAGTTCCTCCGCCGCCGATTCTCGAACAACAGCACGTTCCGCCGGTGCAGTCGATGCTGCCGATGCAGCATCAGCAACCTCCGCAACTCGAAAAAGAAATCGACGATCCGAGAACGCGAATGGAGTACGAACCCGTACCTCCGCCGCTGCCGCAACCGCATCAGCTGCCGCCTCCTCCGCATCCGCACGTCGAACATATGATGGAGGCCGAACCACCCACCATGCTGGAGCCTACGACCGCGCCCAGTAGTCAAGAAATGGATATGGATCGCGAACACGATCTCGATTCGCAACCGTCCGAACTCGGCTCGCAGGAGGAGCCGCAAGACGATCAAGATTCCAGACAAGATACGGACGATTTCGGCGCTCCGGCCAGCTCCGAGGATGTGGAGCCGGATCGCGACGATTCGTCCGAGATGCGTATCGATTCGCAACCGAATACCGCAGATACCGAAGATCACGACGCTTGCTCTGATAAAGAAGAGGAGCCCGAAATCGACCGGTACGCGGATACGGAAGAAGCGGATATCGAAGATGCTGAAGACGATGCGGAACCGGAACGCGATAATAGTCCGCCTGTTCCGTCGCCGGCTGTGATATCACCGATTGGTGAACAACCTGTTTCGCCCGATAGGTGCTCGTCGAATAGCGACCCGCCTATGTTGACAGCGGAATTACCGACTGAATCTTCTTTAAACACTAGCGTATTCAATTTTACCGAAGACGAAGAGCCTCCGCCTCCGTTGCATATGTCCATGAACGGATCTCCTAGAAAAATCAAAATGCCGAGGTGAGTTCGACTTGCATATCTTTTGGAATCATTTTCTAATTGGATAGGGCACAAATTCAGGTAGAATTTTTGAAGAAAATTTCATCCCATTTGTGGGGGAGGGGGAGGAGATACCATTGACGCTGTAGAAGTATTCAGAGTCGTTGATGTGTCTTTGAATCTCACTTTTTTCAAATTCGTAATTTTAAAAGAGTTCGAATTGTTTGAAAAATCGAACTATCTACGAATAATTCTTGAAAAAGTTGATCTTGACGTCGTGTTCTTATGTTGTTTTGTTTTTGTTCACAGGAAACCTCGTAAACCTCGAGAGCCTCGAGAACCTCGAGAACCTAAAGCGCCTAAAGAACCTAAACCTCCTAAAGAACCAAAAGTAAAGTCACCACGAAGGGCGAGAACGCCCAAAACACCTAAACCACGTAAAAGTAAAAAGGAAAGCTCGTCCGAAGAAGTCAACTCGAACACCGAAACTAAACCCAAAAGGTATTTAGCATTTTCTACCTACCTTATTCCATCAAAATCTTTCTCCAGTTCTCTAATCCTGCCCATTTGTTTCTTATGTTCGCAGAAAAAGTAAAAAGAAATCACTAGCAGCTGATTTCGAGTCGGCCAAGTCGCCTCGTCTCGATCAAGAGTCGATATCTCACGACGACGCAGTCGATTCGAAAAGTCGTCCCGATGCCGAATCGGACGACTGGTCGGATACGGCGCCATTATCAGCGCTCAAAGACGAGACCAAAGACGAAGACGGTAAAACGAGCACGAACACAACGCAGGATGCGGATTGCTCCAAATTGGACTCTAGTTTTAACGACACAACCGCCGGCTTATCCGAGTCATCGACCGTTAAACCCGAAGAATCCGGCGAAACTGTCGAAGACGAAGTGCCCAAAACGCCTCAAAATACTTCGCAAACCAAAGCCAAACGAAAACCAAAATCGAATCGGTCTGCGAAATCGAAGTAAGTGACTCAGAAAATACTGCTCGTGTTCTTTGTTGTACATTGGCGATAATATTTATCTTAATTACTTCTTCGGTTATTTTTACATTATTTTTGGTGTGTTTTGTTTGCGTAGAATCGTTACTAGTTCGTCTAAAAAGAAAAGGAAATCCGGTATTTTGGGTAATAACGACGAATCGGAAGGCGAAGTTGACGAGTTACCGCCATCACCGGTAGGAAATGATGACGATGCTGGACAGGTTAGTGTCGTATAATCGATGTGAACGTCGGCCAGTGTGCGAAATGTGGTATTAATTGCGCGGTTTTCTTGTGTAATTTCGCAGAAACGACGGTCTGCCAGAAATACTCACCGTAAGAAATACGTGGACGATATTATGTTAGCTATTTCGGACGAAGACTCGAGAAAGTCGCCGTCTCCCGTTCAACGTAATACCGAAACTACCAAATCCTCTACTCCTGAAAGATGTGGATCTCATTTTTCAGATTCGGCTGTGAAACCCAATTTTATTTATGTAGTGAGTTTTCGAATTTCTATTCAATTATCCGTATTATATTATAAGCTGTTGGTGACTGTAATTAATTTATTTTCTTCTGCGCAGAATACCACGGACGAAGATTCAATGGTTGTGCAATACATATTAGCTTCGAGAACAGTTACCAGGAACAAAGCAACCGTCAACGAAAACCAAACCAATACCACTGGTGAAGCAGCAGCTGACGATTCGGCCGCTGCCGCTGCTGCCACCGACGACAAAACCGAACCTAAAGATGACCAAACCGAACAAGTCAACGGAGAAGAAAATACCTCTGCTCCGAAAGAAGAAGAATCGACGGCTGCATCGACGTCAGCTTCGGAAGAAGCTGATAAAAGCAACGTTGAAGCCGAACCTGCTCCTAAAGAGAAAGAAAAGGAAAAGGAAAAAGAAAAAGAGAAGGATAAGAGTAAAGAAAAAGATACCGATAAAGACAAAGATGACGATGACGACGATGAAGAAAAGAAAGACGACGGAGAAACCGAAGAAGTCGAAGAGTATTACGTCAAGTATAGAAATTTTTCCTATTTGCATTGCGAATGGAGGACCGAAGAAGAGCTCTTCAAAGGTGATAAGAGGATCGCCGCTAAGCTCAAAAGGTTCAAGCAGAAGATGGCTCATAATACGAATATCTTCGAAAATGTGAGTTTAGTTTGGAGTTTCAAACGTAGGAATGACGATGGAAATCGATTGGTTGAGTTAATTTTTCTTTAGTGAATCTACCTCGTTGCTGAGGTTAATTTGATTCTTGAAAAGTGAATTTAGGAAGTGGTTTTTGATCGATTCCTGTAAAATCGAGTGTTCCAATCGTTTTCCAACCATTTTCTGATATCGTTACATCACGAATTCGTTTTAACATCTGTTTATTTTTCCACAGCTCGAAGAAGAACCTTTCAATCCCGATTACGTCGAAGTAGACCGTGTTCTAGATCTAGTCGAACAAGTCGATCCGGCCACCGACAAAACCATCAAGCATTATCTAGTGAAATGGCGATCTCTACCGTACGAAGACAGCACGTGGGAACTCGAAGAAGATATCGATCCTATTAGAATACAGCAATATGAAAAATTCAGCAAAATACCGCCGAAAGATCAATGGAAGGTGAGTGAAATCAATATTATCTCATTTTTCCTTGTCTCTGCTCCCTTTTGTCGTCCCTTTTGGAGTATCGTGTGATGATTTGCCATGCTAATACCGAGGAAAATTCGAATCGAAGCCGTAGGGCTCTAGTAGAATTTCTCCTATGAGTTAGAAAACGCACTGATCGAACGAATTCGCCCTTGAACATATAATAAGAATGATCCACGTGGATCTAGTAAACTCTAAAGTGATGATTTGCCATGCTAATACCGAGGAAAATTCGAAACGAAGCCGTAGGGCTCATTGAGTAGAATTTCTCCTATGAGTTGAAAAACGCACTGATCGAATGAGTTTGCCCTAACTAGTCTCTGTAAATCAAGATTTTTGTTTTGAATTTAATTTTTACGCTTTTTTATTATTCGTAGGCGAAGAAAAAGCCTCCTCCTAGCGAATGGAAACAATTGGACGAATCGCCAGTGTACAAAAATGACAACACATTACGAGAATACCAATTGGAGGGCTTGAACTGGTTAATGTTCTCGTGGTATAATGGGTATGTATCTTATTTATTAATACCTAAACCAATGATATTTGAAGCCTAACTCACACTTCTACGGTGCTCTGCGATTGGATGATGATTATTTAGCCAATTAGCACGTAATCTTTGTGTTCATAAGTAACTAATTGGACGTTCTTATTGGTTGAAAAATAATCTTATCACGGTGCACTGCAGAAATGGATGCTGAGCCAATCCGTACTAAAAGGAGGAGTTGTTTTCTCTAATACATGTTTTTTTTTCTATTTCTCTGCGCAGACGAAATTGTATCTTGGCCGACGAGATGGGTTTGGGTAAAACGATCCAATCTATTGCATTTATTCACGCGGTATGGAAATGCGGAATACGAGGACCGTTTCTGGTCATCGCTCCTCTATCGACTATTCCTAATTGGCAGAGAGAATTCGAAGCTTGGACCGACATGAATGTAATCGTGTATCACGGATCGTAAGTATTGATTGATATGCGTAATTTTCTTCGTTCTCGAGTTTGTTTGAAATGCTAATCCACTCGTTTATTACAGATCGGCCAGTAAACAAATGGTACAAGAGTACGAGCTGTATTACAAAGGTCCCAAAGGCGTTATCAAGGATATAAATAAATTCAACGTGCTGATAACGACGTTCGAAATAATAATTTCCGATTGTATGGAGCTGAAAGATTTTAATTGGCGTGTTTGCGTCATCGACGAAGCTCACCGACTGAAAAATCGCAATTGTAAATTATTAGAAGGTCTGAGACTGCTCAACTTGGAACATAGACTGTTACTATCGGGAACGCCGCTGCAAAACAACGTCAGCGAGCTGTTCTCGTTACTTAATTTCCTCGAACCTAGTCAATTCAATAGTCAAGAAGCATTTTTACAAGAATTCGGCGCCTTGAAAACGGACACCGAAGTGCAGAAATTACAAGTGTTGTTGAAACCGATGATGCTGCGTCGATTAAAAGAAGACGTAGAGAAATCTATCGCTCCTAAGGAGGAAACCGTCGTCGAAGTGGAACTTACCAATATCCAGAAGAAATATTATCGTGGTATTCTGGAGCATAATTTTACATTTTTATCCAAAGGTACCACTTCGGCCAATATACCTAATTTAATGAACACCATGATGGAGTTGAGGAAATGTTGTATTCATCCTTATTTACTAAACGGTACGTTGAAATTAATTCGAAGTGGAAAACTTTCACGAGAAAATCTAGAGCTTGGCAATTAATTAATTTTGAATTTGTTTTTATTTTTTTCACGAACAGGAGCCGAAGATCAAATTCAACACGATTACAGAATATCCCAAGGTGAAGATCCGGACGCTTACTACAAAGCTTTAATCCAATCTTCTGGTAAAATGGTGCTAATCGATAAACTGCTACCGAAATTGAAATCCAACGGACATCGTGTACTGATTTTCAGTCAGATGGTTCGGTGTTTGGATATCATCGAAGATTATCTCGTATTTAGAAAGTGAGTTTATAATTCTCGTCTTCGAATTCTATCTCGAGAAACCGACAATTTACTAAAACGCGTCGATTTTGTTGTTTAGATACCCATTCGAAAGATTAGACGGCCGGATCCGTGGTAACTTACGTCAAGCTGCCATCGATCGGTTCTGTAAACCAGATTCCGATCGGTTTGTGTTCCTTTTATGTACTAAAGCCGGAGGTCTCGGTATTAATTTAACCGCTGCCGATACGGTCATCATTTACGATAGTGACTGGAATCCTCAGAATGATTTACAAGTGAGTTTCATTGCGAGTATTTGCCCACTGAGTCCGAATATCTTTATCAAACGATACTTACGATGATGGTTCTTCTAGGCTCAAGCTCGATGCCACAGAATAGGTCAGCAGAAGATGGTCAAAGTGTACAGATTATTGTGTAGAAACACCTACGAAAGAGAGATGTTCGATAAAGCTTCACTGAAGCTCGGTCTTGATAAAGCTGTGCTTCAAAGTATGAATACCTCGCTGCAAGGCAAAGAAGTCAGTAATAGTAAACAACTCACGAAGAAAGAAATCGAAGACTTGCTGAAAAAAGGTAAAATTTCGCCAAGAATTAGATTAAATTTTATGAATGAACTGTTGTGCAAAATGAAACTAACTCCATCGTTTGTGTTTGAATCGTGTAGGAGCCTACGGCGCCATTATGGAGGAAGACAACGCCGGCGATAAGTTCTGCGAAGAAGATATCGATCAAATTCTAGAACGGAGAACTCAAGTAATCACCCTCGAGAGTGAAAAAGGATCAACTTTCTCGAAAGCCTCGTTCGCATCGAGTGGTATTCGTCAAGATATCGACATCGACGATCCCGATTTTTGGAAAAAATGGGCCAAGAAGGCGGAAATCGACCCGACCGAAAGGGACGAAATGGTAAGAAATCTCGATCGAACTCGAATTCGTGATTTGAGAGTCCTTCGTTAGAAAAACTATTGAAACTTGACTCGAAACCATTTTACAGACCGAATTGGTGATTTCGGAGCCCAGAAGGAGAACGCAAATCAAAAGGTACGGTCACGATGAAGCCGTTGTCGACATGTCTGACTTGGAGACGTCTTCTATCGATTCTGACGAAGATACAGCCATCGGCGTCGGTCGAGGAAGAGGTAAGATTGCGAAACGAGCAACCGTAGAAGAGTATTAGAGCAAGATAACTCCATGTTTCGATTTTTCAGGTCGAAGAGCTAAGAACAAATTGAAAAAGACTAAAAATAAATATTTCATGGACGATTACGTGCCCAGAGATGGCGAAGTTATGTACGGATGCTGGAGCCGTAGCGAATGTTTCAATGTCGAAAGAGGGTTGTTGACTTATGGGTGAGTGAAATTTGAAATTTTTGTCAATTTTTTTTTCGATATTGAATGAATTGTTTGATTAATTTCAATTGGTATTCGTTTAGCTGGGGTCGATGGTCCGAAATTCTCGCCACCAACGAATTCAGAGATGGCTGGAAAGAAAGCGACATTGAAGATTGCGCTCGTGTCATTGTAAGTATTCAACGTAGTATTTCTTTTTTTTACGTATTTTTAGATCTAGCTGTGAGAAGAGACTGAAATTGAAACTAGATTGACAAGTTTCTGTGAAAATATCATCACAGTTGTTCAGTCGTACGATAAAACACATCCCCATAGTAGGGATTTTTTCCTACTCGATTCATTGAGATTTTATTACGTAAAATGAAAAACGTTTTGTGTAAATATCTCGTAAGATTATTCTAATTTACCTACGTAATCTGACGCATATCGAATCGCAGTCGGTATTATAGCATCTGTGTAAATGAAAAGTGATGAGAGATTTAATATTCGAATAATTGTGCTCGTGAATTACGCGATCGAAGAACGATGATATCATTGTTTATACGTTACGTTAAGAATTACGTTTACTTAGGATTTTTTTTTGCTTTGTTTTCTCGCAGATGCTGTACTGTTTACGATTCTACAAGGCTGACGAAAAAATCAGGCAATTCGCTTGGGAATTAGTGACTCCCGATGACGTACCTCCCGAATTCGCCGGCGCACCTAAAGACTCGATGAATGAAAGTAAGTCGAAGAGCTCCGGAAAAATATTCGAGAAAGAAAACACGTACTTATTACGGTATCCTTCGTGTCTTTTCAGATAATCCATACTGCCGAAGTCTAAAAAGAAATAAGAAATTGAAAATCAAAGACGGTAAAAGTATAGACGCTTCACCGGTCGAAGAAGTCGAACATTGGAGTCGATCGGATAAATTCGACTGTGATCTGTTTCTCGACAGCAATTACCGTAAACATTTAAGTCGTCATGCTAACAAGTGAGTAGTTGGATTTCGAGGTCGATCACCTTGCGCTAAATTCGTCGAAACGAGTTACTAATATTTTTTTCTTGATTTTCACAGAGTCTTATTGAGAGTCAGAATGCTGGATTACCTGAAACACGGTATTATCGGAGATTACGCTCAGCAAATTGCCGAAGGTGTATCCGCCAGGTACGATTTTTGCTCAAATTTTGTCTTATTTTGATGTCTACTTGTCGGTTTGAATTTTTATGTCTGTCTGAGCTCCACCTCTCGTTTGTGTCATCGTCTTTGAAAGATTATTTGACGATCTCGGTTTTGGTATTTTAATTTTTTTTTCGTCTCTCATCACGGCGTTATGAAGTCAAAAGCAATTCCTTCTATTAAAATACACCAAACGACCATTAATTGTGAAACCAATCGAAAATGTTGAAAAATTAATTACAATACTGAGCGATGGAAAGAAGGTTGTACCGTGAAAGCCAATCGAAGCGGTAGAGGGAGCAAAAAAGCAATGAATTTAGTTACTCGTCGTTACAATTGGCGAGTGCTGCGCTGGTCATCCTGCCTTAAGGAAGGGAACCACCAAAGGAAAGGGAGTACGAGAGTGAACGAAAAGGATGCTTTTTTTCGTGACATTTGTTTATATAGATCATTAGGTCGTCGTCGTTGTAGTCGTAGTCGTCGTACTTATCGGTTCATTAGCGACGGCGATGACTACTCGGCTAAAAGAAAACACGACGAGCATGAAAGGTGGTGAATATTTCTATAATTTATTCGTCGTATGGCGTGCGCAACAACGATGTAATGCGTATTGCATGACTTATCGTATCCGGGCGGCGGTAACGACGACGGCGGCGACAGCAGTGGCAGCAGCGAACCCAGAGCTTACGGAATGAAAGAGAAAAAGAAAATTTATAGTTGAAAAAAGTTTTTAAAAAACTAACGAGCGCGTTTGATATGGGTTTTCGAAGGTTAACTTAACGACGACCAATACACGATGACAACGGCGGTGCTTTTAGGAGTATGTACATCGATTTGTTAATAAGTAATAACACGAAGAAGAGGAAAGGGGCAGGGTAAACGGCCAAAGAGGTTACCCAGTTCACGTACCTGCTCGTCTTCTTCTTCGCGACGCGGTTCCGTTGCTCGTCTTTTGTTTATTTTTTCGTAAACGCGATTTTATCGACGGTCGAGTAAAATTTTGTGGATTTTTTTCGCTGATTGTGATCGTTGGAATTGTGTAGTTATTCGAAGTGTCGATGGTGACGAGAAAGTTCCTCGAGAGGATTATGGTGTTGACTTCGTTCGGTTCGTGTGAGTGATTAAAAGTGTCCCAGAGAAGAAAGGGTTGATTTGGAAGGTTCTGGCTTTGATTCGAAGCAAATGAAGTCGTAGTTGATGAAATCGATGGTTGAAGTGTTCGAGTTTGAGTATTAGGTAATTGAATGCATATTATTGAAAATTGTTACGTTACTTTAATGAAAGGGATCCCAGACCAGCGAACCGATTACGTCGATGGGCAGTTTATATTTTGTGTTTTGAGTTCCCCCCTCCACATCTTGAAAATATGCAGACAGAAAGGCGCCTAGATAGAAGTATTCTGAACTAGAATTAATCAACAGGTTGATGACGTCATCGTATCTAGAAAATTCAACGAACCGTAGCCAGCTCGGTTGATACTCTGCAGTTGATCGTTATCCGAAGAGTACTTTCCTTTTCCTATAGAATTTTAATTTTTAATCTTCACACGAGTGTGTATTTTTTGGTTCAACCTTTCGTTTTAATTTTGAATGATGTTTCTCTACTCTTTTTGCGAGCGATCTTGTTAGCTAAACGAGTCGGTCTCAATAATAGTATAGGATTCGCCAAGGACGAAGTTATATTTGATTTTACGTCGGTTCATTCGTTAATTTATTAGCCGAAGCGAGGGCGAGATTGCAAAAAGGCAACTTATGGTAGGTCTTCAGTTAATTCACCATATTCGTGCCGTTTTAGGAATATTGATTTCGTTCGTATCATTTCCTTTTCTACCCTTGTACGAGTGTTTCGTACGAACGAGTAGGTGTTTGAAATGATACTTTAATATCGAATGACGAAGGTAAAAGAATTGTTTTAATGAATTGAATCGAAGCTATATTCATTTCAAGCGGTGATCTAATTATGTACGTAGAATTATTCTTCAAATTTATTTACGGAAAATAGTATGATTTTTCGTATACGATGATTTATTAATGACGAAACACGTTTATTAAATTATGATTACAGCACTTTACCGATTAATCCACCTCATTGCGATCAAGCTCCAACTACGTGGTGGGATAAAGATGCCGATCGATCATTACTAGTCGGAACGTATAAACATGGTTACGAAGCCTATGCTCAAATGAGAAGTGATCCAGCTCTAAGTTTCTTAGCTCGTTGCGGTCCTAATCCACCTCCAATACTGTAAGTTCTCAATCACTTATCATCGCTGGTTCCCTAGAACCGTGGAAATTAATTCCAATCATTTTTCAAACCCACAGAGAAGAAAAAGAAGTCGGTAAACTGAGCGATGCCGACGAAGGAGGATCCGAACCACCAACTCTATCGGAGGAATTCCCATCTCAGCCATCGACACCGATGACTGTCGCTGACGACTCGGCCCGTGCTGCTACACCGGCTGCCACCGAAGAGGATACCAATCGTGCTCCTTGGCCATCGGTTGGAGATCTCAATAACCGACTTAGAAGAGTGATAACATCTTATCAACGTAATTTCAAAAAAGAAGAACTCAAATTAGCGCAGAAAGCAAAGGTAAATATTTACTCCATCGTACGAGTAGTTAGGTCGTTATTTTGTTCCTCCTGTCTCTTTTTTTTCTTTTTTTTTTTTACTCAAGAGTTTCCGTAAGATACGGTTTTTTTTTTAGTACGAGCTTAGATATGTTTTTTTTTTTGATTTTTTTTTTTCATATACTTTCTCTCTTTCTCTCGAGATTTCTTTCAGTTGCGTTATTTTTTCAGTAGAGCTTATTATCGATTTTGTTTCTCGTAGTGGCATTGTTATAATTACGTATTATGATTTTGTAGTGTGAATGCTGAATTTTATTTTAGTTTTTTTTTCTCTTTTTTTGTTTTTGAGAGTTTGGAAAATGATTATAGGGTGAAGGATAGAGATTTAGGGGTAAAGCTGGGGAAATATTAGAAATTTGGAACGTTCGATGAATTTTTTTGGTTCTTTTGAATGCTTAATGTGAATAATCATACTGGGGGAAATTTGGATTACTGAGTGGCATGTTGGGAGGAGGAAGGGGGTGGTTAGATGGTTGAAAATTTCTCTCTCGATTTTTTTGTATTTTCTGTCAAATATTCAGCTTTATTTCCGAGTCGAAATTCCCTCCTTCCTATTCCTACATATTTCCATCGTATTTATTTTCATCTTTGGAATATTTCGAAGGAGAACTTCGGTGTTAAAATTAACTCGTGATGTTTTGGATTTTTTTTTTGAAAATTGATGCTTTTATTTTGATGAACAGATTCACATTTTTGTCTCTTTTACAAAATTGTAATAATGTTTGTGAGTATTGGTGAACATAAGGTGTAAGATAGTGAAATTTGTTCTTAAAATAAACAATTTTACTCATCATGTTCGAATTTCGAATGTTCCCAGTACAAATGGAGCTACCCCGGGTGGAGGGGAGGGGGGAATTTTGGTTTTTCTGTTTCACATAATTGAATTTTGATTTCGGTGTATTAATTGTCGAGAAAATTGACAACGTCGATTTTTTGTACAATTTTTTTCACTCAACACGTAAATTATATTAGGGAAAAAATGTTCAGTTGTAGGTTATCACATTCGAAAGAAATTATCAACATTTGGTTTTTTATCGAAATTATTAATCGAACGTCCTATACTTAATATTTCCTATAGCTGCGAATGTTGTGTAGTCATTCGATGAATTTTTTTTTTTTCTTTCAAGTACTAAAAACTGATAAATACAAACACATTATCGTTTAACTTTAATGCGCTGTTTCTTTTTTTTTTTTTTTTAATTAACAAAATCACAGCGCATTAAAGAGATAGTGAATTTGATCAGGGTTGTTCGAGAACGATTAAAATCAATGTTTTTTTTCTCATGGTAATTTCTTCGCTTGTGTCAATTGTCCGCATGCGAGTTGTATTTTTAAATGTTATTTATTATTGTTCTATGATTTTTTTTTTTGGAATATTTCTCGTTCACGTACGAATTACGCAGTGTTAAGTTGATGATGATGAGTCGGTTCGATGCGGTGGTGAAATTTTCCACGAGTAATGTAGGAATGACGATGATGATTATGATGGTGTTAAGATCTGTATAAAAATTTGATAACTTGAAAGGAGATGTAAGGGTTAGGGATTGACATTACAACTAAATGAAAGTATACAATCGTTCGAATACCTACATGTATCGGTCTTTGGCCATTTTTTTTTTTTTTAAGGTTTAATGACACGATTAATTAACATTTTTTTAACGGGTTAACCAACGTAGCGTTTGCTTCTTCTTTTTTTTTTCGTTTTTTCTTTTTCTTTTTTTTCGTTTTTTTGGACTGGGGGTTGTTATTGTTTTGTTGTGTGTAGCAGCTGAGTTACGTGGCCGATTTGCATGCGCCCACACCATCTACCACCATCGGGCCGGCCTCTTCGCACGTATCCGTCGGCACGAGCACGGCCACTATACCCGTGGACGTGGCCTCCCTAATCAACCCGCACTCCGGATGGGATTGGCAACAGCTGGCCATGTACATTTGGGTCTGTATTTTGCCTATAATAATCTTGTTTCTTTTTTTTTTTCATTTTTCGTTTTTCTTTTCATTTTCATTTTCATTTTTTTTTTCTTTTTTTCTTCATATCGAACGATCGAGGGGGGTTTTTATTTTTATTTTTTTGAAAAAAATTATCGAGTTTTACTTTTATAAGGGTACCTATTGAAAATACGAAAAACTAGCCTATAAAATGGTGAAATATACGCCGCAATTGAAGGTAGAAGGTAGAAGTGGTGTGTGGTTAAATTACGTATTATCTGGTATTGCGACACCTTTTTATATTTTCTTCTTAGAAAGAGACGGATTTTTAAGTACACTTGTAGGAGTCTTTGAAATAGTTTGTGATTAAGAGGAGGTAGGATCAATACGATTGTGTTGTGTAGTGCATGATACATTGTTATGTATGTAATGTAAATAGTACCCGATGTGTGCGATCATCTCGCAATGATCGACGTGGGTATTTTTTACATTATTTTGTTTATTTTTACGTATCTATATAAATTATACGGTGTATGTTGTATGTAGTATTAAAACTTATGTAATACGGGAATAAGGTGTATGTGCGTATTCTTCTCTAATATGTCTCGGGTTAATATTGTGATGGTGGTACTATTGATCTTCCCTAGGCACTGTCTTTTCTTCTTCACAATTTACCGTAGTCGAATGTATACTTTTTTTTAGATTTTTTTTCTGATATCATAATTGTGAGATTTTTGGGGGCGATTTGATGAGAGATGTATGTGAATGAGGTTGAGATTCAGAGTTGCTCATGATTAGATGAATTGATGTAAGAGTTTCATGATGATTTTAATAATAGCGAAGTAGTCGAATGAAGATGTTTTTTTTGTACTTTTTGTATTAAATTGACATTTTTTCATTTCAGGAGATGGAATATATCTGTAAATATTTTGAGGTTGAGGCAAATTTTATCAAAATCGGAATTCGATAGTCGATTAATCGAACAAAATCGATTTATTCATTTTAGAAAAGTTCTCTTCTTGTAAATTCACAAAATTCGACATTCATAAGATGAATTTTTGCAACTAAAACGCCATAAGTTGTGGATACAGGGTGTCTAGAAAAAATTCTGAACTTCATAAAATTGAGTTGACAAATTATTGAAGAAGTTCTAAAAATTCTCTGTATTCAAATTTTAAGCCCCGAATTTTCAATTTAAAATTCACGAAAATTTCATTTTTATCCATCTTATGGTTGAAATTGAAAAAAAAATGAATTCAAGTTCTGGTTCACTTGTAAAAATTTACCTCCAATTTTGATTTGGAATGAAAAGAACTGTGGTAGAGGGGAGGGGGCTTGATCATCCGAGAATCTAAAAACACTGTGTTAATGATCTTCCAATAGTCCAACTTGATTTGGTGATTTTGGGACACCTTGTGCACCTGATCTGAATGTATGAAGAAGTTTCGTTTTGATTTTTAAAATCCATCTCGAGGGATAGAAATGGTGGCGGGGGCAGGGGATGGTTAAGGATCTTGAAAAAAAAAATCTTAAATATCTGGAGTGTATTTTTAAGGAAAAAGCTGGAAGGAAGAGTGATAATTTTTCATCATTTTTGTTGTGAATTTATTTAGGGGAAGGGGGGTGTAATCTGAGGTACTATTTTGATTCGGTGATTTTGTTGGACACCCTGTAGACCTACTGCAGCGTGCTAAAAAGTTTCGTTCCGATTTTATGGAGGATGAGGAGAGGGGGAAGGGAATCTGAAACACATTCTCAAATACCCGAAGAGCATTTTTTGGAGCAAAATTGGTGAAGGGAAAGGAAAAAAGCAGAATTTCCGAAATTTTGTAAAGCATTTTTGAAAAAAAAAGTTCAATCGCTGTTCTGGTGCTGCGAGCACGAAGGCCCTTGTTGAGGGGAATTTTGCAATTCAGCAGTCATCTGATCTTTAGAAAAAAATTATCAATTGTTCAAAAGGAAACAGATACCTCTAATTTTAAATCGATCTTTGCTATCGAAAAAATTCTACGATATTTTTTGGGATTAAAATTCGAATAGGAGGGAAAAGGGGGATTGAATAAATACGCAATGTTCTTTATCTTGCATGGCTGGTACTTCTCTTTTCCTCTTTTGGTTCCTATCTTCGTAATGGTGATAAGTAGTTCTCTTAAAATCACGAATGATCAACAAAATATTTTGGGCTGCAGGCTGACGGGATCTATTGAAAAAATTGCATCACTCAGAAGCTTAGAAATATTAAAATCAAAGTATTACCAGTACATACTTTATTTTCTTACACAAAATAGGGTATTCCAGTCATAAATACTTGAAATCCATTCAGAAAAACATTTTTAATCGAGAAATTTCTCAAGAATAAGGGCTTCTGAGCTGAAAGGCCCTTTTTCCACGGAACAGTGGTTTGATTCTTACTTTACGTTGACAACTTAGGAAAAAAAAAATATATATGGACACTTTAAGGGGAGGGAGTGATTGAATTGAAATTAAATTTTTAGCGTTGATTTTTGTATTTTTTTGTGGGGGGGGGGGGAGAAAAAATTATTGCAATGTTGAGCTTTAGATTCAGATTCTTATTTTTCAACACTGATGTATTTTTTTGAATGAGAGGAAGGGAGTGGAAATAAGTCCCAATTTTTTTGATATTTTTGATGTTGAAAAGAAGACACCTGAATTTTTAAGAAGGATAAAGGAAATATTTGAAAATACTTGCTCTATTAAACTTGGATCAAATTTCCATTTTTCAACTCAGATGCCTTCTTTCAGGTGGAAAGGTTGGGGGGAAGAAGTTGACAAAATGAACATTGTTATGTTTCGAATGTATGTATCTCAGTGTGATCAGAGAACAACGTTGGAATCCATTATTTCCTCCTGTTACCGAATCAGAATCATTGTGAATGTTTTTGTAAATTATTTGGGTTGTGAAATGATGAGATCTTTGCTAAGTGGTGGTGATATTAATACTTCGACTCTTCCCCTTCTCCATCGAATTCAGATTCGAAGAGAAGTTGCACATGTGTAAAAATTCAGAGCGCTGGTTTAATAAGAGTGGTGATCTCTGATTATGGGAACACGAGTTTTTATGGATGATGTAAAAATAGAGCTATGTTGGTCTTGGTACATATTTTTTGAGTTGGAAGTTTGTTGAGCACATTTACCTACATCTTGGTGAAATTGATTTGAACGAAGTTGTGAAATGTATATTTTCTTCTTTTCTCCCTCCTACATACTACAAAGGTGTTACGGTACTAATAATCATTTAATCACACACGCTGCTCCTTCTATCCTGGAACAATCACGACCGACGACCGACGATTGAACGAAAATGAGTCAGAAACGTGCGAATGGCACACACACTTGCCTACACTTACACGTATTAATCTCATATTTTTTTAGCAAAAAAAAAAACAACAAAAAAAGGAAAAACTCTTCTTTAATTCTGTGTAAAAGTGACGTTCAATGTGTTCATTTATTTTTTTTTTAGCGTAGAATGATTTTCTTTTTTTTACAGCGCGTAGCTATTATGAAGTGTTATTTTTTTTTTTATTGTGAAAACTTACAGCATGTGTTATAAATTTTTTTATATTTTTATATATTTTGATGATCTATATGGTGCGTAGATGTTTTTTGTGATTTTTTTTTCTTAAATTGCACTTGATGATTTTTGTATTCGCCGGTTTTTTTATCGTGTAATCACTTTGCTGTGTGTTTTTATTTATTTTTTTAACATTAAGACAATCATGATAATGAGTTTTTTTTAATTGATCAAAAAATGAAGGGTTCGAATTTTTTGAAAAAATTTTAGCTTTGAAAAATTGTAAAAAATTATATTTTGATTCTAGTAACCGATGAACTTACATTGAAACAGTGTTGTTTATTTGATAGGCGTTGATGTTCTTCGTAAATTATCCGGAATGAAATTTTTTTTAAAAGAAAATTTCCAAAACGATGAATAAAAATGTAAATCAACGTCGTCGTTCTGAATCGATGTATTTTTTCACCAATATGGGTGTTTTTTACCATTATTATTTTCATTTTTTTATTTCATTTGTTTATTTTTTTGCCAATCGAATCATCGAATTTTTAGAATTCGACAGCTTGGTACGAAAAAATCGTATCCGTGTCGTAATATCGTTGTAATTCAACACCCGAAGGTGTATTTTCCATAGACACGATTTATGGTTACGATTTTTTCGTAGTTAGGATAAGGCTGCAGTGAAGATGGATAATGTGACGAAAATTTCCTGTCAAATATTACATTTGGTTAATTGTTTTGTTGTTATCAACCAATGAAATCGAGGTATTACATCGTACGATTTTGCATCTATTATCTTCAGTATCACTGCAGCTTTTTGACCTAATTTATGGAATTATTTTTGCGTTAAGTAATTATCCAAAATGAAGAAAATTGTAATAAGTGTTTATCGAAGTTCGTGTGTTTCTTCTCATTCGCAGAAATTCGAACGGAAAGAGAAAATCGAGCAGATGTATCGTGAAAAGGAACGTCAAAGAGTCGAGATCACCCAACGAAAATGGTCTAAACGAGAGGAACAAGAATTTTACCGAACTGTGTCAACTTATGGCGTGGAATTTGACAGGTACCTTAAATGTCATTTAATTTTTAAAAAAAATGCTGGATCGATACTAATAATTACGTTTACAGGGCGAGAAATCGTTACGAATGGAGCAAATTCCGATCGTTATCGAAACTAGAGAAAAAATACGATGAAACGATGACCGAGTACTATCGAGCATTTATTGCTCTTTGTAAGAAAGTCTGCGGGCTCAAATTGACCGAAGACGAAGGTAATTTAGACGCAGAAATTATCCGAATTTAATATTTTTAATTCCATTTTCGATTCGTATTAAATATTTGTGATTTTTACAGAGAGTGCCGATTTCCCAGTCGAAATGATCAACGAAGAAAAAGCTCGACGTGCTTTAGAACGAATAAATTTGTTGAACAAAATTCGAGAAGTAATATTGCCTCATCCTTTACTCGACGAACGTCTCAAGTTATGCCAATTATCAGCCGATGTACCCGAATGGTGGGTGCCTGGCAAACACGATAAAGATTTACTAATCGGAGTCGCAAAGTGAGTAATTTTCACGTACGCAGAACTTACTACATATTTAAAATTCGAGAGTATAAAAAGATGTACAAAAACCGGTTGTCAAAAAAAAAAAAAATGACATGCTGTTTAAATAAAAAGCCTATATTTCTATAAAGAATACGGGGAAAATTCACCAGATGTGTGGGTTTTTAAATTCTCTTTCTTTTAGATACGTTGTTGTTGTGTGAGGAGGGTTGGGGAGGTTGGGATTACCATTATGGCGCGATAATTAACGACTTTGTTATCGTGTGAATGCGTATAGATAGCACGTGTTAAGGTACATTTGTATATGTATTTGTATGCTGGTGTATTGTACATCTATATCATTTATATGTGTAGCAATGGTTGGACATGTTGAGTGTTTCGAAAGGTGATTTTTGTCACTCGGGTATAAGTTGCGCGCTGATGCGTTGCTCGTTTCTCGGTACCGATGTTTGTTTAACTCCGATAACGTCGATCTGATTGCGTTACTGTGTTTGTTTTGTTCTAGGCACGGACTCGGTCGAACGGATTTCTATATTTTGAACGATCCCGAACTATCGTTCAGAGAAATAGTGAATAAAAATGTAATGTCGGTTGTGAGCGGAGCCGGATTCAAAACCGAGATACCACCGGCTGTGAAAATCGAGAAAACCGAAGATATCGTACGCGTTGACCAGAATCAAATCGTGGTGACTTTGGAGAAAGGCGAAGGCACGCTGCAAATTGAGAAAATCGCCGCTGTGAAGAAAGAACCAGCCAGTGAAGATCTCGTCGTGACGACTGCCGGCGAAACGACGGTTACGCCGGTTATCGTTGGCGGCGCTGATGCTGCGACTGCTATAGTTAAAAGCGAGCCTTTAGAGACTACCACCACTGGGTCGAATGATGCTTCGACTGAGAAAATCGCCGATTCTGTGAAGACTGAAGAACAACAGACATCCGGCGATGAAGGTGCTAAACCCGATGTTGATGTGAAACCCGATGTAGAGTGCGAAAAACGAGACGAAGAGGAGAAAGAAACCACCGTAAGTATTTTGGGATGATAATTTTTTTTCAATTTTTGAATATAGGCTTTGATGATGCTTTGAAAATTGAAAATTTATGGAAATGTGTCGAATCTAAATCAAATACATAATAGAAAATGATTTAATGAAAATCTCAAAATTGGCGATTTTAAAATTTTTACCTCAATTTAATTCCGAGAAAAAAATATTTTTACAAGGCCAAAAAAAGGGTAATAAGAAAAACCAATTTTTTAATAATTGAGCTAGAAAATTTTTGACCTCCAAAAATGGTTGGAAATTGATTCGAGTCATTATGAGCAGCTCTTGAGCCTTCTGCAAATTTTTGAAGATGAAAAAAATTTCTCAAGTTTACAGAATTGAGTTGAAAAACTGAAATTCAGTTGATACCCTTTTTTTTGCATGTTTCGTTGACTGAAGGTAGTTTCAAGCCAATCTTGGGCCTTCAGTAACATTTTGGAGGCTTCAGTTTTGCAAACAAATGATTTCTTGCCGGAAATTGCCAAATATCCCTTGTCAAAGTCTCGAGTTTTCATCAAACCGTACAAAGTTGTTTATATTTTAGATATCGACTGTGGTTATTTTGTGGCGGAAGCCTCAATTTTGACATAATTTTGACAGAAGTTTGATAGTTGAACGTGAATCGTCGTTTTGTTTCAAGAAATTGATTTTTTTTTCAGTTTCCAGATAGAAAGAAATTAATTTTTTCATCAGACAACGAACTTTTTTAAACATCACGCTTTGAAATTTGATTTTTTTCAGTTTCCAGATAGAGAAATCAATTTTTTTGCAAAACAAAAGATTTTTTAAATCGCGCTTCGAAATTTGATATCTTAAAATCTCTTCAAGCCATTTAGATTAAGTATTAATTTTTTTCCGAGCAAGTTCTATACATTTTACTCATACAAACCTTGCTTTCTTCATTTTCAGACCGACAAAGACGCCGGATCCGTTTCCGATCGCGCCCCTAGTCCGGCCGCCGAATCCGAAGACGTCACAGCCGATAAATCAGCTGACGACGAACGAATGGACGTCGACGAACCGCCATCATCAGATTCGTCACCGGTCAAAGAACCCTCGTCTTCGAAATCGAAGGAATCGCTCGTCGAAGACGAACCCACCGAAAACGTCACCGACGATAGCGAAAGCAAACCCGCAGATTCGTCTATCGAAGAACGACCACGAACACCTGCTTCTGTCGAAGACTCATCCTCGGCAGTAGGCAAAGACGAATCTGTAGCCACAGACGATCAACCCGCTTCTCCAGCCAAGTCCACCACGGACGAAACATCCGCTGCGGCCAAAACATCGGACGAGTCTAGTAAAATGGATGTAGACGAAGACACCGCCAAAGAAGAATCTTCAACTTCGGTTTCAGTCGAATCTAAAGAAGTTCAATCAGTCGCCAAGACCGAAGAAACCGAAAGCGAAGTCGAAAAAGACGAAAGCGTCGTGAAATCTGTCGCTGAAGATAAGAAACCACTCGAAATAGTCGCCAAGAAGGAAACCTCTTGTGGAACTGCGTCGGCTATGGAGAGTGTGGGCAAATTGAAAGCCCTGTTCCCCGAATTAGAAGTCATGCGAAAGAGCACCGACGGTACCGAAAGTTCGAATTTCAACGCCAGTGCCGCAGCTGCAGCCGCTGCCGCTGATAAACAAGCCAAAGCGTCTCAGCTGGAGAAAACTTTCGCCCAGTTGATCGCTCAAAGTTACCAGAATCCTATTAAATGGCCTAAAGTGAGTATCTAGATGCAAAAGCAGAATTACCCAGGAGATGAGTAACGAATTAACGTAATGATTTTTTGTGTTATTTTTGCAGGAACATGCAATTATCATCAGATTGCAGCATATAGTCGAATGCGTCGAGAACGGCGAATGGCCGGTTAGTAGAACGTTCTCGGCTTACGGAATGCCCGGCATGAACACCTCCAATATGGACGTAGATCGAGACAGCGGCACTCCGAAGAGAGACACGTTGACACCGTGCTCGTTACCAGATGGATCCGAGATGATTACCATTACCACCGATCACGCTTTCTCCGCTGGTCGAGTATCGGCTGCGGCTGCGGCTGCCGCGGCAGCAGCAGCAGCGGCGGCGGCGAATAGCAATATACCCGCGGCTGTGTTCAATACCAATCCATCTTTGTCAATTACGCCGACCGGACCGGGCGGTATTAAGCGTAAGAGGCATATTGCCATCGATGTGGAGACAGAAAGAGGTATTTGGATATTTTCAGAAACAGTTGCGATGATTTTAAGGGGAAAAAAAGGATTTTTATTAATTTGATTTTTTGTGTGTGTGTGTTTTTTGCAGCTAAATTACACGCTTTACTCAATAATAATATTCAGGCCGCTCATAGCGGTAAACAGGCTACGTTACCGACGTGGGATCCTACCGAGGAGGAGGATACGAGGTATGTGATTTGATCGATAGTTGGATTTTTCTGTAGAATGACGCACCACAAGTTGAGAGTGATGTTTATTTTTCATTTTTTTTTTCATTTGCAGACGTTCGACGTCCATTCAAACGTCACATATTCAACCACCTCCGGCCCACCAACATTCCTCATCCAGTATCAGATCGTCGCAAATCACAGCTATGCCTTTCGATTTGAAATTCCACTCGAATGTGACCAAAAGTACACCGAATACGACTCCCAGCAGCGCTTCTAGCAACGCTCCGATGGATTTATCGGCTGGGTAAGTTAAAAATACAAATAACCAACTTCGATAGCGCGAAGAATGGATTTTTAACGAATGATTTCGCGTTTTTTCAGCGGATCTTCGAAATCGAACGAGGGCGGAAGATGCGTCGGTATCGATTTAAGTTCATCGTCCAAAGGTGGAAATACCGGAGCATCTGGTAACGATTCGAATTCGATGATGGACGAAGTGCAAGATTTCTCGATGCCGAGTAAAAGTCGACACTCGAATCAGTTCCAACAACCGGCTGCGTTATCCAGCTCGTTCCAACAGTCTCAAGGACCAGCTTCGAAGAGCAAGTTGGACGATATGTTGACCAAACTTATGCAAAAGAAGAATTGCGTAAGTATTTAGATCCATGAACGAGAAAAATTTATTCGATCAATCCGGCGCGATTACTAATCCTACTTTTAATTTTTTCCTTACAGCCCGTACCTGTCGAAGAGCCGGTACTCGGTAAAGAGAAAAAGAAACGTAAACTAGACGAAATCGTACTCGGTCTGCGAGAACAACAAGCCACACCCGGTAGCAACGCTTCGGGCAGCGGCTCAAGCGGCAGCGCCGGAGTATCCGAAATGATCCCGAAAAAATCACCCGTCTCGCCTTCGCCCAATTTCGCCGGAAACACGGGCAAGAATTCGTCATCCAGTGCCGCTTCGCAACTGTTATCCAGATCGTTGGGCGCAGTCGCCGCAGCCGCAGCTAGTGGTAAATCGGTCGACCTGTCGTCGTATTTCGGCGACCAACAGTACTTGCTGAAACAGCAGCAGCAGTTATTCCAACAGCAACAAAGTCAAGGTCATAAAGTTCCTCTACCGCCGTCTAGCGCTTCGTCAGCGGTGGCTGCGGCCGCAGCTGCGGCAGCGTTGTCTGCAACGCAACGTGGTAAATCTTCGTACGAGGCCATGATCGCCGATATCACCAAAGGTGGTAATGATCTCGCTGCCAAGATGAACAGCAGCGCGTATTCGTCCCATGATGCTAAGGTGTGTTGAATTTTTCACGTTATGATGAAAATTAAGGCGTTCAAAATATGATTTCGAGTAATTCTACGATTATTATTATTTTTTTATTAGGTTAATAAATGGCTGGCTGAACAACATATGCCGGAACAGACTTTATCCGCTGAGTTCTTAACCGCGCCGAGAAGAAGAAGGCCTAGAGTTGACCCAACCCTATTAGACTGGAAGAAATTGAGCGGCGAGGAGAACGTGTCCGTTATTAATCGAGAAACCGGCAAGAAAGTGAGTAGCAGATGATTTATTTGTCTGTGCATCTATAAAAATTTTTGGGAGAAGGGAAGGAGTTAGAAATTTTGCTGTCGGAGGTCAAATTTTTCATCAATGACTGATATTTTGTGCTCCCCACATATTTGAAACGCAAGAAATGCCTTCCCTGTGGGCCCACTTTTTCCAAGGCATCTTCGCAAACAAAATTGTGCTCAAATTAGGTGCCAGGGCTGAAGATGAGGTTCTTTCAAAATACCTGACGTGGTATTAATGACCCAACTAATGATTTTTGTCCAGAAATATTTTCTGTAAAAGTTTCTTGTAATTTTTCTGGTGTCAAATTTGACGTCTCAAATTCCAAGAACGCTTTAGAACGAGTAACTTGAAAATTCTAGAGTATCTGAGAGGCCTGCTTATTCATCTTTCCCTATGTTTGCTCTTATTTTTCTGTTTGTACTCGTATGTCCTGATATCCTATTTTTGAGGCTTTTCTTCATCTTCTCCAATCAAACTTTGAATCTTCATTTTATTAGTTAAGGCTTTCAAATATTTACTTTGAAAATGAAAAAAAATCAGACTGAAAAATGTCGACTTGGGTAAATTCTGACGCAATCGTACCTACCTACCTACCTACTTCCCTCCCTCCCACTCCCACTCCCTTGAAACATTACAGAAAAATAAGTCTTGCTTTTATAGCCAAAATCGCCAGAAAGTGCTTTTTTTGAGAAAAATTACCAGGAAAAAAAGTGAAACTTTTTATCTAAAATGATTCTATTTCTCTTTCAGAAGTATAAATTTTCAGAAGATTCCAAACAAGTATGTCTTTTTCTTTAAAAATGTTATGTTTGTTTTGTAATTTTTGTTTTCTTCTATTTTCAATTTTTTTTTTTTTTTTTTTTTTTTTTTTGGAAAAAATGTGAATTTTGACTTGAATAATTTCTCTCAACTCTCTTCTCATTGAAAAATTCTCTGTCAGTAGTCTTGTTTTGTTAAATAAATATTGCCAGAAAGAATTTCTGCTTTTCGCCAAAATTTCCAAGAATCTTGTTTTTTCTCCTGAAATTGCTTAAGTCGTACGTTTTATTCAAAATTACCAAAATTCTTGCTTTTTTTTAACCAATAACTGTCAAGTATTTTCAAGTCTTGCTTTGTCGCTGAAATTGTCAAAAAAAAAAGGTCTTCCTTTTTTGTAAAAATTTCGTAAAATTTGTATCACTTCTCCAAAATGGCCTAAATGCCTCGCTGTTTTGCCAAAATTACCAGTAAGTTATGCTTTTTGGCCAAAATAGATTGCAAAAAATTGCTATTACCTGAAAAATTTCAATGACAAAAATCGCCAAAAAAGGTCAAAATTTATTTATTGAAAATTGACAGTTTTGCTTTTTTAAGTTTTTTCAATCAAACTTTAATTTTTCCCAATCTCATTTTTACCTATTGAAAAATTTTCTGTCAAAAGAGTGTTTTTTTTTTTCAAGCAAAAAAAGGTCAAAAACTTCATGTTATGTCAAAATTTCCATAAATTTTGTTTTTTTTTCAAAAATCTTGCATTTTATTCAAAATTCTAAAATCGTGAAAAAAAGACTTGCTTTTTGTTGAAAAGCACTACTTTGTAGCTGAATTGCTCAAAAAGCCTTTCTTGTTTTTAAACATTGCATAGAAATTTTTTTCCCCCAAAATTGCCGAAATTTCTTGCCGTTTTGCCAAGAATTACCAAAAATTTACGCTTTTCGGACAAAATTACTAGAAATTTTCGACTTTTTGTCAAAATTATCCAGATTTGAGGTTTTTTGCAAAAATTCCTCAAGTTTTTTAGCCAAATTCTCAAAAAGTTTTGCATTTTGTAAAAATTGCAAAAAATTAATTTTCCCCAAAAATTGTCCAAGTCTCTCTGTTTTAGTAGAAAATTTGCTTTATTGCTACATTTTTCGTAAAAATTGCCTGAGATCCGTTTTTTCTCCTTGAAATTACCAAAACGTCTCATTATTTTGCCGAAAATTCCAAAACTTGGTTTTTCGCCATAAAACCTCAACTTTTTTTAAATCGAAATTGGCTAGAATTTTGCTTTTTTCCTCGAAATTGCTGAAAAGTTTTCATTTTGCCAAAATTTCTGAAAAGTTTCGCTTTTTTGACAAAGACTGTTGAAAAGGTTCTGTGATTTACCAAAAAAATAGCCAAAAAGTCTCCTTTTTTGCCATAATTTTGCAGAAGATATCCCTTTTTTTCCATGTTGCAAATCAAACTTTAAAAACTTCAATATTTTAATTCCCCCCCTTTTTTTTAAATTTAATTTAATTTTTTTACAACAGAAATAGAAAAATGTTGAAATTTATTCAACAGGAGATTTTTTCAAATTCAACTCGACCCACTATTTTCTCTTCAAAAAAATATACATGAAAACTTTTGTTGTCAAAAATATTGTGAGTTAGACATTTAGAAAGAGAGTGGGGGAGGGGGTCTAGAAAATAGGGTGGGGTAGGAAGGAAGGTTTTTAGCTGGACAATTTCTATGTGGATTATGCGATGCACCCCCCCCCTCCCCGAATAGATGAAAATAGGAATCTTATCGTTTACTTTTCTGCTTATTACGTTTAAATTCCTAATGTTTCCATTTCTGTGTTCACAGTTGACCGGCAGCAAAGCGCCAACATTGAAGAAACTGGCCAGCTGGCTGAACGACAACACGCAATACGACGTCGATCCCAAATGGGCCGAGCTAGTGAAAGAACGAGGCAACCTACCGCACGACTTGCAAAAACGTTTACCGTTGGATCGTAAAAAGGGCCCGGGACGACCACCGATCCTGGCCAGTCCTCCGACATCGCAAGCGCAATCCATGAGTTCTGGTAACTCGCACATACCTACCTCGTTAGCCTCCAATCTACCATTCTCATCGCTGGCCTCAGCCGCAGCCGGACTAGGCGCGATGAATCCGTCGTCGTTGCTGAACAGCTTGTCTATGGGTAATTTCGATCCTAAGAACCCACTGCTATTCCCGTTGGCAGCCGGAGTACCGAATATGGGAGCCGCGTTGAGCGGTATGGGTGGTCTGAGTAATATGAACTTCTTGGCTAATTTGGCCGGATTCAGTTTACCCGGATTGGCTGGAATGGATGGCAGTTCGCTTTCGGTGGATCACGGCGGAAGTGGGAACCAAGGCAGCGGTAACACCGGTAGCTCCAGAGGTGACGGTGGCCAGCAAATGAAATCTAGTAAGAATCGCAATAAACCGGATAGCGGAAGTGGGAGCGGTAGCAGTTCGAAGAATCCGGCTGTGTCGACCGCATCCAGTATGTCGTCCGGGTTCCCGTTATTCCCGTTCAATCCGAGTCTGTTGTATACGCCTTTCGGGCTATCGGGTTTGAATCCTTTGACGTTACAACCGGGATCGTTACCGCCGGCCTACGATAGTCTGGCTTTACTTAACGGCAGCCTCGGAGGTATCACTTCGAGCGCTTCTCAAACCTCTACTACGTCTAGACATAAGAGCAGTACCAGCGGCAGGAGCTCGGCTATGGTTACTTCGACGAACGCAACGTCGTCTTCTCCGTCGACCGGCAGATCATCGAGTAGTCGATCGGGAACGCCTCATTCGCAATTCCAAATACCGGAAAGTCATCTGATGGAGAGTTTGACGAAATCGAGAAGCGGCGGCGACGGATCGTCGTCGAAGAGTAACCGTAACCGCGAAATCGATTCGATACGTCACCTGATGTCGGGTATTTCGCCCTCGTTGGGTGTATTCGACGCGAAGAAGCTGAAAGAGCACCAAGAAATGTTCGAGAACCTTAACCTGAATAGTAAATTTTCGCCCGATTTATTCGCTCGTTTACCAAGTCACGGAAGCAGTTCGTCTTCGGCGGCCGACGAACGCGCCGCTAAATCTCACAGCGCTACCAGCGATCTGATGGAGAAACTACTCAAACGTTCGGCTCCGATCGAGCAAAACATACCATCGAGCGTGGAACGTCCGTCGAAACGTGCCAAAGAATCGAGTCCGGTATCAGTCCCGTTGCCGGTACCGGCCATGAGTAAACTGTTCGGCAACGGAATCGCAGCTGCTGCGGCCGCAGCCGCTGTCGCAGCGGCGGCCAACGCCAACGCATCTACCAGTACACCTCCGTCGACGACACCCGCAGCCACCACGGTGGCCAGCAACCTGGTCGATTTCAGCGTGACAGCTACGACGGCCGCTAGCTCGGCGCCGTCGTCGGCCGGAATCGATCTAAGTGAACGGAAAGAATCATCGGCCGGATCCGATCTGTCCGCAACGGCGGCGATATCGTTGAGCACGAAATCAGCGAGTTCGTCGCCTTCGGTGAAACCAGAACGAACGAAAACGCCCGAAACGTCGACGACACCGACACCGACACCGGTCCCTCCACCTCCCAGGACCCCTTCACCTGTCGTCAACGAACCTATCGAATGTGTCAAACCGATCGTCGAAGTGACTCCGGTCCAAGCGGTCGAAGAACCGATTGACGAGCCCAGTGAGATGGCCATGGCCGCCGCAGATGATATCAGCGAGCCCATGGAACTGAAAGTAGACGCAGCGCCGGCCGCTGCCGAATCGACGAGCTCGACTAGTCCGCCTCATTCGCCTTTATCGGCCGACAAAGACGATCCGGCGTCTCTGAACAAGAAACGTAAACCGAGAAACAAAAAGAATATCGCCAGCGTTATGAATACCGAAGACGCTGTCGAAAAGAAAAACCTAAGGAGTAGTGCCGGACGAGCGGCTGCTGCGGCCGCAGCTCGTATCGCCCGAGCAGCCGCAGCCGCACAAGACGAACAAACCGCCGAGTGTAAAAAAGACGACGATTCGGCCGCCGTGTGACGTAATTTTATACGCTAATTCGTTTTTTTTTCATTTATTATAATTATTTGATTTTTTTTTTAAATGTAGAATTTGTTGTTCGTATGTTTTTTTTCTTCTCTTTTATTTATGTCTCATTTGTCTATATATTTGTCTCTCGATGATTTTTTTTTTGCTATTTTAAGCGTGAACGGACATCTTCGTGTATTTGTTTATTATTATCATTATTTTTTTTTTTTGATTTTCTCTCTGTTTTCTATATTTTAAGAAACGATTATTAGACGATGGAGAATGTTTTTCTAAGCGTAGCTTCTCTCTCCTGTTTTTAAAGTAATTGTTAGGTTTTTTTTCTTTTTTTTTTTCGTGTATTTATTTTATTGGTTTTTCGTGTCGCAAAAATGTTTATGTACATAGAATACGTATAATTGATAATGCGACGACGAAGAATTTTTTTTTATTTTTCTCGATGAAAAATCTTGTAATATAATTTGCCACGAACGAGACGATGTGGTTTTTACGAAAAATCGCGATTCTGTTTTTTTTTGTTTTTGTTTTTTTTTACGCTAGAAAAATCAAAATATCTTACTCGAAATTCTAGTGATAATCTTTCGCAATTTTTTTTTTAATTTTTTTTTTCGATGTAAAAATCTCGAAAACATTGTTTTTAATTTTTTCCCCCCTGTCTTATGGTTCTTTGGATTTTATTTGATCGAAAGTTCGATGATTTTAAATGTTCGATATAGTTTTTATTTTTTACGCCTATTTATGATGAGTGTACTTTTAATTGTTTATTTTAATTGTTATTATTGTTATTTTAAACAACCTATTTAATCGATTATAATACGAGAATTTCCTACGAAATTATTAAATTGATATCAAAACGATATAGGGATTGAATGACTGATAAACGAAAGGTTTTAATTGAGTTTGAAACGAGGAGAGAATTTCAAACCGAAACGAAAGAAATTAGAAAATGCGCGATTTTTATTGAAATTTTTTTTTTAAAAAAAACCCCTAGTTAAAATTGGCAATTCGAAAAGAGTAAAAATATCCAATAAAACTCGTTAATAAATTTTTATGTAAAGATAAAATTATTTTAATTCGTTATTTCTTTCCTATATTTTTTTTTTGTTTTTTTTTTATTCGGTATTTGAAAAAATGAAAAAAAAATCATCGCTTGTTTTATGCATTCATTTTTTTTGTACATAAATGTACCACACCTAAAAGAGGCAAAATTGGAAAAAAAAATTAATTTGAAAAAAAAAATCAATTTGTACAAAAATGTGTACTTGTTTATGTGAATTGATAAAAGTATGTTATTATGCAATATGAATAATGGGCTCTCTAACGAAACAAAAGATAGAAGATAGAATGAAAACGAATCGATTCGACGAGCAAAAACAGTAAAATGAAAATAAAATGTTAAATCTACATGAAATTTTTCTCGAAAAAAAAAAAAAACGTGCGACGACTTATTTTCGGTAAAAGTTTACTGTGATAGTCTGTTTTTAATATTTTTATTTTTCATATTGCACTAACAACTTGGTTAAATACGCTTTTTATTATTGTGATTACGTATATAATTTTATTTATTGTTCTTTTTTCCCCCCTTGATTATTTGTGTAATTTTTTTTTAGCGCAATCCCAGTATTGATAATAATTACTCCAGTATTATTTTGCTGGCTTAGCTGTTGGCAGCTTTTGTGTGTGTGTGCGTGTGGATTTTATTTATTCCATTTTTATTTTTCTCTATATGAGTTTTCCCCCTCTCTTTCTCTATCTCTCTATATTTCTCTCTCTCTCTCTCTCGTGTAAATAAAAATTATGATGTTATAACGAAAACGAAAAAAAAAAATTTCGGATGCGGAGGTTTATTGGATAATTAATTACGACGTTGTATATCGTGTATAATTTTTTTTTCTCTTTTCTACGTTATGATATTTTTAGGTATATGAAATTTATAAATATTAATGGTGTATGTGAGTATTCATTGTGAAACCCCTTCTCCCTTGCTCCTCTTTGCCCTTTTTGAAAAAGTTTCAGCGCAAGTAATTTATTTTTGCAAAGTGCAACAAGTATATGAATTGGTTTGTGTATGCGCGTGTTTGTATATTCGATATATGTTTATACGATTATAAATGTTTGTTCTGTCTTTTTTTTTTTTTGGTGTATATAAAATATATATATCACATAGTTATTAATTAATTTATATTTATAAACAAATAGGAATACATATTATTGTAAAAATCACATTAAATAAACAAAATTTCCTAATTGGGTTTTTTATTTCGAATTTTTTAGATGTAGTCGATGGTAATTGTTGCCACGTTAGGGTGTGAATAAGCTAGCTCAGGGGGAAATGATTTGAATTGATCGGGTTTGGGGATTGCCCAGATTTGACTAGATCGGAACAGACGTGGTCAGATCTGAGTTTTGATCAGGTTAGAGCTGTTCAAATCCAAAGGAGGAAGCCTGATTTGATTGTATCACCGACCTGATTGATGAGATCAGATCAGACGTAGTCTGACTAATGTTTTGATCGGGGTTGAGCTGTTCTGTTCAGGCCCGGTAGAGGAGACCTGATTCAGGGTGTCTACCAGATAGTGAAAAGTAGTGATTTTGAAAGTCGGTAGTGAAAGTAATGAAAAAAATAGTGATTTTCAGGAATTTTGCTGAAAAGTTAGTGAAAAATCCGAATTTTCCACCCTAGAAAAATTTTGTAGAAAATGGCTCATTTGTTGACTTGTAGAACTTTTTTCGTTTGTTTTTTTTTCATGTTTGAATTTTATTTTTTTTAATAACCATTCAAGTTTTAAAATTTTGAAACAAAAATAATGAACTTCTTCATTCATTACCCAAGAAAACAGGGTTTTTATACCACCCCTCAAAATACAAATTTTCAATAGCTTTTTCGAAAAATTGGTATATTTTTTTCCAAATGTTGTTCAAATTTTCCATTAATTTTTTTAATTTTTTTATTTTGATAAAAGTTCTTCATTCGCCCAATTTCATTACAGTGACCCTTAAAGGTGAAAATAAAATCAAAAATTGAAATGACAAAATTATATATTCTTGACATCAGCTTGCTTGAAAAAAATCTTGGGATGTTTGAAGACTTTGGAAAAGCGAAAAATTGTAATGTAAAATTTTGTCTCGTCCATTCCCTCCCGCTCCTGAAAAATCCTAGGTGTTTAAAAAATGTCCTGCCAAAGTCCTGCTTTCTTATTTTGAAATTTTGTTGGACTAGACACCCTGAAAAATCACTGCTAAAAAAAATCCTTCATGGATGAAAACGTGGTACTTTCTCCATCATAAAAAATTACAAAATTCAAATCAAAAAAAAAATGAAAAATCTTTTCTATGGCGGGAGGAGGGGGGGGGGGAGTTGAAATATTTTGAGTGGCAGTGATTTTTTTTTTGAAAGGGAGTGATTTGATTTTCGGTCAAAAAATTCCGGTAGACACCCTGTGATTGGATCCAGCCAAATCTGATCATAGACTTGATTAATCAGATCAAATCAGACCTGGTCCTAATAGCTCTGGACATTCTCTGCATCAAATATTAGATTTGTTCAGACCTGATCAGATGCAATAAGGGAGACTTGATTTTGATCAGATTCATTAGATTAGAGGAGATGTGATTAGATTACATAAATCTGATCAGATCTGCTCAGGAGTTGGGAAGTTGGGATCAAAGTTCTGATCAGACTCAATAGGGCATACCTGATTGGATCTTCTGAGATCTAAATAGATCTAATTGGATTGGATCTGATCAGATTCAATAATTTGAGAACTTACAACTCTGATCCGATCAGATCTGAGAAGATCCAATCAGGTCTATCCTATTGGATTGGATCTGATTAGGTAGACATCTTGTTAAAACTCTGACCTGAGCAGATCTGATCGGATCCAATCAGGTATCTATTGATCTGATCAGGTTTCTTCTGTTACTGGATCTGATCAAATCCAATCAAATCTCCCCTATTGCGTTGATCAGGTCTGAACAGTGAGCAGATCTAATTGGATCCACTATCCAGAGAATGCCCTGATCTGATCAATCAGTTCTAATCTGATTCTCTGATCTTATCGAATCATAGCTTTGATCTTGATCGGATTGGATGACTTCAGATGTGACCAGATTTAAAACTTAAAAGAGAAGGCCTGATTACTGATTAGATCAGATCAGAATCAGATCCAAACATTTTCCTCCAGAAAAGGAAGTTTAAAATTTGCAATTGGTCAATTACTCGAATGATCTCATTTTATTTTGCATGAGGCTAGAAATTTCATTAGCTCAGCCGAAAATGATTAGATCGGTTCAGACCTGACCACGTGATCAGATCCAATAAGGGAGATCTGATTCAATCTAATCAGATCAGATCCGGACATTTCCTGGATCTAATGAAAGACCTGATTGGATCTGATCAGGTCCAAAAATTTTCTCCAGAGATCATAATTATTCATAACGTTCATCTAGCTAGTACTTACAACCTCCTGCCATATGCCCCTCCACCCCACTGTTTGATAACTTTATGAGGAATCAATACAAGTCTGGCTAAGCGTGACGCATAAAATTCCTGCTGAGTTAGTGGAATTCTCGAATATAAAACAGTCAGCACTCCTCGAGCTTCCGTGACGAATTTTTCAAAGTCTTCATCATCAACTGGTTCATCTGTAACTGTAACTGTAAGTAAGGATAAAATAACCGCAATTAATTACCATCCACATAAAATACTCAAGTAACAATAAGTATTAACTTACGGTCATTATTATTATTAGCAGTATTTAATACAGGTGGAAATAACGCTTGTATATCCAAAAGGTCACGAAGTCCATTAGTAAAGTAAAGCCTTTTGATTTTGTGGTTTCCATTTTAAACGGAAATTTTCAAAAACAGAAGAAAATTTTCATTAGTATATTAAATTTGAATTAGAAGCATTGATGAAGGCAAGCTAAAACTTCACTTACACGTTTTTCAACTCGTCTCGAGCTTTTTTCAGTTCTCCCTGTTTGAAGGATTTACGGAAATGTTCGGTTTTCAATTGACGAAAAAACTCTTCCAAGAACTTCTTGCCATCGAAGTCGACCATGGACTTCAACTTGGGCATGTACCTTTCCGTGGACATGGTTTTTTAAAGGATGAGGATGATCAAATGCAAAGCTCAGCAAAAAATCCAAATCAAAAAGGAAGCGTAGGTAGTTTAAAATTTCAAAATTTACTTTTTTAGTTTTTTTCTTCACAAAAAGGTGGAAATGAATCACGAATGAATGAAAAATAATAGTGATATGCCTCTAGGGTGCTCTTGAGCAACACAGTGCATGTGCACGTGCAGGAGCAACACCTCCTATACAAGAAGGCCAGAGCACTGGTTTTCTGACGTCACAGCTGGAGGCGATTGCGGCTTCATTGTCTTATAGGAGATTGCCCAATTTCTCAGTTTTTCTTGAATAATTTTTGAATGGTTAATGCTACAGATTTGAATTAAAAACCAGCTTGTAGAGGAGAAAGAGTAGATCATTTTTCATGTTTCAAATACCTATGTGCTCGATCAAATTTTCGATTTATTTCAATTTATATGTAAAAAAATTGCAACCTCGAAACTTTGAACTTTGATAAATCGAAAATTTGATCGAGCACATAGGTGTTTGAAGAATGAAAAATGATCTACTTTTTTTCCTCTACAAGCTGGTTTTTAATTCAAATCTGTAGCATTAACCGTTCAAAAATTATTCAAGAAAAACTAAGAAATTGGGCAATTGGCAGTGAGACATTTGACCCATGCGACATATGACCCATGCGACATTTCACCCATGTTTTTATCAATTTTGGATATTCACAAAACGACATTTGACCCATGCGACATTTAACCCATGTTCTGATAGATGTTTGCATCAGACCAATATGCGACATTTGACCCATGCGACATTACACCCACATGAATATCCGATGTGAAATAGACATTTCGCCCATGCGACAATTGACCCAGGGTAATTCAAAATAGCGACATTTGACCCAGGCAACAATTTAATTACAAATTGGGACAATTGACCCATGCGACATTTGACCCATGATGTTATTAATGCTGCCATTTCTCCTTTGCGACATTTGACCCATGCGACATTACACCCATTAGATATTGTGAAAGTAGCACTACGCAGTAGAGGAAATCAAAGGCAGCCAACCATCTACATAAAACTTCTTTTAGATCTTTCCCTGTATTTAAAAATCAGTGCGTGCGGTGAAATACAAAATATACCTTTTCAATTTTCATTCTCTGTTTTATATGGGAAAGCAGTACTCTCGTCACAGTATGGTTCCGCATTTCAATGCTTTCATTTATTGCAGGGTCGTAAATAAATACTTACTAGGAATGTTGGAATGTACCTGTTTTTTTTCTTCTTTTTTTCCAACAAAACTACCCTTCGGCTACAGTATAGTATAAAAGAGGACGATCTTTTTTTTTTATTTCCTATGCTGCATTCTGCATTTGATCTGTTTCACTGTACGAGTAAAAACCACTTACAAAGTCAAGTTTTCGTATGTTAAGAAATTCATGTAATTGATGTAACATGATTTAAACATATTCTTCACTTACCTACCTAAAATTATACGTACCTAACAAGGGAACCTCTTGAGGTGTCCGCCTCCGATTTGAATGGGACCGCGATTTTTTGAAAGAGCATAGTTTAACACCCCCCAAACCAAATTTTCAGCTGCCCAACTTCATATCTCAATATTTGGCGAACGTTTGAAAATTCAAAATTGACTGTTTTTGGTGATTTATACTTTTTTCAAAAAAGTACCTACGTGCATACCTAATCAGTAAAAATAATCAAAATAATTCCTAAGACTGATATTAATTCCCTAAATCCAAATTTCGCCATTTCCAGTCATTCTGGAGCCTCCAGCGCGATTTTTTAATTTCTCCAGAATTTTGAAGGTGCTGCAGAAGGCGTGAATATGCAGTTGGGCAGCTGAAAATCCGAGTTGTGTGTTATACTCGACCTGTTAAACGAATTTACCGACATTTGAGCCGATTCTGGAGGGGACACCTCAAGAGCGGTTTTTTGCATGATCAGCTTTTTTTCAAAGTAAAAATATGTATTCAAAAATCAAAAATTTTTTAAATTACCGTTCGCGAGAAATTTTTTGAAATTTGCGCGAATCGCAGTATTTTGTCAACAACTAACCTTCCGAGACCAAATTCCGCCATTTCCCACCGATCTGGAGCCTCCAGCGCTACTTTTAAATTTCTCCAGAATTTTGAATTTGCTCCAGAAGGCGTGAATATGAAGTTGGGCGGCTAAAAATCGAGATGTGTGTTAAACTCGATCTGCTTAACGAATTTATCCATATGTGAGCCGATTCTGGAGGGGACACCTCAAGAGTGGTTTTTTGACCAGCTTTTTTTCAAAATAAAAATATCCAAAAATCAAAAATTTCCCTTTTACGAGAAAATTTTTGAAATTTGCGCGAATCGCTGTATTTTGTCATTAATTAATCCCAAGAGAGCGAATTTGGCCATTTTCAGCCTTTCTGGGGCCTCCCTTTATCGAGAGTTTTTGCCCGAGCGATTCAAAAAAATCATACCTAATTCGAATACAATTACTTAATATTTTGAAGCACAATAATAAACTTCTTATAAGTTATAAGTGACTCGTCTCACAAAGAAACATCATTTTTCATATCTCTCAAAATATGTACTAATTTTTCAGAGCATTTGCTCTCGCTTCGCTCGGGCTCCTTTGATTTTTAATTTTATTTTCAATTTTGAATTTTAAAAAAATCATTATTTGAATTTAAAACTGCTTAAAGTTGCCTAGATACTCGTCACACAAAAAAAACATCGTTTTTTAAACCTCTTGAAATACTGATTCTCGAGAGCTTTTTGCTCTTGCTTCGCTAGCTCTAAAAATTATATTTTAGACATCCGCCTGCTTAAAAAACGTCTTGGGATGTTTGAAGCAGGGCTTAAAACCATTTGGATTTTATTGGTTGTTGTGGTAGGTGGTTTTTAAAGGACTCAAAAATAAATGGTTTTTGGTTATGGTTTCTGAATTGGTTTTCCAATCACAAACCATAACGGTTCCAATTGGTTTTAAGGTTTAGGTTTCAAAGTTTTTCTGGTTCTGGTTTTGAAATGGTTTCAATTTTTTTTAATAAGGTGTGGTTGTGGTTTTGGTTCTGTAATAATAGTTTTTTTTTTGCGGTAGTGGTGGTTTTTCACATCAAAAACCATTTCAAATTTTCAAATGGTTTTGGTGGTTGTGGTGGTTTTGATATCAAAAACAATTTTGATTTTCAAATAAATTTATACAAAAACTAATTCAGGACTACTAAAAGTATGATTTGAGACAAAAAACCAGAAAATTTCCATCACAGGTCTGGAAAAATTGAAAAAAAATAGCAAAAACCAAAAAGAACCATTTCATGAATTGGTTGTAATTGGTTATGGTTACATTTGAAAATTGAAATGGTTGTTGTGGTTGTGGTTTTCTCCAAAGAACACAACTTTTTGGTGGTTTTGGTTGTTTCAATTCAAATTTTTTTCCCAAATGGTTGTTTTTAAATGAATTGGTTTTCATTTTTTTCAAATATATTGGTTTTTTGTTGTTGTTGTTGTTTTTGAAATTTACAAAAAGAAGTTGAAATGGTTGTGGTAGTGGTTGAAAGTTAAAACCAATTAAAAACAATGGTTATGGTGGTTTTATTTGGTTTTGGTTTTGGTGGTTTTAAGCCCTGGTTTGAAGACATTGGAAAAGTGAAAAAGATGAATACTCTCAAATTCGGGGAAAATTAATCTCGTTTAATTTACTTACCTAGCTTAGAGTATTTTTAGCAAAATTGATGAATTTTGATTCTATTTTAGCTCAATTTTAAACCTAGAACCCCCACCACCAAGTTTATCAAAAATCCGCCCATCCCCTCTTTCAAAATTCTCTTTTTTGCTCTATAAAAGTTTCCTTTAATGGAAAAAATGATAAAGGCACATACTTGTTCAGAGTGTCGAGCACTAGTGGAAAACAAGTGGTTTCAAAATAATGTTAATTACCTACTCTCAGGGTTTTTTTTTTGTGGGGGGGACTCGGGGGGACGCTAAGAAAAGTTCGAAATTATCAAAAAAATTCCATAAAAACTAAAAATTGAACGAATTTGAAAAAAATGAAAAAATGAATAAATTTTGGTAACTTTTTAAACAAATGTTGAATTATCGGAATAGTAAAGTGCGAAAACGAGATAGCATTCAAGTTTGTACCTCAGTACTTATTTTGCACGTCGGGGAGCCCGCTCAAGAATTATTGCACCCCCCCCCCCCGTCGATCCTCTGGGAGAACTTTTTTCTTAAAGGGGGAGTCCTGAGGAACATTTCTAGCTCTTGTACTAAAAAAAAAAGTGGCCCTACTTACAAAATGGCGGACATTTTGATTGACAGATCAGCCGAAATCACAGATTTTGCGTTCCAACATAGGCCTTGCACGAAATTTTTTAAACCTTACAAGGTAGATCGAAAGATCAGGCAAAAATTTTTCATCTGTCAAAATTTCAAGTGCTTAAGTGCATTTTTAGATTTTTGGTGAATTTTTGAAAATCAAATTCAGGCCAAAAATGAAGGGAAAAATCAAAATTTTACCCAATTGACCAAGAAAGCTGAAATTTGGGATATACCATATTTTTGACATGCCAAATCGATTGAAAACTGTTTCAACCCGTTTTGAGCAGTTTTGGAGCCTCCAAAACATTTTTGAAACTCGAAATTTCCACAAAATTTTATCAAAATGGAGTTGAAAGCAGAAATTTATTCTCCAAACTAATTTCAATGCGCTACGAAGTACTGCCGGTAAATTTCAAGTCGTTTTGGAGCCTCCAGCAAGTTTTTGAAAATTCTGAAGCCTCCAGAGGTTTTTTTAAATTTTAAATTTTTACAAAATTTCATCAAATGGCGATGGAAAGCTGAAATTTACTTATCTACACACTCCAAATTTTAACACTCTCTGAAGACGAATTCAGGTGGGTTCAAGTCATTTTGGAGCCTCCAGCGACTTTTTGAAAATTACTGGAGGCTCCAGCAGATTTTTTAAACTTTAAACTTTTACAAAATTTCATCATTGGAGATTGAAAGTGAAATTTATTTCGCAGAGTAATTTCAATGCGATATAAAGTCGCATACATGGCGGTTTCAAATGGTTTTGAAGCTTCCAGCTACTTTTTGGAAATTTCAATTTTCCAAAAAACGCCGTACGACCTTTCAAAAAGTCGCTGGAGGCTCCAAAACAACTTGAAATCCACCAGCAGTCGACTTCGTAGCGTATTGAAATTAGTTTGCAGAATGAATTTCTACTTTCCATCTCCGTTTTCGAGTTTCAAAAAAATCTACTAGATTCAGTAATTTTCAAAAAGCGCTGGAAGCTCCAAAATGACTTGAACCAACCTGAAGTCGTCTTCAGAAGGTGTTAAAATTGGAGTGTGTAGATAAGTAAATTTCAGCTTTCCATCTCCATTTGATGAAATTTTGTAAAAATTTAAAGTTTGAAACTTCGATTTTTTCTCTCTCAAAAATTCAAATTATGTACAGAGACCGAGTGGGGGGGGGATGAAAATTAGGGGCTTGCAACTTCAATTCAGCGTCCCCGTCAGAAAAGAAATACAAAAAAAGGCCTGCCTACTCTTGTCTACCTATCTTCCAACCAAGTTGGGTAGGAAAATGAAAGTGGTAAATAAGCACTCGAAACTCACATATTCCACTAGTAATTGACATGCTGAAAAACTTTTGTTATCATTATTTTTTTGATTAAACGGTCCTTTCACTTGAAATAGATCAAAAAAATTTTTTGAAAAAAATCAAAATTCATCAATTTTGAGCGGAACATGGCCAGAAAATTATCGCGAAACATGCGTTCCCACTAATTTGAGGTCGCTAAACATGAATTTTGATTCAATTTCAACACAACTATACACCCTGCACTCCCCAATCCCGCCAATTGTGTTTCACCACAAATTCCACCCCCCCGCCCATAAGAAATTTTTTTTTTGAAAAAGTAATCTGCGGGCTAATTAATGATGTTCTGATTGAGCCATATACCAATTTTCAGCTTGTTCGGATGGTTTTCGGCCAAAATAACCCCAAAAAACACATTTTTATACTGTTTTTCGCCTGAGCAGGAAACATCCACTTTAAGAGTATAAGCTGTACTCCACTATACATCGCAATCTAAAAAATCCAGCAGAAATAGTGAAAAAAATAATTTTCTGGGGTTGTAATTAAACGAACAAGCTGAAATTTAGTATATGACTGTTTCAGTAGAACATTGATGTGTCTATACACAAATTTTACAAAAAATCAATTTTGGGAGGGGAGGGGTGGATTTTGGGACGAACTTGATGGTGAGGGTTTTTTATTTAAAGTTGGGGTAAAATAGAATCAAAATTCGAGTTCAGCGGTCTTGAATTAGTGGGTAGACCTGTTTCGCATTCATTTTCTGGTTATATTTAGTTCAAAATGGACGAATTTTGATTTTTTTTCAATTTTTTTTGTCCTTATGTAAGTTAGCGATTCGTATAGTAGAAAAAGTGATCAGAACTAAACTTCTTCAACGTATGGATGTGAATAAAATATAAACTGTGAAAAAATCATTTTTTCGCGTTGTAACTATTAGATCAAAAATTTGAAATATAGCAATATACCTACATTAGCGATATGTTGGTACCTATACCTACTGTTTAAAAAAAAATTTTGGGGTGAAATTTGACAATGTAAGGGCTTGTTCGTATTGCAGAATTGAGGTTTAAATTGACTTCAAATTCGAATTCAGTGACCACAAATTAGGAGGGAAATAAATTTTTACTTGGGTAGGTATAGTTACCTATATCGTGCAGTTATTATTATTACCTCGTTATTCTGTTCAAAGTTGATGAATTTTGATAAATTTACTCCCAAAATGGATGTTTTGAAGAATGATTTGAACGGGACCGCGATTTTCGGAAAGAGCATGGTCTAAAACCCCCAATACCAAATTTTCAGCTGCCCAACTTCATATCTCGATATTTGACGAACGTTTGAATATTCAAAATTGACTGTTTTTGGTGATTTATGCTTTCTTCAAAAACGCACGTATTTGATGAGTAAAAATGATCAAAATAAGTCCTAAAACTGATATTAATTCCCCAAATCCAAATTTAACCATTTCCAGGCATTCTGGAGTCTTCGGCGCGATTTTTCAATTTCTCCAGGAGACGTAAATACGATGTTGGACATGCTAAAAATCGAGTTGTGTGTTATGCTCGACCTGTTTCCCGAATTTATTCACATTTGAGCCGATTCTGGAAGGGACACCTCAAGAGTAGTTTTTTAACCAGCTTTTTTTCAAAATAAAAATATCCAAAAATCAAAAATTTCCAGTTCCCACGAAGGCGAATTTCACCATTTCCAACCATTCTGGAGACTCCAGAACTATTTTTCAATTTCTCCAGAATTTTTCATTTGCTGCAGAAGATGTGAATACGATGTTGGGCAGCTAAAAATCGAGTCGTGTGTTATACTCGACCTGTTTACGATTGTGTTCACATTTGAGCCGATTCTGGAAGGGACACCTCAACAGTGGTTTTTTGGCCAGCTTTTTTCATAATAAAAATAGGTATCCAAAAATCAAAAATTTCGCGTTTGCAAGAAAGTTATCGAAATATGCGCGAATCGCTGTATTTCGTCATTAATCAAGCCCACGAGGGTAAATTTCCCCATTTTCAGCCTTTCTGGAGCCCCTGGAGAAATTGAAAAAAAGCTCTGGAGGCTCCAGAATGGTTGAAAATGGCGAAATTTGCCCCTCGTGGGTTTGATTCATGACGAAACACTGCGATTCGCGAAAATTTCCAAAATTTTCTCGCAAACTGGAAATTTTTGATTTTTGGATATTTTTATTTTGAAGAAAAAGCTGCTTAAAAAATCACTCTTGAGGTGTCCCTTCCAGATTCGGCTCAAATGTGAATAAATTCGTTAAACAGGTCGAGCATAACACACAACTCGATTTTCAGCTGCCCAACTTCATATTCACATCATCTGGAGCAAATTTAAAATTCTGGGGAAATTGAAAAATCGCGATGGAGGCTCCAGAATGGTTGGAAATGGTGAAATTTGGATTTGGGGAATTGATATCAGTTTTAGGTCTTATTTTGATCATTTTTACTCATCAAATACGTACGTTTTTGAAGAAAGCATAAATCACCAAAAACAGTCAAATTTTGAATTTTCAAACGTTCGCCAAATATCGAGATATGAAGTTGGGCAGCTGAAAATTTGGTTTAGGGGGTGTTAGACCATGGCTCTTTCCGAAAATCGCGGCCCCGTTCAAATCGGAGGAGGACATACTTCAAGAGGTTCTTTCTTGTAAGTAGGCTACTTAAAATTAGGGGTATTATGTATCACATTCGTATAAATATGTATAACGCCGGGGGAAAACATCAACACATGGTCTCGTCTCTGTCTAATCCTCTAATCTATCCAACTTACGTTAATTTATAAAAATTAAAATTAACTACGTACTTATGTACATCTACATACATAGGTACAATATGCTTGAAATAACGATTCCGCCATTCAACCATTGGTGACTTCGCGTCTTCCTATTTCATTCATTCATGGGATGGCGATCGGCGGGGAAGGGTGGAGTCGGAAGGGTCTTTAGCAGTTTACTCATTACTGTTACATTAGTAGGTGTTACATAGTTAGTATAGAGCAGGTAGAGGGTGTACAGAGGGAAGTAGCTATACCATAGCTACAGTAAGCATTTCCGTCCGTTGCATTTCTAAATAAACCAGTTTGAAAAAAAATATCAGGATTGACCCACCCGCTACCATCTAAAGTCAAATCACTAATTACTAGAGACTAAGGATACTTTTCGGCATCGTGTGCTGTCGAGTGCTTTCGGCTACGCTCGTTTGACTTGTCTCCATGAAAATGAAATATTCTCCTTATCAAAGATGAAACTCCTGTTTCCTTTTTGTTCAAATCTTTCTTTTTCATAATCATATTATTTCATACGAATATTGTACGTATTTTAATGATAAAACTCGTGTTAGTCCTGTTTCTTTTGAATTTTAATCTGTTTCATAATTTCGTCGACAGTCTTGTACTCTTGTTAGACAACTTGGTTTCCGATCCGAACATTACCAAATGGCAAATATAAAGAAAAAACAGCTGTGATGATACTAGTCTTTCGAATTCAATTTGAAGAAAATGTAAAACGTTAACAGAAGTGACGTTGTTGTACAAACATTTGGAACTTGGAAGTTTTTCAAAAAAAGATTGATATCACATCAGTCAAAGTCAAAATCGAAAAAATCTTATCAGATTTCCGGTACCACCTCTTGTGGTAGAACGGCCAAGTATTAGAATGGTCAAGTTGTAGAAAAAGAGGAAAAAAAAGGGAAAAATATTTTTGTTGCCAACCCACTTTGTTTGGAGAAGAAAATTTCGTAAAATAAATAATAATTAAAATGAAAAGTAAAGCCCAAGTATTAGAATGGTCAAGTAGTAGAATAGTCAAGTATTAGAATGGTGTCAAGTATTTGAAAAATAGGGGGAAAAGAGCAATCTGTTATAAGAGGATGAGGAAGTGGTACTTAAGACTTATTACTTTTTTGGATAATAGGGTACAAGGGTAGCCGTTTTCAGGTTGGGGGGGGGGGGCGTTGTGTCCGCTCACCTCGGCTTCGCCTCGGTTGCGCGGGTCGCTTTGTTGTTCATACTATGTCTGTTAACTTCCCTCGGCCTTCGGCCTCGGTGAGTACAGTTTTTTAGAAACTACCGCAGGTACTGTCTACATACACGGTAATGTCCAGCCTCCGTCTGAACTCACCAAGCGGAGTAATGCTCATCGAATGAAATATAAATTTTAAACGGCTCGGCTTTGCCTCGCCTAATTCTCACATTCCCCGAGTCCATCCTGATACATATTTGTATTTTCTAACACTTGTCCATTCTAATACTTGACTATTCTACAACTTGACCATTCTAATACTTGGGCTTTACTTTTCATTTTAATTTACAAAATTTTCTTCTCCAAACAAAGTGGGTTGGCAACAAAAATATTTTTCCCTTTTTTCCCCTCTTTTTCTACCACTTGACCATTCTAATACTTGTCCATTCTAACACATGAGGTGGTCTCCAGATTTCCAACTGCTCACAAGGCATTTAACCCAAATTATGTGTATATTATTGAGCAACAAAAAATTGCATTCTACAAGAAATACAATGAAGAATACGTAAAAGACAATATAATATTCGAATGTTATAATTAATTTTTAATTAAAATTAAAAATCTCATCAACACTATCAACAGGAACAGGGAACTTGAATCATTACAAAGAATAAAGTCAAACGAGCGTAGCCGAAAGCACTCGAAATCACACGATGCCGAAAAGTATCCTTAGTCTCTAGTAATTAGTAATCAAATCAAGTACATATTTTAAAAGGGAGATATTCGTGTTAGTTGCATACACTGACAAACTCCCATCCTTGGTAAATTCAACGTTTCAAAAATCTATAGGTTGGCAGCGGCGCTGCGTTACCTGGATCTTGCCTTACGCACAACGTTCCGAGATGGGTGTAATGTCGCATGGGTCAAATGTCGCAAAGGAGAAATGGCAGCATTAATAACATCATGGGTCAAATGTCGCATGGGTCAATTGTCCCAATTTGTAATTAAATTGTTGCCTGGGTCAAATGTCGCTATTTTGAATTACCCTGGGTCAATTGTCGCATGGGCGAAATGTCTATTTCACATCGGATATTCATGTGGGTGTAATGTCGCATGGGTCAAATGTCGCATATTGGTCTGATGCAAACATCTATCAGAACATGGGTTAAATGTCGCATGGGTCAAATGTCGTTTTGTGAATATCCAAAATTGATAAAAACATGGGTGAATTGTCGCATGGGTCATATGTCGCATGGGTCAAATGTCCTGGTCCCATCCCGATAAGACAATGCAGCCGTAATCGCCTCCAATGCCTACGTCACGTAGACTTCTTGGAGGTAGTGCTCAGGCCTTCTTGTATAGGAGGTATTGGCAGGAGGCACTTGCAGGACTGCAGATGCACCTGCATTCGAAGAATGCAAAAAAAAATCCAAAAATTCGATCGAAAAAAAAATAAAAAACCATCTCTAACAAAAAACAGTAATTACTTCGCGTAATTACCGAACGAAACGTGACGAAAAAAAATCCAACCCAACTTTTGATCTGTGACATATTTTGAAACGTGTGGAGGGCGGAGAAAAGGCGGGGCGAGTGCAGGTTTGCTGGTTAAAAAAGCGGTTCCGTTCAAACAGAATGCAGGTAAAGCAGGCGTCTCGTTGGTTGTTCTGCTCGACTGTTCGGCGATTTTCGTCTTTCGGATGCGTAACTCGTATAAAAAACGTTCATTTATTTGAAGTAATGTTGCGAGAATAGGAGCAAGAATCGGCGTTATTTTACTGTTCATCGTTCGCTGTATATACAATAATAATTGTAATTAATTTACGTTCACGAATCGCCTTTGTAATATGTGTTTTACGTATTAATTTCGTATTAAAATGTGAAATAATTTCGATCACAATCAGCTCGAAATCGTATTCTAGAGGTGTCCACGAGAGTATGGTGAGTAAAAAAAGCTTTGTTTTTGGTTATCAAACAAAATCAAGATGGCGGGCTAAATTTTTCAATTTCGCTTTGTTCGCAACGTAATTTAATTATTTTAAATATATTCGCGTATCGGAATTTACGTTCGGGGTATGTATGTCGTGTTAATTTTCTCGCTCGATCGAACGATATCAAAATGTTGGGTAAATTTTACAGAAAATAATTAATTACGTATTTATATATGTGGGCCCTATGTTGTGTGTTTGTGTTTTGTACTACACATGTTTTCCAAAACCTATGGTGGGGTGTGATAATTACGAATTTTCCGGTTTTCTTATTTTTCTGTGTAATTAAAACTTTTTCACTCGGATAATTTACCTGAGATCATTCGCAGGTACGTCTACGTTCAAATTAACGAGACAGTTTTGAAAAATTCGCCTGTATTTTGAATCAGCTAGGTCGTAAAATCGGCTTACTCATGTGCAGTGATCGAAATTTGGGTATTCGGTTTTGAAAATAAATTCAACTAGATAATGAAATGAAACAATTGTCTGGAAAATGAATGAAGAGAGCTGAAATGTAATTATCCAGGAGCGGTGTGTTTATGTTAATGAAAGCGAAACGAAGGTCAATGTGATGTAAATTTTGGTGTTTGTGTTTTTGGGAATTGGGTTCGAAAAATTGGTCATCTTTGTATGTTAAAATCATCCCTGAGTATTTCAGCTTTCTGTTGGATCACCTTCGAGTAATGGTAGTTATTCCTTGGGGGCAAACTTTCGATTAATTTATGCGGAAGTAAAATTCGTAACCAGAGTTGTAATGATAAGAGATGCTAATCAGTTTCGACTTGATCGTTGTGCTAATTTATCGACTCTTTGTACTAATTTCTCCATGTATTTCGATTGTTTTTCCAGCTGTAACGTAATAGTGTCCTGAATGGAAAGGGGAAAAAGTGCTCGGTGGAGTTGTCAATTTTTACACCTAGCAACAGATGGCAGGTGGAGTACATGCTTCTTCCCCGGGCTCTGCAACTGTCACTCATCAGGTATTGAAAGTGGAAATTAATCGATCGCTCGGTTATTATTATTAAACTCTAATCTAATCATCGTGTACAAATTTCACAGATGGGACATTCAGTCCGTCGTCCAGAATACTCGATTCATTTAAATGGCGAAACGACGAGTTCGACGAGAAAACGTAGACGAAGTTCCGATGCCGGTTATCAGTTGGATTCGAAACGAGCGTGTATTTACAATCAACTTCTAACCGATATGATTATCGAAAAGGAGAAATATTTGTACGTCTCGTTATTGGAAAAATACAGAAACACAGATCAAGATGATTTTCTCGAATTCATCGACAAAACCAGCTACCCCGGTAACGTATTACCATTTCCAACACCACTCGAACCCAGACACGAGTATTTATCCAGCGAACCGGATCCTTTCAAACAATCGTTACGAAAATTGATCGAAAAAGATTTAAAAAAAGGTAATTTAACGAACGATTTTGCTCGGAAATTCACCTCTAGGTGGATTTATTTTTTTTATGATTTTCACGCATTATTTGCAGTTAAAAGTGAGCCTAACAAAACATCGCAGAAAGATTACCGTTCCAAAGCTTATTCTCCTATTGTTTTAATAAAACCGATTCCAGAACGGTCGAATCACGTTGTCGAAAACAATTCCCAGCAAATCGTTGCCAAAAATGAAGCATCCAGTCGAGTATCAGATTCGCAGCAAACAGTTGTCAAAGCCAAACAGCTACCGAATCAATCAGGCGATAATTCCCAGCAAATTGTGGTCAAAGCGAAACAGGTACGAAATCGAGTATAGATATTTTTCCCACGATGACGGTTGATTTCGATGATGATTCAAATGGCACATGATTCTTTGTAATGTGATTCATATGTACGAGGCATTTGTCTGAGAATTAACCCGTCTTCGGTTTATTTTAATCGAGTATTTTCTTATTCTAATCGTGGCGTTGGTTTTTTAGGAAGCTTATGTACTTCAGAGGGTAGCGGAGCTCCAGAAAGCAGGTCTATGGCCTGAGAAAAAGTTATCAAAAGTGCAAGAACCGCCTCGAACAAAGGCTCACTGGGATTACGTTCTGGAAGAATTAGAATGGCTGGCTACAGATTTCGCCCAAGAACGTAAATGGAAGAAGGCAGCCGCCAGAAAAGTAATCATCTTTTCACAAATTTTTTCTCCCTCCAGATTTTGTTGTAATTTTATGATTTCCCGAGCAGAGATCTCGAATGATTCAAAAACATTTCCAAGAAAGAGAAGCCCTCGTACTTAAAGCAGCCAAAGCAGCCGAATTACACAAACGAAGAATAGCGAGTCATACAGCCAAAATGGTGAAATTATTTTGGAGTAATGTGGAAAAAGTACGTTGATCGTCCGTAATGCATCTGTTCAAATTGATGCGTCGAATTCTAACCTTCGGTGTTTTTTTCACTCAGCTCGTGGATTTTAAACAACAAACCAAGCTAAAAGAAAAACGTCAGCAAGCCTTGGATCAACATCTTAGCTTTATTGTAGATAAAACTGAAAAATACTCATCACTGGTGGCCGAAAGTATGAATAAATCTACGAACAGAGCTCAGTCACCGGACGAGAATTCCGATGGTAAGTTCTTTGAATTTCCATCTAGATCGATTGGATATCAATGAATGAGCAATTAATTCTGTTTTCAGCCGAATTTGAACCGAATCAAAGCTCTAGCGATGATGAAGAAACAATCGAGGCTGAAGAAAAAATCAGAGGTGCTGAAGTAGATCATAGTAAAGAAATTGAAATGCTTAAACGAGAATCCGAGTTACCTTTGGAAGATCTCTTGAATCAGTTACCCAGTGAATATTTGAATAATGTTCCCATTGATGATAAAATTAGCAACGAGGTATTGAATTGTTCATTTTATCGGATCCGAATCGTTTCCGTTTCGTTCATTTCTTATAAATTCTTGTATTTTTTGTTTTTAGAAACCAATTGACGACGACGATGAATATAAAATGGAAGATGATGAAAGTGACGACGAAACGACGCTGTTGGAAGAAGAGAAACGACAAGGAAAAGTTGATTATAAATCTGAAATCGCTGAATTACAAGTGAGTTGAAAACTCGACACCTTTTTTTTCATCGAATTATTTCGTCTTTTCTTTACTTTTCTGATGGTTGATTTTTTTTTAGGCCGATAATAACTTAAGCATAGAAGAACTTATGAAAAAGTACGCTGCCGATGCACCTACTGGAAATTCCATCGATTCGAATTCTCAATCGGGTAACTGATCACTCGTGCAACAGGTAAATTTTCTACGTATTCATCTAATCAGTACTGTTTACATTGTAGAAAGCTCTTCGGAAAGTACCGCCGAAGAAAGTGCAGCCGAAAGCGACGCTAGCGATAATGAAAACAGCACTATCGATAATTCAGACGACGAAGATGATGAAAACGATGAAGACGATGATGATGACGACGACGAAGACGACGACGATGAGAGCAAAAGCGACGATTCAGATGAAAGTAGCGATGGTCTCATGTCTTTGTTGAAGGACAGCACATTGGTATGTGGAGAGTTCTATTTACTGTCGAGATTTTGATCATTTTTAATACAACCGAATTGATTTTACAGGAAAATGGAGATATGAACGAAGAAAATACAGACGAAAAAATCGACGATGTGGCCGCGATTGCTGAAAGTATCCAGCCTAAAGGAAATACGCTGTCTTCAACGAGTGTCGTTACAAAAGTTCCTTTTTTATTGAAACATACCCTTCGCGAGTATCAACATATCGGTTTAGATTGGCTGGTGACCATGTACGAACGTAAATTGAACGGTATATTGGCCGATGAAATGGGTCTGGGTAAGACCATCCAGACTATCGCGCTGTTGGCTCATTTAGCTTCGGATAAAGGTGAGAATTTCTGAAAATAATTCTCATATTGAATTCTAGAAAGGTTAATAATTATCGTGTTTTTTTTTTTTCGCAGAGGATTGGGGTCCTCATTTAATTATAGTTCCTACGTCTGTGATGCTTAATTGGGAAATGGAATGCAAAAAATGGTGCCCGGCTTTCAAAATATTAACTTATTACGGAAATCCGAAAGAAAGGAAATTGAAAAGATCCGGTGAGTGAATTCAAATCTCCACTACGAGCGGTGGAGGGTTTTTTTGAGATTAATTTTAGTGTTTTTGTAGAGTCGATCGACCAAATCAATGGTGTTTTCAAATTGAATTTTTATTTCGAAGAGTACTGAAATCGATTGTTGTTTCGAAAGCGATTCTTTATTTGATTATAATGACGATAAATGAATTTTTTCCGTTAGTTAAACGTTCAACAGGTATGATGATTCTAGAAATGTGCAAAAAATTGGTAAATTTCGTTGTAAGGTAGGATATTTATTATGACGAAGATGAAATGTAAGGTAGGATATTTATTATGACGAAGATGAAATGAATACTTGTCTATTGAATTGAATATTATGTTTCGAGTCGATTTCATGGTTGGTGATTTTTATTGAAACTGAAATTGAATTATCCTATGATCGATTTTTGTATTTAGCGATAAATTAAAATTAGATAGAATACGTGAGCGAACAAGAATCACCGATTGTGACTGGGTTTTATTGTGTTTTCACAGGTTGGACGAAACCAAACACATTCCACGTTTGTATCACTTCGTACAAATTAGTATTACAAGATCATCATTGCTTTCGACGTAAGAAATGGAAGTATCTAATTTTGGACGAAGCGCAGAACATAAAAAATTTCAAATCCCAAAGATGGCAACGATTATTGAACTTTGATTCAGAAAGGTAACTATTTTATTACCGAATTTGTATCTCTGTTTTATCCTCATATTGGACATTCTGATGACAATTTTGCAATTATTCCTCTCTCTAGGCGTTTACTATTGACCGGCACCCCTTTGCAAAACAACCTGATGGAGCTATGGTCGCTGATGCATTTCTTGATGCCGAATTTATTCGCTTCTCATCACGAATTTAAAGAATGGTTCTCGAATCCGGTCACCGGTATGATCGAAGGAAACGCCGAATACAACGAAAATATCATCAAAAGACTGCACAAGGTATTATTACGACGTGAAATTTAATGGAAGAGTTCCAGTTGTTTGTAATATTGTAATAATTATGATCTTGGTGTTCTTACAGGTGCTAAGACCGTTCCTTTTACGAAGATTGAAAACTGAAGTCGAAAAGCAGTTACCCAGTAAATACGAACACGTGGTCATGTGCAGATTATCGAATAGACAGCGATATTTATACGATGATTTTATGTCTCGAGCAAAGTAAGTCTTATCACCGGTGAAACGAGACCGGTAATTACATCGTAGCTGTGTTTAGAATATTACTGAACGTTATGCATTGCTTTCAGAACCAAGGAAACATTATCTTCGGGCAATCTGCTGAGTGTGATTAATGTTCTTATGCAATTACGTAAAGTTTGCAACCATCCTAATCTATTCGAGCCGAGACCGATCATTTCGCCTTTTCAAATGGAAGCTTTGGATTATCAAACAGCTTCGTTGGTGTTTGCTGCCTTGGATTATGCTCCGTTTGAGGTGAGCTGCCTTGTTGAGAATTTCGGTGTCGATTAGTGTATGAGAAGTTGAGTTTGTTTTGTGGATAAGGAAATTGAATGAGAAACGTGTTAATCAGTGAAATATGGCTGGCTGCGAACGATTCGATGTTTTTCTTTTTTCAAATTAGAGATCGAAAACGTTGAATTTTATTTCATTCGAAGAAAAATTATGATCTAATTTTGTTCTGTCTTATTTCAGCGTGTGAACTTGGACTCGTTGAATTTACGTATCGTCGATTCGGAAACAGAATTGACTGCTTGGGCTGTGCATCGCTTGAATAAATTACGCGTTCCTCGAAGATTAATCCAGGAAATCGACAAAGCTCCCGAGGAACCTCCTCCGTTGCCGAATGTGTTGATGAACGTGCGCTTGAGGAGAAGATCATCGACGCCGGCATCGCGGCCGCTACCACCACTATCTTTATTGTCATCATCAAAATTCGTTGTAGAGACATCTCCGGTGTGTAGCAGTGCTAACAACTCGATAAAATCGGTGAGTGGATCTAGAAGTGCTTCTTATTTTCACCAGTTACCGATTAATAATCGATGGTTTTCTCTTCTGTTGTGGCAGAATAACACCTTGATGAAAGGTAACTCTAAAATAACATCGTATTTTAAAACCGCTTCGACGCTGCCGACTTCGGTAGCTACGGTAGTTGCGACGAGCCCGGTTACCACGGTGTCTACGACACCTACGATGTTTCCAGCCGGTATGAAAACTGCCACCGCTGCTACCTACACTGTTGTTAGTAATCCAATATCGGCGCCAGCGACAGGAGCAACAGGATCTGTTGTACCTAAACTGAGATTGGCTCAGGTTTATAGAAACATTGTTCCGCAAGATGACGTAAACAGTGAGTAAAATTTTTTTGTTCGGTTACGTAAGGAGATTTTTTGTTTTTACGTGTATTTTTATTATTCGTTTATCTGCAGATATGGCTGTGAAAACAATCAAACCGGTTGGCAATGCGACCACGACGATGCCAATAAGTACAACGAATTTAACGTTTCAATTTAAAGGAGGTGAGTTGAGGACTTTTTTCATTTTTTTTTTTTTTTACATTCATCTGAGATTTATCGTCACAAAAGCGTTGGGGGAACGAAATGGAATATTGAATGGGTGCTTTTTGTATTTCGCAGGTACCACATTGAACGCGTTAGCTCCGGGGAAAATCTGTTTTACTACGGCTGGTTCGAAAATCCCCATTCAGGCAACTGTGTTGAGAAATATGTTACCAGTATCGTCACCGTTGAAGATGAATAATAATAACGCCATCGTCGCCACTGCTTCCGGATCATCGCAGCCATCGATTATGCAAACCGTCGGTGGCCAAAAAACGTACATAGCGTTGCCTGCAAATTCCAGTACGTTGACGGATTTAGCTTTTGAAGTCAACGAGTATCGTCTATGATATGTAAATATTTTTCTTGATTTGTTTTGCAGTGACCATTTCACCGGGTCAGAAAGTTATTCTAAAGAATGTCAATGCCAGTGATCTTAAAGCTCCGGTTATTAAACTACCTCAGCTGGCACAGGTTGGTATTCGAGTGATTGAAAAATAGTTCAGTTTACGAAGATCGAGCTTCGACGTTTATTCGGTTATTTTTTCGTTTTCAGTCTAATTATTATACCTCGTCGAATGTGCTCGTGAACAACGCTCCGAAAACCACCTCTGTAACGATACCAAAACCGATCAGTGCGACGAACTGCTCACCTACGCAGTCTAACGCCGGGTCTCCATCGTCATCGGCATCATTCGCGTCTAGCCTTAGCTCAGCATCGTCTTCTGGAACAACAACGAGAAGTCGACACCATCACGACAGTAGTAAAATCAAAGAAGATTCCTCGTCGTTGGAAGACGTAAGTGTAGCTCTTTCGTTCTCTGCTCCTGAAACGAATTTTGAATTATTAATCAAATTGTGATTGTGTTTCCGCAGCCGATAATCGTAGAAAAACGTCGTCATATGCGAAGAGAGAAGCTACGTATTTTAGGCGTAACCAACGATCGGAAATCTAGTCCTTACGTTGTGTACGGCAGCGACGTACGAGATTCGCTGAAGATCACGGCGGATGTGGCGTCATCGTCGTCGTCCACGTTATCGAATTCGGATTCGGATTCGGAGAAATACTGGAAATACGCCGGCCATGTGAACTGCGTCAACGCTCAGTACGCGAAACACGTGTACGACATGTGTTACACGTTAACGAATGCCTTATCCGATTCGGTGAAGTCTATCGAAGAAAGAATACAAGACTTATCGGAGACTTTTTCGAGGTAAAACGAAACGACCGTATTTAAATTACGTTTTGACTTCGGCGTAGATATTTATTTCTTATTCGATTGCGCAGATTCATCGTTTACGTACCGGCTGTGAACGCTAGACGTCCTTCGATGCACGTGTCGCGTCCGAATCCGTCGAAAAGTTGGTCGATGAGGTACACGGAGGCTGTGCTGGAACGCGAATTAACCCCTAAAGCCGTCTGTCTGCATCAGGTCGTTTCGAAAATGAGCACGGCGTTTCCGGACAGTCGGCTTATACAGTACGACTGTGGTAAATTACAAACGTTAGATACGTTATTGCGGCGATTAAAAGCCGGCCAGCATAGGGTACTGATATTCACCCAAATGGCTCGTATGCTCGACGTGCTGGAGACTTTCTTGACCTTCCATGGGCATATCTATCTGCGATTAGATGGCAGTACGAGGATAGATCAGAGACAGGTAATTAAGGAAGATGATTAGTGAAATTTTTTCGTCTGGTTTTTGTAAATTTATGAGTTGGATGTGTAATGGATGGATTTTTTCAGGTTTTAATGGAGAGATTTAACGCCGATAAAAGATATTTCTGCTTTATACTTTCGACTCGTTCCGGTGGTATTGGTGTAAATTTGACGGGAGCTGATACGGTTATATTTTACGATAGTGATTGGAATCCGACGATGGATGCGCAAGCGCAAGATCGATGCCATCGTATCGGACAAACCAGAGATGTGCATATTTATAGGTAAGCCTACGATTACCTTTTGGTGAAGGTTTGAGGATAGATTAGCCCAACCTGGAATGAGGAGAAAGGAGTCTACTCTCAATTTCTGCCGTATCCATTAACTTCTTCGTTTTAATCAAGTGGTTTTTTTTTCAATTCGTTACAGATTGATAAGCGATAAAACAGTGGAGGAAAACATCTTGAAGAAAGCTAATCAGAAGAAATTACTCGGCGATTTGGCCATCGAAGGCGGTAACTTTACAACGGCGTATTTCAAATCTGTAAGTAATCGAATTCGAAATCACTTGCCCTATTTTTGCGCGAATCCGGCGACGATTTTACTAATTCGCGATTTTTTTCCTTCAAATTTTCAGACCACCATTCACGATTTGTTCAACGTTGATCTCGACGAATCTGATCCGGCTAAACGAATGTCCGATATAGCGCCGCCGGAAGCCACCAATTCGTCTGCGCAGAGCAACGGCTCCGCTGCAGGCACCGCTGCAGTTGCTACCACTGGCGTCGAAAAATCCACGTTGAACGCGTACGAAACCGCTTTAGCTGCGGTCGAAGACGAAACAGACGTGAACGCTGCTAAGACCGCGAAAGAAGAAGCGGTCGCCGAATTGGAAGAATTCGACGAGAATATACCTTTGGTGGATAACGATAACGCAGATAATTCTACTTTACCGACCGAAGCCGAACAAAAAGTTAACGCTCTCTTGGAACAGGTTTGTCAAAGATTATCTAAGAAAGTGTTCTTGAAAAATACTCGTATTTAACGCCCAATGTGTTTTCTTATTTACAGTTGACGCCGATCGAAAGATGGGCGCTGCAGTTCATGGAAACGGTGGACGCGGAATGGGCCGAAGAGCAGCTGGCCGCAGCCGAAGCCGAAATCGAACAACAGAAAAAAGAATGGGAAATGGAACGTTTAGCCATCGAACAAGCGGACGAACGGTCGAAACGTCGACGCCTAGAAGACGGTAGCGCCGACACAGAAGACGATAACGCATCGACGTCTGCATCGACCAGTTCGGCTCTCTCGACGCATCACAACTTGACGCGTCAGAGTAGCACATCCGGCGGCGATTCGAAGCATCATAATCAGCTCAGTGCGTCGACTAGTGCGGCAGCTGAATCGTCATCGTCTCATCACAGTCGATTACGATCGACGAAAAAAGATAAACAGTCGACGACTCCGGTGACTCGAAGAATGGCTAATAATCGTAGAAGCGTCGCCGGCGGTTCTGGAGCTGGACACGGTGAGAGTAACAACGATACGAGGAAACGGCATGCCGGCAATGCCAGTCGACTAAGTGTGTGAGTGGCGAGTGAAGTGCTCTTGTTTTGACAGATAAAAGCGACTGGGGATCGTACTTCGATAATTGGTGTTGTTGATCGGAGATGACTACTCGATATACGTAATAAGTGTTTCTATGTTGACCATATTGTTGATTGTATGTAATTTACCATCGAAAAGGTGAATTTGACGAGTGTTTCGGTACGTATAATATATCAATTGTTTTCCCCTACCTTCTACTTTTTTGTAAACCTTGTTTTTCTGATTTTTATTCTTATTATTATTATTGTTGTTGTATAAACGTACATTCATTCATTCAACAGTATATTTTTTGTAAACAATTCTCAAGCGATGTTTAATTTTTTTATATGTACATTTTTCTTTTTTCACCTTAAGATTATGTTTGTGTTGTAATTAATTGTAATACTACTTCTCTCTTTTTTCCCCCCTGCGTGTCTATATTCATGTTGATTTTGTATAAAATTAAACAGATTGTTAGTTATTTAACCGAGAAGGTGATTTCGTTTTGTGAAAAGTAGAGAGTGGTTGATCACAGTGCAGCTGAGCTGTTATTCCTGCTCTCTACTTCGGTTTTGTCGTTGTTCGCAATGACTGTTGTAAATTGGGATTATTGTGATGTGTGTGCGCAAGTGTGTTGGTGGAGAAATAGATTGCTTTCAAAGATACCTATCAGCTGGTTGATTTGAAATATTGTAATTACTACTGTACCAACACTCTTACTGCATTTTTCCATCAGATATATTTATTCGAGTCAAGACTAAGGAAGACGTGTTGAACTCCTGAAGTGAGAAAACCAGGAATCGTTACTGTGATTCGGTCAGAGTATCATTGTGGCATTTTGTTGTGGCGACCAATGAATTAAAAATCAAAAGTTGAGTTTCTTCCTTGCACGTTTAAAAGAAAACGTACAGTTGCGAACTTCACTAGATATTGAAGATATTGGGAAAGAAAATCAAATCAAATGCAAAGAAATTTCATTCAACTACATACAATGTAATAATTACTAGATTTGTCGGTAATTACCATGAATTACGCATTTTCGATCTTTGTCAGTGTTGCCATTTGATAATTATTTTTCTTAGTTTAGATCAGGGATGTCTAGCCAATGGGATTGGCTAAAGCTAACGGCTAAAGCTAAAAAAAATTAGGGCTTTGGCTAAGCTAACGGCTATTGGCTAATGTCTCTTCATTGGCTGGCTATTGGCTGGCTATTAGCTGGCTAATTTTTATAATTTTTCAAAAATCGAGTGACCCCTCTAAATACTCCTCTAAATGAGCACATTCCCATTATAGATATTGTTTCTAGTTTTAGGAAATAATTATTGTTTCACAAACGTGAATCACAATTATTCGCATTCACGCATTATTTGATTATATTCATAAACTGATTTCTCATTCATTTTCTAGAAAAACAACGATCATTGAAAAAAATTAAGAAAAAAAAATCGGAACCGCCAATGTCAAACTACTTTTTTGGTCATTTTGGTCCAGTGTTGCAAGAGTGGAGTAAGAGTAGGAGTAAGGAGTGCAAGGAGTGAGATTTTTTGAGGAGTATATGCTTGGAGTAAGAGCACTCCAAGCTGTAGTGTGGAGCCATACTCCTATGCTGGAGTACTCCCACTGTTTCAAAAAGGAGTAGGAGTGGAGTTGGAGTGTTGCCAAATCAAAACTCTTTACTCCTCCTTTTTTCCCTAATTTTGTGACTAATTACATCAAAATGTTACTGTTACTCACGTATTTTCAATTCTTTTATTTGTTTATTTTACTGTTTTTCTCATTTGTTATCGCGAATGATATTATTTTATCAATTATTGATATACTTTTACCATCTTACACCTTTAATTCATGGATATAATCAATCACTCAATATCTGTTGAGTCAAAATTCCTGAAAAATAATGAAAAATGATAGGAGTAAGGAGTGGAGTAGGAGTGGAGTAAGAGTGTTGACAGTTCCTTTGGAGTGAGTAAGGAGTGGAGTATAATGAGTAAACTCCAAAACTAGGAGTGGAGAGTGGAGTTTGGAGTATGATGAAAATGCTTGGAGTAAAAAGCACTCCTCCGGAGTGCTGAAACCAGCACTCTTGCAACACTGTTTTGGTCTTTTGCTTTTGATTTTATTACGAAATTAAAAATTTTCATTTTTTAAAACATTTTTACCCACAGGAAACTCATTTACTCACCTATTTATTTTCAATTTTAGCCAATCATTGTTAGCCAAAATCAATTGGCTAAAGCTGGCTAATGGCTAAATTTTTTGTTGATTGGCTGGCTAATGGCTAATGGCTAAACGTCAAAAATTCAATAAGCTAACGGCTAATGGCTAATGGCTATTGGCTAGCTAGACATCCCTGGTTTAGATTTTTTTGACATTTACCTACTTGGATCGTTTCTATGAAAATATCATAATTTTTACAAATTTTGATACTTTTGTATTATTTCGTTAATTGAACTTAGTTACTAATCATCAAATTTACTTTGGGTTTTGAAAAAAATCGAAAACCCTTGCTCGTTTGGTAACTTCGGCGGCCATTTTCTTGTTTGTGATTGTTACAACCTGTAAATAAAAAATGCCGGCACACTTCTCAAAATTGAAAAAAATGTGTTTTTGTTTCAAAAGATAACAGTTGTCTCAGAATTTACGTTAATTTTAATTAATTTCATCCAGATTAACTTTAGAGTGTGATTATCTAATTGTTATATCGTTCATAAATGTCTTTAATACCTAGTTAACGTAACCTCATATTGTAATATCGGTTTACACTCCTTCGCGAGTACAACTTTTATCTGAAGAAACACAAACATCAACCATGGAGGAAACGGATTTGAATAATTTGCTCATAAACGCCGAGCAACTAGCTTTAAATCCCGAAGAAAACATAGGAGAGTTACCCAAAATCGAACGAACTCTCAAACAAGTCTACGATGCCACCAACGAATTATGGTCGAGACTCACCAGCGAAGGATTGAAAGATAACGAAGCGTAAGTGTTTTTGAAATTTGCATTACGCGAATTCGATCACTAAAAATATGTATTCTCACCGAACATCTTTCGCAGGAATCTGCTACTTTCCACACGAGGAGTAGACTTGCCATTCTTATCGCAGAAACTAGAACGTATCACAGCTCGAAGATCGTTACAGCCTCTTGATCCTACTCCGGTTACCGATATCGATGCTTTTTTGAAAAACGAATTGGAAAATTCTATTTTATCCATCGTCGAATACACAAGTCAAACGGTAAGTTGGTATTTAGATTGTTATTTTGGGTTATTTCGTCGTATTAATAAAATAATGATTGTTTCTAGTTGGAAGAAGAACATCAAAAACGAATCGACGAAGAAATCAAGAAAACCGCTCGTAATCGTAGACTGAAATTCTTGAATTGTTTGTACGGGTTATCAGAATTAGATCCTGAGATTCCAGTTACTAGAAAAGTACCGTATTCGTTAATTTGTTAACTAGATATGTATTTTGTGGATGATGTAATTACATAGTATAACGATGTGTTCCGGCGCAGGTTTATCCTTTAAAAGAACTGTACTTCAGTTCAACTAGTCATATGGATCAATATCAAATCGCGTACGCTGAAAAACTCATCGAATACAATAAAGAAGTATTGGACGATAAAACAAAACTAGATCTGTTATCAAAATTCATGTCGGTGGCGGCTCCAAATGATCAAGTATGTCGTTTTACGATGGTTTTAGTCTTAATTCGTTCAATGTGAACGCTTATTAATTGGTTTTCGTTCTTTAGAAAGTGAACGAATTGTGGAGAATAGCTTCAACGATGAGTCAAATACCTCCTGTTAGTAAAGGAACTATTCTAGAAGCCAGAACTAGTTCGATGGTAGTCGATAAGATGATTCGGCAAGCTCGTATCTACTTGGAAGATCGGTGAGTGAAAATTATACCCTATTTTTAATAGATTTGATTACTTTATTTTGTTGATCGAAATGATTCCTATCATTATGAAAAGAAACGAACGATGTACTAGTTTCTAAAATACTTTCTATTAATTTCAGGTACAAAATGTTCATGGAATCTGTAGTCTCGAGCAACATGTTGACTGCTTGTCGAGGAGGCGAACCTGGCACCTACGCTTTAGTCCGAAGTTTCGTCAAAGCTGGAAACGTTACCGAATATCTCGGTATGGAACAAGTATTCGTCGACGGATTACCTTTCTGGCCGGTATTTTACTACTGTTTGAGATGCGGCGATCTCGAGGCAGCTTTACATTGCGTCAAACAATTAAGGTACGTTGAAATAAACTCCAATCTGTAGATCGGATTATACTCAGCTTTATTTAAATTCACAGCAGCGACTTCGGCGACCTCGTGAAAATCGTTTGTGAAATGCGTAACACGTCTTCTCGTCGACTAGCTCCTCAAACCGAGAAGAACTTTTTACTCGAGTACAAACGCATGGTTCGAAACACCCCGGATCCCTTCAAAAGGTACAGATTTGATTTTTAAATTCGGATGATTAATTTTTAAACTCATTTTAATTGTAATCTTTGCGTAGAATTGTATATTGCGCCATTGGTGGCTGCGATGTGACCGATAAACACCCGGAAGTTGTGAAAACGGCCGATGATTACTTATGGTTGCGTTTATGCCAAGTACGAGACTACGGTGAAAATGATAACTTGAACGAAAGCCTTATACCGAGTTCGGATCGTTTGAGTTACTCCCTACTGCAGTCTTTGATATCGGAAGAGTACGGCGAAACGTATTTCAACGCTTCGGAGCAGCCTCATGTTTACTTCCAAATGCTCTTTTTAACCGGACAGTTCGAAGCTGGAATCGAAATCTTATACAGGAGCGCGAAATTCGCCACGCATTCCGTTCATATCGCTATAGCTTTGCACGAGCAAGGATTATTAGCCTTATCGGATAATATTTCGAGGCCTATTTTATCGTCTATATTTAAAGTAGATCCTAAACCTTTAAAAAGGCTCAATTTGTGTACCATTGTCAAAACGTACGCTGGTACTTTGCCCGAAGCTGATGCCGAAGTAGCGTTGAATTATTTGTTCACTTTGAGGTGAGTGATCGTCGAACTCGAGAGGAGTGATTGAAGAGTTTTTGATTCAGTTTTAAATGGTTCTCATTTTTTTTTCTTGCAGAAATGTTACGTATTCGAGCAAAGAAAATAATCTGAAGATGTTCCCTCAGTTAGTCTACGAGTTAATTCTAAGTACCGAAAATTACGGTCAAATTCTCGGGTTCTTGGAACCGGACGGGTGTCGCGTTAAAGGCTTATACGACGAGTTCGCCGCATCTAAGGTAAAATGCTTTCCTACGATTGTTAGTGGTATTATATCATTTTCTAGATCTGACTGGTTTTTTGATGTATTTTTTCACAGTTCCAAACCGACGAATTAATTAATCACGTAGCCAATTCATTGGAAATGAAAGGAGATTACTTCAACGCTATTAAATTATACGAATTATGCGGAGTAAGTCGTCGATCTGAAACCTTAGCAGTTCACGTTTGGAAAATGTCATCTATGTATTTATTATATTTTTACGCACTTTTTTAGCATTATGAAAAAATGATGTCGGTATGGAGTAGTCAAATGAGCCGCCATTTAACCAACTCGAGCTGCCAATCGGAAGAAATTCGTAATAATTTGTACACTTACTCGGAGCAATTCCTCAAACGAACCAATGAGTCGAGTATCACCTTCCATGTGGATACGAAACGTACCTTCGATGCGTTCTGCTTACTGTACACTTTCTTCCAATATTATAATAATCGCGAATACCAGTCTGCGTTATCGGTACGTATCTTATTCCAGTATTTAGATGAAAGTTGAGAATGAAAGATCGGAAATGCTGAAAGAAGTATTTTCTTCGTTTCGATTTCGAATTTTTTCCCTCTGGTTGATGATTTTGATTTTTTTTTTTTTGCAGCTTATTCAACACTCCAAATTTCTACCTTTATCCAGCGAAGAAGTTGAGCTGAAGGTTAACGAATTCAAGTCTGCTAATATGTTAGTTGTTCAAGTGTTGCCTGATGTGTTGATCGCAGTTATGAATATTTTACATAATCAATACAACTCGTTGAAGTAAGCATTGAATTTTATTAATCGATAATATAATGATTTGTTTAGCCAGAAATACTCTCTGAATTTCTTCGGTAATCGAGTTGAATATCGAATGAATTGGCATTAATTCATTTTCTGTGACCATTCGCGAAAAATCGAACTTGTGTTTGAATCTAAATTTTGACAATATCAACTAACGGAGAGTTGATTCGTAATTTTTCGACTCCCCGAAATTTATTCAAATACTAATGGCAATACTTTCTGTTCTAGGCAAGGATACTCGATGAGACAAGTAGACGATTCGAACGAGAAAGTAAGTACCTTTATGAATATTTTTAGGGATCATAGTACAGTCATTTTAGCAAAATTTTCAGTCGAACCTCGGAAAAATTGGAGGAAAGCTGAATTTCACATTATTTGTTCTAATTGGTCTCTAAAACAACCCATCAAAAGTTGCACTCCGCAACTTGCCGGCTATCCACGCAAGAGGTCATTAACCTTTGCTGATACAGGTTTTTCGGCTGTATCGCCGAAATGAAGGGCCCGAGAGGAAAAATTGTTCTACGCTAAATTTCCTATCAGCATGACCAGTTCAGCTTTTCCCAAAATTGCGATTTCACCCTAAGGAGGGGGTAAAGTTGTCAATTTTATGAAAATTGTTTTAAAAAATAAAAATCGACAATTTTAAAGTTGAACTCGATTCACGATAGACTCGAAAATATTTTGACCGAAGTTGCACACCGCGACTTGTCTTTCACCCCTGCAAGAGGTCATTAACCTTTTTGTCAATGTACGTTTTTCGGCTGTCATCTGTATCACCAGTCCACTGTCATCCTCACTCTCGCTCTCAGACTTCATTTCAGAAACTTTGATGTGGCTTTACCAACAAAACGGCGGCTAATTGTGATTCGTAGTCCGCCGAAATCGCAGATTTTGTTTTTCAACATAAAACTCGAACGAAATTAAAAAAAAAAAAAAAAAGCTAGATCGAAAGAGCGTGCAAAAATTCGTCAGGAGCCAAAATTTCAAGCGCAAAAAGTGTATTTTTCTATTTTTGGTAAATTTTTAAAAATCAAATTCAGGCCAAAAATGAGAAAAAAATATAATTTCACCACATTGACCTAGAAGGATGAAGTTTGGTATATATATGTACTATTTTTGACCTGCCAAATCGATTAGAAATTGTTTCAAACCATTTTGAGCAGCTCTGAAGCCTCCAGCAGATTTTTGAAACTTCATCAAAAGCTGTTGGAAAGCTAAAATTTATTCTGTAAACTAATTTCAATACGCTAGGGAGTCGACTGCAAGTAGATTTCAAGTCGTTTTGAAGCCTCCAGCGACTTTTTGGAAATTACTGGAGCCTCCCGTAGATATTTCAATGCTCAAAATTTTCATAAAAGTTTACCAAACAGAGTTGGAAACCCAAAATTTACTCTGTACTCCAATTTCAAAGCGCTATCAGTCGACTTCAGGTTGGTTCAAGTCATTTTGGAGCCTCCGACGACTTTTCAAAAAATCCTGGAGCCTACAACAGATTTTAGGAACTTGAAATTTCATAAAAAGCAGTCGGAAAGCTAAAATTTACTCTGTAAACTAAGTCGACTACTGGTAGATTTCAAGTCGTTTTGGAGCCTACAGCGACTTTTTGGAAATTACTGGAGCCTCCAGCAGATTTTTCAATGCTCAAAATTCGACTACTGGTAGATTTCAAGTCGTTTTGGAGCCTACAGCGACTTTTTAGAAATTACTGGAGCCTCCAGCAGATTTTTCAATGCTCAAAATTTCCATAAAATATTACCAAACAGAGACACCCCATTTTTGACATTATTCTGAGGTGGATCGCAGCCAGTTTCAATCTGTTCTGGAGCCCAGCAGATTTTTAGAAACTCCTGTTTTTCAAAAAATGTCACAAAATTTATCCGAATTAACTTTCGGCTTTCCAACTCCATTTGATGAAATTTTGTAGAAATTACAAGTTTCAAAAATTTACCGGAGGCTCCAGTAATTTTTAAAAACTCGCTGAAGTCTACAAAACAACTTGAAATCTACTTGCAGTCGACTTCTCAGCGTATTAAAATTAGTTTACAGAAGGAATTTTAGTTTTCCAACAGCTTTTGATGAAATTTTGTAGAAATTTCAAGCTTCAAAAATCTACTGGAGGCTCCAAGAATTTTTAAAAAGTCGCCGATGGCCACAAAACGACTCAAACCCACCAGCAGGCGACTTTATAACGTGTATAAATAACGTATTGCAGCGTTAATTTCCGCTACCCAACTTCATTTGATAAAATTTCGTGGGATTTTCAAGTTTCTAAAATGTGCTGGAGGCTCCAGAACTGCTCAAAACGGTTTGGCATAAATTTGATTTTTAAAAATTCACTAAAAATCGAAAAATACATTTTAACGAAACTGATCGTACGTCTTATAGGGACGTAGAATAATTTTAGTTCAATCACTTTTTTCCCTCCGACCTTTCATTTCGGCGATATAGCTGAAAAACGTAGATTGTTAAAGGTTAATGACCTCTGGCGGGGCACAGTGGGCCACAGACCCCCCCCCCTCAAAAACGGCGATAATTCGGATTCAACCTTCATCGATGTGCAATACGTCGAATAATACGTTTTCATGGTCGTAGAATTCGAATCTGCACTTATTTTTTTTGTAGGGGTGGGGGGTGAGGCGTGCGGAGCGAAAAAATTTCAAATGCTGCTTATATTATCGTGTAATATATCGATTAATATGTTTTTGAGGTCGTAGAGTTCGAATCTGGAGTTATTTTTTTGGTAAGGGTGGGGGGGGGTGAGGCGCGGGGAGGGGGAAATTTCAAATTTTGCTTATATTATTGTGTAATGATTGTGTAATGTGTCGATTGATATGTTTTCAAGGTCGTAGTATTCGAATCTGCACTTATTTTTTTCTAGGGGTGGGGGGTGAGGCGTGGGGAAGTGAAAAATTCCAAATTTACTTTTTGATGTTTTCTTATACCACTGATTTTTAAAGTTTACAGTTTTTTACACGAAATCAGAACACATTTTGGAACAAAACTCATATAATTGCGCAATATTGCGTGTTCTCTTCTGCATAGTGATGTGTATTTGGGAGTAGTGTATACTATGTTTTAGCGATTTTTTGCCCGAAATTGCCCCATTGCTTTTCAGGTTCATTTTTCTATTAAAAATACATCAATTTTCTTCACAATTGCGGATATATCGCAATTTTAAGATCGAAACATAATATACTCGATTCAATTTTGATTGAAATACATTATTTGAGATATAAACTGATTTTTTCAAATCAACGATATAAACAACCTCAAAAACATAACTAACGGCATATTGAACGATAATATAAGCAAAATTTGAAATTCCCCCCACCCTACCAAAAAAATAAGTGCAGGTTCGGATTCTACGACCTCGAAAACGTATTATTCGACGCATTGCACATCGATGAGGGTTGAATCCGAATTATCGCCGTTTTTTTGGGGGGGGGTCTGTGGCCCACTGTGCGGGGGTGAAAGACAAGTTGTGGTGTGCAACTTTGGTCAAAATAATTTCGAGTCTTTCGTGAATCGAGTTCAACTTTAAAATTGTCGATTTTCATTTTTTAAAACAATTTTCATAAAATTGACAACTTTACCCCCTCCTTAGGGTGAAATCGCCATTTTGAGAAAAGCTGAACTGGTCATGTTGATAGGAAATTTAGCGTAGAACAATTTTTCTTTGAACATTTTTCCTCTCTGGCCTTTCATTTCGGCGATACAGCCGAAAAACCTGTATCGGCAAAGGTTAATGACCTCTTGCGGTGGTAGCCGGAAAATTGCGGGGTGCAACTTTTGATGGATTGTTTTAGAGACCAATCTGAACAAATAATGTGAAATTCAGCTTTCCCCCATTTTTCCGAAGTTCGACTGAAAATTTTGTAAAATGACTATACTAATCGTTCAAATCACCGAAAAAAAAAAACACATAAATTTTTACAAATTGCAATTTTCAGACAATGGCATTACTTCGTCATCGAGCCCAGGCCATTACATCTTTTGTCGGCCGTGTACCTTTCCAATTCATGAGCGACGTGTATACTAGATTAGTACAAATGGAGGTTTCAATGCGATAACAAACAAAGTCAACGTGAAAAATTTATTAGATAAAGAAAGTTTTTGTATTATTTTTTCTAACGTTTTTTTCCATATTTTTTTCTGCCTCAGTCCACCTAAGTTTGTTTTTAAAAAACTGATTATTTCATATGGATAATGGCTTAAGTTGTACAGCGGCCTGAAAGTGAAAAGAGAGGTCGGAGTTATTATTTTTATCATTACAAAATTTTGTGTACTTGAATGTTGCATTATTTTTCATTTTTATCGCATTGTTATCCGTACGTCTTCTTTCGGTGACATCGACGACGAATATGTTAATATGTGGTTTTTTTTGCTTAGGTGTCTAGTTTTTTGAATTTCGTACTTTCCCTGAGGGGGGCTATTAGGTACCTACATACAGAACAGAGCTAACGTTTCGATGAAAAACAATAACAAATTATTATTTATTTTACACGAAGAAGAAACTACAAAAGTATTAGTATCAGTGATTAAAAACTGGATAAAAAACACACGATTATTTATACATAAAATGTAATTTTACTATTCGTTCGATGATGTGGCTAATGATGAGGAACCGTCTTCGTCGTTCAGCTGAAAGATATCAGTCTCTTTGAAATATTTCAACCAAGGCGACAAACGTTGCTTGTAATGTAACTCTTTACTAGGATCTTGAATGAACATTTTTTCTAAATTAATAGCATCGTTGTTGGATTCATTAGCCACGACGCTCTCCGGTAAAGCGTACAAAGCTCGTAGAAAAATAGCGATTTGAACTAAGTAATTATATCTTTGATATTTCATATCGGAGTAAAATTGATCGATCGTGTACGAGTAATTGCATCGGACAGATTTCAACGTAGCGTTGAATTCGTCGACGTAAGCTTGAAATATCTCGGACGAATGATTCTGTATTACGTCGAACTGAACCGAACATACGATCAGTTTTATTATATCGAAGACCGGAGGTACCCAGCGAGCTAGTTGGAAATCGATCATTCGTAATTCTAATCCATTATCACCGGTCTCTTTGAATAAAATATTATTTATCCAGTAATCGCCGTGATTTAGGGTGCTTATACGATTACTATCGTATCGACAAACGATCGAAGGAGTGTTACGAAAATTCTCGATTGCTGTTTTCATGTACTCCAGGTACGGTTTCAAGTCATCGTCTTCTTCGATGAATTTCACTAACGCTTCGAAACCACGATTCAGCTGCTCAACGACGTACTTGCCTATTTCTATTTTACGTTTATAGAATTTGAATAAGTGAGGTTTGATTTCATTCAGTTGGTAAGATGCTGCTTGAAATCTAGCCAGGAGTTGTAATGAGCTAACGGTCTGAGCCAAGTTCAGTTGTTGGAATTTATCGACGTTTGCGAATCCTTGATCGACCAGATTGTCTAAGATTACTACTAAATCTTGAGTGGAAGTGTACTGTTTTGGAGTCAGCTCGGTTTTGAGCAGTTTGTTGAATTCTGGTAAAATGGTGTAGTACAGAAGGTACTCCGAGGAGTAGTATCCTCGATCTCGGGAGATCTCGAAGCATGGTTTGTTGAACGGGATTTTCACTACTAAGGATTTCGTGTACGTGGAATCGTCGCAAGTGTAATGGATACGGTAATAGTGGACGTCCGATAGTAATCCGGTGCAGACACCGGTTACGGTCTGTGGTTCGATTTTGGTCACCTTTATTGGACCGGAATCTCGGTGCTCATTGGTGGTTTGTAAAGCGTGCTCGAACAGAGTATCGGTGACGACGAATTTCATGGTGGTAAAAAGTACTGTAAAAAGATAATATTGACGATTAGAAGTGTTTTTGGGGTACTAAAGTTATCGTATGTGGAAAGGGAAAGGAACGGTGATAAACCAATCGGTTTAATTCTTTGAAATTGGGGTATAGGTAGGTATTCGATAGGTACATAGCTGGTACGAAAAATGTGAAGCCTCTTTTAGAATTATTTTGTATTTGAATTACCTATGTTCAGAATTGAATTGCCTATTATATGATTTAAATGTTTAATCTTTAGTTCTAAATTGTTAAATTTGAGATGATTTTTATTTAATTTTTCGAAGTGAACATAGAATAATTTTGAATCATAGGATATTATTCATGACTGAGCTGACTGGAAAAATTACAACCTTCTTTACCTTATGAATCATTCACCAATGAAAAATTGCCAACAGGTACGAAAAATGTGAAGCCGCTTTTAGAATTACATAATTTTTGTGTTTGAATTATGTTCAGAATTGAATTGCCTATTATTTGATTTAAATATTTAATCTTTAGTTCTAAATTGTTAAATTTGAGATGATTTTTTTTTTCATTTTTCGAAGTGAACATAGAATAATTTTGAATCATAGGATATTCAGTAGATTTATCTAATTATACTTCCCTCCCTTTGAGAAAAGCAAAGTCGATGGAATTAATATCAAACTTCATTTCTTTCTCCTTACTACTTCCTACTTTCTATTCTAGGCTGACGAACAGGAACCTATGGAAACTTCATCCTTATTATACGTACGACTCTATTCTAAAATTACACTGTTTTATCTTACTCTGATACGATCGTGTAATATTTACTCGTGTAGATTTCTGTTGAACTTACCTGAAAACCGAACCAAAAAAAACGAATTAAAAAAATGCACACCGCGTCAAGTCATGAGTGAATTGTTCTAGAACCATTTAACGAAAGACCTTCTGCTTTTTATCGTTTAGTAAAAACTTGACTTTATATTTATCAGTCGTCAAAAAGCTTACTTATGGCAAGGAACGACCATTAATATTGTCATCGTCGCGTCACCGAAGTTATCAGTGAAAATGGAACTAGGTAGGAATTAGGTTTGGCCGCTGCCACTGACGACATTTGGATACCATATGACATATTATGCACCTTCGACAGCAAGTATACATTCTTATTAGGTACTTAGTTACTGTGCTTTAGTGTTTGTTTAGTACCTGTAGCTTGAAGCTGACTAGTTGACAGATTTTGCATACATAATACAAAGTGACAGTTGATGTAAATATGTATAATTATGCTTAATAGGTTATGTTTTATGTTTGAAAAAATGAAATATTTAGTATCGTATTTTGTAAAAACTATTCAACGCTGGGAAGAAGGTGGCGGAGATCTGTTCCTTCGAATCTTTGAGGTATGAAATCTTCATCTGTTTTGGTGGGTTTCATAATAACGAATGAATAATCCATGTGTGAGGAAGAAAATTAAGCGTGTTTGTCGAATGATAACGTTTAGTTAGACCTATTTAACACGAACACTGGCAATTAATGATTAAAGTTTAACAAAGCGCAGCTACTTATCTGTATATCAAAAATCAAACGGTCAATTATGATAACAAATTCTAACTTACAAACTAGGTAGTTATAATTTGATCTAAAAAAAATGATGATGAAAAAATGTTACTTGAATTAAATTTAAACACTTACCTACCATCAAAGATCGAATTACTGATTAGTTGAGAAATACTGAATAAGTTTATCCATAGTTTCGGACTGGTCCATTAAGCGTTGATTTTCTTCTTCTAAACGTTTCACTTCCAATATTTTTGACATTGTTTTAATTTTCAATTCACAACACTTCCTTTTCAACATCTAGCAATAAACAAAAAGAGGCATTATACTCGTATTCCTGCAGTGACTTATGAATAAAGGATGACGAACGAAGGATAATCACCAAGTGATTCGCGATGCAGAAAAGAATCAATTAAGTATAAGTACTCAAAATATTGTAAGAACTAGAATGAATAATTAAGTAGGTACCTCTCTTTCAGAAACATTTGAACTTGAAGAATTGTTGTTAATTGAGCCGGTGCTCTCAAGTTTTGGTTCTGTTTGCTTCAAATCCATTTTAACTGCGCTGCAGATTTGCAACTTTCAGCTACCACTTTAAGTTCTTGCTAAGGTATACTTAAGTTTTAAAGTAACACGTTAACAAAGATCTTAAACCGTTTGAGATTCTTAAAAAATTCAAATCGTATATTCTTTAGAAGATATTCGAATCGAAAGTAAAAACTTTCAAACGTGATCACGTAGGTAATTGTATTAATTTAATCAGTTGAATTGAATGTGAAACTATGCGCATGCGTATTACGCATAACGTTTTGCTTGCCCGTGGGGAGGGGGGGGCATACAGGGTGCCCAGAAATATCGTGAACCCCAAAGAAAGTTTTTTATTGAAAATATAAGTTGGCAACGTGAAATAGATGCATATGATTGGTGGAATGTTATCATCTCAGTCTAACAACCAATCATGTGCTATCATTATATTTTATCATTCACTGTGACCAACTGAAATATTTAGGAAAAAACTTTGTTAGGAGTTCACGATATTTCTGGGCACCCTGTATCTGGTTCCATAATTTTTACATCTGGTGGTTGTGAGCCGTTGGGTGTTTTGCGCAGTAGTGGCTAGCCGGTGACCAGCTCACACTGCGAACCTTACTACCGGTGACCGGTCTATCAAAGACGGATGTAGATCTGATTTCTTGCCTCGAGGATCAGACCTGACTCCGAGCGAGCGAAATAGTGTTACATCTGGTTATAGTTCGGCATATGACAATAGGAGTAATTACACCCCCCCGCCGATCCTCCGGGACAACTTCTTTCTTGAAGGGGACATCCTGAGGAACATTTTTTAAAGCAAGCTTGCCAAAAAAAAAGTTGGCCTTACTTACAAAATGGCAGCCATTTTGATTGACAGGTCAGCCGAAATCGCAGATTTTGCGTTTTAACATAGGACTTGCACGAATTTTTTCAAACTTTACAAAGGTAGATCGAAAGATCATACAAAAATTTATCACCTGTCAAAATTTCAAGTGCTAAAGTGCGTTTTTCGATTTTTGGTGAATTTTTGAAAATCGAATTTAGGCCAAAAATGAGGGAAAAAATCAAAATTTTACCAAATTGACCAAGAAAGCTGAAATTTGGGATATACCCTATTTTCGACATGCCAAATCGATTGGAAACGGTTTCAACCCGTTTTGAGCAGTTCTGGAGCCTCCAGCAGATTTTTGAAACTCGAAATTCACATAAAATTCCATCAAATTGGAGTTGTAAAGCTAAAATTTATTCTAAAAACTAATTTCAATACGCTACGAAGTACTGCAGGTGAATTTCAAGTCGTTTTGGATCCTCCAGCGACTTTTTGAAAATTCCTGAAGCCTCAGCAGATTTTTGAAACTTTGAATTTTCACAAGATTTCATCGAATGGAGATGGAAATCTGAAATTTACTCTACACTCCAATTTTAACACCCTCTGAAGACGACTTCAGGTGGGTTCAAGTCATTTTAGGGCCTCCAGCGACTTTTTTGAAAATTACTGGAGCCTCCAGTAGATTTTTGAAACTTGAAATTTCCCCAAAATATCATCAAACTAAGATGGAGAGTCGAAATTCATTCTGCAAACTAATTTCAATACGCTACGAAGTTGACTGCTGGTGAATTTCAAGTCGTTTTAGAGCCTCCAGCAACTTTTTGAAAGGTTGTATGCCTTTTTTTTTGGAAAATTAAAATTTCCTAAAAGTAGCTGGAAGCTTCAAAACCATTTGAAACCACCATGTAGTCAGCGAAGTAAATTTCAGCTTGCCAACTCCGTTTGATAAATTAATGTTGGGGAAATTTCAAGTTTCAAAAATCTGCTGGAGGCTTCAAGAATTTTCAAAAAGTCGCTGGAGGATCCAAAACGACTTGAAATTCACCTGCAGTACTTCGTAGCGTATTGAAATTAGTTTTTAGGATAAATTTTAGCTTTACAACTCCAATTTGATGGAATTTTGTGCGAATTTTGAGTTTCAAAAATCTGCTGGAGGCTCCAGAACTGCTCAAAACGGGTTGAAACTGTTTCCAATCGATTTGGCATGTCGAAAATAGGGTATACCCCAAATTTCAGCTTTCTTGGTCAATTTGGTAAAATTTTGATTTTTTCCCTCATTTTTGGCCTAAATTCGATTTTCAAAAATTCACCAAAAATCGAAAAACGCACTTTAGCACTTGAAATTTTGACAGGTGATAAATTTTTGTATGATCTTTCGATCTACCTTTGTAAAGTTTGAAAAAATTCGTGCAAGTCCTATGTTAAAACGCAAAATCTGCGATTTCGGCTGACCTGTCAATCAAAATGGCTGCCATTTTGTAAGTAAGGCCAACTTTTTTTTTTGGCAAGTTTGCTTTAAAATGTTCCTCAGGATGTCCCCTTTAAGAAAGAAGTTGTCCCGGAGGATCGGCGGGGGCGCAAAAATCATTCCAAAACGTGTGGTTGTTTTTTAACCAGTTTTTCAAGTTACACATTATCGTTAAGTAATATGAGTTTAATTCGAGGAAATTTTTGGGCAATTTTGTAATGAACTGAAGCATACGTTTCCAAAACGCACTAAGTCCATTTTTTTGATTTTGAGATAAACACAAAAAACTGTGTCAGACTAGTACATCGCGTGGTTTCACATTCTACCCTAGCAAAATTGCTTTGTGTATCCTTTCCGATACTAACTCCATTTTGAAAAAAAAAATATTCACTTTGGTGCGGCAGTAGAGCACGTGTTATGTTGCAAACCTGTGGACTTAGTGCCGTTTGGAAACGTAATATATCCCCAGGTGAATGAAAAACGCTGAAAACGATAGTAATTAGTGTCGTTCGGAAAAGTATTATTCTCGTCCAAGAAGAGCTGAGTTAAAACCAATTCTTTTGATAATAATACTCTTTATTCTGATTACTTCTTTGATTCGTTTACTCTTAAATTAACGAAAAAGAAAAAAAATCAATAAAGAAAACCATTTAGTTAAAAAATTTATAAAAAAAATCAAAAAAGAAATCTATTCTTCTTTCGTCGACACCAAAATGTAAAATATAAACAAGATCGCATTGAAATAACAAAATTTTTCATCATGAATTTATTTTTTTATGGACTTAGTGCATTTTGGAAACGTAGAAATGACACACATGGTTTTCAATCCCTCGTTTCTCATGGAAATATTCATTTTTTCTTAAAACGTGATACTCCGTTGCATTCTGGAAGCAATTTTATGATAGATGGCGTTGATATCTCAAAAATCTTAAAAATGGACTTATATAGTGCGTTTTGGAAACGTATGCTTCAACTACAGGGTAGCCAGAAATATCGGGTACCCCTAAGAAAGTTTTTCATTAAAAATATAGGTTGGTAACGTGAAATAGATGCATATGATTGGTGGAATGTTATCTCTCCAGTCCAACAACCAATCATGTGTTATCATTATCATCATTCACTGTGACCAACCGAAGTATTTAGTTAGAAAACTTTTTTAGGGGTACCCGATATTTCTGGCCACCCTGTATATCTACCCCCACCCTCTTTCACAGTAATTTTTCCAACGTTCAATTTAAGACATTAGGAGGCAAAAGCAGCGAAAATGTGAAGTTTTTTGACAGTGTTGAAAAAGTTGCCTACTCTCGAGGCGGAAAATTAATCCGAAACGTAGAGTTATGATTTTCAAGAATTTCGATCGAGAAATGAAAAAATGCAATTTGGTAAGTAAAGGTGTTTTCAATCCGGTAAGTTGGCATCACTGACTGATGAAAATTTTAATTTTAAATTCAGCGACGTTGATTTACTACATAATTAATCGTGGAGAGGTTTTAAATGGAGAAAAACGCTAATTATTACATATTTGAAGGTGTTAACGAAGTTGCATACTCACAAGGCAAAGAAATTATTGAAAACGTGGAGGTTTTTTCTGAATGAATACTTTGGAATTTTTTTTTACGAGGTTTAGAGAGCTTTTTAGGCTGGTCGTAGTGAAGGAGGGGGAGGTTGACACGCGGTGAATCCGTTCCCGGTGTTGGAACTGCCAAAAAGCTCGAAGTTTCCTGTAAAATGAAGTTTTTTTTCAAAAAAGTTGAACTTTCAGGTAGAAAAAAGCTCGATCGATTAAAATAAACGAGCTTGACGTGATCAGCGATGCCTAATTAGCGATAATCGACTATTCGTACACCCCAACAGACGTTCATTTGGCCAAAAAGCTCAATTTTGAAAAAACAGAACATTTTCAATTTTGACCATTCTTGAATATAAAATATGCTAAATGAGACCAATTTCATTAGGAGAATATAGAGTATTAGGAGGTTCGATACTCCTAATATTTGAACTTTTGAATCGATTTTGCGAGCTTCAGAGAGCTTTTTAGGCCGTACGAACTGGACGAATGAGGGGATTTTTGGGTTCGGTGAATTCGTTTCCGTTGTTCGTTCTTGCAAAAAGCTCAAAGTTTCCTCCAAAATGAAGCTTTTATTCATAAAAGTTGAGCTTTGGGGTAGAAAACAGCTCGATTGAGTAAAATAAACGAGCTTAACGTGATCAGCGATGCTGAATTAGTGATAATCGACTATTCATACATCCTATTTGGCTTTCATTCGGCCGAAAAGCTCAATTTTTAAAAGGTTCAATTTTTCCCCTTCAAATGATCGAAATATGCAACCCAACAAACTCGTAAAAAAACTTCGGAATATTTTCACGAACTTTAGAGAGCTTTTCGAGTTGTACGAAATATCGTCGAAGGGGTTTTTGGACATGGGGAATCCATTTCTGATGTTCGTACCGATCGAAAGTTCAAAGTTCACCAGATACCAATGTTTTTCACAGAAAGTTTGAAGTTTCAAGCTTGAAAAAAGTCAATACAGAGTACCACGAATGGCGTATTCGTAATCATCGATGTTTAATTAGTACTAATCGACTCTTCGCACACCCGTGATAGCAGCGCTATCTATCGTATGAAACGTGAAACAACTCTCTTAAAGAGAGCACAAATTTCAAAATTTACGATGCAGCGCTTCATGCGGTGAAAACGAGAAGTTCTTTTGTTATCCTCATTCGGATACAGAAAAAGGTCTTTTTCCCTATGTAAATGAGGATAACAAAAGAAGTTCCTTATTTCACCGCCCGAAGCGCTGCATCATTTTTTTTAATTTGCTCTCTTTTTAAGCAGTTGATTCACTTCTTACATTACAGGTAGCGCCACTGTCGCATCATTAGAATTTTTTCTCGAGCTTTTAAGGCGTACGAAGGGTCGTAGGTGGGGTTTTTGAAGACGGGGAATCCAAAGTTCATGAGATAATGATGTTTTTCGTGGAAAGTTTGAACTTTCAAGTTCTAAAAATAATGCAACATGGAGTAAAACGAACGACGTATTTGCAAAAAAATTCAGGTTTTCAATTGTTTTAATAATTTTATTTTTTTAGAATATGCTAAATTAGTCTATTGAAGCTTATGTCAGTGCAATGCATTAATTGTTGAGAAAAATATATTATTTTTGAAATTAATAATTATTTAAATTAGGGTAAGTATTCTATCTGCAAGCTCGCTTCAATCAGAGCTGCCAACTTGACAGCAAAAATTCGACGACAAATTTACAGGTATTGTACCTGAAAACAAAAACTTTCAATTAAAGAATGAATATTTATAATAAAATTATATTTTCTATTAAATATGTATAATTAAATTGATTCAATAAGAATTAATACCTAAATATTCATACTATTCGTGTGATCGATTGAATTTGCATATTTTAAACTAAAATCGACCAGGAATTTATTAATTTTCAATTTCATTTTTAAAGAAAAAAAATTTCAAAAAAAAATAAATTATAAGAATCGTGAAAAATGATGAAATAAACACACATAATTTTTCGATTTTCTCTCAAATAAGCGAACGTTTAGTTTTTCAAAAATCGTTCGAGGCACCTTGAATATGGCTTTTGAGACGACTGTAAGTACTTTTCGCCCCCCTCCCCCACTTCAACTCCTAAAAAGAGATCTTTCAAAAAACATTTTGTCAATTTTATTCCACTACAATTTAACGATTACCTACTCTCGTTCGTTGACTCAAATCATAGCGAGCAAATCATATGTAGGTACAAATTCATTAACCCGGATGAGCAGAAAGTTGGATACGGAAACAGATGATTCATCATTTCATAGAAACGATCACATCAAAGATACTCGTTTGATACCCAGACAGACATTTCATCAGACTCCTGCTCCAAAGTTGATGAAATTTTAGCAAAGCTTACACGACGAGCGAAAAAAAAAACCACACACCAGACGGTACATTAACACGAATAATTACAAGTTTACGATCTAAAAAATTATAACGACCAGTTTATTATATAGCCATATCGAACTGATGCAACTACTTACTACATACATATCTCTGCAGTAGTTGACTTTTATTATTCGCGGTGTTCACTCGTGTCAACACCATATCTGTGTACTTCAGTTTTATCAAATATGCTGAATTTTTTCAACTTGGTGATTCTCGCGGTGATTTCGGCACTTTTATACGTTCACAGGGTGTTCAAAAAATCCCAACAATTTTTCGATAAAAATGCCATACCGTATAAGAAACCCACGTGGTTGGTGGGTAACATGGGCGAAGTGCTGATGCTGAAGAAACCATTGGCGGTGTTGTATCGCGATTTGTACCAGAGCTTCGAACCCCATCGATTAGCCGGAGTGGTCGTATTTCACAAGAGCGTTATCATGGTTCGAGATCCGGAACTCATTAAGCACGTATTGGTTAAAGATTTTTCGCATTTTGTCGATAGAGGTATCAAGGTTAATGCGGACGTCGAGCCTTTGAATAACCACCTGTTGAGCATGAAAGGTACATTATTAGTATTAATTTTAATAAACACGATTAAATACCTAGTACATTATAATTATTTGTAGATAAGCATAATATTAATAATATTGAGAAAATAGGCTAAATTTTCTATATACACACAGGAGAAGAATGGAAAAACCTCAGAGTCAAATTGACCAGCACTTTCACCAGTGGAAAAATGAAACTCATGTTCCCCTTGGTGAAAGATTGCGGAGATAAATTAACACAAGTATTATCATCAATGCCCTCGGAACCGTTCGATGTTAAAGACCTTTGCGCCAGATTTACCACCGATGTAATTGGAACCTGCGCTTTTGGAATCGAAATTCATTCCTTAGAAAATCCAGATTCAGAATTTCGTTCTATGGGAAACCAATTATTCGAGTTCAGGTAATTTGATAAAACATACATACCTACATATAAAACAATAGGTACCGTTTCCTGATTGTGATCAACTGATTATTACCTATTTGATCTAGTACATACCTAGGTAATTATGTATTTTAATTTGATTTTAATTCAATTTCCCTTCAGTTTTGTCCAACTATAAGTACCTACTAAGTATTATAATTAAGATTCATTTCAATTTTTAATCTACTCCAACTCCAAGCAAACTTAATTTTAAAACAATTTAATGCCATAATTATTTCAACTTGATATTTATATCATTTTCAATTTTATTCCAATACTATTTTCATTTTATAAAGACATTTCATTGTTTATGTAAATTCATTATAATTTCAGTTCACTTTAATTATGTACCTACTTTCAATTTAATTTGTTTTTATATATTTTTACTCAATTTGGTTTCAATTTATTTTAATTCAATTTTATTTCAACGTGCCTTCAATTTAGCATTATTTTAATGATTTTATTAGGTATAATTTAATTTTGAATTGATTTGAATAATTTTTTCAGAATTTAATGCAACTCCATATCAGATCAATATGATTTTACTCGAATTTTATCACATTTTTATTCAATTTTTAGTTTTATTTGAGTTCATTCAATTTTATTTCTAGTTGATTTTTAATTCAGTTCGATTTTGTTTCAGTTTTTGGTTTCAATGTAGTTCCAAATTTTTATACAAATTTCATTAATTTTTCCACAATAATTTATTCTAAAATAATTTATTGCGATTCAAATTTGATTTTATTTCAAGAAAAACTTATTTTAATTACCTACATTCCATTTTTTATTTATTTTATTTAAGTCATTTTCCCTGATTTCATCGCTTTGCTCCCATTATATGTAGGTAATTCAAATTTAAATTGATCTGAAATTTGAATACATGTTTTCAAAATTTACCTAACGCAATTCAAATTTTTTCTAAATTTTAACTAAAGCTTATTTCAATTTGATTCAATTTCAAACTTCTTTCATTTTAATTATTGAATCTGATTTTATTTCAATTTTCAATTCAGTTTAATTTCAATTTAGTTTCATTTTACTATAATTTCCCTCACTTTTTCTTGTTCGTTATTATTCTTAATGCAATTTTGGATTGATTTGAATATTCCTTTTTTTTAAAAAAAAAATAGCGCATTTTAAAGATTAAATTTCAAGGCTCATCGCAAGTATTTCAGTTTTATTCCATTTTTGATTTCTTGCATTAAATTTCATTAAATCTTGAGAAAAGCTTATCTCAGTTTCAATTTATTTTCAATTTCTTACATTTTACTGATTTTCATCTGATTTCATCCTGATTTTATTTCTATTCTAAGTATTTTAATTCATTCATGTTTATTTCAATTCAATTTCAATTTAGATTCATTTTAATATAAGATTCTATTCAAGTATACATATTTCGCTTTCATTATAATTCAATTTTAAATTGGTTTATTTTTTAAAAATTATTGCCATTAAAAATTGATTAAATTTTTAACATGTCATTTTTTCATTCTACAAGTTTTTTTTTTTAATTCAATTAGAATTTTTATGCATTTTCAACTTCGTTTTATTGAAATTCATTCAACTTTACCCTAATTTAATTTTAATTTGCGTTGTTCAATTTGATTTTGTTTCAGATCAATGTTTATTTTGTTCAATTTTAATTTTTAATACTTATGATTGATTCACTGCGATTTAATTTTGAATTTACCTGAAATTTGAATCATTTTTTTAAAAAGTTGATGCAAGTCAACTAAATTTTATATTAAAGTTTAGGTACCTATGTTATTATTATCATCTTCAATTAATTTTATTCAATTCCATTTTAATTCAATTTTCAGTTTCTTTCAATTCAAATTTTATTTCATTACATTTTAGTTTTATTCGAGTTCATTCAACTTGATTCCAATTTCCAATTGAATTTTAATTGAATTTACATACTTTGTACGGTACTTCAGTTTAATCTTGTTTCTATTTTTGATATGATTGATTGATTTCAATTTAATTTTAAGTTGATACATATGAAATTAGAATGATTTTTTTCAAAAGTTGATGCAATTAAAAATTGATTGAATAATTTTAATCAAATCTAATATTTTTTTCATGCCTTCTTCAATTTCTTTTATTCAAAATTCCATCTCAATTCTGTTTTCAATTTATTTTCGTTTCATTTTTGGTTTATCTGAATTCATTTAACTTCATTTCAATTCAATTTTAATTTAGTTCAATTTTGTTTCATTTTACCTAATAAGATCGATTCATTTTAATCTAATTTTAAATTAATTCAGGTAAGCTCGAATAAATTTTCCAAAATTATTAATTTGATTCCGGTAGACATCCTGAAAAAAAATCTTCTTCAAACTCGTATCATGAAGAAATACCTACTGTTTCAAAAATTACACGAAGTTCCTCATAATCAAATAAAACGAACAATTTTTCTATTTCTTCCAAAATTAAATTCGCCAAAATAACATTTTCCCATCAAAATTACACGAAAGTAGGTACCTACGTAAAATCTCATAGAAAAGAAAACGACAAATTGTATCTGAAACATCCTACCTATGGACAATAATCAACGCCCTTGGACATAGGTAGTCATCGAGGTGAATAAAGCTATGTACGTCACAACCAATTATCGGCACTAATATATGTACCTCTCTATATTTATACCTCTCTATATTTATATCATAATTACAATCAGAAATTAGCAAGCTACAATTTTAGATACTACCGCAAGCAATTTACTCGCATTGGCAAACCAATAATTATAGCTGCTTTGTATTGTACCTACTCGTAAGTACATGGGTGTATTTTTTTTCAGATACCGATCAATTATCCGTACTTTATTCCCGGACATCCCGAAAAAAATTATCGAATTTTTTAACCTGAGGTTCATCGATCGAAAAGTCGAAGATTTTTTCTACTCGATTGTCGAAAACACCATAAAACATCGCGAAGAGAATAAAATAACCAGATACGATTTCATCGACCTGTTGCTTTCGTTGAAAAATCAAACCATGGATAAATACCACGATCATCACGACGAATCCGAAATCAATCAATATCTCAAGCAACTCGGTGATAAATCCATCAATAAGCCCCAAATCGGTAGATACTTTTAAACAATAAAAATTTATATTCGAGAAATTTCATGTTTAAATTGAAGCTCATAAAATGTACCTACGTACAAATACTCGTATTTTGCAGACATGACGTTAGACGTAATGGCAGCCCAGACTTTCCTATTTTTCACGGCTGGTTTCGAGACATCTTCGACAGCTCTGGCATACCTAATGTTCGAGTTGGCATTAAACAAAGAAATCCAGGATAAAGTTAGAGACGAGGTGAACTCGGTGATCGAAAATAATGCCGAAGGGTTGACTTACGAAGCTCTCAAAGAAATGCCCTACGTTGATATGGCAATCGCTGGTGAGTATTTTGAAATCCATCAACTCAATATGTAATGCTAATTCCAAAGCGCAATTCCTTCAATTTCCTCTTACCACTTTTTTTTTTTTTTTTTTTTGCAGAGATCCTTCGGAAATACCCTCCAGGATCGTTTCTAGCTCGAGAATGTACTCAAACTTACAAAATTCCCGATACAAATATCATAATACCTGAGAAAACTGCGATTATAATACCTGTTTTTGGAATACACATGGATCCAAAATACTACGAAAAACCAGAAGAATTTTACCCAGAACATTTCACCGAGGAGGCTAAAGCTAACAGACCGCACTACACGTATATGCCATTCGGAGATGGTCCCAGAGTCTGCATAGGTAAAAAAAATGCGTCTCTTTTTTGTAATAAAATTACTCGTACTTACGTAATTACCTACTATTCGACGATAATTTTTTTTCTTCTCTTGTAGCTGAAAGATTTGCCAAAATGCAAGTGAAAATTGGACTCATCAGCATGATAAGAAATTTTTCCTACGAAATCTCGCCAAAGATGACACTGCCGTTGACATTTTTACCGAATTTCGGTTTGTTGGCAGCTAAAAACAAGATTTTATTGCAGAGAAAACCTCTCGGGAAAAACGAGGTGTGAAATTTAGATCACCTTGCACTTTTGTCCATTTCAATTCAGTTCTATTTAATTTGATTCTGTTTCAAGTTCGCTTTATTTTAATTGTGTTTCCTTTTAGTTTTATTTTTTCATGTAGGTAATTTTACTTCAATTTTCATTTTGTTTAATTTTAATTTGATTTTTTTTTTTGATAATTTTTGTTTTATTTTATTCAAAATATATTGCTTTCATTTTAAATGTCATTCTGTTTTAAATTTATTTCATTATATTTTGCTTTAATTTTTATTTCATTTTAAGTCATCCAAATTGAATGAAAACTGAAATAAAATGAAATCAAAATAAAGTCAAATGAGAAAAAAAGTAAAAAATTCTGTTTTCTGACCGGAAGGCCGGATCCGGCCAATGGTGGTATGAGTCGATCAGGTGTCTAGAAGACTACCTTTGGCCCAAATTTGAGCTCCGGAAGTTAATACGCGGGAGAGATGGATATTTGTAGTTTTTTCCAGTTTTCTGAGCTGAACAGCTTTACCTGTGTACACAAAACTTCAAAAATTCGCCAAAAATCGAAAAATCAACTTGAGCAGCTGAAAATTGGGGGATGGGTGTTTTTTGAGGCCCTCTTTTCAATAGTCCAAGTTTCATTCAAATCGGAGATTATCATGTGGGGGGCTTCCCTTGTCAGTTCCAAACTTGATGTTTGTGCTCTGGTCCCAGGACAGGTTCTTGATTTCCCTCAGATCTTTGTCATCGATATTGTATTTCTTCAGGATCTCCAACATCCTCTCATGGTTGACACGATCAAATGCTTTCTCATAATTGACGAAGCAAGCAATGATTTCCCTGTTTGCATTCAGTTTGGTAAGCCATAAGTATGACGAAAATACCTATTAGTTTTTTGAAACTATTGGTATTTTTTCACATGGGTGTCTTTCCATCTTTCCATCTGTCCGTTTTTTTGTCTTTTTGTCTTTTCATCTTTTTGTCTTTTCGTCTTTGGGATGTTGTATGGCCCAAGCAAAGCAAGGGCAAAAGCTCTGGAAAATTTACAATTCCAGAAAAAAGGTCGACGTCATAAAGAAATATATTTTTTTAATATCAACATTACACAAATTTAATCAATGGTTTTTTGAAATTCCAGGGCGCCTATTTTTTCCCAAAAAAAGTGACTTTAGTAACCTAAAATGCTCAAAAAAGTAACCAAAAAGTAATCAAAAAAGTGACAAAACATAGGCAATACATTTTAATGCAAAAAAAAATTATCAAAAAAAACAGCAATACATTTTTAATGCAAAAAAAAAAATTATCAAAAAAAAACAGAACTTTTCATTTTTAATTAAAATCTAAAAATGAAACTCGATAGAAACTTGTTTAATTTCAGCAAAAAACAGGGCATTTTGGCAATCCTTTTTTCCAATTTTTTCCGAAAAAGGTGAACTAAAAAAAATTTCAAAAAACGATTTTTTTGGTAATTTTAGACCAAAAATTGAGAATTTTAGCGATTTCTGGGAATGAATTCAAGACTTTTGACAATTTCAGCAAAAGAAAAGTTTTTTTTTTTAGCAATTTCTGGCGAAAAAACGACATATTAGAACTATTATTGAAGAAGAGTGGGAGTTTTCGGATGCAAAAAACAACACAATAATTCTTCTCATCTTTTTCGCAAAAAAAAAGAAGAAAATTCTTGACAATTTAGGCTAAAAGCGAGGCTTTTTGCTATTTTTGACAGAAAACGAGACTTTCACAATAATTTCAGTAAAAGGCAGGACTTCTTAATCATTTTTATCAAAAAGGCGAAACATTTTAGCGCTAAAAATTTTAGTAACCTTTTTTCACCAAAAACGTAACCAAAAATTATCAGTGTTGCAGATATTTTCATCGATATTCATGCACGAAAATTAAAAGCAAAAAATTAACAGGGGAGGGGGTAGAAATTTTTATAACATGAGAAAAAGACAATGAGACGATCAAAAAAAATGAATCTGGAGGCTGCCCAAACGGGAGTGCCCTCCCCCCCCCGACAGAAAAATTTACGTGAAAAGTTGTAAATTTATGGGGAAAATTTGGGTGAGTTGGAAAAAGGTGGGATGAAATTGTGTGAGCAGAGAAAATCAAAGAATTACCAAAAACGATGGATTTTTACATTCTTGAATCATAAATTTTCAAAAGTTTTCGCCCTCAGTTTGCTCAGCTCAGATCATTATCCTAGAGAGTAGAAAAATTAACTTCTCACATCGAAACTAATGTTGCTTTACTTGGAAATTTTCCAAAAAAAAGGTCTTGATTTTTTTTGTACCTCACAAATTGTAAATTTTCTGAAGCTTTCGCCCTTGCTACGCTCATAATATCTCGTTCTCTTTTTGAATATTTGATTTTCAAAGTCCAAAAGACTTTAAAAAAACACGAAAAAATTGTGAATTTTTGATTTTTTTTGGATTTTAGTCCCAACCTTGCAATACTTGGAACAAATTCAAATTTTTTGTCAAGTATATAACCATCGTTTTTGAACATTAAAAATTTTCCAATATTTTTGTTTCCAATTAACTCACCCTTCTAAACAGGACAGTTGAGAAAATCTGGCGAAAAAAGTTGGAAATATTTCAGTCTCACCCCCTCCCCAAAGACACATCACTTCGTCACACCTTTGATTAAAAGTATCCAAGGGTGAAAAAAATAACGAAGGTACTGAAATGCCTGGACAGTGTAAACTTCTCAACCCCTCTCCTTTTTAAAATCATGACACGGTGTCTAACAAAACTCCCAGACAGAAATCATGACTTTTTCATGCCTTTACCATGTCTTCTTTTTCACATTTGTACCACATAAAAATACTCTCCCGCCCCCCAAAAATAAAAAACTCGAAATGCCAGAACATTTCCATTTCATGGACGCAAACTCGTGTCTATTTTTATTTTTTAGTTCAACTGTCGCGCCTCTCAAATGCAGTAAATAGACAGGGTGTCTAACAAAATCAAAATTGAAAAATGTACTAATACTAATACCACCCTCCTATTCATTTTCACAAAATTGCTAAAAAAAAAAAGCTTCAAAAATTCATAATTTTTAAAAGAAACAAAAAATTAATCAAGAAAATCAATCGGGTTTCATTAACAAATATTTAATTACTTTGACGTTCAAAAAAATGAAAAATTCTAAAAAATTGAATTTTTATTTTTCTCTAGATTTTGATTAGATGAATAAAAATGACAGAATTATTTGAAAATTCGGAAAAAGGAAGGACTTCAGGACAAAAAAGACAAACTTTTCCTGACCTTCCGGATCAAAAGGAGTTGATAGGTATGTATGTATAGTAGCCTATTTACTTGAGGAACAGGATTGCCATTTTTTACAGGATCAAAAATTAGGTACCTACCTTCCTACATATTTTAGTTATTTCATTTTTCTGATTTTTTGAACAATTTTTTCATTTTTTTACTTCTTTTTTCACTTGAAAAGCTTTTTAAAAAATTTTCAAGTGTGTTTTGAGCAAAATTCACGACTTTTTCATGACTTTCATGACCGTTAGACACCCTGCATGAACAAACGATTTTTTGTAATTTTCTTCGTAAGTTATTTAATTGACTTACGATGTTCTTCTCGCTTTCAGTCCCTCGACTAAATTGTCCCACAAAACTGAAATTTGGCATAGGTAAATTTGAGAGGTACCTTTACATTGAAATGTTCACGTTAAATACTCTGCAATTGATTTCCATACAATCTCATCTAATCAGACCCTCACTCTAAAGTTAATCGAAAAATTCATCAAAACTTAAGCAATGAGAAATAGAGCAAAAAATTCAGATTTGGAGAGGGACACATGGGGGTATTTAATTCGTATGACACTTTTTCAGAGACTCCAAAAATCATGCTATTCTCACCAAAGTTGAATTTTTTCACAATTTTCAAACAATTTTCAAAATATTTATTTAAAGAAGAACCAATGTCGAGTGGAAGACAAACTTTGTTATCAATTTTACACGTTCACGCGCCAAAACCCGCGACGCGATAAAAATTCACGAAATTTTGCAAACTCGAATCAATACCCGAATAAACACCTGTCTTCGCGTGATGTAATAATTTACCCAACTACGACGTCATTAGCTTCGTTTGTTTTCATTCAATGCCAAAAAAAAATAACACAAGTAGCCAACACAAAACACCTACCTAGGTAACCACAGTACACACACCGGCAATGATCAACTCGGTATAGTAATTCGCTTTCGTGATCCAACAATAAAAATGACCGGTAGTTTTCTCGGCAGCGTGATTCTTTTAGTGATAACTTTATTTATATTTTTATATCGACAGTATCGTAAGGCTCGTGAGTACTTCGATGAAAATGGCATACCTTACCCGTCACCCACATTCTTGGTGGGCAACATTGGTCAAGCGTTCTCGCAAAAGAAACCATTGCCAATAATACACGAAGAAGTGTATAGGCAAATGGAACCACATAAGTACGCCGGATACCTCCAGTTTCATAAACCTTTTATTATGATACGTGATCCGGAGCTTATCAGGGACGTATTGGTGAAAGATTTCGCATATTTTCAAGATCGAGCTATTCCCATCAATCCTAAGGTGGATCCTATCAGCAATAATTTATTAACTATGAAAGGTAGGTAATGATTTAAATTTTAAAGTACATATTGAACTCTGACACGGTCAATAAAGACAATAAATTGAAAAAGTACTACAAATTCTTGCCTCGAACTTTTCCAGGAGATGAATGGAAAAACCACAGAATCAAACTAACCAGCACATTTACCAGCGGCAAAATGAAAATCATGTTCCCACTAGTGAAAGAATGCGGCGACAAGTGCGCCAAACTTTTGGAAACCATGACCACGGAAGCATTCAATGTCAAAGAGCTTTGCGCCAGGTACACGTGCGACGTAATAGGCACTTGTGCTTTTGGAATCGAAACTCATTCGCTCGAAGATCCTAATTCGCAGTTTTTAAAAATGGGCAATCGCGTGTTCGAGTTCAGGTTAGTTCCCAGAATTAGCGAAGTTATTTTTAGATATAGGCACTGAGAGACCTTGATAGCAAAAATTCGTCGATTATAATGATGCCTCGTTAAGTAGTCATCTAGTACCTAAATTACGTCAAACGTATTACCTAAACCGAAACAACGCAATTACAATTGCGATTTTAAACCTTTATACTAGAATTATTTATTTACATCTAGGACATGAATTTTTCAGGTATCGAAATCTCATAGCAGGAGCCTTTCCCAAAATGCCCGCGAGTATAGCGAGATTTTTCAACTTACGATTTGTCGACATCACTATACAGAATTTTTTCATTTCCCTCGTCGATAAAACTGTCGCATACAGAGAACAGCACAAAGTCACTCGTTACGATTTCATCGATTTATTACTATCGCTGAAACACGAAACCATGGGCAAATACCACGATCAACACGAACAAGAAGACGTCAGTCGTTTCCTGTCGCAGATTGGCGATAAGCATTCCAAAAGCAAAATAGGTGAATTTTTTTAACGCCAAAGGTACCAAAAATTGGCACATCGATTGCAAGGCTAATGAACCTTTTTCTACAAAAATTATCTTTCGTGAATTTCAGATATGACCATAAATACAATGGCGGCTCAATGTTTCATATTTTTCGGAGCTGGTTACGAGACCTCTTCGACAGCTCTGGGATTTCTCATGTTGGAGTTGGCACTTCATCAAGATATTCAAGATAAAGTTAGAAACGAAGTGAATACCGTAATCGCTAATGATCCAGAAGGACTCACCTACGAATCCTTAAGAGAGATGCATTACGTAGATATGGTTATTTCTGGTAAGTCCAAGTACCTATTTCTTAAGTACGACTACCAAAAACCAATGACCACTTTCGGTCAAATGATTTGAACATTATCTCATTACGTGTTTCCAGAGCTCTTGCGAAAATACCCACCAACTGGATTCCTATTACGAGAATGCAATCAAGAATACACTATTGCAAATACCAAAACAGTGATACCCAAAAATACTCCGGTTACTGTACCAGTCTACGGTATTCATAACGATACGAGATATTACGAAAAACCACATGAATTCTATCCCGAGCATTTTACCAAAGAAGCCATCGCTAAGAGACCTCATTACACGTATTTACCATTCGGCGAAGGTCCCAGAAATTGCATAGGTGAGTTTCAGCACATTTCAATCATATTTCCATAATTTTCTTCATTTTGGGGGGGAGGGTATTTTTTGAAAAAAGGTCTTTTCAAGAGAAATGGCAAAATTTTTGCCCACTTCGAATGAGAAAACCGTCATCAAAAATGCTGATCTTGATGAAAACTAATTGAAGCATACGTTTCCAAAACGCACTAAGTCCATTTTCAAAGATTCTGAGGTTGCAAGGCCATCTAGCATAAAGTTGCGGCCCAAAATGGCTGATTTTTTGATATGTTGTAGCCAAAACCCTTGGGCACAACATATCAAAAAATCAGCCAATGTGGGCCATTTCTACATTTCCGAATTGTACTAAGTACCATGAATTTCTTATCAATATTTTTTTGGACTTAGTGCGTTTTGGAAACGTATGCTTCAATTCCAAAAAAAATCTTTTATAGCCTCCTACCCTCACCTCAACTCGAATGAGTATTGATGAGTATCTACCATCCTAATTGGAATTTTAGAATTTTGACCAACAACAGGCGCCATGTACTTGTAGGTGGCTGGGTGAATATTTTTTCATATGTACCTACTTACTTTTCGCTATTTTTTAAATTTTTTGGGAGTTGAAAATATTTTTTTAAAAATCGGTCAAAGAACTGGAGACAAAGTTATGTCTGAATTTTTATCAAACATTTTTTAAAGGTCGACACATTATTATTTCGACAGAAATTGGTCATTTTTCACAATTTTGATATTTCACACAGGTACCTATTCAATGTTAAGAATCCAACGCAATCCAAGTTTATAAAAATCTGATAGAACATTTACAAATTGAAAATAGGTACATATATTTGCAATTCTTTTGTAAGTTGAAACTAGACATAACTTTTGGGAAAAGTTTTCACCACAAGCATTTTACCAGAAGCCCCCCCCCCCCTCAAAGAAAGCTACTTAATTCATGTGATACTTGACAAAAGATTACATACGAGTACATACATGAAATTTCCAGCAATTCATCAGAAATGGGATAAGGTTGATTGACTAAAAATTACCAGTAACCTACCAGCAATAACCAATGATTTAATAAACAGACAACAGTTATCGCAGTAATTTATCAAAAATACTGGTGATTACCAAAAAAAAAATTTCCAATAATTCACCAAACATTACCAGCAAATAGCAATTTGCCAAAACTACCATCAATTTACCACAAAACATCAGCAAGCAGCAGTTTACCTAAAATTACCAGTAATTCACCAAAAAGTTAATGGAAAGTAACGTTCCAAAAAATACTAGTAGTTATTGTAAAAAAAAAACAGCAATCCACTGAAAATTACCGGTAACTTACCAAAAAATTACCAGTCATCCACCAAAAAAAAAACACCTGCAGTAAGTTACTAAGAACTTACTAGTAGATTACCAAACAATTACTAGAAATTGACCAGAAAATGATTAGTGGTTTGCAGAAAAAACATCGTACGTAGGTTAATTTACCAAAAAATTACTGGTAATTTACAAAAAAATACTGGTAAATTGTAATTTACCAAAAAATTACTGGTAGATTACCAAAAAATTACTGATAATTTACCAAAAAAATAACTGGTAATTTACCAAAAAAATAACTGGTAATTTACCAAAAAATTATTGGTAATTTACCAAAAAATTACTGGTAATTTACCAAAAAAAATCACTGGTAATTTACCAAAAAATCATTGGTAATTTACCAAAAAAATCACTGGTAATTTACCAAAAAATCACTGGTAATTTACTAATTTGTCAAAAAACTACTGGGAATTCAACAAAAAATTACTATGTAGTATGTTAAGTACTAAGAATTACAGACAATTTACCAAACATTACTAATATGTAATTAATCAAAAATTACTGGTAAATTGACAAAAAACTACTGATAGTGTACCAAAAACCTACTGGTGATTTATCAAAAAATTACTGGTTATTTACCAGAAAATGATTAATGATTATGTACCTATAGTAAGTTGAGAGCTAAAAATTACTGAAAATTTTCTAAAAATTAGTGGTAAATTACCAAGAAAATTACTGATGATACTTGTGTCTGAAAACGCCCACTGATTGAAAACAGTATCTGATACATCCCCAGGTCCTTACTTGGGTCTGAAAACACCCACTGATTGAAAACTGTGTCTGATTCAACCCCATGGTCCTTATTTGATTTGAAAACACCCGCAGATGGAAAACAGTGTTTGATTCATCCCCAGGTCCTTACATGGGTCAGAAAACACCCACTGATTGAAAATGAAAACAGTGTCTTACTCAGGTCCTTAATTGGGTCTGCAAACACCCACTGATTGAAAACAGTGTCTGATTCAATCCCAAGTCCTTATTGGGTGTGAAAACACTCACTGATTGAAAAGCGGTCTGTATGATCCCCAGGTCCTTACATGGGTCTGAATACACCCACTGATTGAAAATGAAAACCGTGTCTTACTCAGGTCCTTACTTGGGTCTGAAAACACCCACTGATTCAACCCCAGGTCCTTTTTGGGTGTGAAAACACTCACTGATTGAAAACCGGTCTGTATCATCCCCAGGTCCTTACTGGGATCTGAAAACACCCACTGATTGAAAACAGTGTCGGATTCAACCTCAGGTCCTTATTTGGGCCTGAAAACCCCCCATCAATTGAAAACAGTGTTTCACTCAGGTCCGTACTTGGGTCTGAAGACACCCTCTGGTTGAAAACTGTTTTTGAATCAGGTCCTTACTTGGGTCTAAAAACACTCACTGGTAAAAAACAGTGTCTGATTCAACTCCAGGACCTTATTGGGTCTGAAAACACCCACTGATGGAAATTTGCATCTGACTCAACCCCAGGTCCTTTCAATGGGTCTGAAAACACAACACCCACAGATTGAAATTGAAAACAGTGTCTGATTCAACCCCAAGTCCTTACTTGTGTCTGAAGACACATACTGGTTGAAAACAGCGTTGGATTCAACCCTAAGTCCTTTCAGGTCTGAAAACGCCCACTGATTAAAAACAGTGTCTGATTCAACCCCAGGACCTTATTGGATCTGAAAACAGCTCACCCACTGATGGAAAACACGGTCTGATTCATCCCCAGGTCCTTACTTGGGTCTGAAAACACCCACTGATTGAAATTTGTGTCTGACTCAACCCCAGGTTCTTACATGGGTCTGAAAACACCCCCTGATTGAAAATGAAAACAGTGTCTGATTCATCCCCAGGTTCTTACTTGGGTCTGAAAACACCCACTGATTGAAAATAGTGTCTGATACATCCCCAGGTCCTTTCCTGGGTGTAAAAACACCCACTGATTGAAAACCGTGTCTGATTCATCCCCACGGCCGAAAAAAAATTGAAAGTAGTTTATGAGAAAAAAATTACCAGTAATACCTTACCAGTAAAATAGCAAAACTACTATAATTTACCAGAAATTTGCAGAAATTCTCTGCAAACTGCCTACCAAAATATAACAAAAATTACCAGCAATCCACCTACCAACCTAATTTACCAAAAATTATCAGTATCATCAAAATTCATTAAAAGAGGGGGTGAATATAATTTTATGTAGGTACTAGGTACATATAAATTCAACCACGTTACAATCCTTTGGCTTACCTTCTTGCAGTTCTTGCCTAATCTTCCAGAAATATTTTTTAATGGACAGCAAATCGACTCTAATAACCAATAATTTTCTCAATGCGCAGGTGAACGATTCGCCAAAATGCAGGTGAAAATTGGATTAATCAGCATGATACGAGATTTCAAATACGAGCTTTCTTCGAAGACCATCCTTCCTGTGGAATATCAACAACATTTCATTATTTTAAAAGCGAAAAATCCTATATGGTTACAATGTAAACAAATCAGTCGTCAATAAATTTCATTTTTATACACTTCTTATTACATAATAATACGCAAAAAAATTTCGAGAAATTGCAGTACATAGTACCTAATTATTACGAATAAATACTTTAAAAATAAATACAATCGCGTGCTCTTATCAGAAAGCCCCTCCTACACCTTAGACAAGAGCATTCGCGATAATTACGCCAATTACAAGCAATAAATACTACATCCCATCACAACACATTTTACAAAGTGTTGTTATCTCGCAACAAGGACACGCTCCATTCAGACTTCTTCAGTTCAAAATACAAACACCGGTGATTAGGAACGATTACATACATTCGCGACACAACAGTGTATAAATGGTAGCCCAACCGGCTGCATGTGAAATGATTCAACCATCGTAACCTGTTGCTACCTAGCTGTTTCGTATGATACTTCGCGAAAATGAGTTTCCTCGGCAGTGTGATACTTTTACTAATAACTTTTTTATTTTACATATACTGGCGGTTCAAAAAATCCCACCAATTTTTCGATAAAAATGGCATACCGTATTTGAAGCCTACAATTATCTTCGGTAACATAGGCGATACTTTTCTAAAAAAGAAACCCATGCCAGTGTTGCATTTAGAACTGTATAGGAAACTGGAACCTCACAAATTCGGCGGATTCTTTAATTTTCATACACCTTTTGTGATGATTCGAGATCCGGAGCTGATCAAGCATATTTTGATTAAAGACTTCGCTCATTTTCACGATCGAGGCATCAACATAAACACAGAAGTGGATCGCCTTGGTAATCATTTGTTGGCCATGGCAGGTACTTGTACATCTACGTAAATATACCTACGTTTATTTTTTATTTTTTTCCATAATAGTCATAACGATATGTACTTAACCTATACAGAATATTCGTTTTATGACATTCAATAATTCGCAATGTCAATGCCACACACAAGTCGAAATTGCGCAGCGACAACTTACTATTCGTTGGTTCATTTCATTAAATTTTTTTTTAGGCGAAGAATGGAAAAATCTCAGAGTCAAATTGACCAGCACTTTCACCAGTGGAAAAATGAAGATGATGTTCCCTCTGGTTAAAAATTGCGGTGATAAGCTGGCTCAAGTATTGGAAACCATGATTCGTGAGCCAATAGATGTCAAGGATCTTTGTGCCAGATTCACGACCGATGTCATCGGCTCGTGTGCTTTTGGAATAGAAACGCATTCGCTCGATGATCCGAATTCAGAGTTTAGGAAAATGGGAAATCGTATATTTGAGTTCAGGTATTAGAAATACGATAGATAAATACTGAGGGCTGAGGTGGTCTCAACTTATTTTATACACCTTCAATTTTTCATTCCAATACGTAACAATTGAAAACCGATTTAAAATTATTCTTCAAAAATTTTGATAGTTCGCAGTTGAATTTATTTTACGAAAGTTGCATTTTCAAATATGTATTGAAAGTGAGGAAAATCATTTAACAATTTCCAAAAAAAAAACAGTATTTCTGAGAAAAAAACAAAATCATGTGAAAAATTGTTTGTTATATTTTTCAACAACTTTCAGAAAAATAGAAAAATTCAAGTGACCCATGATTTGCTGAATTTTTAAAAATGCTATAATTTCGAAATTCAATTCATCTTTTTTTTGAACAAGCTTCCTGAGCCTAAGAATAAGCCTCAAATTTCAAAAAATTTGTAAGAATTAAAAACCACTCATGTTTTTTTTTTATTTTTAGATGCACAGTGATTTCAAAACCCAACTCATTTTTTTGATACAATCTCCTTAAGACCCACAATAATTGACTTAATTTTTTTTCCAACCGAGAAATTTGAGTTTTTGTAGGTTACTGATTTTCAAAGGTGTTGGTTTCGAATTTCAACTCACTTTTCTGATACAAATCTCTTGAGCCTTACAATAAGACCCAAAATTTTGAAAAAATTTCAAAATTCCGAGAGACTCTTGTTTTTTTTGGGGGGTTTTAAAAGCGCTGATTTCGAATTTCAATTCACTTATTTGATGCAAATCTCTCAATAAGCCTCACAAAAAGGCACAAAATTTTCAAAAATTTTAAAATTCATCTTGATTTTTTGATAGAAACCTCAAAAGCTTCATAATAAGCTGGGTTCACAAATCCACAATTGAAAAAAAAATTTAAGTTTTTGTGACCCATAGTTTATTGAATTTGCAGAAATTTTAATTTAGAATTTTCACTCATTTTTTTTTATATAAACCCTTTATTGTGCTCCACAGAAAGTCTTAAATTTTTAAAAATTGAAGAATCAACCAACCTTTTGAATTTCAACCTACCTTCTTGACACTAACAGCCTCTAAATATGCCCACAAAAGCCTTCAAGGGTGAGATGGTAAAATCCACACTCTGGCCAAATTTGGCGAAACTCGCCTCCAAAAGGTTAATTTTTATGTAAAACCATTTTTAAAAATGGTTTCACAATTTTTGAAATTCTAACAGAAAATAGTCACTAGATTTTTTCGCATATTCAAAAAAATTCCTCATGCTTGAAGGTTTCATTATTGGGAGGGGGAGGGGAGGGTTGAAAAATTTGAAAATTCATTTAAAAAAATAGGGAGGGGCTCATCACGAAATTTGTTCAAAAATTCAGATTTTTGGAGCTCAAAAATCGGTTCAACATGCTCAAAAAAATCAAAACTGTATAAAAACGTGTTTTTTGTTGTGTTTAAACCTTCAGGGTCAATATTTTTCAAAAAATAATTAAATTTTGAGCAACTTAAGCGCGTTAAATACGTATTTGTGCAAATTACTTCGGTAATTTCTTTCCCTCCAAGAATTAATTTTGGTAACAAAAAATTTCTCAACATTTTTCGAAACCAAGACAGGCCAAAAAACCACTCAATTTAAAAAACAAAACAAAAGAATCTTATCAAATCTATTTTTTTAAAATGTGGAAGATTCTAGGTCGTTGTGGATTGCAGGGTTTCCCAAAAGACTTTGATTTCGAATTTCCAGCGTCTTCGATACAAACTTCTCAAGATCGACAATTTTAATGAGCAACAATTTTTTAAAAACTTTGAAAAATTCCGACGTCGCATGAGTTGCAGGGTTTTCAAAAATGCTTCCGTTCGAATTCCAACTGATTTTCTGATACAAATCTCCTTAACTACAGAAATAAGCCTTAATTTTTAAGAAAGCTGAAACATTCGAGTGACTCATAGTTTGTGATTTTTAAAGGTTTTGGTTTCGAATTTCAACTCACTTTTCGGAGATGTTTAAATTTCGGATTCATTTTTTGATCCAACACCTTTTCCCTCCCCTAATCATGAAAAAATCGTCTAAATGCAACCATTTTTTCAGATACAAAGCTTTACTACTGAGCGCCTATCCAGATATGCCTCGTAAACTCATGAAGTGGTTCGACTTGAGATTCGTTGACAAAGAAGTCGAAGACTTCCTCATGTCCATTGTCGAAAGCACCGTTCAATATCGAGAAGAAAACAAAGTCTCAAGACACGACTTCATCGATTTATTGCTATCACTGAAAAACGAAACGATGGCTAAATACCAAGACCATGGCGAAAAAGAAGATCTAGATCACTTCTTGTCACAAGTTGGAAGCAATCAATCGAAAAGTAAAATAGGTAAACGATCAAATCAACAATTAGATCGCTTAGTTATTTTTAAGAATTCCAGGCACCAACTAAAATTATTTCGATTAAATTCTTCTGTTTTAGAAATGACCATCGATCTGATGGCAGCCCAATGCTTCATATTCTTCGGAGCTGGTTTCGAAACGTCCTCTACCAATCTAGGGTTCCTTATGCTGGAATTAGCACAACGTCCAGATATCCAGAAAAAACTACGAGATGAAATTAACTCTGTGATAGATAATAATCCGGAAGGATTCACTTATGAACTTCTTACAGAGATGCCTTACGTTGACATGGTTATTTCTGGTACGCCTATGTCCTATTTTTCAATCTAACTATTTGTACCTATAAGTGAATTTTTCGAACACTTTGTAGTATAATTTTGAATTATTTTTCAATACACAGAGGGATTACGTAAATACCCAGCAACCGGGTTCGCTTTACGACAATGTACCATTGATTACAAACTACCAAACACAAACATCGTGATCCCTAAAAAGACACCGGTCACTATTCCTATTTTCGGTCTTCACAGAGATCCTAAATATTACGAAAGACCAGAAGACTTCTATCCCGAACATTTCACCAAGGAGGCTATAGCTGAAAGACCTCACTATACGTATATGCCATTCGGAGAAGGTCCTAGAGCTTGCATAGGTACATTATTAATTTTTCCTACCAGAAAAATCATTCGCCCAAATGCATTCAACTCGAAAATTATCAATTTCAGGTGAACGATTTGCTAAAATGCAAGTGAAAATTGGACTCATCAGCATGCTGAGGAATTTTTCATTCGAGCTATCTTCTCAGACAACCCTTCCTGTTGAGTTTCAACGTCATTTCATTTTACTCAAAGCCAAAGGGGGTATTTGGTTGCAGTGCAAGAAATTATAATAATCTCACCCTAAGCATTTAAATCGCATTTCCAATCGTTCTGTGATCTTGTTGAATTATTTATCAAATTACTTAATTATTTTTTTTATACTAATGTTTTCATTTTTTTTTTTTGCAAATTTAAAATATACCTATACCTACAACTCTTACACAACTCAGCTTTAATTATTTGTGATTTGAACACGTTGGATTAGTTCTCAATAGGATGAAATACCTCGTCGAACATTTTTTATGCGATAATATCAATCAATTTACCAACTTTTTACACCAAAACCCTTCCCCTCCCCTTCAGTATTTTTAATGCAAATTATCCAAATGTGATTCGAACAAATTTTTCATTTTGAAAGGGCAGTTGGAAACAAAAATGTTGAATACCTACCTAATTAAAAATGTTCAAAAACAATGCTTTTATAATCGACAAAAAAATTTGAATTGTCCTTTTGCAGCCTGGGTACCTGAAATCAAAAATAAAAACTTTGCAATTTTTTCGTTTTTTTTTCTAGCATTTTGGCCTTTGAAAATCACATTTAAATAGAATATTTTCGATTTTGACCTAAAGAAGCGAAAGCGAAAGCTTCAGAAAATTTACAATTATGAGGTATAAAAAAATCATTTCAATGTAAATAATTTCAACACCAAAATTTTGTGCTTTTTGGTATTTTTGGATGAAATTTTGCACTTTCTTTTTTCGTAATTTTGCTGTTTCTTGAACTTCTGAAGATAATTTTTTCATTCTTGAAAATTTTTTAAAAAATGCACAGTAGAATTTAAATTTATACCCGAGCAAAGCAAGAAAAAAGCTATGAAAAAATTGATAATTCGAAAAGTAAACTAACTGATGCAAAAAGTTGATTTTCATGGCGTCAAAAAAAATCATTAAAAAATTTCAACAATAGTGTTCAAGAAATCATAATATTTTCAAAAATAGGAATGAAGACCTGAGCGAAACGAGGGCAAAAGCTTTCGAAAATTAATAATTTTGTATAAGTAAAATAACATCATTTTCGAATTTTCGATGTGAGAAGTCAATTTTTCAACCCTCCAACTTTCGTCAGAGAAAAGAAGAGGAAAATGATCTGGAGAAAGGTGTAAAAAATTTGATAAATCGAAACATTAACGCAAAGCCATTTTTAAATTTTTGATGATGCAAAAAGTCAAGTTTGAATAGCTTCAGCATTAACAGTTCTCAGGAAATTATAATATTTTTAAGAATATAAATGAAGCTCAAGCGAGACGAGGCCAAAAACTCTCAAAAATTCACAATTCTTCATTTTTTTCAAGACATGGCCTAATTTTTATATTTTCAAAAACGACCACTTTTGGCAAAAATTAGAAATTATTGTTTCTGAGTTTTCGGTAAAAAAAAGTAGGATATTTTATGATATTTCAACAGAAGTTGAGACTCTCTGGCAGTTTTCACTAAAATGCATTGGAGAGACTTTTTTTTTTGAAAAATTTTGAAAATTCATGATTCAAGAAGTGAAAACCGAAAACCCATGGTTTTTGGTAATTTTTTGATTTTCCCTACTTTACACAATTTCTTCTCTACTTTCCCAAATTTCCCTACTTTTTCCAACTCATCCAATTTTTCGCCTAAATTTTTCTGCCCGGGGGGGGGATGAAACACCCTCAAGACCCCCTCGTTCGACACGCTTCTGTCCCTTGGCTCAGCTTTTTGTATATCCAGAAGGCTCATATAATGTATTTCGGTCACTCGAAATAACTTTACCAATTTTATTTGAAATCCAGCATTTTTTCTCCTCTTCTCCCAAATGTTAACATACTTTGTGATCTCCATCAAAAGCCATCAATGTTCAATAATTTTTAAAAAGTTGAAAAAAATCAACACCATACCATGCTTATTTTAAAAAAAGAAATCCATTCTTTTTCAGTACGTATTACATACAGATAACGCACTACGAAGAAAGCTTACGATTTTAAGAGTCGTTATTTAACCAATAATAATCAATCATACGGTACATGAAATGCTATTACATACTTTATTTTGATAACATTTTTGTGTTTCCTACCGTAGGAAAATTTTCCCATTTTTCCTCCGATAGCACCCATATAGAAAAAAAATTAGGATTATTACACCAAAGACAATAAAATATTTGTTATCACAACGCTCTGTCATGCACATTTTATCTCCCAACAAGGCTATTTAGTTCATATTTCAGTTTAGAGTACGATGAACGTTGATGATTACCTATTTCACGACATTACGTAATATTGTAATATAGGCAGTAAAACTAGTTACTCGTAAAATGATTTTCAGACTTCGGTCTATTCGGCTATAAGTTGTTCGCCGTAGTTTACTTCGCGATATGAGTTTCTTCGGTAGTGTAATACTCGTACTGATAGCTTTCCTATACTACTTGTACTGGAGATTTAAAAAATCTCACCAATTTTTCGATAAAAATGGCATACCGTACTCGAAGCCTACGATTCTATTCGGTAACATAGGAGACACAATTTTTAAAAAGAAACCGATGCCAGTTTTGCATTTAGAGCTGTATAGACAACTGGAGCCACATAAATTCGGCGGATATTTCAATTTTCAATCGCCTTTTGTGATGATTCGAGATCCGGAGCTTATCAAGCATGTAATGATCAAAGATTTCGTGCATTTCCACGATCGAGGATTCAAAATAAACACCGATGTGGATCGTCTTGGTAACCATTTGTTGGCAATGGAAGGTACTATTTGGATTTACCTATTCATTACATGTGACTGCATTTATTTTTCATACTGATTGTTCGATGTTTTGTCCTATTATTCCCAACTTTTTTGGGGGGAGAGGGGAGGGAGACCTCTATACAAGGGAACCAACATAGTTTGGAGAACCGATGATTTTTTTGTTTAAAAAAAAGTTATCTCATGGGTATATAACGGAATTTTTTTTTTGGAAAAATCATTACTTTTTTCAACCAAATTTTCAGAAAGCTCTCCTCCACCCCCCCCCCCACCGACAAAAAAATTAACCCAGTCAAATTCACTGGAAAATTTTTGAAGAAATTGAAATTGAAATTGAAAGAAAATTTACCGGATAAACTGACGTCACATATTCCAACACTGTAGCCAATTTCATCGAAAATAACAATTTTTTTCAACGATTTCAAGGTTTTTGTTGCAAGTTTGAATTTTTTTCATTATTTCTTTACCTTCCTTTTTGACTAAATTCACTTTTTTTCACTACTTTTTCACTACTTTCACCACTTTCATTACCTGTTAGATACCCTGCATTTAGAAGACGTACAATAGACATGAAAATCTCTTAAAAAATTACTGCACATGGTTCAGTTTTTTATTTTTTCATTTCCTCCAACTTGGGGAAAGGGCTCGATACACAAGGACCAATATTATTGAGGGAGGATTATAGGTTATTCAGAGCCAGAGGGTTTCTGACCGGAAGTAAAAATTGTTTAAAAATGCTAACCTACTGATTTCAATTTTTAATTTCTTAGAAAAAAACTTTGATGGCTTTGGCTTTATACATGGAGATCGAAATATTGTGGTGATGGGGCGGGGGGGGGGTCAGAAAACAGTTTTATCTTAAAAAGAGGGTGTTTGGAAGGATTCTGATTTAGAATTGGTAAATTTTCATGAACATTTTACGTATCTACCTACGTACTTAGATTTATTTCATTTTTAGATTTTTTCACAATTTTTGAAAATTCTCTGACACATGCTATCCACAATAAAATTTAAATTTGATCCATAATGTGACAACGATTCTCGCCGTCAAAAACGACCGGGAATTACTTGGGAAAAAATTCGTGGAAAAATTTCACCGTTAGACGACGAAATGTAACATCGTAGTCGTCTAACGGTGCATTGGTGGTAAACTTTGCCGAATCAGCAAAAATGCTGAATCGGCGGAGTTTACCCAAACCGGGAAGCTAACGGTAAAATCGGCCGTTGGTGATACCGAGGTTTTTAATCGCAAATGCGATAGCTTTTTGTCGAATAAAATCCGCTCTAAAAGGTATAGTCGAGTGATTTTTGATGTCTTGGCTGGTCTGGCGATTCGATTGAATACGTGTTAGGATTTGTATCGATTTTTTCGTCGTTTGAATAAAATTCGGTTCTGAGGCGAATTTGTCTCTTAGTGTCAATTCTTTAGCGAGGTAAAGGCCGACTTTAGAATAATGAAGGTAAAACCTGTAAAATAAGGATTTACTTTCTTTTTTTCGATCTCTTGTACCAATCAGTGATGATTTTGAGCCATTCTGGAACCTCGAGCAAATTTTTGAACTTTTTAGTTGTAGAAAAGTAGTAGCAAAAAGGATTTAAATGAAATTCGGTGTTTAGGAATTCGAGTAGGTCTAGGTACCTATATTAATTTTTAAAAAAAGAGCGAGTTACCGCAAATTATTGTACTTCCATGAAAAGATGAATTTCCTAAATGGATTGGTGGCCATGAGCGAATTTTTTGGATTTTCAAGTTCGGAAAAATGGGTACCTATTAGGTATAAAAAATACTAAAAATAAAACAGAATCAATTTAGGCAAAATTTTTTTTATTTTATTTTTCGAGAAAGAAAAATTTTTAGCTGCCGAAGTTGATATCAACGTCCCCTACGGCAATCTGAAATTGCTGGAGAAAACCCCATTTATACTGGAGGCTCCAGACATGCTTGAAAACATTATAGCGGCAAGCGATTCAGGGGAAGGGAGTCCACTTCAGTATAGCAACCGATTTCTATGCAGGTTTTTATTTCCGTATTTAGCCCTTTTTGAAAAAATTGGCCAAAAATCAAAAAAACAATAAATTTTCGCAGCTCAAAATTTGGTTTTGAGGAATATGTAGATTATATGTTCTTTGAGTGAGCCAAATTTCTGCTCAATCGTAAAGGTTCTTTTGTGATGCTTATGAGTTGAAATATAAAATTTCAAGCATCCCACTTCAAATTTTAGAATTTGCGTTTTTTTTTTTGTAAATACTCGTGTATTAAAAGTGAAGCTTCCTGCAGATAAATTAATGACACGTGGACGATGGGAAGTTTAATCTTCTGCAACTTTGTTTCTTATCAATTTTGTTCTAATAAAACTCTTCGTTCAGATTCTAGAGCTTCTCAAAGTTTCGATCAGTCTCACCACTAAAATTGATACATATTTTTCGACCCCCCCCCCCCCCCCATTTAAAATTGAAGAGAAGTGTTTAGAAAATCGGATTCTATATTTTTTCACATAGAAGGACATTTTATTCAAAATTCACCCATACTTATTCAAATGGCGAACCTAACAACTTTTTATGCAAAAAATTGAATAGGTATTGATATTTTTGGGGAAATATTTCTGAGAGATATTAAAATTTACTTTGAAACACTACCTAGTTGAATAATAAAATTCATTAATTTTTTTTCAACCTTCAAAGGCGAAGACTGGAAAAACCTCAGAGTCAAGCTAACCAGCGCTTTCACCAGCGGAAAAATGAAAATGATGTTCCCTTTGGTCAAACAATGCGGCGATAAACTAGCGCAAGTATTAGAATCCGTAATCGAAGAGTCAATAGACGTGAAAGATCTTTGTGCCAGATTCACAACCGACGTCATTGGCTCATGTGCTTTTGGAATAGAAACTCATTCGCTCGATGATCCCAATTCGGAGTTTAGGAAAATGGGTAATCGAATATTTGAGTTCAGGTAAGGCACAATATGAACCGATTAGAAATAAATGTAGGTGCGTTTTTGTCCAGCATGTACAGGGTGTTCCAGAATAACCTTTCACATTTGTTTTTTTTATTACTCTGAGAGAAAAATGTTTACAAAAATTCTTTTACAACCAAAATGAAGTAGAAATATGCCGTTTTTAGACCGTATATTTGAGTTTTCATTAAAAATGAAGTTTTAAAAATTTTTCCATCGAGATATTTTCCTTCATTTTTGACACATTCAACCAAACATTTTTTCAAATTATTGAACACTTCTCTTCCAATCAGTTGCGACTCATGAACCTAGAAGCTGTTTCAGAGTCCTAGATTTATCTCGATACACTTTTGACTTGGAATAACTCCATAAAAAAAAATCGCAGGCTGAAAAGTCAGGGGATCAAGGTGGCCATTAAATTTCTGGTTCAACACGTCGACCATAACAAAATTATTTGATGACCGAAGTGCTCACGCGCTAAACATATGTGTACATCCCTGGTAGTTCCAACATGTTGGAAGGAAGTAAGTAACTCTATTACATCGCGTCTGTCTTTTAGTTTGGAACAAGAAACTCGTTTAACATTTTGCCTTACCCCTCACCGTTACTGTTTCGTTAAACACACATGGTCCCACTATACCGAATTTAGCCACGCCCAACCAAACAGTCAACTTGGCGGAGGTTTAGATGTTTCTCAAGTATTATCAACTGATTCTTTGTACACTAGAAGCGCACATTCCAATTATTCACTTCACCATTTAGATAAAAATGAGCTTCGTTACTGATGAGTAAGGAGTAAAGAGTTACAGGAACCTTTATTTTTAAAAAAGGCCTTCACAGTAAAAGCACACTGTACAGCCATCTACTTCTCCAGGGCAAAAAATAACTATTGAAACATAATTCGGCATGCTTTGGCTACCTAGAACCGCCTTTACCATTCCCCTAGCTCCACTTGAACACAGATCAGTGGTTACCAAAATGTGAAAGGTTATTCTGGAACACCCTGTATAAAATCTTCGTTTGACAATTTATCTTCAGATATCAAGCTCTAATATTGAGCATTTTCTCTTCCTTGCCAACACAACTTGTCAAACTGCTCAACTTGAAAGTAATTGACGAAGAAGTAGAAGAATTTCTCATATCTACCATCGAGAACACAGTTAAATACCGCGAACAGAACAACGTCTCCAGGCAAGATTTCATCGACCTGCTGTTATCATTGAAAAATGATACGATGGCTAAATATCGAGACTACAGCGAACAAGAAGATCAAGAACAGTTCCTATCCCAAGTTGGGAGCAATCAATCAAAGAATAAATTAGGTAAATCAATCGTTCCTTCATGTTCTGTTTTCATTGAGAAAGTAGGTAAAGGCAAATTCTCATTTTCAGAAATGACCATCCAACTAATGGCAGCTCAATGCTTCATATTCTTCGGAGCTGGTTTCGAAACGTCTTCAACAGCTTTAGGATTCCTGATGTTAGAATTAGCACAAAATCAAGACATCCAGAACAAACTGAGAGATGAAATAAATACCGTGATAAATAATAATCCGGAAGGATTCACATACGAAGTCCTTAAAGAGATGCCTTACGTCGACATGGTTATTGCTGGTTCGTATTTCCCAATCACACCAATCTAGACTCGCTCTATTCTATACTTACCTTTAATTACCTCCCTTTTTTTCTGATATTTTACTCTACACAGAAGTACTCCGTAAATACCCAGCAACTGGTTTCGCAATCCGAGAATGCACCATTGATTACAAGTTACCGAATACAGATATCGTAATCCCTAAGCATACTAAGGTTACTGTTCCAATTTTCGGACTCCACAGAGATCCTAAATACTACGATAGACCAGAAGACTTCTATCCCGAACATTTCACCAAAGAAGCCATAGCTAAAAGACCTCACTACACGTATATGCCATTCGGAGAAGGTCCTAGAGCTTGTATAGGTACATTACTTTTACTTTTTTCCTACCAGGAAAATCATTCGCCCAAATGCATTCTACTCGAAAATTTTCAATTTCAGGTGAACGATTCGCTAAAATGCAAGTGAAAATTGGACTCATCAGTATGCTGAGGAATTTTTCATTCGAGTTATCTCCTCAGACAATTCTCCCCGTCGAATTTCAACGTCATTTCATCTTACTCAAGGCCAAAGGAGGCATTTGGCTGCGATGCAAAAAAATTTAAACTCGTTCTAAGAATTTAAATCATATTTTCAAACTTATACTGTACCTAATTTACGTTCAATTGTGTAATGAATTTATCGGTTGTTATTTTTGTACATAAGGAACCTAATATTTGTGTTTTAATTATACAATTATAAATGTAATAGAAAAAAGAAAGAAAAATTCGACTCTGATAAGATAAGTAAAGTACATAGAAAAACTGAGATCTATCTTATATGTAAATACGTTCTTATCACCTCGAACTTGAAAAATTGTAACGCATTTTAAAAAGTTGGTAGACCCTGTCCTAAGATGGCGCACTGCATATGTCTTTACGCCAGAAGCTTTCTCGAATTTGTATTATTGGCGAAATTATCTGAAAAAATATCACGTTTTAATCAGAATTTTATCTACTTTTCAATAAACTCTTACATACTCGGATTTATGGTCAGTGTCGATGATCTTTATTATTTATTCAATTTTAGAATACTTCTAACTCGTCCTAAGATAGGGTGTCTAACAAAATCTGAAAACTAAAAAGAAAGACCTTGAAAGGACCTTTTGGAAGGACATTATCAAAATTGAAAATGTGCTAATACCCACCCCCCCCCCCTTCATTCATTTTCACAAAATTTTCAAAAAAAAGCTTCAAAAATTTACTTATAATTTTAAAAGGAAGAAAAAAAATAATCAAAAAAATACATCAAACAATGGAAATAATCAATCGGTTTTCATTAACAAAATAAGTATTCAATTTTTTACAATTATATTTAATTATTTTGACGTTTAAAAAAATGAAGAATTTTGAAAAATTGAGCGTTCATTTTTCGCTCAATTTTGATTAAATGACAGAATTATTTGAAAATTCGGAAAAAAAAGAACCTTCGGACAAAAAGAATGATTTTTCTTGACGTTTTTTTGAAAAGAAAGACCCAAAGGCAAAAAGACAAACTTTCCTGACCGTCAGGATCGGAAGGATCTGATATGTATAATAGTTTATTTACTTGTTGAACAGAGATGCCATTTTTTACAGGATCAAAAATAATGTTTATAATTTCAGTTTTTTTCATTTTTCTAATTTTTTAAACAAATTCTATTTTTATTTTATTTTTTTTTCATTTTATGGGTTTTAAAAAAAATTTCAAGTGTGTTTCGACTTCCGAGCAAAATTCATGACTTTTTCATGACTTACATGACCGTTAGGCACCCTGTAATTAGTCTGTACAAGGCAAATTTTTACAGGACTTTACTGGTTATTTTGAAAAAATTTCAGGGTGATGAGAGACGATCATTTTCAGAAATGTCATATCAAACAGATTTTTTTGCTGAGAATTCTCCCTCCCTCAACGAATTGGGTTCTGAGAATTTTATGAAAAGAAATTCATAATATTTTCTACTTTTTCAAAAATGCATTGGAAACAAAACCATTAATTGTCAGAGCGAAGCAGGTTGCCATATTTCGAAAAAAAATTATTTTCAATTATTTAATTATTAGGAGCACTGGAGCAGCTACCACAATTTAAAAAAAAAACAAAACACACCCGCAACAAAACAAGAATTAGAGCTCTCCAGTCTCCAGCATTTGTGCTCTTTAAAAAATAACTGATCAATAATCATACTTACCTACTCGTATTTAAAAATGTAAATGACAAAAAAAATACCTCCTAAATTTGTTAGACTGGGGTTCGAAATCTTGAAGGCACAAGAGGAAAAATTTAAATTATAAATTAAATTAGCTGTACGTAATATAGCTTTTGCAATTAATTCGTTGGGGCTGATTTGAATTATTCCAATGTTTAATTTTTTTTTCAATTTTGAAAACCCTCAATTCTTAAAAAAATAATTCAATATGTAACGTCGAGTATATCCTTGGATATATCGATTAATTCATAAGGGATGTTAAGTTTAATTACTTATTGACAGTCGAGATTCATCTAGGACTCTACATAGCTTATCACCGAGTGATATATGACTAGAAGTAAGACCCCTAGTCTGCAAACCATTCTAAGTACCCAGTCTTTATATACTAAGTTTGGCTTATATTGCAGGGATATTTGTGTAAATACATTATTTAAACAAATCGTCTCATATCTGTCTTTATTCACGTAAAGGTAGACATCTTATTATGTGATAATGTCATAAGTTGATTCGTATTACTAAGTGTACTTTGAGCTAGCTGGTTAAAGAGAAATGTTCACTCTCTAGGGAATATTTCTATCCTCGCCCCATAGGTATATATTTAGATTATAACCACCACACTTAATAATTACCAATTACCTTTTAACAAATATTTTTTGAATTTTTATTCGGTATTCTGGTTCAGAATCCTTCCCCTTCTTTCTCTCACCACCTAAAAAATCAAATCGGTTCGCACCATCTCATGTGAGAATTAATTCCTAAACTCATCAGGGTAGGCAACTAATACGTCGAGTATACCGAGCTCGTGTCTGGAATATTAAAATATTGAAATATAATCGCATTGACTGCCTTCGAGGCCCATAAGGTTGAACTTCATCGCTCAATCCTTTCCAGATTATATAAAAATCATCTCATTTACGACAACATTCAACACTTTTGACCTCACTTCCCATTCACACAGATTCAACAATTCATGCCTATCTGAATTACAAATTAATGTAAAATACCTATTCTACCGAAATTTAAATCGTTTTTTTCCATAACTATGCAAAGACCTAAATTATAGTATGTGCATCGCGTCAACCCGGCAGCAGATAAAATCAAACCCACTGCACAACAATTAAGTAGGTGAGGGCTTCTTAAAGTCATAGGTGACTCTTTCATACAGTGAACTACAAAACCGAACCTCTAAAATCAAACCATTCGATCTACCGGCTACCCAGAACCTTGATTTTGGTAACTCGCCAACAATACACAAACACACAAGTCAGGTTCAGGTAGTCGGTTACGTTTATAAACATATCTACACAGGTTTAGGTAGTATTTATAACTACATAAGACACGCCAGTCAAAATGTTGTTTGTTTGTAAGCAACAATGTATCGTGAATAACTCCCAATTTATTTATATTTCAGTATAAGTAATTAGTGAAAGTTATGCCATTTCTCATTTCACAATTATAATTACCTATTAGAACCACGTTCGAGTAACTCGTCTCATATCATATTCGGTTATCGCGCCGGTCAAAATGAATTCGTATACTAATACTATATTGTTTCTAGTGATAACTATAATTTTATACTTATACTGGTGTTTGAAAAAATCCTATTTGTTTTTCGAAAAACTCGGTGTGCCTTATCTGAAACCAAACTTGTTGTTTGGAAACATGGTCGATGTTATTTTACTGCGAAAATCGTTGGCCGAAGTTTACGTCGATTTATACCGACAACTAAAACCTCATAAATTCGGCGGAGTGTTCACTTTTCAAAAACCAACTATCGTCATCAGAGATCCGGAATTACTAAAAGATGTGTTGATCAAGGATTTCGATTACATGAGTGATCGTGGATTTCACGTCGATCCCGAAGTGGAGCCTTTGAGTAATCATTTGTTTACTATGCAAGGTGAGCTATCCGTGTTTTTTTTGAGGAGGGGGGGAGAGGGGTATTTTCATAATTTTTTTCAATTAAGATCAATGAAATCCGAACTAGTTTTGAGATTTTTTTGAAGTGATGTCAATTAGACAACATATTAATGTGAAACACAATCAGCGGAAATTAAATTGTCGCAATCGAGACAAATTTTTCATCACCCACTCATCTAATTAATATCTAATTAATAGATGAGTGGGAGAGTGGGTGATGAAAATGACAATTGTTGGAGTGGAATTCGACTTACGTTCGAGTGTTCGAGTCTTTTGCATCTTCGTACTTATAGTGATTATTCAGCTGTTACATAATTATGTATTTAGCTATACCCACCTACATAATGTAAATATTTCTCAGAAAATGAACTTGAATTGTTGTGAAATATCTTAAGCAAGCGTCTTTACAATATACACATGGATTTTTCGAATTGGTTTGAACGAAGTTTCTCAGAAATGAACTTGAATTGTTGTGAAACACGTGAAGCAAACATCTTTACAATACACGTGGATTTTTCAAATTGGTTTGAACAAAGCTTTGTTCAGGTTTCAAGTCTCGAAATTGGGATGTTGGTATTTTGAAGTAATTTAAATCTGAATAATCTAAACTGACACGTACTTACTTCAAATTCCACAATAAAATCCCCCCCCCAAAAAAATTGCATCTAATTCAGTAAATAAAATTACTTCTTACCATGAATAAATGCTTCATTAATCATACCAGTGACATTTGATTTACAACTACGCGTTTGCCATCTGAAAATCACAAGAAAGGCAAACACAATTATTAAAAATATTCCAAATAAATAGAAAAAAATACTTAGTATAAAAGCAATACAGCGTAGTTTTGAACGTTTGAAAGTATGTATTATAAAATCGATGGGAATTTTTAAATATTGGTTCGATCAGGTAATAAGGTCCACAAAAATTAATGAAAATGCAATGAAAATAGATTTTAAAAATTCCACAAAAAAACAATACCTACCTACGTAATATTCTCAAAATTTCATCTTAGTATCAAAATTATGAAATCTTGGATTTTATGCTCAAGTATTTTCCATCGAAAGCTGTCATATCCTCAAAAATAAAATTGGTAAAAACTTGTTTTCTATTCGAAATTTATCACTTGAAATCAAATTTTTTGATTTGTAGCCCATTTTGAGCATTAAGCGAGATCTCCACATTCTCGAAAATTAACTGAACCGTCCTAAATATGTGAAAACTCATTCGGAAAGCTGAGATTGTAGTTTTCCTTCATATTCTTTCGAGAAGTTTCTCGGCACTTTAAATGATTATTCTAGACCAGATTTGTGAGACGATAGACTCCTATTCAAACTTGGTACGGTACCTCAAAAGTAAAAAAAAAAAGGTTTAAATTAATACAACATTAAATTGAAGCCCCCCCCCCCCTCACAAGAGGCTCCAGACCTTCAAAAAATGATAAAATATGGATCCGGAAGGTCGACGACACTCACGGAACATTTCATCAAAAATCAAAACATAAATTTGGGCAACTGAATTTTTGGTTGATAAAATTTTGGGACATTCCATTCTCAAAATTCAAACTTTCATCGGAATTGTGAATGAAAGAGGGAAAAAGGGAGGTGCGTCAGACGCCGCAACGGGTTCCATTCCCTTGTGAGCACAGTAAAAAAAATCAGACATAATCATTTCCCACCAAAATTTATTCTACCCAAGGACTCAGATACGATAACTAAATAAGGGACTTCCAAAACTGGTTCAGTGATTCTCCAAGAGTTTTCTTTGTTTCATGAAGGGGGAGAGAGGTTAGTTAGACAACTCAAACCGTCGCAAGCTCGTTGAAAAATTGCATAATATCGTATTCTATTAAAATTTAATCCATCCCAAACTACCCAGACCCACAATTTGTCTCAATTACTCAAAGATTTAATCAGTGAGTGTTTTCAGACCCAAGTTAGGACATGTGTTTTCAGACCCAAGTTAGGACCAGTGTTTGAGACAGACACTGTATCAATCAGTGGGTGTTTTCAGACCCAAGTTAGGACCAGTGTTTGAGACAGACACTGTTTCAATCAATGGGTATTTTCTGACCCAAGTTAGGACCTGTGGTTGAGACACACACTGTTTCAATCAGTGGGTGTTTTCAGACCCAAGTTAACCAGTGTTTGAGACAGACACTGTTTCAATCAGCGGGTGTTTTCGCACCCAAGTTAGGACATGTGTTTTCAGACCCAAGTTAGGACCTGTGTTTGAGACAGAGACTGTTTCAATCAGAGGGTGTTTTCAGACCCAAGTTAACCAGTGTTTGAGACAGACACTGTTTCAATCAGTGGGTGTTGTGTTCAGACCCGTGTTAGGACCTGTGTTTGAGACACACACTGTTTCAATCAGTGGGTGTTTTCAGACCCAAGTTAGGACATGTGTTTTCAGACCCAAGTTGGGACCTGTGTTTGAGACAGACCCTGTTTCAATCAGAGGGTGTTTTCAGACCCAAGTTAGGACCAGTGTTTGAAACAGACACTATTTAAATCAGTGGATGTTTTCAGACCCAAGTTAGGACCAGTGTTTGAGACAGACACTGTTTCAATCAGTGGGTGTTTTCAGACCCAAGTTAGGACCAGTGTTTGAAACAGACACTATTTAAATCAGTGGATATTTTCAGACTCAAGTTAGGACCAGCGTTTGAGACAGACACTGTTTCAATCAGTGGGTGTTTTCAGATCAAGTTAGAACCAGTGTTTGATACAGACACTGTTTTAATCAGTGGGTGTTTTCAGACCCAAGTTAGGACCAGTGTTTGAGACAGACACTGTTTCAATCAGTGGGTATTTTCTGACCCAAGTTAGCACCTGTGAATGAGACAGACACTATTTAAATCAGTGGGTGTTTTCAGACCCAAGTTAGGTCCAGTATTTGAGACAGACACTATTTAAATCAGTTGGTGTTTTCAGCCCCATGTTAGGACCTAGCTGTGGTTGAGACACACACTGTTTCAATCAGTGGGTGTTTTCAGACCCAAGTTAACCAGTGTTTGAGACAGACACTGTTTCAATCAGCAGGTGTTTTCACACCCAAGTTAGGATATGTGTTTTCAGACCCAAGTTAGGACCAGTGTTTGAAACAGACACTATTTAAATCAGTGGCTATTTTCAGACCCAGGTTAGGACCAGTGTTTGAGACAGACACTGTTTCAATCAGAGGGTGTTTTCAGACCCAAGTTAACCAGTGTTTGAGACAGACACTATTTAAATCAGTGGATATTTTCGGACCCAGGTTAGGACCAGTGTTTGAGACAGACACTGTTTCAATCAGTGGGTGTGTTCAGACCTGTGTTAGGACCTATGTTTGAGACACACACTGTTTCAATCAGTGGGTGTTTTCAGACCCAAGTTAGGACCAGTGTTTGAGACAGACACTGTTTCAATCAGTGGGTGTGTTCAGACCCATGTTAGGACCTGTGTTTGAGACGCACACTGTTTCAATCAGTGGGTGTTGTGTTCAGACCCGTGTTAAAACCTGTGTTTGAGACACACACTGTTTCAATCAGTGGGTGTTTTCAGACCCAAGTTAGGACATGTGTTTTCAGACCCAAGTTAGGACCAGTGTTTGATACAAACACTGTTTTAATCAGTGGGTGTTTTCAGACCCAAGTTAGCACCTGTGAATGAGACAGACACTATTTAAATCAGTGGGTGTTTTCAGACCCAAGTTAGGTACAGTATTTGAGACAGACACTATTTAAATCAGTTGGTGTTTTCAGCCCCATGTTAGGACCTGTGGTTGAGGCAAACACAGTGTGAGTTTCAAGGGATCAAATTTATTCATTTCGGGATTGGATTTGTTTTAGTTTTGTTTTTCTAAATTTTTATTTCGGTTTCAGGATTGGTTTTGGGATTAAAAAAATTATTTCAGTTCAACAATTTCTCAAAATAATAGGTACATAATTGGAGAAAAATCAAAAATCGAAATCCTTAAAATTGAAACGATTTGGTATCAGTTCTGGGATTGTTTTGGGTTCAAAATTACATCGATTCCAGCAGGTTTTTTCGGTTTTGGGATCAAGAAAAATAACGATTTCGGTTTCAAGATTGGTTTTGGGATTTGGATTTGAATCGGGATTTAATCGATTCCGATTTCGGGATCATTTTGGACCGGCTGACCCACAGCTCTGTTTGCAGGTCTCTCAATCTCAGCATGAAATCAATTTCAGGAGTAATTTATAAATAGGTGGGAGGAGAGGAGAAGAAAATAATTCCCCGTGAAAATTCATCTCACCAAAATATCTATGTAGACATTAAATGAGGAATGATTAGAACTAGTTCAGAGATACCGCACAGTTTCATTAAAATTATCAATGAGAAGGCAAGTCCAGATACCTCAAGCCGCAAGCCCAATGACGAACTCACCAAAATATTTGATGAAATCTCTTCTCACAAAAATTGGCACTACGCGTCCAAATTCCCAAAACCTGTTCTGGGGTTCTTTGATCCATTTTTTCGAAATTATTGAGCTAAGATGATCAGACACCTTGAGCTCTCACGAGCTCATCAAAAAACAGTATAGGTAGTTGGGTACCTAAAATAATTTTTCATAAAAAGTGGTTCAACCAAGGTACATTATAGTTCTCCATTCATTGATAAGTGGCCTTAAGAGCCGAAAACTCCGCTATACCCACGTCACAATATGTAACATTGTAACTTGTTATTTGGCAGTTCAGTGACAGAAAATAAAATGGATTATTTTCGTCACAATCATTTTACTGACGAACTTAATTTACAAACACATTACATATGTAAATTCAGCAATTACAATTATTTACATACATTCACGCGCATGCAGAAACAAAAACAAAATTAATTTTTCAAAATTCAAGGTGACGTATGGAAAAACGCTCGAATAAAACTCACCAGCACCTTTACGAGCGGAAAAATCAAAATGATGTTTCCATTGGTGAAATCCTGCGGAGAAAAACTATCCGATATTATTGATCAAATTCCACTCGACGAGCCATTCGATATAAAAGATATTTCGGCGAGATACACCACCGATATAATAGGAACTTGTGCATTTGGAATAGAGACGAATTCGTTACAGAATCCGAATTCGGAATTTAGAATGGTAGGGAAAAAAATATTCGAATTCAGGTAAAGATTATAGAGATGAGTTTCAGGTACTGAATCATTTCCATTTTCACACTCCCAGCAGCTATAATCACAATGTAATTATTTCAGATTGCAATCGCTCCTACGTATTTTATGGATGAAGATGCCCGCGAAGCTGACCAAGCTGTTACATCTCACTTTTGTAGATCTAAATGTACAGGACTTTTTTGGCGATATTGTTTATAAAACTATCGATTACAGAGAAAAGAGCAAGGCAACCAGGAACGATTTTTTGGATTTAATGATTGCACTAAAAAGCGAATCAGTTTCTCAATCAAACGATACCTGCAAAGGTCGAGAAGATTTACAAAAATTCCTCGATCAAATTGGCGCAGATAAGGGAGCTAAATGTGATATAAGTAAGCCAGTTTTTCCTCATGTTCTGTATTTATTTCAATAGTACTTTTTTAAAATTCAATTTTACAAATCATTCTGTGAACATTTTTTAGAAAACATTCGATGAATTCTTTTGATTTCAGAAATGACTAACGAGTTGATTGCCGCCCAAGCATTTTTATTTTTCGCAGCTGGATTCGAGACGTCGTCCACAACTTTGGCATACATTTTATTAGAATTAGCTCAAAATCAATCTATACAGAAGAAAGTTCGAGCTGAGATTCGAACAGTTCTTTCATCTAATAATCGAGAGCTCACTTATGATACTTTGAAACAAATGACTTATACAGATATGGTTATCTCAGGTTCGTAAAAAAAACACCTATCAAGAGCATCCATCAATATTTTCACGTTTCATTTTTCTGGTTAGAAATGCCTATACCTGTACCTATGCAAATAAATGAATATTTGTCTATTAGAAACTCTGAGAAAATACCCACCAGCTGCAATGCTTTTCCGAAGAACTATCAAAAATTACAAAATGCCCAATACCGAAGTGGTAATACCTGCAAATACACCAGTCATAATACCAGTTTATGGGATACATTTAGACGAAGAGTATTACGAAAGCCCTCAAGAATTCCGTCCAGAACGTTTCACAGAAGAGGAGAAATCCAAAAGACCAAATTACACCTATTTACCATTTGGAGAAGGTCCCAGAACTTGTATAGGTAAATTTATTCCGTCAAAAGAATTGAATAAGCTATGTAAATTCTGACTTGGAACTTTAAATTTTTTCAATCTTCCAATACGTTGTTTCAATAGCTAAACGGTTCGCCAAGATGAATGTGAAAGTAGGATTGATACATGCGCTGAAAAATAAATCATATCGAGTCTCGCCCAAAATGAAATTTCCAATAGAATTTGAGAAAAATTTCGGATTACTGACAGCACGTAACAGTATCTGGCTACAGAAGCAGAAAATACACGATTTGGAGTAGCAGCAATGAGAGTGTTCAATTCTTTTATATTTTTTATACTTTCCTAAATAGTCTAACAATAAATTGAATTATTCAATTTTTTATTTCATTGAATTTTGATTAAATTTCTATTTTACTAATACGTTACATCTTACATCTTAATTTGGTAAGAGCACGAACATTTATAAAATACTACAAATAACACGAACAAGGGGCGTATAAGGACACAAAGATACGTATCATCTCCAATGACAGGATTTTTTTCGACCAAAACATTTTCAATTTATAAAATTATACCCTCAAATTTCATTTTTTCTGATCACTCGAAGAAGTTGAACTTATTTTCAAAAAATTGTTACTCGCCTGGCCCAGGGAAGTGTCCTAATCGTTCCAAAAAATTTTGAATCGGACTAAAGGGAATCGTAGGAGGAACCAAATACGTACACCACCAGCAAAATGTTCACCAGCTGAAATTCATTTTTCGATTTTTGGAGGATTTAAAAAAATTCAAATTAGGACCATTTCTCGCGAAAAAAATCAGGAAATTTGGTTTTTAGGTACTTTATTTTACGTTTAGAGTAGGTAGTAAGACTTTCTAAATCGAATGGTGTTAGTTTCGAATCGTACTGCAGTATTCAGCGAATTTTTGGGATCTCCTGTCTTCGAAAAAGCACTGTAAATAAGGCGAAAATGAAATTCGTAAATTCGGACTTACCATCTCTGTTACTTTTTTAATCAATTTACGCACATAAATGTATTTTCAAAATTGTTTTCTTCGATTTTTTCTGCTCCCACCCCCCAAAGTTGTTCCATTTGATGAAAAAATAAATTCTACGAAGTTTCAACCCCCTATGTAAAAAAAAAGTGGTGCCAGAATGCCCCCAAATTGAAAAATGGAAAATGATGCAATTTTTTCAAAATTTTGATTGTTTTCAATCTATTGCACCCCAATATTCCCCCTTTGAACCAAAACAGCCCCCAGAATTTTTTTACCCCCTCCCCTGTGAGAAAACAATAGTTTGCTATTTTGCTATACCTACTGGTGAAGCGGAAAAATTTATGGTCTCAATTTCGCTGAAATTGAAGTATGTTGGAGATTGTGCGTTAAAATGACACCAAAAAAATGTTCAGCCCCCCCACGTGCCCCTGCGGTGAAACTGTGGCCCCCCAAAGTAGGGCCATTTTGGGGGAAACGCCGTTTTTTTTTTAAATTCAAAAGTTCCAATATCCATTTTTTCCGAAAACGAGTAGCACTCAAAAGGTGCGATTTAAGATTATGAATCGAATAGCGTAATCGATTTTTTGATTTGACCTCAGCTAACCCCTCCAAAAAACGCTTGAAAAGTTGCGAATCGGCGTTTTTCGCTATTTTGATTGAAAATATTGGTATTTGTACTTACCAATTTTTTGAAAATATTTCATTTCTGGGCAGGGTGCTTTTAAAAAGCAGAAGAAGAGATCTTTTAAATAATTCGATAGTTAGGAGAGGAAGGAAGGGGCTGAGGAAGTGGATTAGAATTCATTCAAGTTGGAATTTTTCTGGTCCGCAATCCTCATTTTCAGAGACAACTGGAAAAAAATTGCGGAAAACAAAGCTCTGACTCTGAGAAAAAATGGAAGAAAAATTTGAAAATTCAATAAAAAAAAAAATCAGCACCTTGTTTCATTTTTGGGAATAAATTACAACTTTTTTTGAAGGCACATAATTTTGGCAAAAGAAATTGTGGCTCTTTGAAAAAAATAACATATTTTATGGTAATTTTGCCAAAAAAGCAGGTTTTTTTGCAATTTTAACATTGAGTGACATTTTTCCATGATTCTGGCAAAAGAACAAGAATAATCTTGACCAAACGTAAAATGTTATGGGTGTTCTGTCAGAAAAGCAAGATTTTTGAGAATTTTCACAAATCAAACGAGAATTTTAGACAATTCTGGCAAATAAGGGGAAATACTTTTGGCCATTTTGACCAAAGACAAGATTTTATGGCAGCTTAAAATAACAAATGAAAAAACATCATTCTTTGACTTTTTTTGGAAATTGTTTTTTAAAATTCTGAAGAAATCGAAAAATCACACTGGAGGCTCCAGAATGCAAATGGTTACATTTGGATTCGGGGAGTTGGTTTTTTTAGACAAGATACCTACACCCATTCTTGCCTATTTCAAAAATTTTCCTACGAACAAATATAATTTTTAATTTTTTTTAAAAGCATAAATCCCCGCATTTTTTTTTTTAATTTTCAAAAATTCGTCAAAAATTGAAAAATTAGCTTGGGTAGTTAAAATATTGGTTATGGGAGACCATGATTTCCCCAAAAATCCCGGTTCCGTTCAAATCGGAGACGGACATCTTTAGAGGTTCCCTCGTCAGTAGAATCTTTGGGATCGCTCAAAACTGGTTGTTGCAAGTTGGAGTTCTGTACGCAAAATGAAATTTTATAAATGATTCTCAAAAAAAAATACAGAAAAACGCAGACGTAAAAAATGTTGATGAATGCTGCATATCAGATACAAAGAAAAAAATTCACATAATATTATATAACTTCTTCATTTTCTACAGATCATTTCAAAAACGATTTAATTGGAAATAAGCCATCACTATCGTCAGAAATTTCGCAATCATTGCAACAACGCACTTAATGTAGGTAGAGGTACCTTCTAAATCGAATTTATAATATTACAACGAAAATAAGTCATAAACAGACAGATATCTTTCTATAAAAAGCTATTGTTTGTTATCTTTTCACTTGAATGATAATTTAAAAATTTATCAAATTTATGTAGGTAGTTAAAATTTAGTTTAAGTACGATACTTTCCCTGCGAAACTTTCATTACACGTTTTTAAGTGCGATCGCGAATCAAACCCGTGTTGACACGTGAATTGAATACTTCAAAATGGATCTATTAACGTCTATATCATTACTAATCGTTACTTCGGTATTGTATTTATATTGGTCCATGAAAAAAGCGCATCGATTTTTCGCGGATCGAGATATACCTTACCTCGAACCTCACTGGTTGTTTGGTAACATGGCCGATGTGATTTTGATGAAAACCTCATTGGCCGAAAAATACGCCGAATTATACAAGAAGCTAGCTCCTCATGGTTTTGCTGGAGTATACACGATGAAAACCCCAACAATCATGATACGAGATCCAGATCTAATAAGAAACGTTCTTATCAAAGATTTCGCTTTTTTCAGCGATCGTGGAATTAACATAGTGAAGGAGATCGACCCGTTGAGTAATTCGCTGTTTTTGATGAGAGGTAAGAATAGGTATAACATTTTCTCTAGTAGGCTAATTTACATCCAAGCCCTAAAATTTTTCGTTTTAAAATGCCAGGAGACGAATGGAAAAATCTCAGAATCAAGTTGACCAGCACATTCACTTCGGGCAGAATGAAAATGATGCTACCTCTGGTCAAACATTGTGGCGAAAAGTTATCACAAGTGATCGACGAGATACCCGACAATGAAACTTTCGACCTGAGGGAACTATTCTCCAGGTTTACCACGGATACGATAGGAAACTGTGCTTTTGGATTGGAACCGGATACGTTGAATAATCCCAACTCGGAATTCATGATTATGGGCAAGAGAATATTCAGCTTTAGGTATTTATAGTGCACGTTTTGTACTTCATACCTAATCGCAAAAGAGCCACTTAACGGGAGCATTACTCGTATGCGATATTTTCACAGCTAAATTCATTTTGCCTCTGGTATAATTTTTCTGAAATTTGAAATCTGGAATTTTTTATTTAAAAATATGAAAAATTCAATTGAAACATTAATTTTCCAAAAATATTTTTATTTACCTCAAAAACTGAGATTTTTTGAAAAGTGTTGCACACGGTAAGTAGGTACTAGGTAATTAACTGATTCGTAATTTTATTCATTTATAGATATGCAACGATCGTACGAACTTTATGGACAAATATGCCAAAAAAACTTATCGAAATGTTCAAGCTAACATTGTTCGAGAAAAACGTGCAAGATTATTTTATAAATCTTATCGATAAAACTATCAAGTACCGGGAGAAGAATAACATCACAAGGGGTGATTTTCTCGACCTGTTGATCGCTTTGAAGAACAACACGATTTTGCAAAAATTCAAAGACACAGGAGATGACGGCGATTTGAAAACATTCCTCGATCAAATTGGTAGTAAATGCGTGAAAAGCGATGTAGGTAAGACAAATTTTCCAATACGTCACATGGCATTTTTCCATCTTTAGATTAAATTAGAAAACCTGAGGTAGAGCTTTGATAAGGCTGAATCAAAAACCTAATCACATATTCGTATTTTCCAGACATGACAAACGATTTACTCGCCGCTCAAGCTTTCGTATTTTTTACGGCTGGTTTCGAAGGAACCTCCACTGTATTAGGTTACGCTTTAATGGAATTATCCTTAAATAAATCTGTCCAGGATAAAGCTCGTCAAGAAATCCTCGACGTTTTTTCACTTAATGATGGTCAACTGACCTACGAAGGTCTCAAACAAATGACCTACGTGGATATGGTAATTGAAGGTAAGTTTTTGAGCTTAAACACAGCAACACCGATGTATAAAAAGGATAAATCTATGATCAAATATCCACTTATTATTATGTCAGAAACGGTTCGGAAATATCCAGCGGCTGCTATGCTGTTCAGAGAAACCAGCGAAAACTACGCCATACCGAATACCAAAGTGATAATACCTGCTCACACATCAATCATTATACCAGTCTATGGAATACATTCGGACGAAAAATATTACGATAACCCGGAGGAGTTTCGTCCAGAACGTTTCACCGAAGAAGAAAAAGCCAAACGACCGAATTACACTTATTTACCGTTCGGAGATGGACCAAGAGTTTGCATAGGTGAGTTAATTTCACAACGGAACCAATTCAAATTCTACGAGCTACGAGTATCACTCAACTTGCATATCCTTATCCTAACTCGACTGTCCAATTAATTCCCTTTGCAGCCGAAAGATTCGCCAAAATGCAATTCAAAGTTGGTTTGGTTTACGCTCTCAAGAACTTCTCCTACAAAATGTCTCCCGAAATGAAGTTTCCAATGAAGTTCAAAAAAAGTTTCGGTTTATTGAGCCCGGAAAGTGGAATATTGTTGCAAAGAAAACGAATTTAATTCACGTTTCACCTGAAAATATAATTGAAAATGATAAGTCAGGAATGTTGATTGAACTTAGTGCTACATACTCGTATCTTCGAAATAAACTATTATATTTTTCATCATTTAAATTGTTCCTTTGTTTTTGTTTTTGAGTTTTCAAGAAAATAGGGCTATGTTGTCAAAGAAAAATGATAGTTTTTCGGTTCAAATGAATTATCCTATACGAAAAATACCCTCAAAAAATACTTAGTAAAATGTTTCTACTTAAAAATATTTCAACATTTAACAAACATCGTTATTTTTCTCGCAAACAACTAACAAGAGGTTTCTCAACGATTTTCAATATTGAGAAAATTACGACTGAAAACACACAAAGAAACTTTTTTCAACATACACCCCCTCTCGTTTCTGCCAACTTTACTTTTCGAGTCATTCTGGGAACTCGCCTTCGAACATTGATGAGAGATTTTTCAATTCCAAAATAATCACGTACACCGAAAGAAGCGAGTACAAAAGCTTTCCAAAATGTATAGTAGGTAAGTATAAATTCTTACACTATACACTATTATTTTCGATGTCAGAAGTTGATTTTGGCATGTTTAAAATTTGAACGGTACCTAATTTCTTTATAAATTTCAATTTTTAATTAGAAAAGAAAACCGACCTTCGGCGAGGCAAAAAAAAAAAGATTTTGAAAATTCAATAATCGAAAACTTGAATAGCGTTATTTTTCATAAGAAAACTTGACATTTTCCAAATTCAAACAGTAATCATAAAAGGGTGCCATTTATCGGCACGACGAGAAAAAGGGATTTTACTCAACAGATGTGAACGTCTGAAAACCGGGTAGTGAACGACAGAAAGTGCTGTCGACCATTGCATGCACGACAGAAAAATTAAAGCGCACGCCGGCGCGGCGTATGCCCGACGAATTGAATGAAATAAGTACACAGACTACTTTGCTGAGGAAACGACGAAATTGAGATCAAAAGGACAAGATCATGAAAGGGTACCCCCCGATAAGATAGACCTAGGCGAAATGCCCTCAACCTCGGATTTTGATGAAACTCACAGGGAATGTTTAGTACCCCCAAAAAATAATTTTGGTATTTTATTTTCCCACTGTCTAACAATATGAAATGCTATGGACCATCAGTCTGGGGGAAACTGTATGTTAGCGGTAAGCGCTCAAACATTTCGAATTATATGTCCTTTTTGAAGCGAAAAATTGGCCAATTTTTTTTTTTTTGATTTAAAAAGGTTTTTGAGCAAATTTTTGGACTTAAACCAGGTAAATAATGGTTGATAACACAAAATCGACCATGAGTAACCCATTATCTCTGAAAAAAATCGCTATGTTGAGTAAAAAAAAAAAACAAAAAAGATAAGTTTTTTTGTTTTTTATTTTAGCAGAAAAAAGTGGTAGTTAAGTTTTAATAAAAATAAAACTTAACTACCATTTTTTTTCAACTTGCCCTCGGAATTTCGAAAAACGCTTCGAGAGGGTAATATTATACGATGAATTGAAAGGTTTTTTGCAAAAACAATCGGTAGTTAAGTTTTAATAAAAATAGAACTTGAATACCACTGATAACTCGAAAAGCTCAATTTTTGATACCAGTAATCTCTGGTTCGTAACTACTAACTACTTAAAAATTCTGAAACTTTTGCAAAAAACCTTTCAATTCATCGTATAATTTTACCCTCTCGAAGCGTTTTTCGAAATTCCGAGGGCAAGTTGAAAAAAAATGGTAGTCAAGTTTTATTTTTATTAAAACTTAACTACCACTTTTTTTTGCAAAAATCCTCATAACTCATCGTATAGGTATTATTACCCACTCGAAGCTTTTTTCGAAATTCCGAGGGCAAGTTGAAAAAAAATGGTAGTCAAGTATTATTTTTATTGAAACTTAACTACAACTTTTTTCTGCAAAAATCCTCATAACTCATCGCATATTATTACCCACTCGAAGCTTTTTTCGAAATTCCGAGGGCAAGTTGAAAAAAAATGGTAGTTAAGTTCGTCAAAATAGAGAAAAAGGTGTACTTCTGGAAGAACTTAACTACCATTTTTTTTCAACTTGCCCTCGGAATTTCGAAAAAAGCTTCAAGGGGGTTATATAATATACGATGAATTATGAGGATTTTTGCAAAAAAAAGTGGTAGTTAAGTATTACACTACTACCTTTTTTTTTATTGATTTAAAAATGTTTTTGAGCAAATTTTTGGATTTAAACCTGGTAAATAATGGTTGACAACACAAAATCGACCATGAGTAATCCATTATCTCTGAAAAAGTAAATTTTTAATCGACTTCGCAGTTTTAAAATGGCGATATCTCACTGGTTTTTCGACTTTGTGAAGTGGGGGTGGTCTCATATGATACAGGAAGGTCTGAAGAATAACAATATGGATTTGTCTCAAAAAGGACACATGTGTCATATTTCAATTGTAATAAAATTTCCAAAAAAGGAAAAAAAAATTCAAAAAATGATGGCCCTCAGGGGACTTGACCCCTCTGACTCACGCGTCACATTACGTACACCCCACTTCTTCACCTCCCTAACCCACTCTCAGCCACAACGCTACTTATGGAAATAGGGTTTATTTGTGTAAGTAAGTATATTATAATCAGCTATATTTTTAGGTCTGGACTTGGAAAATTTTAAACTTTTTTGATTTTTTTTTTTTTTCAAATGTTACCATACAAAGTATACTTAGGGGTTTTTGAAAGCTGATAAAAATTATTTTGAATACCATATGATGAATAGTTTTAGATAAATTGAATAAGTGATTTATGTGGGTATGTACTAGATATGAATATTAGGCACTTGAAAAAAAAACTTGGCTAAAATTTTGGTATAGTGTGATAATTTTTTTAAAAAATAATTCCTTTTTTGCCAAAATACCCAATGAAAATGTTTCAATATTTTAATTTTTATCTTTAAAATTTTTTACACCTGCAGGTTTATGAAGCAAAGTCCTTCAAAAACCTACAAAAAAACAATCTGAATTTGGATACAAAATGTGTGTCGATTTTTTTCTCACGAATTGTGTCATAAATACTCATGTCCTGAAAAAAAAAACGCGTTTCTCTTTGATTTTTTTTTTTAAAATGATTTTTACCATAATTTTTATAAAATTTTCGCGAAATTCTTGTTTTATAGGTAGGTAGTTACTATAGTTGTCAACACAAATTTTCATAGTTAGTATTGTTGACTATGAAAATTTTTGTAGTTACTATACCTAGCTGACTATGAGAATTTTCATAGTTACTATAGTTGACTACAACTTACTATGTTGAGCACAAAAATTTATCATTGTAACTATAGTTCACTATGAAAATTTTTGTAGTTACTACAGTTGACTACATCTTACTATAGTTGACTACAAAAATTTGCATAGTAACTATAGTTGACTTTAGTCAACCATAGTATTTTTCTGTACGGGAATCTAGCAACCAGGGATGGAAACCAAAATAAAAAAAAATATCGGTTATTTTTTTAGCGGTTATTTTTTTCAAAATTATTTATTATGGTTATGGTTAAGGGTTACGGTTATGACTTATGACCTAAAAAAATAAAGGTTACGGTTAAAAATGAAGGTTATGGTTTTTTTCATTTATCAAAAATTAATTGCACTTCAATGTCAAAAAAGTGAGCCTGCGGCCAAAAAAATGAGAAAAAATGCAATTTCACAGCCATTTTTTGAGTTTGAAGAAAATTTTAGACAAATTGAGCCCTTTTTTTCTCAAAAATCATAATAAAAATGTCATATTTTACACCAAAAAAAATGAGATTTTTACTCAAAAAAATAACCGTTATGTGTTTAACCAAAACACAAAAATGAATTGGTTAAGGTTATGGTTAAAAAATTTCAAATCAATAATATCGGTTATGGTTATGGTTACAGTTACAGTTTTTGCATCATTTTAGCGGTTAAAATTCATTTTGGATAAAAATTTCGGTTACGGTTTCCATCCCTGCTAGCAACCAAGTATTTTCTAAAATGCAACCAGTGAGTAAAAATTTTCCCAAGTCCAAAAATTGATAACATTTATGCTTGGATGTAGAATAGGTATGGAGCGCTAGTGCGCATTTTGTTAAGTAGGTAACAAAAAGGTGAACAACAAATGTAGACAACCAATCACAACATTGTTCCATTCATAAATGGTTCCCATTGTTCTCGAGGATGGCAGAGAGGATGGTAGATAGTATTGCCTGTGAGTTATGAATGAGCAATTTTTCTGCTAAAATTTCCGCACTTTTTGTACATATGTACTTTTAGTTTACTTTTAGGCATGCTATTCACTGGCTGAATAGCATGCGATTTTTTGAAAAAGTCCAAATTCACGCATGCGTGTGATATGCAAAAAAGCATGCATTTCAGCATGGTGTACACACAATTTTTGTCAATAGGGCAAATGCTCTCGAATAGTCATATGTACTTCAAACTATTCAAGATCAATTTTAACGTGAAAAGTTTATATGTTTCCAGCTTCGACATTTTTTAAACTGAACTTCAAAAATTCAAATTCTGAAATAAAAAGGAAATTGACCGGAGCAAAGGGAGGCAGAAGCTTTGGAAAATGTGGAGTTTAAGAAGAATATGAAACGGCGTTATTTTCACGAGAAAAAAACAATTTTTCGGCTATATTTGATATTTCTGAAAAGTGAAAGTCAAGTCAACTTTTTTTCAAAGTAAGTACATACCTTTACACAGTGTGATGAGTGTCTGATTTAATAAAAATGAACTATTTTGAATATAAATTTATTGTACAAAAATTTACACTGCATGAAAGCTCAACTTTTGAGTTATGTCTTACAAGACATGTATCCAAATTAACCAAACCATAGACTCACATAGTATTTGTAGGGAAAATCACAAAGTAAAGGGTATAGGGTTGTAGGTATGGCTAAAAGACATTTTGACTTGAATTGCTCCTAGTGCAATTAAAAAGATAAAAAAGAGATGAATTAGATGTTCCAGTAAAGCGAGGGTAAAAGCGAAAGTTATTGAAAATCCACACATAAAGGTAGGTACAGTATTAAAAAGGAAAGTGTTCCAGACGTATTCAAAAGTTGAAAATTATATGTATTTTTCAAATTATCGCCACTTTTTATTCAGAACTGCCAAAAATCAATACTTCTTCCCAACTTTACAATTGACTATCAAAATCACTATACTGTTTCACCACTTTCACAATCTATTACGTAGCCATCTTCAAGTAAATTCTGGGACAATTGTTCCAAAATGCATGAGTAGGTACCTACTACTTACCTACCTACCTACCTACCTACCTACCTACCCTATCTTTCTCCGACAAGTATTTTTGAAAAAAAGATGAACTTGCTGGAAGATATGCCTTATGTTCAAAAAATTTAGAAAGGAAAAATCGAGGTCGCAAAGACGGGTTTTTCATGAAGTCACAAAATTTTGCAAAGTACAAATCCTTACCATAAAATAATAAAAAAAATACTTACTCTCATTGCGACCTACGTATCTTACACATAAGGACCAGGAAATCGAGAAAAGGAACGTGTAGGCTGTGAAGGAAGGTAGAGGCCAAGAGGGACGAGGCGCGAGTGTAGAAAGGCAGGATACCGGACGATGGTGAGAACTGGTTCGAGGAGAGGAGAGAAGGAACGATGGCAACGGCGCGAATACGCGGAGATCGTGCAAATACCTTACGATCACCGCATACTCAAGTTGCTGAATTATTTTGAAAAAAATCAAATTTTACACAATTTTTTTTTTATCAAATAGGAATGTTTTGAGCTTTTTCAATACTTTCATTTTCAGACATGATTTTTTTTTCAAATCTCAACTTTTCCGTAATTTGGCTATAATTGGACAGAGTACCCTATCACACTCCTCAGAGCAATTCAATTCCCTAGCATGGAACTCTTTAGAGAACCTCCAAAGGGTTAATAACTCGAAAAATTGCACGTGTTTTTGCGAAAAAAAAATCTACATTTCATAAGCTAAGTATTTATAATTATTACAGACTTTGATCGAAGCCCTTTCATTAATGAACCAAGCAAATAAAAGGTTGCAAGTTCAGCGTACGCGACTATTTAACCTTTATAATCAGATTCAGATCTGAAGCTTCAACTGTCCAAAAATTGAAAAAGCTTTTTCACACTTCGTGTCCGAAAACCTTGAATTCCTTTGCCTATAACTACTACTACTCCCAAATTTATCGAGTGCGATTAATTTTTGAGAACGATAGATTACACCAATGACAATGTTTATTCGCGCAGAAACAATGCACAACTCTGTTAATATTATCAATTCGAGACCAAGGTCAGTTGATACCCACTTAGGTATGTACGTATGTATTTTTGGCAATGAAGTAATTCAGTATAGCAGTACTGTGTTGAGGCCTCTCGAAGAAGTATTGTTGAATAAATTCATGTTCATCAAAATCGTTATCTAAAATTCGGTTATAAAACAACTATCTCGTTATGTAAACTTTCATTACACACCTGGAAGTGCGATCGCGAAATCATATTATTTTAATAGAAACGCGCATAAAATTTCAATTACAGCCACAACGTTAACGTACAAAAATATTTCAAAATGGATCTATTAACCTCTATATTATTACTAATCGTAACTTCGGTGTTATATTTTTATTGGTCCTTGAAAAAAGCGCATCGATTTTTCGAGGATCGAGGAATACCTTACCTCGAACCTCACTGGTTGTTTGGTAACATGGGCGATGTTATTATGATGAAGAAGTCGCTGGGCGAAAAATACGCAGAATTTTACAATAAACTAGCCCCTCACGGGTTTGGTGGAATATTCACGATGAAGAAACCAGCAATCGTGATACGAGATCCGGATCTTATAAGGCATGTTCTTATTAAAGATTTCGCATTTTTCACCGATCGAGGCATCAACATCGTGAAAGAAATTGATCCTTTGAGTAATTCGCTGTTTTCGATGAAAGGTAAGAATACAAAAGCTTTCGCAGTAGATTAAAATTGCCAACTCCCAAAAATTGCTCCATTTCGAATTCCAGGCGATGAATGGAAAAATCTCAGGATCAAGTTAACAAGCACTTTTACTTCGGGAAAAATGAAAATGATGTTCCCTCTGGTGAAACATTGCGGCGAAAGGTTGTCGCAAATTATCGACGAAGTACCAGACAACGAAACCTTCGATGTAAAAGATCTATTCGCAAGGTTTACCACGGACACGATAGGAAATTGCGCATTTGGAATAGAAACGAATTCTTTGAATAATCCAGACTCGGAATTCAGAATTATGGGCAAGAAAATATTCAGTTACAGGTATGTAATTGCAGTGCACGTTTTGAACGCACATTTCATACTCTCAAGGCCGTCAAGGGCAGTGTTAGCGATCATTCGAATCAAAAAAGCTGTGATTTTTATTCGTGATTCGAATATTCACGAACTATTTTTTTCTCTCCTCGATTCTCTTTAATTAATAGACGACATCATTGTTAATTTTTACAACTAAAGTAATATTCACAACATTCTACCGACCTACACGAATTTTGAGGTACCTATTATATTTATTAACTTTACACGATGTTTTAAGCAATGGGAGGTATGCGATGATTCCGACACTTTTAGCGGAACATATCGATCAATATTGAACAGTAACTGGCGTAATATTTCAATTCTGATGGAATTTTGACGAGTGTATTTTTTGCAATTAGGGGTTGATGGGGGTGCGTAAAGGGGGGAGTCATCATTTTTCGCGTTACGTACTGCTTTCAATAAATATTTCTTACCAGTTTCAAGAAGAATTAGCATTTAGCTTACCGTTTCCATCATGTTTTGGCATTAAAGTGGCAATTTTGCGCGTTTTTCAAGTTTTGAGGTGCCACAGGGAGCAGAGGGGGGAGGGAGCCAAAAAATGAACCACCAAAATTATTTGTACACTTTACTTAGTATATTTTCACAAAATTACATTTCCGAGTCTCAACGTCTTCCAGATCCACAATTTGGGGGGCTGAGCCCCACGCAAGGGGGAGAGGGGGACAATGGTTTCAATGGTGAAAATAGAAAGTGCTGATCAATATCTAACAGCAGACACCATAATATTCAATTTCTGATTAAAACTCTATCCACAGGAAAATTTTAAAAATTGTAAGCCCCACCCCCCCCCTCGAAGGAGGGGAGAGCTCGAGTGGCTCCCGGTCTTAAAAACTTCATTTTGGTTCAAAAATTCATCATACCAAAATTCACGCTTCTTTCATCAAATGCAGTTTTCTCCTGTATTTCAGCTGTTTGCCACTCCACGTAGAATTTCATTCCAATAAGAAGATATTTTAACAAATTTTCACATTCAAACCTGGCTGTAAATATTAGGCTTAGAAGGCATATAATACTTGAATATTCACATAAAATGACTATTTTCAATACTTCAACTAACTACCAAATTTTTCAAAAATCGATTTGAGCATTCAAAAATACCCTACGACGAAACAACATAAATACCTACCTTTACCATTCCTTTAAACTAACGTCGTAATTTTCACATTATAGACTTGCAGCAGTCATAAGAACTTTATGGCCAACCATGCCTAAAACATTGATCAAAATGTTCAACTTGACATTCTTCGATAAACACACGCAAGAGTATTTCATAGATATCGTCGATAAAACCATCAAATATCGGGAGAAAAATAATATCACAAGAAACGATTTCCTCGACTTGTTAATCGCTTTGAAGAACAACACCACCTTGCAAAAATTTAAAGTCAGTTCTGCGGAAAATGAGGATTTGCAAAAATTTCTTCAACAAACTGGTGGTAAATGCGTGAAAAGCGACGTAGGTAAGACTTCTACAGATCATAAACTCCATGTCCTTGACTTGGGAGTCTAAAATATTGTGGAACCCCCCCTCCACCTAACGTTTACGAAAGGGTATAATTTCTCATTCCAGACATGACCAATGATTTACTCGCTGCTCAAGCCTTCGTGTTCTTCACCGCTGGTTTCGAAGCAACCTCTATCGCATTAGGTTTCGCTTTCTTGGAATTATCATTGAATAAATCTATCCAAGATAGAGCGCGTCAAGAAATCCTCGACGTACTTTCATCCAACGATGGTAAACTGACTTACGAAGCTCTCAAACAAATGACATACGTGGATATGATAATTGACGGTAAATTCTTTAGAAGACAAACGGGCGTGTAAATGAATCTTAATACGAGTAGGTAATACATAGTTAACTTGAACAATAAAACATTTTTCAGAAACTCTTCGAAAATATCCATCGGCTGCCAGACTACCCCGCGTAACCAATAAAAATTACGCAATACCCAATACCAAAGTGATAATACCTGCTCATACATCGATAATTATATCAGTCTATGGGCTACACTCAGACGAAAAATATTACGATAACCCGAACGAATTTCGTCCAGAACGTTTCACTGAAGAAGAAAAGGCCAAACGACCGAATTTTGCTTATTTACCATTCGGCGATGGACCCAGAGTTTGTATAGGTACAATAACCACAACAAATTCGCGCTGTATTTGAAGCTTTAAGTATTTAGTCATTCAAACTTCACTTTTTTTTTTTTTTTTACAGCTGAACGATTTGCAAAAATGCAAGTCAAAGTTGGTTTGGTCCACGCCCTCAAGAACTTTTCTTACCAAAAATCACCCAAAATGAAATTTCCCATAGAATTTAATAAAAGTTTCGGTTTACTAAGCCCGAAAGATCCAATATTGTTGCAAAAAATAAAATTATAATTTAATCTAGGTATGTACTTACTTATATGTAGTAGCAGATACGAATTTTGTTAACCATATGCAACCAATAAACCATGCGGCTACCGCTAGCTGAGCAAGAAGGCTAATAAAACTGATACGAATATTCGAGCATCTAATTTTTTTGTTTTAAATTGGTAATACTGGCCAAAAAATTGGCACCACTGCGTTCCAAAATATTTCCTCGGTTTCAGAAATTGAACTTCTGGTACAAAAAATCGCCCGAAATGAAATTCCCTATAGAATTTAAGAAAACTTTTGGTTTGCTGAGCCCTGAACATCCAAAATACAGTTGCAAAAAAATCGATCATAAAATGTTGAGTTTGTAGTTGGAAATTGTTGAAAACCTATAGGTTTCATCAAAAAAGAATGATTCGAGCTTTTTCAATACGTAAGGTACTTTCATTTTCCAGCATCATTTGTCTTTAAAAGCTCAACTTTTCTATGATTCTGCCAATTGGGTAGCGTACCCTATCACACTCTTCAAAGCAATTCAAAAACAGCAGATAAAAAATATTCTGCTTTTCAACTGGAATACAATTACCTAAATCTGAATATGGGTGTTTCAGGATAGAAAAGTATATTCATATACCTAATCTACGAGTACGATTCATCCACTACAATTTGAGCTTTTAATCAAATCAGTAGCTTCGAATGGTCAAAAGTTGAAAAAGCTTTTGTACACTTCGTCACCGAACTACTCGGATTCCTCTTTGTCTGTAACCAATTACTCGACCTACCAAATATACTAAGTGCGACCAATTTGTGAGAACGATAGATAAGTAATTACAACAATGACAATGTATATTGGCCAGTGACACTTCACAACTCCGTCAACTTAATAATAAGTAAGTACATATCAACAATTGACGGCCAAGGCCAGTTCGTGATGTGTATTTTTGACAACGCAATCATTCAGTTCTGTTGAATAAGTTCATCAAATTCGTTATCTGAGATTAGGGTTTAAAACAACTATATATCACGTGAGGTAAACTTTTATCTGCTTATAATAGGAACGTGTGTACAGAATTTCGATAAAGCCTCAACGTTACCGTATGTATAAAATGATTCAAGATAGATTTATTAACGTCAAAAACTTTAGAAATGTATCAACTCACTTCAACTGAAACGTCAAGCGTAAAAAATTTCACAATCAATTGCAACGAGTTTAAAATGTGTACCAGGCCGTGACAGGGGTGCTGTGACCCTCCTGAGCATTTGATGAGTCCGCCCTCCTATTCTCAGTAAAACTTTACCCCCTCCTCCCCCCATATACTTCCACAAAAAAATTTTCAACTAAATTGACCAAGTATTGTTCGAACCATTTTTAAAAAACGGAAGTTGAAAACAAAAATGTTGGATAAACTTGTACCGGCATACTATCGTTGCTCATTAGTGATTCGAACAGTAAATGGGTTTTTTCGCCGAATTTAGTGATTCTTTTTACTGAATCGTGTTTTGTGTATTGTGGAGTGTCGTTTGGTGCTTCGGCGGTTAAAATTTTGTCCATATTCGCTAATTATCTCGAAAATTTGTACTGTTGTCGTGAGATGCGAGTCTTATCAGTTATGTGTATTCAAACTTCGATTTTTGTCGTTGCCAAGATTAATTTGATCGTTTAGTTGCGTGCTATACCTTTATTGGGCATCGGATAGGTTTGGATATGTTTGGATATGTTTTGTATGGCTCTAATACGCGACTTATGTGTATATCTTGCTGCTAATCTTGAAACAAGCTGAGTAAAATTAGATCGCCATTCTCTGTTATCACTATTGCGTGGCAACTGGTTCGAATTTGTGACCTGGTGAAAATCAGCTGTAGTACTACTCTCTGCCGCCATCAGTGGAGTGTTATAGTCGACGCAGATTGGTTGCCTAACCCAAGAGGTATAGGCAAAGTTTCCTTACGTCACCATGGTTACATACTTTTATCAAGATGGTTACAAGTACCGAGAATCTCGTAGATGTGCATCCGGGCAGTATACATATATCTGTACCAATTCCAAGTGTAATGTCAGTATTCAAGTCTCACCTGGGAAGACAAAATCCGTGGCCAACAATGGAAAACAAGTAAAACAACACGACCATCCGCCTCAGCAAAGTGTTGTGTCAATTGAATCCATTGCTCAGGTGGGTAATGCTACTACTACTACTACTACTGCTGAAGTGCATACCTGTACAGTGCCCATAAAGCCGCCCCCCTTTGCGCCAACTACACCAGTACCAGCACATGTCCCTAAACTATCAACGTCAACACCCTTCCACAACTCTACAAAAGTCACACCACAACCACAGTCAGAGCTGAACAAAATCGAAAATGATAATACTCTCGAAGATACTGGCAATTACCTCGACACCTTCGATGATACTTATATCAGTGACAGAGAACATCCTAGTGGTGATGATAATTTTGACATCCCAGGTTCTATTATTGATGAGATCAACATCCTGGAGAATCGGCTAAAACATATACCAACTCTACTGAAATGCGTTGAAGAAATTGGCACACAAGTAAACGACATCCTACAGATGGTTAAAAACATTCAAGAACGTGTGACCAAACTTGAAACTCATATGTCTTTGAAACATACACAAACCAGGTCACTTCATGGGACAAAAACGAAGTCTCCAGCTGCATTGAATGAAAACCTAAATACTCACAGCAAAAATGCCATAATCGATCCTCCAGTCCAGTTCAAACCATCCAAGAAACTGAAGCATAGGGTGCTTCTAGTAGGAGACAGTCATGTTAGAGGACTTCAGCACCTTCTCACTCAAATACTGGGTAATTCAATCTTCACAATCGAGGCCCTAAGCAAACCAGGGACATCACTGGCAGAGTGCTCACAAAGTGTTGATCTTCTAACATCCAATTATACTGCTGATGATGTAGTTCTATTCATTGGAGGCTCGAATAATCCTACTACAGAAATCATCAATGAACATATTCAAAATGTTAGAAAAATCTCATCAAGAACTCATGCCATCCAATATGAGATACCCTACACAATGAATAAGAAGGCTGATAAGGGCATTGCTTCCGCAAATAGGCATATTCGAGCTATATTGTCAGTGCTGGATGAAGTGTACCTACAGTGGCGTTGCTTTAAACCTCGTCATATTCATTATACTCATGGAAGACATCTCAATGAGAATGGTAAGAGGTATCTATGTGGAAATATTGCTCGTTTTTTGTTTACTCTGTTTAATGTTTGTACAGTGACTAGTATTAGCTCTAAAAAGCCCCTTGATGGGACAAATTTATGTAATTCTAAATCTAGTGCATCCACCCACCAACCACCTACCTATTCTTCAGTGACGAAAAGGACACATGGCATACATTGGCGGAAACCTAATAAAACCAAGTTTTCTCCCCACCTTACTCAATCTACATCTGTGCTGAACTCTTCAGAAAAGCTAAACTCAACCTTGATTATACCACATGCTCCTCCTCCTCCTCCTCCTCCTCCTCCTCCTCCTAGTTCTGTTCCTCTCAGAATGCCTCTAGTGCAACCAAATGTGTACAATGCAGCCCAATTTCAACACCCACCACCCATGTATTTCAGTCAACCACCAGTTATGATGCCGATGCTTATCAATCACCAACCTAATTATTCTGGCCATTATTCAGGTAACCCATCTCCGATTGCTACGCATCCACCAAATTTTCAATTGCCTCTGGCTACTCTATAAATTCAAGCCAGCAAATTGTACAGCTCCTAACGCTCAATGTGCAATCACTCTCAAATAAAATTGCCCTATTGAATGATTATCTTAGAAAATCCAACTGTCAACTGATCTGTTTAACAGAACATTGGTTGAATTCTAACCAACTAGGCTCTCTGTACATTAATGGCTACTCTGTTGCTTCTGCTTACTGTCGAAATAGTTTGAAAGGAGGCGGATCATGCATCTTGATTCAAGACTCCAGTAATCTGGTGTGTAACTCACGTAAAGATGTTCAGGTGCTGTCAGTAGACCAGCATATTGAAATATCAGCAATTTCAGTTCCCTCCCTCCACCTAAATATACTCTCCATATACCGATCACCCTCAGGTATGCCTGACATATTTTTTAGCAAATTAGAACATGCAATTACCCTTCTCAATAATAGTTACCAAATTGTGGTTGGTGGTGATTTTAATATCAATATTTTAGATGATAATGTGTTATCTCGTAGATTTTTCTTGTTACTGTCATCATATGGTCTGAAGTTGACATGTTATCAGCCCACCAGGCTTGGAAATTGTATTGATAATTTTATTTGTAATAGGGATTCTGAGTTTTCTTCCAGGGTAGATACACCACATATATCAGATCACAATAGTGTACTCCTATCCTTGAAACTGGTCAAAAAATCTGTGAATACAGCAAAACAACCTCTTTTAAAAAAACGTATGTTCTCTAAAACAAATTTTGAAAAATTTTTCCACTCTCTGGATTCTGAAAATTGGGATGCACTGAAAATAGGTGATATTAATTCCAAATTTTCTAATTTTTTAAATATTTTTTTGAACCACTACAACTTATCTTTCCCACTTCGTCGTCGTCGTAGTCGCGCTCCTTTACAGGAGATAGCGTATATGTCCATCTATATTAGCCGGTATCTAGCGTATCTAATTGTTTCTTTCAGGAATCATAACCCTAACCACTTACATTATCCTCATAGTATTCAAACCCAAATACGCACTCTAAAAACTAGACTATTAGAATCTTACTCAAATTGGAAATTTGGTGGGTCTGAAGATGATAAAATTGAATACAAGCTCCGTCAAAAGGAATATAAAAAATTGATCAATTGGGCAAATATAGAATCAAACTCTCACAAAGTTGCAATCTCAAATAATATCTGCAAAACTACATGGAAGATAATAAACTCATATCAACCATGCAAACATTCCATTGATCATATTACATTCTGAGATACCAAATATACCAACTCAGCTGATATGGCTAGGTTATTCAGCCAACATTTTGCAACTGTTGCGAATAACGTAGTTAATTCTTCTCAAACATTGGACCCATTATCCCTCATTCTAGCTAATGATTCCTCAATATTTGTGTTACCAGCTACTGCAGCTGAAGTCTCTAATGTCATACAAGGTCTCAAAAATTCCAACTCTAGGGATAGTTATGGTTTAGATGTAGGTATTATGAAACAAGCTGATCGCTACATATCTCATATACTTGCTGAACTTTTTAATGACTCCATAGATCAGGGAAAATTTCCAGAAAGCTTGAAATCAAGTATTGTAACCCCTGTACATAAAAAAGGAGAAAAATCAAATTTAAACAACTATAGGCCCATCTCTGTAACACCAGCATTCTCAAAGATTTTTGAGCGTCTGTTGTATAATCGACTGATACGATTCCTATCAGCTAACAGCATTCTAAGTGAAACACAATTTGGCTTCCGTCGTGGGAAAAACACCACCAAAGCAATATATAATTTATTGAACAAAATTCTCCAAGCTGGTCAAGAGGGTGAAAATTCATTGGCAATATTCTGTGATTTATCGAAAGCTTTTGATACCATGAACCACAGAATTCTACTGGGAAAGTTGGAAAAATATGGAATAAGGGGTCCAATCCACAGTTGGCTGAAATCCTTCCTTGAAAATAGGGCACAAATAGTCAAAATCCAAAATGGCGAGACTTACACCTTTTCTGAAGAGAAAATAATAGACAAAGGAGTCCCCCAAGGTTCCATACTTGGACCTTTATTGTTTATTCTCTATGTTAACGATTTGTCATCTTACATTAATGCACTTCTAACCCAGTTTGCAGATGATACAACTATGTTTTTAAAAGGTGGTAGCTGGGACACACTGCTTAAAAAAACAGAACATGTTCTCAAAAACTTAATCTGCTGGTTTAATGCAAATTCCATGAGCTTAAACTTGGAAAAAACAGTAACAGTGCCTTTCAATGTAACCCCCAAGGAGGCAGACCTGGTAGCAGAAACTCTCTCAACTCTGCCTAATGTCTCTTGTGCTGCAAAGTTCTTAGGGGTTGATGTTCAATGCAATTTAAAATGGGATGTATACATCACTAAATTAACCAGTCGTTTGTCATCTATAAACTTTTTACTCTTTCAGCTACGCCAAATTACAAATCAAAAAACTCTCAGACTTGCATATTTTGGACTATTCCACTCCACAATGGCCTATGGGGTAGTTTTTTGGGGAGGTAATGCATCTTATGTCAAGCAAATACTCACACTACAAAAACGTGCGATAAGAACAATTTATAAACTACCTCTAAGACAAACATGCAGACCCACCTTTGTTGATAATAAAATTCTCACTACAATATCACAATATATTCTGGACATATCTCTCATGGTTTATACTGGGGTTATAACCTTTCCAAAAATTACCCATCCATACAGTACCAGATCACGAGGTAACCTCAGAACTCCCCACCACCGCACAAAACTTCTCCAGAGTAGCACTGTATCATCTGCTGCAAAAGTATATAATCGGATTCCAGGGAGTGTAAAAAACCAGCCAACTGCAAAAAAATTCAAACATGTCCTGAAAGAATGGCTGATAACTAGGGCTTATTATACCCTGGAAGAATATCTCAGCTCCCCGGATCAATAAGAGTTCAAATTTTTTGAAATAACCTGGATGAGTAGATTTTATGTACCCATAGTTTTAAATCTTCATCTTTTATGTTTTAATCAAGTTTTTTTTTACCCTATATTTTAATCTGAAATTTGTATTCTATGTACTTATATGCTTAACTTGATACGATGGCAGCAATGCTGCCGCATGTATCACAAATAAAGAATTTGAATTTGAATTTATTTAAGTGTGATTGAAATTTTTCATTATTGCAGTAGGTAGATACGTTTTTAAAATTTCTTGCGTTCATATTTTCATTCTAGGAAATGTTCAAAAATTCATGCCGTAGAATTCAAATCTGCCCGAGCGAAGCGAGGGCGAAAGCTGAGAAAAATTGATAATTCAAAATGTAAAACAAAGTCATTTTTTATTCAAAAAATTGATTTTCATAGCTTCAAAATTTTCAAAAATTACGTACCTACATTATAATAAAATAGGTATCTGTTATTTTTAAAAATAGGTGGGAGTAAAAGCCTGAGCGAAGCGAGAGAAAAAGCTTTTAAAAATTCACAATTCCTAAGAAGTAAAACAGCATTATTTTTGATGTGAGAAGTCAATTTTTCTACCCTCCAACTTCGGTCAGAGAAAAGAAAGGGAGAATGATCAATTTGAGCGAAGCGAGGGCGAAAGCCATGAAAAAGTTGATAATACGTATGAGGTGCAAAATAATACCATTCCTGATGATGTAGGTATAAACTTTGTTTTCATGGCTTCAAAATTTTTCATCTTTGGGAGAGTAGGTATATTGAATACCATAAAAGTCCGAGCGAAGCGAGGGCTGCAGCTTTTGAAAATTCGCAATTCTTCAGGTCCATTTCCCCAGAACGACCACTTTCAGGTAGGGGGTGAAAGTGGTGTCAATTGTTTGTGCTTCGTTTGTGTTCTTTTGTGCACTTCCTCTTTTTTTTGTGCTCCCCCCCATGTCCCTCAATTTTAAAAAAAAACATTTTGGTTGAAATGGTCGACCTAGGGAAATGAAAATCGATGAAATCGACCACTTTGCATTAGGAGGGTGAAAGTGGAGTCAATCGTTTGTGCTTCGTTTGTGCTCTTTTGTGCACGTACTCTTCTTTTTTGTGCTCCCCCCTGCCCTCAATTTTTGAAAAATCGTAGTGGCCGGCCTGGGGAAATGAAAATCGACCACTTTGCGTTAGGGGGGTGAAAATGGTGTCAATCGTTTGTGCTTGGTTTGTGCTCTTTTGTGCACGTACTCTTTTTTTTGTGCTCCCTCCCTTCCATCTTTTTTTGAAAAATCATTTTGTTCAGCCTGTGTAAATGAAAATGGACCACGTTGTGTTAGAGGGGTAAAAATCGTGTCAATCGTTTGTGCTTCGTTTGTGCTTTTTTATATGCACGTAACTACTCTTTTTTTGTTCCCCCTCCCCTCAATTTTTGAAAAACCGTCTTGGATCGATTACAGGGTGTTAGTCCAGTAAAATTTGCATCGATGAATAGGGAAAATCGAGGTGGCAAGCTGATTTTTGGTCTATTGGTCTATTGGTCTATTGGTCCATTTCGATGTCCTAAAAATTAATCCGAGGAGTCCCCTACTGTCCCGGGTGAGCTTCCCCCAAATTGTGGATCTTAGCCCCCCAAAATCGATTTTTGACCAAAATCTCAAAAAATATGGACTCTAGCGCAAAAATGGTTGGAACAAATGTTGTTCTACGTCAAATTTTCTATCAGAAGGGCCATGGCACTTCGAACATAAGGCGGTTTGGAGTAGCGCCATATGATCGTAATATTTTTAATCATTCAAAGATGGTATGGGGAGGGGGGGTTCTCTTTGTTTTTCTCAAGTGCAGAGCGGAGCACAGCGTCACTCCTCCCCCACCCCCTCACCATTCAGTTATTTGCCGATATACATGCCTACTAATTCAAGATGTATGCTTTGATTCTCATACAATACAGTCCATAATTTCTTTAGTAATCAACCAAAAATTGGTCCTCCGAGCCGGATGCAGAATGTCTTCTAGCAGACGGCAATCAACGGTAAATGAGCAGTCATCCGCTCAGCAAGACGATGGTACTGGCGACGATGGAAACTCATCAACAAGCAGTTTCGACGACAACCAGTCATATTGTACCATCATCTATAACGGTCTCAAAAAGAGTACAGACGAAAACGAACCGATCCCGAATGTTAAAGAAATACTCGAGGAAGAACTGAAAGACCTGCAGTTGCTAAAAACAAAATACGACGAAAAATCGATTGATGCAGAACTGGATGGCAACGTCGATTTGGTTCAACGCGCTGCCTTTACAAACCTATATAAAGATAATCGAAACAAGATTCTGCAACAGCTTACCAATTTAAAAGAAGTTAATACCGACGAAAAAGACGTTAAACTACCCAAGTTAAATGTACCGAAATTCTCTGGTACTCAAGCAGATTGGCTTACTTTCCGTAACATCTTTACTACTGTGATTCATAATTCGTCAATCACCAAATTGAAAAAGAACACGTATCTACATTCGTACCTCGAAGGCGAAGCCTTGAGCCTCATAAAGAATCTCGATATTGCTGAAAATACATACGACGAATGTTGGGATATTATCAATCTTCACTACAATGATCCACATCAGCAAGTATCGTCGCACTTGTCAGCTCTCTTACATCAGCCTTCGATGGAAAAACGAGCGACGTTGAAACAAATTATTGGATCTTTTCGACAGAATTTTGCCGCATTTCAATCGATCGTCAAAGAACATAATTTAGATGCGATATCCGAAGTAATGATCTCCTTGTTCCTGTCTAAGACTTCAAAAGATCTACGTGGCGACTGGGAAAAAGAAGTCTCTTTAAGGAATCGCTTCTCAACGTTTAATGAATTTCTACAGTATATGGAGTCACAGTCGAATGCTATTGAAAGAAGCAACCCTTCCTCTTCGATGATAAAACCTCGTGCAGTCGTAATGGTAGCAACAGGCGATCAAGAGTCGAAGAAATATTGTTTTTACTGTAAAAAACCAGGTAATCATTTTATTCACCAATGTGAATCTTTTCTAAAACTTGATCAAAATTCTCGTAACTCGTATGTTAGAAAATCACGCTTGTGTGCTCGTTGTTTAAGACGTAAATGTAATTCCTCTTGTAATAAGTTTAGTTGTAGAATTTGCCGTAGGCCACATAATACTTTGATTCATTGCGACCGTCCTTCATCGGTCACAAACCAAAATTCCAATTCTCTTAATAGAGAAAATACTGATGAACCACCTGTAAAAATAAGCAAGGATAATAATAACTCTGATTCTTACAAATCTCTTTCATTCCAAGAATCAGCAAAATTTCCTATTCTTGCATTACAAACTTTTGGAGCTCTCAACATAATGGGTTCATTATTGTCCACCATAACTGTACAAATTGGACACCATTACTATAAAGCTCTTTTAGACTCTGGAAGTCAATTCAATTTTATCACAGAGAGATTAAGAACAAAACTAAATTTACCTAAAACAAAAAGTGTCCATCAAGCCATACAAGGAGTTGGTGGCCTTTTTATGAAAGGTCTAATGACTAGCACAAACATTCTGGTAAAATCAATACACACGTCATACAAACTATCTCTAGAGTGTCTAGTAATTGACAAACTAATTGACTATCTTCCAAATGATTATTTTTCCATTGAAAGTTGGAATATTCCTCCTCACATGCAATTAGCAGATCCAACTTTCAATATACCATCAGAAATAGATCTACTTATTGGATCTAATATCTTTTGGAAGCTATTAGGGAATTCAAAATATTCTTTACAAAACAATCTACCAGAACTCAGAGATACCAGATTTGGTTGGATAGTAACAGGCCAAGTCACCACTAATACAACCACAGGTTCATGCAACCTTATATATAACGAAAGTAAACAAATTTGTGACCTTCTAGAAAGATTTTGGGATACAGAAACTTTAAAACCAGAAAAAAGGGAATGGACAGCAGAAGAGAAATCTTGTGAAGCTCTCTTCTTGCAAACAACAAAGCGTTTACCTTGTGGACGTTTTATAGTCCATCTACCTTTCAAAGAAAATCCTAATGAAATAGGAGAATCAAGAGATTCAGCAATTAGACGATTCCATTTCTTAGAAAAAAGGTTACAAAAAAATCCATCTCTTAAAGAAAGATATGCTGCTTGCCTTCAGGAGTATATAGACCTCAATCACATGAAAGAAGTAATTCCACTTCCTGGGCAAAGCATGTATTACATTCCACATCATGCTGTAATAAAAGAAGAATCATCAACAACTAAATTACGAGTTGTCTTTGATGCTAGCATGAAAACAACAAATAAAAAATCGTTGAATGATATTCTTATGACTGGTCCTGTAGTACAATCTGAATTAATCTCAATCTTGATGAGATTTCGAACACATAAGTACGTGTTTACAACAGATATAACCAAAATGTACCGACAAATCCGTGTTATCTCAGAACATTCAATGTTTCAGTGCATCCTTTGGAGAAATTCTCCAACTGAACCATTAAAAACATATGCCCTCAATACAGTTACATTTGGTGTATCTTCATCACCATATCAAGCCACCAGATGTTTAACCTATTTGGCTGAAACTGAAAAGATCAAGTATCCTCTAGCTTACCCTGTACTATTAAAGGATACTTACATAGATGATATTATTTCTGGTGGAAATACAATTTCTGAAACTTTGAAAATACAAGAACAACTAAAAGAACTTGTTGAAAGTGCAGGACTTCCACCAAGCAAATGGTCAGCCAACCATCCATCTTTACTAGAACAAATTCCAGACTCTCAACGAGAGAAACTTAAAATTCTCTCGTTGGGGGGAGAAACTGGGATTACAACTCTAGGTATGTGTTGGTTACCTAAAGAAGATGAGATCTTTGTAAAAATCAAAGATATAGAAGGAGAAGTAAAAACAAAAAGACAACTTCTTGGCAAAATATCATCAATATATGATCCTCTAGGACTAATTGGTCCTATTACTATAATTGCCAGATTACTAATGCAACTTATATGGAGTGTTACCATTGATCAAAAAACATTAGATTGGGATGATGCGATTCCTGATAATATATTAGATCAATGGAAAGTCTTTTCTTCACAATTGAATTTACTTTCCCAAATAAGAATACCACGTTATTTATTTACTCCTGAAGATCAATTCTTCTGCGAATTACATGGTTTTGCTGATGCTTCTGAACAAGCATATGGCGCAGTGGTATATATTAAAAGTGTTGATATAAAGGGAAATGTCAATATTAAACTAATTAGCTCCAAATCACGTGTTGCATCTCTAAAGAAAATATCTATACCTCGTTTAGAATTATGTGCAGCTTTATTACTCTCAGAGCTAATAAATAAAGTAATTGAAGCATTTTACAATCTTCAATTCACAAACATTCGTTTGTGGTCAGATTCAACAGTAGCTCTATATTGGATTCATACTCCCAGTTATAAACTCGAAACTTACGAAGCTAATCGAGTACAAAAAATACAAAATAGTACAAAAAACTTCCAATGGGATTATGTTAAATCTGAACACAATCCAGCTGACATAATTTCTCATGGCTTACTTCCACAACAATTATTACAATCACACTTATGGTGGAATGGCCCTGATTGGCTCAAAACAAGTATTAAACCTTGGCCAAGAGAAATGAAGTTTACTCCTTCTGATAATCCTACTCAAATAGGAATCAAGAAAATCAAAAACATAGTGGGAATCACTGTTATTTCAAATCCTATATTCACCAGATTTTCAAATTTTGATAAATTGATTCGTGTCACTGCATATATGTTGAGATTTTGTGTCAATACCAGAGTAAGAAAAAGGAGTTTAGGAAATGGTCCTATTGTAAGTGGACATTTAAAATACTTTGAACTACAAAATGCTCTAACAGTGCTTACACGCACTGCTCAAGAAGAATCTTTCTCTTCTGAAATTAAAGCATTAAAAAATTTGAGTTCTGCAAAAATCCTCAAAGACAGTCCACTAAGAAACTTGAATCCATTTCTTGATAATCAAAACATACTTCGAGTTGGTGGTAGGTTGGATGCTTCATGTCTACCTTTTGATCAAAAACATCCCATGATCCTTGATAGGCATCATACATTTTCAAAGATGATAATTCAACATGAACATTCAAAATACTTACATGCCAACTCACATTCACTAAGTGCCATTATACGAAGACGTTTTTGGATCCCTAGATTACACACAGCAATTCAAAATTGCATTAGAAATTGTGTAAAATGTTTACGATATAATGGAAAGGTCCAAGAACAATTCATGGCTAATTTACCAAAATCTCGTGTTATACCTAACAACCCTTTTCACATAACTGGTGTTGACTATGCAGGTCCTGTCAATGTAAAATGTCATGGTGGAAGAAACAAAGTTGTTTTTAAGGCATATATTGCAGTATTTGTATGCTTTGTTACCAAAGCAATACATCTTGAATTAGTAGGCAATCTCTCTTCACAAGCATTCATAAGTGCTTTACACCGTTTTATATCACGCAGAGGGCTTCCAAAGGAAATTCACTCTGATAATGGCAAAACCTTTGTTGGAGCCAAACCAATTCTAGACAAGAATTTCAAAGAATTCTTGCGAATAAATCACGATAAAATTATAAATTTTGCCCAAACACAAAACATAGAGTGGCATTTTATACCACCATATGCACCACATTGGGGTGGCCTATGGGAAAGTAATATTAAAAGTATAAAAAGACATTTACGAAATATTACATATGACTCACACTATAATTTGATGAATACACAACATTACTATGTCAAATTGAAGCCATACTCAACTCAAGGCCATTAACGCCAATAAGTAATAATCCAGATAACCTGGAAGTGCTAACTCCAGCACATTTTCTTATTGGAAGACCAATTACTTCTTTGCCAGAACAAAATTATATTAATATTCCAGAATCTAGACTTCTATATTGGCAACAAATTCAAAAGAAAACACAAATGTTTTGGAAACAATGGTCTTCTGATTACTTACACACTCTACAACAACGAAATAAATGGCGTACAAACTCCAGAGGTCTGCAAATAGGAGATTTAGTAATAATTAAAGAACTAAATCAACCTCCTGTAAATTGGCCTATGGGACGAGTAATTCAATTACATCAAGGAAAGGATAATCGCATAAGATTAGTAACTTTACAAACACATAAAGGACATATTCAACGAACAATATCAAATCTAATATATTTACCTATTAATTAAAATAGGTAATGGACCTAATCTAAAATCTGGTACCAGTCTCTATGGATAAATTAAAAAAAAAAAATAATAATAATATAATAACAATAATATATAAACTCATCCATTTATAAAACAACTTGTAAAGGTCCTATTTAAAAAGTCCTTATATATATAAAAAAAAAATGAAAAATAAAAAAAAAAAAAAAAACTTTCCTTATAAATCTAAATAATGTATATTCGATCCTTTCAGATCGAATGGGGGGAGTTTGGTAAATATGTCTTACTTAAGGTTTGCTAAGCAAATATATTATAAATTAACTTTAAGCTGTATTCTTTAATAATGTAATAATGTTCATAAGTAAAATTGATTCTCATACAATACAGTCCATAATTTCTTTAGTAATCAACCAACATACATGAGGTGAATTGAAATGCACTAAAACATGTAAAAACATCGAATGGAATGTTTATACGAGTTTCAAACGCCAATTTCAACGTAGTGTGACCAATTCTCCCCCTTTGTAGATCCCAAGCCCTCCAAAATTTTTTTCCTACCCATCCTCTGTAATATTGGTCCAGTTGGAAAAATTCTGCAATTGTCATGTCCTAGTTCATGTTCATTTAATTTTAAATCAAAGTACAGCTTAACACAGGGATGAGGCCCGGCTCAGGACCAGGATCCAAAACCCGAAAAAGCCACGATTATTTCCTTGAAGCCCGAATGTCCAAGCCCCAAAACCTTAAAAACTGTAACCTACAAAGCCCTGGCCCAAAGCTCAAAACCTTTTCCTCTGAAAAGCAAGCCCAGAACGTGAGCCCCGAAACTCAAACTGTGATCAGGGCTTTTTGGGGCTTGTAAATTTTGTAAATTTCTATTGTAATTACCGTTCTGTGCATCTCAAAAGTCAAAAATGATGATTTTCAAAAAAAATTCAGAACTTCAGCAAAAAGTTTAATATTTTAAGGGGTTTTTGGTATTTTGGTACAGTAGGTATATATATTCTGTAGGTAGTTCAATGTTATTTGAAAAATGACACTTGAAAATATAAAAAATTTGGACAGTAATTAAAAACTCCAAAAAAATTCAATTCTGATTTTAAAAAAGCAGTTCCATTCAAATAATTTTGAAAAAAGCAATCGGAATCTGCCCTTAAAATGTTTTTTTTTCAACAGAAAATCAAATAAGATTTTACTTTATTCTTCACTAAAATTGCAATTTCAAGCCCCAAAAAGCCCCGGAAAGCCCTGAACACTTCATTCAAGCCCTGGGCACTGAGCCTTGAAACCTAAACCCAAAGTTTCCTGAGCCCAAATCCAAGCCCAAGCCCCGGGACCCGAAACCTGAAAAAAAATCGTTCGGGGCATCATCCCTGGCTTAACATCAGCCCCTCCCCCCTCCCACATACATTTTTTTTGTATTCATTATTTGTAATTGAGGTCACTCGTTCGGTAACTGCAACATTTGTGTGGTGGGTGAGGAGGGGTATTTTCAACTTTGAATAATTTGATGTCATAATTTATTTCACTACACCTGAGTGAGGTCAAAAATGATTTAAGGATCATTGTATTTCATAATTATCTATCATGACTCGTAAATCGTATTCAAAAATGAAAATTCACATATTTGGTTGACTGCAAAGCCTTACTTACGAGGCTGAATTCCCCGATTTCGGGAAAGCTCATCCGGGACAGGTGGGTACACCCTAGGGTTAGTGTTTTTGGTATAAAAATAGGACAATGTACCAAAATTCGCTTGCCCCTGAGAGTTTCCCAATGGCCCCATTTTTTTCACCGATTTTCTTGGGCTATTAAATTACGTTCATATGGGCTTCAATTGTACAGAACAGAAGGAAAAAATGTTAGTAGGTGGAGGGAGAGGCTGATGTTAATAAGCTGTACTTTGACTTAAAATTAAATGTACATGAACTAGGACATGACAATTGCAGAATTTTTCCAACTGGACCAATATTACAGAAGATGGGTTGGAAAAAATTTTTGGAGGGCTTGGGATCTACAAAAAATATTACGATCATTATTAAACATCAACGTTATGGCGCTACTCCAAACCGCCTTATGTTCGAAGTGCCATGGCTCATCTGATGGAAAATTTGACGTAGAACAACATATTTGTTCCAACCATTTTTGCGCTAGAGTCCATATTTTTTGAGATTTTGGGGGGCTAAGATCCACAATTTGGGGGAAGCTCACCCGGGACAGTATGGGACTCCTCGGATTAATTTTTAGGACATCGAAATGGACCAATAGACCAATAGACCAATAGACCAAAAATCAGCTTGCCACCTCGATTTTCCCTATTCATCGATGCAAATTTTACTGGACTAACACCCTGTAATCGATCCAAGACGGTTTTTCAAAAATTGAGGGGAGGGGGAACAAAAAAAAGAGTAGGTACGTGCATATAAAAAAGCACAAACGAAGCACAAACGATTGACACGATTTTTACCCCTCTAACACAACGTGGTCCATTTTCATTTACACAGGCAGAACAAAATGATTTTTCAAAAAAAGATGGAAGGGAGGGAGCACAAAAAAAAGAGTACGTGCACAAAAGAGCACAAACCAAGCACAAACGATTGACACCATTTTCACCCCCCTAACGCAAAGTGGTCGATTTTCATTTCCCCAGGCCGGCCACTACGATTTTTCAAAAATTGAGGGCAGGGGGGAGCACAAAAAAGAAGAGTACGTGCACAAAAGAGCACAAACGAAGCACAAACGATTGACTCCACTTTCACCCTCCTAATGCAAAGTGGTCGATTTCATCGATTTTCATTTCCCTAGGTCGACCATTTCAACCAAAATGTTTTTTTTTAAAATTGAGGGACATGGGGGGAGCACAAAAAAAAAGAGGAAGTGCACAAAAGAACACAAACGAAGCACAAACGATTGACACCACTTTCACCCCCCCCCCTACCTGAAAGTGGTCGTTCTGGGGAAATGGACCTCAATTCTTCAAGAGTAAAACATCATTATTTTTGATGGGAGAAGTCAATTTTTCTCTACTCTTACTTTAGTCAGAAGAAAGGAAAGTGATCTAGCCCGAGCGAAGCGAGGGCGAAAGGTTTTGAATATTTAATATTTCAAGGAGTAAAAATCAATGGTTTACCCGAGCGAAGCGAGGGAGAAAATTTTTTTTCATTACTGATATCATGAAAGTGCGTTTTCCCACTCCTGCGCTGACGCACGAAAGCAGCTCTTTTATTGGCAACGCGAGAAGTATTGTTCCGTGCATTTACGAGGACTGAAAAGTTACTTTTCGGTCCTAGGACTGAAATTAAATGTGCGTATGGTGCTGAAAACGCGTTTTTTTTGCATAGTAAATTACATATTTTTTCTCACTTGGGGGTGGGGGAAATAAGATTAATTTTGGGGGGAAGAGAAAATATGAAAAATTTTCCACTCCCCCCCAAAAAAAAATCATTTTTGATGAGTTACTCATCAAGAAACCCCCATCACAGCACCTCTGGGCCGTGAAATTAAATTAATAATATTTTCAACTCTAATAATAATTCATAAATATGAATATTCATTACAAAGTACGTATTAGGTACTTATACCTATGTTATCTTCAACTCGATGCTGAGAAAAAAGTTCTCAAATTCGACAAATTTGTTAGGTAGCTTTAAAGTTTGCGATTAAAAACAACTATTTTATTTTATTGAAGCCTGACACCTCGAAACATTTTAATCATAATCCAGTCGTAATTCTTTCACTTTTTCATTACAGACCAGCAATAATCATACGAATGTTATGGCCAACAATGCCGAAAAAACTTATCAAAATGTTCAACATGTCATTGGTAGACAAAAACGTACAAGATTATTTCATAGATATCGTCGATAGAACCATTAAATACAGGGAACAGAAAAACATTCCAAGAAACGATTTCCTCGACTTGTTAATTGCTTTGAAGAACAACACTCTTCTGCAAAAATACAAAGACAGTATACCGCCGATAATGAGGATTTGCAAAAATTCCTCGAACAAATTGGCGATAAATGCACGAAAAGTCGTCAGAGTGTCTACTAAAATCAAAAAAGCGAATTTCTCGCCTTTTTCTTGCTTTTTTCTTGCTTCCAAAAATGAAATTTCTTACCCCTCTTCTTATTTACGCATAGATAATCTTCGCTAACCCCTTCAACCCCCCCCCCAAAAAAAAAAATTCTCAACAAATTATTCTTCAAAGCAGAGAAGTGAATTAATTTCTCAAATGAAAAAATAGTAATAAAAAACGTAATGAAAACAAACGTTGAGGCAAGTCTACTGAAGTGAATTCAATCCTATGATGACAACAGTAACAAAAATATAAAAAGTAAACTTGAATGCGGATCAAAGTCATGTTATTTGGGGGGAGGGGGAATATGATGTCATTTTTCCGACAAAAAATTGTTATTTTTCTGACAAAAATCAAAATTTTAACGTGCTAAATACCAGTGACATATACAATTGAAGGGCCCAGTTCCAAGTCGGCCTAAGTCCATTTTTATCATTTTTGAGTTAGCAGCGCCATCTGGTGGTACAGGTTGATTAACACCTTTACCACCTTGTCCCAACACCTGACGTTACTTTTTTCGCTCAGGAGCGCTGTTTTGCCGGATCAGGGGAGAAAAACCGAATATTTTATTCATTTTTTTTTTCAGAATAGACGAAATTTGAAGGTGCTTTGAATGAAATTGTTTCAAAAATGTATTAAATTAATGATTCGTGAATTTTTTTTTTGAAAAAACGCATTTTTTCAGCTCTTTTTCGAAATTTTTAACATCAGATAATTCCAAAGTGGCCTAAGTCCACTTTTTCTGACTCTTTGACGCGCTCTGGAGCTGAAAATACGCAAAATTAAAAAAATACCAATACAGTACTTTAAAGCAGAAAGATCAACCTTCACAACCATATAATCACATCATTCATTATTGAAGCGGAAGGGCGAGAAAAACAGTTATTTGCGTTTTTCTCGAAACGGAAAAAATGGACTTAGGCCGACTTGGAACTGGGCCCTTCAATAACAGGATCAAACCATGAAAGAGCTTATATTTTTATTTGTGATTGAGGGGAGAGCAAAATCAGAATTTTATTGTTAGACACGAAAAATCGACATTTTAGGTTGTTTCAGAAAACTCTTTACAATGAATGATCATTTTACTGAAATGAAGGTAAAATTACTGCTCGAGCGAAGCGAGAGCGAAAATTTGTAGAAAAAATTTGTGTGAAAAACGAAAAAACGGCCATTTTGTATGCTTTATTTTACATTTTCATCGGAGCACAATAATATCAACAATTTTGAAAAGTTAGTTCTATTCAAAAAATGAAAAAATTGCACTTTTCAAGTGGTTTGAGTAATTACCCTACCTGGAAATCCAAAATTTCCTATTTAATTTTTGAATTTCTAAAATTTGTGAAAACACTATCTTGAATGGCCCGAGTGAAGCGAGGGCAAAATTTTTGGAAAATTTTCCATTTGAAAAGTAGAACAACATCAATTTTAACAATATAAAAACTTGAAATTTTGGTGGAATAACTTCAAGTTTTCAGAAATTTTTGATGTGAATTCTTGTAAATTTTCTTGCTTTTCAAAGGAATTTCTATACTATTTTCTAACTTTCTTGCCACCCATGCGAATTTCTCGCCTTTTTCTAACTTTCTTGCCTTTTTCTTGCCAGTAGACACCCTGGCGACGTAGGTATTAAGACAATAACCTATATTTCTGCACATTCCAGTTGTCAACTTGGAGCATAAAACACCAAGAAAATTACAATTTTTACAAACGGCGAGTATAATTTCAAATTCCAGACATGGCAAATGATTTGTAGCTGCTCAAGCATTCGTATTCTTTACCACTGGTTTCGAAGCAACCTCCACCGCCTTATGTTTCGTTTTATTGGAATTATCTGTAAAGTGTAAATAGACCTATCCAAGATAGAACTCGTCAAGAGATCCTCGACGTGCTTTCATCCAACAATGACCAACTGACTTACGAAGCTCTCAAGACGGTGAAAGGATAAAGTTATGGCAACATTGGCAACACCAAAGTCAAAGGCAACTCAATCATTAAAATACATTTGATTTTCAGAAACATTACGAAAATATCCAATTGCTGCCATTTTTCGAGAAACTGCCGAAAATTACGCGATACCCAACACCAGAGCGATAATATTTGTACCTGCACATACATCGATCATTATATACCAGTCTATGGGATCCATTACGACGAAAAATACTATGATAACCCGAACGAATTCCGTCCAGAACGTTTCATTGAAGAAGAAAAGGCCAAACGACCGAATTTGGTTTAGATATTTACCATTCGGTGATGGACCCAGAATTTGTATAGGTAAAGTAACCACAACACATTCGAGTACTTGCCGCCTTATTTACACATTCAAACTTTCCCATTTTTTTTTTTTTTTTTTTTTTTTTTTTTTTTTACAGCTGAACGATTTGCAAAAATGCAAGTCAAAGTTGCAAAGTTGGGTTAGTTCACACCCTCAAGAACTTTTCCTACGAAAAATCACCCGAAATGAAATTTCCCATAGAATTTATTAAAGGTTTTAGTTTTCTTTATCCAAAAGATCCACCATTGTTGCAAAAAAGAAGATCGTATAATTTAATTTACTTATAGTAGCAGATAAGATTTTGTTAGGTATCGATGAAAAGAATAAGCTATTCGCCCACTGCTGTAATTAAAACTATCGTTTTCTGAATTTTCTTGAGATGTGATTTCGAATCAAGAATGGAAAACGTTTGTAGCTCAATTGAAAAATGAAAAAAAAAATCAAATTGTTGGTAATACAATACCAAAGTGATAATACCTGCTCATACATCGATAATTATATCAGTCTATGGGCTACACTCAGACGAAAAATATTACGATAACCCGAACGAATTTCGTCCAGAACGTTTCACTGAAGAAGAAAAAGCCAAACGATCAAATTACGCTTATTTACCATTTGGCGATGGTCCCAGAGTCTGTATAGGTAGGTAAAATAACCAGCACCAATTCGAGTAGAAACCTATAACTAATTATTTTACTCATTCGGGTCGATGTCTCATTGTCTCGATTTCTGAATTAATTTCCTTTCAGCCGAACGATTCGCCAAAATGCAAGTCAAAGTTGGACTAATTTACGCCCTCAAGAACTTCTCGTACCAAAAATCGCCCGAAATGAAATTTCCCATAGAATTTAAGAAGACTTTTGGTTTGCTGAGCCCCGAACATGCAATACAATTGCAAAAAAATCGATTATAAATCAACTTACGAGTGTATTTTTAGAAATTGTTCAGAACGTATGTGTAGAAAATATACTTTTTACTTACCGTTGTAGAAGAACCTCAATTTTCTCTAGCTTTCCCGGGAGGAGTCGAAAATCGAACTTACCATGTAATTAATGAAAAATTGATGACCGAAATCGAAAAAAATTGAAAAGAAATAGAAAGACTCAAAAAAGGGGAAAAGCTTTTTCTGATAAAGATGTTTTCAGGATCACTTGAACAGGTTAAAAAAATAGTGTTTCAAGTTGGAAAAATCTCAAACTCTCAAATTAAAAAACAAACAATGAAAGTACCCCTCCTCCTCACTAGTAGTCAATCGTTGTTCACATCCGGTCAGCAATAAAGAAAATAATTTCGTTTAGCATCAATTTGAAAACTTGAAAAAATCGAACGACTTTTTTTGAACATTTAGGGGGAAAATTCATTGACTTTCTAACATCAGAATGTCATCTTTTTTAAAAATCTCAATAAATTCTTAATAATATGCCAAACTTCTGAAAACGGAAATAATTCTCATGACATTTTTGATACATGTCAGATAGGTTGGTAACCTTGAAAGTCCAGAGAGACGGGTTAAAAACGTTGAGAGATCAGACAGATGGGTCAATGACCTTACTAAGCCAGACAAGCAGACAGACAGACAGACAACATTGAACAGTCTAACAAAGGTGCATTTCCCCGGTCCCCCACCACCGCCAATAAGGGTCTAAGTAAGGTTGTTCGTTTGTGCTTGTTTGTGCTTCAAGTCTGGTCGTTTGTGCTTTAACCCTTTCGGAGATATTGAGAAAAGTTTGTGGCGGGGGGGGGCTGGGAAAACGTGAGCCCCCCACCACGACCAATTGGGTTGAAAATGGTGGGGGGGCGGAGAAATGCACCTGTCAAACAGGCACTCAGACAGCCTTGAGAAGACAGACAGACAGGTCAATGACCTTGAAAATACATCCACACAGTTCAATGACCCTAAAAGTCAAATAGGCATATCAATGACCTTAAGAAGCCAGACAGCCGACCTTGAGAACCCATTCAGTGGGGTCAATGATCTCACAAGTACGTACATAGACAGGTCAATGACCTTAAAAAGGCAGATACCTGTCTTGAGAGGCCAGACAGATGGGTCAGTGACCTTGCAAGTACAGACATGCAGTTCAATGACATTTAAAAGTCATAGTCAGGGAGCCCAACCTGAAAAAATGTACGAGGGGGGTTGAAATTGGGGACCCGGCCCAAAAGTTACTACATGTAGTCCTCTTTCCAGAAATGCCACTCTGGCAATTCGCAGGTGGGGCTTTTAAGCACAGCGAAAGCTCAAAGTTCACAATTTTTATGAACTTTCAACTTGGAAAGTTTTATGGCTGAAACTGGGGGATTCTTATAGGATTTTTCACGCTGAATCCAAATATGCCGGTCTGCCGACCCCTAAGTGTCCCCAAAGGGGTGCCAGAGTGGGTTAAAGGGGTTTTTACAGGAAGGGCATTTGAAGATTTGAGTCTATGTATCAGGTGATCTAAAATTTGTAGGTCCGTGAAACTTGCACCACTTTTGGCCCCCATGAGTGCCAACATAACCCGATATTTTTTTTTCAAAATCATCACATTCAAGGTTGCCAAGTCCAATAATCAAAATTTCCCAAAATCAATTTTTTTGATTTTTTTGAATTTTTCGCCAAAAATGTTGCAAAAACTACCTGAGTATGAATTATTAATGAAGAATAAGTTATTATTATTAAATTTATCCCGTTTCTTAACAAATTTGTTCAAGGTGAAAAGAGTTGATTTTTCCAACTCAAGCTTTATTCAAATTTCAAAATATGGCACAAATCCTCCAAATGTGGGCCAATTGTTGCAAAAATTTGCATTTGGACTCCCCAAGACATACCTTTCAAGAAAATCAAGAAAAAAATTTTTTCAACTTTTACTGTAGTTGCTCTATTTTTTTGACCTCAGATTTAGGGTCAAGAGAATCTTTCGCGAACGTTTCAACCCCCACAGTCGGATTCAGCACCCTAATATCGATTTTTTGGACACTAAGCTGGTTTTCTCGTGACAGATCACAAATGTACCTCGCGAAATCTACATTGTTAAAAATCATAAAATAAGTTGAAAAACGCCATTTCGAGGGGTAAATATGAGGGGAGACGGTTGAAAATTTTTGTCACCTCGCGTATGGATGTCTACAAGAATTTTATGCTGTTTTCAAAAATGATGTTCGCAAACCACATTCGAATAAAATAATTAGGTACCAAATAATGCTATGTTTATGCGCCTAAGATGTGAAAAACCTCAATATTTTGCCTTTTTCACTCCTTTAAAGTAGTCTGGCACCCCTTTGGAGGCATTTAGGGGTTAGCAGACTGACATATTTGGATTCAGCGCGAAAAATTCTTCAAGAATTCGCCACTTTTTGTCATCTATTTGATTTTTACGAAAATTTATTGAAAAACTACAGCATTTTTTGCGATTTTTACCCCTTTAACCCACTCTGGCATCCCTTTGGGGACACTTAGGGGTCGGCAGACCGGCATATTTGGATTCAGCGTGAAAAATCCTATCAGAATCCCCCAGTTTCAGCCATAAAACTTTCCAAGTTGAAAGTTCATAAAAATTGTGAACTTTGAGCTTTTGCTGTGCTTGAAAGCCCCACCTGCGAATTGCCAGAGTGGCATTTCTGGAAAGAGGACTACATATAGTAACTTTTGGGCTGGGTCCCCAATTTCAACCCCCCTCGTACATTTTTTCAGGTTGGGCTCCTGGACTATCAGTGAGACAGGTCAATGACCTCAAGAAGCCTGCAGACACCCCGGCTTTGAGAGGCCATACAGACGGGTCAGTGACCTTGAATGTACAGATACGCAGTTCAATGGCCTTAAAAAGCCAGACTGGCACTCAGACCACCTCGAGAGGCCAGACTAGGGATACAGATGACCTTGAAAAGCAATACTAACGGATCAATGACTTGAGAGGTCAAACAGACATGAGAGGCCAGATGGGAGTACAGAAACCCTTGAGAGGCCAGACAGACCTAAATCGATATTCGATATTTGGAAAAAATAGAATTTTTGCTTGGAGTCATCAAATTTTGAAAAATAAATTGAAGATCTGGCACATCCAAGAGTTCATCTTCCCCCTTCCTTTATCTGAAGAAAAAAGAAAGAGAGGACAGCAAAGAAAACAAAGAACTAATTAAACTACTTCAGCAGAAATTACCTAAATAGCTCGATAAATAAGAAAACCCTTTAAAAAATAATACCTGAAATTTGGGAGTTCAAAATTCTGGTCATGCTTACACAGTAATAGAAGGGGTGAAAAAAATTGAAAAAACAGATAACTATAAATCACTTATCGTTCATTGACTATATAATGTGAATGATTCTGAAAAATTCAAAAACAATATTACTCGTTTAAGGGAGGGAGGAAGGAGAGTTGCATAAAAATCACGTAAATTCTTCACCTTCAACTTGTGACCAGCTCAATAACGACTTCAGAGATCTTTCAACTTACGTATATAATTTAGAACATCAAGTCATCGTCGATCAATTACTACGTATTTATAATAGCCAAGTAGGTATTGCAAATTGATATCAAAGCAAAAACTGATCATTATCACCAACTCGACCGGTTATTATACGCTCATTTCAAGGGCAACAAAAAAATATTTTAATACGTTAATCATAGGTAAAGTTAAATGCAATTGTACACCTCTGTCAAAGTTGCATCTAGCTACATGCACACGTTCAGAAGTGCAGTCACGAATCAAATTTTATAGATAGATACTTTTAAAATTTCCTAGTCCCATAAGAACCATTTTTTTTTGGCTTTTATTTTCATTTTTTTTCAATACATTACTGTACTTATACCTACTTTTCCTAGGCGAAAACCACAATATTAAGAAATTGGTTTGATATAAATTTTTTGGAAAACATCAGCAAATCCTACACGTAAAAAATCAGAGATATGAAATGTAAAGATCATTGGAAAAATGTTTTTTTTTTAGACACTGGAAACGTGTTCCTTTCAAGCCCCAGGCGATGTTATTCATTTCGTAACATTCAACCAAGAAAAATATCAAAACTTAGCACTTTTTCACCAAGTAGGTACATAAATTTCCTTTTACTCAAATCACCGTCATTACTTTCACTAGGTATTCAGTATAATACTCCCATAAAAAAGAGAATTATTCTTGCATACGTAAAAAGTACCAAATTAATTTGAAGGTCTAAGAGCCAATAAACACCATTTCAAAACAACACCACTTCAATCCACATAATTACTCTTATAAGATCTTCACACCACCCTACTCTTTCTCGATCGAGTCTACTTCCGACTGTACTCTTTACCCCCCCCCCACCCCATCAAAATTTGGCCTGGAATCAATTATTCGGCAATGAGACGAATGATTGAGTACAGTCGTTTAATCGTGTAAGCAATTCCCTCGCGATCCTACAACCAAAAAAAATGACCAATTCGTTCATTTCCGTGTCATATTTGAATCCGTTAAAACGTAAAAAATTTCCATACATCGAGTATCATACTCAATTTTTTTAAAACAACGCTTTATCACCAAGAATTATCAACTGTAAACATCACAACGTGGTTTTAAACTTATACAACGTACGTAATATGTTTACCTTGTCCTTGACCAAGCCAACGTTTTTCGAGTAGTCCTATCTCATGTGTCATTACCAACGAACCATCCAAGGTTACCCACAACTTTTCGTATATGATAACATAGGCCTACATTACATCGCTACACCATTATTTACGAATTTTATGCGAATCTTTATCACCGAATACTCACGTACGACGTAGTTTAAAATTGTTTCCTAGCCAAAATATTCCACCCAACTCTGTCAGACGACCAGTTCAGTATGTTCAAACGACATTCGCAGAATAAATTTCTTCGCGAACCAAACTTGATTATAAATCATTTGATTATCTATTCGCATGTTCGATTCGTTACTTCAGCACACCTATGTATAATATTATTATTAGTCTGGTTGAGTGAAACACGCGCGAAAAATTTTCTATAAAATAATCCAGTTTGAAATTCGCGCTCGAGTAAAAACAAAGTGTGTTGAAAATAAACAATAATATGTACTTGTATAATTCGGTTATATTGCTAATCATATCCTCGGTGCTTTATTTGTATTGGTATTTGAAAAAAACGTATTCGTTTTTCGAGCAACATGGAATACCATACATCAAACCTACATTCGTGTTCGGTAACTTGACGGACGTTATTTTATTACGTAAATCTATGGCCGAAGCTTTTGCAGACTTGTATAAAAGCCTCGAACCTCATAAGTTCGCCGGAATTTACGCTGGGACGAAACCGATGATAATGATCAGAGATCCGGAACTCCTGAAGGATATTTTGATCAAAGATTTCGCTTATTTCAGCGATCGCGGATTTAACGTAGATCAGACTTTGGAACCGTTGAGTTACAATTTGTTTCTTATGAAAGGTAAGGAAACCTAGGTATACAAAAAAGTTTCTTAGCCAAAAAAAAAGTACATAGTTCCTACCTACCAAATCGTAAACAGGTGTAATTTTCAAAAATTCCTACTTTTGCCATTTTTTTAAGGCGACGAATGGAGAAATCTCAGAATGAAACTGACCACCACTTTTACAACCGGTAAAATGAAAATGATGTTTCCATTGGTGCAAAGGTGTGCTGAAAAATTCCAAAAAGTTATCGATAACACACCCTCACACGAATCCATCGATATCAAAGATCTAGCGGCGAGATATACAACAGATGTGATAGGAAGCTGCGCATTCGGACTAGATACGAATTCATTAGAGAATCCCGATTCGGAATTCAGAATGATGGGCAAGAAGTTGTTACAATTCAGGTAAACAAATATAAGAGAGAACACTTTGAAAGCTCGAAACTATGTATTTAGTATAAAAGACTGGTAGTTGGTGACATTTTTTTAACTTTTCACTTGACTCTTTGAAAAAAGTGACGCGACCTTTTTTAAACTTCTAATTTGACTCTTTAAAAAAAGTGATGGGGCAAAGTGCCTCATTTTGATCCAGGGCCTCAAATCTTGATCACCAAATCGGTTGTTTTGTGGAATATCAGATGTCAAATTATCAATAATGAAGAAATAATCGAAATTTTGACACCTTTCCTTATTTTCATATTGTCTCTAAAAACATGATAAGGATTGTAAGATTAAAACTAGCGATATTTTGTTATAAAAAATATTCATTTTAAAATTATTTCACAGACGAATTTTATTTTATGAATTTCTCAAATTCGTTGACAATGTTTAAGCTTTGAATCTCATCTGGCTCAGAGTATGGAGAGGGCGGGGGGGAGGTGGAGCGAAGAAGGTTCAAACGAGAGGTGTGAAATTTTTTCTGTAGGTACATATTTTTTGACATCGTCGTGGAGATTTTTTTCTCATTTTCCAACTTAGACTGCCTCCTTCTCCCTTCAACAAAAAAAGTTATCTCTTTCTATGTATACAAATTTAAGTGAAAATCTGAAAGCATCTTCAGACATTGAAACTCTCCCATCTTTGATTAAAGTACCTATCGAGTAAAATGGACACTAGATCATGAATCACTCCAGGGGGAGTTATTAATCTCCCAGAAGCACTTTCCATACTCTGGAGAATTATACGTAATAGTGATTTGCGAGGATGAAAGTGAGAAACACAAATTTTATCGTAATTTATAAAGTTTGACGTCGATTTCAACCTCCAAAAATTTTCTGGAGGTTCCACAACTACGTACCCAAGAAGATCTGAAACTAAAAACTGCATCGAGTCGATTCAGGATGGGATGGGGGAGGGTTCAAAAATAAAAAGCAGGTATAGGTAGGGGTAGGTACATACAACATTTCATCTTTCCAGTAGAGTTACCTGAAATTACTTTTTTCTTTTCATATTCATTATTTAGCCAAAATTTAATTTTCAAAATTTCTCTAGAAAAAAAATCCTCAACAGAAAGGAAACTAATCTGATCACTTTCTCCTTTTGAACCCACTTTCTACTCAAATATTCAACTTTTTCCCTTTTTAGAGTTTTTGCGCGGAGCGCGAAAAAACTCTATTGTAACCACTTTTTCACAGTCGTCAACGTCGTCATCGTCATCGTCGTCAACGTCGTCGTCGTCGTCGTAGCATTTTAATTATTAAAATGCTAAGCAATATGCATAAATAATTGGCTACGTTTATGTTTTTATCTGAATTTCGAATCAAGTTTAAAATATTATTGTTGTTGTTTATCTTTCATTTTTTTTTTCAACAACGAAAAACAAATCGAATCGGTGAAGATCATGTGAAGATTGTAATTTTCCAAAATAAAATATAACGATATATTTCGTGTAGCAAAATTCCAAAGATTATTTTGAATTTAATTTTATAAAAATCGGGCATCTTTCTAAGTATCTATACAAGAATTGAAACGGTAAATTCAGAAAAATTAATAATTTTTCAAAATAAAATAAATTACGATATTTCGTCTAGGTATGTCTGAGGTGAGATTATATTGATCATACATCAAGATTTGTTGAAGAACTATTCAAAAGCATACAGCATTAGAATTTAGATCACCCAATAAGCAAAAGGTAAATGCAAAAACTCTCTTGCAATCAGCGAATAGCTGATGGCTTGTTTTTTCATTAATTATTTTCAGATACGACCCAAAAAAAATTACAAAAGAGCTGCATATTTTATTCAATTTTTTTTCATTAATTATTTTCAGATACCTACGACCCAAAAAAAAATTATAGAAGAGCTGCATATTTTTGCAGCTGTTTGAAAGATTGATTTTGAAGGAGAATTTGTGAAAATCAATGAGTTGCTTGTTAACAAATTCATCAAATAAGACAATATTTCGTGAAGGTTTTTTTTTTGGTGAAAAATCTTCCTTGAACAACTTATAGTTTGTTTTGTGAATCTTTTCATTATGAGCGAATAAAATTTCAATTTCGAAACCAGAAAATTGATCACCAAAACAAAATTAATGCAAGTCAATAGTTTAAAAAAAAAAGCCATAAAAAAGGCATGTTTCGAAAACTCCATATTTCACTATTCTCAGCTCGTCTAAAGCTTCCAGCAAGATTTCCACACTCCCCCTTCCCCGTTTAAAAATTATTAAAATCCCGAGAGAATTGAAAAAATGAACGAAATTTTAATTTTTTTGCTATAAGTGTAATTTTTATCAACTTTTTCATGAAATACGTCAGAAATTGTCAAAATAAGACAACTGAATAGATTTAAACGTTTTTTGATGCTTGGAATTGAAAATTGAATTTTTTCAAATTTTGATTCTTTTGTGATGAGTTTATTTCATCGAGTGAAAAAGTTTTTTTCAACTTTTTCCACGGATACGTAAAAATAAGGGTCAAATGAGTCAACTTTACCAACCAAAACTTTTTTTCGTGTTTTAAATCAAAAAATCGCATTTTTTCGCAAACTTTCTATTTTTTTAAATCGATTTTACGAAATAATGCCATCTTAATTTTTATGTTGTTCAGCATGAAAAGTTCCCCATAATATATTTTTTTCAAAATTTTTGAAAGTCGGAACGATATGAAAACTACGTTTTGAAACTTTTCGAGCTAATTTTTCATACGAAAAAAAGTGGCAACACTGATTTTTATATCACCGAAAAGCCTTTCAAACCCCCTAACTATTGGAAAAAGTTCCATTTTGGTAGGTATCGCGGCTATCGAGTAATCCACTGCTGAAATGAATGATATTTCGAGTTCACTGAAAACTTTGAAACCCCCTAGCAGCCTTTAAAAAGGACTAGAGGGCTGTGATTCGCGCGGCAATGTATGTTGTAAAGACAGGAATGTTTTAATTAGGTTAAACGTCATGTTCTATCGGTTTAATGTTTGTTTATAATTGTAATCGCGAATCCACAATAATTAGTTTCGTATTGTTCAAAGTATTTAACGTAATTGTACAGCTAATGTGTTAATAAACTATGTAACACGTTGGATGTAAATTTAGTTATTTCGAGCAATACTTTCAATAACGAATTCGTGGTTTAAATGTGAACTAGTCGAGTGATAGGTAACAGGAGTCTCTACATATGAACATTAACTTGGTTTTAATTAGATACCTAGCATTCTGGAAGGTAATTAGGCTCTATCTTGGGTTAATTATACCAGCCACAGCGACACAGCGACTTTCTTTACACCACTGGTCATCCCTTCGAAAGGTCTATTCCACAGGAAAAATTTCAAAAAAATCGCCGACCCCCCCCCTTTACCATTTCTTGGTTGAATTAACGTGGAATGACCCTAATACGAGGTAGGATGCTTATCATCATTATTTCATCAACTTACATTACATACGTACAATGTTGGTTGATATTGCAAATTAACGAGGTTAAAAAGTTTACAAACGATATTAAAAATACAAATTTACACCACCAGCGTTAATTTGTTCGGGATTAATTATCATTTGCGGCATACAAGAATAAAACATCAAACAATAGTTATCAAGAAAGTTTTAACACCCATCTTGACCTGACCTGCACTTTTAGCAAAAATAAAATTCGGTACACTGATAATTCAAGTACATATTTAGGGAAGTCTTTCGTTTAAACAGGACATCGATTTGCAAACAATTAATTCAAGCGTTCGAACCAAAATAGTGGTCTCGATCAAAAATGCAGGCGTGAAAGAAAACCAAGAGAGCACGAAAGGTTGCCTTCAAATAATACTGAAGGCGTATTCCTAATCTATCATTCGCATGAAAATGAGACTAACCAGATTATACCTACTATTTTCAGATTTCGATCACTCTTACGATTCCTCCAACTGAACATACCAGCAAAACTAATCAAATTATTCAACATTACTCTAGTCGATGTAAAATATCAAAATTTCTTCGGTGAAACTGTTTACAAAACCATCGATTATCGAGAAAAAAATAACGTGGTAAGAAAAGACCTATTAGATTTGCTAATCGGATTGAAAAGCGAAAAATCATCCGACTTGCCCAAAGACGCCACGGAGCAAGAAGATTTACAAAAATTCCTCGACGGAGTCGGAGGTGACAAAGATGGCAAAAATAACCTAAGTAAGAAAATTTTCTCGATACGTAGTACATTAGTTATCTGTAAATTTGATTTATTACATTGGTTTCTGTTTTCAATTCTGAACATGATTTTATTGCAGAGATTACCGATGAATTACTGGCCGCACAAGCTCTCTTATTTTTTTTGGCAGGATTCGAGACGTCGTCGACAAACCTGTGCTACGTGCTTTTCGAGTTATCGCAAAATGAACATATTCAAGATAAAGTTCGCCAAGAAATCAACGACGTTATTTCCGCCAACGATGGGCAACTGAACTACGACGTTTTGAAACAAATGACGTACGTGGATATGGTGATCGAAGGTAAAAAGAAAGCTGGAAAAAGTTTACCTAATGACTTTTAGACTAAAGCAAAAACCTCCTTAACACCTAATTCCGATAATTTTACTTTCTTCACAAAAGAGACGTCTCAACTGGCAGAAAACTTAATCTTGGATCACGTGAAAAAAAAATTGAAAAAGCAAAAAGGCATTTAAAAATATTTTCAAGCCCTAAGAATGAGTAAATTTTTTATTCTTGGTGAATCTGGGAAAATTCAAATTTGGACAACTTTCATGAAAAAATGTCTGATAAAATAAATTAAAGCAAAGCTGAAAGATCGATTTTTCATCAACACTATATTTTGACTTGACGAATCCAATGGGGTGTTGGCTTCCAGCCATTTTGAAGTTTTCAGCAGATTTTAGATTTTTTGGGTTTTTAAAAAATACAAACAGAAATTCAAATGAAATCCAAATAATCGGATTGGCCAATTTACTCCTCAAGGTAAAATATTTTCCACACAATTTTTCATAGTACAATTTTTTGAGGAAATTTATAAATTCGCTGAAGCCTAGAATCAAAAATGGGAACAGGACAGAAATAAATTCATTCGTAACTATCTAGAAAAATTCGCCAGAATTTGATTTTTCTAGCCCTGATCTGAAATTTTTTGCCAGTTGGGACTTCTCCTCATCAATACACTCCCCTAAAAACCTAACCACTCATTCGAATATGTTGACCAGAATCGTTACGAAAATACCCACCGCTATCAATATTATCCAGAAGAACGTCGCAAAACTACAAAATACGCGATTCCGATGTCGTAATACCGGCTGAAACATCAATCATCGTGTCAGTCTATGGAATACATTCGGACGAAAAATACTACGATAATCCGCAGGAATTTCGCCCAGAACGTTTTACCGAAGAGGAGAAATCCAAGCGACCGAATTTCACATATTTGCCATTTGGAGAAGGACCGAGATACTGCATAGGTAACACGAAGAATTCCACAAAATAAAAATTTTACTAGTAAAATTAAATCATCTCAACTTTTGAATTTTTTTTTTCAGGAGCACGTTTCGCCAAACTCAACGTAAAAATGGGTTTAATTTATGCACTGAGAAATTTCTCTTATCAAGTATCACCTAAAATGAAGTTTCCTATAGAATTTGATAAGAATTTCGGTTTGTTGGCTCCCAGTAACAGTGTTTTAATACAACGAGAAAAACTAAACGATTATTAGAGGACGTAAATATTGCGTGTAACATTATTTTTCTCAGATGTTTTTAGCCAAGTAAATAATATGTACTTAAGCACATTTAGGTCGTCAGCACTAATGTGTTTCATTCTGGAATTCGTCCCAGTAAAAGATCTGAAATTTTCAAATTTTTTAAAATTTATATTTAAAAAAAAAATCATCTGAGTGATTTTGGAAAAAAACAACTCCAACTTGATCATTTTGTACGAATTTTTCATAATTATGAAGTAATATTTTCACTAATTGATATTTTTAACGAGTTTTTTATTCATTTTTTTTTTAAATTTTTGAAAGAGTATTTTTTTGTTGAGAAATTGTATGTGACTAGTTTTGTAAAGAAATTATATTTCAAGTGAAATAAACGTGTTGTTATAGATTTTCAATATGTATTAAGTAAATTGAAAGTTCATCTCTTTTATCTTGCACACGAATATTCTGTGGAGTTGCAAGAGTTAGTCCAATTTGTGAGCAAAGTATAAGATTTTTAGGAATGAAAAACCGAATTTTGAGATAATTTTCTAAAAATCTGTCATTTAGGATTATTTATGCCCCACTTGGTAGATTCAAGTCCATTTTTTAATAACTTCTTGGAAACAGAAGTCAATATGAGCTGCCAAGTACAATGACTTGTAGACATTTTGTCAGACTAATCAGACTTTTACAAACTTGAGAATTCTGCAGAGTTCCTACAAATGCAATTTTTTTTTCATTACTGCTTTTAAGCAACTAATAAATCGATGGTAATTTTTATTATGTACGTACCTACCTACTTTGATAACTTTTAATCGCTTTTGGCATACATATTTCTGGCAAATTTTAGTTACAGATAATTTTGGTAAGTGGTTAATTTTGGTAAATTACAGGTAATTTTGGTAAATTACAGGTAGTTTTGGTAAATTACAGGTAATTTTGGTAAATTACAGGTAATTTTGGTAAATTACAAGTAGGTAATTTGGTAAATTACGGAAAACTTTGGTAATTTTTTTTTCAATTTATATATTATATTATCTAGCTTGCGCCAATAAATATAAAATTTGGTAAATTACAGGTAATTTTGGTAAATTACAGATAATTCTGGTAAATGGGCAATTGGTAAATTGGGGTAATTATGGTAAATTAGGGTAATTTTGGTAAATTAGGGTAATTTTGGTAAATTAGGGTAATTTTGGTAAATTAGGGTAATTTTGGTAAATTAGGGTAATTTTGGTAAATTAGGGTAATTTTGGTAATTAGGGTAATTTTGGTAAATTAGGGTAATTTTGGTAAATTAGAGTAATTTTGGTAAATTACGAGTAATTTTAGTAAATTACAGATAATTTTGGTAAATGAGCAATTTTGTTAAATTACTGGTACTTAAGTGGGTAATTTTGGTAAAATATTGGTAATTTTGGTACATTACTCGTAATTTTGGTAAATTACTAATAATTTTGATGAATTACTGATGATTTTAAGAAATTTCTGATAATTTGAATCAATTAAGTACCTAAAAATCTTTGTAAATTTACCCGGATTTTCTGGTATGTTACTGATAGTGGTAGCTTTGGAAAATTACCTGTATTTTAGAAAATTATTGGTAATTTTGGTGAAACTCTGTAATCCTATTAAATTACTGGTAATTTTGTGATATACTTTATGGCCAAGCATGTTTATGCGGTACTTTACGGTTACGTATGAGTGGTAACACTGCGTCTAGCTCCCACTAGCAACGCCGATGGGCGTGGCTATGTGGCAGTAGCCGAGCCGAAGCGCGAGGTTACGAGAGACTAGAACGTCAGTAGTTGAGCTGTCTCGATCCTACTAGGTTGCCTTCCTCGGTAGCCTAGTAGGACTTGGTGGTTGTGCTATTCCTTGTGTGTTGGGCTGTCTCGCCTTTACAAGGTTGCCATCTGCGGTGACATTGTATGTGGTGTGGTTTGCGGTTATGTTCATTGCCTGTCTCGGCAGTGTAACTGGCATAGGGCAATGTGCTTTAGTGGTCGTTGTCTGATGGTTAATTCCATCACCGTGGCCTGTCTCAGTACACTTGCGTACCCTTCGGGGTGCAATGTTAGGGAAATAGTCTTATAGGGAGTGCCGCGTTTGTGCTCTGCGTGATCGCCGCCGCGTGAATAGTCTACAGACCCAGGTCTTTAGGGAATGCCGCGTACGTGAAGCGAAAGGCGAATGTTCGTTGTTGGCCAATTCGGGTGTTCGTCCACTGGCCGTTTCGCGTATCGTCGCTGGGTTAAAGATACTACACCGTTCGAGAGCTGTGTGTTCTATTAGGGAGTGCCGTGAATTTAGTGAAATACCTTGTTCGCCTCACAAGATAAGTCTATTAGGGAGATGCGATACATTACTGCATCAAGTCTGGTTAGGGAAAGCTGTATTCAGCACTAGGGCACATCTTCGGATGTGTAAACGACTCATGTGGGAGTGGTCCTGCGCCGGCTAGCCCCATGACGACTTTGTGAGGTGGTTTCGTACCCTCCAGGTAATGGATAGGGCTATTATGACTTAAGTGGCATAATAGTACGCCTATCACCCCCAGTGGTGAAGCTCTAGTTTCCGCGAGCAGGAAGTAAGTAGTAGGAGACACACCCAGTAGTAGGAATGCGGGGGAGGTGGGCATCTGAAGCATCGGTGTGGTAGTTAGCAGTTGATTCCTCAACCGCAGGCATCGATTGGTAGCTATTATGTAATAGTTATTTAGCGGATAATATCCCACAACCCTGGCTCGGGCAATTTCCTATCACCTATAGTGATATTTCCTAGATCTATTCCTATAAGTGATACATCCCATCCATATTACCATAACGTAGTATGGATAATTATAGCTATTACAATTTGAGTAAATTGTAGATATTTCACAACATTTTGTTAAATTATTGGTATTTTGGTAAATTCCATGATGAATTTTGGTAAAATAGGTACATACAGTGATTCTAGTAAATTATTATTATAGGTCTAGTGATAACCGATTTTGGTAAATTACCGGTAATTTTTTGAGAAGTATTGGTAGACCATTTGGTCGCTCCCGTGCAGAAACCTCGTAAGTCCAAATTTGAAAATTTTACAGGAGGTACAAAAAACTGTTTAAAAAGTTCATTTTATAAAAGATTCCACCAACTTTTCGATTTTATGTTTTAGGGCAATACCTGGATAGTATTTTCAAACATATCATTACTTCAACATTAGTTCTACATCAAATAATTGGATTTTATTTAATGCAATGTGGACATATGAGGTTTTCTTGTATCAAAAACCTAGTATGTCAATGGTAGTCCATGGCAAAAACCTCGTAAGTCCTCCGACTTACGAGGTTTTCACATGGTTTTCATCCTGAAAAATTTGGACATACGAGGTTTTGTTCGTTTGATGTTTATGAATTGCCTGGTAAGAGTGCTAGCTAATTTTTTAAGACTTACGAGGTTTCTTCTATTCGATTCCTCGTGTTTTTTCCTATAAGAAAAGTCAAAAAAAAGTTTTTTGAAAAACTTACTTGGACTTACGAGGTTTCTGCACGGGAGCGACGATTTGTCCATTCCACAAGTTTTTCATGGCTCATAATTTTGATTTATATAGGTCATTTTCATCAATATTTTGCACAATTTTGACAATGGGTAGGTATAGGTGTTGCCAAAATTTTAACCATTTACATAAGTATGCATAACTTTTTCATAATTTTAAATAAACTTCATATGCATTGAATCAATTTTTTTGCGAATCAATTTTTCAGATTTTTCCACCATTTTGCACAATGTCAATTTATTAAATGTTAATTCATATCACTCACTTTTTGTTTCCTTTAGGCTATTTTAGTATTTTACGTAGGTGCCTATCTATTTTTGTTATTTTCAGTGATTTTATAGCCAATTTGATAATTTTCTTTGTATTTTCCAACATTTCTTGGAAAATGTTTATAAAAATTACGACTTTTTTGTCAATTATCGCGCCGCGTTCAAGATAAAAAAACAACGTTCAACAACGACGTTGCAATACTACAAAAATAGAGAAGAGCACTAAAACCTTGAAAAAATACAAAAAATGCTATTTCTTCAAGTCAATGTAAAACGAAATAGATGTTATCGCGAATTCGCACAAGTAACAAATAACAAAAGAAAATACCCTAAGCCTAGTGATGGGTACCAAAGGTCATCCTTCAATTCATACAATCTCTCAGAATTTCTACGCCAAACGTGATTTCATTCATATTCGCATCAATTGTTCGATCGATTGATATTTCTCGCTATCAGCTCATGTCAGGTAAGCTCGAATAAGTACCTACTCGTGAGTTGAATGAATTTATTATCATCCACACGAAATATTTTAACAACTTCGATAAGAAAAACATTGAAATGAACTACGCCGATTTTACCCTCAAAAAAACACCATTCGCGTAAATGTAGTTCCGAATGAGTTGACATTCGCACACGATCATCCTTGGGCATTCGAATAGGTCCCTAATACACGCGTTAAAAATGTTTTTCTTCAACTCGGTAATTTTGTTACTTATTTCGTCGGTACTTTATTTGTACTGGTATTTGAAAAAAACCTATTCATTTTTCGAGCAACATGGCATACCTTACATCAAACCAACTCCCTTGTTTGGTAACATGACTGATGTTATTTTATTACGAAAATCTATGGCTGAAGGTTTCGCGGATTTGTATAAAAAATTAGAACCGCACAGATTCGCTGGCGTTTTTTTTGGAACCAAACCAATGATACTGATCAGAGATCCGGACCTAATCAAAGACATATGGATCAAGGATTTCGCCTACTTCAGCGACCGTGGCTGGAAAATCGATCAGGACTTGGAACCTTTGAGCCATCATTTGTTCACTATGCAAAGTAAGTTTACATTTTTCATTTATTTCTAGTTATTTTTTTTTCAACTATCCAAAGCTTATTTTAAATTTAAAGACGATGATTGGAGAAGCCTCAGAATCAAACTTACCAACGCATTCACAACTGGAAAAATGAAACTGATGTTACCTTTAGTGAAAGCATGTGGCGAAAAACTTTCCGAAGTTATTGACCAAACACAATACGACAAATTTTTTGACGTCAAGGAGTTATCATCCAGGTACACTACCGATGTGATAGGAAACTGTGCATTCGGTCTGCAGACCAACTCGTTGGACGATCCAAATGCTGAATTCATCATAATGGGCAAAAAACTCCTACAGTTCAGGTAAATAGGTATAACAGAAAAAAATACCCTTCGACTATAATTTTGTTTGAAAATAATCCAAAAATGTTCAATTTTTTAAGGCTCAGATCGCTTTTTCGAATGTTTGAATTCGAGATGCCGCAGCGATTGAAAAGATTATTGAAAATAACATTTTTCGACTTGAAAACGCAAGATTTTTTCGGCGACATCGTTTACAAGGCCATCGATTATCGAGAAAAAAACAACGTCAAACGAAATGACCTTTTAGACTTGCTAATAACGCTGAAAAATGACTACATTTTCCCAAAACTTGACAATACTGTAGAAAAGGAGAAAAGTTCACAACAATTTGTCAATCAAAATGGAAGCGCTAGAGAGATTAAAACTGATTCGAGTAAGGATTCAACGAATAATCAATTTGTATCTTTCATCTTCCCCCCTTTCTCCGGGTCGTTTCAATTACTATTTTATCTGTTACAGAAATAACGAATGAATCGCTGGCAGCACAAGCTTTCATATTTTACCTGGCTGGATTCGAGACATCATCGACGACCCTGAGCTACGCACTTATGGAATTATCACAAAATCAACATATTCAGGATAAAGTTAGACAAGAAATAATCGATGTTATCTCAGCCAGTGATGGCCAACTGACATACGATGGTCTGAAACAAATGACTTACACAGATATGGTAATTCAAGGTTAGTATACACAGACAAATGTTTCGCATTCATTTTTCATTTTTCATTTTTTTACCACGTTTTCTTCAGCCTTTCAATAATTGCAAACAGTTGAATGATGAATTCCCAATTTTCAACATTTTCTAGAAACACTAAGAAAATATCCATCAGCCGCGGTCCTGTTCAGAAGAACGGTAAAAAACTACAAAGTGGCAGATTCCAAAGTTGTGATACCTGCTGCTACGCCGATTGTGCTCTCAAATTATGGACTACATATGGATGAGAAATACTTCGATAATCCGCAGGAATTCCGCCCAGAACGTTTTTCGGAAGAAGAAAAATCCAAACGACAGAATTATACGTATTTGCCTTTCGGAGAAGGGCCAAGATATTGCATAGGTAACACTGCCTTTACACAAGAATAGTGAGTGTTTTGAAACAAGTATCGAATACTAGAACAACGTACAGATGTAAATTGGTTTGCTGACCATGAAAATTTAAGGGACAAGAATACTAGACAGAGACACTTTTCCTTTCAATTTTTGTGGTCAATAATCCAATTTATATTCCCGTATTAATTTACAGAACACCCGGTACACATTATGATTTGTTTTAAGTACTCAACATTTTAATAACATCGTTGTAAAATTATTTTAGGAGCTCGTTTCGCCAAAATCATAGTCAAGGTTGGACTGATTTACGCATTGTGGCATTACACTTATCGAATCTCATCGGAGATGAAATTTCCTATAAAATATGATAAAAATTTCGGCCTGCTGACTCCTAATAACAGTATTCTACTGCAACGAGAAAAACTAAGGACTTGATGGGTAATTTTTCACAGCACTTTAGTGGAATTTTCCAGCGATGAGTGCGTCAACTTTAAGCACTAGGTATGCAACTAGATAAAGACACGAAATATTCGAGCTGTTGAGAAGATTGTGAAAACGAATGAAAAATCTGATCAAGAGATATATACTTCGTGAAGCTGGGAACAATTTATGGGAATTTTTAGCAACATTTTAAAATGACTTTCAAACGCCATTTCGTCACGTTTCAAGACAATGTTTTGTACAATGTTTAATTTTTTATCATATTTTGACTGTTTTACGTCGCTCTATTAATTTTTATGAAATTTTTATTATACTTATTAGGATTAGACAATAGGACATGTCTACACAGAATTTTCAAAATCAGCTGTTATAAAATTCTAAATACATTACCTATACTTTTATTCAAACTTCTTTCAACATATTTCTCAAAATATTCGAACATTTGCAACATTTTTACAACGATCATTTCGATAATTTGAATACCTTTCAATAGTTTACAGAATTTTTATGAAAATTTCGACGATTTTGTAATTTTTCGACTAAGACATTTTCAAAAAAAAAAAACACATTTAAAAATTCCATTTCAAAAATGTGAAAAAAATGAAAATTGAAAAAACTTGTTGGATTTTTTTCAAACGGTGCATCGAATCTCCAAGGAGTTTCTTTTGCTTCCTGATGCATCTTTCAAAAAAAAAAAAGGCTCAGTCATCACGAACATCACTATTGAAACAATTCTGTAATATCACATTTTCACTAATGTATCAAAAATCGGACTTTCTACAAAATTTGATAGAGTTTGAAAGTTTTTTTTGAAAAATATTCGAAATAAGAAATTATTTGACTCATTAATAACCAATTTTCTCCGCTACAAAAGCTTAAAGTACCTATAGTTTATAACTTGAAAACCCATGGATAAACACTACTAAATTAGAACATTCTTATCAATTTTTTTTTCGATTCATTTTCACCATCTACAACCTTGAAGGGGTACTTGACAAAAGAATCCATTTTTTAAGTGTTTATAGTCGGAAAATGTTGCCTATATAAAAAGAACCGTTTTCAATGGAGGAAAACAGAACGAGATCGGGCGATCTTTATTTATACATACGTACACGTGAAAATTGTTTGCATTTTTTTTGCTCTCGTATCCTAAAATTGTTGATTTTTATGAAAAAAAATTCTCGAAAATGACAAAGAGCTTCTCCAAAGTTGAAACAAAAAAAATGCAATAAGAGAGTTTTTTATAAAAAGTTTTGATTATGCATTATTAATTCAAGTGAAGAACCTCATTTTAAAAAAATGAAAAAACACTCTCTCGACCCCCCCCCCCCCAACAATGTCGGCTCACCCTCACAAACCCCTCCAAATTTGAAAAAAAAATCAAAATAATCAGTTGAAATGAAAGAGAAGTTGGTGAAAATTCTTCAAAAAATTTTATATATTTTCTCAAATTTCACTTTAAAAAACCTCTTACCCGTTTTCATTAAGTACCAAATGTTGGTTCTTTTGTAAGCAGCCTTCCCGCCCCTTCCCCGGTGGTAAAAAAACCTAGTAATTTTCAATTTCCAAGTCAGAAACGCTCTTCAAAAAACAATTCGTTGATGAAATGAAAATTATTTTTCAAATTTCAGGGTGTCTAATAAAATTTTAAAATAAAAAAGCTGGACTTTCTGCAGGATATTTTCCAAACACTTGGGATTTTTAAGAGGGGGAAGGCAAATTTTATATTCAAATTTTTCGCTTTTCTAATATCTTCAAACATCTCAAGATTTTCAATTTTTGATTTTATTTACACTCTCATGGTTCTTGCAAATGTAATCAAATTGGGCGAATAAAGCACTTTTTTCAACATAGGTAACGTAAAAATGTAAAAAAAAAATCAATGGAAAATTTGAACGAAATTTGGAAAAAAATATTCCAATTTTTCGAAAAAAAACGACGAACATACAAAAAGATAAAATAAACAATTTTACCATTTGATAAGTATAATTTTGCTTAATATTCATACAACGCATAAATATTTCCATTTTTTCTTCAAATCTGGATTTTTTTTTTGTAAATGAGAAACAAACTGACCCTGGCGAAGCAAGGGCAAAAGCTCTCGAAAATCGGCAATTCGAGAGTTACGTATAATAACGATGTTTTTTAGAGTACAGAATCAGAAGTTCATTATTTTGTTTCAAAATTTTAAAATTTGAATGGTACTTGAAAAAAAAACAACAAAAATGAACTCGAGTGAAGCGAGGCCAAAAGCTTTCAAAAATGCGTATTTTGAGAAGTAAAATAGAAAAGGTTTCATTGAAAGCAGGGAGGAGTTTACGAATTTTTTTTCAAAATTTCAGAAAAAGCAGAAATGAATTGAAAATTTGAAGTCTGATTGAAAAAAAAACAGGACTTTTTGATGAAAAGTGATGAAAAGCAGCAGGACAACTGCAGGACTTGCAGGACCGTTATACACCCCAAAATTTTGTAGCAAGAGTATAAGGGAGGTTTTTTCTCGGGATGAGGGTTATTTGAATATATTCTGACACAGAAACAGAAAATTCTTCATCAAGAACAGCCATCGACTTTCCCATTTTTTCAAAAAAGATTTTATTTCAATTTTGAAGGCTCCATAGGAGGAGATTAAAATTACATCGGCGCCCTAAGTAAGCATTTTTGAACGCATTCTGACAAAAAAATGTTATTGACTCTCTTTTTTGTACTAAACTTTTTTATATTTTTGATTCAGTACGATTTTTGGGGCTCTGTAAATGAGGAACAACACTGTTTGAAAGACCTGGGGAAATATTTTCATGAAAAGGTAATTATGTATTAGGAATCTTTCTGTACGGAAATTATCAATTTTTAATATGTAGAAATATATTTTTACCAACAAATGTGAAATAAAAACATGTATAGGTAATTCGTGATTTTTGAGAGAGGTTTTCAATTTCTTTCACCGATTTTCAAATTTCTCAATCTTGCAAATATCCTGTTTTTTTTCTTCGATATTTCAACCATTTTAAATCCAAATGCGACTTTTCCTTTCGCCCACCACAGCAATAATTTCGATTTTCTCCCCAAATATTCAAATTCGCACCTGCAAAAATCAAATTTATTCATCCATCTTGCAAGTTGCAAAAAAGGCCACCTTATTTCGAACACCTCTCACCGTTAAATTGAGCAATATTTCACATAGCAGATCGTTCCTTCACCCCAATTTCTTCCTTTTCTCCTCCACAGTCCACTCATTTCTGAGACAATAAATCCTGTAAACATTTCGTATCATACGCCCCATTTCCACACAACATTACCTACTAAAAGGGTAACAAAAAAAAGGCAGTAAAAATCACCCTTAAACGTGCCTAAATCGCCTTGATCTAGATCGCGAACTCATTCGTGACCAGAATTTCGGCACAATTGCTGTCACGAAGTGTGCTTTTTCAAATACTCCGAATAAAAATAATAAACCTACCTACCTACCTACCTACAAATAATATACAGAAGGGGCTGCTCGGAAACCACACATACGTACGTACAAATATACAATTTACATATCACGTCACATACGGAAGTAAAGCTATAGGTGTTGAAGCGTTACCGCAGCATCGAGCTGTATAACCCAAATAAGTAGAAAATTTTTTATAATTTGTGTATTATTTTCGTCCTACATAAATAGTAGGTACATAATATGCGCGCTATGCTACTCACTGCTCTCCCCTCCTCCCTCTCACTCTTTCATTCATTCCGTACCATCGACGTTGTTCTGATTAATTACGCTCATCGATATAACGTGACGAATATGATTGATGGAGAACACATCACGGTCCGAATGAAAAATTATCTTCAATCGTCCCGACTACGCTGAGGATTCCTTCACTTCGTTTTGTGGTACTGCGAGTCGCGAGTTTCCGTGGAAACAGAATTCAAAACAAACAGGATCTGGTGCACATAGTTTCAGCTCAAGCGCACGCACTGTTGCGCCACCACCTTTCCGTTTTTCCATCAGCTACGAGTGTAGTCAACGTCCCGACGTCCATCCATCCGTCCATAGGTCCGTCCGCATGCAGCGGACCCTCCGTCGCCTCGTACATCAAACTCGCTCGTCTGTCGGTGAGCGGTGTTAAATGTGCGCACCCGTAAGCGTACCTGCCACCTGGATAGGTAAACTCGTGTGTCTCTCTAATTATTTCATCGTACTCGTATAGTCCGCAAAGGAACCTTGCGAATTAACTCGCCGAGTACGTTAACCTTTCCTTTCCACGTTTACTCGTACATTGTAACGCGGAAAAAGCTTTTGAACAACGCGACGCTCTTCGCGCACGCTTTTCCACCAATTATCAAAAGCTCGAGCTTTTCTACGTTTCGTAATTCGCGCGTTTTAGTTTCGTTTAGCCGAGTTTTTCTCGGATTTTTTTCTTCCGCCGTTGTTTTATAATTTATTCTAGTCGCGTGTACTTGGTGTTTTTGTAAAATAGGAAAAAAAAAACGTGGTTCTTATTTTATAATTATTATTTGTTCGTGTTTGATCTCATTTCGTTATTACGGAGTTTTTTAAACCCAGTTTCGTCTAGACGTGAAGTTGAACGAGATATTCGGCTTCGAAAAGGAATTATTGGAGAAAAATTGCTTTTAAACGTGAGTACACGAGTATTTTTGCACCTAGTTTTACTTTCAATTTACAAAAAAAAATTTAAAATAGATTACAATAGAAACTCATTGAGAAATAGAGGCATATCTCATCATAGGTAGGTATGCCAAAATTTGCACCCCAATTTTCACCTCCTCCCATAAACAGCCCAATCATGGGAAACACACACGAGATTATTAGCTTCAAAATTCAAATCGAAACGACTCGCTATCTTTTTTTTTTTGCATCGCAATCTGCATTTGGATGAAAACTCACGCTGACACGAAGTTTACTGAAATGAACTCATTAAGTTCAAACTTGGAGTAGGGACGTTCGACGGGACAGGAAATACGCTGATTTATTAGATCAGTTTACTAATTCAACGTATTATGACAACACGAATGTCACCATTATCAGCTTTATGGAAATGGAGATCTGGAAAGTAGCACACATATTTACCTACTCGTACATCACACAAATGCCCATTGTCTGAATTAATTCTGTGACACTTTGTGAAAACGATTTTTGCACCCAATCTCGAGAGGAATTTTACTCAAAATGATTTGAATTTTTTTATTTTGATCTCTTTCTGAATTTCGAAGTCAAAATTTAAAAACTCAAATTTTAGAAAAACCGAAAGAAAATTGGGTTGGGAGATAGGGATGGATCAAATTGTCACTTGTGATCCAAAGAATCACTAAAGCAAGTCACTTCCACATAATTATCAATAAAAATTGATCGATCCAAAAATTTCGATTTTTCAACTCGTTCTTTGATTTCAAAATTATCGTTGAAAAAAAAACACAATTTTGTCCATTTATGAGAATCCTATAGACCAGCTTCCTCAAGGCTCAAACCCAGAATCTAAAGGTGAAAACATTTATAGAAGAAAAGAAGACAAGGAAACAAGGAAGGGAGGAGGAGACACAATTCTGAATGATTTATTATTTAGTAAGAAATATTGATGGCTTTAAAAAAAAACTCTTATTCTCAAACGTTGAAGCTCACTACAAGAAAAATTTCAAAACTTACCAGTTTTATTTCTTTTCTTCAAAAATTATGTTTCTCGAGGGTCATTGACCTTCGAAAACTATTTCTTTCAAGTCTTCTTCAGTTTATTTGAGTACCACACACTATACGAAGAGAGGCGAAGTGTGAAGGAGGGGGGAGGGTTAGAACGTTCTTGATAAAAAATAAGTACAAAATTTAATAAAATTACGTATGTAGCAAGTTCACAATTATTTTCCAAAAAAATACCACACATTTGAGCGAAGCGGATATTCCCAATTTTCCCAACATTTCAAAGTTCAACTTTCTCAAAATTTCTTCGAAAAATTGATAATGCTTACAATTAGAAACGTCTTTTGAGAGAGAGAACGAGACTTTTGACTTTCAAAGAATGCATAGATGGGTCGAGAATAGACTGTGACGTTTTTAAATTCAAAAACACTGGTATTTTAAAATGCAATAATAATAAAAAAAATGTAGAAAAATTGCTTTCAACTATAAAAAATTTCAAAATTGCCACAAAAAGTACAAAAAGCTTTGCACAAAATGAATGAAATACAAATATTTTCTTTTATGAAACATTTCGAGGATTTTCCTTGGCGCCCAATTTTGCCTCTTCCCTCTCATTCTTTCAAGAAACTATCGAGAAATCTCAACTTTTCTTCTTTTTTTTTGAATTGGGGGGGGGGGGGTAGAATAAAAATAACTGGGTACATTTTTAAAAGTTCTCTAAAAATTGATCCCTGCAAACAAAATTTGATGTCTCTTTAAAAAAAGAGGCCAACATAGACAACAGCTTCTCGACTATCTCGATGGAAATCTTACTTCTCTGCATCAATCCCATTTTATTACAATAATATTAATAAAAATTCAACATTGATTGACCTACTTATTTACTTTGAAAAATGATTCTAATTTTCAATGCAGAGTGTCTACTGAAACCAAAAATGCAAATTTCTTGCTTTTTTCTTGCCTTTTTCGTGCTATTTTCTTACTTTCAAACATGAAATTTCGTACCCCTCCTCATATTTACGCATTGATAATCTACGTTAACCCCCCCCCTCCCTCCCAATTAATACATGCTGAACATCAGTGGCGTTTACAGGATGAAATCATAAAGGGAATTTATATTTTTATTTTTGATTGGGGGGGGGGGAGGAGAGAAAAATTAGATTTTCAGACATGAAAATTTGACATTTTAGGTAATTTTTCGAAAATTGTTCATAATGAATGATTATTTTGTTGAAACGAAGACAAAATCACTGCTCGAGCGAAGCGAGAGCGAAAATTTTTTAAAAATTTGGTCCTAAAAACGAGAATTTTGTACATTTTATTTTACATTTTAACTGGAGCATATAATGGTATCAAAAATTTTGAAAAGTTAGTGGATCTGTTCAGTAAAGCCCGAGCGAAGCAAGGGCAAAAGCTTTGGAAAATTTGTAATTCGAAAAGTAGAAAAACATCAATTTTAATGAAAAGATGCGATTTTTCTAATCTCAACATTTTTCAAAATTGGTGGGATATTTTCAATTTTTTAGAGATTTACGTGAATTTTTGGGAAATTTTCTTGATTTTTGAAGGAATCTACACTATTTTCTTGCTTTCTTGCCACCCAGGTCAATTTCTCGCCTTTATCTTGCTTTCTTGCTATTTCCTTGCCAGTAGACACTCTGCAATGTTACTTTATAATGACCATGACACATAGGATAAAGAAATTCTAAAATCAACTTTTCCTCAACAAATACTGTTTTATATAAAATAGAACAGGATATGCAATTCTTGAAATAATGAAATACAGGAAAATGAGACCACATTAAGACGTCTAATAATATTTTCAACAAAATTTTCAGTGCTCACATAGCTATTTATCAATTTTTCTTTCATAAAAAAAATTCAATGATCCGAAAATCACTGATCGCGTTTTATTGCCCTTCATGATTGAGCTTGGTTGGTACATGAAACGTTAAATGATTAACATTTAGTAGTTACTCCTGGTCCTGATCATGGTTTGGACAATGGCAATCTTCAATCGGAAAATGTCAAAAATTTCCAGAATAAATTCACAACATCTTCGAGACACTGATTAAAAAGTATTTGTGAAAAATGCACGAGAAAGATATGAAAAACAGACCTCCTCTCCTCCCCAATTCTCATCAGATAAAATGTGGAATACCATCAAAGGGGGACAGTCAAAACAACCGCCATTCTTCGTAACTCTTCTTCTTTCCCATCTTCAGACCTTTTAAAAACTAGCGAAAATCGAAGTGAAATCAGTTCATTCCATTTTATTCTCTTCTCTAATTATTGAGACTCATTCAAAATATGCCACGAAATATTGTTCCATAAAGCTGAGTTTTCTAAAATGCTCGAAATACATACAAAGCTCAAAAACAACGCCTGCCAGAAAAAAAAATTATCATCTGATAGAACAATAAATATTCTTCAATTTTGCTTCTCTTCATTTTTTTGTGATTGAATTTTTGTTTTTTTCCAAATTCGATTTCTTGAGACAGAAAAATAAAAAAATAAGGGTAACTTTACATTTAAAATCAATCAACTTTTGAGAAAATCCAGTGTTTCAAGTAGAAAAATGAAAAGAAACAGAACAGGTACAGCAAAGCATGAAATTTTCCTCCAGCAACGTATAAATTAGTGTTTTTCTTTGGAAGTTTTGCTTTTCGAAATATTCTGAGCAAAAGTTAAATCAAAATCAACGATTGATGATAAAAATTGATTTTTTTTTAAATTTCATCAGATAAGTAGGTAATACATAAGTTTTGGGGAAGTGGAGACTTTTTTTTCTAATACAGGCACTTCGAACAAAAATTAAAAAGCTTGTTTCCATGAAATGAATTTTTAGCAAACTTGGAAAATATTTATGCTCTTCAAAACGTATGCACCAAATTCTCCATTTTCTCAGGGGGGGGGGGGCAAAACAACATTTTTTGGTATAAAAAAGGTAAACTTATCATGCTTGAGTGAATCGACAACATGACCTTTTCAAAAAATTGTTTCAAAAGGCAAAAAACACTTGATGTTATATGTTCCACAAAAAATTTTCAAACTCAAGGAAAACCACTGCCCTTCGCCCTCCCCTTGGCATCGCCACTGCTATTTTCCTCCTCAAGTACTGCTTTCCATTAAAATTAATCAATTCTCCAACGAAAATCCAACCCCTCCTCCCAACAAACTGACCATAAAAATAGGATAAAACACAGCTCAAATCATCTGGGGGTCACCATATTTCACCATTTCATTTTCATCTCACTTCACGCACCATACTATCGCGTGAAGTGCGTAAATTCGACCAATTTTGAAATCAATTCGACGAAAACGTCAACCTTAGGCAACTGTAATTGCGTAACAATCCGACCATCTTCAATCTTCATAGATCATTCGAGTTCAACCTTACGCAAAATCCACTCGAACTCTGCAGATTAAAAAGTAAAACAAAATAATCTACTCATACATTAAAACGATAGCACGGTCAATTAAGCTCTTCAGCTCACGAGCTCACAGTTGAAATATCCGCTTCTTTTACGACACTACTCGTACAACGAACGCATACCTAAACCTATAGCTGCCTATTATCTGTACCAGTACATCATTCATAACAATGAAAATGCAAACGCAGCTCCATAAAACTCGCCTCAATGTACGCGTAATCACCTCGTATGATTACCAACCGGTGTACTCGTATTTGAAATTCGCAACAATTACCTACCTATAGCAGACGGTAAATTCCAATAGGTAGGGATAAGGAGAGACGAAGGGAGGGAGGGTGTAAGAAGAAGTACGAAAAACAGGTATTTTTTTTTTCGAGCACCTGAACAGATATACTCAAGTCCTTCGTACAGCTAGGAAAAATATTTCGAAGTAAATTACACAGCACCTTGTATGTAGTACTTACAGCTTTGTCTTACACTATAGATACTTGCCTACGTTCAATCGTAATTCGTAGTAGGTAATACCACCATAAGCATTATGGAAAAATAACCACAATATACGAACACGAGTACGTAGATTTCATATACTAAATAGTTTTTAGTTTTCGATATTGTAGTTACTAGAGATACCATTCATTACCTATTTTTTTTCATTGCCGGAAGAAATCCATCGCGTTCTATGCACAGTTCATGCATAACGCTCGGTGTTTTGTTCGTGTCCATATGAAATTGGCGTTTTTCCGCTTCATTTATTGAAATGATAAAAGACACAATCGACGTTAGGAATTTTACTCTCACATTCTCGTGTAAATTACAAAAAAAAAAATATAAAATAAAAAAATATGCTCGTTCATCTCGCGCGCGTGTTATTAAATGATTAATCGAGTCATCGAAAGAATAGCGAGTGGATTTAGTACCTATGAGGGTGAGCAGTATACGAGATTACCTACATAGAAGGTAAAGGATTTCACTTTTTTTCCACACTTGTCGCATTTAACGTATGATACTGGTAGAGGGGTCGTTACTAATAATGTCATCAAGCCCATCGTGATGTACCCACGTATAATTATTCCATCATCGCATCGCGATGGATGATCACGCATAAAAATATGAAAACTCACGAAACGGAACCGAGAACCGAGCTGTCTAAACGGTTAATTAAACCGCAAGTACTTTGATCCTCGCACATGAAATGCAATAAATACCACCTCTATAGCACCTACTACTGTACAACATCAACATGACACCTGTTTTGCTCGATCCTGTCCTGTAATATTGTATATCACTGCAGTAGAGTCCTGTGTAGTGTATACTTTTACTTATACATGGTGTACATAACCTTTAAGAGAATTTCACACTTGATGAAAATCATCCAGCCATGTGTGACGTTTACACACCCACACATACGCACTGGGTATCCCTGCTTCCCTGCGGATCATTACGAGCAAGGTAATGAATAATTAACTCGTATACGAGCCGTCAAATTTGCATTTTACACACAGCATAAGAGAATATAGAATAGCTAGGCAGACAGACCGTCGTCGTCTGTTTCAATGGCAAAAAATGTACTTGACTTTTTTCCCCGATGTTACCGTTGGTTGTTGAAGGACTGCCCGAGTACCTTGCAGCGTAAGGATGAAGTCAGCAGAGGAAGTTGTTTTGGCAATACAATGACACGAGTAACGGTTTTTTATGGAAAATTTCAGTTTCACTGAGTGGTCGCGAAATTTTTTAAAATATGTTTGAGTGTTTCACTCTTAAAATTATAGCACGAAAAATGGCGTTTCTCGTCAATCCGTTGACAAATTTGGGGGAGGGGGGATTGTTTCACATGTTCGTCTACACATTCGTAAAATATCTCAAAAATGCAAAAATTTTCATTTTTTTAGGTTTCTGATGGTATTTTTTTAATCAGTGAAAAACTTTTAAATTTTTTTTCTCGAAAATGAAAAAAAATGCCAGTCTAATTTTTTGATATGTTATTCTACATAAAAAGGACTAAAACTGAAATTTTTTTCAGAATTTTTACTCGCCGAGATCATGGATATATTTAAATTATAAGTTTTTAAATCAATTTTTTCAAGTTTTTGAAAGTGGCAACACTGATTCTGACATCATTGGTCGATTACCCTCTCAAAGAACTACAATTTAAAAAAGAGTTAAAAATTCTATACCACGTACAACCGGAGCAATTTGCAATTGAAATGTTCAATTTTTGACAAATTTGGAGAACTTTGAAGCTTTACAGCTCCGCCAGGAAAAAAAATCGAAAAAATGTCCGGTTTGCGTTTGCGTCATTTGTCATGGTTAGGTGCCCTCTACACATCATCTGATTTTGAAAAAAAATTGAAGACCCCTCGTGCAAAAATCCGCCAATTTGGCATAGAGTAATGACCCTAAGATAAGACTGAAAAGAATTCCTCTTCTACTCTTCTTTTGCACCTGTCCACCAATGGTTGACAAAAGTTGATCACTAAGGCCCAAAACTCAGGATTTTTCTAAAAGCATACAAATTGAAGTGGTACTTCAAATTTCGAAACAGCTGAGTGAGAAAATTAAAAAAAATTGAAATATATCACCTTTCACCAAAAATTGAAAAAAAAAATGGGAAATAGATATAATGAAAAACGCGGAGGGGTGGAATTTTGAAATTTTAGTAGGTAGAAATATTTTTTCAAAATTCAAATTCTTCTTCTCCATAATTATTCAAAGATTTTCAATACAAAAATTATTTTAGTGACCATTTGCAAACAGTTGTTCAGAAAGTTCAAAAAATTACATTTTTCTCAATTCAGCTGAAGTCTGTTTGGGGGGGGGGGAGAGGAGAGGAGGATGATTCAGCAGATTACAATACGATAAAATTCATCATTTTACTCAACACTAAAAATTTGTTTGACATTATAGCAAGAGAAATTCGCGAATTTCAAGTCAAATGAGCAAAAGGGAGGGGGAAGGGTAACTCTTACTTCCCAAAAAAATAAACGAATCCCAGCGAAAAAAAATATATTGCGATGAACTGACTTCAAAATACATGTGCTAAAAATTTGAAGTTTTCGATGCATTTGTGCACAAAATAATTTTCCAAAATAGACTTTCGTAACTTTTGGTGGCCGAAAAAGAAACTTTTTTTTCAAATATCAACAATCGACGGCGGAAAAAAAAACATTTGAAAATGAAAAAATTGATTGAGATGAAGATGGTGTTGAATGCATTCGATTTGGTGAGTAAAATCGTGTATTTAAAATTTTTCCATTTCTCCCTTATTTGACTTTAATTTTCCAACAATTCCCCTTTCAGTTCATTGTGTAAAAATGAGAGTACCTATAGGTATAGAGCCGCAGGAAGAAGAGAAAAATTTTGAATGATTTTACTCCCCAAATGGGGTAGATTCGATATTATTTTCTTCCCATTCAATTCGTTCACTTATTTTGTCCAATTTTTGTTGAAAAGTGCGAGTTGAACATTTTAAAGGATTTTTCGCCCCTTTCAACCTACTTATTGTTGAAAATCACGAGTTAAGGACAGGGGGAGGTGGTGGAAAAAATTTCAAAATGATACTTTTTTAGTATTTCGAGTATTTTATAAATAGTCTTCCTTCTCGCGCATTTTTTCATTTTCACAAGTAGGTTAGGTAATAGGTATGTAGTCCTCAGTTATAGGACTAGTTCGAGGGGGGGGGGGCTGAAATAAGGAAGAAATTCGAAAACTAGTTCGCACTTCCTGGTTGCCACAAATATGAGGAAATCTTTAAAAAAATCAGTCAGCAAAAACATTATTTAAAAATTTTTTTTGAAAATGTTTGTAAAATAATGCGTTTAGCACCTCAAATATGCAATTTATGCGTAATAAAGTTTCACCATACGTATATCTGTGACGTAGTGAGGGAAAAGTAATATTTCAAATCATTTTTCAAAATTTGAGGCAACCAGTAACTGCAAACTGGTTTCTCAATACATCGTTGAAAAGCTCTAATTTACTGTACTACACTAAATTTTTTCGAAACAAAAATAAATTCAGCAACCAAAAAAGTCTGAAAAAGAAAACAAAAAGTAACCATACTCGTTTGCTCGTAAAGTAACCAAAAAACTTATAAAGCGCGTGCAAAACATTTTAATGCAGAAAAAAATCACAAAAAAACAAAAAAAGCTTTGATTAAATGTTTTAATGGTAGAAAAATCACGAAACAAAAATTCGTTCAACTTGGAATCTGCAGATGATGAAAATCAATCGAGATTTTGATAATCTCAACAGAAAACAGGACTTTTTGACAAATTATATGTATTTAATTAACGAAAAAAATACCTACCTACATTTTTACAAGCCAAATTTTTTGGAGTTTTTAAACAAATTTTTAGTAAAAAAAAACAAGACTTTGTAGCAATTATGATAAATGGCAAGACTTTTTGCTATTTTTGGCCGAACGCAAGACTGTGACAATTTTAGCTGAATGCAAAGCTTTTTAGCAAGTTTTGGCTAAATGGCGAAACTTTATAGCACGAATGTAAAACATTGGCAATTAATGAAAGAAAAAATGAGAATTTCTCTAATTTTTGACGAAAAACAGAATTTATTGACAACTCGGAAAAAAAGTGATGCTTTTTCGCGATTTCAGTCAAAAGAGAGAGACTTTATTTGAAATTTTTCGCAAAAAATACCTACCACAAATTTTAGCAATTTTTGGCAAGAAACAAGACATGTTGCAAATTTGACGAACGATGCCTTAATTATTTGAAAATTAAGCGAGTACGAGCCCCCAGCTATTGCCTCGTCCGCTTTTCCAGCCCCCTTGCGTGCAGCTACGAACTTGAAAAATAAATAAATAAATGTAAAATTAAAAATACTCGTGATAACGATCACATAGGTAAAGCATGCATTATGCATTAAATAATCAACTCGAACATTTTTCATGCCCCAATTAAATATGAATGATTTCATTTCATTTCTAACTATAGCTTTTCATACTTTTTTTTACAGACAGAATGCGTCATTCAGAATGTTTTTCTTGGAAGGCACTTTGCACACTGTTTTGTACAATCGTTTACGTACAAAGTTCACCTTCGAGCACACTGTACGAAGTAGCTTCAAGTACAGAAGACGATTTTCCTATACTGGTAAGCACAAAAAAGCTTCATTTTTCCTCCTTAGCTGAAGTTGCAATAATGTTTGACATAAAATTAACGATGAAAATTTCTTTCTTACAAAACAGGTTCGAGAAAAACGTCAAGCTACAGGTAAGCTGCAACATTCAAGTCTAGATGCGAATCTGTTCGATATTATGGTAAAAAAATGAATGAAAAAATTACAATAATTTTCAATTTTGTTTCAGAACTCTGCGATTTCGGTATCGAGCCGAGCTTGATAACTTGCGATTGGGCGAATCGTAACGGTTCCATATTACGTTGGGAATTAGGAGCAGGGGTACTCTCAAATTGGTTGGGAGGTCCTCCGAAGGATGCAGGAGCAGGGGAGGATTCCGAACGAGGTAATCACTCTCAAAAATAGGCATTGGATGTTGTATTGAGTGATGGAAATTGTTTATATTTTATGGTCATAATTCAACCTTTCATTTCCAGGGGGATACATATTTTTCGAAACATCGCTACTGGCAGCTCCAGTCCTGAGAGTGGACGATATTACCATTCGAGAGGGCCAAAATGCGTACATCGAAAGTCCACTACTGAAGACCACTGGAGCGGAGGGAAAATGCGTCTCTTTCGGGTAAAGCATAATTTTTCACATTTCAATGGCTCTTTATCTCCATTCACTTAATTCAAAATAATGTTGATTTATATATTCGTATACGTATATAGTTTCTCCATCGATGGTTTGAGTGCTGCTGGGCTCAGAGTAATGCTACAACCTATTGGTAAAGATGGCCGACCAGAGGGTTTCTACAGAATACTTTGGGGTACCAAAGATCCTACCAATAAAGCTTGGATGGAAGCCCAAGCACTATACACGTATAACAGAGATCACCAAGTAAGCAACTTACTCCTGAAATACCTAATTTTTCGCAAGAATTGACCCATTTCAACATTTTATTAACCCATTTTTCTGCAGATCGTTTTCGAAGGTATCGCCAAAGACCTGCCAGATCCCTTTCGAAAGTTTCGAGGGTACGTTGCTGTAGATAACGTGGCTTTAAAAAGTGGTCTCGAGTGTAAAGGCCACTGCACCTTCGAAGGAGGATTCTGCGGATGGACCAATGATGAAGATGATGATTTTGATTGGTCTTTGGTAAGCGCAGATGTAACAAAAATTCACTCAAACCAAACTTGATAAAAATCTGTCGACTTCACTGCAATATAATTTTAGGGACGAGGTAGTCGAAATCCTTCCACGGGTCCGGCTACAGACAGATCTAGCTTCATATACGGTGGCATGGAAGGAGGTTACGGATACATAGACTCTTCATATCCAAGACGACCAGGCGATATAGCAAAGTTATCCAGCATGGAATTCGAACCAACAGGTACGTTACACAACAATATCTTAACTCATCAGAACCGAACGAAACACTAAATCTAATAATCCGCAGGTCCAGATACTCCACTCTGCATGAGATTTTGGACACACATGTTCGGTAATGGAATAGGCACGTTGACGGTGAGCATCAGTGATACCAGAGAAGCTCACGTTAGAGATATTTGGAGTCTGACTGGCGAAGCTGGCAACGCTTGGTATCAAGCTGAAGTACCAGTATCTTCTTCTAATCCTTTCAAAGTACGTCTCATCATCTTATATAATTCATTTCATTTCTGAAAAATATCAATCCAAATTTCTCTCTTCCACAGATCGTTATCACAGGAAAAATTGGTAAAAATAATCTAGGAGATATTGCAGTCGATGACATATCACTAACTCCAGGAAGTTGTCCGAGTAAGTTGCCTTCGTTATTCAATAATAATCTCTCCTTCACAACGCACGTACTTCCACATTCGCCATTTTGTTTCCAGCTGCTCCTCAAATTGCTGCTCCTACATCTGGAGATTGTACCTTTGAGGTCGATGAATGCGGCTGGAGCAATGTGGGATCTCGTGAACGACTGGATGACATTGACTGGGAGCGTACATCTGGAGCTGCTCTTCGAAATACCGCTTATGACCATACTTTAGGAACTGAAAAAGGTACCTAGATAATATATTTCTCATGCAGAATGGCATTTCCCACCTAACCACTGATTCATTTGTCTTCAGGATACCTCATGACTTTGGCCAGAAGCACAATTCAAAGACCTGGTAGCAGAGCTTGGTTCACTTCCAGAGATTTCAGAATCATTACACCGACTCAAAGTCAACCAACCAACTCCCCCAGATGTCTTTCATTTTGGTAACACTCGCAGCCATCTCTGATTTAAAACTGATTTCTCTTCTTCAATAACCCAATTCCGGAAAAATTTTCAGGTTTGTTATGAATGAACCTTTCATCGATGCTACCGGACCAAGTCTAGGGGCATTGAGTGTATACGCCAAGTCAGCCGAGAAGGACAGCACCGGAGGATTGATTATGAAACCAGTCTGGCGTCTGTATAATCATCAAGGACCGAACTGGCAATATGGTCAGGCTTTGATAAACGAGCCCAATGATTCTGTGAGTATTTCTTTCTACCTCTTTCTCACAAATTCACCTGCCAAAATCACATGAAAACTTTCGAACATTTCACAGATCGTTATCGAGGGAATTTGGGGCTCCAGTCGAGCCAGTGGATTCATCGCCTTCGACGATATTACCTTCTTTGGTGGATCTTGTACAAGTATGTGACTTCAATACCGCCGCTCGACCTCTTCTATTTGAAGGCCAAGCATTCACTTATTTCTAATTTTGACAGCTTTACCAAAGGGAGCCAAAGTCAGACCAGGAGAATGTAGATTCGAACGAGATATGTGCGAATGGACCAATGTAACTGATAAATCAATGGCATCCTGGAGGCTGGCAACAGTCACTAGAAGACCTGCCAATCTACCAGACAAGACCTTCGGAGCACCAGGTACAATTACATCGTTCTTGAGCAGATTTTGGTACATTATTCCTAATTAATGACTTGAAAAATCCTCTACAGATGGTTACATTTATTACGATCTCTTCAACCAAATCTTGGGTGCGAATATGGTAAAGTTGATTTCACCGTTGATTCCTGGTGGCGAAGATCCTCAGCTATGTTTCTCATTCTGGTACGCTGCGTTCGGAGCAGGAGAGTCAGCATTGATGCAGATCAGTAAACAAGACAATTCCAGCGACGGTGCTGGAGAAAAGGTAAACAGTATTTAAAAGTCTAGCTATTTCGTCAACTGACAGCATAATTTAATTATACTCCTCTCTTAGAAAATCTGGTCCCTCGAGGCGAAAAACATGGACACAACCAGACCAACTTGGATGCCAGCTCAAGTAACAGTTGAAGCAACCAGAGATTTTCATATAGTCTTAGAAGGTCAAGCAACCAATGGTGGATTTGCCGTAGATGATATTACTTTTACCCCAGGCAACTGTCCAAGTAAGTGGTTCCACTTCTGATCCTCCTTTCGTAATGCCTTTTTTCACTAACTCATTCTTGGTTTACAGCTCGGCCAGAGAAAGCTGCCGTAACCGAAGCTCGTCAAAAATAAGAATCTGCTGGTCTCCGGTAATATCTTCTAAAACTCTTGCCACATCTCGAATTGCGATGTTTGTGTCTCCTTTCAACACCACTCAGTCTGTGAATCTCTATATTTCTTCCGGTATAAAAATCTGTATCAGGGAACATTTTCGGCCTAATTTGCCAACCTACATAGATACCTATCTACGATCTAATGTCTTACCATTTTCCAATCATTACTTCTCAAGCTTTTCTTTTACCGTAAAATTTCCTCTTTCAAAGCACAATCTGTTGGAGATCCGGGCACGATTAGTGCGACTCGAAAAATCTTGCATTTTCATACTTTTTTACGGGTAGATACCTACTTACTAGTTTCAAGCTCAGCGGGAAAGGAGAGAAGACTGCCTTCTATTATGTGATTATGTAGCCTATAGAGAAACGTACGTACAATAGCATCGAAAAATTAAGCTAAATCTTAGGGTATTTTTTTCTAATTCACAAGCTAACCGCTTGTTAAAAAAGATTTTATTATTTTTATACGTTTTTTTCTTCAATTTTATATCACTTTTTCATTTTATTAAATAAATTAATATTATTTTTACACGTAATACGTAAATATAGAATTATTTTGCCAATTTAAGGCAGCAGCGTAATAAAAGACCAAAGTATAATTGCCCATCATAGATATTCTTCACATTAAGAGAAGATTTTTTTTTATTTGAAAAATTAAGTTAATAAGTTCCTGAATTTAAAATGTACATAAATGTAGGTATTATTATACAAATTTAAATCATGTATATATCTATTCTGTATTTTAAAATAACAATTTGTATTTATGTAAGCGTTAATTCCACGTACAAGGTACGTGAATCATGAAAATGAGTGTTTTTTATGTATTTATTATAAATAAATTATCATTTAAAAATTCTATTCAACATGTTTTCATCTTTTTTTTTTTTTTTCGAAATTACCGCTTTCTACAGAAACCTATCTATCATCAGCTTATAAAAAAGACTCGAATTCGATTCTGAAAACTTTTAGACCCTCCTACATTCACAAATTGTTACCTACCTTATTCATTTTTTTAAAAGTTGCAATTTTATCGCAAATAAATACTCAATTTTGTATTTTTTTTTCTATAATAAAACATGACTTCGAACTTTTTTCATTTCTTTAAATTTTTTTCACCTTTTTTTCTAACAGTTTTCAAAATCACTACTCACTTTTACAAACTTGAAGAAAAATAAAAAAATTTAAACATTTGATTTTTTTTTTGAAAAATAAAATGAATTTTTTCCCTCGAAAATTCTAAAGTTCTCCACCACTTAATGGCCCTTCCCCACCCAGCTCGGACACCAGCTTCCCTCAGATTGGTCGCTTAGGTTGAGATGTTGCATTTTACAGACTTTCTCAGATCCTGACAATTAAAATATTCTTACCGACTGTACTCAATTTTTTCAAAATTTTGAAAGAATGGGTTTTAGAACACCAAAAAGTTGGGTTCTGGTGTTCATTATTCTGTCTAAAAACCGAATTGGTTTAAATTTTGGATTTAAATTTAAAATATACCTAACTTTCAAAAAAAAATCTAAAAATTTCTATGTACATATTTGATTTTAGCTCTCCCCTCCTACTACACAAATTTAGGGCTCTCAAAAGATATCAAATTTAGTCCAGAATGAAAATACGATTCAAAATCGCTTTCTCGATTTCCCTCTTTCCCTTCCCAAAATGACCAAAAAATAATTTTAAATTCATTTTGCTCACCGAAAAAAAATGTTCAAAGAAATCATTTTGCAGGAAAACTCGAATGAAACTTTATACCAACAATAATTTTTTACGTGTCTTTTTATTGGATCATTTTTAAAAAATGGAGTTCTAATGGAAGGAGATGAATGAATAATTTCAAAACATAGGAAAAAATTATGTATGAATTTATGACCTCAAAATAAAGCTGAATTTTGAAAGGAAAATTGGAGTCTTAAATTTCGAATAATCCAATATGAAGGTAAAAATTGGGGTTTTAAGAAAAGCTGATTTTCGTTCCGATAACTGTTCGCTTTCAAAATCAAAATTGAGCCCTTAAACTTCTGAGAAATGCAAGATGGAATAAAAATTGGTTCTCTCTGAGTAGCTCAGATTTTATTTTGAAGTCAACAATTTTTTTAGAATCAGAATTAGCACCTTCGAAAACATGCATTTTGACACTCATACATCACTTTCTTCAGTGGTTTAGCATTTTGAAAAATTTTTCCTTTCTTTAAAGATCAAAGTTACCCAAAAAATTTGTAATTCAATTTTCTGAAAAGAATTTTCTAATTTCAATTGAACGTTTGTTTCATTTTTAAATTTGAAAAAAATGAAATTTTGAAACTTTGACAGCGTGACAGAGAAAAGGTGACTTGATGAGCTCATATTTTCATCGTGTTTCAAATTTTGCAAACAAATTGAAAATTGATTAACCTGGAGGGGGGGGGCAGCAAAGATGATATTCGAACTAAACTATGCGACCACGAATTAGTCAAATTCGACATATAACCCAACTTTTTTTTTACTTTCAATTTTTTTTCTTCAAAATTGTGGGATTGAAGGTAAACAATGAGTGGATATTCGACCTTGATTTTCCAGAATCAGTATAAATCGACACGTCACATTCATATTTTCGTGATTTATTCCAAATTTTTGTCCTCAAAATTATGAGGTTAAGGAGGCACTGAGGGGTCCATGTAAAAAAACAATTCTATTTCAGGTGAGAAATTTTAATATTTCATTTTGCAAACTATCATTTCCAATACTTGAGAGAATTTAGAGTGATGCTAATGATAAAAATATATCTAGCTATCAAGTCTCATGAGCACTTTGTCAACTATGAGTACACTATCGCAGCTCTTAAAATAATTCCGACGCAATAAATTCGCAACCGCACCTTACTTTGTTTGCCATCAACCTGTTAGCAGATAGGTATACTTACAACCGAACCCATCGTTATGATTTTCGCCCAAATTAAGTAACACAATTCGAGTATGAAATTAATAAAAATTACATAAATAAATAATTACGTCACGATTTTGCAGCACTTTATCAACAATTAATAACTCGAACGAATCTCCCAACACAAAACATTCGTGCAAGTCACTCTGAAATATTCGAACGTCTCGTAACGCGTCGCGATGGACACCTGTGATCTGTTGATTTGCGTGATTTTATTATTATTTCTTTATTTATATTTTCGTTTTAAAGATCTGTACTCTTATTTCGATCAAAATGGCGTTCCGTTCGTCAAACCTGTGCCGTTTTTCGGAAACGCTAAAGATTGGATTTTGATGCGCAGACCTTTACCAATCATTTATTACGAAGTTTACACGAAACTGAAATCTCATCGATTTGGCGGAATGTACATAGGAACGGAGAAAAATATTCTAATACGAGATCCGAAATTAATCAAGAACATATTGGTCAAAGATTTTTCCTATTTTCAAGATCGACCCAGCGGATCTGGTGGATCTGATCTCTTGGACAAAAGTCTGCTACGCATGAGAGGTAAGATAAAGAGCAATTCAAAAAAAAATCATGAAAATGTTTACGTTATTTTTATTTTTAAAGGCGATGAATGGAAAAATTTAAGGATTAAATTAACCAGCACGTTCACTTCCGGTAAAATGAAACTCATGTTTCCTCTGGTACGAGCCTGCGCTGAAAACTTACACCAAGTTTTAAAAGATTTATCCAATAAACAAGAAGATTTCGACGTTAAAGATGTCTGCTCTCGATACACAATCGATGTGATCGGAAGTTGCGTCTTTGGTTTAGAGATAAATTCACTTCACAACCCGGATTCTGTTTTCAGGAAAATGGGTAATAAGATTTTTGAAATCAGGTGATGAGAAATTTTGATCAGTTATAAAAGAAATATCACCAAATAAAAATTCTTTAAAATATATTTTTTCTAATTTCGTTTTCAGCTTTGTACAAATACTGGGTGCACTGATGCCACCTCCTCTTCAAAAAATTGTCAAATTGTTTGGTAATGATCGAGAAATTAACGAATTTTTCGCGGAGTTGGTTCAGAAAACCGTAAAATATCGAGAAGAAAATAACGTTTCTCGAGGTGACTTCCTCGACTTATTGATCAATCTGAAGAACGAAACAGATTCTCAAAAATCCAATGATCATCAGACTCGCGAAGATTTGGAAAAATTCATCAGCCAGATAGGAAACCATACGAAGAGTAATGTAGGTCAGTTCCTCAGATTTTTTTGAAATACGTAGCCAAATTGTTCTCTAAATTTAATTTTATAATATTGTGATTTTTTAAAATATAATTCTCAGATATGACAGTCGAACTAATGACCGCACAATGTTTCCTATTTTTCGGAGCTGGATTCGAGACATCTTCCAGCACACTGAGCTTCATGTTACTAGAATTAGCTCGAAATCCACACATTCAAGATAAGCTGAGAAACGAGATCAGAACTGTTCTAGAGAACAATAATAACGAACTAACTTACGAGACAATAAAGCAAATGAAATATTTAGATATGGTCATAGATGGTAGGGAAAAAATGAAGCATTGTAAGAAATGCTCGAAAACACAATTTCTCCAATAGGTATTTCTCAATTTTTCAGAAACATTGAGAAAATACCCGACAACAGGAAGAATAATCAGAATATGTGGAAAACCTTACGAAATCCCCGATTCGAAATACGTCATCCCGGAAGGAACCACTGTCATCGTATCACTTCGAGGTCTTCATTATGACACAGAATATTACGAAAAACCAGATGAATTTTACCCCGAGCACTTCAGCGAACAAGCCAAAGCCAAACGACCTCATTATACATTTTTACCATTCGGTGATGGGCCAAGATCTTGCATGGGTAAGTATTCATTCACCCTTCAGGATAAATATTTTCTTCGAGCTTTTGTAGATACATACTCATTTTTTAAACTATCATCTCGTGCTTGATTTATTCAACAGGAGAACGTTTCGGTAAAATGCAAATCAAAATTGGAGCTGTTAATTTGTTGAGAGATTTTTCGTACAGTTTGTCTTCAAAAGTGAAGCTACCAGTAGAACACTTGCCTGGAATTGGCTTAATGAATATCAAAGGTGGTATATGGTTGAAATGCCATAAACTTTGAACATTTTTTCACACGTACATATTTCAATAATAACTTGATTTGTATTCGATAAAACAAAATAAATAATCATTTTAAACCCTTGAGACGGTCTAACGCATCACAACGATGTATGAGAAGAGCATCGAATTTGTGTCAAGACCTTCGAATCAGGGGTGATAAATATCTCACTTTTTCTCTTACCTACTTGACCCCTTCTATTCTGAAATTAGTTCTACAACCCAGATAAATCTGACAATCCTCTCCTCACCGAAAAAATTTGCTTAAGGTCGCAAAGTAACTTGAAAGAACTACCGATCAATTCGGAAGGTCGAAAATGAGGTGTGAACCTAATTTCAACATTCTGCCTCAATTATTGGGATTAGATTTTTCAATAAAGAATGACCAAATTCTAATTTTTGAAAATTCATCAAGAATTAAAAAATTGAGTTTGGCACCTAAAATTTGGCCAAGTGATACTGTTGTTTTGTTATTTGTTTGCTTGCTCAATTTTAAATTATTCAATAAAGGTATACATTTTTGATGTTCTTACCTTTACGCAGTTTGCATAAGATGAATTTGGTCATATCTTCTGAAAATAGGAAACCTGCAAATCAGACAAATGAAAATAATAGATGAGCATAACGATTATAAAAAACAGCTAGAAAATAATATTTGAAACGATTTTTGTAAATCACCAAAAAAGAAAAAACATTCAGGCAAAACAGAAATATTTCAAAGCCCGCCTGAAAAAGAGTCACGTCGCTGGCCCTACCAGTTTCAGAAATAGAGGGCCAAAGGAACCCCCTTGAAGTGATAGAGCATCGTTGGAGCAAGTTAGAACACCCAGTCCAGATATTAGGCAGTCCCCTTCTCCATTAAAAAAAACCTCTGGTAGGGCTGGCGAGACGGTAACCTTAGCAAGAATTATTTAAAGGATAGAGCATCAATAGAGCTGTTTAGAACACTTGGTCTCGACGTCAGAACACTTCCCTTTCCCCACTCATCCCATTGAAAAAAAACTACCTATGCTGCAAAATCAGCATCAGCGAGCAGGTGGACAGACGACGTTGGGAGGCTAGACTAAGAGATCAGTGACCTTACGAGGCCAGCCAGAACGCCAAACGGTCTTCGAATCCCAGACAGACAGGTCAGTGACCTTAAAGGCCCAGAGCGGGTGCCAGATGGCCTTCAAAAGGTAGACATACAGGTCAATGACCTTATACGAGGCCAGACAGGAAGGAAACCAGACGGTCTTCAAAAGCCAGACATAAAGGTTAATAACCTTACAAGGCCAGATAACCGACAAAACCCAGGCAGAAAGGTCAATGACCTTACAAGGCCAGTCAACCGGCAAAACCCAGACAGAAAGGTCAACGACCTTACAAGGCCAGACACCTCACCCTGCAAAACCCAGAAGAACAGTTCAATGACCTTAGAATGTCAAACAGGACTCCAGGCCACTTTAAGAAACCATACAGACAGGTTAATGACCTTAGGAGGTTAGACCTAGTTCCAGCCAGTTTTCAAAAGTCAGAGCGACAGGCCAATGACCTTTGAAGGATAGACAGACGGACGAATGATGACCATGAGAGGCTTAACAGGTAGGTCAGTGGCCTAGAGAAGCCAGATAGATGGGTCAAAAAAAATTACTATCCAAGTACAACTTTATAATAACCATCCCAATTAACATGTCAAACAATTTATGGTCATTATTTTTCGAAATCATAATTCACCATAATTATACAAGTAATATCTAGAAACAATATTAAAAAAATAGTTCCCTCCACTCCATCACTTAGAAGTTGAAATTGGTGTGCACATAGAAACTTCATCGAATTTTTGACCATTCTAGACTGATGAGATATGCATTTTAAAAATTGCTAACTTCAAGACCGAAATCCTGAGCAATTCAACACAGATTGACACAAAAATAAAACTGAAAGCTAAAAAATGTTTTGCACTTCCCAGACATTACCTGTTTAAAACCAACTAAAACCGCTAAAAATTATTATGGAAAATAATCGTACTAAAACTTTGCAATAAAACGTTCAAATAGGTACTCCAACACTTCGATAATTTTTTTCTGATATGTAAGTAAAGTAGGTACCTGTAGATAACACTATGATTACAAACAGCTTTCAGCATGATCCGCTTTTTCAAGTTCATAAAAACGAATAAAATCCATAGTGACTTCGAGCAAGTGGATCGAACCACACGCACAGTCGCACACATGGTTACATCACTTCGAATGAAAATTGAAATTCACAATGGACACAAGTGATTTAATAATCGGCGCGATATTATTATTACTCGTATATTTATACATCTCATACAAAAATACATACTCGTACTTCGATCAAAATGGTGTTCCTTGTGTCACACCCTGGCCATTTATTGGAAACGCTTTCGATTTTATCACGATGAAGAAACCCTTGCCGATCATTCATTTCGACGTTTACAATCAGCTGGCACCTCATCGATTCGTAGGAATGTTCATAGGAATGAAAAAGGCCATCCTAATCAGAGACCCGGAACTGATAAAGACCGTCTTGGTTAAGGATTTTTCCTATTTTCAAAATCGTAACGAGAACCCAAACAAGACAAATTTTTTGAATGAGAATTTATTTTATATGAAGGGTAAGTAAGTCAACATAATTAAATCGAAATTGCTCCAGCTCCATTTTAAGATTACCTATATTTACCCACCCTCATCAAAATCCAACTCCCATATTATTTAAAGACGAAGAATGGAAAAATCTTAGAATCAAAATGACCAGCACATTTACATCGAGTAAAATGAAACAAATGTTTCCTCTGGTGCAAGAATGTGGTACCAAATTACACGCGGTTTTAGAAGAAATCTCAAACGGAGACGATTTCAACGCCAAAGATATTTGTGCTCGGTTTACCATCGATGTGATTGGAAGTTGCGCATTTGGCTTGGATATCAATTCGCTCGATAATCCGAATTCTGTGTTTAGAAAAATGTGTGATCGAGCTTTTGGATTCAGGTGATATTTAAATCCATAAACTGTAAAATTCAAATCTCAAGACAAGTCAACTACATTTGATTATTTTGCAAATTTATATTTCAATTAATAGCTATGCAGTCATTCTACGTCTCGTGTTTCCTAAACTTCATGGATTTTTCAATTTATTTCGAAAGAGCAAAGACGTTTGCGGATTCTTTTTGAATTTGGTTCAAAAAACAGTCAAGTACCGAGAGCAACACAAAATCGTTCGAGGTGATTTTCTCGACTTACTTATTAACCTGAAGAATGAAGCAGACGGTCATAAAACTGACGATCACCAAGCTCGCAAAGACATTGAAAAATTCATCAGCCAGACAGGAGGAAAACATTCCAAGAATAATGTAGGTAAGTCAACAAATTGTCATGCTCCGAATACTGAAGTCTGAAACTGACTAAAAAGTGTTCACGAGACCATATTCAATAATTCATGAATCAAAATCAACTTTCAGACGTGACCATCGAGATCATAACAGCTCAATGTTATCTGTTTTTCGTGGGTGGATTCGAGCAGCCTTCTAGTACGCTGAGTTTTATGTTACTAGAATTGGCTCGAAATCAACACATCCAAGATAAGCTCAGAGAAGAGATTGTTAAAGTGTTGGAAAACAACAATAATGAATTCACTTACGAAGCAATGAAACAAATGAAGTACTTAGATATGGTTATAGACGGTAAATAAACCAATATCTTGTTCAAACTTGGTAGGGAGTTCGCTGTTGAAAGAACGTATTTTAGAATTCTCTCAAATTTAAAATACCTACTCGTATCTATGCTTGCAGAAACCTTGAGAAGGTTCCCGATATTCGGAATTCTAAGCAGGGAATGTTCCATACCGTATAAAATTCCCGGCTCAGAATATGTTATTCCACAAGGAACTATCGTCTATACATCGATGAAAGGAATACATTACGACTCGAAATATTACGAAAAACCAAACGAATTCTATCCTGAGCACTTCACCGATGAAGCTAAAGCTAAACGACCTCAATATACTTTCTTGTCATTCGGCGATGGTCCGAGAGCTTGTATAGGTAAGCCATTATCATTCGAATCTTTCTTCGCATCACCGTTTATCAAAAAATGTCATCACGGGGAGGGGGGGAATATTCATCTTCATCGCGAGAAATCACATAGAAATTCTACATTTCCTCGTATAGATTTTTCTAAACCAAGGGAAAGCACTTTAGATGAATTTACATCAATATTTTACTATGCTTGGGAGTGAAAAAAACACTTGTGATTTTTTGATAGGTACATTTTAATTAGACGGATCGATAGGTAACTGATTACTGAATTTGAAAAAAGTGTTAATCCACAGTGAAAAATTCCGACATTTAATTTATTTTTACAGCTGTACGTTTCGCCAGAATGCAAGTAAAAGTAGGAGCTGTTAATTTATTGAAGGATTTTTCTTATCACGTGTCGCCTAAATTGAAGCACCCGGTGGAATTCGCTCCTGGCATCATATTGTCCGATATCAAAGGCGGAATTTGGTTGAATTGTACGAGAATTTGAAAACGATAAAACCCAATTGTGTACTGAGTCAAGATGGATGATTAATTACCACGCAAGCCGTAATTAGTTATTTTTTCAAAGTTGAATTTTTGAACGCAGTGGTGCCAATTTTTTGGGCATTTTTGCCAATTCTAACAAATCGAGAAAAATATCAACTTTTTTTGAAGTTTTAGAAAGAGGCAATAACGGTAAAAAATTTGGCACCATTCATTTCAAAATATTTCTCCATTTTTATTTTTCCATGTTTTGACATAATTAATGCAAAATATTTCAGAATAAAAAATTTTCAAAACACGAATTTACCCAAAAAATAAACGATTTACAAATTTTTAATCTCTCAGTAGAACTCTCAAAGAGGTCTCGGTTTAGATGGCAATAACCTAGGTCAACGCAGAATCTCAAACACCATCTTTAAGACCTGAGCCATTTTTACCAAAACCGGTTGTATAGGGAGTACAGTGGAAAAACCACGATTTTTTTTCTTTAAAAATTCCCCCTCTTTTAGGACCGATGTTTTCTCTCCAGGGGCATCACTGAAGCAAAATTTTTCTGAGTTCGTTTCAAACCAAAATGAAGATCTTCACTGAATTTGGTGAGAAAAAAATCTTCCGACTTTTTTTTCGCGATCTACTCCAATAAAAATTAATATTTTACGTTTCAGTTTTACGAAGCCCGATAACGATAGTAATTATAAGCACTTCAATCACTTCCGTCTTCTGTCTGCTTTCGGCGTGAGAAAACAGACTTTTCTTCAAATAAAAAGCTTTTACAAACGAATTGAATCAGTTTTTGTGAAACATTTGCATAGCAATTGATCCCTTTACAATCGAATTGAATCATTCACAAACGATTGGCGATTGAACAAATTTATTGATTTCTAGGCAAACCATTCGCGAACAAAATAATCAATTTTTAGTGAATCATTCACGAACGAATAATTGATTAATTGTTGGTGAATCATTCGCGAACGAATTGATTAATTATTGGTGAATCAATTGAGCAAATTGATTGATTTCTAAGTGAATCATTCGTGAACGAAATAATCAATTTTTAATGAATCTTTCGCGAACGAATTGAATAATTGTTGGTGAATCATTCGCAAACGAATTGAATTTTTTTTTTGGTAATTGTTTGTGAACAAAATAATTAATTTTTAGTAAATCATTCGCTAACGAATTGATTATTTATTAGTGAATCGATTGAGCGAATTGATTGATTTCCAAGTGAATCATTCGTGAACGAATTGATTAATTATTAGTGAATCATTCGCGAACGAATTGAACAATTTGTTGGTGAGAATCAATTGAACAAATTGATTGATTTCCAAGTGGATCATTCGTGAACGAAATAATTAATTTTTAATGAATCATTCACGAACGAATTGATTAATTGTTGGTGTATCATTTGCGAACGAATTAAATGATTGTTGGTGAATCATTCGTAAACGAATTGAAATTTTTTTTTTGGTAAATCATTTGTGAACAAAATAATCAATTTTTAGTGAATCATTCGCGAACGAATTGAACAATTGTTGGTGAATAAATTGAACAAATTGATTGATTTCCAAGTGAATCATTCGTGAACGAATTGATTAATTATTGGTGAATCATTCGCGAACGAATTGAATAATTTTTTGGTAAATCATATGTGAACGAAATGATCAATTTTTAGTGAATCATTCGCGAACGAATTGAACAATTGTTGGTGAATAAATTGAACAAATTGATTGATTTTCAAGTAAATCATTCATGAACGAATTGATTAATTATTGGTGAATCATTCGCCAACGAATTGAACAATTTTTGGTGAATCAATTGAACAAATTGATTGATTTCCAAGTGAATCATTCGTGAACGAAATAATCAATTTTTAATGAATCATTCCCGAACGAATTAATCAATTGTCGGTGAATCATTCGCGAATGAATTGAACAATTTTTGGGTGAATCATTCGCGAACGAAATAATCAATTTTTGATGAATCATTCGCGAACGAATTGATTAATTTTTAGTGTATCAATTGAGCAAATTGGTAATCTGTTTTCTCCCAATATTTCTGTATCAAATCAAGCCCTTCAACGAATGGTTAACAAAATACCCTGCTAAAAATATTGTTTAAAAAAACAGTACATGTGCACAGCTATGCACATAAGCTTGCAGTTTTGCATCTTCCTTTCCCATCTAAAAATTTCGCCAATATCGTGCAATAATACAACAAAATTACGTTAACGTTAACCTCATCTATCGTAACCAGAAAAAAAACACCACGTATATCAAAATATTCTTTTATAATAATACATCATCACGCGTTGATTCATCAACCGAGACCGCTCACAGATTATCACTGAGTGTACATAGGCTACATACGTACCTATTAAAGCTGTGTAATTTACGACGCTTATTTCAACTATTCGTGAAACTTTTTTCCCGGTAGGTACTAAGTACCTATCTACGTATGCAATGCACACAATAATAATTTCCTTCAAGCACAATTTTTAATCGCGAGTAAATTCTACAGTGAGTTAGAATAACTAAATCGAGCATCTCGTGCCGACTTGATTCGAATTAAGAGTCGTAATTCGCGATGGATACGAGTGATTTGATAATCGCCGCGATATTATTATTATTCGTGTATTTGTATTTCTCTTACAAAAATTTGTACTCGTATTTCGAAAAAAATGACGTCCCCTACGTCAAACCTTTGCCATTTTTTGGCAACACGTTCGACTGGATCGCGATGAAGAAATCCTTGCCGATGATTCAATTCGACATGTACAATCAGCTGGCACCTCATCGATTCGGAGGAATGTTCGTGGGAACGAAAAAGACCGTCTTGATCAGAGACCCGGAACTGATAAGGACCATCTTGGTTAAAGATTTTTCCTATTTTCAAAATCGTCACCTTAAATCGAACAAATCGGATATTTTGAGCCAGAATTTATTCATGATGAGGGGTAGGTAACTAATTTTATAACAACACAAATTCAAATTATCAAGTTTTTTTTTAAAATTTAAATTACAACTGCATTTCCATGTTTTTATACTATCCAAAGGTGAAGAATGGAAAAACCTCAGAATCAAAATGACGAGTACATTCACTTCGGGTAAAATGAAACTGATGTTCCCTCTGGTCCGAGAGTGCGGTACCAAATTACACACCGTTTTAGAAGAGATCTCAAACAAGGACGATTTCTATGTCAAAGACATCTGCGCTCGTTTCACCACCGACGTAATCGGAAGCTGCGCATTTGGCTTAGAAATTAATTCGCTAGATGATCCGGATTCTGTGTTCAGAAAAATGGGCAACAAGGTTTTCGAAATCAGGTGACAAACGTCAAAATTTGCATCGTCGTCAAATTGAGTAGATACTCAAAAATTCAAACACGTACTTTTTTTTTGCTTATTTTATCATCAGCTATATAAACATATTACGCTTCATGTTTCCTAAACTTCAAAACTTCTTCAATTTATTTCGTAATAACAACGACGTCTCCGAATTCTTTCTGGGCCTGGTACAAAAAACAGTCAAACACCGAGAAGAACACAAAGTCGTTCGAAGAGATTTTCTCGACTTACTGATCAACCTCAAAAACGAAACGGATTCTCATAAGACTGATGATCATCAAACTCGCCAAGATTTGGAAAAATTCATAAGCCAAATAGGTGGAAAACACACCGCGAGTAACGTAGGTAAGTTTGCGAAATGCTTCAAAACGTCAACAGGTAGGTACCTATTTTAAAGCATTATGCACACTCATATTCCCCCAATTCATTTTCAGACATGACCGTTGAGCTCATGGCAGCTCAGAGTTTTCTGTTTTTCGTGGCCGGATTTGAGACATCTTCTAGCACGTTGAGCTTCATGTTACTAGAATTGGCTCAAAATCAACACGTTCAAGATAAGTTGAGAGACGAGATAATACAAGTGTTGGAAAACAACGATAACGAATTCACTTACGAAGCGATGAAACAAATGAAGTACCTAGATATGGTTATAGATGGTAAAGAAATCAATTCAATCTCAAAATTAAGCTAAATAATTTTCAATTTTTTTCCAATCTAAAAATATATTTTTGCAGAAACCTTGAGAAAATTTCCGATAACAGGAAGTTTAGGAAGGGAATGCGATAAACCGTACAAAATACCTGGCTCAAAATTCGTAATTCCAGAAGGCACTACTACCAGTATATCAATCCGAGGTATACATTACGACTCAAAATATTACGAAAGGCCAGACGAATTCTACCCGGAGCACTTTACCGAAGAAGCAAAAGCTAAACGACCTCATTACACATTTTTACCGTTTGGTGAAGGGCCACGAGTTTGTATAGGTAAGTCTAGGTATAATATCATCCAGGCGTTGATATGTTCTACCCCAAATCAATCATAACAAATAAATATCTAACTAGACCCACTCATTAAAATTTAATCATACTTATAGGCGAACGTTTCGCCAAAATGCAAGTAAAAGTAGGAGCTGTCAACTTATTGAAGGATTTTTCCTACCACGTGTCGCCTAAACTGAAGCTTCCCGTGGAACACTCTCCTGGTGTGGGATTATTTGACATTAAAGGTGGAATTTGGCTGAAATGTACGAGAATTTGATTTCGAAAAAGAAACTGATGATTTATCGTGTCAAAATGTATGAATATGTAATTATAGCACGTGATTATTAAAGTTATTTTTTTAATGTTGAATAAATACTGTTTAAGGACCAAGTATAAGGTTGTATGTCATATTTAACGTTTGAATGCATTATCATTTTTTTCTTGGTGTGTAAGGTCATTTGAAAAAAATGACACACTCTTTCAATACTTTTTTCGCCACAGCTCTTGTTTAAATGAAAGCTAAAGGGCTGAAATTTTTATCGTATACGAACGAACATAAGTTAATGTACTTACCGATAAATGTCGTTCCAGGTGAGTCTTAATAACAATTAGAAATTGAAAAATAGACCTAACATCAGAAAATTACATGCCTTTGTTCAACAACTCTTCTTGGGACGGGAGAGGAGAGAGAAGGCTAGCAAAAAATTAGCTTAGAAAAACGTCGTACTTTCAACCACCTCAAACCTGAAAAATTCATCGGGTAGAATACTCTTTGCACGCTTTAGAACGAGAAAACGAGAAAAATAGCCAAAAACTTATGAATTTTTTTCAATGTTTCCAAGTTAGCAATAATGAATTGGGAACACTGCATTCCAAAATATTTCCCCCGAAATAGGGTGAAACCAGAGTGGTCTGGTTCCTTGCATGTGGGTAAGTGTGTAACCGAAGTTGAGTCATGTTATAATGGTTGCATATATCGATCAGTCCGCAGGGGCACGAAATACAGCCACGTGAGTAGAGAGAAAAAAACTTTCGAGAAACATTGAAAAAAAATTATAAAATGTTTCGTTTTTCCTTATTTTGAAAAAAGTTCTTATTGACCCCTTGACTTTTTTCAGTGTAGAAGTAGAGGGGGTGCCCACGCGTGTTTTGGTACTACCCTGTGGCTGAAGAGCTTTTAGTTTAATGTGTGAATTTTTTTTTCAAAAATTTATTCTAAAAATAACGAAATGTTATGGGATAAGTAGATAAATTTCTCAAAATGAAAATAAATACAGCAAGGAAGGAGGGTGTAGGTGGCATTAGGTATAGGGTATTGGCTGGGGTACCATAATCAATACGTGTGACATCCCTTGTTTGAAAAAGGGGTGTTCAAGAGGACCAAAACTTTTGAAAAATATTGCAAAAACTCATAAAATTTTTCGTTTTTTCTAATTCAAAAATATCTTCACTATGAAAACTGAGAGCTTTATACTTAAGCATAATGCGATTGGTTTTTATCCTTTTTAAAAAAAATATTACCAGGTGAGAAATATATTCTCAAGTATACCCAACAATATAATATTGGTAGCTCTTATTGATTTGACGTTCTCTCTGCTCTATTTTGCGGTGGATCATTTCTAGAGAAAATTGTGAGGTTGAGACAATCTGGATGTACAAACAATGACTGCAATTTTGAAGTACCAAATGGCAAATTTGGCTTGAACATGTTCTCAATTAAATGATTTTTTTTATTTGTACAAAGGTCACTTTCGTAATATGCTTGTGTTCATTTTAGTTGACATCTTTGATCATTTTAGTGATCTTCAATCGTTTTATAGTCATAATCGTTGTTCCTTTTAGACTCGGGTATTCAGGTATTTTAATTGATTACTTAGTCCATTGGGTATTAATTAGCATTCTTCATTTTATTCATTTACCAAGGTATATTTCGTTGATTTCATCCCCCCCCCCCCAAAAAAAAAAACAGGAATGTGTTCATTTTTTGTGAGACTTTTTGTACTGGCAAGTACATATTTATTAGCCATTTTTTTTCTTTTTTTTTCATATTGGTCTTTTTCAAAATTTTTATGCTTCTTGGTGTCTGGACAGTATACTCGATATTACATTGGATGAGCCGTGAGAGATCATCGGATTCACCATACATTTTCAGAAACAAACGCAGATCCTGTAAGCTCGTGTCGAGGATTCTGTGAAAACCCTCCCAGAATTTTTTTTGGGCAATTTTCAGAACACTGATCCAATTACTATCCGTCCTTTCCCCACTTGTATTAAAGTGCTTTAATAGAAACTTTCAACCATGCCCTTCATTGTCCCATCACCCGATTTTTCCATGTTCTCACTTGTTTGGTTTTACTGTTCTTGAAAACTTGCTGACGCAAACATTTTAAAATTTTCGAAGTTTACTTGGGTCATTCCACGTCATTTGGACCAAGAAGTGGTAAGTGGGTTCGGCGTTTTTTTTTGAAATTTTTCCTGTGGAAAGACCTTCCGAAGGGATGACCAATGGCGCAAATCGCAGCCCTCTAGCTCATTTTTAACGGCAGCCAGGGGGTGTCAAAGTTTTCAGTGAACCTAAAATATCATCCATTTCAGCAGTGGATTGTTTGATAACTGCGATACCTACAAAAATGGAACTTTTTCCCATAGTTAGAGATTTTGAAAGGCTTTTTGGTGATATCATAAAAATCAGTGTTGCCACTTTTTTTCGTGCAAAAAATTAGCTCAAAAAGTTTCAAAACGTAATTTTCATATCGTTCCGACTCTCAAAAATTCTGAAAAAAATATATTATGGACAACTGTTCATGCTGAACAACATATTAAAAAATTGAGATGGTAACTTGTAACAAAGTCGATTTTAAAAAATGTAAACTTTGCGAAAAAATGTGATTTTTTGATTTAAAACATGAAAAAAAGTTTTGATTGGTAAAGTTGACCCATTTGACCCCTATTTTCACGTATCTGTTGAAAACGTTGAAAAACCCCCTTTCACTCAATAAAATGAACTCATCACAAAAAAATCAAAATTTGAAAAAATTCAATTTTCAATTTCAAACATCAAAAAAAGTTTAAATTTATTCAGTTGTCTTGTTTTGACCACTTTCTGACGTATTTCATGAAAAAGTTGATAAAAATCTCACTCACGGCAAAAAAAATAAAATTTGCTTTTTTTTGAATTTTTTGAATTTTGATTTTTTTTGTGATGAGTTAATTTCACCGAGTGAAGGGGTTTTTTCAACTTTTTCAACAGATACGTAAAAATAGGGGTCAAATGGGTCAACTTTACCAATCAAAACTTTTTTTTCATGTTTTAAATCAAAAAATCACATTTTTTCGCAAAGTTTACATTTTTTTAAATCGACTTTGTTACAAGTTACCATCCCAATTTTTTAATATGTTGTTCAGCATGAATAGTTGTCCATAATATATTTTTTTCAGAATTTTTGAGAGTCGGAACGATATGAAAATTACGTTTTGAAACTTTTTAAGCTAATTTTTTGTACGAAAAAAAGTGGCAACACTGATTTTTATGATATCACCAAAAAGCCTTTCAAAACCTCTAACTATGGGGAAAAGTTCAATTTTTGTAGGTATCGCGGTTATCAAGCAATCCACTGCTGAAATGGATGATATTTTAGGTTCACTGAAAACTTTGACACCCCCTGGCTGCCGTTAAAAATGAGCTAGAGGGCTGCGATTTGCGCCATTGGTCATCCCTTCGGAAGGTCTTTCCACAGGAAAAATTTCAAAAAAATCGCCGAACCCACCTACCACTTCTTGGTCCAATTGACGTGGAATGACCCACTTATTAAGGAAAATGCGATGAAAAGTAAAAATACGTATTAATGTCTTTGTAGAAACAACTTATTCACGTTTGACCTGATACATAGTATACTTGTCATTTTCAATTGCTTGATCACTTCATTGTGTCCAATATAGCGAAAATATTCCGATGGAGGTTATTGGAAAGCAAAAAATACAACTTTCCCAATACCTATAGCCGCCACCCAGTCTAATTTCATTCGAGAACATTCCCACTTGCAATTTTTGAACTTCTTATGAGTTATGTTATGACGTATACTTGATCGCTGCTCCATCTCTGTTATGTTATGAAATTGTTTATTTTTACACTTTTTTTTATATATGTACTTAGGGAGAGGCAAAACAAGAAAACGAAGGTATCTGCTGAATTTTGTCGAAATCTACAATGCACAATTGCACAATGCACATGCCTTAAATGCCTAATTACTCATTAATACTCGCTATGCACGATTTAAAATGCTACAGCTGTAATGATAATATAAAAATGATAACCTTGACGTATGTCGTATATATGTATTTACAAATAAGTACCTAGCTACCTACATTATGCATGTGGAGTAGGTATACTTTTGCAATAGCTTTTTGAAAGACTTTGGTGTTATCGACTTCGTCACAAGTAAGGGAAAGCTAAGCTCAGAAAAACGTATCAGTTATTTAAATACAGAATTTATAGTGCGAGTACCCGGTATCGTTGCGGACAGTGTTTAATTTCGGCGTTGAAAAAAAAATGAAGTGAATTATATACTAATTAAGTTATAGCAACGTACGTGTCGGTTTAAAAAAACTAACTACTCGCGCTTTACAATACAATTTCCCAGCAAACTAAAAAAAAAAAAACTACCATGGTTACAAACGAGACAACGACTAATCACGAAATTGAAGAATTCTTACTTTTGAACGAATCACAAATTCCATCGGAACAACCTCAAGAACGTAATGAAGGACAAACAGAGGAAGAAAAGGCTATCGCAGAATACGACGATACGATAAATCAACACTTTCTAAAGAGAAAGGACATCAAATGGAAAAACATCTATATTTTAGTGACTCTACATCTCGTAGCCCTGTACGGTTTCATCGCATTCCCATATGAAGAAAAAAAGGTAACGTGTATTTGGAGCTGTTTCCTAATAATGGCAGCTACTTTCGGAGTCTCAGCTGGTGTACATAGATTCTGGTCTCATAAAGCTTACAAAGCGAAACTACCCCTACGAATAATATTTTTAGTATGCTACTTGGTGTCTGGCCAGTACTCGATATTATATTGGGTGAGAGATCATCGTATTCACCATAAATTTTCAGAAACCAATGCAGATCCTGTAAACTCGAGTCGAGGATTTTGGTTTGCACATTTCGGTTGGATGACTATGAAAAGGCACCCAGCCGTTCTACAAAAAGGGAAATTAGTAGACATGAGTGACGTACTTTCCGATCCTGTTGTTGCATTTAGTGAGAAGTATTTCGACGTATTAAGAATAGTATTCGGGTTCCTTATACCGCTCGTAATTCCTGTCTACTTTTGGAACGAATCTTGGTACTGGGCGATTATATCGCAAGTTTTTATGCGACACGCGTTTGCTTTAAACATCATGTGGGGGTTTAACAGTTTCGCTCATATGTTTGGAAATCGCCCCTACGATAAGGATATCGGTTCGGCTGATAATTTCATCATGTCGTTTCTAACTGGCGGTGACGGCTGGCACAATTATCATCATACTTTTCCAGCAGATTACAGATCTTCCGAGTATGGTAATTACATCGCTGATATTGGTTTGACGACATTATTAATCGATGTTTTTGCTAAAATTGGCTGGGCCTATGATTTAAAACAACCGTCGACTGAACTTATTCGAGCTGTTACACAAAAACGTGGCGATGGTACTCATCCAATTCATAAATCTACGTAGTAAAAAGCTGTAGCCAGAAACAAAATAAGATAGGTAATTCAGGGTATGAAGCTTTTTAGTTTAACGAGTATATTACAGATGTAGGTAAGGTACGCCCCATGGGTTTGTACTGGATTCTTTTTATTTTTAAATTTCATTTCATAATAAATTTTCACCTAATTTATGGATTTTATTGCTTTTTGACGTATGTATGTATGTATGTACTTGGAAAATTTTTCATCGAGCAAATACATTATAAATTCGGACATATTTTGGTATTTCCTTTCTTGAAGGGACACTAAATTGAAGTTGCAAGTCCAAATAAGATACTTATCACGTCATTTTGAACCTTTTTGAAATAAAAAATTTTAATCAATTTTATACGTTACTAGATTACTACACTCTACGTCAGTGTTCACGCGAAATACGCGTTTTTACCGAGCGTAATTACCTCCAGTTCATTCTCTCGTTTGTATGGCTGCTGAAAGCCTATTTCTCCGATCCTCTAGGGTAGTTTATTCGTTTTTAGTCAAGTCACATTACAGTTTAGTTCGTTAACAGTTAGATATAATTTTGTACCTCGCTTTCAGCGATTTTCGAGTATTAAAAATGTAGAAAATGAATTCGAGTATTTTTTTAGTTCATTCGATAGTTTCCCTACTAACATTATGGTGACCCTCCGACGTAATATGTAGTTTTCGTTCGCGATAGTTTGTATCACTTCGCGATCGTTATTCGTTATCTTTACCTCGTGTTGCATCATCCTCTGAGATGTTGCAAATATCTCAGTTTGTAATATTTACCTTTGTTCAGTTCGTTCGTTTCGTTTAGTAATACTCACAGTGGTGAGTAATCTCTTTAGCACTGATATTCATTATCAGCACATCTTTAGTAATGGCACTGCCAAACAACCGTAACCCTGTAGGCATACGAAGACTCAGGGCCCACAGTAAAGCATCGTTTGTAGCTACGCACGTATGGTTAGTGAACCCAGATATCGTTCCTACTACTCGTGAGATTCAACGCCGCATCGTACACCTTACACAGAAATACCAGTGGGCTGTGCAGCTCACAGAAGAGCTTAGGCAGCAAGACCAGAACGAGTCCGGTGAAGATGCTCGATTACTAGAAGGTACCTTTTCTAGATTAGTTACTCAGTTAGAAAACTGCAATTCGAAGCAAGTCGTGTGTGTGTGTCCGTGCTGCAAGAAAGCACACACACTACAACACTGTGAAACGTTCACCAGTCTGTATCCAGCTACCTCGGCAGTTACGTCGTTATCAGTAGCTTCTTTCACCGCAGACTGGTCTCTGGCATCTCCGCCAACCGCATCATTGCATCCAGCTTCTCTGCCAGCCTCATCTGTACCTCAGTTAGAGCAACGTAATACTTCCAGCAAGATCGGAGCTGCTAGTGGTATGCAGTCATCAGTTTCCAGCACAGATTCCACTGCTCAGTTAACTGTTTCTTTACCACAGAATCCGGCCGAATGTTCGCTAACGTCCGCGCCATACTCTCTTCAGAATCCGGCCGAATATTCATCAATATCCGCGCCATACTTGCGACAGAATCCAGCGAAGTGTTCCAATACGTTCGCGCCGCTACTTACTCAGTTTCCAGCTACTCAGCTGGCCGTACCTTTACTTCAGCTTCCGGCCAAGCGTACGAACACGTTCTCGCCGTCACTCCTAAAGTTCCTTGCACCTCTACCAGTTCTGGAAGTCTCTGCGCGAGCTGTGCTACCAGTAGGCGCACCCGCGGCTCCAGTTTCAGCACTCTCAGCACCAGTACCAGTATCCACGCATGATGCGCTCGTGATCACGCGCGCTTTACCAGTTCCAGCTCTCTCTGCGGCTGTGTCAGTTCCACAAATCCCTCTTCAAGATGCGCTACCAGTAACCGAGCTTGCGGCTCCACTTTCGGCACTCTCTGCACCGTTTCCAGTATTTGCGCGTGATGCGCTTGCCTCCGCGCACTCGCCGCTAGTTTCCATGCTCTATACCCCAGTTTCAGTCTCCGCGCACGGTGCGCTCATCAACGCTCACACAGTACCAGTTCCCAAATTCTCCGCGCAAGATGCGCAACCAGTAGCTGCGTTCATGGCTCCAGTTCTGACGTTTGCTGCGCAATTTTCAGCGCAGGCGGCGTCAATTTCAGCGAATGCTGCGTCAGTTTCCGCACTCTTTGCTCTAGTACCAGTACCAGTGTGCAATGGGCCAATCACCGCGCGCACTGCACCCGTTTCGGCGCTTCATGTGCCTGTACCAGTTACCGCAGTCACCTTGGATGCATCAGACACGTTTAGCACACCTCTCCACCCAGGCATCATCTCCGCATTCACCAGCACAGTTTCCGGTATCCGTACCTCGCCTCCTGCGCTCATATCCGCGCTCACATCTCCGTTAGAAGTACCACAGGAAGCGCCCGCTTCGGCGGCGGCCACAGCAACCCTTTCCGCACCTAGGACACCAGTTAGCCGCGCAATCACTGCGCCAGTCGACGCGTCATCGAACGTAGTAGCTCTTAGTACCCAGAAAGCAACGCATCTGCCTTACATAGTGGCTTCTGATGCATCCACCGCGCCTCTCCGCACACCTGTTCGCTTAGCCAGCAGTGCGGCTGTCTCATTATTCGCCAGTACAGTTTCCAGCACCAGTAACTCGTCTCCAACGCTCATATCTGCAATCACAGCTGCGCCAGTAACTGCTCCAGCAATGTCTGCATTGTCGGCTAAATCCGCAGCTCATCCAGTACCACACAGCATCGTCTCTACAACAGTAACAACGCCGCAGTCAGAGTCAGCTTCGTTGGCAACATTGGCACCGCGCACCGCGCCATGGAGCATCCTTTCCGCCACATTCGCGCAATCATACGCGCCTCTGGCACAAATAACAGCGCATCCGCCTCTCTTGGCAGCACCTGACACATTTCCCACACATCTCAGCTCGAATAACTACTCCGCACCCAGTACAGCAATCGCCGCATTCGCCAACATTGCTTCCGGTATCATTTCCGCTCCAGTAGCCGCGCCAGCAGCGTCCGCTTCGGCGGCGGCATCTGTAATGCATCTTGAAGTTAACAGCATCGTTTCTGTGCTATCAGAGTGCTCACACGCACTCCTGATGCCAATAGCCGCAGCCAATTTATCATCAGAGTCCGTAGTAGTTTCTACATCGCCCTCAGATCTGCAGGTGGTCGTTTCCAAGACCTCCACGCTCTCATCTGCGCCGTCAGTTCACTCAGCTTCGCACAGACACGCACCTACTCGAGCCACGTTTGCCTTGGATCCAGCGGCGCCTGGTTCCGCACCTTTAACGCATCCTATCATACAGCCAGCTTCTCACTCATCCTCAGTGAAGACACAGGCGGCATTTGACGCGCCTCCCTTCGCTGTCTCCAGCGTAAGCACAACTCTAGTGCTATACATGGCATTTGCCACATCTTCGGATTTCACAGCTCAGTCAGCAACGAATTGTAAAAAGATTCATCGCCAGTTTTTAACACATTTGTTTCCTAGATTTTTGCCAGTAGCCACTTCTACAACCTTGCGCCATACCTCGCATTCGTCGCGCATTTTCTCCGCTTCAGCAGTCAGTCTCACACCTACCGATGAACTCGCTTCCGAACACAGCATCGCGCATCCCTCTTGCGCCTTCTCAGCCTTGACAAACGTTCCAATGCTACGCTCCGCGCCTTCCACGCCAAGTTCAGCGCTTCCTGCGCTCCAGTATGCGCTTCTAGCTTCAGCAATTGTAGTAGCATCTGTATCCGCGCGAGCATTTGCGCTATCCCCACCTGCATCAGTATGCGCAACGCTGGTCCCAGTTGCAGCGGCGCCTGCCTCCGCATCCGTTTTCAAGCTAGTGGCGCGAGTCTCCGCTCAAGTGAGCATCACTGCGCCCTTTGCATCAGTTCCAGTGTCCTCAGCCTCAGTAGCTGCACAATGCGCATCGGTACCCGTTCCAAGGAGCGCATCAGCAGCAACCAGTTTGGCGCTCACTAAGCCAGCTTTAGCTGCGTCTGTTTTTGCGGCTAGTTTGGCGCCATCTGCGCCAGTTTCCGCTCCAGAGAGCGCCACTACTGCGCCTGTCTTCGCCTCCAGTTCAGCACTTATCACGTCAGTAGCCGCGCAATACGCGCCAGTTTTAGCATCAACCCTGCTCACCTCCCCATCATCTACGTCATCCTCCGCGCAAGCCGCACTCGTACCCGCTCCAATGAGCGCCACATCGAATAGCAGCACATCTAGCGATCAGACAGCATCGTATCCATTCGCAGCGGCGGCGGCAGTGGCATCTGCTCCGCCTCTCAGCTTACCGCTCCTCTTCTCGCTGAAGCAGTCCCAGTTGCACCGCTCTACATTTTCAGCACATCACCAGACAAGGAAAGAGATGCCCTCAGCGGCGGCGGCACTTGGTACTACGTCATATCAGCACGTTTTAGCGCATCCGGCTATTTTTATGCCACCTATCAAGCAGAATAAAGCAACGTTATCCCCTTCCACTGAGCTCTCAGCTTCAGCTATTTTGGCGGTACTCATCATGCTCGCGACACTGCTTTTTGCAGCGTTTTCTGCCGCTCCAGCTTCCGTCTCAACTTCAGATTGGACCTCCACAAGTCTTCATGTTGCTCCGCATCTACTCAGCACAGCAGCTGACTCGTCCGCCTCAGTCCTCATGGCTGTTCTTGATCAAGTCGTCACTCTGCTCTCTGTAGCGCATTCAATCCGCATGGCACCCGTTTCACCACCAGATTTGGCCACAGAAGGCCTCTATTCAATTTCACACTCACTCTTCATTTCACCGCTGTTTTAGGGGCTCCGTTCGCCCATTCAACTCGTACTGAGAGGTCATTGACCTCTGCCCATGTCCGTGCAGACGGCGCCAAGCTTTTCCAGTCAAAAAAGAAACGACAGCGACCTTTCCCTCGAGTTCGCGACGCTCAGTTCACCGCCTCGGCTCCCAGGTCACTCCACTCAAGAGACCAGCTCGATTTCAAGGACTTTTCCGAGTTTTCCGACGCTTTCAGCGCCGCGGCGGCGGGATGTTCACGCGAAATACGCGTTTTTACCGAGCGTAATTACCTCCAGTTCATTCTCTCGTTTGTATGGCTGCTGAAAGCCTATTTCTCCGATCCTCTAGGGTAGTTTATTCGTTTTTAGTCAAGTCACATTACAGTTTAGTTCGTTAACAGTTAGATATAATTTTGTACCTCGCTTTCAGCGATTTTCGAGTATTAAAAATGTAGAAAATGAATTCGAGTATTTTTTTAGTTCATTCGATAGTTTCCCTACTAACAGTCAGATTATATTGAATTTGTTAGGTTGTGTTTTTCAATAAGAATAATAAATTTTTCTATTTCGTTGGGGTTGTCAGTAATTAAGAGAGAATTTTTATCTATTTGAAGAGATAATCGATCTTGGTGTAAATAGGGACAATAGAATAGTAGGTGTTGGACAGATATGGGTTCAGATGAGCAAAATTGACATGAGGGCTTAGGGGCTTTTAGGTAAAGGTGGTTATGTGTGATTTTGGTGTGTCCAATTCTCAGTCGTGTCAAGATGACTTCTTCAAGTCTATTCAAGTGGGAGAAGTTTTTCCAAGGATGAACTGATTTTTTATGTTGAAAGAGCTTGTTGGCTGTTTCTTGGGATCAGAAATTTTGCCAATTCACGTACATATTTTGGGTGAGAAAAGATTTGATGTGGCAACCTTGATAGATTTTGTATTATTTTGGATAATTTTGGCCTAACAAATTTCAAAATTCTTTGAAAAAGTAATAAAAATTTATTTTTGTTCATTTTTTTAAAATTCATTCATTTTTTAGTTCTAATGGCAATTTTTTGATATATTCGAACTTTCGTCAGCCACCTCCCCCGCACCCCCCCCCCCCCCCCCACAAAAAGCCTTTGTTAAGTTCCTCCGAGTCAAAATAAATAAAATTGGTAAAATTTAAATAATTTTTAATCATGCAAATTTATATATCAGATAAATAAAATTCTAAAATAATACATGCGTAAATAATATAATAAACTTACGACAACATCGGATTCATTTTTATTAAAATAAATATTGGCTGAGTAAGAAAAATAGAATTGACAAAAATTGGCAGCTGGAACGACGGCGAAATTGAAGATGCAAAGTTGCTTGACGGATTTCTCACGAAATTACAGTAAAATTGAAATGCGAATTAAAATAAAATATTCTGGCTCAATAAGTATCGAAATATTACTGTTCTCGAAATTGCAATACTTTAACCAACGGACAAAAATAATTGAAACCGAAAAAAATTGAACTAAGTTTCGATTTCTTATGTAAAACTCAAGATTTCAACAACTTGAAAATTGTACTTTGACAGTAGGAACTTCGGCGATTCGCGATTCGACACTGACTGACTAACTTGACAAAACTGAGACAGAACTGGACAATTTTGTAGGGAATCTACGAGTATTTATAATAAAAGGGTCGAAAAATGAGCAGAAACATGGGTAAAAAAAATGTGGTGCCAGTCTGGCGGAGTATGATCTCATCGATATGACGATCTCACTCAAAGGTATTCTAAAAATAGAACCTTTTAAACTTTACATGAAATTCACATTTGGGTGGCCGCTGAATTGTAATGGAAAATCGCGATAAATTAGCAGCAGGCCACCAAAAGGTGTAATAAATGTCAAAAAAGGTGTTTTTAAAGGAAAGAAACAAGAAGGCTTAAAGTGTCAAGTGTGAGGAATCGCGAAATTCGCATAATAGCGCAGTGGGCTATTGGGTATAGGAAAGGGAGAGAAAAATGCCGTACAGTATCGTACATAACATACTCCTAACATACTGGCCTATTGTCACCCAAGTCCCTTAAATACGTATCTTACATAAACCTCTTAGAAATAAATAAAATGCATAATAATCTGAATCGAATTTCAGTACATTAGTACATACCAGGTAAGTACAGTAATTATAATGTAAGTACATAATTAAAGTCGAACATAGGCGAGCGGAGCGAGGAGAACATGGGCAAATATTTAGAACATGGGCGAGCGGAGCGAGGGGAGCGGAGCCGAATATAGGCGAATATAACACCTTGCTGATATAATTACCTATTAGTATGCAGATAACTTGTTTAAGGTGACATTTTGAACGGCTGAGAAATATTAAACGATTTTTTAAACTGTTCCAAAAATGAGGGGGTTAGATTGAAATTTTCTTAAATTTTTGAATCAGATTTTCCCAACTAATTGGCCAATTTTATGCAAACAAGTTTTTCTTCCGGGAGAGGGGTGGGGGTCAGAAACAAATATGCCGGATAATTTTCAAATTTTCAAATATGAGATGGTTTAATGCAAAAGATTTGAATTTTTTTCAGTGATTTGGTCATATTTCTGAAATTTTTCAAGTTCGCGAAGCCGAAAGCTTTTGGAAATTTATAAGTAAAAAATTATCCATTTTGGTGTTGAATTCTTGATTTTTTCGAAAAGTGGTGGGGGCGAGGGCGGGGGCGTAGAATAAAGACCAACGTACCTCAAGGCACTGAGAAGGGTTTTAAAAGAGGATACATTATTTAGATGAATTTTGACCTGGATAAATCGATTTTTTTTCAATTTTTTTCTTGAGGGGGGAGGGAGAAGGAAATAGTTGAAATTATTAGGGATTAAATTTTCAAAAATGAAGAAATTTTCGTCAATTTTCAAAAATAAAGCATATTTTTTGGAATTTTCAAGAATAAAAACCAAACTTTTTGAGGTGGGAGTCGAAAAAATCGCAAAAATATTCCACAAACATCGATAAGAGCCATTCTGAAAATATATCTCAGAGTACTTAACAAAGTACTGATAGATGCATATTACTACAGGCAGACATTGAGAAAAAATCTCGAAAAAGAAGTGGAAAAAAGGCCTGTTTAGAAGTATTCTGCTCAGAGATGAAAAACTCTCAAAAAATGTCCACAGACATCAATTTTATATCTTTTTTTATTTTTTCCAAATTTGGGTGGCTCCATAGAAGACGTGAGCCAACATCATTTGGAGGTCTAACGAAGAGATCTTTCTGAAAAGAGGGTTATGTATAATATTTTTCCGGGGGGGGGGGGGGGTGAGGATACGTGTTTATGATTACAAGATGATTACACTCGCAAAATGAGGTGGGGGGGTAGATTTGGTTTGGAAATGAGATATTTTGAAAAAAATTTCCCTATTTTGATCAATTCTCATTTTTTATGAGTTTCATTTTTGAGAGGTTCCTTTTACTAGAGGGCCAATATGGTTTGAAAGGCAGGAGAAAGTTTTTTCTTGAAAAGGGGATTAATTAGAAAAAATTTGACGCAGAAACGGGCTCGGACTGCTCGATATCGAAGGAGTGATTTGGTTGAAATGCAAGAAAATCTGTGATATTCTTAAAAGTTGATAAGTATCAAATCCAAGATGAATATGATTCAATGCTGCGCTATTGTTTCTGATCATTTTCATTTTTTCACAAGCTTATGACTACCGACACGATCACTACGAATAAAAAATTTGAAAATTTAAATCCAACCAGATTCTTTGGTCAATATTATAAATTAACATTTCGTTTTGCAGAAGCACAAATATAAAAATATTATTATTTCATTCGTCTGCTCATTCCTGTATCCTAAGGGAGGAGGAGGCACAGTGGCAAATGCTCTCAACAAGGTAGATATGTAGGTAAGTAATTCAAAATAGCAACATATAGTTGAAATGGTTTGAAAATTTCTCATCAATTGCTAGTACTTTTGCACTAATTAAATTACAAAGAATCTTTTTTTTTCAATTTCAAGCTAATTGAAGCCAAAAAACAAACAATTTTTAAATAATCGATGCCACGATTCAATTTTTTTTTTTTAAATTGAAAAATTCACATCGTACATATATTGAAAAATTCCTCGCATTGTATCAATATTCGTAAATTCGTAAAAATAACCTCGTCATAAAAAAGTTATCGTCAATTGATTATCAAACTCTTGCCACATAAGGTAGTTACAGTGATTCTGAAAAAGAAATTTTCTTGGCAGACGAATTTGTAAAAAATCAACAAATTGGTCCAAAATACGTAGCTTATCTGCTCGAATTAGCAAATAAACAAAATACAGCCACACGTATCGTAACATGAAGTATAAAAGATAAAATATGACCCGCAGAATAATAAATCCCCACACATTTAATTACTACAGCTACCTATCTACATAATATGTAATTTAACATCACATTACACAGTTTTGTGAAATTATAAATTATTCGTTCACGATGCATTCTTCATGTTTTAATCGCCTATCTCATTATTTTACACAAACCTTCTCGTCATTTGTGAACGTTTATTACGATATCGAGCCACACTATTCACAATCTGAACGTTGCAGCTAAAAAGAAAAAAAAAAACCTTTTTCGCGATGTACACGATCGATTTCATAATTTGCGCGATTTTCTTCTCGTTTATTTACTTATATTACCTATTTAGAAACATTTACTCTTATTTCGAACGAAATGGTATCCCGTACGTTAAACCTGTGCCCTTTTTTGGCAACGTTGCCGAATGGATTTTGATGCGGAAATCATTACCAGTGATACATTTCGAATTATACAAGCAACTGGAACCTCATCGGTTCGGCGGAGTATATTTAGGATGGAAACGGACGATCCTAATCAGAGATGTTGAACTAGTGAAAAATATCTTGGTCAAGGACTTTGGTTATTTTCGCGATCGCGGAATCAAACGAGATCCACACGTTGATATATTGAGCAGAAATTTATTCATGATGAGAGGTAAGTAAACCGATGCAATGGTAGGACAATATCATTATACTTATCTCATACTTTTTTCGTGATTTCATGTATTCATCAGGCGACGACTGGAAAAATCTCAGAATCAAACTCACCAGCACCTTCACCTCAGGCAAAATGAAAGTGATGTTTCCTTTAGTTAAAGAATGTGGTGGAAAATTACATTCCATATTAGAAGAAATGGCCGACAAAGACGAGTTCCTCGTGAAAGATGCATGTGCTCGTTTCACTACCGATGTAATCGGAAGCTGCGCTTTCGGACTGGAGATAAATTCACTCGAGAATCCGGATTCAGAATTCAGAAAGATTGGAAACCGAGTGCTCAGTCCAAAGTCCAAGTAAATCAGAGAACAAATTATTCAACTAATTAACATTTGCACCAAGATTTCAGCAAATTAAACCAAAATTCATTGTCTGTTTCATATAGTTACAAATCAATTATACGACACGTGTTTCCTTTTTTGACAAAACTTTCAAAAAACTTGGCAGTCGATACCACCATACAAAACTTTTTCATAAATCTAGTCCGAGAAACCATCCAGTATCGTGAACAACATAAAATCGTCAGAGGAGATTTTCTCGATCAACTCATCAGTCTTAAAAACGAAACAAACTCGCAGAAGACGCAAGATAAGCAAGGGCAAGCTGATTTGGACAAGTTTTTAGGTCAAATTGGAGAAAAACACGCCAACAATAACGTAGGTCAGTAAGAAGTATTAATAATTTTTTTTTTTGGGGGGGGGGATGAATCTAACATATTGGGTGTTTTTAACGCAGTATAATGCCTTTCTAATTTGATAATGAGCTACATTATCTACTATGCAAGTAGGTTTGCCGATTGAGACGTTTCAAGGGGCAGTCTAATGATTTTATGAATTTAATTGAAGGACTAGTGAATAGGCAACCGATAAGACGTCCAGCTTGAGCTGGTTACATACTCATTGCCTAATTAATTGACGCTAAGCTCATCAGAATGTACGATTTACTGCATGTAATCAGATAAAAATGCTTCATAATACGCTAACAATCTGTGACCTTTATAAGGGAATCTCATGATGCATACTTATTTTAGGTAAGCTCATTGAATTACCTATATGTTTCGCTTATAGAAATGACACCAGAATTAATGACTGCACAAAGTTTCATATTCTTTGTGGCCGGATTCGAGACCTCTTCAAGTACACTGAGCTTCATGCTGCTTGAATTAGCCCAACATCCGCACATACAAGACAAACTTAGACAAGAAATCAGAAGCGTTCTCGAAAATAACGACAACCAATTGACTTACGAGATTCTTAAAGAGATGAAATATTTGGATATGGTTATAGCAGGTGAGCATTATCATTAGATTATTTAATCCAAAAGTCTCAACAGTCGTAAATTACTAACTTTTAATAATTCTTCGAAAACTTCACAGAAACTCTTCGAAAATATCCCATCACTGGAAATCTAGTCAGAGAATGTACCAAAGGGTATAAAATACCTGATTCAAAAATTGTCCTAGCTGAAGGCACGCCCATCATAATTTCCATACTGGGAATCCATCACGACGCAAAATACTACGAAAAACCATACGAATTCTACCCAGAACATTTCACAGAAGAAGCCCAATCCAAACGACCAAACTACGCTTATTTACCTTTTGGCGAAGGACCCAGAATATGCATAGGTATGTAACGTTGACGATTTGAGTGATATGTTTCAAGATAGAGAGGTGACTGATATTTGGGTACTGATCAAATTCATTCAATAGGTGAACGTTTTGCCAAAATGCAGATCAAAGTGGGAGTTGTGAACTTACTGAAAGATTTTTCATACACTTTATCTCCGAAAATGAAACTTCCCGCAGAATTTACTCACGGAGTCACCATAAATGATGTCAAAGGAGGCATCAGATTAAGATGTCAACAAATTTGAAAACAAACGTCATTACGTAGCGGTATCGCGGTACATAAATATGTAGTGAATATTTTTATAATCAAGTAGGTACGTGTATTTTCTCAAGTAAATCTTGAAATAAACATTTTACTCCTTAACCAAATAGAAAAATTATTTAGGAATATGAAAATTTTCAAAAAGCTCAAACCCTTCATTTCCAACCAAGCCAATGAATATAAACTGGATTTTTTTTTCAAAAATAATTCAACAACATGAGTAAAAAAAATTGTCAAAAACACTTCTTGAAAACATTTTTTAAAAATCAATAAGAAAAAAAAAATCGTAATAACGATAGCAAAAAGGGCCATCAAATGGAGCAAATATTTTTATTCACTACAAAACTTGTTTCACTAAATTTTGTGTAATATTTCGATGCAATAATTTTCGACAAGATTTTATGACTTGATAAAAGTTCCTCACTTAGCAGCTCAGATTACCTCTGGAGCTGAAATGTTTTCTAACAAACTTTCAACGCAAAATAAAGATACCTGCTGAGTTTTCCGATCCACCATGTATGTACATTGCACATGCCACAGGACGTCAGATACAATGATGTATACTATAATAATGTATTAAATGCCTACTTAGTACTCAACTCATTATCCATGATTCAAGATGTTAGAGGTTATGATAAGACAAAAATGATACATATTGACGTATAATTTACAAATCCATTGATCCTATTCATTTGATTCTTAATACTTGATTTGTATTGAGTAGGTACTTGTGCGGTAGCTTTTTGAAAGTATTATCGACTTCGTCATAAGAAAAGACTAAGCTCAGAAAAACGTAGGTAATTATTCATTTTACAATTGAATTGTGAGAATATTGCTGTAAGCAGTGGTTAATTTCAGCGTTGAAAAAAAATGAAGTGAAGTATTAAAATAAGTAATAACAACGTGCGTGCTGGTTTAAAGAACTGCATACGATAAAATTGTCCAGCAAACTAGAAAAAAAAAAAAAATACCATGGTTACGAACAAGACAACAACTAATCATCAAATTGAAGAATTCCTACTTTTGAATGAATCACAAACTCCATCACGAGAACCTCAAGAACGTAATGAAGAACAAACAGAAGAAGAAAAGGCTGCCGTAGAATACGAAGATATGATAAATCAACATTTTCTAAAGAGAAAGGACATCAAATGGAAAAACATTTATATTTTTGTGATTTTACATCTTGTAGCCCTGTATGGTTTCATCGCATTCCCATATAAATAAAAGAAGTTAACGTGTATTTGGAGCTGTTTCCTAATAATGGTAGCCAATTTCGGAATCACTGCTGGTGTACATAGATTATGGTCTCATAGAGCTTACAAAGCGAAACTTCCTCTACGAATAATCCTTTCAGTATGCTACTTGGTGTCTGGACAGTACTCGATATTATATTGGGTGAGAGATCATCGGATTCACCATAAATTCTCAGAAACAAATGCAGATCCTGTAAACTCCAGTCGAGGATTTTGGTTCTCACATATCGGATGGCTGACTATGAAAAGACACCCAGCCGTCCTACAAAAAGGCAAATCAATAGACATGAGTGATGTAATTTCAGATCCTGTTGTTGAATTCAGTGAGAAACATTTTGAAGTATTGAGAATAGTATTCGGGTTCCTTATACCGCTCGTAATTCCTGTATACTTTTGGAACGAGTCTTGGTACTGGGCGATTATATCGCAAGTTTTCATGCGGTATGTGTTTTCTTTGAACATTACATGGGGTGTTAACAGTTTCGCTCATATGTATGGAAATCGTCCCTACGACAAGGCAATTGCTCCTGCGGAAAACTTCATCATGTCTTTTCTAAGTGGCGGTGAAGGCTGGCACAACTATCATCATACTTTTCCAGCAGATTACAGAACTGCGGAATACGGTAATTACATAGTTGACATTGGTTTGACAACATTATTAATCGATGTTTTTGCTAAAATTGGTTGGGCTTATGATTTAAAACAATCGCCGAAAGAACATATTCGCGCTGTTACACAAAAACGCGGCGATGGGACTCATGCGATTTACAAAATATCTAGTAACAGCTAGGCATAAAAATAAAATAAGATAATCCAGGAATGAAGCTTTCATACTACGTGTTCGATTACTAATGTACAAATACTACGTACCTAATTTAATATGTACTATCATAGTTGTACCTACACGCATAAGGTCAAAAATAAAAAAATTTATGGATTGATTCTTTTCACGTTTCATTTCACAGTAGGTACCTATATGCCTTATACACATAGAAGGACAACTACAAGCTTGTGGGTCAAACATCCGATACTTACTTTATACTATCTTTGATTTTCAGTAAGATGGGCGAAAATTTTTGTAATTTTTACAGTTTATGGGTCAAAGTTAGGTGATCCTAATTTACCAAACTCGATTTGGAGTATATTTTCTAGCTACTCGTACTTACCCAAACTTGGTGAAAATTATCACAAAATTTACAAAAATTAATTCAAATGCTCATATTTTATGATGGTTTCCCTCCTCGCCCGTTCAATTGAAAAAAAGTCGTGATTAGGATTATTTGAATCAATGCACACATCGTGAACACAGATACAGCGATTAATATGACCCCTTATTCTACCTTGGTAATCTTAAGAGTCATCGAATGCAGATAGCTAATACCATCCCTATTTTCACTAATTAGAATAAATCACATTACTCGAGTGTACACGGAAAAAAAAAATTAATAAAAATTACTATTTCAGTACAGTAACCGGATCCCATTCAAAAATAATAGTGATTTTTACTCAGCCAAAAAATACATTTTATCTAAAATTAGGTAAAAATTTATTACTCTCACAGTAAAATTTACTAATCTCATAGTAAAATTTACTATTCTCATAGTAAAAATCACAATATTTTTGAATGGGATCCGGTTACTGTATGAAATAGTAAAAATTATCCATACTTTTTTTTCCGTGTACTCATTCAATTGCAAATTTAATCAAATTAATAACAAATAATACAAATGCACTTACTCATGAATGAGGTCTTCGTGACTCTTCAGTCTTCATTGACTTCGACTTTTCTGCAAACACAAAGAATAAAAGGTAGGTAAATAAAAAAATCATCTTTTCAAGTAGTCAGACGAGAATTCAACGAAGAAGACAAAACACAAGAAAATTATTTAAAAAATGCAGAAAACTGCTTCAAAATTACAAAATTAAAAATTATAATCTTTGAGGAAATACTTTAATTTTTGCCTTTGCCCGTCAACTCTTCTTAGGAGGGGAAGGGAGGGGAGGGGGAGAGGGCTATCACAAAATCAGTTTCATTGTCAAATACCTACACCAGATTATCGAAAAACATCGTACTCCTAACCACCTCATACTTGAAAAATTCATTGCATAATTTGTAAATGCTTCAAAAACGAGAAAAATATACCCAAAAACTTACGAAATTTTTTCGATTTCTCCAAGTTGGCAATAATGAATTGGCACCACTGCATTCCAAAACATTTCCTTTGAAATGTTTGCGAAGACGAAATTTTCGAAACACGGATTTACACAGAAATAAGCAATTTGAAATTTTTTAATCGCTCAGCACTGTCAGCAGAACCGTAAAGAGGTCTTGGATTTTGACAGCAATGGCATAGATCGACGCAGAATCTTGAATATGTACTTTCATTAGGAACTGGACCACTTTTCCCAACCCAGGTTGCCAGGAACTGCAGCAAAAAATCATGTTTCTTTCGAAAATTCCCTTTCTTTAAAGGCGCAGATCTCCCCTCCAGAGATAGGTACTTCTTATTCCTCTGCAGCTGAAATGTTTTTCTAACTAACTGTTGACTCAAAAATGAAGGTATCTGCTGAATTTGGTCGAAATCCATTCACTTTTTTTTCGATCCACCCTCGGGGATGCGATGAGGGCGTATTCTTGAAGAGCGATTTTTCATTGACGATTTCGGTGGGTGGGGGCCGGGGGGACGATTTATGTTGTTTTAAGAACTTTTACTCAAAATCATTGGATATACTCGTATGATGCTTGTACAAATGTACATACCAAACATGTAAGGCCCCCGCATCAAAATGAGGCTTCCATCCATCTGAATGGACCCCCTCCCCCTCAATTTAATTATATCGCTTTGCAGTTTTAAAAAACTCCGACTTCAACACTTGGAATTTTTCCTCAAAATTATTGGATTTATTCTGTATTTGTGCAGCCAAAAATGTAAGTCCCCCCGTCAGAATATACCCACCCCCCCCCCCCCACCCACTCAATTTTTTTACATACATGAGTGTTTTTTAATCTCAAATGACATTACTTTTTTACAAATCAATGATCAGAAAATGAACAAAAAATTAAATATTGTAAGTAAGTAAACAAAAGTATTTATAATTATTTTTTTTTAATAAGATACGCAAAAAAGCCTTAGATTTAATGGTCAGGTGTTCGATAATTTCTTGGTTAGAAATCCCTAAAATGAAAAAATACCACGAAGAAAGGAAACGGATCCGAGTTAATTTCCATGCATAGGTACATGATACCATTGTGAATTTGGTTAAAATATGAAGAGACTTGACATTCATGTAATTTGTGAACGTGTGGTAAAAAATGAAGGTCGTCTTTCGTAAATAGTAGATTCACCCAAGATTCCAGTAGAATGGAATCCACATTCATGTTAATTCAATATATTGAAGGTTTTGAAGAGAATTTGTCCATTTCATTTCGCTGGTGAATTTGGTCGAAATCCGTCGACTTTTTTTTCGGTCCACCCCAATACATGTACATAATAGCATGTACCTACAGTGCACATGCCATGGAACGTGAGATACAATGATGTATGTTGTATGAATTAAATATGTACCTACTTACGTGTAGTACTCAATATCAATGATTTAAGATGTTAGAAGTAATGATAAGACACAAATGATAGGTACCTATTGACGTAAATTTACAAATCTATTGTATTAAAAGGTACTTGTGCAGTAGCATTTTGAAAGTGTTATCGACTTCGTCGCGCCGTAAGAAAAGACTATTAAGCTCAGATAATCGTGGGCATCATTCATTGTACATTCAAATTGAACACATGTGCAAGTATTGTTGTAGGCAGTGGTTAAATTAGACGTTGAAAAAAAATGAAGTGAAGTATTCTAATAAGTAATAGCAACGTAAGCGTTGGTTTAAAGATTATCTACTCACGCTATATACAACAAAACCCAGCAAACTAACAAAACAAAGTAGGTACTAGGTACCATGGTTACAAACAAGACAACGTCTAATCATCAAAGTGAAGATTTCTTACTTTTAAATGAATCACAAATTCCATCACGAGAACCTCAAGAACGTATTGAAGGACAAACAGAAGAAGAAAAGGCTGCCGCAGAATACGAAGATATGATAAATCAACATTTTCTAAAGAGAAAGGATATCAAATGGAAAAACATTTATATTTTTGTGACTTTACATCTCGTAGCCCTGTATGGTTTCATCGCATTTCCATATAAAGAAAAGAAGGTAACTTGTATTTGGAGCTGTTTTCTAATAATGGTAGCTAATTTCGGAGTCGCTGCTGGTGTACATAGATTATGGTCTCACAGAGCTTACAAAGCGAAACTTCCTCTACGAATAATCCTATCAGTATGCTACTTGGTGTCTGGACAATACTCGATATTATATTGGGTGAGAGATCATCGGATTCACCATAAATTTTCAGAAACAAACGCAGATCCTGTAAACTCGAGTCGAGGATTTTGGTTTTCACATATCGGTTGGATGACTATGAAAAGACACCCAGCCGTCCTACAAAAAGGAAAATCAATAGACATGAGTGACGTACTTTCCGATCCTGTTGTTGAATTCATTGAGAAACATTTTGACGTATTAAGACTTGTAATCGGGTTCCTCATACCACTCGTAATTCCTGTCTACTTTTGGGATGAGTCTTGGTACTGGGCGACCATATCACAAATTTTTATGCGGTACGTGGTTTCTTTAAACATTACCTGGGGTCTTAACAGTTTCGCTCATATGTTTGGAAATCGTCCTTACGACAAAGATATTGCTCCGGCCGATAATGTCATCGTGTCTTTGTTGAGTGGCGGTGACGGCTGGCACAACTATCATCATACTTTTCCAGCAGATTACAAATCTGCTGAGTATGGTAATTACATAGTTGAAATAGGTTTGACAACATTATTAATTGACGTTTTTGCTAAAATTGGTTGGGCCTATGATTTAAAACAGCCGTCGAAAGAACTTATCCGGACTGTTACACAAAAACGTGGCGATGGTACTCATCCAGTTTGTAAATCAAGTAAAAAGCTGGAAACGAAAACGGAATAAGATAGATAATTCAGGGCTGAAGCGTTACAGTACTACCAGTATATTACGGATTGATAGTCAAAAAATAAAAAACAAGTTATAACGTCTTGATGTATGGATTCTTTTAATTTTTAAATTTCATTCCATAATAACTCCGTGAATTTTTCAAAAAAAGTGATAAGTATTTTGATGCAACGTATGTAGATGAAAAATTTCAAGCGAAGCCCAAGATGACATGAATCGTGTGTAAGCTACGTGTATTAGGGTCGATCGCCGAAAAAATGTCGATGCATTTCGACCAAATTCAAAAGAGACCATTTTTAGTTGAAAGTAGGTTTTTTGTATTTCCTTAATTGGGGGGGGGGCGCTAAATTGAAGTAGTAAGTCCTCGATTTTCAAATCCCCCTTCCCCTGTCAATGTGCTTTGAGAATAAAATAAAAGTACTTATACGTTAATTATTTTTTATTGTTTAAAAACATATTTTTGGAAATAATAAAAGAGTAACTTTCATTTTAATCCAAGTAAAAGGTAAGTAGGTACTAAGGTAAAATCTTTAATGCTGAATCGTAGATTTAGAGCAACTTTGTATTTTGAATAATTTTGACCTAAAAAAAGTCAAAATTTTTTGAAAAAGTTACCAAAATTTAGGTATTCATTTTTTAAAAATTCTTTCATTTTATTAGTTTTTGTGGCAATTTTTTGACATTTTTGAACTTTCCTTTGCAGAGACTGCATCCCTCCAAGTTACCCACAAAAAAAGCCTTGGTTAAGAGTAAGTAAGAAAAAAGGTTAGCTCTGGGGGTGCTTCATGGAGGGAAAAAATAGACCTTCAAAGAGACAACATATCATTCCTGAAACTCGGAAAATATTTCGGAACGCAGTGGTGCCAATTTTTTGGTCATTATTGGAAAAAAATTGCCAAAAACGAATGAAATTTCGATTTTTTCAAGTTGACAATAATGATCAAAAAATTGGCACCACTGCATTGCAAAATAATTCCCCAGTTTCAGGAACGATGCCTTTCATTTCAATATTTTGGCATAATTAATGCGAAATATTTGCGAAGAAAAAATTCTCAAAACAGAATTTATTTATCCAATACTTAATAAGCGATTTGCAAACTGAGCTTTATGTTGATGTAATTAGCATAAAATCAATATGTTCAAGAAAGGCTTAGAGCAGCGAGATTAGATATGTGTTGAAAAACAACGAAAATGAATTGACTTGCGAAGTGATGAATAAAATGAAGTACCCAGGCTTATCTATAGAACGGGGAATTTAATAATTATAATGTACAAAACAGATTTTTAAAATCTTCGTGCCAAAGATTTATTGTGAGTATCCTATACCTACTTAAGATACATGACAGAAAATCAAACAGCGAACTGAAGCACCAAAATTAAAGAAAAATTCTAAATCTGAGATAAATCATCAAATATTTGCACTTCATTGCTATTTAGCCTATTTATACGTTCCTCTAGAAATGAAGATGAAGAAAAACTTCGAGTAGATTTAACTTTTCAATACGCGTGGAACAAATGGAAGCGAGTCAGACAAATAGTGAGCAAAAAATCATACCTAATCTGTGATTCATTTATAAATTTGTTTCAGTCTAATCTAAAGTAGTCCCTCTCCCTATCATATTTTCAAGCGTATCGACATCGACGGACGCATCTGAATTGAATTTTCAACGATTATCAAAAATACACACTTCAACGGATTTTCGCATAAATTCTGAAAAGCAAAAGGGAATACCTACTGTGCAAAATTGTGGTAAGACATTTTTATAATTGAATAGGTGGGTGCAAAAAGGGACCAAGTCACATTTTTGGAAATTTTTTTTTCACGGATATAGGGGTTTCAAAGTACGGCGGATCGACTGGTGATGTCAGATTTCAGCAAAACTGCCGGGAAAGTGGTATTTGGGCTCAGAAAAAGGGCGGGTCAGCATTTATGACTTTTTTGTAAAATTTTTTTGATTCCTTGAAAAATAACTAACATTTTTGAGAAGACCATTTTTTGAAATTTAAGTTAATCTCTGAACTAAAAAATGATGAAAAAATTAACAACTTCGGCAAAAAGTCTGATACCTCAGGGAGTTTTTGGTCAATTTAAACGAGATAGCAGTCTAAATGATGTACTTAGATGTAGAATCAAGCCCTATTCGTGCACGAGCAATTTCAAAAGAAATTTTGTCGATTGGGTGCAGAAAGGGTCTAAGTCCCATTTGTTTAGGCAGCAACAGCGCCGGCGCACGTGAATATTTTTTTTCTAAACAGTGCTAAAAATTGTGTCTTGGGGTCCTCTTTCAATGACCTTAAGCATATTTATCAAAAATTTTTGATTTTCAAATAAATCAGTTTTTTGTTATTCCTGAAAAGTGCGAAAATGGACTTAGCCCCTTTCCGTTCCCACCGATTCAAGTATGTAACTAAGTACGTGTATATTCTCAAGTAAACCTTGAAATCAAAGGCAAATTCAACTCAGAAAAATGAAAAAGAAGTGAAGTAAGCAATTGAAGAGTATTAGGTAGTTTGAGGGCCCATCCCTCCATCCAGACTCTAAACATGATATCTAACGGATTTTTTTTGTTGAAAAAATCACTACTTTTTCATTACCTTTTTTCAACCAAATTTTCAAAAAACTCTCCACTCGACACCCCCTCCCCCACCTCCCACACACACAAAAAATAACAACAAAGTCAAATTTTTCACAGGAAAATTTTCAAAAAAAAAAAAAAAACGAAATTGGGAGAAAATTTGTATTACCTACAAAGTTACATATACTTACGTATTTTTTAATTTCATCAAAAATAGACTTTTTTTTCAACAATTTGAAGGTCTATGTTTTGAGTATGAATTTTTTCATATTTTTTTCACTACCTTTTTGACTAAATTCACCGCTTTCTCACTACTTTCACTTAAAATCACCACTTTTTCACTGCTTTCACTACTTTCACTACTTTTACTAGGAACCTGTTAGATACCCTGCTAGAGATACCTCCAACCTGAATTTTTTTCTGATCAACTTCCAACTCAAAATGAAGGTCTCTGCTGAATTTGGTCAAAATCCGCCGACTTTTTTTTGTTGGTAATCCATTCTAGTGATTGTGCGTGTATTAGGGGAGCGAGTCAAAAAAAATCATGGATTTTGTGCAAATTCCCTGAGTGGCTAGAGTTTAAAATGTCTCATAAAAAATCCAAAACATCCAATAACATGTAGCTTACAAGGGAACCTCTTGAGGTGTCCGCCTCCGATTTGAACGGGAGCGCGATTTTTGGAAAGAGCATGTTCTAAAACCCCCAAATCCAAATTATCAGCAGCCCAAGTTCATTTTTCGATTTTTGGCGAATTTTTGAAAGTCCTAAATTGACTATTTTGGTGATTTATGCTTTTTTTAAACAAAATTACGTACTGGATCAGTAAAAATGTTCAAAATTGATATTAACCCCCCAAATCCGAATTTCGCCATTTCCAGCCATTCTGGAGCCTCCCCAGCGCTACTTTTCAATTTCTCCAGAAGGCGTGAATATGAAGTTGGGCAGCTAAAAATCGAGTTGTGTGTTATACTCGATCTGTTTAACGAGTTTACCCACATTTGAGTTGGTTTTGGGAGGGACACCTCAAGAGTGGTTTTTTGACAATTTATTTTCAAAACGGGTCAAAAAACCACTCTTGAGGTGTCCCTCCCAAAACCAACTCAAATGTGGGTAAACTCGTTAAACAGATCGAGTATAACACACAACTCGATTTTTAGCTGCCCAACTTCATATTCACGCCTTCTGGAGCAAATTAAAAATCGTGCTGGAGGCTCCAGAATGGCTGGAAATGGCGGAACTCGGCCTTAGGGGGGGTTTGTTGTGGACGAAATACACCAATTCGCGCAAATTTCAAAAAATTTCCTCACAAACGGTAAAATTTTGATTTTTTTTGGATTTCTTACGTGTTTAGAAAAAAGCTGGTCAAAAAACCACTCTTGAGGTGTCCCTCCGAAAACCGACTTAAATGTAGATAAACTCGTCAAACAGATCGAGTATAACACACAACTCGATTTTTAGCTGCCCAACTTCATATTCACGCCTTCTGGAGCAAATTCAAAATTCTGGAGAAATTGAAAAGTACCGCTGGAGGCTCCAGAATGGCTGGAAATGGCGAAATTTGGATTTGGGGGGTTAATATCAGTTTTAAGACTTATTTTGAACATTTTTACTGATTAAGTACGTACTTTTTTTTAAAAAAAGCATAAATCACCAAAATACCTAGTCAATTTAGGATTTTCAATAATTCGCCAAAAATCGAAAAATGAATTTGGGCAGCTGAAAATTTGGATTTGAGGGTTTTAAAACATGCTCTTTTCAAAAATCGCAGTCCCGTTCAAATCGGAGGCGGACATCTCAAGAGGTTCCCTTGTTAGACATCAAACTTGAAGGTGCCAGAAATATTTTAAAAGAAAAAAATAGAGAAAAACGTATTTTTAACCTTGAGAATGGGTAGTACGTACTTGGGAAAATAAACAACTTTTGTCATTATGAATTTTTGCCTAACATTAAAATTGAAGGGGCTAGAAATATTTTTTTTCTTTTAAAATAGGCAAAAATTCATAATGACAAAATTTATTCATTTTCCAAAGTAAGTACTACATCCATTCCGCAGGTCAAAAATACTTACGTTTATCTCAATGTTTTTTCAAAGCTCGGTTTCTTCTTAAATTTCAAAGATAGGAAACTGTCCATCTAATGTTTTCTTCTAGTCGTACCCAGTTATATCCAAACCTGAAGTTTTGACATCCACTCACCTGACACCCTAATAGCTTATCGTAGAAAATGGTGCACCCCACTAAAAAAATATATTTCAATTTACCTTCCACCTAAAGACACTTCATTATCATCTTTACATATAATCTATTTATTTAAGTACAAATAGGTTTTAAAAATAAATTCATTGTGAGTATCCCACTCAAGATAGTTACACGAGGGAAAATCAAACAATGAACTGAAGCACCAAAATTAAACAAAAATTCTAAATCTGAGATAAATCATCAAAAATTAATTGCACTTCATCGCTATTTAGCCTATTTACATAGGTACTCTAAAAAATTAAGATGAAGAAAACCTTCGAGTAGGTTAAACTTTTCAATACGCATGAAAAAAAATGGAAGCGAGTCAGACAAATAGTGAGCGAAAAATCAGAATCTGCGATTTATTTACTTTGTTTCACTCTAATCTAAACCCTATCATAATTTCAAGCATATATCGACTGACGCATCTGAATTGAATCTTCTAGCGAGCGGGAGATAATGTCCTAGAAACGTAAACGTATTTTAAACAAAAATGAGAAAATAGTATATCAGCAAAAGGAGTCGTTTGATGACTTTGAGAAAAGAAAAAAAATTGTTGTCAACTAAATTATTAATTTTTGCGTTGCGAATTGTAATCTGATTGGTCATTCATGTGGTCGACCATCTTTATCACCCGGAATTGAAATGTAAACAGAAACATAGAACCCAGTAAGCATTGCAATGGCATGACATCATGCAATATCACCGAGGAGATCCGCTGTTCTTGCACATGTATAACTTATCTTATCAAGAGAATATAATAAGCTATAGATAGTTATGTATCTATATGATATGTAGTTCGGTTAACAAAGATAGCGGCCACTGATTCCACCCCCTTCTTAGTAGCCAAATATTTGCAACAACTTTGTAACTCGAGGAACATTTGATACTTAAGTCGATATTTTGTGGCTTACCAACTATGTAGTTTATAAATATTTGGCTACTTTCGAGTCGCGCTCTAAATTATTATTTTTCAAAGTATTTTTATAAACAAAGTTGGTTTTGTTCTCGATTCAATAAACGTAACACACGAATTATTCATTGCAATCGAACTGTGCTAACCATAACACAAAAAATTTCGCGATGAATACAATCGAAGTCATAATTTGTGTGATTTTCTTTTCGTTCGTCTTTTTGTATCATCGATTTCGAAATAGTTTTTCTTACTTCGAACGAAATGGTATTCCATACATCAAACCTTTACCAATTTTTGGTAACGTGGCTGGATGGATCTTGATGAGAAAATCTCTATCTGTGATTCATTTTGAACTGTACAAGAAACTGGAACCTCATCGATTCGGTGGCGTATATGTAGGAGAAAGAAAAATGTTACTAATCAGAGATATTGAATTGGTGAAAAAAATCTTAATCAAAGACTTCGATCATTTTCACGATCGCGGAACCAAACGAGATCTACACACGGATATACTCAGCAGGAATTTACTCTTTTTGAAAGGTAGGTGTAAATAATCATCTCATAATGTGGTGTACCTATCACTTTTATAATCGTCTGTTTTGTTCCTTGTTCGTATGCATTTCATATTAGGCGATGAGTGGAAAACCCTCAGGATCAAACTCACCAGTACCTTTACTTCTAGCAAAATGAAAAGGATGTTTCCTTTAGTAAAACAATACGGCACAAAATTACATTCGATAATAGAAGAGATGACCGACAAAGACGAATTCTTCATTAAAGACGTATGTTCCCGTTTTTCCATCGATGTAATCGGAAGCTGCGCTTTCGGCCTGGAAATAAATTCACTCGAGAATCCGGATTCAGTATTCGTAAAGATGGGAAATAGATCATCGAATTCCAAATTCACGTAAGTATGTAATCTAAAGAAAAACAAATCAATTGACCAAAATTCGCGTAGATTTCAGCAGACTATTGAACAGAAATTCATTTTATACTTTTTGCAGTTACAAATCAATTATACGAAAAGTGTTTCCTTTTTTGACGAAACTTTCAAAAAAAGTAATCGTCGACACCATCGTACAAAGTTTCTTCGTAGATAAAGTGCAAGAAATCGTCGAGTGTCGCGAGCAACATAAAATTGTTCGAGGCGATTTTCTCGATCAACTCATACATCTTAAAAATGAAACAAACTCGCAGAAATCGCAAGATGAACAAGCCCAAGCTGATTCCCACCAATTTTTGAATCAAATTGACGGAAAATACTGCACCAATGCTCACATAGGTTAGTATGTAATTAATTGAATCTACTTTTTTATGACGCAATAGTTGCCTATCTTAACGAATTGATGGAGCCACAATGCCACATGCTTCGCAAAATTAAAAAATCATTAAAAATAAGATACCTAATGCTTGAATCATTTAAAATGATGCCCACAACACATAGCACTCGAGTGAGCGAACAAAAAAATGTTATTATGACAAACAGCCCCTTATGAAAATTAAAGGGGCAAACTTGATTCAAAGCCCTAAATTTTAAAAATGTTGAACAATCCATTTACTCTTTTTAAAAAAAATAATATCCGAACTAGAAGATCTTGTGCCATCATTCAGGAGGACATCAAGAGTGATCAAATTTCATTTTGGAAATTACATAATTTTTTGAAAAGAAAATTTTCAAGTGTAATTTTTTTCCTATTTTTAAAATGACTGTCCAACTTTTATATTTATCATAAAAATTTGAGCTAGCACTAGTTGCACTCTAAAAGCTTTAAACCTTCAACCCGATCCTTGATCCTGATCCCTAATATTAAGAACCCGCATCCCTGACCCGTGATCACCATCCCTGTCGCTACAGCTTCACTAAGTAAATTAATTGATGTTTCATTACAGAAATGACTCCAGAATTAATGGCAGCTCAAACATTTCAATTCTTTCTCGCTAATTTCGAATCAACTTCAAGCACACTGAGCTTCATGCTGCTAGAATTAGCTCAACATCAACATATTCAAGATAGACTGAGGCAAGAAATAAGAACCGTTTTAGAAAACAACAATAACCAATTGACTTACGAAACGCTTCAAGAGATGAGATATTTGGATATGGTAGTAGCCGGTGAGTAACTATATAGGTGTAGTTATTAGCGTTTTAATTCATTATAATATTTTACTCGAACATCCGAGAACATTGCTAAAAGTCTTCGAATGTTTCGCAGAAACTCTCCGAAAATACCCTATCTGCGGATTTCTAGCCAGGCACTGCACCAAAACGTATGAAATACCTGACTCGAACATAGTCCTAGCTGAAGGAACATCCATTGTAATTCCCGTACTGGGGATTCATCACGACACAAAATACTACGAAAAACCTTACGAATTTTATCCAGAGCATTTTACCGAAGAAGCTCAATCCAAACGACCAAATTATACGTATTTACCTTTCGGCGAGGGACCCAGAATATGTATAGGTGCGTTTTAATTTAAATAAATAATGATTATTATCAAATTGGTAGGTTTTAAGATACAAATGATACTTATAAATCAGATTTATTCGATAGGTAAACGTTTTGCTGAAATGCAAATCAAAGTCGGCGCCATTATTTTACTGAAAGATTTCTGCTACACTTTGTCTTCGAAAATGAAACTTCCCGTAGAATTTGCCCATGGAATATTGACAATAGACATTAAAGGAGGAATCAGATTAAGGTGCAAGAAAATTTAAAAATAATGTCATTCAGAATACATGCACATCGCTACAACTGAATTATATCTGCATTTCTCACTACTCGGTTGATTTCGAGTTTTATGTACAATTTTTTGTAATATAAATATATATATCATGTACCTAATAATTAAATATTCGTAACAAATAATGAAAATTACTCGTACTTAGCCTACTTACTCATGAATGAGGTCTTCGTAACTTCTCTTCATTGAATTCGATTTTTCTGTAAACACCAAAAAAAGTAGATAGGAAAATAAAAAATTGTTTTTAAGGTAATCAGACATCAATTTAACGAAGAAAAAGGCGTAGTTAGGTATTGAAGAGTAAATAATAAAAATTTAATTTCAGATTTCTTCAGTTGAATTCAGACAAAAAAAGGAGGAAAAGTTCATTTCAAGGTATCCCACAAAATCTCCTGAGTTCGATATTTTACAGATCCAGGCATCCCACCGATATAGATATTTTTCAATAAAAAAACAACAACTTTACCTAGTAACCTTTTTTCACCAAAAAAGTAACCAAAAATTTTCATTTTTGCAAATATTTTCATCAATATTCATGCATGAAAATTGAAATCAAAAAATTAACACTGGAGGGAGTAGAACCTAGAAACTTTTATAACATGAGAAAAGGTCAATAAAACAATCAAAAAATTAAATATAGAGACGACGACGTGCCGAACAGGAGGGGGATCCCCTCCCCCTCCAGACAAAAAAAAACAGGTGAAAAGTTGTTAATTATTTAGAAAAATTGGGTGAGTTGAAAAAAGTTGGAAAGAAATTGGATTTTTACTTCATGAATTATTAGATATAAATTTTCAAAATTTTTTGGCCTCGCTTCTCTCGGGTCAAATCATTATCCTTTTCTTTTCTCCAATCAAAGTTAGAGAGTAGAAAAATGTACTTTCCACATCGAAAGTAGGTAATGTTGCTTTACTTGCTTGAAATTTTCCAACAAAAAAAAAGTTTTTTTTTGGCATTGAAATTTCTTATTCATTGAAAAATAATTTTTTTGTACCTCACAAATTGTAAATTTTCTGAAGCTTCCGCACTAACTATGTAAGTACACTCATGCGAAATCAAAAATATTTCATTCTGTTTATGAATTTGATTTCAAAGCTCAAAAAGCTAAAAAAAAATAGAAAAAAAATTGGGAATTTTTGATTTTGGATTTCAGTCCCAACCTTGTAACAGAACCAATTCAAATTTTTTGTCAAGTGTATAAAACCATAGTTTTTGAACATTTAAAATTAGGTATTCAATATTTTTGTTTAAAAAACTTACTTGGACGCCTCATTTTCTCAACATAAAAGCTCAACTTAACAAACGTCTAAATTTACTAAAAATTGTTAAAAATCCAAAGTATAACCCATCACGCCAACTATTACTTCACTTGTACAAAGCTCTGATACGTAGTAAAATTGAATATGGAAGTCCATGCTTTACAAACCTGTCAAATAAAACTACTAACATTCTCAAAACTGTTCAAAATTCCTCTTTGCGTATCTGCATAGGTGCTCTCTATTCGTCTCCAATTGATAGTATTTATTGTGAAGCTGCAGAGCTTCCTCCTGATTTTAGGAAAATTCTCATGACAAACAAATTCTTAACAACTGTTGCAAATAATCCATCTCACCCTCTTCAAAGATCACTCAATGTCTACAGCTCTCAGCATTTCCTCCATACTTCAGGTCCAATCCCAGAATTTATCAAAAATATGAACAACCTACAAATTGACCTAAAAAACCTAATACATCAACCAATATCTTATCCCCCGTGGTCTCTCAAACCTATACAGATGGAATTTTACTTAAGAAACTACCCAAAACATGATCACTCCCCATTATTAATCAAGAGTCATTACTTAGAACTGTTATCAAACTATACTGAATATAACTTATGCTTCACAGATGGTTCAAAAATTTCTAATATTCATACTGGTTATGCTTACTCAATTAATGACAAAGTTCTCAGTTTCAAAATTCACAACTGTGCCTCAATTTTTACAGCTGAACTCACTGCCATAAAACATTGCCTAATAGATATAATTTCCATTCAATCAGAAAATAAAAAATTCTTAATCCAAAGCGACTCACTAAGTTCACTGCTATCCATTCAAAACATTTTTTCTGACCACCCCATAGTCCAAGACATACATAAGTCCCTTTTTAACCTCCAATATTATGATTACTCAATTAGCTTCATGTATGTTCCCAGCCACATAGGTATCACTGGAAACGAAACTGTTGATAGATTAGCAAAAACAGCCGCTACCCCCTCCCCTCTTACCACTCTCACTCCTGATGACATTAAATCTCTAATCACTCACAACACATTTACAAACTGGCAGAACTTTTGGTCACAACAAACTTCAAACAAACTCTTCCAACATAAAAAAAACTACTCTCCCCTGGAAAAATCTAGGCCACCTGAACAGAAAAGAAGAAATCCTGATTACCAGACTAAGAATAGGCCACACAAAAATTACTCATAACCACTTATACCAAAAAGAACCAAAACCCTCATGCCAATTTTGCAGAAACGAACCCATATCCATCCAACACATACTTTTCAACTGTCCCCAACTAAAACAAAACAGACTTACACTACAGATAAAAGAAAACCCACCTACTATCCCTGACGAACCCTCAGAAATACAAAAATTCATCTCCCTAGTAGAAAACATCGGCCTCACAAACCAAATCTAGCCCCCCCCCCCTTACGGGTGTAATAATCTTGTAATTATAAACACCCAAAAAAAATATATATATATTTTTGTTTCCAACTCACCCTTTCAAAGTGGAGGGGGGGGAGGTCTGAGGTAAACAGTTGAGAAAATCTGGCGAAAAAACTTGAGAATATTCCAATCTCACTCCCTCTCCAAGACACATCACTTCGTCACGTCTCTGATTGAATCATTTTATTCATTCAGTCAGTTTTTACCAACAGAATACTTAATAATCTCAAGAAAACCTAAAATTATTCTAAAATATTTTATTAGGTAGGTATTCAATTTCATAAAATATAACCTACTAATAATTTTATAAAAAAAGACAATAGCAAATTGCTTTTCAGTACTTGAGAATATTATCTGAGAAACAAATATTTCAATCGACATAAAAATAGTGATGAAAATAAAATCACAACTGAACAACGTTACTTCGGCATTAAAAGGATTGGGCTTATGATAAAACAAAAAAGTACTTTTCAGCTTTTGAAAAAAGTTATTATCTATTAGAAATTGTTAGCATTTTTTTTTCTTCTTTACAGTGAAAAATTGAAAAAAAGTAACTTTCCGTTGAAAATAGTAACAAAAGTAACCTTTCGGTGAAAATAGTAACCAAAGTAACCAAGGGTGAAAAAAAGTAACCAAGTTACTACCTAACCTAATTGGGATGCCTGCAGATCCCCTCCTTTCTCCAGCGAATCCGCAAAAAAGAAAAAAACAAAACTGAAAATTTTACACTAGATGTGATTATGGTTTGGTTAAAAAACAACGGATTTGTTTGCATCGAATTTGGTTTGGTATTCAACTAAGTAGTTGAAGGAAGAATTTGGCTAAATGTAAACCACTTTAAGCATACCCACTAAAAGAACATACCTAAATTGAGGAGCTGAGAATCAAAACTCACATTTGCCACCATAAACGATTTTGAGAAAAATGCGAAAAACTGAGTTAGTAGTGTTGCCACTTGAAAAAACTTATAATACCAAAATGAATCATTAGATAGCGCTGCTAGCACACGATTCCGTGTGTTGGCTGATTTTCACCTCGCTCCCTTCTGCTTTAATATCCAGACAAAGAATGGCAAATGTGAGTTTTGACTCCAAGATTTGCGATCAAAATTTTTTTCACTGTTTTAATTACAACGATAGGGAAAAGTTTGATAACAAAGCTGAATTTTGAGCTTCACGTGAAGGCAGGATTGGCTCTGGTTATGACGTCACCGTTTTACACTCGTCCGCGGTGTGAATGTTACATTGCAGGTTTATTAAATTAATTTTTGCTTCAATTCTGCTATTTTATTCAATATATCGGACAGAGATATTGCTGGGGGCTTCGCCCCCAGACCCCCATTTAATATAATCACTCCTTGGTGAAGCATTCAGTTGAAAAATGAAAAGTAATAACAGAAAAGAAACAAATGTCAGTTTATAAAAAAAAAAAACCGGCCGACAGGCCGCTGCAATCCTCCCTCTGTTTCATTAATCGCATTTTATAATATTAAAAAAAAATTCACCAAACCTTAACCAAACTTAACCAAAAACACTACAACCCATCGCATCGAGCAGTACACCACGAGGGCAGCTTGCCGAACCACCCATTTCAACGCAATACAGATCGCAAATCGCGTGTATTCATATAAACAATACGTAAACAAAGATATAATGACGTCATAAATACAGAGCCGATCCTGCTTTAACATAAAGCTGAATTTTGGTACTCGGGGGTTTTTTGATACGCTGAACACGAATTTGGAGTGTCCAGGTGAATCCGGTGTACGCTTCCCCCTTTTTTGTGGACCTTAAGCCCCCAAATTTGTTTTTTTGCGTTTAAGTCCGAAAATATGCAATTTTATGCAAAATTCATGTTTTTTGGGTCGCAGAATACGAATTTGACAATATTTTTTTTGTAGGGGTGGGGGATGAGGGGCGAGGGGGAGAGAAATTCAAAATTTGACTATAATGATGTGTGATATGTCGAAATGTATGTTTTTGAGGGTGTAGATCACGAATTTGACAATATTTTTTTCGTAGGGGTGAATGGTGGGGGATGAAGGGGGTGAAAATGGTTAAAAATTCAAAATTTGACTATAATGATGTGTGATATGTCGAAATGTATGTTTTCGAGGTTGTAGATCGCGAATTTGACAATATTTTTTTCGTAAGGGTTGATGGTGGGTGATGAAGAGGGTGAAAAATTCAAAATTTGACCAAAATGATGTGTGATATGTCGAAATGTATGTTTTTGAAGGTGTAGATCACGAATTTGACAATATTTTTTTCGTAGGGGTGAATTGTGGGGGATGAAGGTGGTGAAAACAGTGAAAAATTCAAAATTTGACCATAATGATGTGTGATATCAGTGATATGTCAAAATGTATGTTTTCGAGGTTGTAGATCACGAATTTGACAATATTTTTTTCGTAGGGGTTAATGTTGGGGGATGAAGGGGGTGAAAAATTCAAAATTTGACCATAATGATGTGTGATATGTCAAAATGTATGTTTTTGAACGTGTAGAAAAGGTGAAGGGTGGGGGATGGAGAATTTTCTATTGGAGAGCCGTCAAAGTCCCTAGAAGAAAAAATTTGTAACATTTAAACAAAATTCACCATGATTTTTCACTATAATTGACTGTTGTGGTCGCCGGGGCATTTGGGGGGCAAAAATGGCAAATGACATCTTGAAATACACTATCTTCAGTACTAGCCCCTCGGACTTCCTGTGCATCTACGTGCAAAAATTTGTTCTATTCCTATTTATGTAGCAGAGTAGGCAAAACACGGAGTTTTAACGTAAATTAAACCTCTATAATGACTTTATAACAACTAAAATCGAGTAAATTGATGAAAATTACTCACTTTCAGTTGAATCATTCATACTTGGTACATTTCGACATATCACACATCATTATGGTCAAATTTTGAATTGTTCACCGTTTTCACCCCCTTCACCCCCCACAATTCACCCCTAGGAAAAAAATATTGTCAAATTCGTGATCTACACCTTCAAAAACATACATTTCGACATATCACACATCATTATGGTTAAATTTTGAATTTTTCACCCTCTTCATCACCCACCATCAACCCTTACGAAAAAAATATTGTCAAATTCGCGATCTACAACCTCGAAAACATACATTTCGACATATCACACATCATTATAGTCAAATTTTGAATTTTTAACCATTTTCACCCCCTTCATCCTCCACCATTGACCCCTACGAAAAAAATATTGTCAAATTCGTGATCTACACCCTCAAAAACATACATTTCGACATATCACACATCATTATAGTCAAATTTTGAATTTCTCTCCCCCCTCGCCCCTTCATCCCCCACCCCTACAAAAAAAATATTGTCAAATTCGTATTCTGCGACTCAAAAAACATAAATTTTGCATAAAATTGCATATTTTCGGACTTAAACGCAAAAAAACAAATTTGGGGGCTTAAGGTCCACAAAAAAGGGGGAAGCGTACACCGGATTCACCTGGACACCCCAAATTCGTGTTCAGCGTATCAAAAAACCCCCGTGTACCAAAATTCAGCTTGTTATCAAGCTTTTCCCTATGGAATTTTGCAAACAAAACTAAGTTTTCATCAAAACTCACATTTGCCAATGGCAAATGTGAGTTTTGATTCTCACCCTTGGTTTTGAAAGTGAATTTCACACCAAAATGACTTTGGTCCAAAAAAACCGAATATGTCACATTATAGAGTGTAAAACGGTATATCCAAATCTGCCATAAAACGGTATTTTTTTTTTTTGGCAAATGTGAGTTTTGATTCTCAGCTCCTCAAATGTAATCCACATTTCACGACCAAATTTTGAGCTGTCAAAATACTTACATAGATTTATTCTGATTTGTGATAAATTTTTGAACATTTAATTTTCCTTACAAAAAGTATGTACATAGAATATCTTGAGATGAAAATTACTAAATTGAAATACAACAGACATCAGCCACTTTATGTGAATCTGTGAATGCTCGATTGTTTTCCCATCACCCTAATTTTCTCTCTCCATTCGCCGATTCTGAGGAGAAAAATGGTTCAAATGGCCGATGTTCTAATAATCTGACGAAAAAAATATAGCTAACAGCTGTCCTTGAACCTAATCACTTCAACATTATTCTTCAAATTTAAAAAAAATAACGAAATACGAAAATTAATCGCAACCAACAAATATCGAGTTTCAAGCCACTCAACACCTACCTACTTCAGTATACCTGCACGTTTCATTCCGCCAAATCACGTGGATCACAAGTCAACAGTCAACATTATCAATATTACAAGTCAAATTTATAACACACTTCAATGCTTCCACTTCCACATATTACTTCTATCACTATGTCATCATAAGGCGAAATAATAATAACAATATTGCGCAACATCCAAGCATTCAGATACTCGACAATGCAATGAAGTTCCAATTATGAAAATTTATGTAGGTACTTGCTACTTGTTAGCAAATGAAGTGGCAAGTTACAGTATTGAATCGTCTCGTGTACACATTAGATTACTTGCGCTTAGCACGATGTATATTTTATTGACTTCGTTCTTCTTATTCCTCTCGACCGTGATATTATACATTTATTATCGTTTGAAGAAAACTCACGCTTTCTTCCAAGAAACGTCGATTCCGACCATCGACCCTCTTAACGCATTTATAAGCACGAAAAATGCTCTATGGTTGAATAAACCATTCGCGAAACAGTTATCCGAGGCATACCAGGCTTTCGCACCCCATCCAATTTTTGGTGTTTATAACCTGTTTACTCGTTCGATACTGATTCGTGATCCAGAACTACTTAAAAGAATTCTAGTCAAAGATTTCTCGTATTTTCAAAACCATGGAACACATATTTCCGAAGAAGTTGAACCATTGGCTCGTCATTTATTCAACTTGGAAGGTAAAAAGTTCATGCTCAATCATTTTCTTTTTGTTTACATTAATTCAAACGATATATTTTTAATACGCGATTTCTCCAAAGGAGAAGAATGGAAAAACCTACGGATGAAAATGACCGGGATATTTACAAGTGGAAAGATGAAAATGATGTTTCCTTTGGTGAAAAAATGTGCCGAAGAAATGAAACCAGCTTTAATGGAATACGTTTCGAGTCCTGATGGCTTCGAAGTCAAAGATCTATGCTCGAGATACACTACAGACGTGATAGGAAGTTGTGCATTTGGCGTAGATACAAATTCATTCACAAATCCGCATTCGGAATTTCGAAAAATGGGTGGTCGAGTCTTCGAATTCAGGTAATTTTCGATTCGAAAGTACTACGAACGGTCAGAAGTGATCATGCGCCATCTATCAAAACAGAACTAGGGTCCATAGCATAAATATTGAGAGGTCAATAACCTTACATCTGTGTTCTTGACATCTGCATATGTATACAGGGTGTACCAAAACGAATGACCTTCCTCTAAACTGGTCAGTAGACAACTCCTTCTGAGCACATGTGTGTATGTTTGCCTATCTTGAAATTCAAAAGGAGTCGAATTAGGTATGGTCACATGAAACATATTGTTGTTTTCGAGCTATTCGTTTTAAACAAAGTTTGGTTCTGATCAACTACATATAATCACTTCTGACCTTCGGCATATTCGACTTTCAAAATGTTATCGATTTGGCCTGACGAAAGGTGGAGACTTTTGGTACGATTTCTGATACCAAAAATGCCATCCTGGTGCATCAAGTTTTTCGGAATGGAAATGTTCAGCAAAGACGTGATGGATTATTTCATGAAGATCATCAAAGATATGGTCAAGTACAGAGAAGAGAACAATATAACCAGGGATGACTTTCTTGACCTGCTTATCGCGATGAAAAATCACACAAAAACGGAAAAGACCACAGACGTAGACAAATTTGACGTTCAAGTTGGTAACAAGCGTATCAGAAACGGCGTAGGTTAGACCAATACTCGCATACTTAACAAATTTATGTCATTGTCGTTGGTGATTGTACAACTACTGGACCCGTCCATATTTTTCAGAGATGACAATCGAGTTGATGGCTGCTCAATGTTTCCTGTTTTTCGTGGGAGGATTCGAGGGTTCTTCTGTGGCTGTGTCATTTCTACTATTTGAGTTAGCTCAGCAACCAAAAATTCAAGATAAAGTACGAGAAGAAATAATTACGGCGATTGAAAACAATGGCGGAGAGATAACGTACGATATGCTCAAAAATTTACCATATCTAAACATGGTTTTACAAGGTACGATAACTCGTAAATAGGCATAAATCACTAAGTATAAGAATGTTTTTTTTTTTGGATGAAAAATTGATCGAAAGTTGACTTAAATTGCTACTCATACAGTAGCATCAAAGAATAAGTAATTCGCCAAAAAATTGATATTCGAGACAAAAATTTCGAACTTCCAAAGATCGAAAATAATTAACCAAGTCTAAAATTCTTAATTAAGTCAAACTTTGATGATATTTCGTCCAAAATTAGCGATACGAATTAATTTAACGAGTATCTTCATGTAACTTTAAACTCTTTGTTCCATTCCATTTTCCATTCAGAAATAATGAGACTGCATGCTCCAAATGGAGGCGTCATTGTGCGAAAATGCAATGAAAATTATAAAATACCGGAATCCGGCGCCGTAATCAGAAAAGGAACGCAAATTGTTATACCATTGACTGGAATACACACTGATAAGCAATACTATGAGAAGCCAGACGAGTTTTATCCCGAACATTTCACCAAAGAAGCCATATCCGAGAGGCCTCATTTCGCTTATTTGCCTTTTGGAGAAGGTCCTCGAGTCTGCATAGGTGAGAAAATATTCACTTGAGGAATCGATACACTATTTTTGGTCTAATTTTACTTTTCTTTTCTCCCTTTGTTACAGCCGAACGATTTGCAAACATGCAAATTTTAATCGCGGCGATATATTTAATAAAAGATTTCTATTTCGAAGTATCCCCCAAGACTATTCTGCCTTTAGAATTTTTGCCTTCGATTGCTATTCCGCCAGTTAAAGGAGGACTTTGGCTTAAATGTAAGCCGCTGTAAAAATCATTACTTATTCGTTTTTAAATCGTAAATTACTCGTATGTCTGAATTACGATTAAAAAGGCTACCTTGCTTGTTAATATTCAAAATGTGTTGTTTTGAAATAAAAATGTATAAATAAAATTTGTATAGGTCCTAGGTACCTACACTTTTTTCTTTTTCACAGCGTATTGTATGTCCTACAGTTTGGTACGCTGGAATAAATTTTCAGCCACGAGACGAAGATATAATGATAAACGGATAACTCAGATTTTGACCTTGTATGCTATTCTAGAACAAAAATAACTGCTTTTTGGCTCAATTTCTTACTACCTATTATAATTTGAAAAACATTTTCATAAAATGTAATCATAGTATTACTATAATTAGGTATTCCCTATTTTTTCATGTTTTTTCTGGTTCATTCAGAGTCCATCATTTTTGGACACTATAATAATTTTGAACAAAGTTACCAATCACCATTCGACCATTTCCTTTTCAAATGTTTTATCGATTTTCTTGTTTTTTCCCCAATTTTCTTGTGAATTTAAAGTACTTTTCTGCTATGTAGAATTGTCCGAAAACACTACTTTTTCACTTCACTACGTTAATGGACAGCAGTGCCACCGACAAAGGGACAAGAGAAGCAATGTGCCTCGGACCTACGTTTTCTAGAGGGCCCACGTTTTTTAAAAAAATTGACGAATTTAATTTTTATAAGAGAAAATGTAATCGTAATTTTTGGGAATGAAATAAAAGCTTCATTTTTAGAGAGAAAAATTATGCAAACTTCATTCTAAAAAGAAAACACATCGTCATTCCATGAAGAAAAAAAATGAAAACTTCATTTTTGAACAGATACTTATACAAATTTTGATTTTTTGAGGAAAAACTGGAAAATTCATTTTTGAAGGGAAAATAGAATGTCACGGAACAAAAGCTATTAAAATTTGCCTTTAAAAAAAGTCTCTTGTGAATGACTTTCTCGAAAAAAAAACTTTTCTACAAGAGAAAAAACCTCTCTTTAAAGATTGTTTGTTGCGAAATAAAATTTGTTGTTGACCTTAATCTTTCAAAAATGAGGTTTTTCAAGCAAACTTCTTATTTGAGAACATTTCTTCTTTGAGGAAACTTCTTTTTAAAAATACATTTTTAGAAGAAACTTCTTTAATAAGCTTTTTTGGGAAATAAAATTATGATTGAGAGGGAGGAGAGTTCTTTATGTAGAAAAACGTGTGAAAAAACTTTGTTTCTCAAACAAGTCGTTTTCGACATCAATTTTTGAAAAAAACACATACAGGGCTCATACTCATTTTTTTCCAAAAAAAGTAGGTAACTTTAGTAATCAAAAAAGTAACCAAAAAGTCATCAAAAAAGTGACAAAATATGGGCTAAACATTTTAATGCAGAAAAAAATCACCAAAAGAAACCAACTTGTACAATTTCATCAAAAAGAAGAACTTTTTAGCAACTAGATACTATTAGTGCCAAAAAAGTGATACTTTTTTCGCAATTTTTGGTAAAAAAAATTGATTTTCAAACTTTCAGATAAGAAAAATCAAGATTTTTTGACAATTTGGATCCACACGACAAGTAAAAAATTTGCAATGTCTGGAAAAAAGCGTACCTTCGTATAATTTCAACCAAAAAAGGTCTTTATTAGAAATTTCTGGTAAAAACCGGGACAAAGGACAAATTTTATGAAAGAGAGTGAGATCTTTTGGAATTTTTTGTAAAAAACCAACTTTGTCACCCTATAGGAATTTTTGGCAAAAAATGGGACTTCTCGACAATTTTTGATAATTTTGCTAAAAATTTGTAAGACCTTGGCAATTTTTACAAAAAGCAGGGCTTTTTAAGAATTATGTATTAACGAAAAGTGTGATAACCTTACTTTCTGGAAATATTTGGGAAAAAAGCGAAACATGACACCCATAAATTTGGCTGAAAAACGAGAATTTTTGTTGAAAAGAAAGACTTCGACAATTTCAGCAAAGAAACAAGACTTTTTGGAAATTTTTGACAAAAAAGTAATTTTAATCAACAATTTCTGCCAAAAAAGTTTACCTTTTTTGCAAATTTTTAATAATACTTTGAGTATCTTGGTGATATGTATTAGGCAAAAAAACCTTTTCTTTTTTTTTTGGCGATTTTAGACAATGTCTGTCAAAAAAACGAAATTTATGGAATTTTTCTTGGAAAAAAGGAGACTTTTGAATTTTTTTGCAAGAAAGCGCAATTTTTAGAAATTTTTAGCAAGAAACCAATCCTTTTGCCAAATTTGAAACAGGCGAGATTTGTTACTACATACATTATTTTATGTATCTATATACTGTAGTATTTTTAAAAAGAAGCGAGACATTTGTTCTGGTTTCCTTCACGAAGTAGGGCCGAAATTGGGAAAAAATGGAATGTTGGAAAATTGCTGAAAAAAGTAGGTAGGTAACTGCAGCAAAACAAAGTTTCAAAAAAAGTAACCGAAATAAAGTACATGCCCCGAACATGCTTTAGAAGAGGGAGGGAGAGTAAACAATATTCAGGAGACTCATTTTTTTGCCTCGGGCTCACATCGGCTCTCTGCGGAAATGGTACGAATTCAATGCATTCAAGTTTTCCACTGCATTGTCGGAAAGCTCTCGAAATTTCCGTTCTACTAACTAAGCCTAAGTATGACGGATTTTGTGAATTTGTAACTTTTTACGCTTGACTGAAAGAAAGTCCAACATTGAAATTTTAAGTTTGTTTTTCAAGGATTACAATTTCAAGCCATCAGCGGAGGTCATACTTTAATTTCGTATTCAGAAAATCGAAAAACTTCCACATACCAAAATTCAGCCCTCCTACTTTTCCACACAATCCTCTCATTTGAGCCAATCCTCTCGGACTAACTAGGCATACCTACATACGAGAAAAGCCAATTGGCTTCCGACTGGGATTTTGAAATTAATCAATGGAAGTTGCGGTCTTCATGGTCCAAAACTCCCGAGACCAAATTTTCAAATCGCTACGCAACAGTTGGCAAAACTCTATTCTGGTATGTCGTTTCAATCCAAAATTAACCTCACACTTGCATCATCCACATCAACCTTATTCACATAAACCAAGTGGGTAATCAGTCAAGAATCAATATTTCTTACACAAGACAAATTTTTCGCATATTTAATGCTTCAATTTCCTCGTACAATTTTACTTCACATGATGAAATAATAATAATATTGCGCCACACGAAACGCGAGGACACGATAATATAAAATATCAAGACACCTCTAAATTCATACGTTTAGATATTGAAACGACACAAAGTACGACCAGCTTGTTTCGCGTACACGCCAAATTTCACGATGAGTATTTTACTAACTTCGTTTTTCTTATTCGTCTTAACCGTGCTATTATGCATCTATTACAGTTTCTTGAAATCTTACAAACATTTTCAAGATTCTTCGATTCCGACCATCAGACCACTCTACGCGTTCATAGGCTTGAAAGATACCGTGCGATTGAAGAAACCATTCGTCAAACAGTTGACTGAAGCATACCATATGTTCGAACCTCACCCATTTTTCGGAGTTTATAACTTATTCTTTCGTTCGATTTTTGTTCGCGATCCTGAACTAGTGAAAAAAATTCTAGTAAAAGATTTCTCATACTTCCAAAACCATGGACTAAACATTTTCAAAGAAATTGAACCATTGGCTCGTCATTTATTCAACTTGGAAGGTAAATGAAATCCAATACATTATCATTATTAATTTACAATAATAGGTATAATCTTGATAATTAATATCGCCGCAGGAGAAGAATGGAAAAATCTACGAATGAGGATGACCGGTATTTTCACAAGTGGGAAAATGAAGATGATGTTTCCTTTGGTTAATAAATGTGCCGAAGAAATGAAACCAGCTTTAATGGAATATGTTTCAAGTCCTGATGGCTTTGAAGTCAAAGATCTATGCTCGAGATACACCACCGATGTAATAGGAAGCACCGCTTTTGGAGTAGATACAAATTCGTTCAAATACCCGAATTCGGAATTTCGAAAAATGGGAGGTCGCATCTTCGAATACAGGTAGCTGATTCGCTATCAAGTTCCAATTATAATATCGATGTTATAACGAATTAAAAATCATAATAGGTGGCAAAATTTACTTCGACTCATGGTACCAAACATGCCAGCTTGGGCTGTCAAGTTTTTCAAGATGGAGATGTTCAGCAAAGACGTGATGGATTACTTCATGAAAATCATCAAAGACATGGTCAAGTACAGAGAGGAGAATAATATAACCAGAGATGACTTTCTCGACTTACTTATTGCCATGAAAAATCACACCAACACGCAAAAACAGCAGCAAAATCCAAATGGCACCAAAGATACTGCCAAAAGTACCACTCAAGTTGGCGATAAGCGCGTCAGAAGTAACGTAGGTGAGACTAAATCGCATAAAAAATTACATTTCTGACGTTTTGAAAATAACCACAGAACCAGACTTATCTTTCTTTCATTTTTACTCTTACAGAGATGTCTGTAGAATTGATGGCTGCCCAATGTTTTCTATTTTTCGTCGGAGGATTCGAAGGTACTTCCGTCGCTATATCATTTCTATTATTTGAGCTAGCTCAGCATCCTGAAATTCAGGATAAAGTACGCGAAGAAATATTATCGACGATTGAAAAAAATGGCGGAGAAATTACATACGATATGCTGAAAAATCTGCCATACTTAAATATGGTTTTACAAGGTAAACCGTGAAGTTAATTTGAATCGAAAAAAAGTGATAATAGGTATAGGCAATTCTAACACCAAAAAAACATTTTCTTCAATTTTAAATAGAAATCATGAGACTGTATGCTCCGAATGGTGGCGCAATCATACGAAAATGCAATGAAAATTATAAAATACCCGAATCCGGAGCCGTTATCAGAAAAGGTACTCAAGTTGTAATACCATTAGCTGGGATCCATACCGATAAGAAATATTACGAAAAGCCAGACGAATTTTACCCAGAACATTTTACCAAAGAAGCCATATCCGAGAGACCTCATTTCGCTTATCTGCCTTTCGGAGAAGGTCCTAGAGTTTGCATAGGTAAAAAAAAATCGTCAATAATTCATCCATCACGAGTAATTAAAATTAAATTATTTACCAAGATTATATATAAATGTTTTTTCTTCGATTTACAGCTGAACGATTTGCAAACATGCAAATTCTAATCGCGGCGATTCATTTGATAAAAGATTTCTCTTTCGAATTATCTCCGAAGACCATTCTACCTTTGGAATTTTTACCTTCGACTGCCATTCCACCAGTTAAAGGAGGAATTTGGCTTAAATGTAAACCGTTGTGATTAATTTGATAATTATTTCTAGTCATATTTTGTCTGAACTATCACTACCAGTTAGAAGACTGGTGTATTTATTTTCTTTTTACGAAATGTACTTATTTGATTATAAAATAACAAACAATATAATTATTATTATGTAATACCAATTTTTCAGACTTCAATATGTACCTACTTGAAGAGAAAACTTGTCAATTCTGCAAGAATTCTTTAGCTACAAAAAGCATTGGTAGGCTAAAACTCATATTATGAAATTTTACACATCTCAAAATTTATGAATCCGATCAAGTAAACAGGAAAATTAAATACATCATGAAACTTCCTCGAAAAAAGTTGACCCATAGGGAACAAGCTGTTGCAATAATACATTATTTAAAACATGATTTTCAACTTCTTCACTCCACAATTTTTTCCCCACTTCCAATAATAAAAATAGGTAGGGAGAAAACTAGTTTTAAAATATAAGATTAAGATGCAGAGCTTTTGAGACGAATATTCAACAATTTTTAAAAAAAATTTCAACTATTAAACAAAATTCCCGAAATATTGTGAAATGTTTCTAAAGAATTATTCAGTAATATGCACTTGACGGAGGAGAGAGAACAATTACTTTTCAAGGGGAAATAACAACTTTAATAATCATTCTACCAAAAAAAAAAAAAAGAAGGTAATCAAAAAGTAACTGACACATGATAAAAAAAATTCAAATGATTGAAGAGTCTTGAAAATTCGTAATTCCAAGATGTTATAACTAAAATCCAAGAATCCAAATTCGCGCTTTTTTGGCACTTACAAAAGAAATTTTGTGTCGTGTCAACTCTACAACTCTACCTAAACACATCGTTTACCTCTTTCGGCTCTTTCCCCTACTAAAAACAAAGATCAAGTTCAAGGGATGTCAACAAAAGTATCAACATTGTTTTAATCCATTTATTTTCTTCAAAAAATCGTAATAATATCAAAAAAAAAAAAAATTCACACAACCTTCAACAATGTTTGTGCCTGGTTCTCTTACTCGATTAAAAAATTGGTGTAATGTTTGGGCTACTTTAACGAATTTTAGAAAAATTTAATACGACGGCCTAAGCATAAAATTTTCATTTCTTTCCTCTCTCAAAATTTTGCAGAATTATTTCATAACTTTTTAATTTTCACCATTTTATTTTATTCTGGATTCCAGCTAAGTAAATCAGACACAAAACGTTACCGAACAACCTGACATCAAAAATGTTAGAAAAGTTGTGCTTTAATATTCATTCTTTCCTCTCTCAAAATTTTGCAGCATTATTTCATAATTTTTTATTTTCACTATTTCATTTTATTCTGGATTCCAGTCAAGTAAATCTGAGACACAAAAAATGTTACCGAACAACCGACATCAAAAATGTTGGAAAAGTTGTGCTTTAATATTCATTTTACACAGAAAATTACGATTCTTCAAAAAATTTCAATGATTCTCCGAGACCTCTTCAGTGCATTTGCTTCGAAGGAGTACTCTGTAGTCTGTACTACTTACCTAATTCTAGAATACTTAATTTATTCTTGAGAAGGAAAAGAAACTAGTTCCAAGCGAAGCGAGGACAAAAGCTTTTGAAAACTTATATCTCGTATTCAGCGAAAAAAAAATGGAGTAGAGCGCCTAAAATTACGCAACTAGTGGATTTTTCGCCAAATATTGTCCAAAACATGACCAATGACAACGAAATTTTCGCCAAGGGTATTTTAAACCTTCCTCAACAACATATCAAAATTTCAGATTTTTTCATCAATATTTAGTGGACTTATTCAATTTTTTCCAAAAAAGGTCTTTAAATGCTAAATTTTAGGAACATGGCCTCCTAAAATTGTGCACTTGAAAAAAATGTTGAAAATGAAGGAATAAACGACACAAGTGAATAACTAATAATTTTCAAGTGAAATCTTTAAAATGCATCATTCACAAACGTGTTGCACAAAAGGACAAAGGGTACTCAAAATCGCATGTTGAATCTATTTCGTGAATTGGATTTCAACATTATTGTGAGATTCAACAAGCTCTCAACAAACTCTAGTACCTAGACATAGGTAAGTATTTAATACCAAAATCATTATTTTTCTGCATTAATCAGGTTTTAGATGATATTTTCCTTTTATTGTATTAAAAAATTTTCAAGCGAAAATTCACATTGAAAAATATGATTCTTTGAGTTTTTGAATTTTTTAGACTTGAACAATAGTTTTCAAGCAAATTGAATTTCACCAAATCAACCCTCACAGAAGCGACACAAAAGCTTGCAAAAATGTATGATTCAAGAAGTATTTTTTCATACCTACCTATTATTTTTGTCATAGGCAAAAAAGTTAAGGAAATGAGGAGAAATTCGCAATTTTCGATATGGATTTCGCATTTGCAATTTTAGCAATCAAGTTTGAAATTCGTGAAAAGTCGTAAGAAATTTGCGAATTCAAAAGCTGGTTGCTCAAGTTGAAAAATCCTTCCAGAATCGCGAATTTTCCCTCAATTTCTTCAACTTTTTCCGCCATATTTAATAAGTAAATATTACAAAAAAAGAGAAAGAGAAGCAAAAAAGTTTTTGAAAATTACTTTAATAAGCATAACTTTTAATGGAAGAATCTAATTTCACTTTTTTGCTTGAATTTGTTCTAGCATGTGAAGGTAAGTACTAAAATGAGTGAAAAATATGAATTTTAAAAATTCTCCCGAAATGATCGCGAAAGGGCGATTTTTGGAATATTTTGACCAGCTAAATACGAATCCTGCGTTAGTTTTTGGCAAAATGAATTTTTAATGGTGCAAACGTGCTGTAAAGTTGATGAGAAATTGAGAATGTTCAGAACCTCAAATCTGAGCTCAATTTTTTTTTGGGGGGGAGGGAGAGAAAGAGGGGATGACATGACCGAAGGGCTACTTCAAAGATTACCCTACTATGAGGACCCCTGGCTCAGCTTCTAGAACGGCCAGGAGGTTCACAATTTTTCTATGTAGTCCTCTACTTAAAGTAAACTTCCTCAACAACTTTCGTCCAAATCCAGGGTATGTTTTTTTTTTCAAATCAACCCAAATAATTAGGTATACATTATCATTCATCATCAAACATCTACCATCTTTTATAATTTCAAGTGCAGAAAAATAACAATGCGCAGAAATTAATCATAGGTACTTGCAAATAATCACATTGACGACTATCGAGCCACTTGACGAGCTATTTCGATACAGGCACGTTTCAACTCCTCGAATCACGTTGATTAGAAGTCAAAAGTCAACACTTTCAATTAAATTTTAGCCGAATTTATCTCATAGACTTCTTACTTCTACACAATATTACTTCAGATGGCGAAATAATAACAGCATTGCGCAACATCCAGGCATTTGTACCTATCCTCAACGAAGCAATAAAATATGGATCATGATATATAGGGTAACTACACATAGCACTCAGTTAATAACACCACATCATAAAAATTAAACCATCGTCTCACGTTCACATCGAAATTTCTCGCGCTCAGGCTCACCACAATGCACGTTTTATTAACTTGGCTCATTTTATTCTTTTCGGTCGCGTTTTTATACGTCTATCACAGTTTGAAAAAATCTTACGCTTATTTTCAAGAAGCGTCGATTCCAACGATCACACCTCTTTCCGCATTCGTAAACACAAAGGAGTTCTTATGGATGAAAAAACCGTTGGTAAAACAGGTATCCGAAGCATACCTAAGTTCCGAACCCCATCAACTTTTTGGAAATTACAACTTATTCTCTCGTTCGATCATGATTCGTGAACCTGAACTGATAAAAAGGATTCTGGTCAAAGATTTTTCGTATTTTCAACACCATGGTACAGAAGTTTACAAAGATATCGAACCATTGGCATGTCATTTGTTCAATTTGAAAGGTATGTAAATCAGACTAATTTATCATTATCGTTTGTTTTTTTAAAAATAAATTCAACCCTCACCTTCCCCAGGAGAGGAATGGAGAAGCCTCCGAATGAAAATGACCGGTATATTTACAAGTGGAAAAATGAAGAAGATGTTCCCGTTGGTGGGAAAATGCGCCGAAGAGATGAAATCTGCTTTAATCGAGTACGTCTCCAATCCTGAAGGTTTTGAAGTCAGAGAACTATGCTCGAGATACACCACAGATGTGATAGGAAGTTGTGCTTTCGGAGTGGATACAAACTCGTTTAAAAATCCGCATTCGGAATTCCGAAAAATGGGAGCTCGAGTTTTCGAATTCAGGTACCTACCTAATTTTACAGTCCCTAATTTATTCATCCAATTCATTTCGAATTTCGCGAATATTAACGAATGCCGCATGACAATTAAGATGGAAACTTCTCATACGACTGATGACACCAAAAATGCCACCCTGGTGTGTGAAATTTTTCGGAATGGAAATGTTCAGCAAAGACGTGATGGATTACTTTATGAAAATCACCAAAGATATGGTCAAATACAGAGAAGAAAATAACGTAACCCGGGGTGACTTTCTCGACTTACTGATCGCTTTGAAAAATCAAACCGAAACGGAAGAAGTCAATAATCCTCAGGAAACTGCAGACCTGAACAAATCCGCACCTCAAGTTGGTGAAAATCGTATCAGAAGTGACATAAGTAAGGCTAATTGCTGATGAAATTTCATAGTTAGTTATACGTATGTAAAATAGCTTGATTCACGTTTGTGTCTTTATTGCTGCAGAGATGACTGTAGAGTTGGTGGCTGCTCAATGTTTTCTATTTATCGCTGGCGGATTCGAGGGTGCTTCTGTAGCTTTGTCGTTTTTACTATACGAGTTAGCTCAGCATCCACAAATTCAAAATAAACTACGCCAAGAAATAATATCGTCGATTGAGAACAACGGAGGAGAATTGAAATACGATATGCTCAAAAATCTATCGTATTTGAACATGGTTTTACAAGGTACCTACTATTTTTACAGTTGATACAAAATTCATTAAATTTAACGAGTAAATTAGAATATTCGATAGCTATATATACTTTTAAATCATTCATTCAATTCAATTTTGGGTTTAGAAGTCATGAGGCTGCACGCTCCAAATGGAGGCGTCATCTTACGACAATGCAATGAAAACTATAAAATACCAGAAACAGGAACCACAATCGGGAAAGGGACACAAGTAATCATACCACTGTCTGGATTACACTCCGATGAAAAATATTACGAAAAGCCAGACGAATTTTACCCCGAACATTTTACCAAAGAAGCCATATCCCGGAGACCTCATTTCGCTTATTTACCATTCGGAGAAGGTCCTCGAATTTGCATAGGTACAAAAATAGATAAACTCGATCATTGCCAAACCAACTATCAATTTTTGATTCTTTATCGTTGCTATTTCTTCTGATTACAGCCGAACGATTCGCAAATATGCAAATTTTGATTGCGGCGGTTCATTTGATAAAAGATTTCTCTTTCGAGTTATCCCCCAAGACTGTTTTACCTTTGGAATTTTTGCCTTCGGTTTTCACTCCGAAGGTTAAAGGAGGAATTTGGCTTAAATGCAAGCCACTGTAAATATTAATTTTTGCAGTAATGCATTTGAGTGAGATTACTGATTATTGTGTTTGTTTTTTTTTTTTTTTAATAAAATTTATTGTTGCATTTTTTTTTTCAAATGAAAAATTATGTCACAGAATAAAAATAAGAGCCTTCGATTGAAATTTCTAGATCCCCAAGATTTTTTCAAGAGGAATGAATTACAAAACAAAAAAGTAGGGCGTTTTGATAGAAATCGGTTGATTCTTACAAAAGGGAATCTGTTGAATTGGCACTCTCCGATTTGCTAGATCCAAAAAGTATGTCCTAAAACCCCCCCTAACCAAACCAGAACTGTTTTAAGGGCGATTTTCAACATCTAATATAAATTTTTTTAAGTCAAGTGAAACAATGCGAGTAATTCCTTTGATTGAGCTCACACAGATCAAAATAGACAAGTTTTGAGGCATTCTGAAGCCATGCACCAACGATTTTTCACTTTTCTCCAGGAATCAGAGCCGTGACGAGGTGATGGGTCGTTGGGGGCGGGGGTTGGAATTTTCCCACCATTTTTCGTCAGACTTTTCCAACTTTTCACCCCTTAACCCCCCCCCCCCCCACCACCTCAGGAATTTTTTTCAGCTGATTATAGCCAGATGTAATTTAAACAAATTTTGGAAGCAAAAATGTTGAATACATATAATTAAAAATTTTCAAAAAAGATGCATTTATGTGTAGATACAATACAAAAATTTGAATCGTTCTTAGTGTACTGAAATCAAAAGTCAAAAATTCGCAACTTTTTTCTTGTTACCGTTTTCTTGAGTTTTTATTTTTTTAGGCTTTTTGTCTGTGAAAATAAAATTCAAAAAGGGAGGACACAACATATGTAATTTTTGTAAGATTCTCGATCTTGCTCACACTTTGCTCTGGCAAAAGCTGTGAAAAAAATTAATAATTCAAAAGGTAGAGAAAAAAATGGAAAATGATCTATACCGAGTAGGGTGTTCCTTATTTTGAAAGTTGGAATTTTGTAGCTCCCCCCCCCCCAAAAAAAAACATGACCTCAGGTGAGAAAATAATTCCCTATTTCTTATTTTCCCCCATCTGTAAAAAAAAGTGGTGCCGGTAGCCCCCTAAGTAGGGAAAAAATCAAAAAATCAAAAAAAGTTCTATTCATGAAAATTTTTTGTTTCTGCGCCAGAATGTTCCTAAATAATCCCCTTTTTTTAAAAAAATTCCCCCAGCCCTTCAAACCATATTGGCTCCCTAGTAAGGAGCCCCTCAAAGTTGAAAAAATCACAAAAAATGATAATAAATCAAAGTTATGGAAAATTAGATGACAATATCTCATTTCCACATTACAATTGTTCTACATATGTAACCCCTTTATTCAAGAAAAACCATTGTTGGACCCCCAAATGATTTTGGCTCTCTTGCATGGAGCCCCTCGGGAAAAGTAAAAAAAAATATTACAAATTGATGTCTGCAGAAATTTTTTGAAAATTTTTTATTTACGAGAATCTTTCTGAATAACCACTTTTTCAAGAAAAACCTCCCCCCCCCCGGTCTCCCAAATCATGTTGGTTACCTTTAAAGCCTCTCAAAGTTGAAAAAAATCAACAAAAAAAATTAAAAATTCTTATCTATACAAATTTTTTGATAATGTTTCATTTCTGAGCAGAGTACTTTTAGATAGATAACCACTTTTTCAAGAAAAACACCCTTTTGTCCTCCAAATGATGGTGGTCCATTTTTATGAGACCCCCAAAATTGAAGAATATTGAGAAAGATGAAAATTATTGATGTCTATACTTAGGTAGAGGTACTCAACTCACTCAACTTTGTACTTACATTTTTCTGTCTGAAGGGAGGCAACTTCCCCTCCACCTCCAACCCCGTTCCACACGCTTCTGCCAGGAATTTCAAATCACTCTGGAGGAATCAAAAACTTACTACAAAACCAATAACTTTTGTCGGTGCTTATTGGGGGTCTTCTAAACCGTATGAAATTTTGACCAATTTTTAGGTAAATTCCAGAAAATGTGAAAAAAATCAAATTTTTAACAATAACTTTGGTCGGTGCTTATTGGGTGTCCTCAAAAACCGTATGAATTTTTGACCAATTTTTAGGTAAATTACAAAAAATGTGAAAAAATTCAAAGATGGCATATAACGAGCTTTTTTTCTGCAAAATGCCATCTAGTGTGTGTCGAAACGATCCTTCGATCTATAAATAATCGAAATTACACCTTTTTGTTTTCTTCACAGAGATAAGTAATTTCTGGAGAAAATTGAAAAATTGACAGAAGCTTCAGAATGACTCTCAAAGTTGTAGTAATAGTTGATGTGTGGGAGTTGAATTGAAGAAATCAATCACATTGGTTCACTTTGCTCTAAATATAATTTAGGATGAACCAGTGCAGAAGTCGTCCTTGAAACAGATTTTTTGAAATCGCCTATAAAATTTGAAATTGGGAGGTCAAACATTATGAGGGAGATATTGGAAATTTCATTATGTTTCTTGAAATAATATCGATTTTTTTTTTTTGGAAGTAAGATACCTTTAAACTTGAAAGAAAAAGGGTCTAGAGCGGCTGAAAAACCAAAATTTTTCGTACTTTGTGCATTTTTTGATGACCTAAACTTCTAAATGTCATTACTTACATATTTTAGCATTTATTTCGATACCAAATAAAACATCCAAAAATTACCTAAATGTTAGAAACTATGATATGAATATTCGGAAAGAGCACGAAAAATACTCTTATCAAGTTATCAAGCATATTTAATAATCACACTTTCGAACAATATTGTTCAAGGTGAGCTTTCAACATCAAAATCTACGTATCCGAAACACATTGTCTTTTTTTCGGAACACCCTGTACACACACTACACGCGATTCATTTTTGCAATTAGTACGTTCCAATTTTCAAAAATAAACAACAAGCTCTTTTCAAACATTAAAAACAAAAATACCTACACCAGTGCTAAGGAAATACTGATACGAATTTCAACTCTATTTAAATTTTATCGCCACTGCAGACGATACCGGAATCACAGCTTCTTTGATCAACTTCCCACCCGCCGCGAATAATGTTTTTATATCTCAACATTCAACAATGACGGATTTACTACGCAGCACACCTTCAAATTACCATCAACTGACGCCTAATCAATTGCATTGTTGTTTACATCGAAACCTAGCCAACCATTAAAAATAGTCGAAAAGAAACACACGCGATATAGAATACACGAGTTTTTATGTATTTCCCGTTACTGTATCAGCTCGCCAAAACTATGTTCGTAGCTATTTTATGTGTTCTCGTTGTTACTTTAATCCTTTATTTATATCGGTATTTTAAAAAATCACATCGGTACTTCGAAAAATATGGAATACCGTGTACGAAATCCCATTGGTATTACGGTCACATGGAAGATGCCATAAGATGCAAGAAATCATACGTGATGACCTTGAAAGAATTATACGAAAAATCCGAACCTCACAGATTCGTCGGACTGTACACGATGCAAAGACCAGCTGTCATGATACGAGATCCTGAACTTTTGAAGAGCATTTTGATCAAAGATTTCGATCATTTTCACGACCATGGGGTTTACTACAGCAAAGAAGCGGAACCGATGTCTCATAATTTATTCAATATGGCAGGTAAATTTATAAATACAATTTGAAAAATTACGTTCCGAAGTAATCTAATGAATAGGGCCTTGACAGTGACACTTGTTCTGGCTCGTTAACGATGTACGAACGTCATTCTCGAGAAGTTCATAAACACAGTGAACTTTAATCATAGACTTGATAAGGGCATACGTCTGCGTTTAGGAATTGCTTCAGATGTAGCAACAATTATATTATGCCTTTCCCTTTCACGTATAAAAATTATTTTCATACAATTTATTGCAAGAACTGTTTATTTATTCGAAACCAGAAATAAAATCTTTCTTAAAAAAATTTTACAATTTTTACGTCCTAGTTCTTCTTTCCGAAAACAGAATTCGGAAAATAATTCCAAGACTATCACAATGACATTATTAATGTATTTCAAATACATAAATCCAAATACGTATTTTACATTCACAGGAGACGAATGGAAAAACCTCAGAATCAAATTAACCTGCACTTTCACCAGTGGTAAAATGAAGATGATGTTCCCCTTGGTGAGAAAATGTGCCGAAGACATGAAACCAGTTCTGAACGAGTATTCCTCGACTCCAGAAGGCTTCGACGTCAAAGATTTCTGCGCCAGGTACACCACAGATGTCATAGGCAGTTGTGCTTTCGGAGTGGACACAAATTCATTACAAAATCCCGATTCAGAATTCCGGATAATGGGCAGACGAATCTTCGAGACGAGGTAAAACATGATCCTGAGAGTGAAAAAATGATTAAGTACCAATTTTGAGAATTATTTCCCAACAGATGGCAAGGCTTTGTTCGAGCATTTTTCACCAACATACCAGCCTGGGCGATAAAATTCTTCGGCTTGGAATCCATCGACAAAAAAGTCACCGATTATTTCACCAAAATCATCAAAGATATGGTAAAGTTTCGAGAAAAAAATAACATCAGCAGGGGAGACTTTCTCGATATTCTTATCGGTATGAAAAATCGCAGCAAACACACGGAGAAGATCAATAAGGATCAGCATGAAGATGTAGATTTTGCCAAATTCATGGATCAAATCGGCGACAAATTCGTCAAGAATGATGTAGGTAAGTAAATTTCCTATTTGAAACCCAGATTTTCCAATAGATACTGAACTAACCTACTGTGGCACAATATTCTCCATTTCAGAAATGACTTTAGAATTGATGGCAGCCCAATGTTTACTATTTTTCATCGGAGGATTCGAAGGCACTTCAGCAACACTCACATTCCTTCTATTCGAACTATCTCAACATCCCGACATCCAAGATAAACTTCGAGAAGAAATTAAAACCATCATTGAGAAAAACGATGGCCAAATAACCTACGAAATACTCAACAAAATGCCTTACTTGGATATGGTCATAGCAGGTTAGAAACCCCCCCCCCTCCCCTCCCCTCCCCTCCCACTAATCTACTTCTCACAAAAATGAGCACAGATGTAAAAATAAAACATCTTGTTTAGAAATCCTGAGAAAGTACGCCTTAGGAGCCATGATTCGCAAATGCACGGAATCCTTTAAAATTCCCGAATCGAACGCTGTAATTGAAAAAGACATCGTTCTATTCATATCAACTCTAGGAATCCATCACGATAAAAAGTATTACGAAAAACCAGATGAATTTTACCCCGAACATTTCACCAAAGAGGCTATCAACAAGAGACCTAATTTTGCTTATTTACCATTCGGAGATGGTCCTAGGATTTGTATAGGTAAGTAACATGTAGTAAGGCAGAATTTTATCAGCACATCTAAAAATACTCAACGAATGACTTTTTTTTTCGTTTCGTTACTTTCAGGGGAACGTTTTGCGAAGATGCAAGTGAAACTAGGAGCAGTTCACCTATTGAAGGATTTTTCTTTCGAGTTATCACCAAAAACTATAGTTCCTTTGGAATTTTTGCCAAGTTTTAGTTTTGCGACGAACATCAAAGGAGGAATTTGGTTAAAATGCCGGCCTTTATGACAGCGACAAACAAACTTTTCAAGTATACTTACACTGAAAGTTAGACTCGAATGTTAAATGTTTGATAAAAAACAAAGACATTTTTGAAAATTCAAGCCACACTCCTCTGTAAAATGTACAAAATAAAAACTCACCCAAAAAACTCGAACTTTTTTTTTTAGATACGCAGAAAATTCCTTAAACTAAAAATTCTTAGAACTTCTCGGAGGACACGAAAGCTTTCTGATCAGATTTCTCACACGAGAATTGATTCAAAAAACAAAAAAAAAAAAATCATTTTTGTATAAGCTAATTGTTTTACTTCAAATTTTCACCCGAAACGAAGACGGTGGCCATACATGTATATTGTATAGGACAAGCCAAAGGAGACAGATGCAAGAGGACTTCTGGTAGGACATTTTTTCAAATGTTACAAGCTTGTTGAAGAGGAGGGGAGGTAAATGTACATTCCAGACCGCGACAGCGTTTTTAGGGGTCACAATTTTTTCATTTTCAAGAAGAACTGAAATAAAAGAATGAATAAAAATTCTAAATTTTTAAAAGAAAAGAATAGGTAAGCGAAAAATGACAAAATTTGATTGAAAAAAAAAACCAGAAAAACAATTTTTACGAAAACAGGATTTTATAATACATACATTATACAAAATTGGACTTTTTGACAATTTTCCCAAAAAGTGGGACTTTCATTTGGCAATTTTAGAACAAAACAGTGAATGAGGAAAAGTCATTACCTTTTTTAATTTTCAATTTTGGCAAAGAATAAAATTGAAGATCAAATTTTCTCAAAATTTTTCCAAGAAAATTGTACCTTTCTCAGCAATTTTGGCAAAAATTAAAGGACTTTTTGACAGTTTTGGTAAAAAATAGCTTTTTTATTTGGCGATTTAGGTAAGTAAAAATAGAACTTTCTGACAGTTTTTCAAAAAAAGAGACTTTCTGTTGATTCTGACAAAAAATTCAACCTTTTTTCACAATTTTTGGGAAGGGGAAACATGAATTTTGGCTATTCACCACACTGAATGTTTATTTTGTATATAATCAGGGCTCGGATTTTTTATTCTACAGCATGTTTTTTGTTACGTAATAACGATGGAGAATTTTTCAATACCATCTCCAAGATTCATAAAATTTACAGTAAAATGAGACAAATTGATAGAGCAGTATGTTCGCATATTCCACCTACCTATAAGAGCATACAAAAAGCATACTTGAACATTTTTAAGAGAATTTTTCGCGTTTTCAGAAAAGTTTTCAAGTGTTATATAGGGAATATTATATCCGATTTTGAAGTTTTGTTCATTATTTTCCACAAAATTTCATGAAAAAAAACAACAAAATTTTTCAAATTTCATAATGAAATTAAACACCCACCCGGTTTTGCATTTTTGATATGTATTACATCACACCTAGGTATTAATAAAGCCGTTTAGAATAATAATATGATTTTTCCTGCAAAACATCTCTCATATCGTTGTAGGGAATATTCTTACGTTTTATAGAGCATTTTTGATATTTTTCAGGAAATTTTTAAGGGCATACTTAGGGGTTTTTGGTGAAAGAATATCCGAGTCCTGTACATAAGTATAATAGGCTACATATCTTATTTCAGGTATCTACCTATCGAGCCATCACATTGTGAAACATTCATTCTGTACACTTCAAAAAGACATCATTTTTGAACGAATATTTCCCATTCAGGTGCAATTGTACAGTATTTTCTCAAGTGTCAATTTAAGTATTTATTTCCTTTAAACTGATAATGATAAAATTATGAACCAAAATATAGGTATACTTGAACGAGAATTCAACTCGAAAAAAAATAAGTAAAATTTCTTGGAAAACCACTCCGCACAATAAAGTAGAAAATACACAAGTTTCTGATACGTAAAACAAAATATTTCAGAATAAAAAACTATTCCTGAAGATCCTCCAGTTCTTCTAGGCACAGGAAATTTTCAATTTCACCATGAACTTTCCCTCGAGACGTAAACGAATAAATTTGAAATTCTTCGTCAATAAGTAGGCTACCTGTAAGATTCGTTCTACCCACAAATAACTCGAGCATATGCACACTTCACTTTTGAGTTACTCGAGATTCAGGGAAACATTTCATCATATTTCTCAATCACGTTTAACAACAATAACAAATATCCATACGAGAGCACAACACGTGATACGAAGACAAAAATAATTCAAATCAAGCCTCAAGGTTACTTTGATAAGAATCAATTACACGCAAGGCGGGGGTCCCAAAATTGAAAAATTAGAACAGGCACTTGCACATGTATATAAGTAATCTTCTAAAACAATTCGAGTGAATACGTATTCATTTAAACATTACTCTGAAGAGTTCATAGTAACTTACTCGTGTTTCGGTGTTCTGTGCTTTTGAAGTTCTAAGTTGCTTGATCTCGTGCTCAAAATGTCTTCGTTAATCGTCGAAATACCGCAAGGCAAACTGCAAGGAAAAGAAAGTAAATCTATATTAAATGGACAGAAATATTATTCTTTTTTGGGAATTCCGTACGCTAAACCTCCGATAGGGGATTTACGATTTCAGGTAAATTTTCTACGCAATAAGCACTAACTATCTAAGCACCTATATCAAGTACCTACAATATTTGTAGCATTAGAATGCAATAAAAATTTATCTTTATTTTATCCACTTTGCGTTTACGCTCACTCGAATACATTGTACAAAGATATATCGATGATAACTATATTTCATTCAGTAATTAAAATTATGGTTTTTTTTTGTCAGGCTCCACAACCTAGTGAAAAGTGGGAGGGAGTATACGATGCTACTTTTGACCGAGATGCATGCACGCAAAAGGATTTAGCCCCACCTCAGGCTTATTCTGGATCAGAAAACTGTCTATTTCTTAGCGTGGATATTCTTCAGGTAAGGCGAATGAATGACTTTTTGCCACATTCAATCTTGAAAGTTACTATTATTATGTGTAATTTCACCGGAAAATAAATCGTTATTCCTCAACAGCTTCCCAATGAAGTAAGAGTACCCAAGGCAGTCATAGTATTCATTCACGGAGGAGGATTTTCTAATGGATCTGCATCGCAAGACATCTATTCGTCCGATTATTTAATCCAGCATGATATTATCTTAGTTCGATTCAATTTCAGACAACATGTTTTAGGTAAACGTATTTTTACGACGTGGATAAATAACCTACTTAATTTCAATCATAAACACTACCACATAAGATCGAGTTACATATTTCAAACATTCGAATCAGAAACTAAAAACAAATACTTTTTACATGCCTGCAGGATTTTTAAACCTCGGTTTACCCGAATGTCCTGGAAACGCAGGCCTCAAGGATCAAACTCTCGCTATGAAATGGGTTAAAGAAAACATTACACATTTCGGAGGCAATCCAGATAATGTCACACTTTTTGGCATCAGCTCCGGAGCATCGTCTGTTCATTACCATATCTTATCTCCTCCGAGCAAAGGTATCCTAAACAGACCTCAACCACGGGAAATCCAATTTCCTCGTCATTAAAGCATCGACTCAAAATCGCCATAATGAATTTTTTTCAGGTCTGTTTAAAAAAGCTATCATACAAAGTGGCTCAGCATTATCAGCTTGGGCCCTGACATTGGATCCTAAAGACAAGGCTAGAAAACTAGGCGAAACATTTGGATTTAAAGGTGGATCTGATCAGGATCTATTGAATTTCCTGAAAAAACAAACTGCTGAAGAGCTGACTGGTCACGTTATGGAAATGATTGAAAATCTAATGAAGGTAGGTAGTAAACGAGAGTGTACCTACTCAAGATAACACAGCTGGAAGCTCGTACATACATTAAAATAACTCAAAACTTGCAGGAGCATCCGGAAAAAGGTATAAACATTCCTTTTGCACCATCGGTCGAAGAAATCAAGGAAGGTGCATTTTTACCCGAATTACCTCATAAACTACTGAAAACTCCAGATCCATTGCCTATTATATATGGAGTAGATGAAAAAGAAGGAGTAATGGCGTTTTTCAGTAAGTGTGCTCCTTTCCACACAACATGCAGTTAAAGGCTACAAAAAAAAACTCGAATGTAAAATGTATTTCATCTCGTTTTTCTTTCTAGTCCATCAGAATAAAATATGGGACTTGCTCAAAACGGATTTCAGCATCGTTTTAAAACAGTATTTCGACATCGATTCGGCTCGTCTGCCTGAAGTCAGCGCCAAAGTCAAAGAGTTTTATTTCGGTGATAAAGAAATTGGCCCCGATACAGCAGATCATTTAATAGATGTAGGTAAAATTTACCCACTTCCTTCCATAATAAGCTACAATCATTTTATTCGAATGGAAAAATCTCTTCTTGTTTGTTCTCAGTTATTCTCAGATATATTTTTCTACCAACTGTACGAACCAATTGAATTCGTCATCGACTCCTCAACTCCTCCATATGTGTATGAATTTACATACAGCGGCGGACTGAACTTTGTCAAACACATGCTCTCTGCGATTATTAAACTAGACAAAGGTATCTACATACTTAGTCTTAGTACATACATAACATAATATAAACTAGACAAAGGTATCTACATACTTAGTACATACATAATATTATTATTAATTATTCATTTGAAAATAGAATTAAGTTAGTAAATAATCTTTTACATCAAGTTGTACGGAATTTATAAGATGTACTATTCGAAACAGGTGCGTGTCATGCAGACGAACAAGGATACCTTTTCTACAGCCCAAAAATGTTCCCAAATCCGACGTTGGAAGGCGATGACCTAGCAGTGATACAAAACATTACCGAGCTATGGACCAATTTTGCCAAGACTGGGTGAGTCTTTATATCCATATTCGAGAGGAAATTGGCAGAAATTCCCACCTCAATTTGCACAAAACTTGGCGCACGTAGTGTGCTCGAAGGTGTAATTTGCCTCTAAATATCGATTTCCCTGAAACTCAACCAAAAACCAAAAATAAGAACCAATCTCAAATCCTCAAAAATACACAAATCATCATCATCATCACAAAATACGATGCTAGTCTCACTCAAGTATTCGATTAATCTGTTGCCTATTTCATACAATAGAAGAATTTGAATTTGAATCTTTCAAGTCATACGTAGGTACCTATTTATTTTGTAATGGGAGAAAATAATCAGATTTGTATCACCTATACTGGGAGAAAACTAATCGATTTCTCCCACGTATAGTGACAGAAAGTTGTTAGAAGCCAGTCGTCTATACTGGGAGAAAACATTTTATGCCATCTTATACTGGGAGAAAAAAATCGACTTGAAATATATGTAATTACCGCGATTTTATGCCGCCTAAGTGGGAGAAATATTACGACTTATCCGTCAGCTATAGATGGGAGAAAAATACTTGGTATTTTTCTCATTCGATCAGTGAGAATTTTTTCCACTCACTGAAATGATCAATTTTAATGACCACTCGTTTATACATCGACCCTACCTGCCGCCCCGCGTACCTACCTAATCGATCTTACCTATTTATTATTGAATATGACGTAACTTCCGGAAACATTACTTCCGCATATGATGCAATCGACTAAATATTATATGTACGTCATATTCTCGACTTCCTATTTGTTCTTTAATACTTCCGGGGGTAATGCTTAGCCAATCGTAATTCGAGGCGCGCGCACAACTTACCCTCTCTTTTTCCTAAAAAATCATAATTTCTAGAGAAGCGATCAGAATAACATCTCGCTCGTCAGTGTGTGTTCTGCGGTGGTTCCTGTGTTAAGTACGAGTTTGATGTTCCTTTGGTGGGCTTGGGACTTGTTCCCAACCCAGTGGCCGTTCTGTTCCAGTTCGTTTCGATGCCTATTTTTTCTAAGTGTCGCCTTTTGGACTTACAAATATTTTCAAAATCTGGACTAAGTAATGTTTCCAGTCTGGGTCAACTTGGCAACCTTTCACCTTATAATCATCTCATATGGACCAGCGAAATACCACCCAGACTCCACTCGGGATCGTAATTGTACAATTATGTATTCCTTATTTTGCGTCCCCTAGGGGACAGTTGGAGATTTCTCATTGTTCTCGGATCGCCTTCTGTAAGTTTACCGCGGAGTTCGACTTATTATTTTCTGTTTCGTATCCTTTTCGTTCCTTATTATTTCCTTATTGACCTAAGCATCCTCGAGTTTATTGACCTAAGTTTTATTGACCTAAGCAACCCGTGTATCTTTTATTGACCTAAGCAACCCGTGTATCCAACAGTCCTAGGTTTATTCTCATAAGTACCCTCGTGTTATTGACCTAAGTTTTCTAAAATCTATTCTTTCCTCGAAATAATAGTCAAATAACCTTCAATTTCATCCCTTAAATGGTGACCAAAGATTGGTATTGCGATGCGTTTCAATCCAATATAAATGTGTGTGTCGAGTCTATATAATGGTCAAAATGCTATTTTGGCCATTGAATCGCCGAAGTATTTTCATCTTATAATATGCCAACTCGTAAGTATTCTAGTCGAAAATCCTGATTTTCGACCCCAGTTTCGACCTGTCGATCAATGATCGATCGATTTTTCATCTAATAGCTGTTTCAACTAATAGGTCCGTCTCACCTTATAAATCAGTGGGATGTTTTGCCCAAACACCAATATTGTGGATTCAACTAATATGCAAGCCCTGCGTTAAATTTAAACTGTTATGACATCTCATAACTGAATTTCGTTCCAGGAGGGAGCCCCCAATTTCGTCCGCGATCTATCACGACCCTGAAGATCACCTGAGCTAACCATCAGATCGCGAGAGATATCACCTTTTAATTAATCACATCTATAAATGGACAACCCAGTGCTTAAAAAGATATCCAGACAACAAAGTTAATATGGATTAGTCTAATCTACGTTTCCGTATTTCTATCATTCCAGATTTCGTAAACCATAAATCTCGATTTTTGGTAATTTACGAACCAAAATTCGTAATTACGCTGGATCCTCCCTTAAATTCTCCCGGTACAATTTTTTGGTTCCTCTCAAAAATTTACTATGCCAGAAAACGAAATTGGAAACTTTGAATTTTGCTAATTTTGGTACTTGCCCCTTCTAAATCAAATTATCGACTCCATTTTTTCGTCAACTAATTCGAGATTCAAAAAATTTAATACTCTGAAGCAATTACAAGATTTTTAATCGCAAACACACATTTTCTTTTCACGAATGGAAAAGTGCGAGATTTCTTTTATTTTTATTGGATTTTTTTTTTTTTACAGAAAACCAAGCGATGAGTCCATTTGGTCACCTTCCACTTCGAATCAACCACGATATTTGAACATAAATCGTACTCTTGAACTACAGGAAGGTAACGTGTACGGAACACGACTAAAATTTTTCAGAAATTTACTAGAACCAGTAGCCAAACCCTACAATGCACAGTGGGCTGTGAGCACCCTCAAAACGGGCGTAATTCAAAAACTTACAATGAACCCTAAAAAAATGGTACAATGATATCCTCCCTTATGTTTTTGGGGTCGCAGAATACGAATTTGACAATATTTTTTTTGTAGGGGTGGGGGGTGAGGGGGTGAGGGGAGCGAAAAAGTCAAAATTCGACTATAATGATGTGTGATATGTCGAAATGTATGTTTTTGAGGGTGTAGATCACGAATCTGACAATATTTTTTTCGTAGGGGTCAATGGTGGGGGCTGAGGGGGTGAAAATGTATAAAAATTCAAAATTTGCATATAATGATGTGTGATATGTCGAAATGTATGTTTTCGAGGTTGTAGATAATGAATTTGACAATATTTTTTTCGTAGGGGTGAATGGTGGGGGATGAAGAGGGTGAAAAATTCAAATTTTGACCATAATGATGTGTGATATATCGAATTGTATGTTTTTGAGGGTGTAGATCACGAATTTGACAATATTTTTTTTGTAGGGGTGAATGGTGGGGGATGAAGGGGGTAAAAACGGTGAAAAATTCAAAATTTGACCATAATTACGTGTGATATGTCAAAATGTACGTTTTCGAGGGTGTAGAAGGGCTGAAGGGTGGGGGATGAAGAATTTTCTATTGGGGAGCCGTCAAAGTCCCTGGAAAAAAAATTTGTCACATTTTGACGAAATTCACCAAGATTTTTCACTATAATCGACTGTGGAGGTCGCCGGAGCACTTTGGAGCAAAAATGGCAATTAACATCTTGAAATACACTATCTTAAGTATTACCAGCCACTGGAATTTCCCGTGCATCTACGTGCAAAAATTTTTTCTACCACTATTTATGCAGCAGAGTAGGCAAAAAACGGAGTTTCAACGTAAATTATACCTCTATAATTACTTTATAACAACTAAAATCGAGTAAATTGATGAAAATTACTCACTTTTAGTTGAATTATTCATATTTGGTACATTTTGACATATCACACATCATTATATTCAAATTTTGAATTATTCGCCGTTTTCACCCCCTTCAGCCCCCACCATTGATCCCTATGAAAAAAATATTGTCAGATTCGTGATCTACACCCTCAATAACATACATTTCGACATATCACACATCATTATAGTCAAATTTTGACTTTTTCGCTCCCCTCACCCCCTCACCCCCCACCCCTACAAAAAAAATATTGTCAAATTCGTATTCTGCGACCCCAAAAACATAAGGGAGGATATCATTGTACCATTTTTTTAGGGTTCATTGTAAGTTTTTGAATTACGCCCGTTTTGAGGGTGCTCACAGCCCACTGTGCAATGTTTAAATTACAATTTTGTTTGTTTGTGCATTCGATGACTTGCCGTTATGTTGAATAAATCATATTCGCGTGTATTACGAGTACTTTCTTCACAGTGTCGACGAAACTGGGATTTCCCGCGTTGAGCAAAGTTTCTCACATTTTAAAATTCATTTTTGGCCTTTCCAGAGCGATTTCGAAATTTATGGAGAAATTTGACAACTCGCTGGAGGCTCCATAATGGTCTAAAACCACTATAGTTGTTGGTACGTGAGAGTGAAATTGAGAGAATTATTCACATTGGTTCACTTCGTTCAAAAAATTCACTCTCATGAAAAAGTTTGAATATCTCCCATAAGACAGCTTCCAATTTGAGTTTTTTTTTTCAATTTTCAAAAATTCGCCAGAGGTCCAAAAATGAACTTTGGAATTTGAAGTTTTGATGACGGAGGTTTTAGAACATGTTCTTTCGATCTCGCTATGGTTTCGTTCAAATCGGAGAATGTGAGTTCAAAATATTCCCTTGTTATAGATGACCTTGTAGACACCTTGAAAACATGTAAGTAATGTATGTAGGCTTTTCTGTTTTTGAACGACATCGTCTATGAATGGTATTCAAGTGCGCAAGTAGCCTACCAGTACCATACTTTATAAATGTCAAATGTAGATAAATAAATATCAGGCCCTATTCTGAATTTGTAAACTTGATAAGCGCTGCTGTAAAATTTTAAATTGTTCGACTTCGAGAGAACATACATATAATAGCTATCTAATAAAAACGACCTCGAGAGTAGCTTAGTACATATCATAAAATATAAAATGCATTCAATTTTTATTGATAACATTTTGAACCACTTATTTTTACACTTATTATGAAATGTTATGAAACTTCTACACTTCTACGTACTCGTATAAATAATATTAAACAACTTGATTTTTTCGATTCGTTTCGCCGTTAAGTTTTGAATCAGTTGTGTGTTCGAAATCGAATCGTGTGATTATTTTACTCACAGTGCGATTTTTCTTTCAAAATATTTTGTTCACAACTTTTCAAGCGCAAATTGGACCATATTTTTAACAATTGGTCACACTCATTTTTAATTTAGTGCCTTAAGAGATTAATTTCATTTTATTATATTGCCCAATTTTCTTTGATAAAGTGAAATTTTACTCGTTGATTATCACCGACATAGCACCTGTATCTTTTCCTGCTTCGTGAAAAGATGGCATTACTTGGAATTTTCGACATATTCGATCCTGCATCGCTGTTGATTCTTTTGGGAATAAGCTTGATTACATTTTTGATAAAGTACACACTAACTCAATGTCAAAGAGACCCTCGTATGGTGAAATTTGCCAAAACCTTGCCAGGCCCTACAGCATTGCCTTTGATTGGGAATAGTTTGATGTTTCACTTCAAAGAAGGTAGGTATTGGTTTATTTTATGAAAGTATGTACCTAGAAGCGTAAGTAAGATATGTGCATGATATTTTATTATGTGTACTAAAACATTCAGATCCGTTGAAGCTGGCTGTCAAATACAATAGAAAATACGGCGATACGTATCGATTGTGGTTAAGCAAATACCTTGCGGTAACTTTTTGCAACGTTGACGATTTAGAGGTAAGTTAAGTACCAAATAATTAGGTTACTGAGAGAATGATCTTGCAAGAATTTTATACACATTTCCAGAACGTTTTCATGAACTCGAAAATGTTGGGAAAACCGAAACTTTTTCAACCATTTCAAGATTTCTTTGGTGATGGGATATTCATTACACGCTCTAGTAAGCATTATTAGAAACATTCTTTCCTTAGTTTCTCTCACCTCGGTTGAAATTGTGTAAAAACTGGAATCATACCTATACCCTCTCCATTCTCTTAGGTCCTCGCCAATAAAATTTTTGCACACGATTCAATCGCGGCCGGAGGCCATTCGTCCGGCATTTCAATTTATTTTATGTCATGCTTCATATCCTCGTATTATCAAGTTGTTTTTGTTATGTGCCTTTTTCAATAACTCTCAAACGATCATTTGCAGTTCCAAAATGGAAAAAGCACAGAAAATACTTTTTCCCCGTGCTAAGCCGCAATGCATTACCGAGATACACATCTATAATTAATGAGAAAACTGAATTTGTGGCTAAAAAAATGCAAGATTTAGTAGACGGTCCGGAATTCGACGCTTGGGATTACATGCCGAACTTGGCTTTCGATATTATTCTAAGTATGTACTGATTATATCGGCTCACTGCTTGGTAAAGCACTATAAGCAGGGGCTAAGAGTACCTTTAATTTTTGATGATTTGACATTGTTGTTGTATTTTCAGAATCAGCAATGAATGTTGATTTGGATTGGAATGATAGTTCACTTCTGCAGTACTACAATGCGACCCTTGAGTAAGTGAAAGATTTGAGTATCATAATTAATCTTCATTAGAAGAATCTAATCAGATCTGATCAGAGTTGATCTGACTATGGATCTAGATAATGTTTTGAGCTGATGTAAACAAATTGGTCGGCACATGACTGATCGCATCTATAATCAGATCTGATCACTTTCCTCTGAGTGCGTAGAAAATTTCAGCAGTTCTGATGAAAGCGAGTCTGAGCAGGCCTACTCAGATCTTAACAGATTTAATCTTTTTCTACAGAATAGCTATGGCTCTGAAAGTCATTGTACTGAAGTTTGACTTGACTTGAATTTTTCAGAGGCATGGACATATGTTTTAGAAAAGTTCTATCGCCTTGGTTGCAACACAAAGTCGTTAATTACTTTTTATACAAGAAGAAATCTCAAAAACATCGAAGAACAGCTGAAGAATTCCTACGAAAAGTGGGTATTGGGTACGGATCTTGAAGTGTTGATGTCTAAGTTCGACTTATCCATGAAACGTTTTTGGTCTGTTTTAGCTGATTAAAGAGAAAAAACATGAAATTTTAAGTGAAATAGAAGCTCATAAAAACAAAGTTGGAGCCAATCCAGAAGGTACGAAAATCATTGAGAATTCATAAGCCAAAATAATTAGTAAATGATGGATAGATTAGATAGATTGGTATATTACCTGATTTAAACGCTGATATTGGTATCCATTTTTTCCCCATTTTAGATGTTCCAGCAAAACGATTTCTAACATTAGCTTACGAATTATCGGAATCAGAAAATGATGAAAACACTATGCTTGATGAACTTATCATAATACTTGCAGGGGTACGTTCTCAGCATAGTAAACATCGCATTCTAAGTAGATATTGGTGTTCAAATTTTCTCCCTTTTGTCTCACAAGGGAACCTCTTGAGGTGTCACACTCCGATTTGAACGGGACCGCCATTTTTGGAAAGAGCATAGTCTAAAACCCTCATAACCAAATTTTCAGCTGCCCAAGTTCATTTTTCGATTTTTGGCGAACGTTTGAAAATTCAAAATTGACTGTTTTTGGCGATTTATGCATTTTTTTAAAAAGTACGTACTTGCTGATCAGTAAAAATGGTCAAAATAAATTCCAAAACAAATATCAATTACTCAAATCCAAATTTCACCATTTCCAGCCATTCAGGAGCCTCCAGCGTGATTTTCAATTTCTCCAGAATTTTGAATTTGCTCCAGAAGGCGTGAATATGCAGTTGGGCAGCTAAAAATCGAGTTGTGTATTACACTCGACCTGTTTAACGAGTTTATCCACATTTGAGCCGATTTTGAGAGTGACACCTCAAAAGTGTTTTTTTGATCATCTTTTTTCAAAATTGAAGAATCCAAAAAATCAAAAGTTTCCCATCTGCGTGGAAATTTTTGAAATTCGCACGAATCGCTGTATTTCTTCAAGAACTAACACTTGGAGCGCAAATTCTACCATTTCCAGCAGTTTCGGAGCCTACAGCGCGATATTTCAATTTCTCCAGAATTTTCAATTTGCTCCAGAAGGAGTGAATATAAAATTGGGCAGCTAAAAATCGAGTCGTGTATTATACTCGACCTGTTCAACAAGTTTATCCACATTTGAGCCGATATTGGGAGTAAACTTGATTTTTTAATTTTGAAAAAAGCTGGTCAACAAACCACTCTTGAGGTGTCACTCTCAAAATCGGTTCAAATGTGGATAAACTCGTTAAACAGGTAGAGTGTAATACACAACTCGATTTTTAGCTGCCCAACTGCATATTCACGCCTTCTGGAGCAAATTCAAAATTCTGGAGAAATTGAAAATCGCGCTGGAGGCTCCAGAATGGCTGGAAATGGTGAAATTGGGATTTGAGGGGTTAGTGATAAACAAAATACAGCGATTCGCGCGAATTTCAAAATTTTCCACGCAGACGGAAAACTTTTGATTTTTTTGATTTTTCAATTTTGAAAAAAGCTGGTCAAAAAACCACTTTTGAGGTGTCACTCTCAAAATCAGCTCAAATGTGAATAAACTCGTTAAACAGGTCGAAAGTGATACACAACTCGATTTTTAGCTGCCCAACTGCATATTCACGCCTTCTGGAGCAAATTCAAAATTCTGGAGAAATTGAAAATCGCGCTGGAAGCTCCAGAATGGCTGGAAATGGTGAAATTTGGATTTGAGTAATTGATATTAGTTTTGGGATTTATTTTCACCATTTTTACTGATCAAGTACGTACTTTTTAAAAAAATGCATAAATCGCCAAAAACAGTCGATTTTGAATTTTCAAACGTTCGCCAAAAATCGAAAAATGAACTTGGGCAGCTGAAAATTTGTTTGTGGGGTTTTAGACTATTTATGCTCTTTCCAAAAATCGCGGTGCCGTTCAAATCGGAGTGTGACACCTCAAGAGGTTCCCTTGTCAGATTTGGTCTCCGCTCATTTCTCTCTCCTCCTCTATTTTTCAAAAGCCATTTTCACCACAAAAAATCAAATTTTTTCAAAATCTAAGTGGACTACTTAAATTTATTTACTGATTCGTGTAAATGTAATTCGACCCTGAACACATTTTCGAAAATTTTCGACTTATCTGGTTCTTTTCCTGTGCCCTTGAGTTGGAACTGACTGGAAATGATCTATTACAGGGGACAGATCCAGCACTCATAACTTCGTTGTTCCTATTGATGGTAGCTATGCATCCACATATACAGGTTTGTTTGACCAGACGTTAATCTTAACTCATTTAGAGTACCTGCTTCACAATGTGGATTCTTATTGAATGTAATTAATCGCGAATTCTTTCGAAATGTTTGCAGGATAAATTATACGACGAGCTGTATGAAATTTTTGGAGACAGTGATAGACCAGCTGATGAAAATGATGTGGAACGATTACCATACCTGGATCAAGTTATAAAAGAAACCTTGCGAAGATTTCCTTTGCCTATGATAGTTCGTGAAGCCGAAGAAGATGTCAAAATAGGTACAGAGTACAGTACAGACAGACGACACAGTGGATGCTTGGCATCCATTTCAAAAAATTATACATAAGAGAAACATTTTCATAAATAATTGTTTACTTTTAGGAGATCGAATTATTCCGGCAGATACTATTGTAATTGTATCGATTTCTGCGGTACATTTCAATCCTAAATACTACCCCGATCCTTGGAAGTTCAATCCGGATCATTTCAGCCCCGAAAATGTAGGAAAACGTCCCAAATTGGCATTCTTAGCGTTCAGTGCCGGCCCCAGAATGTGTATAGGTGAGTAGGAGTACAGTCTTGATGTTTTATAAACTCATCAAATATTTAAATATTAACCATCTTGTTCTTGTAGGCTACAATTTTGGTATGCTCGAAACAAAACTAACCCTGAGTGCGTTGCTGAGAAAATTCACGTTTTATACAAATATGAAATTGGAAGACGTTCATACGGATAATGGATTCGCAATGACTTCTGTGAATGGATATAAGTTGTCTATTACATCGCGAGTTAGGAAACCTTCTTATTTAAAGAAATAAAATTTATTATTAGATTGTAACTGTTTATTTTTTGAATGGCACTTCTTATTTAATCAGATACACATTGAAAAATTAATCTGGAGGATTCAAGAATTCAAACAATATTGACTCACGTCTCACTTAATGCGCGAATAATTTTTGAAATTTAGTTAGATCTTCAATCCCTATTTCTCATATCTGGATAACCGTGCTAATAAGTAAAGACGATCAGCATACTCCCCAAATCCTACGAGTATTTTAGAACCCGTAATTTGCGAAATTCCAGGAGTGTGCGTTCGAAAGTGAATTTTTGAACGGCTTGTAAATTCCAAAAAAGCGGCCAAATAGGCACCAACCAAAGTTATACAGTTCAAAGATCACTTTCGGCCCTTCCAGCGCGATTTGAAATTTCTGCAGATATTTGAAAACTCCCTGGAAGCTCCATAATAGTCGAAAACTACTAGCTGATATATAGTGCGTGATTGTGAAATTGAAGAAATTATTCACATTCGATCACTCTGCTCAAAAACTTCTCTCTCATGAAAAAGTTTCAAAATCGCCCATAAAACAACACTTTTTTGACTTTTTTTAAATTTTCAAAAATTCGCCACAGGCCCAAAAATGAACTTCACAATCTGATATTTTGGCGACGGGAGTTTTAGAACATGCTCTTTTGATCTAGCGTGGTTTCATTCAAATTAGAGAGTGTGAGTTCGAAAGGTTCCCTCATTAGGATGACCTTGTAGAGTAGATGCCTTGAAAGACATGTAAGTACAGTACTAGTATGTTAAGTACGAGTAGCTAAGCTTTTCTCCATTCGAACGACAACGTCCATGAATGGTATTCAAGTGCGCAAGTAGCCTACCATACTTATAAACTTAAGAAATGTTAATGTAGATAAATAAATATCTGATCCCATTCTGAATTTGTAAACTTGAAAAGTGCTGCTGTAAATTTTTAAATTGTTTGACTTCGAGAGTATAATACCTAATTTAATCAAAATGACCTCGAGAATGACTTAGTTTCACAAAATATAAACACGCATTCAATTTTTATTGATAACAATTTGAACCGTTTACTTTTACGTTCATTAAGAAATGTTATGAAACTTCTACGTATAAATAAATACATACCTAATATCAGACAACTTATTTTTTTCGATTCGTTTCGTCGTTAACTTTTGGATCTGTTGTGCGCCAGAAATCAAATCGTGCATTATTTTTCTCAGAGTGTGATTTTACGCCTAAAATATTTCACCGTATTTTTGGCCATTTTTAACAATGGGTCACACTCATTCTTAATTTGGTGTTCTACAATTTTATATTGCCCAATTTTCTCCGATAAAGTGAAATTTTATCTGTATTTTTTCTTGCTTCGTGAAAATGGAATTACTCGGTGTTCTCAACGTATTCGATCCTGCATCGCTGTTGATTCTTCTGGGAATAAGCTTGCTCACGTTTTTAATCAAGTACACAATAACTCAGTGTCAAAGAGACCCTCGTATGGTGAAATTTGCCAAAACCTTGCCAGGCCCTCCAGCGTTGCCTTTAGTTGGGAATAGTCTGAAGTTTCATTCCAAAGAAGGTATTACTTTGTTTTATAAAAGTAGAAGAATAAGAAAGGTACTTGCATGATACTTAATTATGATGTATTAAAACATTCAGATCCGGTAAAGCTGGCTGTTGAATACAATAGAAAATACGGCGATACGTATCGATTATGGTTGAGCAAATACCTTGCGATAACGTTTTGCAACGTTGACGATTTAGAGGTAGGTATTAGAGGACTAGAGGTGTCTATTTATTTACTTTCATATTTGTATGTACCTAGATTACTCACTGAGGGTACATTTCCCCGTACCCCCCCCCATTTTGGGAGGGGTGGTAAAAAGCACCTAGAAGGATAGTGCTAGGTTAGTGCTGGATAGTGCACGTATCGCCGACGTTAGTGCACGCCCCCTTCACCCCCATTTTTTAAAAAATATGTGGGGGGGGTACAGGGAAACGTGGTACCCCCCCATTCACGGAAGGGGGTTAAAAACCAGCTAGAAGGATAGTGCTAGGTTAGTGCTGGATAGTGCACGCATTCCCGACGTTAGTGCACGCCCCCTTATACCCAATTTTTTTAAAAATTTGTGGGTGGGTACAGGGAAATGTTGTACCCCCCATTCGTGGAAGGGGGTTAAAAACCACCTAGAAGGATAGTGCTAGGTTAGTGCTGGATAGTGCACGCATCCCCAACGTTAGTGCACACTCTCTTCACCCCCGTTTTTAAAAAAAATTGTGGGGGGTACGGAGAAATGATTTACAAAAAAGGGGAAGAACGTTGTTAAAAGGGTTAAAACCCACATAGTTCGATTCAGATTCGTTAGTGCTGGTTAGTGCACACACTTATACAATTATTCTCCCTCCCCCTCCCCCTCAATATTAAATAAATAATTTTACACCCTATGGTCGAGTAAAATTAGCATCGAATAGGGAAAATCGAAGTGGCAAGCTGATTTTCGGTATATTGGACCATTTTGATGTCCTGAAAACAAATCGGAGAAGTCCCCTACTGTACCGGGTGAGCTTCTCCCCAAATTGTGGATCTTATCTCCCCCCCCAAATCGGTGTTTGACCAAAATCTCGAATAATACATGTTGACTCTAGCGCAAAAAAGGTTTTAAAAAATGTTGTTCTACTTGTACGTCACATTTCCCATCAGATGAGCAATTGATCAGTTTTCCAGTCCCAAGGGGGGGGGGGTGGACCTACCGCGCTTCGAACATAAGTGGGTTTGGAATAGCTTCATAACGTTGATAGTTAATATTGATCGTAATACGAGTATTTTTAATCATTCAAAAATGGCATGGTGATTGAAGTGGTTCACTTTGTTTTTTGTGGTACAGAGCGGACTACAGTGTCACCTCTCCCACCTGCCCCTCACCATTTAGTTATTTGCCCATATAACGTACGTGAAGTGAATTGAAATGCACGAAAAATTGTAAAAATGTCGAATTGAATGTTAATACGAGTTTCAAACACCCATTTTAATGTAGAGTAATGAATTCTCCCCCTTTGTGGACCCCAATCCCCCCGAAACTGTTTCCTATTCATCTTCTTCAATATGGGTCAAATTGGAAAAATTCTGCTATTGTTATGTTCTAATTCATGTAACTTGCCATAATTTATACACCTTCCTTCACATTTCTCACCCCTGAAGGGGGGATGAACCTAAATCATTGAATACCTATTATCTACCTAGTACCTACCTTCTCGTTCTCACAATGAAATTTCCAATTCAATTGTAAAGCAGCGCAAAAATGTGTAATTAGGTAATTTTATAAATTATATAATATGCACAAAATCAAAAAAAAAGTATTCGCAATATTTTTTTTTCAGTTTTAGATTTCAACTTCAATATGTTTGCCTGAACGTCCAGCAAGCTTTTGAAATTTTAATCACTGATTTGGAATCCCTTATGTAATTTTTCTAAAATTCCACAATCAGATTTACTTCAAGTTCACTCAAGTCTTGAGAAATGAGAGTCTCCAAAGTTTGTTTATTTCACATGAAACCGAAAGTATGAAGTGTGCAGATTAGGATTACAGTGATTTATTCCTATCCCACTCCTCCCCTCTAAACTGTTAGAAGTTTGTGACGAAAATGATTTTTTTTTAGCGAGACTGCTACCTATGGTAACACCTTTAAAAAAGGTACCTGGAGGGAATTTTTAGTTTATTGTTACAGAATAGGGACTTTTAGAAAAATTTGAGGAAGTGGGAGGGGAGGAGAGAGTCTTCAGCGAAGACACAAAATCACACTTTGCGAAAGTTTGTGAAAATCCGGGATTGAAAAGTCATTGAAACACTAAAAAATACATCTCGTAACAGGAGTCAAATAATTCACCTTGTAAAACAAAATAATCGATTTAATGATGATTGATGATTATTCAATCACCATGCCATTTTTGAATGATTAAAAATACTCGTATTACGATCAATATTAACTATCAACGTTATGAAGCTATTCCAAACCCACTTATGTTCGAAGCGCGGTAGGTCCACCCCCCCCCCCCCTTGGGACTGGAAAACTGATCAATTGCTCATCTGATGGGAAATGTGACGTACAAGTAGAACAACATTTTTTAAAACCTTTTTTGCGCTAGAGTCAACATGTATTATTCGAGATTTTGGTCAAACACCGATTTGGGGGGGGGGGAGATAAGATCCACAATTTGGGGAGAAGCTCACCCGGTACAGTAGGGGACTTCTCCGATTTGTTTTCAGGACATCAAAATGGTCCAATATACCGAAAATCAGCTTGCCACTTCGATTTTCCCTATTCGATGCTAATTTTACTCGACCATAGGGTGTAAAATTATTTTTCCTATCTAGGGGTGAAAAGTACTACTTTTCCAACCTCGCGAGAATCGCTCGGATGTAAAAATAAGTACTTTCCACCCTCGTTCAGGAAAAATTACTTCACTAAACTCGGAGAAAAAGTGATTTTGAACTCGTGTGAGTTGTTCCCCTCACTTCGTTCGGGTCACAAACCTCACCCTCGTCCAAAATCACTTTTTCGGCACTCGTTGTGTAATATACTATATTTAATATTGAGGGGGAGGGGGAGGGAGAATAATTGTATAAGTGTGTGCACTAACTAGCACTAACGAATCTGAATCGAACTATGTGGGTTTTAACCCTTTTAACAACGTTCTTCCCCTTTTTTGTAAATCATTTCTCCGTACCCCCCACAATTTTTTTTAAAAACGGGGGTGAAGAGAGTGTGCACTAACGTTGGGGATGCGTGCACTATCCAGCACTAACCTAGCACTATCCTTCTAGGTGGTTTTTAACCCCCTTCCACGAATGGGGGGGGGTACAACATTTCCCTGTACCCACCCACAAATTTTTAAAAAAATTGGGTATAAGGGGGCGTGCACTAACGTCGGGAATGCGTGCACTATCCAGCACTAACCTAGCACTATCCTTCTAGCTGGTTTTTAACCCCCTTCCGTGAATGGGGGGGTACCACGTTTCCCTGTTACCCCCCCCCCCTATATTTTTTAAAAAATGGGGGTGAAGGGGGCGTGCACTAACGTCGGCAATACGTGCACTATCCAGCACTAACCTAGCACTATCCTTCTAGGTGCTTTTTACCACCCCTCCCAAAATGGGGGGGTACGGGGAAATGTACCCACTAACTGAATAGTCTTGCAAGAGGATAAAATATCAAGTAGGTACCTACTTCAGATTTAAATTGATCTATTTCCAGAACATTTTTATGAACTCGAAAATGTTGAAGAAACCGAAACTCTTTCAACCACTTCAGGATTTCTTTGGTGATGGGATACTGATTACAAGTTCTAGTAAGCATTATTAACATTCGTTCCTTATTCTTTCTCACCAGGTCGAAATGTGTGAAAATTGGTACCATGTACCATTTCCAGGATGTTCACCCATTTTCGGAAACGATTTGTCCTGGTTTTCCAGGGTTTCCAGACCACTTTTTCCATAACCTCGTATTATATCAAGTTGTTTTTGTTGTATGCCTTTTTCAATAACTCTCAAACGATCATTTGCAGTTCCGAAATGGAAAAAGCACAGAAAATACTTTTTCCCTGTACTAAGCCGCAACGCATTACCAAGATACACATCTATAATTAATGAGAAAACTGAATTGGTGGCTAAAAAAATGCAAGATTTAGTAGACGGTCCGGAATTCGACGCTTGGGATTACATGCCGAACTTGGCTTTCGATATTATTCTCAGTATGTGCTGATTATATCTGCCCACTGCTTAGTAAGCACTTTAAGCAGGAGCTTTGTACAGGTACTTATTTTTGATGAAGTGACATTGTTGTTGTATTTTCAGAATCAATGATGAATGTCGATTTGGATTGGAATGACAGTTCACTTCTGCAGTACTACAATGCGAGCCTCGAGTAAGTGAAGGATTAAGTATTAGGCGATCTTCATAAGAAGATTCTACTCACTCAGGCCTGAACGCCTGATCCGACCTTGAATCTAGAGAACGTCTTGATCTGCTCTACTGATCTCATCTTATCAGACGTGATCAACTGATCACTTGCCTCTAGGAGTGTGCATATGATTTCATTTCCAATCTTTTCCTACTGGGTAGCTAATGCTATGGCTATGAAAATTGTTGCATGTACTAAAGTTTCAGTTGAATTGCATTTTTCAGAGGCTTGGACATATGTTTTAGAAAAGTTCTATCGCCTTGGTTGCAACACAAAGTCATTGATTACTTTTTATACAAGAAGAAATCTCAAACACATCGAAGAACAGCTGAAGAATTCCTACGAAAAGTGTGTACTGAGTACGGATCTCGAAGAGTTGATGTCCAAGTTCAACTTATCCATGAAACATTTTTGATCTATTTTAGCTGATTGAAGAGAAAAAACATGAAATTCTAAGTGAAATAGAAGCTCATAAAACCACAGTTGGAGCCAACCCAGAAGGTATGTAAATCATCAAGAATTCATAAGCTGAAATTAAATGGTGGATACACAGATTGGTACGTAAATTATTATCTGTCTGTTCGTTGATCTATCTTTTTGATTTTTCATTTCAGATGTTCCAGCAAAACGATTTCTAACATTAGCTTACGAATTAGCAGACTCAGAAAATGATGAAAACAGTATGTTGGATGAACTTATCATAATACTTGCAGGGGTAAGTTCTCAGCATGTTGTAGTGAAGAATTATTTATGATACGGTAGATAGCTGAAGGGTACAGAAAAAGAACCAGATTAGTATCTTTTTGAAACTTTGGTGCTAGTTATAACTTTGTAGAGAATTTAGAGAATTTAAATATGTCACACCTAATGAAAAATTTTTGCATTCTAAATAGTTACCTATACTTACTAATGTTCAGATTTTCTTCCTTTTGCCTCAGAATTGGTTTCGGATCATTTCTTTCCCCTCCTCCATTTTTTAAAGGTCATTTTCACCACAAAAAAAAACGAATTTTTAAAAATGTAAATAGACTACATTTTCTCAATCCTCAGGGTGAATTCAACTCGACCCAGAACTCATTTTCGAAAATTATCCACTTATCTGGTTCTTACCCTCTACCCTTCAGTTAAAACCGATTGGCAATGCTCTATTACAGGGAACAGATCCAGCACTCGTAACCTCATTGTTCCTATTAATGGTAGCTATGCATCCAGATATACAGGTTTGTTTAACCCTTAAAGACCCAGGCTAATCCTGAGATGTTGGGTGAAAATGCTTTCAATTTCCTGAATTAGATCATCACAAGCATCACTTTAACCCACAGTTTGCCCCCCAGCCCCTGAAAGCCGTCTCGTAAAAGCCGTACCAATTTATTTAATTTTCCTTGAAAACCGAGAAAGCAAAAACCCCAATGAGGTCAATCATGGAACTGAATGATATAGTATCATTAGGTGTACTGAATGAGTGAAAGCATATCCCCAAAGAACACCCCACCCCTTTTTGGGGGGCAAATTTTCAAAAAAGTTGGGATAAAAAAATTGGACCCATGCTCCATTTTTGGATAAACATATTGATGGTAGACCCTTCACAAAATGAAATCATGAAAGGTGTGAAAATGGTGGACCAGAGTGATTTTTTGAAAATTTGATTCGCTTGTCTCGATAAAAACCCGAAAAAACAGAGCATGAATACGCAAAGTACATAATATGGGAAATATTATCAAGTAGGCTTGAAATGACAGAAACAAGAATTGAAAGGAACACAGATGCTTTTAACAGCACATAACTTCAGATAATCTACAATCCACCCATCAAATCTGTTTATCACTCCGTGGATATTCTTTCTCGATTTTTGTCACCAAATAGTTACATCCTACAAAGGTTAGCAGTACGATTGTTTTTCTGCAGAAATATCGAAATAGGTTTATCAACCACTTTGAAAAGCTTTACACAGTCAAATTGCAGCACTCCCTGGCATTTCATAATGTTCAAGCATTCATGAAGAAGTCACTATCCCTTCTCGATCATAGATAATGTAGTTCTACATCATGAAAATTGCACGAGCAGAAGTCGAGGTTTACAATCATGAGATTGTGTCCAGCTTATGACTACAGAATTCAGGGGATTTGAGATTCAGTAAAAAGCTTTCAACTGTTGTTCAACCACAACTCTGAACTTTTGAATGTTTTGAGAAATTCCTGCTGAAGTTGATATTCTTTCTCAATATTTGTCAACAAATAGTTACATCCCGCAAAAGGTTAGTGGTACAATTGTTTTTCTGCAGAAGTATCGAAATAGGCTTATCTACTACTTTGAAAAGCTTTACACTGTCAAATTGCAGCTGTTTCTGGCATTTCATAATGTTGAAGCATTCATGAAGAAGTCACTATCCCTCCCCGATCATTGATAGTGAAGTTGTACATCTTGAAAATTGCTTGAGCAGAATTCGTTGTTTCCAATCATGATATTTCATGATGTTGAACTACACTATCAATGATCGAGGAGGGATAGTGACCTCTTCATGAATGCTTCAACATTATGAAATGCCAGAGACAGCTGCAATTTGACAGTGTAAAGTTTTTCAATGTGGTAGATAAGCCTATTTCGATACTTCTGCAGAAAAACAATTGTACCACTAACCTTTTGCGGGATGTAACTATTTGTTGACAAATATCGAGAAAGAATATCAACTTCAGCAGGAATTTCTCAAAACATTCAAAAGTTCAGAGTTGTGGTTGAACAACAGTTGAAAGCTTTTTACTGAATCTCAAATCCCCTGAATCCTGTAGTCATAAGCTAGACACAATCTCATGATTATAAACGATGACTTCTGCTCGTGCAATTTTCAAGATGTAGAACTACATTATCTATGATCGAGGAGGGATAGTGACTTCTTCATGAATGCTTGAACATTATGAAATGCCAGGGAGTGCTGCAATTTGACTGTGTAAAGCTTTTCAAAGTGGTAGATAAACCTATTTCGATATTTCTGCAGAAAAACAATCGTACTGCTAACCTTTGTAGGATGTAACTATTTGGTGACAAATATCGAGAAAGAATATCCACAGAGTGATAAACAGATTTGATGGGTGGATTGTAGATTATCTGAACTTATGTGCTGTTAAAAGCATCTGTGTTCCTTTCAATTCTTGTTTCTGTCATTTCAAGCCTACTTGATAATATTTCCCATATTATGTACTTTGCGTATTCATGCTCTGTTTTTTCGGGTTTTTATCGAGACAAGCGAATCAAATTTTCAAAAAATCGCTCTGGTCCACCATTTTCACACCTTTCATGATTTCATTTTGTGAAGGGTCTACCATCAATATGTTTATCCAAAAATGGAGCATGGGTCCAATTTTTTTATCCCAACTTTTTTGAAAATTTGCCCCCCAAAAAGGGGTGGGGTGTTCTTTAGGGATATGCTTTCACTCATTCAGTACACCTAATGATACTATATCATTCAGTTCCATGATTGACCTCATTGGGGTTTTTGCTTTCTCGGTTTTCAAGGAAAATTAAATAAATTGGTACGGCTTTTACGAGACAGCTTTAAGGGGCGGGGGGGCAAACTGTGGGTTAAAGTGATGCTTGTGATGATCTAATTCAGGAAATTGAAAGCATTTTCACCCAACATCTCAGGATTACCCTGGGTCTTTAAGGGTTAACTAGACATTAAAATCTTATCTCATTCAGAGTACTTCACAATGTGGATACTTACTGAACTCAAATTAATCACGTTTTCTTTCGAAATATTTACAGGATAAATTATACGACGAGCTGTACGAAATTTTTGGAGACAGTGATAGACCAGCTGATGAAAATGACGTGGAACGATTGCTATATCTAGATCAAGTTATAAAAGAAACCTTGCGACGATTTCCTATACCTATGATACTTCGTGAAGCTGAGGAAGATGTTAAAATAGGTACAGAGTACCGACATCGACACAGCGAAGTGCTTGGCATCCATTTCAAAAAATTATACATACATCAGCAAAATATTTATGAATACTCGTTTTCACTTTTAGGAGATCGAATTATTCCGGCAAATACCATCGTAATTGTATCTATTTCTGCGGTACACTTGAATCCTAAATACTACCCGGATCCTTGGAAGTTCAATCCGGATAATTTCAGTCCAGAAAATGTAGGAAAACGTCCCAAACTGGCATTTTTAGCATTCAGTGCAGGTCCCAGAATGTGTTTAGGTGAGTAACGTCTTAATATTCTATTGACTCTTTATCAAATACATAGATAACAAATACTGACCATCTTTCTATTTTAGGCTACAATTTTGGTATGCTCGAAACAAAACTAACGCTGAGTGCGTTGCTGAGAAAATTCACGTTCTATACAAATATGAAATTGGAAGATGTTTATACGGATAATGGATTCGCAATGACTTCCGTGAATGGATATAAGTTGTCTATTACATCGCGAGTTAGGAAACCTTCTTATTTAAAGAAATAAAATTTATTACTATGTAGATTAAATAATGGTTTATTTTTTGAGTGCTACTCATTTATAATCAGATACACAGTGAAAAATTAATCTAGAGGCTTCAAGAATTTCAAACATTACATATTGACCTAATAACTTCACGAGCAATAAACAAAAAAGTTTTGAAAAAGTGACCAAAAAAAACATTAGAACAAATATGTAGAAATACCTATTCCTGTTTTCAATTTGAAAAAGTTGAGCAATTGAAGACGTCATAACAAAAAGGGGTATGTATGACACATATGTCCTTTTTGAGATGAATCCATATTGTTATTCTTCAGACCTTCCTCTATCATTTATGATGAGACCACCCCCACTTCACAAAGTCAAAAAACCAGTGAGATATCGCCATTTTAAAACTGCGAAGTCGATTAAAAATTTACTTTTTCAGGGATAATGGGTTACTCGTGGTCGATTTTGTGTTGTCAACCATTATTTACCTGCTTTAAATCCAAAAATTTGCCCAAAAAACATTTTTAAATCAATAAAAAAAAATTGGCCAAGAAAACTTGTCTTTTTTGTTTTTTTGTTTTACTCAACATAGCGATCTTTTTTCAGAGATAATGGGTTACTCATGGTCGATTTTGTGCTATCAACCATTATTTACCTGGTTTAAATCCAAAAATTTGCTCAAAAACATTTTTAAATCAAAAAAAAAAAAAATTGGCCAATTTTTCGCTTCAAAAAGGACATATAATTCGAATAACACACAGTTTCCTCCAGACTGATGGTGCGTAGCATTTCATATAATTAGATAGTGGGAAAGATAAAATCGTCACCATGTTCAAATATATGCACATTTGACATTTCTAAACTTCACAAGCACTCAAACTTTCAAACGGTTTTTTCTCAAAATACAACTTTGAGATGAACTTTGAAAAATTTGCAAACTGAGTTTCATTAATATCGATCTGGAGGTGAAAGAAAGCGTCCAAAAAATTTCATGTCAATAAAGTTGTAGAAAATCAAATTTCCAATCGACATAATGTCGTTAGTTTTTTTCTTAGTTTTTGATTTTTTTTGCAAAAAACTCAAATTTTCGAAAAATTTGCAAGCTAAGTTTCATTAAAATTGATCTGGAGATGAAAAGAAGCATCCTACGAAAAAATTACATCGAGGAAAATTGTAGAGAATTAAATTTCCAATCGATATTAAGTCGTTAGTTTTTTTCTAGGATGCTTAGTTTTTGATTTTTTTACAAAAAACTAAAATTTTCGAAAAATTTGCAGTTGTACAGAATTAAATTTCGAATCGACATGATGTCGTTAGCTTTTTTCTAGGATGCTTAGTTTTTGATTTGTTTAAGAATAACTAAAACGTGAAAATCGGGATACTGACTTTTGGGCAACTCTGTATTTGATTCTCCCAAAATTCTCATTTTACCCCCGGCTATGGCACCTTTTTTCAATTTTTCACCATGACGCACCAAAACAAAAATTTCGAAAAAAAATACGATACTTAGGGGTCAAAAATACATCCAAAAAGCGTGTTTAAAATATTGTACCGCGCAATATTTTCATTGTTAGTAAAAAGCAAAAAATAAGTTGAATAACGCAACTTTGAGGGATAAATATGAAGGGAGGGGTTGAAAATTCTTGTAGGTATACCTCTGTTGTTCACCACACCACCCTAGAAAATATTCACCAAGAAACCTTTGATGGCAATTATGGTATTTCAATAGGGTACTCAAAAAAAATCCAAGTTTGAGAGCGCGCGATAGGTGAAGTTTTCTCACGGCGGTGCCGTGGAACAGTGTTGAAAAAACATGCGGTAGCACTGGAGATCATGCTTTTTTTCAAACTTTCTTTTTTGTTGACCTTGTTGCATCCCCCTTTGGGACCCTGGGAACATTATATGTTATACCGAAAGGTGTAACTAAATTTCTGAGAAAATTTTGCAGAGGCCCCCTCCCCGTTTTTTCTACGAATTTTTGAAATTTTGAACCCCCCCCCCCCCCAAAAAAAAACGCAGATATTACATTTTGTTTTCAAAAAAACTCCCACACAGGCACCTATCTAGTGACTATTTACTGTGAAAGTTTCAAATTTTTTGGACCGCCCCACTATGGGCCAGGAGACCCCCTATAACGCGCGTAATTCAATATTTTATCCCAGTATAGATATATTATAAGAAAAAGTCATTGATCCTTATGTTTTTGAGGTCGTAGAATCCGAATTTGGCAAAAAAAATTTCGAGGGGTGGGGGGGTGAGGCGTTAGAGGGGGAGAAATGAAAAATTTGTGCATATCAACGTGCGATACATCGATATGTATGTTTTTGAGGTCGTAGAATCCGAATTTGGTAATATTTTTTTGGTGGGGTGGAGGGGTGAGGCGTTAGAGGGGAGAGAATTGAAAATTGCTTTTTCCAAAATTAATTTTTCAAAGTGACCGTTTTTTACATGACGTTGATTTTCGTGTTTCTATGAAAATTATCGAATACCGTCGAGTTCCGCGTACTTTTTGACTTGGACAGGTTCAGTAGTATGTGCTGAATGGGAATGCATGATTTTTGGGTGCCCCGAGGTGCCCCTAGGTTTTTTATGATATTTTTAGTTTTCAAAAATACATAATTTTGATGAAAATCGCTCCAAACTCACACACGTGAATTTTTCTCTTCCCGCCAAATACATGCTTCATCCCCCCTACACCCCCTCCAAAAATCAAATTCGGATTGTACGACCTCAAAATGAAAAATTTGAACATATCAACGTTCGATACATCGAAATGCATGTTTTTAAGGTCGTACAATCCGAATTTGATTTTGGGGGGGTGTAGGGGGGATGAAGCATGTATTTGGCGGGAAGAGAAAAATTCACGTGTGTGAGTTTGGAGCGATTTTCATCAAAATTATGTATTTTTGAAAACTAAAAATATCAGCAATTTTTGGCAAACAGCAAGACGAGGGGCAAACAAATGACTTTTCATAACGTTTTGAAATTAAAATAGAAACACAGTTTACATAAGTACATTTCACATTAAAACGCAATTAGCGCGCATTATTGATCTTAGCATCGATAAATAATAGCACTTATCGGTATTTATTTTTGGCAAAGTCAATTGTCAATTCACTTTCGTGTTACATCATATGCCGACACAACACCATCAAAAAACGTGGCCACTCATACATACCTACATATTTAACCGGCAATTTCTCAAATGAGATGATACAGTAGTTCAATACAATTTCGCGCCAACACACGTTCCCGTGCCGGTTCTATCACAATTCACAATGTATATCCTAAATACGTTAATTTTGCTCTCCATTTCCGCGCTACTATACGTTTACTGGTTCTTAAAAAAATCGCATAAGTTTTTCGATCAATATAACATACCGTATCCTAAACCGCATTGGCTTTTCGGTAATGTGAAAGATATGGTCTTGATGAAGAAACCATTTTGGGACATGTACAAAGAAATATACGAGAAACATTCCTCGAACCGATTTATTGGAATATACAACATACATAAGCCCACGGTGTTGATAAGAGATCCGGAATTGATCAAGATGATATTGATTAAAGATTTTCCCCATTTTCAAGATCATGGATTTTCTCCTAATAAAGAGGCCGAACCGATGATGACGAATTTATTCAACCTGGAAGGTAAATTCATTTTTTTTCTCAAATAGCATAAAACGTACCCAATGGGACAGCTCCCGAAAAAATTTCAGCTGCCCAAACGAGAAACTACAGATCCCAAAGGTCTCTGAATTTTCAAAAATTTTGCAGATTGAGCCTAATTTTTTCAAAAAATGTACTCAATTTGTATCTACAAGTTTCGAGTTCTAAATTTCGTTAAAAGATGTCTCTAGCTCTGTAATTCATCTTTTAACCTTATATCAATTGCATGAATTTTCCGATGTTCATGATGCAGTGTTATTCTTCTCTTCGTCGATACAATTCATAATTTGTTTACTAGGTGACGAGTGGAGGAATCTACGAATCAAGTTGACCAGCACATTTACCAGCGGAAAAATGAAAATGATGTTCCCTTTGCTGAAAAAATGCGGCGAAAACATCAAACCAGCTTTAATCAAATACTACGAACAAGGCGAGGATTTCGATGCGAAAGACTTTTGCGCAAGATTCACAACAGACGTTATTGGTAGTTGTGCATTTGGAGTAGACACTCATTCGTTACTGGATCCCGAATCAGAATTTCGCAAAGTAGGCAAAATGATAACTAAACCGAGGTAAAAGCAATTGCCACATGTTATTGATGAATTTATTCAGTAGTGAGAATTTATCATCAATTTTCTTATGTGAAAAAAACAACTATAGATGGCAGACCGTGTTTCGAACGCTTTTTCCAAACCTCCCAACAACGGTAATAAAACGCTTCAAGTTGTACTTTTTGGATAACGAGATGTGCAATTATTTTCAAAAAATTGTCAAAGACATGGTCAAGTACAGAGAAGAAAACAACGTCACTCGAGGCGATTTTCTTGACATACTGATTGCCTTGAAAAACCAAAAGGAACGAGAAAAACTCAAAGATCAACAAGCCGAGGACGATTTGGCCAAATTTATGGCTCAAACAGGCAGCAAAAAAACAATCAAGAGTGATGTCGGTAAGTCACAGCGGACATGCGAAACATCCAGGTGGCCTTTTTCATCTAGGTACGTATTTCGACGCAGTTTTTAAAGATAATTCTACCGTTTTCAGAAATGTCCACCGAATTAATGGCCGCTCAGTGCTTCATATTTTTCCTGGGAGGATTTGAAAGCGCCTCGAGCATAATAATGTTCAATTTGTTTTGGCTAGCTGAAAATCCACATATTCAAAATAAACTCCGCCAAGAAATATTATCTGCATTGGAAACCAACGGCGGTGAACTCTCCTACGAGATGATGAGAAATATTCCATACTTAAATATGGTTATGGATGGTAAGAAATTCCTTCACGATGATCTTTTTGGTGTGGACATTAATACATAATATTATTATCTTCATGATACAACGCATGTAGTTCTTCAAGAGAATTCTACTATTTTTAGAATAATGTTCGTCTTGGTGGGAGGCAGAGTTGAACGCTATAAAAATTATAAAAATAAATATTTTTTCGGCCCAAAACCCAGAAAGTACTTGAATAGTGAACCTCTAATAATAATTTCAACTTTAAGGAGCCCATTCAAGTAAATTAATGTGCAACAAAATTTGCTTCACATAGATCATTTTTTTGGTTGAAAAATTAACATTGATGAGACCTAAATTATTGAACAAATTATAGGTCATTTAGGTATACTCCCTTCCCCAGCCCAATCCAAGGATTTGGCGGATGAAAATTTGATGCAAAAACAACAAAAAGCAGCGATTTTTTTCTTTTTCATGTTCAGGATGAAGTATTTTTTTGAAAAGTACATAGTTAACTCAAACTCGTTCAGGAGTAAATTTTGGCAACAGGCCAGATAATTCATCAAAGAATATTAAGAACCAAAATCGTATAACGGAACGAATTTTCATTTCAGAAACCTTCAGAAAGATCCCGATAGGAACAGTTCTTTCTCGCTCATGTACCGAAACCTACAAAATACCGGAATCGAATGCGGTGATTAAAAAAGGTACTCAAGTAATAATTCCTGTCCTGGCATTACACAGCGATAGAAAATACTTCGAAAAACCAGAGGAATTTTATCCCGAGCATTTCTCTACGGAAGCAAAACTCAATCGACATCATTTCGCATTTCTGCCATTCGGCGAAGGCCCTCGAATTTGTATAGGTAAGAATGTTTCCCGATTATACCAGCAGCTTGACGTTTGAATAAAGAATTAATCTTAAATTCTTCCCTAACAGCTGAAAGATTTGGAAGAATGCAAGTCATCGTGGGATTAATTTACTTATTGAAGGATTTCTTCTTTGAGCTTTCCCCAAAGACAAAGGTTCCATTGGAGATTGAAAATGCAGGAGTACTAAAAATAAAAGGAGGAGTGTGGTTAAAATGTCGACCATTATGATTCACCGGGTGTCCAAAGAATAAGGGGTTTTGATGTTCTGATGAACCAAAATGGTGAAAAAATTTACCCAAGTAATAATTGAAAAGATGAATAACAATCTGAAAAAATGTGCTTTTGAATTATTGTTTCGATGAAAAATGAAATATTCTTTCGTGTTTCATTGAAACAATCACTCAAACGCCCATTTTTAAAATCATTAATTCAATTTTCTAATTTTCAAGTAGGGAATTTTCTCTCCTTTTTGATAACATTAAAATCTCGTATTCTTGGACACCCGGTACGAGTATAAACCTTATCATGTTTTTCATCTTTTATTTTTGCAATTTTTATTGAAATACATGAAATATCATAGACAAAGAGTGTTTTATTTTCTTGAAATTTTGATTATGTAGGTACATGGTTCTCTCATTTTCTACAGGCCCTTTAGAAGAATTTATACATAGGTACTAAGCATTCGTATGTATTTCTTTAGAGGAAAAAAAATTCAAACAGGGGTCTCAATCAAAATTCAAAATGGAAACTTGGTAAATACATTGTGTTGTGCAATTTCTAATGACCATTTCTTCCTTATTATTCAAACAAAACCTGCGATTTTGTATACAGTATGACACAAAAGTAGTGTTCGGTGGCTTTTATTTCTAAGTGGAAAGAGCTAGTGAGATTAATGAAGCGGCGTTGAGTAGGGAAAAATAAGGGCTTTCAAAAACAGCCTTGAAAATTTCAGGCCCATGCACAGGGTGTCCACAAATTGTAAAACCGGTTTGGTCAAAAAATTCAAACTGGTTTTTATTGGCGCAATGTATTCTACACACTAAGGCGACAAAAACGTGATATGAATTTTTTGAAACCGGTTCATTAATTTGCAACCAGTCAACAAAAAATACCCAAAAATTGTAGATAGATACAAAAACTTGAAACAAAAGTTGTACATAGAGCGTGAAAAATTACACAATTCTGTCCAATCATATTTTGAAACCGGTTCACTGGTTCGCATTTAGCAACCAGTTTTTGAAAATCAACTAAAAATTAGAGATAGAGAAAAAGCTTGAAACATAAGTTGTAGGGCGTGAAAAATTGAACTACAATACGTATTTCCGCCAATCAGATTTTGAAACCAGTTCATTAATTAGCAACCAGTCATCAAAAATTACCTGGTTGCAAATTAATTAGCCATTTTCAAAATCTGATCTGCAAAAATAGTTCAATTTTTCACACTCTACAACTTTTGTTTCAATTTTTTTTCTCTATCTCCAATTTTTAGGTGTTTGTTAAAAACATGCTTGCTAAATGCGAACCAATGAACCGGTTTCAAAATGTGATTACACAGAATTGTGTCATTTTTCACACTCTACAACTTTTGTTTCAAGCTTTTTTCAATATCCGTAATTTTTTTGAAATTTTCAATGACTCGCTGCAAATTAGTGAACCGGTTTCCAAATCCAATCAGCAAAAATAGTTCAATTTTTCGCGCTCTAGAACTTTTGTTTCAAGTTTTTTTCTTTATCTTCAATTTTTAGATGATTGTCAAATATTGGTTGCTAAATGCGAACCAGTGAACCGGTTTCAAAATGTGACTGAACAGATTTGTGTCATTTTTCACACTCTACAACTTTTTTTTCAAGCTTTTTTCTCAATCTCCAATTTTTAGGTAATTTTTGATAACTGGTTGCTATAGACACTGGACTTGTCCGCTCTGCGGAGTAAGACAACCAACTGACAGCCTGGCAGCCATCTTGCCAAAAAAAACCTGTGTAGGGAAAATTTCTCCCGCTGAGTGCTCTTGCACGGAAAAAAATTTTAACATAAATTACCTGTTAAAAAATAATAAATGTCCGCCAAAAAATATATTTTACCCAAAATTAGGTAGAATTTACAAACCTCATAGTAAAATTTACTAATCTCATAGTAAAAATCACTCAACGTGTGGTTCAATTCGTGATGAAAGTAAAAATTACATTTCTGTATAGTATTTTTTCCCACAAAATTCAATGTAATTTTTACTATTTACGGATGGTAAATTTTTACTATTCTGTTCTGGTAAAAAATAAAATTGTATGATTGAATAAAAAGTACTGCACCAGGTGGTATTATCTGTTGCGATTGTAACGGTAATTTTTACTATTCACGGATAGTAAAGTTTCACTATTCTGCCCAAGTAAAAATTACTCAGTTATAAAAGTAATTTTTACTATTATTTCTAAGTAAATATCACGCATTGTGAGAGTAATTCTTACTACATGGAAAACAAGAATTACTATGTCAATATTAATAGTCCGGCATATGACAATAGGAGTAATTGCACCCCCCCCCCCCTCCGCCGATCCTCCGGGACAGCTTTTTTCTTAAAGGGGACATCCTGAAGAACATTTTAAAGCAAACTTGCCAAAAAAAAAGTTGGCCTTACTTACAAAATGGCGGCAATTTTGATTGACAGGTCAGCCGAAATCGCAGATTTTGCGTTTTAACATAGGACTTGCACGAACTTTTTCAAACTTTACAAAGGTAGATCGAAAGATCATGCAAAAATTTATCACCTGTCAAAATTTCAAGGTCTAAAGTGCGTTTTTCGATTTTTGGTGAATTTTTGAAAACCGAATTTAGGCTAAAACTGAGGGAAAAAATCAAAATTTCACCAAATTGACCAAGAAAGCTGAAATTTGGAATATACCCTATTTTCGACATGCCAAATCGATTGGAAACGGTTTCAAGCCGTTTTGAGCAGTTCTGAAGCCTCCAGCAGATTTTTGAAACTTTAAATTTTCACAAAATTTCATCAAATGGAGATGTAAAGCTGAAATTTACTCTACACTCCAATTTTAACACCCTCTGAAGACGACTTCAGGTGGGTTCAAGTAATTTTAGGGCATCCAGCGACTTTTTTGAAAATTACTGGAACCTCCAGTAGATTTTTGGAACTTGAAATTTCCCCAACATTAAATTATCAAATAGAGTTGGCAAGCTGAAATTTACTTCGCAGATTACATGATGGTTTCAAATGGTTTTGAAATTTCAATTTTCCAAAAAAACGTCATACAACCTTTCAAAAAGTTGCTGGAGGCTCCAAAACGACTTGAAATTCACCAGCAGTCAACTTCGTAGCGCATTGAAATTAGTTTGCAGAATGAATTTCGACTCTCCATCTTGGTTTGATGAAATTATGGGAAAATTTCAATCTTCAAAAATCTACTGGAGGCTCCAGTAATGTTCAAAACAGTCGTTGGAGGCTCTAAAATGACTTGAAATTCACCAGCAGTCAACTTCGTAGCGTATTGAAATTAGTTTGCAGAATGAATTTCGACTCTCCATCTTGGTTTGATAAAATTTTGAGGAAATTTCAAGTTTAAAAAATGTACTGGAGGCTCCAGTAATGTTAAAAAAAGTCGTTGGAGGCTGTAAAATGACTTGAAATCCACCAGAAGTCGTTTTCAGAGGGTGTTAAAATTGGAGTGTAGAGTAAATTTCAGCTTTCCATCTCTATTTTTGATGAAATTTTGTGAAAATTTAAAGTTTCAAAAATCTGCTGGAGGCTTCAGGAATTTTCAAACAGTTGCTGGAGGATCCAAAACGACTTGAAATTCACCTGCAGTACTTCGTAGCGTATTGAAATTAGTTTTTAGAATAAATTTTAGCTTTACAAACCAATTTGATGGAACTTTGTTGGGAATTTCGAGTTTCAAAAACCTGCTGGAGGCTCCAGAACTGCTCAAAATGGGTTGAAACCGTCTCCAATCGATTTGGCATGTCGAAAATAGGGTATATCCTAAATTTCAGCTTTCTTGGTCAATTTGGTAAAATTTTGATTTTTTCTCTCACTTTTGGCCTAAATTCGATTTTCAAAAATTCACCAAAAATCGAAAAACGCACTTTAGACCTTGAAATTTTATACGATATACCGGCAACACAGAAAATACACACACAAACATGTGAAAAAGTGCTATCCAATCAAACTGCACGTAATAAACAGTAACGTGATTTGAAATAGCACCACGCGTTTGCAAACAAATATATTCTTTTAATCCTCGTTTTTTAGTAGCGTGGTCATAGCCGAGTAGTTAAGTTAGGTAGTTAGGAAAACGTAAGGTACCAGGTTCGATTCACTAATTACTAGAGACTAAGGATACTTTTCGGCATCGTGTGCTGTCGAGTGCTTTCGGCTACGCTCGTTTGACTTTATTCTTTGTAATGATTCAAGTTCCCTGTTCCTGACGTTCCTGTTGATGAGATTTTTAATTTTAATTAAAAATTAATTATAATATTCGAATATTACATTATCTTTTACGTATTCTTCATTGTATTTCTTGTAGAATGCAATTTGGGTTAAATGCCTTGTGAGCAGTTGGAAATTTGATAAGATTTTTTCGATTTTGACTTTGACTGATGTGATATCAATCTTCTTTTGAAAAACTTCCAAGTTCCAAATGTTTGTACAACAACGTCACTTCTGTTAAAGTTTTACATTTTCTTCAAATTGAATCCGAAAGTGTCTATATAGACTAGTATCATCACAGCTGTTTTTTCTTTTTATTTGCCATTTGGTAATGTTCGGATCGGAAACCAAGTTGTCTAACAAGAGTACAAGACTGTCGACGAAATAATGAAACAGATTTAAATTCAAAAGAAACGGGACTAACACGAGTTTTATCATTAAAATACGTACAATATTCGTATGAATATGATTATGAAAAAGAAAGATTTGTACAAAAAGGAAACAGGAGTTTCATCTTTGATAAGGAGAATATTTCATTTTCATGGAGACAAGTCAAACGAGCGTAGCCGAAAGCACTCGACAGCACACGATGCCGAAAAGTATCCTTAGTCTCTAGTAATTAGTGGTTCGATTCCCCGTTAGGTTATTAGGTTAGGAAATTTTCGTAAGAGATTAAAATTGTCAAAAATCCTCCACATCGAGTAGAATTCAACGGTGCAAAAAAAATTCAAAATTGCACATCCCTTCCCCTTTATTTTAATTTTTTAAAATTTCATTTTGAAAATTTATATCATTGCTCAAAAGTAAAAATTACCTCACCACAAGTACTTTTTATTTATCAAACAGTAAAAATTATCTCAAAACGAGCATTTTTTACTTCAACGCCTAATAATCTTTGCACAATTGGTTCGAGTATTTTTTACTATTGAAATATAGTAAAAATTATTACGATAGAATAATTTTTACTTTTCAAATAGTAAAAATTACTTCAAGTGGAGTATTTTCTTTCTTCACCACACATTAATTTTTACATTATTGGTTCGTGTAATTTTTACTATCATGGTACAGTAAAAGTCATTATGGAGGAATAATTTTTACCATGCCATCACATTAAAAATAATTTTGTGTGACCAGTTGAAAATACCAAGTTCTAAAATAAATTCTACTGTATTTTCGAATGGGATCCGGTTATTGTGCTAAAATAATAAAAATTACCTATACTTTTTTTTTTCCGTGTGGCTGCGCTGCTGTCGATTTCAACTATGTAAGTACATGCAAAATACAGCGCAGCCAAGAGCACTCAGCGGGAGAAATTGACTCTACACAAAATATCACTACCATCCCTTTCCCCCGTTGCCTGCAGATTGAGGTACAGCGCAGCCAAGAGCACTCAGCGGCATAAATTTTCCCTACACAAACGGTCTTTACCGTTTCCGTTCCCCTCAGCCTGCAGTTGGTTGTCTTACTCCGCAGGTCCAGTGTCTATACTGATTGCTAATTAATGAACCGATTTCAAAATCCAATCGGCGAAAATGGTTCAATTTTTCACGCCCTACAACTTATGTTTCAAGCTTTTTTCTCTATCTCTAATTTTTAGTTGATTGTCAAAAACTGGTTGCTAAATGCGAACCAGTGAACCGGGTTCAAAATGTGATTAGACAGAATTGTGTAATTTTTCACGCTCTATGTACAACTTTTGTTTCAAGTTTTTGTATCTATCTACAATTTTTGGGTATTTTTTGTTGACTGGTTGCAAATTAATGAACCGGGTTCAAAAAATTTATATCACGTTTTTGTCGCCTCAGTGTGTAGAATACATTGCGCCAATAAAAACCAGTTTGAATTTTTTGACCAAACCAGTTTTATAATTTGTGGACACCCTGTGCATGGGCCTGAAATTTTCAAGGCCGTTTTTGAAAGCCCTTATTTTTCCCTACTCAACTTCGATTCATTCATCTCGCTAGCTCTTTCCACTTAGAAATAAAAGCCACCGAACACTTTTTTTGTGTCATACTGTATAGTGATAAATAGAGATGGATTGAAAATCAAACAACAAGTGCACTGAATTTTGATGAAATTTGTAGGGAAAAGTTCAATTTTAAATTGAATTGTTTCATCAAAACTTCTAGCCTCTAATCTTAATCAATGTTGCACCACAAACACTCGAATTTCAAACTCGAATTCGCAGAAAATTCCTCAAACTGAAAATTCATGGAACTTTTCAAAAGGACCAAGTTTTATGATCCGATTCCATTCACGTACCTAATTTTTGTAAAATACTCGCAAGTTCCTCTGCTTCCTTCAACCAACAAAAAATTAAAATTCGACGTTGTATCTTTTCAAACGATTCCAAAATAAATCAAGAACAACAAATCGCGTAGCAGCCTAGATTTTTAGGCACGAAAAATCGACATTTGAGATAATTTTTTGAAAACTCTCAACTCTGTATAATGTATGATTATTTCATGAAATGGTTGCTTAAACGAAAATTTTCAAGAAACGAAAAAAAGAATCATTTTTGCACACTACAGTTACTTTAATACAGTATGTAATAGGTATTTCATTCACAACGGAGAGGACGGCCCCATTCACCCCTCCGCCATTGAGAACATACGCGAACAATAACATGTTGCGAATTCTAATGCAATACATAGGTATTTTCACCACATTCGCACACATTATTATCATAATTAATTACGTAAGTACATACAGTAAGTACCCACTTCGCTCCAATTTCACAATGTTACTTAAACGTGACAAATATCAGAAATCAATGAAATAACCTAAGAACTCATAATTATTCAAAGATATAAAGACGAATTACTCACCCATAATTTTCAGCTTATGGCATTTTCTGCACTGGTGATCATACTGGATTTGACAGCAAAGACCCAAATCGACGCAGGATCTCCAAAATCAATCACATTAGAACTGCGTCATATTTTTCCTAAAATAAGATTGGGTGATTAAAATAAGAAAAATCACGAACAAATTCATAGAAAAGATGAGACAAAACGGTAAAAAATTATGTTTTTCGACCGGACGGCCGGATGTGGCCAATGATGGTATGAGTCAATCGGGTATCTAAAAATACTGTCTTTGGCCAAAAGAGCTCCTGAAGTTGATACGCTAGAGATATGGATATTTGCAGATATCTCAATTGAATTTTAAAAAAACTAGACAGCTTAAAAGTGTGCGTAGCTAGCTGCCTTTTCTACAGCTATAACCGCTATTACATACATATCTAGGTAGTGCATAAGTGACTCAACCATGTCACAGTGATGAGAAATAATAATATTTTCGAAACTCTGATTGCTTCAAAATAATAATTGTTTTTCAGTGTTTTCATATCTTCCAAATTACAATATTTCAGAATAATTTCTAGGCTTGCATTGCTTCTAAATTAAGAAATTTCTAGTTTACAAAATTTTAAATTAATTTCCCAAATTCCCCATTGCTACAATTTCATAAAGTTTTCAATAAATTTTCAGAATTTTGCATTGCTGCTGAGTTAGGAAACTTCCAATCTATTTTTAGAATTCACATTGCCTCTAAATCACCAAATTTTGAATAATTTTTCAGAATTCTTATTGTCTTCAAATTCTGTACTCCAATGCAAAAAGGATGGAAGTCCTATGACCTGGCATAAGGAAAGGAGGTTAGTGTGTTCAGTGCAGTTTTGAGAAACAGGAATTTTAAATTTTGAACTAAAAAGTTTAAAATCCCTGTATCAAACTGCACTGAACACACTAACCTCCTTTCATTATGCCAGGTCATAGGACTTCCATCCTTTTTGGATTGCAGTACAGAATTACAAAATTTCAAATTCAATTTTCAAGTTCATATTGTCCATAAATTGCAAAACGTTTACTTAAATTTTTGGAATTCACATTGGCTATAATTTTTCAGAATTCTCATTATCTTAATAAATATTACAAGTTACATATAACTCATATCATTTTCAAGTTCACATTATCTACAACTTACAGAACTTTTAATCAATTTTTGGAATTCTCAGTGTCTCTTAATCCAAATGACAAATTTTCATATAGGCGAAATCTGAGTGCACCATTCGATTTCTCGTGAAAAAGTAAGTCGGAATCGTCAATAAAAAAAAAACATCGAATCACCACAAGGGCCCATATCGCAAAACGCCTCCCATTTATTTAATTTTTAGAGGTTTAAACCCCTCTTCACCTGTGTTATCTGAATGTTACTCAAGTAACAGATTGAATAAATATTACTACTACTACTACTACTACTACTACTACTACTACTACTACTATTTTACTGTACTTTTTTGTTTCCACTTCTACGCAATTTTTTCTCTTTTTTATAGGTACATACAATTATAATTTTTTTCATGACGAGGGAAAATCATAAAAATAAGGACCTAAAAAGGACTTTCTGAGAAAAAAGGACTTTTAAGGACTATGATTGAAAATGAAATAGTCAAACACTGCCCACCAAGTACACATAATTATTTTGGACAAGTTGGAAATCAAGGATACCGACGTATTTGTACTTCCAGGAATAATATTATTATAGGTACTCAACGCTATTTATTTTTTTGTAAGTTCAATTCACTTCAAGTACGAGTATTACGCCATACACCAATATTTTCACTTTTTAAGCATATCGTCGAAAACATAGCAATTAGTGTTATACGTAAGCGTCAAATCGTTTAACGCGAGTTGCAACAGTAGTTCAATACAATTTCACTCTAACAAACGTTCCCGTGCCGGTTCTATCACAATTCACAAGGTATATCCTAAATACGCTAATTTTGCTCTCCATTTCCGTGCTACTGTACGTTTACTGGTTCTTAAAAAAATCCCATAAGTTTTTCGATCAATATAACATACCGTATGCTAAACCGCATTGGCTTTTCGGTCACGCCAAGGATCTGGCCTTGATGAAGAAACCATTATGGGACTTGTACAAAGACATATACGAGAAACATGCTTCGAACCGATTCGTCGGAATGTACAACATACATAAACCCACGGTGCTGATACGAGATCCGGAATTGTTCAAAATGATATTAGTTAAAGATTTTTCCTATTTTCAAGATCGTGGAATTTCTCTTAATAAAGAGGCCGATCCGATGTCAACGAATTTATTCAACTCATCAGGTAAACATGTTTATACACTTCGCGGCCCAACCCCCGGCGGAGAGCTTCGCTCACCCCCTTCATTGTACACTTGCTCATCATTTAAAGAGCATTATTGGACATATTTTTTTGGCTCGAGCTTTCATAATGAAATTCATCTGTAATGTATTCTTGTATCTGTCATACTTTGTGAGGTAGTAAAATGGACCACGACAATAATTCCTATTTTTTGATTTGATTTAGGCAATTGCGAAGTAATTTGATGCAATCTTCTCAAACTAGGCATATTTACCTATCATTTAAGCCCTCGATGACCAATAATGGTCAATTTGGTGAAAACTGTGAAAAGTAATCACAAAAATAAAAAAAGCTAAGGTGCTCTATTGTTCTACCATTCAAGTGTTTTCATGCATTTTTCAAGTTTTTTTTTGCTGTGGTCCATTTTACTACCCCACAAAGTCAGACCCCTTTTTTTGATACCTTCGCTAAAATGAAAATTGTTCCACCTGTACATAAATTGTGAGGTAGTTTTATTAAATACTCGTATTATTAAACTAGACAGACACATGTATCTATCATTTAAGCCCTCAATGACCAAAAATGGTCAATTTGGTGAAAAGTAATCTCAAAAAGGCTGAGGTGGTCCGTTTTACTACCACTTACTCTACTCATTAGCTATTAGCTATTGGCTTGAGCTAAATTTTTTCATTAGCTAGCGATTAGCTGGCTGTTGGCTAATTTTGACCAAAGTGAAATGACCCCCTCAAAAAGCTCGTAATGAAACTCACATCATGTTTTCAACATCTAAAACTTGTTCCAGTAACAATTATGGAAGCTGTGCAAATAAATTATAAAATTATTCCAACAAATGAAAAATGTCACGTTACTAAAAAGCTCACTGAAGTATTTTTATTTGTTTGGATCATTTTTTATTTTTTATTTATTCATCAAAAAAAACAAAAAACATCAAAAAAAAATTTGTTTTACTCAATAAATTGAAACTAGCTAATCCATTAGCTAGTTGAATTTTCATTGGCTTAAAGCTAGCTATTGGCTGGCTACTCGTCGCATTAGCTGGCTATTAGCTATTAGCTGAAATAGCATTGGCTAGCGTTGGCTAATTGGCTGTTGGCTATTAGCTATGTGTGCGCATGTGGAAGTGTGCATGAGTATGGAAATGTCCCCCTTTCAGCACGTCAACATGTATTTCATGCATTCTACCACCAGAGTGCAACACTTGTTCGTCAACTCCGAATTAGAGATGTGCACTTTTCAGAAAAGTAATTTTGGTGAAATGAAAAGTGAAAAGTTCATTGAAAAGTGTGAAAAGTTGTGAAAAGTGTGAAAAGTAAATCGTGCGAATCTCATATTAAAGCTCTCTGTAAGAGCTTCAAATTGATGTATTTTTTGACTATCTAAAACACACGAAAAAACAAAATCATTTTTTTCACCTACTTAATCAAATAGTGGTAGTTTTGAGCCTTTCTAGAGCCTCTGACATTTTTGGGTTTTTCAGTTTTGAAAAAATGTTGTGAAAAATATCAAAAATGGGCGCTAAATTGCGAAGGTGGAGGAGTGGAGAGAGATGAAACTTGATATTTGACCTCATCAATGAGGTCAGTGATCTCTGATGAGTAAATTGATTGGTCACTCGCTTTTTTTTCAAGTGAAAACTGAAAAGTGTAATGAAAAGTAGGAACTTTTCTTTTCAACTTTTCATTGAAAGAAAAGTACTTTTCACTTTTCACTTTTCACACTGCACATCTCTACTCCGAATCAACTTAATTTGAATTTTGATTGAATCAAAATAATGTTAGTATTGGCAAGTCCGCTACCAAAGTACGCGCTCTACAGATCTTGGTTGCAGGCTGTTGGTTATGGGATGATTTTACAATAAATATTAGGATTACAATGGGTTTATTGTAAAAGTTGGCATACATCTCGAGAACGGAGCCTCCTAGGACTAACTGATAACCTTAATCTGAAAGGGAATTTTATCTTCTACAATTTTGTTCCTTACCATTTTTTCCCTGGGATACACCATTCGTCAGGAAAGTCAACTTTTATGTCAAAAAACATGAATTTCACAAAAAAAGAACAATGTTGAATCAGGGGTGCTAACCGTAACCGCAAAAAACCGATGAAATTGATGTTTCCTTTGCTGAAAAAATGCGCCGAAGACATTAAACCAGCATTAATGAAATACTACGAACAAGGCGAGGATTTCGAGGCGAAAGACCTCAGTGCAAGATTCGGAACAGACGTTATAGGCAGTTGTGCATTTGGAGTAGACACTCATTCGTTACTGGATCCCGAATCTGAATTTCGCAATGTAGGCCGATTGATGACCAAACCGAGGTAAAATCAATTGCCATGTGTTATTTATGAATTTATTCGTGGTAAAAAATGAGGGACTTCATGGAAAAGGGGCCTTAGACCATTTTTTTTCACTGATTTTTACAAGTTCAAATGGACTTAAACATTTTTTCTACAAGTAAACATTTTCCAATTTGTTTTTTTTTCATGGAAAACAACTTCCATATCACTGAATATGGTGAAATTAATTTTAAAAAAATTTTTAATACATTCAAAATTGTAAAAGAAAAAAAATGACGAAGGCCCTTTTTCCATGGAACCACTCAATTCATCAGCAATTTTTTTGTGTGAAAAAACAACTACAGATGGCAGCTCATATTTCGGATGCTTTTTCCAAACCTACCAACAAAGGTAATAAAACTCTTCAAGCTATTCTTTTTCAATGAAGAGATGTGCAATTACTTTGAAAAAATCGTCAAAGACTTGGTCAAGTACAGAGAAGAAAACAACGTCACTCGAGGTGATTTTCTCGACATACTAATTGCCTTGAAAAACCAAAAGGAACGAGAAAAACTCGAAGATCAACAAGCCGAGGCCGATTTGGCCAAATTTATGGCTCAAATAGGCAATAAAAAAACAATCAAGAGTGATGTCGGTAAGTCACAGCGGACATGCGACACATTCCTGTCCACTTTTACTACGGATGTTATTAATGTACCTTCATTCAAGGCAGTTCTTCACAAGAGAATTTTACCATTTTCAGAAATGTCCATCGAATTGATGGCCGCTCAGTGCTTCATATTTTTCGTGGCAGGATTCGAAGGCTCCTCAAACACAATAATGTTTGCTTTGTTTTACCTAGCTGAAAATCCACACATTCAAAATAAACTCCGCCAAGAAATATTATCCGCACTGGAAACCAACGGGGGTGAACTCTCCTATGAGATGATGAGAAATATTCCATACTTGAATATGGTCATCGAAGGTAAGAAATTCCTTTACGATTATCTCGTAGTTCCTCGAGACAATTCCACCGCTTTTAGAAATGTTCATCGAGACTTACGTGCCACCCTCAAGAGGAAATTTTGGCCAAAGGCCACATAATGCCTCATGAGATAAGAACCAAAATCGCATAACGAAACAAATTTTCATTTCAGAAACCTTCAGAAAGATTCCGGCAGGAGCAGTTCTTTTTCGCTCATGCACCGAAAACTACAAAATACCGGAATCGAATGCGGTGATAAAAAAAGGCACTCAAGTAATAATTCCTCTCCTAGCACTACACAACGATAGAAAATACTTCGAGAAACCAGAGGAATTCTATCCCGAGCATTTCTCTTCGGAGGCAAAACTCAATCGACATAATTTCGCGTTTCTACCATTCGGTGAAGGCCCTCGAGTTTGTATTGGTAAGCATTTTCGTATCTAGGTAATCATATTTTCAGCTATGTATACTTAACAGTAAGGTTACAGAAAAATCAACTTTGAATTTTTTTTCTGATAGCTGAAAGATTTGGCAGAATGCAAGTTATCGTTGGATTAATTTACTTATTGAAGGATTTCTCCTTTGAGCTATCCCCAAAGACAAAGGTCCCATTGGAGTTAGAAACTACAGGAGGCGTAGCAGTAAAAGGAGGAATGTGGATGAAATGTCGACCATTGTAATTTATTACGCGAGTTTTACAAGTTTTCGTCTTTCATTTTTGCAATTTTCGTTGAAATACATGAAACACATCATAAACAGTGTTTTATTTTCTTTAAATTTTGATTATGTATGTAGGCAGTGGGTCCTCATTTTCTCAAGGCCTTTTAGCTGAATTTATAGCAAGCATTCAAATGTATTTTTCTTTTTTTGGGAGAGGGAGGGGGATTCAAACAAAGGTTTAATCAAAATTCAAAATGGAGACATTATCCCAACAGAACCTGCAATTTTGAAAAGTGATAGACGGATTGAAAATCAAACAACAAGTGTACTGAATTTTGATCAAATTTGCTGGGAAAAGTTCAATTTACTCGTAAAATATAAAAATTCTCCCACCAAAACTTTTAGCCTCTAATCGTAATCAATGATGCACCACAAACACTCGAATTTCAAACTCAAATTCGCAGAAAATTCCTCAAACTGAAAATTATTGGAACTTTTAAAGTACCTACAGAAAGCTTTATGATTCGATTTCAATTAGTAAGTACCTACTTCGCTCTAATTTCACAATCTAGCAGAAAATGCGACTTTCAGGAAATTAATAATTGGCATTTCTAACAATTTTAACAAAAACAGTACGTTTTTTTTTTTTAGCGATTTCTAAGGCAAAAACAGGGGTTTTGGACAGTTTCGAAAAAAATGGGACTTTCTGTCCATTTTGGCAAAAAAATGAAATTTTCCGACGATTCTGACAGTTGATTTTTTCCTTTCCCCTTCACGATCAATTTTAGTCAAATGACCTCATTAGGATCACATGATGTACACAGACAATACCGATGCGCAATATGAGCTCGTATAAGAAGCTTGGTGGCCGTTTTTTGCGAAATAAACAGTAGCAATTCTCTTTGGCGGACATAAAGAACGAGTTTTAGCCCTTTCAAAGCCTTGAGGTGAATCCGAAGATGGTTTCTTGGAAGTATTTTACTGCTTGCTTACAGTGGCCTTATTAGGAACACACGCTCAAATTAATATGTCTAATTTATTTATCTCTTCAAAAACAATTACAAAATATCAATTTTTTTTAAAAAACTGAATACACCATTGGAAAAAGGATAAAATGTGCGACCAAATTCCCTTAACTGATGACATTTTTGCATCAACTTCTTATGACTTGTTTTCTTCACTTCATAAAAAAAACCATATCGCTCAACTCGACAATCGTATTCTTTGAATACAGGACTAAAACTCAAATAATTTCTGATTAAATGTTTCTACAAAAGTAAAATCACAGAAGGGAGGTTAGATTAGAATGGTCTTTCGTCAACTAACGCTTTTTTGCGGTTTGAGCACGTTACCGTGGAGAACCCGGGTGATGGCCTTATTAGGACAATACTCGTATATGTCTTATTTCAAGTATCCAGGCACCACATTATGAAACATTCATTCCGTTCACATCAAAAAGATATCATTTTTGAACAAATATTTCCCATTCTGGTGCAATATATTTACAATATTTTATCAGGTGTCAGTTAAAGTATTATTAGTTCCTCTAAACTGATAAAATTATAAACCGAAATACAGGTATACTTGAACGAGAATTCAACTCGAAAAAGGTAACCGAAATTTCTTAGAAAACCGTACTTCACGCAAATGATACACTCGAGTAAATCCATTTTGATAAAGAAGATCATACACGAGTATCTGATAAAACAAAATATTTCAAAATTAAAAACATGAATTATCTATAGCACAACAAGCAACAAGCATGCTAACAATCTACATACAATAAACTATGTACATATATATCGATCTTGCTGATGATCCGAGGCCCGCGTAGAGGTCTTATGAGTATCGATATTTATTGATAATATCGATACTTCCCAGTATCGAAAAGTATCGATACTATTCTGTATATTTACGTTGTTACGTTCTTATCTCTATTATTCACCTTTTTAGCCAAATTTTTGTAAAAAATGATGGCTATTGCGGTAGGCCCAACTTTGGATAAAAAGGTCGGGGGTCAAAAATTTTGATAATTCTCGACGTCTTGAGCTCAAACTAGACAATTCCTGGTGTGTCAGTTTTTATATATATAGGCTATATATTTATTTATAAGTTTCAGCACGATGGCAATTTTTACAATTTATGACCTCTAATTGATCAAATAAGGTCTAACTCGGGAAATGGGATTCTTTTGGGAGGTGAAGTTGACCCCTGCAGTGGGGAGGGTGGAAGTTGAAAATTACAGAAAAGGCATTTTTTGGAGCGGCATAAAATGACCCCAAATGAACAAAAAGGATCAAAAATCATACCATTGGTCAGTACCTCCATTGTGATCAACATATCCAAATTTCAGCTTCGTAGGTCATCCCCACCCCATCTTAGGTGAGAAAAACCACCTTTTACCCTTTTTTTTGACCCCCCTCACCCTTCAAATCGATCTAGGGGGTCCAAATTTTCAGCATGCAATGAGAGAGTGCCTTATGAGTACTTATTGCAGGTTTAAACCTTTCAATCCCATTTGACCCCTCTCCAGGATCAAAAAAGTGGATTTTTGCATGTTTTTTGACGTTTAGCCAAACCTACAGCCCCTCCAAATTGACTAGAGGGTCAAAATGTTCACAGTACAATGAGAAGATGTACTCGAAGTGCCTTTTGCAGGTTCTTCCAACCCCATTTGATCCCTTTCCAGGGTTAAAAAAGTGGATTTTTTCCTCAATTTTACGTGTTTTTTGAAAATTTTGACGTTTAGGAAAGCCTACAGTCCCTCCAAATTGACTTAGAGGGTCCAAATTTTCACAGTACAATGGGAGGATATACCCGAAGTGCTTTTTGCAGGTTTCAACCTTCCAACCCTATTTGACCCCTCTCCAGGGTCAAAAAGTGGATTTTTGATCTTTTTTATGTTTTTTGACGTTTAGGAAAGCCTACAGTCCCTCCAAATTGACCTAGAGGGTCCAAATTTTCACAGTACAATGGGAGGATGTACCTAAAGTGCCTTTCGCCGGTTTCAACCTTCCAACCCCATTTGACCCGTTTCTGGGTCAAGACTGGTTTGTTACCATAGCGAAGCGAGGGTACGAGTAGTTCAAGAGCTCTCAATGTTTCTGGCACAAAAATTTGTCTCTTACGTAGCGGCAGACTGCTACGACTCTTTTTGGTTTGTAATTTGTACTTGAGCATTAATTTTTGGTGTCAATAATGTAATTTCTGTTGACACTTGAAAAAATTTTAAAGAATTCCTGGTAAATTCGTTCGCGCATGCGCCTTAATAGCGGCTAGAGACGTTTTGGTGCGATCTCCAACGGGTGATGTTTACAAGAATGGCGTGAGTGTGAAGTTTCTGTGTGGGGTGATGTAATGGTAAGCTGTATAAACTGAAGGCATGATACCTACTTATTTGTCTATAGCATCCCTAAGGTGAGTACATCATAAAAATATAGTTTTTAATAGGGAAACGTTCCGCGGGTCTCGGATAGTCGATGTCACTTCCAGAAACGGGCCTGTATAAGCTGGAGCGTATCTGTATTGGTAGTTCTAGATGCTCTTTAGTCTTGACAGCCGTTTCAAAAGGCACAATCAAAATCAGTTAATGATTTTCTACATGAATTCTATCGCATTATTAACCTACATGAAATCAAAATCAAGAAATAACATTGGCATTCTTAGGAAACCAAATCGCCCGTCCAATGTTCACAATTATGAAGGTGGTTTTGTACATCGCATCTGATTAGAGTAAAATTTTGCAACTCGACATTCAAACAATGCCCAGCAAGACGTATTACTTGATTACTGTACCTTCAACGTTTAATTGAAAATTAATCCCTCCATCAGAATTTTTTAGCAAAGACGATTTGGTGATTTGACCATTAACCTTAATTATGAAGTAGGTACTTATTGTAAGAAAAAACATCGCAGCTGAAATAATCTCTCATCATCACAATTTACTAGTCGGAGTTCGACTACTTACTACCTTGAAATTTTTTTAGCACCACTTCACAAATAAAGTTGGACGTATAATTTTGAGCATGTTATAAGTCAACGACACCGAATATTCGTACTTCAGAAAAGATATTATAGGTACTCATCGGTACTTATTTTTTTGCAAGTTCAATTCACTTCGAGTATTACGCCATACACCAACATATTTTTTACTTTTTAAACATCATCGCAAACATAGCAATTAGATGTGTAAGCGTCGATTCGCCAAACGAGATGCAACAGTAGTTCAAAACAACTTCGCGTCAACAAACGTTCCCGTGCCGGTTCTATCACAATGTACATCCTAAATACGTTAATTTTACTCTCCATTTCCGCGGTTCTCTACGTTTACTGGTACTTTAAAAAAGCACATAAGTTTTTCGATCAATGCAATGTGCCTTATCCCAAACCACATTGGTTTTTCGGTAACATGAAAGATATGATCACGAAGAAAAAAACAATATGGGATGCCTACGGAGATGTATATGAAAAACACCCTTCGGACAGATTCTTCGGCGTGTACACCTTACACAGGCCAGCTGTTGTTATACGAGATCCGGAATTAATTAAGGCTGTTTTAGTGAAAGATTTTTCCCATTTTCACGATCGAGGATTTCCTGTAAATAAGGAGGCCGAACCGATGTCCATGAATTTATTCAACATGGCAGGTAAAAATTATACTATCACGTGCATAAATTTTTTCCATCATCTATTTAGATTTCATTTCATTTCATGCAATTATTTTTCTCTTCACTGATACATTTCTGATTTGCGTTTCAGGTGACGAATGGAGAAATCTAAGAATAAAGCTGACAAGTACTTTTACCAGCGGTAAAATGAAAATGATGTTTCCGTTGTTGAAAAAATGTGCCGAAGATATCAAACCGATGCTGACCAAACACTACCAAGATGGCGAGGATTTCGAGGCGAAAGACTTCTGTGCAAGATTCGCGACAGACGTAATAGGCAGTTGTGCTTTTGGAGTAGACACACATTCGATAAAAAATCCTAACTCGGAATTTCGCCAAGTGGGCAGAAGTGTTTTCAAACAAAGGTAAATTCACTCAATAAATTGCATCGATCATTTATGCTGGGAATGTGTGATTGTGTACTGGGTATTCACTGTTCGATTGGGGTTGTCGAAGCAGTCGCCTGATTAATACACCAACCCAAACTATGCGAGTGTTGATTGGTCTATCGACTCTAAAAATTGAAGGGGCAAGGTGACTGGGTACTCCGTATTCATTCATTCGAGGTTGCATATCACGGTTCGCCAACTTTCTCGTTTTTTTTTTGAAAAATTGGAGAGAGATTCTATAAAAAGTTGTTGCAGGAAAAACTTTGGGAAACCTTCACTTTTCTACCGAGTTTCAAATTTTAAAAAATTCACATTGCAATCAAAAAAATGTTTTCGAAAAATTTTTCCTGATGATGGTTGATTAATTGATTATAAATTTATAATACTTACAAATGAGACACATATCCACTTGGAAGTGAGAACGCCATTTTTGATTTTTTTTTGTTTTACTCTTTTAGACATCTTTTGAATATAGATTTAAAATCGTATATTTTGGTAAGTCATGCAGAACCCCTGGAAAGTAGAAAAAAATTCAAAAACTGTTTTTTTTTTTACTTCATGGGTGGATATAATAATAAGATCAATTATTATCACGGATAAAAATACAAAAAATCATTTTTTTAAATTTATTTTTAATGTGAATTTTGAAATTTGAAGCCATGGTAGACAAGTGATGGTTCAAGACGGGGATTCGAAAATCTGTCGAACCATCTTTGAAAGTACCACTCAACAACTTGAAAAAAAAAGGAAGGTTGAATCATCATCATCATCACACCATTATGGTTATGCCCGAAATTAAAGACCTTAGAGCACGTGACATTAAACTTGAATTATAAAGGACTTCGCATTTGACCTATTTAAAAAAATTCGAGGCGTAATGAATCTACCAAACACCCAATAACTTTAAGACTCTAACAAGTACACATTATACATAATTATTTTTAAAATTCGGTAAATAAATCTACACGGACGCAATTTATGATGTGACACTACCATGGCAATTGTTTAACGCATTAATGGAACATCCGGAGTTCCAATAATTGATACCATAGCAGCGTATTCTATTCTTACTAGGTACTAAATTACAAGTTATTATTAATTTACCTACTTTTTTTGTAAAAAAAAAAACAAAAAAAATCACAGGTGGCAGACCTTATTTCGTATGTTTTTCCCCAACATTCCGACATCCATGATAAAACGCTTGAAATTACAATTTTTCGACGAGGGAATTTGTAATTACTTCGAGAAAATCGTCAAAGACATGGTCAAGTACAGAGAAGAAAACAACATCACTCGAGGCGACTTCCTGGACATACTCATTGCTATGAAAAACCACAAAGAACTGGAAAAACTCAAAGATCAGCAAGCCGAAGCAGACTTGGCAAAATTTATGGCTCAAATAGGCAATAAAAAAACAATCAAAAATGATGTGGGTAAGTTGGTGGAGATGTGGAAATAACAAATATCCCCTGTATTACCTCAATTCGACGTATTTTTTAAAAAGAATTTTACGGTTTTCAGAAATGTCCATCGAATTAATCGCCGCTCAGTGCTTTATATTTTTCGTTGGAGGATTTGAAGGTGCCTCCAATACATTGATGTTTACTTTATTCGCGTTAGCTGAAAATCCACATATTCAAAGTAAACTGCGTGAAGAAATATTGTCCGCTTTAGAAAGTAACGGAGGCGAACTCACCTACGAGATGATGAAAAATATCCCCTATTTGGAAATGGTTATCGATGGTAAGAAATACTTCTTGGACAATTTTTTTATACGTACAATTGTACATCCTCATCATGGTTCTCTCAGGTCAAAACAAATGAGTGAATATACATGACGGGGAAGGGGGGGGGGGGTTAAGTCAATTTTTCATATTTGCTTCAGGAGCTTCAGATTTACTAAAAGTGATTAAAGTTGGCGTTTATAAGTTACAATTTGATCAGGAAACAAAATTTCAACACGAAAATTCTCCTGAATAAAATTTATATTCAAAAGTTTTGAAATTACTCATTGCAAAGATTCGGCGTTTGTTCGAAAAGGCACAGGACAATTTGACTGGCTCTAATTTTAAAATTTCAACTGACACTTTCATTTTCTGGTACACGATTCGTGTGATGAAAAAAATCAATTTTGGCACACCGAAATCAAAACCAACAGCAAAACATTCTCATTTCAGAAACATTGAGAAAATTTCCCTCTGGAGCACTTTTGTTTCGCACATGTACCGAAAATTACAAAATACCAGATTCGGATGCAGTAATACAAAAAGGAACCCAAGTAATAATTCCTACAATAGCACTACACGCTGATAAAAAATATTACGAAAAACCAGACGAATTCTATCCCGAGCATTTCTCTGCCGAAGCGAAACTGAATCGTCATCATTTTGTGTTCCTACCTTTTGGCGAAGGGCCTCGAGTTTGTATTGGTAAGATTATTCCTAATATTATACCAGCAGCTTGACGTTTGAACGAAAAATTAATCTCAAATTGTTCCCCAAATAGCTGAAAGATTTGGAAGAATGCAAGTTATCGTGGGATTAATTTACCTATTGAAGGATTTCTCGTTCGAATCATCTCCCAAGACAAAGGTACCATTAGAATACGAACCTACAGGATCAATATCCATAAAACGAGGAATTTGGTTGAAATGTCGACCACTGTAATCTTCGAGCAGACTTTCGAATTGTTTATTTATTTCCCTTTCACCATTTTTGTACTTTTCGTTGAAATATATATTACTACACCTACACTTGAAATATATATTACTACACCTACACAAAATGTTGAGTACATCATTTAACAAGAGAAATATATTGGTCTACCTATCTATACCTATCCATTCGTTCAAACTATCGAATGATTAAATAAAAGTTACATACTTACATATCTATATGATACATTTTCAAGGACAACAGAAAGATGACGCAAGTACAGATTACATAGATGAGCAACCCTTTATAAGCTAAATGTTTTTTTTCTGGCAATTTTTTTCATGAAGTTTGAATTGCAAGATTATTACACCCGCGAAAAAAGAGTTTTAGAATTAGTTTACCTATCAGATTGATGTTGTTTAATAGACTTGTAAGGTGGCATTATGGCCTCACTGTCCTCTCAGTGCATCTTGTAATGATTCTTAAGTTGGTGAAGATCCTATAGGACTTGGTTATTCCATCCTTTTGGTCTTGACAACTTAGGGATCGTTTGATTTTTTAAGGTAAGATGTAGGTACTCGCGAATTCGAAGTATTATCGAATATCAGCGGGGGTCCGTGCTAATATTATTATATCAGCAGGGGGTTCGCATTGTTACATCTTTAATACTATTGGTTATTATATTTCCCACATCTTTTGGTAAAAGTAGCAGAACTTTTAGGTACAGTAAAAATCGCTTAATGTTATAACTATTGTACCAGCCCATTTTAATAACATTAAGCGGCTTATAACACAAACCGATTGAACAAAAAAGTGATTTTTTTCAAAAATTTTCATATGGTTGATGTTTTTACTAAATACAGGGGACGGCATAAGTTGGTATTCCGATTTGTACAAACGAAAAAATTTTTCAAATGAAAATGAATTTTTTTTCTGAAGTGACATAGCGGGGAAAAAACTATTATTACCAAAGTATTGGTGGGACTTCCACGAACACAACGCACTACCTACAAGACATTCTATCTACTCATTACACACAACAGGGTGTTAAAAAGAACGCATCAGTTTTTGAATACAAATAAGTACTAGTAGTCATTGAACTAAAATTTCGCAAAAATTGTGAGAAAAAGTGTTGAAAATAGGTTGAAACTTCAAAAACTGATGAAAAAAGTATCAAAAAATGATGTCAATCAGAAAAAAGTCTGAAATTTCAAAAAAATTAGGCAAAAACTGGGTGAAAAAGTGTTACAAACATTTTAAAATTACATAAAAATGCGAAAAGCGCTTAAAAATCACTTGAAAATTATACTTAACATTATCCGATGTTCTAAGTACAATAACCGATGGAATTTCAATGTAATGACGTAATGAGATATATGTAAAAGATCGGGACCGGACAATCATAAAGCGATTTATAACATTGACCGTTATAATAATAAGCGATTTTTACTGCACAACTTTAGTTAGGTTCGATCTCGAAATCACTTCTTGTTCGTCCATTATGGTAGATATGTGAGTTTAGTACAGACCCGTACTTGGGCGATCTATGAATCGTTGGACTTGAGCATTTAGTCAGCTTTCCTTCAACTTAATTGTTTGAAAATGTATTTTTATACTCTGTTTGCCCTTATTAGGGATTGGTGAATTTATACTTAACTAAACAGTCAAGCATTATAATATTCTTAATTTCCCTGTAGTGCCACTGCTTTAATTAAGTCTTCATTGGTGGATTTGAACATGATTAGGCGGTCGAGCATAGTGTCTCTGTTCTAATTACGGTATTTGGTGAATTTGTACATTATAAATGGTGAAAGTATACATTTGTGAAAAACCTTATATTTAAGAGAATGTTATTTGATTTCAACGATTACATTGAAGTAACTAAGGAATGTGTTATTATTTCACAAAAGTGAGCCTAATTAATACATTGGTTGGTTTATTATGTTGACGTATCCGACACTAAAGTGGTATCCACAGAGCTAGCGACAAAGAGTCGTATAAGGCTACTGGTAATCTTTCACTCGCTAAGGAATATTTCTCATCCTCTACACTATCACATTACTGCTTGTATACAGTCTAACAGGCTTATGAATTTTTAGATTTCAGTAAGGCTGTCTGGAATTCACAGAGCTGGTACTGAATCCCCCCCTCCCTTGGAAAAGGTGGCTCAAGTAACCAAAAAAGTTACAAGATGTTGGCTAAACATTTTTGGCAAAAAATTTAGCAAATTCTGGAAAAAGTGAAACCTTTTTCAAAAATCTCTCATCACTATTTACTGGTAGGAATTGGAATGATCCCTTGAAAATTTTTTAGCACCACTTCAATACAAATACCAAGTGATGGTATAATGAAGAAAATCCTTCCTTTGCACCTCAGATCGCCAGCATAGATCACGTTACCCCTTTCCCTTTCTAAGTAATGAGTATCATAGCAACCACCTCAAGGATTTATTCTCCCAATAACCCCTAAGGCGGTCAGGGCATAACTGCTCCTTACAAATTCATAATAAAGACTTTTGTGGTTGTTATTAAAATCCAAGAAAGATTCATGGTATCACTTGATATGTTGTAATGGGGATGCCGTTCTCGTTATATTGCGCAGAACCAACCCCGGCAAGCTATGTTGCGGTTCCTGCTACGCTGTCGTGGGAAGTATTGTGCTTGCCCGCACTCGCAACTCTCAACATTCAACGCTTGTGCGCCACCTCTAATTAATATGAATATTTTTCAACAAAAATTGTATGGTGTCATTTTTTCTATCAAAGGGAACGACTTTAGCGGGTAAGACCTTAAGATTTCAAAAAAAAAAAGTTACCTGAGGCACCCTTAAGTTCACGTTCATGTTATGTGAACGTTACCTTCATTTACCAATCAAACCCGTAAACGTTGTCAACACTGCCATAGACATTGAATATATTTTGTTTGTTCAAACTTCAGAAAATTTATTATAGATTAGGTACTCATTGCCACTTATTTTTTTGCAAGTTCAATTCACTTGAAGTATTACGACATACACCAACATATTTCTACTTTATATAAACATCGTCGCAAACATAGCAATTCATTAGTAAGCGTCAAATCGCGTAATACGAGATGTAACAGTAGTTTATTTCAACTCCGCGTCAACAAACGTTCCCGTGTCGGTTCAATCACAATGTACGTCCTAAATACGTTAATTTTACTCTCCGTTTCCGTAGTTCTTTATGTTTACTGGTACTTCAAAAAAGCACATAAGTTTTTCAAGCAATACAATGTTCCAAATCCTAAACCACATTGGTTTTTCGGTAACATGAAAGATATAGTTATGAAGAAAAAAACAATATGGGATGCTTACAAGGATGTATATGAAAAACATCCTTCGGAAAGATTCGTCGGAGTGTACACCTTACACAGACCAGCTGTTCTGATACGAGATCCGGAATTAATTAAGTCTGTTTTAGTGAAAGATTTTTCCCATTTTCACGATCGAGGATTTCCTGTAAATAAGGAGGCCGAACCGATGTCGATGAATTTATTCAACATGGCAGGTAAATCTTGCATCAATTGCACACATTTTCCAATATTCATTTATTCAGATTCCATGCAAATATTCTTTTCTCTGCCGATACTCATAAATTGCTTTCTGTAGGTGACGAATGGAGAAATCTAAGAATAAAGTTGACAAGTACTTTTACCAGTGGAAAAATGAAAATGATGTTTCCGTTGTTAAAAAAATGCGCCGATGACATCAAACCGATGCTGACCAAGCACTACCAAAACGGCGAGGATTTCGATGCGAAAGACTTTTGCGCAAGATACGCGACAGATGTGATAGGAAGTTGTGCTTTTGGAGTAGATACAAATTCGATAAAAGATCCTAACTCAGAATTTCGCCAAGTGGGCAGAAGTGTTTTCAAACAAAGGTATGAATTCACTCAATAAATTGCATCGATCATTCGTGCTAGGGGATGCGTGATAATTATACTGGATGTTCCATCGGGCACCTACCTATCTAAATTATGTGAGTCACAATACATATGGGTTTGTCGGCTCTGAACTTCCAACAATTTCGGCGGAGCTTATTTTTAGCTTCGACATATCAAATAACGCAGATTTAGTTTGGCTTATTACGAAGAATAGGAATAATTTTACTTATTTTTTTCGTTGAAAAAAAAATTGAAAACAATTACAGATGGCAGCTCTTATTTCGCATGTTTTTCCCGAACATTTCAACTTCGATGATAAAACGCTTTAAATTACAATTTTTCGACGAGGGAGTCTGTAATTACTTCGGGAAAATCGTCAAAGACATGGTCAAGTACAGAGAAGAAAACAACATCACTCGAGGTGATTTTCTAGACATACTCATTGCCATGAAAAACCACAAAGAACTGGAAAAACTCAAAGATCAGCAAGACGAAGCCGACTTGGCCAAATTTATGGCTCAAATAGGCAATAAAAAAACAATCAAAAGTGAAGTCGGTAAGTTGAAGTGGACGTTGAAATACATATTATCAAATACTTATCCCGTATTATAAATTCGATGCATAGTTTTTCACTAGAATTTTACGATTTTCAGAAATGTCTATCGAATTAATGGCTGCTCAATGTTTTATATTTTTTGTCGGAGGATTCGAAGGAGCCTCAAACACGTTAATGTTTACTTTATTTGCGTTAGCTCAAAATCCACATATTCAAAGTAAACTCCGTAAAGAAATATTATCCGCGTTAGAAAATAATGGAGGTGAACTCTCGTACGAGATGATGAAAAATATCCCATATTTGGAAATGGTTATCGATGGTAAGAAATTCTTTCATATACCTATATATATAGGCATCGCGGTAGGCTTATGAGCCAATTTTTCAAAATTTCAAAATTTTTAAAATCATTTTCAATTTTTGTTCTAATTAACTAATCGAAATTCTAATTGCACAGTCATTGAAATATATAATTTATCTGTATCAAGAAACAGAATAAAAAATTTTTGGAGAAAATTTTTTCAAAAAAATTTAAAAATTTTTTGAACTATATTGAATTTTGTGAAAATTGCTTGGTTGTCAAAAAGTCTGAACCACATCAAAATTTTTGGTACCAACAGTATTCCCATAGAGCAATAAAATGCAGAAAAATCATTAGTCAAATTTATCATCGTGCATACCCAATTTCAACAGGGCTTTGGGTATGCCGACCAGTACTTCCTATTCTATAGGCCTCATGTTAGTACTACATCTAGCGAACATCTCTGAGAAACATTTGGTGCGCGCAGCTAACTTTGACAAAACTAGTTTGAAACAGGTGGCTCACTTGTTATGTAACTTTAGCCTTTACGAAGTGAGCCAGGCTGGTAAACCTACTGGTTCACTTCTTATGCAAGATTAACCCATACATGGGTTCATAAGTGTGCTGTCGTGAACATGTACATATGTACTTAATTATCAATATCCATCGCCTTATCACGATTTCCTCACACCTAAACAAATGAGTGAATGTATGTCATGAAGGGGGGGGGGGGGAAGCGTGATGTCAACTATTCATCAAACTTGGTGTTCAGTTGTCACGATTGATCAGGAAACAGAATTTCATCAGAAACATTTTCCTGAAATAATTGAAATTCGAATGTTTAAAAAAAATGCTCATCAAGTAGTGTCCGTTGGCTTTCAAGTGGAAAGAGCAGGAGAAATGAATGAAGCGGCGTTGGTGTTGGTATAAAAAATAAGGGCTTTCAAAAGCGACCTTAATAATTTCAGGCTGTACTCAGGGTGTCCACAAATTGAGAAACCGGTTTTTACTGGCGCAATGTAATCTACACACTAAGGCGACAAAAACGTGATATGAATTATTTGAAACCGGTTCATTATTTTGCAACCAGTTACCTGTCAAAAAGAACCCAAAATTCAGAGATAGAGAAAAAAGCTGGAAACAAAAGTTGTAGGGCATAAAAAATTACACAATTTTCTAATCACATTTTGAAACCAGTTCAGTGGTTCGCCATTAGCAAACAGTTTTGACAATCACCTAACAATTGAAGATAGAGAAAAAAACTTGAAACAAAAATTTTAAAGCATGAAAAGGTGAACTATTTTCCGTAATCAGTTTTCGAAACCGGTTCATTAATTTGCAACCAGTTATCAAAAACAACCCCAAATTGGAGATGGAGAAAAAACTTGAAACATAAGTTGTAGGGCATGAAAATCAAATAAAACAATTCTGTCTAACCACATTTTGAAACCAGTTCTTTGAGGACGCATTTAGCAACCAGTTTTGAAGATCACCTAAAAATTGGAGATAGAGAAAAAAACTTGAAACAAAAGTTGTAAAGAGTGAAAAATTGAACTATTTTCGCTCATCGGATTTGGAAACCGGTTCATTAGTAAAATTTCAGATGAAGAAAAGAGCTTGAAACAACAGTTGTAGAGCGTGAAAAACTGAACTACTTTTTCCTAATCGAATTTGGAAACTAGTTCGTCAATTTGAAACTAGTTATCGAAGATTACGTGGTTGAACCGGTTTCAAAATCCAATTAGCAAAAATATGTAGTTCGAATTTGCACGCTCCACAACTTTTGTTTCGAGGTTTTTTCCATATTTCAAATTTTTAGGTAATTTTTGAAAACAGGTTCCAAATTTACGAACAAAATGGTTCAATTTTTCAAGCTCTCTAACTTTTGTTTAAGTTTTTTTCTCCATCTTTAATTTTGGGTTGTTTTTGATAACTGGTTGCAAATAAATGAACCGGTTTCAAAAACTGATTACGGAAAATAATTCAATTTTTCACGCTATACAACTTTTGTTCCAAGTTTTTTTCTCTATCTCCAATTTTTAGGATATCGTCAAAACTGGTTGCTAAATGCGAACCAATGAGATCTGGTTTCAAAATGTGATTAGACAGAATTGTGTAATTTTTCATGCCCTACAAGTTTTGTTTTGAGCTTTTTTTCTCTATCTCTGAATTTTGGGTTATTTTTGATAACTGGTTGTAAAATAATGAACCGGTTTCAATATCACGTTTTTGTCGCCTTAGTGTGTAGATTACATTGCGCAAGTAAAAACCGGTTTGAAATTTTGGACCAAACCGGTTCCTCAATTTTTGGACACCCTGAGCACAGGCCTGAAATTCTCAAGGTCGCTTTTGAGAGTCCTTATTTTTTCCTACCAACGCCGCTTCATTCATTTCTCTAGCTTTTCCCACTTAGAAATTAAAGCCACCGAGCACTACTTTCTTGACATACCTATACTGTATAACATTAAACTGAAATCAATTCCAACTCTTCTCAGCCACACAGATCTGTTTATCTCATGGCAAAAAATATCATTTCAGAAACTTTAAGAAAATTTCCATCCGGAGCGCTCCTGTTCCGCACATGTACCGAAAACTATAAAATCCCTGATTCGGAAGCGGTAATCACAAAAGGAACCCAAGTTATAATTCCTACATCAGCACTACACACTGATAAAGAATATTACGAAAAACCAGACGAATTCTATCCCGAGCATTTCTCTACCCAAGCGAAACTAAATCGTCATCATTTTGCCTTTCTGCCGTTTGGCGAAGGCCCTCGAGTTTGCATTGGTAAAAATTTCTTGTAATTACTAGTATACCAGCAGCTTGAACTAATCAATTTGTTCCCCAATAGCTGAAAGATTTGGAAGAATGCAAGTTATCGTGGGATTAATTTACTTATTGAAAGATTTCTCGTTCGAGGTATCCCCCAAGACAAAGGTGCCTTTAGAATTCGAAACTGCAGGATCAGTAGCCGTAAAAGGAGGACTTTGGTTGAAATGTCGGCCACTGTAATATTTTATCAGACTTTCAAACTGTTCATTTTTTAATTTATTTTGACCACTTTTGTAATTTTTCGTTGAAATATATACCACACCTACATAAAATGTTGAGTATAAGTATTCTTTAACAAGACAAATGTTGGTCTGAATAATTTACCAATGAACGCAGTACGAGTTTATCAATGTGGCCAACACTGTTAAACACACCGAATATTCATATGTAAGTACTACAGATATGATAATACTTATTAGGTACTCTCCGCCACTCATTTTTTTGCAAGTTCAATTCACTCAAACTATTACGCCATACAGCAACATATTTTTATTATTAAAGATCATAGCGAACAAAGCAATTATTTATATGTGAGCGTCGAATCTCTTAACAAGATGCAACAGTAGCTCGAAACAACTTCGCGTCAACACACGTTTCCGTGCCGGTTCAATCACAATGTACATCCTAAATACGTTAATTTTACTCTCCATTTCCGCGGTTCTATACATTTACTGGTACTTTAAAAAAGCACATAAGTTTTTCGATCAATGTAATGTACCACATTCTAAACCCCATTGGTTTTTCGGTAACATGAAGGATATAATCACGAGGAAAAAAACAATATGGGATGCCTATGGAGATGTATATGAAAAACACTCTTCGGACAGATTCTTCGGAGTGTACACCTTACACAGACCAGCTGTTGTGATACGAGATCCCGAATTAATTAAGGCTGTTTTGGTGAAAGATTTTTCCCATTTTCACGATCGAGGATTTCCTGTAAATAAGGAGGCCGAACCGATGTCGATGAATTTATTCAACATGCCAGGTAAAACTCATATCAATTACATAAATTTTTCCAAGTTTATTTACTAAGATTCCACGTAATTATTCTTCTCTTCGCCGATACATTTATAATTTGCTCTCCAGGTGACGAATGGAGAAATCTAAGAATAAAGCTGACAAGTACTTTTACCAGTGGAAAAATGAAAATGATGTTCCCTTTGTTGAAAAAATGTGCCGAAGACATCAAACCAGTGCTGATCAAACACTATCAGGATGGTCAGGATTTTGAGGCGAAAGACTTTTGCGCAAGATACACTACTGACGTGATAGGAAGTTGTGCTTTTGGAATAGATATACATTCGATAAGAGATCCTAACTCTGAATTCCGCCAAGTGGGCAGAAATGTTTTCAAATCAAGGTAAATTTACTCAACAAATTACAGTGATGTATGACATTTAGCTGGAGCTGGGATTTTTATGCTTTGCATATATTCTTCTATGGACTAGAAAAAGATGCATGCCTATTTGATAAGAGCTCCGCGAATTATGAAATTTTCTGACGAATGAGCCAACATTATTTTGCATATTTCAGACCAAATTGCATATATTTGCATATTTTCGGAGCAAACCTGCATATATCTAAATATTTGAGCTTTTTCTGATTTTTTTCAATTTTATTTTTTTATATTTACCTACTAAAATTTTGAAAAAAATTGAGATTTTTAAAACATGTTTTGTTCAAAAAATCACAATATTGCTAAAATATCACCAACATCCCCCCCCCCTCCTTCCCAAAACATTGAAATATTTCATTTTTACTGGCGCACTTTTTCGGATATTTTTTCCATAATTGTCAAAATTTCTCGATTCTAAATTCCAATTTTTTTTCTTTTGTTTTTTGATTTTAGGAAGTATGAAAATCACTTTCTTTGCCACTTTCGAAATGAAAAATGTATTTTTTGATCACTGGATTTATTTTGTTTTGAATTAAAAGTTTTCATGTTTTTCATCTCAAAAAATCATTTTCAGGAATACGCCACTCGAACCTGAAATTTTTGCATATTTTTGCACAATTTGGGTGAAAAAATTGCATAAAATATCGCATAAAATCATCATATTTCTGCATAAAAATCCAAGCTCTAATGATAATTATACCGTTTGTTCCATTGGGGTACTTGAATCATTCGCCTAATAAATGGGCTACACAAACCTGAACTATGAAAGGAACAATTTGTTTTGTCGACTCTATGAAACTGAAGGGGCAAGGTGATATTTATACCGAACACCTAACAACTTTGAAGGCGCTTATTTTCAGGATTAACACAGATTCATTTTGGCTTAAATGGAACATCCGGTATACCCGCACCAATTACGAGGAGGAAGGATAATCTTCCTTATATTCTGTGAAAGTAAAAATGAATACAATTACAGATGGCAGATGTACTTGAGAATGTTTTTCCCAAACATTTCGACATCGATGATAAAACGCTTGAAATTACATTTTTTCGACGAGGGAACTTGTAATTACTTTCAAAAAATCGTTAAAGACATGGTTAAGTACAGGGAAGAAAACAACATCACTCGAGGCGATTTCTTAGACATACTCATTGCCATGAAAAACCACAAAGAACTAGAAAAACTCAAAGATCAGCAAGACGAAGCCGACTTAGCTAAATTTATGGCTCAAATAGGCAACAAAAAAACAATCAAAAATGATGTGGGTAAGTTGGTGGAGATGTGGAAATATCACATAAATCACCTATACCTTAATTCGACGTATTTTTTAACAAGAATTTTACGATTTTCAGAGATGTCCATCGAATTATTGGCCGCTCAATGTTTTATATTTTTCTTGGGAGGTTTCGAAGGCGGCTCAAGTACGATAATGTTGACTTTATTCGCATTGGCTGAAAATCCACATATTCAAAGTAAACTCCGTGAAGAAATATTATCCGCGTTAGAAATTAATGGAGGTGAACTCTCATACCAGACGATGAAAAAGATCCCATATTTAGAAATGGTTATCGATGGTAAGAAATTCTTTCATGATAACTTTTAAAAATATATTCTAATTAATAGTCATTGCCTCATCATGGTTTCCGCAGACCAAAGCAAATGAGGGAATGGCGCTTCAGATTTACTTAAAGCGATTAAATTTGATGTTTAAAAGTCACAATTCAACACAAAACCAAATTTCATCAAAAAAAATTTCCTGAAAAAAATTTTATTTCAACTTTTTGTTACAGCCAAGAATTATCTGGTTCTCACAGCAAAAAATTTTCATTTCAGAAACTTTGAGAAAATATCCAATCGGAGCAGTCCTGTTTCGTACATGTACCGAAAACTACAAAATACCAGATTCGAACGCGGTGATCAAAAAAGGAACCCAAGTAATAATTCCTACAGCTGCACTACATACTGACAAAGAATATTTCGAAAAACCACACGAATTCTATCCCGAGCATTTCTCTGCCGAAGCGAAATTGAATCGTCATCATTTTGCATTTCTACCGTTTGGTGAAGGGCCTCGAGTTTGTATTGGTAAGAATTCCTCCTAATTACGAGTATACCAGCAGCTTGAGTGCTTGACGTTTGAATGAAGAATTAATCATTAATTGTTCCCTAACAGCTGAAAGATTTGCAAGAATGCAAGTTATCGTGGGATTGATTTACCTATTGAAGGAATTCTCGTTCGAATTATCCCCGAAGACTAAGGTACCATTAGAATACGAACCAACAGGATCAATAATCGTAAAAGGAGGAATTTGGTTGAAATGTCAACCACTGTAATCTTCGAGTTGATTTCTAAACTGTTCATTTAATTTCCTTTGGCCATTTTTGTAATTTTCGTTGAAATAATAAATGTACCACACCTACCTAAAATTTTGAGTACTACATTATTTAACACGAGAAATATATCGGTCCACATCGACATCCGTTGGTTCAAACTAAATGAATGAATCAATAAAAGTTACACATCTATGTACATTTTTAAGGACAACAGAAAAATGACGAAAGTGCAGACTACAAAGAGCATCCTTTTATAAGCTAAATGTTTTTTTTTCTGCCAATTTTTTTTCAGGGCGTTTGAATTGCAAGATTATTACATCCCACGAAAAGAGGGTTTAAGATTTGGTTTATCACATTGATGTTGTTTAGTGGGCTTATGAATTCATGGATTTCAGAAGAATGTTCTGGAATCTACAGAGCTGGTACTCACTCCCCCTCCCCCTCCAAAAAATGGCTCAAGTCACCAAAAAAGTTATGTACAAGACGCGGGCTGAACATTTTTGGCAAAAAATTAAGTAAATTATGGAAAAAGTGAAACCTTTTTCAAAAATCTTTCATCGTCACTATTTACTGGCCAGAATTTAACTGATGCCTAGAAAAATTTCTACACACTTCACACATAAAGTTGTAGGTATAAATTTGGACATGTTAGACGTCAAATATCAGTGTTGGCAACCTTCACGAAAAAAAAACGCCTTCACAAAGCGCTCTCACGCTTTTTGAATTTTAAACCTCAATAATAATATGCAGTTTATTCGATTTTTTTTGCAATTTCAAGCAGTTTTTCATCAATTTTTGAGAATTTTCACTCAATTTTCATGGATTTTCAAACAATTTTTACGTAATTTCACGTTCATGTTCACTCCGAACTTCATTCACGTCCACCAGGGTGCTTCAAATAACAATGGAAAAAACTTTTGGTTATAATATTGGTAGCTTACTCCCCAAAAGTGTTACTTACATTTAGTCAGAAAACACCACACATAGAATTTCAGGTCAAAAAAATGATATTTAAAGGTCGCGCACGAGATTTAAATGTTGAGAAAGTACGAGCGCGTCGAGCGAAAACTTCCCACGGTTGCGCGGCGGGGAATGCAGCGTAGCACTCCCTCATAAGATCGAAGTAGTTTTACAAAACGTTATCCTCTCTACGATGCATGAGTAAACGTAAGCCTAGTCATTGGTGGGATTTTAAAGATGTTATTAATGAACATTAAAAATGAGGTACTAAGTAAATTTCATTTCAACAACTCAATTGGGTAAAATGTCGTGGAAGTTTCAATTTTCAAAAATCTGCTGGGGTGCTCCAGAACAACCACTGAAAATAGTTCGAAACCGTTTCCAATCGATTTCGAGGGTCGAAAACAGAGCACACGCCAAATTCCAGCTCTCTCGGTCTACTTGGTAAAATTTTGATTTTTTTTCCATTTTTGACACAAGTTTGATTTTTTAAAAATTCATTAAAAATCAAAATCGTTTGTGAACTCAGAAGTTTGATCTACTGTTTCCAAATTTGTATTCAGAAAATCAGATCACCTCAAATCAAACCTGAAGGACAATTTTTCAAATTTCGTGATTTTAGAATTTTTGTTGATTTTCCATTGAAAATAAAAGGTTACAGGTGTAGAAGTGATTTACATAACTTTTCTCAAAAGGATTATAAAATTACTTACTTATTCTCATATACGTGAGTTCATATTCTATCATTTTTGGAAGGAAATTTGTACTCGCCTGAAACAAAAAAAAAATTAAGGCGGATTAGTTATTTATAAAATTATTGATCAATCAACAGATATATGAAATAATAGTGGTCGAATGCCAAAGTAAAAATTCTGACGATCTACAAGTTTGATAAAGAGTCAGAAATGAATATTCACAAAGAATGTAAGTATCATAAAAATTTTTAAATCGATTGTGAAAATCACTCAAAAATATCAAAAATTAATGGACCACCAAAAACGACAAAAATTTGAGAAAATGTCTCGTTTGGGTAAAATTTTGCACAAACTGCTTAGATTATTGAAAAGTTCCAAAAATTCAATTCTCAACATTTAATGATGATTTGTCAAAACTACAGAATATACTGAAATGAAATTCGTCGAACTGAATCCCTCTCCCTCTCCCCCCCCGCCCCCCAATAATTGACAATTACCAGAAGTTGATCATGGTATGTAGTGACGGATTTTTTTTTTTTTTTTGGAAAAATCATTACCTACTTTTTTCACTACCTTTTCCAAACAAATTTTCAGAAAGCTCTCCACTCGACCTCCCCCCCCCTCTCAAACACACAAGAAAAAAATCTACAAAGTGAAATTTTTACAGGAAAATTGTCAAAAAAATTGAAATTGGAAGAAAATTTGTACATAAAGTATTTCATAATTTCAATCGAAATTATTTTTTAAAAACAATAGAAATGAACGCATTAGTGAACTTTTTCATTTTTTCACTACCTTTTAGACTTAGTTCACTACTTTTTCACTACTTTCACGATCCATTTTTAAAATCACTACTTTCACTGCCTGTTAGATACTCTGTTAATAAGTTGAAGTGGGGATGGCGCCCTCTTTATAGTTGCCCAGGATCAACCCCGGCAAGCTTCGTTGCGTTTCCTGCGGCGCTGTCGTGGGAAGTATTGTGCTTGCCCGCGAACATTAAATATTGATATTTTTCAACAAAAATTTTATGGTGTCATTTTTTCATCAAAAGGAAAAATTTTAGCCGATAAGATCTTGAAATTTCAACAAAAAAAATGTTACCTGAGGCACCCTAACGTTCACGTTCATACTTATTGTGAACGTACAGTACGTACCACACACCTTCATGTACGTACCAATTAAGGCCGTAAACGTCGCCAACACTCCAAAGACATCGAATATTTTGTTTGTACCAACTTCAGAAATTTTATTATATTAGGTACTCATCGCCACCTATTTATTTGCAAGTTCAATTCACTTAAAGTATTACGCCATACACCATCATATTTTTAATTTTTAAAGATCATCGCAAACATGGCAATAATTTTTATGAGAGCGACGAATCTCCCAACAAGATGCAACAGTAGTTCAAAACAACTTCGCGTCAACAAACGTTCAACGTTCCCGTGCCGGTTCTATCACAATGTATATCTTAAATACGTTAATTTTACTCTCTATTTCTGCGGTTCTTTATGTTTATTGGTTCTTCAAAAAAGCACATAAGTTATTCGATCAATGCAATATCCCAAATCCTAAACCGCATTGGTTTTTCGGTAACATGAAAGATGTAGTCATGAAGAAAAAAACAATATGGGATGCTTACAGGGATGTATACGAACAACACCCTTCGGATAGATTCTTCGGAGTGTACAGTTTACACACACCAACTGTTGTGATACGAGATCCGGAATTAATTAAGACTGTTTTAGTGAAAGATTTTTCCCATTTTCACGATCGAGGATTACCTGTAGATACGGAGGCCGAACCGATGTCGAGGCATTTACTTAACATGGCAGGTAAAACTCATATAAATTACATAAATTTTCCTACGTTTATTTATTAAGATTCCACGCAATTATTCTTCTCCTCGCCGATACATTTATGAATTGCTTTCTAGGTGACGAATGGAAAAATCTAAGAATTAAGCTGACAAGTACTTTTACCAGTGGAAAAATGAAAATGATGTTTCCGTTGTTGAAAAAATGTGCCGAAGATATCAAACCGGTGCTGACCAAATGCTACCAAGATGGCGAGGATTTCGAGGCGAAAGACTTCTTCGCAAGATACGCGACAGACGTGATAGGCAGTTGTGCTTTTGGAGTAGATACACATTCGATAAAAGATCCTCACTCAGAATTCCGCCAAGTGGGCAAAAGTATTTTCAAAATGAGGTAAATTCACACAACAAATTGCATCGATCAAAGAGAAAGAATAAAAAAAAAAAATGAAAACAATTACAGATGGCAGGCATTATTGCGAATGTTTTTCCCGAAGATTCCAACATCGATGATAAAACGCTTGAAATTACAATTTCTCGATGAAGGAACCTGTCAATACTTCCAAAAAATCGTCAGAGACATGGTCAAGTGCAGAGAAGAAAACAACATCACTCGAGGTGATTTCCTAGACATACTCATTGCCATGAAAAACCACACAGAACTGGAGAAACTCAAAGATCAGCAAGCCGAAGCAGACTTGGCAAAATTTATGGCTCAAATAGGCAATAAAGAAACAATCAAAAGTGACGTGGGTAAGTTAATGTAGATGTGGAAATATCAAATATCCTCTATTATTCATCAATTCGACGTCTTTTTTAACAAGAATTTTACGGTTTTCAGAAATGTCCATCGAATTAATGGCCGCTCAATGCTTTATATTTTTCGTGGCAGGATTCGAGGGAGCCTCAAATTTATTAATGTTTTCTTTATTCTCGTTAGCTGAAAATCCGCATATTCAAATTAAACTGCGCAAAGAAATATTATCCGCTTTAGAAAGTAATGGAGGTGAACTCTCATACGAGATTATGAAAAATATCCCATATTTGGACATGGTGATCGACGGTAAGAAATTCTTTCTTGACGATTTTTTTTATATGTATAATGTATTATAATCAGTAGCCATCGCCAGGAGTGAAGTCAAATTTTCATCGTTTATCAGGTTTATTACTCGTAGCATTAGGGGCTTCAGATTGACTAAAAGTGATTAAATTTGGTGTTTAAAAGTCACGATTGATCGGAAAGCTGCCCCCCCCGTTTTTGAGAAACCCCCCTTTTCTTAAATTACAATAAAAAAATTTTCTCATCCCCATGTGAACCGATTTTTTTAATTTTTTAGTAAGTTTGTTGTAAACATTCATAAGAGGTATCCCCACAAAAATTGTCACCTCCCTCCCCCGCATTTTTAAGTGTGTTCTTGACCCCTGAAAAACATATATTTTTTTCAAAAAAAAATGTTGGTGGGTCGTGGTCATGGTCAAAAATTGAAAAAACTTACAGAGGGGGTAAAATGGATTCTGACGTAAATGATTTTTTTTTGGTAAACGAGGTGTCGTTTCCATATAAATCGAACCCCCCGAACACGAATATGATGTCCAATTTAATGTTACCCTCATCCACGCCCCTCCAGTGCCTCTGCCCCCACCTCAATTTTCACCATATTGAAAATTGAGATATTTTCGTAAGTATTAAGGATGGGCTATACTGAACTTAACCGTAAACTTATTCCCTTAACTTAAGAATAAGACTGGTTTATACTGAACTTAATGTACATTAACATAAAAGTTGCCTTTGTTCAACTTCTAGGGTTAAGTTTAAGGTTACGGTTAAATTCAGTATAGCACCGCCTTTATAATGTTGGTGTCGTTTCCATTCCATATGAATCGAACCCCGGCCTGCGCGAACACGAATATATGAAAATGACACCAACATTATGAAAATACCTCAACTTTCAATATGGTGAAAATTGAGGTGAGGGCAGAGGCACTGGAGGGGTGTGGATGAGGGTAACATTAAATTGGACGTCATATTCGTGTTCGGGGGGATTCGATTCATACGGAAACGACACCTCGTTTACCAAAAAAAAAACATTTACGTCAGAATCCATTTTTACCCCCTCTGTAAGTTTTTTCAATTTTTAACCATGACCACGACCCACCAAAAAAAATGTTTTGAAAAAAAAAATGTGTTTTTTAGGGGTCAAAAACACACTTAAAAATGAAAAAAAACTCCATTTGTAGGGGAAAATATGGGGGGGGAGGGAGGTGACAATTTTTGTGGGGATACCTCTTATGGATGTTTACAACATACTAAAAAATTGAAAAAATCGAAAAAAGTGGGGTTTTTCAAAAACGGGGGGGGGGGTCGGCCGGCGCGGCGGGTCTGAAACTTTCCTGACGGAAGTTGCTCAAGGGTATTCACCTCCCATGTAAATATCAACCCTGAAGTCCTGGGGGGCAAATTCACCATACTTATCCACCTATAGTCTTTTAATTCGAGGAATTTTCATTTTCCAGTACACGATTCGTGTGATGAAAAATTTAATTTTGATTCAATTTCGGCACATAACATTAAACTGAAATAAAAACCAACCCTTCGGCCTTCGCAGCTAAACAGATATGTTTCTCACAGCAGCATAAAATTCTCATTTCAGAAACGTTTAGAAAATTTCCATCCGGAGGATCGCTCCTCTTTCGCACATGTACCGAAAATTATAAAATACCGGATTCAAACGCCGTGATCAAAAAAGGAACCCAAGTAATAATTCCTGCAGCTGCACTACAAACTGACAAAAAATATTTCGAAAAACCAGACGAATTCTACCCCGAGCATTTTTCTGCCGAAGCGAAAAAGAATCGTCATCATTTTGCCTTTCTACCGTTTGGTGAAGGGCCTCGAGTTTGTATTGGTATGCATTTTTTCCAATTATGCTTGCAGCTAGACGTTTGAATGAAGAATTAATCTTTAATTTTTGTTCCCCAATAGCTGAAAGATTTGCAAGAATGCAAGTTATCGTTGGATTAATTTACTTATTGAAGGATTTCTCGTTCGAATTATCCCCTAAGACAAAGGTACCATTAGAATACGATACTACAGGAGCAATAGCCGTAAAAGGAGGAATTTGGTTGAAATGTCGACCACTGTAATCTTTGAGCAGACTTTCAAACTGTTCATTTAATTTTTTTTGACCATTTTTGTAATTTTCGCTGAAATGTACACCACGCTTACATAAAATACTGAGTATATTCATTAAAAAGAGAAATTGGCCTAAAAAAATGAATGAACACATGAATAAAAAAATATATATGTTTAATTATTATAAATTCTTAAAGACCACAGAAAGATGACAGAAGTGCAGACTACAAAGACAGCCAATATTTTATAGGCTGAATGTGTGGTTTTTTTTACGAAATTAATTCACAGGGTCGGTAGCTACTCAATTCTTTCTCCTCTCCTTCCCCCAAAAGAAGAAGTGGGTTACATCAATGAAAAATGTATTTGTCAAAAGAAAGAATCTTAAAAAATTTTAGTGACAAAATAATTACGAAAAAAAACTATCAAAAAAAAAAATTTATAAAAATGAGAAATTTTACAAACGCTTTGGGAACTTTTTTTTGTTTGAAATTCACTATTCAGGTACAGTTATTTGAAAACTATTTGGCTGATCCTATTTCTTTTTTCTTTTTTTGAATTAGGTACGGGTACCGATACATGTCTTGACACAGGAAATAAAGCTTATAGCAACAAATAGGTATGGAGTCCTTTTTCTTTGTCTGATGGAAACAACTTTCGGCATTGACACTTTAAAATAAAAAAAATGAACCACGAAATGAAAACAAAAACGAAAAAAAATATGTAAGCGGTACTTTTAAAAAAATAATAAAACACAAAATTAACAAAATTAGAAAGAAAAATTGACTAAAAAATACGCGAAGGGCACTAAACATACAACACAAAATTAACAATTACCTAAACAGAAAAATTAACTCAAATTCGCGAAATTCTTTGACACATTCGAACTCATTCACGTCACTGGCGTAGCATAAAAAATATTGTAAACAATTCTGCTCAATTCGCCTTCTATTCGCCGGCGAATCGCATTCGGTGTGTTTGGTACCGGCCTACCGGGTCTCAACTCAATATGAAGGTCTCCACTGAATTTGTACATTGATGCAACTAACTACAAAAAGGTGTAAGATGTTCTTTTATAGGTAGGTACCTTATCCGTCTTCTACTTCTTCTAACCTACCAACCAACCCGCGAATCAAAAACTCAAAGTTGCGTCATTTTACAAGCTATTAATTCATATTAAAACCATTACGAATTCTGATGCAATATTTTCTAAATCAAATGTACACAAATCATGATATCTAAGCAAGTACATGTACAATGTTGACAATGTTATTAAAAAGTGACAATTACCAAGAATCAGAATACTTACTTAAACTACCATTTGAAAAAATGAAATGCTGGAAAAGAAAACTTTGAAACGGAATTCAAGTACTCATGACTCCTCGACATGAATACCGCCAATTACCGGCTCAAAGCTTATCTTTGTAAACCTCAATTTTCGCAAATAAATTTTCATTAATCCTCAAAATCTACACACTTATAGATCGCGCCACACCAAAACGTAAATGTTACAACTACGTTGTAACTAATTACATCATTCACACTTCGATTAGACCAAGTTTAAGTATGACGAGTGTCCGCTAATAAACATCAGTAGTTGTAAACACTTGCGCGTGATTTACACTCGTCTCGTGCTGGTACTCCTATCATAATGTATATTACATTAAGCACGTTATTTTTAATCATCGTAACCGGATTATTATACATTTATTGGTTTTTAAAACAATCACATAAGTTTTTCGATCAATATGGTATCCCATATCCTAAACCTCACTGGTTATTTGGTAACATGAAAGATATGATCTTATGTAAAAAAGTAGCATGGCTCGTCTACAAAGACTTGTACGACAAACACGTGTATGACAGATTCATCGGAGTATACACTTTGCACAAACCCACTGTCATGATACGAGATCCTGAATTGATCAAGTCGATTTTGGTGAAAGATTTTTCTCATTTTCGTGATCGTGGTTTCCCTGTGAATAAAGAAGCTGAACCGCTGGGTGATAACTTATTCAGCATGACAGGTAACTTTGAACAACTTCTATCTACCGGTACTTTTTCATCGAAATCTCAAGATCCACTCAGGCCTGAAAACTATTTGTTATTTTACAATTCTTTGGAATTGAATTTCAATAGGAGACGAATGGAAAAACTTGCGAATAAAACTGACCAGTACATTTAGCAGTGGAAAAATGAAAATGATGTTTCCATTGTTGAAAAGATGCGCTGAAGACATCGAACCAGCTTTGAAAAAGTACATAGAAGATGGTCAGGATTTCGAGGCGAAAGATCTCGCAGCGAGATACGCAACAGACGTGATAGGTAGTTGTGCTTTTGGAATAGACATTCACTCGTTACAAAATCCCGAATCAGAGTTCCGAAAAATAGGAAAAACAATTTTCAAATTAAGGTAATTCAACATAAAATCTACCAAATGAGTATCTACGTACCTACTGACAAGGGAACCTCTTCAGGTGTCACACTCCGATTTGAACGAGACCACAATTTTTGGAAAGAGCATAGTCTAAAACCCCCAAAACCAAATTTTCAGCTGCCCAAGTTCATTTTTCGATTTTTGGCGAATTTTTGAAAATTCAAAATTGACTTGTTTTTGGCGATTTATGCTTTTTTTTAAAAAGTACGTACTTGATCAATAAAAATGGTCAAAATAAGTCCCAAAACTAATAATAATTACCCAACTCCAAATTTCACCATTTCCAGGCATTCTGGAGCCTCCAGCCCGATTTTTCAATTTCTCCAGAATTTTGAATTTGCTCCAGAAGGCGTGAATATGAAGTTAGGCAGCTAAAAATCGAGTTGTGTATGTATTATATGTACTTGACCTGTTTAACGAGTTTATCTACATTTCAGCCGATTTTGGGAGTGACACCTCAAGACCAGCTTTTTTCAAAATTGAAAAATCAAAAAAATCAGAAGATAACCGTTTGTGAGAAAATTTTTGAAATTTGCGCGAATCGCTATATTTCTTCAAGAACTAACCCCCGGAGCGCAAATTCTACCTTTTCCAGCCGTTTTGGAGCGAGAGTGACACCTCAAAAAACCAATCTTGAGGCGTCACTCTCAAAATCGCGTCGGCTCAAATGTGGATAAACTCGTTAAACAGGTCGAGTGTAATATACAACTCGATTTTTAGCTGCCTAACTTCATATTCACGCCTTCTGGAGCAAATTCAAAACTCTGGAGAAATTGAAAATTGCGCTGGAGGCTCCAGAATGGCTGGAAACTGTGAAATTTTGATTTTTGAGGGGTTAGTTACGGACAAAATACAGCGATTCGCGCCAATTTCAAAAATTTCCTCACAAACGGGAAACTTTTGATTCTTTGGATTTTTTAATTTTGAAAAAAACTGGTCAAAAAGCTCTTTTGAGGTGTCACTCTCAAAATCGGCTCAAATGTGGATAAACTCGTTAAACAGGTCGAGTATAATACACAACTCGAGTTTTAGCTGCCCAACTTCATATTCACGCCTTCTGGAGCAAATTCAAATTTCTGGAGAAATTGAAAAATTGCGCTGGAGGCTCCAGAATGGCTGGAAATGGTGAAATTTGGATTTGGGTGATTAATATTATTTTGGTACTTATTTTGACCATTTTCATTGGTCAAGTACGTACTTTTTTTTTAAAAAATCATAAATCGCCAAAAACAATCAATTTTGAATTTTCAAAAATTCGCCAAAAATCGAAAAATGAACTTGGACAGCTGAAAATTTGGTTTTGGTGGTTTTAGACCATGCTATTTCCAAAAACCGCGGTCCCGTTCAAATCGGAGTGTGACACCTCAAAAGATTCCCTTGTGAGATGCAAAATTACGAAAAATTTTATGTGGTCAAAAAAAATTATTGCTTTTTGTGCAGTATTATTTAAGATAAAATATCATTCAATAGGTGGCAATTATTTGCACGCGCATTATTTCCAAAACTGCCAACCTCTGTGATAAAATACTTCAAATTACAAGCTTTCTCGATGGAAACGTGCGATTACTTTTCAAAGCTCGTCACAGACGTTGTTAAATATCGAGAAGAGAACAACGTTACTCGAGGCGATTTCCTCGATATTCTTATAGCCATGAAAAATCACAAAGATCTGGAAAAACTCAAAGACCAGCAGGATGAAGCCGATTTGGACAAATTCATGGCTCAAATTGGTCTGAAAACTATAAAAAGCGACGTTGGTAAGGCAAAAATATACATGGGTCATTCCACGCCAAATCGGGGGATTTTTGCACGAGAGGTCTTCAATTTTTTTCAATATCATATCATGTTTCGAGGTCATCAAACGATGACAAATGATGCTAACCGGACATTTTTTCGATTTTTTTTGGCGGAGCTGTGGGGCTTCAAAGTTCTCCATCAAAATGGCCAAAAATGGAAAATTTCAGTTGCAAATTGCTCAGGTTAATTGTAAGTGGTATAGAATTTTGAACTTTTTTTCAAATTATAGTACTTTGAGAGGGTGATTGACGAATGATGTCGAAATCAGTGTTGCCACTTTCAAAAACCTGACATCATTTATTTAAAAACTTATATTTTAAATACAACCACGATATCCGCGAGTAAAAATTCTGAAAAATTCTCAGTTTTAGTCCTTTTCATAAAGAATAACATATCAAAAAATTGGACTGGTATTTTTTTCAACTGAAATTTTCCCTTTTCGGCCATTTTGACGAACATTAAAGCCCCATAGCTCCACCAAAAAAATCGAAAAAATGTCCGGTTTGCGTCATTCGTCATTGTTTGATGACCTCTAAACATGATCTGATTTTTTTTTTTAAATCGAAGACCCCTCGTGCAGAAATTCGCCGATTTGGCATGGAATGACCCTATGTGGATACGTAAGTATTTCCAGAGACATATTTTTCAAGGCGAAATTTCATTTTCAGAAATGACCATCGAACTAATGGTTGCCCAATGTTTCTTATTTTTCATCGGAGGTTTCGATGGCGCGTCTACTACTTTAATGTTACTGTTGTTCGAAATGGCACAAAACCCTGATATTCAAACCAAACTGCGCCAAGAGATAATATCAACTATCGAAAGCAACGGAGGCGAATTAACATACGATATGATGAAGAAAATGCCCTACTTGGAAATGGTCTTGTCAGGTACAAAAATGAACCATTATTATTGCGGTTCTTAATAACGAACATTTTTTACCCACTGAAAAACAAAATATCCCACAGAGGTCTGGAGAAAACACCCTGCCGGTCCGATTATTATCCGCGAATGCACAGAGAACTACAGAATACCCGGCACAGATGCAGTCATCAAAAAAGGAATTCCTGTACTAATACCTAGTCTAGCACTGCAATTGGATAAAAAATATTTTGAAAAACCAGACCAATTCTACCCTGAGCATTTCACCGTGGAAGCGAAACGTGGACGTCATCCGTTCGTATATTTGCCTTTTGGAGAAGGTCCTCGTGTTTGCATTGGTAAGGTTATTCATTTTTCATAAATGATAACGATAAAGAAGCAGGTTTTGTTGATAACAATTTTCACCAATAATGTACTGAATATTATATGCCAATTTTTTTTTATCATTGAATAGCCGAACGTTTTGCGAGAATGCAAGTTTTTGTAGGAGCAGTCTATTTACTGAAAGATTTCGCCTTCGAATTATCATCCAAGACAAAGGTACCATTGGAATTCGCACCCGGAGGACCAATAATTGTAAAAGGAGGAGTTTGGTTAAAATGTCGAACTTTATAATCAACGAATTTTTGCCAAAGTTTTTACATTTTTACAGCACTTTGATTACCTACGTTTTTTGTTAAATTTTTACAACAGTATAAAAAATTTCAAAAAAATTGTACCAAAATAGGCGTTTATTTTGTAGGTAGGTATGTGATAAAACGATTATTCCATAAATACATTGTAATGAAAAATTGTTTGAATATTTAGGTTGGAAATACTGTTTTTTCAAAACACAATCGAAGCATCTAACCCTAACCTAATAAACCTCGAGTCAGGTCAATTTTAAACTTTTTCTAAAATTTTATAAAACTCAAAAAACTGTAACGGAAGCAATTACTTACATTAAAAATATGGGACAAACATTTGAAATAATCAATCCAAACTGATCGTTTTCATTAATTTAACGTTATCTAACACATTGAAGGAAGAAAATCCACACCCTCTTTCAAAAAAGTACTCGTAAATTGAATCATGCAATTTTTAGATCTTCAATACTCACGAAGCACGTCGAACGTCGCCCACAGTTTTTTGAAAGGTACATACCTATCTTACCTACCTATGTACTCGTAGTTGCGAATTCAGCAAAAATAACAACGACTACCTCTAGCAACATATCGAGATGATGACAGAGGACTATCTTTTTTCACCTCCTATATATAGGACGCCAAAATTGTTGTTAAAGTTGGAAAAGTCCAAGCTGTTCTTGGATATTGTTACGCAGTGGTTCTTATTGAAACAACACATTTTTTTTTCGAGCACGTTTTTCATGAATGAAAAATTAATCTCAAATTATTCCCTCGTTCAAAGTATTTCCTAAGACAAAAGGTACCATTGGAATTCGTAGGTACCTGGAGGATCAATAGCCGTAAAAGGTGGACTTTGGTTGAAATGTCGACCACTGTAATATTCGAGCAGACTTTCAAACTACTCGTAATTAGGTATTTAATATTCCTCGATCATTTTTGTAATTTTTGTCAAAAAACTTAAGTATATAAAATAAAATATTGAGATCGACATTCTTTAACAAGAGAAAAATATTTGTTTAAAAATTCACATCTGTTCGCTAGAAAAAATCTACACTAATTTTGAATTTCATTGTGACCAATAAATGAATTTCTAAAATATCACAAGTGGCTTATCCGTTCACGTCAGTTATGGAATTTCAATTATTCGAAAAAGTCCTTTTGCCACTTTTGATCACTATAGGTAGGTGTACCAGTACCTACATGCAAGTGAAAAATATATCTTTTAAAAAGCAAATTCCCAGAATTCTTTTCTCATTTACCTATTCAAAATAATTTGAAGCACGCATCAAAAAACAATTTCCTATTTTAGGAACCAGAAAAAAGGTTGAATTGTTTTTTAGCCTTTATTATTGCCTGTTTCTCGCACCGGCCACGTTCAATTAAATCACCATGCTTCGATATTGCACCATTTTATAAGCTTTAAAATTGTATCAAAATTATCAAACACTATAACGAATTACGAATTACGAGAACGCAATATTTCCCTCATATTTACACAACTCATTAAAAAGCAGACACCTATTTCGGTTGAAGTTGACAAGGTTATTAAAAAATGACAAGTAGATGCCAACTAAGTCTTGTTTTCGAAGCCTGATTTTTCTGTTTTAACTTTTTTGGCTGATCCTTGCTTTGCTTAGAACACCATCTTTGCCTCTTTCGAGTGACTGTCACTTTTGGAGTTGGACATATTTCCATACACGGTTTCAACTTGAACGTTTCCTATCCACTTGGACCGCCCCTACACCCATAGGATAAACTCATCCGTGGAGAGCTCCGACATTTCAAATTGATTTTTATTACCTCACGGAGCTCGCCTTTGCGTCCAAAAAATGTATCGAAGTTCACCTACAATTACGAGTATATAAGAAAACAGAACCGAAATAGGCAAACATCCACTTCTTTGTAGCTGGAGAGCCGTCGGAAGGGGTTAAAAGGTTGAAAATACCTAAATGCATACCATATTTATTAAGAGCGCGCTTCAGATACCCTATACATGCCCAACTTCTTGGTAAAAAATGATTTTTTTTTGAAAACTGTTAACAATAATCAGTTTTGACAAAAAATCAAGACTTTTTCGCAATTTTTCGAAACAAAACGAAGCTCGTATACACGTCAATTTTAGAGGAATAAGTGAGACATTTAAAAATTTTTCCAAAGAAGCGACACAAATTAAAAAACTCGTAAGTTGCACCGTTTTCAGAGTGTCTACCGGAATTTTTTGACCAAAAATCACTACCTTTTCCACTACCTTTCAAAAAAAAATCACTGCCTTCCAAAATATTTACACCCCCCCCCCCCCCGAAAAGATTTCCAATTTTTTTTTTCGTTTGAACTTCGTAATTTTTTACATTGAAGTAAGTAAGTACACTTTTTCATCAATTATTTGAAATAAATTCAATGATTTTATAACCATTGCTACATTATTCAAGTTGTTACAATTTATCACGTGTTCATGTTAAAAATACAAAATGAGCGAACCCGAAAAATTAACAAATCAACTATTTCGAGAGTAAAATGGTTTCAAATATGTACCTATGAAAGATGAAGGACTTTTTTTTAAACAGTGATCTTTCTGGGTGTCTAGTCCAACAAAATTTCAAAATAAAAAAGCAGGACAGGACATTTTTTAAAGATTTGGGATTTTTCAAAAGAGGGAGGGGATGGACGAGGCAAAATTTTACATTACAATTTTTCGCTTTTCCAATGTCTTCAAACATCCCAAGATTTATTTCAAGCAAGCGGAAGTCGAAAATATAATTTTGTCATTTCAACTTTTGATTTCATTTTCACCTTTAAAGTTCTTGTTACCTGCTGTAATGAAATTGGACAAACAAAGAACTTTTTTCAAAATAAAAAATTAATGGAAAATTTAAACAACATTTTAAAAAAAAATATACGCACCAATTTTTCGAAAAAGCTATCAAAAATTAGTATTTTGAGGGATATAAAAACGTTGTTTTCTTGGGTACCTAATGAATGAAGAAGTTATTTATCATTTTTGCTTCAAAATTTCAAAACTTGAGTGATCATTTTAAAAAAAAATCAAACATGGAAAAAAAGCCCGAGTGAAGCGAGGCCAAGAAAGCTTTCAAAAATTCACGTTTCAAGAAGTAAAAAAAAAAGAGTCATTTTTATGGAGGTAAGAGCGTATTTTTCTCATTGAAACTTCGAACATTTCTTGAATTTGAACAATAAGTTTTTTATATTGAAAAAGAAGAGCACATAGCTCGAGCGAAGCGAGGGTAAAAGCATTCAAAAATATGTAATTCATAAAAAAGTTAACAAATGAGCCATTTTCTACAAAATTTTTCTCGTGTACGTTTTTTTTTCATTTTTCACTGCCTTTTAAGCAAAATTGCTGAACATCACTACTTTTTCACTACTTTTACTACCTGGTAGATACCCTGATTTATAAGCATTAAAATCATATTAAAACTATTAATTGCGGATTCTAATGCAATATTCTTTTAATCAAACTTACACAACTCATAAATATATTTCGTGCAAGTAAAAAGCTGACAATGACATCAAGAAGTGATAAGTATGCCAACCATCAGAATAATTGAGCTATCATTTAGAAAAATAAAATACCCAAAAATAGAACTTTGAATTGGAATTCAAGTACCTACTCTTGCCTCTTCGACATGAATATTCGATATAACACAAATTTTCAGCTTACATAAAGCATTTCTAATACTTAATTATTGGCAAATAAATTTTCATCAATCCTCAAAATCTACACACGGTACTAGTTAGATTGCGCCACACCACAGCATAATGTTACAATTACGCCGCAACTGATAACACGTTCACATTTCGATATGACCAAGTTTAGTAAGACGCGACCAGTACCTATCCGTTAACCCTTAAATGCCACTATAAAAAATTGATATTTTTTCAAGAATTTCCTGCGCTATACTGACGAGTCACATGATATTATAGCTCCCTGATACATGTGCGTAAATGTTCACCCTTTCATTTGACGTGTTTGACTCATTGCCTACTTTCGTATTTTAAGGGGCAGAATTTTTTGAAAAAATTCCATTTTTTTCATATTTTTTGACAATTTTTTGTAGCCGATCGAAAGCGGCTGGAATGAAACTACCACCTGGTAAATATTTATGCATCCATGCTCCACCAATTTATATACAACAACTTGCCTATCTTTCTCATTTAAGGGGCAAAAAAAATGCAAACATTCAAAAATAATTTTTATTTCACTCGTCTTAAAAAAATTCTGCCCCTTAAAATAAAAAAGTATGCAATATGCTCAACAGCGGAATTGAAGCGCAAGACATACACACACATGTACCAATAGTCGTTACCACCTGAGCACTCTTTCCTTCTAGCGTAACGCACGAAAAACTCGTGTGGTGAAATTCACCACATAGTGGCATTTAAGGGTTAACTAAAAATCAGTTATAAACAATTGCGCGTAATTCACACTCGTCCCTCGTCCCGTGCCGGTAATACAATTATAATGTATATATTAAGCACGTTATTTTTAGTCATCGTTACCGGATTATTATACATTTATTGGTTTTTCAAAGAATCGCATAAGTTTTTCGATCAATATGGCATCCCATATCCTAAACCTCATTGGTTATTTGGTAACATGAAAGATGTGGTTTTGTGGAAAAAAGCAATATGGTTCGTTTACAAGGATTTGTACGACAAACACGTGTCCGATAGATTCGTCGGAGTATACACTTTGCATAGACCTGGCATCATGGTACGAGATCCTGAATTGATCAAGTCGATTTTGGTCAAAGATTTTTCCCATTTTCGTGATCGGGGATTCCCTCTGGATAAAGAAGCTGAACCGCTGGCTGTAAACTTATTCAGTATGACAGGTAACTTTGAACAACTTCAGTAATTTTCCAATACATATTTTTTCATCTAAATCTCAAGATCCGCTCGAGGCTGAAAATTACCTCCAATTCATTCGAATTAAATTTCAATATAGGAGACGAATGGAAAAACATGCGAATAAAACTGACCAGTACATTTAGCAGTGGAAAAATGAAAATGATGTTTCCATTGTTGAAAAGATGCGCTGAAGACATCCAACCAGCTTTAAAAAAGTACATGGAAGAGGGTCAGGATTTCGAGGCGAAAGATCTCGCAGCGAGATACGCAACAGATGTGATAGGCAGTTGTGCTTTTGGAATAGACATTCACTCGTTACAAAATCCCGAATCAGAGTTTCTAAAAGTAGGAAGAACAGTTTTCGCATCAAGGTAATTCAGCACAAATTCTAATAAGTACAGGGCAAAAAAATTTTAAGGAAAAAAAATATTGCATTTTGTGCACTTTGCTTTAAAAAAAATCATCATTTCAATACAGGTGGCAACAAATTGTCCGCGGATTGAATCCAAAACTGCCAACCTCTGTGATAAAATACTTCAAATTACAATTTTTCCCGGTGCAAGCGTGCGATTACTTTTTAAAACTCGTCACGGACATGGTTAAATATCGAGAAGAGAACAACGTTACTCGAGGCGATTTCCTCGACATTCTTATAGCCATGAAAAATCACAAAGATCTGGAAAAACTCAAAGACCAGCAGGATGAAGGCGATTTGGCCAAATTTATGGCTCAAATTGGCCAGAAAACTATAAAAAGCGACGTTGGTAAGGCAAAAATATATAGCTCTACTTGCAGAGACATATTTTTCAAGGCGAAATTTCATTTCAGAAATGACCATTGAAGTAATGGCTGCCCAAAGTTTTTTATTTTTCATCGGCGGTTTCGAAGGGGCGTCTACTACTTTAATGTTACTGCTGTTTGAAATGGCTCAAAACCCCGATGTTCAAAACAAGCTGCGCCAAGAAATAATTTCTACACTCGAGAGCAACGGAGGCGAATTCACCTACGATATGATGAAGAAAATGCCCTATCTGGAGATGGTTTTGTCAGGTACAAAAAAACATCATTTTACAATTTACAGTTCGCAATAACGAACATCAAATTTTACCCACTGAAAAAAAAATCCACAGAGGTGTGGAGAAGATGTCCTACTGTTCCGTTTCTTATGCGCGAATGCACTGAGAACTACAGAATACCCAGCACAGATGCGGTCATTAAAAAAGGAATTCCTGTAATAATACCAACTTTGGGACTGCAAATGGATAAAAAATATTTTGAAAAGCCAGACGAATTCTACCCAGAGCATTTCACCGAGGAAGCAAAACGTGAACGTCATCCGTTCGTATATTTGCCTTTTGGAGAAGGTCCTCGTGTTTGCATAGGTAAGGTTGCCTACAAATTATAATCTGATTCTGTTTATAATAATTTTCACCAATGTACTGAATGTACTTATCCTAATTTTTTTTATCCTCGAATAGCCGAACGTTTTGCGAGAATGCAAGTTATTGTAGGAGCAGTCTATTTACTGAAAGATTTCTTCTTCGAATTATCACCCAAGACAAAGGTACCATTGGAATTCGCACCTGGAGGAGCAGTAATTGTGAAAGGAGGAGTTTGGTTGAAATGTCGAACTTTATAATCAACAAATTTTTGCCAAAGTTTTTACATTTTTACAGCATTTTGATTGCGTATTTTCTCAAATTATTACAATAAATATGAAAAATCTAATAAAAAGTTGTACCAAAATTATGAAGCATTTTTATGATATGTGATAAAAGTTGTTCTAAATAAGTACATTGTAACGAAAAATCATTCAAATATTAGGTTTGTAATGCGAAATACATACACAGACCTGGTACTCAATTCCCCTCCTTCCAAACCCCTAAAAAGTAACTCAAGTAACCGAAAAAGTTCAAAAAATGTAATCGAAAAATTACAAGACTCGAACAAAACATTTTTGGCCAAAAAGGTGATACTTTTAAGCAAATTTTGGAAAAAGTGAAACTTCCTAGCCATTTCCTTGGTAATTTATGGTATTTTTAGGTAACAAAGCAAGATTTTTTTGTAGCAATTAGGCAAAAAGCAATACTTTTTGGACATTATTTGCAGAAACTGATGTGTACTTTTCTGAAATTTTTGTCGAAAAAGTGAAACTTCCTAGCAGCTTTCTGGTAAAAAATGATTTTTTTTGGAAGTTGTTCACAAAAAGCAGCTCGATGACAGTTTTGACAAAAAAAAATCAAGGCTATTTCCATTCGGGGTATCTAACGGAATTTTTCGAACGAAAATCACAACTTTTCCACTACCTTTTCACGGCTAATTTTAAAAAACATTTCCAAACAATTTTGTCCCCCCCCCCCTCAACAAATTTTTCCAACTTTTTTGGTTTCATTCAGAGAATGTCACCTTTAAAAATACTAATGTGGAATTTTTCAATTTCAAAGCAATCAAGAACGCCGAACGAAGCGAGGGAAAAAGCTCTCCAGAATTCAGACAAATTCAAAAAACAAATACCAAACTCAACAAAATTATTAATTTTTAATGTTAGAAGTTGATTTTGTTGGCACTCGCATGCTTCAAACTTGAAAATTATTTTTTTTATAAATTTCAATTTTGAAATGTAACCCCCCCCCTCCTTACGGGTGTAATACTCTTGTAATTATAAACACTCCCCCCTCCCCCCCCCCAAAAAAGAGAAAAATGGCCACACAGTAATTTCGGAATAATTTCAGAAAAAAAAAAGTATAAGAGCGATCGAAGCGTGCGCAAAGAATTTTTAAAATTAGGTACGTAAAACAAGAATTTTATATGTAGAAATTCAAGTTTTGGAATAAAAAAAAACCGACCTGAGCCCAGTGAGGCAGAAAGTTGGGGAAAAGTATGGGATTCGAGAAGTGAAACGACCTTTTTTTTTAAAAAGAAAAATCAGGTTTTTTTGACTTAGTTTTGATTTTTTTTGAATTTGAGTAAGAAACCTCATTTTTAAATTATACGAGTACATACCTAAAATAATTTGAAAAGGAAGAAAATGAAGGCCGAGCGAAGCGAGGGTGAAATTTTTGAAAATTTACAATTCGAGTAGGTAGTTGAAAGGAAAAGGGTTCCAGACGTAGGTATTCAAAATTGAAATTGTATTTTCCAAATTTTCACAATCTTTTTAGTTAGAAACTACTACTTTTTCACTACTTTCACTACCTGTTAGATACATATACCCTGCAACAGAGTTTTTGTGTGAAAAAATGACTACTTTTTCACTACTTTTTTTACTACCTTTTTTCTAACAAATTTCTAGAAAGCTCGCCACTCAACTCCCCCCCCCCTCCTCACGGCTCTCGCACACACAAAAAAAAATCAACGAAGTCAAATTTTCCACATAAAAATTTTCAAATAGGTAAATTGAAATCGGAAAAAAATTGTATACGAAGTATTTTTTAAATTTCAATCAAATTTATAAAAACTAACAAAACAAATGACCGTACATAAGTATAATGAATTTTTTCATATTTTTTCACTACACGTTTCTAAATTCGCCACTTTTATTAACGAAGTCAAATTTTTCACAGGAAAATTTTTAAATAAATTGAAATTATTGTGAGCAAAAATTTCAGTAAAACGTGTTGGTTTTAAACACGATGAAACCCATTAAAAATGACCAACAGTCGATGAAACACCTAATTGATCAGGAAACGAAATTTCAGCAAAAAAAATAATCAGGGATCAGTATCTTTTGCTCACAATCAGCAATGATACTCGCGATGATGATTTTTTCAAATTAAAAAACACCCAAAAGGCCACATTTGTTCAGAAATGATCAAGAATTTTTTGACGACACGGACTAAATTTTCCATACTTAAAATAAATTAGATATTATAAAAAAATGTACTTACAAGACTGTTGATTCTACATTTATGCTTCGAGTTGAATTCAAACTCCATCCAGGATTTTATAGGACCAGGATTGCATTCTGAAATAAAATTAAAAACACATCAATTATTGTATACGTATGCAAAATAGCAAATGAACTTGAAATGGTTGTAATCCGCATGGTGGACATTTAACACAACGAATCATTGAAGTTGATAAAAAAAAATACCCAAGCAAATTAATTATCGTTGCCTGGACATAGTCGCATGAAATCGATTGCAAAAGTTCAATGAAATTGGATACTAATACATATTACATAAATACCTAAGTCAATTTAAGTAACGAAGAAACTAAGAAAGTCGTACAAGAGGAATATGACAACATTAGGTAGAGAATATCAACTCGGTGGTGACCAAATACTATTGAATTTGCACATTACTGGGTTTTCTTTAAGGTACTCTCCTCTAAGTCGAATCCATATTTACTCTCCCGTTATTTTTCAAACTTTTCTACATCTCAGACTCATATTTCTTATTATTCGAATATTCTTTTTCCAAAAATTTCTATCCCAGCTTTAACATCTCCATGTCCCACAATTCTTAAAACGTAATACACCACACAGCACTTCACGCATAAAGTAAGACACACGATTTTGGACATGTTAGAAGTCAAGGACACCGAATATTCCTACTCGGTACTTCAGACATGATATTTGGTACTCGATACTCATCGCCACTTATTTTTTTACAAGTTCAATTCACTTCAAATATTACGCCGTACACCAATATACTTAGTTTTATTTTTAAAGATCGTTGCAATCAAACCTGGGATGTAAGCGTCGAATCGCTAAACGAGACGCAACAGTAGTTCATTACAACTTCGCGATAACAAACGTTCCCGCGCCGGTTCTATCAAAATGTACATCCTAAATACGTTAATTTTACTCTCCATTTCCGCCGTTCTTTATGTTTACTGGTACTTTAAAAAAGCGCATAAGTTTTTCGATCAATATAATATTCCATATCCTAAACCACATTGGTTTTTTGGCAACATGAAAGATATGATCATGAGGAAAAGAACAATGTGGGATGCCTATACAGATGTATATAACGAACACCCATCGGACAGATTCGTCGGAGTGTACACCTTACACAGACCAGGTGTTCTGATACGAGATCCAGAATTAGTTAAGGCTGTTTTAGTGAAAGATTTTTCACATTTTCACGATCGAGGATTTCCTGTAAATAAGGAGGCCGAACCGATGTCGATGAATTTACTTAACATGGCAGGTAACAATTGACTACCTATACCTACCTATCACTTGCATCAATTTTGAAATGATTGTATATTCCTAAATTCCATACACTCATTTTCCTCTTCACCTAATTTGTGTAAATATTAAATAAGTTATATTTTTGATTCATAGGTGACGAATGGAGAAATCTAAGAATAAAGCTGACAAGTACTTTTACCAGTGGTAAAATGAAATTGATGTTTCCGTTGTTGAAAAAATGTGCCGAAGACATCAAACCGGTGCTGACCAAACACTACCAAGATCGCGAGGATTTCGAGGCGAAAGACTTCTGCGCAAGATACGCGACAGACGTGATAGGCTGTTGTGCTTTTGGAGTAGATACACATTCGGTAAAAGATCCTAACTCAGAATTTCGCCAAGTGGGCAGACGTATTTTCAAACCAAGGTACAGTACAAAAGTACAATTATCATGCTTGAGAAAAAATTTTCAAGACACGAATTTATCCAAAAATAAGCGATTTGCAAAATAGAACCCTGAAAGAGGTCTCGAATTTTGACGACCGTACAGTATTAGCATGGATCGACACAAAACAGGGTGTCCAGTCACAGGTCCTTATCCGAAATTCGCAATTGATCGATTTGTCAAAATTCCAGGGATTTTTCGTGAAAATTACGAAATTCCCCGACTTTTTCAGACCGACCAAATTCCCTGACTTTTCCAGGTTTTCCAGGAGAGTGGACACCATGCAAAATCGGGCATATACAAACTCGGCACAAGATGAGTAAGCACACCAGGGGGGGGGGTCAGTAATGACGCATACAAACTCGGCACACTGATAGAAATCATCCCTTAAATGGCATATACAAATTCGGCACATGAGTCTGAGAAAAAATGAACAAAAAGAGCCATACAAATTCGGCACATTCGAAAATGATTTGAAGCTGAACCAGCAGAAAATGTTTTATACGGTCCAAACCCCTTGTGGTGAAAATTTTAGATCGCCAAAAATCACCTCTGATCCCTTCAAAAGGGGAAAGGGGTGAAATTGCTATTTCAGTTTAAAATTTCTAACTGTGGCATGTTTTTAACCGATTTTTTTGAAACTTGCACAAATATTATAGAGACGATTAATATAAGGGTTCTTTATGGAAATTTTTTGAAATTTTTTTAAGCATATCTTCTGGGAAAACGCGCATTTTCAGCTCTTGAAGCTATTTTTAAGGAACTTTTGGTCATTTCATTCAAAAGTGCTGATGTATCTCATCCAGATTACGAAATATTATTTTTTCAGAATATGTTTATGGGGGTGGAAGATTTTCAAAAAAGAAAAAAATTTCTCCTTTTTCACGGAGTTTCTCACATAAATCGATCATAATTCCTGAAACCCCTTACGGATCACCCAATTGGCCAAAACTTTTGTCTAAACTAATAATTATGAACTCAAAATACATGATTATTATTTTTCAATTTCAGAGAAATTACAATTTTTCGTCTCACTTTTATCAAAATCTGGTTATTTTGATTTTGAAAAACGGTCTCAGTCTAGACAAAAATTTTGGCCATTCGGGTGATTCTGGAAAGTGGTTCACTTATCAGTTATGAGAGCTTAAAAGTATGTACATATACCTACTTTATCGAGTAACGTATGTTCATGGGTACCTATTCAAATTGTCTTGAATTACATTAATTTTCAAAATGAGTAGGTAAACGTATTGTTTTACCATTAACTAAAGAACACCACTAGAGAAGTACAGATAGGAAGTGCTCTGTAAACCTAAAAATCGCGGCGAGAAATGTGCAGAATTACAAAGAGCCAGAAGAACATACGTTCCTCTCCTTCTCTCTTTAATTTATAGAGAGGAACGTAGTGAAAGAGAGTTGATTCCATGTGCTGAATTTGTGTGCTTTCTTTTCGTTCATTTTTTCTTATGTGCCGAATTTGTACATATATGTCATTAAGGGGCGATTTCCAACAGTGTGCCGATTTTGTATGCAAAAAGTGAGAATGTGCCGAATTTGTATTTATTCGCAAAATCTCAAGTACATACATAACTTGAGACTGGGTCATTTTTCTCGAAACAGATTGAATAGCAACAGAAGTGAAAAAGCCACGATTTCGTCGAAAATTCCTCCTCTTTGAGAGCCCAATTTTTCCCTCCAGGAACGCTTCCGGAGCTAAAAATTTTTTTGAGTAAACGTTAACTGAAAACGACTGTTTTTTCTGCTTAATTCGGTCAAAATATTTTTTTGGGCGATTAGCCCACAGGGTGTTCCATTGGAGTTGTCGTAGCATTCGCCTGATTAATAGACTACACTAACCAAAATTAAGAGAGTGTCGATTGGTTTGTAAACTCAAGAAACTGAAGGGGTAAAGTGAAATTTACACTGAACACCCAACAACTTTGGAGCTTATTTTTCGGTTTGGAAAATCAATTAACACAGATTTCGAAATAATTGATACAAATTACGAGGAGTAGAATTAATCTTTCTTATTTTTTCGTGAAATGAATGAAATCACCCAATATTACAGATGGCAGATGTTTCTTAGAATGTTTTTCCCAAACATTCCGACATCGATAATAAAACGCTTGAAATTACAATTTTTCGACGAGGGAACTAGTCATTATTTCGGGAAAATCGTCAAAGACATGGTCAAGTACAGAGAAGAAAACAACATCACTCGAGGTGATTTCCTAGACTTACTCATTGCCATGAAAAATCACAAAAAACTGGAAAAACTCAAAGATCAGCAAGCCGAAGCTGACTTGGCTAAATTTATGGCTCAAATAGGCAACAAAAAAACAATCAAAAGTGATGTGGGTAAGTTGATGTGTACATGGAAATATCAAATATCCCGTATTATACGATAATTTGACGTACTTAGTTTTTTTTTACAAGAATTATGACGGTTTTCAGAAATGTCCATCGAATTAATGGCCGCTCAATGTTTCATATTTTTCCTGGCAGGATTCGAAGGTGCTTCTAATACATTAATGTTCACTTTATTCGCGTTAGCTCAAAATCCACATATTCAAAGTAAACTCCGTAAAGAAATACTATCCGCTTTAGAAAGTAACGGAGGCGAATTCTCATACGAGATGATGAAAAACATCCCGTACCTGGAAATGATTATCGATGGTAAGAAATTCTTTCATTACGACGTTTTTCTATCCACATAATACCTAGTATACATAAAATTCATCATCTCATCACGCTTTCCTTTGGCCAACATGAATCAACGTTTTCAAAGTCAATTTTTCACAGTCTCTAGACAATAGGGGCTTCAGATTGGCTAAAAGTTGTTAAATTTGGTGCTCAAATGTTACGATTATCGAGAAACAAAAATTCATCCAAAAATATTCTGCAAAAAATTTCATTTCGAAGATTTTAGAAAATGGTTATTGCAAAGATTCGACTTTGATTCAAATTGGGATAGGATAATTTAAGACAGTTTTTTTGAATTGGAATTTTCATGTTTCAATACACGGTTCGTGTGATACCGAATAAAAAAATTAATAATTTGAGCTGAAAAAAAAACCAACCTCTTCGTATTATACGAGTATGTACCTACACTAGACCTGTTTTTCAACAACAAAAAATTTTATTTCAGAAACTTTAAGAAAATTTTCTCCCGGATCGCTCCTGTTTCGGACATGTACAGAAAATTACAAAATCCCTGATTCGAATGCGGTAATCAAAAAAGGAACCCAAGTAATAATTCCTACAGCAGCACTACACACTGATAAAGAATATTTCGAAAAACCACACGAATTCTATCCCGAGCATTTCTCCGCCGAAGCGAAACTCAATCGTCATCATTTTGCATTTCTACCGTTTGGCGAAGGCCCTCGAGTTTGCATTGGTAAGAATTTGTTGTAATTATCTACTCGTATAGGGTACCATCAGCCTGATGATTGAATGAAAAATTAATCTCAAATTGTTCCTCAATAGCTGAAAGATTTGGAAGAATGCAAATTATCGTGGGATTAATTTACTTATTGAAGGATTTCTCGTTCCATCTATCGCCTAAGACAAAGATACCATTAGAATATGAAACTGGAACAATGGCCATAAAAGGAGGAATTTGGTTGAAATGTCAGCCATTGTAATCTTTGAGCAGATTTTCAGACTGTTTATTTAATTTTCTTTGATCATTTATGTAATCATTTTTGTAATTTTTGTCAAAATGTATTGCACCTAAGTACAAGTAAGTACTTATATAAAATATTGGTCTAACCTTAAATATTTTTTATTCGTTCAATTACGGAAAGTCAATTATTGCCAGGTACCCTTTTAAAAAATAAATTCTCAGAATTATGTTCTTAATTCTTATTTATCCGTTCCTGCTACCGGCCATGTTAAATGAACTTAACAACTTCAATATTGCGCCATTTTACAAGCTTTAAAATTATATCAAAATAATTATCAAACACGTACGAATTGCGGATTTTAACGCAATATATTTTTATCATCTTTACACTTCACAACTCGTAACTAAAAAAGCAAGCACTTTATATCGATCAAAGTTGACAAAGTTATTAAAAAATGATAAGCAGGTGCCAACTAAGGGAATCAGCTCAAGCTAATTTTTTTTCGTGTTGTTTTTCAAACCTGATTTTCCCGTGAACGTCTTGGGTCGATCCACTCCCCCCCCCCCCCCTCAAAGGATAACTCATCCCTGGAAGGCTCCGACTTTTCAAATCGATTTTTATTCCCCTCCGCAGCTCGCCTTTGCGTCCGAAGATGTATTGGAACTCTATCTCACTTTGTTTAAATTGGTCGTTCTTTAGAGGTTGAAAGGTTGAAACTACTAAAAGGTATACTGAGAGTACGCTCCAGATGCCAAATCTCAGCTTCCCCAACCTCAATTTAGACGAGCTTTCAAACGACGACATAACATTGAAAACCGTTTAAAAAAACGTGAAAGTTCACTTCTTTGAAATTGGATGGCAGTTTTGACAAAAAAATCAAGACTATTTCCATGCAGAGTATCTAACGGAATTTCTCAGACGAAAATCACAACTCTTTTACTACCTCTTCACTTCAATTTTGAAAAAAACATTTCCAAACAATTTTGCCACCCCCCCCCCCACCAACAGTTTCCAAGTTTTTTGGTGTCATTCAGAGAATGTCGCCTTCGCATGAATATCGATGTGGCATTTTTTAATTTCAAAGCAATCAAGAACGTCGAACGAAGCGAGGGAAAAAGCTCTCCGGAATTCAGACAAATTCAAAAAAACAAATGGCCAACTCAACAAAATTATTAATTTTTGATGTCAGAAGTTGATTGTTGGCACTGGCATGTTTCAAATTTGAAAACTACTTTTTTATAAATTTTAATTTTGAACTAGAAAAAAATTGGTTCAACAGTAATTTTGGAATAATATTTTTGATGTGATAGTTTATTTTTTCAGCTCTGACTCCGACATTTTTAAAATTACGTAGAACAAGAATTTTTTAGAAATTTATATTCTGGAATAAAAAATAAACTCGAACCTGAGCCCTGCGAGGCAAAAACTTTAGAAAATGTGGGATTCGAGAAGTAAAACGACGTTTTCATGAAAAAAAAAATCAGTTTTTTTGGGCTATCTTTGATATTTCTAAAATTTATGTCAGAAGTCTCATTTTTAAATTACACCCAAAGTAATCTGAAAGGAGAAACCTAGGTATTCAAAGATGAAATTATATGTTCCAAATTTTCACTGATTTTTCACTCAGAAATCACTACTTTCACTAGGAACCGATTTTCAAAATCATTACTTTTTCACCACTTTCACTACCTGTCAGAACCCTGCGATGGTATTTAATGGAATTTTTGTTTGAAAAAATAACTACTTTTTCATTACTATTTTTTCAACCAAATTTTTGGAAAGCTCTGCACTCAACCGCCCCCCCCCCAATTCGTCCCCACCCTCATACACACAAAAAATTACGAAGTCAGATTTTTCACAGGGAAATTTCCAAATAAATTGAAATTGGGAGAAAATTTAAGTACCTACTTACGAAATATTTTCTAATTTCAATCAAAATTATTTTTTAAAAAATACAAATGAACGCATTAATGAATTTTGTTATACCTATATTTTGTTACTATGTACCTTTATGACTAAATTCATCACTTATTCACTTTTTTCACTATCTCTATGTATTTTTAAAATCACTACTTTCACTACATTCACTACCTGTTAGACACCCTGATTTCGTAATTTTTCGAAACAAAACGAGACCTGTGGGCAATTTTGGTGGGAAAAGTGAGACATTGGAAAATTTTAGCAACGAACTGGACAGTTTTCAGCACTCCAAGGCAAGAAACGACATTTTTTGCAATTTTGACAAAAGCCGAAAAAATCAAACATCTACCCACCCCCAAAATTAAAAAAGCTCAAAGTTGCGTCATTTTACAAGACTTAAATTCATATTAGTTTTAATTGCAAATTCTAATGCAATATGCTTTTAATCAAACTTACACAACTGATAAATACTTGAGTAAGTAGCAAAAAGTTGACAATGATATTAAAAATTGACAAGTACCAAGTATTATAATAATTAAACTACCTTTTGAAAAAATAAAATGCTGAGATAGAAAACTTCGAAATAAAATTCAAGTACTCTCGACCCCTCGACATGAATACTCGATGTAACACCAATTTCCGGCTTAAAACATTTCTAATCTTTTTAAGAACAATCTTCAATTATTCGCAAATAAATGTTCATCAATTCTCAAAATCTACACACTTAGATCGCGCCACACCACAGCATAAACGTTTCAACTACGTCGTAACTATAATTACACGTTCACATTTCGATTAGACCAAGTTCAGTATGACGAGTGTCCGCTAATAAACATCAGTTGTAAACAATTGCGCGTAATTTACACTCGTCCGGTGCCGGTACTTCTATCATAATGTATATTATATTAAGCTCGTTATTTTTAATCATCGTAACCGGATTATTATACATTTATTGGTTTTTAAAAGAATCACATAAGTTTTTCGATCAATATGGCATCCCGTATCCTAAACCTCATTGGTTCTTTGGTAACGTGAAAGATGTGGTTTTATGGAGAAAAGCAATATGGTTCATCTACAAGGACTTGTACGACCAACATGCGTCTGACAGATTCGTCGGAGTATATACTTTGCACAGACCAGGGGTCATGGTACGAGATCCTGAATTGATCAAGTCGATCTTGATCAAAGATTTTTCTCATTTTCGTGATCGTGGGTTCCCTCTGGATAAAGATGCTGAACCGCTGGCTGAAAGCCTAATCAACATGTCAGGTAACTTTGAACAACTTCTATTCGCTATTATTTTTTCATCTACATCTCGAGATCCACTCGAGGCTGAAAATTATTTGCAATTCATTCGAATTAAATTTCAATACAGGAGACGAATGGAAAAACTTGCGAATAAAACTGACCAGTACATTTAGCAGTGGAAAAATGAAAATGATGTTTCCATTGTTGAAAAGATGCGCAGAAGGTATCCAACCAGCGTTGAAAAAGTACATGGAAGAGGGCCAGGATTTCGAAGCGAAAGATCTCGCAGCGAGATACGCAACAGATGTGATAGGTAGTTGTGCTTTTGGAATAGATATTGACTCCTTACAAAATCCCGAATCAGAATTCCGAACAGTAGGAAAAACAATTTTCACATTGAGGTAATTTCAACATAAAATCTAATGAGTAATGATCGAGCTGCAAAATTCCGAAAAATTTCAATGTAGAAAAAAATTATTGCATTTTATGCATTTTAACTAAAAAAAATCATTTCAATAGGTGGCGAGCAATTGTACGCGGATTATTTCCAAAACTGCCAACCTCGGTGATAAAATACTTCAAATTACATTTTTTCCCGGTGGAATCGTGCGATTACTTTTTAAAACTCGTCAGAGACATGGTTAAATATCGGGAAGAGAATAACGTTACTCGAGGCGATTTCCTCGATATTCTTATAGCCATGAAAAATCAAAAAGATCTGGAAAAACTCAAAGACCAGCAGGATGATGCTGATTTGGCCAAATTCATGGCTCAAATCGGCCAGAAAACAGTAAAAAGCGACGTTGGTAAGCCAAAAATATGTGGATTTTCGCATTTGCAGGGACATATGCATTTCTCAAGGCCACATTCATTTGCATCGTATGTATAATTTTCAGAAATGACCATCGAATTAATGGCTGCCCAAAGTTTCCTGTTTTACATCGGAGGTTTTGAAGGCGCGTCTACTACTTTAATGTTACTATTGTTTGAAATGGCTCAAAATCCCGATATTCAAACCAAACTGCGCCAAGAGATAGTATCCACCCTCGAAAGCAACGAGGGCGAATTAACATACGATATGATGAAGAAAATGCCCTATCTGGATATGGTCTTGTCAGGTACAAAAATAAACCATCATTATTTTGGTTCACTTTAATAAACTCTAAAATATTTTACCAAATGAAAAAAAATATATTCCACAGAGGTCTGGAGAAGATACCCTTCCGGTCCCATTCTTATGCGCGAATGTACCGAGAACTACAAAATACCCGGAACAGATGCAGTTATCAAAAAAGGAGTTCCTGTAGTAATACCAACTATGGGACTGCAAATGGATAAAGAATATTTTGAGAAACCAGACGAATTCTACCCTGAGCATTTCACTGAGGAAGCGAAACGTGAGCGTCATCCGTTTGTATATTTGCCTTTTGGAGAAGGTCCTCGTGTTTGCATAGGTGAGGTTATTCCTATTTTTCATAAATGATAATGGCGAAGAAGCTGGTTTTGTTGAGAGTAATTTTCACTAATCTACTGAATATAAATACTTATCACAATTTTTTTATCCTCGAATAGCCGAACGATTCGCGAGAATGCAAGTTATTGTAGGAGCAGTCTATTTACTGAAAGATTTCTTCTTCGAATTATCCCCTAAGACAACGGTACCATTGGAATTCGCACCCGGAGGAGCAGTAGTTGTAAAAGGAGGAGTTTGGGTAAAATGTCGAACTTTATAATCTTCAAATTTTTGGCAGAGTTTTTACTTTGTTTACGTATTTTCTCACATTATTACTCGTACAACAAACACTTACCTACTGTATAAAAAATCATATAAGTAAAATTTTTTACCAAAGCTTGCATTAATTTGATATGTGATAAAATTTGTTCTAAATATTATATTGTAATAAAAAACTGTTCAAATATTTAGGTTGGAAATAATTGTTTTTTCAAAACACAACTGAAACATCTACCCTGAACCTCAGGTCGATTTTCAACTTTTTACAAAATTTTATAGGACCCAAAAAACTGTACCTAGAGAATAAATTACATTTACATACATAAAAATACTCGACAAAAATAAAAAATGGTTAATTCAAAGTTATTTTTTTCAGTTATCAAATGTTATCTAATGAGTACATTGAAGAAGAAAAACCCACTCCCTCTTCCAAAAAAGTAAATTAAAACCTGCACTTCCTAGACTTTCATTAAGCACATAGAACAGCGCCCACAGCTTTTTGAAAGGTACCTGTATTTACCTACCTTGCTTGTACCTACATTCTGGTTGCGAATTCAGCAAAATGATCACGACCCCTTCTAACGACATATCGAGAGGATGACAGAAGACAACCTCCTCCTCCCCCCCCCCAAGACGCCAAAATTGCGTTTTAAATTGGAAAAGTTCAAGTTGTTCTCGAATATTCTAACGCAGAGATTTTTGCAAAAGCACAATATTTTTCGAGCACGTTTTTCAAGAACTTGAAACATTCGAATGGATACATCAAAATCAAACAAATCCATTTTCCACACTTTTTGAATCGGTTTTTTCATCGCGTAAATTTTTTTCATCCAGTGAAATCAATTTTGGCAAATTCGATTTTTTCTCAACACAATTTTTTTGGGTTACACGCACGTAAAATTTTTTTTCATTCGCAGGTTATCTGATAAATTTTTCAAAACTCAAATGCATGCATGACTTCTCCACGACTTTCTGCATGGCATTGTACGCCCTCTCCATTTCTCTTGACAAATGATAAGACACCGAAGTTGAAGCACATTTGACCACTCCCCCTACACCAAAATAAAAAATTAAAATTGAAAGGTTTCATTTTCTTGAATTTTAAAAAAAATATATAGGTTTATATGTATTGTGCCGAAATTTTGAACAAAATTATAACATTACAAGCAAATATTACCCGTCCTACGGACGGGTCACCCATAACACTTCATTTTAAATAAAAAAAATAATGAAAAATTGCAATGCAAAGTTTCATGCCTAAGTGCTATTTTTTTTTGTTTTTGGTATTTTCAACGTGAAAATTACTATTAGCATGAAGAATGCGCGAGAATAGGAAAATACCACGTGTCATTAGTACCTTGGCTTGAAAGTAAAAACATTTAAAAAAATTTCCCTCGCTTTCCTCTTTTACTAAAATTTCCATTTTCATATATTTATGAAAGGCTAGGGATCCAACCATCCAGAAAATTAAATTCAGCATCCTAAAAAACCAATACATTCATACCCATGTTGAATTTTTATCCCCCCCCCCTTTGAAGGCTCTTTTAATTTTAAGAAACTGCAGCCTTTTGAACTGAAATGTTAGTTCACTCATAAACACTTTTTTTTGCTCAAAATTGTTATATTTCCACTTTAAACGCTTCCCTTTTCTTCCTATACATAGGCTGAAAATTTTATAGTGAGTCCACCCTGGAGTGTCTATACATACATAGGATGTGTCATCGTTACCGTCACTGCGTCCTTCTCCGTTTTCCACAAAAAAAAATTCACTCAAAAATGCTATATTTCTACTTTTAACGCCCCCCTCCTCTCATATGCTTAAAAAATGTTATCGTAAGTCTGTCTTGAGGTGTACTACAATACATCATTATCACCACACCCTTCTCCGTTTCTCATATTACATTCCTGAGCTTCCTCCCCCCACAGTTGTTAATAAATCTTGGAAACGTTTTGCCAGACTCAACTAACTCGTTGAGTTTTGTAAATTTTTAGTGTTAATACCTAAAGGAATTTATTTACCAGAAAAAAAAATGTTTTTTTCACTTCTTGGAATACAAAATTTTGAGAGCTTTTTTTCCCCTAAATTTGATTGGGTGTTTTTGCTTATGTATTTTGAAACTGGAATTTCTACATTTTGAAATTATCAAGCCAACAAATTGAATTCTTTCTATTAAAAAAACATCGTTCTCGTAATCTTAATTATCAAAATGAAAATTTTTTATAAGTCATAATAGGCTATGAATTTACCTACATGGATGTATCAAGTATCAATTTTTAGTCTTAATAAAGGGATTAAATTGCTGAATTTTTTTGAGCTTCAAGCACATTTTTGGCTCAGGCCTGTGTTTTTTTTTCAAAATCTTTTCTAAAAATCTATTATTTATTCAAATTTTAAAAAATAGGTAAATCAACTTCTCACATAGAAATTTTTTTTTTACTTCTTGAATTACAAAATTCTGAGAGCATTTCCCCTCACTTCGTTTGAGTCTTTTTGTTTTTGTTTTTTAGAACTGAAATTTCTACAATAAATCACTTACATTTTGAAATTTTCAAGCCAAAAAAAATCAGATGAGTTACACGTTAGAGAAGTGATTAACAGTTACTGAATTTTAAAATTATTGCTCCTTTTTGATGTTTTACTAATATATTTGGCGAAAAATGTATTTCTATGACGAGTTTTTTACATAAAAAACATCAGAAATGATCAGTAGTTGTTTTTTTATTCATTTTAGGGAGTTTGAAAAAAAAAAATTTTTCAACATTTTTTCACTCCCCTAAAGATTTTTTTGGGAAGTGAAAAAGTTAACAAATTTTTTACCGAATCAAGATCACGATCGAATACATCAAAAAATAGCAAATGACACGTATAATACAGTGAGTGTGTTGAAAATTCGAAAAAATGAAAAAAATATCGCTCACTTTTGCATTGCAAAAGTCGATTTTCTAATTTTAAAATAGCAATTTTTTCCACGATTTGTAGACCAAATTGTACCAAGATTTTACCATTGATAGAGAACCCCCTGAAGTATAAGTGAGATAAATTTCAGTTTCATCCGTGCAATAGTCTTCTCACAGCGCCCTCTCAAAGTGTCACTAATCAAATAGTGCTTCGCAATTATCCCACTCGAATATCATTGAAATGCTTTCGGCTGAGATGACTTTAGTAATTAGGTAAAAAGGAAATATCAGACAGTTCAGACAATCATTAAAGACAGGAGAAACCAGAAAGATGACGGAAATGCAGACTACAAAGAGAAAACTTTCGTAACTGAATGTTTTCTATGTTTTGCGAAATAAATTCACAGAGCTGGTACGCTGGTACATACTCGATTCCCTCACTCAAGTAACCGAAAAAGTTCAAAAAAAAAACAAAAAAGTGACAAGACGCAAGCAAAACATTTTTGGCAAAAAAGCGACACTTTTAAGCAGATTTTGGAAAAAGTAGAAACATTCAAGCAATTTTTAGCAAAAAAATCGTATTTTTTGGTAAGTTTTGGCATTTTTAGGTAAAAAAGCAATTTGTTTAGCAATCAGACAAAAAGCGATACATTCTGGAAATTGATGGGTTTTTCTGCAATTTTTGTCAAAAAAGTGAACCTTTTTATTTTGACAAAAAATCAAGCCCATTTCGCAATTTTTCGAAACAAAACTAGGCTTGTGGGCAATTTTGGTGGGAAAAGTGAGACATTGGAAAATTTTTGCGATGAAACGACATTTTCATGCAATTTTGAAAAAAAAAACGAAAAAATCTATGTTGCGTCATTTAACAAGCTCTAAATTCATATTAAAACCCTTTAATTGAAATTCTAAGGCAATATCATTTTACAAGCTTTAAATTCATATTGAAACCATCAATTGCGAATTCTAATGCAATATTCTTTAAATCAAACATACACAACTCATAAATACTTGAGCAAGTACAAAGTTGACAATGATATTAAAAAGTGACAAGTACCAACCAACAGAATAACCTATGTAATCCTCAAAATCTACACACTTAGATCGCGCCGCGACACCCCCCCGAAAGGTCACAACTACGCCGCGCCGGCGCAAATAATTACACGATTTGACCAAGTTAAGAATGACGAGTATACGTTAACAAAAATCAGTTACCTATTAACAATCGCGCGTAATTTACACTCGAAATCATAATGTATGGTATACTAAGCACGTTATTTTTAATCATCGTAACCGGATTATTATACATTTATTGGTTTTTCAAACAATCGCATAAGTTTTTCGATCAATACGGCATCCCGTATTCGAAACCTCATTGGTTCTTTGGTCACCTGAAAGATGTGGTTTTATGGAAAAAAACAATTTGGTCCATCTACAAGGACTTGTACGACAAACACCCGTCAGATAGATTCGTCGGAGTATACACTTTGCATAGACCAGGGGTCATGGTACGAGATCCTGAATTGATCAAATCGATTATGGTGAAAGATTTTTCTCATTTTCACGATCGTGGTTTCCCTGTGAATAAAGAAGCTGAACCGTTTGCTGAAAGCTTAATCAACATGACAGGTAACTTTGAACAACTTCTACGTGCAAATATTTTCTCATCGAAGTCTCGAGATCCACTCGAGGCTGAAAATTATTTTCTAATTCATTCGAATTAAATTTCAATACAGGAGACGAATGGAAAAACTTGCGAATTAAACTGACCCGTACATTTAGCAGTGGAAAAATGAAAATGATGTTTCCGTTATTGAAAAGTTGCGCTGAAGGTATCCAACCAGCGTTGAAAAAGTCCATGAAAGAGGGTCAGGATTTCGATGCGAAAGATCTCGTCGCAAGATACGCAACAGATGTGATAGGTAGTTGTGCTTTTGGAATAGACATTCACTCGTTACAAGATCCCGAATCAGAGTTTCGAAAAGTAGGCAGATCAATTTTCACAGCAAGGTAATTCAACATAAAATCAAATGAATAGCCTACTGAGCTTATAAATTACGAAAAATTTCATGAGACCAAAAAAAATTATTGATTTCAATATAGGTGGCGAACAATTGCACGCGGAATATTTCCAAAACTGCCATCCTGTATAGTAAAATACTTCAAATTACATTTATTCCCAGTGAAATCATGCGATTACTTTTCAAAACTCGTCACAGATGTGATTAAATATCGAGAAGAGAATAACGTTACTCGAGGCGATTTCCTCGATATTCTTATAGCCATGAAAAATCACAATGATCTGGAAAAACTCAAAGATCAACACGATGATGGTGATTTGGCCAAATTCATGGCTCAAATTGGCCAAAAAACGATGAAAAGCGACGTTGGTAAGACAAATAAAATATACATAGATACATATTTGCCGAGAAATATTTTTCAAGGCGAAAGATGTTCATTATTGCATCATATAATTTTCAGAAATGACCGTCGAATTAATGGCTGCCCAAAGTTTCCTATTTTTCATCGGAGGTTTTGAAGGTGCGTCTACTACATTAATGTTATTGTTGTTTGAAATGGCTCAAAATCCTGAAATTCAAACCAAACTGCGCCAAGAGATAATATCCACACTCGAAAGTAACGGAGGCGAATTAACATACGATGTGATGAAGAAAATGCCCTACCTGGAAATGGTTATGTCAGGTAAGCACAAAATTAAATCATCATAACGAACAGTAAATAAGTTTTACCAACTCAAAAAAAAACAATTCCTCAGAGGTTTGGAGAAGATACCCTACCGGTCCTTTTCTTATGCGCGAATGCACCGAGAACCACAAAATACCTGGCACAGATGCAGTCATCAAAAAAGGAGTTCCTGTAGTAATACCGACTTATGGCCTGCAAATGGATAAAAAATATTTTGAAAAACCAGACCAATTCTACCCCGAGCATTTCACCGTCGAAGCCAAACGTGAACGTCACCCGTTCGTATTTACACCTTTTTAGTCCAGTCAATAAAGAGTTTGACCCAAACAAAATTGCGACAAAAGATTTTTTTGCTTTAAAAGGTCTAGGATGATGTCCTAAACAACATATTCGGAGCCGCCCCCGATCCACCTGGTGCGTTCCCCCCCACAGTGGATTTTAGCCCCCCAAAACACGTTTTTCGCCATTTTCTCCCCCGCATTGCATTTTAGCGAAAAATGTGTGGATAGATTAAAAATCTACGTCAAATTTCCGATCTAATGATGTATCAACTTCCCTTGTTAGTACAAGGGGGGTGGGACTACAACCATTTAAAGAAGGGGGGTTTTCTGAAAAATGCGTAAAGGCAATAGCCGCCTAAGAGGGGTGAAATGGTCTCCGAGAGCGTTTAGATTGATATTATCATGGAAGGTGGGTACCACTGAGAAACTTCCGCGTGGAAAATTTCAGATCCACTGCCCCTCCCCTTTTTGGGGAACCCCCCTTTTCTAAAATTTCAAAACCATTTTTCTCAGCCCCATGTGGACCGATTTTGAAAATTTTTTAGTATGTTGTACACATCCTTTGGAGGTACACCCACAAAAATTTTCAGCCTCCTCCCCTCATATTTGCCCCTCAAAATGATGTAAAAATGTGTCGTAAGGAGGGTTGGGGTAAAATGGGAATTTTGCGGAAAATAACTAAGTATCAATAAATAGGGTGTCGTTTTCGTATGATTCGATACCGCTGAGCACGAATATGACGTCAGCTTTTTTCCTACCCTCATCTAGACCTCTCCAGAGCACTTAGCCCCTTCAAATTTGACTATTGTTAAAAAGCATAAAATAAGTTTGAAACGCCATTTTGAGGGGTTAATATGAGGGGAGGAGGCTGAAAATTTTTGTGGGTGTACCTCCAAAGGATGTGTACAACATACTAAAAAATTTTCAAAATCGGTCCACATGGGGCTGAGAAAAATGGTTTTGAAATTTTAGAAAAGGGGGGTTCCCCAAAAAGGGGAGGGGCAGTGGATCTGAAATTTTCCACGCGGAAGTTTCTCAGTGGTACCCACCTTCCATGATAATATCAATCTAAACGCTCTCGGAGACCATTTCACCCCTCTTAGGCGGCTATTGCCTTTACGCATTTTTCAGAAAACCCCCCTTCTTTAAATGGTTGTAGTCCCACCCCCCTTGTACTAACAAGGGAAGTTGATACATCATTAGATCGGAAATTTGACGTAGATTTTTAATCTATCCACACATTTTTCGCTAAAATGCAATGCGGGGGAGAAAATGGCGAAAAACGTGTTTTGGGGGGCTAAAATCCACTGTGGGGGGGAACGCACAAGGTGGATCGGGGGCGGCTCCGGATATGTTGTTTAGGACATCATCCTAGACCTTTTAAAGCAAAAAAATCTTTTGTCGCAATTTTGTTTGGGTTTACCTCCAAAAAGTGCTTTATTTACTGGACTATTTGGAGAAGGTCCTCGTATTTGCATAGGTAAGGTTTCAACATTTTTCCATAAAAATGATAATGACGAAGAAGCTGGTTTTGTAGAGAATAATTTTTACCAATCTACACTGAATATATTTCCATTTTTTTTATCCTCGAATAGCCGAACGATTTGCGAGAATGCAAATTATTGTAGGAGCAGTGTATTTACTGAAAGATTTCTCCTTCGAATTATCACCCAAGACAAAAGTACCATTGGAATTCGCACCTGGAGGTGCAATAATTGTAAAAGGAGGAGTTTGGTTGAAATGTCAAACTTTATAATCGACAAATTTTTGCCAAAGTTTTTATATTTTTACAGCTTTTTGATTACGTACTTTCTCAAATTATTACAATACTTACCGTAGGTATACAGAATTTTCAAAGAAATTGTGCCAAAAAAATTAGCATTATTATTTTCAATGTGATAAAACTATTGTCCTAAATATACTTTGTACATTTGTAATGAAAAATTGTTCAAATATTTAGGTTGGAATGGAAATACTATTTTTTTCAAAACACAATTGAAGCATCTTCCCTGAACCCCAAGTTAGGTAGAATTTCAATTTTTTCCAAAAATTTATAGAACTGGACCCAAAAAACGGTAGAGAAGCAAATTACACAAAATACGCGACAAAAATTAAAATTGGTTAATATTTTCGATCATTACCTAGTTCTAAATGTTACATTGAAGAAAAAAATCCAATCCCTCTTCCAAAACAGTAAATTAAAACATGTGCACTTTTTAGACTTTCAATACGCACAAAAGTGCTCACAGTTTTTTTGAAAGGTATCTAGTATCTACATATATCAACCTAGGTACAACATGTAGTCGCGAATTCAGCAAAATTACCGTTTCTAACGACATTGAGAGGCCCCCAAAGACGCTAAAATTGCGGTTGAAATTGAAAAAGTTCAATTATTGTAACGCAGAGCCGCAGAGGTTTTTGAAAAAGCACAATATTTTTCGAGCACGTTTTTCAAGAACTTGAAACATTCGAGTGGGTACATCGAAATCGAGCAGATTTTTTTAAAACCATTTTCCACACTTTTTTAGTCAATTTTTTGATCGCGTGAAATTGTTTGCATCTAATGAGGTCAATAATACCTTTTGTGCAGAAATTTCCAACAAAATAAAAAAGTTATTTAATTCAAAGAACGTAAAAAAAATTTGAATAAAAGTGACAATTTTATGGTGAAAAAAATTACTACTTAAGTACTACTTTTTTCTAGTGAATAAGCGACAATTTTGGGGGAACAAAACATGGCCATTTCCACGTACAGAATGAAAAGTCAGGAGAATTTTTCACTTCGGCAGAAAAAAATAATATTTTTAGCAAAAAATGACAACTTCTTGTTCTTGGCAAAAAATTACATTTCGTTAAAAAAAATCGCAGGCAGTTTCAATCTGTTTTGGAGCCTCCAGCAGATTTTTAGAAACTTCTGTTTTTCAAAAAATGACACAAAATCTATCCGAATTAACTTTCGGCTTTCCAGCTACATTTGATGATATTTTGTAGAAATTGCAAGTTTCAAAATTGTACTGGGGGCTCCAGTAATTTCCAAAAATTCGCTGGAGGTTCCAAAACGTCTTGAAATCTACATGTAGTCGACTCCCTAGCGTATTAAAATAAGTTTACTGATTGAATTTCGGCTTTTCAACTCCATTTGATGAAATTTTTTCAAGTTTCAAAAATCTACATGGAGGCTCCAAGAATTTTCAAAAAGTTGCTGGTGGCCACAAAATGACTCAAACCCACCAGCAGTCGACTTGATAGTGTGTTTAAATAGGATTGCAGCGTAAACTTCCGCTTTCCAACTTCATTTTTGATGAAATTTTGTGGGAATTTCAAGTTTCAAAAATGTGCTGGAGGCTCCAGAACTGCTCAAAACGGTTTGAAATCGTTTCCAATCGATTTGGCATGTCGAAAATAGGGTATATCTCAAATTTCAGATTTATAGTTCAATTTGGCGAAATTTTGATTTTTTTCTCATTTTTGGCTTAAATTTGATTTTCAAAAATTCACCAAAAATTGAAAAATATATTTTAACTGAACTGGTCATACTTATGGAAAATTTAGCGTGCAACAATAATTTTTGTTTGAACATTTTTCCTCTCGGGCCCTGCACATTTCGGCGGTACAGCCGAAAAAAACTGTATCGACAAAGGTTAATGACCTCTTGCGGGGGTAGCGGTCAAGTTGCGGAGTGCAACTTTTGATGGGTTGTTTTAGAGACCAATCTGAACAAATAATGTGAAATTCAGCTTTCCCCCAATTTTTCCGAGGTTCGACTAAAAATTTTGCTAAAATGACTGGACTAAAAATTCAGAAAATTCAACAATGTATATGTTAGGTACCAAGTCCGAAATTGTACAATTCGGGGTCGGTACAGCCAATTTTGTACCATCTCCGAAGTGTCCGGACCAAGCGTGAATATTATTTTTTCATCGGACTTGGTTTGTACCATGCCCGGAGGGTCCGGACAAAGTGTTCAACTTGGTACAATTTGTGTTGTGCAAAGTCCGAAATGTAGTTTTATAATGAATGAATTCGAATATTACATCCCTTTATTCCAAAGGAAATTTAAAGATGACTCTAAAATACACCTCAGCAAAATTTTCGGGTGCTGAAATTCATTTGTTGATTTTTGGGGAATTTTTAAAGATTCAAATATTGCTATGCTCCTTTCTCAAGAAAAAAAAAGCGTATATTATTATATTGGTATTAATTTAAAAGATTTAATAGCAGGCATCAATAAGAATAAAATAAGTTAATGTTGTGGGCCTTGATCGCCTTGGGAATTCTTCTAATTTTAGCTGATATTTTACCTATAAAAATTTCAATTTCCGAAATGAAAAACAATCAGCCCTAGCGAAGCTCTCAAAAATTGAGTGATGCAAAATTTTGAAATGAAAAACGATTAGCCCAGGTAAAGCGAGGGCAAAACCTATCAAAAATTTATAATTCTCAATTTTCTGGGATTAAATATAATTTTTTTAGTCTTGTTCCCTGAAGAAGAAATGTCAATTTCAGAATAATGAAGAAACTGGCCCTAGAGTGAAGTGAGGATAGAAGCTCTCAAAAATTCATATGCAATTCAAAATCTAAATAATAGGCCTAGGTATCTTTGTAAATATAATTTTTCTGGTTTCAACATTTTAAAAATTTATAATTCTAAGATTAAAAAATAATTTCTTTAGTCTTGTTCTCTGAAGAAAAAATGTCAACTTCAGAATAGTGAAGAAACTTCGGCCTTAGTGCGAAGCGAGGGCAAAAGCTCTCGAAAATTCCTAATTTAAGAACTAAATAATTGGCTTGTCCCTAATTCCCTATAGGTACCTTATTTTTAGATGCAAAATGATAATTTTTCTGGTTTTAAGATTTGAAAAATTTGAAAAATAAATGTCAAAACATTTCAGTTTTGGAATAAAAAAATAGGTAAATGCGTTTGCAAAAGCTCTTGAAAATTTATAAATCAAAAAATACAACTCTTTCGTTTTGTACTTGAATAAAATGTCAAGGTTTGAATTTTTAAATAAATGCATGGAAATCGAATTCCTTCATTATAAAACTTTATATCGGACTTTGCACAACACAAATTGTACCAAGTCGAACACATTGTCCGGACCCTCCGGGCATGGTACAAACCAAGTCCGATGAAAAAGTAATATTCACGCTTGCTCCGGACACTTCGGAGATGGTACAAAATTGGCTGTACCGACCCCGAATTGTACAATTTCGGACTTGGTACCTAACATATACATAGAAGAACCTCACTTTCTCTTCTTCCTAAACATTCAAAACCTTTGAATCAAATTGATACTTATTCAAAATCGAATTATCGCACAAATATATCCTTAGAACTTCAAGAATCGCTGACAAAATTATTTTTACAAACAATTCTTTCAATTCGAAATAATTCGACCTTGAATTCGCACCTGCATGTGTAAAAATACTTCGTACGATGGCCATCATCGGTACCACGGTACGATCAATACAGAAACTTTAAGCTGCGTTGCATCACAAAATTAAAACTATTGACACTGACAAACCACTTCAAATCATCGAATTCGCGAATGACGCTATCTTTGTATTAACAAGTTGGGTTCGGTAAAAAACACGTCTCGCTTCACGAATGGGTTCTCTTTCATCATCGTACAACTAGAGATACTGCCAAATTTAAACACAGGTTCAATCAGCGTAATACACACAGTATAGTTTGACGAACAATCGCGATCGCATCCGTTTTAGTGCTCTTATCACAACGCAATAATGTTCGCGTACATCCTAAGCACGTTATCGCTACTGATCGTAACGTTGTTTTTATGCGTTTGCTACTATTTTAAAAAATCGCACGAATTTTTCAGCCAGTATGGGATTCCGCATCTCAAACCTCATTGGCTTTTTGGCAACATGAAAGACGTTGTTTTGATGAAAAAAGCGCTATGGTTGGGTATGAAGGAAATGTACCAAAAATTACCGTCAGAAAAATTCGCCGGAGTGTATACGTTATACACGCCATCGGTCATGATACGCGATCCTGAATTAATCAAGGTGATTTTAATTAAGGACTTTTCCTATTTTCAAGATCGAGGTATTCCTACATACAGGGAGGTCGAACCGATGTCTGATAATTTATTCACATTGACAGGTCTGCCTATACCTACTTATTTCCATTTTCAATAAAATATTTTCAAAAAATTAAAACCATAATATCGAGTACTGCTGCTTCCACAGGAGACGACTGGAAAAACCTCAGAATAAAACTGACCAGCACGTACACCAGTTTAAAAATGAAAATGATGTTTCCTTTGGTGAAGAAATGCGCCGAAGATATCAGACCAGCATTGGACAAATACTTCGAAAGTGGTCAAGATTTCGAAGGCAAAGATCTCGCGGCCAGATTCATGACAGATGTAATAGGCAGCTGCGCTTTTGGAGTAGACACACACTCATTAGAAGACCCAGACTCTGAATTTCGAAAAATGGGCCGAAATATTTTCGTACCCAGGTATCTATCTAAGTGATATTCATCCTCAATTTGGAACAATTTTAGTCTCATTTTATTTTCAAAAAGCTCAAATTTTCATTTTAAAAAACAGATGGCAAGCAATTCTACGTCTCCTGGTACCAGCTATTCCTGCATCTTTCGTAAAACACTTCAAGTTACAATTTTTCGCCTTAGAAATATGCGATTATTTCATGAAAATCGTCAAAGACATGGTGAAATACAGAGCAGAAAATCAAGTCACTCGAGGCGATTTTCTCGACTTACTTATCGAGATGAAAAACAGCAAAGATTCGGAGAAAGTTAAAGATGAACAGACAGAGGCTGACTTGTCCAAATTCATGTCTCAAATAGGCAAGCAGATGGTTAAAAAAGACGTAGGTAATGCAACTTTGAAGACTAGTAGGATAAAGTGTCACAGACTTTATTGCTGAAAATCCTCTGTTCAATTTTTCAGATTTGACAATCGAACTAATGGCAGCTCAATGCTTCATATTTTTCGTGGGAGGATTCGAAGGAGGTGCCAGTACAATAATGTACATGTTGTTCGAATTGGCTCAACATCCCGAGATACAAGATAAAGTCAGACAAGAAATATTATCAACGCTTGAGAGTAACGAAGGTGAACTCACGTACGAGATGATGAAATCGATGACTTATTTAAACATGGTTATCGACGGTGAGTGAAACAAATTTTCCACTATTGGGATTTTATTTTCAAAATTACGTACCCACAGATACCAATGTGAATTTCCGAAGCCAAAAAAGAAGCAGACAAAATCAGGAAGTCAAATTGATGTTGATTATAGTGATGAATGATGATGAAATATTGTCCTCTGAAAATCATTTCGATCCCCCTCCCTCCCCCCCCCCCCAAAAATTGGATATGTAAAAAAAAAACTTTTTCGTACATAATTTTTACAAATTTTTTTCTTCAAAATATGCAGTTTTTTGAATTATGGTTTTCAATGCATTTTTTTAATGATCAAAATATCTACTTTGAAAATGAGTCAACATGATCCATAATTTTCCATTTCCTCTTTGGAAATAAGAAAACCATTTCGAGTATTTTTCGGATTCAAAGTGAGAATTGAGGAGACTTCTGACCTCTCTGTCAAAAAACTAAACCACTAATTTTTACAGAAACCTTGAGAAGATACCCAGTCGGAGGAGCTTTGCTACTCCGCGAATGCAGAGAGAACTATAAGATCCCCGATTCAAATGCCATTATCAAAAAAGGAACTCGAGTGATAATTCCTGCCATAGGATTGCATTACGATGAAAAATACTACGAAAAACCAGACGAATTTTATCCGGAACATTTCAGCGAAGAGGCAAAATCGAAACGACATCACTTCGCTTACATGCCATTTGGAGAAGGTCCCAGAATTTGTATTGGTAAGAATTTCCCCCATAAACTGTAAACATACCTAATTAATTACCAGATTCGTCAAATGCTACATAATTTCGAGTTTTCGTTTTCAAATACTATACAGGTCAACGCTTTGCCAAGATGCAACTTATCGTAGGAGCAATTTATTTACTGAAGGATTTTGCATTTGAATTATCGCCCAAGACAAAGGTGCCATTGGAGTATTCATTTGGAGGATTGATGCTGGTGAAAGATGGAATTTGGTTGAGATGTCAACCTTTATGATTCAACTTCAATCATATTTAAAATTATGTAACATAATTCGGAGGGCGAACTGTGGACCTAATATGCTTTCAGAAATCAGCAAATAAGAAAATTTCGAAATGTCAGCGCAACAAATTTCAAAAATAAGAAACTTGAAAATCCATTAATTTTTCAAATAGATATAATTCTTCAAAATGTAGCAGATATTTTCTTAATTTTCAAAATCATCCACGACGCCCTTTTAAACTACATCAGTTTTCCAAAAGAGAGAAAAAAAAATAAAAAAGGAATTTAGGTAATTTGGCACACTTTTCAGCTTTTGCTACCTATTTCATTGGTTATCCGTGATTTACAGTATTTTTAATGCATTTTTTTACTTGTACTTATTTGACGTTATTTCAACGATATACTTATTCAGGAATGTTTTATGTTTAATACAACTCTATTGTTTCATCATTTATTTTAACGATTTCCATATTTTTTAGTGTTTTATGATTTATTTTTATTTGAATGAATTTCAGCTATTTCAATACATTTTTTCATTCTTTTAATGCAATTTTTGCTATATTTCACTAAAATTACTTAAGTTTTAGTTGATTTAGAGCATTTTTAATGCTTACACTTGTGTACAGAAGACGCGACGTTTCAACGAAGTTTTATCTAATATTTGCAAAATTGTTTCAACTCTCACCGTAATTTTGGTAACTTTCAGTGATTTAAGTGTGTTTTTTTTTCCTCTTTTGGCTTTGCTTTATGCATCAGTTTAATGGGGTTTCAATACTGTTTTATGCAATTTTTACAAAGTTTTATCAAAATTTAAAGCACATTGTGCCATTGTTTGTAGATTTGAAATTATTTTATTGCCTTTCATTGTGTTTTTGTCTCATTTTGACGAGTTTCTGATACATTAGAAGCAATTTTTGCCAACGTTTTACTGAAAATTCACAAGTTTTGGCCGATCTACAGTATTTTAATTCTTATATCTAAGTTCAGAAGAAGTTTCAAGGGTTTTCACAAAATTTTGCAAAATTTTCTATTTCACTGAAATTTTATTCAGGGTGTCTGATAAAACTCCCAGACAAAAAAATCATAATTTTTTTCATGACCTTTTTTCACATTTTTACCTCACGAAAATACCCCCCCCCCCCCCCCCTCTAAAGTAATAACTTGAAACTGCGAGGACAATTTTTTTGATTTGTAAACAAGCAAGTATTTCAATTTTTTCATTTTTCTAATTTTTTGAAAAAATTTTTCATTTTTTTCATTTTATTTTAGGGGCTTTAAAAAAAATTTCAAGTATGTTTCGAGAAAAATTCATGACTTTTTCATAACTTTTCACAACTTTCATGACCACCTATCAGAATTTATGACTTTTTCATGACTTTCATGGCCGTTAGACACCCTTGTCATTGCTTTTTTGTAATTGTCAGTGATTTTGATGTCTTTTTTTAAAGGTTGCTAATTATTATTTTATGCAATTTTTACCAAGTTTTATCAAATTTCATAATATTTTAATCTTTTTTAATTGATATGAAGTGATTTTATTGCTTTTTTTACCAGATTTACTCATTAACGTTGATTTTTTCTTTTTATAGAGTTTAAATATAATTTTAACCGGCTTCTTGGAATATTTTTCATAATTTTTTACTGAATTTTGTAAAATTTACTGTAATTTCGTCATTTTTTTTGTTGATTTGCAGCAATTTGAATGCTGTGTTCATATTTTCGAGTCATTTTAATAAGGATGTTTCCCCATTTTTGCCACATTCCATCATATTTTACTGAAATGTTACTACTTTTTGGGAATTACCATAAACGACTTTTATAGGACCAGGAGCGAAACACCAGCAAAGACGAGGAACTGTTCATTCACCCTCAGGTCACCTCATTCATCTCGGTAACCATCATTCTCAACAAGATATCAAGACACAGCGCAAACATCAGCTCCTACAATACATTTCACATCTCCAAAACGCGTACCACATGAAATTCGACGATTAATAATTAACATCTTCCCTACTCGAGAATTGGGCACTTATTTGACAATCTTTTGTCAATTAATTTAACAACTAGCATCCATTTCTCGACTACTCGTACATTTAAATGCTACGTAGAGGTACACCGAATCACCCATCCATATAAAAATAATTCGATTCAATGCTACTTCGATAAGAACCAACTAACTACACGCTAGGTGCATTTCTAAGCAAATTGAGTATAGATAGCTAGATACATATTATCTAAATACCGCGTTCATAAACATCATACACATGTAATAAACTTACTCGTGTTTCGCGCTCGGTTTTCAGAGTTCTTACATTGTTCGGCGGGTCAGCTGCGGCGGCGGCTTATTATTTCCTCAGTTTTAATTTCGCGACAAAAAAAATAATGTCTCCGTTGATCGTGGAAGTACAGCAAGGCAAACTGCAAGGAATAGAAAACGAATCTATATTAAATGGACAGAAGTATTATTCTTTTTTGGGAATTCCGTACGCTAAACCTCCGATAGGAGATTTACGATTCCAGGTAAATTTTCTACAATTAAGTAAGAATCTCACATACCTACGGAAATATTTCGTTAAGTATTTTAAATTTTAAGCAATAAAAATTTTTCATGAATATTACAGTAACATTTACTCAAAGCTCAGCATGGGAATAAAATAAGAACATTTTGTGCTGCAATATCATTTTTTATTTTCTTATTTTTGGGGAGTCCTGATTTTCATAAAAATAATTAAAATCTCGACATCGAGGAAAAAATTTGAAATAATGTAAATTGTGAGCGTACTTTTTCACCTTCTTATGTACCTTGCCTACATTATTATTTCAAAAAAAAAAAAAAAAAAAAAACATTTAAAGTACGTACCTACTTAGGTAATAATTTTTCATGTTTCATGCCATCTCTTCGTCCATTTTTTTTTTTATTAAGTACTCAAGATAATTCATTTAGAGCCAATTCAACATAAATAGGCATGGGATCATGAAACTCCCCTCCCCCCCAAATAAGATAGCCTAATACAAGCACAAACACGCCATCGAAATAGATTCGTCAAAAAATTTGGAAAAATCATAGATATGAAAAACAGCCACCGACTTTTTAGGAACTCGAATAGCACATTATTTGAAATTTTTTGCCCTCGCTTCGCTCGAGCTGAATGCAGTTGTTCTATTTCTGAATTTTTGCACCTGGAAAATATCTACTTGATCTACATACATAGGTAGAGGTACCTAACTTCTAAGAATGTCGAATGTAATGAAGGGGTTCTTATAAGAAAATAATAATTCATTAGGCACTTGGATTATAAATTTTCGAAAACTTTAGCCCTCACTTCGCTCAGGGCTGTTGGCTTTTCTTTTTCAAAATCAAATTTTCTAAAAATCTATTATTCAAACTCAGAAAGACATTCTCACATTAAAAAAAAAATGTTTTTTTACTTCTCGAAATGCGAAATGTTACTCACTTGGTCACCCCCCCTCCCCCGGGAGAATTGCTCAGTTTCCACCCTGCGAGTAGGCCTACTTAAACGCAAACAATAAAAACATTCCTCGCGAAATTGGCAATTAAGTTTTCATAAGGGAAAAAAACCGTTGCTGATAAATTGTTGGTACACGCAATTCTCACGCAAAGACAAGGTTATAACACATACATAAACATTATCTAATTTTTCAAGCAAAGCTATAATTAAGTTCAACTGCATCTACATGGCAGTAGAATTCCATAAGTTTTTAAAATCAGTTAATGCTCGGTCGAGGGCATGCGTACTAAAAAATTCATCAAAAAAGTCAAAACGCACAACAGAAAACTGTTTTCTAATCACTCGCGTTGAAATCTTCGGCTCTGTATAGTAAACTAAACGCAAACGAAACGTGGCTTTTTACGAAAAACGTCGAAAAAAATTCTTGCATAAGTATGCGATGGAACGCACGAATAATTAGGGAGATAAAATAAAATTAGCCAACCGACACAAAATGACTAATGATAATTCAATATTAATGATAAAGACTCATGAAAATACCGCATATCTGTAGCTATTAAAAAAATTTTAAAGAGAGTGAACAAGTTGCTTTTTATATAAAAAAAAAAAGAGAAACGAAATTCGAATATCTCCCTCGCCACTCAACATTCGAGGAAAGTGATGGGTATAACATCCTAAAACCTGGCCAAATTCCTCAATCCGCCTCCCTCCACCTGAAAAAATTTACCTACACCTGGTGTCAATTGAATCAGAAAAACAGAATTTCGGAATAGCTTAGCTGCAAAGTGTGCGTAGCTAGCTGCCTTTCAACAGCTATAACCGTTATTACATAGGTAGGTAGTGCATAAGTGACTCAACCATGTCACAGTGATGAGAAATAATAATTTTCGAAACTCTTGTTGCTTCTAAATAATAATTGTTTTTCAGTTTTTCATAAATCTTCCAAATTACAAAATTTCAGAATAATTTCTAAGCTTGCATTGCCTCTAAATTGAGAAATTTTTAGTTGTTTTTCATAGTTTGCATTATTTTAAAAATTACAAAATTTCTAATAAATTTCCCGAATTCCGCATTGCTACAATTTCTCAAAGTTTTCAATGAATTTTCAGAATTCGTATCGTCTCAAAATAACAAAATTTTAATTTAAATAACTTTTCAGAATTTTGTATTGCTGCTGAGTTATGAAATTTTGAATCAATTTATAGAATTCACATTGCCTCTAAATGACCAAATTTTGAATAATTTTTCAGAATTCTTATTGTCTTCATATTAACATATTTCTTATAAGTTTTCAAGTTCACATTATCCACAAATTACAGAACTTTTAATCAATTTTTTGAATTCTCAGTGTCTCTAAGAGACAAAATTTTATATATTTTTTAAAAATTTCTATTGTCTTTAAATTTACAAAATTTCAAATCAATTTTCAGAATTTACCATTCATTCTAAAATTATTAAATCTTCAAATAATTATGTTAAGAATTCCCATTGCCTCTAAATTACACAAAAAAAATAATATGTGTAATTTTTACAAAAATTTCAACTATTTTAGTACAATAACCAGATCCCATTCAAAAATACATAACGATGGTGTTGTGGAAGAAGGGCCAAACTGAATTTTTCAAGATTTTTTTCTCTCGGAGAAACACTGCTCTAACAACCGGAGACTATCGCACAGCTAAACTGAATGATGCAGCTTGGCTCTGAAACAGTTTGGCCCTTTTTATCTGTCCAACTCTGGCTGTTATAGCACTGTTCCCCTGAGCGAAAAAAATCTTGAAAAATGCAGTTTGGCCCTTCTTCCACAACACCATCGATAATATGATGAAATTTGTTTCAAAACTCAGTATTTCTAACTGTTCAGTTACAATAATAATTTTTACTGTAATCTTATAGTACAAATTATCACTTCAATAAATTTTGCTATAGGTACCAATAGTAAAAACCATTTTGTTTTAATAATTTTTACTAAAGCATGATAGTAAAAATTACATAAACCAATTGTGTAAAGATTACTCATTTTAAAGTAGTTTTTATATCATTAAAGGCGAAAATTACTCATGTCAAGGTAATTTTTACTAATGATATTATCATATTTTCATAACTCAATTTTAAAAAATTAAAATGAGAGGGTAAGAGAGGGTTCAATCTTTTTTTTTTTGTGCACCATCATCATGTACCCACTCCGAAGCATATAAGTACCTAATTACTTAGCCAATATTTCCAATGAAAAATCTGTCACCTACCTACCTACCTACCTACCTACCTACCAGAGCTGAAAACGGTTACACTACCCGCTAACTGGTATCTGGTGAAAATACCGGCTAAACCAGCTAGTGGCTGGTATTGAGTTGATTCGGGTGTAGATAGTAGCGTACAGCGAGCACAACCTGATTGATTTTGAACTTATTCTGCACACGCACCCCAAAACTTGATAATGCGTAAGTGGGAGGAGTTACGCTTTGACACCTGTCGTTTGTATGTGTGATTGACATTTGATAGTGTTTGACGACAATGATGACGTCATGCCAGTACACTGGCAACACATTCAACTCGCTACAAGTTATAATGTGAACCTGTGTGAAATTTTTTCAACTCGCTATCAGCTACTAGTGAGAAGCGAGAATTTATGGTACAGGTACAGTAGTTATCCACTATAATTCTTAACAACGAATCACCGACTTTCTCCAGGATAAGAATGGTTGATGGTGGTGTGATGGTGCAGGACTTGCAGGAGTCTTCGCCTGACTTGTCCTTGGTGTCATCATCACTGTTGCAGTGCGTTGGCTCTTGGGCAGTGTTGAAACAGGAATCTGCTTCCCATCACATTTACATCTTCTTTACAGTCTCTTGGAAAATTAATTCTTCTGCAGCTAGCAAATTCTTTCGTAAAATCAACTATAAAGGTGGACCAGGTTATTGGGGATGAAAATTTCCCCTTCTCAAAACTACTTGTTCTGACAATGATATTGACCTGTACATTAATCGACTGACAACTCGTCTCGTCCAGTTACAGGAAGCATGTACAACTCAGCGTCCCAAACCCTTACATCCTTGGTGGAACAATAAGTTGGAAAAAATGAGGACAGCTCTGGGTAATCTGCGTAACATACTCCATCAAAAACGTAACAAGGCTTCCAAGCAGGTTATTTTGGTTCTGTATAAGTGTCTGAAAAAGCATTACCATTATATGCTCGACAAGACTAGGGAAAACTCATGGAGGGTCTTTTGTAGTCCAACCCGCCTGTGGGGACCAGTGTACAACTGGGCCCGCGCAAGAGGTTCTTCTTCTGAGATCCCCAAATTAGTTGATAATATAGGAAACACGTACTCTGGTAGATCGAAATACAAACATCTTCTCGAATAAAAGTTTCCTAGGGAACCAGGTCAAATTACTGAAGATCAGAACAGGCTCTGTGAAGAATTTGTGAATCATGTAGGGACTTCAGCGGAGCATAATGAGTATGTAACCTATGATTCCTTAAATGGTATTATCTGTAAGTTGAAAAGAAAAAAAGCGGTAGACTGGGGGTATAGCAGGGTACTTGAAACACAGCTGTTGGTGTTGGAATAGGACAGGGGTATTGCAAGGGTACAATGAGCGGCAGGTGTTTTGCAAGTCCCCTTTACCATTTTTTAGGAATTTATGCATTAAAATACAAGTGAACTAAAATTGCAATTACTCAGCAATTACCCATCCGAATTGAATGAAAAATAATCTATACCCTCCGCCTTAATGATTCTCACATTCTATCCAGTGCGTACAAAAAACGGTCGGATAGTTTAAGAGAACATTCATTTCCAATGAAATTTCAATTCTCAAAGCGAAACCAATAGTGTGCTATGCACACTAAAAAGTAACTAAAAGTAACTTTCATTGGTTACCACTTAAAAAATAGCCGAGTAGGAACCCTTCCTCCGCCAAAATTATACAAAAAAAATTGTAAAAATTTATGTACCTATGTATTATTTCTAGGCTCCACAGCCAAGTGAAAAATGGGTCGGAGTGTACGAAGCAACGTTTGAAAAAGCTGTCTGCGCACAGAGGGATTTCTTTCCGCCGAATCTTTTCATAGGAAGCGAAAATTGTTTATATCTCAACATCGATGTTCCTCAGGTACGACAATCTATTCAGAACTACATTGCATTACAGAATCATCAACGAACTTTAGTAAAAAAAAAACGAATTTATATGTGTATTTGCAAAAAATTCAAAAAACTCAATAAATAAAATTGACATCTTTGCTTGTTGCAAATTTATATAAAATGAAATGAAATGTGTATTTATTTCTGCTCAGGTGCCTTCTGAGGTCAAAGTTCCTAAAGCTGTTATGGTTTTTCTTCACGGAGGCGGTTTCGCTTGCGGATATGCAACGCAAGAATTCTACTCGCCTGATTATCTAATCACACGCGATGTTATTTTGGTTCGAGTTGCATACAGATTACACGTTTTCGGTAAAAACAAATCGACACGGATCTTCGATTAATATTATTGATCGAGAAAACATCGAAGTATACATAAATCATTTCATGTTCACCCAGGATTTCTAAATCTGGGACTACCAGACTGTGCCGGAAACGCTGGCCTCAAAGATCAAACTCTGGCCATCAAGTGGGTAAAAGAAAACATCGCTAGTTTCGGAGGCGATCCAAATAATATAACAGTTTTTGGTGAAAGTGCTGGAGGATCGGCAGTTCACCTGCAAACCATATCTCCACTAGCCAAAGGTAATCGAGATTATTATTTTATGATAAAAAAGAATCCAAGAAATCAATCACTCGAATTTCACCCTTGATCGCGTATTTTGTTCGAAGGTTTATTCCACAAAGCCATCATGCAAAGTGGCTCCAGCCTGGTTCCTTGGTCAATGACAGTAAATCCCAAAGCTATGGCTGAAGAACTTGGAGAACGAATGGATTTCGATGGAGACACTACTCTGGAGCTGTTGCAATTCTTGAGGAAACAAAATGCCGAAGATCTGACACGTCACGCATCCGAAATGGCCGATGATTTGAAGAAGGTAAATCTCCATTTAGGCTGCTACGATGATAATCAAGAAAACTTCTTTATCTATCAGCTTTTCAAGTTATATTTTCCGTCAAAAAGGCCGCTGTAATTGCTTGCGACTTGAAAGCTGAATTATTGATGAATTAATATCTAATTATCTAACATGTAGCTTCAAAAAATTGCAGAAATATCCAGGAGTATGTACACTTACTCCATTTATGCCATCTGTGGAAGAAATAAAAGAAGGCGCATTTTTACCCGATTCACCTGAAAATCTCATCAAGACAGCTGATCCACTACCTATAATTTATGGACTTAACGATAAAGAAGGAATCATCGCCATTTTCAGTAATCATTTTTTTTTTCAATACCTATGCATACGAATACGCGTCGATCACTTTTTTTGTTTCCAAAATCTAATTCAATTTATTTTTCATTTTTCAGTTAATTTCAAAAATATATGGGAACTGCTTAAAAACGATTTCAGCACTGTTTTAAAAAATAATTTCAAAATCGATCAAAATGTTTTGCCAGAAATAAGTGCCAAGGTTTTGAAATACTACTTCGGCGATGAAGAAAAAATAGGCCCTGATGCTATCGATCAACTGATCAACGTACGCTTCTTTCTGGTACCTACATCATTTTCAAGTTTTTATTCATTCATTGAAAAATTATTCTTTGTGCTGTAGTTATTTTCGGACATATGTTTTTATCAACTATACGAACCCGTGGAATTCGCCATCAAGTCATCGACTCCTCCGTTTGTGTACGAATTTGCTTACGATGGTACCTCAAATATGTGTAAGCTATTCGTAAACGCAGTACTAAAAAGGAACATGAGTGGTACGTATGCCTACCTCAATTTTAATGCCAATTAAATCGTGTTTTTAATCGCAACAAAATTTATTGCTTTCGCTGCATAGAACATAGTTCCTATACGAAGATTTACATTTTTTTTAAAAATTGTTCGTCATAATTTCATATCTTACACAGGAGCACTTCATGGAGACGAACTGGGGTATATTTTTCACACGCCACGTTATGTTTCAAACCCGGTGTTGGAAGGCGAAAATTTAAAAGTTATTCAAAACATGATCGAAATGTGGACGAATTTCGCAAAAACTGGGTAAGCGAGTTCTGTCAAAAATTGCTTTCAGAAATACTATTCTACAAAAACTGACAATACTCTAACACAGAATTATACCTACGTACACGACGTATAATCATGATAATTCAAAAACGTGATATTCGATGTTTAATTTACAGCGTGCCTGCAGACGAGTCAATATGGAAACCTTCAACTTCGAGTCAGCCTCGTTATTTGAGAATCGACCATACATTGCAGTTGGTTGAAGGCGAAATATTTGAAGAAAGATTACGATTTTTGAAAAACGTATTGGGTCCTGCAGCCAAACCACATCATGTGTTTTAATAACTCGAATGCCGGAATTCTCACCCAACGGTTATCCCTCCTTTATAAATCTGCGCATATTTAGATGGCGTACGATCGAACTTATATTATATTACTTTAAAATTATACTCGAACAGAAAATTCAAAGTATTATTTCGTTCATTTCAGGGCCGGCGGAAGCCTATGTGCAAGCGAGCGCTTGCACTGGGCGAAGATTTTCACCCAGTGCAACGCACCGGGCGAAAATTTCAAAAAATAAACCTATTTTTTGTATCAAAACAGATAAAAATCCCTCAAATTTAAAAAATATTTCAATTAACAAAAAAAAAAAAAAAATAGCAACACATTTCCAAAAATAACCCTGTTTCTTGCATAAAAATTTCAAAACAAATCAAAATTCACCCCTCAAATTGAAATTATTTCAATTTTTTTTTTTAAATGGAAGTTTCATTTTTGTTGCATAGATTGCATAGCTGTCCACTCTGTCATGTAAAGGAGTAGGTAAAAAGAAAAATATTATCCTGAATTTTGACGAAAAATTCGCGACGAAATTTACGGAGTGGGAAATTACTCAGAAAATGAAGTCCTTTGTGTAAAAAAAAATACACTAGTTTTTATACAAACCCCTCCCCAAAAAAAAGGCCCAAAACAGATAAGGTGCACCGGGGCAAGTCAGAATGATTTTTCGCAATTTCAACTTTGACCAGCTGTTACTCCCCTTCTAATGAACCAAAATGGATCAAATTTATTATGTAGGTTCCCATAAGGGTTCTTAACCTATGGTGAAAATTTGAGCGCGATTGACACAGTAGCTTTCGCTCAGTGGAATAAAATATAAACTGTCCTGACTTACCCCAATTGGGGGAAGTCAGAACAGGCTAAACTTTGCAGAGGCGTAGATCACAAACCGAGCGTCCTAGAAAAATTGTATAGAGACAAAATTGTAGAGAATTTAATTCTCTTTGAGATCACTCTCATCAGATTTTCACTAGGACGCACGGTTCGTCCGCTATATGCGAAAAACTAAGAAATAGAAAGTCTGTATTTTAGACCAAATTCAAAATAAGTTCAAAACAACAACAAAATACGAGGTCTGGCAACTAAGTTCCGGGAAGCCATTCTGAGAGGTAGAAGATGCAACCCTGGAGTGTTCGCGAACACGTTGTCCAGTAGATTGGACCTTCCTTTAGTAATGTTCAAAGTTTCAATGCCGCAGGTTGTTCAGTTTTTTTTCTGTGAGTATTTTTCCAAAGTAACTTTTGGTACCTCGTCGTGAAAAGGAGGGTTGCAAATTACTTCTTGGAGGATTGGTCACCTCCTCAAGACATCTTAGTGTCTCCTCACTATTTCTACACCCCAGATTTGATTCCTAGGGACCTGTACTTCATTCTCAGTTGGTTTTTACCTGAGAATCAACATCCATTGCATTTTTGAGGAGGACTCAAAAACATCCACTCAAATTTTGAAAAATTCACCTCTAAGGGACACAAAACAGGTTTCTAAATGGGAGCATTGAGTAAAAATATGATGCTTTGAGTTGAAGGAAGACCACAATAACAACTTATGAGGTCAATCTCCTTTGAAAATTTTTTTTTACTCACCTCAGAGGACATTTCCTCACAGCCACTTGGCAACAAAAATCTCATGGCCTACTTTTTGTGAGGTTTTGATCACCTGATCTTCCTCAAACATTTCCTTAATTTTTTTAAACATCGCGTTTGACCTTTCAAGACATTTACCTCTCCCCCAACTCAAAATCTGATCTCCCTGACTCAAGCATCCTCCTCAAGTCACCCCTTAAAGTTTTGCGACGTGACCTTGAAAGTTGTTCACTTTAAACAGCCATAGATCCCGCAAAATTCACCCGATCGACTTGAAACTTATAACAGTATTAAAGGAAGGTCTAATCTACACAACAATGTGTTTGCGAGCACACCAGTGTTGTATCTCTACCTCTCAGAAGCACTTCCCGGAACTTAATTGCCAGACCTCGTACAATTGAACCAAAGACATCTAAAATGAAACTGAATCGCGAAAATTTTTATGCCGCGATGAAGTAGGGGTAGTACCCTCAAGTCATCTTTAGTGGCACTTCGCCAGATAAAAACCTCTAGGCGCTAGAGCAAGTTTTCTAACTTACCCCAAATTCCAACTTCCCCCGGTGCACCTTATGATGATTCGAATTATACTTTTTTGATTACGTAGTTAAATGCCCCTGTGTTTTCAAAAATTTGTTTTTTCTTCAAAATAATAAAATTTTTAACATTTTGGCGCTTTAAAAGTGATGGCGAGAGAAGGTATAGATCACAATACTTTTTCGGAGTTCCAATTTTCATCATTCTCTTCTTCTAAAAATCATTCAATTCTTGTTGAAAATTGACCCTGAATTTTTTCGAACTTGGAAAAACCTTTTGAATGAAATCTAAAATCTAATCGATTATGTAATTTTTTATATTTTTGAAACGTGCCTCATGCATACTTCAAAAAGTTGTGAAAAAATTGGGCCGATCTCAAAAACCAATTTTGGAAGATGGGGAGTTTGAAGCTATATTTTGTATTAAATAATTCCAAAGTGGAAAAAACTTCATAAAAAAAAAACAAAACAAAAAGCAGTTGATTAATGATCCAGAATATGTATGGAATATGCTTCCAAAAACCTGATCATTTTCAGATCTTTCGAAAATTCATTAAAAATTAAGGGATCAATCGATTTTTTTCAGCTCAAAAAGAAATCTGAAGTTTAATTCGAAATTTTGTTCCTGCAATCTCACCTCCTTTCCTTTCATCACAGCTAATTCAAAATTTTTGTGCTTTTTGTTTACCCCCCTCCACCCCTACAAAAAGTGATTCACACTTTTCACAAAATTATGAACATTTAGAGTTTGCACCGGGCGGGAAAATGAAAAAGTGCCGGCTCTGGTTCATTTAACCAATATTATTGACGACCGCATCCTTGAAATTTCAATAATCGCTGCCTGCTTATGAAGGAGCAAATACATCAAAATACATGACAACTTCTATCAAATTTAAAAATTCTGAAACTTCTGATACAACAAGAAAAAAAACTATTCCTAAAGACTCTCCGGTTCTTCTGAACATTTAATTTCACCATGAACTCTCTCTCAAACAGGGCGTCTAACAAAATTTCAAAATGATAAAGGACTTCAGCAGGATTTTTGAACATCACATTTTCAAAAACTTGGGATTTCTAAAAACGAGGGGAGGGAGGGGGTGGGCGATGCAAATTTTTTTTTTTTCACTTTTCTAAAGTCTTTAAACATCTTAAGATTTTTTTCAAACAAGTGGATGACGAATAAAAAACTTTTTTCAATATGACAAATTTTTAAAAAATTTTAAAAAATTCAATGAAAAATTTAGACGACATTTTTTCAAAAAAAATATAGCAATTTTTCGAAATAAAACCGCGAGTGTAAAATAAGTAAGAGATAAAATAACAATTTTGTCATTTGATGGGTATACTTACTTAATTTTGCATACAAATTTTCATTTCTCCTTCAAGTTTGGAATTTTTTAATAACGGAAAAGAGAACGAACTGGCCCTGACGAAGTGAGGACAAAAGCTCTCGAAAATCTGTATTTCGAGAGGTATAAAAATACAAGTTCTTTGTGTGATGAGTTACTTACGAGTACCTACTACCTACTTATAGAATTTCATTACTTACATATTTTGCTTCAAAATTTCAAAATTCGAATGATGATTTTTTTTTGAAAAATTCAAAATGGAAAAAGTACGTATTTCAAGAGGTAATAAAAACGATTATTTTTGCTTCAAAATTTTAAAATTTGAATAATGTTTTTTTTTTTAATATGTATTAAACCAACTTGAAAGAGAAAAGCAAACGAGCCCGAATGAAGCGAGGCCAAAAGATTTAAAAATTCATGTTTTGAAAAAAAAAAAAGTTTTTTTATGCAAGGAGGAATTTATATTTTTATGATTCAAACTTTGAACATTTCTTTTTGAACAATAAGTTTTCAATCTGGAAAAAGAAGAGCAAAAGCTCTCAAAAATGTGTAATTCAAGTTCTAAAAATGTCGAAAAATGAATTTAATAATTAGAAGTTGGATTGAAAAAAAGCAGGACTTTTTGATGAAAAATGAAAAAATCAGGACAACTGCAGGACTTGCAGGACTCATCGGCGAAAAGCAGGACTTTTGTAGGACTTGAAGGACTCGCAAGACCGTTAGACACTTTGCAAAAGGTAAACAAATAAATTTCAAATTCTACATCAACAAATAACTCGAATACGAACACATCTCAACGACAAGCTTCAATCATCCGTATCATATGAGGTCAACTTTTGAGATATTCAGCTCAAAAATTTTGCCATATTTCAACAAAAAAATTCAAAAATTCACGTATGTACTTATTATTGAAAAAAAATTTTGAAACCATAATCGATTTTTAAAAATCTGCTCGTTCGTTCTGCCAGATTTTCAAAAGTTAGTCTGGATTCTCAAAAATTTAAAATCGAATGTAAGTATAAGTATAGTTTTTGAAAACGGATTTTGGATTTCAAACTCCTGTACAATCTATCGAAAATAAATTAATTAAAAATGGTACCTAGGTATATACATTACATAGTTTCATAAAATAAAAGATTATTCGGAACTTCATGAAATAGCCAAAAAATTTCTTCATTGAATTTAATAGAACGTACAGTTTTTACAGCAGAAAGTTTACCAGTTAGCACTCACCAAACTCTTCGATAATTTTTTTGAAGAGAAGCCCTGATCCTCCGAAAAAATCATGTTAAAAAAATATCAACTTAGCTGTACCCACTTTTTTCTTCTACACCCCATTTTCAATGATTTCTGTAGAACATTTTCTGCACAACGATCAAAAGAAAGAGTAGGTGAAAATTAAGAAATCTCCAAAAAATAAACCATTTGAGAAATTCCCCTTACAGTTATTCGAGAACTAAGCAAAAATTTCATATTTTTTCTTAATTCTGTTTTAAAACAATAACGAATATCTACACGAGCACGACGCGACGTAACGTATGTACATACTACGAAAGATGTCCACTCATTCACCCATTCATAAAAAAATAATTCGAGTCAAGGTTACTTTGATAAGAACCAATTACACGCCAGGCCGCAGTCGGCACTTGCACATGTACATATCGTATGTAAGTGATCTTCTAAAACAAAACGAGTGAATACGTATTCATTCAAACAATACTCTAAAAAGTTCAGTAACTTACCTACTCGTGTTTCTGTGTTCTCTGCTTTTGAAGTTCTAACCTTCTAACGTTGCTTGATCTCGTGCTCAAAATGTCTTCGTTGATCGTCGAAATACCGCAAGGCAAACTGCAAGGAAAAAAAAGTAAATCTATATTAAATGGACAGAAGTATTATTCTTTCTTGGGGATTCCGTACGCTAAACCTCCGATAGGGGATTTACGATTTCAGGTAAATTTTCTACACAATAAGCATTTTCTCCTATTAATACCTAGTACTGTAGCATTAGTATAGGTATACATATAATAAAAATTCATCTTAAATATTTACTTTGGGTTCACGTTCACTCGAATACAAAGATATAGGGATGAGAAGAATTGTTTTCAAATATTTTTTACATGACTTGAAAAAATTCCCAAAAATAAAAATATAACTTTTGCCTGAAAAAAAATTGTGCCACCAACATAGACTTTTCCCTCGAGATTTTCCTTCAAAATTTAGAAAAATGCCAACAAAAATTGCATGTAATAAAGCTACAAATTCAACAGAACTTAAAAAATGCCGTTCCTCACTCAAAAGAGAGGACCCAACCTCTTTTTAAAACCATTGGTTCAAGGTTCAAGATCATCATTCATTTTCGCCTTTCAGATTCCGTGAAAGTTCCTTCATAGTGGTAATAGATCATTTCTACAGAAAAAACATGAAAATTTTCAAACTTGATTTTGTAGGCTTTTGAGCCCCTGAACTATAGTAAAATAATAACATTTCTTCTGATGATTATTCACTTTGATAAAAAAATTCTTAATTTTATATTTTGTTCACCATGTCTAGATAAAAATTGAAATATTTCAACTTTTACTTGGAAAAATTCCATGGACATTGGACAGTATGAATACATCACTATTTAAACCTATGTATTTAACTTATCTGTGGAACTTTTCCATTGCCACTACGGAGGAATCTTTACGAGATAACAACTGTCCTTGCAACATAATTATACCTACTCATTTTCTCTTCAAAAAACACATCTTGAATAAATTTCGTCGCACAGCTAATAATTGTTACATTCATTTCTGTAATTTTCAAAGTAGAGGAATTTTAGAAAATATGAATGTAGGACTGTAGGTGGAGAGAAGGAGTCGCATAGTTTACAAACCATTTTGATCTTTAACTCTCACTCAAACACCGATGACCGACGTTCAGACACAAAATTGTTCAATTTCATCACTTGGAAAATATTTAGTTTTGTGGAAGAATTTCACTGATGAGGGCGGTATGTTGGTAATAATTATTTTCAATCTCAGCGCGAAATTTTCAACTATTTAAAATTTTTAAGTAGAATTAGTGCATGTTGAATTGAAAGGAAACACATACTTAATCACCATTAAACTGCGATGTTTAGATGAATAATACTGTTCCATTTGTCTTAATCAATTTCAGTTTAAGTTTCAACCGCAAAGAGGAAGGAGGGGGGAGGGGTCAAAATAAAAACTTATAAAGATTTTTAAATTCAGCGAGAAATTTCAGACCATTTTAATAGGTCACCTTTGATAATTCGGAATGAGTATTTCATTCAATCTACTGACTGAGAATTTGTTGACAGGGGCAAACTGAAAAAAAAATCATTTCAAAATTGCAAATTTACGAATTAAACTCAAGCTATGTATCTTTCAGGCTCCACAACCTAGTGAAAAATGGGAGGGAGTATACGATGCTACCTTTGAAAGAGATGTCTGCATGCAAAGGGATTTACTCCCACCTCAGGCTTACTCTGGATCAGAAAACTGTCTATTTCTCAGTGTGGATATTCCTCAGGTAAAACGAATGACTCGTCACCATATTGAATCAAAATACATATTACCTATGTATGTACGTGTAATTTCACCGGAAAATAATTGTACGTAATTCCTGAACAGCTTCCCAATAAAGTTCGAGTACCCAAGGCAGTCATGGTATTCATTCACGGGGGAGGATTTTCTAATGGATCTGCATCGCAAGACGTCTATTCGTCCGATTATTTAATCCAGCATGATATTATCTTAGTTCGATTCAATTTCAGAAAACATGTTTTAGGTAGGTAGGTAGGTACTTGAGACGTAGAAAAATAACCCACTTAATTTCAATCATAAACACTGCCACAAAAGATCGAATTATTTCAAACATTCGAATTAAAAATTAAAAACAATACTTTTTACATGTCCGCAGGATTTTTAAACCTCGGTTTACCCGAATGTCCTGGAAACGCAGGCCTCAAGGATCAAACTCTCGCTATGAAATGGGTTAAAGAAAACATTACACATTTCGGAGGCAATCCAGATAATATCACCCTATTTGGCATCAGTTCCGGAGCGTCGTCCGTTCATTACCATATCTTATCTCCATTGAGTAAAGGTATCCTGAACAAACCTCAGCCACCAGGAAATTCAATTTCCTCGTCCGTAAGCCATCGACCCAACATCGTTGAATCATTTCCCCATACTGAATTTTTTCAGGTCTGTTTGAAAAAGCTATCATACAAAGTGGCTCAGCACTATCAGCTTGGGCCCTGACATTGGATCCTAAAGCCGAGGCTAGAAAACTGGGCGAAACATTTGGATTTGAAAATGGATCTGATCAGGATTTATTGAGTTTCCTGAAAAAACAAACCGCTCAAGAGCTGACTAGTCACGCTATGGAAATGATTGGAAATCTAATGAAGGTAGGTAGTAAAAGTAAGTGTTCCTACTACTCATGCTGACACAGCTGGAAGCTCGTAGGTTCAGATAAAATACATAGACGATAAGTACACATTTAACCAATTCAAAACTTGCAGGAAAATCCGGAAAAAGGTATGATCAGTCCTTTTGCACCATCGGTCGAAGAAATCAAAGAAGGTGCGTTCTTACTCGATTTACCACATAAACTACTAAAAACTCCAGATCCACTGCCTATTATTTATGGAGTTGATGAAAAAGAAGGAATCATGGCGTTTTTCAGTAAGTGTGCTCACTTCCACACAATATGCGATTAAAGGCTTTCAAAAAAAAAAAAAAAAAAAAAACAACTCAGAATGTAAATTGCATTTCATCTCGTTTTTTTTCTAGTCCACGAGAATAAAATATGGGACTTACTCAAAACGGATTTCAGCATCGTTTTAAAACAGTATTTCAACATTGACTGCGCTCGACTGCCCGAAGTCAGCGCCAAAGTCAAACAGTTATATTTCGGTGATAAAGAAATTGGCCCTGATACAGCGGATCAATTAATTGATGTAGGTAAATTTGATCCCCTTTCTTCCACTGTAAGCTATAATTATTCATTTGGATGAAAAAATCTCTTCTTGTTTGTTCTCAGTTATTCTCAGACATATTTTTTTACCAACTGTACGAACCAATTGAATTCGTCATCGACTCCTCAACGCCTCCATATGTGTATGAATTTACCTACAGCGGTGGACTGAACTTTGCCAAACACATGCTATCTGCGTTCCTTAAACTAGACAAAGGTAGATACCTATTTACATACATATTCCTTTTCTAATTTGAAAATAGAAATAGTAAATCTAGAAAATGAAATTTTGAAAATTTTCGTAGAAATAAAATTACAATTTTTGCAGAAAAAAAAGCAAGTCAATATTTATGTTGGAAATTGGCAAATTTCCAAAGAGAAATCCAAACAAGGAGTCAAAAATCATAAATATTCAGTGTAAAAATAAAAATCTTCGTCACCCCAATAAAATGTAAAAATCTCCAGTATCAGAATATATTCTAAGCTGAAAAATTATTTCGGGATCATTATTATCATTAAACTCAATTGCATTATGATGAGTCTGTGAAAATAAATTTTGTTATTTTTTAGAAATTTATTTTTGGGATTTGATTTTTAAAGTGTAATGAGAAGTCTTGACTTATGCCAAAATATTGTTTCACCATCAAATTCCAAAATTGTCAAAACAGTCAAATTAAATGTTTGGAAAACCGACGCACCTGAATATGAACTGGTCAAAGCAATTCTTTCGTACCTTTACACCAAGTTGTACATAATTTATAGAATGTGTATTCAATTCAATTCAAGTTCAATTTATTGCTACAATACACATGTACTTTTACGAACTTATTATCTATATTTTAAGATAAGTCCTGTATCAATTTTGGCTTCAACCGTCTATTCACAATAGGTAAAAGAACACAATGTAAATTAGGTAATTTTCACATGTTACAATATGTAGGTACTTATTCATACTTAAAATATTACAGCATGAGTATATAGATCGACTATATTTAATTCTGTATTCGAAACAGGCGCGTGCCATGCAGATGAACAAGGATACCTTTTCTACAGTCCAAAAATGTTCCCAAATCCGACGTTGGAAGGCGACGACCTAGCAGTGATACAAAACATTACCGAGCTATGGACAAATTTTGCTAAAACTGGGTGAGTTTTACACCATTTTCTCTTCACAAATGGAGAAATTCGAGATTTTTAATTCAAAGTTTGGTCAAACTAACTTTCTATATTTGAGAACTCGCGAAGTCACGCCGAAAGACTTAATTTTCATTGGGATCATTTCTTACAGAAAACCAAGCGACGAGTCAATTTGGGCACCTTCCACTCCGAATCAACCACGATACTTGAACATAAATTGTACTCTTGAACTAGAGGAAGGTAACGTGTACGGAACACGACTCAAATGTTTAAGAAATCTACTAGAATCAGTAGCTAAGCCCTACAATACTTAGATAGCAATTCAATTTTGTTGTTGTGTTTGTTTTTTTTTCACAAGTTTACCAATAAAATATGATTTTGGGAGTAATTATTTGCACTGGTTCATTTTGTTTGGGGAAAAATATGAGTAAAAGTTGAAAAATCGCCATAAGAACAATTGTACTGATTGGGATTGCACCTGCAGCTTCCATCATAAGTGGGAGATATGTACCTGTGGGGGCTGTGGGAAGTGGCTGTGCTGTGATGTAGTAGTTTTCCACTACAGGCAAGGGTTTCCGAGCCACTTCCAAGTTGGGTAGAAGACACCTCTTTGGTTATGATTAATGATTTCGTTGTAGATTAGTTCGCACGTAATTGTATACTCATGGTTAGGGATTAGTTTTATTTCTGTATTAATCATGTCTAGTCTTTAATTAATCTTGTGTAGCTTGTCATAACAAGAGTGGTTACCTGACCCTCAATCACCTTGGATTTGGGGTCCTGAGGTGGTCTCCTTTCGATCTAGCTTTGATTCGTTCATTTTCGTTTCTGCCGGTTCAGGTAGTTCCCTTGTTAGAGTCAAACCCAGAATTCTCCAAATTTTTCAAAAATGAGGTTATGATTGTTTTGGGTACAGTTAGTAGGTACGCATCGATTGCCATTCTCCGTTTTTACCTATCTGACATAATGACGCAGTCAGGGGTGTCCAAAGTACCAGGTCCGAGTCAAACTCCGAAAAATGTCCAAAAATGAGATTATGGTCGTTTTGGGTACAGTTAGTTGTTACGCATCAATTGCCATTCTTCATTTTACCCCATTCGATACCATGATGGTTAGGGGGTCCAAAGTACCGAGTTCAAGTCAAACTTTGAAAAAAATGCTGCAAACAATTTTTTTTCATTTCAGTCAACTGTAAACAACCTTGAATACTTCTAGACTTATCCCTCATTTTATTATGCATTTTCGTGTATTTTCGACATTTTTTACGGACTTTGAGTCAAAACCAGAATTCTCCAAAATGGTATCATGAATTATTATTATTTTTTTTTTGTCAATTCGATTGTTACCCTAAGCACTATAAACTAGACGGATATGATTTATTTATGCCTTCATTGGTAGGTATACAAAATTTCATCCAAAAGCGTATATTTCTCGTATTTTTAATGAATTTTTATTGGAAAGTCGAAATTTTGGAAGAGGAGGGGGGTGGGGTGAGCCCAAAATTAGCGCTTGGGGGGATTGGGGAGTTGCATATTTTTCATCTACTACACCAAAACAGTACCCAAAAATGCGATTTCTCCACACATTCCTCGAATGATTTGCGGATCCCAAATTGGCTACATTTGGGCCCTAATTTCGAAAATAAGCGGGTCCAGCGCTGGGAAAACTGCATTTTTACTTTTTAGCAAGAGCTCATCCGTAAGCCTATTTTCCGTGCAAAACATTTCACTTCCCCGATTTGATTTACAGGATCGTTTTTTTTTTTTTTTTTTTTTTTTAGGGTTAGAATGTAATCTAAAAGCCGAAATAATCAAACATCTACCCACCCGCAAGATAAAACACTCAAAGTTGCGTCATTTTACGAGCATTAAATCCATATCAAAACTATTAACTGCGAATTCTAATGCAATATTTTTTTAATCAAACTTACACAATTCGTAAATACTTGAGCAAATAGAAAGTTGATAAAATTCTGAGAAAGAAAACTTCGAAATGGAATTCAAGTACCCCTGACTCCTTGATACATATGAATACTCGATGTAATACCAATTTCCGTCTTGAGGCTTTTCTTTGAAAGAACTATCCTAATTTTTTTGCAAATACATTTTTATCAATCCTCAAAATCTATAGGTACACACTTAGATCGCGCCACACCACACCATAAATGTTACAACTACGTCGTAACTACAACAAAAAGTTTAGTACGACGAGTACCAAAAATCAGTTATAAACGATTGCGCGTATCTTACACTCGTCCCGTGCCGGTACTCCTATCATAATGTATATTATATTAAGCACGTTATTTTTAATCATCGTAACCGGATTATTATACGTTTATTGGATTTTAAAAGAATCGCATAAGTTTTTCGATCAATATGGCATCCCATATCCAAAACCTCATTGGTTCTTTGGTAACATGAAAGATGTGGTTTTATGGAAAAAGGCAATATGGTTCATCTACAAGGACTTGTACGACAAACATGTATCTAATAGATTCATCGGAGTATACACTTTGCACACACCCACTGTCATGGTACGAGATCCTGAATTGATCAAGTCGATCTTAGTCAAAGATTTTTCTCATTTTCGTAATCGTGGTTTCCCTTTGGATAAAGATGCTGAACCACTGGCTGAAAACTTAATCAACATGTCAGGTAACTTTGAATAACTAATTGCCATTATTTTTTCATCGAAATCTCAAAACCCACTCGAGACTGGAAATTACTTCCAATTCATTCGAAATAAATTTCAATATAGGAGACGAATGGAAAAACTTGCGAATAAAACTGACCAGTACATTTAGCAGTGGAAAAATGAAAATGATGTTTCCATTGTTGAAAAGATGCGCTGAAGGTATCCAACCAGCGTTGAAAAAGTACATAGAAGAGGGACAGGATTTCGAGGCGAAAGATCTCGCAGGGAGATACGCAACAGACGTGATAGGTAGTTGTGCTTTTGGAATAGACATTCACTCGTTACAAAATGCCGATTCGGAGTTCCTAAGAGTAGGAAAAACAATTTTTACATTGAGGTAATTTAGCATATAAAATCTAATGAGTACTGATCGAGCTGCGAAATTACGAAAAATTTCAATGTAGAAAAAAAATTATTGCAATAGGTTGCGATCAATTATACGCGGATTATTTCCAAAACTGCCAACATCTGTAATAAAATACTTCAAATTACACGTTTTCCCGGTGGAATCGTGCGATTACTTTTTAAAACTCGTCACAGACATGGTTAAATATCGAGAAGAGAACAACGTGACTCGAGGGGATTTCCTTGATATTCTTATAGCCATGAAAAATCAGAAGGATCTGGAAAAACTCAAAGATCAACAGGATGATGCTGATTTGGCCAAATTCGTGGCTCAAATTAGCCTAAAAACTGTAAAAAGCGACGTTGGTAAGGCAAAAATACGTAGCTAGCTACGTACAGTAGACTCCCGATTATCCGACCTAATCGGGGGGGGGGGGGGGGGGTAAGGTAGGTCGGATACCAAAAAAGTCGGATAATCCGAAATGGATGTTTTTAGCGTAGAAATTGAGTGCATAAGCTTAAGAAGACAATTTTTTATTCAGAAAATCAAGTTTTGGCTCAAAGCAGGAACAAAAAATCAAAAAAATGATGAATAAACAAAAATAATGTACTTTTGTACATACAAGACAATGAAATACTGACTCAAATTATAATTTTTTGAGATAAGTTGGATCAATTTCAAGGAAAATAACACCGTTAGAATACAAAATGCTGCATACTGCATCATTATTTACACTCCAAAATCAAAAATTAGGGGTTTTTTTGGATTATCCGACCTTGGTGGGTCGGATAATGCGAAATGTAAGTCGGATAAATTCGTATCGGATAACCCGAAAGTCGGATAATTCGGAGTCGGATAATTGGGAGTCTACTGTACTCGTATTTGCAGAAACATACGTTTCAAAACGAAATTTCATTCGGATCATATTAATTTTCAGAAATGACAATCGAATTAATGGCTGCCCAATGTTTCCTATTTTTCATCGGAGGATTCGAAGGCGCGTCTACTACTTTAATGTTACTGTTGTTTGAAATGGCTCATAATCCTGATATTCAAACCAAACTGCGTCAAGAGATAATATCCACACTCGAAAGTAACGGCGGCGAATTAACGTACGAAATGATGAAGAAAATGCCCTACCTGGATATGGTCTTGTCAGGTACAAAATTAAACCATCATTATTGCGGTTCGCTTCAATGAACATAAAATTTTACCCACTCAAGAAAAAAAATCCACAGAGGTCTGGAGAAGATACCCTACTGGTCCGATTCTAATGCGCGAATGTACCGAAAACTACAAAATACCCGGAACAGATGCAGTCATCAAGAAAGGAGTTCCTGTAGTAGTACCAACTATGGGACTGCAAATGGATAAAAAATATTTTGAAAAACCAGACCAATTCTACCCTGAGCATTTCACCGAGGAAGCGAAACGTGAGCGTCATCCGTTCGTATATTTGCCTTTTGGAGAAGGTCCTCGTGTTTGCATAGGTAAGGCTGTCCATTTCTCATAAATGATAATGTTAACCTATAAAGGCCTGAACCAAACTGGAAGTGATCAGAAAAAATGTTTTCAATTTGTTGAATAGGACTTACTCGTACATGAATATCACTTTAATGTGTACCTGCTATGCCCCCCTGTCCCTCAAAATCATTTCGTAAATGAGGGGGGTCAATTTTTTCAAATTTTTGTAAATTACGAAACAGCAAAATACCTAATTGGCCCAAATTTGAGGTTATCTTATATAATCGCATTCCACGAACCGGATTATTGAAAGCAAATCCTTGATGAGCCGCGTCCCATTTTGGTTTCGTAAAAGTGAATGAAACATGAGACGCGAGTACATCAAGTACTGCATATGATAATACACTTCACATACCTAAGTAAAAAGTTACAAAAATTATAAAATGTATATACAAGCATGCCTGAGCTTTTTCACAACTTTTCACTGTCAGTTGCACAAATACCTAAAGCTCATCTGAATAAATTTTACACATTATTCGCAATTTGGATGAAGTGAAATTTTTCCGATGATGCAGTTTACACGACTACAAGATTAGTTATGAAAATTAATAACTGTATAAACAAGAATACCTGAACTTTTTTAGAACTTTAGGCTCACTGCTACTCACACCTCTAATGCACATCTGTATACATTTCTCACATCATTCATAATTATTCGGATAGTGAAATTTTTGTGTGATGATGCATTTTACTCGACCACAAGATTGGACACACATAAAGGAATCATGATTAGTTACGAAAATTAATAACCATATAGACAAGAATGCCTCAGCTTTTTCGTAACTTTAAGCTGTCAGCTACTCATATGTACCTCTAAAGCACTTCTATATAAATTTTACACATCACTTGTAATTAATTTGGATAGCGAAATTTTTGTACGCTGACGCAATTTCCTCCACCACACGGTTGGGCACATCATTATCAATTAATCATACAGAAATTTCACTATCCAAATTGATTACGAATGATGTGTGAAATTTATATATTTTTGTGACTGATCACGATTCCCTTATGATGTCCAATGTTGTTGTCAAGTAAACTGCATCATTATACCAAAATTACACTCTGCCCTAATTAATTACGACTTATATGTGAAATTTATATAGATGAGCTTTATAAATCTTTAAATCTGGCAGCTCAAAGTTCTGAAAAAGCTGAGGCATTCTTGTCTGTATGGTTATTAATTTTCGGGAAATATTTAATCGAACGACAAAAAAGGTGGTTTGAACGACAGGCAAGTCTTACGACAATAAGAGGGGTATTAACGACAAATTAGGTACTAAAAACAGAAGTTTTTAAACGACTAAACAGGTCGTCATCACGACGATTTTTGTTTATGAATCAAAACTAGTTACTTCTCCAGACAGATATAAGTGTTAGAACGACAAAGTATGATTTTCAGCGACAACTACATCTGTACTTGGGTATAGTGTTTGAACTGTACATAATTGGTACAATGGAATATGATAAAGTTGTAATTCAAAACTGTCTACATTTTGCCAATTCTCCAGATGTGTTTTTAAAGGAGTGGATCTCTGGGTATCAATGGGCTGTTCAAAACAAAAAAGTGATTCAAATTCCAGGCGATTCCAGCGCTGCTTCCTTTTTTTTCACCACCTCCAGCACAGCCAAACACTCAATTACTCCCAAATTGATTGAAACCTTCAAATCTGCAGACAAACATTGGAAAACTTTTGACAAATTCCTCAAACTCACGCATGGAATTTGGAAAATCAGCATTGTATCGAACAATTTGGAATTATCAACTTGCTCATGCCCTTATTTCATGAAAAGAACAACATGTAAACATATGTACTTGGAATGCAAAGTTGTCAGAAATGGGTTCGGGCTCCCCCCCCCCCCCCGGAGGCGAAATCCAGTTCCTTCGGCCAAAAACGCAAGTGTGGGAGGCCAGCTAAATCCAAAAGGGCACTATTGGTGCAATAAAACTTTTTTTTTCTATCAATTTGCAAATGTGTAGTCTGAGTAGTTAGTGGAGGCAAATAAGAAAAAATAAAAACATTTTTGGCTACCCAAGATTTTATGATGAAAAATTGTCAAGGGCGGTCCCCTGAATAATTCCTGAGAACTACCACCCCACAGACCCCTAGCTAATTTTTTTATGGGGGGTTGAACCCCCCCAAAATGGGTTTTTTGCACTTTTATCCTCAGGGGTTGATTTTACGTCGAATATAGCTTTATTTTTGAATTCTACGTCAAATTTCCGATCTAGTGATATATCAACTGTCCTTCTAACCCTAAGGGGGGTGGGGCTAGAACCATTCAAATTAGAGGGGTTTTCTAAAAAACACCAAAAGGCTATCGGCGCATAAGAGGGGTGAAATGGCCCTCGAGAGCGTTCGGGTTGATACTAGCATGGAAAGAGGGTACCATCGAGAAACTACCGCGTGAAAAATTTCAGATTCACACCACCTCCCCTCTTTGGGGAACCCCCCTTTTCTGAAATTTTAATAGCACTTTTCTCAGCCCCATATTAACCGATTTTGAAAATTTTTCAGTATGTTATGTATATCCCTAGTAGGTATCCCCTCAAAAATCCGGTTCGTGGAATGCGATTATATAAGATTACCTTAAATTTGGGCCAATTAGGTATTTTGCTCTATCGTAATTTACAAAAATGTGAAAAGATTGACCCCTCATTTACGAAATGATTTTGAGGGACAGGGGGGCATAGTAGGTACACATTAAAGTGATATTCATGTAAGTTCTATTCAACAAATTGAAAACATTTTTTCTGATCAGTTCCAGTTTGGGTCAGGCCTTTAAGGGTTAACATTATCTTTTATGAAAAATGGCCAGGGTTTTGTTGATGATAATTTTCAACGATCTATCCAATACATCCCATTTTTTGTTTTATTTTCGAATAGCCGAGCGTTTTGCGAGAATGCAAGTTATTGTAGGAGCAGTCTATTTACTGAAAGATTTCTCCTTCGAGTTATCACCCAAGACAACGGTGCCATTGGAATTCGCACCCGGAGTAGCAGTACTTGTAAAAGGAGGAGTTTGGGTAAAATGTCGACCTTTATAATCTACCAATTTTAGCCAAAGTTTTAATATTTTTTTTCCAGAGCTTTGATTAAGCATTTTCTCAAATTATTACAACAAATATGTACTTATTTACCGTATAAAAAATTGTACCAAAATTAGCATTTATTTGATACGTGATAAAACTTGTTCTAAATATAAAATATTGTAATGAAAAATTGTTCGAAGATTTAGGTTGGAAATACTGTTTGTTCAAAATACAAGAGAAGCATCCAACCTGAACCCGGATGTTAGGTCGAATTTCAACTTTTGCCAAAAGTTTTTCTTAATACCGTTTTTTCAGGGCTACAGACACGTAAAATAATTTTTTCATTCGCAAATTGTCTATAACAAATTTTTCAAGAACCCAAATGCATAACTTCTGCATTACTTTTTACGAGGCTTTGTACGTGTACGTTTGACCTCCCCCCTCCCTCCCCATCAATAAAAAAAAATGGAAATTGAAATGTTTTGGTTTTTAAATTTAAAAACTATATGTAGGTATTTTGTTGTGCAGAAATTTCCAACAAAATAAAAATACACAATTACTTAATTCAAAGAACGTGAAAGAAATTTCGAATAAAAATTACAATTTTCGGCAAAAAAATTACCACCACCACTTTTCTCTAGTAAAAGAGCGACAATTTTGGGTGAACAAAACATGACCATTTCTAATGAAAATTCAGGAGAACTTTTCATTTCGGCAGAAAAAAAAGGATATTTTTAGCGGAAAATTACAATTTCTTGACAAAAAAAAATTTCAGAAACCAACAACTATCAATTTTTGTAAGTTGTTTTTTTATTGGTGGGAAGAGGGGGATATGACCATCATTATGACAATTTTTTGTGAAAATAACGCACGAGTGATTACTTGACCATGAATGCAACAAATGAATTTTGCACATACGGGATATCAACCCCGCCACCGACAATGTGTTAAAAAGCCACGGTACGATCAATACAGAAACTTTAAGCTGCGTTGCGCAAACCACTTCAAACTTCAAGAATCGCTGACAAAATAATTTTTACAAACAATTCTCTCAATTTGAAATAATTCGACTTTGAATTCGCACCTGCATGTGTAAATAGGTACAATTTATCTGCAAGGCTGTTCGGCTAGAACGAAGAATAGCTATACCATTGCAACTACTCTATTTCTATATACTTAAGTACATTATAATCATTTCATCAGTATTCCAACAACTAGGGTTATCGAAAATTTACTTCATTGTTAGAAATGTTACTTCGTTTGGCGAAACTCGTTAATAAATTTAGATGACGCATTACAGGTACACACAAATACGGACAATTTATCACTTCAACAAAATATTCAAGCATGAAGTGTTCGTAACTTATTTGGTTACTCGAAGTTACGCAAGTCATTCTCATAAACTCGCGATCGTCAAAATATACATTCTCATTAACGATTATTTTACTTCTCATTACGAAATTTTTTTATATGTACATTCATTTGTACCTACTTCAAAAAATGTCATCAATTTTTCGAGCAATGTGGAATTCCGTACATAAAACCTATTAGAACATTAACCAATCTTCGAATAAACCCCAAAACTCTCGTTCAAAAACCAATATCCTACCCTCCATGGCTGCTTAAACCTCCTCAAATTGACTATTATTTGAATAATTATTCAAAGAAAAGTCTTTCCCCATTAGTAATTAATAGGGATAGGATTTTTAAGCGCTATCAAACACATTTTAAGCGCTATAAAAAAGCAATAAAAATCCTACCATGTTACAATTACATAGTTAATCAATGGCGAACAATCATTTTAATTTTTTTGTACTTAATCCTAAAGAATTGACATCAAGGGAGACGACTTGTTTTTTTTTTCTCATTTCAAAATTATTATATTTTGAGCTTTGCAGATACTTTTCATGAATAATTAAATTTATTGTCAAAAAAATGTGTGAAAGGTGAACAGATTTTTTGTTTTCAAATTCTTTATTCAAGAGTGTTTCGTGAAACGATGAGAGTAATAAAATGTGATCATGACTGGTTGCCAATTCTGTAAATTAAAGGAATTGCGCCGAGAGTGTAGGTATTGGCGATGCAAACTAATCGGGGAGCCCATTTAAGGATAAATTGCACCCCCCCCCCCCCCCCCGGTCGATCCTCCGGGGCAACTTTTTTCTTAAAGGGGGAGTTCTAAGGAACATTTCTAGCCCTTGTACTCAAAAAAAAGTGGCCCTACTTACAAAATGGCGGCCATTTTGATTGACAGGTCAGCCGAAATCGCAGATTTTGCATTCCAACGAAGGACTTGCACAAAATAGATCAAACCAAAATTTATCACCTGTCAAAATTTCAAGTGCTAAAAAGCGTTTTCTGATTTTTGGTGAATTTTTGAAAATCAAATTTAGGCCATAAATGAGGGAAAAAATCAAAAGTTTACCAAATTGACCAAGAAAGCTGACATTTGGGATACGCCCTATTTTCGACCCACCAAATCGATTGGAACGTTTTGAGCAGTTCTGGAGCCTCCAGCAGATTTTTAAAACTCGAAATTCCCACAAAAGTTCACCAAAATGAAGTTGGAAAGCCGAAATTTATTCTGCAAACTAATTTCAATGCGCTACGAAGTACTGCAGGTGAATTTCAAGTCGTTTGTAGCCTCCGGCAATTTTTTGATAATTCCAGGATCATCCAGGAGATTTTTGAAACTTTCAATTTTCTAAAAATTTCATCAAATTGCGATAAAAAACTGAAATTTACTCTACACTTCAATTTTAACATCCTCTGAAGACGACTTCGAGTGGGTTCAAATCATTTTGGAGCCTCCAGCGACTTTTTGAAAATTACTGGAGCCTCCAGTACATTTTTGAAACTTGAAATTCCCACAACATTTTACCAAAATGGAGTTGGCAAGCTGAAATTTACTTCGAAAACTAATTTCAATACGATATGAAGTCGACTACATGGTGGTTTCAAATGGTTTTAAATGATTTTGAAGCTTCCAGCTACTTTTTGGAAATTTCAATTTTCCAAAAAACACCACATGACCTATCAAAAAGTCGCTGGAGACTCCAAAACGACTAGAAATCCCCCTGCAGACGACTTCGTAGAGTATTGAAATTAGTTTGTAGAATGATTTTTGAGTTTCCATCTCCGTTTGATGAAATTTTTAGGGAATTTAATGTTTAAAAAATCTCCTGGAGACTCCAGTAATTTTCAAAAAATCACTGGATGCTCCAAAACAACTTGAAATCCCCCTGCAGTTTACTTCGTAAGCGTATTGAAATTAGTTTGCAGAATAAATTTCGGCTTTCCAACTCGCATTTTGGTGAAATTTTGTGGGAATTTCGAGTTTCAAAAATCTGCTGGAGGCTCCAGAACTGCTCAAAACGGTTTCAAACAGTTTCCAATCGATTTGGTGGGTCGAAAATAGGGTGTATCCCAAATTTCAGCTTTCTTGGTCAATTTGATAAAATTTTGATTTTTTCCCTCATTTATGGCCTAAATTTGATTTTCAAAAATTCACCAAAAATCAAAAAACGCACTTCAGCACTTGAAATTTTGACAGGTGATAAATTTTGATTTGATCTTTCGATCTACCCTTGTACAGTTTGAAAAACTCTGTGCAAGTCCTTCGTTGGAACGCAAAATCTGCGATTTCGGCTGACCTGTCAATCAAAATGACCGCCATTTTGTAAGTAGGGCCACTTTTTTTTCGAGTACAAGGGCTAGAAATGTTCCTTAGGACTCCCCTTTAAGAAAAAAGTTGCCCCGAAGGATCGACCGGGGGGGGGGGTGCAATTTATTCTTGAGTAGGCTCTCCGACTATAAATAGATAGGCAACTAATTAGGTATAAAGAAGGGTTTCGTTCCTGTTCAGTTTTGGAAAATTTTTGAAAATCTGTATCCAATGTTTCCATTTATGCAATATTAAAATGTCAACATACCAAGAGAGTTCGATTGTTGCGGGAGGGAAATGGGAAGGGTAGAGGCAAAAGGCAACAAAATTTTCGTGGCAGTTTCAATAAGTACATCATCGACACTTTTGAATATAATTCGACCAATTTGGATCACAAGTAGTTTTCACCACATCAGTGCCTTCGTTTTACTCGTAAATTCGGAAACACTTCCAATAGTGGATGAGAAAAGTACACATAAATTACAGAAAACAAAAACAATGTCTTGAAGTACGCACTCGTAACCCTAAATAGTACACAACGATCAACTTGAAAACCAAGTTCATCTCCAAATAAGGAGAAAATAATCCAAAAACGAAAAATCCGCAATTTATCTGCAAGGCTGTTCTGCTATAATAACGAAGAATAGCTACGATCTTAATTTCTATATTATGATAATTTTATCAATATTCCAACAACTAGGGTTATCGAAAATTCATTTTATTTGTTAGGAATATTACTTCGTATGGCGAAACTCAATAAATTTAAATGACGCACTACAAGTAGGTACACACAAATACGAATAATTTTTCACTTCAAAAAAATATTCAAGCATGAAGTATTCGTAATTTATTTGGTTACTCGAAGTTACGCAAATCATTCGCTCATACACTCGCGATCGTCAAAATGTATATTCTCATAACGATTATCTTACTCCTCATTCCGATCTTTTTATACATTCGTTTATACTTTAAAAAAAGTCATCAATTTTTCGAGCAATGTGGAATCCCCTACATAAAACCACATTGGTTTTTCGGTAACATGAAAGATGTTATTTTGATGAAAAAAGCAATATGGGTCGGATTCAAAGAAATGTACGAAAAATTTCCCTCGGATAAATTCGCCGGAGTATACAGCATGCATAAGCCGATGATAATGATACGTGATCCTGAGCTTTTGCGCAAGATCCTGGTCAAAGATTTCTTTCATTTCAACGATCGCGGATTCACCGTATCCAAAGAGGCTGAACCAGTGGCTTATAATATGTCCAATATGACAGGTAAATCTTATTTTCAATTTTTTTTTTCATTTCCAATCTTCATGGTGTAAAAATGCATACATATTTCCATTTTTTTTAAGGAGACGAATGGAAAAACTTGAGGATGAAATTAACCAGCACATTTACGAGTGGAAAAATGAAAATGATGTTTCCTCTGATGAAAAAATGCGCTGAAGATATTCGACCAGCATTGACCAAAGATGCATTAAAAAATGAAGACATAGATATAAAAGATCTCTGCGCGAGGTTCACCACAGATATAATAGGTAGCTGCGCATTTGGAATTGATACGCATTGTTTACAAGATGCAGAATCTGTTTTTAGGAAAATGGGCAAGAATACTTTCGGATTCAGGTATGTAAAATATCGTCAAAAAATTCAGTCGTTTTTCCTTCTTTAAAATAACACTCGAAACTCGATAATATTTGAAAACATTACATACTCGTAGATGGCAGCAAATTATACGAACGTACTTCCCAAATATACCCGCTTCGTACATAAAAACATTCAAATTGGAGTTTTTCCCCAAACAAGTCACCGACTACTTTATGAAAACGGTCGTAGACATGGTCAAGTACAGAGAAGAGAATAACGTTTCTCGAGGCGACTTTCTCGATCTGCTGATCGCGATGAAAAACCACAGAGATATCGAAAAGCTCAAAGGAGATCAAGCGGACGACGCTGATTTGGCCAAGTTCATGGCTCAAGTGGGAGAAAAATATGTTAAAAATGACGTAGGTGAGTAAAAAAGAGACATACGAGACTTCGACTACCGTAGACACAAGTATTAAGTATACAGGTAGTTATGGAAAAAATCGTTACCATTTCAGAAATGACCATCCAAACGATAGCAGCTCAATGTTTTCTATTTTTCATCGGAGGATTTGAAGGAGCTTCCAGCACACTATCCTTTTTACTTTTTGAATTATCTAGAAATCCTGAAATTCAGCGCAAAGTCAGGGAAGAAATACTATCAACACTCGAACGAAATGCTGGAGAGTTCACGTACGAGATGATGAAACAAATGCCCTATTTAGAAATGGCTCTAGAAGGTAATACTATTTTCATAACTTGAAATTTCAACCTTGAAGATAAAGATTCAATTTTTTACTATTCTCGTACCAAGAGACTTTCAGAAAATACCCACTTGGTGCGATTTTATTACGTAAATGTACTGACAATTACAAGGTTCCTGACACCGAGGTTGTTATTCAGAAAGGTACCTCGGTCGTGGTTCCAGTCTTGGGCTTGCATTTTGATCAAAAATATTTCGAAAAACCGGAAGAATTTTACCCCGAGCATTTCACCAGTGAAGCTAAACTGAGGAGACCTCATTTCACGTATTTACCCTTTGGCGAAGGGCCTCGAGTTTGCATTGGTAGGTAAAAATTCTCTAATAATAACACACTTCATCAAATTAATTTTTCATGGCCATGGACTGAATAAACTGGTGACCTAGATGATGATCTAGATATAATATAATAAAATCGAAGAACCTTCAGAAAATTACTGGGTGTCTCATTCAAAGTGTCGAATAATATTGATTAATGAAGCAACCTGATCTGCATAGGTAAAAATTAATTTGCCAGCCCCAGAAATTGAAGGGGCCAAAATTATCGGGAATTCGGAGCAGATTTTCCGAAGTTGCTAATTCTTTGAATATTGCAGATCAATCGAGGCATCAAACATTGATCTCAAACTAGCTGAAACCTCGAACAGTTAAAATGAATAAAAATATTCAAAATCCATTCACGTTTCACAACACAAATATCGATATGAACAAATCGTAGGCTAAAGCCCGATATTTCAGAGTCAAAAAAACGGGGGGAAGGGGCGTGAACCTAAACATGAAAAATAAATGGCAAAAATTGACTTCTCTCAATTCAAAAGAAAAGTTTTATTGTTTAACACGTGAAAAAAATTATCTGAAATTGCAAAATATTGCTCAATGGTCAATTATTCAGGTCAATCAATTGGCAGTCAGCCTTTTTACAGCCAAACGTGTTCGAAAAATATCAAAAAATATAATTTTCATTTGTATGTTTCAAACAGCTGAACGTTTCGCGAGAATGCAAGTTACAGTTGGAGCCGTTTACTTGATAAAGGATTTCTTTTGGACACTTTCACCCAAGACCAAATTACCACTACAAATATTGCCCTCAGGTGGGGGCTTAAGGGTAAAGGATGGAATCTGGCTGAAATGTCAGCCTGTGTGATCATTTTTCATTTTATTATTCTGCAAACTACCTTATTGGAAATTTGAATACCTACTCTTATCAATTAATTAGTTACGTATTTTTTTCAAATATATAACCATAGATGTCATTTATAGTATTCTTCGATTTGAAAAAAAAATAGCTCAAACAGCTGTTGATGACAGTGGATTAAAAAATCTACACCCACTTTTCTCACACATTCTCCTAATTTGGGATTTTTCCAACTAATTTGTGATAGGCTCTTTTTTGTCAATTCTTTTTAGGACGCACGCTAATTTTCAAAAGTTGTAAGTCCATAATTTTTGTACCTCCCCCTCTCCCTCCTTACCCCAAACATGGAAAAAAATTCATTTTCGTTCTATCTGTTTAAAAAATTCTTCTTTGTTCCAAAATTGTCAAACAAAAGTCATGTTTTTTTTTGCCAAACTTGCTTATACGGTCCTTCTTTTTTTGCCAAATTTGTCCAAGTCAAATAATGTCAATTTTTGAAGGAAAGAAATTTCAAAAAACGTCAAATTTTAGGAAAATAGTTAAGAAGTGTCTCTTTTTGGCACAAATTTTTTGGCGAGTTGACGAAAATATGAGCAATGTTGACGGATTTTTTTTTTTTTTTTTTTAATCCCTACTCTTTTTTATAACAGCTTTTTTCACTACATTTTTTAAACCAAATTTTCAGAAAGCTCTTCACTGGACTCCTCCCCCTTCCCCCACACACACAAAAAAAAAAATAACAAAGCCAAATTTTTCATAGGAAATTCAAAAAAATTGAAATTGGAAGAAAATTTGAATACAAAGTATTTTTTTTATTTCAATCAAAATTATTACAAAAAAACAAAAGAAAAACGAACGCATTATTGATGAACTTTTTCATTTTTTCATTACCTTTTTGACTAAATTCACTACTTTTTCACTTCTTTCACTACTTTCATTTTCTGTTACATATGCCAAAACCTCGAAAAGCATTGATTTTAGTCTTGCCTGCCTAAGAACTCAACCACTTTATATTTTGAAGTTTTTTAAACTAAAATCCTATTTTCACAAAATTTCCTAAAAAGATTTTTTTTGTCAATTGTAATTTTTTTTTCTAAAAATTTTTCATTTTCCCCAGTTTTTAAGGCAATTTTTTGATATTTTTGAAGTTTCTCTTGGGAGTACTTTGCGTGTGCTCTGCTCACAAAGATAGCTCTGACTTGAGAGAATACTAAAAAAAATATATCATCATTACAAAATGTCAGATGGCACAAAAAACTGAAAATTTGGATGAATTTCTTCATCAACAATCAACATTGACGTGAAATTATGAACCATGAGCCTCTGACTGATCAAGTAAATACACAAAATAGCAGTCGAAAATAATCCAATTTTTATCAACATTTCGATTTCGATAATTACTTATCTACACATAATAAAACAGACATCGAGCTATTCGCACGCGTCAGGTAGTACTTGTTAGTTTATTAAACAGCAAAATAATTCGAGATAATTCAAGCATCAAGCCTGAAGATAAGACACCAATAATGTCGAATATAATTTCTCGAATTGAAACTTCATAATATTGATACCAACATGTAATTCAAAATGTACATCCTAAGTGCTTTCGTTCTGCTGCTTTCGAACCTGTTTTTATATACGTATTGGTTTTTCAAAAAATCGCACCAATTTTTCGATCATTATGGAATTCCACACGCAAAACCTCATTGGTTTTTCGGTAACATGAAAGATGTAATATTGATGAAAAAATCACTATGGATTGGATTCAAAGAAGTGTACGAGAATTTCCCGGCCGAAAAATTCGCCGGGGTGTATAATTTACACAGACCTACAGTAATCACACGCGATCCTGAGCTGATCAAAATGATGCTTGTTAAAGATTTTTCTTATTTTCAAGATCGTGGCTTCACTGTGTCTAAAGATATCGAACCGGTTGCTTATAATTTGATCACAATGACAGGTAAACATGACGAATCATTTTTTCACAGGAAACATATTATTGCTTGAGTGATGAAATATCCATTCTTTTCTCGACCATCAGTTCTCTTTCCAAAATTTTGACACTCAAAAATTCTAGAGTACCCTTCACCTTTCAAAAAAAAATACATAAACATAACTTTTGTTACAGAAATAATTTCTAATTTTGGAGCCAAATACGTATTCCAACAAAGTTGCAAATTTTCATTTTTTTTTCAAAAATAAACAATTTCGTACCTTTTCAAATAAGAATTTCGAATCTTCGGGGACTTGAATTTTTTCGACTCCTTTTTTGAAATTTTGACTGAATTTGACACTTTTTTCACTACAATTTTTTCTCTCAAGGAGACGAATGGAAAAACCTGCGAATAAAATTAACCTGCACCTTCAGTAGTGGAAAAATGAAAATGATGTTCTCCCTGATGAAAACATGTGGTAACGACATCAAACCAGTCCTCACTAAATATTTCAAAAATGACATCGCATTCGAAGCGAAAGATATCTGCGCTAGATTCACCACAGACGTCATAGGCAGCTGCGCATTTGGAATAGACACACATTCTTTACTAGATCCACAATCGGAATTCAGAGACATGGGCAGAAGTGTTTTTCAATACAGGTAATAAAAGCACCAAACACACCTCTATAGCAGTGAATTATTCCATCAAAATACGTAATACAAAATATCGTTCGAATATAGATGGCAAGCGATAATCCGAACCATCATTCCAAACATGCCTCTTCGATTGATCAAAATTCTGGGAATGGAATTTTTCCCCAGAAAAGTCAACGCTTATTTCATGAAAGTAGCCAAAGACATGATCGAATACAGAGAACAGAACGAAGTCAGCCGAGGTAATTTTCTCGATTTATTGATAGCGATGAAAAATCATAAAGAATTGGAAAAACTCAAAGATGATCAAGATGACGCTGACTTGGCCAAATTTCTAGCTCAAATTGGAGATAAATTGGTCAAAAACGATGTCGGTTCGTACAGAAAGTAAACCAAAAGTACCACTTTTCGAGGTAAAAATCACAAAATTTTCCTTAACGCCATTTTCATATATTTTAGAAATGAATATTGAAACAATAGCTGCTCAATGTTTTCTATTCTTTGTCGGCGGATTCGATAACGGTTCCAGCGCTCTAGCTTTCATGCTATTTGAACTAGCCCAAAATCCTGAAATGCAGGATAGAGTTCGAGATGAAATATGGTCTATATTGGACACCAATGATGGTGAATTCAACTACGATATGATGAAAAAAATGTCTTATTTGCAAATGGTCATAGCAGGTAAATTCGTATATTTTTGATAAATTATGATCAAACTCAATTTTCACGTTTATCTAATTCACTATTTTCGATATTGGACACCAATGATGGTGAATTCACTTACGATATGATGAAAAAAATGTCTTATTTGCAAATGGTTATAGCAGGTAAATTCATACCACTGATAAATGATGATCAACCTCAATTTTCACGTTTAATTCACTATTTTTACAGAAACCTTTAGAAAATACCCACTTAATGCGATTCTATTTCGGATATGTACCCAAAATTACAAGATTCCTGAAACCGAAGCTATAATCAAAGAAGGTACAGCAGTCGTCATTCCTGTGATAGGATTACACCACGATCCTAAGTATTTCGAGGCTCTAGACGGTTTTGATCCCGAACATTTTCTTCGGAGGCGAAACTGAAAAGACTACATTTTGCGTATCTGCCATTTGGAGAGGGCCCTCGGATGTGTATAGGTAAAAATAGGTCATTTTGGTGAAAAGAATAGGTACATCAGACACATTTAATCAATCATAGGAAATTACTAATTTTATCACCTTATTTTTTCAATACAGCTGAACGATTCGCAAGAATGCAAGTTATCGTGGGGGCAGTTTACTTATTGAAAGATTTTGTCTTCGAATTATCTCCAGAAACGAAATTACCACTGGAAATTTTGCCAACCGGAGGCGGACTGATGGTGAAACATGGAATATGGTTGAAATGTCGACCGAGATGGTTTCAAATTCATTTACCAACGCCATCATCTTCTTTCTCATTGTACAATTCGTCATATTCCATTTGAAAAATAATAATAACAATTCATAAGAAGTTTTTTCAATCATTGCACTGAATTTTTAAGCTCTTATCACTCTGCAACTGACCCTCCTGCAGCAAAAGTTTCAGAAATGAACAATTAATTATACAGAAAAGTGAAAGACAATTACAGCGAGGGTTAAAATTGGTCAAGAATGAGCTGGTGTATGAATTTTTTAGATGATTATATTACAGATTTTTAAGTTGAAAAAAAAAATCAAACGGTTGGATTATACTGAAACATTGTTAAATGAGGCGATTACAAAATATTTGATTAGGTAAGTACCTATGCTAAAGTTGAGTTTTTCAATACTATCACTATGATTTCAAAATCAGGGTGTCTACAGGAATTGGTTGACCGAAAATCATTACCTTTTCACTACTTTTTCATTACCTTTCAAAAATAAAAAAGAAATCACTACCTTCCAAAACATTTTTAACCTCAACCCCTCCCCCAAAAATACAATTTTTTCATCACTTTGAAATTCATGTGTGGAAAATCGGATTTTCTACTTCTCTTTAACTTTTCACTACAATTTCAAGCAAGATCGCTGAAAATCACTACTTTTTCATAACTTTCACGACCGACTTTCAAAATCACTACCTTTTCACTACTTTCACTACCTGAAGATACCCTGAAAATTTCAATTTTAAAAAACCCCATTTCCCACTTTCCCCCATTTTTTGAACTATCAAATTAGAATTTTATTTCCTCAATTTTTCATAATTTCAACGTAAACATCGTAATTTTAGGTATACCAATTTCAGAATATTATTCGAATGCTTTTCCTGTCTGCTGGAAGAAAATCATGCCAAAATTGTAGTTGAAATCAAAACATCAAGAATTCGGAAGCATTTACAGACATAACGATTAAAAATTAAATCTTTTTGGGTATTCCCACATTATCAACACTGATGTGAACTATAGACACCTGTGTAAGTCAAATAACGGTCGAAAACATTTCTCATTTTTACGAACATCTTTGCAATTAGGTAGCTGATAAAACATAATTGAGTAATCTATACACGTAGCATCGTGTTGATTTACCGAACAAAATAATACCAAGACAATTCAATCATTCAGTAGATAAGATATCAATCATATTTTCGGTACCTAACAAATAGTTCGTCAATTTATTATTCAAAATGTGCATCCTAAGTGCTCTCGTGCTCCTAATTACGAGTGTGTTTTTGTACATTTATTGGTTTTTTAAAAAATCGCACCAATTTTTCGATCAATACGGAATTCCATACTCAAAACCACATTGGTTTTTCGGTAACATGAAAGATGTAATATTGATGAAAAAAGCACTATGGGTTGGATTCAAAGAAGCGTATGAAGAATTTCCATCGGAAAGATTCGCCGGGGTGTACAATTTACACAGACCTACAGTCTTAATTCGCGATCCTGATCTCATCAAAACAATGCTTGTGAAAGATTTTTCTCATTTTCAAGATCGCGGATTCACCATTTGCAGAGATATCGAACCGGTTGCTTATAATTTGATCACGATGTCAGGTAGCTATGATTTTTTTTTTTTCATTAATTTTATATTCGCTTTTTCGTATCCATTTCTCGAACTTCACGATACGTCACTCATTCGTCACATCAAATCGTGAAATAAGACATAAAGAGACAATGAAGACCTTAAGGAAAATATGCCATACTTTGCAGGAATCTGAGTTAGGGCTTTACCAACTCGACTAATTTTCTGAAAAACTTCAAAAAGGAAAATGAACGTAGGTAGACGATACGATTATTTTTATAACTTCATGAAGATCTCAATTCGGATACTACTCGTACAAGGTTTCGATGAAACTCTCTAAAAACTTTTACAAGCCATGGTAAAGCAATGTTCTTCGACACAATTCAAACTTCATAATATATAAGAATAAAAATTCTCATAATTTTCTCGATCTCTGTCTTTCTTTCCCTTAAAGGAGACGACTGGAAAAACCTACGAATAAAACTGACTTGCACATTCAGCAGTGGAAAAATGAAATCGATGTTTTCCTTGATGAAAACATGTGGTAATGATATCGAACCAGTCCTGACCAAATATTTCAAAGACGACATCGCATTCGAAGCGAAAGATATCTGCGCCAGATTCGCAACAGACGTCATCGGAAACTGTGCTTTTGGAATTGACACACATTCTCTCCTAGATCCTGAGTCGGATTTCAGGAACATTGGCAAGAGTATTTTTCAATACAGGTATCAACCCAAAATTTCTACCGCAGTAATTTTCTCAGTAAAATGACACAACTTCGTTGGAATATCGTAGATGGCAAGCCATAATCCGAACAATCATCCCAAGTATGCCTATTTGGCTGATAAAAATACTCAAAATGGAGTTCTTCCCTAGAAAAGTCAACGAATACTTCATGAAGTTGGCCAAAGATATGATCGAATACAGAGAAAAACACAATATCAGCCGAGGCGATTTTCTCGATTTGCTAATAGCGATGAAAAATCACAAAGAATTGGAAAAACTCAAAGACGAGCAAGATGACGACGATTTGGCCAAATTTCTAGCTCAAATAGGAGATAAATTCGTCAAAAACGATGTTGGTCAGTACAGAAGGCAAATGAAAGGGGGGAATACTAAAAATGTCATAAATACGCGACTTTTACATTTCAGAAATGAATATCGAAACAATAGCTGCCCAATGTTTCCTATTCTTTGTCGGTGGATTTGATAATGGTTCGAGTGCTCTGGCCTTCATGCTGTTTGAACTAGCTCAACATCCAGAAATGCAAGATAAAGTTCGAGATGAGATATGGTCAATATTGGACACCAACGATGGTGAATTCACTTACGATATGATGAAAAAAATGCCTTATTTAGAAATGATTATAGCAGGTAAGCGTGATCATTGACCATCTACTCATTCAGCTTATTGTATGTATAGGTAATTTACACGTTGAATTCATCATTTTTACAGAAACTTTCAGAAAATATCCATTAGGAGCGATTCTATTTCGCAAATGTACCGAAACTTATAAAATTCCGCAATCCGAAGCCATAATTAAACAAGGAACAACTGTCGTGATTCCTGTACTAGGATTACATCATGACCGAAAATATTTCAAAACTCCTGATAACTTTCATCCTGAACACTTCTCTGCTGAAGCGAAACAGGAACGGCCTCAGTTCACTTATCTGCCATTTGGAGAAGGCCCTCGAATGTGTATTGGTAAGTATATCAGGTTTATGTTGAAATTAAATCATACAATTTCCATTATTAATCAGCCTGCGTATACTTATTTTCACGTGTTAATCATTTTTCAAAATAGCTGAACGATTCGCAAGGATGCAAATTATCGTCGGGGCGGTTCACTTATTGAAAGATTTCGTCTTCGAAGTATCGCCACAGACAAAATTACCATTAGAAATTTTACCAAATGGAGGCGGTTTGATGGTGAAACATGGAATATGGTTAAAATGTCGACCGAGATAACAGTTCCAAATTTACATTCGGAAGATATTTCATATTTTTGTCACCCATTTTTTAAAAAATATTTATCGAATGGAAGCACCTACATAATAAATACATTCAAAATTTAATGTTTTACAGAAATTTTAAGAATATTATCGGTAAATCCAAGTGAAATGATCTCAAAATTACTCCTTGAAAGTTTTTTTTTTTTGGTACGAGATATTTTTAATTATCTTCTCAGCAAAAGCTGCAAGTTTCAAAATTTTCTAGTTTTTTCGAAACGTTGCCAAAAAAATATCAACCTGAACCAAAACATTTCAAACTTTTTTTTAAATTACTCAAACGACTCTGGAAAAAAATCAAGAAGATTTATGGGAGGGGAGATTGATGTAAGGCACATCAAAAATTCAAAAAAGTGAAACGATGAGCTTCAAATACACTCCTTCCTTCACAGTACTGGTTTCAAGGGGGGCGGTTTAAGATGAGAATCCCCTTCCCAGAGTTCGTTTTTTTTTTTTAGAAAAAATTTTTATAGTAAAAAGTAGTAATTTTTCAAGCATTTTTGCACTCTTGTTTCACTGGGATGGAGGTCGATTACAAGCCCATGTCTAGCTTGTTCTAAAATTGTAGAAACTAACTTTGAACTTCTTCAAAATTCCAAGTCTTTCCTTCACTTGAGCACATATCACTTCATTTTTCCATATTTTTTGAGAGGAAGAGGCTTTTTTCTTCTTCTCAAGATCACACTACCTATAGGTATATTCGTACACTATTTACTTTAAATACTACTTTCCGGGCAAATTTCAGTCGCTGAAATCCCTCCTTTCAAAAAAATAAATAAATAAATGACAATATTTATTTGATTTCTGCCCTCCGATAAGCTTGATTTTCCCTTCCCCTACCACCACCACAAAAAACTGAGATGAAAAAATTACTGTTAACCACCTTCATTCCCATTTTTCTACTTCAGAATTGAGAAATCTAAAAATTGGGGTGATTTGTCAAACAATTTGTAGTATAGTCTAGGTCTAAGTACAAATTTATAATAATGATTTTGGACAAATTACCAGTTTTTAAAATTAAAACAAGCTTTTTAATGGTATTTTTCAAACGGTGAAGCTAGGAAACAATATTTTCAAAAATGTTGTGCTCTCGCCTCACTTTTTCGTTGAATAAAGATATAGAAAAAATGCAATAAGAACCAATTTTTCTATGCTTAAGTAGTTTTATTGCATCTTTTTTCTGCACACGACCGAAAAAGAAATGAATGAACGCAAATGAATTAACCCGAGCAAGATGGCAACATTTTTGAAAGATTCTCGTTTTTTTTTTTCAACAGGCACCAAGTTGAATTTACGAGTAGGTACATAAACTCCAAAATTCGCAATTTCAACCATCAATTAATTTTTATGAACACAGTCAACTCCGATTCAGCTGAAATTTGACACACTGAAAGAGCATTGAAGTTGATTTTTCAATTTTTAGCGAATTTTTGAGATTGGTGGAAAAGTTAAATGGAATATTCGTATATCAATTATCTACAAAAAGAGTAAACGAATAGAGATAAAAAGCAGAAAATCACCTTTTCAGATTAAAACCAGCCCCATCTCCCCCCCCCCCCCCGAAACGATTGCCGCCATTTTCGAGCCGATTTGGAGCCTCGAGCGAAAGTTGATTTTTCTTTAGCAACTAGTAAAATCGCTCCAGAAAGCAATGTAATTCACTTACTGCTTAAAATTTAATCTTGTCATTAGTTCTACATCCCGAATACCGAGATTAGTTGGTTGAATCGCAAATTCGAAGAGAGGGATTGAAAGAGTATTTTTTTATTAGTTAGAAATCTTAATTTTGAAACAACTCTAGAAACGCCAAATTCTGCAGCAAACTCAAAATTTTTCTTCATCTATTATTCAAAATTTCCATGGTTCTTATGATTAAAGAAAAATTTTGTTGAAAATTGTCAAAGATGAGAATTGAAAAAAATGGTAACCCCCCCCCCTCCCTCCCAGAATGGCCATGAATGCGGTATCGATCCACAAACTCTATCATGAAGATTAATCTGGACTACAAAGACCAGGTTCTCCTAATTAATTTCAGAATTTTTGCTCAAAATAAATCAACATTTTTATCCAACTATGCTCTTTCATTCACACTCAAGCAAAATATAAGCGTACTCGATTGTAAAAAAATCTTTGCCAATCTCCGCATGAAGCTAATAAAACAAACAATCTACACGTGCAGCTTGATACAAGGTACCTACTTATACGTATTGATATTTATTTCGAGTCAAGTATGAAGATTAGATATACCCACATTTTTGAAAATATTTTCGTTACTTCGAACTTGAATTCGTTACTAAAAATGTACATCCCGAGTGCTCTAGTTCTGCTGCTTACCAGCGCATTTTTGTATATTTATTGGTTTTTTAAAAAATCTCACAAATTTTTCGATCATCATGGGATTCCATACAAAAAACCACATTGGTTTTTTGGTAACATGAAAGATGTTGTATTGATGAAAAAATCACTATGGATTGGGTATAAAGAAGCGTACGAGAATTTTCCGACCGAAAGATTCGCCGGAGTGTATAATTTACACAAACCTAAAATCATAATTCGCGATCCTGAGCTGATCAGGATGATGCTCGTTAAAGATTTTTTTTATTTTCAAGATCGTGGTGTAACTGTTTCTAAAGAAATTGAACCGGTTGCTTATAATTTGATTACGATGTCAGGTAAATATGTGTATAAATTTTGTCTAATATCATAATCACCTCTTATAAGTACGATGACCACCGCCAACAATTGGATGATTACATGAAATGCTACACGGTGACATGGGTTTTGAGAAAAATATTCTTTCCGAGTATGGAATTGAGATTAGACAAATTTTTCACTTCAAAACTTCCTATTTCGACCATTCCAAAAAAAAAAAAAAACAAGATTCACAAAAAACTTTTCCCACAGGCATACTTATCATTGAAAGTCAAGTTGGGAGTAAACATTCCAATTTCCTAGGACCATAATTCTCACCTCAAAAATTGATGCCAAATCTCGCAAATTTTTACCATCTCTATACCAATTTTTCTCCTCTATAGGAGACGAATGGAGAAACCTGCGAGTAAAACTGACTTGCACATTCAGCAGCGGAAAAATGAAAACGATGTTTTGCTTGATGAACGCATGCGCTAATGATATCAAACCAGCTCTCACAAAATACTACAAAGACAACGTAGCTTTCGAGGCAAAAGACATTTGTGCGAGATTCACAACAGACGTAATCGGTAGCTGTACATTTGGAATAGATACACACTCGTTGCTAGATCCAGAATCCGATTTCAGAAACATGGGCAAGAGCATTTTCCAATACAGGTACCTGGTACACCAGGCCAAAAATTTCTGCGACGGAAATTTTTTCAAAATAAAATGACACAATTTCTTTCGAATATCGTAGATGGCAAGCCATAATTCGTACAATCATCCCGAGCATGCCTGTTTGGCTGATTAAAGCCCTCAAAATGGAGTTCTTCCCTAGAAAAGTCAACGATTACTTCATGAAGTTGGCCAAAGATATGATCGAATACAGAGAAAAAAACAATATCAGCCGAGGCGATTTTCTCGATTTGCTAATAGCGATGAAAAATCACAAAGAATTGGAAAAACTCAAAGACGAACAGGATGACGTCGATTTGGCCAAATTTCTAGCTCAAATAGGAGATAAATTCGTCAAAAACGATGTTGGTCAGTAAAGAAGGCGAAATGAGAGGGAGGGGGGAATACTAAAAATATCATAAATACGCAATTTTCACGTTTCAGAAATGAATATCGAAACAATAGCTGCGCAATGTTTCCTGTTTTTTATCGCAGGATTTGATAATAGTTCCAGCGCTCTGGCCTTCATGTTGTTTGGACTAGCCCTACATCCCCAAATGCAGGAAAAAGTCCGAAATGAGATATGGTCAATATTGGACACCAATGATGGTGAATTCACTTACGATATGATGAAAAAGATGCCTTATTTGGAAATGATCATCGCAGGTAAACCCGTATGTTGTTTTACTACAGATTAATCGGGAGATGTGCAAGTTGAGTTTGCTTGTTTCGCAGAAACCTTCAGAAAATATCCACTAAGGGCGATTTTATTTCGCAAATGTACCCAAAATTATAAGATTCCTGAATCTGAAGCCGTCATCAGGGAAGGTACAAATATCGTAATTCCATTACTAGGATTACATCATGATCCAAAATATTACAAAAATCCTGACAAATTTGATCCCGAACACTTCTCTGCAGAAGCGAAACTGATACGACCTCATTTTACGTATTTGCCCTTCGGAGATGGTCCCCGAATGTGCATTGGTAAGAAGAAAACCCTGTACTTTTGCTGACAGGAACTGGATCGTGGAAAAAAATGTTCAGAGGATTTTGATCAAATTCGGCAGAGACTTTAATTTTGATTTGGAAGTAACCCAGAAAATTTGTTTGCTCCGGAGGGGAGATATGAGCTCTTCAACAGGAGGAAAATTTTGAAAATTTGCCAATTTTTTCACTTAAGCTTTGGCCCAACCAGTTTTGAGAGAAACTTGGGTTTTCAAGTATATTTCGATTTAATAATATGTAATAATGACATTAATGACCAACAAATTGGCATCACTGCATTCCAAAATATTGCCCCAATTAAATGATACCGGGTGATCGATAAATTTTAGCCTTTAGGCCTCCAGCACTTTTTTTGAGATTTTGTGACACGAAGACAGGTTGGTTGACATGTAACTCATGTTCAAAAAGCCTAAAATTTTTCGATCGTCCGGTATCTTTTGATTTTCAACCGCTCAATATCCGAAAATGTCTCCTTTTAGAGGGCTCATATCTCTCTTCCGGTGACACTTCCGGGGCCACTTTCAACTCAAGACGAAAGTCTCCACTGAACTGGATCAAAATCCTCCAACATTTTTTTTTCTAGACCTACTAATTTCACCATCAATAATTTTCATTATAGCTGAACGATTCGCAAGGATGCAGGTTTTCGTAGGGGCAGTTTATTTATTGAAAGATTTCATCTTCGAGATATCTTCAGAAACAAAAACACCATTGGAGATCTTACCGACAGGCGGTGGATTGATGGTGAAAGGAGGAATTTGGATGAAATGTCGACCGAGATAATAATTTCAGATTTACATAAATAATATAGCCATAATGTCCACGTTTTCACCCATTTTCGAGATACATTTATACAAATAATATTTCACCACCCATTTATAACGAACCAAATAAAAATTGTTAACTTTCAAGCTTTTAGTAAACAACAAACTCAAATTTTTAAATCTCAGATCAAGAACTTCAAATTTCACTCAAGAAATGGGTACGACTCATAACATAATTACATCAAAATATCGATTATCAAAGTCAGTCGAACTCAATTTCTAATAAAACTATCGAATCACGAAATAAGTTATTAAATTGCGCCTGAATTAACAATAAAAAACACAACTTGAAAAAATTCTCAATTACTGTCTAAGTGTCTACATTGATAAAGCTTGTAGGCAGATACTTGAACTTGTAAAATTTCAAAGATGAGCGACTGAAATCATAAAAATAATCCCTGATTACGTAATCTTATCTAACTCATGAATAAATCAACTACCTACCTATAATATCTTCGCACCAAGAAATACTTCAACTCATCATATCATAAAGCCAAATTAGACACAATCACCCATATACACAAGTAGGCAATTCAGTCATTCGAAACGCTTTCAAGCGATGTTCACGTCCTTTCAAGTCGATATCATGATTTTAAACACGATTCTCTTGCTGATCGTTACATTGATCCTGTACGTTTACTTTTTTCTGAAAAAATCGTACAAATACTTCGATAAACATGCAATTCCGTACATCAAACCACATTGGTTATTTGGTAACATGAAGGAGGTAGTGTTGATGAAAAAGCCAACATGGATGGGATATAAAGACATGTACGAGAAATTAGAACCTCACAGATTCGCCGGAGTATATTTCATGTATAAACCTTACATCATGATACGAGATCCCGAATTGATGAAGACGATTTTAGTGAAAGATTTTTCATATTTCAAAGACAACGAGTTTGTTTCTACCAAGCACACCGAACCGTTCGAAAAACGCCTATTTCATTTGTCAGGTAGGTACCTATAAATAATTGAATTGCAAATCAAAATCAGGAGGTGGGTGTTCATTTCCAAGACATGCGAGTATGATATCACATCTCAATGGGCGAAGAAGTAATCTAGGAAAAGTCAGAATAATATTCTACGTCATTTTCAGGAGACGAATGGAAAAACATGAGAGTTAAATTAACCGGTGCATTTAGCAGTATTAAAATGAAATTGATGTTTCCTTTGATGACATCTTGTGCTGAAAATATTAAACCGGCGTTGATTAATTCAACTTCACATAGGCCAGTTTTCGATGTAAAAGATATCTGCGGAAGACTTATGACTGATATGATAGGCAGTTGTGCCTTTGGAATAGACACTCATTCGTTACAAAATCCAGAATCCGAGTTCATAAAAATGGGCAGAAAGATGTTCAAATTCAGGTAATCGATTCGTAAATCATACGACAAGATCTGTAAGTTATTTAATTCATGGAAAAATTATCGATTCAGGTGGCAAACCTTGATGAGAAGATTCTTTCCAAAAAACCTCCCGCCATGGCTCGTAAGAACCCTCGGCTTGGGATCTATTCCTCGCGATGTGAGTCAATACTTCATGAAAATTGTCGAAGATATGGTCAACTACAGGGAAAAAAATAACATCACTCGAGGCGATTTCCTCGATTTACTCATCACCTTGAGAAATCAAAATGATGGTAAGTCGTTAAACTTTCTCGAAAGCCAGCGAAAAAACTCGTCAATTTCCCACGCACTTTTTTCCAGAAATAACCATTGAAGATATAGCTGCACAATGTTTCACATTCTTAGTCGCCGGCTACGAAGGCGCAGTGAATGGAGTAGCTTTTACACTATTTGAACTAGCTCGTCATCCTGAAATGCAGAATAAACTCAGAGATGAAATACTACGCACCTTGGACAATAACGGAGGCAAATCAACTCACGAGATGATGAAACAAATGCCTTATATGGATATGGTGATTTCAGGTAGATCGCATCAATTCTATAAATTATCGTCAAAATAATTCGTTTCGACTCATCTATCGATCATCGATATCAGAAACTTTGAGGTTATATCCATTTGGAGGAGTGCATTCTCGTAAATGCACTGAAAATTACAAGATACCCAATTCCGGAGTCGTGATTCAAAAAGGAGCTTTACTCGCAATACCTTTCAAATCGTTACATTTAGACAGAAGGTATTTTGAAAAACCAGATGAATACTACCCCGAACATTTCACAGCTGAGGCTAAACTCAAAAGCACCCTTTTGCATATCTGCCCTTTAGCGAAGGTCCGAGACATTGTATTGGTAAGAATTTCCGCAGTGATTTAGACCAACCTTAAGTTGAGAAAATCCTTTACGATGAATTTTTCTCGTTAACAGCTGAACGATTCGCGAAAATGCAAATCTTCGTTGGGCTGGTTTACTTATTAAAAGACTTTCATTTTGAGCCATCGTCAAAAACCAACACAACGCAGCCTATACTACCGAACTCTACTGGAGGAATAAACGTAAAAGGTGGACTTTGGTTGAAATGTCGATCAACATAATTTACACGAGGAATCGCTCGAACATTTACAGTTCTCAAAATTATCCAGAATTAGCCGGTCTAACGCCTAAATATAGGAATCTGAACATTCGAGTCAAGAGACGCCCGGTCGTATATCTTCAAAAATGCAGCCCGTAGTTCATTTTTTTGAGCACAATTTGATAATAAAAATTTTTCGATTATTTCAAAAAATCCAACTCCTATTACGTTTAGGTATACATTTCTAGCAAATTCATTTTCGTCTTCAATAAAACACATGCAAGCTCAACAGCAGATAACACCAATAGTAAGAAATAAGGGTAGAGTACCAACACCAACCACGATTAAAATGAACACATATTATTGTAAGTACAAAACATCATTTATTATTGAAACAAAATCATTATCTGATAAAAAGCGTAACTAGGCCTTCAAATCCATTTCAAAAAAAAGCATCAGCTCATCATTAATCACGTTAGAAATCCCAATTCATGCATGCTCCGACACGAAACTTACCATTTGATACTAACAACGCCGCATCCAAATCGTAGAACTACATTTCCATAGCGGAGAAAATAACCCCGAATACGATTATATACAAGTTCTCAAACCAGACCAGCATCAGCAGCCATTCCATAAAACACCGAATTTTTCGATTTTAATAAAACTTCCGGCGAATCGTATTCTACCACTAGACCTTTGTCGAGGACCATAATTCTGCAAAAAAAAACAAACGTCGATAAATGATTTAAATCAGTACATAGGCCTATAAACAGAAGATTCCATCTACAGGAATAAATTTCAAACACCTACTTATCGTAATCCATGATCGTATTCAATCGATGAGCAATCGTCAACACCGTGCAATCTCTAAATTCACTACGAATGGTGGTCTGAATAAGTTCATCGGTTTCTAAATCAACAGCTGCGGTAGCTTCGTCTAAAATTAATACTTTTGTTTTGCGTAATAAAGCTCGAGCCAAACAGATGAGTTGTCTTTGGCCAACACTGAAACATTTCGATTATAATATTAGGCCCACTTCGGTCAATCAAAACGAACGTGTAGGTAATAAGTATAGACAGAAAATCATGCATCAAACACTAACCTGAAGTTTTCACCTCCTTCGGTAACTTCGTACTCGAGACCGGCGGCTAAACTAGAAACGTATGATTTAAGGTGAGCTAATTCTAACGAACGCCATACACGATCATCGGAATATTCACCGGCTGGATCTAAATTTACACGTAATGAACCCGAAAATAGGACCGGATCCTGAAATGGTAACAAAACAAATCATACATTATCTTTTATTCCAATCACAAATACAAAATCATTTAATCAATATTATCTCTTATCTCCTCGTCCAACAATAGAGAGTTCATTAGATCATTACTTGAAGGAGTTCAACGTCAAGAAACAAAAAAACACTTTCTTAATACAATTAATAATTCAAAGGTGTGATTTAAAACTAACCTGAGGAATAATAGTCAACTTTGCACGAACGGAATGTAAACCGAGAGAAGCAATATCAACACCATCGATAGAGATCTCGCCACCAGCACTTTCAATGATCCTGAACAAACTCAAAGTCAACGATGACTTTCCAGCGCCTGTTCTGCCAACAATACCGACCTTCAGAAGGAAAAGTTACACAATTTCAAGTCAATATGATGTACATATCTATATTTAATGTTTGATGAACTGATCGGAAAAATAATCTAGGTATTACTACAAACAATCAAAACAACATACTTTCTGACCACCGTCAACGTACGCCGTGATTCCTTTCAAAACTAAGTCTAATCCATCTCTATACCGGACTTGGAAATTTTTGAAAACTATATCACCTTTGGATGGCCAATCTTTCGGTACTAATTCGTTGGGTAGTTTCCAACTCGCCTCTTGAGGTGTTTCGCTGCTATATTCTTTGATCCTTTCGACGGATACGATATTGGTTTCTACTTCCGAAGTCATATTTACGACCCAGTTCAGCAATTCAGTAATCTAAAGACGAAAACGAATACGCGAACAAATTACACATGCGATATTATTAATTATGATTATTCAACTAATTATGAAAAATTAACGCGAAAACACGAACGATAGATTAATTCGCGCAACGATTTTTGACTAAAAACAGAAGTAAGGCGTAAGCTGGCGCGTGATAGTACAGTGATTACTCATTCAATTTTGCAGTGTTTACAAAACAAAAAAATCGATTTCCCAATAGGCAATTGGGCAATTTCACGACCTTTTGAATGTTTTGGTTTGAAATTAATTAAGGTGCCAAACAAATAAAAAACGAAACCTGATTTCTGATGAAAACCAGATGATTCCACTTTTGTTTACTTCTGGAGTTTCGGGGCAGGTCATTACGAATTACCTATGTGCTATGATACTGCATTTTTATTACTTATCATTTATGTTCGCTCCTTTTCCTTCCATTTCCTTTTCAAGCTGAACTCAACAGTCAATGATTTGGATTTTCATTTTTGTTAAAATAAAATGTAAAACAAACTTGGAAACGAATGGGATGCCATCGATGAGGTTTGGTCAAATTTTGAATTGATTAACATGACTCAATCATAATTTCATAATTACTATCGAAACAATATTCGAATGAATATATCTACTTGAAATTAGAATATTCACTCGTCGATCGTCAAACCGATCACACTCGCACTTGATTTTTCATCAGTAACTTGGATATCTACATGACCAGTTCGTGTATAGGTACATACGAGTATTAGATACATGTTACAGTTTAATACGTACAGATAAGACCGAAGTGATGGATAAAGCTGCGAGTCCAGGACTAAGAGTATCTTTTCCAAGTACTGCAAGGACCGCAACAAAAAGCATGATGATATTCCCAACAGTTTCTAAACGTACTGAAAGCCATCTAAATAACATAATAAATCATTTTTGTGTAGGTACTCGTTTCATTCATAAAATGCGCTAATGGAATATTCCTTTCTCGTAGGTAGGTAGGCATTCAATTTACGAACCTATTAGACACAAGATTTAAATAGTAGCTTCTCAAATTGAAATCCACTTTGTATTCAGATTGTTTGATAAATTTTTCTTGAAGTCCATAAGCTCGAATTGACTGAGCACCTGAAAAAATTCACAAATAAATTCAACTCCAGTTCCAGTTTCATTTTCTACACCATCTCAGTTCTCACGTAGGTAACCATGCAAACGCGTATCTAATTGAAAATTTAAATCATACCAGAAATTGTTTCGCTGAAATGAGAATATATGGAAGATTGCGATACTGAGTTCAGTCGTTTCAATTGTCTCGTAGTGGCAACGTAGATTCTCTAAGAAAATAAATAATTAAAATAAGTAATAGGTAGGTACCGAAGATTTAATTATTAAGACGTCACACAAATCTCACCTGGATAAAATAATAAAGAAGACCGACAGGTAATATGATCGTAGCAAAAATAGGAGTACTGTAAGTGATTATGTACAAAATTGTCAACAACTGAAAAAAAAAATACGATCCGATACTTCAATATTAATTCGAAAACTGCAGAATTACACAGATACGTCATGCAAATGAAGCGTTTCACTTACTCCAAATGCACTTTCTAACCACCAACGAAGGACCTGAGGCAGGACACTGTCTACGATATCGACATCTTTTCCAAATCGATTGATAATTCTTCCACTAGGAGTCGTATCGAAAAAGCTAAGAGGTGCTCTTAGTATCCGGTTTAACATATTTAGATGTAAATTTCTAGACGCGGCTACCATTCCACTAGCCAAGAATAACCCTTCCAACAATGTCGAAGTTGCTAAACAAATTCAAATAGGTAGGTAAAATATCACATTTGAATGATGAATTGTAATTTAGTGAAGCATTGAGTGAAAATCATTTCAATTACACACCTTGACCTAATCCCAATAACGCGTAAGTCGTGAGATAGAAATTCCTTTTACTGATATCTTGATTCCCTTCGGTAGTGACAGCTTTTGTATCGGTGGACCAACTAGAAAGCAACATACTTGAAGATATGGAAAATACTTGGAACACAACTATCATGAAGAGAATTGCAAATGTCCAGGATAATCCAAACGATTTCAAGTAATACCCGTACACTTTCCATTTAACCTATAAAATCATTGTGTATTTTTAGGAAAACATGATCAGATTTTCTTTACATAAGCGACGGAGATGATAAGTTTCATGAGATATACCTACATATTACCTACCTTTCCACTTTCAGAGTGTTCGACTTCAATTAATTTTTCTCCGGCTACATTTCCTGTAGATGTATTACCATTTCTAAGTGACTCTTTACTTTCATTGGTTGATTTTTGCCTTTAGAGACAGAATTGTGACAGAACATGATAAAATTACGACACAAATAAAACATAATAGGCTCAAGTAAAGGTATGTATGTATGGTTAGGTACCTATTAAATGAAACAACAGAACCGCTCTCGCTAGGTTTTGACTTTCGTTTATTGGGCTGGCCACTGGATATTTTCTCATCACTTGAAACTTTTGTGAATCCATCATCCATATCTGAAATTGAAAGAAGAAAGGCTGGTTTCAAATATGTGACCAACAAAGATGCGAATCTACGTGATGAAATACCACAGGAAGGGGATAAGTGGGTAGGTTTAGATTATCATCACTAACCTTCTTCATCGGATTCAGAACTTTCCCTCAAATAAGTATCCAAGAAAACAGAAAAATCTCCCTTTTTATCCACTAGTTCCTGGAACGAACCGGACTCAGAAATACTACCATCTTTCACAACTACTATGAAGTCAACTTGAGATAAATACGTGATGCTGTGAGTTACCAAGATACGAGTCTGGAAAACACGCAATACCTCATAAATTATTATCCTTGCAAAATTTCTTCAATTACATATAATGAAGCAAATTGATGAACTTACAGTATTTTTCATTAATCCATTCGGACCAATAACATAGTCGAATATGTGTTTTCCAACATGCGAATCTACTGCGCTCAATGGGTCATCCAATAAATACACATCTGCACGATTGTAAACAGCTCTAGCTAAACTGATTCTTTGTTTTTGACCACCGCTCAAGTTTATCCCCTATGAGAAAAATATTTAATAAAATACCTCAGCTGATAAGTTTTCATTTGTGTGATAAAATGGATTTTCCCCTCACCTTTTCGCCAATTTCGGTTGCATCGCCGGCTGGTAATATTTCCAAGTCGGTTTTCAATGCACACGCTTCCAATACTTGGTTGTAGAAGTTATTATTGGCTTGATCTCCAAAAGTAATGTTATTTTTTAACGTTGTATTTTGAATCCAAGCTTGTTGAGGTACATAGGCTATGCTACCCTGTAGAAGAAAAAACCAAAACAATTAACCACCTATTTTCAATACCTATACCTACGTACTTATATATTTTTTAAACGAAAAAAGTCGTAAATATTTACCCTGGTATTGACAAGGCCGGATAATTTGTACATTTCACCGAGAAATGCTGAAATTAATGAACTTTTACCGCAACCAACTGGTCCAACTACAGCGACCAAATTTCCCGGATTAACTTTAATATTTATATCACGCAAAGTAGCAGGTCCATTAGTTCCTTCCCAAGAAAATGAACCATTTTCAATAAGTAAAGCTTCAGCTGAAAAAAAAAACAGATCAATTTTAAATTAATAATAAATAACAACTACTTATTTTATTCTATTCCGAATTTTTGAAACTTACGCCTATTCATTTTAGAAACATCGTCAGGATTCAAATCTTCCGAATTTAAAAATTTGTTTATTCTTTTCACCGAAACACTCGCCTGAAACAAAATCAATAATAATTGGTCAATCAATATCTAAGTACTCGTATTTACATAAACAATCTCTCTCGAGAACAAAAAAAAAAAAATCGAAAAATGGAAGAAAATACCAACTTGAGCTAATTGGGAAATCATCATTGGTAAAGCCATCAAAGGAAACCTCAAAATATTAAATAACGATAAAGATACGAACACAGTTTTAGCATCCAGCACATGTTCTTCGCTCGATAATGCGTAAACTGCAAAGGTAAGTAATGATACCTGTAAAAAGACGTGAAAAAACAATTCAGCAATGTACATTACGAGTTGTAATTTACTCATTCTGGTGATTTACTCACCAGAAATGGAGTAGAATTCCAAATGAACCCAATCAGAGCGTTCATGTAAGCCTGTTTTTTCAATACTCTGTTTTCTTTGTCTCGAATTTTTAAGACTTGGTTTTCAAAACTCGGTTCCCAAGCGTAAAATTTTAGTACCTGAAAAATAGATACATGTTTGTGAAACTCTCGCCAGCTAAAAAATATTGCAATTTTTCAATCCTGTATTATGAATGATATGTAAGTATACATAGCTATACTGTGAAAAACTTGAAATGATTAAATTAGGTGCGTACTTTGATTCCAGATAGAATTTCATTCATCAATTTAACTCGTTTATCCTTTTGTGCCATTTGTTTGAACATCAACTTTTGCAATTTGGATGCGATATAACCGTTAATTGGGATTAAAATTATCATCAAAACAAAACCAGCCAATACACTGGGACCTAGAAATAAAAATAAAATATTCGTTATATTTTTGAGAAAAAGTAACGTGAAAGTAGGTACCTATGTATAAACAAATAAAAAAAAATTACAAAGTAGGTACCTAGAAACTGCCATAAGAAAAATAACGCCAACAAAATCTGCAACGGCGCTGACCACAACATATTCACGTACATCATCAGCTCAACAATTCGTTGAGCATCTACAGACATCAAGTTGACAATTTCACCAACAGTGAATTCCCTTCGAGCACCATTCGATATGCTTAATGCCTGCAGTTGAAAGCACATCAGTGAGTTAATCTCTCATTAAAACCAAAATGGTTCATTTCAGAATAGGTATATTTTACCTTTTTGTAAATAATCGAAATCAGAGATATTCGAAGTTTCAATCCGACGATATTCACTTTATGAAAGTATTGAGATAAGATCACAGTTCGAATGAAGGCCACCGCAAATAATGTGATCGCGTAAAAATATCCTCGCCATAATGGTTCATCGCCACTCATGAAACCGATCAATAAACTGTGGGTAACGTGAAAGCAACACATTCAATTATTTTAAAAGTATTCTAGAGCACCAATTACCTATCGAAAATGTGAGTAGTATTTGTTTCCTATTTACAGAAATTCAAATTTACAATGAATCACCTTAAAATTTGAGGGCTGACAAACACCAAAATATCTTGAATAAGCTTCAGAGTCGTTCCCATCAAAAATGTACTCCAAGTAGTTTGGCATAAAACTGGCACAACTGACACGAACTTCTTCTTTTTACTGATTTTATTCAGATTGTATTCGTCAATTTCATCAAACTCCTCTTTGCCTCTTTTCTGCTCCATTTCAAATTCAAATATGCGATTTCTGAAAAATTAACTCTCCGTTATAAAAATTCATAAAAATTTTCCAAGTTTCATGCTAATTTATTTACAATTAAATGATAATAATGAAAAAAGAAATATTTGCCAATAAGGATTCTATGAACTTGAACCACTACTCGGGGTGAGAGACTTTTACGAGTAATTTGTTGACTAAAACTGACAACGAAAGTCCAATCATAAACTAATTTGCATAGTGCTGATTTTAATCTTTAAAATCATGGGGATAATTCAAATTTCAAATTGGACTCTCGAGTATCCGATCAACACAGGCGTTGATTTTACAATCGCCAGGGTCCTTGAATGCCGAAGAGAGTTCCCCAAATGCCAAAGAGGCTAATTTGGTCTCTGATGAACTTGAAAATTGTTGAATCTAAGAATATGGATCAATCAACACAAAATAAAGTATACCTAAAGGTGAAATTTCCCATCTGGAGAATGTGATTGATTTTTTTCTGAAGAAAGGGAGGATGAGAGGGGGTTTTATTTTGACGATATTTGGAGTGTTCTCATTTTTTGACCTTCTAATTTGCAGAGTATTTACGAAACCACGCTTCAGGGGTCCGCAACAAAGTCTGTCGCTCAGTTCACAGCAGATCACATTTTTTACAACGCCCACCCAGAAAAACAAAGTCTCCAAAAAGCTAGATAATAAATAGGTAGGTTGGTAGGTACACGGGAAAAGTTCTAAAAATTGAAGAATATTCGAACAACATAATCAGCTCCTCACTTTTTCACTTTCTCGCGAGCTTTCGTCCAGTACTTCTCAAATTGAGGCACAACGCCGGCGGATGATTTCGTGTAGTCGAGATTCGGTAAATCTTCATCTTCCAGAGATTTTCTGGCTCCTTTCCAAGCAAACGGATCGTACCAAGCGAATAACAATTGAGACAAAAAGGAAGACTGATTTTCCACACATACATTCTAGGTACGTGCAAATTAAAAACAGAACAAATAAATTGCAGATGCAAAAAATATACAATGAAAATGGCAACATTTTACTCGGTACTTACTTTAATAACCTTATGTTTCACGATTCGTGGACGTGAGTCAGCGAAGCAATTCAGGATAAATACAAATAATACGACTGGGAAGTAAATTACGTAGCTGACAAATTCGACAGTGTTATGGTTTTCTTCCTGGAAAAATAAAAAAATATATTCAAGGTACCTAACTGAATACGAAAGTATTTTTTTCATGAAAATTCCAAGTCCGTTCTGTCCACCTGAGCAATTAAGAGCCCAAATTGGAGGCAAACTCAAAACTCTGGCTCCCACGTTAAATTCAACATCACCTCACAATTTTTCAGCACAGCTCTCCAGAAAAATACAAAAAACAAAAATAACTGAGCTCTAAAAAATTACAGTTTCTTTCCAACAAAAATCCACCCAATTCATAATTTTTCCTGATCCTCTTCCTCGTTCCAGTTTTACGTCCAAATTCGAAGTGTTGGGCAAAAATTTAATTAATAGATGACTGAATAAATTACAGACCTGGATCCATTTTGATCGAAGTTCTGTTCGTAGCTGAGGTGCTCCAAATACAACCAATAACAACGAGAATAAAAACAAAATCGGCGACGATCTTACGCCAAATGTTAAATTAGCATAAGTTAAAAGCAGAAATATTAGCTGAAAAAACCAAATACGCGATAAATTTCATAATTATTGCATAGTAAGATAATTATAATGTAGGTTAGGTATTTTAAATAAGTATGCACAAGAGAAGTATTAAGAGATACTTACGAAAGTGATGAATTTAATTAATGGCGAATAAAAGTCGACCGGAAAACTGTGACTATGAAAAAATACATGATGCACGATATCCGCCAGAGAAAGTGTCGCTAAAATAGCTATTGAAATCTGTAAAATAATTTAATGCGATGTTATCTCAAAAAATTCACCAAAAAATTATGGTATCATAATCGTGTTTAAGACGTTCGATTCTTTCGATAACTACGTCCGTGTTTCCGATCTCCTTTTGTCTGAAATCAAGGGAGTGGGTGCCCATGGACCCAAAATGAGGGTTTCAAAAAGTTGTTTCGTTTTCTTCTGTCTTTAGACATTGGAAGTGGTTTTTTTTTGGTAATGCCATAACACCCCCCCCCCCCTCACAAAAAACACATTTTTTAGAGTTTTTTGAGTTTTTAGTGATGACCCATCTGCAGGAAAAATTTGAAAAAATGCATTGCATAGTACTCGTCTAAACGTAGGTATTTTGAAGAGAAAAACTTTTGTAGACCGCGGAATTGGGTTTGCTTTGGAGATATGACAGTTTAAATTTTTTGTCAATATCCCCCCCCCGAGTTGAAAGAAATCTGAAAACATTTACTTGGCTAGACTTATGTCTCTTCTACGTATTTTCGGTCAAATCAGAATTTTTCATTCAAAATTCGTTAAATTATGATCCCCCCTCCCCCACCAAAAAAAGGATTTATGTCATTGTTGGCAAAGGTAGTGGGGTAGGGAAACTTTTTTTTAGAGCTACACCCAACAATATTCAATCAAAACTTCAAAACTCATAGGAGAGGGGGATTTGAATTACTTTACCCGGGAACACCCTTTCTACAATATCGTCCATAACTAGTTCTTTCAATTTAAAGATAGGCAATTTCACAAAATGAAAAATTTGTTACTCGTTTTGAGAAGTTACTGTGGTACCGTTAGGTACACATGTCGCCGACTCGCAACGTATTTGTAAATATTGGTATGGCGCTCAGGGAAAAATGATGATACGAGTAGGTATTCGCAACATCATCATTTTCCCCTGAGTGTCATACCAATATTTACAAATACGTCGCGAGTCGGCGACATGTGTACCTAACGGTACCACAGTTACACAAAAGTTTATCTGCCTTCAAAGTTGACAAAAGTTCATCTCGAAAAAATTTTGAAGAACTTATTTCAAAAAATCATTTTATTCCCAAAATATAATCGCATTACAACTCCTTTAATTTCACAGATAGACAATTTTTATTAGAAAACCTTTCCTGTTCATTTCAAAAAATGATGCCATTTATGGCCAGAATTATTTTTAAATTACCCTTGCGAATTGGGACATTTGCCCTTCAGTTTTGAGGTGGTCACGAATCAGATAAATCGAATTTCAGGTGATGTTGAGACAAGGGGGTTTGATGAGTTTTGGGCAATTTTTTGAAAATATCGTGTATGTAATCCATATACAATTTCGATTCAAAATAGTGATAGGTTGGAGGGAAAAAATAGGGTACTTACCAATTTCACGACATTATATAAATTTAATGGAATATTAGATGCTTTCGAATGACGAAGGTAATATATCTCCAAAGGTAGACAAATCCATAGAAACGCGCAAGGGATCCACGTTAGAACAGTTTTCTCGAAACATAACGTCAAATCAGGATCAGAAGTATTCCAAACCACATCAGAATCCTGAAATAATAAAAATCATGTAGCCTATAACAATATGAATTGCAGAACTTTTTTCTCGTTACCTAATTAATTTTTTCTCATATTGTGAGAGTAAACGGCTACGTTTGCTCCTTAGATCAAGAAAAATAATTTTTCAAACTCTGAGAAATAGTTACCATACTTGATTTTTTTTTTTTCAATACCAAAAAAAATATTTTCAGAACACGATCTTGTTTCGAGCACTTAAAAAGCTGTAAATTATCAAAAATTAACTAAAATGTGTCTAATTTTTAGTTGGACTATTAACCCTGAACTGTTCAACTGTGCAATTTGTTGCATAGATGCGTAAAAACTACAATAAAATGACCTAATTAAGTTTCCAAAAGAAGGAAGAACATATTGTCAACTCGTAAATCACTCTTGAGCGAAACAAAAAAAAAACAAAAAAAAAACAACTAAATTTCACTTCTCAGCTTTCATTTATTCGAGTAAAAATTACTGCTCACAAGAACTTTGAAATAAATATATCGCCATATGAATAAAATACCTGTTTTTAAGACGATTTTTAAAATTTTTTGCCTTTTAAGAAAACAAAATAAATAAGGAATTTCATGATGAAGGTGGCTCTGTTAGCATTAAGTAAATTTCTTTGAAACATAATTTTCGTCAGAATCAGAAATTAACGTATGTAGTTAGGTATAAATCAGTCATCAGCCAGCAAAAAAAAAAAAACAACTGTAATATTCTTCCTCATTGAATTTTATTTCGACACCTCGCAAAATCGCGTCAAATAATGAATAAATAATTCGAATCGATTTTTGTAACCTATTTTTTCCAACCTCGGTATTTACATTATAATATAGGTACCTAATTCAGAAAACTAATTTGGGTAATCGAAGGTATAGCGAAACATTATCATTTTCATATCGACCTACTCACCCAAAACCGCGAACCACAAAATTCATCCATATTGTCAACTTCACCAGCGCGTATCGATAAACTAAACATTCACGCACAGTTTCACCTAATGAACTAACGCGAGTCGATAAAAATTTTCAAATTTTAATGACTAAGTATCTCCCTTTTATTATGGAACAATCATGCTACATTGCCACGAATTGCGACATTATTTTAACAATTCGCCAAAAAATAATCAAGTCTTATGATAATATTGCATAATGACGCGCAAATTAAGCATTATACCGAACACTTCAGATGTGCAAGTAATGGCAAATATCGATAAGTACTTGAATGTATTCGTGGAAAACAGAGAACCCATTGAGTACATATTCCCATGAAACATATGCTTACCTAATTAGGTAAAAACTACCTACTCTGGAAATTTTTCAAGTATAAAAACGTCTAGGACTAGAGGTGTAGCCAAGGGGGGTTTTGGGAGTCTCGATGAACCCCCCCCCCACCCACCACCCCCTCCAACTTGAGCTCAGGGGAAAAACTTTAAATTTGAATTTGCGGGAACATATTTTAAGAAATTGTGCTTAAATCGACCTAGAAAGTCACAAAGATAGCGATTAATCAAAATTTCCAAATGCTGAATTTCATTTTAAACCTTTTTTATGAAAAATTTTTCAGAACTGTAGGTAAATACAAAGATTTATTGAAATCGATTCGAGAGATCAACAATATGATGTTTTTTTTAACCTTCCACCTTTCGGTGTATAAAAATAAAAAATTGAAAAAAAGTTGGACCTTTTTCAAAACACGAACACCCCCCCCCCTCGTAGGTTCGTGACTCGAACCTTTCATCACGTAGATAAGACTCAAAATAGGTACAACATTTTTTTTTAAATCATCAATCGTGTATGACACGGCAACGATTTTTTACACTCATTTACCTATTCATTCGAAGGTTTTCACATTTTTCAAAAAAAATAAATTGTTTCATAGTAAGTACATATATGTAGTACCTATTTAACAATACATACTTACATATCTATTTACATCCATCATCATTCTACGAGAAAATTAACTATGTTTATAAGAATGTTCCAGAGTAAATTTCCTATCTGGAGAGCTCAGAGTTCATAACATTTTCAAAAAAACAAAAACAAAAACAAATTCACTAGTTTGAAAACTGAAAGAAATAAAAAAATGACGTTCTCAGCCCCTTCACAATTTACAAAAAAATCTTGAGAATAATTTGGGAATATCATTTTTACAAGCGCTACCTCCCGTCCTCATTTCTTCTGCAGTTCATATCAGAAAGACAGCTTTCTAAATAGTAACCAATTCATCGAATTTTGCCATTTCTCAGTTTTGGTAATAACCAAATCCGAATTTTTTAGCTTTGAACAATAAAACAAGAAAAAAAATAATCGATCAGTTTTCAGCAAGAAATTCACGACTCTCAACTCAAATCTATGATTTTTCGAGCTCGCTAACCAAAAAGTAACCAGAAATATCACCAAAAAATAACAACAGATAATTTCAAAAAAAAATTCATAATTTTACCAAAAATAAAGCATTTATAGCAGTCGAAATTTCATAATTAAACTCAATCGATGCTTTGAGAATTTCAATAAAAATCAGGACTTATTAGGAATTTTTGTCAAAAAGTGAGTCTATTTCACAACTTCTTATCCTAGGAAGTGAGATTTCTTGAAATTATTCACAACTAAGTAACAATTTTTAGCAACAAAAAAAAAACAGGTTTTTGACAATTTTAACAAAAATGGATATTTTTTTGTAATTTTTGGCAGAAAGGGAAACTATTCAACAAATTTAGCAAGAAAATGGCATTTTTTGTCGAAAAAGTACCGAAGACTTTTTAGACACTTTTGACAAAAAAGCAATACTTTTTGACAATTTTTGGCAATGGAGCGATACTTGTTAGCAATTTCTGAAAAAAAAAAACAAACTTTGACAATTTTTGGAAAAAAAGTGACAAATTTTTAGTAATTTTTGACAAGAAAAAGCAAGCTCCCAACAATTTTGACAAAAATCACAATTTTTTAGCAATTTCACTTTTAACAAAAAAAATGAATTTTTTAACAATTTTTGGAATAAAGTTGAATTTTTTGCAAAAAGGTGAGACTATTTTGCAATTTTGGCATAAGACGAGAATTTTGATTAATTTTTGGTAAAAAAATTTTGTTTGAACATTTTGTTTTCTCATTGAAAAAGATGGATTTTTCCAAGAAATAAAAGAATTTTTTTTTATTTTTAGCAAAAAAAAGTAACAAATTTTAGCAATTTTTGGCGAGAAACGACTCTTTTTGACAAATGTGACAAAAGGGAGATTTTCTGCAACTTTTGGCCAAAAGCGATCGCTCGATTGACACGCATTATTGATTTTTTTTCTTCAAAAAATAAAGAAAGTAAGGTCAAAAATTTCACGAGAATTGAATTTTTGAAATTTTGTCAACTACTTTAAGATCCTCAGACCCATAAAATTGTACCACTTGACGAAATATTTGTATCAACGAAAATGTTACGTAACACTCAGAAATCCACTTAATAATCAGTAAGTACATATCACATACTTAATAATGTAGTACTACTAAACACATGTTTTCTTGGTGCTAACCCAAAAATATTTGAGTATTGTTGATTAGGTAGAGGTACGCATAGTAGGTATACCTACTTACCTACAAAAAGAGTAGTACCGCAAAGAAAATCGTTAGATGCATTATTCGTTCTTATCATCAAAGTTGAATAGGAAAACATCCAATAAAGAAGTTGAAATGATTTTTTGGCTAGAGAGACTGGATATTACGTATGTACTTGGCACTAAAAACCAAGCAAAATTTAAAATTTTGAAATTCGAAGGAGCTACTATTTTGATAGCGACTTATCAAAATTTGAAGAAAAATTGAAGAATTAGATACCTAGTACACTATTAAAGTGGACGATTTTCGTGACAACTTTTTGATTTGATGAAAAAATCCAAAAATAATTTTAAAAATAACAAGTTTACGAGTTGGTAAATTTTTAAATTTCAGTCCCAGGAAAGAAAGGTCTTCCTAATCAAATAAGTTTCACTTTTCAACGTACATTACCTTCTGATTTTCTCTATCATTTTTTTGGAGGAGGGGGGATGGGGTTAATTCTTTTCTAAATTCAGCCTCTTAAATTTTTGGTTATGCAACAAGTCATCAAATCAAATTTTTCGACTCACTAGTACAAATCTTTATCCTTTCACGTTGAAAATAGTCAAAACTTTCATCCTGCGCTGGACACCATGACTTATGCTACTAGCGTTGGCAATATATGTACTTATTTGCGAATTTTGATTTTTGCTGCGAAAATTAGCGAACATTATTCAGCAACATTGATGGAAATTCTATGTTCAATGTATTAAAAAAACGCCATTAAAAGCCCAAATTAACACATTTTTTTGGCGAAATATTCGCAGTAAAAATCAAAATTTCGTCAAAATTTGGTCACTTACGCAAAGATTAGAGAATTTTCAAAATAACCAGATGAGAATAGTCACGAATATTCTTGAATGTTCGCGAACGCGAGGCGAACGTTCGCGATTATTCGCACTGAAGCTCAGATTCAACAATACCAATCATCGTAATAACTCATAAAAACAGAATGACAGATAAATTTTTTTTAAAATTATGCTACCGACTTCTTTTCTCAAGGATGAATCAGGAATTCTCTCGACGAAACGAATTTTTCTAAAGCAGGTGCCTAACTATTTTTAATAGTAGGTAACTCAATACATTAGAAAAGTTTCTCGAATAAAAAATGTTTCTATAAATTTTCAATGCTCTACGACGTTTGTTTGTATCTACTATGTACTCGAATTTTTTATTGCAAACGATTAACAATTGCATAAGGTGGCGATAATATTAAAAAATTTCTTTTTTCAACTTTAAATGAAGAGGTCACTCATAGATTCTTCTCATTTCACACATAACTAGAAGTAATTTGCGAGAGAACCATGTACACATACATTGCAAAAGTCAATTAAGTTGATTGTACGTTATTACTTAATAAGTAGGTATGAATGTTTGGATTTTTCAAAAATTAATTTTTTCTACACCAGCACAACAAGTCCCTACCTAACTCTTCACGACCATTTTATTTCCTTTGAGCGAATTTTGCTGAAATGTCATCGCCTACACTAGAATCTGGTAGAAAAAAACATTTAATTTTTTTTCTCAAAATATACCTAGTTAGGTATCAGAAAAGCGTAGATACAATTGATGAAAATGAAATTCTAGGACCTCAAAACAGATTTTTTAAAAATGGTTCCTCTCCCTAACCCCGGAACCGCGATAGAGCGATAACCCTGAATTTTTCTTTGTTCAAAAAAAAAATCAAGCAAAAAACAAGATGTTTACATCAACGACAACGAGTAACATTATTGTTGTATTTTATCAAACCATATGATTACGTTGTTACGTCATTCAGTACGAAAACTTCTAGTTTTAAACGAGCACGTGTTTTGTGAAGTTCAACCGTCATGTATTTGTTTGCGACATTATTTTTACTCCTAACAACAGTATTTTTATACCTTTATTGGTTTTTTAAGAAATCTTTCGAATTTTTCGATCAATGCGGTATTCCGTGGGATAAAGATCATTCGTTTTTCGGTAGCATGAAAGATGTACTGTTGAAGCGTAAGACCTTCTTGGACTTATACCTCGAACGATACGAGAGGCTTAAATCGTACAAATTTGTCGGAATTTATAATCTACATCAACCTCAGATTATGATAAATGATCCGGATCTAGTCAAGACTATTTTGGTAAAAGATTTCGCTCATTTTCACGATCGTGGATTTACTATTCATAAAGAAATCGAACCGTTGGCTAATAATTTAGCTAATTTGCCAGGTAAGGGTGTAATTTTACATGAAGTTGAGTCAATATTTTAGACATACCTATCAACATTTTAAAAGCATTATTTGATCACACAACTTTTCTCTGAGGGTACTGATTTTTATTTAGACCTCAATTATATGAACACTAATTAATTTATCTATTAATGTTATTTCGATATAGGAGAAGAATGGAAAAATTTACGAATCAAGCTGACCAGCACATTCACCAGCGGAAAAATGAAAATGATGTTCCCGTTGCTGAAAAAATGCTCTTACGATATGAATCCAGTTCTGACGAAGTATTTTTCAGACGATGAAACTTTCGATGTGAAAGACTTCTGTGCAAGATACACGACAGATGTGATAGGTACCTGTGCTTTTGGAATAGACACTCACAGTTTGCAAAATCCCGAATCGGAATTCAGGAAAATGGGAAGAACTGTGTTTCAGACGAGGTAAATACGTATTTACACTGCCTGAACGTAATTTTAAACTTTCAATTGTGTCTGGCACGATCGCCTCGTGATCTCAAGGTCTTAATTAACTCCACTGCCTACATCGCTAACACTTGCAACAATGGTATAGAAAACGAATACCCTGCAATTTATTTTAATACCGTTGAAATTTAACTGAGCTGCGTCACTTTGACAAAAAAATTTTATATATTCTGTAATTTTATCGCGTTTTCTCTGTACCCATTCTAGCATTGAAGGCTGCCAGTTTCAATAGTTTTATTTATTTTTTTATTTTTCCTTAAAAAGCTCTTAAATTTTAATTTTTAATCAAATTTTTGATTCGCAGATGGAAACCGCTTGTCCGCATTTTCTTTCCTAGCCTATCCGCCAAATACATAAAACTCTTCGGATTATATTTGTTTCCCCAGGAAATCAATGATTATTTTATAAACACCGTCAAAGACATGGTTAAATACAGAGAAGAAAATAACATCACAAGAGGCGATTTTCTCGACTTACTTATCGCCATGAAAAACCATAAAGAACTCGAAAAGCTCAAAGACCAACACGAGGACGCAGATTTGGAGAAATTTATGTCTCAAATAGGCGAAAAATGCGTTAAAAATGACGTTGGTAAGAAAACCACGCTGATAAAACTTACTGAACATTACAAGGATCGCGATTAAGAGTTTTTTTTAATTTTTACAGAAATGACACCAGAATTAATAGCAGCTCAATGTTTCTTATTCTTCATCGGAGGATTCGAAGGTGCGTCAAATGCGCTAATGTTTTTGCTATTCGAACTAACCCAACACCCTGATATTCAAAATAAACTCAGAGAAGAGATATTATCAACGCTCGAAAGTAATAACGGTGAAATGACTTATGAAATGATGAGAAAACTGCCATATTTAGAAATGGTCATCGCAGGTATAGATATCATACGTACTAAATACACATAACTGCACTCCAATGCGTGTAAAGTTTCATGTTGTATATTCGTTTGCATTTCATATAACTCAAGAAACATTACGAAAATATCCTCTTGGGCCGATCCTGCTTCGTTTATGCACCGAAAATTATAAAATACCAGATTCCGAAGTTGTTATTAAAAAAGGAACGTCGATTGTAATACCTTTAATGGGTTTCAATGCGGATTCGAAATATTACGAGAGACCGGATGATTTCTATCCTGAACATTTCACCAAAGAAGCAATATCTAAAAGACCTCATTACGCTTATTTGCCGTTTGGCGAAGGTCCTCGAGTTTGTATTGGTACGTTTAATTGATTAATGCTCGGCTCTTATAGGCAATCCAATGACAACATGACGGATGAAATGTCAACGTATTTACAAAGAATTTCTCAAAAAGATTTTTGGAAAATAAGTCCCATAAACACCTGTTGGTATAAAAAATCTAGAATTTGAAAAAATCCGAGTTTACAAAAATAAAGGTGGTTAAAAAATGACAAAAATGCACAGAAATGTTCACCGCGCAAACAAAAATTTTCATGCCAAAATTTTCTCTGAAAAAATGAGGAAAATTCAAAATTCTCAAAGATGTGCTGCTGGATTATTTCTTCTCAATTTTATCAAGGTTTTAACACTGATCTGTGTTTTTCCATATTTTTTTTTAAAAACCACCAAACTAACAATAATTAAGAAGAACACCATCGGTTTGCCACGAGCACTATTGAAGATTATGGTGAAGAAAGAGGCTCTAAAAAATTGAACTCACCAATTACCAGCGCAACTGAAGAGAGGGAGAGGAAGAGATGGCATTCCCGAAGGGCGAATCGCAAAAAAAAACATAGGATTTTGACAAAATTCAGCAGAGATCGTAATTTTAAGTTGAAGGCACTCAAAAAAAATTTCAGCTCCTAAGGTGCCCCTGGAGGAGAGATATGAGTCTTCAAAAATCAAAAATGTTTGAAAAAAAATCATGATTTTTTTCACTCTAGAATCTATCCAACAATTTTCGGTAACCTAATAGTAAATTTTGGCAAATGACTGCCAATTTTTGGTAAATTACTAAAAATATACTTGAGCATCTGGTAATTTTGGTCAATTTCTGTGAAAAAACAGTAGTTTTTGGTAAATTTTAGTATTGGTAATTTTTGATTAATTACTGTTAATTTTTGGTAAATTATTGATAATTTTTCGTTAATTACGGGTAATTTTTGGTAAATTACGGGTAATTTTTGGTAAATTACGGGTAATTTTTGGTAAATTACGGGTAATTTTTGGTAAATTACTGGTAATTAGGGGCAATTTATTGACAATTTTTGGTAAATTACTGGTAATTCTTGGTAAATGTACTTTTCGGTAAATTACTGGTACTTTTTTGATGAATTACAGGTAATTTTTCATAAGTTACAAGTAATTATTACCCGTTATTTTTAGTAAATTACTGGTCATTTTTAGTAAACAACTGAAAATTTTTGGTAAATTACTGGTAATTTCTGGTAAATTACTGGTAATTTCTGGTAAATTACTAGTAATTACAGGTAATTTCTGGTAAATTACAGGTAATTTCTGGTAAATTACAGGTAATTTCTGGTACATTACTGGTAATTTCTGGTACATTACTGGTAATTTCTGGTAAATTACTGGTAATTTCTGGTAAATTTCTGGTAATTTCTGGTAAATTTCTGGTAATTTCTGGTAAATTACTGGTAATTTCTGGTAAATTACTGGTAATTTCTGGTACATTACTGGTAATTTCTGGTACATTACTGGTAATTTCTGGTAAATTACTGGTAATTTCTGGTAAATTACTGGTAATTTCTGGTAAATTACTGGTAATTTCTGGTAAATTTCTGGTAATTTCTGGTAAATTACTGGTAATTTTTGATAAATAGCTAGTTATTTCTGATAACTGGTAATTCCAGGTAAATGACTTGTAATATTAGAAAAAGGTATTGGAAATTTGGTTATATTAATTTATTATTTAAATTACTGGTTTGGAGTAAATCCAGGGGTCGTAACCAATCTTTCACAAAAAAAAACAACTTTGGCAATCAGAAAAGTTCAAAACAGAACGTACCTAAACAAAAAAACTCACCAAAATAGAAGAAAAATATTTTAATGTGGAAAAAAACAAGAAAAAAGCCAGAAAATTTTCAATTGAGAATGTAAAAAAAAAATAAAGTTACCGAAAAACGAACACCCAAATTACAATATTTAATAAAAAATTATGATAATTTCAACAAAAAGTAAGACTTTTTGGCAATTATTACGGCCAAAAAATATCTTCCAAATTTTTGACCAAAAAGAGAAATCATTTTGCAACTTTCAGCAGCAAAGCAAGACTTTTTGGCATTTAATTTTAAAAAATAAGATTTTAACAATTTCAGCAAAAAACATCAGTATTTTTATGGCAATTTTTGGAGTCGTTTGCATGAAAGCTATGATTTTTGATAATTTTTGACAGAAAAATCTAACTTTTCAGTCATTTTTAGCAAGAAATGAGACTTTTTGACAATTTTTGGCATTTTAATCACTTGGAAGTTTTGATAAATAACTAAAAAATTTTGATAAAGCGAGTTGCAGATAATTTTGATTTTTGACGTGGATTTCCATTTTTAAAAATTAATTTTTCATGTTTTTCGGTAAATTTGGACCCAAATTTAGAAAGGAAAAGGAAAGTAAAAACACCGAAATTGAAAATGAAAAACAAACGGTTGCAAAAGATAACTGAGACGTGAAATTAATAGGCCTTCATTTCCCAAAATGAGGTCTGGGCAAAGCATCAATTTCTTTGCAATTAGACAATTTGTAAATGGAATCCAGTCTACATTATTCAAGAACACGAAAATATTGAACATTTCATCCGTCAAATTATTAAAATGTCTCAAAAGGCTGGCATTCATGCTTCTTCATCTTGAAAGAAGTTCTATACAAAGTATGTACCAATCATACATACTAATTTAAATTGATATTCTTCTATTTTTATAGCAGAACGATTCGCAAGAATGCAGATAATTGTAGGAGCAGTTCATTTATTGAAAGATTTCGCCTTTGAGTTATCACCCAAAACAACATTGCCTTTACAAGTTACACCATCTGCCGCAGGACTAGCGGTGAAAGGCGGAGTTTGGATGAAATGTCGACCATGGCAATCTTGATTTTTTTATCCTTACGCTTAATTTTTATTACTTATTTCAATTTTTCAAAAATATTCTAATAATGTACTCGATTTTAAAATTTGTATTTTCAAGTATATACCGTACAACTACCATCAATTTTTAGGTAACTTTAGTTTTCTGCGAAAAAATTCACACACGAGCAGAACTATCTGTACCTTGAAACACTTCTAATCTCCCACCCACATTACGCGATTCCGCTTCAACAAATTAATGACGCGAGGGTTTCAAGTATCACCAACGTACCGACAGTAAACACCAGTCGTGCTTTCAAACAACACTATAAAACCTTCGATCGCTATGTTTTTGTTTACAACTTTATTCATCAGTTTGATAACCGTATTTTTATACTTTTACTGGTATATCAAAAAATCGTATCAATTTTTCCACCAATATGGAATTCCATACATTGAACCACATTGGTTATTCGGTAACATGAAAGATGTAATATTCATGAGAATATCGGCATGGGAAGGGTTCAATCAAATGCATCAGAAACTAGACCCTCACAGATTCGGTGGAGTGTATACTTTTCAAAAACCTACTGTCCTGATCAGGGATCCTGAGCTGATAAAAACCATACTGGTGAAAGATTTCGGGTATTTTCAAAATCGTGGATTTACAGTTGTAAAAGAAGTCGAACCATTGGCCTATCATTTATTCAACATGCAAGGTAAGATCTTCTTAATTAATAAGATTACCTCCTTCGTACTAGAAAAAGCATCAATTTTTAAATAACAATTTTACTTTCACTAGCCCCTTTTTGAATGACCTAGGAGACGAATGGAAAAACCTACGCATTAAATTGACCGGCACATTTACTAGTGGAAAAATGAAAATGATGTTTCCTCTAATAAAATCCTGCGCTGAAGGATTAAAACCAGTACTGATGAAATATTCGCAAAATGGTTCAGATTTCGACGTTAAAGATCTATGCGCTAGATTGACCACAGATATCATAGGCAGCTGTGCTTTCGGTATCGATACGAATTCTCTACAAGAACCTGATTCTGAGTTTAGAAGGATGTGCGATCGTATTTTTAAATTTAGGTAAATCTAATGAAACCTAATACTCTTTTAGCATGCATTATAATTACATGTTGTGAATGCGATGCATATCTACGTCATTCGATACACGAGTAGGGTCGACGCGACGGTAGATGAGGCATGATGAAAAAAAATAGGTATCGTGACAAGGTCAATTATAAGAATAATTTAGGTGGGCAGTATTTATATACACGAAGTCGAAAAAAGTATAATGAGTCGATGTGCTTATTACGACGCAACGAATGAATGATACCTCTATAACATTATATAGCAGTTTTCCATCCACATCCTAAGGAGGAGGGAGGGGGAAGGGCGATCGATATCTCACAAAATGTTTTTTTTTTCTAAAGTTTTACGCCATTTCAGGCTGTTTCCAACCGATTGACTCGAAATTTGGTGTGAAGGTAGAGGTATTGGAGAGCAATGACCCTGAATTTTTTCAAATTTTTTTGACCTCAACAACGACCTTAAAATCTAATTTGAAAAATTCAAATCCTCGAGAAGGTGGTCCAAATTTCGGGAAAAAGGTCAAGAAAATCATTTTTACGTCTTTCGGTGTGCTTTCTATCACTGATAATTTTTTCAAAATTTTTCAAGTTATGGTCATTGTTTCATCGCCATAAAATTATTTCGAAACAAATCAGATTAATATCTTTTTTCTATGTGCAGGTGGCAAACCATCATAAGAACATACTTCCCACACATGCCAGCTTCTTATATAAAAGCACTCCGCTTGGAATTCCTCGAAAAACCAGTGCATAACTTTTTCATGAAAATAGTCGAAGACATGGTGAAAAATCGCGAAGAAAACAACGTCACTCGAGGCGACTTCCTCGACATTCTAATCTCCCTGAAGAATCAAACAGATATGGAAAAAATAAAAGAACAAGGGGAAGCTGATTTAGCCAAGTTTATGTCTCAAATCGGCGAGAAACACGTGAAACATGACGCAGGTAATGCAAATATTCGTATAAATGAATTCCGAATTATTAAAACTAGTATGATCGAGTTCGTCGAGTATTTATGGGTTTTCGTTATATTTCAAATTCTATGTTTAGAAATTACTCCAGAAGTAATGGCAGCTCAATGTTTATTATTTTTCGTCGCTGGCTTCGATACAACTTCCACAGCTCTGATGTTCATGTTATTCGAGCTAGGTAGTAATTTAGATATTCAAGAGAAACTTCGACAGGAAATATTATCAACGATTGAGGAAAATGGTGGCGAAATTAGTTACGAGATGATGAGAAAAATGCCCTATTTGGAAATGATCATAGCAGGTATTCAACTCCCCATTACTTACAATAGTTTACAAAACAGCACGTTTAAAATCAACACTTTAAATACTAATTCAAAATTATTCTTTCAGAAATACTGAGAAAATACCCTCCAGCACCAATCTTGATTCGTAAATGTGGCGAGAACTATAAAATCCCAGATTCAGAAGCCATAATCAAAGAAGGAACTCCAGTTTTCATATCAACTTTAGGATTACACTGTGATAGTAAATATTACGAAAAACCACTAGATTTTTACCCCGAACATTTCACCAAAGAAGCGATTTCTAAAAGGCCTCACCATGCCTACTTACCATTTGGAGAAGGTCCACGAATGTGCATAGGTTGGTATCTTTTTTGCTGGTATTCGACTTTATTGATTTAAATTATACCTATCTGTGTGCTTTTTTTTTGTTGATGCAGCCGAAAGATTCGCCAGAATGCAAATAATCGTGGGAATTATTTATTTATTGAAAGATTTCTCATTCGAAGTGTCCTCGAAAACTATAACACCTTTGGAATATGCACCATCTATTGGCAATGTGAATGTGAAAGGGGGTATTTGGTTGAAATGTCAACCTGTTCAGTAATCATCAATTTTTTTTCCAATTCATTAGGCAATCAAACTAGCCTACTGATAAAATGTGACCAAAGGATTTATGTGGCTGTTCTTGGAAATTTTCCACTCGTTTATTTTGTTTTGTTTATTCAATTTTTTTTTTTTTAGTGATTTATACGAATAATAAACATTTTTTTTTTCGAAATGTTTTCTCAAATGTATGAATGAAATTTTGTTTAAATGTGCTGAATGGAGAATGGACTTTGAAAAAAAGTTTGAATGAGATAATATTAATCAAAAACGTCGCCAAAAAGTAATGTTTCAGTAAAATTTGATAAAATTGAGTAAATACTGCATAAAAAATCGTTTAAACTTCTTCTAAACACAAACAAAAGCTTTAAAAACACTTTAAATGACTAACATTTGAAGAAAATTTAATAAAATTTGACAAAAATGCATGAAAAAGTGTTTGAAAACGTGTTGAAAAGATGCAAAAAATACTAGAAAAGGCTTTAAAATATCGTAAAATTAGCAAAAAGAAATAAAAATTCAAAAAAAAATTGACAAAATGCATCCAAAGCAGCGTACAACATTTTTCAAATTATTTCAAAGAAAGGAATAAAGCTCCAAAATTGGCGAAACTTTAGTAAAAATTGATTAAAAAGATGTTTTAAAAAATGTATGAAAAATTACCAAAGACTAATTGATGAAAATTCAATGAAATTTAACAGAAACGTACCAAAAAATGCTAAAAACCTGTTAGAATCAAATCAAATCATAAATCAACCTAATAAACTACATATCTGTTCTAAGAAAGTATAAAATACAACACCCACTCTCAAATCTCAATAGAGAAAAAAAGTCGAAAATTATTATTCAGTATTTATTTTTTTGAAAAAATCCCAATGGAAACTTCATTTGAAAAGAAAAAAAAAACTAGAAATCTAAAATTTCAACTCCAGCCAATTAGAGTGAATCATATTTTTTCAACGATTTTTGTCAATTAAGTACAGAATTTAAAAAAATTGAATTAAAATAAAAATATAAGGTAACAGCATAAAATATCACAAAAAATTAAAAATGAATTATTCCCTCGAATTTTGGATTTCAATTACTTAAATTTGGAAAATCAAAATAAAACATTGATTCGTAAAATATGATTTCTTTCAAATCTGACTCGAGAAATTTTAAAAATTGAAATGATAAAAACAAATAAACGAAAACAAACGGCTGATTTTTAAAATAATTTTCTGTGATTTTGGACTTGAAAATTTTTCTAAAAATATAAAAAAGTAACAAATTAAAAGAACGACAAAAATGAAAATTTGAAAAAAAAATGAAATAGAATGAAAGGTTGATATTTAGAATGACTTTCTTTAAAGTTAGATAAACAAAAGGGTATCTAGCGGAATTTTTCGAGCAAAAATCACTACTTGAACGAAGTGAGGGCAAAAGCTCTACAAAATTTATACAAATTGAAGAAATAGGTAAATAACATAACAACACTATTATAGATATCACAAGTTGATTTCTCTGGCATTTTTCTAAATTATTCGGAATTTTTATTTTTTCGTAGAAAACCATTAGGTATGTACTTTAATTGCAGAACGCAGGCTATCTACGTACAATTTTTTTGTAGCATGTATGTACTTAACTTATTAAATTACCACGATGGAATTCTAAAATATAACGTGTACAAATAGTTGAACCTCGAATAATAGGTACAAAATTTTACCAAATCCTCGATAAGTGGTTTAAACGTTTCAAAATTTTGTAGCAGAATTTTTTTCGTTAAATAATATTCCTTCCCTAGAAATTTTTTCTTGTTTGAATGTTTCCTAAAATTAATTCGTAAAGATTACCTTTTTTTTGTTTCAAAAAGTTTATATTGAATCAAGTTGTTATCATGAAATATTTTCTCGTTTTGATTCTGATTCTTTATTACATTTCTGGTGCGGTAAGTTATATATGTATTCCTCCAGGTGAACCAAATCCAAATGGACTCATTCGTTGTCCGAAAAAAAAACCGGTAAGTAAGTTGTTTTGACAGTGATTTGAGAAAACTACGTAATTTTGAAATAGTGAAAATCTTACCATTTTTTGACCTAATTTCGATAATTTCCTCCAGTGTGGTAATCCGAAACTTGGCACGAAATGCCTCTAAGGCCTAACGTATGGCTTCATTCAGAAACTTAATTGCAAATCCTTCAATTCGTAATTCAACGTTATCAGACGAGATGAATTTGGAAATCGAGTCGAAGGCATTTCAAGTATTAAAATAAGTGAATAGATGTACATATGCCTTAGAAATTATTCAGAAAAACAATAAAATTTAAAAATTGCAGCTCCTATGGTGAAATTATTTAAATAATGGATGATTTCTTCTATGTAAATAATATGTACCTTAATTTGAAGAAACAATTTTTAAAAAATGTTTAAACCAAAAAAAAACCGAAATCCAAATTTAAAAAAAGAAGAGAATATTTTCGATTTTGCCCTAGCGAAGCGAGAGCGAAAATTTACAATTTGTGAGACACAAAAAATCGTTTTCAATACAGGAAATTTCAACGACAAAATTTTGTGTTTTTTGGTATTTTTTAGTGAAATTTCGCACGTTTTTTGAAAATTTATATAATATGTAATTAAAGAAGAAAGTGAAAACTCGTGATTTTTGGTAACTCTTTGATTTCCCCTGCTTACACAATTTCTTCCCAATTCTCCAAAATTTCCCGACTATTTTCAACTCACCCAATTTTTCACAAAAATTTTCAACTTTTCGCCCTCCACACCACCCTCCGTTTGGCACGCCTTTATAGTTATCTGATTGAAATATCACGAATGCCTTGATTTTTAGGTATGCAATCTATTTGACCGGAGGGTCATTCCACGTCAATTCGACCAAGAAGTGGTAGGGGGTTCGGCGATTTTTTTGAAATTTTTCCTATGAAAAGACCTTTTGAAGGGATGACCAATGGCGCAAATCGCAGCCCTCTAGCCCATTTTTAAAGGCAGCCAGGGGGTGTCAAAGTTTTCAGTGAACCTAAAATATCATCCATTTCAGCAGTGGATCACTCGATAACCGCGATACCTACCAAAATGGAACTTTTTCCCATAGTTAAGGGTTTTGAAAGGCTTTTTGGTGATATCATAAAAATCAGTGTTGCCACTTTTTTTCGTATGAAAAATTAGCTCTAAAAGTTTCAAAACGTAGTTTTCATATCGTTCCGACTCTCAAAAATTCTGAAAAAAATATATTATGGACAGCTTTTCATGATGAACAACATATTAAAAAATTGGGATGGTACCATGTCGCAAAGTCGATTTAAAAAATTTAAAGCTAGCGAAAAAATGTGATTTTTTGATTTAAAACATGAAAAACAGTTTTGATTGGTAAAGTTGACCTAAGTTGACCCATTTGATCCCTATTTTTACGTATCTGTTGAAAAAGTTGAAAAACCCCGTTCACTTGATGAAATGCAGAACTCATCACCAAAAAATTAAAATTCGAAAAGATTCAAAAAATAAACGAATTTTTATTTTATTGTTGTGAGTGTAATTTTTATCAACTTTTTCATGAAATACGTCACAAATAGGTCAAAATAAGACAATTGAATCAACTTTTTTTGATGATTGAAATTGAAAATTGAATTGATCTGACCCTCCTCCCCCCGGTGGGCGCAAAGAATCTCCGATTTTAAATTAAAATCTAAAAAATTAACACAGCTGCATCAGCTATCTCCTTCCTAAAAATTATCAAACTTCACTCCTCAATCGATAACACATTCGATGACAGCAAAGGCAACCACTTCAAATACGTACCACAAACCCTCGCAAATCAAACCAAATCCGCGAGCGTAATTTCGCCTTCGAGCACGATGCTAAGCAATAAGTGGTACACACGTGTATCCAGTTTCACGTAATTCTGGCGCAGATCCCTAATAACACTGCTCTATCATGAACTTCGGCAAATTCCAGAATGCCAGGCAACCATGGAAAACGAGTTCTATTCGACGTTAATTTCGCTGCAGTCTATGCCCTGTTACTGTTTCAACGATTATCGTCCGTGTTGCACGTGTAAAAAACCCCGAGAAGTCGAAGAAGATAAATTCAAAGCTAAAATCAAAGGGCTTGTTATGGAATATTTGTACGGCAGCGATAGAGAAAAACCTCGTAAGAAGATAAACCGATATAAATACCGAGACGTACCTATAGTTTTGGATAAAAACGGCGAAATTAGACGACAAATAGCTAAAAAAAGAATCGAGCTTTTGGAAAAGCAAAATAAACGATACGAGCAAGAAATGCGACGAAAAGCTGTACCTACTTCGAGATCGTATATCAGACAAACTCAACCTCAAAAACCACCTGAGAGAAGATTCATTTTAATGTATCGGTATCCTTTTCATCAAATCACATACCACGATAGATGATACTACGTCGCAGATGGACGATAATTGTGTAAATATTTGGTTCTCATTATTTGATAGAAATTGGTACGTTTTAGTACTTGTTACATACAAATTCCATCGAGAAATTTATCTTACGACTTCGGTGGTATAATTTTTTCCATCATACTGACTCGATTTTTTATTTCAGATTCCAATATTTACCTACAACTAAAAAGACTCGTCTTCGAGTACTAAACTGTCCTTCTCACGAAATATTATTAAGACAGATATAATTTCCCTTTCAGTTCCTCTCTTCAATGGGCAGGTAGCAGGTACATCTTTTTGAAACCAGTTTCATCAAAACCAGACTCGACGATGTTCTGTTTTCATCAGTTTAGTACTCTCGATTTCGTTCGAACAGTAGCATATTCCATTATGTATGTAGTACGCGAGTAGGTACGAATAGTTCGGTTTCTTATCACGTAATGTACTTTCTTATCAGTAACAAAGCTCGAAAGATGATAGCTGACTTTCTTCGTAAAACGTAAGTTGAAAAAAAAGTGGAAAAATTCTATAGCATATTCAACCTTTCGAATGAAAAATTTTCCATCATAAACCGGTTCATCGCCATGACCACGACAATTTTTCTCATAATTCTAATCGTATTGTTACTCTTGGCTATATTCTGGCTGTACCTGAGATCGAGCTACCAATACTTCAAGAAACGAAATATCCCCTACCTCGAACCCCACTGGTTGTTGGGCAACGCAAACGACCTGATCCTAGGTCGCAAATCGATCCTGGAATTTCAACGATGCATTTACAAAGCAACCAAACCCACAAAACTACTGGGCACGTTTATGTTCCAGAAACCAACCCTTTACGTATCCGAACTGGAATGGATTAAACTGATGCTGGGACGAGACTCTGCGCATTTTTTCGACCGAGGCTTGAAAATCGCCTACGATGACGAACCGTTGACTATGAATTTATTTCATTTGGAAGGCGAACGGTATAAAATAGCCAGGAATAAAGTTCTGCCTGCTTTTACCCTCAACGGTGTCTTGATCTTGTTCCCTCTGTTGCTCGAGAGTGCTATAAATTTGCAGCATTATCTGGGCCAAGTGGCCAAAACCACCGAAGATATTAATCTCAGAGAAGTAATGAGTAGGTATGCGGCAGAGGTGATAGGTAAATGCGCGTTTGGATTGAAAAAGGGCCCACTGACTGGCAACAATGATAAATTTTACCATATGAGTAAAAGGATTTTTATGCCGAGACTCAGGACGATAATTAAGTTGATTTTACCCCATTTGCCTAAATTTATCACCGAATTATTCGATATCAAGATGGTCGCGTCCGATATTGCCGAGTACTTTAGCGAAATAATCTACGACGAATTGAAGCATCGACGACAGCAAAATAAACGACCGACTGATTTTCTCAGCTATATGATGGACGTTCAAGATAAGGATAACGAAGAATGTACAGGTAAGTGGTGGATTTATTACGATGGGTTCAAAAATTAAGAATACCCAGATCCTAACTAAATTCAAGGAGGGAGGTGAGGGAAGTGGTACACTTCGGATTTAAAGGCACCCAAAAAAATTTGAGACCCTCCATGTCAAAAGCAGATGATGCTAAGGTTCCCTTTAGTAGGATGATTTCCAAAAACTAAAGACCTTTCCTAATTAATTACAGACATAATGCCAATCACTGACGAGCTCATAGCTGCGCTATGCTTCATGTTATTCCTAGCCGGATACGAAAACTCAACAGTAGTCTTATGTGCTGCCATTTTTGAACTCGGCAGAAACCCAGAAGTACAAGAAAAACTCTACCAAGAGATTCACAGCACCTGCGGCGACGATCTATCTAACCTGACTATGAATAAACTCAAAAAAATGCCCTATCTTCATAAGGTGGTCTGCGGTAAGAATAATTATTAATAAGATTACTTCCCTATCCTTACTTTCTACGTATGAGGTTCACTTCAGTCTTCGATCCTTTTAAACGAATCGTGTACTTTTTCAGAAACACTCCGATTGTACCCTCCTGCAACTGCGATGGTTCGCGAATGCACTGCAGATTATCAAATCCCAGGAACTGAGATTTTCATCGAGAAAGGATTGCAAGTGGTTATTCCTTTCTGCGCGATGAACGTTGATCCGGAATATTTTCCCACTGAGTTGTCCTATGATCCGGAAAATTTCAGTGAGAAAGCTATACAGTCGAGGAGCAGATATGCATTTCTGCCATTTGGAGAAGGGCCTCGAGCTTGTGGTGGCAAGTATTTCATTTATTTGTTTTCCCAACTGAGGGAATTTCATTCGATTAGGAGATAAAAATCAAAAATTTCAAAACGACTGATCCTCGATCAGCAAGGGCTACGAATGCATTTTCATAATCTACGCATGAAAATAATCGTAAAAAAAATAGGGTAGTAAGGTATAAACATACAACCCTTTTTTTCAAGAAAAAAATTCTCCATCCTTCTCTCCTCTCCTTAAGAAAGTCAACGAGGTCAAATTAATACTTGACAAAAAAAAAATCAAAATTGGAATAAAATTTTGGAAATTTTTCAGAAAGTTTTGCATTTTTGTTCTTTTTTTTTTTGATATTTTTTCTTCAAATTATGACTGAATTTACTGCTTTTTCACCACTGATTTATCACTACCCAATTCTAATATCACTTGTATCATATACTTTTACTGCACCCTGTGGGTTGCTAGACCTAACAGTCAATTTTTGAAACTGGTTTTGTATCAAGTTGAAAATGAAGTTGTGTTGATTTTCAATTGCATATCTTCGTAATTACCTAATAGCCTATAATCAATCAAAAAAAAAATTCTCGTGAAATGAAAGTCAGGGCAAAAAATTGTATTTTTAAAATCAAGTCTCAACATCGCCCCACCCCTTCCCACAAAAATCGTAATTTTTAAAATTAAAAAAACAAGAACAAATTCTTCAAAAATTAGTGAAAAATTCGTACTTATTAAATCAAATCAAAATAAACGCAGGACATGATTTGATCTTTTCAATTCAGGTTTCAACACCCCCCCCCCCTCCCTCCGAAGATAAAAATCGACAGTTTCAAATTTGGAAAAAGTACAAAAACAAATTCTTCGAAAATTGGTGAAAAATTCATACATGATACCTCAAATCAAAAAAAGATTCGCAAGGCATGATTTGAGCTTTTCAATTCAAGTTTCATCTTCCCCCCCCCCATTAATAAAATCTTCAGTTCAAAAATTGGTTAAAAATGCATACTCAATAGCTTAAATTAAAAAAATCTCAGAACATGATTTGAGCTTTTCAATACAAGTTTCAAACTCCCCTCCCTCCGCCTTCCATAATAAAAATAGTCAGTTTTAAAATTGAAAATAGACAAGAACAAATTCTCCAAAAATTGGTTAAACAATCATACTTAGTAGCTCAAATCAAAAACAAAATCTCAGGACATGATTTGAGCTTTTCAATTCAAGTTTCAACACCCCCTCCCCTACAACAATAAAAATCGTCAGTTTTAAAATTTAAAAATCAAATCAAAAAAAAAATTTCAGGACATGATTTGAGCTTCTAAATTTATTTTTCAACGCACCCCCTTCCCCTCCCACAGTAAAAATCGTCAGTTTTAAAAAGACAAAAACAAATCCTTCAATAATAAAATTAGTTTAAAATTCATGGGTACGTAATAGCTTAAATCCAAAAAAATTTCTCAGGACATGATTTGAGCTTTTCAATTCAAGTTTCAGTACCCCCCCCCCCCCACTCCCCCAATAAAAATAGTCAGTTTTAAAATTTAAAAAAGACGCAACAAAAATTTGTTCAAAAATTAGTTAAAGATAAATAAATTATCAGGACATGATTTGAGCATTTCAATTCAGGTTTCAACGCCCCCCTTCCTCTTGCAATAACAAACGACAGTTTTTAATTTGAAAAAAAAAACACGAACAGATTTTATTGAAATGAGGGTTTTAAAGCTCAATATAAAATGATGAAAAAAATGTATAGGGTAAAAAGGAGCATGAGTCGTTTTTGCGTTTCCCCCTTTTTTTGCACTTCGGATAAGTGATTTCCCGAGGAAGTGACCAATATACGTTCAAATGAACGTGCAGGAAATTCAGATCTCCAATCCTTATGGATTCCATAGTCAGGATTTACGCTTGAAAATTTTGAAAAATCGGTTGATTTTGCTATTCCCCTCTATTTGAAAAAAATTCTTGGGTTACAAGTTGAAAAAACCACCCTCAAGCCCTCAAAAAAGATTTTAAAAAAGCAAAAAATCCAAAAAAATGAATTCAGTAGTTCCAAAAATACGCGAATAATTTTTTGAAATGAATCAAACTTTTGAAATTTGTATTTCTTTGAATTTTTCGATACCTTTAATTTTTTTTGAGAAAACTGAAGGTGATTCTTTATTCATTTTCAACTCATCATCATGATGAAAAAATTGGTAAATCGTCAAAAATGATATATTTTTTAAAATTTCGAAGCTGTAGATTACAGCCCACAACAGCTGATACTCATTTGAGCTCCAAAAAAAACATATAAAAACGATTCACTCGCAAGTCGCAATAATCTGACACAAATTCATTTTTCGTACAATAGGAACTTGACAGAGGTGCGCCGCGCTAGTGTCGCCTTGTTTATGATTGGCTGATGAAAGGTCCCAGTATAAACATTGGAATGTAATGTTGTGAAAATTGAAGGAAAATTGTTGAAAATCGCTGATAAGAACGGGACCTTTCGTTAGTTCCCGTGTTTTTGACCACAATTTCCTAGAGCGCGACAGTTGTCTTGTCAAATCCCTATACGAAAATTTGAAATTATTAGGAGTCATTATCGCAGAGGTTGATACCTAAAATTTTTTGAGATAATTTCACAACCTCGATAAATTTTTTGTTAGCTTTTTCACTGAATTTCATTGAAGCTTGAAAATCGACTCACCTTCTCTCAGAAAACTATTCATTCAAAATTCCAAGGAGTAGGTATCCTGTTCAAGTAGAAGAAGTTTGCAGTTTTTTATGAAAAATGAGAAGATAGGTAGATTATAACTCGATAAAAAAATGTATCTTCACGAAAATTTAAAACCAATAACTAGGTACACAAAGTTTCGGCACACAGTTCCTTCATCAGGTGATACGAAATTTTATCAAGTTATAATCTACGAGTACTTATCTTCTCATTTTTCATAAAAAAACCTGCAAAATATTGAAATACCTACTTGATAATTTTGATGATTTTTTTCAAACTTTTTCGTGAAGAAAAAGGATCAAAAAAATCGATTTTTCATTTTCCAAGGTCACACAACTACTCATCGTACACATTTTTAAAAACTACATATTGAAAATCATCGATGAAATCCATGGCAAACCACCTCCACAAAATTTTAATTTGAAAAGGAAAAAAACATTTTTACAAGACAAACTGGAAAAATGGCAAAAAAGAAGACGCAAAAAAAATGTCATGATTCTTCAAAGTATAATTTTGGCTTAATGTTTTTATAATTGAAGCTCTCATTTCTATTTTTTTCAGGTCGAAAATTAGGCATGATCCAAATGAAAGTCGGATTATCAGCATTGGTTTTAAAGTACCAATTTTTCCCTTCGCCTAAAATGAAGCTACCTGTGACATTCGAAAAAAGAGCATTCATCATGTCCATCGAAGGAGGTACATGGACCCGGTGTAAACCACGTTGCCAAAATTAAGCTGCTACGAACTCCAATATAGATTTATCAATAATTAGTCTAAGGTTAGTTACATAATGATAAACCCACGAGCACCTTGCCATAACAGAACTACTTTGTATCGTGGTTCCCAAATTCTATATCATCACCTACCTACTTAATCACGTGTAAATAAGTTTCTCAATTGGTTTCATTCATTTATGGCCGAGTAAATTAATCGTTTTCGGAAATGTCTTCTCCCTCTCCCTCCTCCAAAAAAATACCCCAAAATAGTCAAATCTAGATGAAGCAAATCGACATACACCTCTACACAATTATTTACCTCAAAACGTGATATTTTTAATGAGAAAATTTTATCATCCGAAAGAAAACGTTTCGGAGCACGTTGCCGGCTAAATACGAACCGGTATGATAATATCGGTCGAGATAATCAAACGAATTAGATAAATTCATACCTATAACGAGGTTGGTGCCGTGCGGTTAGTTCTTCCTAATGTGATCTTTCATTAATTTACCTACTGTTCGTTATTTTACAACATTGTAACGATTCAACGCTTATACCCAAAGTACCTAAGCGTTGTATTGTGCAACATTTTGCATTTACTCGTACGTACGTATTTTTACACGCGGTAGATTATTTTTAACAATTTTTCAAGTTCAAGAGTAAATTTTTTTACATCATTTATCAAGTGTCGCTTTTTTGAACCGTGTTTTTTTTATCAGAGATCATAATGGATGAACTCTTATCTTCCATATTGTTCATCTTAATTACCTGGTTACTCTACATAATCATCCAGTACGTAAAAACCTACACATACTGGAGCAGAAGAGGTGTACCTCAATTATTCCCGATACCATTTTTCGGCAATACATTCTCGGTAACATGCGGAGAAGAGCCTATGTACCATTTCCACTACAAAAATTACTTCAAATTCAAAGGCCAACGATTCGGAGGATACTACGATTTCGGAAGACCAGTTTTACTCGTCAGGGATCCCGAATTAATAAATCACATTCTGACTAAGGATTTCGTACATTTTCAAGATAGAGGATTCCCTTACGATGAAGAAAAGGAACCTTTGACCGCGAATCTTTTCAATATGGGCGGACCGAGGTGGAAAAATGTCCGAACTAAGATCACCCCTTGTTTCACGACTGGAAAAAGGAAGCTTATGTTTGGTATGTTGAAGAAATGCATGGAAGATTTGAAAACCATCATAAAGAAGGATATTGAATCGAACGATGATATCGAATTTAAAGATATTATGGCAAGGTAAGCGTTAGAAAATAATTTTTTGCGATACAATTTCGCATATAGGTACATGAAGTAGGGTCAAGGGGAAAGGGAAATATAATAGAGGAAAAGTACATTATAATCATTTCCGTTTAATTGCTTCTTTGATAAGCTCAACTTTTCCAATACCTTTATAACTGCATAACCTGATAACGTTATCTTTTCCTATGATATAATAGCTCGAAATCATTGCCCCGGTGTATTTCCATTACTTTTAGAATATTCGTTCAGATTTAGATACGAGTAGGTATAACGAGCTACCTACTTCAATAAAACTCATCTTTTAAAAACGAAAAATAACCATCAGTTGGAAACAATTTTTCAAGCAATTTAAAAATTATTTCAAGTCAAAAATGTACCAAAATCGTCATTTTTTTGCAGATTCAGCACAGATGTAATCACCGAAAGTGCATTCGGCATCGCAGCCCACACGCTGAAAAATCCAGCAGCCGAATTCCGAGCAATGGGTCGCAGCCTGATCCAGCCAAATAGCCGAATACTTCCTATTTTTATACAAATTTGTCCAAAAATAATGCAGTATTTCGGCGTTCGATTTTTGAGCAAAGAAATGAACGATTTCTTCCAAGGCTTCGTCAAAGAAGCGGTAGAATTCCGTAAACATAACCAAGTAACCAGGAATGATTTCTTGAACTCGATGGTCGAATTGATGGAGAAACAGAATAGCGAAGAAAATGGCAGAGGTTCGAATTTGATTTTCACGATCCTACTCAAGATTATTGTCCTATCTAATTCCTATACTTTCTTGTCATTGCAGATATCACTTATGCCAGTATAGCTGCCGAATGCTGGTTCTTCTTTTTCGCCGGTTTCGAAGCATCTTCCAGTGCCTTGAGTATGACTCTGTTTGAGCTCGCTCGTAATCCAGATATTCAAGAAAAACTCCAAGAAGAAGTAGACCGAGTCCTCGAAAAATACAACGGAGAAATAACCTACGACGCTTTGCAAGAAATGACCTACATGGAAATGGTCATTTATGGTAAAATTTCAACACTCAATCAGGAATATTCTTTTTTTGATAACTTATTTAATAAGTATTTTCTCAATTTATACAGAAACCATAAGATTGTATCCTTCGTTACCCTTCTTGATAAGAAACTGCAGTCAAAAGTATAAAATACCAGATTCCGATGTTTACATCGACAAAGGCGTCAGTGTCGTGATACCGGTTGTTGGATTACATCGTGATCCATCTTATTATACCGAACCTGAGAAATATAATCCGGAGAATTTCTCAGATGAAGTGAAAAATACCAGACATCATTGTACATTTTTACCTTTCGGCGAAGGTCCGAGAATATGCATTGGTAAGGCTATACGAAAATTTAATGAATCTATTAAATTGGAAGAAGGGAATAAAAAAGTTTGAGCAGAGAATTTTTTTAAAAATTGTAACATAGAAAAACTGATCGATCCGAATGATTTTCGAATCTTGAAAATTTTCTCGAGTCGAGTTGGCTCAGAAACACTCGAGAATTTTCATAAAAATAAAATAGATTCGAAAAATTCACAGTAGGTAAAAAATGAATGTTCTTTTTTCGTCTTAAATTTTTTGTCAAAAAAATCATTAAAAACCTTCTGAATTTCAAAAAAAAGTGGCAAACATTTCCACCTTCAAAGAAGAATTTTTTTAAATTATAGTGCACCTACACGAAGATGGTAAGAAATAGAACTCATCAAGATGATTAAGGAGGAAGAGGAGGAGGGTTCAAGTCTCGAACTTTATGATTATTCTTTTACTATCCGGATTCATCAACCCCCCCCCCCCCCAAAAAAACAACTCAAGGGAGCTATCTCGACAGAAAGAATTTTGTTAAACTGAACAAAAAAATGAACAAAAAATGATCAAAAAAGTATTTAAAATTGGATCACCAGGAAAAATGTAGCAATGCTGAATTCCATCGAATGGTTCTTGGAGCCTTAAACGATTGCTCGAATTTTTCAGAATTCAAAAAATCTCATTACGAAGGTGCAAATGAAATTCAGTGCCACCCTACTCATTTAAATTGACCGTTCCGACAATTTTTTCGATAAATTTTAGCACAAGCCTTCAAAATGTTACCCTATCTATTTTTTCCCCTTCAAAATTAGGCCATTTTCAGATAATAATATTACTGAACAGTCAAAAACGCATTTTTATCTATTGTGATGCCTTCCTCGTGAAGGAAAAGCTCACAGTCATGCGTTGGATACATTTTTATACCAAAAATAAAATCGTGAAAAATTTTGGGGAAAAAAATTTAAATGAACAGCACAAAAAATTTTAAAACATTAGAAAAACAATATTGGGGAATCATTGAAAATGAATCACTTGTAATTGAAATTCTGATTAAGTATTCTAGAAGTTCATTTACCTTTCTTTTTTTGTGGCGGGATGGCCAAAAAGTGGAAAATACACGCCTGAATTGAAAAATATTCGTCAACATTTTTATGAGCTCACTTTCAGCGATGGAGGGAGGAGAGGGGAAGGACAGTGATTTTCAAAATGTTTGAATCAATTTAAAGGTTGAGAAGCTAAAAAAAATTATGTTATTTTGCTGGGAATATTCATTTATGTTTCAATAGGTCGAAGAAATCACAAAAATGGCCCAATCAAGTTTACAAAACCCTCATTTGGAACTTTTTCAATGGAATTTTTTGAAAATTCAAAGCTTCCAAAACTCGCTGGAGGCTCCAGCAAAACTAAAAATTGCGATTTATCAATTCGACAGCAATTTTATGAAATCTTAGGTTCATTTTCAGAAAAATGGGCCATTTTGAATTTTTCAAAATTTGCCAAAAATTTAAATCCCCATGAAATTCAATTTTAAAAATTTTGTCTAATCGTAATTTTTTGGATTTTCCTTCAATTTTACTTACTTTGCTTAGTTGAAGAAATTTCACAATTGAAATTTGATACAGCCGAGCAAAGAATCAAGACCAAGTGATCTCAACAAAATGTAGCAAAAATTTCTTCCTATGCCAATGTTCAACCTCCTACTCCTCCTACCCCAGAGCTCAAAATTTTAAAAATTATCCCTGACAAACCCTCAGAAATACAAAAATTCATCTCCCTAATAAAAAACATCAACCTCACAAACCAAATCTAACCCCCCCCCCTTACGGGTGTAATAATCTTGTAATTATAAACACCCAAAAAAAAAAAAAAATTTTTTTTGGTTTAAATAATGGTCTTTTGATATCTTTAATACTTTTATATCATCACGTTTACACCATCAGAAAAGCTTGATGTAAATTTCTGAAAATTCAGGGGTCCTTAAATATGTACTTAGTTCTTTCTCTTGAGATATGATAACTTTTTGATTATCTCCTCAGATCGTAAAATTAGAATAGAACAAGTAATTTGCATTTAAACGTAAGTAATACTTGATGAACAATAAACCAAAAAAAAATCGTCTCTTTGAGCGTTTGTCGGTATGGTTAGTCGTTCACCTAATTTGAAATTTTTCCCCAAGTCATGTGAGGTCATTAGACCACGATGTTTCACAGGGCTTCAGGCTTCATTAAATACCACAAAAAATGTAAAAAAGACTCACCCTATCCACAAATTATTTCAAATTTACAAAAGCCTAATTTGGGACTTTTTCTGCGGGATTTTATGAAAATTCAATAGTACAAAAACTGAAAATTACCTAAGATCGTTCTGAATTTTCACGTTAGTTGAGTTTTCTAAGCAACCGAATGAAACACCTCCCCCTCCCTTCACTCGATTGATCCTATTCATGTTCCAATTGGTTGAAGAGATTACAAAAATGGCCAATTCAAGTTTACAAAAACCTAATTTGGGACTTTTTCAGTGGAATTTTCTGGAAATTCAAAGCTTCCACAACTCACTGAAGACTCCGGCCAGCACAACTAAAAATTGCAATCTATTAATTCGAGAGGAATTTGATGAGATTTTAGGTCTATTCTTAAAAAATGGGGTTTCAAAACTCACCAAAAATTTCAATATGAAATTTGTTAGACTGGGATATGTCTTCCATTCAGTTTCAGAAATTTTGTCTAATTGTATGATTTTTGAATTTTCTATTGATTTTCCTTTGCCTGGTTAAAAAAATTTTACACTTAAAATTTGATAGAACCTAGGAAAAAATTAAGGCCAAATGATCTCAACAAGATGTACCTAGGAAAAATTTCCATACAGGCAAATGTTCAACTTCCTCCTCCCTCCTGAGAGCTCAAAATTATTCGATGTTTTAAAATTTGAAAATTTTTCAATATTCCAAAATTAATTTTTGTTTTGGTTTAAATGGTCTATTGATATCTTTAATAGAAATCACCGGTTTGGAAAAAATTTAAAATATTCAATTTTTTAATTCGATATTTTAATTCAAATGACGAAATTTGTTACAGCTTCTCGATTCGGAATGATGCAGATAAAAACAGGACTGGCGACTCTGGTAAGAAATTTCGAATTCACTCCATCGCCGAAAATGATCACACCTCTGCAACTCATTCCAAGACTGATCTTAACAAATTGTGGCAGCGGTGTATGGCTCAGATGTACAGAACGATCTCTAAACTAATGGAATTTTTCTTCTACGTGCAGTTTAAAAATACAAAATATTTATATTTTTTTGTTAATCCTTGAACAAAAATGTACCTATAATAAATTATTTTTCAAATTCTCGTTGCCTTTCAACTACGCACTGATTGGAAATTAGATACCCAGTTATGTTTCCTGCCAAGGCCGATCGTGTCTATGCCTTAAAACATGTACCTTTTACAGTAAAGAGACACACACGTTGAACAATTGACGTATACACATTTAACGATACTTACAACATTTTATCGCAAAATGTCATATCACAAAACGTCATTCATTCAAGGTATTCGAGTTAAACAGGTGCGTATTCTTTCCAATAAGAAGTATCGAAAAACACTGACACAGAGAAAGAAAAAGCAAACAAAATGTACATCGTGGTGTTCTTCTGCGCAGTGATTCTGATCCTGTATCGAATCCTGCAACATAAATTACGCTACTGGGAACGTCGCGGAGTTCCTTGTTTGAAACAGAATTTCTTGAGTAGTGAATTGGATTGGCTAATAAGAGGAAAATCGCGTTTCCAGTACTTCAAAGACATATACGATGACTTGGCTCCGCACAAATACGGAGGATACAGCGTTATGCCGCTCAAGATGATGATACGAGATCCAGATTACATCAAACACGTGTTGACCAAAGAATTCGATAGTTTTTCCAGCCGCGAGAAGTTATTTTTCACTAAGACCGATCCTTTGACTCATTTCATTTTTAATTTGGAAGGTAAAGAGTGGAAAGACACTAGAGCCAAACTTACGCCTGGATTCAGTTCGGGTAAATTGAAATTTATGTTCGAATTGATCGCCGAATGTGCCGATGAAATGGATAAAACCATAAATATATCCAAAGAGCAGACCGTTGACGTTATCGGAGTGTTGAGATTGTTCATAATGAACGTTATATTCACCTGTACTTACGGCCTAAAGGTGAATAAGATGGAAAACGGGTGTGAGATTTTTATGAAAATGGCCGGCTTAATCAGAGGTGGGTCCAATGTTTCGAAAAAATTGGCAAATTTCTTCTTCATTTTACCATCAACGGTAAGACATTACGTCACGTCTTCGGCTTATGGAAAGTACTCGAGAGATTTTTTCAAGAGGATTGTACTGGATTGTATCAAACACAGAGAAGACAATAATATCAATAGGAATGATTTCTTGCAAGCTTTCATGACTTTGATGAAAGCGAATGATGGTAAGTGATTGTCATATTAAAATCATTAACTGATTGTAACATATTCTTTTCAAATAATTTACGTCATCTATCGGAAATTTCGTGAACCATACTCGGACAGGCAGCAACAAGGTCATTACAAGGTCGATTATGAACTTTGATAATAATACCCGCCACTCACCGCTTCTAAATATTTTTTTAATTTTTCAAATTAGGTAGAATAAAATTTAAACCCCACAAAAGTTCGACACGCTCTTATTTTGTACTTTTTTCAGACTCCAAATGGACGGTAGATAAAACTTTGGCTCACGGCATCCTCTACATTATGGCTGGTTTCACCACAACAGCTAGCGCCATAAGCTTTCTATTCTACGAAATAGCCAAACACCCTGAAATGCGAGAAAAATTGCTCAAAGAGATAGACGCAGCTTATGAACAATCCGGAGGCAAACTCGACTACGAAATGGCTCAAGATACACCCTACCTTAATAAAGTTATCGCAGGTATTTTGGTCATCATCAACTGCCTTTTCAAAGGCCATCCTTAGGCTACCACTCGTGTACGGTACATATGTATGTATTTCTTCATTTTTAACGACTTCTTTGGCCAATTTTTGCAGAAACTATGAGAAAATACTGCATCATAGGCTCTTTTTCTCGACGTTGCACCAAGACTTGCTCTCTTCCCGATGGTTTCGTTATTGAAAAAGGCACTGCGGTTGTGATTTCTACCAGCGGACTTCATCACGATCCTCAATATTACCCAGATCCTGAGAAATTCGATCCCGAACGATTCAACGAAGAAAATAAAGCGTCGCGTCATCCTTATGTCTATATGCCTTTTGGAGCTGGACCTAGATATTGCATTGGTAAGACCATCTTTTTTACTCTTATCTCAAAATGTGATTCCTCATCCTCACTTAGGGCTATAGAATAGGAAAGGAGAACAAATTTTCGATTTTGAAGTCAACGTGCCCACCAAAAATTAACACTCTGATCAGAAAATAAGACGAGAACAGTCCAAAGTATGAAAAAAAATATCTACTGTCACCTAATCACCAATATAGAAATTCCTTGATTTTTCATATTTTTTTGCACCCTTGAAAAAGATGAATCGCGACTAAACACAAACATTACCCCATCCCTCTTCATCCCTTATTCTCTCCCAATCAAAAAAACATAAAGCTGAATGATAGGGGACTGCTGCTGCAAGTAGATTTCAAAATAATGTAATGAAAATTTCATCTTTGTGACTCAGCCCTCCTCATTGCTCACCGCAACCACACTTGAAATCTGACTATATCAAAAAAAAAAAAAAAATGAGAAATCGACGAATCTTGTTTTTTAAATCCTGCAAAAAGATTGAATTTTAAAAGTGAGGATTTTCCTTAATTTTGTTCAAAAGATTATGTTGGTTTCCAAAACCAAATTTAGAGGGATTGACAGAAACAAAAAGCCAAGTTGATAAATGAACTGAAAAGTTTATCAATTGTTGTCGTTAGACCCGCAAAGAAAAAATTGAATTTACCAAAAAAATATGAAATTTCAATCCTCTGTTTCAACTTTGACAGCTCACAAAAAATTTTATCATTATTTTGGAATTGAAATTTTAGGGGAAAAATGATGAAAATGATCTACATATTTTTTGAAAATGTGTTGAGAACTGAGAAAATTTTGATATTTCTAAATTTAAAAAAATCATTTCTGCTTCGAATAAAATGAAATTTCGTGCGAAGAGAAAAAGCACAAATGTTTTGAAAATTATTTAGTTGAAAATTTCATTTTGGAATTTGAAGAAGAAACTGAGATGTAAGTTTCAGATCGACAATTCAAATTGATATATTTTCCATAAGTCTAGGAATCTTCTGAAATGAATTTTTTTTATGTTGAAAAATTCGGATGCTGCATAGAAACAGCATAAGTTTTCAAGTTTCCACCGAATTTCCTAAAATTCCAAAATTAAATTCGATCAAAATCGAAAACTTCGACGTTATTTCACCCTATTTTATTCCATTTTTTTTGGAATGTAAAAATTTTTCTTGTGAGTTGTCAAAGTTGCTAAATAAAGAAAGGATACCAACGAATCTTTTTTCGAAGTAGAGTAACGAGTACATATTAATTTTTTTTTGTGATTTTTATATGAAAATGTTTAGATGATAAAATTTTACGGCAAAGTTCCATCAACTTGGTTTTAGTTTTGGTGGAAAATTCATCGTGTTCGTGTAGGTGTTTTTTTCGATGGAATTTTCAATTCTGTGGGGGCTTATTTTTGTCTGTTGTAACATGTGACCTGTACAAAATGGTTAAAATTTTTCGAGAAAAGTGGAAATCTCAATGGAAATTTTTTTTGAGTGGTTGTTTAATCGGAATCTCTCTTGCAATCAGCGATATACCACTATGTAATTTTATGAACATGAATTTAACATGAGTGAATTTTTGTTTCCGTCTACATCTGTAAATTTGCAGACTTTGGAATTGAGCATAATCTTTTGGAGGAAATTAAGGAACCTCTGCAATTTTCAAAATGAGTGATCAGTTGAATTCTTTTTTTTTTCAAAAATCATAATTTCTTGATTGTTTACGTAGTTCAACTTTTCTCATGAAAATGCTTAGAATTTATCGGTTGAACTTCTCCCAGGCAATATACCTAAGGTTAAATTAAAGAGAATTGTTACGGTTTGGTGAAAAAAAAATAATTGCCGAATTCCAAATTTGAAAAACTACAGGGAATGCAAGTTCATCAAAAGAAAATTTCCAAAATTAATTTCTCTTTTCAAATGCTAAATAATTTTCTTCGAGTTATTTTTCAAAATTTCTTATCCATCAAAATTCAAAAAAGTAGCAATGGCGAGAAATTTCTTGACAAATTAGATTACATTATTACCCCTTCCTCCTCCCACCCCCTTTAAATTTATGTTGAACAGTATTTTTTGATTTTGCTTCTGTTTTGGTTTTTCAAAAATACAAAGAAAATTTGAAAAAAAGTCAAAAATTTGCGCATTTTTTGGGAAGGAGGGGGGGGGGAGAGGCTGAAATTTTTCATTCTACCCAAAGACTCAAAAATTTTAAATCTGCCTCTCATCTTCTTTCTTTTGGCGTTAGAAAAATCAGACAAAACTAATGACCAAAAAAATGAAATGTGTTGATAAAAATTCAAATTTTTCCCTGAAACTTCCAGAACTGCAAACTAGTCAACTTAAATAAGCTCCACAATGGGGTTTATGAAAAACAGCAAGTTTTCAAAAACTAAGCTGGTCACCTTGAAAATGTCAACTTCTTCGTGGCTTTCTCTAAGTAGACCTTTTAAAAATAGAAAATAGAAAAAAAATCGTTCCTTCGCATGGCTGAATTTCGTGCTTTTTACAGATACCATCAATTATGTGTTTTCTTGCATTAATGTTTTCCACTTTTTTTCTTTCAGGCGAAAGATTTTCCATTCTCATGATCAAAGCAGCTACCATGACCATATTCAAGCGATATTCCGTTTCACTATTGCCAGAAAACGATTTTGAATTCGTTTTTATGCCGAATAAATTGACCACCGAGGTGGAGAAGGTGAAATTACAATTTATACCGAGAGAAAACTCTAAAAAAGTTTTATAATTGTGATTAATGGATTCGATAATGATTGCTTTATTCTAAAAATGGTTTTCAATTTAATTTAAAACTATTATTAATCCCAAATCTTGTGGAACTGCATCAGAAAAAATGCTTTAATCGTAATAAATAATTCATCAAATAGAAAAATTTGTATAAAAACAGATTATTTTCAAAGTTACAAGAACGTAAGTCATTTTTTTGTTTTTTGGCTGTTTTTTTTAGGTAGGTAACTTTTTAAAAACAATTTCTTCTTACGAGTTAAGCTATTGTTTTGGTGGAAAAATTGTACTCATTGGTTGTATAAATGCCAAAAAATCAGAAAAAATGTACCTAGGTCATATTTTTCAATTTTAATAAACGATTTTTTTGATCATACAACAGCTATTCGTTATTTGAATTTCCATAATTTTCAATTCATCATAATATGTAATGAGTTTTGATTCATTTTAAAGACATCTACATACATCGATCTATGCTTTTTTTCCTTCTTTTTTTTTGTTGAGAATTTTACCAACTTTTATCTTCAGAATACATCGAAGACGAAGACAAAAAATCAACTGGTACACGTAGGTGGAAATATGCGCTGTTTTCAAGACACATAAAAAGGTAGCACCATTATTATATAGATGAATACGTAAGCTCAAAATAGTAGGTAGGTAATTTAAAAATGTACTTAGGTACTTCGACTCGAAATATGAGTTCAATTTTTCGTCGTGTTAAAAAGTTTCAATCAAATAAAATCGTCGAATACTAAACCGAGAGACTAAAAAAATCAATTTTTCCTATACAGGAAGGTAGAGGTGAGGTACGGTACCTATTCCCTCAATACAGGTAACCCACCAATAATAACCATTCTAAATTGAATTACACATAAAGAAAGAACGAGTGAATATAGGTATTTATTCAAATGGTGCAATACCAAAGTCATGTAAAAGACACATTTTTAGTACCTTACCAACATAGAACATACAAATGACTCACAATATTGTAGTATATGTAGATGTACTTATCGCCACCAAAGTCATAAACCTTTGTAAATTACAGTACATTTATCACATGGCGCAGTACCTCGTTATCACCTTCATTGTTAAATTTCGTTCGAATACATTTTTCAGTAATCATAAGTATGTGTGCTTGTAACGAAAAAATACAGCTGCTTGTCATATAGGTAGAATTTGATAATACAATGTATTGAAAAATTCTGAAAATTTCAATAGATATTATGCATATGTACCTCTACCTACTACCTACACAACAGTATGAGTACGTTCAAACGTAAAAGAAAATAGGTGTATAGCCTTCATCAGACCATTTTTCTTACCCACAGGCCCCACTTCGGTAAGATTTTTCAACATTCAAACTTGACGATGTCTCATAAGCAACGTTGCCAACGTTATACAGATATCTCGTCACGTGTCCTATTTTTTTAAAATTAGCCACCGAAAATTTTCCCTCGAGATATTAAAAAAAAAATAAAAATAATATCGGCGAAAGTTTTACCACGTGTTATTATCAAACACCTGAATATCTATGTCCATTGTTCGTATATGTATTTTATAATCTATGGGGAAAAAACAACAAGTAAGGTACAAGAATACGACGAAGTTTAAAAATTACTCCATATTTCGAAAAAGCACCTTGTTCTTTTCGCTATCAAAGTAATTAATGGAATACCCAGCAACGATTTGAAAAATGGCGACCCACCTTAGCACGAATATTGTACGAAAAACACGACGATGTTATCACTCGTATATATTTTTTAATCGTAAAAATAAATGTCTTTGGTGACTTCGCGAGCGAATCGTTTTATATTTCGTTTCAAGCTGTCATCTAGTTCGGTTTAGAAAATTTTTAAGCTTAATTGATTTTTCTACGTTTTATGTTACCTTTTTATAGTTTAGAGTAAGTATTATGCATAAATTGGAATGCATTTTTCAAATTTTATTAAATGAATCGAAATGTAATTTAAAACAATTAATTTTTTGAAAGGTTCAGAGCCCAATTTTCAGAAAATTTTCAGTTGGAAATCACCTATTGATTTTTTTTTTAATTTTAAAATAATTCTCAGCAAATATTTTTTAAAAAAATGTTTTCAAAAAAAATTAAAATTTTAAACGAGTTTACAAAAGTGTACCTAGAGATAAGTTTTTTCAATGCATCGATTTCTTTTGGCCTTCACTTTTGTGAACATGGTCAATGGTGTCAATGTCAATGCCAAATCCAAAAAATTTACAAAAAAATTGAATAGATTAAAAGGTCAACGATTTTTTCAAACTTTTAGGATTTTTTTGGGTATTTTTTCCTCCTGCGAGAGAATTGTAAGAAAACTAGAGCCAACAAAATCTACAAAATGATTATATATTTTCGTAAAATTTTTGGCAGATATTTTTTCACGAACAAAATCTTGCAGTTTGCAGTCTCTGAAAGAGACGGTTTTATTTCTCCAAATCTAGCATAAAATATATGAAATTGGCAACACTGAAAAAGTGATCTCTACCATGATGTCATTCAGCCACTGATTCTCCTCATTTTTCTGATGGAGCTTGGAGACAGATTTCATAATTTTCAAAATACTTGACCTAAAAATTTTACGAAAACAAGATGAAAAAATATTACAGTCTTTCATTCAAAAAAAAGTGGACCAATTTTTTAAAAAAACATTCATGAAATTTGGGGAAATGAAAATGGATTTTTGTACTTTTGGAGATCTTCGATCGAAATATTCTCAAAATTATAGCCACCTATTCGTACTTTTCAAAATTTTATGGAATTTTTCAAATTATTTGGACATCAAAAAATCAATTTATTTTAATTCAATTGAAACTGCCTCTCAAAATGTGATTGTAATCAAAACTTGAACAAAAACGTTCTCCAGTAGAGGGTCATTTAGCCCCCCCCCCTCGCGAGCCAAAATTTAAAAAGAGTAATCCATTTTCATTTTTTTTAAATTTCATTTTGAAAATTTGAAAAAATTCAAATTTAAAAAATAATACTTTCAATTTGAAAAAAATCATCTTCTCCAAACCATAATCCATTTCATTTTGTCCCCACACAGACCATGACTGATCTCGCCAGCATCTTTACTTTCACCAATTTCGTGGGCCTTCTCACCACAGTGGTGATCTTAGCATATTTCTACCTGAAAAGATGCTACCAATACTGGGAAGATCGTAAAGTACCCTACGTGAAACCGAAATCGCTAATCTTCGGCAGCAATCTGGACCTGATCCTGCACCGAACTTCGTTCCAGGAATACCACGCCGACCTCTACAATCAACTGGCTCCTCATCGTTTCGGAGGCTATTATAATTTCCAAAGGCCATTTTTACTCGTACGAGATCCAGAAATAGTCAAACATGTTTTAACGGTGGATTTCCAAAAATTCCACGTCCGTCATAACGACGCCGATGGCTCGGAGCCACTCAGACTGCATTTATTTAATTTACACGGCGATGCTTGGAAAGTACTCAGAGAGAAACTCAGTCCGGCTTTTTCTCCGGCTAAGATCCGGTTAATGGTTGATTTGATGAAGGAATGTGCCGTTGAGTTGGTTGATGTCTTAAAGAAACCGGCTGAAGATAATGTCGATGTGTTTATTTCCGATGTAGTGGCTCGATATGGTAAGCTCATCTTTGTGGAAAGTTGATAAACGTAGATAGGTTTATGACTGATTGATCAATTTGGATTTCATTTTCCACAGGAACTGACGTAATCAGCACTTGTGCTTTCGGATTTCGGGCTCATACGTTGTTGTATCCTGATGCCGATTTTAGAGTAATGAGTAAACGTATCGTTGAGCCTCATTTCAACTTCAAATTACGTTCCTTGTTATTGGCCATTTCGCCGAAATTATGCAAGATATTCAAAGTCCGTATGTTTGATCCGGATGCGGTACAATACTTCGTTCGTTTGGTCGATGAAACCATCAAGTATCGTGAAAAATATCACATCGTCCGTAATGACTTCATTGATCTGTTGATTGCTGTTAAACGAGAAGAAGAAGCTGCCAACCAGGCTGATAAAGATCGTCCACGAAAAATAGGTAGGTACCTAGACTTCTCCAATGCTTGAAAAATGATTGGGGGGGAGGGAGAATCAGAATCCAAAATTACAATCATATACCAAGTTCAGCAAATAATTTCTCCGTTTTCAACTCTTTTTACAGACGTCTCAGTAGAAAATCTCGCAGCTCAATGTTTTGCCTTCTTTTTCGCCGGATACTCTACTCAAAATCTCACTCTAAGCACAGCTTTACTGGAATTGGCTCGTAATCCAGATATTCAATACAAACTTAGACAAGAAGTCGACGAAACTTTCGAAGCCAATAAAGGAGAAATAGGCTACGATGCCATAAATAAAATGAAATACATGGAACAGGTGGTCTCAGGTATGACTCAACCCAATACAAGCACTTTTTGATTCCCTCAACAATGGGAAGGCTCATTTTCACGCAATCTTGTTTTGTAGAAACCATCCGAAGCTACCCTGGCCAGCCTATAATTTTGAGGCAATGTAACGAAAACTTCAAAATACCCGACAGTGATTACGTCATTGAAAAAGGCATAACTGTGTTCGTTCCTCGTTATGGGCTCAATCACGATCCGGAACACTACCCTAATCCGGATTCCTTTGATCCTGAGCACTTTAGTGAAGAAGCCAAAGCTGCCAGGCACCCTTATGCCCATCTTTTATTCGGCGATGGTCCAAGAAAATGCTTAGGTCAACTCAACTTTCCCTTCCTATGACAATTTTCAAATGTTTCATATTTTTCAACTAAACCTATTTTTTTCAATTTTAGGAATGAGATTTGGCCAAATGCATTCGAAATTGGCATTGGCCATGTTGCTGAGACATTACGAGTTTACATTATCGCCCAAGATGAAATTCCCTTTAAAATACACATCCAATGTGATCTCAACCAGTATCGTAGGTGGTATCTGGTTACGTTGCACTAAACGTAACATTCAAAGTGCCTAATTACGTCCTTTTAAGCATATACCTCTAATCTAATTAATTATAACTTTACCTCATATATTATCTAAATAAAAAGTTCTCTACATAATTATCCGTCTATCTTCATCAACGCGACTAAAGTTCCAACTTAAAAAAGCACGTTTTTCGCGTTAACAAAGAGACATATGCATGGTTATAAGTGCTCTATGTTGTAATACGAGTTTTATTCTTCACAAGCAGAAAATACCCGTCCTTCGGACGGGAGGAATGGAGAGATGGAACTATTTTTATTCATTTATGAATGAATTAGAAATAATTTGGTGTTGGTACTCGTAATTGTCTTATTTCATCTGATGTAGGTATTAGGTAATGTCACTAATGCCGCTTCAAAAAAATGACCTTCTTGTAATTTTCAACATTGACTCTCCCGACTCCCGGGGTCAACTCTAGTTCCTAAGAGTACTCCATTCCTGGGGGTCTTATCTCTGATCGTCTGAACCATTAGAATAGTTTCGAGACTGAAAATTTGAAAATTCAAGTAGGTACCTAGCTACCTACATAAAATCTGACACATCATGAATCACCTAGTTCGTTTGAGCCCAAATACTTGACAAATATCAACAATTTTGCCCCTCCCGCCGTTTGAAATGTTCATTTTTTTCTCAAATCACAGTCACATAAGGTTAAAAAAGGTCACAAATGATCACATGATCACATAAGATCATGACCGTCACGAAAAATGCGGTCACAATCATGATGATCGACCTGTATGATTCTTTTTTCTGGTGCATCGGTTCAGTGCTCTTTTTGATTTTTTTTTTTTTTAATCAAATAATTCAATACCTATGAGTGGATTTACGTAAAATTTTATAATGAAGAATGAAAGTAAAGGTGATAAAATTTCCTATCAAAGTATTCAGCTCTTTTTTGAAGTATCGTTTATGAATTTTGAATGAGTCAATTAAGAATTGAGTTTAACAAAAATTTCCACTCTTCAGTGAGTCTGACGTAAGTATACATGAATGTTTTAAAAAAAAACATTCGAAATTCTCCTTTCTGTAATTGTTGATTTTCAACTTTCGACTCTCCCCATTCCAAGGTCAACTCTAGTTCCTAGAAGTACTTCCTTCCTCATTATAGTTTTATCTCTGAACGTCTGAACCATTAGAACAGTTTCCAGACCGAAAAATTGAAAATTCAAGTACCTATGTACTTTTACCTAAGTACATAAAATCTGACATAACGTGAATCATCTATAGTTAGTTATGAGCCCAAAAACTCGAGAAATATCGAAAATTTTGCCCCCTCCACCCTTTTTTTTTCAAAATCGGGCCTACCGCAAATAGACATCATTTTTCAACAAACATTTGGCTAAAAATGACAAAATTTGTAAATTACTCGATACTTTTTTAAAAAATTTTCATCATCAGTGATTTTTGGGCAGTGGCATTTTTTAGATATAGACAGGCAGAATTATTGTTCTTTGAAGTTCAAAATTTTTATTTTTTTTCAAATCACACTCGCATAAGGTCACAAAAGGTCACAAATTGTCCCATAATATGAGATAGCCTACAATAAGGCTGACACATCATGAATCACCTAGTTCGTTTGAGCCCAAAAACTCGACAAATATCAACAATTTTGCCGCTTCCGCCGTTAATAAGGTTAAAAAAGGTCACAAATGGTCACATAAGATCATGACTGTCACGAAAAATGCGGTCACAATCATGATGACCCCTATGATTCCTTTTTCTGGTGCATCGGTTCAGTGCTGTTTTTGATTTTTTTTTAAAATCGAATTCAATATGAGTGGATTTATGAGAAATTTCATAATAAAGAATAAAAGTAAAGGTGATAAAAAGTTGTCCAATTGCATATTCACGGCTTCTGGAGCAAACTCAAAATCCTGGAGAAATTTAAAAATCGCGCTGGAGGCTCCAGATCGGTGGGAAATGGTGGAATTCGGTGTCGGGAGGTTAGTTGTGGATGAAATACAGCGATTCGCGCAAATTTCAAAAATTTCCTCGCAAAGGGAAAACTTTTGATTTTTTTGGATTTTCTATTTTGAAAAAAGCTGGTCAAAAAACCACTCTTGAGGTGTCCGCCCCAAAATCGTCTCAAATGTAGATAAACTCGTTAAACCGATCGAGTATAACACACAACTCAATTTTTAGCTGCCCAATTTCATATTCACGATTTCTGGAGCAAATTCAAAATTCTGGAGAAATTGAAAAATCACGCTGGAGGCTCCCGAATGGCTGGAAATGGTGAAACTTGGATTTGGGTAATTAATATTAGTTTTGGGACTTATTTTGACCATTTTTATTGATCAAGTATGTACTTTTTAAAAAAAAGCATAAATCGCCAAAAACAGTCAATTTTGAATTTTCAAAAATTCGCCAAAATTCGAAAAATGAACTTGGGCAGCTGAAAATTTGGATTTGGGGGTTTTAGAACATGTTCTTACCAAAAATTGCGGTCCCGTTCAAATCGAAGGCGGACACCTCAAGAGGTTCCCTTAGTACCTACATACCTATTCTGCATTTCTTATCCCTTCACTTTAGTTTTTCTGTTTTGAAATGTGCCTCTATTTTGAAAAAGGAATATAATTTGGCCCTTATTCTGTTCTGAAATGTGCCTCTTTGTGCAAAATTTTTAAAAATTCATAAATTGGGGTTTTAACATCTCAAAAACCTGGCAACACTGTTCCGAACTGCTGTATGGAGAAGATACATACTCATATTTCACAACCTGATAGACTCCTACTACACAGAACCACCCTACTTCCAGCACCTACCCTCAATGCAACGTAATACACTCGCTTTGCAACGAAATTTTACCTCGTCTCTCCGCAAACTGGTTTCACCTCCGCAAAGTCCAAAAAAGTCGTCATTTTTTTCAACTTTGAAGCTCTATAACAATTGTCCTTTTAAACTTTTTAAAATTTTTTTTTGCTATAAACACTCTCCAGCTTACAGGCGTTCGTATGGATCAAAGTTCAGAATTTTTGGTTCGGCAAGTTTCGAGTTTACCGGCAACAAAAAAAGGGGACTTTCCTTTATAGTATTATAGATACCATAATGTGTTTTCATTAAAATTAGACTCGTATTATGCATGCTGGGATGCTACGTTTTATCCAGACATGCCGCGAGCCTACATCTGGTTTCAGGCTCCTCTCATCGTCAGTTCATTCATTCTATGTAGAAGGAAACCGATGTTATTGTAACGCATCACTTGGCAATGTTTACGAACTAACGTCTGTATTATAAATGATTCATGTAAAATAGTATGTATTAGGAATAGGAACCGTATTCATTTCACGTGTAGGTAGGGTAGGTGTACGTAAATTTACCTGAAGCAGAGAGGCACATAGTACAATCTACAGATTAGTATTCGTTTAGCGCGCAGTTTCATAAAAGGTAAGTTAAGTTTTTAACATTTTTCTTTGTGCAGTATTTAGAACTTATCACCTACTACTATTTTACAACTACATAGGTATAGGTATAATGTTTGCAATAACTTGATAAAAATATTCGTTACATAATTTGATTAGTGATTTCATAAATAGGTAGTTTTAAATTACATTCGATGTTACTCATCTTTAAATAGTTCATACGTACTAATTTTTTACGACTTGAAATATTTTTGTGATAATAATGTGCTTTATTCTGACACAACAATCGACCTGAATAATCATGGCAAATGTGTTAAGAATGATGATGATAATAATACTATTTGTACTCCTATCAGAAGATTTTGCAAATAACTCCCTTCCCCCCCCTAAACTCAAAATCAGTGATTAAATTTTAAAAAGCTCAAATTTGAACTTTCAAGGTGAAAACTCAATTTATCGTAACCTATAAAATACAATATATGTACCATACAAAAGTTAAAAACTATAATTTAAAAAATTTGAAAAAATTACAGTAAAAGACACAGTATTACATACATATGTACCTTCTTCACCACAGACAATGAAAATAGGATCTACACGCTCCCAAGGGGCACAAGAGCTCGAAAGAAAAAAATTTAATGAAATGGCATGTTTATTGGGATGGATTGAAAGAAAAACACATCCTGGATTTCGAAGAAAGTTGGTGGGAAAGTTAACTTTAAGTGGGAGACTACCAAACAACTTTTGAGTCCCCTTGCTATTCAAAGGGATAAACCAGGGATCCTCAAAATACGATAATTTTTGAAAAAATCGTGGTTTGTTGCCTCTTTTTGGGTAGTATACATATAACCTGTGCAACCCATCGGTTAGCCCTCCCCCCCCAAGTTCCGATTCGAGTTTCTGAATATCCCAGGTCCATTGAATTCAAAATTCAATATCATTTTCAGCTTTTAGCTCTCACCAAGCGCTTGAAGATTGACGGTTCTTGAAAGTTTAAATTTTTATCAACTTGGAAACATTTTTCCACCATTAAAAATTATTTTTATGAAAAGACAACACCGGATTTGTGTTCATCAGGTCGAAATACCCCGAACACCGCAGGTTACACAATAACTGTGATCAAATTATCAAAAAAATATTTTTGCATCCACTATAAAATGAGTAGTAAAATAAGGATTTTTAAACATTTGATCGAAACGATCGCGAAAGTGTAGCAATCAGGGTATTTTGACCTGCTAAACACAAATTCAGTGTTGATTTTTATTTTTTTTAAAAATGTAGTGACATTGAATTTTGAATTCAGTGAGTCAGGCAGGTTTACAAACTCAAATTACAACTTTCGAGGGGGGGGGGGGGTTGACCTCATTCCCCTGAACAGGTGAGAGGCTCAAAATTTTTCTGGGTAGTCTCTCACTGAAAGTAAACTTCGCCACAAATTTTCGTCAAAATCCAAGCCATTTTTTTTTGATACACTCTAGCGAATGCTGAGTTTGAATATTGGATAAATTTTTTGATCTGACTTCACTGACCCTTCCCTTCCCTTCCCTTCCCCAATGACCTTAGACATAGTCGAAACACCAAAAAGTTGAAATAAAAGTCGTTTGCTGGGTTTTTGAGAGTGCTCAATCCAAATATTCTCTTACATTTCATATAAGACCTTTCAATGCTCCTACACCTCCCTTCGTTCTAAAAAAAATTAAATTAAAAAATAATGAAAAATGGGATGAAAAGTCAATAACTCTTACAAATTTGCGATCACTGAAATCAAATATCTACGTACGTATGTAATTACATTTCAAATTCTCTAGCTTACTGCCCCTCCAGCTCCCGGACTGGAGAGGGGGCACAAAAGGGTTAATTTAAAAAATGAGTGGACTTTCAAAAATCAGCGACCAACGAGAAAAAATTTCTCTTAGAAAAATACAAATTAGGAATGTTGATTTTTTGTTGCCTATTGATATCAAATTCGTCCAAAATTCAATATCAAATTTTTAACTGAAATGAAATTTTTCAATCGTTGAAAATACTAAAACTTCAACTGTTAGGTATTCGCTGATAATCTATTTTTATACTTCTACTTTACTTAGTTATCACAAAACGCAAAATGATAACAAAAATCTAAAATCCATTTTAAAAGCAACTAAAGCAACCTACATACCCAGTGGATTATAGTTTTTCGAATCCACATATTCCCTAAAAATCGGTTAAAAAGGGAAAAAATCTAGCTTTGAAAAGTTACTTCTGATGGTTTTCATGGGACGCTTCGTCCTCCTCCCACTTGTGAATTTTTTCTCGACATATTATTCGCATCAAAATTCAGGTGATTTTTTTCTAATGGTTTACATTCTCTAAAAAATTAAAAAAAAATTAATCATCATTTTTAACCAATTTCAAAGCTATATTTTTCTGAGAAATTATTAAACTACGGATCAGGCATTTGTGAAACTTTTTTTTTCAATTTTCAATAGCATAACAAAATTTTCCAGTCAGGAATTTAAAAAAAAACGTCTCGTTTCAAATGATTAAGAACTTTCGGTTCTCAATGATTTCCAGACGTTTCATTTTTTTGGGGCGCTAAAAAAACTTGGCAGAGGTGTTAAAAATAACTAAACATTTGAAAGTGGGAGGGGGGGGAGAGATCGGGAATGGTAACGAAAAATTCTTAAAGGCCTACTTTTTCAACTACGAAAATATTTCAGTCAAACTTCTAGAAAAAATGAAGAAAAATGAAACTTTTGAAAACTACATAGAATAGATCGATAATTAGCATTTTGATGAGTTTCCAAGACTTTTTTGGTGGAAGGAGGAGGAGGGAGAGGTTGAGAAAAATTGTGACACAAAATTTTAAAGGAATTGGGGGAGGGGTGAATTTCAAGTTCTTAGCCTGGACCTGTCAAAATTAAAAAACAGGACATTTTTCAAACACATCAAGACTTCTTTTTTTGGGTGGAGAGGGAGGGGGGAAGGAGGGAAGAATGCGATCAAATTTTCGATTTTCCAACAGCTAAACATTGGATATTTCAAAATCATTTTCGAGGGAGGAGGTGTCAAGAATATCTTCTTCGTATTTGGATTTATTGTTGGCAGGACATTTTGCACACACTTTGCAACATTTTTTTCGAATGGGGGGGGGGCGAAATTTATCGTTTTTTCAATTTTTTCGGGTATCTTCAATTTATTTTTAATGAAATACATATTTGTGGAAAATCTGAAAAGTTGACACTTTGAATTTTGTTTTACAAGTTCACAAATTGAAAATTTAGCAACGATTTTTTTCAAAATTTTATTAGTCTACAAAGGTAAGATATGAATTGAAAAATTCGAGGTTCGACTGAAAAAAAAAGAATTTTTTATGAAAACCAAAACAAAAGAAAATTTAGTCAGACTGTTAGACATTCTGAGAATTGAAAAATTAAACGTTCGATGAAAAAAAAAAGAAAAAAGCAAAACTTTCCGATAAAAAGTAGGTATACATATTTACAGAATTAGCAGGACTTTAAGACACCCTGTCACTCGAATATCGCTCAAATTTTCGTATTATTTCCAAAAAATCTCGAGTGTTTGAAATATTAAAATCGTTAAAATGGAGATATTATCAACAACGAAAAATTTTTACTTTCGTTCTTTTTTTCAAAGTTGAGATAACAAAATACAAATTATATTCTTTCAAAAAATTTGGGAATAACAAAACGTAAAAGAATTAAAAATTTTTGCGATTTTCCATCAATTTTTCCAAAATGAACACTACCAATCTAAGTTTTCAAATAAAATATTCTCTTCGTGTTCATCGAATTAAAAATTGAATTAATCCAGGTAAACATCCAGGAAACTCGATACATTATTTTTCTCTATTTTTCTAGTACCTGAAAAAATCAAATCATCCACGCATCATGGAGTTCGTAATCTTCACGTATTTGTTGCTGGCCCTAGTATCACTTTTCGGATACTTGTATTTATTACTGAAGAGACGTTTCGATTACTGGAAGAACCTAAAAGTACCCTACATAGAACCGCAAAGTTACGTATTCGGTCAAGATAAAAAAGTAGCCACCGGAGAACTGTCGATGGCCGAGAATCAGCTCGAAGTTTATAAAAAACTAGCTCCTCACAAATACGGCGGAATATTCTTTTTTCAAAATCCTGCCTTCATTGTTCGAGACCCAGAGCTGATAAAACACGTACTGACCAAAGACTTCGCTCATTTTTACGATCGCAGTATGTACTTCGATAAACCTTACGAATCGCTGACTCGACACCTTTTCAATTTGACTGGCGAGCAATGGAAAACAATCAGGGCTAAGTTGACGCCGACATTTTCCACTGGTAAATTGAAACTGATGTTTGCTTACGTCAAAGAATGCGTCGATGAGTTGATCAGTGTCGTAGATGAACGACAAGATGAAGAGATCGAAATGAAAGATTTGATGGCCAGGTTTGTACCTACCTAATTACCTATTCCTTCTACAGGTGGTAATTTTTACATCTTAATTATACTAAATCAATCATCGATTTATTTGTTGTTCAATTCTGCAGATACACAGTGGACGTGATAAGCTCTTGCGCATTTGGCTTAAGAACGAATTCTTTGCGAAACCCAGACGCAGAATTCAAAAGAATGGGAGTACAAGCGTTAGCACCCACAGCATGGACACGTGTAAAAAATATTTTGGTAGCGATAGCCCCTCGATTAGTGTTCTTTCTGAAGATACGTACTTTCGACGACCAAGTGACCGAATTTTTCCATCGTATTGTGCGAGAAACGGTCCAATACAGGGAGGAGAATAATGTAACCAGGAATGATTTCCTACATCAGGCTTTGCAACTAAGAAACCAAGATGAATCAGAAGCCAAGAAGGAATCCTCGGAGGGTATAACGTTGAATGAAAAATCAGTCGGTATGTTCGTTCGTTCTATAATTTAAATGTAAATCGTTCAACATTTTCATCAAATTTGAAAAGTTAATCGTTGAATGTATTTTTTCAGAACTAACTTTGGATATAATAACTGCCCAATGCTTCGTGATATTTTTGGGAGGTTTCGAAACATCATCCAGTGCTTTGAGTTTTACCCTATTCCAGTTATCTCAGAACCCACACGTTCAACAAAAATTACAAGAAGATGTCGATCGAGTATTCGATAAATACAACGATGAAATAACCTACGATGCATTACAAGAAATGACTTACGCGGATATGGTAATTCATGGTACGTAAAAAAGTCAGGAATTTCTTACCTTTAAGTATTCTCAATTCGCGTGAAAGTCCGAATTTTTCATCTCCTCGTGCTCGTTGCAGAAACACTGAGAAAATATCCGGCTATCCCCTTCCTCGTTCGAACTTGCACCGAAGATTACAAAATACCGGATACTGATACGGTAATTAAACGGGGTACTTGGACCTTTGTGCCAATCTACGGTCTCCATCACGATCCAGCATATTTTTCCAATCCGGATGACTTTTATCCGGAACATTTCACCGAGGAAGCCATCAAATCCAGACCTCATTACACGTATTTACCATTCGGCGAAGGACCACGAATATGCATAGGTAGGTATACGAGTGCTACCTGTAATAAAAAATGATACCTCTGAATTAGGAATAATATCGCTATTATTTTCTTCTATTTCAGGTATAAGATTAGGTCTCATGCAAGTTAAATTGGCGCTAGTCAGCTTGATTAGAAATTACAGCTTTAGTTTATCTCCTAATATGAAACTTCCGATGACGTTCGAAAAGCATACGGTATTAACTCACAGCGAAAATGGTATTTTGGTCGTTTGTACGAAAAGGAATCACGAATCGAAAGACACGTAGTGGGATTTTTTAATAATTTTATTGCATATTTTTGTACCTGCAGGATGATTTATAAGTGAAGAATTACCTTTTTTCTTATAAGCAGATAGCCTAAGCTATACAGAGCATCAAAATAAGCTTGCTTGTTAGATTTTTTTTAATCTTAACGTTTTGTGTTCGCCCAACTAAATGATGAACTTTTGTACATAATTGTAATACGAGTAGATTTACTTATTGGGACATTCGAAACACAACTTTGAACAACTCATCAATGTATGTACCTAATTACTCATCAAATGTTGCATAGGTAAGAAGAAAAAAAAAACTCTTTTTATAAGAAAGATCTTCAGCATTTTAAAGTCCAGTGTCCAGTATTGAATATTTTGAATTTGTGTATCATAAGTTGTTCCGTATGTGGTATGTATAATATGTACAATCAATTGGTGAGAATGTCATTCGACACTCACTTGAAAACAAACTACGAGTATATTAATTAACATTTTCTTCTAGTGTAACTGGTTTTTTTTCATGATGTTTGTCAAATTTGACTTCTTTTCCTATTTTAAAAACTTTACAGAATCTGAAAAATCTTAGTAGAATGAACTCGAGAAAACGAGGAAAAAATCTGAGTCTTGAGATCAACTATTTATTCCTCCGTTCCTCCTCGACTCAAAGCTTAGAATAAATTTTTGAGCATTAAAAAAAAATTTTTTTTAATGAAAATGAAAACAAAATATGGTTTACACATAGGTAAGTGAGGATATTTTTACAAAAAACAAACAAAAATCGATATGTTTTCACTTATGTTGTGAGGTTACATATACTACTTCTATAGTGACCGGGGGAAAGGTAATTACCTGAAAAAGGGGTTATTCAGAGAGACTGGAGCGAAGATTGAAAATTTGTCAAAGAGGTTTGCCAACTTCTCTTTTATTTATTTATGTATTTATTTATTCATTTTTCAAATGTTTTTCTTATTTTGGAGGACACTGTAAGTAAGGTAGTAGCAACATTTTTCAGGGATACCAGGGAAGTATTTTTTTTTTTAGAAAAGAGGTTATTTGGAATAATTTTGACGTAGAAATTGATTTTTTTCAAAAACGTGCACAGACTTTTCGTTTTTTTTGACTTTGATGATTTTAGTAAGAAGCGAGGCATTTTGGAAAGAGTTTTTGGAAATTTTTACGCTTAAAGATGAACGTTTTGAGCAATTTTTTTTTGGCAAAAACGAGACTTTTGGAAGTTTTGTATCAGGGGTCTAGTATTTTTTTGGAAGATCAGTGGAAGTATTTTCTTTATAAAGGGGCACGAAAATTGAAAATGTTAAATAAAATTAATTTGTTCATTAAGTAAGTAGGTACCTAGACCTACTCTACATGTTTTTAAACTTGAAGAGAAATCAAAAATAATAGGTGGAATTTTTCAATATGTAGTTTCGATAAAAAACAAGATTTTTTAATTGTTAGCGATTTGGGCTAGGTTTTTTTTGGAATTTCACAAAAAAACATGAAAGGAAAATTTTTTAAAAAATGGACAACTGATGTCAATTTTTGGAAAAAAGCAAGTTTTTTTTTGGCAGTTTAGTGAAAAGCAAACTTTATTTGGTAGGTAGGGTACCTAATTCGGGGAAAAAGAAAGACTTTTTGACAATTTTTAGCAATTTGTGCAAGAAATCAATTTTTTTTGGAAAGCAAAACTTTTGCAAATTCAACTTAAAAAAGGAGTTTTTTCAAAAAATGAACGACTTCCATTGGGGGGGGGGGGGAGTCAAAATTTTATTTGGACGTGAATTACATGCATTTCTTTCATTATCATATGAAATCGAATTGTTCGTGTTACCTGAATTGTCGTGCTGAACCGTCATTAACAATAATTTTTGAAATACCCTATTTGTCGTTCGAATGTCCAAAATGGTTCCCGTGTAGATCGGATCTTTGATGATTGAAACGTCGAAACGATCACGAGATAAATCGCCGAATCTCTCAAAATTACCTAATGGAGGAGAGGACGTCGAAATTGGATGATAATTATCTTAAAGTTTCGCTTTTTTTTGCCCCCTCTCCCAAACGTTATTGTATTTAAAAAAATTATTTTTTGCGCAGAAATTGATAAAAATTGTGAAAAAGTTGTAGTTTTTTTTAGTTGGAAGATTTCGTTTTTTTGGTCAAAATTTTCAAAAATTGTCAAAAAGTCTTTCTTTTTTCCAGAATTAGATACCAAATAAATTTTGCTTTTCACAAGACTGCCAAAAATCTTGCTTTTTTTCAAAAACTACCATAAGCTTTCTATTCTTAGAAAAATTGTCCTTTCATGTTTTTTTGTGAAATTCCAAAAAAAAAACTAGCCCGAATCGCTATAAAAATTAATAGAAAGTTCTACTGTTTTTTTTTTTTTTTTTGCTAAAATTGTGAACAAGTTTTGCTTTTTTGGTCAAAACCCCAAAAAAATCTTGGTGATTTTTCGAAATATGTTCAAGTAGGTATGTTCTGCATCTTTTAAATATGCTCAATTTTTCAGCAAATGATTCAAAAAAGTTTTGAAGCTACCCGAGAGATTTTCAAAGTTATCACAATTTTTGAAACATTCCAGATAATTCATGAACTACGTAGGTGGCATACAAAAAAAATTTAATGGCACGTGTCATGTAACTAACTTGTTTAAAGTCAGATATATTACTTATTTTAGATCTTCTTAAGATTGTAATAAACCTTATTGAATTTTTTAAAAAATCGTGTTTAACGAGTTTATTTACAATTTGGGCAAACATCGGATCCTGAGAGGGGGGAGACGAGTTGGCTCAAGTTGAGGATTGAACATTTTTTTGATTTTTTGAACTCTATGCCTCATGAACGTACTGGTCAAAAAACCACACTCGGAGGCTTTCGCCTGAAAATTGCCAAATAAGAATTAACTTGATGAAGAGGTCAAATATGAACCAGAACTCGATTTTCAATCACCCGAATTAATCAGAAAAAATTGTGGAAAATTTGAAAGCTGCACTGAAGGCTCAAGAATGACTCGCGCCGCGAAATGGTGGAATTCAGCTTGGGGAAGTCGATATTAGCTTCGGAAGAGATTTTCATCATTTTTATTGAGAAAGTAGGTACATATGTGCATGAAAAAAAAAAAAAAAAACATTTCAAAAAGATTACCATTTCTAAAAAATTTCCGAAAACTGATAAAACAATTTTGGACAGTTGGAATTTTGATTATAAAAATTTCAAACTATGCAGTCTCCAAGAATCGCATTCCTGCTCAAATTGATGATGAAAATCTCGAGTGGCTTTATTTTTGAGTATTCCACAGGTCCTAATTCTTTCTGAAGATCAAACTTCAAGAAGAAATTTTGTTGCTAAAGATCTCCATTTACTTTGTCTCAGCCTGAATGAGCCACTAGGAAGAGAACATATTTTTTTTAATTTCAAAAAAACGAGAAAGTAGGTACCTATTACTTGTTAAGCAATATTAGGTAATGTTCCGGAAAATGTTCCCAAATGAAAATTTAAAAAAATCAATTGTTTTTTGTTTTTTAATATTACTTTACATGCATAAAAAAGTAGGTAAGTTACGCACTAGGTACTGGTAAATATCATTGGGAATGTCCTCACGAGGAAGTACCAAAGAAAGAACGTACCAAATGGTCCAAATATTAAATTAAACACGAAGTAAGTAGATTCAAAAACAACTATCGTATCAATCAAATATTCTAAGAAATCGTTTTTTGATGTCAATTTTACGTGCGGATGTAACTTAAGAAAATACCTGTTTACCTATCACTAGTAAACAGGTAGGTGACTTTGGACGACCTACCCATTTAATAGTTTTCAAAGAATATTTCAAAAATCATGTACTGTTCGCGTGTGTGAATGATTGGAATAAGAGACAAGCTGTTCTCTCAATATCGTATGTGATGCACTTTTAGTTCAAATGTTTTAGCAATGGAGAACATAATTCATTTGGAATTCTTCGATGAATTGTCATCTGGATTGAAACATATTTACTTCGCGTACTCGGCGGCCGGAGGAGCCTTTTACGAAAACTACATAACAAGTAAATTCAAATACTTATTTCGGTGCTTGGTAAGTTTTCAATACGTATCGTTCAATGCGATATCAATAACAGCGATATTACAATCAGAATCCAATCACAAATTAATAACATCTTGCATCTTGTATTTATTCTTCGCGCATGTATTGGTCACAGAAGCTGCAATGGTTTACTGGAAACGAGACACTTTTCGTGCCTTGTTCGATCATATCAATAAGCTAAAAGATGAGGAATTTATAAAACCAAATTTCAATTTTACTTCGAACCAAATTGATGAAATAAATATGGAAAATATCAACTTCCGAGTCATCAAGTATCACTCAGTGTACACTCTGGGAGTTTTTTTCATCAAGTTATTGTTGCAATTTTCAACTTACATTTTTACTGGAGAGTTTACAATCGATTATAGAGTAGATTTTGCTATACCATTTCCATCTGTGAATTCGCAAACACCCCTTTGTTACACACTGATTCACTGTATAATTATGGCGATCACTCCGGGCCTGCCAATCGTCATGTATGGAACAACTTTTCTACCAGCACTGCTATCGATCTATCTCAAAAATCAAGCGATTCGTTTACAAAATGACATGAAATATCACACCGATTTGACTTTTGAGTGCATGGAGGAATGCGATCGTCGAGAAGAAAAAGTATTGGCCGAGTCACCGAAATGCGAACGAGTCCGAAATTTTCAATTGAGAGACATTCAGCGACAACGAGACAGGCACGTAGAGGAATTCATGCTCAAAGTTCGACAATGGATCAAATTTCATCAAAAATGGATTCTGTAAGCTGACATGGAACCTTTTAGCGGGATCTCAATAGTGCAAAAAAAATATACCCTTGACTCAGTTGTTGAAGCGCAATATTTTTTGCCTCGAATATCTTTTTTAGGAATCTCACATTTTTATTCACAGTTCTAATGCTATTTGAGGGGTGGGACAAAAATCAAACAAATGGGTGAAAAAATTTCTTGGCATAAAGAAAAATTTTTGTCAACTTCAAAATCTACAAGTTGATGGTTATTTTTCTAATTTCATGTAAGAGCTGTACAATTGAGATCCCATCAGATCGGTATTGTAAAAAAAAAAAATGTAAATTGCCTATTTCAAAATGATTTAATTAAATTCACAGGTGCGCCTATCTGTTCAAAAAAAGCGTTTCTCATCTTTTGGGGGTCCATGTGGTCACTTGTTATGCAGGAATCATTGCACCTGGTTACGGTATCTTGAAGGTAAATATGCCCCACCTCAAACATTCCAAGTACATATGTTGGATAATTTGTTATAGCCGCCGTAACATTAATCAAGGAATATTAATTTTATAGATGATATTGGATTCAAGCAAATCGGGATATGAAAACATTCCTTACGCGGCAGTAAATATGATTAACCTGTTAGTTGCTTGCGCTTTCGTCAATGTCCTGCCTGAAGTGGTAAGTTAATTCTTGAATCAAAATAGTTACCTACTCACCTAGTCCTACTCGTCATAAAAAATATATTCTGAATTTTTTCACTACAAACTGCGAGCTTAATAAATTTTAATTTTATGGCAACTGGTCATTTGCCTGACTTAATCAAGATGGAATAAAAACGTACTCGTAGGTACCTATGTTACTTTGCAACCTTTCAATTCAAAATGCAGCAATTTTTCCAACACCAGTGGCCATGCAAAAAAAACTTCTACCATCACTAGAAATTTTTTAAAGCAAATAGGTACCTAAACCTATCAAAAATTATGAAAAATTGGTCGTTTTTCAGAGTGACGACCTTTCAACAGCGATTTATTCGATGCCATGGTATTATTTGCCAGTCAAAGATCAAAAAGTGCTGCTTCAATTTCTTGCTTTGACCCAGAACAGTCCGAAAATAAATATTTTCAACGTGTTTCCACTTTCATTGGAAAAATTTCCTAAACTACTAAATGACGCATATGGATACATCCAATTGACACGAATTTTAGAAATGAAAGTGAAATGAAAATTTCAACTGAAACATATTTGCATTCAGCTTTTGAGTTACTCAGGTTCAATTAAATTGCCTATTGAGTCTGGATTAATTTATAAATAATAGACATGCACCATTTCAAATTATTACTTTTCATGTAGTTGTACGTTTTCACTTTTAAACGTAGGTATGAAGTTTTTAAATCAAAATACGAGTCACATTTTGAATATTTAAACAAACTTTATTTTAAGCACTCTCAGTCACAAGTTATATACCTATTTATATCTACTCGTATTTTTAGGTAAGTTAAGTAAGCACAAAATCACATCTAGAATAATTCAATGATTGCTGCACCAAAATTGGATGTAACAAGGGAAGGTTTTGAATTCACGTACTTTGATTTAAATAAAATCAATCACCCATTTCAAATGCTTAAGTTCATTTTTGAATTTTTGATTGATTTTTGAAAATTTGAAAAATTCAAAATTTGGTTTTCAGAGCTCGTACTCAATTTTTTCCAAAAAAAAAGTAACTTGAAAAAGAAAAAAGTAACCAAAAAGTAGGTAACCACAAAAGTTAAAATACGAGAGTAAAACATTCAATGCAGAAAAAAGTCACATAAAAACCAGAACATTTCATGAAAACAATACCTACAATTTTTCAGTAATTTTTGGTTTTAAAAAAGTTGAATTTTCTGTCAATTTTTGGCACTGATCAAAAAGGGGTTTTCCAGCAAATATTTTTTTGCATGTTTTTTGTAAAAAAAATTGTTCGTAAAATGATGACAAAAAGCGTGACTTTGACTATGGACATAAAGGTGAGAATCTTTGACATTTTCTGGCGAAAAAACGAAATTTCAACTTTTAGCAAAAGACGAAGCTTTTTACGCAATTTTTAGAGGAAAAAACGAGACTTTAAAGCAATATGTTTGGAAAAAAATGAGACTTATCAGAATTTTTTGCAAACGACAGTTTCTAAGTAATTATGGTCAAGAAAGTTAGTAAGACTACTCGCAATTTTGGTCATTTTTAGAAAAAAGCAAGATTTTTAGCAACTTTTCTCAAAAAATGTTAACAATTTTAGCAAAAAAAAGCAAAGCTTTTAGACAATTTTTAATAGCATCAAAGCGAGGAAATTATTATGAAACAAGCGACAATTTCTAGCAATTCATAGCAAGAAATAACACTTTTTGGCAACTCTGACAAAAACCCGAAACTTTTTGCTATTTTTGGCATAAAGTGAGACTTCGACAATTTTAAGCCCAATGACAGCGGTTTTCTTCTTCAAGAAGTAGGACCAAGATTTCGACAAATTCAACTTTTGAAAAAAAGCTAACTTTGGAAAACCAAAATTTTGAAAAAAAAAACGAAAAATTAAATAAAAATAACCGACTACGAGCCCTGGCTTTTGAACTGACACACCTCGCATTTCTGACCCTTCCAGAGCAATTTTAAATTTCCACAGGAAATTGAAAACTTGCTAAAGACTCCAGAACGGCATAAAACTGGAGAATTGAGGGTTGAAATTGAAATATGTATTATTCATATTGCTTTCTTTTGTTAGGAAAGAAATGCTTTATGAAAAATCTGAAAAATTATCAAAATACATACTTAAAAGCTTTTGAATTTTTTTAAATTCACCAAAAATCCAAAATTGAATTTTAGCACCTGAAATCTCTCGATTAATGGGATTTGAAAACATCCTAGATGTAGGTTTCATTCAAATCAGAGCGAGTCAGTTCAAAAAGGTTCCCTTGTAAGCACTATAAGGGCGAGAGAAGTATTTTTGATAGATATCACAAGTTTTTTTTTTAAATACGTATTATAAATTGTTGATGAGAATTCGGGAAGGTACTCCAAGACGTTTAGAATGGCAGATTTTTGTTGACAATTCTTTCTGTTTTTTGTAAGTTTTTTTTTTTTTTTTTGGTTGGCGGTAATTTTGCTTTTTAAAGGTATTTTTGATAGTTTAATTCTTACAATAGTAACAATCAAATCCAAAAAACCCCGATGGTTTGGTTCCGATTAGAATGCTCATTGATTAATGATTAGGTACTCTCTCTTGGCACGTAAGTAATTGATACACTCGTTAAATTACAAAATTGGTAACTTTATTAGGTAGCTAATTTGCGACCAACGCTTCGACTTCGAAGTGATAAACATTTCAAATTCATCTTCGAGCAATTACCCGTAGAGAATTTACAATTTTGTAGTCATGTCATAGTCACTAATGAAGAAAAAAAATTTCAAAATTAACACACTAATGTAGACGAGAAAGATGTGATTGGATGATGTAACGAGGTGAAGTTGACGTCACATCATCACAACGAACCGCGCTGTTTGAGCAAAATTACTGATAAGATAAGCGAAAATTTAGTCATTCTGGTCACTGATTTTTCAATTATTAAGAAAATTATTAGTACTATGCGAAGGTATCTTACGAACATTAAATTGTCAATACCTCATTCAGACGTTTTCTAGCTACAAAGTGAACCTTTCGTACAATTTATTCGTCGTTTATCACCGAAGTACAGTTCGTTTCGTGTGTTTGTTTACATCAAGAATCAAGATGCTCGCCGAAGTGTTATTGTTTATCACATCCGCTCTATTTTTAATATACTTGAGTATTAAAAAAAAACACAAATATTGGCTGAAGAAGAACGTGCCTTATATAAAACCCAAGAATTTGATACTGGGAAACACGACCGAGCTATTTTTCAAAGGTCTGCCTTTAGTGAAGTATCACGAAACCATCTACAATGAGTTGGCTCCTCATCCTTACGGAGGATATTTCCATTTCGTCAAGCCCGTGTTCATAGCTCGAGATCCGAATTTAATAAAAACTATACTGATAAAGGATTTCCAGCACTTTATGAATCGTGGAAGCGGTTTCATGGATGAAAACGAACCTCTGACGCAGAATCTTTTCAATTTGGGAGGCGAACAATGGAAAAATCTGAGGATAAAAATAACACCGGCTTTCTCATCTGGTAAAATAAAGATCATGTTTAATTTGATGAAAGAATGTACCGAAGAATTGATCAGTCTGATCGATCAAACCATCAGTACCGAACATCAGCACGATATCGAAGTTAAAGAGCTAATGTCCAGGTAACGTTAGTCATTTCGTTTCGTATCAGAACGATATTATCATCACATCATTTAATTCAGCTTGTACCTAATAATATAGCCCATTATCTATTTTAAAATTACAGATTCACTACGGATATTATCAGCTCTTGCGTATTCGGTTTACAATCAAACACTTTGAAAAATCCAGACTCGGTGTTTAGACAAATGGGTAAACGAATATTCGCCACTCCGAGGAGTAATCAAATCACTCAGTTCCTCAATTCGATATTCCCCTGGCTACGTCGACTACTCAAGTTCAAAATCATCGATCCACAAGTCAACGATTTCTTCGTTAATTTGGTGAAAAATACGATCGAATATCGGGAACTGAATAACGAGAGTAGAAACGATTTCCTCGATTTGCTTATCGCTCTTCGCAAAGAGACCAGTGCATTATCTCACGACGACGATCAGCTCAAGGATGCGAATCGCAACGATAAGAAATTCGGTAAAGACTCGTTTATTAAATTTACTTACTTGTTTTTTCGAGTCAACTTTTTAATACATATCTAATCGCGATAATCGAAATATATTTTTAATTACAGAATTCAACGACGGATTGCTGACTGCTCAATGTTTCGTGTTTTTTGTCGCCGGATACGAAACATCCTCGGGAACATTGACTTTCGCATTGTACGAATTGGCCAAAAACCAAGAAATACAGAATAAACTGCGTCAAGAGATAGATAAAGTTTTGACCGAATTTGATGGTCAATATACTTACGAATGTATTCAAAATATGGTTTATTTGGATCAAATTGTAAATGGTGGGTATTTTCCCCCCCTTAAGAGTGTTCGATTCAATTGAGCCAATATCAGTATTATTTTATTTTCACATTTCAGAAACTCTGCGATTATATCCAATACTACCATTTCTAGTACGAGTCTGTACTAAAACTTACACGTTACCAGATACCGATACAGTAATAGAAAAAGGAACCAGAGTAATTATACCAATACTCGGTCTACACCACGATCCTGAATATTATCCTGATCCTTTGAAATTCAATCCGGAGAACTTTTCCAAAGATATTAAAACAAATAGACTCAATTGCACTTATATACCATTTGGTGAAGGACCTCGAATTTGTATTGGTGAGTATCCTCAAATCACAGAGGAAAAAATTCATACGTACCCATTAGTCTAACTCTGAGTATTTTTTTTTTTTTTTTTATGAAAATATATTTTAATGCTGTCGTTTTCTTTTACAGGAATGAGATTTGGACTGCTGCAAATAAAACTCGGATTAGCGATGATGATTCGGAATTTTATTTTTGATTTATCGCCAGATTTAAAATTACCGTTCGGATTCAGAAAATATTCTATTTTAACGACTGTAGAAGGTGATATGTTACTCACGTTTAAAAAACGAACTTTCGAATAATCATGACACTAAGTTTCCTGTTTTTATACTTCATTCTGTTTGTACTGCGTATAAATAATTATTCATTTGTTATCATTTTTTCTAACGTTGTACTTTTATCTAATTAGTCGAATAAATATTTCATTTTTTGTTACAACACTGTACTTGATGTTTCATACGTGTATTTTAATTAAGAAAATCCTCGTGCAACAAGATTTACGAGAAATTAGCAGCAGTCAAAGTTTTTTTAATGACATTATTTTAATTATGCAAATTGAACTTTTTAACGCAAAAATTAGCATTCATATGTACTTTAGGGTAAGGAAAATGATTGTAAGATATATTTATCAGAAAATCTATTGACCTGGAGTCTAAGGATGCAATTATAAATTTTTCTTGATCTAGAACAAGTCCAAAAATAAAAGAGTAAGACAAGTTGAAATCGGTGTTTGAGGGGAGGGATAGGTAATTAATGGACAAAATTGTTCAATTACGTAAAAAAAAATGATGAAAAATAAATGACACGATCCAAACTTTATCAAGAAGCTTTTATTACATTTCACCTGATTCATTTCAAATTTTAAATCAACATGAATCTTTTAAAAGTTGATGCATGAAAATTTCTCATTCAAAATTGATCTTACTGGATTAATCATAATTCATGAATAATATTTTAAGAAGTAACTAATGCCAAAATTCTAAAAATTGAAAAAAAAACAATAAATTCCTGATGCAAATAAAAGCATTAAAATATGGAAAATTGTTTGAAAATATTCAAATTTCACCTAACAAAAATTAATTATGTACTTATTAAGCAAAAAAATGTTTCAATTTCAAAAAAAAAATTGAATATATTTTTAATAAAAATTACCTAACCTTATAGCATCACAATTTGACTATTTTTTTCGAATATTTTCAGATTCACCCTAAAGGAATTAGTAGTGAGCAATACAAATTTTAAAGCGGCTAAAAATTTGAAAAATTTTCGAAAAAAAATGAAATATTTTTTTGCCAGAAATACACATTACTTACCCAACATCATTAAAATGTGAGCATTTTTTTCCCTCAAAAGATTAAGTAGTACGTAAGCAACAGCAATTTGAACAATGGTCGAAAATCTTGAAGATTTTCAAAAAAAAGTGAGCAATTTTTAAAAATAATTTTCAAATTTTATCTGGAGGGAATTAGAAATGAGCAATAATGATTTCAAAATGGTCAATGACTTTTTTCCATTTTAAAATTTCAACCTAAGGGCTTCAGTGATGAGAAATAAAAATTCGAAAATGGTCAAACATTTTTCACGAAAAATTCTAATATATTTTTGAGGGAAAAATTACACTAGAATTCGTGTATTTTTTTTAAAAAAATTTGCAAAACATCCAGGAGTTTGCCAATAAGCAATAATATTTTTTTTAAATAGCTGTTTAGAAAAGTTTCAAAAAAAAATTACAAAAATAATGTTTTAGTACGTATAAGTAAATCATGGAATTAAAATGTGAACAAATTTCCTTGAAAAGTATCAGATTTTGTAAATAATTTCAAAAATAGGTATGTTCAATAAATTGTTGATAAAAATTAGAACATCAAAATGTGAGCAGAATTTATTGAAATTTTTCGAAATTACCTAAAAGTGGGTTCAGTGTTGTGGGTGAGCAATAACAATTGAGAAAATGATCAAAAAATCTTAATAGATTCTGAACAAAATTTTTCAATTTTAAAATTTTATCTCAAGGGATTTACCCATTTGGAGATAAGCATTCAAAATTTAGAAGTTATCACAAATTTAAAAATTTTCAACAAAAAAAATGTTATTAAATACCTACTTAAATTGAAGTTTCTTAAACATAAAAAATATTTTTAAAAAAATCCTATTAGGATATACGACTAATTATCATCGCTTCTCACAAAGACCATCAAAAGTGATACTTCACTTGCTGTCATTTATCAAAAATATCCCAGGCCCAAGAAAGAGGAATACAAATCATGTGAAATAGCTTTAGATTGTCTAGTAAAGTGGAAATGGTCATTATTTGTCTATTCAAAGTGAAATTTTTCGTGAATAATTTTTTTTAAAATAAGAAACAAACGCTGAAATTTTACTTTTACCGTGCTATTGACCTCCCCTCCCCTCCCCTCCCCTCTCCCCTCCCCTTCCCTTCCCAATGAAGGTAGGAGAATCAAATCAGCTTATACAAAAAAATCATGATTTCATAAATTCTTAAACCGTCCAACTCCTCCCACTCTCATCATCTTTTTCCATCCATCTCCATAGGCAATTTTTATGAAAAAATTCGACGAAAATACGATCTAATTTTTACTTCTTGCTACATTTCAAAAATATTTCATGTTTAACCGAATTGACGATCTTGAATCGCTCAAATTGTAATGGAGAACGAGTCGCTGGACACCATTCGAAATTGAAATCACGAAGTAAATAAACCAGAGCCAATTTAACGCTCATTTGGGCAAATCTTGAACCTAGAAATTTCACAATGGGTAAGTTGAAAAACACTGAGAAAGATAGTGACTGCGACACGACAGATAGGCGAATTCCAGTCACTTACCTATACAATTCCTTGGACCATCGCCAAAAGGTAGGTATGCATTTCGCGAAGAAAAATTGTTAGGGTCTTTGAATCTATCAGGATCAAATTGCTCAGGATCAGGGTAATATTGAGGGTCCGAGTGTAGACCAATTACAGGTATCAATACCTCTGTGCCTTTCTCGATGTATATTTTTGTATCTGGAATTCTGTATCTTTGGACACAAACCCTGTTTAGAGCTACTAAGACTGGGTATTTCCTTAATGTTTCTGTAACATATCAAATTTAGTATCATGGCATCCACTTTTTTCCATTCAAAAAGACAAGGATAAAATACATTTTAAAAATTAAATTTCACACTAGTTCATCACCTGAGACAATCTGATTCAAGTATGGCATACTTTTAACCATTTCGTAGCTAATTTTATCGTCGTTTTTTCGCAAATACTCGTCAATTTCGTCTTGAAGCTTTCTCTGAATACTTAAATTGGCAGCCAGTTCATACAGAGCGCCGCTCAAAGCTGAACTAGAGGTATCAAATCCAGCCACAAAGAACAGAAAACACTGAGCTGTCATAAGTTCATCGGTCATAACTGCGAAAAAAATTGGAATAATAATTTAAAATGAAAAAAAAAAACACGAAGAGAACCATTACCTATCTACTAGTAAACCAATTGACTAATTTTTAGACATCTCACCGAATTTATCTTGAGCTTGTTTAATATCTTTTTGTTTCTCATCGTCTCTCATGTTAATCAACAGTTGCAAAAAATCATTCCTATCGACGGCGTTGCTTTTGCGATGATCGACTGTATCACGAGTCAGTTTATAGAAAAACTCAGTCACCGTTTTGTTAACTTGGGAAATTCTTAGGGCTTTTTTCAACCAAGGTAATGCGGATCGAGTTAACACCACGAATCTAGCGGATAAATTACGAGCGAATATTTTCAGAGCCATTAATTTGAATATTGAGTTGCCATCTTGAATGGTGTTTGCTTTCAGCCCAAAAGCGCACGAAGATATTACTTCGATGGTGTAACGTATGCTGAATTCTTTAACATCGATCGTGCTATTGTCTTCGATGCGTTTGTTGATTACTTCGCTCATTTCTTTGGCACATTCTTCCACCAAACTAAACATGTATTTCATTTTGCCAGATGTGAACGTTGGTGTTAATTTGGTTCGTAGTTCTGCAGTCAAATTTTAAAATATTAAAAAGTTGAAATTTAAAAAATTCAACAAATTTACAGAAAAATATTGTTGATGACAAATTTTAAGAAGTTCACACATCCAAAAAACAAAAATTTGAATGAAAGTTCCAAACTCAAAAAAGAAGAACAAACAATTCAAAATATAAAAAAAAATCGAAAACTACCAAAATAATTTTGTGACCCTAAAAATATTTTTAAAAAGGAAAAATGAATATTTTCTAAAAAAAATAATAAAAAATAAAAAAAACAAGTGCTTAATGCAAAAACTTGCAACTCAAAAAAATCCACAACTTACTTTTCCAAAGAGGACCAGGAGCACTAAACATATGCGTAGTAATAGGTTCATTTTCATCGAACACAGTATCGCCGCGATCGTGAAAATAATCGAAATCCTTGATCAAAATATGCTTAATTAATTCCGGATCACGAATCATCAATTTAGGAGCAAATCTAGCGTAAAATCCGCCAAATTTATGACCTTTTAAACGATGATAAATTTTCGTAAAGTATTCACCCTGCGGCAAATTATACCAATCGAGATCGAGTATATTTGAAGGCACATAAGGAATATGTTTACGCTTCCAGTAATTATAATAATAATCAAACCCGAAGTATATGATTAAGGGTGCTAAAACTAGAAACTGTACCGCAGTTTCCCACATTTTGAAATCAATATTTCGCACTTAAAACCACAAACACCAACTTATAACCATGTAAGTTTCATTTTTCTACTTCAGTTCAGTGTACCTATTCAGTATTTTACTCGATTGTTTACATTTTTTTATTATTTAAAAAAGCTTACGTATGATAAGATATTTAGGTAGGTACTTGAATTACGTCAAAAATTCAAAAACTTTTACGATCCAAATGTGAATTACATCACAAGATAACTAATCTCAGGTGTAATTGAGGTCGACATGATACCTATATTTCATATACGAATACCTACTCTGTATTTAAACAAACCAATTCTTATTATGAAAATCACAATTTTAGGAACCAAAATTTTATTTTTTACAGCATTTTAAAAAAATTTCATGCTCGGCTGAGGTAAAAATTTCATTGCATTGGAATTCGATAGGATGTCGAGTCTTTGAGCATACTTCAAATCGAAAAGCACGTAATAAATATATAAGAGCCAGTTGAATGACGATTAATGCGAATCTGGATCCTAAAATAAGATAAAAAAATTACTCAAAAAAAAATCATGTAGATGACTCTTCAGGGCTACTTAAATGATATCCCATTTAAATAGGCCGAGTAGGTACTTATTCAGATCCTTACCGATGCAATTTTTGGGACCATCTCCAAAGGGAAAATAAGCATCACAACAAGGAAGTTTACTGAGATCTTCGAACCTATCCGGATCGAATACTTCAGGATTTGGAAAATATTGAGCATCACAATGTAATCCTGACACCGGTATCAGTATTTCGGTACCTTTTTCAATGATCACCTCGGTTCCAGGAATTTGATAATCTACAACGCAGACCCTACTCAACGCCCCAAGCACCGGGTATTTCCTTAGAGTCTCTGTGGGGGGACCATAAATCTCCATTAGCATACCTTTTTTGAACCCAAAGAAGGCATAAAAAAAACAATGAAAATCTCACCAGAAAACACTCGATGCAAATATGGCATATTTTCCACCATTTCGTAAGTAACCTTGCCGTCGACTTTTTCAAAATACGAGTCTATCTCAACCTGTAGTCTTTCTTGCACGCGAGGATTTGCAGCTAACTCGAATAAAGCAGCACTCAGTGTCATACTCATCGATTTATATCCAGTAACGAGGAAGGAATAACACTGAGCTGCCAATATCTCATTGGTCATCTCCGGGTTTCCTTTTTCATTCCTCAGATCGATCAACAACTGCAGAAAATCATTTCTATCGACACTATTTTTTTCACGATACGTGACAGTTTCTTCGAAAGTTTCAAAAATCAACTCGTAGGCTGATTCATTCGTCGAGAAAATTCCGAATATTTTTCCAAGTTTAGGAAAAATCGAATAAATGAGAATTGATAGTTTGGTCATCCAACTGTGATGAAAAGTCTTCGATGGTATCGATTTAAATAAAAATTTACCATTTCGAATTGTATCGTGAGTTTTTAATCCAAATATGCAAGATGAAATCACTTCGACTGCGTATCGATCGCTGAAATCTTTCGTGTCGATCACTTCATCCATTTTTATTTCGTTGCTGATCGTTTCGTTCATTTCTTTAGAACATTTTCCAATTAAATCGAATAAAAATTCCATTCGGTCGGAGGTGAACAGGGGTGCGAGATTTTCGTGTAAATCTAAAATGGAGGAAATTTATTTATTTTAATATTTTCTCAATTTTAAAGAAACAAAAAGTACATCTTGATTAATATGGACAGAAATGGATTTTGGAATCAATTGCAGTCAGTCCTGCCAACCTCACCATCCCTTGACCCTTTCAAAAATCCTTTTTGTTTTAGAGGTAAGGACATTTCAAGCTCTCCAATTTTTGAAGCTTTTTGGGTTTTCTTGAGATTTTTTTAATTTTTTCGAGATTTTTTCAAAGTATTTTTGAGAAAAAATGAAAAATTTTGGCAGACCCAAAATAGACCTCTGAAGCGAAATGTTGAGATTTTTCTCGGCCATTTTTTAAAGTTTCTTGGCCTCAAAAAAGTATACAAATACAAAAGAAATTCTATGAGAAAGGTGAGTGAGGATTTTTGCGAATTAGATTAGGCATCAAGAATAAGCAAGTAGGTATTTTTCTATGAATTTGTCATAAATATTTCTCATTTGACGAAAAATTCAAAATTCTCAATTTCTTTCAAAACTTGACCTAGTTTTGCCTTCTGCCATCTGAAACAACAAAATAAACGAAAAATCATAAGTACTCCTTCACCTATGTACGCAATAACACTCACTTTTCCAAAAAATACTCGGAGCCCCGAACATATGCATCGTCTTGGGCACATTTTCGTCAAAAGTCACATCACTTCGATCGCAGAAACACTCTGAATCATCGTTTAAAACACGTTTAATCAATTCCGGATCACGGAGCATCAATTTAGGAGCAAATTTCGGGTAACATCCGCCAAATTTATGGCCATCGAGTAGCCGATAGATTTTCGCGGTGTATTCGATCGTCGGTAACGTAAACCAATCGAAATTTAGAACATTTGATTCCACACATGGAATCTTCTTACGCTGCCAGTAATTGTAATAATATCGTATTGAAAAATAGGCAACCAGGGGTACCAAAAGTGAAAACTGGCATATAGTTTCCCACATTTTATACAAACACAAAGTAAAGTAAACACATGGAAAAAAATTAGGTATACGAAAAACGTTCACATGTTGGTAACTTGGTAGGTATCTTTTGACAATACCTTGTTTAAAGATACATAATTTACTTACTAAGTACGCGGTACGTACTGCAAAATGCGAACGTAGGTGATAAATTTGTGAAAGAGATAATTCTTTCGTGATTATAACAAAAATGTATAAATTCAAGGCAATAGTAATACGGTGCCAAAGTAGGTAGCCTATCTACTTGAAGAAAAAGTGAGGTTGTACTATATGGTCTATAATCGCATAAATTGAGAAAAAAATATACCAGATTAATGCGGATTTAAGATAAAAAATAATATTAATTTTTTATGCTATACTCAAAGAAGCAGGTATATTTTAAAACAAGCCAAAAAATTATAACTTGATTTAACGTTCATGAACGCACGTTGTAGAACAGGTTTGGAAAATGTTTCTTTCCTCTCTCCTTTAATTGAAAAAAATAAATAAAATAAAAAATAAGGTCAAATTCGAGAAAGTATGCGAAATTTACGCACACGGTGTAAAGGTGTTCAGTAGGGTGGATGATTTTTCAACTTTTTCGAATTTTGACGAACCCTAGCAAGAAATCATGGCTAAATAACCTCAATAAGACGCAGGAAGAATTTCAAATTTTTTGTTCGACGTTGACCCCCCCCCTCCCCCTTCCTCTTCCTCTTCCGGCTTGAGCTCAGAGTTTTCAAAATGTGAAAAAATATTCAGTTTCAATTTTTAAAAAATTTAAGTTAATTTGGAAGGTTTTTAGACCACTTTTTAAAAAACCTGAAATTTTCAACATATACCTGAAGGCTTCAGAACAGCCTGAAACCACCTCCAATCCACTAAGCAATAAGCATATTTAAAATGATGTACTGAGTAGGCAAATTTCATTTCAACAACTCAATTGGGTAAAATGTTGTGGAAATTTCAATTTTCAAAAATCTGATAGGGTGCTACAGAACTGCCACTCAAAATGGTTTGAAACTGTTTCCAATCGATTTGGAGGGCGGAAAACAAGCCAACAGGCCACACACCAAATTTAAGCTTTCTTGATTTTTTCCCATTTTTGACCCAAGATTTAATTTTTTAAAAATTCATTAAAAATCAAAATCGTTTGTGAACTCAAAAATTTGATCTACTGTTTCCAAATTCATATTCGAAAAATCAAATCACCTCAATTCAAAACCAATGGACAATTATTTCAGCTGATTTTCAAACTCCGTGATTTTAGAATTTTTTTTCGATTTACCATTGAAAATTAAAGGACACAACTGACACAAGTGTAGAAGTTACTTACGTAACTTTTCTCATAAGGATTATAAAATCACTTACTTATTCTCATACGCGAGTTCATATTCTATCATTTTTGGACGGAAATTGTATAGGTACTGGTACTCACCTGAAACAAAGAAAAATTAAGGTGGATTAGTTAGTTATAAAATTATTGATCAATCAACAGATATATGGAATTATAATAATGGTCGAAGGCCAAACTAAAAATTCTGACGATCTCGACCTTTAATAATAAAATATCAAAATTTGATGGACCATCAAAAAACGACCACAATTTGAAAAATGTTTCATTTGGGTAAAACTTTGCACAGACTGCTCAAATGCTTGGATTATTGAAAAATAGGCACCAAGAATTGATCGATAATTCTCAAAATTGAATGATGATGATTTGTCAAATCTGCAGAAAGTGTCATGAAATTTGTCAAATTGACCCCCCCCCCCTCAATAATTGAAAATTACCAGAAGTTGATCATATTTAACGGATTTTTAAAAAAATCACCGATTTTTTTCACTAAGTAAGTACTAAGTACCTACCTTTTTTTAACAAAATTTTTAGAAAGTTCTCCACTCGACCCCCTCCCTCCACACACAAAAAAAAAATTAAGAAAGTCAAATCTTTCATTGGAAAATTTTGAACAAATTTTCTTTCAATTAATTCTAATTAAAATTATAAAAAAATACCTTTACTACAACCCGTTATATACGCTGTTCCTACGTCTCATTTAGGTATCTAATTTGGCCATGACTTTCAAAGCTAGGGTCTGTCGAAATTCGAAAAAAATTGCGACGTAAAACATTACAAGAATAAAATAATTTTAAAAAATTTACAAATTTTCCAAACACTAAAAATATTTATAAAACAATTGAGAATAAAATACTTATTGTTAGTTTCCCGAGTTTTCTATTTGTAAGTGTTATTTTCTCAATAACCACCCAAGAATTCACCTCTACATTTTCAAGTATCTAATAAAATCCTCATCTTTATACACAGAAAAAATTCTATTTCAACCAACAAAATCTCAAGTACCTTTACCTTCCCTTAACAATACTATTTAAACACCCCAAACATAACACCCAAACCAGTTACCAGTTACTTATTCTCAGACTGGACTGTATTCACTTACATAAATTCATATCTACACATCCAAGTTACCATATGGTCGAGTCCATTAAAACGACTTTTTATCGCGTAGGTATAGCTGGGGTAATTCGACATACTACATGGCCTTTGAAGACGATCAAAAACATTATCCTAATGTGTAGCGGACATCTCCGGATAAAGATATATCTATATTAAAGTGTGAAGTACATATAAAGATATTTTGGCCGACAAATGAATGAGAAATAAAATTTGCAATGCTACCTAAGGTTATTTATTGCGCAGGGCTTAAAATACTTATAAAGAGGTGAATTGTACGATATTCGACGATGACCACCCACGATATACAAAAATCGCTACTCTCGTTCAATTTCATTCATTAATAAAAAGAAATCTTTTTTCGATATGTAACGGTGTTTTGGTCTGGACGCTACAAATCTTTTTTATTTGACGGCCGTTTATTCGTCTCGTTGCCGCACACCAAAGAAAAAGGTCCTCGAAAAAAACCAACGTGTAACGCGTCTCGTGTGTAAAGCAGAAGGAATTTCATTATGTTTTAGGAGGTCTGTTACCTCATCGTACTGTATAGTAACAGGTTGCAGATGTTTTGAATTGATTTTAAAAATCAACTATGTTTAAGAATGGATGATATCTAATACCCACGATGTAGTAGATAATACCAAGACCTATCTATCGATTATGTAATGTGGGAATTTATAGATTTTATTATTTGATTATTTTCACGCCAGCAATATACCTACGTCAATTTTTAAAATCGAGTAAAGGTCGAATAATCAAACCAATATTGAGTGATGAAGAATTCAAATACAAAATGCCTAACGATCGTTATTTTTAAATATACCTACAAAAATCTTTAAAAGACAGATTTTTTTTGGTTTAAACTACCCTTGTTTCTCTCACAAGGGAGGTATCCAGACAGGCATATAAATTTTTGAATTGGACTAACCGAAATTGATACACAGGAGCTCAAAATACACCACCAGCCAAAATTTCAGACGCTAAAACTCATTTTTTAATTTTTGGCGGATTTTTGAAAATTATTCAAAGGGTCAAAAATGTGGAAAAGCAAGAATTACAAAAAAAAGTTGATCTGTGAAATTTGATTTGTACCCTAATTTCGATCTTCTGAGTCAATTTTGAAGCCTTCAGCGGATTTCCGGATTTTCCAGTTTTTGAAAAAGCGCAACAAAATCAAAATCTGCTGGAGGCTCCAGATCGGATTGAAACCATTACCAATCGATTCGGGAGGTCGAAAATAGGACACAAACCAAATTTTAGGTTTTTTATTGGGCACTTTCGCAAATGATGGATTTTTATTTTTTTAAATAATCGCTGGAGAAGATTTTGGATATGAATTGACATGAAAGAAAATTGGAAAATATGTGTCTAAATCGATCGAATGGGTCACAGAGATGGTAAATCCGCGTTTATACCTGCTCAATTTCATTTCCACCCAACTTTTAACGTTTTTTCAAAGGTTGGAGAAAATTCAATATTTCTTTAAAGGCCTCATGAACGGTTCGAAACTATCACCAATCAATCAACTCAGAAGGTCAAAAATAGGGTACAAACCAAATTTCAGATTTCTTCATCAATTGGGTGGAATTTAGATTTTTCCAATTTTTGGCCCATACGTAGATAAGTACATATTTAAATTTTCAAAAACTTTCTAAAAACGAATTTCAGCGCTGAAATTTTCGCTGGTGGTGTATTGTGTATTTTGGAGTCCTCATCTGTTGAAGTATTTTTCAATATTTTGTTAACATGTTTTCTGCTGCATGATTGACTATTTTCTTTCTGAATTCCGAATCTCTTAGATTAAGTAATATGATTTTTAACATAGATTCTGATTTTGAATAAATTTTCAGCTCAATTTTGGGATAAGCTATGGATGCTTCAACTGATGTCTGACTTTTTCATTAATTTTCAAGACAACTGAACAAAGAATTTTTTTTAATGAATTATTTGAGCTTTTATGCATTTTCTACTCTTGGCCGAATTTATTTCTGATTTTGGTAAAATTGTTGATAAATTTCTGATCAGATAAGTAGGTACATATGAGATATTTTTTGGATTTAAAGAAATATATTTCCATTTTGAAGGATTTTTTTGCGATTATTTTTAGCGGATTTTTCAAGTATAGTGAAAGGATTTTTGAAGAATTTTTGATACCTTTTTGAAAAAAAATAGATTTTTTTGTCACTTTTTGAAATTATTACGGTCACTAAAATCAAATTATGGAGGAAATTGGATTGATTTCAATTATTTTTAGCAATTTTTTGAAAATACATAAATGTACAAAATTGATCAAATCATTTTATGCCATCAAAAATGATGGAAATTAGTTTTAAAACTAATATCGACTCTCTCAAAACAAATTTCACCATTTCTAGCCGTTCTGGAGCCTCCAGAGCGATTTTCGATTTCTCTAAAATTTTACAATTTCTCCAAAAAGCGGGGAAATTAATTTGGGCTGCTATAAAAATTGAGTTGAGACTTACCTTGAACTTATTTAATGAGTTCATCCTCATTTGACCCGATTTCCAGGCAGGCACCTCGAGTGCGTTTTTTTGTAGGTAAGGAAGAAATTCAAAAAACCAAAATTTTTCAGTTCGCAGGGAAATTTTTGAAATTTACACGAATGACTGTGTCCAAAACTAACCTCCTAAATCCAAATTCCACAATTTTGAGCCATTCTGAAGCTTCCGCTTCGATTTTTGATTTCGCTCCAAAATTTGGAAACTCCAGAAGATAAGGAAATGAAATTTAGGCTGATAAAAATTGAGTGGTAACTGATTCTCGACACATTTAATGAGTTTATCCACATTTGGCCTGATTTCCAGGCGGACACTTTAAGTGTGTTTTTTTTTTACCAACATAAATTTTCATTAGACTAATAATTGGAAAACGACGGTAAAAAACACATACCTACTCGATACGTGCGCCCGGAAATTGACTCAAATGTAGATAAATCCTTTAAGCTGGTCAGGTCTAGAATAAGCCACAGCTCAAATTTTCGCAGCCAAAATGAATTTCCACCCTCTCTGAAGAAATTTTAATATTTCGGAGAAATCTAAAATTGCGCTGGAGGCTCAAAACTAACTAGAAATACCGAAATTCGGTGCGATGGAGTTGAACTTAGTTTCAGGACTGATTTTCATCATTTTTAAAAGCATAAATCGCCGAAGATGGTCAATTTTGAATTTTCAAAACCTCGTCAAAAATCAAAAAATCAGTTTGGCCTGCTGAACAAAAATCAAAAAATCAATTTGGATTACTTTCACATAAAAAAAAATCAATTTTGGTTCAAATTTTTGAATAATAAGATCCCCAAATTTGATTTAATTCTGTTAAAAAGTTGAAAGTGATTTACATGCTGATCCTTTCAGTTTATCCGATGGAATGATAAGGATTCTTAGCTGTTTTAAGCTTGTAATAGATTTTTGAATTTGAGATGCTCAATTTCACTACGGCTTTTATGCTACACAATTTTTCAAATTTTGATTAATTTTTAATCTCATAAGAATTGAGCTAAATTTTGGAATTTTTCATGAACCAAATTTTTCGAAATTTACTCGAGTTTGAAAAATAAATTCCGGTGCTTGAAATTTTGCAAGGTAGTGCACTTTCAATTTTTTGTATGGGTGAATACCTACTCTCATCAATAAAATTTTTCTGTCGATTGAAATACCTCCCTTGATCACTAAAGTTGTAGTCATCGAATTGATGAAACCATTTATTTTGGAGTGGATTTACCAAATTGAATAATTTTCAAATAGGTTCACTATAGCGTTTATTCCTATCTGTAGTAAACGATGAATACGCAAAAGGTATAGGGAGTTTAAGGAGTGTATTTGAATATAAAGATATGAATAAATCTGGGTCATTTACATACACCAGTGTAAACATTTCATTTGTAAAAATATTCGTTTATAAAAAGTAAATTATCTCTTTACATAAGTTGTTGTCATCATCATCATAGTCGTCTTTACATCTTAGCTTATAGCCAGTTTCCTATTACAAACAATGCTAATAAAACAAAGCAGCCAATTCGAACCCTCTATACGCAGTCGAAGCACCCAAAATATAGGCCTACATTCGTATGTAGGATGATCCCCATAACACTTAATTGAGATCCCTCTTATGGTAGATTTGTATAATTATATAAGGACGGATAGAACACACGAATGAGCACATCTATCAATAAATCAAAAATGAATGAAATTACGTCGTAGGAGAATGAAAAATATACACGGAAGGCTGCGGGGCAGGGCTGTGATTCCACGCACGAGTACGAGTACGAGATAGAGATAGAGAAAGAGAAAACCGTATAGAAAAAAGGACAAGCCTTTTTGCAAAAGGGTGACAATATAGGCGAGTAAAAATATATACTCGAGTACCATGTACGATTGTACATAATATACGCAATAAACCAGTTGATGTTACAAAATGGCTTCAATGTGCCATTGAATATCGCGATGAAAAACCTCCCCCCACTTGAGATCATTTATCGGCGGCGACCCTTTTTTCCCTTCTTCTTTGCCTTTTTTTTCGCATCGGCTATTCAACGAGGCAACTCGCCGCCCATAGATTTACCCCTGATAAACCCTCTTCGATGTGGTGTATATTTTTGCATGTGAACAAGTCAGTAGGGCGATAGATGTGGTTAACTTGACATATCATTATAAAATTTTATACTCTCAAAGTGGTGATAATAATAAGGTGCGATTTTTTTTTACGTGCGCGATATGACATCGATGATGAAGATTTTTCGACCTTGGACCGAAGCTGACGAAAAAAATGCTAAACGAGAGACTGATGAGAAGATGGAAGTTATCAGAGATTCGGCTTTTACCAGAGTACCGGAGCCGCATCCGGTTAATCCGGTCGATTTCCCGATCTATGACGGATTACCTTACGTGTTCGCCAACGGAGGTTTAGGCGCCGGCGCCGGTGTTGCCGGCTTCGATGAGTGGAATTTTTACGCGAGTGCGGAAAACATGGCGCAAAATTTAAGTTACCTGGATCCGGCCTATTTGAGTATGGCTTTTCCCGAAATCTACGGCAATAAGATAGCCAAGCTGAAGCAGAGGCCGAAGAAGTTCCGGTGTCCGCATTGCAAAGTGTCGTTTAGTAATAATGGACAGCTCAAGGGTCACGTGAGAATTCATACCGGTGAGTACTCGTGGTTTGCTTTTTTGAACGTTTTGTGGATTTTATGATACTTAGTGGTATTTTGGTGTGATTTCGGATTCATTTGATAGGGAAAGATGAAAGATACTCAAGAATTCATCTACGTGAAAATTTCCTTAGTAAGATGAAAACATGTTGTTTGGTGAAAGAAATTGGCAGAATTTTATTTTTCAACTGTGTGTGTAAATGTACTGGAAAATTTTTTTCTCCAGTAGTAGGGAAATAAAATGAGGAGAAAAGTACAACAGATGAATCAAATTATTTCGTTAATACTGAAAAATATCCAAACACTAAAAATGCATTAAAAGTCTTTTTTTCTCGCACTCAATTTACAATATTTTTGTTGAAAAATTTTTCGATTTGATGTGCTTCTATATTATTATTGTTATATGGTTTGAAGATTTTTGAACGAAATTTTCTCTCGTCCACATTTATGAAAAATGAAGATATGAGGGGGGAGGGGTGATTAAAATTCGCCAAAAATGAATCTACTGCGTGTCTGCTTTGAATATAAATTTGATTATAAATTTTGATTTTTCGAGTGTATGGATTCATTTTCATTTTTTTAAAGCAGGATTTTTAACAATTTCACAATAAAATGTGGTTTTGTTAAACAAATTTTTTAATTTTTTGATCGAGAAATCAGATTATTTGATTTTTTTTTCAATTTCTCGTATTAATAAAATTGAGTCATTTTTGCTCCAAATTTTCTCAAATCTAGATTTCTCATTTCAACTGATCAGAGAACCTCTTAAAGTGCCTGCCTACGATTTAAACAAAACTTTTAGGAAGAACATGATTGGAAAACTTCATTACAAAAATTTCAGCTATCAAAATTAATTTATCGATTTTTGATGAATTTTTAAAAATTATGTTGAACATTTCAGGGGAATTTCACTTTTAAAAATATATTTTCCATTTAGCACCGTAAATGATGAAAAATAGCTCTGAAACTGATGTCAAATCTTCCGAGCCGAATTTTGTTATTTCTGATCATTCTTGAGCCTCCGGTGCGATTTTTTGAGAAATTTCAAAATTTTGGGGAAATAAAACTCGTGCTGGAGGCTCTAGAAATGATTGAAATGGTGAAATTTGGATTTAGGGAGGTTAGTCTTAGACCAGATACAGCCATTTGTCCAAATTTCAGAAATTTATCTCCGAACAAAAAAATTCGGACTTTTTGAATTTTTCCCTCATAGGCTCGAGAGGCTGGTCAAAAAAACACACTCGATCATTCGATTTTTAGCAACCAAAACTAATTTCTACACCTTCTGGAGAAGTCGAAAATTGTGCTGGAAGCTCGAGAATCCAGAATCGGTACCTCGAAACGATGAATAAACCAAAATTTGATTTTTAGGAGCCAAAATTAATTTACAAACCTTCTGGGGAAATCGAAAATCGTGCTGGAGGCTCCAGAATCCAGAATCCCTCGAAAGTCGAAACGATAGGTAAACCACAATTTGATTTTTAGGAGCCAACATTAATTTACAAACCCTCTGGAGAAATCGAAAGTCGTGCTGGAGGCTCCAGAATCCAGAATAGGTACCTCGAAACGTTGAATAAATCACAATTGATTTTTAGGAACCAAAATTAATTTCCAAACTTTCTGGAGAAATCGAAAGTTGTGCTGGAAGCTCCACAATCCAGAATACTTCAAAACGATGAATAAACCAAAATTTGATTTTTAGGAGCCAAAATTAATTTTCAATCCTTCTGGAAAAATCGAAAATTGTTAGGGAGGCTCCAGAATCCGGAATACCTCGAAACGATGAATAAACCACAATCTGATTTTTAGGAGCTAACATCAATTTCCAAACCTTTTGGAGAAATCGAAAATCGTGCTGGAGGCTCCAGAATAGCTCGAAATGATGAAATTCGGATGAGAAGGGGAGGTTGATATTAGTTTCAGCATCAATTTTCATCATTTTTACAGACTTTTTTTTCTGGAACATTCCTTGAAACTTTTTGAAATGAAATATTACCAGAGTACATAGAAAAAAATTAAACACAAATTGGTAGAATAACTTGGTTATTTATTTGTATTGATCGAGAATAAATTTACGAATACACTACGTTTCGGCACACAGTACCTTCATCAGGTGATATGAATAACTAACAAGTGGAATAGTGTGTAACGAGAGTAGCGAGAAACGGAGATAAAATAGGTACCTATTTGTATTGCACCAAAGGTTTTAAAATTCGGTGTGAAATATTACCTATCGTAAAATTTGAAATTTGACTCTCTCTTCCCACAAAAAAGGAGTTAGATGATTCATACGATTGAAACAACCTGACTAGTGACTAAACTGAATTCTCGAATCCGATCTATGGCCATTTGCTCAAATTAATTTTTTTCACAATCATGATTTTCAAAATGTATACGAATTCTTGTAATTTTAGTAGCAAAATAAAAATTTTATGCAATTCTGAGAAAAAAAACAAGTGTTCTCTGCAATTTAAATAAAAAAAGTAGAATTTTTTTGCAAGTTGGGCAAAAAAAATACTTTTAGAACAGTTACGCACTTAATGACAAGAAAACAAGTAACAGGTCTTTTCGGGATTTTGGAAAATAAAACCAGACTTTCTACTTTCTAGTAATTTAGACAAAAGAACAGGCTTTTTTTGGCTGTTTAGACGAAAAATAAGTCTGTTTTACAGAAGCATTTTTCGAACTTTTGACAAAAAATGTAATATTTTCGTGGTAATTTTAACAAAAATAAATTTTTTGTTACAAGAAAAAAGCAAGGTTTTCAGGAAATTTTCATCGAATCAGTTTTTTTTCAATAGGTATTTTCAAAAAACGAGACTTTTACAATTTTTTCTTGGTAATTTTAATTCAAAAAAGTAGAATTTTTCTACAAATTTGATTTGAAAAAAACACTTTCTGAGAAGTTAGATTAAAACAAACAGGTCTCTTGTGCAATTTTTCCGAAAAACCTGAACTTTTGCTCCATTTCTTTGAATTTGGGATAATTACGAGGTTCAGGAAAAGTGGATTAGGGAAATCGATCATTTGGCAAAATGGCCATTCAATGATTTTTGAATGTTCACGAACTTTTTTTAAGGAGGAGACTTTGAGCTCATTTTGATTGATTCTTGACAAATTTGGTCCCATCAATTCCCAACTATGGGCATAAAATTTCGCTGTGATCAGCGACTATAACTTCTGGCCGTTTCTTTGGCAGAGATAAACACAGAATAATAATCATGCAATTACAAACACCCCCCCCCCCCTCCTTCCAAAAAAACACGTGATGATTTGTCTATTCGTGTTGTTCGGTAATTTTATTTTGAAAATAGGCGAATACTCAAATTTGAGATTTGAATTCAATCCTGACAATTTTTTAACCCGATTGAATTACATTTTTATGTTGAGAATTTATAAAGATTGAGAAACAAATCTAAAACCTTGCTCACGACTCGAATAAGATTTTTAGAAATATTATCAAAAAATGTGATTGTTTGATATTATGTATTTACACACTTGATAAGAAGGCATGATACCTATACCGGCTATACCTAGACCTATTACGTCTCGTAATCCAGACTAAACCTTCTATTTTTTCTCTCTCTGTCTGTACACAAACAGGTGAAAGACCTTTCAAATGCGATTCCGAAAAATGCGGCAAAAGTTTCACTAGAAACGAAGAATTGACCAGACACAAAAGGATTCACACTGGTTTACGTCCCTTTCCTTGCGATCAATGCGGTAAACGATTCGGCCGAAAGGATCACCTAAAGAAACACATAAAAACACATTTTCCGCAACCGCGATTCTTGGACGCTAATTTGGTCTCTTTGTATCCGATTTTGTTCGGGTATTAGCGAGCCTACCTTAAATCGGTATACATTTTCGCAACCTTACCTATAAATAACAGGTGAATAGAAAATATATCAACTTAGTCGGTATACCTAGATTGATTTTTGACTTTAGGAATATTTTCAATTATTTCAACTTTCGTTATATTTTTTGTGATATTTATGATATTTTTTTTGTATTTTTTTTACAATTCATTTTTCACTTTACGATTTATAGGTATATTTTTTCAAGTTTAAGATTTTGTATCTATAAGTATTTACTTTTGTTTGTGTGTGTGTGTGACTTGTACCTACGATTTTTTTTTGAATATTTCAATAATTTGTGTAATAAAATATGTAATTTTTTCAACTCGAAGGTGTGGAAATTTTACTCAATTTGATTGATTTATTGAAATAGCATTTATTAAGACGAATTTTTCAAGATATGAACCAAAATCATGCGTGAATTTGTAGGTACTCGTATTTCTGAATTTAGGCGTGATATTCCCTATTAAAAAGGCCTAATGTCTTTTCAGACGAAAAGTACTTAACGCGATGAAACTAATGTTGAATGGAATGTGTACGTCTCCTACGCTGAACCCGTGCAATTTCTCATTTGACGAATCACGCTGTAATCACTATACTCACTAACACTTTAAAAACCTACGTAAACTATTAAACAGACTACTTGTTAATTTCCGTTCTCGATTCGAGTGTCAAATTCTTAATGGGGCAATTTTGAAAATGCGACTTAAATGAGGCGTTTTAAAGTGATGAGTTTACACAGATCGTGGATGGTACAGACAGAGGTGACTAAAGTAAAGGCAGCGCAGTAGGATGCGACAAAATGACTACAGTGTTGCACAAAGCCTGACAGCAGGAGTTTAAACATTAAACCTTCGGGTGCTGGTTCGTTTCGACAGAAGGAGACGAAGATGTGCATGGCGAAGTACTACTCTTTCAACGGGTCCATTCGATAAGATTGATTGATTTGTCGCTAACATAAATCAGCCAGTTTAGTTTACCGGTAAATAGGCTATTGGATGGATATTATCCTTACTTACTGCTACACGAGTATAGCATAGTTTTATAGTGTGCATTATGCAAGCTCAATGATATCTGAGTAATGGATTTGATAGTGAGTAGAAGTAGTCCTAACCTTAAATCGTCTTTTATAAAAAAAAAACATCCAAAAAATTCAAAAGTCCTCTCCCCTTTCAGAAAAACTACATAGAAATATTTCCAAAACAACTTTCACGCTAGCTCTCGTGGATTCTCTATTTTGAAACCATTTTCAGCGTAGAGTTTAATGTTCAGAAAAAAAATTTTAAAAAATTATATGCAATAAAGAAAGTTGTCTGTTTTCGTGTTTGAATGTAAAAACAAAATGTCCGCACCTTAGTCCTGCCCACCTCAATTTTCAAATAAAAATTCCGGATAACATTTTTAAAAACGCTCAAATACTTAATACATATAAATTTACATACCGCGTATACATCTATTCAGTGGAGACCTCAATTTTGAGTTGAAAGGAAATCAGAAATTTTTTCAGCTCCGAAGGAGCATCTGAGAGACCCGTCTGTCTATGCGTCTGTCTGGCCTCTTAACATCTTCACCAATTTATACTTTTCTCGCCTCTTATGGTCGTCTGTCTGGCTGCCTGCCTTCTTACGGCCATTGACCCATCTACCTGGTTTCTCAAGGTCATCTGCCTGCTGGTTATCTAAAGTCATTCACACGTGTGTCTGGCTTCTCAAGGTCGTCTGCCTGCCTACTTTTTCAAGGTCATTGACACGTCTGTCTAGTTTCTCAAGATCTGTATCAGCTTGATTGATCTTTTAAGGCTATTGACCCGTTTGTCTGGCTTCTCAAGGTCGTCTGTCGCTGCTTATTTAGTCTCTCAAGGCCACTGACCCGTCTGTCTGGCTTCTTAAGGTCGTCTGTCCGTCTGCTAGCCAGTCCTCTCAAGGTCATTGATCCATCAATCTGGTACCTCAAGGTTGTCTGCTTGCCTGTTTGATCTCTCAAGGTAATTAACTCCTCTGTCTGGCATTCCAAGGTCATCTATTTGACCTCTTAAGGTCATTGAACTATCGGTTTGGCTTTTCACGGTCATATATCTGACCTATGAAGGTCATTGAACCCGTCTGTCTGTCTGTCTGTCTGTCTGACCTCTCGAGATTGTCTACATGCCTGTATTGCTTTCCAAAGTTGTTTTTAAGCCTGTCCTCTCAAGTTCATTGACCTGTCTATCTGTCTTCTCAAGGTCGTCTGTAAGTTTTCCTGTCTGGTCATTGACCCATCTGGCTGATTCCTCAAGGTCGTCTATCTGTCTGCCTGGCCTCTTAAGGTCATTGACTAATCAAATTCCAAATACATATTCAACTAAAAGTTTGAAAGTTGCATAATAGACATAGACATTTATTTTAAAAGTGCTTGCAACACAATAATACTCTGGGGGGTTGGTTCCAAAAAATATGTTCATATTCGTACTCAGCGACCTCGAAAACATGCCATTCGATATATCACTTGAATTTTCCCGATTTTTAAAACTTTTGACCTCCTTTTTGGGACATAGAGGGGCTTTGAGGGGTTGGACCCAAAAAATGATAATATGTACTTGAAAAAAAGTGAAAGTAATACTTTCTACCGTTTTTCATATCAAAGGAACTTGATTTAATATTGAAAATTTCAATCAGAATACATATATATACTAAGTCGTCACTCACAGTATGAAAAAATTGGAAGAAATAGTCTACTCGTGATTTTTTTTGAGAAATTAATCAGCTAGACGCTTGATTGATTGTTCATATCTGCAAAAAAAGATGGAAAGTTTGAAGAAAACGTCAATTTCACAAGGTGGGGAGGGGGGTTAGTTGGTATTCAACTCCATTTTTTCAAATTTTACCAACAGACATCTCTTAGAAGAAACCTCACAAGTTCATAAGCACCAGAATTTGAATTAAAAACAATTTTTTTCCAAATAAGAAGACCCAAGAATGGTTAAAAATGAAAATTTCATCGTTGTAACAATGTGGTTGTCTTTGAAGTCAATCAAACTCAAGAATTTGGCGCCGAAAATGAACAAATTTTTCATTCCATTTACCACAAAAATTCCACCAAACAGCACAACTCACTAGGTGGTCCTCAAAATTACACACAAAACAGTTTGAACATCTCTCTTCCTAGTTCCTTGCAACAATGTTCAACAAAAATTCCCAGCCCACGACCCACTGTCAAAATTACCACACAACTCGACTTATTACGATTAAAAAAAGATCAAGCCTTCGAATATACACGTAAAAATGTACACAAGACGAGGCGCATCTTACCTCGACATCACTTCATTATATGTACGAGAGAGCATCGTCAATGTCAATACCATCCTCCATCACACGCTTAGGCTATAATATGTGAGAAATTCAGCTACCTAATTCATCATTTTATTCTCGAGTTGAATAAAATTCAATAAAAAATGTCAAAATACCATCGCACTGCCTCGATACTTCCTGCCTTCAAGCAAAAAGGTTATACATATGGTAACAAATTGAACTATTGTTAGGATCGGTTACGGACTCATACACGTAATCGACGATTCAAATATAAACGCTATTCCATCATCTAGTGTCAAAATGATCGTATTTTCGAGGGGAAGACATCACGCCGACAGTCGAGTAAAAAAAAAAAGAAAAAAAATACAGAAAACTAGTAATAATAATTCATCAATTTTTTCAGACACTTGATCGAGTTTCCGTAAAAATGGATTCTGCAGAGCGAGTGCTATTTCACGACATTTGGCGCGATCTAATTTTATGATCGATTGTTCATTATGAACGATTCTTACACGATATTTTTGTAAACGTTGAGCTTAACAGAGTGAAAAAAAAACTATAACAAATAATCACGCCAAATGTAGCAAAAAAGAGGGAAAATTAAAAATAACGAATTTTTAGTTGAATCAAAACTGGGCGTAAAAATCCTGGCATAATACACGCTCAGTATAAAAAAATGTAAAAAAAAGAGTTCTAAATAATGTAGGCCTGCTACACTACAACTACACAAACTTCATCATTTTTAAATGGAGGGATAAACTAACAAAAAAATGATTTTTTTCAATACAAATATTTTCAAAAACAAAAAAATAGGTTACAAAAAGGAAAGTTTCAGATTATACAACACGCGACATAGAAATTCTCGTGTTTATTCTTTCCAATTTTCAAATTCAACTTTGCAAGAGAAGTATCCCAAATGACACAAAAATTTTTGAACCTGTCAAAGCTACATTGAAAAATCTTACAAAAATACATCACTATCCGTAAATTCAGAAGATAAAGAGAATTTTTTTCGATTTTTTATGAATTTTAGGAAATCAAATTCGGGTCAAAAATGAAAAAAAATCAAAATTTTACCAAATTGACCTATATAAATCTGAAATTTTGGAAATACTCTATTTTCGACCCGCCAAATCGACTACTTAGAAGCGGTTTCAAACCGTTTCAATCAGTTCTGAAGTCTCTGGCAGATTTTTAAAACTTGATTTCATCAAATAAAATTGAAAGGCCAAAATTTATGCTGCCTATAGAGAGCTCATAGCTACTCAATTTTTTTCGAAAAAAAGAGACTTTAGTAACCAAAAAAGCTGGAAAAAGTAACCAAACAATTACCAAAATTTACAAAACACGAGCAAAACATTTTAATGCAGAAAGAAAATTACAAAAAAAAACCTCGATCAAGACTTCAACCATTTTTGCAAAAAGTAGGACTTTTGAGAAATTATAGACCAACAAAGGAAGACTTGGTCGTAATTTCTGCCAGAAAAGTTGAATTAGGTATTTGGTATTTTTTTCATAAGAAATTGAGACTTCATAGCTAATTTTAACAAAAAAAGAGCAAAAAACATTATAGCTTTTTCAGCCAAAAAACATTTTTTGGCAAAAAAATGAAAGCTTTGGGTAATTTTTGATAAAAAGGAAGACTTTGACAATTCAGTAAAAAATGAACTTTTTTCAGAACTAAGTACATATGTAGGTATGTGAAAATATCTAAAAGTTTTTGAAAAAATTGAAAATTTTGTCGAAGAATGAAACCTTTTTGCAATTTTTTGGATATTTTCGCCACCAATCAAAGCTTTTGACAATTTTACAAAAAGATGAGGCTTTTCAGCAATTTTTGGGAAAAAGCGAGACTTTTGAGTAATTTTTAAACAGAAAATAATTTTTTAGGGATTTTTTGCAAAAAAGCAAAACTTTTGAGCCGTTTTTGCTTTAGGCAACTTCTGGCAAAAAAGCAAGACTTTCAAGTAGTTTACAAAAAAAGCGAGACTATTTTGAATTTTTGGAATGAAACAAGATATTGTCAACTTTTTCCTTTTTTTCTTCCAAAAAAGTGGACCAACGTTCCAAAAAAATTGAGTTTTAGTAAATTTTTGAAAAAGTAACTTCATTAACCAAAAGTTACGGAAACAGTAGTTCCTTAAAAGAGTAGGTATGTGAATATAAGCCCTTCTCTGTGCTCTAATTTCAACAAGTTGAGTCAAGGGATGGAATTTCAAGTCGTTTAGGAGCCTCTAGCGACTTCTCGCCATGAAGTCTGTCCAAATTAACTCTGTCAAAAATTTTTACAGCCAATTTTTATGCACAGCAGGTAAGCTGGGGCTAGAGAGTCATTATTGTTTGTTGAAGGCACGATAAAGTGCTCGCAAGCGATTCGGAGGTGCACTTTAGAACTTAAAAAGTGGAGAACATTTTGAGTAATTGTTTACAGAAGTAGGGCATTTTGATTTTTTTTTAAATTTGAGATCATTAATTCAAAATGTTTAGAGAAGATGGTGGAAAAAATGAGCGGTTTTAGAACTTTTTAAAATATTGAAATTTTCACAAGTAAAAAAACAGATACACTTTTTAAACAATTACCTCAAATTCGATAAGATGATAATTTCGGCTATTGAAGTTTACAACACGTTTTGGAGCAGTTTAAAATTTCTGTAAAAAGGTGAAATTTACTAAAGTCTCAAGAAAAATTCAAAAAAACCAATTTCGACAGCTAAAAATTAGGTTTTGAGGATTGCGAGACAAGCTCTTTCAGTGAGCCTTTCATCTCAATCAGAATTGATTTATAGTTGAGAACGTTTCGTTGGGTAAGCAAAACTTGCCCAAGAAATAGAATCTAAATTTTTCCACAATTTTCCAAACCCACTCTCTAAATTTTCTGAAATTGATTTTTTCACGCTAATCATTCTCTGCTACAATAAATCCCCACCCCCTCCCAACTTCACAGACTTCTTGTTCGCATTTCCCAATTTTCCCTTCGTTTCGAATCCTTTAGTCCCCGTAAACATGTTACTTCAAGTGAGAATTGAATTCTTCGCAGGAATAGTTTTTACCATCACCCTTTACGATCAAAAACATGCACCACATCTACGCGAACTTATTGGTTTCTCTAACCCATTCCTTAATCCACGAATCCAAATTTGAAATATGGAAGACATTTTGCAAAATATCCTGCTGCACATGACATCACGTAGTGCATAAAAACGACGTAATACGATTACATCGTGTGTATTTCAAACAAAGTTATCACGACCGATTAAATTTTACAATTATATAAAAATGTATCAAGCCTTTGCGGTAATTGAATCTGCATAATATTGCGGAAAGCGAACTAAAAGGGGTTATAGGACCGCCTCTTTTTCAACTTGGCCGATCAACACGACAATTTTGGTCGACCAATCGCGGTGCCCAATTCAAATGCATTATATAAAAGATTACATTTAATCTAACTAGTTTAATTTTTCACCCTTCGATTTGTTTGCTATACTCTGTGTCTGTGCCACGCCAAAGGGGGAATATAAAATGAAAACGACGCGTATTGTACGAGTACTGCATCTATGAATGTGCATATATGTTATTAAGATACACGTGTGTACGAGTAGATATTACTCACACACACACATACGACAAATCAACAAACCAAAAACCCTCTTCAACCACAAACATAACACGAGAAAACTCACAAAGTCAGCTATCATATCCAAAAGCAGCATCTCGCACCTCTAGATACGGTACAGTGCAGATTTTATATTTTCATCGCCAACATTTGGTTAAAAATTTCGTACGCTTTATTAGACCGTTATTAAAAATTGACCGAAAAACGGCGTTAACCGGTCTGCTTAGACTGAGCTAGAATAAGCGTGAACCATTTAAGAACAGCCGACGAGCATTTTTTTGACATAATAGACTTCGCTGGATAGTACTTGACAAAGTTAAAATCTGGCCATTCGGTCGAGCCGCAAAGATGACATCTTCTTTATTCGTACGTACAAATATTCTCTTCCACGTCAGTACACACATACACACCATGCCAGCTTCGTACATTTATCGGTATTTGATACCGAATGTGATTGTGGTATACTTTAGACAGTTGAAATCGTGCGCCCGCAAAAGGTCTCTCTTACAAAATGTATACTGTGTTATGTGATCTAATTTTTTCACTCCGGGGTGTCTTCATTCATGCACCTTTTTCATCTATTGTGTACCCTGAAATCACCATTGTTTGTACATAAAGGTGACGGTTACCTCAAAAAAAAGAGGAGAAAAAAGGTGTTTGTAGCGGTCAGCCCGCAAACGAGATTAATAAAGTGGTGCCGTGTCCGATGGGATTAATCATCAAGTGACAAACTAATCGGTGCACTGGTCAAGATGGTAGGCTACTTTGAAGCGTAAAAGGATAGGTTATTTTAAACGCTGAATGAATTGATCTTTGCGAAAAACAAAAGGTGGAATCCTGCAGAAACCAAGAAAAATCTTCTCTCATTTAATACATCTTCACTGGAATACTCTCAACTTGATGCTCAAATCATCAATGATTTCCTCACACCGTATACTTGATGATTTCGTTTTGTTTTACACCAATTGAGAATTTTTGTGGTAGTTCAGTTGGAAATTTTGTGTTTTCTGCTATCATGCTTATTCGAATCATAAATCGCAAATCATAACAGTTTTTCAAATTGCAAATACCTCGTTTCAGATTCCAAATCCCAAATGGCAGTTTGAAAAAAATCACTGATGTTTTCTCTCGTTGCTTTTTTTTTGTTATTGTTTTCGAATAGATAGGTACCTACGGTAAATTTATTGAAATTTAATTTACTTACCTAATCAGAATTGAGGTTGAACATAAAATCGAAAAATGCTATTCCTATCAAATAGAAAACGTTCATAAATTGAAATAAAAGGGAGAAAAATGATTCGAATCACAAATGAAATTTTTGAATCACAAATCATCACTTTGTTTTAGCGATTCGAATCATTTTGGATCATTGGATCTCAAGAGTTGCTTTAAAAATGATTCGAATTACGAATTGCGAATAAAAATACCTGATTTGGATTACCTGTGGTTCAAATCTCGCCCACTCCTGTCTTAAACATGGCAATTAAGAGCAAACTTGACAAGGTCATGATCTACACAGACTCATTGAAATCCATCTCTCAACTAAATCAAAATCCAAGCAGCATCCAATCAAAGATTTGGTTTTGTTTTCTCTTCATTTTTCAGAAGAGGCTTTGGTTATTTTAGAAAATCAAAATTTTGAGATGGAACAATAATTTGAAAAAATATTCATTAAAATTTTCATCAAATGTAAATGATTCATGTTGGACATTCCAAATTTAGCATGAAATATTCCAAAAACAATGCTTCTCCCTCATCCTCAGAAAAAAAAAATCCACGAGTAGGTATTACCCTACTTAAGTACTTATGCGAAATTTCATGCTCAATAAATTTTTTCTCGTCATTTTTTTTTTCTAAAACAATTTTTTGAGACGAACAATTGAAAATATCAAAAACTTTTCAGAAATCTGGTATATTTCCCATTTTTGACCCCTCCCCTCCTATATCAACTGAAAATAGCTTCGAACCATTTTGAGCAGTTCTTGGTGCCTCCAGCAGATTTTTGAACGTTGAAATTTCCATAAAGTTTTCACGAATAGAAATGAAGCTGGAAAGGTAGAATTAAGTAACTCTACACCTTAATTTTAACATGCTGAGTCGACTGGATCCGGTTTCAACCCGTTCTGAAGCCTCATGCATGCAACAGTAGGAGAACAGTAAATTTTTAATAAATTTTTTCTCTTCATTTTTTTTCTAAAACAATTTTTTGAGACGAAAAATTGAAAATATCAAAAACTTTTCAGAAAGTATGTTTCCCATTTTTGACCCCTCCCCTCCCCTCCCCTCACCGCTCCTGTATCAACTGAAAATAGCTTCGAACCATTTTGAGCAGTTCTTGCACCTCCAGCAGATTTTTGAACGTTGAAATTTCCATAAAATTTCCGCGAATGGAAATGAAGCTGGAAAGGTAGAATTCACTCTACACCTTAATTTTAACATGCTGAGTCGACTGGATCCGGTTTCAACCCGTTCTGAAGCCTCATGCATGCGACAGTAGAAGAACAGTAAATTTTTCAAGTTTTCATTATGAAGTCGCTGGACAGAAATATATCACTGAAGGCTTTAAAACGGCTTGAAGCCAGTTTCAATTGACTTAGCAGTTAGCATGTTGAAATTGAGCTGCAGAGTGAATTTTCGTCTTTTCAATTTCTTTTGGTAAAATTTATGGGAAATATCAAGTTTTAAAAATCTGCTGAAGGCTCCAGAACTGCTCAAAATAGTTCGAAACCATTCCCAATCGATTGGAGGGCATCGACCTTTTAGTTAACCTAGACGACTACTCTAATGCAAACTAAGACCGCTGGTTATGTCGCCAACTCTGTGGATTTCAAATTAGAAACAAACGCATCTGCGCATGTCTCAGGAATTGATGCTTGTGAACAGTAAACGGAAACACCACCAGCACCCCCACTTCCACCATTAATCCACTGACAACAAAATACACACACACACGTTTCCTAAGACATGCGCAGATGTGTTTGTTTCTAATTTGAAATCCACAGAGTTGGCGACATAACCAGTGGGATAATTTTGCGTATGAGTAGCTGTCTAGGTTAACTAAAAGGTCGATGTTGGAGGGGGCGGAATATCCCTGTGTACGTATGCAAAATTTCAGCTTTTCAAGTCAAGTTAATGAAGTTTCAACTCTTTTCCAATCTTTGGCCCAAATTTGATGATCAAAAATACACTAAAAATCATAAAATGCAATTGTGCTTTTGAATATATTGCCAGTTGGTAACTTACTTATAAAGAAGAAGTTTGAATTTCCAAATTTTAAACATGGTATCTTTTTTAAACAGAAGATTTAAAGATACGAGTTAAGTCTCAAATTTTTGCTGCAAAAAATTGATTTTTTTTCAACTGAAAAAAAAGGTGAAAATTTATGTGTATTTATGCATTTAAATGGTTGAACACGCGAAAATAAGTTGTACAGGAATCATCTGAAAAAATTTGAATATTTTGAAAATTGGGAAAAAATTGTCAAAAACGCAACAAAGCTTCAAAAGTTATTCTGAATTTTTAAAATACCGAATAAACACACATGTTTTTTAATGATTCTTGGCGATTTTAATGCACTTTAACGCAAATTTAACAAAAATCATCAATCATTTTGAAATTAATTTTTTGGGGAAAATTTTTCAGTTTTTGAGCAAATCGTACAATAGGTAGAGGATGGGTAGAGGTACTTAGGAAACGTGTTTCAAATTCTAAAACACTTTTTTTTTTTGCAACACTGGAGTTTTAGAATATTTTTACAGATATTCCCTCAGATCAGCATTGATTTTTATCATTAGGATTTTTTTCAACTTCAAAGACAGCTGTTTCAATTATTTTCTACTGCAGATACCTACTTGAAGAAACTAGACTGTGCTTCTAATACGTTTGCTTAGAAAAAAATTGAGAAACAAACAGGCTAAAGCTGTATTGGTAATTGAATATTTACTGGCAAATTCGCCATCTACTTTCAGTTAAAAATACAACGAATAAACCATCAAATTACTACGATGATTGACGCTCGAGCTGATGAACGACCCATTTCTTTCGTCATCACTTCAAAATTCACATATCTACTTACGGATTCAACTTCTGACACAAATTAATTGGTCATAATAAATTTATACGAATATTCTAGCTCAAAAAAATCTTCAATTCAACTTGATTCTCATCCCAACATCGGACAATAGGCTAATCTAGTTATCAATTCCAGAGTCCACGTTTAAACTCAAGTCCATTGCCCTTGCCCAGTTCTCCAAGTATCAAAAAATACTTACGAAAATTAACACATCCGATCCAAAATGACAGAAGCTATAAGTTGCATTGAAAATATACGTATTTTATACACTGATGTGAAAAAGCGTATAAAATTTCAGCCGCTGTTGAAGGTTACGGCTATTGGCAAAAGAATCGCGAATATTCCCCCTGCACAAGCGGTTTTATTAATCGAATATAAGTAGTACTAGTATGTCATATATACAGCGTACAACAACAAAGGACGAATACAGAAAGACCCTCGAAACCATCATAAATTACTTGAACGCGAATTGGAAAAGTCTCTTTTGTGGTTTGGTTTGATTCGGCATCGGGTTCTGTTTGTTTTGTTAAAACCGTGACATCGTTCTTTACGCTTTCATTTTGCTTCTATCCTTTAAGGTGTGAACCAAAACCACTTCAAAATTCATAACTAGCTAATAAAAGTTACAGACTTGAATCATTTTTTAATTTATTACCAGTGGCAGTCGTCGTCTTCGAAGACCAGGACTACAGGACCAGATGGTTGGGAACGTGGACAAAGTCATCGATCGTGTGATGGCTGGATGAGTGGATGCTGGATCAAGCGTTGGGCTTGGGGGTGCTTCGGTGGTATAATAACATTTGTATTGTTTGGCATGTAATGAGGATGGATACAAAATAATGAAACTCTTCACGTACTTAATATGAGATCCAATCCAAAACTTACCCTCATCATTTCTGCAAACTTTCAGTTTTGTTTTCCTACAAATTGAAACACCGGAGACGATGGATGATGAATGAATTCCACTGATCACTCACTTCACTTAGCTTCACTGTTTCACTTTCACTCGTTGAACAATTCTACACATTTTCAGTTCCCGACAAACGACAAAATTTCACCGCAAGAATTAAATTTTCAGTAAACGAAACGACAATAAGAAATAATGTAACAAAACCTGAACAAAACTAACAAAAGTCAAAACAAACCGGACGCCATAATCTTTTGTTCATTCATCAATATTGGCTAAGTGGCTACACTGTCAAAATCTCAATGAACGAAGATTAACGACAATGTTGACAATCAATTAATTATGACGATTTCGATTCTTTGCAATTTTTTGGTAAAAATTAAAAAAAAAAAATGATACCGAAACCGAAAGTGAAGAGATTGATGGAAATCATGAAATGGAATTTGGAAATTATTGGAAATGGGAGATAGGGAGACGATCAACAAAAATGAATGAATAATGCATGCTGGGATGCTGAATTGTTGCGCTGTCGGCTGTACCAATTTCAAATCCTGATTCCTTTTCCTGTCCTGATCCTGAGTGATATGTACATTATTTTATTTTAATTTTTAATTTGCCATTTTTCCATTTAGATTGAGATTGTTATTCTAGAAGTGCTGTTTCAAAGTAAGGAAAACTTCGAAATCGAAAGTTAAAGATGCAGTTCAGTTCATCTTTATTAGCAAGTCAACGTCAACAACCATCGTTGATCTTGAATTCTTGATATGCACAAATCACAAAATATTATTTAAGTATAATTATTCCAAGTAATGTTACCAGGTACACTTCAACTCAGCAATTTTTTATTTACAATAGATACAATGATTGCAGCCGTTATGCACCGAAGTAAACAAGATGATAATATTTCATCCCATTATACGATTCCATTACCTATACCTACAGGCTTAGCTAGGTTACAGGATAGAAGTCCATAACTCAGCAGTCAGCACACTTCTGCAAACTGGTTTGAAAACACCAAGAAGTAGGTACTCAACACCGAACAGAAAATACCCTTCAGGCCGCAATAAAAGAAATACAAGTAATTACAATAGCCAAGGGCGTAGTGATGGTAACCCGGAGGACGGTAAAAATGTGTAAAAATTTTAAATATGAAAATGATACATTAGATAAAAGGCATCGTCAACGTTATCCTTTCCATTTAATGAACAATCATAATGAAAAGTCAGCAGTAGTACGATGGCGAAAGGCGGTACGTAAGGCCTGATAAAGGCTATAGCAACCGCGAATGCGAAAAAAAAAATAAAAGAGAAGCAACCCTAGAAATTGTTATTGGGGACATTAAAGGTTTTACAATGGTGAAGTTTTGTTGACTATTGTCTGTTTGTGTTGCGGTAACTGTTAGTACGTTCGAGGATCCTGCATGGCCTAGGCCTAGGGTACCGCTAAGTTGATTTTTCCACTCGGGTGAACTTTATTAATTTTTATCCTGTCGAATTTCTAGTTTAGATACTGATCCGGGTTAGCGACGAGTGCTTTTCATTCATTTTGGCAACGCCCCGATGACAGCAACAGTACTTCTGTCAGTTGACTATGTTGTAACCTTTGCGTTTGTCATTTTTCAAGTTTTTCTTCGGGTTATGAGATGTGTACGAGTAGGACTTGGAGCTGATTGCGGAGTTATTCCAGTGGAGTAGGTTGATCGGAGATCGTAAAAGCGAGATTACCTTACGATATTAAAAAATCGAGAATTACGACTCGAATTTATTGGTGTTTTAATGTGCTTGTAAATGTTACTGTTTGATGAAGAATAACAAGTTAACAATGTTGCAGAAGTGATCTGATTTTGTAATGTGTCCTATTGATTTATAGATTCATGAACGATTAGATAGGTATTTGCAGTTTATGAGTTCCTATGAATAAGTATTCAACTGCTGATATTCTGATATCTTATTAAGTTATTATCAATTAGATTTTCATCCTGAAGGCAAAAATACCTAGATACCTAGTTGTTTTTTTTTGTTGTTTTTTTTGCAGATTCTGTGGAATGCTCTTGTTCCAATTTCAAGTAAAAATAAACTGTTAGGAATAGAATTATTCAAATGTGACCTCACGACCTATTAAATTAGATTAAAATTTCGCGAGAAATTCAAATATTCTAACAAGAATGTTTCTTGAGTATTGAAGAATTTCGTGCTTAAAACTGAGTTACGATTTTCGAGATTTTTTTAGAAAGGTATTCTGCCATCTTTGAAAACACAAATAATTAAAAATTTCGCGATACCTAAATTCAAATATTTCTACTACGAGTATAATTCTCCTTTGGTAGGTATTTTATAAAATTTTTGAAACAAAAATTGGGCCTGATTTTCGAGATTTTTGAGAAAAGTAGGTACATACATCTAATTCCTATCAAAAAATTGAGTCATGATGTTCGCGATGTTTTAAAAAGGTGTCATGCAACCTATCAAAATGGGTTAAAATTTAGCAAGAAAATCAAAAATGTAGGTACCTATGTAAACTAGATTGTTTCTTGAGTAATTTTTAAAGAATCTCGAGCTCTAAATTGCGTCAAAATTTTCAAAATTTCTGAGAAAGAAGTCGTACGAGGCTACGAGCAATGGTTTAAAATCTTACAGGAAAACAGAATTCTAATATTTATTGAGTATTTTTGAAGAATTTTAAGCACAAAATGGGGTCATGATTTTCGAGATTTTTGAAAAAGTTGTCATGCAACCTATCAAAATGGGCTAGAATTTTGCGAGAAACTCAAATATTTTTCGAAGGTTTTTGAAAGATTTTCAGCTCAAAATTAAGTCGTTATTTTCGAGATTTTTGAAAAGGTGCATCCACCCTATTAAAAAAAGGTTAAAATTTTGCAAGAAATTTAAATACGCCGACCAGAACGTCTCTGGAGTAAGTATAATAAGTATTTTTGAAGAATTTCCGAACAAGATGTCCTGCAGGCTGTATAGCCAGTCAAAATGGGTTAAAAAATTACAAAAAACTCAAAATATTTTGACTAGAACGTTTCTTGAGTATTTTTTAAAAATTTTGAGCCCAAAATTGGGCCATGGTTTTCGAAATTTTTGATAAAGTATCATACGAACGATCAAAATGGGTTAAAGTTTTACGAGAAATACAAATATTTTACCCAAATTTTTTTTGAACATTTTTGAAAGATTTTGAACTTGAAATTGGGTCAATTATTACCTATATTTTTGAACAAAATGCATTCAACTTATCAAATAATCAAAATGGGTTAAAATTTCGCAAGAAATCCAAATATTTCGACAAAAATTACTTTTGAGCACTTTTGAAGAATTTTGAACTTGGATATGCAAAAATTGAAGGTGCTAAAGTGTATTTTTCGATTTTTGGTCGATTTTTGAAAATAAAATTTCGGCAAAAAATGAGGAAAAAAATCAAAATTTCATCAAGTTAATCTAGAAAGCTGAAATTTGGGATACGTCCTACTTTCGACCCACCAAATCGATTGGAAACAGTTTAATATGGTCATTATTTATGGGATTTTTGCAAAAAGTGTAGGTAATGCTACCAATTAAAATGGGTCGAAATTTTATGCTGATCGGTTGCATTGTATTTTTTCAAAAATACCGACAATTATGGCCAAAGTTTGTGCTTTAAATTCTTCCAAAGTAGGTGCTCAAAAGAAAACCTTCAAAAGAAATTTTAATCTTCTGCCGAAATTTTAATCAATTTTGATAGGGTTCAAAATCTGAAAAATCATGACCCAGTTTTGGGTTTGATATTTTTCAAAAGTGCTCAAAAAACATTTTCGTTGAAATATTTGAATTTTCGCGCATTTTTAACCCATTTTGATTGGTCGCAAGGTCACTTTGAAGTAATTCTATAGGTACCTTTCACATCACCTCCCTCTCTTCTCTCTGATTGTGTGACTGTGAAAATCTAAAATATGTGTTTTCTGATATCATGGACCCATCTCTACAAAAAGCCAACTGAAGTTTTTGGGCTGCAAAAATTCCATCCAAATTTGAATTTTGGAGCACTTTTTGCCAATTGGACCAAACGCACTGTCAACGATATCATTTAATATCAAATTGACAACTATCTTGAGTAATATTCATTTTTCAAATCACGTTGACAAATTTACTTTTAGAAAAAGGTAACATTATGGTGATTTATGATCGCAAATCGACCAATGAAACTACCTGTCTATAATCTGAATCCATCAAAACACAAAGTAGGTACAAATAGGTACCTACAGGTATTATAAATAAAACCTTTTTAAAATCTACAAATGACCCTATAGGTATCCTACAAGGTCTAAAGTTGTGGAATGGAATATTTCATGAAATCGAAACCACATTACGCATTAAAATTAGGTACTCTCAGCGTACTTTGGGTGTTATTATTGCGGTGAATTGGTAATGTAAGCGAGTTACTTGCGCGATATAAATGGATTTCATCTTTTAACAGCTGTATAGATAAACAATATGATGACAGATATCGCAAATACGAGTATTGAAGATGACCCGGAGACTTCCTGCTGTTCAGAAGCGATAATGTTTTGGGGATGATATTGACAGAATAAAAGAGCACTTCGTGGTAGGCCAAATTACACAGTTACCGGTATCGGAGTACCGATGAGGTAACATTACGTGACAATACGTCTTCTTGATTCGAGCTAACACTTTCCCAGACAGTATTATTCGCGGTGACGATTTATTGATTAATAATTTATAAAACCGTTCGTCCGAAAATACAGCTTGATACATGTAGATAGGTATTTGTCAATCGGAGAACAACAATTATCACTGGAAAGTGAATAGTTAGGTACGTATTAGGTAATGGTAATATAAATAGGCCTAGGAAGAAATGCTGCAGTGGTATTCTGTGTAGGTCCGCTGGAGAATCCGACGACCAGAGCAACCCTACCCTAAGTTGAATCTGCATATGCAGTGCACTTATCACGAATGCGTGCAGTGTCCGACATGACGTCATGCTAAGGGAAAAACAGAAGGGTCGATGCACTTCTGGAAATTATTGATTACTCAGTGGAGAACTGGAGAAAGTGAATTACTGTATCGCGACGGTGCTTAAGATGAACCAGCGTGATTCTTCATTGAAGGAAATTCAACCCCTACATTCACCCTTGTTACGTCAGTGCATTATCACTATTTCGGCTTCGCGGCTTCAACAACTATGTGCTGTGTTTTTTTTCTGTAAGTATGATGTTTTAAAAATGTTATTTCAGTTATTTATGTTTTTGTCTGAGATGTTTGAAGATGATCAAAATAAAATCAACGAAATTCAAGATGTGAGTACCTACTTACCTATAAATATTTTACGATAAGTTGTTGTTCCATAAACACCATTCTATTATTCATCCATCATTATAATCACAATATTAAATTTCTAATTGCGAATGCTTCGCTCTTCATAACCAATAAATTAGGTACAAAAACTTCATATTTTTAAAAATCTTTCCAGAACGTTTCAAATACCAACCTCAACAACCCCCTAATTGACACAGACACTTGGACCTGGAACCCAAACTGTAAAAGCTGCGACGTTCGAATCATAGACAAAAACCAAAAATGTGTTCTATTCCATCCATCTTGGAGCCAAGGCACATCAGCCATCAGAGGAACAAAAATGCTCAATAACACTCGCTCATACTGGGAGATCTTTATACCCAAAGGAATCTGTGGAACCAGCATGATGTTCGGCATTGGTACGGAAAGAAGTCGTCTGGGATCACCCGACTATATCAATTTAATCGGCGAAGATGAACGTAGTTGGGGCTTATCTCACAAAGGCTTCCTATGCCATGATGGAGAGTATAAGAAATTTTGTCGTCCATTTCGAGAACATTTACCAACCACTGTTGGTCTGTTGTTTGATGGTATTTATGGTACTTTGAGTTATTTCAAAGATGACATTTGCTTGGGGGTAGGATTCAGAGATTTGAACAAAATCAAAGAACCGTTGTATCCCATGATTAGTTCAACTTCTGCTAAAACTATTATGACGTTGAAGTCAACTGGCAGCGAATTTGTCAGCTTGAAAGATCGATGTAGAGCTGTGATATTAGAAAATCTTAAATGCATAGATGACGTACAGAAATTACCATTACCTTCAAAAATGAGAGAATACATTACCTATGGAAAATGCAGAACGGGATGAAATTGCAAGTCATGAATGTAAATGGTATGTGCCTGCTTTTTAAAATAGGTAGATGCCAATTAAAATCAAAACATCATTGAGTATTAAATTTTTTTGGATTTTTAAAGATTTAATTGAGTAAAATGTGTTAATTCTAGTGCCATATGAAACAATCAACTTATTAAAGTAGGCACCTATCTAAATAATAATACCACATGGACTTTCAATCTAGTCAATATTTTTCACAAACGGTCTCCATTTTTAGTACTTAACTAAAGGAGGTATATTTACCAACTATCTATTACCTACCTATGCATTAATTTGAGGTCGTCTTCGTTAGAAATATTATTTCCTTTTGTTTTTATTTTATTTTAATTTTGTTGTATTGTTTTCCTTTTTCATGTTCAATTTTCGTTAACTTATCAAATTTTAATAGAAAAAGTTGTTTGTATTTTTAAATTTTCATTTTGTGTTTCCCCCCTTTTTTTTATCGTTAATTTTATTTTCCAAGTTATGGTTTTCTTTTTTATGTTTTTATTTTTGAACGCTTGTGAGTTTTAATTTAATTTTAAGAGCGAATGTTATCCTTGGTGTTTTTACAAGTTTCATTTGAATTTGATCTGAATTTTATCAACTTGTAATAAAATCGATTGCTTTTGTATTTTTATTAAATACTTTCAAAAAACGTTGTCATGCAACCAATCAAAACACGATTTCCATTGTATTGCGTTTCTTTCCCTTCTTCTTCAAACTTCAAATAAAAAATGTAATGCACAATAGTTTTCATTAAAACGTATATTTTCCGCCATTAAAAAGTAAATTTACTAAAGAAAATTTGACTACACATATTTACAAATAACAATATATAAAAATTATACAACTGTATAAGGTTTATCCAAAACAAAATATAAGGTAAAATACTTCTTACTATATAATCGCAGAAAAAAAAAAGGATCAGTAACCAGCTGAATCGAAGCATACTCTATTTAACTGACATTATTCTCGAAATAAACAACGCGGGGATTCAATTATACTATACCGTATACCCAGAATGACTATTTAAATCTTATCTCTTACGAAGCAAATCCAGAATAAACACACACATGAGGCGATATTTGTAAAATTTTTCATAAAAAATATAATGAACACCAAACGAATAAGGAATACCTTAAAGTTTATCACAATTCACATTGATGTAATGGGAATAAATTTACAACTGAGGAGCGTCAATCTGAATACCACGTCATTCCAGCCGATGATTTTCAAGTCGCGTACGAAGGTTCAAAATTAATCGTGTGTTCGAAGTTCATCTGACTATCGATTATACGGAATAATTCTTTGGGTTGAGGTACTCTACCACTATCGATTTTAGACCATAAAGGCACACCTGTTTTAACAAAAAATACTCACACATCAGTAAAAGAAAAAAAACAATCTAGAGAAAGAATTCGCAAAAGATCTTACCATCCATTGATATTTCAAATGCACCAGATGAGATCAACATGTTTTCGAACATATTTGAGAAAAAGAATATGGTAAGGCAGGCGTAGATTTTATTATTCAAACACCACATCCACCAATTAGGAGTTTGCCAGCCTAGCATAAGGAATACATTTTTCTGCAGTATTATCAGAATGATTAATACCATTCGACTGAAATTCTGAAAAGAAAACATACCATTATAAATGACGTAATGTATTTTTATCGAGTTAGTCAGCGTTTGGTTGGCAAATACTTACCAAAAATCTAGCTAGCAGAGTGTATAAACCATTAGACTCGTAATATTCTCCGTGTACGTCGATATTAGGATATTTTTCTTTTAAAATCTGAGCGTATTCTTGGAATGCCTTTTGATATCCGCATGAATGACTGCGAAGACAATATGTATATTAGAACAAAATGGATTACGTATCTTGAGATGGAAACAGTTTAAAGAATGCTTACCAATATTGAATAGTGATCGTAGGGACGTTCGTGTGACGCATATTCAGTTTGGTTTCAGGGATTACTTTATCATTCTGAGGAGTTTCGGTGAGAAGTTCCTTTATGGTGACAGCTAAGAATATAGAAAAAAATATACCCGGTAGAATTTTATCCTTCATTGTCTCCAAATATGATGAGTTGTAGTTGAACGATTCTAGTTAGTATTTTTACAATAGATTCACTGAATATTTAATTTTTAATGAATTATTTCAGTGACACTTATTTTCTTTATCATATCTTTATCTTTTCTGTCCAGACGAATGAAATTTTTAATGCGATGTAAATGAACAACGGAGTTATGTAGGTGAAGTACCAGGCACTGGTGTACGGTTGACAGCGTTTTAAGCGTGCTAGGCTAGTGTACATCCAGTATCAGCTCAGTCGGAGAGTAGTTTAAAACACCAGTACTGCACTCAGAGAGCTACAGATTTTATTCATTTTACCTTTGAGACTCAAATAAAACTCAGGGTTTGCGTGGGAGATGAAATATAATATACATATAATATCACACGTGAAAATTATATATACAATTTATCTTCGATGGAACTTTAATCATTACTCTAATTCGCAGGTATTTTACATATAATATTTTAGCCTATAGAAATAGGTAACATTTCGATGAGAAAGATTTATTTTTATTTTTATTCGATGAATTTTAAGAGAGGTCGAAGACATACAAATCATACAACTGAAGCTGTAGGTAGATAGCTGCTTTGGATGCTGTGCCACCGAGTATATAAACACTCGGCGACACAGCTAATCTGCGAGTAGCAGAAATAGCGTAGTTTAGCCGATCGAGTCGGAGCACCGGGCGTTACCACTTCATTGCCCCGTCGAAACACAGTGTGGCAACACTGCGAATCGACAAGCACAACCCCGTGGTAGCCCGGTGCCCCTCGGACGAAGCCCAAAAAATTCCAGCACGCTGGCTTTTTTCGGCTTCGTTCGACTGGCTGCACTGTCGCTGATCAAAATATTTACTTTTGACAAAATGGCTTGTTTCTGTGTTTCGACTTCTCTTTACATTAAAAAATGGTTCAAAACGAACTAATTAAAACCTTAAAACTAATTTAAAAACGTGATTAAAACGTAACAATATAAATAGTTTAAAACTTTCAAACGGTTAAAACAACACCGTAGTGTTTTTATATACTTTTATCGGGAGAAGCCCGTTACTTTATGATCGATCACCGATCTTCATTTACATTTCAACGGAAAAAGAACAACAATATAAGGTAAGAGCAATATGATTACTAGTTTATTTCTAATAAATACTAATGTCGAACAACTGCTTCGACTACTTGAACGCTTTTTATTTTATTTCGTAGATACTAATAATTTTTCTTCTCTATTTACATTTCAGATTTCGAAGATCGAACGAAGAATACAACAACCGGCCGCCATGTTTTTGCTCGGTGATTCACCGGTACTTCATTTCAACACCATTTCCAAATTTGGATTTTATTTCGATGTAAGTATTTTTGATGAGCGTATGAATAAATTAAATTTCGAAGAAATTTCGTTGTTACTTTTATTTTATCATTTTGTTCGTAGATATGAAGATCCAAATTTGTGACTAGAATATCGTTTAGTTTGCCCCGAGGCATTTTGTATTTATTCGGTGATAGCGAATTACCCATGACAGGTGAGTTCCGTTTTTGAAAACTGATTTGTCTTCGAATTATTAATTTTTTTCTGCCCTTCGTAGGCTGTTTCGATAAATTTCCACGATGATACCGTTCGATTCGAGATGATTTGTTTAAAACGTTCGCCAAATTTGGATGATAGAAAAAGAGTGGCCATGTTGCCAGCGTAATCGTTCGATGCTTTTACTACTTGGATTCATCAATACGAAATAGGTAATTTGTTTTCCTATAATTTTGATTTTATTCGACGAGTCTAATTTTGGATTCTTCGTAGTACGAGAACTTTCTGCGCTGAAGGCGCTTTTGGAAAAACTATCCGAACAGATGAAATACGACTTTACACGATAATTTTATTTTGATTTACCGAGCTAGTATGTTGGAAGCTGGATACTTCGATGACAGGTAATTATCTTTTCATTTTTTCCATCTTTGTTGCGTTATTTTTCAATCTGTCGTTCTACGTAGGTGTTTTATCGCATGGAATTGCTCGTTCGTTGACCGGTGTTGATTGTTATTCTTTGTCGTTGGTGTTTTTGGAAACGGTTTCTTCGGCTTTGCTGTTCGGTATCTTCGATGATCTTCGGTGGTACGTATCTGTGAAATTTTAAATTCGGATTACTTTTCGTCGTATTTTTTATATTTCATTTTATTTTCCCTATTTCGTCGTATCAATTTTGAATTTGGATTTTTGCACGTAAAATTTCTCTTTTTCGAACACTTGCCCCATATTTCTTAATGGATACTGCTGACTTATTTTGAAAATGTGACGTTATTTTCAATCCATTAAATTTTTGATTTTAATTTTGATTTGTAATTTACTTTTTCTGTTTTCACAGGTACTTTCGGTCTCAAGTGTTCGGTGAATTTTTCAAAATTGGATAGATTTTTGTTCGTCGATTTGTTCGTTTCTTACTTCCTGCGTTTGCTGAACAGGTATACTATTTTTCCGAAGTGTGTTTTAAATTTTTAATTTCAATTCTGTATTTTTATTTTTTGATTAAAAAAATTCGATGTTTTGTTATCGTAGGTAAGAATGACTTTTCCTTGACTACTTTGGTGACGGTTTAGACTAAGGATGGACATACACGTTGACGGATAATGGATTTGGATTTTTTGCCCCTTGAATTTACTCGCACTTACTGTGATGGTGTTATTGATTTTGGAATGCGCAATTTGGAATTTTGAATTTGTTTTGGCAACACCACTGGCATTCATTGCCTCTACCACTACGAATTTGCTGAATGTGCTCTGGCTGCTGGAATTTGCCAGTTTTATTTCGACGACTATGTATGGCTGTTGATTTTTCGTAGGGCTTATCCTCGACAAATTTATCGAGTCGACAATTTATCGAGTCGATAACGTCCATTTTTTCGTCGTATCGTGGTCGATAAATTTATCGACTATCGAGTCGATAATCGATAATCGATAATCGTTGTCCCTAACTTTCGGAGGTACTTTCGTGATTTCGCGTGATTTTTATCCTTCGACGATTTTTTGCGCATTTTGACGAAATTTTTTCTCGTTCGATGTTTAGATTTTTTGGTTTTGAAATTTCGATGGGTTGGAGGGGTGGTAAATTTTTCCAAATTTCAGTAAACTAAATAGTGGTATACACCAATTCAACAACGACGTTTTATTTTTTAAAAATCGATTTTTATCGATAAAAATTTTTGAAAAATCTTTTCTGTACTAATTTTTCGCGACGAATCCGAATTTTTTGTCAGTTTTTTACTTTATTCGATGGTTTAAAATTTATTATTAGTTTCGCGTTCTTTTCGGTGTTTTAATTCGAAGAAATTCTAAAATTGTACTCTTACCTTTAGTTTGGACTATCCGGTGACCAGTTTTTGTCGGCTTCGAGCTCCTGCACAATGTACGAAATATACTCGAACTCCGGTACTAGCTTTCCGTCGGTTTGTACGAAGTATGGTCTTCGAGGTCCATACATTTCTGTGAGTCTTCTGATTTGATTCGAAACACGAATTCTTTTTGTCTGGTCGCGCTCCGATAATCGTTTAAAGTAATGATTGATTTCCGAAATTCGCCCATCAACCGCTGGCTTCTTCGTGTCGGCCAGGTATGAAAAAATAATCGTGGTCCTTTCATTTTCCATCAAAAATGTAACGAGTTTGTCGACTTCTTTCTTAATCTTGAATACGGGTATTGCTAAGCATTGGACATCCTCCATGCAGATTTCGATGTACAGGTACTCGTCTTGGGGATGAATTAATTTCCCGCGATATTTGTCTAAATACGTTTTCGGCGCTGCTACTGACGCTAGATTTTTTACAAGACGCCGATTGATAGCCCCAAAAAGGCCAGTGCCCATCAACGTAGTGGTTTTATAGTACACGTACTGATATTCGGCCGGATCTGAAGCGACTAGAAATACCCGTCCGGAATCCTGTTGAGGCGCTCTCAATAGCTGTGCCTCTAAATTCGATATTGTCACCACTTGATTGTTTATCGTCGTCGTCTGTTCGTTCACCTGTTCGCTAAGGCGTTGAATTTGGATTAGGTTTTCGTCGATCGTTCGGTTTTTTTCGGTTATTCTTCTATTTAAATTCTGAATTTGTCGCCTGTCTTCTTCCCTTCGCCTTTTCTCATCCAGAATCGCCTCCTCGAAATTGCGAATCTCATTTTTCCTCGATTTCAATTGAGATCGTAGATCGGTAATCGTGATCTTGTTCCCTCTTATCTCCTTCTTTAGATTTTCTTCGTTGGTCGATAGGCGTTCGAAGACCGATCGGCGAGGAGACGGAGATTTAGATTTTCTCGGCGAACGATTTGGGGATCTGCTTCTTCTCTTAGGGACACTGCTCGCCGACGACGATGATGACGAATACGACGACGATGACGTCGATACTGATGACGACGAAAACGACGACGCCGACGACGACAACGATGACGATGAACTTTTGAACGAGACTGCCTTTTTTGGAGATTGTGGCTTATACGTTGGCGATTTATATTTTGGCGACTTCGATGGTGATTTTATTGCTGGTTTTAGGGGCTTTTTATTGCGGCCTTTCAATTCGATATTGTCGACGGGTTGAATTGTCGAACTCACCTTCTTTTCCGGCGATGACTTTCGAGCTCTAGTACGGTCGATGGTAACTTTAGCGGGTCGCGTTGGTTTGCGCCCTTGTTCGGGAAATACATAACCCGAGCCAGATGGAGTTGGCTCTATGTTTCGTGATGGAGATAACACCGCTTTGGCGATTTCGCCTACTGCTTTGTCGATGCGTTTCTTTGTTGAGTTTGGGGATTTGCTTGGCGATTTGGCCGGAGACTTTGGCGGTGGAGTACGAGGAGATTTTGGTTTCGGTGAATTCTTTCGAGGAGATTTTGGCTTTGGCGATGACATCGGTTCATAGTCGAGCTCGTCTGGACTGTCTGGAAAATCCATCGATTCGCCACGTTCAGCGAGTAATAACATTTCTTCTTGTTCTTCGGTAGGTTCGAAAAATGGTTCGTTACTTTCAGCCCTCATAAAGGCTTCGAGCTCCTCAGCCATGCTTTCACGAATATTTCGAAGATAGGTATGATATTTCGAAGATTCGACGGTTTATTTCGAAGCAGGTAACACAAAACAGCAGTTTATTTCGAACAAGAAATTTATACGGCGATGTCGAAATTAATTCGGAGATATATTTTCTCACAAAAAAAACAAAAAAAACTTCCAAAACTGAAGCACTCTGCTACACGATGCTATGCACGCTAGAAGGTAGTACGACCGTACACAACCGAGAAACGTTAAACGAATGATGCGTTGCCGCATCTCGATATCAGCCGTGCCTCGTTCGTTTGCTCGGTTATTGTTCGAGTAGGTCGTTGATGGGGGAAAGTTTCGATAGCTAGGTACCTATCTGGTTCATTTCTGTAGCGTTTTTCTTTTGTCTAATTTATTTCTACCTTCGCTATCAATTATTTCAACGATATTTTTAGGCAATTGAAAGGAATATTTTATGGTAATCTTCGCTGGTGAGCTCTTGCTCTTCGATTTTACGTAGCAAGTCGCTGGTTGGTTTTTCCGACGATGCTATTACCCCGAAGGCAATGTCAGATAATTTTTCTTCGCCTATTTTGTCTGCTACGAGTTGGAATTGGTGCATTTTATCGATAGATTTTATGTGTAGGGCAATGCATACCATTTGAACTTGTTTGGAAATTTTTTTCTTTTTATTTTCTTGCAAAATTTTGGCTTTTTCTTGCTGTCTCTGCTTTCTGACTAATTTTCTTGACTCCCTTAACCTATTTAGTTGGTCTTGGAGCCATTCATCGCCCTGTTTCGTAGGTAATTTTTTTGTAAATTTGCCAGTTTTTAAAAATTCTTGTCTCTGTTTTATTTCTTGATTTTCCAATTCGGTATATCTTTCGCTTATCTCTTTTAATCTTCTTTCTTCATTTTCTAGCATTTTGTATACTGCCTCTTCGTCGCCTTTTCTTTTTTTCTCGTCTAAAATTGCCTTTTGGGCTGTGATACGTTCGTGGAATGGTCGATCGTCCCATGGGGATTTGTACCTAGCTTCGTCTTGCAAAATTCTTAGCTGTTCTTTAGATAGGTAGGGTGTCATTTGCCTAATGTTTGATATAGGCTTATCATCCGAGTTCAAATTCTTGTAGTCTGCTAGTCGGTAGCAGTTGGTCTCAATTTGCTTCGTTATTATATAGGGACCTTTTCTTTTTGGAAATAGTTTTTTATTTAAATATTTTGGTCCAGATGATTGATTGTGATTTTGCAGCATGACTAGGTCCCCGATTTGGACTCTTTTTTCTGGATCATCATTTTTATTAAATTCTTTTTCGTCGTGAACAATTTTTTCAAAATTTTTTAATCGAATAAATTTGTTAATTTTTTCCATTTTTTCCTCAGGCTCTTCAACTAATATATCGACCAATTCATCGTCGTACACAGCCGCCTTGGCTAATCTGTCTGCTAGGAAATTTGCATAATCATAGCCATGCCCCTCAACGTATTTGATTTCAATTTCTTCGAATTCTTTTTTAAGTAGGTATATCATTTCAAGTAGGTCTCTGTTGGCTATTTCTTTTCCAGCCACTTTCCAGTTCTTTTCTTTGTACTTTTGGACCCTACTTATCGTTTCGATGGCGTATTTAGAGTCTGTGTATATTTCGAGTCGACGATATTTTGTTTTTTCCAAAATTAATCTCATTGTTTCTTGAATTGCCACCAACTCAGCAATATTGTTCGTATATTTAGGCATATTTTTTAATTTTTGACTAATATTCTTTTTTCCATAAGGTCGTAGAATTATTCCAATTCCTGCTACAGCATCATCTTCACCATTCCTGGTGCATGCCCCATCCACATACACTGTTACCAACTCCTTATCGAGCAATAAATCTTTGTGAGATATTTCTGATTTTTCTGCCTCTTCCAAAGTGATGTAATCTTTATCTTTAAATAATTTGTTTCTTATTTTAATTAATTCTTCGTCGATATTTATTTCATTTATAGGAAATAGAGCTGATGGAGGCTCATCGTTCCTGAGGCCCATAATTTCGTTCGGTGAGAATTTAAACTCTGTTGGTCGATTATTCATTGCTCGTTCGGCATCAGCCACGTATTGGTGCCAACCTTCATGGGTGTAGGTACCTTCTTTTTCTGGATGGTTTAATGCTAGGCGTAGCAGGGTACCTAGCTCTCTCATTGTCCTTTCACACGAATTTGCAGGAGCATTATATGGTGCAATATGAGTTGCTCGAACTCCATATTTTTTACAGGCAGTTTTCCATTCGTCCGAACCAAATTGGGGCCCATTATCGGTTGTTATGGTCTCCAATTTATGTCCCCATTTCTCCAAATCTGCTTTGATACGCATAAGTAGGTCTACACATCGTTGGGTCGTCGAATCGTCGGCTATATGGAACCAGGTGTAATGAGAAAAAATTTCTTTTCCAACGATGATGGACTTTGGACCATTTTCTTTACTAGGCAGGGGCCCAAAAATGTCCATGGTCACCAATTGACCTATTTCTTTCGCAGTTATTTTATTATAGGTAGGATGTTTTTTGTACCCATATACCTTGTTTTGCTTACACAAAATACAGGCATTCGTGATATTTTGAATATGTTTCGCAGAATTTGGATAATAGTATGTTCGATTGAATATTGTTTCAAGCCTCTTTGCCCCAAGATGTCCATAAAATTCGTGTAGGTAAGTAGTAATTTCGAAGAGTAGGTCATCAGGAAGCCTAATTAAATTTAAATTTTTTAATTTTCTGTACAAAATTCCATTTTCTACGATGTATCTTGATTTTAAATTTGCCATTTTTTTCTCTATTGCTTTTGGTCCTCTTAATTTTGTTTTTTCGTCGACTTCTTTATATACAATCATTCTTTTTATTTTTCTAAGCTGGTCATCTTTGTCTTGCATCGTTTCCATATTTAAAATTGCATTTGTCAATTGCTCACTTGGGTCTTTTCTTGTAAATTGTTTGTGTTCGATGAAATTTACATCCATTTTAATTTCGGGGGGCATAGCTTCAAAATATTTCTTTTTATCTTTTTTTATTTCGTAAAAAATATTGAACGAATTTAAAATTGTAATCCAATACGCTGCTTTCAAATGGATTTGAGCTACATCTCGCAACTTAGCGATAGGAGTTTTTATCGATTCTGGAACCATTAATTTTTTGCCAATTAACCACATTTGGGCTTTTTTCAATACTGTAACTAGGGCTAAAACCCTTTTTTCGATGTAGGTGTAATTTTTTTGATGTTTTTTAAGTGTTGCACTTATAAATAAAATTACATTGTCGTTTTTGTCGTCGTCTTGTTGATAAATTACACCATTTACAGTATCCATGTCACTGGTAATTTCGATGAAAAATTCTCTCTTGGGGTCTGGAGACACCAATTCAAATTCTTTACAATATTCTTCGTATAAAATATTAAATGTGTCGATGTGTTCTTGAGTCCATTCGAAATTTTTTCCTCCATCGAGCAATAATTTTGTAAGTGGTCGAATAATTGTTTGGAAATTTTTGATGAATTTGGAATATAGGATGGTCAACCCTATCAACTGCTGTACCTGTCGAACATTTTTCAATACGACTCCATTTTTCTTCTTCTGCCAATGTTTGTTTTTGAATTTTTCCAATTTTTTTAATTTATCTTGTTGTTTTCCAATTTTATTTTTATTTAATACGTGACCTAAATGGTCAATTTTTGTTTGAAATAATTTCGTTTTCTTTGCATTTAGGGTCAATCCTGCTTTGTCTATTTGTTCCAAAAATTGTACTATTGATTTTAAGTGATCTTCGAAGGTTTTACTTTTTATTTTAGCATCGTCGACGTATATATCTAGCCCCAAGATATCTTGAATAGCTGTCCTTAACATACGTATGAAGCAGGCTGCTGCTGTTTTGACCCCAAAGGGCATTACAGTCCATTCGTAGACACGTCCTTCATATTTGAAAGCGGTATACTTCCAAAAATCAGGGTGTAAAAGCATTTGGTGGTATCCTGCTGCAAAATCAAAAACAGATACCCATTGCACTCCATGATTATCGTGTACAATTCGTTCCATAGTGGAGGCTTCTTCTTGGTCGTCGATTAAAATTTTATTTAAATGTGGGGGGTCTAAACATATACGTAGGCTTCCATCTGATTTTTCTCTGGCCAGCATATTATTCAAATATTTGGACTCTGATGGTCTGACATGTCCAAGTTTAATTAATTTTTGAAATTCTTTATCGAGTTGTTCTTTTTGGTGTTGACTAGGTTTGTAATTCCTAGCTACCCATTCTTCAGCATCAGGATCGATAGAAAATTCGAATTTGTATTGTTTGCCATTGTACTGCCCAATTTGACTTCGCCAAAGATGTTTAAATGGAATTATTTCGTCGATAACTTTCCATTGTTGCTCTGGTTCTAAATTTGTTTTTCGTAGGTTATTTAAAATAATTGAAAAATTTTCATCGATGGATTTATCTTCAAAAGTTTTATTATAAAATACATTTAATTCTTGAATTACAGTTTCAATTTTACAAACACGTACATGGTGAATAAAATGGAGGTTATCTTTTAAGAAATTTACATATTCTTTTTGACCAGGAATTTTTGTACATTTTGCTCGCTGTTTTCTGAACTGCAGATCGATATACTCCTCCATTATAGTTTCTCTTCCTACCAAAAATCCACAAGGTAATCTTCGAACGATATAAAATGGAATCTCCATGTCTACTTTTCCAAATTTCATTTTTATTTTTACAATGTATGGGAGGGTACCTTCGCTCATCCCATTGGCGACTCGAACGATAATTTTATTTTTTGGTGTTGCGTAGGTGACTGAATTTTTATGTCTACGTTCAATTTTTTTCAATAATCTTTCACTTATTAGATTAATTTCTGCACCACTATCCAATAGTCCATAGTAATCTTCTTTTCCAATCCCGAAATTAATGCAAGATGTATTTTTTTCTTTTACAGGTGGCGGCAGTGGTATTACTGGATGGACATCTTTTTTTACTTCAATTTTTGGCCAACGTTTTGCTGGGTACTCGATGGCGAAGATTTGCTTAATTTCCGGAGGTGAGACATTTATTTTATCGTTCCTACCTATTTCTTGATGTTTTGCTATAGGCTTTTCTTCTTTTTTCAGGTGCGGATCGAGTGAATTCATCCAATCAGCGAAGGAGAACTTTGGTTTTGCAGATTCGAAGGCATTACTGCTGGATGGTATACTATTTTTGTAAAAATTTTCGTTGTTATTTTTATTATTTTTCGCTTGTACTTTTGCATCCCTGTTTTGCTTTGCTTGTTGTTCGTATATTCGTAATTTCGCGTACCAATTTGACCAAAAGTCAGTGGCCTTTGGGTCAATTTTATCGATGCACTTAATTTTATCGTTTTTCAAGCCTTTGTTCTCGATCTGCATCGCCACTTTTATCGTATCTCGATCGCTCGCGATTTGCTTATCTTTTTCGTCGATACTACTTTTTATTCGATTTTTGGAATTTGCCAAGCTGGTTTTATTGCTGGCGATTTCTTCTCTTTTTTTCTCCATCCAGGCAGTTTTCCATTTTATTTTGCGCAATTTTGGGTTGGTATGCGTGTCTAAATTTGTCGTAGGTAGGGTTTTTGGATCTTGCTTATCATTTGTGTCGAACCGATTTTCTATGTATCGAGTAGAAGTAGGTGAAAAATTGTTTTGTTTTTTCGATGTTCTGTTTTTGTTGTTGTTTTTTGCAGACTTTTTCAATTCATAAACCTCCTCAAATATCCAACGGCCGGTATCTCCTGAATTTAGTCGTTGAACTGCGCTTGTAAGCATTCGGAGAGCGGTTTTATGGAAACTAGGGATTACTGGGGGTTTTCTAGTCTTGTGGTATCGTTGGAAACGATCACAATGGACTCGAACGTTCCCTCTGTCTGTTAAAATTTGCCTATACTTCGTTTTGTCGATGAATAAATCAGCAATTCGGGTGATTAAATTTGTATTTGTCATTTTTGTAATTTTTTTATAAATTTCGATGAAAGTTAAATATCTTCGGAGGCTTTTTGCATTTTTTCGACCTCGTACATAGGGCAGGAGGATCGGGAAAATTACACAAATTTGTTTTGCTCCTTTTTCTTTTATGTATTCAATCGTTTTTCGAAGATAAAACTCAACAAAGTGAAAATCAATGTCACGTTCATTGAGCTCATTTTCTCCAATTGACAAAATTACATTTTCTCTAAATTCCGGTATTTTCTTGATTTGGTCGTAGTGTTCGGTGATCGATCGATTGTTATATAAACGCCCATTTACTAGGCCTTCTCCCAATATGTCATAAATTTTTTTATCGATTTTGATAGTCCGGATTTCCCCCCTCGTTGCAGATATTTCTGCACACATCGTCACTTGGCGTTTTTTGGGTCAGTTTTCTGCCCCTCTGACTTTTCATCTCGGGGTGGCGGGGGGTTTCCTTGATGATTTCTTTGATCGTAGTATCTGTTGCGGTTCCAGCGATAATTTGGATCATAGTTTCTCCCTTGGTATCTTGGGTTCCTTTCCTCTTCGTGATTCTGCTGCCTATCTTCTTTTTGTTCATAGTTTTTACTTCTATCTTCATAATTTTTACTTCTGTCTTCCCTATTGTCTTGGTATCTACGGTCTCTGTTATGCGGTTCTTCTCGACGATAATCTCTTCTTTCGTAATTGTTTCGTCGATAATTATCCCTATCGTGGTATCGGTAATTAATATTTATTTTTGACTGGTCTTCTTCTTCGTCCCAAGTTATGGTCATGTCGTCCGTGTCCATGTTTTTGACAGTCTCTAACTTAGCCATAATTGAGTCTTTATTGGTCAGTCCTTCGCTATTGGTTTGCTGTTTAATGCACTTCGGGAATTTTTTATACACCTTGGAGATAATCAATTTTTCTCTGGTATCGGTTTTTAACAAGGTGTCGTACCAATTAGAGATGTATTCGATGAAATCGATAATTTTTGTAATGTGTCTTGGGATTTCTTTTTCAAAAGCCACTACAGCTGCACTTTTCACATTATCGTCCCAAAAAATATCTAAGAAGTATTCTTGTAATTCTTCAAAAGTCTTGGCTTTTTGGACTTTTTCGTTCCAGGCAGTTGATTCGATTTTCACACACGAAGCTAGCAGCATTCTTCGATTATCTGGATCGATATTTTGAGTTACCGCCGGTGTTGTAAATTGAGCCAAAAATTTGTGTGGGAAAAATCTATTTTTTTGCTCAAAATTAGACACATTTTTGTAGAATAAATCGATGAAAATTTTATCTGATCCGCTAGCTGGAACTGTAGCCACTTGTACGTTCTTCATCGTATTATTTAAAGCCATCTTCGCTCCTTCAACAATTGTTTTAACGTTTGCATCGACTATGCCCATAAATTTGTCGTGTGCATCTGATTCAATTTTATCCAGGCTATCTTCCATATTCAATTTTAATTGATCGAAATAAATTTTAATATCTTTTTTCACGTCTGCATTCAGAAGGGCAACTATTTCGGTTTTTATTTCTTCTTTTAGCGCTTCTTTAAGTTCTTCTTTTACCAGATTTTTTAATTCTTCTTTTAATTCGGATTTTATATCGTTTTTTAATTCGGATTTTGCGAGACCTAAGTCATTTTGTAATTTATTTTCTAATTCGTTGAGATTTTCTTGAGTAATCATTTTGATCTTTCTTTTTCTAGGTTTGGTTACTTTTGGAATTGGTGGTGGAGCAATTCGATTACGAAGTTTAATACCCTGAGGAAATACTCGCGCTGGTGATGAAGATTTTACTGTTGTTTTAGGTATTTTGAAGATTTTTTGTAATTTTATTTTTTGAAAAAATACAACTGAGAGTTCGTGGATTTTATTTTTATTTTATTTTGATTCGTAGTAGCGGCTGACGAGTCGCATTTATTTTTTATTTTAATACTGGATTCGATGGTTTATTTTTTGAACAATTTTTTAGAAAAAATAATGCTCAAATTTTTCGAAGATAAATTTTTTCAAGCACGAGTCAGGCGCCAATGAAGTACCAGGCACTGGTGTACGGTTGACAGCGTTTTAAGCGTGCTAGGCTAGTGTACATCCAGTATCAGCTCAGTCGGAGAGTAGTTTAAAACACCAGTACTGCACTCAGAGAGCTACAGATTTTATTCATTTTACCTTTGAGACTCAAATAAAACTCAGGGTTTGCGTGGGAGATGAAATATAATATACATATAATATCACACGTGAAAATTATATATACAATTTATCTTCGATGGAACTTTAATCATTACTCTAATTCGCAGGTATTTTACATATAATATTTTAGCCTATAGAAATAGGTAACATTTCGATGAGAAAGATTTATTTTTATTTTTATTCGATGAATTTTAAGAGAGGTCGAAGACATACAAATCATACAACTGAAGCTGTAGGTAGATAGCTGCTTTGGATGCTGTGCCACCGAGTATATAAACACTCGGCGACACAGCTAATCTGCGAGTAGCAGAAATAGCGTAGTTTAGCCGATCGAGTCGGAGCACCGGGCGTTACCACTTCATAGGTCAGCTCACTTACAGCGCATTAAAAAACATTGAATGTTTATAATGACCAATGTGAGCAAAAAATACAAAATTTCTCTTCAAAAAATATAAAAAATTGTGAAAACTCCATTTAAAATGATCAAAATGCATTTAATTGAATAATAAAACTCATTTAATTGCTATTTTATAAATATTCATCATCTGGTTAACCGAGATTGTCAAAAAAATCAAAATACAGATAGGTAATGAAACAAAAAAAGGGAATATTTTAGCCATGAATTCGACTCACAAATCATGTTGGCAACACGAAAATAAAAGTCAAATTTTGAAAATAAAAAAGTTCATTGATTGATAATGAAACTAAGAAAGTTTTCAAAAACTTTAGGGACTTTTAAATAGTAATAGTGGTCTTTCTCTTTGGGTAGATTTGTTAAATTACTTCAATTCCAGTGAATGATTACTTGATACTTTCTTCGTTGCATTTAGTAATCTTACCCATATTTACAATGGCTTTTCAAATCGTCCGAAGATGCATGAAAAATCTGAATTACGCTCTTGTCAAAAATGGTACGTAAAATTTCAATTCAACTTCACTCGATAAGTATTTAGCCATGAAATCATTCTTTAATGTGTTTCAATTTTGATTCCAGTAGGTTTGAAGGATTCTTCTGCCCCTGTTTGTGTTTCCGTTCGTCATCACACCACTGAAACTCAAAGCACCGAAACACAGCGTAAGCGTAGCTCCATTTCTCTATATGTATCTTTCATTCTCATGGTTCTTAAATATGTTCTCAACCTTTAAATACCTTTTTAGCGACCATTCGAAGACAGGTTGATCCAGTTGTTCGTGCTCAATTGATTGATTTTGGTAAATACGTCGCCGAATGTTTACCAAAATACGTACAGAAGATACAGCTAGCTTTGGGAGACGAATTAGAAGTTTTAATCGAACCGAGTGGAATTGTTCCAACGTTACAGTTTTTGAAAAGTCATCATAACGCGCAGTTTTTGAGTCTCGCTGATATCACAGCTATAGACGTGCCATCCAGAGTGAATCGTTTTGAGGTAAAATTGTACATAATATGCCTCTTGTGAAACTAATATATTCTTTGGTGTTAAAGTATTGAATGGATGTTTTCAGCTGGTGTATAATATGCTTTCTCTTCGCTACAATTCGAGAATACGAGTCAAAACGTATACCGATGAAGTGACTCCTGTAGATTCAGCTTGTGAAGTTTACGCCGGCGCTAATTGGTACGAGAGAGAAGTGTACGATATGTTTGGTGTATATTTCATAAATCATCCAGATTTGAGGAGAATTTTGACCGATTATGGATTCGTAGGACATCCATTTAGGAAAGATTTTCCACTTAGTGGTTACATCGAGGTGAATATTCCTAATCTTTTTTTTCTTTTTTAGTTTGGTCTTCATTTGTGATTGTGATTAAATTTTTCCTTTTTGTAGGTACGATACGACGATCAAAAGAGTAGAATTGTTTACGAACCGGTTGAGTTGAGTCAAGAATTTCGAAGATTTGAATTATCCGCACCTTGGGAACAATTCCCTAATTTCCGTAAGGATTTAATTGGCGTCGAAGAAATCCCATTGATTACTGAAAAGAACGCTTCGAAACCTAAGAATAATTAGTAGTGCGACTTGTATTTATGAAAAAAAGTTATCGTTATGTTAATAAAATGTATTTCAAATGTTATCGAATTTGTAATCAAGTTCGATAGTTTCACGTTTAATGTGCTTATAAAAAGGTACATAATGAGTTTCCCAAAATTACGACGCTTTTACGAAAATGTTTCATCGTTGTTCTTTATAGGGTATAAATTCCATATGAAAAAAATCATGAGAAAGAATAAAACCAACTTCGTCAAAAGTATTTTCAACATATTTCGATTTAAATAATATCTTTCACTGTTGGACTGATGAACTTGCAACTGGAAATTTGGATTCATGAATTAGATGTTTTTAAAACAAATTTATCTTGTGAAATTTTGTAGTTAGGATGTTTTATGGCTGAAAGTAGCTAATATTAATTAACGATTTGTAAGGTGAACGTGAAGATGAAATTACTTATATCTAATCTTTCTGGCGATCCAGAGCAAATTGCTGAATAATTTATCCTCAGAGGCACAGAATGCCTGAATCAACGAATAGTGAAATGTTCATACATTAAACGCAATAGTTATTTTTACACGTTGCCATTTATGAACTGTTTACATTTTTACGAGAATGTAATCGTATTCTCGTTGGTTTTGCACAATCAGTAAGATAAAACACGTCTTCAGCTACTGAAATATTTTCAATTTGGGTATCGATTTCTGCACTAAAAATTCAGCGACACATACGAGATTGTTTACGTAGCATTACTTCAGATAAATCGATTCAATTATTGAGAAACACGAGTAATAAGGACCAAAACACCACCAATGATCATAAAATCATACAACACGAATAAGTAGCAGAACAAAACCAATCGATTTGCCAATACGAGCGTGTGATGTACACAAGTAGGTATTACTTCACGAACACCACAGCTGTTTTTATTTGACATCAGGCAAGTTGAACTGCGAATCGTTAAAAAAAAAAAACGTCATCTCACTCAATAAAACAACACGAAAATTCAAAATAAAAACTTTGTAATTCATATTTATGTTTATGCACTTTTCGTATACGTAAATATACGTTAAAATGAAATGGACAAAAATGAATAGTGGAAGAAAACGTAGAGATTCATTATTGTCATTGATAAAATAATCAAGCATTGCTCCGAGTGAAAAAAAAAATAATAACTAAAGAGTTGGACTCATGAAATATTAACCTTAATCACAGAATTCATGTTTTTATCTTTTAAATCACCGGACTGATTACTTACGAACTAGGCTCAGCCTAAATAATTCACGTATTTAGTATACAATACAACCTTCTAAAATATTCATTCCTTAACTAATTAAGAATAATACTGTAGATACTTTAAAATAAATTTAAACGTCGATAAAAATAATACTGTTACTTTCCTCATATCTTAAACTTGTTAACTAATTAATAATACTTAGGCTTAAAAACTTGAATATAGAATACGCTATGCGAACAGTAACAAAAACAACATGATACAGTGTAGGAACTGTTGACACAGGAGCATGAGACCTTTGATTGAAACTAGAATTTGAAATGCAAAATTTTGTGCTCATTTCTCAAAAATGAAAAAAATGCTGAAATAAACACCGAGGCTTTGGGTTCGTAATCGAGTTTAAAAAATTCTGTAGTGACGACTTCGTCTAATCAATAGACAACAGGAAGACAATCCGCTGCTTTTTTTCACCAACTCGGAAACTTCCAAAGGCTGACGATAGAAATCCATTTTTTCAGAAAATACCTTCAAAATGAAAAAAAAACACGTTCATTTGTATCCGTACGTGAAAGGAGGAAACTAATCTTCGAGAGTCATCTACCTTAAACGAAGAGGGAATTTCTCCCTCAGATCTATGGATTAGAGTTCCATTCACGTACAAAACATTAGCTGCATGATCTTCGGGCACAGTCAAGGTCTGGTAACTAAATGTAGCTTCTCGTTTTATTCTCTGTAAAATATATGAGAAATTAAAAACCTCAATTTAATGCATTGTGAACATTGTACATGAAAAACACCAATAATAGAAGCTAGGCGTTTTGACCTTCTACGCCGGCTTGAATGTCAATTGATCAATCAACAATCCGCGATGACATTAAATTAACCAATTCTCAAATTCTTTTCAGAATACGTACGAAGGTTTTTCAAATTAATACGGCGAAATTTCGATTAATTAATTGAATATAATATACAGTTATGTACACTTACATTCAACACATCTTGTGGAACTTTTCCAGCACCTACGCAAATAATATCAGGACCAGCCATCGACATGAGTGATTTCAAGTGACAATTTTCTGTAACCTGCGAATCAGAGAGTTTATAAATAGATCTAGCGATACAGTAATATTATCATATCGTCGATTTAAAAAATAGGAACCTTGATTGGAGTGCATGGGAATTCTGGAAATGCAGCTGCGACAGCTCTAGCACCTGCTTCATTTGTCCATTTACTGATACCGACAAAAAATTCTTTACCTGAAATACAAATTTGAAAAAAAATTAGTTCAGCTTTACTCAATAGGTTTCAAAGAATTCAAACTCAGCATTTCACCTGTGAATAGAACATCGCCGCCATCGAGAGTAGCCGATTTATCAGCCATATCAACAATCGGAAGATCCAGTTCTTTTCTCAACACAGCTCTCATAGTTTCGGCCTGGAAAGTGAAAACATTAGTAATATTTTACCAGAAAAGATAGACTCAAGATGCAGGGACAATATTCAAACCTCTTTTTGACGAGACACATTTCCAGGTCGAGCAATCAATGCGATTCCATTGCAAATGACAGCTGTATCTTCAACGAAGCCACATAAGGGCAAAGCTTCATCCGGCGGCAGCTCGATTACATCGATACCGGTATCTCGAAGTGTTCTGACAAAAGCTTCATGCTGCTGCTTAGTTTTCACATAATCTACCTGCGAATCACTTCCATATGTTTTCGGAATACGGCAAACAACTGCGTGAGTGTATTTTAATGTAGCCATGATAAGAACCGATGTAGAAATCTGATATAAAACAACGATCACAGATGGTGCAGCAGCATACTATGGACATAGGCAAATAAACTCATCTTTTCAGAAGTTGACGATTAAACCCACCGAACAGAAACACTTCTATTTCACTAATTAAAGAAAAAAAACACTTGCAGAATTAGCGATTTTTCAAACGATAAAATAATCAATAAACACACCCCACCACTCCCCACACTGATAGACAAACAAACCCAAATCGATTATCGTACTTGATTAATCGATTGTCGCATATTCACGCTTCGGAAACAAAAACCGAAACGGAAAAGAAAAATTGAATTTTTCAATTTTTTATAGTTAAAAAATTTTAAAATCAATTTGAAATTGAAAAGAAAAGAAAAGATAAGAAAAACAAATGGATTTTAACAATTTTCACTTCTAAAGAAACGATATTTTTTCAAATTCAGATTTTGGTTTCTCACCCTTTTCGTTTCGGTTTTCGTTTTTGGGGTCGCGTCACCTGATCGGTGATAAAAAAAATTCCACGTGGATGATTTGTTTACAGAAGTTTATCATCAAATTTGTCATCCAAATTCCAAATTAGAGCAATCAAAATAAAAGAATTAATTGTATGTTTAAATTTCTTCTTAAAATACATTAAATTAATGCTGAGAAACTGCTCCAACTAGAAGTCCTGTACCATGATATAAAGATCATCAAGTTCCGGCTTTATAGAATTCCAAATCGTCCAAAATGACGAGCATACGAAAGAAACAAATCGGTAAGGAATTCTACCTCTTTGATCTACTTCCACAGTTATTATTCAACTAATTATCTACTTTGTTTTCTGCAGATGCTCTGAAGCAGATGCTCAATTTGAACGAACCCATTTCCAATCTATCCGGCGAAACAGTATGGAAAGTTTTGGTGTACGATCGTTTCGGTCAAGATATTATTTCACCGTTGATATCTATCAAAGAACTGAGAGAATTAGGAGTTACATTACACGTGTAATTGAATCTTTGAGTAATTCCTTGGTTGAGATCCTCGCAGTACATTTTTATTTTTCATTTTTCAGACAATTGCATTCCAACCGAGATCCAATTCCGGATGCTCCAGCTATATACTTCTGTATGCCATCTGAAGAGAATTTGGGTAGAATATCTCAGGATTTTTTGAACGGATTATACGACTTTTACCATTTAAATTTCATTACTGCTGTATCGAGACAAAAACTGGAAGATTTAGCATTAGCTGCTCTGGAAGCGAATGTCGTAATGAATATATCAAAGGTGAGTCTGAGACGTATTGATTCTTCGTAATTTTCAAACTGATATTAATAAATAGGTTCATTTTTATTCAGGTTTTCGATCAATATTTGAATTTTATCTCGTTAGAAGATGATTTGTTCATTTTACGACATCAGAATATCGAAGCAATTTCATATTTTGGTGAGCAGATCGTTTTACTTTCATTAACCTGGATTCTATTTCGAACCTAATCTTGATATTTTTTTCAATAGCTATGAATAAAGGAAATATTAAAGATTCGGAGATGGAGAGCATAATAGATAACACCGTTGACGGTTTATTTTCAGCATTCGCTACGTTAGGTAAACTAATTCAAATTTAAGATTGTTTGTTGCAAATTCACGTTGTTTGAATGTCCCTTTCTTCGTACAGGTATTGTACCAGTTATTCGTAGTCCACGTGGCAATGCTGCTGAAATGGTAGCCGAAAAATTGGATAAAAAATTACGTGAAAATTTACGAGACACGAGGAATAGTCTTTTTACTGCTGAGTCCAGTTACAGGTACCTACATTTTAAATTGATCGAGTCAATTTTCAATGACCTACTTCTCTATGACCTGTGATTTACAGTTTTCAGCGTCCACTTCTGATTGTGCTAGATCGAAATGTAGATATTGCTACGCCTTTGCATCATACGTGGACGTATCAAGCTTTAGCTCACGATGTTTTGAATCTTAGCCTGAATCGAGTTGTTCTTGATAATAAAGGAAAGAAAAAAGTTTGCGATCTTGATAACAATGATACCTTTTGGATGACCCATAAAGGAAGGTAACTGATCTTTGGAAATTTTCTCAAAATAATAGTTTAGCAATTTCCTAACTCTGTGTGTTGATATTTAGTCCGTTTCCTACTGTTGCCGAAGCCATTCAAGAAGAACTCGAGCAGCTTAGAACATCCGAAGAAGAAGTAAAGAAACTGAAAGCTTCTATGGGTTTGGATAATGAAAGCGATATAGTTTTTTCCATGATGTCTGATAATACGGCGAAGTTGACTTCGGCTGTGAATTCCTTACCTCAACTCTTGGAAAGGAAAAGACTCATCGATATGCATACTTCAATCGCTACCGGTACCTTAGTTTTTTCCTTCAATAAAAAATACTGTTTTACGAGCAGTTCACTGATGTACAATTTTTTTTTCCGCAGAAATTCTAGATGCGATTAAATCTCGTAGGCTTGATACGCTATTCGAAGTCGAAGAAAAGGTCATGTCTAAGACGTCGTTAGATCGAAGTCTAAGCGAATTAATCGATGATCCGGAATTCGGAACCGATGAAGATAAATTGCGATTGTTTTTAATTTATTACATATGCGCAGCTAATTTATCTAATGTAAGTTTCGTCCTGTTTTTTGAAGCTCTGTAAAATGTGATCGAGTTTTTTTTTCAAAATTCAAACCTTGTTTCAATTTTAGAGCGAAATTGATAAAATTCACGGAGTCTTGGAAAAGGCTGGTTGCGATATAAATCCCATAAATTACATCAAACGATGGAAGTGAGTAATTTCTTCGTTTTTTTTTTTTTTGAATTCTTCGTTCTAAAAATTGAAGCAATTTTTATTTTACAGAATGTATGCCAATATGACCACGTCATCGAATCAAATAGCTGTAGGTGGTGGTACCAAAACCATCGGAATGTTTTCGAAATTACTTTCGCAAGGGTCATCTTTCGTAATGGAAGGTGTGAAGAATTTGGTGGTTAAACGACACGTCAGTATTACTCTATTCTATTCAAATTCCTTTTCGAACTTCTATCTAAACAATTTAATTATTTTGTAGAACCTTCCGGTGACCAGAATAGTTGATGATTTCCTTGAAGGAAGAGAACCTACTACACCTGATGGTGATTACAGATATTTTGATCCAAAACAAATTAAAGTTACTGACGTTACACGATCTAAAACTCCTTTCTATGAAGCTATAGTATTCGTAGTAGGCGGTGGAAATTATATCGAATATCAGAATTTAGTGGATTATTGCAAAGTAATATTTCTAATTATCTCCATTTTGAACCAAATTGAGTCATTTAGTATAAATCTACTGACGTTGATTTACAGACTAAATGGGGTGGTGCTGCTGCTGTGAATGCAGGACGTAAGGTTGTTTATGGTACTTCGGTTTTAATGAATGCCAAACAATTCCTAAGAGAGGTAAGTAACTTTTAAAAGTGTCTAAATTGCTGTAGTCATCTCTGCGAGTGAAAATATTATTAATTTTTTTTTGTTCACAGCTTTCGTTGCTTGGTCAAGAAGTGAGCTGAATACATATTTCAACAGAGATATTGAATTTAATCTGTATTTTATTTCCATTGTTATGTTATTTCATTATGTTAGGAATTAGCGCATAATGTTATCTAAACGAAGAAATTATGAAGTATCTAATCTATGTAGAGATTTGGTTGTTGGTTATGTCTTAAAAATACTTCGTTTAGGTGCACAAAAAATTATCAATTTATATCTTGATGAATTCTTGGGAAATGAGATGATAATGTACATATTTCGAGAAATGTTAAGAGATACCAATTCATAGCAAATGGGTATCGAGTCGTTATTTAAATAAAAGCGTGTTTCGATTTGAATTTCTATGCTCTGTCAGCCAATAAAATGACAAATACTGGCTTGTGGAACCCTAAGAACATTCAGATGGCCATTTTCAACTCCTAATACTAAATATGTAAATCATTGTCTGAAAATAATATGTGCTGTGTACAAAAGGACTCGCATGAATAAAGTTTTGTATCGTTTATCGCGTTTTCTATTCATCTGCTCTCATTTTTTGCAGTCCACCATCTGTTGGAAAAGCATGCCAAAGAGACCCACTCAATAATTGAATTTTTTCACGTATGGATCATCAGAAGAAGAGAAATAAATACAAGAATTTATAAATTTGATATTCATTTATTTATTAAACATCAAAAAGTAAGATACAAACAATCAAGCTCGTGCTTAAAAAATCATACATCACACTCCTTTACAAGCTATTTTCGTTGTGACTAAATTTAATAACGAACTAGCAACTAAATTTTCATCTGTTACATCGTACGATTGTTTTACAGCTTCGAGATCACTAAAATTACACAAATTTGAAATAGGTTCTGGTACTCCTTGAACTTCAGATGCGATAGCTTCAATTATCTTGGGATTTTTTTCAAATATTGCCAGCAATAAGTGCTGAGTGTTGGAGGCATATCCAAATTTATTCAGCGACATCGTGATATTATCAGATATTGATAAATTGAATAATAATTCCGTACTTAGTGACTTGGTGATCAAGCTACCGTTGTGTTTGGAATTGATTGCTTTGTTAGCAGCGATCAGGATTTGGAAAGGATCGACGATCACTTTGTAGTTTATAATGGTGCAGTTCTGGAACGGTGGAGTTGAAGTACTTAATTTGGAGTTGATTTCTTCGATATTGGAGACATTCTTGAATAACATTAAAACCAGAGTTTCATCGTATTCTAGATTGAAAGTGGTCATGATCGAATTACCCCAGTGATAAAGGATCCGGCGATCTTCTTGGGCAGGAGATAGACGAAAAATACAATACACTATTTTTCTGGGCAGTAAATGTAAAATCAAATAATTATAAAAAAATTCAACGCCAAAGTAGTAAATTTAGCGGGTGGCTGATTAGTGATTACTGAATTGACACTCAGTGATAAGAAGCTGCGAGTATGATTGCAGGACGAGCGTCTCGAGGGCAAATATGTGTAACCAATCAGAAGCCAGTTAGTTTTTATCTGTTGTCTCTCTTTCGTCCGTTCATCCGTTGTTTACGTTTTGGCCTTGTATTTTATTTTATGATGGTGTATTCGTATATATTTCTATATTTTTCTTTAAAAAAAATAATAATATATTTTCCAACGTCGTTTTTTCGTCGTATATGTATCATCACATTACAAATAATAAATGAATCAATGTAACATAACTTTACTATCATGTTGAATAATTATTAAAGCTGTATCTACTAGTATCAAAATTCAAAACGTGTAGTTCGAATTCTCAATAAAGATGATCGTTATGTGACTTATGTCATATGTGCTTGTGATGATATGGCTAATACAAGTGTCATTTCGAATTCTCGATAAAGATGATCGTTAAGTGTTTGTGTTGTGACGATCATCTTCATTGAGAATTCGAAATACTTATTTTACGTTTTGAATTTTGATATTGATAAGTACTAGTTGTACTAGTTAAGTACGTACAGCTTTGATATCATTTAATAATTTAACGTTTACGGTTTAGTAAAGTTATGTTACATTGATTCATTTGTTATTTTATTTGTAATGTGATGATTTATACACATGTATGACAATAAATATACGAATACACCATCATAAAATAAAAATACAAGTCCAAAACGTAAACAACGACAAAAGAGAGAGACAACAGATAAAAACTAACTCGCTTCTGATTGGTTACACATATTTGCTCCGGAGACGCTCGTATGGCACGAGGTGAGGAGAGGATTTTTTGAAAAATTTGCGAACAGAGGTAACACTGAATTTGCTTTATTTTTTGGCACTAGATGCCACCACATTCCTGATTCCCGTTATGTTAGGTAGCCTAGGTAGGGTAGGTAGGTTAGGTTAGGAGGGTTATTGGGACTAGGCCTAGGCGCTAGGCCTAACGTAACTGCTACTTACTTGTTGTTTTCAAGTTGGTTTTCTCTTTTCAAGTTCTCTGTTGTGTTTAATTAAGTAATTCATATGTAATGGTTCTACTTCTAGTACGCTATTTTAGAAAATGTACCTACTTTTCTTGAAATTGAATCAATACCAGTAGATTGTCTAGTATTATAAGTTTTCGATTATTCGTTGGAATGCTTCTTTTGGGCACATGGCACTGGGCAGCCATTAAGGTATCAGTAGTCCTTTAATCTATATAAAATTTCAAAGCGCTTTTTTTACGACTTTTCCGTAACTCCTTAGTCACTTTACCGTAAAAAAAGCACTTTGAAATTTTATTCATATTTTTTCTGTAGCTGTCTCTAACTGAAGGTCATTATAAAAAAGGTTTAATATTATGCAATATTTTCTTTAATTACTGTCATTTGTGTAGGTAGTTTATTCGTTGAAAATGACTTTCACACTTCCGTTAAACGCTCAATTAAAAATTATCAGTTGAATCTGGAAGTGGAAAGTTCAGCGTTTGCAACCTTTGTCCTTTTACAATAATGTGATTTTCAACTATAAAAACATAGATACCTACTCATCTCGAATGATAGGACCGAGCCGCCAGAGGGTAAGTATCGCAACTAAATTATGTAATTATAATCTCAATTTAGATCAAATTACTTCGCTGTTTATTTATTGGTTATTGTATTTTTCAGATGTGGCAAAATGTTGTTCCGATGTGCCATCTTTGCTACAAATAATTGTGATATCGGATTGTTATTGTGATCGGAGCAGTTTTGTTAATCAAACTAACAAAATATAATGTTATTAATTGGGGTTCGTGAATACACCATAGCCATATTAAGAAATTGCCATCGATTCTGTCATTCAACTTTCAAGGCATGTCCAGCAGTATGCAGACGACATTACAAACTGTATCTGACGATGAGTTGATATATGCCGGGCTGCCGAACATGTAACGTAACCACGCAAATAAGGTAATAGGTACCTACATTACTTTTATTTGTAGTTGTTGTTGATACTGATGCATAATAATTCCTATTCATACTTACCACTACTTCTCATTTTGTAGAAATTATGGATGCCGAATACGACTTATACTTGATAGTACCTTACCTTACCAAGTTACCAAGTGGCAGTTTGTTTTTTTATTCTTTGTCAAAACTTCACGAATTTTTTACTTGTGTTATTTCGTTTCAAGTATTTGATTCAAAGTATAGAGACCCTACCACCGAAATTCTTTTACTCTAAGTATTTAAGAAAGATTTTTTGTGTTTTTATTATTTGTCAAAAATTCACAAATTTTTTAATCGTGTTATTTCGTTTCAAGTATACCTACCTATACGATTTAAAATATAGAGACCCTACAACGGAAATTCTTATAAACTATTCAAGATACAAAGATTCTTTCTCTAAGTATCAGTTAATTATTTTTATTTCATCAATATTTCAATATTATATTAAAAAAAATCTGACCCTTGACTGCGTCAACTGGGTGTTCTCATTTTTACATCAAATTACCTATTCATTTTTCAAGATTCAATGAATCTTTTTCTTTTTCATAACTTGATCACCAGATCAGGAAAATTATAATAATAAATGTAAAAAATTTAAAGAAACGAAGTCATTTGAAATAAACTACCTAGTTTGAGAACAACAAAAAATGAGCTCAATAGTCAATTATGACGTCATGTATCAAAAATCTTCCACTTTTCAATTTCAGAATAAAGAAAAAAAAATGAGTATAACAAAATTTGGTTATTTTTTGAAGCACATAGTAGTATTTATGTTCGCATTAATTTTTTTCATCACAATTTTTTGAAATTGAGAATCATTTGTGGCCTTTTGCTTTTGGGCACATTTCAACACGCTGGCCATGTGGCCTCTTCAGCTTCTGGGCTATTTTTTTTATACTACACACTCTGCAAGAAAAAAAAAGATCACTTACTAATTATCAATTGTTTGAGGCATGACCAGATGTTCACAATTGCAAGTGAACATATTATATTTTATGCATGTATGCATGTACCTAAATTTCGGAGGGCGAGTTGCACACCCTCTTCTACTGCAGTATTGATATATCTACACTTCTTGTATTTGATAGAGAGTTTCACTGTATTCTCCAGTTTAATAACGTCATCTTGTACATGCACTGCTTCTTTTGCAGTTACATACTTACATTATAAAATGTCGCGGGTCTAGTCTAGGTCTAACAGATTGTCAATAAGTTTATATGTAGATATGCGACATGCAAAAATGTCCCCTCAACCAGTAAAAAATTGTCCAGGGGGTTATCCTCTTGGACTGTTTGCCTATGGAGTTTTGCTACCTCTGTACCAACACTAAAGACATAAGGAAAATAATTACTTATGGGGCTTCTTTTTTGGGTGGCTTAATATTTTTGTTGGTCATAGGGAATGATAATAATGATGATAGCACATGATTGGATGTTGGACTCAGATAATAATATTCCACCTATCATATCAACCTATATTATAAATGAAAAACTTTCTTATTGCTGAATGCTACATCACTCCCCCCCCCCATGTGGGACTCACAATACAGAATGAATGAGCACATGATAAAATACAGTAGGTAAAATTACTAAAATTAAAAAAAAAAACAAAAAACAATGGTAAAAAAATTTTAAAACAAAGGTTGAATTGAAAACAAGACTAGAATATAAATTATTTTCAAAAAATGACTAGAAAAACGCATTTTAAAAATGAAAAAAAAACATGATCTGCAAATAAAATTTTGATAAGTGATTTAGTTAGAACAGAAATAGGTAATTATAATACTAATTTTAAAAATTTGTCCACTGTTCACTTTTCAGTATGTACTTAGGTACTTACATCTTATGCCAAGCGAAGTTGACATTTCTGCTTATTATAGATGCAAATATATACATGTATCTATACACATCCAGGGAAGTTTTGAAATTTTGAAACTTGAAAGATTGCTTACTGATTGCAAAAGAGGAGGCTGTATTTCCTGCAGCCTCCCACATCTTTTAGAGCCGGTTGTACACCCTCCTCCGTCGCTGTGTTGACGTTTAGGTGACGTATTTGCAGGCTTTGTACCAAATTCTCCTTGACTATCTTTTGTTCTTGTATGTGGACTGCATCGTTGCGGTCATAAAGAGTAAAAAATGCCGCGGGTCTAATAAAGTTTCCATGATTTTTGATACCCCGATTTTGCATTCATAGATATCCCCTTTGCCTATGTAGAAATTTCCAAGGGGATTGTCCTCCTCTAATCTTACTCGATGAATCTTTGTTACTGCGTTGGTTGGTACCTTACCTGCACATTAATATTTTAAAAAAAAGAATATTCAATCTCTAGCTGTAAGTATGGTAAAACTAAAAAGTACCTTGACATGAGTAATTTCTACTCTTTGTGATATAAAAATTACTTTAAATTAAGGATGAGAGGGGCTACTCCTACTCTACTGGTACTCCCCATCCCCCTTTTTTTTGCAGAATGCAAATAGGGGAAAAATAAAAAGTATACCTAGAATTATTTGTTCACAGGGGGGGGGGGGGGGGTGGTAGGTGAAAAATAACAACTTTGCAAAATAGGGCACATCCTAGAGTAGGTATTTCATAAATTATATTATCAATTAAAAAAATATGCCATTTCATCTTTTATTTTATTTTTGTTGATATCTACTCGTATTTCAATCATTTTAAAAACTCATAATTTTACTCGAAAAAATTAGGTCAGCAAATTTTCAGTCATTACCCCACTCCCCCCCCCAAAAAAAAAACTTCAGTTTTTTCTGTCAGATTTACTTATTTTCGCGACATTGAATTCGCATTCAAGTATCCGAACCTGAGAAAAAACCAGGAGGGGAATGATTCAAAAAGAGCTAGGAGGGGGTAAAATTTTGAGTGTACCATTAGGTAATATTAATTTAATTAAAAATTTATTTAAATGAAGATGAATTAAATTATTATAAAGATACGTTTATAATGTAGTTATGTAATTAAAATTTAATTGAAAATTTTTTATTATAAATGTAATTGAAATTTTCAATTTAAAATACCTACTTGGTTTTGGCGATCGAGTCCAGAAGATGTACCTAATTCACTGATTGATTGATCGCTGATTTATTAAAATATTAAATTATGGTTGATCTCAACTTGTAAATTATCAAAGATATGATTCTCAACATTTGATTGCTGTCGTCACCATTAGCTGAAGTAATGCTGTTCCAGAGATTATGTTATGATCCTCATTCATCATCAAAATTTATATTGTTTATTTATTTGTGTCGACTCTAGATTGTATTTTTATGTATCTAGACCTACTCATTTTCTTTTTACGAGTAATAGTGGGTACTAATCGAGTTCTTTTATTTTGGAGAGACTACCCTTTTCATTAAGAAAACGTACCCATCTGGTCACTGAGCTGAAATGCTGATTTTAATTTGATTCCAGAATTACAAATATGTTTAAGTTGAACATTCATGTATCCTGTTTTATTGCTAAGTTGTACTTTACGCACAATGCATTCAAAATAGAAGAACCAATCAAGAAAGCTTAGGTATTGCTACAACTGATGCGAGTTTTACTTTACCCTACCTACTGACCCTACAGAACGCCAGGCGAACCTATCTAGCACTAGGTATGAATTATGAAACCGTTTATACAGCTTGTGACGCCAAAGTTGTTTTTCCGTACGGAGTTATGCATTTTTACTGCCAATTATTAATTTATTAGCTGCTTATGTATGTATGCATTGTGATCTGATCATGTGGTCTATTCGATTTGTTTTATGCATTTTGTCTTTTTATATGATCTTATGATCTGAGGCTGCTGTTCAGGAGAACTAGATCATTGATGTTATTCAGTTAGTTACTGACAATAAGAGATAGTTATTTGTTCTCAAGTGGCAATTATTTCCTATTTGTGAAATTATGGTTATCCTGTGAAGCTCAAGCTAGCGACTACGACTAGATGCAGTAGTACTAATCCTCATATTGTGATGTACAAATTAAATTCATCCTCTATTATTAGTAAATATTCTTGTTTTACACTTTTGTGAATAATCTTGGTTGGACAAGACTTGTACATATATTTGTGTCATTTTTTCTGATGTTTTGTCATGTCTTTTACTTTTACTTACTTTTTTGTTTTCAAAACTTGTAGACTACCTACCTATCAATTTCTTTGTAATTTTCAAATTGTGATATTCATGAATATTATAATGACTTGATTGAGTTCAAACTGAACTTTTTGACTTTATTATTTCACGATTTTCGTTTATTTGCACGAGATCTCAGTTAATTATGTCAGCTTAAGCCATCAAGTGGTGTCAAGTGTGCCTTTTGGCTAGAGTATTCACGGAGGTAGTTAACTAGTTACTAGTAGTTTGACTAAATAAAATGCATTGGAGCCTGAGGAGAGGATCTTTTTTTTTTGAAAAAAAAAAAATTCAAGTGACTAAGTGCGTGAAAGCAAAACAACATTATTTTAATTTATTTTTATTTCATGTGAGCATGTGACTAGTGATGAGAAAGCGATTTTTTTACTCCCTAATTTTGCCTTTTGGTCGGACGTCGGAGAAAGGAAAAGGAAAATGATATGGCCCGAGCGGAAACATTTTAAAATTCATAATTTGAAAAAAAAACATTGTTTTTGGTAAATTTTAATTAAAATTCCCTGGAAATTATGGCGGGAGGAGAGGATTAAAACTACGATACATTTTGAAAAATTTGCGAGGCAACACTGAATTTGCTTTTTTTTTTTAGTTTTATTTTTTTTCTTGTGTGTGAATTGTGTGATAAATGATAAAGTTTTGATTTGATTCGTTCATATTTTTAAAATTAAAACTAGCGTGTAATTTATCCTTTATTTGTGAATAATTTCATATCTGACGATCGATATTTTATGCCAATAACCGTTCTTAGAAAACTAGACGTTAAATTATTCATTTCCCAGCCATTTCTGCGTACCATTTCATCACAGGTTATCAAAATGTCCAGTAAAAGGAAAACGGCGGGAACGTCTAATCAAAGTATTAAGAAATTTTTAAAGACCGATTCATCAGAAGAAAGTAAATCAGAAGTTCCTGATACTTCGAGCTCCAAAGAATTGAAGAGTTTCGATGCATTTATGGAGAAAATCGAATCAGATAGAGCTAAGGTATCGTACCTCACTGTTGTAAGTTTCACTCAACCACGTAATATCGATGATTGAATATTACTCTTTCAGGCTGCAAGTTCTATTATGGAGTTCAAATTCAACAAAAAAAGAGCTAGGGTACTTTCTTCTGCTACTGATTTCCCAGACTGGGGTACCGGAGTAATTTATTGGATGTTCAGGGACCAAAGAATACAAGGTAACTATGGTTACAATGTTATTTCTTAGTGCAAATATCTTCTCATTTATGAATGCTTTTTTTTGTGCAGATAATTGGGCTCTATTGTACGCTCAAAAGCTTGCTATCAAGAATGAAGTTCCTTTACACGTATGTTTTTGCAGACTTCCTAAATTTTTGGACGCTACAATACGCCACTTTGATTTTATTTTCAAAGGTATAAAATCGTTTAAATTTGTATTCCGTTTTTGGTACAGATCGATTTTTACGTATTGTTCATTTCTAGGCTTGCAAGAATCTGAAATCGAATGTAAAAAATTGGATATTCAATTTCATTTCTTAATCGGTTGCGGAGCTGATATCTTACCGGAATTTGTTGAAAAAAATAAACTCGGAGCGGTGGTTATCGATTTCTGTCCTCTTAGGTTACCTCAAACATGGGCTGAACAGTTGACCAAAACATTACCGAAAGATGTCCCTCTAATACAAGTAAACAAAGTCGCTTTTTGAGAAAAAAGTGAATAATCGTTCATGCGTTTCATTACTTTAATTAATCAAAGTCTGATTACAGATCGATGCTCATAATGTGGTCCCTTGTTGGCACGCTTCTGATAAAAAAGAATACGCAGCTCGTACAATTCGTTCAAAAATAAATAACAAACTCGGTGAATTTCTGACAGATTATCCTCCAGTAGTAAAACATCCTTTTAAATCGTCATTCAAAGCTGAAGTAAGTTTGGGAATGCAATTTACGTTGAATTCATTTGTCCATATTTACGAATAAATTTGATTTTCAATTCTTTACAGTCCATCGATTGGAGCAAAGCAGGCGAAAGTCTCGAAGTGGACAGATCTGTAGGTCCTGTTACTACTTTTACTCCAGGATACAATGCTGGAATGAAAAATTTATACGAATTTGTCTCATCTCGTGTCAAAATTTACGATGATGCACGTAACGATCCGACTAAAGGAGCTTTAAGCAACATTTCACCCTGGCTGCATTTCGGTGAGTATTGTGAATCTTTTTGAAATCGATTTGATTTAGTATCACAGTTATTCGATATGGATACGTTCTACAGGTCAAATTTCTCCTCAAAGATGCGCCCTAAGTGCAAAAAAATTCGCCTCAAAGTACAAAAAAAGTGCTGAAGCGTTTTGCGAAGAATTAGTCGTACGACGAGAACTGTCTGAAAATTTCTGTTACTATAACAAAAACTACGATTCAATCGAAGGAGCTGAAAATTGGGCTAGAACAACTTTGAATGATCACAGGTGAGTCGAATCGTATTGAGAAAGAAAAATGATTTCGTTTCCTTTAATATTAGTTCCGTTTTAGGAAAGATAAACGAGAAAAGGTCTACACCAAGGAGCAACTAGAACAAAGCAAGACACACGATCTCTTATGGAATGCAGCTCAAAAACAGATGGTGGTTGAAGGCAAAATGCACGGATTTTTACGAATGTATTGGGCTAAGAAAATATTGGAATGGACTAAAAGTCCAGAGGAGGCGTTAGAGATCTCAATTTATTTAAATGATAAATACAGTATGGATGGTAGAGATCCGAACGGTTATGTTGGTAAGATTAGTACACTACATTCGTTGAAAAAATAATTTTATTTATAAAAATTATACAAATTTTTTGGCTACAAAATTGGAAGGACGATACATGATAAGATTTTTATTCGTTTTAGGTTGCATGTGGTCCATTTGTGGAACCCATGATCAAGGATGGCGTGAAAGAGCAGTCTTTGGAAAAATCAGGTACATGAACTATGACGGTTGCAAGAGAAAATTCGATGTTTTAGAATTCATCAGGCGTTACAAGAATAAGTGACCTAAGGTCATCGTTAATTTTTAATAATTCAGTATTTTTATAGATTCGTGTTGTTTGTGAGTCATTTTTTTTATCGATGAAACATGTTTTTTTTAAATACTCGTTCATTATTAATTTGCTTCATCCAATCAATCACCGTTCTTGAAGCTTCAAGAGATTTTTTTGAAGAAGAATTCAACCTAAGGACAAATTTTATGGTCAAGATTCTGTTTTTTCAACCTCAGAAAAAAAAACTTAAAACTTACTTCTAAAGGACAATCTTCCACTAAATCAGTAACATGAATGGCATTTTGAGCACAATTTTTACCAAATCGAGCTCGAATAGTATCTGGTCTGAGTTCTTTCGCCAACTCCTGAAATGAAGTTTGAAAATTTGTACCTTGCGGTGGAGACTATAAAATAGTAATTTCTGCATGATTTATTTACCGGATCGAATGGTCCAGCTAATTTACGAAATTCTGAATGAGAATTTTTCTCAAAACGACCTCTCACTTCCATGGCCACGCAAGGACTAGAACATAATTCACTAACCATGTTCTGAAACAAAAAATTTATCTAGTTAATCAAGTGTTCGATAATTTTCAAAATGGATTCAAAATTGAAAATATATTTACTTGGTATTCAGTTACGACGTATTTATAAACTTCGTGAAACTGTTCAGCTTGTTCTGTACTCAACATGACCATAAATACGCCACTAATTTGGTAACCAGCTTCCTCAATAGTCATCATTATTTGTCCAATTTTGGCTAAAAAAAAAATCATAATTTTAATCCATTAATAACTTAGAAAAATCGAGTGTACGAAAAATATCTACCTTCTTTCACAGTATGAGGTTTAATAACACAGCAAAACGACTCATCGAAAGATGCCACTGGAGGTAAATAATCGTACGGCGATTCTTTCGGACTGAATAAAAGTAAAGCGTCTCTGTGAGCGTTTTCCGCCGAAGTAGATACATATATTCCATTACGTATTTTATCTGCACCGAATCGAGCTCTCAGAGCGTCAGATCCAGAAGCAATTATATTTTTCGGATCTTCCGGACCTGCCAAATCTAATAAACGTATCACAGAATTCTCATTCAAGACCTGAAAGCAAAGTACAGGGCCACTGGTCACATGCTCGATCAATGGCCTATGATTTTATGCACTACAATAAGAATGGCATCAACAGAAGATGAGCAGTGACAACCCCTTACGTAAGAATAGACTGATCTTCGTAATCTTCGAATATTGTGTTTGCCAAGGATTCTGGCAGTTGAACCATTTTCAAGTTGATGATTTTAAAATTACTCGATTCCAAAAGCTGCAATACTTCTCCTTTTCTATGCATTAGATCAGGTTTTATAAAACCACAAGATCTGGAACAAAATGAAGGGTTAATAGGAGCAAAAACCACGACGTCAGAGAACGAAGAACTTACTTTTGAGAAGTAATTTCAACTTTTTTACGAGTGTACGAATCAGCATAATCTTTGATGGTGATTAGTCTCGAACATATTCGTAAAGAGGCTCCGATATAAAAATCATCGATGGTAAAATTCCCACATTTGGTGCGTTTCAAAAACAGCCGATGTTTGAGTAAATCGTACTGAAAAAATAGGTACTTATTTTAGCACAGTTCTTGTAGAGTTTGGGTGAAGATATGTTAAATATTTACCAGTTCAACGGTTTCATCGCTTGGGTAAAAGAATAAATTGAATTTCCAATTGACAGATGAGAAGGTATCTTTCCATTCGGCGGAGAATGTCAAACGGTCATTGGAATCCTGCAGGAAACATATCAAAATGAGTACAAAATCAGGCAAAAATTACTGGATAAAAATGTACTTACCATTGAAGCGAACTTGGTATTGAAATTAATGCAATCATAAGGTAATTAGGTATTATTTTTGAAACAAATTTCATAATTAACTGCAGTTGAATAATTTATTTACCGGTTGATATGACAACAGGTTGCAGAGTTGTTATGATTCGAATCGCCGAATCGGTTATAGGATGTCAACAACCGGAAACCGGATGAAATTCAGAATCAGAAAATAACGCAAAGTAACGCGAAAATAACGTTAAAGTGAAAAAACCAGCGATCTCATTGGTTGATTTTAAATCAACAATCGATAATCGAAATAACCGGTTATCTGAAAATTTTGAATATCCGGTTGTTTGTACACATCACGGAGAAAAACGGATTGATTAGAAATGAAAAATTTGAATTTTCTGTTGCCGAATGATTAAAAAAGTACCGGAAACACCGGAAACTACGTTAAATTGATAAAATAATCGTTTTACTTCAAAAATCAACATGGATACAATCAGCACGAGTAAGAATCTATTACTCTTCTCACATTTTTTGTACATTTCTAATAATCCAATGTTTCTACAGAAAGGAAACAGCTCAATGATAAATTTAACAAAGTGTTCAACAAATTCAGCATGAAAGACTTCAAGGAACACATTCTAGATTTTTTCGAAACCTTATCTTGGAGCACAATAGAAAAAGCAATATTGAAGTTCAATCTGTCAAAACGGATGCCAGATATTGCCAAAATACTGTTAGAATATACCAAAGTAAGTGATACTTCAAATGGCTCAATTTTCTCTTAATCTATTTTGATAAAGTATTGTATTGTTACAGGATTATTCTGATGAAGAATTACAAAACTTGTACTATAATTTAGTTACGTTGGGTAAGGCGATTATTTGACCTAATGCTTTGTTTTTTTGATTTTAATATCGTACTTCATTGTGTAGATCTAGTCTTACATAACAGCAGAAGGCAATGGACCGCTGTTCTAATGAAACAGGGTACGAATCCTGATCGTGTTGACGAAAGAAGTACAGACGAAATTGCCAAAGAATTTCGCAGAGAAGGTTTAAATGTGGTTCGTAAAAAACATCGTGATTAGTATCACAAGACTTGTACAATCATTAAATTTCGAATGAATTTTCCAGAGAATGAATATCCAATTGGAAGAAAACATTTTATGGATTGTGTTAGTACTCATACGACGAGGCAGACATTCAGCGCCTTACTTTATTGGTCGTCATACTTCTCGTCCTTATTTATTTTATTCGCCGAAAAATCTCAATCCAGATGTTCTAAAGGTAAAATATTCAAGTGAAAGAATCAAAGAAATTAAAAGAATGTATCATTAAGACAGATTTTGTATTTTTCAGACTTTGGTATCTGGATTTGGATACAGGGATCATAAAATCTGTAAATTAAACGGAAAGAATATTTCGTCTTTAGTTACAATGCTCAATGGACAACGAAAAGCCGCTGTAAAGAGAGCAGAAACTGATTTAGTTTTGAAAAACACTGTTGGTAAGTTGAAAGTCGATAGAAGTATCGAAGAGTCAATGTGATCAATTTATATTCCTGTTTTCTTTTTTTTAGCTGATTGTGTGCGATTATCGCAAGGACTGGATTTTTGTCAGGATAAAGTACGCTCAGTGCATGCCCATCAAATGCTGGGAGAAGAATCATTTAAATTGGAAACTTTTACTGTCAAGGTGGGTTAATTTTCGTACGATATTTGATTGAGTAGATTTTCTCAGTGAATTATTTCGCTATGTATTTAACAGGCCGATAACGAATGGAGAGGTTTGAGAACAGTACCGGAAGCTGAAGATGTACAAGTCAATATGAGTTTGCAAATAAAATCGAAAAATATTCGACAAACAATCGATGAGATGATTACAGCGGGAATTATTCAGCAGCCATATCCGGTTTGGGTTAAAGAATTTTTAACGTCAGGAAAAAATGTGATAAATATGGCCTAATAGAATTTGTAATTTTTTTCTCGTTTGTATATTCCGAGTGCGATTTAAGGCACTGTTTTCATTTTGTATTATTTTAATATCGTGTATACCGGTTTTATATTCATACTTTTCATGATATAATATTTTTATAAATACAGTTTTTAAACTTTTTCATGAATACTTCGTTTCGTTTTTGTTATCATTTCGAAACTTAAGAAAAGTATAAAAGTAACAATATCAATTAAAACGCTAAGAACAACTCGAACGTAACGATTTTTATTCTTTATAAATAATTATACATAAAAACGAGTTTTCTTAACATAATACCGTACAAAACTAAAATAAGCACAAAAACAAATTAATTCAAGATCATTTTAAATTGTTTCTCATTGAGAGCATTGCGCGTGAGAATACCTCGTTCAGCTAAATGAGTGATGATAGGAAACACATTGAGATCATCTACTTCGTACCATTGATCTGTTTCGTCTTCACTGTTCAAAGATTTCTGGATAATTTCCTAGATTTAATTAACGTTTTTAATAAGCAGTTGAAATTAAGAGGAATGATTGTACGAATGGAAAAACTTACTCCGATTACTTCTTTAATTTCTTCGTCTGGGTATAACGTTTCGAGTATGGTTTTCTGCGAGCAAAAACGTCATTCAATATACACAGGAAAAGATACACTACAATAATCATTTGATCCTATTACCCATAACAATACTTACCAAATCTTGTTTACATTCCTTGTATTCTCGATTCACTTCATTTTCTATCAGAGATAGCTCTTGCGAAGCTTGATTCGGGCTTACTAAAGAATCGTTCATATCTTCTAGAAACTGTTTACTTTTGGACAAGCTGAAAGAAAATCACACTCAATCAAGAGGAAGTTCAGATTTGACCATATCTGTCAAATAATACTCACAATTCGATATATTTTTCGTTTTTATTATTGGTATTTTCCAAACGTTCGAGAAGTTTTTGACAATTAGCTGTTTCTTCCAGTAATTTTCCTGGGATGCTTAGTACAGCGTCTCCTTTATATCGTGGAAATTCTATAAAAATACACGAAGATTAGAGCGAAATAAGATGTGACACAATACGATACCGTACTTCAATCTCTTACCATAATCCTTGGACTTTTTGATAGCTTTTGTCAATTCGCTGACAGTTCTGGTTTTATTCTCCAATAACGCTTCTAGTTCACGCAGAACGACTGTTTTCTCATTATTGAGAGTCATAAACGAAGGTTGAACGGTGGATTTACGAAGTACCGATTGTATTTCCTTCAATATTTCTTTCATTTCATCGTACAAGTTTTCAAAGATTTGCTCGACGTCTTCGTTGTCGTTCGGGTATTGGATTGCTTCGGCAGGTTGGATTGTACTTATTTCACTCATGGTTTCCAAATAATTAGTGTCCTGTTGAATAATAATGTTTAGAGAATTCAAAAAGGCAAGGTTATCAAATATTTCTTTCGACAGAAGACAGAAGTTGTCAACTTACTCGAGTACTGTTCATGATTGGATGCGTACGCAAAATACAACAGATTCTTCAGGTCAAAACTTTTTTCAATACATGTTCTAGTCTTTATTTCAATAATGATATATCGTTCATGAACTCGTCAAATTTTTTCAATTATATAGAAAGTTTTGTAGACAAAATAAAAAAGCTGGAAAAAGCTCAAAAAACGCGCAAGATTTTTGAATTTTGAACTTTGGATTTGGAAAATGTTTACGTTTTTGGCTTTTAATATCATCAATAAGCAGCAGGCATTATTTACTGATTCGTTTCCAAATGAAGGGAAATTTGACTTTTTTTGAATCGTTTTAAAATTTTATCTTTCTTGTCGTGCGAGAACAATCACACGAGCAAATTGATGAATTAATTATCGAAAACGGCGAAAATAAATGAATAAATACGCGAACATTTTAACGGTTTTATTTCAACTAAAAAACGTATAAAAAACGTTATGTACATAACTTAAGACTAGGGTATAGTAACGCTATCTATGCTCTCTTCGAGACACTTCCAGCAAAAAAAGAAAAAAAAGTTGATAAAAGAAGGGAAAATCCTTCTGAACATCGTGAAAACGATTTAAATTAATTATTACGACTAAATAATAAATTCTAGTCGTCGTTGTCGTCGGAGATTTCCTCTACGGTGATGATGGGATCGTCCCAATCATCCTTCGGTTCATCGAATTCGTTTATGGCCGCTTCCGGTGGAGTAATATTCTCTTCCGGCGGCACTTCGTCATTATCTACGTCGTCTGATGTTGGCTGCGGTTCGGAATCAGGAATCTGCGCTGCAGCTAATTCAACAGGACAGAGATCACTGATCGGACGAATAATTACTCCATTTTTTGTACGGAGTTTGGCGCTTCGGACTTCGTTATCTTGGCTGTATACAAGTTCGACGATTCTAGCTAGGGACCAGTTGTTTCGTTTACGTAACGCGTCTACGATAATGACAACGTCACCTACGCTTGGCGGCTGTTTCGTAGTGGCTTTTGGGAATTTTGCATTCGGTGAAAATCCCCGTTCTCGAAGATGTTGCAGGTAAGCTGTTCTCCAAACAGCCCAAAATCGATTAGTTATTTCATTGCTCTGTTTAAAGAGCTTGATCGTATGCGCTGCGGCTGGCGTTGCGTTTGCTTCAGCTTGCTCTGGTATATCGTTGACGGTGAAATATGATTTCAAAAAGTGATTCGGCGTTATTATCTCGTCTAGATCGTTCTTAACAACGTAGGTTAGCGGACGATCATTCAAAGTGGCAGCTATTTCAGCTAATGCTGTACGTAGCAACGATTCGGATAATGCAACGTTATGGAACGTTTTCAGCAACGAATTCTTCATTAATGCGACCATCCTTTCATAAACACCACCCATCCATGGGGAATGGGCTGGGATGAATTTCCATGACCATTCATGGGTAAAGATGATATCGAATGCTTGCTTCACAGCTTTGAATTGTGGCGCATTATCTGATAATATCAGCTTCGGTGTCGAATGGCGAGCAATAATACGGCGAAGTCCCAAACAGATCTCCTCTGTGGACATATTGAGAAGCAATTCTGCGTCAATACCTCGAATTACGAGATCCGTTGCAAGTAAAACGTAGCGTTTTTCTTTATTGACATAAAGAGGACCAAATGTGTCAATTCCAACGTTGGTAAATGGCGATTCGAATGCTTGTAGGCGAAATTCGGGTAAGTCGGATATCTGCGGCTGTACGTAAGGTCGAGTAGTGAAACGTTTACACTTTTTGCATTGTTGAATGGCGTTGTAAACCGAGCGACGACCATCAGGTAACCAATACGTACGTCGAAGCGAATTTAAAACAAAATTTGTGCCGGCATGGAACGCTGATTCATGGTGAAATTTAAACAATAAAAGAACGAACCGTGAGTCTTTCATTTTTGGCAACAGGATCGGACATTTTTCCTTCATTGACAGTGGCGCATATTTGAAACGTCCTGAGCATCTAATCAACCCAGTTTTTTCATCCAGGTAAGCGTTATATTTCGTAATGAGCGGATGCGGCTTTTTCGTACGTAAACAGGTGAGTAAATCTTGATAACAACGTTGCTGTTCAAATTTCAACCATAGATTTCGAACGCTATATAATGAACCTCCATTTGGAAAGATGTTTTTTGGCAAACGTGTATTATTGGCGATAAATTTCACGAAGTATGACGTATATCGAAGTAAATGCGAATATGACTCGAAATCTGCTGGATTTATATCGAACGGATAAACGTAAAGCGGCGGCGTTGCGTCAGTGTTAGTGGTAAGTACAGTCCTTGGTTCTTCGATCGTAATCACATCTAGCTCAGGTGTAAGTTCGAATGGTAAAGTTGTACAGTCGTTTGATCGTTTTAACCAGTCAGTTGGACCATTAAACCAACAAGAGTTCAACAATTCGTCAACTAACATTCCCCTGGTTGGTATATCGGCTGGATTTTCTTTTCCAGGAATGAAATTTTTGATAACGTTCGGAATGTTGCGTATTTCATCAATTCGGCGTTGAATAAAAACAGGAAGTATTTTACTTGTAAGTATCCAAGTGAGAACGCATTTGGAATCGGACCAAAGTACTTGAGTATCGATTTTGAACGGTAGTGAGTCGCGTACGAATTGTAAAGCTTTCATACCCATGTAAGCTGCGATTAATTCCAACTTTGGAATATCAGTAAGTTTAGCCAACTTCGTTCTTGAAAACAGCAAATGTGACGTGATATTTTCTTCGGTTTTGCATGATAAATACACAACACATGCACAAGCTTTGGCCGAAGCATCGACAAATACATGTAAACAGTAGTGATTCTTATCACTATCGTGTGAAACGTTCTGATAACGCGGCATTGTTTGTTTTGCTGCAGTTTGAAGTTCGGTGAATATCAAATTACATTCATTACAATGGTCTTCGGATAATTTATCGTCCCAGTTGTAAGTGGAATGGAGTTCGCGTAAGAATATCTTCGCCTTGATCGATATTGGTGTCCAGTAACCACAGGGATCGAAAAATTGAGCGACAGTACTCAAAACAGTGCGTAAAGTGATAACTTCAGGTATTTTAATTTGTTTCAGATGAAAAACGTCTTCGTATTGGTTCCACACTAAACCAAGTACCGAAATTGATGCTGATTTTTCCGGTTGAGTGAATACATCGCGAAGTTGATTATCGTTTGTTGACCATTGACGTAAATTCATTGAGCATCGTTTAAATACTTCGACGGCAAAATGATAATATTTTTTGGCAATCTCAGCTGATTTATACCCAGTGATGAAATTATCTACGTATCTATCTCGTTCCATTTGTTCTGTGAACTCGTTTTTGTTATTTTTCAGGTGATAACGGACTGTTGCGTTGAGGAGAAACGGACTAGCGATGATACCAAATACTACGCAGAGGAATCGCAGTATTCGAAGGTTTTTTCCACTTGCAGGAAGTTTATAATCGTGTAGCCATAGAAATCTGACAAAATCTCGATCAAGTGCGTGTATAATCAACTGATGAAAGGCTTTTTCGATATCACTCAATATAACAATGCGGTACAGACGAAATCGAATTAAAATTTCACATCCATGACTAAGTAAATTCGTACCTTTGTAAATTGCGTCATTGATACTCTGTTTGTTTTTTGATTTCGCCGATCCATCGAATACAATTCTTTGCGTCGTAGATTTATCAGGTGTGAAAACGGCGTGATGAGGTAAATAGTACGTTTGCGTTGTTTTCATATCAATACCAGTGACTTCTTCAACGTAACCGGCATCTAAGTGTTTCTGTATATTAGCGTTGTATTCGTTGAACGATTCAGGAGTAAATTTGTTTTGTAACGACCGTAAACGACCAATTGCTAAGCCAAAATTGTCTTCCAACGGTGGTGGATATTGTCTCCATGGGAAACGAATCTGATAACGATTATTTACGAGTTGAATATTATCGTAGAATTGTTTTAATGCGTTTTCTTCTTCTTGAATACTCGTAAGCGGCATATCTTTTATCCCAATGGATTCGAGATCGCAAAGTTCTTTTACAGCTCGAACTGGTGACATTTGAAACAGTATTGACTTGTTGTTGCGTTTTTGATCGTGCTGACGACCAACCAAAATAAACCCAAATGGCGTTTTGCACATGTGTAATCCATCAGCGACTGTAATTTTCGTTTCAGGTTGTAGAAAATCGTAAAAGTAATCGCTTCCCAACAGCAATTCGACAGGGTACTTTTCCCCTTGGTTGACAAATTGTTTATCTTGGTATTCTGTATTCATTCGTTTGAATTCATCGATATTGAATAATTGAACAAATTGAGGTAAGTTGGGAGCTGTATCTGCGACTATATTAAGATGAAAATCGGCGTTATTTGTCACGATAAACGAGGTGGTGGCGGATGAAAACGTAACAGGTGATTCGTGATGAAAAACATTAATTGGAATCGACTTGAATTTTGATAATTCTAAACCGATGCGACGTGCAGCTTTCTCGGAAATATACGTTTCATTACTTCCATTATCGAATAGTGTTCGTATTTGATAGCGACGGTTGTTTTTCGGATTTATTATTGTCAATATTGCAGTGCAATGAGCACCTTGATGCGTCTGAATAAAGGAATTCATGCGTGTGTGTGGTGTTCCGTTGTCAGGTTTCTCTTCTGGCTTACCAGAACCATCTTTTTGTTCAGGTTTTTCGAGTGGCATTTCTGGGAACTGGCGAAGACACAACGAAGAGTGATGGCTTTTCACCTGTTTGCAATAATAACACGTTGTATTGCGATTACATTGCGCCTTCGTGTGATTTTTATTCAGGCAAATATGACAGCGATTTTTTAATAAAGATCGACGTGCTGTGACTGTGGTATGTACGGTGCATTCGGCCGAGTAATGCTGTTGATTGCAATATACACAATACGGTGGCGACTTCGGTTTTTCTGTTTTTTCAGCGTTTTTATTATTGTATGCTTTCGATGTTGCGTTCGAAGTAACTAAAGCTGCGGTAGTCGAGTGCGGTTTTGTTGATGGAGACAAACCCTGCGCAGTTGCAGCTGCCTGAAGCCCACAACGTAGTTTTACATGTAATCCGATTTCTCTCTGGAAATCTTTAATTGTTGGTTTGGTCTTTCCGCAAACCTGATGAACTAACCAATTCGGATATTTGAAATAAATTTTATCTTTCAATGGCGGGAACAGATCGAGGTTTTGACCATGGGATTCGAGAGCTGTGAGCAAACCTTCAATATCATAGTAAGTTGAACGTAAACTTGCATTCGTGTTTGTAGCTTTCGGTAAGTTTTCCAATTTAGCGTAGAGTGCGCCGATAACTTCCTCTTTGTCGTGGTATTGTATGTCTAATTCGTTAAGCGCTAGATCATAATTACTATCGGTTAGATCGAGGGTCTCGATGATTTTAAGCGGTTCACCTAAACAGTGCCTTTTTAGGTGTTGTAACTTTTCTGACTTTGGAATCGGGAGTTCGTCGTATTTCAAGTGGAATGATTTAATGAAACTGGAGTACAGTGTTATATCACCGGAAAAGGGGGTGATTTCCATTTCAGGTATGCGTCGAGAATAATCGTTAGATGATTTTGGCGGTTTGGTATCGCCAGTTGATCGTCCAGCATCCATCAAGATTCGTTTAACTGTTGGAATTACTCGTTTAGCTCGAATTATCGACGGCATAGCATCAGCGAAATTATAAGTTGGTTTATCTTTACTTCTAGTAGAAGTAACACGGCAATTTTCTACCTCTTCTAGATCGACGGTGAGTTGCTCGAATGCCATTTGAAGCGAGTTGGTATCGACTGGTGATGCGTTGATTTGCGTGAACACAAGATCGGTGGATTCGTTTAGGCTTTTCAGCCACATTTCAAATTCTTGTGCCTTTGCATCCATTTGAATTTTAAAGCGAAAGCGATTAGCGAACAGCGATTTGCGAATTGCGAATAGCGATTTTGCCACGTGCAGTGAGCGTGTGAAAGCGAACTTGTTTTTTAAATAAAAAAACAATTAAAAATGCGACTTTGAATTAAGCGGATCGTGATTCTCTGCTACCATGTCGTGCGAGAACAATCACACGAGCAAATTGATGAATTAATTATCGAAAACGGCGAAAATAAATGAATAAATACGCGAACATTTTAACGGTTTTATTTCAACTAAAAAACGTATAAAAAACGTTATGTACATAACTTAAGACTAGGGTATAGTAACGCTATCTATGCTCTCTTCGAGACATTTCTTATCAATCATCCAGTCCCAGAAATTTTTCTGAATGATGCGTCGACCGTATATAATGGACGAATAATTCAAATCGCAGGAAATGACGGCCACATTTTGGATGCAGAATCCTGGAAACGTTCTGCACATGCGCCAAACATGATGCTTACGGCACTGGTGGAGAGAGAGACGGTTCCCTGGTTCAGCCCATGTTCAACGAGTAAACCGTCTCTCTCTCCACCAGCACCGTAAGCGTCTTGTTTGGCGCATGAGCAGAAGGTTTCCAGGATTCTGCATCCAAAATCTAGCCGTCACATTTTGTCATTTTTTCACCGTTGAATTATTCGTCCATTATATACGGTCGACGGAATGATGAAATATTGAAGTTTTTGGTTTAAAATTTAGTCAATTTTTGTGCTGATCACTTCCTATGTTATAAGTAAAGAACGAGGGATCATTTTACATTCATCGCAGCAGCTACATTCCACACAAATTGTTTCTATTTTGTTGTCAGTATTCAGTGATCGAAGAACTAATCAACATCATCAAAATGGTAAATTTCTATTATCTAATTTTAGACATTCGTAAAGATATGCTAAATACTTACTTTATTCTACAGCACGGTCGACTCAAGGTACGAACCACTGCTGAAATGCAGGCCATCACCAAGAAAAAAGAGCAAGAAAAAGCGAAATATTACAAATCTCAAATGGAGAAAATATTTGCCAAGGTATAATCAATGAGAAAATTATCTATAAATTCGTCGAATTTCAATAACATAATTATACATATTTTTAGAGAAAAGAGCAACAATTAGATGAAGAAATGTTGACATTGACTGCCGAAGTTGTAGCTATGAATCCGGATGTGGCTACATTATGGAACATACGTCGTGAATCCTTGCTAAAGATGAAAGAGTACGTTGCTTGCTGCATAAGCTACGATCACCTTGAATGAAATTCTAATCCAAAGTTTTCCTACAGTACCATAGAAGATATAAATGCAGTAGTTGAGAAAGAATTAAAATTAACCGAAACCGGACTTCGAGTTAATCCAAAATCATATTGTGCTTGGCATCACAGATGTTGGGTTTTAGATCAATACGCTGAAAAACCTAATTGGGAACGTGAATTGCAACTTTGTACGAAATATTTGGAGCTGGATGAGAGAAATTGTAAGTATTGATACACTGATTTGTAGATCCATTTATTGAAAATTAATGTACGGATGTTTTCCAGTTCATTGTTGGGATTATCGAAGATACGTAGTAGATCACCACTCGGCTGAATTGATTAAGGAGTTGAACTACAGTGAACAAAAATTGATATCGAATTTTTCGAACTATTCTGCGTGGCATTACCGAAGTAAACTCATACCTCGAATTTATTGCGCTTTCGAACGCGAGAAATTAGTTGAAAATGATATCTATCGACAAGGTAGGCGCCGAAATTATGTAAAACTCGAGAACTCCTAGTCAACAGATTTAATCATATTAAAACGTATATTTTACAGAGGTATCTTTAGTCGAAAATGCTGTTTATACCGACCCCAATGATCAGAGTGCTTGGTTCTATCATCGTTGGTTACTTGGCCATATAACCAATTCTGTGAGAATAATTCAAGCCGGAATTGATGCATCAAATTCTCTGTGTTGGGTCGCTATTCATCCTACTACTCCTGGAATTACTGTTCAGGGCTTTGGGAACGATAAATGGGAATATTTAAACGAAGATAAATTTTCCAATATACTAGTACGATTCATTATCGAATATTTTCACCTAAAACACAAGTACGAGTATGTTGATTAATTTTTTGATTTTTCATTGCATAGGTGAAGAAAGTGACCAATCTGAAGCCTAGTGAAAAAAATAAAGTCACATTGTTTCATAACGATAACGAAGTAGATTCGGTAGATTTCAACCAAGATAAGATTATCTGCAGAAGCGCTGACTTTAGACCTGTACTTAGTGATACGGAGAAAAATTATTTAAAACAGCAGTTAGACTCTTATAAACAATTAGTTCAACTCGAACCTCAGAATAAATGTGAGCTGAAGATAATCTTGAACTATACATATGAAAAGGGATCATCATAGATGTATATTTTTTCAGGGGCGTTACTAGCCATGAACTTGATTAAAGAAAAACTCGGCGAGGAAGTTGATATTGACACGTTAGAAAAATTAAAATCCATCGATAAACTGCGCGCCAATTATTATTCAGATTTCGGTAAGTATGATTCGAATATTTCAGTTTACTTCTAAAACATCTTGATAATAATCTATTTTTGTTTTTTTTTTGTTTTTTGCAGTTAGTCGCTTAGTAATGGAACGAAAATTGAGCTCAATCAACGATTGGAGTGGTAGTTTCGTTGCTGGGAGCATATCCCTTACAGCATTTTACCATAGTTATTATTTTACTCATTTTCAAGAAGTTGATTTGAGTGATAATCCGCTCGGAGATGGACTAATCGAAAAACTATCCGTTTTGTTTTCTTGCAAAGTAATTTGATTTGATTATTTTTTCCGAGTTTTTTCTTTACAAAATTACAAATACGAATGACGAATTAATAACGAACGTTTCTTTCAGGTATTGAAATTGAGAAATTGCAAGATAACTTCAATCGATTCTTTTCCTGCCTTGAAAAATCTTCGTATATTAGATTTAAGTAATAATCCAATTTATTGTGATACACCACCAGCGGGCTTATCAAACTGTGATTCATTAGAAGAATTCATCTGTGATCAAATTTCTATAACTTCGTCGGTTGTCTCACGGATCACGTCAAGTTGTAAGGTTCCTCAAAGTGAAAGCACCTGAGTTCTGAGGGCTCTCTTATCCGAATTTGAATAATTTTACAGTACACTTACTAAATAACAACCACGATCAAGTTTTGCAGAAGGACATCCATTAGGGAAAACCGTTCAATTATTGCTATGTACTTATTTTTAAGGGATTATTTATTTTGTTCAACTGTCAATAAATCTTGTGCATCAATCACGAAGCTGAGACTATGAGTCGGTATTTCAGCAGGTTATGGGTCCAGTATGCTGACACTGCATCCTGGGCCCATAACCTGTTGGAAATACTGCTTTCAAATGGAAAATCGATTCAAAAATTCGTCGTCATATTGCTTCCAGAATTTGAACGCTTTCCAAGCAACTGGGAATGTTATTTTTTTGTAGCACGAAATAATCATGTTTTCGTATGTATTTTGTAACATACTTGTTGTCAATTACAATTTCATTTTACTAAAAGTGTCTCGAGTAATTTATTCTGTTTCAAAAAAATAATAATTCATCGTTAACTACAAATTTATATATTTCTTGAAAAAATAAATAAATAAATAGTGGCGCGATAAAAAAAATGCAAGAAACGAAACAAAAATACGGAATTAATTAACATTTCGTAATTCACAAATACATTATAAGTAACAAAAACCGTTAACAATATAAAACGTTAACATATTGTTGCATAATTATTGTAACGTGAACTAAAATCCTTTATCGCCATTTCGTAATTTGCAAAAAAAAAGCAAACTGGTACTTTCATATCGAATATTTAAACATTGCAGTACGCCTAATAAATAATTAATTAAAATTCTAAGATTTATAAATAAAAATTTCCAGTTCATGTGACTAGTACGCGATCGAATGTTATTTCCATTTCAGCTAAATTCGTCTTCATTTTCATCTTTGAACTGAGTTACCGAATTGTAATGTTCGCCTAATCCGTACATGTGTCTGTGGTAGGTTAATGTAACAGCAGACGATCCATTCGATTCGTATTCATTTCCAACGACAACGGCAGGACCTTTAGCTTGAATAACTTCGATAGGACGTTTCAAAACATGGGAAAGTGCACGTAGCTAGCGAAGAAAGTAAAATTACTGAAATGTTCAAGATATAGGTGATCGAAAGCCGATGATAATTACCTCAATTTCTCCTCCCCAGGCAGTGGTGTCGGCTACTTGATCACAGTATTCGCTGTACTGGGACTCGGTTAGCATATTTCCGGTATCTGGATGGCTTAAATATGGAAGAAAATCTACTCTATTTTCGCGAAGAAAGCTAGCAGTACTTGAACGTAATTCCAATAAAGTGGGACTTTTACCGTCCAATTCTTTGACACGGTGAATTATGGCGTTATAAAGACTACGCAGAAAGAAATTCATAAACACAATATCAATATAATAATTTAAATGTTTATGGCAAAATTCAACTCACCAGTTACCATCCGATGGTATTTCACATATCATTAAACCTTTCTCCTTTAATAGACGTTTGATTTCTTCCGTTTCTAAATGACGAGCGCCATTCAGATTAGTTTGATCTTGCTCTAAAATACGTAATTCGCGATCTTTAAGCTGAGTAGTTTTACGATTGCGTCTTTTCTGAGCTTTACTAATTCTTTGCGACTGCGAAGCTCCGTTAATAGCTAAATTTTCCATATCTTCGGAAATATCATCGCCGTTTTGTGATTTATCGTCCATGTCGTTCTGTCGCACAAACACAACATGGTGAAGTTGGTACTAAATTTATAACGAACGATGAAAATATTATTTATATTAATGTACCTTTGATTTAAATGCAGCAATTTCATCCTCTTGTCTTTTAATGGTTTCGGCTTCCAAACGAGCTATCTCTTCGGTAACTTCTTTCTTACGTTTTTTATCTCCTTTCGATGCGGATTTCTTTAATGCTTGAAGTTTACCTACGGTAAGAAAGTTCAACTAAAAAGCTCATCTGCGATCGATAATTATTAAGGACACAGGATCGAGCAATTAGCGGCAGAGGTTACCTTGTAGCTCCTTTTTTTCTTTTCGGTGTCGTTGTAAAAGTTCTTCGTAATCTTCTTCGGCATTGTTCTCCATTGCAAATACAACTTTTTATCGCGATTATTTCTAAAGTTTTCGGAAAAAATCGAGAATTTTCAAGCTTTTTTGATTATTTTGGACAACGAAGTCAAAAAAATTTCAACAACTGAAGTCAGCTGGCATTGAATTGAAAGTGGTGCAATTCGTAGACATTTTGAATTTTTGAGCAGAATTAGAATTGTTTGAAATACCTACATTTTAATTTCAAAAACTGTGTTATTAGATGATTATTCTCAAGTTTGAATATTATTACAGGTATCTGAATTAATATTATTTGAAAGTGCCACATTTTTTAGTCACAATGGGAAAAAATGGCTGGAAAACTTGAAAATATAAGCCTTCTTAATTTTGCATTCAGTTTTTCATTTTTTTTAAAAAATAATTTTCATTTTCCCCTGTCCAATTTTCCTCACTGTGGTCGCGTAGGAAAGGAAAAGTGAAAGTTTTGATTACCAGATTACCTAGATATTTACATGTTTCGACATTTCCTCACTGGTGAACTCGTCAAAACTCAAAAGTCAAGTCAAAACTCAACTCAAAACTCAAAACTGGTACTTACCTAAAATAAACTTGAAAAGCCCTCGAAATTCTAAATAATTCTAAGGTAATGGTGTTGTTCTGTTGTTCCAACTTATAGATCATTCCTTTATTTTTCTTTCAGTAACAAGGAAAGTATAGTATCCCCCTCGGCAGTCCAATACAGAACAGAAGTTTTTGAACCGGACAAAGGAAAATCAAAGAGCAATGCAGGACCCTAAAATTCACCATCAGCCAAGATTTCGGGTACTAAATTCGATTTCCGGTTTTTGGCGAATTTTTTAAAAATCAAATTTTGGCCAAAAATGAAAAAAAATTAAATTCAAAACTTTACCAAATGGAGCTATACTTACCTAGACAGCAGAAATTGGTTAGTTTTAGTGATTAGTACTTTGTGGTCTTTTCGTTTGTTTGTTTCATTGTTTGAATCTTTTATTCCTCAGGCCTCTATAGTTAGTACCCTATTTTCGACCTCCCGAATCCATTGGTGATGGTTTCGAAACGCTTTGAAGCCTTCAGCGGATCTTGATTCTTTCATTTCTTTTCTAAAAGAAGTAATTACTGAAGAAAATTTTAAATTTGAACCGACACAAAAAGATCTTGAAAATATATGCCTAAAATTGATCAAATGAATCACAAAGGTGGTAAATCCAAATTTATATGTGATGTGAATTTCATTTCCACCCTACCTACTTACAGAGTTTTTTCAAAAGCTGGAGAAACCTAAAATCCGCTGGAGGATCCAATAAAACGGTTTGAAACCATCACCAACCAACTCGAAATGTCGGAAATAAGGTACAAACCAAATTTCAACTTTCTTGGTCAATTGGGTAATATTTTAATTTTTTTTCATATCTGGCTCGAATTTGAATTTTCAAAAATTCGCCAATCGCTAAACTAAGTAATTTCGGCCCATGAAACTTTGGTTAGTGGTGTATTTTGGGTTTGTCTACCGATTCCATTTTGTACAGTTCAAAAATTTTTGAAGCTTCATAAGATTGAGAGAAATTCATGAAAATTGAGCCGAAAGAACAGCAGTTGCAAAATCAAATTTTTCAGGAAGGTGGGTTCAATTTTTTCATAAATCCTGCAGTGTTCTGCGCTAAGAGTATCATTAATTCATTATTAATGAAGATGAGAAGAAAAATAAAAAATGAAATGTGATCCAAAATCACTCATTAAGTAAATTAGTGACAAGGTGAATAATGAGAAGTGAATTTAATCTTCATAATCGAAGTGTTTTTCTTTTCAATTCCATTATTCTACGAGTTTATCTTTATTTTCAATTTTTTACTTTTCACTTCAAGTAGGAGCTCAGTTGAGGATAGAGAAATGATTTTAGACAACTTAAAGCAACACATCTGCCTAAATAAATCAGTAAATCAGATTCAAACGCATATTTAATAGGTACGTATTTTCAAAGGTAAGTACTGACTTCAATTTTTTTACCTACTCTGAAAAATCTAAAACATAACTTAGGAGAAAGTTGATTTCATTGCCATTTGACTAGGTAGGTATGTTTTTTACGCGGATTCTCGAAAATCTGTTTTTTTTTGTTTGGGTGTTTGGAATTACATGATTATTACACCCATCGTATGAGGTTTTATATCGAGTTCGTAAGATTCAGTTTTTTTATTAGATCTAAGAATTTTTTGATTTCAGAAGGTTTGTCTGGTATGAATAGGGATCTTTCATTTATTTGTAGAGATACTCTGTGTTGATGTAAGGAGGGGCAGTGAAATAGTAATTGTTGGACAGATAGAAGTTCTGACAGGCAGAACTGGCATATGGGTTTTGCTGCCCTTTCATAAATGTAATTGTGGGTGATTTTTGTGTGGCCAATTCTCAACGATTTTGAATCTATTTTTTAAAAGCTTTTTAGATTCCAATCACACACTTTCAATAGGTACCTAAACTCTTCTTTCTTCAAGTATAAACTCACTAAAATCAAAAATCCATTTTCAAAACTCACTAGGTAAGGTATCTTAACAGATTCTTGTGGATTTTAAATCTGCCAAAATCCAAATTCTCAATAACCTGTAAAAATCCGCGTAAAACTAAAAGACATTTTGTTCATTGAGAAGTGAAAGTGAAGACTAGGGTGGGTGGTCTTCGACTTTTTTTTTTGAAAAATGGAAGATAAAAGGATTCGATAAAAACTTGGAAAAATTTTGGATCCATAACTTGAACAGTCACCTTTCTACCGCGGAGTTTCAAATTATTTTAGAATTTTCATTGAAAATCACTTTATATTATATCCACTTGGAAGTAAAAACACCATTTTTGAATTTTTTCTCGCTATCAAACCAATGTGAGATTAAGTTATTTACAGCTTACCTACCTAAAAATGACAAATGAATGAGACTCATTCATCAACAAGGTAATTAATTAATTATTCTTGTGCTAGTGCTTAGTTTCGTTTTGTTGATTTCAGTTCTCGAAAAACATCATGAAAAAGGACATCTACACAATTCAAATTTGAGTAGGTACTTTTAAAGTTACTGAACAGTGCAAGATAATAAAAATAATATAATCAATAATTAATCATTTTACGTAGGTACTAGGTAGATTGCTTTTCAAAATTTCAATATTCAAAATTCAAATTTAAGTCGGTTCAATAATCAATAAACGTAGCAGTTCTGTTTCAATTTTCAATTTATAGTTTTGTTTTTTGTTTCAATTTTTTAGTCAAAAACTAATTTACTTCAAATTTGTCATGAAAAATCTATGACTATGAGTTATGACTATGAATAATTATGAATAATGTAATTCATTATTTATTATTATCATTTTTTAATTTTTATTGTTGGCTAAAGCTGAAGACGTGTTTTCCGTGTTTTTAAAAACCCTTTCGAGTTTTTTTCTCTCCAATGTGTAATGAAATTCAAATTTCAGGAAAATAAAACGATTAATTATTTTCAATTTTCATATTTTCATTTCATTTCATTTTTCAAAAAAAAAAAAAAACTAAAAAATTTGAAACGCAATATTTCGAAATTTCGATTTCTTTAGAAGCATTGCTGTATCACGAAGTCACTTGTGACGTAGTATTTCTATTGTTCCTTGTCCGAGCCTTTTTCATTCCGTGAAATTGAAGAAAAGTTTAGTCAGTTCTTTTGCGAATTTTGAGAAGGATCGTAAGTTGTCAGTTTCGCTGTTAGTGACCGATTTATTTGTATTTCGTTTTGCGGGTAATTTAAATTTGAAAATTTAAATCGAACAATAACTAATTCGAATGTAAGTACATCGAGAATACTCAATTAATAAATTTTAATTACTCTAAAAACTGTATTCGAGTATCGAAAACCGTAAGTGTTTATTATGCAATAACAATTGTCTGAAGTTCTTGTGTGCCGGAATAAATAATTTAATCTAAACGTATTACAACTTGTTTGTTTTTTTGATAATTTTTTTTCTAAAAATTCAGATTACACCGATATTCGAACGGTTACCTAATAAAATTATCAAATTGTTAACCATTTACGTGAAATTTCAACCAGTTTACTAATCTATTACTGTGTGTTTTTTTTTAAATTTTTGTTGCAGGAAAAAAACATTATGCATTTTATGTTTCGAGACAAAACGTAAATCTCGCGTGTAAAGTTGTTGTGTAAAAGACAGTAATTATTTTATGCGTGAAAAACGATGGCGATTATGATGGAGAATGTCGCTGGACAAGCAACCGCTGATAACTACGATGTGTTTCCACCTCACGTTGACATTTCTTCCATAACCATACCGCCGGAAAGTCCCAGCGGTAAGAAAGCTCCGTTGAAAACCATCAACGAAATAAGCGCAGCAATTCAAGCTGGCCGAAAACAAGAAGTGAAAAAAATGCTCAGAGAGAATTCTTGGCCGATAAATAACACCATTCGGTCCCACTTATGGCCCATGCTTTGCCAGCAACACGCCCAAGATAAACAAATGCAAGAAGGATTTTACTGGGATTTGGTGACCCAACTTTTCGGAACTACAGGTATGTGTGATTCTTCTTTTTTGTTTTTCATTTCGTCGGTAATTAATCGAGCGAAAAATTCCGTACTGTTCGATGCTGTTGAATGTAGGTACGAGTGTTCATCGGTTTTAAATATTTGTTATCGAAGAAGCCTTACGTTGTATGTAAACAACTTATCAGTACTTGGCTTCGAATACGTTTTCATAACAATACTCTATCATTACTCGAGTACGTTCTTCAATAATATTTTAATCGTATTTTACTCCGTGTATTGATTAATCTCCTCTCGCGAGTATTGACCGATTTCGTATATTATTCTATTTCGCTACGAAAAAGTAGCCCCAAAAGTACAATTTTCATCTAAAAATATCCCATTTTGTAAGCGAGAAAAATATAAATTTAGTATAACGAAGTATAAAGAACAGATAACAGATTCTAGCGTAATAAATTTTCTACAATTTTTTTCATCTCAAGCGTATTTTTTTTTTTTTTTTAGCTGAGAATAAAATTATCCGAAGAAATGTCGCGAGATTAATTTAAATAAACAAAAGATAATTTCTACGAGGAAAAATGTAGGTAGGTATTCGGTAGTCGTTTCTCGTGTCTTCCTATTTCCGAATTATTACTTTTCTTTTGTTTTTTGTCCTCTTTTACCATCCTTACGAATAATTTAATATTCTAATCGGCTCGTCTGGTCTGGAACTTTTCAAACGAAAGCAAAAAAAAGGTAGCGAGACAAAAAAATACTGTCGCTACTTTTTTTTTTTATTCGGTATTCTCAAAGGTATCGCTTATTCGTGTAACATCGAAAAATATAAGTCAACGTCGTGTTTTGGGAATTATATTTTTTACGCGTTTTAAAAAATATTAAATTTATCGTTTAAACAATCCATTTGAATAATTTCCCTCGTATTATTCCCCTAAGGTTATGGAAAAATAAAGAAAATTAGATTACAATAGGAGAAAAAAAAGCGTAAAATAACGTCTTATAAATTGGATCCCATTGCGATTGCGAATCAACGACGACGACGCCACCATACATCGATTTTGCAATTTTTATGATAGCTCGACTGATAAACTTTATCGAGTTCAATTTTGGTAAAAGGAAATTTAACTTTGCCTTCTCTTCGCTTACTTACCATTGTGAACATTTGGCGAAAAAAACCTTTGGGATTTTGCTCGAAAATTTCATCATCTTTCTCCTTTCAAATTGCCTTGAAAAAAAAACCTGCTTCGGAAATCGGAGGAATTTACGCAGATCTGTCGTTTTGTTTTTCATTTTCGTTTTATATCGTATAATTTAATCTACGGGGTTACAACGAAAATCGGTCTTTTAAATTTTTTCCATCTTGTTTATTGCCTCACTAAAGTCAAAATAGGGGTTCTCAAAAACATACTTGTTTGTAAGTTTGAAAAGTTTGGCTTGTAGTGGAATAAATTTCGGCGAAAATTCCTTTACGATGAGTCATCTTGGGAATAAACTAAAGTATCTCGCGAGCTATATGCCAAATTAATGTGAGAAATTTTCCTGATAAGAAATTTAATTCGGACAGGTAAAATCCGAGGTATGAATTTATGTAGCTACTTAGTCGAAATAAGAGTGAAATTGTTTTAAATTTTTGAATCGTGAGTCACGAAATGGAATGTGTACTTACCAAAAATCTATTTATTTAACCCTCCAACTCCTCCTCTCACTCCTCTTCCTCCTATTCGTCAAAATGCATTTACTTATGTTCTTTTTCTTCTGCGAACATTTTAATCAATTTAATGTGTATTTTCATGACATGAAATTCCAAGGGAAATAAAACTATATTTTTTAAAGGTTGATTTAATTTTTTGTAAAGTGAGTTGAAGAGAAAATAAAATATCAAAATTGCGGGAAAATGGTTCGAATTATTTTGTTATTATTTGAAACAGGCTGATTATAGTTTATTTTCGAATTGCATCATCTTGCTGCATAGAATGGCCACCTGTACGATCGCATGATTTTGATGCATCGAATTCTTTAGTTCCTGTTCCAGTTAGTTTTTCCCCTCTCTTGTATCGCTCTGAACTCGTTTTCTTTGGTAATTATCTTATTTTTCGATAGGTTTGATATTTCGAAATTTTATTTATAGTCTTCTCAAAAGTTTTTTTTTCAAATTTTTAATAAAAATTACTTCTGTTGCAGTTGCATTTCTGTCTCTGATTATATTATATTTTGGACCGAAATTGCATCATTTTTGTAAGATTTCAGAATTTTTGGGTGTTTTGTATATGTATTGTTAAACTTTTTGTTCGCCATTTTAACCCAATTTTTGCTCCATTTTAATTTTTTTTAGTTCATGTTCGATTTAGAATTTATTATTTTGAAACTTTTTCGATCAATTGGAAATTTTGCTTCGTTTTCATATCGTTTATATTATTGATTTTGAGATTATTTATAGATCGTTCTAAAAACCTTTAATTTTTCTATAGTTTTTTCAAATTTCAAAATTTATTGATTTCTGACTTGACGATGTCCAGAATCGAGAGTAATTCGACGTGTGAACTTGGGAAAATTTCATGGTAGAGGTTCAGGTTGAAAATCTAATTGCAATTTTTGCAACAAAAAAAATTTAATCTGTTTTATACACTCTTTGGAAGTGGGAAAGTTGCTTAAAATGTTTTTTTAAATTTCCAAATCAAAGTTCAAATGAGCTTCATCTGATTTTTTTTGAATTTTTTTTAGGTAGACGCATACTTACGTAGAATTGAACATTAAAATCGAAAAATGAATTCGGAATCGACGCCTTTTAAAAACTTAACAGAACATCGTGCTTACAATTTTTTCAATTTATGAGGTTTAGGAGTTTAGTATCAAAAGGATGAATCGAAATTTGATAAATTATTAGCACCTCTAAAAACCCATCAAACCATACGTGTCACGAATTTTTCATTTTTTTTTTAAATTTGAGGAAAGCTGATCAAATTTATGGGGGGGGGGGGGGAGGTTGGCATTCTCTTTCAAGGCAGCAAGGTTCTGGAATAAAACATATTTAGGTATGTAAAGATGTATCGTTCATTCTAAATTTGTTCTAAATTTCCAAGTCAAACCTCCACGATTTTGCATGCTTGAAAAAACAAGCTTTTGCAAAAAGAAAAAGTTCAACTTTGATTTTTGAAAATATTGAGACCACCCTTCCTCAACACTTGGTTTAAGGATCAGTGGTGAAATTATATTGTAATTTTCTAATCAATCCATCCATCAAAATGAGCCCAGAAAATTTGACCTGAATGGGAATATTTAACAAGAGAACTTCACAAGGAAAAGCATGATTTGAAATCTTGATAACCGAAATTTCAGCTGCGCAAATTCATTTTTCGATTTCGGCGAAATTTTGAAAATTCAAAATTTATCACTTTTGGTGCTTTATGCTTCTTTAAAAAAATAATAATAATAATAATGATTACCCATTCATTAAAAATGCCTGAACTAAATTTCACCATTTTTGGACATTCTGGTTCTGGAGCTTCCAGCGTGATTATCGATTTCTTTAAAAGGTATGAAAATTGATTTGGGCAGCAAAGAATCGAATTGTGGTTTAGTCCCGACTTCAAAGTTGAGCCTACTTCTTGGCTGACACGTCCATTGCGTAGTTTTTGACCAGCTTATTGGTAAGGAAAATATTTCAAAAACCCCAAAATTCTCTTTTCGTGGGGAATTTTTTTTAATTTGAACAAATACCTGTATCTTGTCTGAAATCAACCTCCGGAATCGAGAATTTTACCATTTCGAGGAATTCTGGAGCCTCCAGCGCAATTTTTGATTTTACCAGAATTTTAAAATGTCTCCAGAAGGTGTGGATATTCATTTGGACTACTAGAGAAATGACAAAATTTGGTTCAAAGGAGTTTTTATTAGTTTCAGGACTAATTTTCATCATTTTTACTGAATACAAATTTTTTTAAAAAGCATAAATCACCAATAATGGCGAATTTTGGGTTTTCAAAAATTCCCCAATAATCTATAAAAATGAATTTGGAATGCAGAAATTTCGATTTTAAGGGTTTCAGATCACATTCTTTTCAAAAATCACAGTCTCGTTCGGATCTGAGGCGGACATCTCGAGACGTTCCCTTGTAAGTGTAGAATGACCTGGTTCTGTTTTTGAAAATATTTTTTTTGATGATCAAAAAATGACTCATGATTTTAGACTCCTAGTTTGGATTTTTTTTTGGATGCCAAAAAAACTCGATTTAATCCTCGTCCATTTTTTTTCAAATTTGCGGATTAATGGTTCATTTGACCTTTTGATAATGAGTTATTCCTCTTGATTTCCCTCTTTGGATTACCTCCTGAACGTCAAAGATCTGGAAAATGATCGATTTAATTTGTAAAATAATCTTTTGAGTTTTCAATTAGTTCTCCGATGATTTTTCCAGGCCCTGGAATCGTCCAAAATGTTCAATGGTTTTAGTTGATAAAAGGGTTACAAAATTTTGTTGGCTCCCTTGAAATCTGTCATTGGTGCGGTACAAAGGGTGGTCAGTTATTCATGTTTCGAGACTAATCAACAGAAAGTAGAATTTTCCTGGCCATATTTCATCAAAGGTTTGAAAATTTCCACCCCCCCCCCCCCCTCCGGAAGCCCCTTATTTTATTTACTTATATACATAAGTAGTAAGTGCATATCTTCGATGCTTGTTTGAGACCCTTAGTCTGAACAACTGGTCCCTACAGAATATTGAATGATTAATCCATAACTCATATTCGTCATTAGTTATCACTTATTTTTACAAAATCAATCGAACAAGTGGTTCTCAAAATTCTCCATTTGGTTCGTATTGCCTACGTCGAAATTTTTTTAATTTTGAGTAAATTGCATTGATCATACGAGCTGTCAAAACTTCCGGATCTACGATGACTAAATATTTGAAACCGCGTAGCTAATACGAGAATGTGTATTTGACTATTTGTACGTGAAAAACCTCTTCAGTCTTCAACGTGCTGTTATTAACTTATTATCGTCATCCCCGAGCGAGCGACGATAGGTATACGATGATTCATTTTTATACATGTAGAAGAGAATCAAGCACACACGAGGTAAATAAAAGGTAAAGGTAGAGGTACAAAAACAACAACGTGCGTATGACGTAAGAATTCTCGTCGATTGTAACACACAGTATGGTAATCGAGTGAATACCTTTCGAAGACGAGCAGGGGGATAAAAATACCGTTGTATTTGGTACGGTTTTAGTATACATACGAGCCAGAGTATCAACACCTTGAATGCCGATGATCTTTTGATGAATCGTAACGATTTGCATAGAAAGCGGTCCAAAGTCAAAGAATAATTCGTAGAAATACGTATTAGCAGTGGATGACAGCGCGAGAGCACCTGCTAAGAGCATTATGTTGAAGAGCGAAGGCGGAAACAATGGTACTGGTGATGCTGATGCTGTGATTATACAACGAGAGAACTATTTAACCTATCTGATGGTCAAGTGAGAGAAAAAATCGAACCGGTTGCGGTTTCTTACTTTACCATTCTCTATCGCTCAACAGGCGATAAAAATTGGCGCGTTTGGATGTTTGTTTTGTTTATGAATGGAGTCGAGAAAAAAACACATGTAACGAGATGCATCTTGCGGTCTTGCTATTCGAATCTTTGTATATCGATGAGATGCGCTCGACTGGCGCGCCCGTTATCGAAAAGATTAAAAGCTGGTTCGAACTAGTTACGTTTTGTACAAATTATTGTACGTAAATATTGGTACCAGTTTGAGAGTATGTATTTTTAAAAGATTCGTCGTCTTTACTGTGCAGCTATACTGTAAATTGGCAATATTTGGTGCAAACTGCAGAATGCATGGAATTGGAATGTGTATTATTTTGAAGGCAGGAGTGTGAATTTTTTCCATAGATGTGGTGAAGTTGAGGATTTGGATACCTAACTCTCAGTTGATGATCTCGATGGATAATTTTTTGAAATTCTCATAAGGTTTTCAATTTTGAAAAAATTCAAAATGTCTGAGTAACATTTTTTTTGTAAGATGGGGCAGGGGTGAATATCAATTTGACAGGTTCGTCCCGAAATTTCCAAATTTGATCCCCAGCTTCAATTTTCTCCAATTACAAAAGTTGCATAATCGTCGCCTCGTTACTCGTCCGCATACGCAAATTTACCTGTCATCTGCTCCTCCCCCCCTCTTTCTTCTCATCTCCGAGTGATTTCCGCGACATTCTTGGCACTGAGACAAGATCGCGAAAAATTTTAATTCGATGACACGCGTCTCGGCGTTTTTGGCGGTTTGCGAAATGCATTTTTGAAAATTTCCAAATCTCGGACGTGTTACCTATTTACGTACTTACGTCTTTGGTCGCCTATACACATAATTAGTTCCAAGAATAGGTAAACACCTTTGTGTTTTTTTGCCACTTTTTCGTATAAAAATTCGTATTCTATGCCAAAAATTTACGCGAGAGGCTCGATAATTATGTTCTATTGGTGTCGGTCGCATCGATGCAAGATGAACGACTTTTTACTCAAATGTGTTGTAATTCCTCTCGTATACCTACTCTCGTATGTCCGAAAAATGACTGGAAAAAATCAGCAGTCAACCAGTTCGAAGTACATATTAATTCCTATGTAATGTAGGTTAGTTCCTTTACTTACCAGTCTCAACGAATTAATATTCGAGCTGTGTCATGTAAATTGGCGACACCAAACCAAACGTGAAAAATAAACTAATCAGCTTAATCTATTTGTGAAGTAAAAAAAAAAAAACACTAAAACGTCGTATTCTACGCATTCTTTAAAAAAAAAAAAGCGTAGAATATTCGTCCTTACGACAGCGTATTTCGGCGTCACGAACCCGTTATATTGGATGTTTTTCGATTGAAACCCGACTCCTGGAAAAAAATTTTCCGATAATCAGCGTCGTATTTCTCGCCAGTTGGTGATTTTCCTCGTCTGGTTCGATTTTACAGTTAAATTGACTAAATTCCACGACAAGGATTTCCTCCCTCGGTGTGCGAACTGTCTGGTGGGTACGATTACAATAATACGCATAGGTCGTCGCAGGACGTACATTCTGTAGCCGAAAACTGATACATTATATCCGGTTTGGAGGATTGTATGTATACACTATACATACGATTGAAATGAGGTTTTCTCGCTATTGGTATTGTGGTTGAATTTTCAAAACCTGAGTCGTTGAATGATGCGAATGTTATCTGGAGTTTTTTGAAACTGGTTTCATTTGTTTTATGATGATTCTCCCTCCTTGTCTATTAATTTTTTCGATTTGGGCTGTTGGTAACTGGTTGCGACTGCTTGGTTTATAGTTTTTGAAAGCCTTCAAACTGATTCAAAATGCTCTGAATACATATTAATCTTATACAAGGCTTCGTTCTGTCATTGTGAACTCCTAATCCAACTTCAATGATGAATTATTCATCAGAACCAGTTTTAGAGGCTCTGAACACTTATTCCATGAAAATATCTTTTTCGCAAACTAAGTCATTTTACAATTTTTGCTGTCGAAGCGAATCATTAGTAACTGGTTAAAATTTTTTGAAACGGTTGCAATTAAATAAACATACGTTTCATCAGAACCGGTTCAATGTGATTTCAATTTTTATCATCAAATCGTTAGTAACTAGTTTTCGTTTTTCGAACTGATTCTAATGATCTACGTTTTACCAGAACCGGTTTAGAGGTGCTATAAAATGCTCATCTTATGAAAATATACACTTTCGCACTCTTAATTCTTCCATATCTTTTGTTGTCAGATCATGATAACTGGTTTCAAATTCTTAAACCGGTTCTCATGATATGCTTTTCAACAGAACCAATTTTAGGTGCTTTTAACTCTCACCCAATAAAATTATGTCTTTTATACGGCCCCAATTCTTCCACATTTATTGTTGTCCGACCATGGTAACCGAATTCAAATTCTGGAACGAGTTCCAATGATGCAGCCTTCAGAATTGGTTCAAGATGCTCTGAATACCTACGTGTTGAACGAAAATTTATGTATTTTGCACAGCCTAGATTCTTTCACAACTTTTGCTTCCAAATCATCGACAATGACAACTGGTTTCAAGTTCTTGAACCAGTTCCCAAGATGAATCATGTTTAATCAGAATCAGAACCGGTTCTTGATGCTCTGAAAACTCTTTAAAAATGAGAATAGTGCTATTTGGCAGTCTTGACTATGCTGCAATATTTCTTGTCGAATTATTGGTATCTTGCTGTATTGTTCAGAACCGGTTACAATATTGTACCTTCCATCAGAACTGGTTCAAAGCGTTCTTTATGGTGTCATTTTCGCAGCCTTACCTGTTCCTCATTTTTTTTTCTATCAAATAGCAACATGGTCTGAATCTTTGAACTGGTTTCCATGATGTACATTTCATCTGAACAGGTTCTAGATGCTCTGAAAACTCATGCAATCAAAATGTGTCTTTTTTGCACCCTCAATTGTGCTACAGTATTTTTTGTCAATTTTATTTATTTATAATTATAGATATGCCTTCCTGGCTCGCCTTACTGGTTTCTCAATTTCTCGACCAAATTATTGGTAAATGGATTTGTACTCTTGAACCAGTTTCAATTATGTGCATTTTGCCTGAACCGGTTCTGTATGATCTAAAAACTCATACAATCAAAATGCAATTTTTTCAACGTTAACTTTGTTTCAATATTTTTTGTCGGATAATTGACAACCGGTTGTAAAATTTTGAATTAGTTCAAGGTGCTCTAGAAATCTTGTCATCTAATTTGAAAATGCGAATACTCGTCTCGCAGGTTTTATTGTGTCGGGTTGGTAACTGGTTTATAACATTGGAAGCGGTTCAAAGAATTTGTATTTCATCAGAACCAGTTTAAGGTTTTCCTAATTTCCACTCTTTAGAAATTTTTACTTTTTACATCAGGTTTTTATTGTGCAACAATTTCTCATCAGATCATTCTGGTTTCAACTCTTGAACTAGTTTCAGTGATGAATGTTTCATTAAAACCAGTTCAAAATACCAAAAGTGACTCAAATAACAAAAATATTCCCTGAATAATTTTTCTGTAAAATATTCGCCATGTGTTTGTTATGCTCTTTTTGCAGTCTTTGTCGTGCTATTTTTGTTTCAGATGTATTAGTAACCGGTTTCGAACTCTTGAACCGGTTTCAATAATGTTTTTTAAAAATTAAAACCAGTTTGTAACTCTGTAAATATCCTTTCATCTAATGAAAATGTGTTCTTTTGAAGGTTTTTATTGTGCTAAACTTTTTTTTGAAGTGAATTGTAACTGGTTTGGTGCAGTACAACCGGTTTCAATTGTCCTTGGTTTATCAGAATTTGTTGAAATGACTCCGAATACGAATTTAGTGAAAAGTAACCTTTTTGCAGTCTCAATTGAGCCGCAATATTTTTTGTGAAAATGTTGGTAACCGGTTGTGAATTTTTGAACCGGTTTCATTTATGTATTGTGTAAATGTTGAAACTGTTCCCAAATGCTTTAAATACTTTTTTTCAAACATTGAAATTCTTTCTTGGATATTTTTTGATTTCCAGAGGAATGAACAATGGTTTCGATTTTATCAGAACCGGTTTCAAAAATTCTATCGTTTTACTCTATGCGAACTTTTTTGAAAAGAAAATCAATTTCCGTTTTTTTCTGCATATTGTATTGAAAAAAAAAGGATGAATCATCATCCACGTTGAAGGCATCTTTCTTAATACCTCCCAAAACCTTTGAAACGACCTCCGTATCGTTATCCGATCAAAAATTACCTTCGAATTAGATCGTGTACTTTCTGAAAGACGAACACAATACGAAGCATCTTTCTCGTAGCGGAAAATCCGTCGGGAAATGGTACGGCGCGGCGGGTTTTCCAAGTCTGCACCACTTTCACCGAGTTAATTCTAATTCCACGCGTCAGACAACCCATTGATTTCCCATAAGACAACGACATTGCGAGGCAGACGACGCGCGGTCAATAAAAGAAAACCACCATCGCCATCGTCATCGCCACCGCATCCGTCGTGTGTCGTTTTCGTCGTAATCGAATCTCGAAACAAAAATTTACCCATTTTCCATTTTCATCCCTTTTATGTATGTCTAGGATTGAAGACGCGCGCCTCGAAGTCTGCAGAATTGCCGACTTCTTTCAAACAGATTTTTTCTTTCGAAAACGAGGAAAAAAATATTAAGAAATCTGTGATTGCGTGGTTTGTTCTGTATGCTGTACAGAGATGATGATGATGATGGTTCGTTTGTACACAAGATACGCCGCGTCGCACGCGTATTTATCTCGAGTCGACTATGAATTCTAAATACATCGTTTAAATGACGAAGAGGACGCGGACAGTGCGGTGGTCGCGTACTCGCGACATACCGCGTACGTGACCGGACTTTTTAGTTGGCGATATGATTTTCGCATTCGCTCAGCAGTCGACGACGGAGCGTAGGTTAGTGTTTTTTTTTCACGATGCCCCGAGGAAACATTATTTGGCCGATTCGACTTCGAGAGAAAGATATAGGTACTTGTACAATTTAAGCTTCATTCGTTTGCGACTGATAAAGCGGAAAAGCGTGACGAGCGATGAGTCTGTGGAAACAGAAACAGGAAAAAAATAAACAATAGATGATTTCACCGATACTACACACAATTGTAATAGACGTCCGCAAACTACTGCAGCCGCCAAAGTAACGCTTTCTAACTTCGTCGTCGTTTCTCGACTAGCGGCCGCGGCCCGGTTGTCTCATACTCATACTCAGCCGGCCCAGCCTCTGCAATACTGCGAATCTTGCACGTCTAATTCATATACAAATTTCAATAAGATTATGGTATTGTTCTGTTCGAGTTTATACCACGGTATACGAGAGAAACATGTCTCATGACTCGCCAAAGGATGCAGCTCGTTCATGGAGGAAGCATCGCAGCTCATTTGCATTATAAAAGTACTCGTATAGGTATACACGAATAGGGGAAAAAAGTACACGCTGAGATAGCATTAAATAGCGCGTATACTTAATGAGCCTATCTATGTGCATTTCTTCTATGTAATATGCTGTGAAAGAATATAGCGAATGAGAGATAATTGAAAGTATTTACGTGTATGTTGTATGCTGTGTTACATGAATGTATAAACTACAAAGATTGCACCAAGATTGTCCCTTTGATGGTCAACCAAGCCGAACGAACCCGATGCTCGGTTCATAGCTCGTAAGACGTACTGTACGTAGTGGAAATGTACCAGCTATAATACAAGTGTGTTCGTACTTGGATCATAGGTGGATTCGTTGAATGGTATTCGCCTTACCTACCTATCTGTTTTCCTATCACTCTAATCGGCATCAGTTCACGAAAAAGTAGCTGAAGGGAGAGTGTGAAGAAGAATCTATAATTACTGTGAAATTGGCTTATCAGTGTGTTATCAGGTTCTTGAATATGTTACCTATCTATAGAAAGACCTAACGGTGTATCCTCATTTCATCTCGGTTTCCTTCCTTTTTGGTCCAAAAATTTGCTTAGACTGGGTATCCATTCTCTAGAAAACCAGGAAAAGTTGGGAAATTTCACTCTGCTGGAAAAGGTATGGAAATGTCCAAGAAATTCAAAATTTTCTCTTGAAAATCAGAGAATTTCAAAGTTTTGTTTCTCTAGAGAATTTAATTTGACCTTAATTGTCGAAAAAGTCCTAGTGACTGGTTTTTTCCAAGATTACCAGAAAAGTCCTATTTCTTTCTCAAAAATGACTAGATTTTTGTCTTAATTGACGGAAAGTCGCGTTTTTTGCCATAATTGTCAAAAAGTCTCAATTGTTGCCAAAATTACGGAAATTAAAAAATTCTTGTTATTTTGCCCAAGCATACAAAAAGTAATGATTTTTTGCCTTAGTTGTCTAAAAAGTCCTTTTTTATCCAAAATTGCCAAGAAATTCTGTTTTTGTTAGAATTGTCAAAAAAGTCCTAATTTCTTCTGAAATTGTGAAAAAAGGACCCATATCTTGATGAAAGTGTCTGAAAGAACTCATTTTTCTGTAAAAATTCACAGGAAGTCCTGTTTTTTCAACAAAAAAAAAAGAGTCAAAAAGTCACATTTTTGCTAAAATTGTAAATTTTCTCAATTTTTGCCAAAAATCACTTAGAAATTTCCTTTTTTAGCCTGAACATTCCGAAAGAATCAATTTTTGCCTTAGCTGTCTAAAAAGTCATATTTTTTCAAAATTGCAAAGAATATTCTGTTGTTTGCCAAAATAATCAAAATTGTCAGAAACTGCCATAAAAAATATTTTTTTCCGTTTGCATTGAAGGAGTCAAATTTTTCGGCGAAATTGCTTAAAAAAACGTCTCATTTTTACCAAAATTATCAAAAAATCTTAATTTTTGCCAAAATTGGCAGAAAGTTCAATTTTTTAAAAAAAATTATCAATTTCCTAATTGTCATAAGTCTCACTTTTTGTCAAAATAGTCAATATACCCTTGATATTTTTTGTAAAAATTGGCAGAAAGTCCTCTTTTTCCCCAAAAAATTGTGAAAAAGGTCCTGCTTTTTTGTCAAAGGGTCATTCCATAGTCAATTCGACCAAAAAAAAAATGCGAGTTTGAAAGTCTTATGTCCTTCGATTTTGCTCAATTTTTTTTACCATGTCTACTCGCCCAATAAGTAAGAAATCCGCAATCAGTTTGGTCCCAGCACCCTCAAGTTGCGGGTAGGGGGGGTTCAATTATTTTTACATTGTCTCAAGGTACTCAACTTCAACGGCGCATACCTCCAAGTCCAAAGCTATGATACTTTGATCAAAACTGATTTCACAGTTCGAAAGGGCTGCATTTTGAACTTTTTAAGTATGTAGGTACTTTGAAATTTTCAAAAGTTGAATGTATTTAAAATTCTGAAAAATTTCCATAGATGTACTTTTTGATACTTTTTCGAAATATTTAATTTTCGATATGGGATCTTGCAATGATGAGGGAGCACCCCCTCCCCCAAATTTGGGCAAAACTTTCAAAAAAATGTTTGGGGCATGTGACATATCGAATTGTATGTTTTTGGTGACGCTGAACACGAATATAACGTCAGATTTTTGATTGGACCCCATCCACGGCCCCCATCACCTCCCCAAATGTGGTGAAAGTTCAAAATAATTTTCCATTAGCTTTTTTCATTTTTTCTAGCTCTCTTTTAAAAAGGATACTTTGACTCCATGAAATTCTGGCTTGAATAGAGTTGTCATGCACCCTGCCCTCAGTTTCTCTAAATTTTCTCCTTTTTGATCCAATATTTTGGTAAGAGAAAATTCCCATTCCGGTTTTACTATAAACAAACGACTCTGAAAATCCACCCATTATCTCAATTCGCTGATCGAGCTATTTTTCGACGATTTTCTCGGGTTTTCCCAAAATTAATCGGATCGCTTATTCGACATACTGAGAAATAGGTGCAGTTTATCCCATTGTAGTACGTCGATGACTATGCTGTGGTGTTACGACGCACCATATAGCGTAGAATCACCCGATTTACGTTAAATTTTGACGACTCGACGAGTTTAAATACACGATGACCTATTTACGGCTAATTCGCCGACAGCGCAGGATACACATACGCGTAAAATATGTGCAGTCTACCTGTATTTTACGCAGTTTACGAGCACGCTGGAGTACTACGAGGAGTATACTCGCATGTCTACCTGATACCTGCGCCATTGCCATCGTCGCTACAAGAGACACAATGTGACAATATTACACGCTCGTCGTACCACCAGAGCCTTTTTTTCCTCTCTTCACTCTCCGTATTTTCAACCATATCGTCGTCGCTCTTTATTGACTATAATTTACGTAACTACGATATACATACACTCGTATGCTCGTACGAGTATGTACTACAAGAACGTAAAGTAAACGTGAAAGTGATACGCGTGTGTTTCAATTGCCAGCCAGCAGCATGATGACGCTTGACGCGCGGTAGAGGAAAAAAAGGAGCAAAGGTGCGATAATTGGTCAATGACCCGACCTTGTATATTATCAACGTAATCAACCGACATTGTGTATCTTACCTATTCTCTGTTTTCATCGCATCGTACGCTATAGTGCCATAGTCGAGATACTATTATTTATGCGTGTGTGGCCCAATATGCGAGTATAAACGCGTGTATTCGAAATGTCAACGTCGTTGATGCACTAGCACGTTTTTTTTCCACGACGAATATTATTTGTATGATGAATTTGGTTGCGTGGAAAAAATGAGTTGAAAATGTATTACCAATTTGGGACGTTGGATTGACGAAAGGTGCCTGAGCTGTTTGTTGACTCGCGAGATTCATTCGTGATCTGAAATACGTACCTGGTATTAGGATGATTAGTTGAGTAATTGGATGGAGAGAGAACCCCCCCCCCAAAGTGGTGAAAATGGTTGAAATGAGTCTGGTTTGTTCTTGGTGGATGAGACAGAAGATGAACAATTGATATGCTAGTATCATTCAGTAAAATAGCATTTTAAAATTAGTATCCTCGTATTTGTACCAAAATAATATGTGGAAAATCAAACATTTTCGCTAATTTTGACTCTGAGGGGGGGGGGGGGGCTGAAAAAACGCATCGAACAATTTCATAGGTACACTTTTTTGAAATTTTAATCAAGTTAAAGGTACGGAAAAGGAGGCCAGAAAAGTCGAATTGAAAAAATGAGCCGATATTACAACTCAGGTCCTTCGAATCAGTAACGATTCATGTGGCACTTCATTTCTTTATGGGGGGGGGGGGGTAATTTCGATCAAAATTGAAGTCCTTGAGCGTTCTAAGGGATGTTAATATTCCATTTTGAAGATTAGTTTCTTAAATAAGAGTACAAAAGGAGTCTTCGCTATAATTTTCAAGATTTAAAAAAATGGTAGCTTCAATGATGAAAATTTGAACTTTGATCTCAAAAGCTTAGTCCGGTTTCAAATTTTGAGCCTTTAATCTTGATATTTTTGAGTTATTTTTCATATTGAAGATTTAGTTTTGAACTGTCAGCGTGGAAGTTCTGTGTTGATGTTGTGCTTTCATTTTGAAAGTTCAGTGAAGGTTTAGTTTTGAGCTTACAGCTTGAGAGTTCACTTTCAGCTGTTGAGCCGTTATCCTGAAAGTTTGGTATCGTGTTTTTATAAGTTGAGTTTTGAGTTTTCAAAATGAAAGGTCAATTTTTGAGCTTTAATATTGATAGTTTAGGGTTCTGCGTTGAGCTTTCATCTTGAATAAAATTAATTTTCAAGTTTTCATATTTAGAGTTCAGTTTTAGGCTTACTCCTCGAAAAACCAATCTAGAGGTCTCATGTTCGAAGTTCAGTTTTGGGATTTCATCTTCAAAGTTCAGTTTTGAGCTTTCATGTGAAGAGATAAGATCTGAGTTTTCATCTCGAACATTCAGATTTGCTTTTTATGCCTTTAATATTGAAAGTTTTGAGTTTGGTTTCGAATTTTTCTTGTTGAAGGTTCAGTTTTGAACTTTCATCTTTGAAGTTTGGTGTCGAGATTTCGCTCTGTAAGTTCAGTTCCAAGTTTTCATCTTAAAAGTTCAAAAAAAAAAAATTTTATGCCTGTGGTTTGAAAGTTCAGTTTTTTGAGCTTTCATCTTTTAGGTTTAGTTTCAAGCTTTTATCTGAAAAGTTCATTTCTAACCTTTGAGCAATCGCTTGAAAAGTTTGGTGTCGTATTTTCGTATCAGTGATTTCGTTTTGGCCTTTCATCTCGAAAGTTCTGTGTGTAGCATTCTCCTTGAAAGTTCAGTTTCGAGTTTTCATCTGGAAAGTTCACTTTTGAGTTGAAACCACTTTTAAGCTTGTTTTTGGATTTCGATGTTGATTTTCCTATCTATGTTTATAATCACCCCCCTCCCTCCTCATCAAACAAATTCGTTTCAGGTTCATTTATGTGTTCTCAAAGTTTTGTAATTTCGCGTTATATCGAAACTGTGGTGAATTTCCACCCCACCCCCCCCCCCCCAACAAGCCTCTTAAAGGTGATCAGAGTTCAAATGGGAGATGAGAATCGTTGTCATTCAACTAGTGAGTCAATATTGCATTTGATTGATGGCAGATAAAAATGATGGAAAAAAGAGAAGGAGACCAAGTTAAAAATTTAGGACTTGAATAATTCAAAAGTTTTTGCTCAAAGATGGCAACAGTTCTCCTTTGAGTTTTTGAGGTGATGACATGTTTCATCATTTATGCCAATCTCACCTCCTTCCGTTTATATTCTGCAGAGGTAGCCTTGACCACTCGTCGTTTTTACATTTTTGACTTGTCATGACTTACAATAGAAGCAAAACAAAGGTTCGAATTATTTCTTCTCTCAACCAAAGTCCACCATTCCATTTTCAATTACCTTACCAAAATTTTCAGAAAAATCCCAAATTGGAGAAATTTTTGATTTTACGTTTTTGAGGGTATTTTGAAAATGGAATTAGGTCAATTTAGATTGGACTTCTTCCTGTATTAGTGCAAAATATATTTTTCCCCGCATTTTATTGAAAAATCTTGTAATTGAAAAGATACACAGTACACACCACTCCCAGCAACTTTCTATTTTTGCTGTAATAACAAAAGTTAGTCCGGAAAAATTAAATTGGAAAAGCTAACTTTGACCAATACGTTCTGTGTGTTTTTCTATATATACTCGTAAATAAGTTTCCGACTCCGTTAGTTCGTAACGAGCTTATCTGTTCGCCAGTCCAAAAATTATTAGCAGTTGTCCCCTCTCTCGAACCTTACGTTTCTATCTCGACGAAAAAATATTTCAGTTCGATTTCTAGTTTTCGTCGAATTTCCTGCTATTAAATGTAGACTAAGCCATATTTTTCTATTTCCTTTGAGAGAATTATTGCGATAGAATTATCCAAAGAGAATTAAGAGTTATTATTTTCACGAAAAATTTCCTCATTCACCCTCCCTCCCCCATTACCATTTTCCCCATTTCTTCCAGATTTCTAAATGGAAAAAAATGAAATTTTGGTGAATTATGATTTTTTTTCTTCTTCAATAATATAATAAATTGAACAAACAAATGTGTATTCTCGCAGCATTTTCAAAAATTTTTGAAACGAGAGATTTTCGTCGTAACATTCCCAACATGTACCTGAATAAATCGTCGCTTGTTATCTTTTAAACAAACTTTAGCCCTTTTATCCGGATTTCTATAATATTTCCAACTTATTCCATTCACGTTCGTTTCTTCTGCCCAAATAGCCAATGTTTGCCTTCAAAATATGACTATTGCGCTTTTTACCCTCAATAAAAAATACAAACAATGTTTTTCTATACCATTTTCCCCAAAATGTATTACTATTTTATTTTTTTGTGGTATTTGTACTGTTTTTTTCCTCACTCGACTCTCTTATAATGGCCCGTTTTGTTGCACGAAATTTAGCGTTATCGTGTAAGTCGTTAGATAATCAATTACGTATGTGAAAAAAAAATTAACGAGACCGTAACAGATAACGCGAATAGATTTTTGAGTATAATTACTAGTACATGCACATCGTGTATTATGTATTTATCTACTACTTACTCCTACTTGTACATGTACATGTACATGTTACTTTTTATGTAGTGTGTATGTATAGTATTTACTTGACGCGCAGCACGAAAATGAAAACGTTACTTCGTCTTTCCCTCTTCTCCCCCTTTTTCCCACGTGCCCTTGGTCGAGGTACTCAATAGTATCGTAAAAAGCGGATTTTATTAGGGTATTGTCGACCGCCGCCGTCACTGTCGTGTAGGTTTAAACGGTGGTAAAAAAAATGAATTTCGTAAGCATTTATGTACTTACACTTCTTCAACTTACCAATAATACTTACTACAATATGAAAACCTACATTTTCGGATGATTAAAAACACGTCGTCATCGGGGTTATTTACATTGAGATTTTGTGTATCTTGATTATGTACTTCTGCCTATTCTTGAATTTTTCAGACGATCTATAGAAGCGAAGGAAGAAGACAGTGCGAGTCGATAATGAGATATTTGACTGCATTTTTGGGATACAATTTGTAAAATTGGTCGATGACTGGAATAGGATCAATGAAGCTGTTTCATAGGCCATTTTCTTAAGGGAAAAACATTGTGTTACGAAAAAACCAAACAAAAAACATCGTGACATTGACATTTAGTTATATACTTTAAAGGTTAAAGAAAAATCGAATTATGCTCAAAAATAGAACTCTCGTGTTTCCTGAACATTAAATTTTATCTAAATTATTCATATTTTACGATATTACGTAAGGAAACGTTCAACCTTTTTTTTAAATAGGTACCTAATCGAATTTAATCTGTTTCTTCATATTTTCCAACGGAAGAAAGGAGAGTCTCGTTTAATGCAATTCTTGAATTTCTAGCCCTGAACTTTGTCGTAAATTGATCTTAATTTATTTATTTCTGTTCTTTATCGAGCTAATTTTATTATTTATCGAAAATAACGACGTCATAATTTTTGAATAATCGATCAGAAAAAAAGGAAGAAATAACTGATGGACTTTATTCCATAATTTTTGAGATTTTTGGCTGAATTGGATCGTGATTTTTGTCGTAGGGTTTTAATTGTCAGATAAAATAACGCAAAACATTTCCAGCAAAATTGAACATTTTTTCGGTTCCTGGAATATTTCGATAAAAATTTAGAAAATGCATCGAACAGTTTTCTAGTGGTTGTAATTGGAGGGGGGGGGGAAATGGGGCTCCAGAACGAGACCGAAACTTTCGAACCACTGAAAAATTCAATTAATATAGAATCAGAGCTGTTTGATGGAACCCATAGATTCCATTATAGCCCGTATCATTTCGTATAATACGAAGTATTCGTCTGTTATACAATAATAGCGTATGTGATTGTATATCTTCGGATCTTAGCAACCCATAGACCCGCAGTTTATCTCCTATAAACTTCAATCTCCAAACAAATGATTCGTAAATACCGAATACATACTCGTATTTCGTCATAATACTACCTAATTATCGCGCAAATGCGGAATAAAACGAAAATTTTACTCGAAAAAAAAAATTAAAAAAAATAAAATACGCTATAAGCGGAAAGAATTAAAAAGAAATCGCCAGTGGTTGGTATCGAGTATATGGGAGAAGAATCGTTGAACCATCGCGTCCACTGAGCGGATTATCTTGCTTATATGTATATTGACGAATAGAAGAAAAAAAAATGAAAATAACGAGAGAAATATTCACATTTGGATGCCAACTTGATCTCTGGCTGACGGACATTGACGTATTGTGGCGTGAAAACTCGGCTAATGCTGCGCCCTGCGCGAATATGCAGTTGGATGTTACGTATGGGAATGGGAAGAATGAGAAAACAAATTGATAATGTGATAAAGAAAACAGTATATCGGAGTGTGCGAGTATAATATGATCGAATGAAACGCTAAAATTGGTAAATCGACCAATAGAACGGGCGATTATGAATTTACGATTATAATAATATCGTATTACGAGTACATACGTTGGTCGTTGATGCGGCTCAGGCTTGTTACCTTTGTCTTCTCTCCCTTCGAGTCGCCGTTTGGCTTTTTGTGAAAAGCTTCATGACCTTATTGTTTACGTTTGTAAACCGATAATTCTCTCTCTGCTTTTTGAAGTTTACATTGGTATTACGTCAAGATTTATATGTATTAATTTTTCTCCGGCTCGTTTACCGCGTTTTTTCCGCGTTCAACAGCGATCGGAGGCGTCTCGAAAGGTGGTTTTTTTCAGTCGGATTTTCATACCAGAGGTGTCTTTTTTACTGGAGGGTTTTATGTGCGGGAGGGGTGAGAAGAGAGATGCTGTGTGAAGTATACGATTTTCGACGCTTGAAACACGATAAAATAGTTGGTAATTGAGACTCGAGTGATTGTGGTTCATTCATTTTTTGTCGATTGATGGTTTGCCAGTCTTTTTCTTACCATTTTCGAGTACTTTTCGTGTTTTTGTTTCACTTGCATTTTTTTGCAATTAATTTCAAACAATGTGAAGCGATTGAAAGGGAAATATTTTGTACGAAATTAGAGCGAAGTTTGATTTTAATTTCCAGAAGTACAGAAGACTTGCAATAACATGAACACAATTTTTAAAACGTCAAATTGAAAGCTGCTGATTGCTCAACTATGTAATAATAAAGGTCACGCATGAGCTGGAATAGTAGAATTTTTAAAATTATTTTGAAATTGTGAAAAATTAATCTTTTTTTGATATGAATTTCGAAAATTATCTCATCAATAATTCATCTGAAATCTCCTCTGTATTCTTCATTTCAGCTGTTTTCCTTCGTTTTGGAGTTTTTTTTTTTTTTTTCAGTGGAAAAGTATAAGTTTGGTAGCATTTTTCTGAAAGTTACCATTTTAGGTTCACTTTTTGAAGCTTATTTAAAGAAACGCATTGGTTTCTGAATTTCTTGATAATTCTAGAAAAATTCTGCTTGTATTTGCTCAGGATAGCATTTTTTTTTGTTTTTGAAGAATCCTGTGAAATTTTTTTGTTTTTTGAACTATCTTTGCAATTTTCCCTTAATTTTTTCCTCTTTTTTTGATGATATAAAATATATCTTCATTTTTTTTAATCACAGGAAAATTTGATTTAAAAACTATCTTTTCTTCCTTCCCCTCCCTCTTCCAAAACTTTTAAACGACTCGAAGAAAAAGTTTTTTGATGAAGAAAATTTCATTTAAAAGCAGTGAGCACGTTTCTGACTCATTTTTTACCACTTCTCGGCTCTTTATTCCCTCATTTAAGATTTTTTTGTTCTAGGTAAGTATTTTTAATTTTTCTTCAACTGCAAATTTAATTTTTAAACAATTTTTCTGCAATTGCAGCATTATGAGTACCTACAGAAAAATTGGTAAAAAATCTCTCTCTAGCAAAATCAGTGACTAGAGTCACTGAAAATCAAGTGAAAAACATTGATACTTCTTACTCGTATTTACTTTTTTTTAAATGGAAAAATTCTGCTTTAATTATGAGGTTGGGAAATCGGTAAAAATTTCTCTATAGAAAAATTAGTGATCAAAGTCACTGGGAAATCAGTGAAATTCCATTTCAGTGGGAAAATTAGTGACATAAATCACTGAAAATCAAGTGAAAAAAACTGTCATATAAAAGAAAGGTGAAATTTTGTTATAATTCTCTTTAACGAAATCAGTGATTGAAATCACTAGAAAATCAGTGAAAACCCTTCTTCGTGGAAACATCAGTGACCAAAGTCTCTGAAAATTGAGTAAAAAATGATGATACTAAAATAATAGTCCAATTCTGCTACAATTATACCTAACGTTGGAAAATTGGTGAATAAAATTTTTCTGTAAAGGAATCAGTGATCAAAATCACTAGAAAATCAGTGAAAACCTCTCTATGTGGAAAAATCAATGACCAAAGTCTCTGAAAATTTAGTAAAAAATAGCGATACTTTTATAATATTGTTAAATGCTGCTACATATAGGGTAATAGGTATCTAACAGGTATCTAGTGAAAGTAGTGAAAAAGTCTTGAATTTAGTCAAAAAGGTAGTGAAAAAATGAAAAAGTTCAAACACGCAACAGAAACCTTCAAATCATTGGAGAAAATTTATTTTATAATCTTTATTGAAATTAAAGAATACTTTGTATACAATTAATTTTCTTCCAATTTCAATTCTGAAAATTTGGTTGAAAAAGGTAGTGAAAAAAGTAGTGATTTTTTTCAAAAAAAATTCTTGTGATCAAAATCACTATAAAATCTGTTGACAATCTCTGAAACATTAATAAAAATTAGTAACACTCCCCCCAAAAAAATCACCGTTGACTAATAAAACAAAAACTGTTGCATCGAGAAAAAAAATATTTTGTGAGATATGTGACTGAAATCTTTGAAAAATCAGTGAAGTCCTTCATCTATGGAAAATAGGTGACCGAAGTTCCCGGAAAGTAGTGAAAAATCATGGCATTTGTTAGAGAAAAATAGTGAAATTTGGTTAGAAATTGCAGAATAGAAGAGGATTTGTAAAATATTGCTCTAAACAGAAATCAGAGATAATAAATTTGTGGGCAAAAACCGAAACATTAGTGACAATCAGTAGTATTTATCCCAGAAAAACCAATGCGATTGATTCAGAACTGAAAATAAATACAAATTAAATGAGTGGGGGATAGAGTAACACGTTTCTCAAATTTAAAGATAATCATTAATCAGTTTCTTCTAAATAATCAGTGAAATGATTCACTGAAACATCAGCGAATCTCCTTCGTTTTTGACCAATTTATTGGTTTTTTCGTATACTGCAATTTTAAATTAAGTTTAAGTTTTTTTTCCTGACTAAAATTTGAGAATAGTGAATTTGGGTTGTGAAATTGGCAAACACAAAATATGCATTTTAGAAATCCAATTGTCTGGCATATTCATCCCTTTTTTTTGTGAAATTGTGACAGATTTTCAAATGAATGAATTTTCTTTCTGCTGTTTTTTCATCATTCAAGCTCTGATGATAGATTTTGTTCTCGATCGATGATTCAATAATACGAAGTTGAGCAGTTGAAAGTAATCCATGCCCACCCCCCCCCCCCCCCACAAAAAATACAGCAAAAATCAGAGAATTCGACTCTTAGACGAAAGACTTCCCCTTTTTCAATTTTTAAAAGGCTACAATTTCAGCAACAGCTGAATATTTCCCTACGGAGCAATATCATACGGTTGGTAATATAATTGAGGTTATTTGGAATTTTTTTTCTCATGAATTCGTCGCGTTGTTATTCAATGGACATTTGAATTTTTATTGTCATTTTTATTATAACCTCGCCGTTTAATGTAGTCCAATTTACTGAAAAAAATTGCCGCCCGGTGTGTATTTCTTTAGCATTCGAGCGTTGTCTTGGTCGTTAAGACTGCTGCTTCATCGCTACTGTTGCTCTCGCTCTTGCTGTTGATGTTGATGTTGTTGTTGTTGTTGTTGTTGTTGTTATAATTCGCGACTCGCGTTAGTGTACAACGCGTATATAACTCGTGCCATTGTAATAAAAAGTACAAGTGATAATGTTCCGATGATTTATTAAGGTCGTCGCCAAATTGGCTCGTGTCCAAGCGATGAAAACAAAAATTCGCCGGCTAAAATTTTTTTTTCTACCGCCTTATATTTGTTTACCTGCGAAGAAAAAATTTTCACTCGTTATGTACGTGAACCAGAACTGAATTTTATCTCGTTCGCCGCGAGTTACCCAGAAGGTAATCTCAAACGTCATTTATGCGCGTTTTGCATGGGTCTATTTTTACATAGAAAGTATATAATTTAGGAGGCAGGACGTCATTGACGTTGGTGGTTTTAATTTTATCAATGGGTGTGTTTTCTTCGTACATATAATTGAGACGATGATGATGATGATGATGATGAGATGGTGCTGATGTTTTCAAACCCAACTAACAAGATATTATAGACGAGGTGATTGCTGCGATCAATTGATTTATACAATCGACGTGTACGAAGTAATGACGAGGTATTCTAAGGGTCGATGAGGGTTTTTTTTTTCGAAAGGGGCTTAGCAAATTGTGCGATTATGAGCGAAGAATATTCAACTTGAATGGTTATCATAAACCTTCTGAAAGGTAATACTAAGACCTCGTTGGAGTTCGATATTAAGAATTTCAAGAATTCTTAATGGAAAAATCCGTTCGTATTGTTTAAAGTGTGCACGAGAAATAGCGTATGAAATTTATTCGTTTATAGTGTGTGTTCTTTAATTATCGTTACGATTATAAACTTGATTGCTGTTGCTGTTTTTTTTGGTGGTTTCGATTATTTTTTCTGTGTTTACTAAACTGATCCGTTTTTTCCTCTTTCCGTTCCTCTGGAGCGTATTGCGGTGGTTTGTACGTCATGTCTCTCTAAAAAAAATAGCATGGAGTGAGAAAAAATCGGTTAAACAATTTCAAATATTAGTAAGTTGGTTAATTTTTGTAAGATTTTCTCTCAAAATTTTGAAATTTTGTGCTTCTATCAATGGGTTAATTTATTGATCAAAAACTCTCAAATTTTTACCTCGTTTTTAACGATTATTTCGCAGCAATTTTTTACTCAATTTCATCAAATTTCAGATGAAAAAAATTAATTTTCGAATCACTTTATTAAACGACACGTTTATTTGCCATTTTCCCCTGTAATATGAAGTTTTTTCTCTCTCTGGGAAACCATCTGAAATTTTAGCTTCTCAACTTCGCGATATTTTTACTTTGAAAAAATTTATAAACTCGACTATAAATTTCAAGACGTAGTTTATTTGAAAAAAAAATACCTCGCTCGGATGAAATTAGATTTTGCAGATTTATCAAAATTCACTCACACCACACGTCGTCGTCGTGTGTCGGTGGTCCATTTTATCCGCAAAATTCAATCTATGTACATTGTACAATACATATATGGCGGGTATAGCTTACAAGCTTACATAGTTATGGCTTTTACGTACCATAAATCACATTATTGGCAACGCTGGGCACCCTGTCGCTGGTTAATACCACATCCTATAGTGATTCGTAGTAGTACACGAATAAATATAAGTTACGTATATTGAGAAAAAAATACACTTTCGGTGTTAATGGCTTAAAGAGAACCCTGGGATGGGCGTTTCTTCTCCCTCTATTAACTTCATCCATAAAACTGGTACCCTTTCAACTCCCGGGGAAAGAAAAAAAAAAGGAAAGCTAAATAGCCACAATGCCGCACCCAAAAACGAGGCGTGTAGATTTTCAGTGGTAGAAAATGTACTGCTATTTCATCTTTTCTTCGCGAAATTCCATCCTTATGCCATTCCTTTATTCCTTTATCGTTATATTCATCTTCGTTGTATTGTACTCGTCGTAGTTGGCGAAATGAGAAATTTCCTCGCGTTAATTTAAGCCTTCCGAAGAGTGACGCTCGGCTGGAAGCCAATTTCCCTAGTGTAATGATGAGATGCGGCTCGATGATGGTGTATTTTCAGGAAATACTCGTATAGTGCTGCGACGTCGAGTACTTTACGTCTTATCACTGTTGTAGTCATTTTCGAAATACGAGTATTAATAGAATAGCTCTCGTATAAATACGTATACATGACGAAGATGTGACAATCAATCATTCGTTATCTTTACGATAAGATTATGGAATTATGAATGGAGGATGCGTGGTATGAAGTGGTGGGCGGAATGGGATGGAATTTTCCAGGATCGGGAGCGAATTTATTGTTGAGGATAAAATTTATTATAGCAGCTCGTTAAGTTCAACAAAACAACTCGTTTGGTGAATCCAAATCGAGTTATGGAGAAAGAGATAAACGCTTATCTCTTCCTTATTTGCCCCCGCATCTGTCTTATAAATCGATGATTTGTTTTAACATCCTGTTTGAGACGATCGACAGTCAACTAATCGATTATTTTGTTGTTTTGTTTCAGGTGAGTTCGATTTTTCAACATGATTATGCTATTTTTAGTGTAATTTGTGGAAGTGAGGAAGAACACATGATAATTGATAAATTTACCATCGAACTGTAAAGTGAGTGAAAAAGCATATTTATACCTACTGTAATTCTGGCTAAATTGCTGAAAAATAAGAATTTTTCTTTATCGAATTTACTCATTTTTGATTGTTTTTTGAAAAAATAGTGGAAAAATCTAGGAGGTGTTTTCTATGTAGTCAAGTCTTTTACAGTGTTTTCTTTGACTAAATTTCAACTGTTTTCTAAATTTTAAACAATTTTTCGGAATTTTTTCCGCGATGTTTTCAAGAGTTTTATGAGCAATGAATTATCCCATGTTTTTTTTTGCGGAGGCTTATTCCTTCATAGTCATAAAAAGGGGGGGGACAAAAAAAGCAATCCGCTCCAGGCTTCGGTTCGATAAAGAGCCTGAGATGAATAATAAATTATCTATCATTCAAAAATTCGGTAAAATTTCAAAATTCCAAAATTCGTGTAATCAAAAAAAAAAAAAAAAAAATAGGCTAATGAAGTAATGATAAATTAAATTTTGGTTATCCAACTCCATTTGCTGAAATTTTGTGGGAATTTCGAGTTTCAAAAGTCTGCTGTAAGCTCCAGAACTGCACAAAACGGTTTGAAACAGTTTCCAATCGATTTGGCATTTCGAAAATAGGGTATATCCCAAATTTCAGCTTTCTTGGTCAATTTGGTAAAATTTTGATTTTTTCCCTCATTTTTGGCCTGAATTTGATTTTTAAAAATTCACCAAAAATCGAAAAACGCACTTTAGCACTTGAAATTTTTACAGGTGATAAATTTTTGCCTGATATTTCGACCTACCTTTGTACGGTTTGAAAAATGTTGTCCAAGTCCTATGTTGGAACGCAAAATCTGCGATTTCGGCTAACCTGTCAATCAAAATGGCCGCCATTTTGCAAGTAGGGCCTCTTTTTTTTTGAGTACAAGGGCTAGAAATGTTCCTTAGGACTCTCACTTCAAGAAAAAAGTTGTCCCAGTGGATCGAGGGGGGTGCAATAGATCCTTAAGCGAGCTCCCCAACTATACCAAAAGAAAATATATCATAGGGTAACATATTTCCAAAAAAAAATTTTCACTTTTTGCCTTAGGTACTTGTTTAATATTCACTCATCTTCAAATTGGCTTTTTTCTAAAATTTCCAACTGAATTTTGGAGCTGCTGAGAACAAAACATCAGCTTGAAATTAGGCGCAAATGGGTTTAAGCTGCCCAAAACCAGGTTCTTTCAAGAAAAAATTGAAGTGGTTCTAAATTTTGCAAGAATGATGAATAACCCCGGTTTCTAGAAACTTGAGTTTATAATCGGGGAATTTTCCAAAATATTAATAAGTTTCTCACAGTTGACGCTCATATGTGAAAATTTTCAGCAAATTGGAGACATTTCTGAAAAAACGTAGTTTTTGCTATTTCGTTACCTGTGCCAAACCCTGGTCACCCTTCCTCCTTTAAAAGTAGAAATGTGAGCATCTAACTTTCTTAACCCATTGACTCTGAAGCTCTCTACATATGTACAAGAGACTTCTAGATTAGTGAATCAAAAAATTTCGATTTCTTACCACTTTCATACCTTTTAACCTGTAACACTTTTTGGGAGGAGGGGAAATTAACACTGGATTCGTACTCAGCAGATCGAAAAACCTCCAATACCACACTTTATACGGCTATTTCGATTAAATTGTCCAAATTCACTTATCTTGGTATGATTTTTTCAAACACCCACCAAAATGAGTGAAAAAAGATTAACTTTGAAAATTTCATCAGAGTCGTCGCAAAAAAATACGTTTATTGGAGTATTTTAACCTGCTGAGAACAAACAGTAAAAATCACACTTTTTTTCTTAAAAAAAAATATAATTAAATAAATGCTACTTCGAGAACCCTTGGGTAAGCCTCTGAAGCTGTCTAAGAGCTCAAAATTTTTCTGGGAAGTCTACGACTCAACTTGAACTTTTTCACCATATTTTGTCAAAATCCAGCGCATCTTTAATTACAACCACTTCAACAGATAGTTTTACTCTCCTCTTCTACATCTACTGCTTTAAATAGGCAAATCACACCCAAACCTCTAATAGCAGATGTATTACAAACACATCGAGCCAATAAAAAAAAACATACAAGTGAAGTGTAAAAAATAAGAAAAAAACGAAAAAGAAAAAAAAAATCAATCGAACGAAATGATATGTAAAAATAGAAATTGAGAAATCGTCGAATACGACTGTGTCGAGGAACGCGTTGATTCTGATAAACAATCAATATGCCAAAAAAACTATTCGTACGCCAATTTCGCTCGAATTTATCGCCTCTGCGCCACGTCCGTGCGTCCGTCGGCGGCGGCTGCCGCCGGTCGCAGCATTCGAAACATTCTCATAACATGCGGCTGAATGACTTTCAGAGAGTAAATACAGTACGGTATTATACTCATTACCCAACTCTATGCTCCTCTTTATTATTCTGTGTTTCTTTCCATATGCACCGGGTACCTACCATCGTAGAGTAATCGATTCATGCACATACTCAAGAGTCGACGTCGACGAATAGAAGGGGGAGAAAAAACAAAGCACATCGCTGGTACATAGAAATCTTACCGAAACAATGTGATCGCGGGCTCTCGACAATAGAGTAAATTTCAATCCTAATCTCGAGTAATCGCAAGCACGCGACCTTCAAATGCCTAACCTTTATTTTACACGATGCTAATTACGCACTACAGAGCATTATTGCGAGTGTTCGCGGGTCGCGGTTTTTTTTCTACATTTTTTTCTGGCTACCGCGTATTGAAGTATACGAGTATCAACGACGATTTCTTCGTAATTTTTTCCCAAGCAAATCGCGCATTCTTAGAAATACGAGGTATGCATCATAGTGCAATAATGTGCATCGAATTATTTTGCCAAGATGACAAAAATCGATGAAAAATTCCAACATTGTATACAGTCGAATACCTACCTATAGCTAGCTATAGGGTCTGCTTTACATAGGTATAAGTAGAAATAAAACTGAATCGTTCGTATAGTTTCATATAAGATATACCCTTCCCACCCGCTTTCACGCTCTAAACACTACATTAATCATCGCGAGACATGAAAATAAAGCTTCGATTGAGAATTTTTTCCAATTCGTAGAATTATTCGCGAGCAATCGTCGTCGAACTTCCGTCTCTCTCTCTCTGCTCTATTTCTATTTCTTTGTACGTATTGTATTGTTCGTCTTGGCCGGACGCATACTTCTGGAAATAAGCTTGTTCCAGCGTTCGCGTTTTTATTATTATCTCTTGAAAACCGAAGCCGGAAATTAACGATTTGATTGTTTTAGCCAGCGAATCGATTACACAGCTTTATATCCTACAGCCTAGAGGCTGTTCCGTTCCAACACAGACCCTTTTCAATTTCAAAGAAGAAAGATTCGATTCGTATTGTTTGCTTAAGTCTTCGTGTGAGAATTGTACTATTTATAAGGGTTAGGTACTCTCAACGCCACATCGTAATATCGTTTCATTGGTCCGCAAAAAAAAAATGGGTTACGATGGCCTTCCAATATTATAATAATAAATACATAGAACAATCGTATTTTTTGTACGATTTTTTCAGCTGTGCCGGGGCCGTTTCGTAATACGCATAATTTGTAATACTCGTACCTACGAGTTTGAAGGGTTTACAAGTGTGTCGTAAACGTAAATACAAGTTCATCTTTAGTATAATTTTGACACTGCCTCCCTTCAATGTGATAATATATGAATGAATCAAGGTCGACAGTATATGACATTAGGTGAAAATTAATCTCGAATGAAGGGGTGAAGAAGAGGAGATGGCTTATTAAAAAAACATGCTACATCAAAATGGAGTAATAGTTTCAAAATTTTCGACGTATACTTACATATAAAATTTAAATTATTGACAACGATGGCAAAAAAATGAGACTAAAAAAACAGAACGACTTACACCAGCTCTGTAAACAGGGTGTCTAACGGTCCTTCCGGTCCTTCCAGGTCAGTAAAAGTCCTTCTTTTTGCCTATTGGTCCTTCTTTTTCAAAAAGTCCTTCAAAAGTCCTTCTTTTTTCCGAATTTTCTAATAATTCTGTCATTTAATAAAAATTAGGAATGGTGTTCTTTTACGTCTCATATTGTATCAATTTTCCACAGTTTTCGCCCTCGCTTCGCTCGGGCTAGATCATTTTCCTTTTATTTTCTCTGACCGAAATAAAAGGGTAGAAAAATATGACTCCTCAAATCAAAAATAATGCTGTTTCACTACTCAGGAATTGTGAATTTTCGAAAGCTTTTGCCCTCGCTTCGCTCGGGCGTTTATTCATATTTTTAATTATAATGAATAGGTACCTACACATGAAATTTTCTGAAAACTTTTAAAATTTGTAAATTTTGAAGCTATGAAAATCAACTTTTTGCATAAAAAATGATGTTTTACGTTTTGAATTATCAGTTTTTCACAGCTTTCACCCTCGCTTCGCTCGGTCAGATTGCAATTCTGCTACAACAATTTTCAAACTTGTCCTAGAATGGAAAAATTAACTCTAGAAATTCCAAAAACATAATCCAATCAATGAAAAATTCAAATAAATTTTTTATTCGACATTTTTGTTTCCAACTTCCCTTTTTAAAAAATGGTTCGAACCACATTTGGCCTATTAGTTGGAAAAATCTTGGTGTAGAAGGGAGGGAGCTTTTTAGTCACTTTTTTAATTACTTTTTAGTTACCTACTAAAGTTATTTTTTTGAGAAAAATTTAAGTACCATCTCTGATATCAAATTTTTTTATCAAAATAGTTTCCCCTACTCAATTTTGATGTCTAAAAAGTAAGCGAGGGTGCGTGAGGCGTGACGAAGTACAACTTGAAAATATGCTGTATGAAAAAAATACGAAAAAAAAACGAAATTTCGTTTTTGGGATTTGGTAGTCATTAGACAAGATCAGGTCTATTTTGAATATTTTTAATTTTTTTGTTTTTTTCTTAAATTATAAATTTTTGAATTTTTTTTGACAATTTTGTAAAAATGAATGAGGGGGGAGGTCAGTAGGTGCATTTTTAATTTTAAAAAGGTCCTTCCAAGGTCCTTCAAAAGTCCTTCTTTTTAGTTTTCAAATTTTGTTAGACACCCTGGTAAAGAAAATTAAACGTTTTCGTTATTTCTCGTATTTCCAAAACTTGAGAATTTCTTACCACATAAACTAGGTATAACTTGAACATTGTACCTAATTGTTAATTTTGTTGCATTCTCAGTAGAAAATTGAAAAATTACTCGCAATATGTGACGTGACGGGACAAAATCGACCTTCGGACCTAAAAAATTATTTTTCACTTTTTTACGGATTTTTGGTACTCGGACATTCAAAAATCATTTAAAACCACCCAGAAGTCCCTATGATTTGCATAGCTCCATATACATGGTAATCCAGTCAGAAGTGTGCTCATTTTTTTGATTTTTTTGATTTTCTTCTGATTTTTTCATTATTTCAACTTTTAAATCGATCTGGAGGCGAAACAAAGCGTTCTACGAGAAAAATACATCGAGCAAAGTTGTAGAGAATTAAATTTCCAAAAACCTATAAGAGGTTTATTTTTCTCCAAAATGCATAGTTTTTCCGTTTTTCTCAAAAAACAGAAATTTTATGGTAATCATCATGAGGTTTTTGTTTTTTGAGAAAAACGGAAAAACTATACATTTTGGAGAAAAATAAACCTCTTATAGGTTTTTGGAAATTCAATTCTCTACAACTTTGCTCGATGTATTTTTCTCGTAGAACGCTTTGTTTCGCCTCCAGATCGATTTAAAAGTTGAAATAATGAAAAAATCAGAAAAAAATTGAAAAAATGAGTGCAATCACGACTGAGCCCCCTGTATCAATGTAAATAACCATTTTACCCAGTGATATTCACACAAAACAGGCAAGAAACGTTATCCAAGACTATGTTTAGCTCAGTTTAGCCGGAGAACCTGATTAGAACGCAAGCGCTTCCGCTAAACAAGCAGAACTGGACTGAAAACTTTAACCCCCCCCCCCCCAATAACTCAAAAACTTATTTTCGGCTCGAAGGTCGATTTTGTCGCGTCGCGTCACATATGACTCCTCCCCCCCCCCCAAAAAAAATAAATCGACAGCTGCAACAATTTTAAAAAATTCCGTTCAATTACTCTGAACATTTTTTCAAAATTGAAGAAGATTTGAATAAATAAGTTAAAATTGAATTAGAATCGCCCTTTCAGTCATCAAAATGTTAAAAAGGGCTGAAAATATTCAAAAAAAAAGAATCATTTAAATACATTGTATGTATTATGAATGATTCACTCAAACGAAGCGAATTTCAAAGGTATGCAGTTTTTTGAAGGATTTAGAACTCTTCTTTAATATTCTAGAGTGTCATAGAGGGTTGTTTTTATTGATTCTAAGTATAAAAAAATTGAAAAAGCGCAAAAAATTGCAAATTTTTTAAAAATTTTGATGTTGTGGATCCTGGTAGGTAATTATAAGGCTTTGCACTATCATGTCAGCTCATTTCGCTACCCTTGAGAGCCCTTCTATTCGAAAATTCGAAAAATGAACGCAACTAGGATCAACTCACTTCTTAAGCAGAGAAACACGCAAAAGCAGGACTCAAGTAAGACTTTCACCAGTACATTTCTTTTAATGCTTAGTAGAGTCGGACTTTTTTTAAAATTTTAGCAGAAAAACAGAATATTTCTTTTTTAAAATCAATTTTGTGTAGAAAGTAGGCATTTTTTGACAGTAAATTTGACCAAAAAAAAACAAGGCTTTTTTGTTAGGTAATGTTGATAAAAAAAAAAATGAAACAAAAGCAAGATTTTAGCAGGATATTTTTTCAAAACGTTTCAAAAAATTCATTCAAGTGTCAATTTTTGAAAAAATGAAAAAAATCTGAAAAAAAAGAGACTACGATACATAAGTGGAAAATTCTAAAGTTTGATCGAAAAAAATGGAATGCAGTAGGATTTTTTTGGATTTTAAGCAAAAAGCAGGACTTTTCCGCAATTGAGACGGAAAACAGGGCATTTTTCATAATTTTTGGCTGGAAAAACACGATTTTTTTTTCATTTTATGGCAAAAAAGCAAGACTTTTGTGTTGGTAAACAAGAGGGACAAACGCAGAATATCAGAATACACGAGCAGAAAGCAGCTGTGTCGAAGAGTTTAAAATCATCAATCGATCCTGGAGGAAAGAGTTCCTCTTTAATTAAATTTTTTACGAACCAATTTCGAATTTTCCAAAAATTGCCGCTTTATGAAATTAAATTGAGCAATGAGCATAGGTATACGAGTATACTACTTTGGAATAGTGACGTGCCTTTATTTTGCGAAAAAACTGATCCAGAAAACCTGAAACGGTCGTGCCAATTTTTTCCGAAAATATTGCAACTTGCTGAACAACCTCGTAAAATTTTCGTTAAAAACTGTGTTTATGGACAAATTTTTCTGTTGTTTGTTTTGTACCATTTGAATTTTTTCACGGGGTTTTGTGAAGTTCAAATGGCAGATGAGTATGATACGAAAACACTTCGAAAAAGTCATGTAGGCGTTTTTAATTCGCAAAAATTCGTCTTCAGCTGGAAAATTGGCTGAAAATGAAATAAGAAAATGTTTCTTTTTTCAGTTGGTTGGTCTAACTCTAACATCACATTAGATTTCGTATCTTTGTAAGTAACAGTTTTGAAATTCTGAATACGATTAATAAAATTATTTATTCGAATTGAATTTTGAAAATTATTTATAGGTATGCGAAGAACTGATTAACATTTCAATAACTATCGAGGTGGAATAAATTTATACCGCGATTAATTTTAATACCTGATAAGTGATAATTAAATTTGTGGTGTGAATATATAAATTTTTCACCTTTCTGGTTTCTTTGATATTATCTGAAATATTGCGACAGTCCTTGGAAAATTAAACAAACTGTTCGTTTGGTAATTGATGAAATTTTTTTCGAATGTTTCTGACAATGAATTTTTATCAATTTTGAAAAATTATCTGTTGTGCGTAAAAAATGTTCAAAATGTTGCAAATTTTTTTTTCAAGAATGAATTTACAAAAATAACTGAAATGTGGCCAAATTTTAAATACTTACTTACTTACTTTTAAACATTTCAATCGATTTTACGTTTTTTTTTTCATTTTTTTTCTTTTTCATTTTTACTCTGTTTTCAACAGTTTGTATATCGTGTTTTTATTTGTAATATCTTAGAAATTATTCTAATTATATTCTCAAATGTTTTTTTTTTACATTTTTAGGAAGATTTAACGTTGTTTTATTTATTCATTTTTCATTTTTTTTTAAATTTTAATCTTAAATTAAATTTTATTCTTCTGTTTTTTTTTAAATTTTTGTTCGTTGAAAAAGTTTTATATTTTTGCACATTTACGATAATTTAGTTGAGATAGAACGAGGTAATTTTTAATTTGAATTTTTCTTTTTTCCCTCTATTTTATTTTGATTTTTCGTTTGTTTTTTTCGGCCAAAAGTTTATGTTTCTAAATTGAATTTCAATTTTAATAAAATCTTCGAATAATTTAATAAACAGTATTTAGATCAGTGATTTTCAAACAACCATCAAATATTCCCCAGAGTCCCATTCCTATCGCCAAATAACGAAATAATTAAACCAACACGTTGACAAATTTCACCAAAATTCTCTCGCACTCAACAATTTTACACATATCTTCAACACGAGGAAAACCTGTAGTACCAAATTCACTCATCCGGCACACACATTCTTACGTGACACGGAAAAAAGAAACCGACGTCGTCGTCGACGACGAAATACACTCAAAGGTCAACCTGTGGAACCCCCGTTATCTCATCATTCGTCACCCACTAATCCGAAATTAGCTGGCGAAAAGCGTATCCGTATCCGGCTTCAAAACGCCCTAAAAATAAACGGACAAAAGCTCGTACATTTATACGATCGTGTTTCAAAGGGCTCGGACCGGACCTATATAAGGCTGCATGCAAAGGGCGCGGATCGCGGGCGATGATGGGAAGTTTCGCACAGTTGTATCGACATCTTGCCTTGGCTGGGATACACAATACACATACACCTCCCTGACCCACCCTCGTGAGTCGTTTTACTCGTCGTACTACCAGAAGCGCAACCAGTGAACCCGGCTGGGGAAGTTTCGATGACCCAGAAACGTAACGTAAACAAAAAATCGAATATTATTTAATACTACGAAGTACGTACGAAAGACGACTGCAACTGCGAAGGGAGGCAGTATCGGTACCGTCGACTCGATTTTTCGGTTAGATGAAAATCGACTTGTGCTGCCAGGGTTTTGTGCTTGAGCTATATATGACCTAATTTCGTCGCAGGCAGTTTTCACGCCTTTAGCCTCGCCTTTGTTCTCAGCGGAGCAACTGTAAGAATGCTAAGAAGGTGTTTCAACTCGACGAATATTCTTACCTCGTATATAGTGCAAACTTGTGGCTTGTGGCCCGGCGGCGTGGCTCAGGACCGTACGCGAGGTAAACGTTTTAGTACCTTTTGAGAGATTTTCTGGCTTTTGAACGTGAAAGGGTGTTTTAATTACGACGATGATGATATTATACGAGAAGGAAGTGGCAGCCCTGGTCTATACTTAATCTGCGGGTTAGTTAAAGTTCTAACAAGCCGAGATAACGTGGTGATAATTTTTCAATTTCTACACGGGTCAGTGGCTTCTTTACTTAATTACTTCCTTACAATGAACGTACCCGTTTAACCTCGTCCGATATCATTTTTTCGGCGAAGCGGCGGTAACGCTTTGTCAAAATGAACGAGGGCGAACGGCAATCTATTCTAAAGCCTCACAATTACTTAAGTCAATTAATCGACAACATCTTTTAAACAAATTGCCAAGAAAATTAAATCCAACTCGGAAGTAATCCTCTTAATTAAAATTCCAAAAAGTCGCAATTAAATGAAAATAATATCATCCTTAAACGTCTGATTTTCAACTCGATGGGATAAAATTTTGTTTTCCTTCGTAACTTTTTGAATGATGGATGATGAAGATGCGAAGAAAGTTCTTTCGCCAGAGTTGTAAAGTAATTTAATAATCGATCACTTTTTCGTTCGTAACTTTTTTCTCATCTTGAAAAATGAAAAGGGGAGGAGCTAATATGTTGCTAATGGCTTGGAGAAATTTGGGTGCTTTTCTGGACTACTTGCTTCTCTATTTTCTCGCAGTTTTATATTTTCTTTGCGATCTTTGAGGCAGAAAAAATTTCTGAGGGGAGTAATAATGGATTTCTGGTGCTTTATGTGTTTTTTTTTTTTGTTTTTTTGGAAGGAATTTCGCTGACTGATTGGAAAATTCCCCATTACATTGGTTTCGCTTTGAGAAATTGAAATTGAAATTACAATGAATGTTCTCTTCAGCTATCCAACCGTTTTTCGTACCTATTGGACACCATTTGAGAATCATTAAGGCGGAGGGAATAGATTTATTTTCATTCAATTCGGATGGGTAATTGCTGAGTAATTGCAATTTTAGTTCATTATTTTAATGCATTAAATCCTAAAAAAGGGAAAAGGGGACTTGTAGAACACCTGCCGCTCATTGTACCCTGCTATACCCCCAGTCTATTCCATCACCAGCTGTGTTTCATTGTACCCTGTTACACCCCCGGTCTGTTAGCTGTAAATTCCAAGTGGGAGTGGTTTGGTGGGGCGTTTACCAAACAAATATATTATTTTAATGCCCTAACCCTCGTTGTGAATTTGTGGCTGAGTGGTTAGGGCATGTAGGTAGGAATAGGAAATTTAGGGACCCAGGTTCGAATCCCCGTGAGGTAAGTAGGTAGGTGACAGATTTTTCGTAGGAAAATTGGATAGGTAAATGCTTTGGAGTTACCTATGTAGTACATGATAATGGGGAAAAAATAATGCTGAAATTGAGTTATGAATTATGATATCATTTGCCAACTAAAAACTCATTTCATTAATTTTTTGTCTACCTATAGCCATAAGTGAGGCCTATAGAATCAAATGCCTACTTCTCCACTTTTTTTCAAAAATGAGTTAAGCATGGTTTGGTATACTACATGTCCCGCATCTGATGAAAATGTCAAAATTTGAATTTCGGTCAAGGAAGTATGGTAAAACAGCGTGTAAAGTTAGGGGTTAGAATCAAAACTCTACTTTTTTAATGGAGAAGTCGAGTTTTCAAACGAACCTGGCAGAAATCGAATGAAGGACTAGTGTTATGCCTTGAAATTAGGCTTGAAATTGAATAAATTCATCAAGTGAGGACCCTTCCCCCAAAAAACACCTTTCATTTTTATTAACAAAAATTAATTTTTTTTACTTTGAAAAAAAAGGAAAATAATTTCAATTTCCAAATGAATGATCAAAAATGCAATATTATTTTAATTTCTCAAACTTTCCAAGCTTTCTTCAACTTTTAGCACCATATTACAAGAAAAATTTTTGATTAAGTGCCCTAAAACGATGTAAAAAGTGTACGGTTGGAGACAAAACTTAACTTCTCCTAACTTCAAACTGCCCAGGAACTCTTACGGAAACGCGTAGGGTAAAACAAACATGTGGGTCACTATCGTCTTGTTGGTACAAAAATATTAGACATATTACCTCGATATTTTATGTTACGATAAATGCTAGGGAGGTTTTTTGCGTTTTTCTCAAAAAGTTCGAAAATGGAGAAGTAGAGATTTGATTCTAGTGGCCTCAAGTATAGTAAGGATTACCTTGACATGAATAATTTGTAACTGTTTACTTATAATTTAAAAATTACTTCAAAATGAGTAATTAAACTAATTTTTGTACAATTGAAACATGTAATTTTTATTATTATGATTTAGTAAAAATTATTAAAACAAAATGATTTTTACTATTGGTACCTATAGCAAAATTTATTAAAATGATAATTTTTACTATATACGATTACAGTAAAAATTATTGAATGGGATCTGGTACTTAGTTGTGCTAAATACCAGTATTTAGTTAAATTTTTTTGTAAAAATTACCCATATTTTTTTTCGTGTAATTTAGAGGCAATTTAAATTCTTAACATATTTTATAAGATTTAATTCTTAATTTAGAATAAAAAGCAAGTTCTGAAAGTTGGTTTGAAAATTTATAAATTTGAAGACAATGGAAATTCTAAAAAAAATAATATGAAAATTTGTATTTAGAGACGCTGAGAATTCCAAAAATTGATTAAAAGTTCTGTAAGTTGCAGATAATGTGAACTTGAAAATTATATGAAATAAGTATTGTAATATTTATGAAGAAGATGAGAATTCTGAAAAATTGGAGGCAATGTAAATTCCAAAAATTGAGTAAACGTTTTACAATTTGTGGACAATATGAACTTGAAAATTGAATTTGAAATTTTTTAATTTAAAGACAATAAGAATTCTGAAAAATTATTCAAAATTTGACTATTTATTTTAGAGGTAGAGGCAATGTGAATTCTAAAAATTGATTGCAAATTTCCTAACTCAGCAGCAATGCAAAATTCTGAAAATTTATTGAAAACTTTATGAAATTGTAGCGATGGGGAATTCGGGAAATTGATTTGAAATTTTGTAAATTTTAAAACAATGCAAACTATGAAAAACAACTAGAAATTTCTTAATTTAGAAGCAATACAAGCTTATAAATTATTCTGAAATACCTATTGTAATTTGGAAAATATAAAAACACTGAAAAACAATTATTATTTTGAAGCAGTGAGAGTTTCAAAAATTCTCATTACTGTGACATGGTTGATTCACTTATGCACTACCTAGATGTAATAACGGTTATAGCTGTAGAAAAGGCAGCTAGCTACGCACACTCTGCAGCTAAGCTGTCTAGTTTTTTTATGAAATTTGAATCGATTCGAAATTTTCTCTCCCCCCCCCCCCTATCTTCCTCCATCTTTTCATCCAATATTATTACATATGTTGCATTATGTATTCCAAATTTGATTAGTATCGATTTCAAAGCTTTCCAAAGTGGAAAAAAAATCGAAAAATTGTTTTGCTCCCAACACACTGAATTTCGATCAATTTAATTTATAGCGAAACGAAAAAAAACACACGCTTATTAACTCGGTGAATATTTTATAAGACGAAATTTTCAGATAAATTTTCAGCCTTTGTTTTCAATTCTTCGACATTATTTTGAAAGTCACGCGATGTTAGCTGAGGCCGCGGGTACGAGTTGGCTTTTAAAGAGTGAATTATTTAGAGCACATATACTCGATGTAACGTTTATACCGCCACCGTATACCTGGCGATTTTAATAAAATAATTTGATATTTTGTAGATATAAGTTCATTCAACTTTCAAAACAAAGTAGCAAAATTCTCGCGTTTTGTTGAAGAAAACGTTACCATAATGTGGGCGAGATTTTTCCGGTGGTATTAAGGTTAGATTTTCTTGTCCATTTCCGGGGTATATATCCTTTTCGTGCTGCTTTTTGTTAGGTTTAAGGAATACGTATTACGTACCTACCTGAGTAGAGTGAAAATTTTGATCAAATCGAGAAGGTATTTTTATATGGGCGATGATGTGATCGATAAAGAAAGGGTTTTTGAACCGTGTAGGTGGTATAGAGACTGAAAAATAGCGTTCCTTGTATGTACCTTAAGTATAAGTTTCCACGCGATAAATATTGAATTATGACTTGAATTTTGGTAAGTTTAAGTATACGTACGTGGGTTTGTACTGTATTATAAGACAGAATTCGTGAGTGTGAGAGAAAAAAATGATGTTTGGATGAGATGAACGAAGTATGGTATTGGAGCATAAAGGAAATATGTAGCTCGAATGGTATGAAAAGATACCGAATGGCGGTGGCGTTTTTCAAAAAAGAAAACGAAAGCGAAGGCGGTGAAATGTCTGGCTTTGGCAGCTTCGCTAGGGATTTCGTTTTATTTATTTTTTTCGATCGAGTTGATGAGAAATTCAATTTGTCAAATGAATTCGTTCGACGGGTTTATTATATTCACGACGAGGTATACAGAAAGGTTTGAATATAAATTTTGGATCTGCGGTTTCGTTTCGACGACTCGACGTTAAATGTAAATTGATTGGGTGTTTTTCTTGTTACCAGAAATTGGATTTTTTCGACACGAAAAGTACATACGTATATCGCGAGGGTGGTTGATTTTTTGAGAGAATTTAGTTCTATTTGTTACCTTGCCCGTGTCTGCTTCACTTGAAGAATTAATCGAGAGAATTCAAAAGAGAAGGGATTACCAAAAAATGTTGCAAAGAATAAAATTCCAAAATTTTAAAAATTATTATTTTGGAAATGTGTGATTTTTGAAAGTATATTATTTATTCATTTAGACGTTATTCAGAATTTGAAATGAATTGTCAAAATATTTACATTGGTACCTATGTACTTATTTCTACGTTTATTTTTGATATTATGTATTTCTTTTACTGTTATACCATTGGGATTTTCTTTCCATTACCGATGATTAATCAAGAGTATTCTTTTATTCTTATCAAATGAATGAAAATTAGTCACGATTGTTCCTTTTTGGCAAGTATAGTCATTACCCTATTATAGATAAATAAATTGCAATAATTGAGTCACCGTTATGTTTCACCAATTTGTTCCTTGCAATTTTCTTCGAACAGGGTGTCTAACAGGTACTGCAGGTACTGCAAGTACTGTAAAAGTACTGCATTGAAATCCCCGGTACTGCAAGTACTGTAAAGTACTGCATTTTGCCTGAAAAGTACTGTATTTTTTCTCAAAATCATTGATTTAAAATTTTTTTTAAAACCTCAAAATGAATTAATTGGTGAAAATTTAAAAAAAAAATGTTCATTTTGTACCTCAAAAGATGCAGGGTGTCCACAAGCCTGGAAAACCTGGAAAAGTCAGTGAATTTCGTAATTTTCACGTAAAATCCCTGGAATCTTGAAAAAACAATCAATTGCAAATTTCAGATAAGGACCTGTTATGAAAGGAAAACATTTTTTAATTCTCGAACCACAAATTTTCAAAGGCTTTTGCCCTCGCTTCGCTCGGGCTTGTTTTCTTTTCTTTTTGAAGAACCGGATGAACATTTCTAGATAATAAAAATCAAAGTTTTAAAGCCAAAAAATGAACTCACGAAAAAAAACATTGTTTTTATGCAACTCGAAATACAAATTTACAAGAGATTTCGCCCTCACTTGGGCCTGTTCTGTTTTCTTTTTCAAAATCAACTTCCTTTAAAAAAGCATTATTCAAATTCTAAAATTTTAAAAGCCAAAAAAAACCTACTCGTTCTCACATAAAAAAACCTTGGTTTTTATGCCTTTCGAAATGCAATCTTTTTTTTAAAAGTAGTCAACTTCCTTCAAAAAAACATCATTCCAATATTAAAATTTGAAAAGTCAAAAAATAAACTCATTCTCATTTTTAAAAAAAAACCTCATTTTTAAGCATCTAGAAATGAAAATTTTCAAAAGTTCTCGCTTCGCTCGGACCAATTTGTTTCTCAATTTTATGAATATTGTAATCAATTGGCCAAACTAGATGCATGTTTTATTCATTTATTTATTTATTTATTTTTAATTTAAAAAGTTAATAATCAAAGTTGAGCTGTTTTTTATATCCGAAGAAGTATCCAGTTCGAAGAGAAGCTTATAAAAAAAATACACCCCCCAAAAATTTTTTTTTCTTTAACCAAAGTATGCGGTAAGCATAGAAAATTGAAAAAAATGGAAAAATTGGTCTGGAAAACCTGGAAAAGCCAGGGAAAATCATTTCCAGAAATTGTTTCGATTGAAATACTTATAATTTTATCGACGAATTCCAACTGGTTCAAAAATATAATTTTTTTTCTTGGGGGGGGGGTCGGTGTAAGCTGGATAAAAAAAAAATATAAGGTACTGCAAAAGGTACTGTAAAAGTACTGCATTTCTTCGGAGAAATTTTGTTAGACACCCTGTCGAATGAATTTTTTCGAATAGTTTCATTTTTTTTTTATCATATTGAAAGTAGGATCTAGAATGAATTAACTAGGTTATCTTCAAATGGGATCATAATTTGTTTGAATTTTCATGTATAGCTTTCCCTCCCCTTCTACCCTCCATCTGGTTTCTCAATTTTATAAAATCAGAACACAAACTGTGCTCATAAACGTATGTACTTCTTTATCTTACGAGATTTATTGAAAAATTTTCTCTACGAGAGAACTTGAAACTTTGTTTGCTGAGGGAACATGTTTTCCACACCTCAGAAACAAATTTTTGAGCTACTGAAATTGATTTTTCATTTTTGGTAAATTTCGAAAATTTTGTAAATAGTCTAATAATGAAATAATTTGTTATAAAAAGAGTACATTTTTCGATAAAATTTTCAAAAATTGGTTCAATTTTTTAAAGTTGACCCCTCCCTATCAATCATGGTTATTTTTGAGTCGATTTGGAGCCTCGGGCGAAAGTCAACTTTCATTTAATTGTCCCCAGAAATTATTGTAATTATTTTGCTTCTGCTTGAGACCCTTATAATGCGTTCAAAAGTGGTACAGATCGATTCAGAAGGTCGATTAGAGGGGAAGGGGGAGGAAAAGAAAGTTTCGATTGATTTTTAGCAAAAATAGAAGACTTTGGATTTTCTTAAAATGTGAAGTATTCCATTTTGAGGAAAACATATCGTGTCTGGTGAATACATCACCTCGAATTCGTGATTAGTCTGCCTCAATCGACTCAAAATGTTGAACTTGGCCCTTTTTACAACCATTTTTTCAAAAATTCAAGACCCAAAAATCTGCTTGAGGCTCCAGAATTAATTGAAACCATCACTAATGGATTTTTAAGGTTCAAAATAGGATACCAACCAAATTTCAGCTTTGTACCTCGATCGCATCAAATTTTAATTTTTTATTTGTCGTGAAACATGGGTCAACTTTGAACTTTTAAAATTCATCTAATATCAAAAAATGAAATTCAGCATGTAAAATTTGGCTTTTTATAAGCTTGTGAAGTTGATTACAGCATCTTTTGTAACAATTGAATGCTCTAGAGAAATGGCAACTTTTACTGGAAGTTTCAAATCGGTTCAAAAACGGTCTTAAAAGATTCATGGGAGAGCTGGAGGGGGGTTCAACTCTGGCATTGAAACTGATTTTCAAATATTTATGTAAAAATGTACTTCTATTATGACAAACTAATGTGCAAATGAGCTGCTTTCGTCATTTTTAAAATTTCTTTTAAAATATACCTCTGTGGCTCAAATTTTGGTTTTGAGATATGGGTGACATGCTCTTTCAATGAGACAAATTCTAACTTGATCGGAGTTTTATTTTCATATTTTTCAAAAACAAATCTAAAAAAATTGAACCAAAAACACTTTTTTTTCAATTTTCAAAACCATATTTACGAGCATTTCCTCACTCCTCGCCCCCTCCTCCTGTTGTTCTAAGAAACACAAAATCCACGTTGTAAAACACGAAAAAAATAGTAAAAATATTTTGAAAAAATAAAAATGCGCATTTCGTTTCGTCATTCGCTAATCTAAAAATTTTCTATAAGTCTTATCGTTTTCCAAGTACGAGTAATATTGAATTTTGTTCGACCAAGTACGCAAATTGTCGCGAAATATGATAGTTTTTTTTTAGGGAAAAACTGAACGATCCACAAACTGACCTACATCGGATAACTCGATAAATCAATCGCTATAGAAATAATTGTTGCAGTGTGTTTTGTTGATAAGATGGAAACAATTCAACAAATTGTATAAATGCAGCTGTCATATTGTGATTATGTTATTTGTTTAAAACATTGTTTCAGAATTTAGCCATAGATTTGAACTTCATTCGGAAAAAAGGAAACATAGGAGATGGAAAGAAGTTGTGTTTGAAGTAGACATTTTTCTGACATTATAAAGATAATATTATTAAATTCGAAAAGCAAATAGAAGGAAAAAATGGGTTATTCATTTAAAAGTTGTCACAATATTGGACGACGATTACGTCGATGCGGAAGGAAATAACGTTTTGAGGAAAGGGGGGGGGGGGTGAGAGGTCGAAAAAATATTTTCCCAATTTATATTGTAACGATCTCTGGCTCGAATCTTGCGACCAGGAAGAGAGAGAGATAAAAACAAGCTAAAGGACGGTCGTTTGTGAAAAAAATGACCCTAAATTGTAATTAATTTAATGTATCTCGAGATGAAAAATATATCAAGAGGGTGCTGGGAGGAGATTTGAGGCTTGAAATTGTTTTTTTTTTGGCTTATGCGAGTGGCCGGGTATCCTATATGTATTGTATAAACGTATCGATACAAATTCTCGTTCGAATATTGATACGCAACCGGAAAAAAAATGAAGAGAAGACGAAAGCTGCGAGTAAAAAAAATATCGAATTATGCGAGAGTATTGAAAATCTGCCGCGTTAATCTCGAAATTGACGTAATAATCGTCGATTTTATGGAATATAGAAGGTGGCGGAAGGAGGAGTACAAAGCGGCGGCGATTTATCTGCTGGTCATTTACAACAGTACATTACACATAATCGTACAATAGCGATGACTGAGCAGAGTGGAGCGGAGTAAAATCGTACGTATAGCTTGGGAAGAGATATTAAAACGAACGAGTAACGCGAAAATACATACACAGATGTGTGAAAAAAATTCTACTCGCGGTTTATCTGCTTCTCTAATATACAGCTAGACTTGGTCATCGACGACGTCGACGTACATACACATTAGAGTTACATACATAAACAATGAATAAATTTTCTATTCGTCGCTCGGTCGAGTCGCGTGTAATGAACCGACCGACTATACGTGTTCGATGAGACATGTGTACATATTACATACACTGTGCAGATAATGACGATAAATTATAATCATATGTATTTTTCAGACCGTATAGCTATACACAATGTAACGTCATCCAGTGGATATTTAAAGGCCACAGGATGACCTACCACCGCGTGAAAATTCTTTCTTACGGCTCTGGCTCTTGGCGATGGCGGTGGCGCGATTCGCAGCTCGTTGTCGGTATTTAGCTTAGCTGTACGCTGTATGTACTTCTTTACTTATACTTTTCAATTTGAAAGTCGTCGATTGCATTTCTTCGATAATCATACCTCGGTATTATTATTGTTGGCGAAGAGTATTTTTTTTTTCACTCGCGTAACGCGTGTTCAAGGCTACACGATGTGTACTATCGCCGGCGCACAAATGACGTACGTGTGTAATAGACACATTACATGTATACCAATCTATAAATAATGATAATTATTATTCTTAAAGATGTTGAATTACATATATCGGTTATGATAATGTCGATATAGTTACCTATGTAAAATGACGTTTCGTACTCGTATTTTTATGTACGAATGTGTTTGTCGACTCGTCTCTTAGTACTTTATATACGAATCATCGCCCAGCTCTTTATATGGACAGATGTACGTATGACTGAGGGGAAAATACATCATGATTATTGGTCTCGAATACGAATTTCAATTTTGTCGCTCTCTTTTTGTAGTTTTTAATCCAATTCGATTGATTTTTTTTTTTTTTTGAAAAAATTTCTTCGAGGATTGAAAACAAGATTACGAGAGTAATTACGATAGCACGCGAATAACAAGACAGGCACTGGCGTAACTTATTCCGTGTATCTCGTCGGTGAAGAATGTTGTACTTGTGTATGCCGTATGGTGAATTATATAGGTACGCCCGTGTATTGTAGTACAAGGAACGTGATGTGATGAGTTATCAAATTCGCATAAACCAGCCTTATCAGCTCCGTGTTTGATAAATTTGTGTAAAAAAATCCGATTTAGCGTAATTACTGTAACGCGATTCTCGCCGTGAGCGTGCTTTTAGTCGGATTTTCTCGATGGAAATAAATACGTACCTAGGTACCTATACCTACTTGGGAAAGCTACAGTAAATTATTTCGTACCATTGAACGAGTCTGTTTTTATTTTTTGTTTCGGTAAAATCGATTTGGGGGGGGGGCGTGGAAAGTAATTGAAAAAATAATTCGGATTGCCAAAAAAAAAGAAATTGTTTCTGGTACCTATCGTCATTGAAAGAATTTGATTTTTGTAAAATTTATTTCTATTGATCAAATTTGAACTCATTTCCGTTACGGTTTTCGTTATTAGATCACCGATTAAAAGGATGGGTGGGATCTGCGAGTTCTCGAGTTGAATGATACGAAGATAGGTATGGGACGGAAGCGAACTTTTGAAATCGAAATTAGTGACAGAATGACAAACCATTTTTTTAGAGCCTTCTTCGAATTTGAATAAGTTCATTTTCACTGCTCATTATTAGATTTTTGCATTTTCAATGAGGGAATTTTCATATTGATTTGTTGACGAACCAACGAAATTTTGCTACAATACCACTGAAAAATCATTCAGTGGATGAGTCGTTTTCTTACGTTGAGTGAGAGTGATTTTTTTTTTTATTCAATTGATTACTAAATCAAACGATAATTTTCATTTATCAATGATTGTGTTAAGATTACCAAGTGAATGTGATTCGATTTATGATTTTTCACTGATAAAAATTATATTTTCATCATTGAATTAATAATCAAGGTGAAATCTCTGATTAATTCAGTTACCTTTCTCACTGATCACTGATCAGTGAATCAAAAAATCTTTTCATTTTCCAAACTTCTGATTATGTTACAACTGATATTGCGATAAAGTCGATATTTCTAAATTATCTCTCAAATATTTGAAATCGCGATATGATTAGATGATTTTTTGGGGTTTTTGATCACTGAATCTGTTCAGGGTGTCTAACAGGTAAAGTAAGTAATGTAAGTAATGTAAGAGTAATGCATTGAAATTCTCGGTAATGTAAGTGATTTTATTGTAATGCATTTTACCTGAAAAGTAATGTATTTTTTCTCAAAAAAAAAGTAATGTAAAAGTAATGCATTTCTTCGAAGAAAATTTGTTAGACACCCTGCAGTTGGTCATGTTTTCCTGTTAAATCAGTAACCATTTCTTATGTACCTAATACCTATTCACTGATTCAATCAGTAATTGAGATCCACTGATTCATACTTCAAATGGGTTCCAGGAAATTTTCCAAATATACTTACTCGTATTTTCGCGAATAGAAAACCCCTAATTGTTAATTTTCCGAATTCACTTTCCTCGAACTGCACTACACATCCCTATAGCCCAAAAGTGGACATGGACAAAAGTTCAGCTCTGTAATTAAATAATTGCAAAAATTGAAAAAAAAACAACAATTTTTTGCCAAAATTTCCATAAATCCTTGCTTTTTGTCAGTATTTGCAAAAAATGACTTTTTTTTGTCAAAATTATTTTTTGCCAAAATTGCTAAACATTTTACTTTTTAAATAAAAACTGAAGGTAAAAAAATCATGTTTTGTCAAATTGCTTAAAAAAAGCTTGTTTTTTATCAATTTTTTGCAGAATCCCTCCCTCTCCCCCTCCAAATTTTTTTTCTTTTTAAGTAAGTCTAATCTGCCTAAAAGTCTTGCTATTTGTTTGCCAAAATTGCAAAAAAATACTACTTTCTTCTTGATCAGAATAATATTGCAGAGAAGACTCGTTTTTTGTCTAAATTACCTAAAAGTTTTTTTTTTTTTTTTTACTAAACTTGCAAGAAATTCTAAAGTTTGTAATTTTTGAGAAAAATTCTTTCGAGAAATCGGATTTGATTAAATTTAGCCGAATAAATGGTCATTCAGATTGGACAGTTGAGAATGTCGGATTCGGAGGGATGGGCCCAGAATGCATAAAATGAACTCAACTACATAATACATTTTTTATTGCTTGTGTAAAATTTCGAAAAAAATTATTCGAAACTAACCAATCTAATATTGATTATTTTTTTGTTTGTTTCAGGTGAGTTTGACTTTTTGCCATGAAAGTAGGAAAGGAGTAGAGTATAGTACGAGTACATACCCTTTCGTCCACTCTGCCCACACATGAGGATGAGTAAGTCGTTATTTATGGTTTATAGAATCTTGCATTGGTTGAAGGATGACGTGTTATTTGCAATTTCTCTTAATTGGAGGTTAGGTAGTAAAAAAAAGCTGTAGAAGAGCATTGTGAAAATGCAGCTCAAGTCTCTGATTTGATCCATGATTGAATCATTTGATATGATATGATCATTTGATTCATGCAGTGATAGTTGTTCATAAGAACACTGATTCAATGAATGAAATTGAACGATTTTTAGTGCCATTTTATTGAATTAACCTCAAATTTCTCCAATCAATCAATCACTAGAGTTTTGTCTATTTTGTCAGTGAAATTGGGTAAATTCATCGAGTAAGAATCTCTTGATTTTAAACCAAAATGTAGGATGAAAAAGTTCGACTACTTTTCTACGTTTTGTTCTAGGAAAAAAAGAATTCTTGTAACTTTTAGTTCCTAAAGTTACTTTAAAAAAAAAAAATCATCAAAAATACCAACTGTCTTGGGTCTTGATTTCTGCAAAAAATTTCAAAAGCCTCGTTTTTCGTCAAATTTGCCAAAAAGTCCTGTTTCAATCTGACGAAAACTGCTATAAAAATTGTGGTCTTTTTGGAGAAAAATTTCAAAAAAAATCTCACTTTTTTGCTAATAACTGCCAAAAAATCTTATTTGCTTGCAAAAGTCTCGCTTTTTCGACGAAAATTGCGGAAAAACGTTTTTTTTTTTTTGCTAATAATTTCCAAAAATTCCTCATTCTTCCAATTATTAGAATTTTTTTACTAGAATTTCTAAAAAGTCCCGTCTTTTTACCTAAAATTGTAAAAATCTCACTTTTTTGCTAAAAATTACTGAACGGGTTTTCCGTTTTGCTGAAACTTACTATGTAAAAAGCCTTGCCTTTTGCTAAAATTATCATTAGTCTAGTGTTCAACCAAAAATAGCAAAAAGTCTCGCCATTTATGAAAATTGTCGCAAAGTCTCGTATTTTGCAAAAAATTTGTTTAAAATTTTCTGTTTCGTGCGAAAAATTACAAAATTGACTTTCCCTCCAAAAATTGCCAAGAAATTGCGAAACAGTATCTTTTTTTGCTAATAGGAGGTAAATGTCCAGATCCAGAAGTCCTGATTTTGGCCAAAATTACCAGAATCTTGATTGAGTTTTGTTGTCAGATTTTAATTGGAACGATTTGTTTCGTAATTTTTTTTACATTTTGAATTGAAAAGTTTTTTATTTTTTTGGGTGATTTTTTTCTACCTTAAAATGTTTTACACGTGTTTTATAAGTTTTTTGGTTCCTTTTTGGTTACTTTATGGTTAAATTTCATTATTTTGAAGTTTTTTTGTACCCAGCTGCACTTATGATTGCGAATTCTTCATCTTTTTATTCGTTTATATTTTCATAGAAAAAAAAGAGAATAGGTAAACTTTGAGTCTAGGTCAGTAATCTGGTGAAAATTTATCTATTTTGTGTATGAATCATCGATATTTCCCTCGAAAAATGTTTCGCCGTACAAATTGTGCAAACTTTTCTAGTTTCCGTGAGATATAAGTAATTCGCTAATTTCACATTAACGTGGTGTTAATTGGTTTATGTATTGTTTTGATGGATTTCCCATGTTTGTCTAAGCTGAATTAAAATTGACGGTTTTTTATTCGTCATACTATAAAAGTAATACGTGATGAAAATCAGTCGTGTAAAATTATGTGTATGGTCGAGGGAACAGGAAGAGGTGTAAAAACTCTAAAAAAGAATTACTCGTATCTCGATGCATCGCTTCGAGATCAATAATAATAATCGTTCGAAGAATTCAAAAAAGAAAAAAAGAGGGCAGTCTGGCTTCGCCTTTCTTCTGTGTACATAAATAAGTATTACGTAGCCGTTACTTATGAATTTTTTAGCAGATTCGTAAGAAATATCTATAAATATAAAGGTAAATTCGGCCGCGGTATCGTGGCAGTTTATGAAAAGGCGACGTCGACGTCGATTTATTTCGTCTTGTGTAATGTGTAATAAAGGCAGGCGCGCTTATAATACCACCTTCGTGTGTAAGGAATATTTTAAGAACCGGCGAGTACTATTATAAGCATTTTACTGCAACCTTGAAACTTTGATGGGAAATTCGATATTTTTTTGCAATCGTTTTAACGCTATTTTATAATATACTTACCCTGATAAGAAACGAAACCCTCCACGTTACGCCGATCAAGAAGGTGTACGCACTACGCAGCTTGAAGAGGATGATATATTGTAAATAATGTAAAAATCAGATTATACCAATACCAAGAAAGTACCAGGGTCTGTGACCGCGAGCCAACTCTCGCGAGGGGGAACCGAGCACAGGTGCTGGTGGTCGGATTGGACTTTGGGAAGGTATTGCGGTGCGGTGGCAACAGATGAAAGCCACCGGGGTAAAGGACGCCACGCCTTTTCGAAGAAAAGCCCTATTTTCACCCTGTTAATGACCTAATTTCCATCAGTAGTCGTATGTTTCGAATGAAGGGGGAAGAGAAGGCCAAAAGCAGCTCGCGATCGTGGGTATTCTCTCACTCGCGTATATGTGGTCGTATTTATTTGTATTTTTCACGCGTCCGCGTCCGGGTAAATAGTTGAAGAAATTTGAGGTACGCCTGCGTAGCTTCAGCGTTACGACCGCGTGTTCTATATAATCGATATATATACAACCGATTTGGATTTGGAAGCTTTTCTCTATTTCCTTCTCTCTCTCTATCGCTCGCTCGCTCTCTTTAGACCACCGAAACACTACAATTCTGATTGACGTTATCACTACGACCCTGAAATGACTTTATGACTGTGCATATAATAATACTATGAAAACGTATGTATACTGAAAAAAAGAGTGATTATGTGAAGAAAAAGCGCTGAAAAAAAAATACATAAACCGATAAGAACACACGCTAGTATTGTTTTAGTTCGAAATGACCGCTGAATGATATCGATGTTGTTTTATTTTTCGCCCGTTTAATTTGTTGTAATCAAAGAGATTTTGTTGGATTGTTGATACGATACGATGAGGAGGACGTATAACGTGCGAGAACGTGCGATTGTTGACAGGTTTAAGTGCGTTTAGTGTAATGTGGTTTTACAATTCTGCACCACACGAGGAAGAAGCAGTAAGTGGTAGTACATGAAGAATTGTTATGTAAATGATTGTGTGGTGTATGTGTGATTGTCGAAACAAATTATTGGTGAAGGGTTTTTAGAGGGTCGAGGGTACAAAAAATTTGAGAAAGGATTACGTCGAATTGTTTGTTGACGCTGCAGTATTACATATGTTCTCTCATGTCGTCGTCGTAAACTAGGTGATGGAGGACGGCGAGGGGGGAGCATTATTAGAGAGCATGTGTTTTAGTGGCTCTAGTCACATACCATACATATAGGCCATTTGACGAGTATATTCTTTATATACGTGCATTGTGTGAAACTCTTGTAAAGATATTCAGGAGCTTGAAAACGAATATTGTGAAGTGTGAAGGTGACTTTGGCTCTTTCTGCTGAACGTATACTATATTATTTTTATAAAGTCGAACTGTGAGAATTATTGCTCTTCTTGGTCGAAATTTGTGTACTGGGCCGACTCCTGCCTGTAGTACCTACAATGGTGTAGCCAGGATTTTCTCAAGGAGGGGGCGAAATCTGATTTTTAAGCACGAAAAATCGAAATTTAGAGGTAATTTTCTGAAAACGTTTCGTATTATGTGATGATTAATGAGATTGAAGATAAAAATGACCACTCGAGCGAAACGAGAGCGAAAATTTCTCGAAAAAATGGGTCCAAAAATGAGAAAAAAACGTCCATTTTGACATATTTATTTAAAAATTTCTCTCGTAAGGGGGAGATGCCCATTTGCCCCTCCTTGGTTACGCCACTGCCTACCTACCATAATGCTGCAATTTAAGTATACTTTATACTCTATGATGATAGGATTTATAATGATGGTGGAGCTATCAATTTATTATGATTCGAATACGATAACGGATAATGATGAGAAGTTCTCGAGATAAGAAAGAGGATTAATGCTGTCGAAAAATGATACGCTTGATGGGGTTCCATCTCGTTATCTTTGGTGAATTTGAAAGCAAATCGTCCGGCAAATGATTCTCAGAGGTATCTTAGGTTAGATGAGTATTTGGTTCTCCCAAAATTCATTATAAAGGTGTTTTCCCCGATTGTTATATCAGCGTGTTCTAGTTTCTCTTACTGTATCTTTTATGGGTGGAAATTTTGAAAATTGAAAAAATATTCACGATGGTGGAAAATTTAGCTTGATTTTATCTACATAAAAAAAGTACTTATTCGTGGAGTAATTTTGAGAGTATTTTGTAAAATTATACCTAAGTCTTTTCAAATCAGGTTTTTGGAAGCGGAAGCACTTGAAATTCGCTCGGTTTAGAGTAAGAATTTGATGAGTGAACCCCTTAAATTTACAATAGGATGTTTGAACAAAAACCAACCTAGATCAAAAAACAGGTCTTGTTTTAGGCGCCTGATTTCATTTTTGAATTTTTTTATCATCATCATCATCATCATCATTGAACTTTGACCTGGTGAGCTGTTCAGCTCGTTTCGGAAACTGTAGAAGAATTGCTCGCCGATGTGTCATCAAGTTTTTTCTTCAGTCTTACTCTGCTCCTCCTCCCAGTTGGAGTGTATTCTCTGACTTTTCAAGGGGACCGTTCATCAGGCATTCTATCAACGTTTTTTTGCCATTTCTTTCTGTAATCTTTCACCTGTCCAATGATTGGCTCTGCTCCCAGCTCCTTCAGGATATCTTCATTCCTTTTCCTATCGTGTCTCATATATTCTGCTGTGGTTCGCATGAATCTCATTTCCGCTGTGGTTACTCTGCTTTTTATGTCCTTTCTCATCGTCCATGTTTCACTTCCATACAGCAGCGTTGGTCTTGCCAGCGTCAAATACTGTCAACTACTGTCAACTAACAATACTGGCAACTCTGTAACTAAGTCCTATCTGATCAGTTTGTTATTATGGTACTGATAGCCGCGAGATTTGAATCGACCAATCACAGCCCTTGACATGAGCTGCTCAGATAGTGCCCTTGTTGTGACAAATACGCCCAATGTATTTTAAATGGAGTTGCCAGTATTGTTAGTTGACACTGTTATTTGAGTTTTGGCTCTGACTTTTCTTGAATGGATGGCCCGGTTTATCGCCCCAGTTACTCTTAGAAATTTGTTGATCTTAAATTGTGAGTCGACGTTTCCTTCAAAAGGTAGCTTGCACCAGAGATATTTTGAAGGTTCTGACTTGTTCCACTGGTAGTCCATTTACAACAATTTCACTGCGTTGTGGCTCTTTCCCCTCAAAGGCCATCACCTTTGTTTTTGAGGACGAGATTATCATTCCATATTTATCTGCTACTTTCTGAAGGTTGTACATCGCTCTCCACAAGTTATCTTTGTTGTCTGCAAAGACCACCCAATCATCAGCAAATAGCAGGGTATTGACATGGGTGTCATTGATGTCTAGCCCTTTTGGCTTGGTTTTCAACCATTCTTTAATTATGTCATCAAAGTAGATGTTGAACAGGCTACATGACATTGGGCATTCCTGTCTTACTTCTCTTCCTATCTTCTTTGCTTCCAACATGTTTCCAGATCTTACTCTTATTACATTATTCCTGTATATTTCTTCAATTAAGGGTATTCTCTACCCGTTCGAAATATGAAGCCGATTTGTTCGTTATTTTCATCGTTCGTTCATAAGATTGTGTGTAATCAAATGAATGAATTTAGTCGTACTTATGTCCCGCGACCCGCTCCCATCAGAACTTTGGACGGGGGTTTCTCCGTAAATTTTCAAAATTCTTTCAACTTTTTTTCACCAATGCTAATATTTTATCATTGAAAGTGAGGGTATGTAGCCATATTTTCTAATTCAGCTTTCCCAATGGAGATCTGAGCATCAATAGTACCTCCATTCAATTCTCAATGACGGCCACAAAATGACATAAATCAAAAATATCTCGACATACCCTCGCTTTTGAATGTTTTCTGAGTAAAATAAACCAAACCCCATGAAAATCCGTCCAATAGTTTTTGCACAATCCCCGGCCAAAGTTTGTAGTTTTCATCAAAAATCACTACTGATAACAGGGGGTAGAGAATAGCCTTAAGCTTACTATTTGTACGTTCACTTCGATTCTTCTCAGAATTTCGAACAACTTTTTCCCTTGTACATATTTGATTGTATGCCTTCTCCAGATCAACGAAGCACATGTGGGTTTTAAACTTTTTTTTTTATAAATACATTTTGAAAATTTTAAAAATAATAAAAAAAACTTATTATGAAATTAACCTCAAAAACAACTACTTTTGAATCATTCTGAAGCACCTGGAGAGTTTTCCATTTTTCCCAGGAATGTTTTTAGAATCTCTAAATGACTTTCACGTTTATTTTTGGCAGCAGGGAGGGGGGTTGGAAGAATTCGGACATGCTCTTTCGATCTAGCCGGACCTCGTCTAAATCAAAGCGTGTTTTACTTCAAGTTCCACGGCTCAAGCTCATTTATAAAATTTGCAATAATTTCAATTTTTCTTCTTTTTTTTTTTTTTTTTTTTTTTTTTTTTAGTTTAGGTGGTTTTTGATCCCTAAGTTTAGAGTTAATTTTTGCCAAGTTCAGCACTTCTCTACATATTCTTTTTTTTCTGTAAAATGTGATAATTTAATAAATTACCTTCTTGAGACAGTAAAATTATAATTGGACAACTTAATTTACATTTTGTACATGATAATGAGTGTTGGTACTTAGTAGATCACCTAAGCAAAAAAATTCGTTTTTTTCCAACAGATCCTAAAAATTTTCAAATTTTTAAAACTTTGAGCTCGAGCCGAGCTGGGGAGAGGGTGCCAAACGTTGACCAAAAAATTTGAAATTTTTCCTGCATCTTTTTGAAGTAATTTGGCCATGATTTTTTGCTATGCTTGATCAAAATTCGAAAAAAGTTGAAATGACCCATCCTAGTATCTACCTATCACCTCCCTGCCCCTGCCCCTCCCCCACCCCTAACTATTTTTTCATTCAATTCACGATGCGATGTGCCATCGAACGAAACGATCCAAACACGTTCAAATATTCGAAATTAATTTCCATCTGTTTTCTCTCCCTGTCATACCATAGGAGTAATTAGTTTCGATGGCGAATGGAAAAATTGTACGAATTCTCACGTACCGTCGACGCTCTATAGCGAACAGGGAGACCACGCGGATATCACACGTTTCAGTACCGGTATTTTAAAACGAGTTGGATATTTTTATTATTAATGATTTTATAATTACCAACGTCGCTCGGTTCGTACTTTCGTACACGTAAACGTATCTATAGATTATTAATTATAAATCAAATATAAAAATACGCGCGTCGACCGGTGGTATTAGCGTGGTATTTATGTAACTTCAGGTGGTGTAAGTTTAATCAAACAGCCGATGGATTGAATTGGATTGATTAATTTATTATTTGTCTTTCAATGGCTCATTGGAACGTACTCGATGGTAACTTTTTTGAATAAACAGAACTATATTTGTTTGTGAAATCCCATTTGAGGTAAATACCTACAACCTACCCACCGGTAATCTTGATTAATCGTAAAATGCACATTTGAGTATGTAATTTGAAAAGGATGCCTCGAAACAGCCAAAAGCTTCAAAGTTACGTACGTGCGAAGAAATCAGGCATGTATTATTGAAATAAATCTACGAGTATACCTCTGTTGTGGTCTGTATAGGAGAGAGAAAGGAGAAGAAATGTACACCGTCGCTCGGTCACAGATGATAATCGTACGTTATTTAGTATTATTTTGTAGGTATGCTTTACCATATAAACATATACACGATATTCTCACAACAACGACGACTTCGTCGACAACGTCGAGCTTTAAATTATTCAAAACTTTGCTACGAAGGTATCTGGTGGTATATAGAGTATTACGTGCACATCGTTGTAGTTTCGTATAAAATACCCGTAACGTATAATTATTAACCATTTAGTTCAGTTGACCTAATTGACTTAGGTTTATTTTTCCTGCATATGCTGACGGCGGCGGCATCGTCGCCGCTTCGTAGACGAAAAGATTTTTTTTCAACACGCTTCCGAGCTCTTTCTCTGAGAGGAAGCTTTTCTCATTTGAGAAAGAAGAAGGGAAGAGGGATCGAGAAAATTTCCTCCAGCGATGATACGCGATTTGATTTCAGAACGAACGAACGAATAAACGAGGCTCGTGGTGTTTTTTTTGCGAGATCGTTGACTCTCGTACACTTACATAGTGATGTTAATAGGGCTTGAAAGTTAAGAGACGAAAAAAAAAAAATCAATTAATTGCAAAAAGATGACCTAGTTTGTTGAAATTATGTGAAAATGTCGCCAAACTCGTCGTCCGGGTTCAAGTGTACGATGGGCTCGTGCTGTAACCTAGTTTTTCTCTCAGCCCTCCCCACATTGCACCCTGAACGACGCGGCGGCGGTCTTTTCCCAGCAAAAAAAACGAAACCCTTAAGCTAGCCTATTTTCGACGTCGAGTCGCAGTTCAATTACCGATAAGTGTACGAATACGATGATTTGTGGTGTATTTGATTTTTACTCGAACGTTGTCGTATAGGATTTTGCTTTTTATATAGGAGAAAATTCGAACAACGTTGAGAAAAACGTCCGACGTGGCGAGATTATTTGAAAATCCCCGAAACGACGGTTGTTAAATTTTATTAGCTACGTCGACCAATTCCGAATTAATTGGCCGAACAAATGCCAAACTTTTTCGGGACGTTTATCTAGCGAATCTTTCTCTTTTCTACCCTGTTATCGTCGTCGAATTTCTTTTAAACCAAAAGTTGAACGATACGAGCAATGTTTTTCAAATCTCGTATACGCTCAGAATGAAATGTTTTCTAAATGAATTCGGCGAAAATTTCCAGCTTTGAGATGAAAATCTTTGATGTTTGAAAACTATATACCCGCAGAAACATATCTAGCAGCGAGAATAATTTTCAAGAATTTTTCGCCTTTGTTTTCGTAGCACGAGGAGAAAATTTTTTTAATAATTTTTTCACGCTTGTGTTTTGCCTTTCGAGAGATGAGATGCTTTTGCTGCATGGCACTTTGTTGATTAAGCAACCGAGTCGTGTTCGTTTGCTTCTCGAGCTCGTAAATGATTCTGGCAACGAGAAGGTATTTTTCCACCCGAATAAATTCCAAACGATTATACGCTTTTGTTGTGAATATCGTATCGCGTCTACGTACTATATATCGTAGCGCGTTCACGAAACTATTTAATCGTCCCGAAGCGATGGAAATTATTCGAAGGTGCCATTAAACAAGGGCTGCGAATTCAGTTCAATTGAATAGCTGGGTATAGTTTAGGTACATTGCATATATATACGCGTATTTTACGTAGGTGGATAGAAAGATACAATGTATCTTGTATAGCGAATTTGACTTTTTTTTTCTCGTTTCGTTATACTCGTATTTGATTACCAAAACTTTACTCAAGGCAAAAGAAAAGCGATGAGATACTTGGGAAAATACGAGTTTTCTAGGAGGTAGAAGAGAATAGAAGTGAAATTAATTACATTTTTTTAATTAATATTTTTTTCATCTTGATGAACATCATTTTTAATGTTACTTTGGAAATTAAATTAAAAATAAACCAAACTATTTTAGTACACTTTTCTGCTTTTTTTTTCGCGACATTAATTATAATAATTATGTGCATGTTTCTTCAGTTTTTCAATTAACGTAACAAAAAAAAAAGTACACGCAAAGATACACGCTTAATTTAATTATAAAATTCAGTCAATTTGTACCTTGAAAGATTCCATCTGAATCCCCCTTCCCACAGCCCATTCAAAAAAGAAAATTCAATTTTTGTAAGCTTGCCCGAAAGGTGAATAAACATTGAATTTTCATGAAGCAGAGCAGAAATAAAACGATAGAGAAAGAAGCACTCTTCTCGAAATGTCGAAAACCCTTGAGGTTTAATTTCTGAAAAACTAATAAGATTATTCTGATTTAATTTGAATAAAATTAATTAATTTTTGAAAAACAAGACCAGTTGTGTACAAATGTACTGAAATGAATGCAGTAAAATGCAGACAAAAATTTATTGACTCGTTCTACAAGTTTTCAAAAATGTGTAATTTGGGCATATTAGGTATGTAATTATCAACAGGATGTTTTGAGGAGCAAATAAAATATAGAAAAATTCAAAAGTTTGAAAAAATTTTTCGTAAAGTAGGTAACGTTTTGTGGATTTTTTTTAATGATCGGTGAAATAAAACTGCTGTTTTCTAGAATGGCCAAAACTGGTAGATTTTGAAGTTTCACTCTGATTTTTAATCTTTTCAAAAAAATAATAAAAATAAAAAAGTATAAAAACCATGAAAATACTGTTTTTGAATTTTCAGGACTCGTATTTATCCCCCCCCCCCCCACACACACACACAAAAACATCAGTAACCAAAACAGTTCGAAAAAGTTACCAAAATGTAACTAAAGTGACATTTTTCTGGAGTGTTATTCAAGTCATTTGGTCTTGATTTTTTGCAAGGCTCCATCAAAATTCGAAAAAAGTTGAAGAGAAAAATGCTTGAAACAAAAGTTGTAGAGCGTGAAAAATTGAACCATTTTCGCTGATCGGATTTTGAAACCGGTTCATTAATTTGCAACCAGTTATCAAAATTACCTAAAAATTGGAGATCGAGAAAAAAGCTTCAAAGAAAAGTTGTGGGGCATAAAAAATTGAACAATTCAGTTAAATCACATTTTGAAACCGGTTCATTGGTTCGCATTTAGCAACCAGTCTTAGACAATCACCTAAAAAGTGAAGGTAGAGAAAAATGCTTGAAATAAAAGTTCTAAAGAGTGAAAAATTGAACCATTTATGCTGACCAAATTTTGAAAATGACCAATTAACTTATAATCAGGTAACTTTTGATGGCTTGCTGCGATTTAATGAACTGGTTTCAAAATCCGATCAGCGGAAATGGTTCAATTTTTCACGCTCCACAACTTATGTTTCAAGTATTTTTCTCTATCTTCAATTTTTAGGTGATTGTCAAAAACCAGTTGCTAAATGCGAACCAATGAACCGGTTTCAAAATGTGATTAAACAGAAATGTTCAATTTTTCACGCTCTACAACTTTTGTTCCAAGCTTTTTTCTCGATCTCCAATTTTTAGGTAATTTTGATAACTGGTTGCAAATTAATGAACCGGTTTCAAAATCTGATCAGCGAAAATGGTTCAATTTTTTACGCTCTACAACTTTTGTTCCAAGCATTTTTCTCTATCTTCAATTTTTAGGTGATTGTCAAAAACTGGTTTCTAAAGGCAAAGCAATGAACCGGTTTCAAAATGTGATTAGACAGAATTGTGTAATTTTTCACGCTCTATAACTTTTGTTTCAAACTTTTTTCTCTATTGAGGTTGCAACATTTGGAACTAATACCCATATTTCAACTAAACGACACTAGCGCGGCACCTGAATTTGCATTTAATTGAGGTGGCAACTTTTGGAACTATACCCCTATTTCAATTCTAAAACAATGCAAACACACTAGCGCTGCACCAGGGGTTGCAGCCTCAATCTACAATTTTTGGGTATTTTTTGTTAACTGGTTGCAAATTAGCGAACTGGTTTCAAAAAATTCATATCACGTTTTTGTCGCCTTAGTGTGTAGAATACATTGCGCCAATAAAAACCAGTTTGAATTTTTTGACCAAACCGGTTTTTCAATTTGTGAACACCCTGTGCATGGGACTGAAATTTTCAAGGTTGCTATTGAAAGCCCTTATTTTTCCCTACTCAACGCCGCTTCATTCGTCTCTCTAGCTCTTTCCACTTAAAAATAAACGCCACCGAACACTACTTTTGTGCGTGAGTGAATAAATCTGAAATTTGGTTTGTACTCTATTTTTGACCATCTGAGTCGATTGGTGGCGGTTTCGAGCCGTTATGGAGCCTTCAGATTTTGGGTTTCTCCAGTTAACAAAAAAAAAAACAAAAACAAAAAAACGTAAATACGGTGAAAATGAAATTCAGCTCCTTGGTTAAAAAGAAGAAAAATCATCAAATCTTTTTTCATAAGTACACTCTTCAAGTCTCCCTTCCTCCTGCATCCAAAATTTTCACGTACTAGGAAACTGTTTGAACTATCTGCATCAAAGTTTCAGATGCCAAGATTCATAAATTGAATCCTCCAACTCGAATACAACTAAATACTTTTTGAGACTTTCTGGAGCCTCCAAATAAGCTTTCCATTTCTACCAAGAAATTTCAAATTGCTCTAGAATAGATCAGAAGTGATTTTTTTGGTCATATGAAGTAGTTATTTACACTGCTTTGTTTCATTAAAAAAAAAGAGATGGTCTCAAAAAGCTAACCCAAAATGATCGCTTCTTCAAATTTTTGAAAATTCTCAAAAAATCCAAAAACTAGTTTTACTATTTGAAATTTCGAACTATTTCGATCTTTATTGTTTGGTCTGGGTCTCATTCAAATTCAGAGGGCGTCTGTTCAAGTGCCCGTGTTTTCAGTGTCTCAATTACATATTGTTTCATCAACAATTACTCACGCTATGTGTATACTTTTCTCGAGGCGATTTTCAATCAATTTTCACACTCCAACGTCAAAAGTAAATAAAAGAAAGCCTCATCGAAGAAAAACACCTCGATCACTTCGATTTGGTAGTCGATTTGTTTGGGCAAATTTACCTATCTACGTAAATCGAGGTTATCGATCGAGCTGCAGCCGTCGATGATTGCTTATGGAAAAGAAATGAAATTAGAATCGTATTGTCGAAATGTACGTACTGTGAAATTTACGATGAAGCGAAACAGCTCTTTTAAAAATAAGCTACATTGTTTTTCGTTTTAAATGGCTAATGACAAGCAGACGAGACGAAGCGAGCGACGCGGCGGAGATGACGAATTATTACGGAAATTGAAAGTGTATCTTTGTCATTTGGAGACGACTCGACGTCGTATTAACGTCATCAGAAAGTGAAACAACGGATTGTTCAATTTAAAACCTTGTTTGGCAACTATAATGGTTTAATCTTCTTAAATTATAATTTCAACGGCGTGAAGTTCGCACAAGGTGGAGGTAAAAGAGGGTTTCATATTACGCCATGTGGTAATTAGTTTAACGCGTGTGGTATACCTACCTACCTACCTCTATAATTTGTATCGTGTTTTTTTTTTCTTTTTCGCAACGTCTTCTCAAAAGTTTTAAGCACAAGGGTAAACATACTCGAGCAAACAGGTAGCTTTTTGAATTGCTTTTAAGCAAAGTATCCTATAAATAATCGTATCGTTGGTAATTATTTTGCTTGAATTAAACTTACTTACTTACTGCGAGAGTACATTACATAGTTATATGGTAAAACAATAATTTTCTATACGTTTGATCCGGCGAGACGCTGTGGTGTCTGCGACCATTTATAACGATGGTAAAACGAACGCGCGTATAAATGTGTATAATATTTCGAAGCAAGCACACCGAGTTTATTAGCTTAATTACCCTTAACGATGATTGAAGGTCGACGGTTGACAAGATTAAATCTAGCTGTGAAATTAAAACGATTATCGCTGTTCAGTGTTCGCGGCTGTGGCTCCGAGTCGCTGGCGCAGCGTGGCGCTGGCTGCGTCCGACCCGGGCCAGACCTGCCCGGGCCGGGACGGGCATTTGCCGTTATAATATGTACGTAATTGTCTTTTCTCTATGTATCTTTGTTATTCCGCTGTCTCTCAATCGTACTTATATTATGTATTTACCTGTCGGTCGACCCTCCCCCCACTTCTTCGCCCCATACACCCATAGCAGTCTTCACAGGTGTGATAATCCGCTATTCTTCGAGCCTCGAGCTCGCTGTATGGTATATGATCGCATCGCGACGCGTCCTCCGCGATCGCTCATATGATGACGATGGCGACGACGACATACGATCGTATTATTATTATTATTATCATCATCGTTGTTGTTTTCATTTCTTCTTTCGCTTTTCAATAACACAATATACCGAATATACATATGAGCCGAATACGATACTTATACCGCCTGCCATCGCGGTCATCAGCGGGTAATCATCGGCACCGACGACGACTCCTCGAGTTGAATGGAACGGAAGTCATAGACGACTTGTACCTACGGTTTATGCAGAGTTTACGCATTCTTTTCGCTAATACACAATACACCTTTACCGAGAATTGAAACATGATCTGATTATGGCGTAAATACCGCGTGACGCGGATTACATAAGCCTATCACGCGGTCGTTGCTGCTGGTGGTGGTGGTGTTGTTGTTTTTTTTAATCGTCGCGATTTATTTATATTGTAATTTATCTACGCACGATTTAATAAAGTGTGCATTGCTGGCTGAAGGCGATCGTACGGAACGGTAAAAAATTACGATATGGCGGAGGTTTTTTTCCCTTTTTCTTTTCTTTTCCAATTTGTCCAGTCCACAGACACGAAAGGTGCGATTGCAAGTGAGAATTTAAAGGCGATTTACCCATAATGAAGCGTGCTAATCGATTATATCGCGATGGATGCCGATGGAATACATATATCGAATTATCGTGATTACTTGTATTATTATTGATGATCTGGTAACATGAAACCACGACGAGTGGATACGAGTACGTTTTACGTATTTTATCGCATGTGCAAATTCCTTAGGCTCGAGTTCGAGTCTTGGTACAATGATGTCATCGTGGGTACTTGGAACTTGAAAGTGCCACTTGGTGATTTTCCACGTGAGCCGATGCAGAGAGCGAGGTTTACTGCGGAATTATTTCCAGCCAAGTATATGGGAACATTGAAAGAATTGACAACGATAATCTATAGGGCTCGTAACCGGTTAGTTGCTGACTTGCTAAAAATGACGTTTGGTTACTTTTCCAACGTTTCGGTTACTACGATAAAATAAAAAATTGATTTTTTTTGAAAAAATTATCAAAGTCAGAGTTATGTCGAAGTGATGTGTCGTGGAAGGGAATGGGAAGGGGACGAGACTGAAATTTTTCCAATTTTTTTCGCCAGATTTTCCTCACTTTTCACCTCAGACCCCCCTCCCCTCCTCTCCCACCGATTTTTAGAGCCAATTGGCCAGTGATGTAGTGTGAGAAAATTTTGAAAGAGAAGTTGGAAACAAAAATGTTGAATAACTTTAAATTTTCAAAAATGAATTTTTTATACAAAAAGTTTGAATTTTTCTATTGATTTGGTTGTGTATCCGAAATGTCTCAAATTAATTTTTCTATTCTTGAAAATTTTTGAAAATTGATAATTCGAAACGTAAAACAATAACATTATTGATGCAAAAAGTTGATTTGATTTTGATGGCTTCAACATTTTTTGTTTTCAGGAAATTATAACATTTTTAAAAATAAGAATAAGGTTCGAACGAAGTGAGTACAAAAGCTCTTAGAAATTCACAATTCTTCATTTTTTCAGAACAAAATTTCATGTTTTCAAAAAGAACTAATTTTGGTAAAAATTTGAAATTGTTTTTACAAATTATTGACAAAAAATAAGAGTTTTGTTTGGTATTTTAGCAAAAGTTGGAACTTTTTGGCAGCTTCGACTGAAATGATGAGGCATTTGGAGGGGGGGGGGGTTCGAGTAAAACAACATTATTTTTGATGTGAGAAGTCTATTTTTCTATACTTTTTTACTTATGGTGATCAAAAAAAGTTAAATGGAAAATGATCTGGTCCGAGTGATGCAGCGAGGCCGAAATCTTTTGAAAATTTATCATTCAAGAACTTGAAACCCATTCTTTGATTTTTCCAACTTACACAAATTCTTTCTCAACTATTCCCGAATTTTTCAACTTTTCCTAATTCACCCAATTCATCTCCAAAATACCTATTTTTCTAACATTTTTCTATCGGGGGGGGGGGGATTGAGGCGCCCCCTCATTCGACACGCCTTTAGTCATTGTAAAACTTGACAATTTTTTGCGAAAAACCCGATAAAGTCTGTATTTGCCCCCAATAATTACCCAAAGGACTCGCTTTTTTGACAAAAATTTTGAAACTGTATCATTTGCCTTGCTTTTTGCTGAAATGGTCAGTCTTGTTTTTGGCTAAAAATTGACAAAATTTCTCGCTTTTCAGAAAAATTTCTAAAAAATTGCACGTTTTCTTCCAAAAAGTAGTCTAAAGTCTTGCTTTTTTGCCAGATACTATATTTGCAAAAAGTCTTTTTTTTTTGGCAAAAAGTACGTTACAAAAAATTCACTTTATAGACAAAAATTACGAAAAAAGTATCGCCTTTTTGTTAATCTGAAAAGCTCTGCCTTTTGCTGTAATTATTGTCAAAGTTTTGCTTTCTATCAAAAACAGGGTGTCCTGTCCACTCATTTCTGGAAATGATTTTCCTGATTTTCCAGGTTTTCCAGATCTTTTTTTCAAAATAAAAACACCGTATTTTTAAAATCACCCTTCCTTTGCTTTAAAAAAATCACGTTTTTCAATACGTTTGGTTCCAAGCCCAAACTAGGTAAACGAAATTACTCGAGCGATGCGAGGGAAATTTTTTCCAAAATAAGAGTAAATGTACATACAATAAAACTACATACTAAAATTATTAAAAAATGACAGTTGAATACTTTCAAAAAATTCCCTGACTTTTGAGGTTGAAATTGCTTGAAATTGCTCCAGATTTCTGAAATTCACTGACTTTTTCCTGACTTTTCCAAACGGCTGGAATTTCCTGACTTTTCCAAATTTTCCAGGTTTTCCAGAAGTGAATCGGTGGGTGCAGAAAGGGAGCAAGTCACATTTTTGGAAATTTTTTTTTTCACCGATATAGGGGTTTCAAAGTATGGCGGATCGACTGGTGATGTCAGATTTCCACAAAACTGCCGGGAAAGTGGTATTTGGGTGCAGAAAAAGGGCGGATCCGCATTTAAGACTTTTTTGTAAAATTTTTTAAATTCCTTGAAAAATAACTAACATTTTTGAGAAGACCATTTTTTGAAATTTAAGTTAATCTCTGAACTGAAAAATGATGAAAAAATTAACAACTTCGGCAAAAAGTCTTAGAACTAAAGGGGTTTTGGGTCAATTTAAACGAGATAGCAGTCTAAATGATGTACTTAGATGTACAATCAAGCCCCATTCATGCCCGAGCAATTTCAAAAGAAATTTTGTCGATTGGGTGCAGAAAGGGTCTAAGTCCCATTTGTTTGGGCAGCAACAGCGCCGGCGCACGTGAATATTTTTTTTTCTAAACAGTGCTAAAAATTGTGTCTTGGGGTCCTCTTTCAATGACCTTTAACATGTTTACCAAAAATTTTTGATTTTCAAATAAATCAGTTTTTTGTTATTCCTGAAAAATGTGAAAATGTGACTTAGCCCCTTTCCGTACCCACCGATTCAAGTGTAGGCACCCTAAAAAGTAGTGAAAGTCTCGTTTTTGTTTTTTGTTGTTTTTTTTTTTGCAAAAAATCCGTTCTTTTTGCTGAAATTTTCAAAGCTACATTACTTGCCAAAAATTCCAAAACGCGTTCTGGGATTCAAAGCAGAGGATAGTGCCCAAAAATGGCAAAAAATATTCGTTTATTTCCTTCAAAAATGACCACAATTTGAGGAACTCTGGCTCAGTCCCGCTGTACAACTAGGTAGGAGTCTAAAAAATTTTCTGCGTAGTTTCCTACTCAGAGTAAATTTCTTCACCAATTTCCGTCAAAACCCTCGATGTGTTTTTTTTCTTCCACTTTAAACATCTTACACGGTGTCCAGAAAATCTTCAACTCAAAATGCAAAACTTTTCAAAACCTTTTTCAAAATTTCAGCAGAATCTTGAGCATGTTTCTCAAATTTCTCTCCGTCCCCCATACTCCTCGCCTTCCCAAAAATACACTATTATTTCGGGCTTTTGTTCAGTCTTCATTTTTCAAATGGTTCCTTCCGTTTTTTTGGCTTTTTCTGAATCACCAAATTGAACGTAGGATTTACAAGATTTACTGGACACCTTACTTGAAAATTTTACTTCAAAGCAAAATCCAGCTTCCAACACTTCTAATATTTATATTTACCATCTCTAGTTCAACGATTTCCCTACTTTTTCAACCCATTTTCCTTCTTCTTCTTCTACTGCCTGTTATGAGATGTGCGAATTAACCAGTTACTCGATTAATTTACTACGAAAAGAAAAACGACTTAATAACAAATGAACGCCAGCGTCATTTACAAGGAAGTGAGTGTAGGTAGATCATAATCATCGCATATTACGACGATACGAAGGGTTTGAAAAGCTAGCATCAGGGGACCGGCAAGTGGTGAAGGGGGTGAGGGGAGGTAAAAATACTCATAACATGGCAAAAATTATCGCCGTAGCGTCGACGACAATTATCGCAGTTGTAGCGAAATTGCAAACGCTTTTCTTCTTAACCTCACATTCAGTCGCGTCTCGCGTCACAATTTAGCGGCCAATTTCATAGAATTTTTACACACATAATTCGACGGGCTGCAGCGGCCTCAACGACGATGTGGTACGTAGCGAGAATTGAGAATTTCTTCTACATATTACATATCTTAATCGCGCCTACGCGAGAGACATTTTTTTTCACGTCAAATTTCTCTTCATCGTAGGTAGGTAGAGGTACGTTGTACTCGTAATATTTTGCGCGAGTACTCGTGCGCGTTTTCGGCGTCTTCGCGCCTCGGCGATTGACGCGGTCATTCTGTGAGGTTAACGTACTTGAGAGATTTGTTGGTCGACCAATGTACATTACGTATGTTTTGTGCATTATGCGCACCGCACCGACCAATTACGTACGAGTATACATATTGCATGATGACGATGAGTCGTACATTATCGTATGTTTTTTAGCCTAATTTTTTTTCTTCATATTTTTGTTGTCATAATCGCGCCTTCCGTTGCGAAAAATAATAATAATATCGCGTGATCTTGGAATGCGCGCAACACAGCATACTCGTAGAATTAATTTCAACAAAAATTCCGCTGCACTGATTCGAATCGCGAGTCTACGAATATGCAGTTTAGGGCAAGCAGTTCGTTTTAAATCCGACTGTGTTCTCGACTCATTCGGGAAATTCGTTGGTTTCCTTCTTTGTCGAGAGGAGGGGAGAGGAGGTTGGGCGAAGGTACTTCTAACCGTGTTTCTTTGCAACTCATAGTGCTGAAAAATTTTCTTCAATGCTTGAACCATTTTTTATGGTAATTATTCGTGTAACAAGAATTGATGTTTTGGTTTTGAACTGACTTTCAAAGTATTTACGCGATGAGACGCCATTTGTGCGGGGAGAGGGGAGGTATGAAAAAGTCATGAATTTTGGTTGGTGGTCATAAAAGTCATAAAAAGTCATGAATCTTATTCAAACTTTTGAACATTTTTTTAAAAGCCCATAAAATTAAAAAAAAATTTAAAAAATGAAAAATTTGTTCAAAAAATCAGAAAAATGAAAAAACTAATATACTCGTACCTACAAAATGAGTAAAATTTCCCTCTCACCGTTTACATACAATTTCAGACTGATTTTCAATTCCGAATCGATTAATGTTCAATTATAGACGATATGCTTATTTGAAATCCTTGAGCAATTATTGCCAAATTTACCTCAATTTTACTCAAATTTTCGACAACTTTCGGGCCCATCCTGCAGTTTTTATGATACTTCATGTATATACTTCTTGTTAAATTTTATTCCACTTATGATGCATCAATTTTGTGCTAAATGTTGAGTAATTTTCGTCTTCATGAAGTTTTGTTTAAAATTTGAGCTATTTCACCAATTTTTAGTCAATTTCAATTGTTTTCATTTTTCTTCAACAGGCTTAATTACCGTTAATTTATGCATTTTCAGTATTTTGGCCTTAAACCAAACTTTAGTAGAATTGAATTATTTTTTAAATAGATTTTAAAGTTTTTTTTTCGACGTTTTTATGCAGTTTTGACAATTTTTTTTGAAATTTCATTAGATGATTTTAACGCTCTTTCGTCGATTTTTACTATGTTTTGTGTAGTTTCCACAAAATTAAAAAATTTTTTGTAGGATTTTTGCAAAATATGGCCAATTTTTATTAGTTTTGGATGATTTTTGATAGTTATTGACATGTTTTAAAAACGTTTTATGAAAATTATGCTGAATTTTTGATCAACTTTTCTAAATTTTGATGCTTAAATTTCATAAACTTTGAATCATTTTAATGCTTTTTTAGTTGTTTTTTTTTGTATTATGTATTTGATTTTTTGATAGATTTATAACCTTCTTGAACAGAATTTTTTTCAACTTTTCATTTCTTTTACTGAAATGTTATAGATTTTGAAAGATTTTTTACAGTGTTTTTTTTTTTTTTTTTTGTAATTTTTAATCGTAGCTCAATCTTGAATAATTTTAGAAAATTATTAAATTTAACGATAAAAGAGGTAGTTTGCTCGATAGCCATTTGAACAACTTGCAGAAATGATGTTCGAAATTTTTTTTTTTGTAATTGCCAAAATTGTCAAGAAAGTCGATTTTGCTGAAATTGTCGAGTAGTTCTGTTTTTTATCAAAATGGTAGATTTTGCTAAAATTATCAAAACGAAGGCAGGTTTTTTGCAAAATGGTCAAGAAGTATTATTTTTACCAAAAGTTCCAATTGCTTGCTTTTGTTAAAATTGTCAAAAAGTCCAGTTTTAATGCCAAAATTGCCAAAACGTCTCGTTTTTGGCAAAATTTTCAAAAATTTTCAATTTTTTTGGCAACATTGTTCAAAAGTTTGTCAAAATTGCTAAAAAGTTCACCTTTTAAACTAAAATTGTAAATAAAGTCCATTTTTTTCATTTGCCTAAAATTTCAACAAAGTCCTGCTTTTTCTGAAAATTGCTAAGTATTAAAAAAATCCTGCTTTTGTTGAATTCGCCCAAAAAAGCCCAGTTTTTTTAAATCAAAATTTGTCGTAAAAGTTTTATTGTTCAGCAAAGTTGTCAAGAAAGTCCTTCTTTTTTTTTGATAAATTATCCAAAAAGTCATTGTCAAACGTTCCGTTTTTGCAAAAATTAACAAAAATGTTCGTTTTTTTTCCTTCAAAATTTTCATAGTCTTGATATTTTTTTCCCAAATTCCTCGTTCCTTCCATTTTTATTCATTGTGGAAATCGTATTTTCATTTAAGTATACTTTAGAAAGGAGGGGATCCTTGAGGCCTTGAATAAAATATGGACCAATTTGGTCAATAATTATGAGTTTTCTACAAAAAATTTGTCTAATTTGACTTTTTTTTAAATTCGTTGAAAATCGAAGAATGAAATTCAGATTTTGAAGTTTCTAGTGGTATATTTTTGGATGCTCTTTCGATTCTTATACATTTGTTTCAAAAATTTGAAACATTTTTGCCCTCGTTCCTTTTGAATGATGACTACCCTGAATCAGGACTCACTGATCATCTCCCTCTCGTAGTATTCTCCCACCAGTGACGTCCAACTCCCTTGAACCATTGTTCATTTACCCCTTTGTTTCTTATTTTATACTCGTATAATTAACAAAATCGATTTCCAAATATCGTCATTAATTTTCCATTTTCTGTTTGTTGTTTTGCAGAACTTCCAGAAAAACCGTGCGTACTACCGGAGTTTGTAGATACGTCGCATCGACTGCATTATCATTTATCGAAACGCGGGCGTACGGTGACCGATCGAGTGGTCAGCGTGTTAGGTTACGCGTGTCCTGATATCACTTATAGTCCGGCCATATATCCTCTAGCTGCTTTATTTTTACATTATATGCCTGGTAAGTGTATCTGTACATATAACTTAATCTATGCATACTTTATAAATAATTACTCTACCTATACCATATTTGTTGATAAAGAATGTAGAAAAATACACATGTACTCGGTTATTCGTTACGTCACACGCAGTACGGCGCTTTTCTCGGCATTCGACCCCGATTAGTGTAGAGAGATTTTAATCAACAAGTTCGACGAATTGTTGTGTTGGGTGCAATACAAGTATACTTCACCTATGAAGAGAAAGATACAGGTGTCGCAATGAAGACAAAAAAATTCATTCGACCGTTTGTTTATAACTCTATTCTATACCCCTCAATAGTTGAGTATGTCTTGTGAATCCTTATACGGAGTTAAATCCTTTGACATTGAAGTACTTTTCACCTTGACCTTATTTAATGCGTTATAATAGCGTCAAGTTCCGTCTTGCCCCCTTATACTTTGAAAAATGATTGATCACGTGTTTGCGGGGGGTCGTTGTTATGCAAGATAACATAGTAGGTAGAGGTACATACATACGTACGTACATACTATGAATCAAAACTGTAAAGACGCGTGATTTCGCATCTACATTTCTTCAAGCTGCGCGCCGACGACGGTTTTATTTTTATAATTTAATTATACAGGCGGAAAAACGCCAAGTTTATACGAGGTGCTGTATGTTGTAAAAAGTTTTTAGAACACGGAGCTAGTTTTTCGACGTGTCTCCATCATTCTATCTGTTCGACGTACTACTGTCGAGTCGAAGGAAGCACGAGTACGAGTATAATACGAAGCCCTGATTACTCGCGCACGCCCAATGTACAGAGAGTAGGTATATCTAAAGGTACTTGTTGTGCACTTTATTTATAGAATGCATAATTGGGCTACGTTATTGCCAAAAAATTTGCCAAATCGCGTGCTTGGTTCGCGCGGTACACGAACGAGAAGTATGATGGAATGTGTATGTATACAAGGTAGAGAGGTACACAGATGCAGGTGAGAGAGAGGCAGAGCGCTGAGTGGATCGTAAACATACACACGCATATCGATATCGTGCCGGTTCGTTGAAACGGCGTTAAGAAGTTTTATTTTTCTTTTAATGAGATCAACGAAAGATTAGAATCAAAGCCATGATGATGATGATGATGATGATGATGATGAAGATGGTGATTGAACTGTCGTTGTAGATTTTAACGTGATTTTACGAGTAGATGGCACGTGGACGTGGTGGTCGTTGTCAAATTTTAGCTCTTGGCCCTTGAATTTTCAAATGTTGCACATTTTTGAAAAATCAAGTTTTTCAGACATGTTTCCTCTCCCTTCACCCCCTCCAACAATAGATCTTGCTCGTGAGCAATGCTTTTTTTGGATTTTCGGACGACATTTTTGACCATTTTCTCGTTGAAAGGAGAGAAATGTTGATATCAAAAAGTCTATTGAAAAAAGAATAGATTTTTGAGTTCCATTTGTACAAACTTTTTCTTGATTTTGAGGTTATTTTTTCAATTTTGTGCGGTCATGTAACTTTAGAAAGATTCTACATGAGTTTTTAAAACAATTTTGGCGTTTTACACGATTTTTTCGATGAATTTTTGAATCTTGTTGGTATGGGACATTTTTTTATTTTGAGTAAGTAGATTTTCGTACGATTTTTAAATGATTTCAACCTTCGTGGGTTTTCTTGCGATTGTTCTTCAAGTTAGTTTTTGTGTAATTTCAGAAAAATTTTTTGAGAAATTTTAGCAGTATTTTTGGAATTTTCGTGTACTTTTCTGGAAAATTTTCCATTTTGATTGATTTCCTTCTATTTTGATGTTGTATTTCAATTTCAAGTCGTTTTGTGAACGGAATATTTTGTTGCAATTTAATCTTTTCTTTGAGTAATTTGGAGCCAGATAGTACGTTCATTCCCAAAACTTGCACTTTTTTTTGTTGGAGGGAAGGGGGGTTGAAGGAGGAGGAAAACGAGGTGTCTTACGAGATCTTGAAATGCTGGAAAATGCTGAAAAATCCTACTACTGAAAATTTGTTCGTTGGCTGAAAAACTGCGATCTGCATTTTTCTACTGAGCTGAATTTCTTCATGACGCAGAGGGTTATGTAAATTTGACCATTTATGCAAAATTCAAAATTTTGAAAGAAAAGAGGGAATGGAAATATCAACTTTAACAGGGCTCTTCACCAAAGTTGCCAAAAGTAACACTATTGCTTACTTTTCTTGTACAAATTTTCAAAAATTCTTCGAAGAACTGCTTTCTAATAAAATGATTCAGGTATCATTTCCTTCCAAAAAAATAGCAAAAAATCCCGCCTTTTGTCAAATTGCCAAATAATCTCGTAATTTTTTGCCAAAAATTCCAAAAAGACTTCATTTTTTTCTAAGAATTGTGCAGAAGTCCAGTTTTTTGCATATAAATTCCAATATGTCTCGCTTTTTTTAATCAAAAAATTGAAAGAAGTCTTCCATTTTCATCAAAGATTGCCATAAAGTATCATTTTTTAGCCAATAATTTCCAAGAATTCCTGTTTTTCGTTGAAATTGTCAGTCTTGCTTTTTGCCAATAATTCCAAAAATTTCAAAATTTTTAGGAAATTTTCATTTTTTGAAAAAAATTGTGAAAAAATGTAATTTCTTCGTCTACAATTTCCAAAAATTGCTAATTTTTGCTGATATTGTTAAATTTTCGATTTTAGAAAAAAATCCTGGCAATTGCCAAAAATTGAAAAAAAAATTTCGCTTTTCAACAACAATGCTAAAAATTGTCGTTTTTTCCAAAAAATTCTAAAAGACTCAATTTTTTTCAAAAATTGTCCAGAAGTCTCTCTTTTTTGTCAGAAAATGCCAAAAAGCCCTGAAATAGCCAATCGCCAAAATCTCTCTTTATTTCGCCAAAAATTGTTTTTTTTTGCCGGAAATTGTCAAAAACCCTCGCTTTTTTATCACACAGTTTCGAATTATCTACCTACATAGTTCCACTTTTTTGAAATTTGAAACCAGAACATTTCGGTTTGAAATAGTCTTGTTTTTTTTACCGACTTTGCCGTGAAACGGAAAAGTATTACCGACTTTGCCGTGAAACGGAAAAGTAAGGTATTGTATTTGTCATGATGGTTGAGGATTTGGGTGGGGGTGGGAGACATATGGCGCAAAACGAGATAAGTTTACATATATATTTATTTATTTATATATCAATTTATGTATAAATTTGTGTCACGCTGAACTCAAAAGCTCCGAACTTTAAGTCGAAACTGATGATGGCAAAATATTGCTTTGATACTGAACTAGAGAAATTTTTAATTTGGTCGAAATCGATTCAGCCGTTTACGAGATATGAACGTTTAAGTGTGTTTCAACGTTATGGATAAGCAGAAATTTGTGTAAACCCTTATATCTCGCAAACGGCTCACCCCCAACAAACAGATGGGGTGGTTAGGGTGTGTAGGTTGCAGATTGGTGCGCCGGAGGTCGGGTGTTCGAATCCCGAGCGAGTCAAGAAGAGAAAATTTTTTGTTGATTTTTTTAAAAAATTTTTTGTTAATTTTATGCGTCCAAAATTTTTTTGCCATAAAAAATCAAAATTTTTCAAAAATTTCTAGTGTAAGTAATTTTTGTTTCAACAAAAAACATTAAGTTTTTGGTAAATAGCCAGTAAATCTTGATATATTTTTTTTTTGGTGAATTAATAGTAATTTTTAGTAAATAAAATGATTAGTTATTTTTGGTGAATTACTCGTAATTAAAGTTGATGGAAAATTTTGGTAAATTGCTTGGGTAATTTTTGGTAAATTGGTAAAGTTTGGTAAATTGGTAAAGTTTGGTAAATTGGTAAAAACCTTTGGCAGTAAATTACTGGGGTAATTAAAATTCGGTAAAAAAATTGGTAAATTAGTGAGGAAATGTCTGGTAAATTACTGAGGTGAATGTAGGTAAATTGCTGGGGTAATTCTTGGTAAAATGTAAAATTGGTAAATTAGTGGGTAATGTCTGGTAATAATTACTGAGGTAAATGTTAGTAAATTGCTGGGGTAATTTTTGGTAAATTCATAAATTTTGGTAAATTGGTAAATTTTGGTAAATTGGTAAATTTTGGTAAATCGGTAAATTTGGGTAAATCGGTAAATTTGGGTAAATCGGTAAATTTGGGTAAATTGGTAAATTTAGGTAAATTGGTAAATTTTGGTAAATTGGTAAATTTCGATAAATTGGTAAATTTTGGTAAATTGGTAAATTTCGGTAAATTGGTAAATTTTGGTAAATTGGTAAATTTCGATAAATTGGTAAATTTTGGTAAATTGGTAAATTTCGGTAAATTGGTAAATTTTGGTAAATCCGTAAATTTCGGTAAATTTGTTTATTTTCCTGTATAACAGAGCAAAGTCGGTTAATCTTGCCTACTGCGCAAGATGTTTTTTTTTTTGTATTATTTTTTTCTTCACTAAAATGTTTTGCTTGCGTTCTATCACTTTTTTGGCTTCTTTTTCAAGCTATTTTGGTTACCAGAGTTACGTTTTTTTTTTGTTTTTTGAAAAAATTGAGTACTAACCCTACTTTAAAGGCCTTGCAACAGTTCGGAAAAGGTTAATAGTCCGGTATTTTTATGCAGTCCTTTTTTTTGATATTTCTCCAATTGATATATCAAAAGAGAATGTGGAATGTCTTCGGGAGAGAAAACTTGTGAATTCAAGTTTCAGCTTATGAGAGGTAGAAGCTCAAATTATGTGCTTAAAGACCCAAAAACTACATCAAAAATTTGTTGCATGACCTGAAATTTTTTGTAAACATGAACATTTTATTAGATAAATTTGAAAATTTGTTCACAAAAAACTCAAATTTTTGTACTGATTATGAAATGTTGAAATAGTTTGAGGCTCTATTTCCCGAGGGAAGGCCAATTTTGGATATTCCCTTCGCTTTCTTACCTCTTAATTCCTGCACCAAAATTTTATCTGTTTTTCAGGTAAAAATAAGTAGCTTAATCTAAGAAATAGAATCGGTAGATTCGAAAATCCTTGAATAAATGGCATGGCATCTTCCGAATTGACCATTTTTCGTGATATTTTTATGAATCTGTTATTTTTTTGAAGGTAAGATTCTTCTGATACGACGTTTCAAAAAAATTTCCATTAATGAGATACCGAGAGCATACCCTTGATGTTTCTTGGTTTGTAATTCAAACAATTTTATTGTGACAAATGATAAGCATATAGGTACGTGTTTTCTTGACCTACATAAATAATTATGTTTTTCGCGATTCCTTATTTTTACTCGAGAAATTAATACATAGGAGAAGCGTTTGGGCGAAGGAAGGAGAGAAAAGGTCGGTTAATCAATCGTGAAAATAAACATAATCTAAATAGCGTTTTCTCGTACCTATTTGGCTGTAAATTCTCTCGTTAATAAAATAGAAAGATGCGTTGCATCGAGCCTCGAGGACGCATAGTTTGAGTAGTACTGACCTATGTAAGTGACAAACGATGTTACGTTTTATGTGTTCACTGTTCACGCTGCGACCTTAAAACAAAAATAACACACGTTTTTACACCCACTGGCATTTTTCAACATTCAACAGCAATTTCCTTTCGGGAAAATTTATATCGATATAATAAGCGTGCTATTTGTTCAGAGTTTGAAGAAATGAAAACCATATAGCGCAGATTGTAGAGCAATAGAAAGAGAATTGGCTTCGAACGAGGGTGTAGTAAGGGTTGGTTGGACTGTCGTGAAATCTTTTCCAACAGACTGTTACCATTGACCGTCGATGAACTCGGTTTGTGCCTACTCGTAAAGTACGATACTACACGACGCTAATTACCCATTTCAAATTGGATTTCGTCCAATTGATCGATGCTTCGATGAGCATTTTTAACAGTTGTCAATCACGAATCGGCGTATTGTACGGCGTGGTGCGCCCGCGCCGGCGCACACCAGATGAACAATCGTGATGGTTTATGGCCAAGAAGACAAACCGACCGACGATGACGTATGGCGTATGCCCAATTGTTTTGATTAGTGTTTTGTTCGGAGTTCGAAACAGACTGCGTGAGACCTGACTCTATGTGAGATGTGAAACTGGGCTGCAGTATCGTGATGCAAGTCCAACTCGACGACGCTCAGACCACACCACAGACGTGATGAACGTGCAAGGTGTGTGCGGTGTGCGCCATTGTTAAATGAGCCAGCATTCGGCTTCAGCGACAGCGAGCGAGGTAAAGATGTAGCGATGTGAGATGACAGTGAACTTGAATCGACCGAAAGTGATGGGCGCGATGCGCGATTTTTACACTCGGGTGAAGTTCAATGTGACAAGGTATCGTCGACTGGGCTCCTCCGTCTATCGACGACGAAGACGTCGTAGTTGTCGTCATCGTTACATCGTTTGTTGTTAGGTACCGTGAATAGGATGATCGAATCAATGGATTAGTGGTGTCGATGATGAAATAAAACTATGCCGGAATGCAAGGGTATAGGTGTTTGATTTGGGTGGCCTCAACGTGTAATGAAGAAAGAATGTCGTGTTTATGGGTTGGGAAGATGAATGAGGTTTGGATGATGCGAGCTCCGGTTCGAATATTCGGAAGTGGTTGAATTTAGAAAAATCATTTCGATACGAGGAAATCCTGTAGAATTAAGTAGAGTTCCACTGAAAGTAGGATACCTGTTCACGAAGTTTCACTCTTCGACAATCTGTCGAAATAGTCCAGGAGCCCAACCTGAAAAAATGTACGAGGGGGGTTGAAATTGGGGACCCGGCCCAAAAGTTACTATATGTAGTCCTCTTTCCAGAAATGCCACTCTGGCAATTCGCAGGTGGGGCTTTTAAGCACAGCGAAAGCTCAAAGTTCACAATTTTTATGAACTTTCAACTTGGAAAGTTTCATGGCTGAAACTGGGGGATTCTTATAGTATTTTTCACGCTGAATCCAAATATGCCGGTCTGCCGACCTCTAAGTATCCCCAAAGGGGTGCCAGAGTGGGTTAAAGGGGTAAAAATCGCAAAAAATGCTGTAGTTTTTCAATAAATTTTCGTAAAAATCAAATAGATGACAAAAAGTGGCGAATTCTTGAAGAATTTTTCGCGCTGAATCCAAATATGTCAGTCTGCTAACCCCTAAAAGCCTCCAAAGGGGTGCCAGACTACTTTAAAGGAGTGAAAAAGGCAAAATATTGAGGTTTTTCACATCTTAGGCGCATAAACATAGCATTATTTGGTACCTAATTATTTTATTCGAATGTGGTTTGCGAACATCATTTTTGAAAACAGCATAAAATTCTTGTAGACATCCGTACGCGAGGTGCCCCACAAAAATTTTCAACCCTCTCCCCTCATATTTACCCCTCGAAATGGCGTTTTTCAACTTATTTTATGGTTTTTAACAATGTATGTAGATTTCGCGAGGTACAATTTTAGGAGCATGTTTTTTGGATGTAAGTATATTTGACTCTTGAACATCATATGTGAGGGCGCATACGGAAAGGGACCTACCGACCAAAAAAAAAAAAAAAAAAAGTTCTCTGAAATTGTTGTAGGAACCCTCACATATTATACCTATATTTTTTTCTTATTCAGTGGGTATAAATAATGGAGCTCCACTTCAAAACAATATAATAGAACTCGAGCACTAGGTTGAGGTTCAGACAGGACTTTTTGATGAGTATAACACGAAATTCAACGCCATCCCATTTCGTGTTCAGGAGAATCGGTTCGGATCACAACGATACCGTATGTTGTAAAAGTATGTAGCTTAACTTCAAAAATAGTCGAAATTTAGAAAGGAGCCAAGGCTCCGCATGCGCAGGTGAACCTAAAACAAATTCTGACGTCATCTTTGCGTTCAGGGAGTTCGGTTCATATGAAAACGACGAAAATATTGTAAAAGTAGCTCCATGTTGAAAATAATGGAAATTGAGGAGGGAGATGAGGCTCTGGAGGGGCTGTGTGAGTGTAAAACAAAATCTCAAAGTAACTATTTCAAAAATAGCAAAAATTGAAGCTAGGGAGGGATTGAAGGCTCTGGAGGAGATTAGATGCGTGTAAACTAGCCGAAACTAGCCGAAAATCTGAGGTCATATTCGTGCTCAACGGTATTGAATCATGCGGAAATGACACCCTACTTACTCAATTATTTTCCACGAAATTCCTGTTTTACCCCCTCTACGACTTATTATATCAATTTTTCATCGCGGCCCACCAAAACAAAAAATTGAAAAAATATATGATGTTCTAGAGTTAAAAATACATCCAAAAAACGTGCTTCTAAAATGTTCCTCGCGAAATCTACATTGTTAAAAATCATAAAATAAGTTGAAAAACGCCATTTTGAGGGGTAAATATGAGGGGAGAGGGTTGAAAATTTTTGTGGGGCACCTCGCGTACGGATGTCTACAAGAATTTTATGCTGTTTTCAAAAATGATGTTCGCAAACCACATTCGAATAAAATAATTAGGTACCAAATAATGCTATGTTTATGCGCCTAAGATGTGAAAAACCTCAATATTTTGCCTTTTTCACTCCTTTAAAGTAGTCTGGCACCCCTTTGGAGGCTTTTAGGGGTTAGCAGACTGACATATTTGGATTCAGCGCGAAAAATTCTTCAAGAATTCGCCACTTTTTGTCATCTATTTGATTTTTACGAAAATTTATTGAAAAACTACAGCATTTTTTGCGATTTTTACCCCTTTAACCCACTCTGGCACCCCTTTGGGGATACTTAGGGGTCGGCAGACCGGCATATTTGGATTCAGCGTGAAAAATACTATAAGAATCCCCCAGTTTCAGCCATGAAACTTTCCAAGTTGAAAGTTCATAAAAATTGTGAACTTTGAGCTTTCGCTGTGCTTAAAAGCCCCACCTGCGAATTGCCAGAGTGGCATTTCTGGAAAGAGGAGTACATATAGTAACTTTTGGGCCGGGTCCCCAATTTCAACCCCCCTCGTACATTTTTTCAGGTTGGGCTCCCTGACTAAAAATTGATCACAAAAAATGAAGAAAATCTTAATTGTTGATGAATTCTTAGAAAATTCATTAAAAAATTGACCAGTAATCCGTTATAAATTTAAAGATGGTTGAAAATTTTGGGATAATTTCGTTAAAGTTGGACTTAACTATTTATGAAAATCCGGTTCACATTCTGAAAATATTGGAAAGTTATGAGGTAGTACCCTCAGAAATGAGGAATTGTGCATGAAACCTTGAAAAATTCGTTTAAAATTTTTGGGAAACTGGATAGAAATTCAAAAATTGACCGACTCTGTGATCAAAACTGTGTGAGCTTCCACAGAGGCTGAATTTCAGTACCCATTTTTTCAAATTTAAAGGTATATCAACTCTCCATTAACAAGCTTAGTTTTACTTTTGAGAGCAAACTGTCATCAGGACGATAATCAGTGCCTTAGAAAACTTAGGTTTTGATCCCCATGTTGTATTTTTCAAACTTTTTGGATACAGTTCCCTATTTGTTGGAGGGGGAGGGAGGGCTCAATATGGATTTTTGGGTCGAATAGTTCCAAAATCAGAATCATCACTTTTGAAAACCAAGATTCTCACACCTACATTGAATTTTTCAAAAATTTTGTTTTTGGTCCTTTATTTGTGGGGGAGGGGGGGGGGTCAATTTTTATTTTTGGATCGAACTAGTTTCCGAATCAGAATCTACTTCTCTAAAAACCAACATTTTGAAATCCATTTTGCATTTTTCAAGATTTTTGGTTTCCGACCCCCTTTGCTTGGAGGGGGAGGGGAGATCAGTTTTGATTTTGGGCTGAAATGAACTTTAGAATCAGAATTAACGCCTTTGATATCCAACATTTTGATACTCATCTCATTTTTTTGGCATTTTAAAATTTTTCACCCCCTCCCATTTTAGGCTCATTTTGAAATTTTTGAAGAAAGTTTCCTATTTGTGGGGGAGGCAGCTCAATGTTGACTTTTGGCTTGAATAAGTTCCAAAATAGGAATTTTTTGATTCTGGTCCCTTGTTTGGGGGGGGGGCAATTTTTATTTTTGGATCGAACTAGTTCCAGAATCAGAATCAGCGTCTCTGAAAATCAAGATTTCGACACCCATTTTACATTTTTCAAGATTTTGGGTTCCGACCCCTTCTCGATGGGGGAGGGAAGTGGGTTAGTTTTGATTTTGAGCTGAAATGAACTTCAAAATCAGAATTGACGCATTCGATGACCTAGATTTTGATGCCCATCTCACTTTTTTTGAATTTTGAATTTTTCACCCTCCCTCCCCCCCAAATTTTGGGATAATTTTTCGAAAATATTTAAAAAGTGTAAAATGTGAAAAGGTCTATAAGTGCATACTTGGAGGTACATATCACTTTTATTCATGAGTGCTTTAATAACGCCGTTTCCTGTCAAATTTCGATTTGCACTCTAGGGGATACCCCCCTCCCCCTAATTTGGGGTCAAAATTTGAAAAAATTGTTCAAGTCGTGTGATATATCGAATAGTATGTTTTCGAAGGTGCTGATCACAAATATGACCATATTTTTTTGATCCGATGCATTCCACGCCTTCTAGGGCCCCCTTCGCTTGCATTTTTTCGATTCAACTCTTTTCTACGTCCCTTATATCCGTAGTTAAATCCTAAGTGAGAATTTGAGCAGCAAATAAGTCAAATTATTAGCCCGAATTTGAGTAAATTTCACAACAAACTGAAAATCCAACCAAAAAAATCATCTCATCTAGTTTCAATATTTGTTTCAAAGTAACGCATTTTTGCGAGAATCTGTTTCACTTCAACGTATACACGCCCAGATTGCAGATTTAATAGCCAAAAAGCATCCGCCGAATGCGGTCGAACATTTTGTGCGTATAAATTGAGTATTCGCAGATTCACGCCTATAATTTATTATACCACGTAGTTTAGGTACACAAATTGGTAAATAAATAAAGTAGGAAAAAAAATCGAAGAAGAAGATAAGAATATACCAAAACGAAGCGGTATATAAATCATTAATTACATTTTATTACACCCATTAGATTAGTACGGACGGTGGCGTGGTGTGGCAGTGTTACCAATACCAATAATTTGGCAAATTCTTCAATACGCGATAATTTATCACCGATGAAAATACATTCACTCGCGTTTGATTCGAGAACTCGAACTCGAACCACCGCCGCCGACGTCTTATTATATTACGTAAACAAATTTTATGGTCAAGCGGACATCTTTAATTTAAATTGTGGACAGTAGGGTTGTTAAAATTTGGCGCCGCCGAGACGCCTGCGAACGTTGAAAAAAGAAAAACTTCTATAAATAATTTACCGGCTGCCGTCGCGTTGGCGAAGCAAAAAAAAAAATTTCTATTCGACTATATAAGTATACCTTCTTCAGTGTTCTTCTACTACATGAACTCGATGAAAAAATAAGCTTAATCGTCAAATTCTGCTAGGTCGCTTCTCGAGAAAACTTCATCGTGTGGTTATAATTGTCGATGCTATACGGCGAAGTTTCCTCGTAACAGCAAAAAGCACACGAGCACTTACTTTGCAGTACATATAATTGTACTCAGCACGCTATACCTAACCTAACCGAAGTATGTATATTTTCCTTCTTTCAAAACACCCCTCAACGTCGCAGATTACCCGTATCGTGTCGAGCTAAACGAGACAAATCTCCGGCGAATTTGAATCGACGCGTATAAGCGCCCGAGATAAACTATGTACCAAAGCTTTGAAAGTTTTGCTAAGTAAGATACCTAAGAGCTCTACGTGCATAAGTATTTTGTCATGAGTTTATATTGAAGACAAAATCATAGGGTTTTTAGTATGATGCTGGATAATCTCTCGGAACGTTCGAGAATATTAATTAAGTCTTGGTAATTTATCGACGAGTCTCGATTGTGCTAGTAGAATGCGTGTATCATCTCCATACATATAAGCCTCTTTTGTTTTGTCACCTTCGTCATAACGAGACAATTTCACGTTGCTTGATAGGTTCTGATATTAGATGATTTGTCTAGTAAATGGCAGACTATTCGATGAAAGAAAAGTGAAGATCGTGAGATCATTCGAGTGTATTTTGTGTGTGTGAATTCCCGAATTAGGAAGGAAAGGATTAGCAAGAGACCTTGATTAACCGAACGCAAACGTAAGCCGGATACATAAATCTGATTTCAATCGATCAAAATTCTAATATAGATAACTTGAAGGAAAAAAATTCCCTAGATGCAAAAATTAAAGTTCTTTTTTTCATCTGAATTGCTGGAGAAAATTTTGGATTTGAACGGTTAGAAGGGGAGCTTGAAAGTGCCTAAATCAATCAAAAGTATCTCAAAGATGGAAATATCCGAGTTCGGAGTTTCTGAATTTAATTTTGGCTCTTTATGGCAGTTCTTTCGGAACCGGAAAATACGAAAATTCCCCGGAGTCTCTAGAATGACTTGAAACCAGCATTAATCCATTTTGAGGGTCGGAAATAATAAGGCACTCAAGTGTTTATGATGGGCATATTTGTGAACGAAGAATTTTTTTCAAAAATAATCGTTGGAGAAAATTTTAAATTTTAATCAGCAGAAACGAATTTTTAAAATTTGGCCACCAATCGATCTCAAGGGTCACAAGAACGATGCAGCCGAGTTTTTAAGCGCTAAATTTCATTTTGCGCCTCTTCTTATACCAATTTTTCTCAGTTCGAAAATTTAAAAATTTTGTTAAACACTCCAGATCTGCTCAAAACCACCAGCAATTGATTCAAGAGGTCAAAAGTGAAGTACAAATCACAATTTTTAGCTTTCTAGCTCAATTTGATAAAGTTTCAATTTTTTGTGGAAAATAGATCAAATTTGAGTTTTTTAAAATTCTTCAAAAATCAAAATGTGAAATGATGTTTTGATTCTCTCATCTCCAATCCAAAAAAATTTCAGCAGTTTGAAATATGTACCTCCTTTGTTGGGTCTTCCAATTTTACTCAATTTTTTAAAATGAATTTCTCCAATTATTGGTGCAATTCGAGAGTTAGACTACCATCATTTCACTCCTGACCTATTTCTGTGGTGGGTGTGGGGGGAAGGAACCTCAATATTTTTGTGAGTTCTTATAATTTTTAGTTTCATTTTAATACTATTTTGCATTTTTTTTGTTGAATATTTTCGAAAAATTCCCATTTTAAACCTTCGGTAAAAATACACTTGGCCACAAATTCAAAACTGGGGTCCCCATAGAGGCTAAATCGTTTACACCCAAATTTCACATTTGAATTATGAGTCCACCCCCTCTCTGAAGGTTCTGTTTTATTTATTTTGAGGTCATGCGGTATCAGATTGTGAATCAGCGCCGCTAAAAACCTACATTTTGACACAGGTTTGTCTTTTTTCGAGATTTCAAGCTCCACTCTTTCCCTGTGGTGGACTCAGTTTTGATTTTGTGGTCAAACGGGTCTCAGTATTGGAATCGGCGCATTCCAAAACGTAGATTTTGATTCCGATATTGCATTTTTTGGTACATATTTTGATATTTTTTACTCCCCCCCCCTCCTATTTTGGATGCCTTTTTTGCGAAAATACTCGAAAAAAAGTGCTTACTCTGAAAATAAATATTACATGCCACATATTTTTTCTGAAACTTTTTTTTTCTTTTTTAGCGGGTACTTTATTTCCTCCCAAATTTTTACCTGGCCCACTAACCCCCCCCCCCTCCTCCTATTTTGGTCAAATATCAAAACGAATTGGAAATCATGTGACATGTCGTTTGTTATGTTTTCAATAGCGCTGATTTTGAATTTCAGCTCATTTTTTCTCATTCGAGCTCTCTACGCCATGCAATAAGCCCCGAATTTGAAAAAAAAAATCATAAAATTCGCACACTCTATGGTTTGTTTGATTTTTAGGGGTGCTAATTTCGAATTTCGACTCAATTTTTTGATACTCCCTCCTCAAGCCCCGCATAGTGAGCCCCAAATTTCAAAAAAATCGAAAATTCAAGTGACGTATGGTTTGGTGGGTTTTCAGAAGTGCTTACATCGAATTTTGGCTCAATTTATGATAAAAACACGAAATTTAAATTCAACTAAATAAATGTACCTACCGAATAAAAGATAAAGATTTTGTAATTAATGTCGCCAAATCAGAAGAAGGAGGTGGAGTAAAAGTAGGAAATCGTCACTCGTAAATCTTGATATTATAGGTGCAGATCTTTTTACAACCACGTTAGCAAGAAGATTGACCTTGACAGAGGATAGCGTTTTTCAAGTTTAGAGCAAAATTTTGTCGAATTATTGGAATAAGTTATTATGTGTGTATGTCTTCCCACGCACGTGTATTACCCCGCCATCCACCCCCATCGTTCGCTGTACGTACGAGCATTTCTGTCAACGAGATCCGCCGTCGTCGCATAAGGCGCCCCACCCTCTATATTAAAAATATGATTTCACGGTTGATTTGACATTTTGCGGTAGGGCATTGTGTATACACATACGGTACACTTACTACATTCACCAACCACATAAAACGTTACATACTCGTATGTACATTTACTTACATATTTTTTGAGAGGAATTTTATTTTTATTAATTTGTTGTTTTCGCATTCGGTTGCCAAACAAGAATCAGCGGCCGCAGTTGCAATAATTGCGCGCAGGCAGGCAGCGTGTATGTAGCGGTTGGCTGGTCGATCTTTTCACACATAGTGTGAAATTTTATTAAAATTTTACTAATGTATTTCGCAAACTCGTAGAGTAGGAGATTTGCATAATTTTCCGGCAAATGCGGCATGCACATGGTTGGTGCGGTATGAGTTTGTGCTATAAGATGACGAAATACGTACCAACCACTCTTCGTCGTGTACGTATATGTTGTTGGAAGTCTTTGATTAACCGAATTTTTACTTTGGCAATGGTTTAAATGGGCATTGAAAGATCATAAAATCAGTATGGACTCGAGTAGTGTGCCAATATTTTTCTGGTCGTCGACGTCGTCGTCGTCATTGGTGTTTCTGTTCATTCAGAGATTCTATCGTATCGTACGCGGTTGCAAATTTTTCCGGTGTGGAGTGGAGGGGAAATGTATTCAGAAAGATGGATTTTGAAATTTATAGGACGAAGGAAGGTTTTGCATGTTTCAACTTGAACAATTTTTGGTTGGAGAAATGTACTTATTATGTGAAACGTCTTGATGGGACATCCTGTATGCTTGTTCACAATTTATTTGAAAATGAATTATGAACTTGTTAAAATGATTGATTTTTGTCATTCATTCGCGCTGTCATTTTAACGTGCTGTATTTTTCTTCGAAATTTACGATTGTAATTTTGTGAAAAAATTGTAAAGTTTTGATATTTTTATGGCCTGTTTAGGAACACAAAAATCTTTGAAAAATATACAACTTGGCGAATGTTTATTTTGCACTCGAGAAAAGTAAAAATGAGTTGATCGTCGCTGTTGATGATTGATTGTCCTTATTTGAAGCAAGGACGTTCAATTATAGACATATTTTCGATTCATTAGTAAAAAATTATCGAGTTGTGAAATGATATCCTAATTTTGAAATTTATAGGGCGATTTCTGTTTATCGAAAAGCCAAGTATGAATGTATTGAATGTTGCTTTGAATGATGTACCTTTTTTTTTTTTGATCAACTGGAATTTTTCAAAACGTCGCTGGAGGCTCCAGAATGACTCTAAACCGCATGCAGTCGATCTGCGAGGTTAAAAATGTGGTATATCAGGCTTCAGGATGTCTACCAGGTCGCGACAACTTTAGAAATAGATCGCGAAAGTCGCAAAAATGTCGCAAGTGTTACCAAAAAGATCACGAAAGTCGCAAAAATGTCGCGAATTTTACCAAAAATCACCAAAAAGTTGCTAAATATCATTCTGACTTTCAGTACAGTGGTGAAAGTATAATCATCTCTCCCCACTACTAAAAAAATGGCACATTCCAGAGATGAAAAAAAGGTTTACTATAGTCCAGAAAAATTGAAAATAATGAAAAATTTCTGCTTGAAGGTCTAAAAAATGTAAAAAAATCTGAAATTGATTCTGAAACAGTGGTTATTAGTCTGGCTGGTATATGGCATTATATGAAATAATTACACCCTTTTCCCGATACTCCGGGACAACTTTTCTCTTGAAGGGGACATCCTGAGGAACATTTTAAAGCAAACTTGTCAAAAAAAAAGTTGGCCCTATATTAACAAAATGGCGGCCATTTTGATTGATAGGTCAGCCAAGATTGAAAACCCAGTTTTTTTTTTTCGTTGAAAAATGGAAGGGGGTGGAAAAAGTCGCGAAAAAAGGTCGCTAAAAGTCGCTATTTTTGAATATCGAATTTTGGTAGACACCCTGATGTTAAATTCCAGCTTTCCAACTTTGTGCAATTTCGAAGAAACATTAGATATTATTTCCAAAAATTTGCAAGAGGCTGAAAAACTGCACGAAACGGCTCGAAAGTGCTTCCAATTAATTTTGAAGTTCGGAAATTAGATGCATACCAAATTTTGGTTTTTTAGCTCAATTATGTAAAATTTCAATTTTTTCGCTTTTTTGGCTCTTCAATTTTTAAAAATTCATCAAAAAAAAACAAGAGCTCTCGAAATTTTAGTTGGCAGAATTTTGTAGGCTGATTTTATCAAATAAACGTATTATTTACTGATAAGAGAGGAGAGTCAACAGATTGCAAAAATTCACTGACTTTTTTAAAATCAAGGAAATGGCAAAAAACTATAATCTTTGTTCAAAATAAAGTTTCACACTTTCAGAGTTGGTATTTCTATTTACCCATTTTTCAATTTTTTTTATGACGAGGGAGGGAAGGGTGGTTTAAAAATTCATCTTGTTATACGAAGGAGGTAAACTTAAAATTCCAAGATCTCATTCAAATTTTAAAAAACCTTGTGTAATGAAAACACACGCTACATAAATCGTATCAAATCAAGCCATCTTACTCTTCCTTCGCCAAAAAAAAAAAAAATGCATCACGAAATCTGAAAAAACCTCTAATATATTTTAATTTGAAACAGCACTGGCGATGAATCATCTACGAGTAGAAAACTACAAACATTGCATGAAAAAGAAACCCCCTTGCCCTTATACTTTGCAATAAACCCATGTTAACTTATTCATATTCACCCACGCACCCAAGTACGAGTACACCGCGCTTACAAAAACATTAATTAATCGTACAAAATATAAATTCAACGGGAATTTACCCCAAAACAGAACCCGAATGCATGCGAAAGTAAAAGCACGTGCAACTAATCAAAGCAGCAACAAAGCAGCCAAGATGCGGAAATTTCCTCGAATTTGTAAATAGTCATAGTGTGTGTGTATCTCGTTAATTTCGTAACTTTCCCCAACTATCGCGCCCAAATTTTTTTTCTTACTAAATGGGATTTTTCAAGGTCCATTACCACACGCCTCTGTGATATATCGGTATATACGTACTGCACTGCATAGGGTACTTTGTTTATATTTCGCTTGTGTGTCTGTGTACATATTTACTATTTCGAACGAAGAATAAGTAAATTGCGTATACCGCAGAAAGAAAACAAAATTACGAACCGTAACTAAAATAAATCTACGAATTCTCAATTCGTACTCGTACTTTACCGCAAGTGTAATCGTGCTTAAGTGAAGGGGACTTGGGGGAGTGGTACTCGTATCTCACACCCTACACTTGATCTTGTTGTTGAGAAGGTGCGAATGCTGCGAAAAAACGCCTGCAGCTTTCGTAGGTGGTGTTGGTGCTGCGCGCGTGTGATGAATATTCGTGGCATTCTGAAGCACACATCGTAGATAAAATTAGACTAAAATAAGCCGTCTTATTGTCTTATAGCCGAGTGAAAATTCATGTTCACAGCGTAGGTATATTAAAAAGTGGACCGCAAACCAGGCTGAGATGAGAAGGGCGCGTTAATCATATTTTTATTTATTCAATGGCGCCTGAAGATTATGGAAAAACGTAATAAAAACTGGTCTGCGATACCACAACAGTGCGAAATTTTTCTTCAAGAAAGATTTCGAAAGTGTTGAAAGGTTTTAATGCGGTGATGTAGATGAGGAAGAGTGAAGGGTAAAGCAGGTGCATTTTAAGACTAATAAAATAATCTTGCTTATTTTTTAAGGTCTAATAAAATTTATTTCTGGATGTATTTGGTATACACGGTGATGCTGTTGTAAGGTTCCAAATTTGAATTTTTGAAAAAAAATCATTAAATAAAATTAAGCTTAAATTTTGCTCTAGATGTTTGAAAAATTATGCTCTCCGGAGAGAAAATGATTGGGAGTGGAAATTTTATGCTCTTAAGATCTCGTTTCTTATCATTTTTCTCATAAGACTCAGGTTTTTCCTCAAAAATTGATTTTTATGATGATAAAATTGAAAAAAAATCTCACAATGTTTTTCAGTCTTTGCTGAAAATATCTCAGAAATAAAACTTTGTGGAGGGAGAAATCGTCAAATTTTCTCCCACTACAACTTCATGGAAAAAATTGCTCTCACTGTATTGGTGGGAAATTTCAAGCTGCATTATTTTGAACTTCTTTTCGTTTTTTCGCTAGATCCTCAGTTTTTCTTGAAAATTGATTTTTTATGATGAAAAATAAATTTTTTAACAAACTCGAGAGCTCTATGAAAAAAATGATGAGAAACTAAATTGTGGAGCATTAAATTTCTCACAGACCGAATAGAAATTAATTTTTTTTCTAGGAGGCTTGGTTTTCTTATATTTTAAGCAAAGGTTGAAAGTTTGTGCTGAATCGAATGTTGGGGATGAAAAATTTCATTTTTTCAAGATAGAAAAATGTAGGTATTTCTATGGAAAACTGAGGGTCTTGAGGGGGAAAAAATTGAAAAATTTGGAGCACGAAATTTTCCACCAGTGGAATAGGAAGCGTTGATTTTGAGATTTTTGGATCCGAAGTTTAAAAGCCCCCATTATTGAATGTTTTGTGGCAAGAAGTGTGATTTTGTTTGTTTCTGCATCTCAAAAAATCAATTTCCTGGAAAATTTAGGAAAAAAATTGACTGATGAGAAACAAAATATGGAATACAAAATTTCTCACCGATTGATTTTTCAGATATTTTGAACGCCGTTGAAAGTTTATTAGATTCTTTGTGATAATAAATGTCAACTTTTCCACTTTTTTCATCTCAAAAATTGAATTTTTTGAGAAAATGAAGGTGGGGGGACAAAAAGAAACGAAGTAGTAGGACATGAAATCCCCATGAGTGAAGTGGATTCGTTTTTTTCCAAGGATTTATTTTTGAGATATTTTAGTCAAAATCTTGAAGGTTCAATTATTGAATAATGAATTGCTTTTGATGCAAATTTTTGTTTTTCCATCTTGAAAATTCAATTTACAAGAAAAACGCAGAGTTCTATCCAAAAAAAAAATGTTTGAGAAAAATAATAATTATGGAGCATATTCGGCGTCAACAAACATGTGTTGCACTCTGGCGGTGAAATGCATGAAATACCTGTTATCATGCTGAAAGGGGGATATTTCCATACTTACGCACGCTTACACACGCGCACACTCGACTTGTCGAGATGCGAATGAATGCGATTCTCTACAAAAAGTCCCCCTTTCAGCAAGGCGATGGTGGCGCGGCCACGAGATGTTAACGCCGAATTTTTAAAATTGGATTTCTTTGATCGCTTTCTTTTCAAATTATTTTAAATAGAAAGTGAATTCTTCAAACATTCTCAAAAAAATGGTTTTTTTTGAGAATATTTCAGTAGACTTTGTTTTTGAGATATTTTGAGTAAAAGTTGAAAAGTCAATTTTTAAATTGCTTGTGATGAATACGAGTAAAGTGAATTTTCTTTCAATTTTTTCATCTCAAAAAAAGTCAATTTGTGAAAAATCCAAGGGTTCTACCAAAAAAAAAAAAAAAAAAAAATGAAGGGAAATGAAATTTTAGAGCATGAAATTTTTCATCAATGAAGTGTAGACTTTGTTCTGAAGATATTTTGATCCAAAGTTTGAAAATTCGATTACTTATTAGATTGCTTGAGTTATAAAATCTGATTATTTTTTCCAAAAATCAATTTTTTGGAAAACTGAGGGCCCTACGTACAAAAAAAAAATGATGAGAAACAATACTTTTTTCGATTTTTTCATCACGAAAACTCTCAACTCTTGGAAAAAATGATGAGTTCTAGGAAGAAAATGAAGAGAAGCAAAATCATTAAGTGTAAAAAGTTGTTGTTTCTTGAAGGTTTTGTTTTTCAGATACTTCGAGAAAAACTTAAAAAGCCAATGTTATTGAACGATCTCGTTTTAAAAAAAACTTTACATGTGGTCACCCTGTATACACGATGTGTTTTCTTTTATGAATGTATTACGTAAAAAATATTTCTCACTAATTTGGTATAATTTTTTGATTTTTTGCAGAAGAAGAATGTTACAATAGTTTGGCTAGTTTAGTGTCCTCAAAGCATAAAGTATTCGTGACGCAGACGAAACAATTGTACGAAGTCACATGGAGAACTGTGATGCATATCACTAAAAAACACGTGGTGAGATCTGTTTCTTTTTTTCTCTTTTCGCTTTATTTATGATTTATGGTTAAATTAAATTATTGGCCAGCGTTCAGTTCGTGTTTTCTTTCTCCGTCCATCCGAGCTGGCGATGGCGGAGGAGGGTTTGTGTTTTTCGTGGTTTATTTACATGGTAATGTGTTAATAATGTGTTTTCCCTGGCTCTTTTTCTGTTACAGAAATCTGCCTCAGCTCATGTAGCTAGGCATTGTAAAACGCCTCGCTCTTTAGAAAGATTATACAGTGATTGGACTTGGTGGATTTTACAAGGTCTTCCATTTCATCATTTGGTAAGAAAGTAAATTCATCATTTTTTTCCTCTTCTTCTTCTGGTATTGTTTGTATAGTGTGCCTCGCTCGTTCAGTAACCGTGGGATGAATGAATCATAATGTACACTCGTTGCACTGACTGCAGCATTTGTACTTGTAGTATGTACTTGCAAAAAAAAAAAATTGAACAAAATAATTCTTGGAATACGACGACGACGACTACGAGGTGATTGTGATGATTGATCGTATGACTTGATTGAGCTGGCAAAAGTTATGAACCCAAGTTATGTACAATTTGATCGCGTTCACGACCTTCTAACGTGGTGGTTTTAATTTTTCCTCTTGTGAGTCGTGAGTTGAGATTTATATGCCAGGTCATCAATCCCTTATTACAAAAACAGCGTTAATCGTCGAATAGAATTTTTTTTCTCGCCTCTGCAACTTACTTATACAGAGACGACAACCATCGTAATATCGAATAAATTGTTCGAAAAGGAGAAAAATAACCACGTCATCGTGGTAAAATTATGATGACCGAGGTGACTTGCCGAAGTGAGTGAAATAAGGATGTTGAATTTATACGAGTAACTATACTACGGTGATTGTTCAGTTCTTCTTGCTTCAAATTATATGTACCAGAGGTTTTGAGGCGAGTGTAATTGGACTGTGTTGTATGCGGCTGCTGCGGTAATATGTATTTTTGTAATTTAGTCGCCTGTAATTGGTTTGTTTTGATACTGTTTGGCTACCACCCGTGATGTACTCGTATTTTGCATTTCAAGGCAGAGGTGTGAGTTGGGAGGTGGAAGTTCGTGATGTTTTGAGATGAAAAAAATTGAGACGAGGTGTACCAACCTGCTTCTAATATACTCAATTCCTTTATTGTTGCTGAATTCAAAAGGAAATTCAATGTCGTTGAATTGGTTGTGTTTTTTGGTAAATTTCAAAATGTATTTTCTTTCTTTACTTCGCAAAATTTTGAAATGTTGAGCTTATATTTTCTAAAATCTAAAAAATCTCGAATCGTCATGGCATCATTATCCAATTGGATTCATCAGTGATTCATTCTTCGCGAATGATTTTTTCCATCTCAAGTTTAAATCATTTACTGACCTATCAGCTTTTATTCTTTTTGATGGATTTGAAATACACAAATTTTGACACTGTTTATTTCACTGGAGTGATTCAGCTGTTCTCGAATGATTTGCCAATTCAGAGCAAATCGTTCAAGAACGAAATGAGTCCAGCCTTTGATGACAGGATTGAAGAACTATCAAGTTTCATCCGTTATCTAAACTTGATTTCATTTTCCTGTGATTCATTCGTTCGCGAATGAATTTTCTCCCCTGAGAAAATCGTTTGTGGAGGGATTCAGTCATTCTCAAATATTCGTAATTTCTTAGTGAATCATTCGCGAACGAATAACTTCAATTTTTGTTGATGGATTTTCTTTTCTGATATCAAGTTTTAAGATGATTTTTTACCGGGTTTGATCATTGGTGATTCATTCGTTCGCGAACGATTTTTTCATCTCCGAGTGAATCGTTCACGAACTGCTCATTTTTCAATTTTATATTGACGGATTTGAAAATCTCAAATTTTGCCTCATTCTCTTTCACTGAATTTGATTTCGTAGTGATTCAGTCGTTCTCTCTTTCGCAAATGATTTTTCTCCACTGAGCGAATCGTTCGCGAACGAATGATTTCCAATTTTGATTGATAGATTTTGAAGAATGTTTCATTTTGTGTTGTCTTAGGTATATCATCTGATTTGATTTCCAAATGATTCAGTCGTTCTCGAATGATTTTCGGCTCTGAGCGAATCGTTCGCGAACGAACTGAGTCCGGGTTTTGATCTCAGGATTAAAATTTAAAACTGTCGAATTTTGATCTGTCATCTGTATTTGATTTGATTTTCCATTTTTCCAGTGATTCATTCGTTCGCGAATTGATTTTTCTCCTCTAAGAAAATCGTTCGCGAACGAATCGTTTCCAATTTTTATCGATAAATTTTGAACTTTTGAAGAATGTTTCATTTTGTGTTGTCGTATATTATCCGATTTGATTTTTAAATGATTTAGTCGTTCTCGAATGATTTGTCGGTTCTGAACAAATCGTTCGCGAACGAATTGAGTCAAGGTTATAATCTCAGGATTGAAATTCAAAAGTGCCAAATCTCATCTCATTTTTCATCTGTAGCTGTTGATTTGATTTTCCAGTGATTTATTGGTTCGCGAATTGATTTTTCTTCTCTAAGAAAATCGTTCGCGAGCGAATCATTCCTAATTTTTATCGTTAGATTTTTAAGAATGTTTCATTTTGTGTTGTCACTTGTTGTATAGGTATCATCTGATTTGATTTTTAAATGATTCCGTTGTTCTCGAATGATTTGTCGGTTCTGAGCAAATCGTTTGCGAACGAATTGAGTCCGGGTTTCGGACTCAGGATTAAAATTCAAAACTGCCAAATCTCATTTATTTTGTCATCTGTACTTGATTCGATTTCCCAGTGATTCATTCGTTCGCAAATTGATTTTTTCCTCTGAGAAAACCGTTCGCGAACGAATCATTTCCAATTTTTATCGATAAATTTTGAAACATGTTTCATTTTGTATTGTCGTATATCATTTGATTTAATTTTTAAATGATTCAGTTGTTCTCTAATAATTTGTCAGTTCTGAACAAATCGTTCGTGAACGAATTGAGTCCGGGTTCTGATCTCAGGATTAAAATTCAAAACTGCCAAATCGTATCTGTTACCTGTACTTGATTTGATTTACCGCAGTGATTCATTCGTTCGCGAGTTGATTTTTCTCCTCTAAGAAAATCGTTCGTGAACGGATCATTCAATTTATATCGATAGACTTGAAAAAAATGTTTTGTTTGTCATGTCGTCTATTGTCTGATTTAATTTCAAAGTGATTCAGTCGTTCTCGAATGATTCATCATTTCTGAACAAATCGTTCGCGAACGAATCAACTCCAATTTTTGTTGATTAATGCGTAATGTGAAGTATCTGATTCATTGGTGATTCGTTCATTGATTCATGAACGATTTTCTTACCTCCAAGTGAATCATTCGCAAGCAATTCAGCTAGAATTTAAATCTTACTGGTGAATCTGGAAAACCACAATTTTGTCTCGTTCTTTTCCAGTGGATTCAATTTAGTTGTGTATGGTTCGGTCGTTCTCAAAATGATCTGTCGATTGTAAGCAAATCGTTCTCGAACGATTAAGTATTCACATTATGAATTTTCAAATGCCACTATTTATCATAAAAACAGGTTGAGAGTTCGTCAAAAATTGAAAAGGTCATATTTTTTTCGAACATTGCGCAAAATATCGACTAAATGAGTCGAAAAATGAGCAAAAAACGTATCCTGTTATCTCGGTTTTTTTTCTGATTCCCAAAGAAATTGAGCTAAAGCTAGCTCAGTATAGTCTCTTCGTATTGCGTAAGATCGATAATCTCTTCGCTTTAGTCTTCGTGCTCGTATAATTATACGTCGTCGCTTGAAAATCTCTCAAAGTGAAAAATTAGTTAATGGGAAATGGAAAACTCGTGTCGAGCTTTGCTCGTAAAACGCCAACTCTCGTGTAAGCCGGGCTTTTGAAAAACATCGCTAATTAACGAGAACGTAATTGTTGTACGCACTCAATGTGCTTGTAGTACAGTACAGAGAGCTACACACACACACATTTGCATGTACTCGACGTAGACGAGGAGAGATGCGATTCGGTAAGGTGTAAGGCGAAGGCAAAGAGTAAACTTTTATGGCAGCTTGTAGCGTGTGCGATGTGGACGCTAATTATAAAACATATACACACTTAGGTTAGGTAAAGAGAGGTGCACATATATATCGAAAGATTAGTTGCATTTTATTTCAACATGTAAGATATAATTTGACCTTGCTTGGTCATTACATGCGGAAATAACACGAAAACTATATGGTATTACAATAAAATGCCAAACGGTATAATAAGCTACCCGATGATGTATGTGAAAATGATTTAAATAGGTTCGCTGTGTTTTTTTGTACAAAAACAATTACCGTATATGGACGTAATGTTCTGGTTAAATTTCCTGGCGAGTAGTTAGAAAACAAATAAGCTTAGAAGTTGAATGATTCTTGGTTTCAAAAATTTTCATTTCAGAAATAATTTCCATTTTTTCGAAAAATTTTGGCAGATGTTGTCTTATTTGGAAAATTGGCTAAATTCAGGGGTTCCAAATTTGTCTTTTTTTAAAGAATGAAATTTAATCAAAATTGGGATAGAAATCTGAAATTTCACTTATAACCTATTTTCGACCTCTCAAATCGATTGGTTGTAATTTCGAACCCGTCGAAGGCTCCAAGATTATTCAAAATTTTGACTAATCGATGCAGGAGGTCTAAAACAAGGTTTAAACGATTTTTTCTTCAATTTGGCCACATTTTTGTCTTTTTCATATAATGGGAAAAATGGACCTTTGAATTTTCAGAAATATTTCAAAATTCAAGAAATCAAATCCAGCGGTTGGAATTTTGTTGATTGGTGTATTTTTGGATGTCCTTTCAATTCCTCTTCATCCAGATCTAGAATTTTTCTGCTGGTTGGAGTTGTTTTCTGATTCAAAGCTCGTGTCTTCGTGTCTTGAGCAGAAGCTCTACTCGTAGATCTGGCTGGTATCGACTCAGCTGAAGTGAACTTCTGAGGCTATGAAACGAAATCCCTTCTTATAAATTTGTCTCACCCCCCCCCTCATCATTCATCAACTGCGTATACTGATTTTCTGCTACAATGTCACAAAAGGAAGGAAAATGCGTCCAATCAGCGCCGTTATTTCACAACGAATGAGTGAAAGAACCGGCCTGGCGGCCTAAGCGGCGGTGAAAATTCCGTTTTCCCTTCCATGCAAAATACACCGCGCCGTAGTTATGTACTATTTTTAGTTGGCATTTTAAATTGTATATTTGTAGTCGACTATTAAATGCGCAATGTAAAAAAAAAATTTCTCCGAGAGGAAGTTCTATTTGTGGTAGATTTTCACATTGTGCTTTGTTTGAGTATATAGAAAGGAAGACGTCAATTGAACGAAATTATAGTCCAAAAGGAAACGTTTAATCCGCACAGACTGGTTGAAACTCGTAAAACGCATCGTAATGTTGATTAATTTGTCAATATCAATCGTTTAAAGGATATTCAACATATTTGCTTTGTATATGTTTTGAAAAGTCTGCATGTAAAAATAGCCCGCAGATGTACTGTTTACAGTATTTCAATTTAGAAGGAAATTTTCGCATTCGCGCGGGTTCCCTTCCTCCTCTCAACTCTTCGCCTGCTGCGTGAGCCTCTCGTGAGCCAGTTAGAGTTACGCGCACGCATTTGCGAAATACGCGCCATTTTTATGAAAAAAATTACCTCCCTTCCTCTCCCATCGCGATGGCTTATAGCGTATGACACGATACCTACTTTACCTACCTATACAATGATGATGCCCTTCGTCGTTTGAATTATTCGATTCTTTTTATATTACATATAAATATTTTTAACCGATTTAATTGACGGCCTAGAAAAACTCCATGGCTAATATCGACCAATTTGAATTACTTATAGTGGTGGAAAATTTTATTCTTTCTTTTTCTTTCCTTCCTTCCTTCCTTCCTTTTATCTCTCTGCGTGCCCCTTTATAGATAATAATTTTTTTTGTCGCGCTATTATTTTTTTAATGAGCTGTTTTTAAACTTGATAATGATTCATTTCTTTTTTATTGTCTATTTTTACAGGTTAGATTAATGGACTGTTACCTGCACGAGGGTATCAAAGTTATGTACAGAGCAGCTATGGCCATATTGCAATTATTCTATAAGCACTCGATGTCGCAGAATTCCCAGTGGAATCAACAAATGCAGAATCAAGGCGTCGATGTAACTTTAATGCTTTTTTGTAAACAAATACCGGTAATTTTGAATTACGATTTGTACGAGTCATTGACGCGTTCGCGTTGCATTGCCCCGTTATTATAGTAGAGATAGATTTATACCTTTAGTACTCCTCGCTTGATTCGCTGCTTCAACTACGTTCTTGTTCTACGTAAAAGATAAGCCGAAGATGGGCGCGGGTCTATAGAGCTTTACTTAGCATACAAATACGTGGATTTTTTTTTTTCGTTTTTATCGAATGTTATTTCAAGTATCAAAATATTATCGCGTGTCGAAGGCGATTGAGTAATAGTGTAGGGTATTCGGAAATTTTTGCCACTAGTTCAACTTATTAATTGATGGTATTTTATCGAACTTTCTATTTATATTGACTCGAGAATAAATCGGCGAAAAATTTCTTTCCGATTGGGAAAATATTCGAATAAAGGGGAGGAGTTCTTTTGATGTTCGAGAGTTAGAAAATACCGTAAGGTTTTTTCTTCGCGGTTTATCGCGATCTTACACGTGAATTATTCCAATTGCAGTTGTACTAAAATGGTCACTGGTCAGGATTGTCGTTGATCACGTGATTGTGCAAAGTCACGTCATGGTTTCACCTTGCGTGATTGGAAATTTTTCTCAGAAGACACGTTTTTTTTATGCTCGAATGTGATCTAATGATTTGCAAAAGGTGTATTCGGTTCAAATTGAAAATCGGCTGAAGGATGGGTTTGTTTGCGGGGTTCTTGAGTCTTGGTAGATGATTTACCTTCCCCTCCCCCTATCCTTGCCTCATTTTTCTTGGATTGGCCAAAAGTCAGAGTTGATCAACTTTTTGGATTCCAAAGAAGTGGGGAAGGTTTGCAAAGAATAAATTGATGAGAAAGAGGATGAAAAAAAAATGAAAATTACCTGCGGCAAATCTCAACTTGAAATGCAGTTTTCTCGATTTTTCAAACTTGGTGGCATTGGCATAGTTTACTTCAGCTTTCTTTTTTATTTAAAAAACGGCAGCAGTTTTTTAAATTTTTTGCTGGAATTCAATTTTCTCAGAATTTTCTGAAAGCTGACTTCACACTCTGGATTGATCAATGAATAAGAAAATGCTGGACCTTCAACTGTAAAATTTTGGTTTTCTTGTCTAAATTTATTATTTTCACATTTTGAAAAAATTCTATGAGTTTTTTAGGTTTTATTCATTTATTTTTTTAAAGAAAAATAGATGAAAAATTTAATCACCTCTAAATTTATTATTGAGAGTGAAAAATGAGTGAAAAAATTCATCTGCATTAAGTAAGTAATTTGGCAGATCTCGTTCATTTTTTTCATATTTGAAAAAAATTGAAATTACATAATTATCTAATTTTGTTCTAAGAAAGGATGAGAGGGAAGGAGGGAGGGAAGGAAGGAGGTGAAAAACATTCTATCGAGGTTTTGAAAAAATCAAATTTCAAAATTACAGTAGCCACTCAAAGGTCTTATGTTTAGTATCAGTGAACTATTTATAATTGAGGTAGGAAGGAGGTTTTGGGAGGGTAAAAATCATGTCTTGGATTTGCACAATTTGGAGTAATTTCATCAGAATTCTGCAAAAAAAGGGGGGATGATTTTAAAATTTATCGTGATTCAATGATTTTTTTAAAATTGAAAATATCTCAATTTTTTATTTGACTCATTGGTAATTTCATGTTTTAATCGTCAAGTAATCACTGAAACATTGAATTCTTCCAAATTCACTCATGTTTCTGTGAATTTTACTAATCTGTCGGTCATCATACTGATTTTTCAGGAAATTTTATCAATTTTCAGTCAATTCTATAAATTATTCAGTAACTTAGGCCTGCATACTTAAGTTTTTCACTTAATTTCGTTTTTTTAGTGTTCACTGGTTTTTCAGTCAATTTTACTTGTTTTTGAACCATCTTACCATTTTTTACTCGATTTGCTGTTTGTTTATGTGATTTCACTGATTTCAAGTCAATTTTATTGACTTTTTGACCATTTCATCGGTTTTCTGCTAATTTGTAATTTTACAGAATTTTCAGAAAATTTCTCTACTTAATTATTTCAAGTAGATTTTTTTGGCTCGAAGTGAACTTGGTCAATTTTTGGTCAATTTTAATATTATTTTATCAATTTTCTTCAAGCAATTTTACTAATGACTGGGTCGTTTTCCCCTTTTTTTTTGTGATTTCTTATGGATTTAAGTTGATTTTATTGGTTTTTATTTGAATTCGCTGGTTTTAAGTTAATTTAATTTGGTTTTTCATTCGATTTTATATAATTTTCTGTCACTTTGTTCAGTTTTTCAATCTATTTTTTTACCAGTAAAATTACTGTTTTTCAGTTGATTTCACATTTCTTCGGTTTTGAGTGAATTTAACTTAATTTTTTGTCAACTTTATCGATTTTGTAATCGATTTCATTTTTTTTTTGTAATTTTCACTGGTTTCAAGTCGTTTAAATTGAATGTTATTTTAACTTCATTGCTTTTTCGGTCAATTTCACTAGTTTTTCAGTGTATTTAATTGGTTGCTTGGACAATTTCACTAGTTTTATAGCCAGTTTTTTTTTTTTTTTGTTTAATTGAATTCAGATTTTTCTTTGGTTTTAAGTTCTTTTCTGATACATAATTTTATTGGTTTATAATCGATTTTATTGATTCTATTGTGATTTTTACTGATTTTAAGTCGATTTAATTGGTTTTTCATTTGACCTCACTGGTTTTATGGTCAATTTTCCTATTTTTTTTAGTTGAATTCACATTTCTTCAGTTTCGAGTAAAGTTTACTTTTTTTGTTGTTTGCAATTTTATTGGTTTAATGATCGATTTTATCGACTCTTTTGTAATTTTTTCTGGTTTTAAGTCGATTTAATTGTGTTTTCATTTGACTTCGCTCGTTTTTCGATCAATTTCACTAATTTTGTTGCCAATTTTACAGTTTTGTCAGATAATTTGATTCGTTTTGTGGTCGATTTCACTGGTTTTTATTAGTCGATTTTTTTTGTTTTAATTTTTCTAGATTTTTTTTGGTCAATTATTAAAATTTTTTATCAACTTTTCAGTCAATTTAAATCGTTTTTTTTTTCAGATGGTTTTATTATTTTTTAGTCCGGTTTTTTAATCGATCGCAATTTGTTTTCCAGTGGATTTCACCACTTCCCACATTTCTTTCGCGTTCACTGATTTTTACTACTTTAAAATTCTCACCCAATTTCTAGTAATTTTTCACTGCTTCGAAATTGGGAAAGTGAATATTTCAAATTTTCATCAATTTTTAGTCATTTTATCCTTTTTTTTTTACTCTTTTAAATCTACATGAGAGCCCTTTCATGTCTTATCTTTTACGTAGTTCATTTATAATTTGCATAGATATTCGCTTGCGCTTTCTTTTCTCTCGTCTTATATGCATATGAAGACAAAATGTACTTGATTCTAACGTATTTGATTGTAAACTTGATTGACAGGTTAGTCCTCAGAAAATGTTAAGAATAGCGTTTGGCATTCGTGCTTTAAGCTCGTCTTACATTCAGAGGGTATTTATAAAGACTGAAATGACGCTGAAGAGTAAATCGGTGAGCCTGAGCGACAGTTCCCGAACTCTGCATCGATCTAAATCCAGCGAGAATCTCCCCAGCAGCCAATCACAAGTCAATATTCAAATGATGTCGCGTACGCTCACCATTAGAGAGGTAATAATAATTCTTCTTAGTCGTCATTTTTTTCCAAATTTCTGTAATAAAAAAAAAACAACGAAAACAAAATCAAAAAAAAATCTCTTCTAATTACTCTACATTTACCTACATATGTTCGTTCGATAAATACTCGTATTTACTTACACCTATAGGTGGTAAACAAACAGTTATCTAATATAATCTTCTTGTAGATTGAACGATAAAACAGCTTTTCTTTTATGTCTTAACTATATAGTATGAAAATCGTGCTCAGTGTTGACTGTTGGTGGTTGGAAAAAAATGTTTAACGGTGATGGCATATTTTAGCTTAGAATTTTCTTTTGTTGTATTATTCTCGTAGCTTTGTAAATTTTCTCATTTTACTCTCTTATCTTTTTGTAAATTCTCGTACGCCGCCGTTAAGCGTGATTTCCTTTTTTTTTTAGCCAAAATTTAGCACGCTAAAAGGTACCTATAAATGTTGGGAAAATGGAAAAAATCCATCGACCTAAAGTTGACATTTACCTATAGTCGATCCATTGTGTAAATATACATACGAACGATAAAAGGTCTCACATATAGGTACTCGTGCTTTTGGATTTCTGGCACATATACTACATGGTACATAGTGGGATATTCCATTCATTAAGTTATGTTTGAATTCCCTCGATAGAGAATAATATTTTGAATATCGATGATTTCGAACGACAACCATAATAGTACCTAATAATATGACGACACAGTTGAACGAAAGAAAGATTGTTTCTTATTAGAAAAAAACTCAAAATCGAAAACAATTTATTACGGTGATGGGTAAAACGTTTTTTATAGGCGGCTTCACCTCGAAGTTTAAGGTCTCGCTTGAAGAACTGTTATGGTGCTGCTTTAAGCTCTTCGGTATGTTGTATTTTTGTTTTGGATTTTTATGCGGATTTTTTTTATTTACCTATTTACTCTACTTCTTCTTACCATTACATTGTACCGTTTTTTTCTATTCAATCCATTTACGCGCTGGGACTCTTTCCTCATTGTTGGCTTACGATTGTTGTTGGTTTCTATTTTTTTTTTAACATCTAACTTACCTACATACTCTACTTACGCTTTCATTGGGATTTCACCGTCAAAAACACTCACACACTCGAGCAAAAGCTAAACATTATATCGAGCTTTTGCTTTCATGTGTTCAATGTTCGTCTATTAATACCTATAGTACGTGTCGTTTACATAATGTGTATTATTCGTGTACTTGTACTACGTTTTCGTCATTTTTTTCCCTCTTTTTTTTCCTTACTCTTATAGATTGGTTTTGTAATGAAATTTCCACATCGTTTGTATAGGTATTTTTATTCCGTTGTGTGTATGGAATTGGAAGTACAGTATTTCACCGTGTTGTAGGTGTTACGAAATATATGGTAATGAGTGAAGGTGCTTTGAGAGAGGGGAAAGGAATCGTGGTATTATGAACGATGAATGATTCGACTAAACTCAAATTCTCGAAGTGAATATTGAAGGCAAAATCCGATCTGCGTGAGTACTTGAAAGTTCAAATGAAATGAAAATCACTGCGCAAATATCGATGCTAAATCTGAATGAAATCCCATAAAATTTGGAGAAAAAAATCCGAAAACGAAAAGTGCTAATTCTGCATTGAAAAATAATTTGAAATTATTAATGATTCAAAATTTTAAAAAATCATCCTAAAATCGTCTTTGAATTTATTCAAAATCATCTAAGAAAGTTTTCAAAGCTAAAAAACTAATTCTAAATTCAAAAATTATTACAAAACATCCAAAAAAATCACCCAAAAATTTACGATTTGTGACTAAAATGTAAATCTGTTCCTGTGTCCTTCGAATCATTTCTAAATTATTGTAAAAATATCTGAAAACTAGAAATTTTTTTCGGATTTGTCAATAAGTTGAGTATCACTTAATCAGTTCTGAATTGCTCAAAAAAAAAATGTAAAATCCAAAAACTGTCAAAAATTGATTTTAAATTTTGAAAACTTACGAAAATTTGACAAAAATTTTCAAATAAAAGGATTTTCTAAATAATTAATTCAAAAAAATCTTAAAAATCATATCGAAATCTCTTAAAAATTGATCAAAAGTTGTAAAATAGTTCCAAATTGAGAAAATTTCTCCCATTTTGTCAATAATCAATGATAAGTTTTTTCAAATTTTGTGAAATCGTTTTCAAAAAATCAGAATTTTATTCAAAAATTTTCCCATAATCGATTCAAATTCGGAAATTATTCAAAAATCATGCGAAAGCTCGTAAAAATAGAGACAAAATTGATTCAGAACGATTATCATGATCCCCCGAAAAAAATCAAATGAAAATTGTAAAATAATTTCAAAATCGTGTGACAATTGATTCTGTCGCGAAAAATTTCGAAAAATAATCTGGAACTTGATTCTGAATTGAAAGAATATCCCAGGCCAAAAGCTTTTGCAAATCTGCATAACATTTTAAATCTGCTAATAATTTCAGAATTTTTGGAAAATTATTCAAAAATTTGTAAGTTTTTAAAATCAGAAATTTTTTTACAAAATTAAAAAAATACATATCATCAAAGATTGTTTGGAAATTTACTAAAAATTTAGAAATGATCTGGAAATCTATTTTTGATTCTTGAAAAAAAATCATAATTTCAAAATTTTCATTAAAAAACATTCAACGATCTGAAAATTTCAAAATTGTCAAAATTTTCAGAAATGATGCGAAAATTGATTTCAAATGTGGAAACATTTTTCTTAAAATTTGAAAAATCATTAAAAAATGTTTGGAAACTTGATCTAGAAGCAAAGCCGTTAATAAGCTGCCTGGAAATGATTTTGCAAATAAATAATAAATATTCTGAACCCAAAAATCATTCAAAAATTGTCTGAAAAATCATCAACTGGCCCAGAATTACCTGTATTAAGTAGTTTTAAATTATGATCATGAAACAGGTTCACCCAAAAATTTATTCAGAATCGAAAAAAATCGCCTCAGTGTTATCTGGAGGATAAAAATTCATTCAAAAATCAAAAATGTCTATGAAACATTCAACACTTGATGATTCATAAAAATGTTTCTAGTACAGTTCTTCGAAAAACTCTTCGTAATCAAAAATTTCCTGACAATTATCTAAAAATTGATTTGAAATCGAAAAATGTTTTAGCAATTATGTAAAAACAACTTAAAATTATCTTGAAAGTTGTAAAATTAGTCACCTGGAAAATTATTTTGTTCTAAATTGGGAAGTCCTCCAAAAACATTTTGTCTTTCTAGAATTCAAAATTGTCTGGAATTTGATTTGTAATGGATAATTTTCCACATACTAAATTTGCGTGGAAATCAGTTGAAAATCAGCACCAACTTCAATGGAGATTTTCTGAGTTAATTTGAAATCAATTTTTACTTGTCTGTTTTTTTTTTCGAAAAAAATGTTTTAGAAAGATGAAGAGAGAGTATTATGATAATAGAACTTTCTGTTCAGAGAAATCCTCCCATTCTTCTGCTCATCATCATTCATCGTTGTTATCATCGTTTGCCTACGTCTTTTTCGAATCTACTCAATTAGCATTTGAATCGCGCAGGGAAACAGGGACAAATAATACAAAATAAATTGAATCCTCCTAATTTGAGTTTCTAAACCTCGATATTCTTTAGAAAAATATTTTCGTTCACCTACAACGACGATCGACGCTTTCTCGCAAAAAAAAAGTTCATATTTTAGCGAGAAAAATTGAGAAATGAAATAACAACGCAGCGACGACATGTGACTTGAAAAATGATGATGAGTTTTCTCGTAAACAATCTCACGAAGAATATTTTCGTCCGTTGTTAATTTTACGAAAACCCTCGTAATATTTAACGAGAAAATGACAGATTGTAAAACGACGACGTTGCGACAGTTTTTTTTTTTTTTTTTTGAAACACGATGAGGTCCTTTTTTTTAGGAAATGTGTATTACGAGGAGTATTTTTATTCGTAATGGTCCATATTTCACAGGGTAATAATGTGAAAAAAAAATATGAAAAAGTATCATCAGGTTGAACTCGTATATTTTACGTTAGTAAATTAGCCCTTTATATACTTCCATTCTGTTAGTAATGAACTTTTTAGGACGATAACTTATGCATGCAAAAAGGATGTCGCTTGCTCGACTTTTTGGAAAATTTAGCACGTAGCCTTTTCCATTTCCCGATTCAAGCTTAGCTTATACAAGGAGGAAAATAGAATCAGTTTACGCTTTGGTTATGTGATCAGGCTAATTACCTATCGTGTTGTCGAATCAATTCAATTTTACGTTGGCACCTTGTTACTTGTCTTTTTTTTGTGCGTTGGAATGATTGAATTTTCAGTTACGCTCGAGTGTTTTTCTCGAGCGAGAAAATAGCTAATTTACGTTTATTTATTTCTCTTCTTATATTGTGCATACTGCATAACAAAGCGAAACACGAGATTGGAATTTTTATCGTGTATTCAATATTCGACGAGGGAATTCCCAATTGAGTATTGTTTCGTTTTGAATGATTATTTTTATTTTTTTTTGTTTTACTACAATACCAAAGATAACGATAAAAAGAAAGAGAGCGAGATACAAATTGGAAATTTAATTTCGCTCGAATATTAAATATTTATTTGCATCTGTTATTGCGGCACTCAGGGGGATAGATCGCCGAGCCCCAGAACTGCGGCTATGGGGGCATTTCCCGTATGTAACGTGAAATCTTTAATCGTTACCCACGAAGACGTAAGTGTAAAAAATTTTTACCTCTGCAAAGGTCGTAATGTAGTACTTTTGTACTCGTATATTGGCGTTCTTTTTTTTATTTTATTTTCAAATTTTTGTTAGATGTATTTTTGAGAGCTTTTATAGCGTTTTAATTATTATTTCGAGTGCTGACTTTCTTTTTTTTTTTTTTTTAGTAGGTAATGAAATTCATGGAGAGATGTGTGCTCCGAAAAATCACGCGAGTAGATAATTTCAAATTTTTATGCATTTTGTTTCTTTTTTTTTCATTTTTCAGTCGTAATTTTTCTTTTTTGTAGTTTTGTTTTTTGATAATTAGAATTTTTTGTAGGTATTTTTTCCACGATTTTTTTATCTGGTATATTTTCATTTTTTTATGTACCTATACTCGATGCTTTGTTGTTCACTACAACTGGTTTTGGTTGTATTTTTTTTTGGTGATTTATCTAGAATTTTTTCGATGCTGAATCAAATTTTGATTGTTGATTTAATTTTTTTTTGGGGGGGGGGGGGTGATCGAAAAAAGTTTGCATAAAAAGTAGGAGTATGAAAGCCTTCCTATGAAATTTTTTGAGATACCTACACCTACCTACTTATTATCAATGTTTTACGAAATTCACAGGATTAGATTTCAAATTTTTTAAATGTTTCGAAAATTGAATCATTTATAGGAATTTTACATAATATGTTGAAAAATGATGACGAATCAATAATCATCGTAAAAGAATCAAACAATCCTTTACTTAATTAAAACCTAAAAATTCATTGAACGATGACCATGTCGATTTTTTTTTCAAATTTTGATGAGAAACATACAAATGTTGTAGAAAATTATCAAAAACTACATTTTTTTTTGTCTATTTATCAATTTTGAGAATTATTCAATTGTAGAAAAATTGTTTCAAACAGCGAAAAATATCACATTATCAGAGTGTCTACTGGCAAGAAAAAGGCAAGAAAGTTAGAAAAAGGCGAGAAATTCGCTTGGGTGGCAAGAAAGTTAGAAAATAGTATAGAAATTCCTTCGAAAAGCAAGAAAATTTCCAAGAATTCACATCAAAAATCTCTGAAAAAATGAGGTTATCCCAGCAAAATTTCAGGTTTTTATTTTGTTAAAATTGATGTTTTTCTACTATTCGAATTAGAAATTTTCCAAAAATTTTGCCCTCGCTTCGCTCGGGCCATTCAAGATACTATTTCCAAAAATTTTAAGAATTCAAAAATTGAATAAGAAATTTTTGATTTCCAGGTAATACCCAAACCATTTGAAAAGTGCAAATTTTTCATTCTCTGAACAGAACGACTAACTTTTCAAAATTGTTGATATTATTGTGCTCCGATGAAAATGTAAAATAAAGCATACAAAATGGTCGTTTTTTCGTTTTTCACAACAATTTTTTCAAAAAATTTTCGCTCTCGCTTCGCTCGAGCAGTAATTTCAAGTTCATTTCAATAAAATGGTCATTCATTGTGAAGGGTTTTCTGAAAACAACCTAAAATGTCGGTTTTTCGTGTCTAAAATTCTGATTTTGCTCTCCCCTCAATCACAAATAAAAATATACTTAAGCTCTTTCATGGTTTGATCCTGTAATTGTATGTCACTGGTATTCAGCACGTTAAAATTTTGATTTTTGTCAGAAACATAACAATTTTTTGTTGGAAAAATGACATCATACTCCCCCTCCCCCAAATAACATGATTTCGATCCGCATTCGAGTTTACTTTTCATTTTGTTACTATGATCATCATAGAATTGAATTCACTTCAGTCGACTTGCCTCAACGTTCGTTTTTATTACGTTTTTTTATTACTATTTTTTCATTTGAGAAATTAATTCACTTCTCTGCTTTGAAGAATAAATTTTTGAGAAATTTTGTTGGGGGGGTGGGGTAGAGGGGTTAGCGAAGATTATCTATGCGTAAATATGAAGAGGGGTAAGAAATTTCATTTTTGGAAGCAAGAAAAAAGCAAGAAAAAGGCGAGAAATTCGCTTTTTAGTGTGCGTAGCACACTATTGGTTTCGCTTTGAGAAATGAAATTTTATTGGAACTGAATGTTCTCTTAAGCTATCCAACCGTTTTTTGTACCTATTGGACACCATTTGAGAATCATTAAGGCGGAGGGAATAGATTAATTTTCATTCAATTCGGATGGGTAATTGCTGAGTAATTGCAATTTTAGTTCATTATTTTAATGCATTAAATCCTAAAAAAGGGAAAAGGGGACTTGTAGAACACCTGCCGCTCATTGTACCCTGCTATACCCCCAGCCTTATCCTTTCATCATTTTATAAACAGCTGCGTTGCATTGTACCCTGTTACACCCCCAGTCTGTCAGCTGTGTATTTCAAGTGGGAGTGGCTTGGTGGGGTGTTTACCAAACAAATATATTATTTTAATGCCGTAACCCTCGTAGTGAAGTGGTGGCTGAGTGGATAGGGCATGTAGGTAGGAATAGGAAATTTAGGGACCCAGGTTCGAATCCCCGTGAGGTAAGTAGGTAGGTGACAGATTTTTCATAGGAAAATCGGATAGGTAAACGCTTTGGAGTTTACTACCTACGTAGTACATGATAATGGGGCAAAAATAATGCTGAAATTGAGTTATGAATTATGATATCATTTGCTAACTAAAAATTCATTTCATTAATTTTCTGTCTACCTATAGCCATAAGTATAGTAAGAATTACCTTGACATGAATAATTTTCAACTTTTTACCTACTTATAATTTAAAAATTACTTCAAAATGAGTAATTAAACTAATTTTTGTACAATTGAAACATGAAATTTTTATTATCATGATTTAGTAAAAATTATTAAAACAAAATGATTTTTACCATTGGTACCTATAGCAAAATTTATTAAAATGATAATTTTTACTAAATGATTACAGTAAAAATTATTAAATGGGATCTGGTACTTAATTGTGCTAAATACCAGTATTTAGTTAAATTTTTTTGTAAAAATTACCCATATTTTTTTTCGTGTAATTTAGAGGCAATTCAAATTCTTAACATATTTTATAAGATTTAATTCTTAATTTAGAATAAAAAGCAAGTTCTGAAAGTTGGTTTGAAAATTTATAAATTTGAAGACAATGGAAATTCTAAAAAAAATAGTATGAAAATTTGTATTTAGAGACGCTGAGAATTCCAAAAATTGATTAAAAGTTCTGTAAGTTGCAGATAATGTGAACTTGAAAATTATATAAAATAAGTATTGTAATATTTATGAAGAAGATGAGAATTCTGAAAAATTGGAGGCAATGTAAATTCCAAAAATTGAGTAAACTTTTTACAATTTGTGAACAATATGAACTTGAAAATTGAATTTGAAATTTTTTAATTTAAAGACAATAAGAATTCTGAAAAATTATTCAAAATTTGACTATTTAGAGGCAATGTGAATTCTAAAAATTGATTGCAAATTTCCTAACTCAGCAGCAATGCAAAATTCTGAAAATTTATTGAAAACTTTATGAAATTGTAGCGATGGGGAATTCGGGAAATTGATTTGAAATTTTGTAAATTTTAAAACAATGCAAACTATGAAAAACAACTAGAAATTTCTTAATTTAGAAGCAATACTTTCAAAAATTCTCATCACTGTGACATGGTTGATTCACTTATGCACTACCTAGATGTAATAACGGTTATAGCTGTAGAAAAGGCAGCTAGCTACGCACACTTTGCAGCTAAGCTTTGCTTAGCTGTCTAGTTTGATTTTAGTAGACACTCTGATTATAAATTTTTTGAAAGCTCCTTATAACATAGGAGAGGGAAGAGGGTTAAAATTGAACCATATTTTGGATTTTGACCAAATTCACAGAAGGGACCTTGTTCACTTTAACCTCACAAAATGTCCCATAGTATAAATTTGAGAATTTTGGGCGATAGTAAGATAGATTTATGGGCTATGGGTCCTCAAAGTTGGCCATTTTGAGCATGTTTTTGGAAAATTGTTTTTAAAATCCCCCCTCCCAAAAAAATCTCAGAAATTGTATCATTGCAAAGTCATCGGCGCGATTTGTGTTTTGTATTTAAACACTAAAATCTAAAACTTTCAACCTCCCCCCCCCCCCGTCGTTCACTCTAAATTTGTTGATACACTACTTTGAAAACATTTCAAAAAAAAATGTGAAAATTGAAAAAAAGTGAATTTGGAGTTAATTTTAACCATAGACCAACTCATTTTGACTTCAAAGCGCCCCATTAAAAATTCAAAAATCTTGACCTACTACATAATGAATCTACAGGATTCTCAAAGTTGGCCATTAGTGGACAGTTTTTGTATAGAAGTTGATGATTGCTCTAAAATTTCCTTTTCAAAAAAAAACCTCACAGCTCAGCTTACTTTGACCTCAAAGTGCACTAGGTCCTCAAAGTTGATCATTTTTAACCCCCTCCGCCTACCTTCAATATTTCAAAAAACCTGAAAAAATTGTATAAAAATAAAAATTCTTTTGTTAGTAAATTTTGGTAAAGGAACCGAAAAACATGCAATTATTTTCGTTTCATCAAAACCCCTTTCTCCCTCCCTCTCACCCTCCCTTCAAGCAGAACTCCGAAGATTTCCCTTCATATTGTCTTAAAATTTTTAAACATTGGAAAAAATTAATTTTTAACAAATTTTATCTTTACTTTTGTCCTCCTTTCTCCTCAAAAGATCATCAACCAATAATTAGTTTTTTTGTACCTACTATCCCCCCCCCACGTCTTTTCAATCAAAAAACGGGGCTGAAGGTGTAATCATTTCAAAATTTGAAGAAAAATACTCGGCGTTTGAAATGTGAATCAATTTCTAATTTTTTTTTTTTAATTGAGCAAATAATTTGTTTAAAAAATAATTCCACATTTTGCTTCAAAATGAAACCTCAAAAAAAAATTTGCATATTTTTTTGAGTGATTGAAAAATATTATTTAAGATGATTTCTCACTAAAAAGCCTTTTATTTTTTAAGGGAAGTTTTTTTTTCAATTTTTACAAGGTTTGTATTTTTTGAAAACAATTTGAAAGGTTTTTCTCAATTTTTGTTCAAATAATTCCGTTTTGTCGATTCAAAAAAATCGAATCTAATTCCTTCTTCTCACTCCTTCCCCCATTCTCCCAAAAATGGTTAGTTTAATGAAGAAAGTTGATATCTGGTGGAATCTTACAACAACCGTAGGTAGTTTTTTTTCACCCTTTCCCTTCAGCTTAATGTTTTTGAGCGATGGATTTCTTGAAAAAATTAGAATCTTGAACAAATTCCAAGTGATTTTTGAAATTTTAGAGTTTTTTATTCATCAGCATCACAATCAAGATGTTCATTGTTGTATTTTCACGACGTTATTTTTGATTAGGACTACATACATTGAGCTTTGACATCCCATGGGTGATCTTTTACCATCTTTATGCTTACTCCTAAATTCAGACAATCTTTCTATGTATTACATATAAATTCATCAACATCTCGAGTACCTACTTCTCACATATAGCATGGTATCTGTACATTCACTCCTATTCTCTGGTTTTCTGAATTAACATCCCTCTTACTTATCTGTTTACTTACCTACATGTTTTTGGTTATGGGCCTCCCATCGTACTATATCTGTACAATAACAAACCCTCTCGCCCCGCCTGAAGGGCATAAAAAGCTTGTATTTTATCTTGATTTTTTCATTTATTTTTTTTTTTACGCGCGTGTATTTAATTCATCATGTCAGCTTTTTGATTGGTATTTTGGCTTGGTTGTATAAAGAGCACATTACACATTGAAAATTAGGCCAAATAATTACATATTAAAAGGGATAATTAACACTCATCTACGATTATGCCTGTGTGTATTTTATAGTTGATAACATTGTGGACGTGGCTGCCAATCAGGATAACAATGTACCAACCAGTATTACTCTATACGACTGAAGAGCATGGATGCAGTTTGACTACATTTTATTATCGAGTCGAACAACACGAGCCGACTTTATTGATAATTAAAACCTGTAATAATGAGGTAAGTTTACGAGAACTTTTAAAAGCTCGTACGAGTGGAAGGAATCGGTGTAATGGAGATAATTTAATGGGTAATGTTTGTTTGGTCGCAGGTTTTTGGAGCATACTGTTCGAACAAATGGTTAGATAGAAATCAAAAAGACGAAAGGGGTAATCGAACTACTTATTTTGGTACCGGTGAAACGTTCTTGTTCAGTTTGCAACCAGAAAGAAGAAAATATCCGTGGGTTGGAATCGAAAATGATAACGTTAATCATTCCAATGAACTATTTATGGCCGCTGATCCCCAAATGATCACTATTGGCGGAGGGTAAGTGTGAATTTTTCTGCTTACCTGGTACTCTAAACTTATATTGATTTGTCTTTGAAATTTTTCGATCCATATCTTTGGTGTCCTGTCTCGCTTCAGACACCCCCTCCCACCATTTTGAGTCTAGCAAAAGCTTGAGGAATTTTTTGACTCATTTTAAAATTTCTGTTTCAATTACAGAGACGGTCAAGCCATCTGGATGGATGAAAATATCCGATTCGGTAAAACGGATAGATGTTCGACGTTCAATAACCCTCCGTTATGTCCTAACGGCGATTTTGAAATAAAGGTATTGGAAGTTTACGGTTTCGGAGGAGTGTAAGTATCTATTATTGGAATTTTGACAAACCGTATCTAGTATTATCTCTACGTACATTTTAAGGAAATTTAATTTATATATACCTATCGTTATAAGTACCTACTACCTACTTACGCAATAAGTACTCTATTTTTAAGGGACGTTCTACAAATAATTTAGTACCGGGGTTTTCGGGAAGTCTTCCGCCTTTCAAAGGCGTCCATCTGTATGATTTCTATTCTATGTACTCGTAGTAATGGTTTGATCGTATTTTACCCAGTGTAGCAGTTACCAAAGCTTTGTTACCTCAACCAGATGCATGGCGTCTTGACATACCTTACCTAATATCGCTTCTCCGCTAGTTAATTAATTTAGTAGACTACAAGTTGTGTAGTATATTTTCGAGCCTTATGGACCGTTAAGGTGGCTCTCTTTAGTCTTTTTTTTTTTTTTTTTTTGTTTGGTTTGTAAAGGTTACCAATACCTATCAAAGTATGACCGAGCAATGATTGAAAGGTCTTTAAAGTTGAAAACGATTTTTTCTAATTCGAAGGTTACCAAAGTTGAGGAATTGTTACCCCTGTTGTTGTAGTAAGAAAGTCAGGAGTTGAACTAATGGAAACCAAAGGGTTCAAAGATCTCATATTTTTTTTTTTACCTCTTCCTATGTACCTGGTACCTGAGTTTCTTTCTAACACCCATCCATGTTCATCTGACAATAATAATTTGCATGTCATTGTCCAAATGTATTCCGCAGTTACCTTTATACTTATGCATAATGGTTATCATAATTTACCTAGTATCTCGATGAGATTGAGATATTACCTACTTACCCATTTTTTTCGCTATTGTGCTGCCATTTGTAAATTGGCGTGTGTTCATTAGTGTTGTTGTTGTTGTGGTTGCACAAATGTGTGTGGTTTTCAACGTGGTTGAAATTTGAACCACGATAAAGATGTTTGGATTTTTACAGCTGGAGGCTGGTTAATAGATCTCATTCTTTTGATTAGAGAGAGTTGTATATTCTTTGTAGTGTTAGAAGTATGTTGAACATTTCAAGACTTATTGGAGTCTTTAAGGTGTGAATCGCTTTTGAAGTCATTAATTAAATTGGTGCATCGACATCTAATAAGTCAATAAAAGGAGGATTTGAAAAGGAAGTCAAGTTATGTACTTGGAGTTGGACTCTTGAAATATCTTAGTTAAAATCTCTCCCACCCCCCACCCCCTCATCACCGCGCCAATAATTTTTTGCGTGCCTGCTGCAGGTAGTGAATCGAAGGAATTTTATGGATCAGGATGGCCTCGATCATTTGTAAACGATCAAACTGAATCATTCAATCGATATTTTTTTAATAATAAAGTTTTTTAATGGATGAATTCATCAATGCATTACGCACATTGAGGACTAATTCGTTCATTCGATGAATCGTTCGCGAACGATTCAATTTTTTTGGTTTTATAAATCATCTGTACTCCGTAGGGAACCAAACTCTTCAATCGATTCAACCATACAGATGTAACGCGATTGAACGGCTGATTCAGTGATTCGTTCATCTAATGAATCGTTCGCGAACGATTTCATCTTCTGGATCTGGAGACAATTGAATTATTCATAGAAGAAAACCGTATTATCCAATATTCTATACATTTACATGCGGAAAGGCGTAAGTGAACGACTGATTCGTTCATTTGATTAATCGTTCGCGAACGATTTGATCTTTCAGTTTATTAAATGACCCTTGGAAAACAGAATCATTCGATTCAATGTGTAAAAAATAAATCTAAATCGTTCAATTTATCAACGTTCTCATTCTACGCACCTAAAGGGCAGATTCGTTCATTTGATAAATCGTTCGCGAACGATTCAGTTCGTTTGTTCATTTAATTAAAATTTATATCTGAATGAAAGTCGCAGAAAATCAAACTTTCAATTCATTCTTGCCATCTTGTGTAACGCACCCGAACAATTGATTCATTCATCGGATGAATCGTTCACGAACGAATTTTTGTCAATATCAGAATTTAGAATTTCAGAGTCCATTAAATATTATTTATGGATAGTTGCATGACAGAAGCGAACGACTGATTCGTTCACTTGATGAATCGTTCGCGAACGATTTGATCTCATCATTCAGTTTCAGTCTCTTAATTTTTGAATCGAAGTGAATCGTTATTTAGTTCTCTTAGTATTCTGCTGATTCGTTCATCTGATGAATCATTTACGAACGATTGATCTTTCAAAGTTGTTGAAATTATCTGTAGAAAACTGAATCATCCGGTGTTCATCAGTCGTGTGAGCGACTGACTCTTTTTAAGTCGTTCGCGAACGATTTGGTCATTTGATTCATTAGATTATTCGTTTAATTCGTAGTCGCTGCCAGAAAAAGAAAAGAAAACTAAATAATTCGATTGTTTATGTGAATGACCGATTCGTTCATCTTATCGTTCGCGAACGATTTGATCTTTTTGTTCAACGAATTTTCCCATGAAAATGAAAACCTATCATTCAATTTAAAATTGATTGCGTTGTGTTTGACCATGACCTCTCTCAAGTCTCAATGAAATAAAATGAAAACTGATTCGTTCTCTTGGTAGATTTTTTGCGAAAGACTAGATCTTCATGTTTCAGAATTTGAGAATTTTCTGTGAAGAATTCGAATCGTTCAGATCATCAATATAATGCACTTGAACAACTGATTCATTCGTTTCATGAATCGATCGTGTATGATTGAATCTTGTTGTTTAATCAACTAAGTACCTATTTTAGATTTAGAAAATCAAATCGTTTAATTTATGCGCATGCGACGTTTGTGACCGAGCGATTCCTTCGTGTTTTGAATCATTTCTCGTTCGTAAGTTATCATTCGTGGAAAATCGTATTTTCCCAATTTAAATTTATCTACTGTTAGCGTTTTACGTGCGTAATGGAATAATTCGTTCGTTTAGTAAATTGTTTGGTGCATTTTTAATTTTGTTCATTATTATTTTGAGATGAATCAACCAATTTCAAGTCATGAACGTGTATAAACGAGTGTTTAGTTCATTTGATTATTCGTTCAACTACAAGAACTACTGATTCGTGATTCGTGGTGAATTCAATTCGTTCGATTTTCATCTTGTAACTTTTGTAAATTAGTAAGCCTAATTCGTTCACTTGAAGAATCGTGTACATGAACAACTGAATCTTTGAATTTTTAAATCATTCGTGTAGCGTTGTATTGTGTAATTTAATCTATTTCCGTGTGGTTTATCATTTATGTAAACGAACGATTCGTTCATTCGATGATTAGTTCGCGAACGACTGAATCATACAATTTGTTAATAATTTTCATGAAAAATTTAATACTTTTAAGCAAGCATTTAATAATTTAAAAAACGTGTAATAATTCGTGTGAACAGTTAATTCGTTCGTTACTCGAATCGTTCGCGAACGACTGAATCTTTTGATTCAATGATTATTTGTGAAGAATAAAACCGCTTAATTTATTTTATTTACGTGTAAATCGGGTTACATATTCGAATTAAAAACCTCGTTATCAGTTAATGAATCGTTCGCGAACGACTGAGTCATTTAATATTTTTTTGATAAATTTCTGAACAATTTGTTTGTTTGGTGAGTGAAAATTTTTGTAATCACAGAATCTTCCATTCTATGATTGTTCACCTCTTATCTATCTAAGTACATTATAATAACCCAGAATCGTTCGCGAATGAATTGATCGCCAATTTTACTATGAATCATTGGCGAACGGCATCAAAAAGAATTTTTCATCAGCAAAATCATCATTTTCAAAAATATTTCCGCTGTTATTTATTCTGCTTTCATTTTTGTAAAAAAAAAAAAAATGGAAGCGAAATCATTTTCTGATCAACGAACGAGTCGTTCCAGAACGTTTTTCCTAATATGTGATTCTTTCGCTTGCAAATGATTGATTGTAGACCATTCAGTTTCCGATAATTTGTTTCTTCTGCCAACCTACATTCCAAATCCAAATGCAGTTGCTCGTTTCAAGTAATTGAATAATTTTTAACAAAGGGCAATTCGATTCAAATTCAGAATATGCTTCGATAATTCGAAGTTTTCGAAATCTCATGCCCTGTAATTGTTCACTTCCAGCTTTCATCATTGATCTCAAATGCCAGCTTGTACGCAGCAATGCCCTCCCCCCGCCCTCCCTTCTTCCCTCATCTCAAACCCTTCTCATTGAGATTCTAAAAGTTTTTGTCAGTTTATGAGCAATAAACGCGTATGCGATGCAATATAAGGAGGGTAGAACAGTTGCATGAAAGATACGAAAAACGATCAATGAATTTAAAAATGATCGTTTCACGTATCAGAATTTATGCTTTTTTTTCCTAAAAATGCAATATGGCGATACGCGATCGAGTATTTTCCTATTTATTTCTATACTTACCTTATTTCTTTTCGTCTGTGTGGTAGTGTCTTTATATAAATTAGTTGATGGTAGAATTGAAGTTTTCTTATTAGAATTATTATTAATTAGTTGTTATGTTAGTTGCGTTTTTTTTTCTAAAAAAAAAAGAACGTGTCTCTCGTTTTTAATATTTAATGGTAATTTTTTTCCTACTACGGTATTGATTGTGTTGATTGTGTTTTGATGCAGAAAATGAGCGATACAATTTGCATGACGTGAAGATATAGCGAAAAAATTAAAACGAATTGCGCGATTTTAAGCAGGCTATTTTTAATAAAGATTGAGAAACGCCGCCGCTTTATCCGCTATAGTATTAATGCATTTATCATGGTTATAATTTATGATTTTTTTATATTTAATTTTTTTCTATGTTGCGCCTTGTAAACGTGTATAATTTTCGGATTTTTTTTTTTTTAGGCCTACTTAATTCCAAGAAATTGACTTTTCTTTTTTCGCTTTCGATACTTTTTTTCGTTTCGTTACAAATTGCGTTATTTCATTATTTCTTTTTTTTAGTTTTTTTCTCTTTTATTTTTTTTGTATTATTTATTTTATTTGTTGCCTTATGTTGTATGTAGAAAAAAAAACGTCTGCAATCGAAGTTATAATATTTCTAGTTAACTAGTCAAATTTTTATTTTATTGTTATTTTTTGCATGTTTTATTATTTCTTTCATTTTTTTTCTCTTTTTCTTTCGTACGAAACAAACGCTGCATATAGCGGGCAATTAGTTTAGTAATGTTTCTTTTTTTTTTATGATTTTTGAATTTCCGTGTCGGTAGTTATGTATTTTAGTTGTTTGTTTTTTTTTAAATTGATTTTTAAAGTATAGAAATCTCATAGATTGAAAAAACAGAGTTGAAAAAAAATCGGGGGTTGTTATCTAACCTACATATCTCGTAACGATATACGAATAACATATAAATGACGAATCGCTAAGCGATTTATTGCAATATTTGAAATATTTTCAAAATATTTTAAAGCGATGAATTTACTACCGAAAATTTTTTGTTTGTTTTTTTATATAATGTTGTTGAATTTATGTTTTGTTAGGATTTTGCATTTTGCTTTCATTATTAAGTTTCGATTTACTCGCATGATTGTTGTCGTCGTTGTTACTTAAGTTGTTTATATTCGTAGCTGGAAAAAGTTAATGTTGTTTAGTTATTGTTTTTATCGTGTGTGTTTGTGTGTGTGTGTGTGTTTTGTAGATGAGCGTGTTATTGATTTATATAACTTTCATTATTTTGTCAGCAAAATTTCTATTATTCTTTTTGGCATATAAATAATTTTTTAAACTTGTAAGTTTAAGGTAAGGATGCGATTTGTATGTCTTGACTGGTTCGCGATTCTCCGAAGCGATGATTTTCCTGCTCATTGCTGTTACTCGTTCGTCGAATTTCCTATTTATACGTTGAGGTGCTTCGAGCGTGCGTACTTTTAAAAGCGCCTAGAACTGAAATTGATCTCGGCTTATTAATTTATGACTGAGCGAGCCCCATCTTGCCTATGTCAGGTGACTGATACGATTGGTAAATTTCGTCCGGAACGAAATTATTATAGTTTATGAGGGCGAGTACAGCGTGGACAAGAAAACGAATCGGAATTGTGTTCATTTTGTACGTATCTACGTATTTTAAACAGTCGATTAAAGTAGTTGATTTTTTGGATAAATGTGGCTATTTTGGCAACACTGTGTTATGACAATTTCAAGTTTTTAACGAGGAAATTTATTTTGATACTTTTTTTTACCTACGGTTTTTTTGTACGTTTTGTGGAATTTTTCTGCCTTTTAGTTTTAAAATTGAATGGGTGATGGAGTGTATTGTAAGGATTGTTCAATTGAAAGACGAGTCGTTTTGGGATGGACGATGAATTAATTTCGAACGAATCGTTCGCGAACAACGAGTCATTCGAAGTGAACTGTTCGCAAACGACCATGATTTTGAATTTAAAATCATTCAAAATGAATCGTTCATGAACGAGAATCCAGTTTCAGCTACTCGTTCGCGAACGATTTGTGAAATTAAATGAATCGTTCAGAATTGTAATCAGTTTGAGCAACTCGTTCGTGAACGATTTATGTGGTGAGAAATCAGAAACGAATCGTCCAGGATAAAATAGTATCTATTAGAAAAAATTAATGAAAAAAATGCATTACCTTGCCTACTTGTTCGTGAACGAAAAGTGATTTGAGAGTCGAAATTAAGGGAATCGTTCAATCATTTGATAAATTAAATATTAAAATATTTCCAATTGCTGGCAGAAAAGGAATATTAAATCATTCGGTTTATGTTTTTATATGAATGTTACGCAGGTGAACGACTGATTCGTTCATCTTATGGATCGTTCGCGTATGATTTGGTTTCTTCGTTTATCGAATTTTCTCATCGTAAGCGGATCATTCGTGGAAAATCGGATTTCCGATATACTGGAATAATTCGTTCGTTTAGTAAATTGTTTAGTGAATTTTTCATTTCGTTCATTAATTTCGCGAATGACCAGATCTTTTGATTCACTGATCATTTGTGAAGAGTAATTACCTTTTTATTCATTTGCGTGTAAATCGTGTTACGTGATCGAATTAACAACCTCTTTATAAGGTCAACGAATCGTTCGCGAACGACTGAATCGTTTAGTATTCTTTTGATGAATTTCTGAACAATTCGATCGTTCGATGAATGCAAATTTTTGCAATGACATTATCTTCCGTTTAATAACTGCTCGCCTCTCATCTATGTATGATCTGCCAGAATCGTTCGCGAACGAATTGATCGACAATTTGAAATGAATCGTTAGCGAACGTCATCAAAAGGAATTTTTCATCTGCAAAATTATCATTTTCAAAAATATTTCCGCAGTTAATTTTTTGTTTGGAATCGTTCGCGAACGATTTACTCAAATCAGTCAAATCGAACTCGTCGTTCACGATTACGATCAAAAGATTATTCAAAATGAATCGTTCACTGGCCAATGACCATGATTCAGCTCTGAACCGTTCGCGAACGATTCACTCAAAAACGGACTCGTCGTTCACGAGCAAAGAATCGTTCGAAATCGAATGAATCGTTCATAGACAATGATTTCAATTCTGAATGATTCGTTCAGTGATTACATGTTGGTTTTCAGAAAATCTGGTGTGTAAAGGAAATCACTCGAACGATTCATTCACGAACGAAGACTCGATTTTGAGCGACTCGTTCGCGAACGAAGAGTCATTCTGCAAAGAATTGTTATAAATCGAGCACATTTCAAATTTGATGCAAATTTTGAGATAGTGGACAATGGTACGCGTAGTGAATGAAAATTTTAATGAATCGTTCTATGATTCATGATTCAAATCTGGTATTTTGATCAGATGAACTCGTCTACAATCGAAATTTCTATTCGAATCGTTTTGTCTGACGAAGTGGCACCATTTTTGAACGACGAGGTTCTAAACGAATCGTTTGTGACCGAAAACGTAAATCCGATCGAATTGACTCGCAAGTGTTATTTCTTGACTTATTTTTTCCTAATTTTTTTTTCAAAATCAAATCTTGGGAATCGTTTTTTTTAAAATGAGACAGTCGTTTTTAAAAAAAAATTGTCCCTTCATTCACAAACGATTCAGTTCCAACTTTGATCAAATATTTTTGTTCGCGAATGATTCATTCTTGATGGTTATTCAAAATGAGCCTTTGACCTTTGTAACATTTTTCAACAAGAAGGCAGTGGAGACATATATAATTAATATGCATCTAACATTATTAAGTGAATGAAATTTTCGGCTCCTAGATTTTTATTCAAAATTCAAAATTGCATTTAAAAAGTCAAAAAATCCAAAATATGGGATCAAAAAAAAAAATGAAACAAATATTCCAAAATGCGAGAAAAATGCATTCAAAAAAAGAGTTTTGAAAAATAAATTCATTCAATTGGATTATCAAAAAAAAAAAATTAACTATCAAACACAATGAAGAATTGAAATTGAAAACTATAAATTAAGAAAAAATGTTACATATCTTCAATCAATCGTGTTCAATGTACAAATTTCAATTAACAACGCATAAGTTTAAAAAATATCCTTTCTACCTAATTAGGTAATAGGTACCTACTTTTACGATACACTTTTTACGAAACGATTTTTATCATCGCATTAGTCAAGCATACGTATAAATCGCAACCTCGAATAATTATTAGTATTTTTTTTACAAAGGCAACGAACATTTCACTATTTGATAAAAAAAATTTTTCATCAGAATTTTACTTCATAAATTTACCATGTGGTCAGTATTTAATTTTATCTTTTTTCAAATTTAAACTATACCTATTCAATTTACATAACGAATGAAAATCGAAAAAGAGTAACGACTATGATTATAATTACGTACGTAGAAAATAGAATTAATCGTATCCATAATAATATTGTGTAATAGAAAAATTATTATGAAATAATTCCCAGTGATTACTGAAAGAAAAAAAAATATCAGAAAATTCTCGTAATATATTGAACTCAGTTCTATAATAATCATTCCACTATCATTACTATTTTTTTTGTACTGTAGTCGGTTAATTTTTTTTTCTTATGTTGATGTATAATTGTTGTTATTATGGAAGACTCGTTTATTTGAATAAGTGTTACGTTTTTATCATTATTCAAATCTTTACCATGTTTTTGTTGATTTTTTAAGGCTTTTTAAAATTTATCTTGAGTTGCGCGCATGTTTAACATCACTACCTTTTTTTTTCTTTTTTTTTTTTTTTAATATATATATCAGAATAACATTTTTTTGTATAGATTTTATGTGTGTATCCAGCGAAAAAAAAATACGAAAAAAACAAACAAAAACAATTGAAATATAACGGTATTTAAAATACCTAGATAAAATAGAGATAATATTATAAATACCTATATTGAAGAGATAAACATGTAGCATTTTTTTTCTGATTTTCGCCGAGTTCGTGTATGTGGTTTAGATACGAATACAAAGCTTTTTTTCCTTTGTTATTGTGATCAATACTATGTTGTATTTTTTTTATTTATTTTTTAATTAAGGTTACCACGCTTTTTGTACATAAATACATTTTTACGTATTTAAAATGTAAAAATAAATCGTTCAATGATGGTGTACGTATCTTTTTATTTTTTAGTATCGAGGCCATTTTTTTTTCACTTCGTCTCCCCTCCCCCTTCCCGTCCTCATTTTTATAAGTGAATTCGATTTTTTTGATTTTTTTTCAAGTAATTTCAAAATTTTAAAAATTTATTGATGAGTAACATGAAATATTGTAGGTATAATATGAAAGACTCGATGCTATTTCATAGGGATTGTTTTGAATTGATTCACTCGAGATAACGAATATTGTTATTATGGAACCCATAAACCGGAATCGATGCAACGTTGCATATGATAATTAGCTAAATCTTCGGGCATGTTGTGAATTACATTGGCCAGAGCTTCTTTGTCACTGGCGAGGAAACAATGCTGCATTTCCTGTGGAAATTAAAAAAAATTATTTCAGATGATTTTCTAATACGAATAGTGTATTTGAGTGAATGGTAAATATATAATTGGCTCAGTGTTGATTTTTGGGGGTCAATCTTTCGAAAATATATTGTATTCGATACCAATTTCATGTTTTTATGCAGTTTGAAATTTTCCCCTTTCATTCTTCAGGAGTCAGTTTTTTTGAATGCTCTTTTTTAAAAAAAAAAAAAAAAAGTGATGTACCTGAAACCGAAAAAAATACGCTCTCTAATGTATGATTTCATAGGGCACTTTCTTTCCTGGTTGATAGTGTATTTTTTAGTCGGTTGGTCATATCCTGCCTAATTTCTATCTGGTCCATTGTGACCTCCTTCTCCTCTTGAATGTTATCAAATTTTGAAGAAAAAAAAATTAATTTCAACTCTGAACTCCTCAACGAGTATTTCCAATTTTTTATAAAGTTGGAAAGGGGACGTGACTTATGATTTATTGAGTTTTCATTGATAATAATCTCGAGTTTCAACTTCATTTTTTGACACGATCTCTCTCAAAGGCTCACATTAAGTCCCTAAATTCCAGAAAAAAAAATGAAAATTTGATGAATTTTGGTAAATTTTGACCGAAATTGGAACACTTTTTGCGTAATTAACGAATCAGGTTTCTGAAAATCTTTAAAATTCCTAAAACTCTAATTTTTGACCAAAAAATTGGGTCTTGTGTTAATCTCCATATCACTTCTGATATGAATAAACAGGTTATTTTTGAGGAACAGACATTTACGTACTTCCTACAAGGCTGCTGTAAAATGGCGGGAAATTACTTCAAAGCGACTGAAATTTTCTCACATTATTTTTCAGTCAAATTAACATTTTTTTAGCGTTTTGAAGAGTTAAGTTTACAAGTTTTATTTTTTTTTAAATTGTGGGTGATTCAACTGAAATTCTGTAAGCACCTTCAATAGTATATTTTGATCATGTCGAACTCTTCAAACTTCAAAAGTGGATCCCAAAACGCTGAGAAAATTTATTTTAAAAACCAAATTGTTAATGATTGTTTTTCAGTCCGATTTTTAGGACTTTTTTTTACCAAAAAATGGACCTTAAATTTTGAAACTGTTTTAAAATGAAAATGCTCCAAAATATAAAATTAGACTAGAAAAGAGAATTTGTCAAGTAGAGATTACTGCCAAATCGATTTTTTTTTGTTGTTTGCAATTTTTTTTTATAAGTTGTATGCAGATGTTGAAAATTACTTACTTTTTAAATTACCTGTCAATACTCCCCAGAAGGGCGTCAAAACATTAAGTACAAAATAATATTAAAATCTGATGAGAAATTTTTTTTTTTTAAGTCCATTAAAATACTCATTTTGACATTTTTTGCTATTTTTCTTAAAAAATTGGCTCCTAAAAATTATTCCACTTGGAAATGGATCTTTGAATGCTATAAAACTAGTAACTATAAAAATGATAAAATAATGCAATTTGCCAAGAAATAACAGTGTTTTTTTTTTCAAGACCCCAAAAATATTTACCCACTTTTTGGTCAATCATCGAAAATAATTCTCAAAGACCAAAAATAAATCAAAGTTTTGGACGCCAAATCAAATTTTGAACGATTCTTTTTTGGTACCTACCTACATAGTTTTTAAAAATTGGAGCCTTAAAAATACGACAGGAAATTAGAAAAGGACTAGAAAAAAGTAAAAACAATTTTTCACAAAATTTTTGCCAAATCGAATTGTTTGCTATTTTTTTCATTTTTTTCAAAAAAGTTGCACTCCAAAAGTAATTTTTTGGTCTAATTTTCGTACTTGACTGATGAAAATGGACCTTTTTTCACTATTTAAAAAAAAAGATAGGCTTCAAAAATATTTTTTCAATTTCATAATTATCAAAAAAAGCTCCTGGAAAGATGATTCGCAAAATTGTGAATGTATAAAGGGATTTTGTGCCAATTTTGCTACTTTTTCCAAAAAGTTGACCAAAAATGTATTTCTAGTTACCTACTCAATAGTTGATACACCTACTCATGTTAAAAGTGGGTCTCAAAAACCTGAAAAAATCAAAATTTCACTGGTCTCTTGATCTTTTTACTTCAATTCTTTTCTTTTAGATTTTTCCAGTTGATTTGTTTCTAAAAGTCTCTAGTAATGACAATGATTAATGACAAATATCAAAATCATCTGTAAAACAATTTTTAGTTTTTTTTTTAATTCGTCGACTATTTTAGAGAATTTTTTTAATGAAAAAAAAAACCGTTTAAAAATCGTTTTATATGTAGGTACTTCCAACTTGTCAGAGATCTACTCCGCATAATCTTATGGAATTGAAGAGTTAAAAATAGCCTAAAATATTTTGCAAGCACTCTCGATTGAAAAACGAGGTTAAAAAGCTTACTTCTGGTAATGATTTGTAAACTTCTTCAGCACTGAGAGCATAAGTATGATCATCATCTTTGACTGGGTTTTCAGCTTCTTCTTGAATACGTTCTTCTACCAATTCTTTGATTTGCTTTTCAACTTTGAGGTATTCTCGTTTAAAATCATGTTTCGTTTGTTCATCTGACGAGATAATGCTGAAAAATAAATCATACAATTGAATTAAAATTAGAGTTTTTCATTAAAAAAAAAAAAAAAGATGGTCGTACTTTTGAAAAAAACTAACGAGAACTTCTTTCCTGTTCTTGGTGACTTTTTTAAATAATTCTAAAATATTCTCCAGGCACACGATTTGACGACTGACACTTCTTAGCTTATCTTTATCCTGTTTTAAATTTTTTTTAAATGGGTACATATTAAAAAAAAAAAAAAATCAGAGGAAAGAAAATAGGTAAGCAAAGGAGAATACAGACACTTTGTAAATGTAATTCTATTCCGTACGAAATCAAATAATACAACGTGTTTCTGCACATCAAATGAGGATGATTAATGAGGAAATTTTGAGTCTCTTCGAACGTCTTCAAGTGGCCAAAATGCTGTAATTTTTCCTCGTTATTTTCGATGAATTGTTCGAAATCTTCGGGTTTTTCGTCTGATTTATTAATTTGAGCCTTAGAAAATCCTGGTTTACAAATCGTGTCGATGTACCAAGCTACCACCTGTTCGATAACAGACATTATAAATTTTACATTTATTATGAGCCTATACTGGTAACACTGCAGGTAGCCGTTAGGTGAAACAAATTGCGCCATTTTTGCAAATGACCGAGGTCAATACCTGCTTATTGAGCTTTTCTTCTTTTTCTTTCAATTGTTTCTCTTCGATTTGCAGTTCCTTCATTTTTTCTACAAGTTCCTCGTTTTCTTTACCTTGTTTTTCATTGTTTTCCATCGAAGCTTCCAGTTTACTTAATCGATCCAGATAACTGATCAAAATAAAGCATAATAGGTAGGTATTGTAGATTTCAGAATTGAAACCTAGTTTTAAAAAAATTAATGGATGCGAATGCGATGCAATATGTAACTTATTTCATTTTCAAAGTAGGTAGTTAGAGGTACCTGGCTCTTTGACATTCGAAAGCAAATTCTTCTTTTTTACGATCCTCCATCTTACGTAGCCTATGTTCGTGTCGTAATCGAAACAAAGTACCATTTTCAATAAAAGGGTGAACGTCGTCTTCGTCCGAAGATAACTAAACATTTCATTTATATGTAAATCTATAAAGACGTATGAGTAGGTATAGTCAAGGCAATGTTACGTACCTCGATGGTTTTCCATTTACTGTAATCTACCATATTGTTTTGGGCCATTAAATAAGTACAGAAAATTTACAATGATAGTTTTTTTTTTGGTAATAATTTGATGAATAATTGTTTGGGGGGTTAAAATGATGGAAATTATTCATCGTTTATTTCAGAAATTCAAATTTTAACCCTTACTTTGGTATTTTGGTGACCAGCAATTTGTCAGTTTTGATTTTTTCTTTTTTTATTGCCTATTTTTCGATGATTTTCTCGAAATAATTTTTATGCAGGTGAATTTTGAATGGATGAAAAAAAAATTATTGAATCGAATTCTATGCCTTGGAATGAAATTTGAAAAATTCAAAAAAATTATATTTTGTTAAATTTTTGACAAAACTTCCAAAAAATAGAAAATTTCAAAATTTTTCTGAAATTTTGTCTTTTTTATTAATTTTTAAGAAGAAATTTTTGAACAATTTTACCATAAAGGTTGAGTATATTTTTTATCACAGTTTTCCGTTTTATTTTCGTTGTTTGAAAAATGTTTTTTCATCGTTTTTTTTTGTTTTTGGAAAACTGCCTAGTGCCTGTATTCTCACTTTTTTATACATAAACATTCGAAGGGTACTCCAAAGAGCCTTTTGGAGGAGGAGGGTCACTTTTTCAATCCCTCTTGACCCTTTCTAAAGATTTAAATCAATGCATCTTCGTCCTTATCCCCGACCCAGAAGAAAATCAAGCTCTAAAAACAAGGTGAATTGAGATGCATCAAAACTAACACCGATCTACAAATTTATATTCTATATTGATATCGTTTTATCACATTGCAAAAAAATATAAAAAATAATTCTAAAATACACGTGAAAAAAAAAGTTGACTAATAATAGAACACTACAAAATACGTACTTAATTAAGAGTGATGAAATGCATTAGGTTTTTTAAACAACATAAAACATCGTAAAAGGAATCAAAACTATAAATATTTCTTACCAAAAAAAACTAAACAAAATTGAAAAAAATATCTTACGACTAAAAAAATCAAAATCACATTTTTAAAAAATCCTCCAAAAAACTACATACGACCTTTTAAAACTAATTCCATCCTCAAAAAACTCTGAGCTACACAACAAACTCGGAATGATATTTATTCACAAATTAAATACTGAAACGAAGCTGGGGCCGGTCAGCTTCAATAATCAACTTTCAGGTGATGACATCTGTTTCTGTACGCTGAAAAACCATCAAGTAATTGCCTATTTTAGGAGGTACCAGGGTGCCGTGGTATAATTTAACCATTTCTTGATATCTTCTAGAGTCGAGGAATTTCTTTATCACAGGCACCAACACATCGAAACATACTATATGGGTTGGATTCTCGGTAGAATGTTCATCAGGGTATTCTTTCTGGAGCCATAGCAGCGGATTGCGGTAAAATTGAACACTTTCTTCGGTATATCTCGGGTTATTGGTGAAATCTGGATCACAGTGTAGAAATCGTGTGGTGATGTTCATATGAAGATGGCTGTCAAAATAGAAAAAAATTAGGTTGAAAGGTAAGAAAGCTATGAGTACCCATTCAAGGGTCTTAATCTTAATGTAACCAAAAAAGGCGCGAAAATCCACTCTTCTGTAGCTGAAAATGGGTAGGGAGGGGTTGAAAAGTCTAAACCTCCAAAAGCCACTTCTAGACCACCCCGCGGATGTACATATCAAATTTCAGCCTCCTAGGTCAATTTGGAGAGGCTCCAGCGATGATACAAGAAAATAAAAAACTGCAGTTAAAACCCCTCAAAAAAAGCGTGAAAATAATACACTTTTTTGTAACTGAAAAGGGGTGGGGAGGGGTTGAAAAGTCAAAACCCCCAAAATGCACATCTAGGTCATCCCCTGGATGTACTTGCCAAATTTCAGCCTCCTAGGACAATTTGGAGAGGCTCTAGGGATGATACAAGAAAATCAAAAACCGTTATTAAAACCCGTTAAAAAAGGCGCGAAAATACACTTTTTAGTTTTTAGTGACTGAAAAGGGGTGGGGAGGGGTTGAAAAGTCGAAACCCCCAAAATGCACATCTAGGTCACCCCCTGGATGTACTTGCCAAATTTCAGCCTCCTAGGTCAATTTGAGGAGGCTCCAGCGATGATACAAAATCAAAAACTGTCAAAACCCGGTAAACAAGTGTGCAAAAATACACTTTTTTGAAGCTGAAAAAGAGTGGGGAGGGGTTGAAAAGTTGAAACCTCCAAATGGACATCTAGGACACCCCCCCCTGGATGTACTTGCCAAATTTCAGCCTCCAAGGTCAATTTGAAGAGGTAGGGACATGTTGCAAGATTTTTCAAGGTCAAAAAAACAAGAATAAAACCGGTTTTCTCCCCTCCAAATTGCTCTAGGAGGCTGATTTTTGGATATGTCATACAAGTTTTGATTTCATATCGATTGGTTTTTAGTTTGACATTTTGACCTTTTTGACCCCTCTCTACCCCCTCCAAAAAATTTGGACATCCACAAATATTGAATTGACCAAAGGTCATCCCCACTCAAACCCCTCAATTTATAAGCCAAACCAAGTCTAAATAAGGAATCTGAGCAAATTTTGTTGAAATCCGTACAGCTTGTGAGATGATTTTATGTTCCGGCAAAAAAAAATCATCAGACAAGCAAAATATTGGTGGATTTAGACTCCTGGGCTTCCAAAACGGATTTTGTAATTGGTTCTCCTTTGTTCTAAGGAAAATCGGCCTATAAATATTCATCAAAAACAATTTGATTGATTCGAATTCACTGAAGATTTTACCTGTATAAAGGTGTTTGATGGCAGGGCATTAAAAATAATAAATTATTCGAAGGAGATCTCAAGTAATCCATGACTTTGACAGTGGCCACTTGATGGTATTGACTTAGATAATAGAACACTTGAAGATTGACTAGTAATATGGTCAATGATATGAGATATCCGTAAATTCTGCATCAGAAAGAAAATCAACAGCATTGTTAATCTCACATACATATTTCAATCTTCTGACGAGTATTTTTGAAAAAAAAAATAACCATTATACATATGTATGTATTACTTTTTCATATCGCAGGTGAATCGATGTATACCATAAGATGCAATCTGTATCATAAGAGGACACAATGGCAGCACGAATCTGAACTCTTTATGTGGAATGGTACTACAAACACACATTTGGTGAGTTTACTTTACTTAATAAGCTACCTTGATCTAAGATATACCCTGCTTGATTAATTCTTACCTGTACGCAATCAACGCACATGTTACAGAGTAGACCATTTTATGGAAAAATCCATCGTTAGGAGAACGATCTTGAATGAGAAAACCCATTGCGAAGTAGAAAGGTACCACCACATGGCCCAGCACCACTGGTAATCCCAACATCAAATACCAGCCGACCGATTGAACCGAATAAAATGCGCTGATGTTGTGAACGATATTCAATTGGAAGAAATTCCACCAGGTAAGAACCCATTTTCCGTAGAAATAGCTGTCTACCAGAGTTGAAAATGATAAAATGATTAATCTGAAAGCGATATTCAATGGATTAGGGACGATCGAATTTGGAATAGAAATACATAAATCAATGGGTATTTTTAAAATTAATTTCCCTGTTTCTTCTAATGACGAAAGAGACTTTGAATGAGGGGATGAAGTAATTTCATTGGTATTAAAATAAAGACAGATGGGCCCAGGAAAGGGAGCAGGACGGACGGACGATCAGAACGATAAACGTTATGTGAAAATTCTTTATAAAAAATCAGCTCTTCGTACTAAGTTTCAGGAAAAAATGAGAATGAAGGCGATTGAAAAAAATTTCCAAAAATGGGTCCAAAATAAATTAATATTGGTTTTGAATTTCTAATCTCACATGATTCTGGAGGGAGCGGGCAAGGAAGGTTGCTATTTTTCAATTCTGTAAATTTTTTGCTCAAAAAATGTGGAAGAATTATTTTTGATTGAATTTTTAAGGAAACTGATGCCCTCTATATGACTCTTTTTGGAGGGGGTAAACATACAATTCTTTTGTTGGAAGAAAAAAAAACTACTCAAAGTTTTTAACCAATTTTTTATGAAAATTGCTGCACCTAATATGTCAATCAATACTGCAGGTGTCAAATCTTTTTTTCAAAAGATGATTTTTATGAAAATTGCCTTTATTATTAATCAATACTGCGAGTGAAAATCCCCTCCTCCCTCCTCTTGGAACTTGGCATCTGATTGTGTTCAAAATATAGCCCAAAACTATTGAGGGGTGGGGGTGGGGGTACTAAAAAAAGCCCATGCCAAAAATTATTAGTGATAAGTACATTTGAACTTTTATTTGTTTTTTGAAGAGAAAATAGGAGGAGAAAGGGGTAAAAAATACCATTTTTTTTCAGACGTAATCAATTTTTTGTTCAAAGAAAAAATTTTTTTAAAAAATTATTTTACAAGGAAAGAGGAGAGAATTTTTTTTGAAAATCGATGCCAATCATTAGCGGTAAAAAAATTTCATCTTTTATCCTCTTTTCTGGAGAGATAATGGAAGAAGAGGTACATACCATTTCTTGAGACGTCTCAAAAAAAATTTAATAAATTTTTATGAAAATTTTTTCAACTAATCAATATTGCAGGTGCAAATCCCCCCTCTTTCTTGAAATTAGTATCTGACTTCTGAGGATGTTCAAAAAATTACCGCGAAAATTGGTGAGAGGAGAGAAGGGAATTCAAAAAAATCTTATTTCAATGATTGGTGATAAATTTCAACTTTTAACCACTGTTTTAAAGAATAAATGGGAGAAGGGGAAAAAAATGATCATTTTTTAAATATTGTCAATTTTTTTGTTCTTGAAAAAAAAAATATTTTTGAATAAATTTTTACGAAAATTGCTTCTGCAAATTCCTGCCATCCCCACTTGGAATTGGAATCTGATTGTGTCCAAAAAATCACCAAAAAATGGAGAGAAGTTATTCAAGAAAATCTTATGCAAATGATTGGTGGTAAATTTAAAATTTCAACTTTTATTCACTCTTGTGGAAAGATAATGGCAGGAGAAGGGAGTGAAAAATTCCATTTTTTAAAATAATGCAAATTTTTCACTCAAAAAAAAATCATTTTTGACCAAATTTTTACAGAAATTGATACCTTATGTATCCAATATCTCAGGCTTTATGTAGTTGAAATTGGATTAGGTTCTAGAAATATGTACCTACCAAAAAATGGCAGAGAATAATTTTGAAAATACTTCCCGAGAAATAAATTTCAACTCTCATTACTTTTTATGGGGGGGGGGGGAGGGCGGAAAACCTCATTCGTTTCACTTTTCTACACCTACATTTTTTGCTCATTTAATTCTTTAAAAAAAAAAAATTGAAAAAGAAATAATTTTTTAATATTGTAATAATTACAAACTACCAGTTTTTTTGATTTTCATGTTTTGAATATTTAATTTCAAATTGACTGGCTTTATGTAGATTCTCCCCTTGTCAGATACTTCACTTTGGAAAAAAAATTGAAAATTACAAATTTTGGGAACCCCTTGAATTTGAAAAAAAAGGGTGAAAAATCAATACAGCCTGTTTCTGCAATGAGAATATCAAATTTCCTATAAAATTATACAATTTTCTCAAAATCTGAGCCACAAATATTCTTTTCCCTGTACGAGTAAATTATTGGGAGCTGAAACGAAATGAAATTTCATCTCCCCTTCTCCAACTAAAAGGAAGGCTCAAGTCAAAATTCATCATAATTTTCTCGAATGACAGGTGAATTATGACCTTCTCAATATTTTACAAAAATGAAAAATGCATAACGACCAATGCTATTACCTACTCCTATATACTCACCCTATAGGAATATACTTGAAAATGACCAACTTTATCGGACTGCTCGATTCGCGAATCGCATAAAAACACAATGGAGCCCACATCAAGGCAGCTGTCGGTCTAATAATGCACGCCAGACCAATAAACCATAAATATTTCACGTTTCCTACTTCGCGTCTCAGCCAAGGGTAGTAGTATAAAGCAATGCATGTCAAATTGGTCTCAATGGTGTTGGTCAGCGTACGAGTAGAGCAGTAGGCTAAAAATACGTTCGTCATGTAGCACCATACGCTCCAGTAGGCTTGACGTTTGTGTGAGATTTTGTACGCCCATGATATGAAATAGGTGTCGGCTATGGCTGAAAATACAGCTTGGATGATCACCGGTAACCAAATCTGAAAAACAGAATGACAAAAAATTGAAAAAATTAAAGCATAATTCGTCGTTATCGAAGCTGTATGAGTGAGAGGGAGATGGGAGGGGGGGGGGGCAAAAAATGTTCGTGATGAAATTGCTATAGGCGTGAACCTAGGCTATGAATATTTAGAAATTGATTCTGCCAAAGAGAAAGAATGCAGAAGGGAGGAGAAAAAAGTGACAATTCAACCGATTCGAAATAATTGCTCCAAACTTACCAAATTTTGAGCACTATCCAATCCGTAAAACTTCAAAAACTGGTACAACAAAGCAATCCAACCAACATACACGTAACTTCGAACACCCTCGATCCATTCCCAAGTCAAATATCCGTATCTAAAATCACATCATCTTAAATAACCCATCCACGTAGGACGTAATTATCGTCTATCGATCTCGTCATAATTGAAACATACCCGAAAATCAATCTATGAGCTACTTCCAAAGATTGCCAGTATTCGTCAGGCACGTAATACGAATCTCTTGAAATTAAACAGCATAATCGCAGAATTAAACATATCAACAACAGTAACCAATTCTTGTAGTGCATTTTGAGAACCACTCAATTCATCAGAGCCTAGAACAAAAGCAAAAAAGTATGTCAGGATGATGAATTATTAAGTATTTTTGTTCGGTTACGATTCTTTCAATAATCATCGTCACGAGACCTTTTTTTTTCTTTTTGTTTATACTGCGATTTATTTAAAATTGTATAGAGTCGAAAGCGTGACATCAGGGATTGGCAAAATCGTGGCTTATTTTCAAACTGGGTTCGAAAAATGTTGGCAGATTATTTTCATAATGATTTGAATGTCGAAAAATTCAGTTGGTTTAAAGGAAGAAGTTTAAAAATTGTTTAAAAAATAAAAAAATAAAAAAATGGTAATTAGCAGAATTGATTTAATTTTTAGCAAAAATAATTGAAAATAAGCTAGAAAAAATTTTAGATAAGAATTTAAAAAATAAAAATTTGAACAGTGAAATTTTTTTTCAAAATTAAATATTTATGAAAAACATTTTTTGGGGGAAAAAATGTAGAAATATTATACAAATTAACAGACGAATTCATAAACCACGATTACCAATCTATTACCCCTTCCCTTCCTCATTCTCTGTTCGCAGCATTTTCTATATAATATTCTATTCCCCATACCAAATTATTTAACACACAAAACACATCACAAAACCCAAAATTCCCAATCAATCTTAGAATTCAACCAACAACAGAACTCAAAGCATATCACCTAAAGCAAAACACTACTCAAAGCAACAAAAAAAAAATCGAATAAATAATAAATAAAAATTTATTTAAAAGGTTACACGCACACGAGAATGCAAATAGTGTATAAAAAATTAAAATTCACAAATGAAAAAAAAAATAGATAAAAGAGAAAAAATAAAATAAAATGTCTAAGGCACTTACATTAAAACATTTGTAAAATTGACTCACATTGAGAAAGAAAAAAATCAAAAAAATTGACAAAATTTGCAATAATAATTGTAAAGTTTATACAAAACAAAAAAAAACAAAATACAAGATGAAAAAAAAATTATTTGGTTATAAAAATTAAGCTCGTTAATTTAAAATAAAAATGGCAATTTTGATCGAATTAAAAATTAAACACGTTAAGTATCGAGAGGAACTTTATAAATTTTTGATAAAATTTAAAAAACAGTCATTAAATAAAGCTACGTTATATCGTCTTCTAATTTTAATTTTTGAAAACTAAACCCACTATCCGAGCTAGATTGGCAATCTAGATTCGTAAATTCGTATCGAGCATCTCCATTATAATGAGACGACGACGAATGAGCGAAAGCTGGAGCTTCACTGGGTACGCAGAAAGGATTAGCGAACGTTTTTTGTTCATTATCACTACTCCTAGTGATTTTAGCCAGCTCTCGAAGTTTTTTAGGATGAGGTGTCGGTACCCTGGTTAATTTATTAGTCGGTAAACTGAAGGTTAAATCGGATTCGAATTTGATATGACTATTGCGATTGATCAATTTAGAGCCATCGTCTACGCTCCTTTCTTCAGGGGTGCACTCTCTGAGTGTTTTTTGTTGAGGTAACAGGTAGCAAGTGAGGATACGTTTGCCTTGATGGTGATCGTAAGTGTGCTGAAGTGGTATGAGAGGTTTGCCTTGATTGTGAGATAGCCACAGAGCAGATAGATTCTTCAGCTTGAGTATGGATAAAGGTAAATATTGCAGGCAGTTGTCGGTTAACGAGAAAACCGATAGTTTGCTCAGGTGGCCTATTTCATCGGGTATATACGAGATCTCATTGGATCGCAAAGTCAGCACTTTTAAACTAACGCAGCTACCGATTTCCGGCGGTAATTCGCACAGCATGTTTTCATCTAAATGAAATATGATCAGTTTACGTAGCAGACCGATGGTCACTGGCAGATGTCTGAGTTTATTGTTGTTTAAAAATAACTCCTCTAGGTTGACTAATCCGCCGATAGAATCGTGCAAATACTCCAAGTTATTGTATTCCACCTTCAGAGTTACCAGATAACTCAGGTTTTTAAAACTAACCGGTAACACTTGCAAATTACAGTAGTTGAAATTCAAGAAATTCAACTTGGAGCAATGGCAGATAGCCGAGGGTACAGCGCTGGCTAAATTCTCCGATACGTCGAAGTACACCAGATCGGTGAAGTTGCTGACGAACGAAGGTATGATCTCGATTTCGTTCAAATCACACCAAAGCTCTTGAAGTCGAGTAGCGTTTTTCAATTCCTCTGGAATCAATTGAAAGCTATTTTCGCCGATATCTAATCGTATCAAGGAGGTCAGTCTGCTGATGGTTTTGGGCAAAGAGTTGAGATTATTGTCGCGTACTTCGAGTACCTTGAGTTTCGCCAATCTGCCAATATTGGCTGGTAAAAAATCGGCTTTTATGCTATTTACGTAGAGTTCTTCCAGAGATATGAGTTGCGTTATTCCATCGGTTAATCGTCCCAGTGGATTCGAGCTCAAGTTTAAAGAGGCCAACTTCTTGCATCCTTTGATAGCGTTATCAACCTCTCGAATGTAATTCTTGCTAACATCTAGTTCGCGTATATTCACTAATAAGCTGATGGCCGATGGCAGGTAACTCAGTTCGTTATCGGAGAGGATTAGTGTGGTGAGATTTTGGCAATGGAACAGTGGCAGTGGCAAGTCTTGGATGTGGTTCGAAGATAATGTCAGAGTTTCCAAGGTTCGTTCGTGAAGCACTATCGACATAGGAACTTCACTCAGATCTGAACTAGTCAGATCGACTACTCTGATGTCTTCCTGCTCGGACGAAGAAGACTTGTGTCTGAAGCATTTTAACAGTGACATGGTCGAGATCGACAGACTGCCAAACGCTCGTATAAGGTTTTAAAACAGCTGCATTTTTTTATCGCTCAAGCAAGCCAAAGATAGAGTAAAATAAAATACAAACTTACGATTACGTAAAGGTTCGCTTTGATTATCTTTCGTTCATGACCGTAAGCTACTTAACTAGTACTCTCTGTCGACAATTAACGATCAATTCAACTGAAAATTTAATCATTTTTCTCGTTCGACGAAGAAAAAAACTGAAAAAGTGAAATTGTAAACATTTACATTTTGCAAAATTCGCGTTTTATGCTTTCGTGTTGTTCTTTGCGAGGCAGTATGAGCAGTGTTGACACGAGAGCGACTCGGAATGTGATGGACATTTTACTTTTTTTCGTTTTATCGAGGCATTGTAGTGAAACACTAAAATGAAACACGAGCGCAAATTTTCAAAATTTGAATTTGAATTTTTATTCAAAAATGAAAAATCAAAATTCAAAATCAAAAATTGATTTCAGGTTGGGATATGAACTGAACTATGAAGGGATTTGATTTGAACTTTGGTAAAATTGAACGTTTATTTACTAGAATGGACAGAATTTGACGATAGAGGATGAACTTGAAGTCAGAAAATAAATAAATAAAAGTCTACGAATCATCATAAGACAGATTTTGACATTTTGAATGGCAAAGGAAAGGAAGTAACCGAGTGACAGTTCGAACTTCAAAGGTTCTGGTTCTGCATCTGCTGAAGAATTTGATTATTTGATTGATGGTGAAATCAGAGAAATAGAAATCCGGAGAGTGGAGATTATTAATTATTTCAAAAAATTAAACTTATGAAAGAAAAGAACTTGCTGTTGCTGTGATCAAAAAAGGGTTAGGTTGGATTTTTTCCCAAAAAAATGTGACTTTAATCACTAAAAAATAAAAAAGCTCGAAAAAGTAACCATAAAAGTGACAAAAACAAAATGCAAGCAAAACTTTTTAATGCAGGCAAAAAAAGCAAATAAAATTAAATAATCTATCGACAGTCGAGACTTCAACAATTTTGGCAAAAAAATATACTTCTTAGAAATTCTTGACTGGACAAAAAGGTGACTCTTGGTCGCTATCATAGGTCGCAATTTTTGTCAGAAAAGTTGGATCATTTCATTTCCTATCTTCTTGGTACGTTTTTTTGGTCACTTTTGACAAAACGCAAAACTAACAATTTAAGCAAAAAGAACTAGGAAGGACTGTGAGTGTGAAATTTAGGCAACTTTTGAATTTTTGGCAGAAAACGAGAAGTTGCCATTCAAAAATCAAAAAGCTTGTTATTCAGTAATTAATTCTTGGCAAAGAATTGAAATTTTTAGCCAAAAAATTAGTTTTTTGCACTTTGGCAGTTTTCAGCAAAAAAGTGGAAGCTTTGGGTAATTTTTGGTAAACAGCAAGAAAAAATAATGCAAGATTTTGACAATTTTATCGCAAAGCAAAAGGCGAGCTTTTTGACAATTTCGGGCAAAAAACGGGACTTGACTGATTTTGGGGAAAAGGAAAATCATTAAATTTGAAAATTTTAAGTAAAAAAAATGAGGTAAGCATTTTTGGAAAATTTTTGAAAAACTCGTTTTTTGCCAACAAAAAACGAGTTTTTCAAAAATTTTGTCGAAGAATAATTAGACCGTTTTGGAATTTTTTGGTGAAAAACGAGATGGCAATTCTTGGTAAAAAGCACAACGTTGACAATTTCACCAGGAGATATGGCTTTTTAGCTACAGTTCCTGGAGGAAAAGCAGGACTTTTGCAGGCACATTTTTTAAATAATTTTTTGGAATTTTTTGAAAAAAACACAAAAATTTTAAGCGGTTTTCGGTAAAAAAAAAGTTTTTTAGCAGTTTCGATTAAATATGAGACTTTTGGCTATTTTTGGCCAAAAGCTTAAGACTTCGTTGATTAAATTAAACAGAATGGAGAGGACTTTTTTTTATATCAATATTCGGTAAAAAAAAATGAAACTTATTAGAAATTTATGTTAAAAAATGTAAATTTTTGGCAATTGTTGACAAAAAACAGGTCTTTATGACAATTATTGATTGAAAAAAAGTGAAGCTTTTTTGTAATTTCAGAAAAAAAGTTCGTTAGGCAATTTTATTCATAGGAATTTGGCAAATTCTGACAGAGAAGTGAAACTTTTGGGCAATTTTTACAAAAAAGGATGAGGCTTTTTGGAATTTTTTTGGAAAGAAACAAGATACTGTACATCAACATTTTTCCTTTTTTTTTTTGTTCTTTTCAAAAAGCTACTCCAATATTTTGAAGTCACTTAAAAAGGTATTAAAGTACCAAATACGAGCCCTGGATACGGGATCACATCACAAATTTTTGGTTTTCACTTTTCTTTTCAACATCTCAATTTCAAGAAGACGAAAACGAAAATTTTAGAACAAGTAGGTTTCGACTTTCGTTTCGAATTATTACACAAAAAAAATTCATTAATTTTTCCTTTCCATTAGAAAAAAAAATAAACGTTTAAAAATGAATATTTAATTTATCAAAATAAATAACCACAAGCATTCACAAAAAACACGCAAATCACAATACATCAATCAAAGAAAATTCTCAACATTCATTAAAAAAAAAAAAAAAAAAAAAACAACCTTAAAATATAAATACCTAATGAGAACTAGAAATTTGATATAATCAGATCTATAAAAAGAGCATTTTATGTAAAATTTAAAGGATAATCACATTATAGCATTGAGTTGAAAAAATACACGTATTTAAAAATGATCACAGCTAAAAAAGAATACCTATCTCAAAACACTACAAACATCAAGCATTACCCATCATTTTCTGTTCATTCCATATTTTAATCAATTCACTAGAATGGTAACCGTGCGAACTTAACACATATTTAAAACTACTCTTATCGTAAATTTTCTTAAATATATAAAATTCAGGACAGTGGAACATCTCGATACCCAATTTTTTAGCCAACAAACCGATATAAATATCATCAAATCGAAAATGTTGAGTATAATAACTAGCATAATGCATTTCCTTCAACGCCTCTCTCGAAACAATATATGAACCAGCTGATACATAAGGGGGCCATTTATGATACGGGTATTCATCCAAAGAAACATACCATTTACTGCACTGGTGCCGATGAGGAGAAGAAAACGAAACAAACCCGGATATTAATTTCACCCCTTCGGGCAAATCATACTCTGTAACCTTATTCAAATGTTTGTCAACTTCTTTATCATTGGATCGTTGCAAGTATTGGGGGTATTCGGTCGGGTTACGAATAAATCTGAGGATATTTTTCACCGAAATGTACATATCGTCGTCACTAAATAGGTAGAATTTCGCGTCGCAATATTTAACAGCCCATTTAAATGCCATCATTGTTTTGATCGTATTGTTATAATAAGTATCGAAGAAATCGGCTTGAACTATATCTCCAAATTCTTCTTGTTCGTTGCTTATCGCTTGTAAAATTGTTCTATTTCGAGTCGCACCCAACATAAAGATACGTTTTACTCCAACATCGTAGAAACGTTCTTCGTATCCCCAGGTGTTTCGTATGGCTAATCTGCGGCCGAAATTATCAATAGCTGATTTTATTATCAAGACTAGTCTAATCGAGGAGTTATCTGACCGAATACATTTCTTCTCATTGTTGATTATGAAAGAGTAATTGTACGAGTTGATAATATTACAATGTGGGAGTGGTTTTTCAGCTGCTAATGCTTGAACACATTCGACTATGTTTTGTTTCAAAGGGTAATTGAAATCGGTATCGTAATTTAGCTCGAAAACATGGGTAAATGCTCCGAAAAGGTATAACATTATGATGGTTATAAGCAATATAGCTTTATGGTTTTGAAATTTACATACTTTACGTTTCAATATCGACAGGAAGTTGCAGCAGTTGGTCGAGAACGACAGATCTTCTTTCGAGTGAACCATTTTAACGTATTTATACGACTAAAACGTAATTATTTTGCATTTACTTTCAGATCTATGGGTACAGTTCATCAGTGTTTTGTGTCATGGTTGCTTCAGATCTGCGAAAAAGAAAGATTTATGGATTAAGTAAGTGAAAAATTATCATAGAAAAAGAAATATTTACCTAGTATTTCATCGCATTTTGTACACCGGTCTTGTGAAATTTTACGAATGCGAAGATCGTAAATTTTCATGTCATTATCAATGAACCATAATCTGAATGAAATGATAAGATTAAAAAAAAATTCAAAAAAAAAATGTAAACATGACGTACAAACACAAAGTGTACCAACCCCACCCCGCGTACAAACTGTCGAAACAATAACGTTGTGAAAAAATTCCATAAAACACGTGCTGATGGTTTATCGCGGAGGCACCAAAATCATCCTTGTGTGAGAAATTCAAAATGGCGCTTTCACGGTTAATGTCCGTTTATGTGTCAATCAGAGATGGAATCGATTATAATCGATGCTACATCGATGATTTTCTTCAAAATAATCGGAAATAATCGATTAATCGACGGCGATTAATCGGTCGATTAAATCGACGGCCAAACACAGCAAAACATGACGTCATGCGGAACGATCGGTACCTTGGCCCATTGCAACTTAACCATTGACCAATGAAAAAGCCTGAAATATTAGTACAATATAGGTAGCGCCAAGATTCGATTAATCGGCCGATTAATCGATGCTGTCCGATTATTTTAATCGGCCGATTATAATCGGCTATAATCGATTATAATCGGTAATCGTTCCATCTCTGGTGTCAATAAACTCACCTGTAGTGTATGTACATTGAGTACATTGTTTTGATGTTGCCGACTTCGAATTGTGTGTACAGTATTTAATATTTTGCTTCAAAAAGCTAGTTTTGAATTATTTCGCGATAATTTTGGTGCTTAATCGGTTGTTTATCGGAAATATCGTTTGTTCGAAGAACTTCGCATCGATCATTGCTTTTTAATTGTGTTAGTAATGTATTGACCTAATTTTTCAACCTTGAGGGCACTGGTTTTTACATTTTGGATAGTGGTTATGATTATGACTTACTTTTGTGATGGCGATGTGTGAAATTGTGTTTATTTGAGAAATCATCATGTGCGATACGAAAATCATGGATGGAAGCGAAAGAGGTAAGAATCTGCATCTCTATTGTATCGATTTATCGATTAACAACCTAGGTTAATGTTGGTACTTGTTCTATTGTCACATATACTGAACTAGGTTCATTCCAGTCACAAAGGGATTTGGGTGAAATTCTCGATTCTATTCGTAATTTATAGCAATTTGATTCGTAATATTGTTCGAATCTCTCGGTTCAAAACACTTAATGCTCTGAACAAAATATCACTGTAACCCAAATTGTGTCAAGATGTATTTCATCATCGTTGTAATGAAAATCGAAAAAAAAATATTCCAATTCAATCGAATAAAGTTACACGAACGTACCTAAATAAATGTCATCTCGGTTTTGTTTTCGTCGAGTTTCGTAGAAATCGATAGACTCGATTTCATGTCATGTGTTTCGAAACAAAACAACGAAGTATTGAACCCTTCGCGATTTTTCGTAAACGTTGAATAATTTGCCTAACGTGTTCGTCGCAGGCAGAATGAGAACGTGCTTTTAAGTTTTCAAACATTTGTTATATTGTTACGATGTTTTAAAATTATTTACTGTTTGTTTGAATTGTCTATTATTCTTGTAACTTGGACGACGAAAATTTGATGCTAATTACTATTCAACCTTAACGTTGCATTGCATAAGTTCTGACAAGTTGAAGGGTAATTTGACAAGTTTCGAACAGATTTGTACATTTTTTCTAGAGTTATTTTACTATGTTTCACGTATGATACGGTTTTAAACGACCTTATGTGATGCGAATGTGAAATAGTTGCCAAATGACGTTAAAAAGACATGCTAAAGTGTTCTTCCCTTACTCTTTTTCTCGATTCTTGGATTCCCCTCTTTCTGCTGTATCGAACTAGGTAGTAGGTACTTCAAAATACAAACACATGAAAAATGTGAGAATTATTTCGAGTACCTCGACGTGTTTCTTTTATTCTAACCAGACGTATGTAAAATGAAAAATTGAACAGTCATAAGCTTCGTTTACGTTGAAAAATTTCACTATTGGAATGTGATTGAAATAAGAGTGTTGTTGAGTGTGAATTTTTAAAGAGTGTTCTTGAGTGTGAATTTTTAAATGTCATGGTTTCAGCGTCCAAATCATTAACTTTTACAAGAATTTTTGAGTTGGAATCGTGATTTGTAGGTGTGTTTTTCTACCAGGAAGCTGTTTTACGTAAGATATCGAAAATTTGCAACTTTTACCTGAACGAAGAGTTACTAGGATCGGTTTATGTGAATTGTTTCGATGTTAGAGTAATTTTTCTTCGAATTTTGTAATCAAAGTCCACGATTGAATGAGATAATTTTTCGAGTCATTAGAAAGTTTGAATTTTGAATCCAAAAGTCACGAAGGATTTATCAATTTGGTTTCGATTTCAATTATGAAATCAACAGGATTTGTTGAGTTTTTGAAATTCTGTTCGTTTCGATGATCATTTTATTCTGAATTTTTGAAATTTGCTTGCAGTGGCCCTTTAATTTGAAAGTTGAGCAAAACACCATCAGATTGAAATTTACTCATTCAAATGTTGACCTTTTTTTTTAGAAGAAAAAATTTAGAATTCATTAATTGAAATTTATTCCGTAAGATAATCTTGGCTCTCTATTTATCTTCTGTTCTCTCCTGGCTTAATTTATGATCTTGAATTTCATTTCGCAATTTTTGAAGAATTTCGAGAAAAATGTCAAAAACTCAGATTTCCTTCAACAGATTTGGACTCAAGTTTTCAAGTAATAAAGCTGCTCAAGTTACTGAAATTAACATTTGGTTGCTTTTCCAACGTTTTGGTTACTGAAGTAACTTTTTTCCTGCTCTAAAATTTAATTTTTTGCATCTTGAGGAATAAAGACCAATAAGTGAATAATTTGCAAATTTATATACTTTCTTATATTTTTCCAATGTGTTACTCCGAAAACTTTCAAAGTCTGGCTCTCCGCTGAAAATGGAGAAAAATGTCGACTTTTGTCATAACTGTCATAAAATCTCGTTTCATGCTGAAAATTGCTGAAAATTGTCGCTTTTCGCCACAAATTCCAGAAAGTCTTACTTTTCCCCAATAATTTTCGAAATGTCAAAGAAGAGCTTGTTCTTCAACAAAAATTTTTGCAAAAAAAAACACAAAAAATCTCGCTTCTGCCAAAATTACCAAAAAGTTCTGTTTCTTGCTAAAAGTTAATAAAAATTGTCGTTTTTGCTTAAAAATTTCCAAAAAATCTCAATCTAAGTCTTTTTTTTAAAACCAAAAAATTACAAAAAAACCTCGCTTTTTTGGAAGAAATTACAATAGAGTATCATTTTTATGCTAATAATTGCCAAAAAGTCTTCCTTTTTACTAAAAAATGACAGAAATTCTCGGTTTTTGGTAAAATTTCTGAAAAAAACTCAATTCTATTCCAAAAATGTTTCCAAAAGTTTCGTTTTTTAAAAAAGAAATTGTCCAAAAGTCTTACTTCTTTGCATTAAAATGTTTTCTTCATCCTTTTGTCAATCTGTTTTGTTACCTTTTTCAAGTTTTTTCTGGTTTCTGAACTTACTTTTTTTTTTAGAAAAAATTGCGTACGAATCTTGACGTTTTTGTCGGTTTAAGTCGTATCTGTTTTCATGGTATTTTTCAAGAACTGAAATAATTCAAAATCTACTGGAAACCCTTTCAAGACTGATTCAAACCGCCACCAATCAATTTTGAAAGGTCGGTTATGGAGTTCAAACTAACGTATGTAGTTTGACATCTGACGCGTTTGGAAATATTAATTCTCTCCCCCGCCCCTTCCTCTGAATACCTGCTCGAGAAAAGCCTGAATTTGAACCAAAAGAAACGAATTCTAAAACACTTATGCCTAAATGGATCAAAAATGAACTTCGAGGACGATTAGCCAAGTTCGTTGGTGACGAATTTAATTTGACCCATTTTTGTAGGATGGCTTAAAAACTCTTCGGAGTTGCGACCAATCGATTTGCCATGCTCAAAATAGGATATGGGTCAAATTTTAGTTTCTTGGCTTAATTTGAACAAATTTTGTTTTATTTTTCTTGAAAAATGAACTTACTAATCCATAAATCGAAAAAATGAAATGTGATATTCCTTCAAAGCCGCAACTACTAAAAATATGCAGAAAACTCTGCCTCTGTCTAAATTAGATTTTAAGAAATTCTTTCAGCTTTTTAAAATGCCCTTTAGAGTCTAAAAATGATACTAATTTCTGACTAGTTAACCTGAAAAGACCTCTCTACATTTGCTCATGTTTTATTCTTATGTTGTTTTCAATGATGTATTTCCTTAACCAATTCAGAGAGTAACCCTTTGTACTGAGCTTTTGTCGACTTGCAGGATCCCTTGAAATTGGGTCAAAAATACTGACATGCTGTGAAGAAATCGCATGGGTCAGATCTGGAGATTCCTTCAGTACCTAATGTGAGGAATTGAAAGGTTATTTGGTGATCTCTGAAGTTGGATTTTTCATAAGGGGAAGTTGGAAAAGCTATTGATGTGTCACTCTAACCCCTTTCTTATCTTGAAGCATTGGTTGTTTGTTAGGCCATTTTTGCTGAATTGTGTTCCTCGTGCCTTTCATCTCTGAACTGAGATTAGAGGCCACTGCTGACCTATTTTTGTCAAATTTGATTTGTAGGTAGGTACTTTAGTGGATCATGAGGGGATAGGCGAGTTCTCAGTTGATTTCATACATCGTTTCAACCCTTTTTGCGTTAAAATCAAAGGTTTTTCCTTAAGCATTCACATTATCAATCATCACGTTTCAAAGGCTATTGTTGACTACTTTTAGTAGAATTTGGATCTATGCACCTTCCAAACAGTGTTCTGGGAATACTGACATTAGTTTAGAAACTTTTCTGATAAAATCTTCAATTTATTCAATGATGTAAGCTCTATTTGAAGGAGCTGATCCTTATTTGACTACTAAAAATACTGACATGTGTCGAGAAAACTTCAAGTTGGGTCAATAACCCCAAAGATATCCTCAGTGATGTCAGCAATTGAAAGTTTCCTCAATGATGTTAACCCTCTTGGAGAAATTCCTTTTTTATCAACTGAAAATATGTGCTGAGAAAATTTTTGGGTCAGGTCCAAAGATTTGTCCTCCATAGTCCATAGTGTCAGCAACTGGAAGTTTCCTCAATAAAGTCTGCCCTTTTGAATGAAAGAATATCCTTATTTGACTAATGAAAGTTCTGACATGGCATGTGCTGAGAAAACCTTCAGGTCAAATCCAATGATATCCTCACTCCTCATAAGTCATAAGTCATGTCAGCATCTGGAGGTTTCCTCAGTGATTTTAGCCTTTTGTAAAAAAGCCCTCAACTGACATGTCAGCCACTCTGACCCCTTCCATACTAAAATGCATCAATTCTCGGACCATTTCGGCCTTATATTGTTCCCTCTGCCTCTCTCATGTCCTCGACCCCCGAACTACGAGTACGAATCCAGGTCACAGCTGACCTTTATTTTTCAGTCAAATTTGACCATAGGTACCTTATACATTGTAGTACCTTAAGACCATGGCCATCATATTCGCATATACTGCAAAGTGGTCCCATAGGTACAATGTACATACATAGTATGCATAAAATGTATGTACCTATGTATGCAATCGTGTGTAGAAACAGTGGTGGGGTAAGAAGGACGGTTTCGGTCTTATGGACGGACGTCGATGGCAGGCTGAGGCAGCGGGGCCTCGGGACGGAATAAAACTGTGTGCTTCGCGCGAAGTACCCTGGGACCGGAGGGGTGTACGGGCCAGCAGCAGTATACATGGTGGTTTAGGGAACTGTGTCAGTGTGTCCCCGCGTTGGCGCACTCGCGTTCGTACTCGCTCTCGCTCTCTTACGTCGCGGCCCGAAAGTTCGCCATAACTTTGTACGTAGGCTCGCGGCGCGGCGCGGCGCGACGGCGGATTGGGACGGGCGGCCAACGTTCGCTCCTCCTGCGCCACCTGATCGCCGCGTCTCGCGCGTCGTCGACGTCGTTGCTGTTGTGGTGGTAGCCGTCGTAATTGTAAGAAGTGTAGCGCGTTAGCGCTCTCGGCCAAGATCACTAGGTCATTTTGTCCCGCCACGATCGCGCGTACATCGTCGCCGAATCGGTTTGTCGTGGTCGCGCCGAACGCATAAGGCGATTTACGTAATTTCGTAATAATTTTTTTTCTCTGTTTCTCTGCTCCCCCGTTTCTTCTTCGTTCGCAAGCCTGTTTTTCGCGGTTGAAAATTTTTTTTTCGTTTGTTTTCGTATTTTTTTTTGTTCGATGTGGCGCGTGTTTACGTAATTTTTCGTGTTTTTTTCACCTCGTTTTGGAAATTTTTTCCTTCTCTTTTTTCTCTTCAATTTTTATCGAACAGTATACTTTCGAGCCGCAAAACAACGCGGTTCTAACTGGTTTATCGGTTTTGTTTTTACTCGTAGCCCTTTCCGATTTCGTTGTGTCTGTTGTCTGTTATTTTTTATTCCTCATTTTTTCTTTCTTCAAGTACCGGTGACAATACAGTCACAATGTTCCGGTTATGCGGCATTTCGATCAATTTGGTCGCATAGTTTGGTGGCGGCGTGGTCGAAATACGTCGTCCGAGTGATTTGGTGTTGACGTGAAAATCCAAGTTTTTTCCCCTTCAATTCTTGCCCCGTGCGTGGGCGCGTTCAGAGTTGGTTTTTGTGGAAGGTCCAACGAACTCGAAATATAACCGAAAAATGTATAAAAAGGAAAAGCCCATGATGTCGGTGGCGGCCATTATCCAGAGTGCGGCGGTGAGCCATCATAATTGGCCTAGAGGTAAACAAATTTTTTCTCAAATTTTAACTCATCTTAGTGAATATTTTTGAGAAGTTGAGATGCTTGTTTGTTGGAGGATGTGTCTTGAGAAATTGAGAGCATTGTGCAGCATGTTGATGTGTGTATTACGAAACAGATGTATTCTTCTTTCGTGTTTATTGCAGTTAAGGAATGGTGTATTTTTGATTTATGGTTCAAATATGCCTTGATGAATTGAAAATAATGATTTTTTTTGTTGGAAAAAAAGTCATTTTCCCGGTTCATGTTTTTTTGAAGAAGTATTTTGTGTATTTTTTCGATTATTTTACATGCAGAGTTGCCATTTCCTCAAAAAAAAAGTAAAGTTGAAAGACTTCGATACTTGGATGTTTTTGATCAAAATTTGAGATTTTCAAAAAGGATGAGCCTTAAATTTCTCACTTGAGGCCATTTCATCAAATTGTTGTGCTTTTCCTAGGTGGAGAAAATAGTCTGGAAAGATGCATCTTCCTTCTCCCCCTCTCTAGTCCCCCACTACCATTTTTGCATATGGAGGGAAAAGTTATAAAATCTGGACAAATTTATTTTAGAAGATCGAAAATGAATTATTAGAAAATCGTTCTTGAATAAATGGATAATTTTGTACTCAATGATTTTTTGAAAAGTTTTTGAGTATAAAATATGTAATAATTTGATTTCTAAATTTTCAACAAAAAAAAAATGAAGAAATTGTCTCATTTCCTCCCTTTACGTGAGGATTTTTATTGTTTATTTTCTTTTAAATGATAAAAGTGTGTAGAACTTGTATTTTTATAGATGGGAATGTTTTGAACTTTGAAGCTTTAAAACGTTCTGAACTTCCCCTTTCCCTATGAAACTTCGCTCTAGCTTTTTTGGGGCGAATGTTTTCAAAATTGAGTAACTAAAGATTGCGAGTGAAAACGATGTTGAGCAGTGAAAAATCGGTAATGTTTGAAATTTCAATAAAATTCTTCGTTTGTACCCTTTCTATTTACCATTATTGCATCAAAATAATGAATAAGGTGATAGATCAAACCACGAAGAAAATCAAGTGTGTGCTGAGTTTCTGCCTAGAAATCTGCGAGGAAATTTGTGACAAATCTTTCGAACATGAGTAAAAATTAGTTACAAATGCTCATTCGAAAATATCGGTGAAATTTATTTTTCTTTAAAAATTATTGAGATTCATTTGAATTTTTCCAGTTTTTTAGTCGAGTTCGCACTAATTTTTCCAATGTTATAATTCTCATCGGATTTCAGTGGTTTTTCACTGTTCCACAATAGAAAAAGCATGTAATAAAGAATTACTTACATATTGAGTGCCTAAAACCTTGTTATAAAAGTCAGTAATTCATGTAATTTTGAACATTGCTGGATAAATTTTATTTCATCTTTTTTCAAAAGAACCCCCCCCCCTCCTTGCTTTGCAGTACGCGATGGTCAATGATTGATTCTTCGGAGACTGTTCCATCTGTGTATATCTGATGTGATGTTGTAAATTTTCGAGACCACTGATCGATGATCTGGTTATTTTTGGTCTTTGGTCAAAGGATCTGAATGTCTTTTAATTTTCAATTTCAGTGAGCATTCAACTTCTACATACGAGTATTTATGCTAATTTGCCTTATTTCGAGATCTTTTTTCAAGGGCGAAGAATGAAAATTTGAAATTGAATAAATCACTGATGAGAATGAATTTGGTGACGAATGGTAATGTTCTATTTTGAACATTTTACTAAAAGTGTTTTCAGCATAATTTTATTGATCGCTCAATTATAATTTTATTCTTGGTGCTATTTTTACCGGAAAATTTAACGAAAAATGTATCCAATTAATCTAGACTGTCGACTGCATTCGACATCGAACGTAAAAAATTCGACAGAAAAATCGACTCGAGGTAAAGAAAAGAAACCAGCTATTAGGTCAATTTTCTGGAAAAATTACCGATATCGTTTAATTAGTAGATGAAAAATTTCAGTACCTAACTACCTATATCGTGAAGTTGTAAATTTGGTAAAATATCAACAAAATAAATCTTGTTGTCAGTAGTCACGAGTCAGGCGTCTAACAGGTTGCCCAAGTTTCGTGTATATGAATTATGTAGGTCAAAACTACATAAAAGCTAGACATTTTTAATCGAGGTACAAGTTTCGCATGTTTTTTAGGGTTGAAATTCGAATACTTTCAATTTTTTTAAACCTCGAATCAGTTTTTTTTGCTTTGATTTTGTCTCGAAAAGTTCCTCCTGCCTTAGTTTCCTCCTTTCCATTCGCAGAAAAAGAAAAAAAATACCTGATACTGGTTTTGTTTCGTAGATTTTTTTCCTCGATGATGTTTTCGGCAATTTTTGAACGATTTTGGTGATTCGATGTGTATCCCCCGCCCAAGCTCGTTGCCACAGTTCCAATATTTTATTGAAGAGTTCTCTTGTACCAAAAATGATCGTGCTGGTGTTGATATGAGTAGGTAGAGTAAATTTAAGAATTTATTCCTGAAATTTCGTGACTCGAATATGTGTTTGGGTTTCATTTTTGAACATGCCTGGTTTCTATTTTTAATAATTTTCTCGTGGTAAATTGTTCGTCTCTTATCTGAACCTTTTATTATCGATCAAAGCGATTAGACGAACGAACTTGCTATTTGGATTTTAAAATCATGTATAGTCGAGCAGTTACTTATATGCTAGCTCTATTTGAGATTAGAATGGTACGTCTACGTATATTACCCAAATTATTCTAGTTTTGAAATGTTCTCTTCGACGACTCTATTGTTAGTGGAAGCGATAAAATGACCGAGCCGTTGGCTTGATTTTTCGTGAGTATTTTCTTCACTTCGTTCAAATCAAGTCTCGAGTTGACTTTAATGTATGGTGCGAGCAAGTTGCGTTTGCGATTTTCATTTCGATGCAGATCTTCGCCTGCAAGTTGAGTAATTTTGAGTGATCGGTTTGATTTTCTCGAGATTTACGTTCGTTTAATTCGCGACTTTTTCGAGTAAGAAATTGCGTGCTTTCGTTTCGGTTTTTTAAAACGGTATTTTTTACGTGATGCGGAGTTAATTTTGGGTCTGAGTGAGTTCGGTTTGAAGATCATTTTAATGCAGATCTTCGCCTGCAAAATGAGTAATTTTGAGTGATCGGTTTGATTTTCACGAGTTATACGTTCGTTTAGCAACTTTTTCGAGTGAGAAATTACGTGCTTTCGTTTCGGTTTTTTAAACAGTCTTTTTTACGTGATGCGGAGTTAATTTTGAGTCTGAGTGAGTTCAATTTGAAGAAAGAGGAGGTCAAAAGATGTGGCGTTTTCCGTATATCGATATTAATGGAATTCCTCGTGGGCCATATTTTTCACCCGGTCGGGGTAAGCAATTCGTTCTTTATTTTTACCCTATGTTGAAGCTCATGTGTTCGTACTATTGCGAATTCGAGACGCAATTTTTTCTTCGAATTTGGAGTTTTTTGATTTTTGTTGAAAATCTTACGAACTTGAAAGTTGAAAGTGAGATGTATCTTACGATACTATGGTGATGGTGAAATGCATAAAATCTGACAGATTTTGCCAAGTGATGAATTGGTCAAAAATCTGACTCTTCGTATAAATAGATGATACTGGTACTGAAAATGGGAAAAGTGTTGTTAAAGTTGAACATTCAGCTGAACAATTATTTTCACTCACTCACTTTTTCAGCCACAATTCTTCGAAATTACAATTGCCTAGTTTGTTTGTTTTTTTGAATCACTTGTACCAAACAAATTTGAACTTCGTAGATTTTTTTTTGATGAATTTGCAGCGTTGTTTTCTTTATTTTATTGTTTTGATATATTTCTATGTCACATTAGAATAATTTGCAATTTTTATGAAGATTTTTTTGGGAGAAGTGGGGGGGGGGGGGTGGAAAGATATTGTCGAACATCGTTCAAAGTATTGCATGTCGAGAATTGAGTGTGTTACGAATTTTTTGAAATTAATTCTGCGAGTTGTTTTTTTGAGGTGTGTTGACCTCTGTGTAAATTTCCGACAATCCGTTATTTCACCAGTGATGTTGGTGTAAAACTTTACCTACGTTACCAGTAGTAACGAATTAATTGCTCGATTTGAAAAAAATTTGTACCCTATTGGAAAATTTACTCAAGTGTGTAAAGAATTTGACACGAATACTGCAACGAATAATTTTTTTTGAGATGAAAATAGAATACAATACTCGTACGTACAGATTTTTAAAATTTCAGTATTTTATTTCAGTTGGCGGAAAGTTGTCCATGTTTCACGTGGCATTATGAATGAATATATATTTTCGAAGTCTTGACAAATTTGACCGTTCCCCTTCCCTTGTACGAACCTCTTCTAGGTGATTTAAATCATCTCCGAGGTTCACTGAAGAAAATAGGCCTACTGGTTTTAGTTGATCTCAGGACGTTCGTATCCCGAATATGATGGAGAAATATTACCTTTAATTCGAGTTTAGTCAACAAAAAGCTCAATAATTGGGCTTATTCGCACCATTTCTGTAATTTTTAAGCATAAACTGGAACACCAGCCCATTTCCCCTTGAGAAATTTTGTGTTGTTTTTTTTTTATTTCTTTCAGTATAAAGATTTTTGAATGCAAAATATGTACCAAGTTTGGAAAATGAGGTATCTCGGTGGTATCTTGAGGTACTCCGTAAATTATTTCGTGATTCCCCTCCTATTCCCTTCCCACCGACCAATATTATCAAAATTTCAACCACCTTCGTTCTATTTTTCGAGTGGTCTTGCTCGAGGTCATGTTGGTATCCTTCTATGGAGCCCTCAAAGTTATGAAAAATCAAAAAAAAATATGGAATTGAGTGAGTTGATGGTCTATTTGTGTGTGAGAATTCTTTTAAATAATCTTTTCTCGAAAAAAAACCTTCTTCGGTACCTCATACAATGTTAGTTTTTTTGTAACAAATTTTCCAAAGTAGACAAAACCGAAGTCAACAAAAATTGTTTAAAAATTTTTAATTTTTGCCAGAATCATTTTGAAAAACATCCTTGTTATAGAAAAAAAACCTGCTTTGGTCCTTATTTTTTATTCGTGTACAATCGATTTTATTTACTTGTTGAATGTTCTAATTTACAAGAAATTTATTTGACTTCATTTCAACAAAAGTAGTAGGTCTGGGTACATTCTACTTTATAAATTATTAAAAAAAAGATCCAGAAATGAAAAATCAGCTTCCTGCTGCAAGTTGATATTTAAAAGCAAACTTAGCAACCAATGCAACCATCAACCAATATGGCGAAAGCAAATGCAAAAACTATCTTGCAATAGTTGCAATCAGCGAATAGCTGATGGCTTGTTTTTCTGTCGCTCATTTTCGATTTCAAGACAGAAACCCGAAGTACCAGAAGGGCAAGAATGCTGCAAAATGTGAATGAAAATTCGTTGAGAGGGGAGAAGACCCCAAGAAATTAATTTCTTATTGGTGGGGGGGGGGATAAAGTTCAAAGATTGAAAAGGGCATAAAACTGCCATTGTAATGATTTAGATTTTGCGTGATACGCGAAAAAGCTATATTGTTCTCACTTTTTCATCAACGTCTTTCCAACTTATAGTCAATCAGCGAACAGTATTTCAATAAATAGCCAATCAGCGAATAGCATTTCAATAAAGCCAAATAATTAGAGATTAGGATTTTATTATGATGCTTAGCAATATTTTGGCGCCAAATTTGAAAAAGTAACCAGCAGTTGTTTACAATATGTATGTTTGAGGTGATAAGCAATTTTAGCTCTGTATTCATCAGAAATTTCTACACAATCTTTAAATGACAATAAATTTATGAAATTTTCAGTTTATAGCCAATCAACAATCAGTATTTTTACTTGATGGTACAGCAATTACTGTTCATCAAAACCAAATTTGGGACTGATTTGAAATTTAATTTTTAATATTTTTTCATTCATGTACGAATGATTTTATTTAATTATGTAGTTGAATGTTCTAATTTACCTACAAGAAATTTATTTGGCTTCATTTTCGTAAAAGTAATGAGTCTAGGTACTGGTACAAGGTACATACATTCTACTTTATAAATTATAAAAAAGATCAAGAAATGAAAAATCAGCTCCTAGTTGATTGATATTTCAGGGTGTCTAACAGGTACTGCAGGTACTGCAAGTACTGTAAAAGTACTGCATTGAAATCCTCGGTACTGCAAGTACTGTAAAGTACTGCATTTTGCCTGAAAAGTACTGCATTTTTTCTCAAACTCATTTCAGTTTTTGGTGAAAATTGTGCTTAAAATGGTTAAAAACCACTATTTTTCAAAAAAAATCCCACAAAATTTTTTTTCGCCCTCACTTTGCTCGGGCAATATTTTGGTTTTCTTTTCATATTTCTCAATTTTAAAAAAACTCATAAAAATCACATTATGTTTGGTCAGTTTTCATCTATGTATACCTTTCCATTTTTCCAACGGACCACCTACCCAAAGTTGTCAAATTATAAAAAGTCAGCAAATTTGCCCAAATGTGCTGATCGTGTTGGGACTCGTCAATGTCAATAAATTTTGAAAATTTTTAGTCCTTATAAAGAGGTTTAATTACCAACTTTTGTGAGACTTGAATAGCACATTTTAAGAATTTTTCGCCCTCGCTTCGCTCGGGCTGAATGCAGTTTCTCTTTTTCTGAATTTCTAAGTCTATTGGTTTTTCTTTTACAAAATCAAACTTTCTAAAAATCCATCATTCAAACTCAAAAAGATGTTTAAATCCAAAAATAAACTCCTCACATGAAAAAAAAATTTTTTTATTGCTCGAAATACGAAAATTTTGAGAGCTTATGCCCTTACTTCGTTCGGGCTTTTTTGCTTTTCTTTTTTGGAACTGAAATTTATTTTAAAAAATTGTTCAAATTCTGAAATTTTTAAGCCAAAAAAATCAATCTCTTCCCATAAAAAACCGTGTTCTTTCATTTATCAAAACAGGAATTTTCAAAAGTTTCTGCCCTCGCTAATACGCTCGGGCTACTTTCTTGTTTACTTTTATGGTTATTATTTTATTTTTTTTCAAAATGATGAAGTTTTTATGTTTAAGGCCTCTAAAAATTGAAAAATGAAAACGATTTTTTTTCAGTCATGATAGGCTATGAATATATACCCTAATTACAAATTATAAATTCAACTTATTCGGATTTCTTCATAATTTTAGCGTTTGAAATTTCAAGTTTTTGCTGCCAAGTGGCAAATTAGTGTTTGAAAACTCCTGAAAAAATGGAATTCTTCTTTTTTAAAAAATTTTTTGAACCTCAAGATATGAAAGCTGAAACTGAAAACTGAAAACTGAAAACAAACTGAAATTAACAAGTTTTTCCATGTAAACTAAAAAATTACTGCTTAATTCCAACTGTTTCAAAAAGATTTTTTTGGGGGGGGGGGTCGGTGTAAGCTGGATTAAAAAAAACAAGGTACTGCAAAAAGTACTGCAAAAGTACTGCATTTCTTCCGAGAAATTTTGTTAGCAACCCTGTATTTAAAAGCAAACTTAGCAACCAATGCAACCATCAACCAATATGGTGAAAGCAAATGCAAAAACCATCTTGCAATCAGCGAAAGATTTAGACTACCTAGAAAGTTTTTTAAAAATTGATCTCTTTCTAAATTTGAAACAGTGAAATTTCACTGCCTAGCTGTCACGACATTTTGCCTTTTTAAAAGCAGTAGATTTTTCACTGTTATTGGTCAGTAAAAAATCATTTTGACTGACCAATTCAGTAGATTTTCTACTGTTTTGCAGTCAAAAACTATTGCTTTTAAAAAAGCAAAATGTCGTGACTGCTAAGCAGTGAAATTTCACTATTTCAAATTTAGAGAGTACGAAAATATAAAAACTGATTTTTTTTTTTAATCTGTAAATTTTTTTTTTTCATATGTTAAAACTTACGTAGGTCGTAAAAATCGACGGCGAAATTTTCACAATCCTGCGCGGATTGGCGATAAGGATAACCCTGGCTGTAACTAGGTCACTTCCCTTAAGTGTATATGTGTACATTGCGGGGCTCAGTGACCTTTAACGGTACAGTAGTCGCGCGCAACGCAATGCTCCGCTCCACTCCACTCCACTCCGCATCTTCTTCCTCATACTCTTCGCTATATTTCTCTTCCTCATTCTGTCTCACTCGCTCTCGTGTGTTTTCTCCATCGAACACGAGTGCGAGGGATGAAAAAAAAGACATTGTCGGTGACGCGAAAGGAAAAAGGGCGAACGGGGTACACGGTGGAGGGATGAAATAAGGCGCGCACCAATGACGACGGTGGTAGGTACTTTATGATTGTGGTATATGTTTAGGCGTTTATATCTCTCCTGCGCTTTGTCGACGCTGCTGCCTCTGCCTCGCTGCCTCCGTCGCGTCGCGTCGCGTTCTTCAAGTTGAAAAACGCGAATGCCGACCTACATTCATCCCTTTTTGCTAAAAATAGGTCAAACTTTGTACCATACCATACCGTAGTGTATAGTACGGTTCTCGTTCCTCTTCTCCTTCGTACTTTAGCTCTCCCCTCGTACCCCCCACCACCCCTTAACCCGCCGATCTAGCCGACCTTTATCAACATCGTTTTAACTGGCAGCATTTTTGCTGTCCTCGTCGTCCTTATCGGTTAAAGGGATCGGTATGAAGAGGGAGCAGGCAGATAGGAAAAGGTGCGACGAGCAAGCGAGGCTAAAGAGGGAAGGTTTATCGCGACCGAATTTCAAATTTAGGTCAATTTTTTTTTCGTTTTGTGATGGTTTTTAAGTGTAAATTTTTTACGGCGATGGCGGGACTTTCTGAATTTTTTTCGAGGTATTTCACAATAATTATTTTGAGTTGAAACTTGGAAATGTCCCTTGGAAAATTTGAGACCCCTAGGTAAGAGGGGAGTGCAAGTATGGATCTTCAAACTTAGGCCATTTCTGAAAAAAAACAGTTTTTTTTGCCATTTTACCTCGTATAACTTCCTGTAGGAAATGGCACAGTACTTCAAAAGACGCGTTCTTTATTTATTGCTCCAATACATGGAGTATGTACTCTTATAAACTTGTATTATAATTTATAATAATGATGATGATGATGAAAGACACGTTCTATGTTTCTGCACCTCGTTGATGAAAAGAGAAAATCCAAGGCCACTTTTAAGATAGAAAATAAGGTTTGTAATGTAGAAATGTATGTCTGTAGATTGCAAAAATCAAAGTTTTTTTTAGTTAATGTTCCACTCAAATTTTTAAGTTTCGGTTTAATACCTACCTAGTACCTACATATCTTTTTAGAGTTTTAACAGTCCGTCTTCATGTTATTTAATGACAAATGACAATGATGAGAATAATCCCTGGATTTTTTGCGCCAAGGTCAAAGAAAAAATGAAATGAAAGCAATAAAGCAAAAGCATTCTTACAATCAGTAATATTATCTTGAATGCTCAAGTCCCAAATCCAAAAACCTATCTTGAATACTCAAGTCCCAAATCCAAAAACCTAAAATTTTTTCCTCAAATCTACATTTTAAATAATTCTACCTAGGATTCAGTTGAAAGAAACGAAATTCGCTAGCTGTTAGTGTTTCAAGAATTGAAAAATGCTCAGGAAATATTGAGATGATCACAAGTTTTACCCTGAAGAGTAAAAGGTCAGACTGATAACCAGACCAGTTTCTGATCCTCCAAATATTATGATAGGTTGAAAGGACCCACAAAATCCCATCATCGATATTCATCACGTTGCATTGAGGACCCTGTCACCGCTATACCTGGGGTGGGGGCAGAGGTGATGTTTCTGACAGTTATTTTAGTATGTATTACAATAATTCTTCAACTAATGATGCGATGAAAAAAACTTACCTATAAAGCTGATGATATTTTAATGGTACCGTAATTTAATTGTTGAGTGTATTTTCTTAGCTTTAACGTACATATGTTTTTCCAGTGCGTTTTTATATGGTGGCTCGACCCCGAAAAATACAAAAAACTGATTTTTTCCGCATCAAATCGTCAATTTAGGTCAACCGTTTTAATTTTTTTTTTTTTCGAAACAAATCATGAAAGATGTCCAATTTTGCTATCAGCCTGAATTAGCATCAAATTCCTCTGTTTTTTCCCCTTATTTCACATAATGTTTTGAGAAAATTCAATCATAACATTCTGGGAACCCCTGAATATTTTTGAGCATCTTGCCGGGCTTTATAAATGTATGTATCTAAACTAATATCAACTTACAATTGCAAAGCATCATTCATTTTATTGCAATTTCAGCAAAATTCTAAATAAATAAATACATCTCTATGCGTAAAAAACTGAAGTCAATGTCCAGAATTTCATTGCGGTTTTTCTGTCAATAAGCCAGGTCCATATACTGAGCGAAGTATACTCTTTCAACCAGGCCCATTACGGCTGGTGCTGCGTCATTCTGGAATAGTGTTTTGTTCCGAAGAATCTCACTATGCCGTCAAACCATTTCGCTCACTGACCCAGAAACCGTTGATTTTTCCCCACTTGTTGTGGGTTGGTAAATTTTGCCAAATACGATGAAAATGGGTGAGAAGAAACCGAAGATTTTCAAGTTTTCTGAAATTGTAATTAGTACGTGATGTTTTGTAAGGTTGATATTTGTCTAGATGTGAAATTTTGCTCGGAGTGAATGTGACACCCTTAAATAGGGCGACTGGGTGAATGATACCTAAATTTGATTCACATTCGGGTTGATGGTGACGTTGTTGGACATCTTTTGTGATAAAATATTGCAAGTAAAAAAAGTGTCGGTCAAAAATGGACCAATTTTGGCGAGGAATGCGCTTGAAAAATCAGGTTTTTGACATTTTCGATGGTCAAGCATCTGTGAAAAATTCTGAAAAAATATATGTAAGTAGGGCATCTTAAAGAAATACACGATGATTTTTTCCAATTGCGCCAGTGCACTTCCTTCGAAGTTACCAAAAAAGAAAAAAAATGGTTTTGAAAAACTAAAAATGGACTTTATTGACGAAGAAGCAGCTGAGGTGCAGGCGAGTTGATGAAAAAAAGATCAAATTAGACGAAGAACTGGAGAGGAGTTACAGGATCTGCGCATATATCGTTCGGTGGCCAAGTTCCCCTCTGTATAAAAGTGGACATCGTTGCGGCAACGTCGTCGTCGTTGTCGTTTTGGTAGACAACGTTGACGACGCACCGTCGAATTCACCGTCCTTGAACTAGCACCGCGAACCGTTCCCAGGCCATGTTGAGGGACCTTTTGGTACATTGTTTTTTTTTAGCTTATGTAGCGTCCTTCCCCACACTTTAGCCCGCAGCTGTGTCCGTCGTCCCGTTCAATGTACACGGCCGCGAGACTACGCTGATGCTAGAAAATATACACCATACTAATACTACCATATACACGAATGAGTCGCGTCCCTGAAGAGAATTTTCGCGTTTTGCGCGTGCTACCGTCCCGACCCGTTTTTCTCTACCCTATCGTCCCTGCGAGGCGCAGAGTCCAATGACGTCAATGACGTTTGGGCGGCAAGAACGTTGCGTTTGTTGTTTACGTTGTTGCGACGACGGTCGACTGTGTGGCAAAGTGCGGGAATCTAGAGATGCCAGGGACCTTCATCGAATGTAAATGTGATTCGATGCGAACGAGTGAAAAATTTTGTTGTATTTTCGCTCTTAAGTAGGGTTGTGTTACAAAAGATGGAATTTTTAAAATCCTTTGTCATTGCTTGCAGAAATTTACTGTACAGTGCAAAAAACGAAGGATTTTTTGCTAGGCAATTGTAAAACGCAAAGAAATGGTGTTTAATATTGTCATTATTATCACTCACTATATTAAGACATTCCTGGTTCCAGTTGTGCACGTTAGTTTCACTTTTTTGATTGCTTCAGCAGTCGACTTCATTTTGTTTCTGATTTCGGAGTCGCAAACCTAAAGAAATAAATACTTGGTTGGAAATTCATTGAAAGGGCGAATTTTTGATATTGTTGTTATTCACTTCCAACAGAAATTTGCCAGGTAATGCCTTACAATGCCCAAGTTTAAGTGAAATCCCCTCATGGGCAACATCATCTCCTCTTTTGCGAGGCTACTAAAAGTATGGTATTCTGTCAGCCAGCTGACAACATAAATGAATGAATGTCGAATATGGTGCTTTTAGAAAACTGCTTTGATTTTTTCTCTATCAATATTTATACCCTCGTGTCTTGTGTAATTTATTGATGATGATCTCGACGAAATATTTGAGATGTGTACCTCCCTATGAAATAAAAAATGAATTGTTATCATTAGTCATTAGTAATTTATTAATTGAAACTATGCTGTTACTTTTAAAAAATAACTTACCATCGATTTTTACACTCAAAAATAGTGTTAAGTCGTCACTTCCGATAGGTGGTACATGCAACAAGACTTTTTATAACCTCTTCAACGGGATATCAAAGGTTACCCGAAATGAAAGCACACGGGATTTTGATCAAATTCGGCGGTGAGCATCATTTAGAAGAAAGAAAGTAACCTAGTAAAAATTTTAGCCCTGGAAGTGTCCCTTGAGAGGAAATATGAGCCCTCAAAGAGACAGAATTTCTGAAAAAATCATTTTTCTTGCTCTATCTCCATTTTGGAAAAAAGGTCTGTTTTTAAGAGGTAGGTAGTATTTGAGATTCTGAGTTGATCAAGATCGTTGCCATCAATACCCAATGCCAGTTTAAGGTTCTACATAGCGATAAAAATTTGCAAATCGCTTATTTTTGAGTGAATTTTTCTTCAGAAAATTTAATTTTGTACTGATTTTCTGGCACAAATACTTTTAAGTGTGATGTCTTTCTCTGTGTGAATTTCTCTGTATTCTCTAAACTAAATATATCAGAATACATAATTATGTGCATATAAGTGATTCATACTTATATACCCATATAAATTTATACTCAGATATGCCATAGATGCAATGCAAAGTGAAATTCCAGGCTATGATTTGTTGTAATGGTGGAGTGTTTGATGGAAAAACCATTTTGCTTTTCGTAGTTGTAGAGGACACATTTTTAAGCGACTAAACCATTATTATTGTAATTTTTAAAAATGAATTAAGTTAACGCTGTAGAGTTGAACTTTCTTGCAATCTGCTGGGTTGATTATTGCATTATGTATTTTACTGGTTGTGGGATTACTATTTTACGAAGTTATGTCAATCAATATTGCTACTTCAAATGTGTACCTAATAATTATTTTCCAAGTACAGTTATCGTGATACATAGAACTCTAAAAGGATGGTAAAATTCTTTGATTTCTTTCACTGATTCAACACTTGAACTTCCAGGCAAATCATGAAATGTGATGAAAAAATTTATTTTATATACTTTTTTGAATTTGGCTTATGCATGAATATGACATTGATTGAGAGGTTGCCATTCACCCCTTGAAACCATATCATAAATGATGAGACAATTTTTTTTTCATTTCCTCTGAATTCTAACATAATGAAACACTTGATTGGTTTAGTTTTTAAGATTTGTTATATGATTTTATTGAATAGAATTGAAAATTGAATGCAAATAGGTATGTACGTGTACACGCGTTCGTACTTGATGAGCACGATTCCCAATTCAATTTGCAAAGTCAATTCAAGTTATGCAATTCTTGTTTAACAATTTTTCGAATCTGAAGCAAATTGAAAATTTTCAATTTTTTTTTTAAAGTCTTACTTTAGAAGAATCAATGTTGTCTGAATATGATGAGAGAGGCTGATACACATGGTAGAATTTCAAGTGCCAAATTCTGTCGACACTTGCAAAAAATTCAAAAGCAAGCTTTAAGGAAAAAGCAAAAACCCTCTTGTAATCATCGGTTACTTGTAGTGTGTAGTAAAATAAAATGCAGTAGGCTAAACATTGTATAGACTACACATGGCGTTACAAGCCAACTTCATAAAGTTCCTTGAAAATTTCTCTCACACACAGATCATATTAGGAAATGTAAATCTACTTGAAGTTTTTGTGTTTTCAAAATGTTTAAATAGGAATTATTATTGCAGTAAAAAGCTTTGAAGAGCTAAGTAGCTGCAACTCTGAACTTTCAAAAAATTCCCCAGCATTTGTGTTAGGGTCAGTTCCCCCTTTTTTTAGATTTACTCTTTTCATTTTTGATGCAGATTAAAAGGACCTAAAAGAACAGCTCACCTGGAGTTTCTAGACTAGCTGTATTGAACTGCTCACTGGGGCGGAATGGTTTGAAAATGATTGCTCTAGGATGATGCCCCATATTTCATTACTACTTTTTTGAATCTGTGTCCTTAAAAAGGGGGTGGTTCTCATCAAGTAATTGAATTTCAATTAGGTATAAGTATGTACACGAAAAAAAAATTATGGATAATTTTTACTATTTCACACAGTAACCGGATCCCATTCAAAAATATTGTGATTTTTACTATGAGATTAGTGAATTTTACTATGAGAGAAATAAATGTTACCTAATTCTATAGGTAAAATGTATTTTTTGGCTGAGTAAAAATCACTATTATTTTTGAATGGGATCCGGTTACTATACTGAAATAGTAATTTTTATTAAAAATTTTTTCCGTGTACAATACAACCATATAACTTTTCTTGAAAACTGGCCCTGTCCAGTGTTTTACTTTGTCAGGATTTAGGGGAAATGAAAAAAAATGGCATACCTTATGACGTGGTTTTAGAGGACGGGAAGACTATTATCAGCAAGTTGTGATATTCATGTGAGATGTGAGCCCAATAGTTCTAAAAATCAAAAGCATTTTTTAAATCGAATTTCAAGATGTGCCTGAGCCTTTAAAGTTTAAATCAGCAAAAAAAAGTATAATATGTGTGGAAGTGTGGAACAACTTTGAAATTATCATAAATATCTGTGGTTATCTGAAAATGATCTTATCCTTTGGTATAAGTAACTTCTTAAAATATTTTACTCGCAGTTACAACTTAGTACCTCTGTAGTCTGCAGTTTGTACTTATCTCACAATTGTGTACATATGTATTACCTATGTTTGTACAAAAAAGACCTTTTTCGTAGTTACGTTCATTTTTACAAGACGAATCTTTCGCACGCTATTTGAAGGTTACTCGAGTACCTGAGCTGAAAATATCGTGCCGATAATTTTCAATTGGCCGTTAACCTTTCTCCTTGTTGTAAGGGCAGAACATTTGATACCTTGGAAAAATCGGCCGGCTTGTAATAAATAAATGTCACGAAGGTCGTCAACATCGCCGTTGCCGTTGGATAATCACGTGGTCTCTAACCCTTGTACGTACTACACTACACCCCCTTCGTGACCATCGTTGACTAGCCGGTGTGTATTGTCGAAGTTCGTGATTTTTTGGTCGAAATGTGTATTTGTTCCCATTAGAGAAGTACCCTGTAATTATTCGTACGTTTGTAAGTTGAATTTTTAGTCGAGTTTGCTTGTTCGTTGCTGGGGATTGGATGTCGTTGAAATCGACCAACTTTTTAAATACTGGAGATGTGAAATTAGTTAAAGTAACGATTTTGTGTCCATCTATAGTTCTCTATTATTTGCGTTTTTCATCATAGTGTTTATCGAGTACATCCATCAAAAATTACGAATATGGGAATTTATTTTCGTAATCTCAATCCTGGTTCTAATTTAATACTGTTTCTGAATGGTCATCGATTGATCGCTGCTCGTTTACTGGATACATTTTCAAGACAGGAAATGAGAAAAAGGCGACCTGAAACAACAGTACTAGCCAGGTAACTCGGAAAAAAGCCTGAAATGAAGAGTATTCGCTCGTAAGAGTAAAGTAGCAACTTACACGATGGCGTTGACGGCGGAGTGATGAAATGAAGCAGTCGAAGAGAAGAATGAGCAGAAGGAGGCGAAGAGGAGTACATCGTTTGGCAATGGGAAGTAGAGTTAGAGTGATTTCAAGGTCTCATTTGATCGTAAAGAGTTAATGTATTGTATATACGTATACGTGTGTGAGTGTGTATGTTTGTATGTGGTAGACGAAAGGGGTGAAGAGAGGAACAAAGCAGCGCGTAGCGTAATATACCGCGACGGTATTCACTTCTGCGCCCCCTCGTTTGCCTCTTCATCTCGCGATTTCCTCCCCTCGCGGCCCCCCTCGAGTATTATTACTCCTATGTACTATGCGAATGTTGCTGCCGTGGTAATAAATATAATACGTGTGTGTATGGGTTATACACGTTGACTTCCGCGTCACGCTATCGCTGCCATCGTCCATTATACCTCGCCGATTATCGGAGAAAATTTTTCAGTTTCGTTTTTTTTTTCTTCTCTCATTAGGTGGCTATTTCTTCATCGAGTAGAGAATGAAATGCCAGGGAGACAGACCTGTTGTAAAGGGATAGATGAATGCTGAGGGTATTAAGGTTGAATATCCTGCGCGTATTGTTTTGGATACGAGTCCGTAATGTCCCTCCAGCCCCTCAATTTTGGTGAAAAATTGAAAAAAATTATGAAAATTTGTGTTATGAGAGGTACTGACTTTTTGGAATTCCCAAACGCTCAATTTTTTTTTTTTAAGGGAAAGTGGGAAAGCACTCATGAATTGACTCCAAAATATTTTAATACATAATTCTCAATTATGGAAGCACTTTTCAATACCTACAATCAAAATATACAAATTGGTAATCTTGAAATAAAGAGATGCGAAAAACCGTCGAGTGATTCGGAAGCAAAATGATAGAAAAAGCGAAAAGCGAAAAGCGAAAACCTTCTCATTGCAATCAGTTTAAATTACGATATTACGACGTCAAACGTAAATGGGCCAAGAGGTAAAAAAAAAAGGAACCCAATTGATAAGCTCGCATATCTTCTGCGTGTTATCAGCGACTAAAAAAAAAAAAAAAAAAACACTTACACGGCCTCAATACAACATACATTGTGAAGGTTATGTTAATCACAGCGTATGTAAACATTTTGCTGCCTCATACGTACCGTATCTGCCTAAAAATTCCGAAATTCGTTCGTCGTGCGACTGCGCAATCGTCCCAAAGTTGTGCAGTCGAACCCGGAAGAGACTTACATGTACGTTAGCGCTGAGGTGTTCTAACTTTAACCTCACAGTTAGATCTGTTTTGCTTCTGCTAACCTATTCAGACGGTTTTAATGATTCTTCGTCTGACGATTTATAAATGTGATTTTTCCTCTCGTTGTGCGGAGGACGTTTAATTTAGTAAATTGATCTCCAATACGTACTAGTCGCTAGACGATTGCTCATTTAGTTCGTGCTTCTCTAAAATGGCGTCGTCGTCTGCTGCATCGAAAGGAAGTAGACAGTTCTACCTATGATGTGTAACAAGTGCTTTCGATCAGGGAAAGTGCTTCTGTTTGGCTAAATGTATCTTTTCCTCGAATTTTAAAATTCTACTTGTTAATATGTAATGTACTTGAAAATTGAGCTATTAAAAATCCCAATTTTTTATTTTTTGAACGTTAAAACAGCAAAAATAAAAAATAGAAAAAATATATCAGTTTCGAATTTTTTGTACCATGAATTCGATATTATGTGTATTTTTGCCTTTCAAATTGTCCGCTGAAGCCATTTTGAGAACAAATCAAGTATACTTTTACTTTTTTAATTGGAGAGAACTGAGAGGTGGAAAAAGAAGAACGACGCAATAAATTTTTACATTGCACACATTTTTCAAAATTAAGGTTTTCAAATTTTGTGGGCACCAAAAGTTTTTATTTTTCTACTTATGCCCTACTTTGATGTGAAATTTTGAAAATTTGATTATTTTGAACATTGTGTTGAAAATGCACACGACCGAGGTGTAGAGCCAACTCCTTCATAATGTTATATTTAACCCTGCAACGCAGCGAAATTTCAGTAGAAGACACCCTCTAATTATGATATTTACGTATTTATAAATGAGTTTTATTTCATTGTTTTAGGTGAGTAATGAATTTCAAACAAGATATTTAAAGATGAAAAATGCTAAAAAAGTATGTACCTACTTGTGATAATATGTTTATTATTCGTAAAAGTAGAACTACTCATTCAATACCTTAAAGTTCTCCCAGGAGACTTACGAGTATAATATGAATTTTTGAGAAAAAAAAAACCGTTCATCCTAAAAAAAAAAAAAATGAAAACAAGTTCTTGAGTTTTTGATGCTAAAATAAGAACATCCATAAACTACAAATCAACCACAAAACACATTTTTCTATCTTTCAAGGGTTTCCAAGGTTTCCAAAATATTTAAAGAAATTCGAAAAACGGAATTTTTTATTTTGTAAAAAATTCTGCTCTCATCCCCAAAGTTGTTGGTTTTTGTGAAAAAAAATCTACAAATTGTAATTGAGTGAGCCCTTTAAGTTGAAAAAAATGATGAATGAAAAAAGTCAAATAATTCCAGAATTTTTCAATTTCTGTGTCAGAATTTTTATTTAAAAAAAAAAGACTTGAAGAAAGTTCCTGAGCACTCCTTCAAACAATGTTGGCTCAATTGTACCTATAGAGCCTCCCTCTCCCTCTAAAAAATATGAGAAAAAAATCAGTAATCAAAAGTTGATATCTTGTGAAAGTATTTAAAAAAATTTTCAGGTTTTCGGAGTGCTTCTGAAATAGCTGTTTTTTAAGGAAAAAATCCCCTTCGCCCTCACTAGAATGATTTTGACAAGTTTTTTTTTATCGTACATACAAGGAGATCTACGGAAGGTGTTAACCTCCCCAGGAGTTGAAAGATCTAGACTCAACGAAACTTGACTACGAGAGACTCGAACCTACGTGACATTCATTCAAACCCTTCCTCCACCCCCTCCCCCTCCAAAAAAATAGTGGTAAAGTTTTCTAGCGTGGACATTTTTAAATCATGGATTAGCGTGTGTTTCTCTTGAAGCTTGATCATGAAAATGTCATTGATGAGAACTCCATAGAATTTCCTCCAAGTTTTCTGGAGTCTGGCAGAATGTGAGAAAGTCATTTTTGAGAATTCGACAGAGCTTTAGCAATTTTAACGATTTTGAACCAAAGTTCACAAAAAATCGATCTCGACATTATCTAAATTAACATTAACCTATGTGTAACTCGAAGTGCCGAAAATTGATAATTTCTTTCAAAGTTTTTAAAAATTTGACCTAATGTCGAGGATTTATCGTAATTTTTTCCAAGTTGTTGAAAGGAGGCTATTGGAAATCGATCAAATTTTCTCCAACTTTTCAAAAGTCAGCGAGACTCAGATCAGCGTATTTTATCCCACCGCTAAAGTTATGCATTCTCATGAGTACCTATTTTGGGCAATGATGTGTGTATAACACAGTCCATTCTGTCACAAACCTGTAAAACTTTTTAGCACAGTTTGTGCCCTGTCATCAATGCTGCATTTGCTTCTTCAAGACCATTAAAAAAATGTAGCACATTCTTCTTATCTTGAAGAGGAACTCGATTTTCTCTCTTTTGCTGCGTTTTTTTGCTCAAAATACAAAAATTATGTTATTTTAGCTAATTATTGCTTCTCTCTTCGCATTGGAATTTTCAAAATAATTTTTTGAATTCAATTTTTGGAAACTCAGCTTTTTTTTGTATCGAGTAGCAAAAATTTATAATCATGCATCAAGAATTATTCGAAGAAGAAGTAATTTAAAAGCATGAATCAAATCAGCTTTTAAAAATCAAATGCAAAAACCCTCTTGCAATTAGCTTTGTTAATTATTTGCTGCTAGCTCCATGGCAAATTGTTGCGATCTTCAAGATTTTTTGAAAATTTTTGTCAAAAATCACTTCCTGGAAAGTAGATTTGTATGCAATGCATGAGTATGTAAAATCGTAACTCGACCGATTAGAATGTGTCTAATTTTTGGAGATTGGCTAGCCATAACATTAGCATCCCCCTTCTCAATTATTAACTTACTCCTCTTTGAAAACCTCTAATACACAGCGTGGAAGGAGACGGGCATTATATTTCACCCCAATCATTCTGTAAAACCAACCTTTTTTTGCAAAATAAACCCCCTAACATTATCAATTCTTCGAATCGCCAGCATATTTTGATAAGTAGCTCGTACGCGAGTAAATGGAAAAATACACGAAAATTTACCGTACACTCGAGGAAGTAGGTACTATCGTACTCAAGGAAGAAAAATCAGCAACGAAAAAAAATTTCCTCTCCTCTACCCTGCGACGCGTTTCTACGAGTACGTCGAAAGAGCGCATCCTTGGGTGACCGGGCCGTTGTCGTCGACTTTAAATTTATATACGCCCCCTCGCCCCCGCCTTCGCTGGCAAATTCGGTCGACCATATATACTCGCATCGTACACAAACACATACTCATACTACACATACACTACACGCATACTCATCATTGGTATATAACGTATACGTATTTATACAGCCCCTCGTCGTCATAGTAGTAGTAGTCGTTGGCAAGGCCACATATTCGTGAATTTTTTTTCCTCTTCTGCCTCCTCCTGCTGCTCATGCTCTTCACTTCGCGTTTATTCTGTCGACATCGCGATATGCGATATATATACACGGTCGCGCGTTTATTAATCCGCGAACTGAACTCTACATATTCTACATACTATCGTATGTGTCATTACGAATTACGAGTTTGCAGCTTGCTCCCTGCGTTTCTCGTTTGCATACAGTTTACCGCCTCCACAGGCGTTCTAGCTCCTACCTACCCCTGCTTCATTTCATCGTCGTGATCGTGTATGCTCACTCAGCCACCGATAAAGTAAATAAATCGGTTATAAATACATATACTTAATCGACGTACAAAATGTATTTGTACCGAAGTGTATTGTGCTCGCATCTTTATATGCATAGCAAACAACAACAGCAACAACGATCAGTTTGCTGTAGAATTATAGGCTGCTAGGGAAGGGGGAAATGATCAGAGTTGATCTGGGGGCCTTTACAAGGAGCAGGGGTAGTAGCTGATAACTGAGGTATTTTCAAGTGTAGCATGAAAATGTTGCTAAATAATGGGTTTTCAGAAAGGGGAGGGGGTTAAAATACCTGCTACACGTTTATTTCGCACTTCCTAGGAGTTATCATGTTTAGCATATGCTAACAAAAAGACTCCATCAATGACTAGGAGCTCTGTAGGGTCTGTGGGTTCAAAGTTCAAAGCACAGGAGGAGCAGAAAAGATCAGGATTCAGGGTTACTCCTGACTGGAAAATTCCATTTGAAATACTTGGCTGCGACGACGAAGGGTTGTAAAAATACAAAGCTTCTCGACAAATACTGAGAAAGTTACGTAGGTTCAGTTTGTTAGCTATGGTGGAAAGTATCGAAATAAATATAGGTGCGCAACCGACGACGACGACGCGATTCGATCGGACTCGACCCTCGCGGTCGCGACTCCGACTACGCCATCGTATATCTTCAATTCGTAGGTCGTAGGTGCTTGTTTATTTTATCGAACCACCCTTTATTGTGGAATCACCAACAGCAGACGTTGCGCGATCACCTCTTTCATTTTTTTTTTCGACTTTTGACGGTGCTCGCGCTGCGCCGCCCGACGGTGAAAGTAAAACCATAGGGTGTTTGTAAAATTACACTATGTTTAGTTCGATTTCTTTACGAGACGACGACCACGCTGCCAAAAATACTCGCGGTGAAAAAATTGCGTAGTATTCGGTAGCCGGGCCAATTTAATACGGTTTGTTATCGTGTGTGTATGTGTAGATGTGTACGTGTATTTCTACTGACACGAGTAGGTCATCGAATTGTCAAGGCCGACGCGATGTACATTTTTCATCGCGATATTAATTTGTTTCTCTCGAGTATTTCGGCGCTATTTTCTCCATGTTTTTGGAAAAAAATTTGCGTTTTAGTTTCATTGTGGGGAGTAAAAATGTACTTGTTAGAAGGCGAAAGTTGGAATTTCGGGGATAAAAATTTATAGGTGACCCATGAGCGATCAGCTAGTAGCTAAAATTTTCTTGCAATCAGCAAACAACAAAATTCTCTTTCAATTTAACTTCACTCTCTTCGTAGCTCGTCAGATTTTTTGTTTACTCGCTTATGGTTTTTCGAAACAGTACACCCAGCAATTCAGCATACATTTTATAATGGTATGATTGTGTAGTAGTTGTTACACACTCATGTGCGAAATTTATTTATTCACGTTCAATGTCATCGATCGAGTTGGGATTTTATTCAAGAGGACCTACTTTTCAGGAAGTGGTTCTTTTTCTTATCTTACTTCAAGTGTGCGAATATTTGCACGTTTTCCGCTTCATTGTAGCAGTTGAAAAAACGCGCCCTTGAGATATTTGGGATCCACAGCGTGTGTTCATTGAAAAATTTCCTAAAAGCAGAACCCTCTTCCTCCCCCTTCTTCCTACGTAAAGAAATTGAGCATCGAGATGATGTTTTATTATGGAAAATGAATTGTGTGTGGAAAATTTCCAAAGTGTAAATTACCTGGAACATTATTACATACTTTTGAAAAACTGGCATTTATATTGATAGTACTTTTCAAAATGTCTAATTAACATGTTGATGAAGATGTAATTGGTGTATTACCTTAACGATCTTTTTCAAGCTTTTCCGACTAATTTTTTTATATTTTCAATGCTATAATTAATAGTACCATTCATTCCATGAAACTCATCAATATCATGTAGGATAGTGAATGTTTGGTTATATGTATGTATTAGCTTTAAATCTGAACATGATGTCTGAAATTCCCAACAAGGTAATTTTGGAATTTTAACTCCAACTAGAAGTTGATTTATGTAGGTAGGTACGAGATATACATCAATTAAACAATATCTCGATGTCACATTAACTTATTTTTTGAAAAGGTTATGATCGCGAAATTTTTTCGTGTGTGGTTTTAATTCATTTTTGGAAAGGAAACATTGTAGAATACTTACTTATACCTTGAACATTGATGACCAATTCATACAATTAATACATCTGTTTATTGTTCACAAGTACCTGAGCACATCGCATCGTCGTCTGATCTCAAACTATCACACGTGTTCACCTCTCATGCTGACTCTCGGCTGACGTCGTCTAAAATCTGCGAGTGCTACTTCGTCTGTTTCCTATTGTAATGTTAGAACTTTTTCAATTGATTAGATTTTAGCTTTCTTCGTTTTGAAGTTTTTAATCACTAGATTTGCGAGAATCGATTCTCACTGGAAGCAGATTCTAATAGAGTCTTGAAAGATTCTTTTTCGCAAAGTTTTTCTGTTCGTTTTGCATCAGTTTGTTGACTTTCAGTTTTGTGTTACTGCTATCAAATTTCTTGACTTCATTTTCAGCAGAATTTAAAAAAAAAATCAGATGATTTATTTAAAATAATGTTGAGATTTATACGTACTATCTGCTCAATTAATTGATTCATCACTACTCCATGACACAATTGTATGTCAACCACCAGATGCATACCATTTTCTCTAAACAAATCTCCTGCCTCATAACACAGGTCAGCCCTTCTTTGGCTACTTATTTTTACCTAAAATCATTTCAAGGATTTCATAGACATTTTCTTCAAGTCCATTACTTGTTTTTGTCTTATTCTAAGTGATTTACAAAAATTATACGTTCTACTGCCGCCAAGGAATGATGCAATGTAAATAAATCGAACAAAATTTTCTGTAAGGTTTTGAATCTCTGTTCATTTCCTAGCTGAAAACAAAATGAAATAGAAGTGGAATTATTTTGACCAAGAATCTTGTGATGTCATGCGCTTCAAAACAAACGCAAAATCACATAATCAAATGGAGTTTATATTTTAACTTCAATCTCCTCCATTTTGATGATTCTGAGTAATTGGATCGTTTTCCAACAATTCTGAAGAGTACACTTTAAAAGTTGATTACTTGCTCCTGTTTCGGTCTGCATTATGACGTGAAAATGTTTTCTAATCATCTCGTTGTTGTATCAATGACTCAACAACGATTAACACTACTCATTTGTAGTTTTATCTACACTGCTCTTCATTTGTATCAAATAACCGTTGGAAGTCAAATCCGACCTTCAAGTCGCTAAAGTTTTGAACATTCATGCATAATCGGTCATCTAAACCAATTTTCGATTCCGTCAATAAACGCTGGACCTCGTGTTTGTTGAATATCAACAGATCATCACCAGCCGCATCTTTTAAAATTAAGTAGGTAATAAATATTTGGTCACTTACTGCTTTCTAATCTTACAATAATGATTAATTAGCCATCGTACTTTTCGTGACATCAGTCTGAAAAGCTTGTCTTTATGCCCTACTAACTACCAGTAGTGATGTTCCTTTAAGCTATGAAAAATTGATAAAAATAAAATAAAATTTAAATTTATGTTAGAAAAATAAAATAATAAAAAATTGATTATGCAGGGTGTCCGGTGAGTGGATGTGAATACTTCTGATTTGGATACAATCATGTAGGATTAAGAAAAAAGGGTATGTGTAGGTGTGGTCTATCTTCAAAATTGAAGGGACAAAATAAGTTTTCAAAATCTAACCACTCCCCGCACACCCTGTATTTATTGAAGGGGATAACATAGTGTATACTTATCAAAAAGTTTTGAGTCTTAAATTTTTTTTGTTCACTACCTATGTACCTACTACCTAAGTACTGTGATTTTATTTTTCTTCAAATTCTACTGAAAATGAAATCAAGAAATTTAATAACACAAAGATGAACATGTCAACAAACTGATCCAAAACGAACAGAAAAACTTCACTTGAAAGAATCGTTCAAGAATCGATTAGAATCTGCTTCTGGTAAGAATCGATTCTCTCGAATCTGGTGGTCAGAACGAACAATGTTAAACCCTTTGTCCTTACGAAGTATTCGACTTTCTTTGGGATTACATGATATGTTGTGAAGTTCGAATTTGAACTTATATCTCCATTTTGATGATTCTAATTGGATCGTTTCCCAACAACATAACACTGAAAGTAAATTTAAAAGTTGGTTTCTTGCTCCAGTTCAGGTCTGGATGTGTGAAAATGTTTTTTAATAGTCTCGTCGTCGTATCAATGACTCAACGACGATTAATGCTACTCATTTGTAGTTTTATCTGCACTCCGCTTCCTTTATCCATCTGTCTGAGAATTCTCGAAATGGCAGAGAGATATGGCAACGAAGGGGATAATATGTTTACCTATTTATACACCCCGATTATCGATGATTTATCTACAAAATAGAGGAACCATAGGCCATAGCCATAGAGATAAGAAATTTTACATATTCGCGTACGTCTACTCTACGTACGATTAGTAGGTATTTGGCATTCTCACATACACGAGGTAGATTTACGTCCGGTGTTATGGCCCGGCTGCTGGCGGAGGCAATGGCACATAATACCAGAGTATACTAATCGAAGGAGGAGTAGAAGGTGGAGGCGAAGGCGAAACAAGGTACACGATAGTAGCAACATTGTAATAGACAGTACGAAGTCTTCGTACATCGAGAGGTAGGTATGTCTGCGTATGCAACATTATATATTATCGTATCGACGTGGCGGCCACCTCTCTGTACATTTGTCTGCTTCTGTGGATATGGTACTTTGCACGGTTTGATGATTGTGGCGATGGCGAAGGTATCAAGCCATCACAATGTGAGCAGTGAGCAAATGGAGGTGTAAGAAGGGCAAGAGAGGAGCACGTGATAGAGGCGCGTACCCCACTGGCGGGCCTCCGCATGTACTCGCAGCCGACGACGTCGTCGTAGTCTTGGTGGTATTAAAAATGTGTGTAGCGTGTAGTAAGTATTACGAGCGAGAGAGACCAAGAAGTATTAAACCCGTTCTGGAGCGCTTCCAGGCGACCTTGAAATAAGTTAACCTTGAGCCGCAGGTGAAAGAAGAAGCTCGTTATCTACGAGTATTTCCTTTCCTCGTTGTACTCGGTTCGCGCTCCCGCTCGCGGTGCTCAGGCGCGACACGATACGCCATCGTCGTCATAAAAATCATAGGTACTTACGGCCGAAGTATAGAGGCAGACGTCGTCTGTCGTCCTACAATGATGAAGATGATGCTTTGTTTCCATCAATACTGTGATGGAAAATGTCAGGGGACCGGGAACCAATGGACAAAGTGAGGGATACTGTGAGTTTTTGCGAGCAAATCCAGGTACTCTACTCGAAAACGTGCTGTACTTTTTTTTCTTTTCTTTAGACCTACGTGATGAGATGATTCTTTTCCCTTTCATGCGAAAAAAAAGCGTACCGGTTTCGCAATGCGTGTTATGTATGGTGATGGCGGAAAGAGCTAGTTGAAAGAAGAAGAAGGGTGGTATTTCGAGTACTATCGCAGATTGCGGTTTCGTTTCTCGCATTGGTATGGGTAAATATTTGCCCAAGAGGCAGAGGAAGGGTTTTGCTCGCTTTTACTCCGTGGAATTTACTCGTGTGATGTGTTTTAACCGCCCTTTCCCCTCTCTTGTATCTGATTCTTGAAGAAAAAACCGCCGCGTGGTCGAATATCGAGTTATGGTAAACTGGAGTTCTGCTGATTTCCCTTCTGCGCCCGCTTCGTCCTCCCATTTCTACCGTAATTGGTAGCATTTCCTTCCGCGAAGGTGAACAGGGATTTTTCTCATCTTTGTTTTCTACAGAGATGATTAAATGGGGGGGGGGGATATAAAAATTACGAAAATCAAGTCCTGGGAACGTGGAAGCGATGCGTGGTTTTTTACAAAATTTTGGAAGCGCAAGTGTCTGATTTTTCTGAAGAAAGTCAGAACTCTGATAATTATACTTCAAAGTAAAGCCAACGTCGTGTTGATCCGAAATGAATTGTATCCATCTTTACTTACTCGTCAGTTATGTTGATCGCGATATCAAAATTTCTAGCGACATGATTTTCTGTTAGTTAATGAAGCGGCTACTCCGTTATAACGGTTGTTCCAAACCCTTCTCTAGCATTCGTGTCTTCGTCCTTGCGGTTCTGATTGCTCGACGATAATTTAGGGAAATATATGGCAGACACCGGTACATAGCGTCGGCAGATGCTTATTGTTTTTACGTATATATTACGAATGAAAACGCCAAGGAGTAGGTAACAGCAGCAGCGACAGCATGAATTAATGAAAGAGGAAGAGGAAGGGCAGGGGTAACTCGAGAACCTGTATGTGCAGGAATTTCGCTACGATGTCCTTGCCCTTGCCCTTATCTGCGTGTGCTATTTGTCAAGTGCCAGAATCGGGAAACGTGTTTGGGTGCTTGGTCCTGGCACAAATTGGCCAATGCTTGGATTTTACCTTTTTTTTTTTTTTTTTGCATTATGGTTATGCACGAGTTACTTACGGATTCGTAGAGTGGCGGTGGCGGATTCATTTCGTTGGCGGATGAATTGTTTTGTTTATGGTGTTTTGAAAATTGTGTGTATGTGTGTGTGTTTTTTTAATGGTTCAGGAAGTTTATTGAATTGAAAATCGGTGTTATGGAACGACGAGGAGAGGAAGATTCGAATTTTTTTCGCGGTTTTTTAATTTGAAACAGTGTGATATATCTCAGCATCTTCTCATCTACTGGAGTGATGGGAATTTGGTGTGAAGATGAGGAGAGTGGACCAGCAGGCTGAATTTGCCTTTTGGGAGTTTCCATTTTTCAACTCCTTTCTAACGCTTTCTTGCTCTAAAATAGTGGTTTATGGGTGAATTTTTTTTGAAAAGTTGAAATAAAATCAGGTTACTTACTGTGTGTGTCTATCACAAATACTCGATGTTACATGTGCGTTTGTTTTCAGATGGAATTCTTTAATTATAAATGGTCTCTCCTGTAATTGCTGGCTTTAGCTGTTGGAGAGACCTAAATTGTAAAATAAAATTTAAAAAAATCTACACGAAAAATCCGCTTCAAAACGAACACAGCTTTTAAATCTGTTTTGGGCTCCTAGGAGTTCGTTTTTATCGATTTTTTACGCATGTCTGATGAGATTTTTTTTCATTTTTATCAAAATTTAGGCTTGGTTTAATATGGATTGTGGGGCTTTGAGTCGGAATGACTTTGAAATAAAAATTCACAATGTATGAATATTTAAAAGATGGTAAAAAAGAGTGAAAAAAGTCAAAAATGAAATTAAACTACGTCATATCCAATATAATCATCCCCCTAAAGCAATGTTGAGGGAGATAACAAGTTTTTTGCATTTTTTTTTTACCTTAAAAAAGCTTGTATCACATCTCTCATCCCTTACAAATTGACCTAGGTGGCTGAAATTTGGAATGGACATCCGAAGAATTGCCTAATGTGTTTTTTCGATGTTTTGGCTGTTCAACCCCTTACAACTCTTTTACCACAATATACGTAGTTTTCACGTATTTTTGATTTTGTATCATTGCCAGAGCCTTCGCAAATCATCTGGAGGGTTCCCTTGGCGTTGTTTTCGCGAATTTCTACTTTTTAACCTTTTCTTGCCCCCTTTATTTTGAGAAATCCGTGCAGCCTTCTTGAATTCTATGAATCTGAAGTTTTTATTCATATTAATATTCGAGTCTCTATAGTTGAAATGATCCGTAATCAAGGTTTGGGCGAATTGATTAAAAAAATAATTTTTCCTATCTAGGGCTGAAAAGTACTACTTTTCCAACCTCGCGAGAATCGCTCGGATGTAAAAATAAGTACTTTCCACCCTCGTTCAGGAAAAATTATTTCACTAAACTCGGAGAAAAAGTGATTTTGAACTCGTGTGAGTTGTTCCCCTCACTTCGTTCGGGTCACAAACCTCACCCTCGTCAAAAATCACTTTTTCGGCCCTCGTTGTGTAATATACTATTTCGAACAGCTGGAATCATCTGACCTGCCACAATATTGCATTAAGGTGTTCCAAATTTTGATTTGAGATTGTATCGAGCTGAATTTTTCTGATTCAAAGACTCATGGACTTGAGGTTCACTGATACTTGAATTTTAAACCTTTATTGAGCTCTGGAAGAATGCAAGAGTTTCTCAAAACAGCGATTCTGAAGTTTTTTCGTGATTTGAAAGGATGAGTTGTCATAAGGTCCTTTTCATGCGTCATGCGTCCCCCTCCTAAATTTTGATGAAAATATACCGTTGGAAAATAATATGGCTGCATAACAGTTGCCTTTGAGGAAAATGCAAGGACTTTCTTGCAATCAGTTTTTTTCCCAATGAAAGCTTACTACGGAGAAGTTGATACGTTAATTTTCAAACTGTTGAGTTCAAATTGATCTTTAATGTTGAATATAGAAGCTTAGCTATACTTGAACTCAGGAAAAAAGCACCCTTCACACCTTGTTTTTTCAGTATAATAATTGCAATGATTTTCCCTTATATGTACATATGTAGATGTACATATCAAACATTCTTAGGGTTTTTCTCCACTCATTGTACGACTGGCTGCGTGTTTTATTGGGGCAATCAGCACTCGAAATGAGTTTCAAATCAATTTAACCATGTAGTTCAAAAGTTGGCAATCCAATTTGTTTTTGTTTTTTCATTTTTTATTATAAAGACGTGATATTCTAAATCTTCATCGAGTCAATTTTTCATTTTCGTATTCGTTCTATTCTATGTATACCCCAGCCCATTTTCGCCCTGTGTTTGAATTAAGGGTGGATGGCGGCAACCTATAAAGGTTTCCAAAAAGAAAAAAATTTTCCACGCGTCGTCGTCATCGTTTCAAGGATAGCGCCAATACTAGAGGGAAAATGAGGTCGAGGGTGGAGAGAGGGGGGAGGGGGATAGCGATAAAACTACGTAAAAGAGTATAGGTTAAAACTCCACCACTGCGCCGCGTCGCGTCGTTGGTCGTCGGTACGCGGGCTCTACGTGTGGGCGACCCTATAATTTTGGAAAGCTGTTATTTTTCGCGGTGTGTGGTACGGAGTGGAGGAGATGGGAGGGGAGGAACGGAGGCAACGTCGTCAAACTATACGGTATATACGTGTGAGAGAAAGAAACGTCCTTGAACGACGACGCTCCCGTGAAATATATACGGGCAATTTGATGAAAAACGGAGAAAAAAAAGCTGCGAAAAATAAAGGGACAGAGAGAGAGAGAGTGGCTAAGATATAAGAGAGGCGGAGTATAAGACTGGAGAGAAAAACACAAAGAAGGCCGCTGCGACGAACGGCTCGATGATAAACAAAAAGCATCAGCAGCACGGCGGCTATGTTAGCTAAAGTACAACAACGAAGATACATAAAATCGTCCTGAGCTTTTTCACACCATGCAGCAAGGTCGTATCGAACAAACTTCGCTGTACTCAACCTCCTTTTCACACGTTTTTCGTATTTTCGTTTAACCCTGCGGCTTTGTGTTTTCGCCATCGCCAGTGCGATGATTTTTCATCATCGACTTGTGCAAAGACATTTGGTACGCGAAGATTGAACTTTTTTTTGGGTCTAAAGAAATACATATATGTAGGACGGACTGATGAAAGAATTCGAAAGAAGATCGTTCGATGAAATTGACTTTTTCAAGTTTTTTTTTCGGAGTGTTTCGAGAACAAAGCATTTTCAAAAAATAACCGTTCGCTGTAGGTAAAAAATTTTATGCTTCTTCGTGTTGTTTTTTTCATTTTTTTCCCACGTTGTGATCTTGATTTTTTCCAAGTAGTCAATTTTTTGGGAAAAAACGAATTTTTTCATCACAAAAGGACAATTTTTGGAAATAATTAGATAATGGCTTACGAAAAATTGAAAGAAATTGAATCGTATGCCATAACATTTTGCTCCTACATACAATGTGTTATCATTTTCCATCTCCCGTAAGAGGCTTCGTTTTTGAGAAATTTTGAAAAAAAATTTTAAAAGTCAATTTTATTAGACGATTTTTTTTATTGGAGCTTACGATATGTAAGTTATTTTGTATGTACATTATGTTCTGTTGAGGTTTTTTAAAAATTCTGAATCGATAAAAATTACCTACTGCTATTATTAGTAATTTCAAGAGTTTTACCATAGCCTTTTTTTAGTATGTCTTTGAGTCGAATAATTATTTGTTTACTCCTGGTACTCTTCATTGGACGGGGTTCATTTGGATTTCTGCAAACTTATACTGAAATTTTGAGCGCTTTAATTTACTTTGAACGATCAATTTTATAGCTATTTCTATCGATGATAGTACTTCGTGTAATTTTCGTGAAATTTTGTTCCAGTTTGATGATATGTAATCAATTTTTAATCAACGTGGTTTTCACAACATTTTTCTGAAATTATGAAATATTTCGGTAATTTTATGTTGTTTTTAAATGGTTTTCTTTGTCGCTTTAACAAGTTTTCACGTTGGTTGATGTAATTTTCGGTAAATTTTCTTCAATTTTACTGAAATTTTACACTTTTTGGTAATTCTCAATTATCTAAGTATGTAACTTTTCAACAAATATAAAGAGGTTTGTTTTGGATATTGTATTCCTTACATTTGAAACGTCGAGATCTCATCTCTTTCAAATACTAACGATGTCCCATTCCCTTCACAAGAACTATGCCTCCTGCAAATATACGACTACTAACTTCATTTTATATTCTGAGATGCGTTTGTTATTCACCTACAAGTTTCAAAAGGAAGTCAATGAAATATTGACCTATAACTGGTAGCAATGAACGGAAGTTCGAAAAGTAAGTGGTACCAAGAAACCAAACCTTTGAATCTTCAACGGTATCCAAATCTGAAAATTAAATTGGAATTTTCTTTCTCGTAGTTTACAAGTTTTTCATGTACTGAAATACATTATTGATGTAAAAAGGTTCATTCAGTTCTTACCCCCTCGAAATTGAGTTTTCAAAAACATGAAAAAACATTTTTTTAAATAACAATTTTATTTTCTGAGAACAAACAGTCTGCAAAGTATTTCATTCAAAGACGTCCAATTTATACTTGACGAGAAGGTTTTGTTATATTCCAATTTCATTTCATTGCTTTTGTTATTTTTCTTCATCAAATCCACAATCAAGCATTAGCAATTTGAAATATCGTGAAATCTTCGGGTTAGAAATAAAACAGTTCAATTTTTGCCTTTTGACAAATCTTAGTCGAAGTTCAGCCCGCCTCTCTGTGATTACTAGCGGCCTTCTTTTATTCATGTTTCTGAGGTATTTCCGTGTCTCTAATTATGAATCGATGAACGGTTTAAGCAATTACGAATGGCCTTTCGTTGCTAGATCGAATTATAATTTTATTCCAAGTTGAGAAGGGTTTAGAAAGTGGTATTATTTGGTTGCTGAAGTGCAGGAAATTGAAAAGTACGCAAAAACAGATGGAAATGAAATTTTTGATTTAAAAAAAAGTAAAACTACTTCTACAAATGAAATAGAAAAATGAAATATGTATTACACATTTTCTATCGTTCAAGTATTTTAGAGATCTTCATTATGAGTTGAAAGTCACCCAGAAAAAAGTTACTCGTACTTGCATTTTCCAGGAGAATGCCGGTGGAACGTGCTGAGTTCGCAAGCCATGGACTCGTTTTCAAATGGCCAATGAGCGCCGTCGAGTATTTGCATAGTAATTGAGCTGAAAAATTTGCGGTGATCGTGTCCTGGAAAAATGAAATTAATATACTTACTTACTTGGGACCGTAAACAACAAAAATTTTGTTGTGCTTGAACCAAAAAAAAAAATCCAAAAGCTCATAAAAGCTCACTGAAATTAACATGAGCAAATTGTCAGTCTTATGGGAGTGATCTCAAAATTCTCTAAAATTTCGTTTACATGATGAAATTATTTTCAAAATAATCTTGGGTTTTTCACTCATGCCCCTACCCATACTGTTGTGGGGAAAATGGCTCAATACCTAATTGAAGTACGAGTGCTTATTTGAGATTCTGCGTCAAATTAGGTCATTGCCATCAAAATCCAAGACTACGTGCTTATTTTTGAGTGAATTCGTGTTTTGAACATTTTTTCTTTTCAAATACATATTTTGCATTAATTGAGTCTAATGATTAAAAGATATGATTTCTGAAGCTGGGGAGATATTTTGGAATACAGTGATGTGGTGGTACCATTTATTTATTTATTTTTTCTGACATTTTTGCGAACTACCAAAATTTGAAAATGTTTTTTCTCGATTTTTTGAAATTGCTGACAATAGTGAACAAAAAATTGCCAACATTGAGTTATAAGATACAATTTCCCCAATTTAAGAAATGATAATCTATCAGCTTGTCAAAGAACTTTGGCAATTTTTCCTGCAAGAAGTGATTCACTCCTGTTGTATTCTCATCGTATATGTTGGATTTGATACTGATTTCGATGAAGATCCACAAACCAGGAAATTCACAACTTATGGTTAATTAGAATGCTACCATAAGGTAGCATGCTCTCTAAATTTGAAACTGTGAAATTTCACTGCTTAGCAGTCACGACATTTTGGCTTCTTAAAAGCAGTAGTTTTTTACTGCAAAACAGTAAAAAATTTACTGAATTGGTCAGTAAAAATGATTTTTGTAGATTTTTCACTGTTTGCAGTAAAAAACTACTGCTTTTAAGAAGCCAAAATGTCGTGACTGCTAGGCAGTGAAATTTCACTGTTTCAAATTTAGAGAGCGAGGTGGAAAACTATTTTCTCGGGTGAGGCAAATGATTCATCTTGTCATTTTCAAGTCTGGATGTAAAATTTCTTTTCATTTAATGTTTGAAAATTGTTCATTCACTTGACCAATATTTCCGGAGAAATGTTTTTTATCCATTCGAGCCTTTCGTTAGCCATTATCGGTCTTCACATCCGCACGTAGAAACATTCGTGGTACCACGGTTCACACATTTTCGGTATATTTACCATCGTTGCTGCGTTATTACAAACCAGCACGAGCGATAGCCTTGAAAATGCGCTTCAATTAAAGAATAAAGCCCGAAGCTGGAAATTTTCATTGACAAAACTCCCACCGCGCCGCTCGCGTCTTCGTCTCGCTCGTCCTCGTCGTTGTCTTATTCTTAATGGTACATACGAATGATTCGATGTATGTATATACAGGAACATGTGCTCGGGACACCCACATTATCTTAAAATATCCCACCATGTACAATTGTACACTAGTTAGACTTACGTAGAGAGAGCATTGCAATGTGCGAGAACAGGTTGCGCTAATACACGCAACACAGCACCACACCAAAGCACGAGGAGCGTTTTAAATTGGCTATGGAGATGGACGGAGAGACGAATGGAAAAACTAAATTTGCACCAACTGCGACCTCTTCAAGGTCACAGCGTGAAATTTTCTTTTTCCATCCTGTCATCTGTAAAGTCGTGTCTGATGATCGCAGATACGTAGACTATACTTTGTGTAGGTTCTCTCGAGGATTTTTCCTATACGAATGTATGTAGATCGACGCGATTAAAGTGTTTCAGGTTTTTTCTTCTTCTTTTCTAACAATAATGCATGGACCATCTTCTGTGGTGATTGACTTTCGCTTTGTCGAGCTTCTTATAGATTTAGCTAGCGCCTTTCCCCCCGGTGGAAAAATACCTGATTAGAAAAAGTACAAGGTCTTTTGGATGGTATTATATAATTCGTATGGAGTACCATAATATGTATACAAGTAGCATTACAATAAAAAAAGAATAACGAACATGATGACGACCGATTTAAAGAAAGCCAACGAGAGAAATTTCTTATAGATTTTGAAGCGGCGCGGCGCGGCGGTCCGTTGTCTCGGTATTGTATCGAATGATGAAAGAAAATGGTGGTACCTTTTTCTATAATAGGTATATAGGTACACTCACACATGTGAAATATCCAAGTACTCGGTTGTATTTTTATTTTTTCGGTTTGTATGTAGATGCTAAGTAAGTGGGTACACGTGTTATTTTTTTTCATGTTATATTTTTCTATGCGATGAAAAAAACCGTATAAAGTTCAGAAATTTCAATAGGTACAATAAAGAAGGATTTTCAGCAATTACCAGAAATTTAGAAGCTTTTTATGAACCATGGTTGACATTTCGTATTATAATTTTGTGTCAAGTTCAGAAGTATTCTGAAAAGGGCATTATTTGGTTGACGAAATGTTGAAAATCGACGTTCTAAATGTGAAGTAGGCGGAGACAGGTGGAAATGGATTTTTTGATCATAAAAAAATCAAAATTACTTACTTATAGTTAGCAATAATACGTACCCAGCCTTTCAATACGACAGTGAAAAAAATTAACTTGAAACTTAAACTACGAAAGAACTTTCCTCGGTATTCCTTCAGATGAAAATAAGAAAAAAAAATTGAAATAAAAAAACAGCTGGTGAAGGATTCCATGTAACTTTTCTATGAAAAAATTTCCTGCGAGCTCTCATTCAAGCAATGGTGGACCCACCACAAAAAAAAACAAAATAAAAAACTTCATGAAAGTTTTTCAAAAATGTTTAATATTTACTTCCGAATTTCTCAAAATAACCGTTTTTCAGGGAAAAAAGAACCCTCGCACCTTCTTTAATACTGGAAAATTAATTACAATCATTTTCATCTTTGAAAATCATCATTTTTTGAGTTTTTTCCCTGCGCCTACTTAACTTTTAATAATCTGGAACTTCTTCAATTTTGGAGGAAAATCATCTTTGTTTCCTTCAAAAGTCATGTGGAGTGAAATTTTAATTTTTGAGTTATTTTGAAACCGTAACCGTTGAATTTTCAAGGCCTAAGGCAATTTCAGAAAACTGAAATGTATCCAGGATTCCTGTCCACCTCCCTCCTTCCTATACATACATGAGTTTAGTGTAAAGTGTTGTTCTGATCTCCATGTGATCGTCTTTAACTTCTTCCTCTTCAGAAGCCATTTCTGAGAAATTGAACGCGTGATTCCTTCGCGATCTGTACTATTTATACCTAGTTTTAAAAGGGATTTCGTATTCTGACCATGATTATCAAATTTGAAAAATCGTTTTGAAAGGAGTATCTAAATCAACTCACAGAAATAGAATTTTGGTCGATGAAATGTATCGATTTTTGTTCGAATCGTGAAAAACTTGCATTGACCATTATTTTATCAATGATATTATCTTCCAGTCGCGATACGATGTTTATTTTTGACGAAAATTGATCGAAATTGCGAAGAATTAATCCTCGGAAAACCGACCATGAGAGGTACCTTGCATTTTCCGGGAGAATGGCGTGGAACGTATTGAGTTCTCGGACGATGCATTTGTTTCCAAATGGCCAATAAACATAGAGAGTAATTGTGCGTTAATTGAGCTGAAAAATTTGTTCGGATTGTTTCCTGGTATAAAATGATTGAATTAATTTACTTACTTGGGGCCCTGAAAAATTTATAGTATTAGATATGCAGCTAAATCCGGTGTTTTGGATGATTTGTACCCCTACTCGGTCTGATGGTAAAATATGTTCCTGAAGGTGGATCTAGAAAGAAAAATGTCACCTACAGGAATTTGCCCATTTTCAATGTAGACTTTCATGTTGAGTTGAAAGTCATTTAGACAAATTTTCAGCTCCGGAGGTGCCCCTGGAATGATAATAATTATGAGTTCTCTAGGAAAAGACATTTTCGAAAAAATCATGCTTTTTTGCTCTAGCCTCTATCTAACCTGTTTTGAGAAAAATGGTCCTCTTTGGAAATATGATACATATTTGAAATCTCGCGTTGTCCTAGGCCATTGTCATCAAAATCTAAGAACACTATTATAGGATTCTGTTGAGTGATTAAAAATGAGCAAATCGCTTATTTTTTTGTGTGTAATCGTGTTTTGAAAATTTTTTCTTGTCAAATATTTCGCATTAATCAAGCCAAAACATCGAAAGGTCTCATTTCTGAAATTGGAGATTAATTTTGGAACGCGGTGGTGCCAATTTTTCGGTCATTATTGCCATTTTTAAAAAATCGAAAAAATAGCCAAAAACTATATATTTTTTTGGATTTTTAAAATGGGCTATCTAAAAAAATTGGCATCACTGCGTTCCGAAATACTTCCCTGGTTTCAGAAATGATAATATCTCTTGATCGCTTAGCATAATTATTATTGCGAAATATTTGAGAAAACTTTTTTTTAACCGTTCAGTAGTTTTAAAAAGGTTGATATGAGCTATAGCGAAAAAAAAGAGATTTTTTCGAAAATTCTCCCTCTTGGAAGACTCATATGTCATATCTTTCCTCCAAGAGCACCTCCGGAGCTAAAATTTTTTCCAAGTGACTTTGAACTCAAAATAAAGGTTTCCACTAAATTCGGCCTAAATTCTCCGACATTTTTTCCCCCGATCTACCCTATATTGAACTCGTTTGAAAGTAGTGGTTTTTGGGACCGTATAATGCTCCTTCATTTGGAAGAAAATATGCTGCCTGCGATTAGTACTCGTAATTATGTACATACAAATTCGGTGTGATGTGTTGTTTGAGTAGGTAGTGTAGGTAGAGGTATATCCACCCCCGTTACCGCCACCGACGACAACGACGACGACGACTGCGATAGCAACGACAACGATGTTAAATTACTATAGCAAAACTCTCTGTTTCTGGTCAAGGTCCTACCTATTAAAAAGTCGTCAGAGGCGAAATTTATTTTTAAGAAGCGTATACATATAGCATCATGCATAATATAAGCATATACGACTATGTACACATTAGTAGCACCGAGGAGAAGAGTTGAAAGATGAAAGAACCGAAAGCAGCTACGATAATAATGTTGCACCGCGGCTTGTGTAATCCGTATACGTAGCTGATATTCGTCGTAGTACATCGTACTTCTCTGTGTACTGTAGTGTGTTCACTGTTCAGTACACCTAACTACCTATTTGTACTCGGAGCCAAGAAATTTTTACTACTCGCTAGCTTGGCTTGGCTGTTCCTCGTTCTGTAGGTTTTGCGTAAAAATATGTACATAATAAACGGTTGAATTTCCGTCCAGAAAATTGGCCCTTTTTACCGGCTCGCGCTCGTATTAAAATTTACGATTTGTTCGTATGATGTATCGAAGGTTAAGTACGGTGTGCTGCGTCCTGCGTCGCGTCGCCGGTCGTCATATGCGGTGTATTACACGTCGTCGGTCATTATGCGTTGTTAATTTGTCAATGTACGAGTATGTATGTGTTGAAAATGGCGCGAAGTATTTCGAGGTTGATGTAGATGATGATTATAACGGCAAAGGAGGCGGGGAAGGTGTACAATTGTGGTTGACCAGACTGATATTCGCCATGCTCTTTGGGTCACTGAGTTACAACCGATCCCCGGAAAAGTGACTCGGGAGTTGTGCAAGGGCAAATGTGGATATGGGAATAAGTGTACTCTAGGATAATGATTCCTCATTGGCTACGACTCAATCGAGTAATGCAGGTCAGGAAAAAAAAAGACTTGGCAACGTATCAAACGATATGTGACACTGTTGCTGAAATGGTGAATTTGCGAGGGAATGATTTCAAAGGTGTTACGGAGATGAGGTTGCTGTGTAGTGTGTACTGTAGATTAAGATTCAGTTATTCTGCTGGATTGGAAGAGAGATTCTGCAGATGTGTGTTGAATTACAATTTTTAAAAATTGGTTTAGTTTTGATGCCAGTGCATTATTTTGTGATTTTTCAAAGTTTATAGAGGAAATGTCCTCGATCATGCTGATCTGAAGCCTGATTCAGCGAATACGAGTAAGAGTGACAGTACAAATGCGATTATAGGATGCGAATCATTTGAGTTTTTTAGATCAGTAATCAATTCTTATAGATTGGTTTAATTGATTAGGTATACCTACCTGAGTAATAAGAAAAGAAGCTTACCTTTTCTAAATACGAGATTGTATGAAATTTCGAAATTTAGCTATGTTATTTATAAGTTTTCTTCAGAAATATGTACATCATTAATTTTTCTTCAGAAAATACATCGTTTCCCTGATAGTGATAGGCCAAGAGAATCAGACATAAAATGTGCAAAAGGTCGGAAAAATTTTCACCAAAGAAATCTTTTTTTAAAAATGTTTATGATACCGCCCTAAACAGGTGCATATTCGAATGTACCGATTAGTGGTTATCAGTAGCACCATGGGGGGTAAAAACTGTATCCGAATGTCCGTTGCGAAATGACGGCGAATGTTCCAAAAAGTGTATCTGAATGTCCTATTGGATTTTTGCGCTTACAGGGGTTTCTAAAATACTATTCTTGAATCAGTTCAAATTTTTTCAACTTTAATTCAAATTTCTCAAATCATTTTTTCTCAACTTTTTGACTTCTCAAGGAAGGAAGACATTATATTTTGTATTATTTAGGTAGGTATGTTTTTGCTTTTGGCTTCAAATTAAATGAAAATCCTAAAAATGCAGTAACAAAGAACACTGATAAATTATTTCAGAAAAATAGGAACTTGAATAGTTGTACGAAATCTCAGGCACGAATATTGAGTCCATTTTTCAATTACAAAATTGACATGTTGTAATTCTGGTTTACGACTTTGGCGAATCTTATTGCACTCTATATCTGTCATCTTCAAATACGTTTCGATTTGGATTTCTAGCAATGAGGTTATTACTCGCCAAATATTCGGATGAGGAGCAGAAAACATCGAATTGTACACCCTATGGAATGCTTCTGGTCCATTTGTTGTTCTTCCTTGGTAAGTTATCAGGTGCATCAGCCCACAGTTGAGTTGGAAATAATGATTCATGAGTAAGGTAGTTGTCAATTATATAGTCAGAGAATGGTACTCGTATTACATCTTGACTAGGACAAATGTCAATCAACTCAGCTACGGCTTCTTCGGCATCATTTGGTGGGAGAAACGAAAGACCAAAAAAACACTTGACCCAATCCCAGATTTGCGAATGTTTAGTTTAAGTAACAACTTGATACAGGCAAGGTAGTTATACTTCCTATCAGTTTTCATATTCGTCAAAACCAAGATATGTTTGGGAACCCCTATTTATAAACTTTTTTTACTTCGGACATTCGGATACACCTTTTGGGACATTCGCGGTCATTTCACAACGGACATTCGGATACAGTTTTTACCCCCTGTGGTTGTATTGTATTCTACAAATCGGTACATTCGAATATTCGGCCCCCTAAACAACATACTAAAAGTCCCAATTGCTGGGGGGTTAGCTAACCTCAAGAAGGGCCACCCACTTCCAATTTCAGTTTTTCGGAGCTTTCTTCAATTCATAAATGTGGACTGTTTTTGATTTATAATTTTGACATTTGTTTATATGTAGTTTTTGCACGATGCGCGAAACAACTACATATATTGTTTTCACTTTTTCATCAACGTCTTTTCAACTTATAGCCAATCAGCGAATAGCAGTTGAAAATGATTGAAAAATTGTTGGCTGATTTCGTTTTGTTTTGCTTACATTGCATTTCAAACTCAAACCAAACATGTTGTCGTTGTCACTCAGCCATATGTCATGGTAAAAATCACGAATTGTTGAATTTTTTATTCAAATTTAATTATGACAGCAAAACTATCCGTGTCAACTGAATGTATTGTGCGGCCCTGATACTCATTGCTACGAAGATCAAACTAGATTTTTCGTCAAAGTACTGACCAAATGTTGGATAAAAGTTTTGGTAACTGATATTGTAAAAAAAATTACGTGAATACCCGAAGGATACACGAGACTTTTTATTAATAGATAAAAGAGGTAAATAAATGGTTTAAATTCAGATTTTTTTTAAATTGATAATTTTTCAACAAAATCTTAGAACCATCAACCAATATGGTGAAAGCAAATGCAAAAACTATTTTGCAATCAGCGATTAGTTAATGGCTTGTTTCATTTTATGGCGCATGAAGGATTTATGTACTTACAATGCTTATCACCTATACACCTAAAAGGGTTACAAGAGCTACATTCGTTTCGCAAATCATCCTACTTGATGTGAAAAGAGCGATTCTTAATTCAAAATTTTCTTTCATCAATAATTCCTTCTTATATAATTGAGACGAAAAATTAAAATAATATGCATAAAGCTGATAGTAAATTAATAAAATTATGCTGTAATTGAATGGGTAAATTTCTTTTCCAAAAATTTAACTCAGATTTGGTAGTGCACAGATTGAAACTTTCATTTCGGAGATGAACCATAAGTACTCAAAAGTTCAATGATTTTTCATTTCTCCAATTTTGAAAAATATTTTAAATAAAATATGTACGTCAGTAGTTTTAGGGTCGATGAAAAATAGAGCGAGTGGAATTTAATAAATTATACAAAATTTGTGATCAACGTTCCAAAAAAGTAAAAAAAGTATAATGTTGCTCTTAATTTTTTTTTTTAGCGAGGGCATAATAATTCGAATAATAACTCGAAACTTCAGGTCGAACGACATGCAACACGTTATTTTCAATAAAATTTATTCATTCCCATTATGAAGATGGGGCTGGGCTGGCATGGAACATGCTTTAGAAATGTGTAGTACCTTAGATGGGAAAAATGGATCCGGAGAGGCTTGGAATTCGAGTTTGAGAAGAAAACTGTTGCAATTATCTTGGTTACTTGATGACATGAGCGTGTTGAAAATATCCCAGCAAAATTGAAGAATTCAAAGTGAAAATTTGGGTGAATTGACTTGGAATGACCCAATTCTTAAACTGAATCTAGGTCACTTGAAAAATTAAATATGGCTATCGTCTTGTCTGTTCATGAAGTGTCCCCCATGAGATTTGGATAGGAAAAGGTGTCAGTGAAGCCCTTGGCCCAAGTACCACACCATTAGAATTCTAGCTTCCAGTCTTGAGTTTAGTTCCCGCAGTAAAATTTTTAATTTACAAAGTTTCAAAAACTGCTACCCCGACGATCAGATTTTTCCCACGGTGTGTCGTGGAAAAATTTTGACCTACGCGCTTGACCAGAGGGCACGTTTTATTTTCCCTTTCAACTAAATTTTTCTTATTATGTTTTTCGAAGATTATTCAAATTCTTTATTTTCGATTAAACAATTCGAATAATAATACTTGAAACACGTAGTATGAAAAATTTAGTTGAATGGAAAAATGAAAGAAGTCCATTGTGCTAGCGCGTGGGTCAGAATTTTTCCACGACAGCGCCGTGGGAAAAACCTGAGCGTCGGGGTAGCAGTTTTTGAAAATTTGAAAATTCAAAATTTTACATGTGAGAGCTTAAATTTTGATGGCGTGGTACTTGGGCCGAGAGCGACTACTAAGGCAACTTTGTGACCAAAACCTTGAGGAACAGTTCATGAGTTTCGTAGTGAGTTGAAAAATCAGAAGGTGAGATTATGTTGATCATGTCATTAAGAGTTGTTGAAGCATTGCTCTCAATTTCATTTCCTCATAGTTATTCGATACTTTTTGATCATCTAATACTTACATAGTCGTATTCGAGTAAATTTTCAGCAACGACAACATCGTCGCTTACATTATTATAAAAGAGGAACCGGGTATAAATAGAGAGCAGATTTGCATCGTTACAAAAGCACCCGCCATCTTCCCATTTTGCGTAGATTTTAGGTTAAGGTCGTCGATGTGCGCAATCCGCCAGTCTGCATAATACTCGTACATACATACATTGTATAGCTTGTTAAATGTACGTATGTTTTCCTCTTTATCCATCTCCCCGTCGGCCCCCTTCCAACCATCATCGTGTCTGTCTCTTTATTCTGTTCTTCTTTATCGTTAAATTTTTTCTGACGCTTTTTACAACCGTTAAAAAAAAAATTTACGACGTAACGTTGCAGGAGGAGGAAGTACATAGCCTCGAAAAGATTTTTCCCTGTGTATAGTACTTTGGAGCGGCGGCAGCAGCAGGCAGACAATGTAATTTAAATACACGTCTGGCGTTGCTAAATTTTGACAGTTCTGCGACGAGTTTTGCATTAAAAAACCAAATGGAAGAACCTCTTCTCGCGTCCGTCGAGTTTTGAATGAATGGGCATTCGAGTATACGAGACACGAGTTGAAGTTGTTTTATCGATATTGGGCAACAGCTGCCGAAATGCTTGCCCTGTGACGTAATTTCGCTTTCAGTGGAACCTTTGTGCGAGTATGTGATAATCGATCCGAGGTGCGAGGTGAGGCCGAGGCGACGGATGTGTTCTTTTTTTCAAACCGACTCAGTCTTCAATCAGTTGGAAAAAATTCAGAATTTAGGGTATGGTCGCCGTGTTGAGGGAATTTCGAATAAGGATGAAATCGACCTTGGGAGTTAATCCATGCATAAGGGTAACGGTTACATGGGAAATTGGATACGAGTGAGATGGAAGGTGAGGGGGGTTGAAAGTTGGAGTCGAGGGATAACCGCGTGTTGTACATGTGAGCGAAAAAAGTATACGTGAAGGTACCATTCTCGCGATGTAATTCATTTTCCTGTCAAGATTGGGATCTAATTTTAAGTACAAGGTGGCGCAAAAATTTTGCAGTGGTGTGATTTTTTCTGAACAGTTTGTAAGATATGAATTGCAAAGAGATGGAGTTTTGAATTTTTTTGACGATTTGCTGGTTCGCAGTTATTTATCCTAATGTTTACTTGCTAGGATAGCTAACCTATAGATTTCGTTCTTGTGGTGGAGCAAAGGTTTTCTTTGATTACCTATGAGTTTTATTAGCTCGCCCGCGACTAATTTTATTAATCACGATACTTACTATAAATTTGAATACTAAACAAAAAACGCTGATTCTAGAGGATGTACCTAAAAGGAGAAAAAAGGAAAAAAATATGAGAAACCGATTTTGACAAAAGGAGTTTAAGGCGAAGACTGCCGAAATATTACGAATAACTAAGCAAAAAAAGAGGAAAGAACCATACTGGAGCTATCTCCTTGTTCATTTTGGCAGAATATTGTCCAAAAAAATTGAACACTCGATTTTTTTTTGCATACTTCAAGATGTAATACAACACAATTATCGGTTTGTGAAGGTCTGATTATTATCGCCCTAGGAACCGGAAAGCCCAATTCTAAATCATTCTGCAGTTCTCAGCGAATTTCAATTCGCCTCTATGTAAGTAAAAACCTCCAAAAACTCAACTGATACACATTTTGCAAAAGTCCCTCCCTCCTCACCGTCATGACATTTACGTATTAGGGAAATGTTCTTAATATACTAATTTTATTTTGCGAATTCAGTACATCAGTTTTGATGATTTTGTGTTTTTTTTTTTTGTTACAGGTAAATACATTTCATTATTATTCTGAAAAACGAAAAATTCGAAAAATATGTTTCATTTTAAAATATGAAGGACTGAACAGGTATTTTTAGAGTTGTTTTAACAGTAAAAATCGCGATGATTTAATTACTATGCTGTAACACCTCTTTGGAAGAAAAATTTCACAGCTGCAGAGAGACTGTTCAATCATTTTTTAAAATAATTTTTGAGGAAAAAAGTGCCCCAATAAATGTATATAAATTGAAAGCACTGGTAAAGGGTTGTTTGAATAAGTGTCTACAATTTATGCGTAATGAAATAAGTAGAGCTTAGCATTCACTTACCTTCATTTGAGGTAATCATACATGGTATACCTTTAAATGATAAAGAAATCTAATCAAACTGTAGCAGTTCGTTTCAGATTTTCTGCAGTAAAAGCTAAATTCCTGGATCTCTTTGTCCAAATGGTAGCTAGCCTACTTGCTACTGAAAAACGTGTCGTAAAAGGCAGAACATTTTTTAGAATTTTTTTGGCTTTCGACAAATTACGATAAAATGAATAAATATGCTTGATTCATTATACCAAGTCAACATTTTCATGGGTTGCGAGCTCGTCATTTCATTATCTAAAGTTGCACCACGAAGCAGTCTTCAAAGCAGTCCTTTAATGCGTAGTATGCGTTTTTCTAAATCACCAAAGAGGCTGAAATTGGACGAGTGAGTACGTCTGGAGGATGCCCTAGATTTGCATTTTGCGAGTTTTGACTCCTCGTCTCTCTCTTTCCCCTCTACAGATACAAAATGAATAAGATTTTTGTCTTTCTTTGAACGGTTTGATGAAGATGAGCTATTCAAATGAGATGTTAGTGGTCGAATCGAAGGAAGCTAGGAACGATCCAGGGAAAAATCAGTAATGAAAAGCTCAATTTGAAAAAAAAAACTTCGATCTGTGTTTAAAGAGTTGGCAGTGTACGTGTACACAGTCTAGCCATAAATACTGCAAGTAACTTTGAATGCGTGTAATACAAAAACCAAATTTCAAAACGTAAAAATGATTACATACTCGAAAAGTAGATGAAAAAAGCTGCAATCTGATTGTACTTTTCTGCAATATGGCTGCAACATTAAAGCAGGGGACTGAGTTTAACAAAACGGGAAAGGCACTCAAGAACAGTACCCATTTACGCTAAAAAGGCGAAAATAAATTCATCATTGAAATTTTTTTGAAATTTTTTTGAAATTTTTTTGGGTTCATCAATTTTTTTTTACTAATTCTGTGCTCTGGGATCACCAAATTATTATTTTGGTAAAAAAAATTGATGCATAAATAAAAAGATTTCAAAAAACATTTTGCGGTAAATTTTTTCGGCCTTTTGCATACATGAGTCTCCTGTTGTTTTATGTCCCATTTCCATTTTGTTGAATCCTTTGACCAGCATGTTGCAGCGAAGTATAGAGAAATTGCAGACAGATTTTTTCATCTACTTTCCGAGTAAGGTATACTCGTTTAATTACTTTTGCGTTTTTCAAATTTTGTTTTTGTATTACCAGCGTTTAAAGTACTGACAGTATTCATAGCTAGATCAAGTATTATGAGTGATGTGGACGATTCGTTCAGAAGATAGTTTTTTAATGGCTTAATCCCAGAGCAATTTGAATTCATAAGAAAAAGATTTGTGGCTTTTTCCTTGGAATATTTATTTTTGATTAGTGAAAATCTTGAATATTTTCAGCGAATTTTGAACGTTTGAAGAAAGCTATATTAAAAGCAACAAATGAGCAGAAATCCGAAACCCTCTTGCAATCAGCAAATGCTATCCTGCTGTTACCATAATTATGCTTACATTGCTTACGTAGATGATCTGCTGTACAAGTGCTGTTTTGCTTATACCTAAGTTCATCAAAAAGCTTACTTTTTTCCCATAATTGTCAAGAAAATCTTTCTTGTACTATCAACCAAATCACCTAAAATTTCGCTTTGTAAGTACTTTTGGTTGCCGAAATTTCCAAAAAAAAAAACTCTTGCTTTTTTTGCTTTAGCCAAACATGACAAAGAATTTGGAAGTCAAAACTATCAGAAGTTTTTTTCTTTTTTGTCGGAACTATAAAAAATCTTAATTTTTGCCCGAATCACCAAAAAGTCCCGATTTTTTCGCGTTTTCGATCAAAGAATTTTTTCATTTTAGATTTTTTCTTCATTTTTTCTCGCTATCTTTAATTTTAAAAATCCTGCTAAAAATTGTATTGCTCTTGCATACAAGCAAAAAGCAGAAACCCTCTTGCTTTCACGTAATTTTTGGCTGATTAAGAATGAGCTGTGCTCAATGGATTTCAGCTATGGGCGTTTTTAGTTTTAAAATCAGTATTTTTTTTACTTCAGTACGTCTTATGACTTCGAGATATTTCCGAGACCGAGGTGTTGACTGTTTTTTCGAATCGTATTTCGATAATGTTGAATTACGCTTGTTTTTTGTGCGCATGGAGGGGGAGGGGGGTCTCTTACACCACTGTATAAGCAGTAGAAATTGATTTAGGCAGCTAAAAATCGAGTTGCGACTTATTCTCGACCTATTTAATTATGTTCATCCACATTTGAGCCGATATTTTCAAATTTGTTTTTCGATGGGTTGAAAATAGGGTATGGCAAATTGTAGGAGATGAAAACCGCATTCGACCTGATACGATTCTGGCTCAGTAGCTCATTTTGCCCGTCTTGTTTTCTACATAAACGACCTTGAAGAAAAGGCGTTTGATTGTTCATCGCTTCGACGTCCGCGTCGCTCATCGTCGTCTTGTATACGAGTCAGTCGTCGATAGCTCGGAAAAAATATAAGAAAAGAAGCAACGAAAAAATAATGAAAAAAAAACCTAAACCGTCAAGAGCACGGCGCGCATCATTAATCACGCGCAAATGACCTTGTCGGTCGACCGTAACATTGTATATTAGTCGCGGAATAGATTTTTTCCCCTTTTACAGCAGAATCGACAAGGCGCCCGCGCCACGCCGCCGATTGAATGGCGATGCCGCGCGGACTTCCCAAACCATAGAGAAGAGACGATGGATCGGCCCATGAACTCTTTACTCGAGTATACGCGTGTTATGAAAAGGCTACGAATATACTCGTAGCAGCGCCGGGCGCAAAACCCGTACCCCAAGAAACACGTCCATTTTTCTCGCCCGTGTCGCGAAAACGGGGGTTGGAACGGTTTAAAAGCTTGGTATACGTGTATCAGCTGATATTTCAACGTCGAGGCCAAAAAAGCTGGAAAAAAGGGTTGAAGAAGCGCGAGGTGGAGGTGGGGTCCCGTAGGGAACTCCTATTTACGTAGCTTAGCTATGGAGCGACTTCGAGTTACCAAGCTCGACGACGTGACGTGAAAAAACGCCCGCGAAACAGCGAACGCTGCTCGAGAGAGTCTCGTGAAACGCGCCGTCGCATCGCTCGTGCTTCCACAGCATCCATATCACCGTCGTCGCTGGTACGTTGTCATCTTTAGTACGTACATCTCGCGGTATTGTGCCACGAGGGCTGAGGCAGGCTAGGCAGGCGGTGCGACGTTACGCGACCAGCCCCAACCCTCCCTCTCTCCTGCCCTCGACTGCAGCTAATATACACGTGCCGATATATTTTAATCATTTGCCCACTGTGCGAGAGATGATGGCCCGCTACTCTACTCTCTTGCCTATGTATTCCAAGGTGAAATATGTTCGTTTTTGCGGTCGCCACCGCCGCCAAATCGCGCTAGAAAAAGGTATTTGTATACGTAGTTGTTCGTACGTATATAGAGTGATACAGATATAATAATAAATGCCCGCATCTTGCGCCGTCGTGCTCGACAAACTTAGCCTCACCCCCCTCTTGAGCCCCTTTTTACATGGCTGGGTACGCGCAATTTAAAGCCACGCGCCATTTCGTATCGTCATAGAGTTTTTTTTTCTCGTTCTCGAAATATTGTGTGCGGTACTATTCCGGGAGCTAGGTAGTGATGAAGAGGGGGAGGGGGATATCGCAATTACGATAATCATTTTGGCGCGTTAATCTTCATCCATCAATTTAATTCGTAGTACTCGGAGCAGCAGCCGAGATGCTGGCAAAAGATGATTAGGTGTATTGTACGAGTAGAGATGGACGACTGATGGTGTAGATGAAATGAGGCAGTAAGGGCGATGTTGGAGGTGGCGGTGGCCCCGGCGCTATAATGTGATGATTACTTGAATCATCAATTACCATATTATTATCGTGTCGATTCATCTTCGCGGTATCCTCCACAATCGATGATGTAAAATTCATCTTAATCGATAGCTGAAGCTGACGATAGTTTGTGGTTGTATGTGTTGCGAGGTTGAATCGTAGGGTTTTTTTTATTAGACTGGTAGGGTAAGGAGGGCCTCAACTGTGGAAGAATTTTGGACCTGGTGGGAAAAAATTGGAAAATGTAGTCCACAAGTGTACGATTGTCATTAAAAACCTAGCAAAAGACGTGTCACTCATCATTTTCAATTTTTTAGTACATATTCTGACCATGTTTGGGAGCACTGGTGGCAAGAAAAAGTAACATGAATCGCCAAAACTGATCATTGATCAAGGTTAGATTTTGAATTTTCGAAAATTCGTCAAAAACTGAAAAATCAATTTGGGTAGCTGAAATTTCGCTGTGTGGGATTTTCAGACAATTTTTTTTTTTCAAAAATCGCGCATCTATTCAAATCACAGAAATGCCTTTGTTTGTTGAGTTTTGAGAGCAAAATTTCATTCTTTGATTTCTGCTTCGAATTTTCTTCATTAATGTAACTTGCCATTGAAGAAAATCGAAGATTAATAATTCGAGTTGTAAGGCGAAGGTGTCTAGTGTCCACAATGTCATCAAAGTCATTCTTTTGGCCAAAAATTGAACGCAATCACCAATAAAAATGAAATCGTGAAAAAAAATCGATCGAATCATAGAAATAACTGCAAAGTTATCAAAAATTGATAAAATTTCGGTTTTAATTTTTTTTATTTAGTAGACACCTTGAAAGCTGAAAGTTTACATTCTATGTATATTTTAGACCTCTCAAATAGGTATATTATTGGTGGTGGTTTCAAGTCATTCCGAAGATTTCTGCGAATTTTTGGATTTTCAATTCTTGAAAATCCCATAATAATTATAAAGAACGTAATAACGATGGTCAGCATTTCACTGAAAGAAACTAGGATCAACCGTTCTCATGGCTCTTTCGATTTTTTTAGGCATAATTTTTCATAAATCCGCCTGTTCAGATCCATCCTCAATTTTAGCGGAACGTCATTACGATAAGCTCAAATCAGAAGTTCAACGCATTTTGAAGAAAGAAGATTACCTACTATTTTAAAAAATCTAAAAATGAAGACTATTTTTGCTGGTAACTAGTGTTCATGGTTGTAGGAATATTTCCAGTGTAGGTACTGACAATTTCAGGGTAACCATTGTATTCACGTCGTTTTTTTCCCCGTTCCATTTCATAAATATAGTAAACTTCGCTTAATGTTATAACGTTTGTCCCAGCCCATTTTAATAACATTAAGCGACTTATAACATAAACCGATTGAAATGTAATGGGATATAAAAGATCGGGACCAGACGATTTTAATAACATAAAGCGATTTATAACACATTAACCGTTATAATAATAAGCGAAGAGTTATCGTTATCAAAGTTACCACGATTGGAATTAACAAACATGCGTAATGCCACTTGATGTCTTCAATTCTTCATCTGGAAAAAAATATAGTTTTTATATAAGGAGGACAATCAATTTCAGCTAAAAAAAAATAGATTCAATGTTTTGAAAATTTGTCGAAAATACACTTTTAAATTTGATGTTGATGTTGAGTATAAGTATCGAATGAGAGATTACTTATGTACTTTAATAAAACCAAAAAACCAACCGTCGGTTTGATCTGTAGGCTAAGTCTCCTGTTCCGGTCAGAATCCTTCATTTCAAAAATAAAATGGATTTGAATAGGTAAAAAAAAAAAGATTAAGCAGGTTTGTAGATGCTGAATTTCATTTCGGAATATTTTATGGGAGTGTTTTTGGAAAATTTAAAATTCCGAAAATTTGCTGCTACCTTCTGAATTGAATCGTAGCCATAACCAATCGATCAATTTTTGACCATAAATTCGAGCAAATTTTGATTTCTTCAAGAAGAGGAATTTGGCAAATTCAATTTTTTGAAAATTTGTCAAAAATTCACTTTTAAATTCGATTTTAATGTTGAGTATAAGTATGGAATGAGAGATTACTTACTTCAATAAAACCAAAAAACCAACCGTTGTTTTTGACTTAGTTTTCCTGCATCTGTCAGAATCTTTCATTTCAAAAATAAAATGGATTTGAATACGTGAAAAAAATTGAAAATTATGTTCAAATTGATTGAAAAGGTCACGAGAACGTTTAGAACAGTTTGTCGATGCTAAATTTCATTTTGGAATATTTTATGGGAGTTTTTTTGGAAAATTTAAAACTCCAAAAATTCGCTGCCACTTTCTGAATTGAATTGTAACTGTAACCATTCGACAGTTTTTGAGCATAAATTTGTTCATATTTTTTGATTTCTTCAAAAGGAATTTGGCAAATTCAATATTTTGAAAATTTGTTGAAAATACACTTTTAAATTCGATGTTGATGTTGAGTATAAGTATCGAATGAGAGATTACTTACTTACTTTAACAAAACCAACCGTTCATTTGATTTGACGTTGTTCCGTTTACTTATGTCAGAATAATCCTTCATCTCAAAAATAAAATGGATTTGAATAGGTGGAAAAAAAAAAAAAAATTGAAAATTATGTTTAAGGATCACGAAAACGATTAAAACTGGTTTGTCGATGCTGAATTTCATTTCTGAATATTTTATGAGAATTTTTTGGAAAATTTTAAATTCCAAAAATTCACTGGTGCCTTCTGAATTGAATCGTAACCGTGTAACCGATCGATCAGTTTTTGACCATAAATTTGAGCAGATTTTGATTTCTTCAAGAGGAATTCGGCAAATTCAATTTTTTTTGAAAATTTGTCAAAAATTCACTTTTAAATTCGATATTGATGTTCAGTATAAGTATCGAATGAGAGATTACTTACTTGAATAAAACCAAAAAAACAACCGTTGGTCGTTTTTTTTCTGTCAGAGTCAGAATCCTTCATTTCGAAAATGAAATGGATTTGAATAGGTAAAAAAAAAAAATTGTAAATTATGTTCAAATTGATTGAAAAGGTCACGAGAACGATGAAAACAGGTTTTTCGATGCTGAATTTCATTTCGAAATCTTTTATGGGAATTTTTGGAAAATTTAAAACTCCAAAAATTTGCTGCTACCTTCTGAATTGAATCGTTACTTACCGTATTAATCAATCGATCTGTTTTTGATCATAAATTTGAGCTGATATCTTCAAAAGGAATTTGGCAAATTCAATTTTTTGAAAATTTGTCAAAAATTTACTTTTAAATTCGATGGTGATGTTCAGTATAAGTATCGAATGAGAGATTACTTACTTGAATAAAACCAAAAAACCAACCGTTTGTTCGTAATTTCTTCACTGTGGCAGAATCCTTAATTTCAAAAATTAAAAATGAAATTGATTTGAATAGGTAAAAAAAAAAATTGTAAATTATGTTCAAATTGATTGAAAAGGTCACGAGAAGCAGCTCCAAGTTTTGACTTTCCCGTCTCGTCTGTCTCCTTCCAGCATTGAAAAAATTGACCAAATCTAGTGGCTGAAATTTGGCATGTATTGCAAGTGCAGAAAGAAGTCTGCAAGTGTTTCTTTGAAGACGTAGTGTTTCCACCTTCTCGTTACTTCAGAATGTTCTCCGAAGTCCATGAATCAAAAACTCCTACCAGAAGTATATTCTCTTTTACTGCTGACCCATTAGTCGAATCTTGATACGAGTTAATACATATGTTACAAGTGCATCGTATATTGTATCATTAACCATAAAATTGAGGCCACTAGAATCAAATCTCTACTTCTCCATTTTTGAACTTTTTGAGAAAAATGCAAAAAACCTCCCTAGCATTTATCGTAACATAAAATACCGAGGTAATATGTCTAATATTTTTGTACCAACAAGACGATAGTGACCCACATGTTTGTTTTACCCTACGCGTTGCCGTAAGAGTTCCTGGGCAGTTTGAAGTTAGGAGAAGTTAAGTTTTGTCTCCAACCGTACACTTTTTACATCGTTTTAGGGTACTTAATCAAACATTTTTCTAGTAATATGGTGCTAAAAGTTGAAGAAAGCTTGGAAAGTTTGAGAAATTAAAATAATATTGCATTTTTGACCATTCATTTGGAAATTGAAATTATTTTCCTTTTTTTTCAAAGTAAAAAAAAATAATTTTTGTTAATAAAAATGAAAGGTGTTTTTTGGGGGAAGGGTCCTCACTTGATGAATTTATTCAATTTCAAGCCTAATTTCAAGGCATAACACTAGTGTTTCATTCGAAATCCGCCAGGTTCGTTTGAAAACTCGACTTCTCCATTAAAAAAGTAGAGTTTTGATTCTAACCCCTAACTTTACACGCTGTTTTACCATACTTCCTTGACCAAAATTCAAATGTTGACATTTTCATCAGATGCGGGACATGTTGTAGTATACCAAACCATGCTTAACTCATTTTTGAAAAAAAGTGGAGAAGTAGGCATTTGATTCTATAGGCCTCAATATGGGCGGTCGCCGCAGCCACGTGCTCAAAATGGCTTTTACCGCAGGCACGATTTATCGAACGTGGTTTTTGCCAACACCGCACCGCGCCCGCACAATTTCACGAAACCTGTTACAATTTTTAATTACACGCTGCTCGTGTCATTTTCGGACACGATAGTGAAAAAAAAAATTACGAGGCGTGATTTACATACGTCGAAAAATTACTCAGCGACTGTTATCTGCCTACTTGTGTAGTGGTAGTCGATTGATGTATTATTGCGATAAAGTACGAGAAAATTTACGTATAAATTGTCTGAAATTTATGAACCGGGTTGGACGAATGACGATGCGTTTGCGCGGTACGCACATGTTACGACGCCATTAGAGGCTATTTTGACAAAATTTATGGCTTGTTGAACGAGTGTCACAGTGGGAAGTTTTTTTTTTTTGGAGTAGTTACGAGTATTTTTGTGCTCGACAATAAAGAAATACGAAGATAATACCTGTTACCTATAGACCTGTATGTCTATGTAAGTACAATGAATTAAAGTCTATAGCTGGTTAGCTATTTAGCTACGTACTACTAGGTTTAAGCAATCGCGGCGGCCGCCGATTTGACCAAAGGTCAGATTGAAATACTCTGGTAAGCCGTTGATATGTGACTAATAATTCGAAATTACATTACATAGTATATTTGGCGCGATAACTCCCAGTGATAAACATGTTCGTAAGTTCGTTCGGGTTATTGTATGTACACATAAATACTCACTCGCTCATACATACTAGAGTCGAATTGGAGAATTTTTTATCCTGATAAGCTATTAAAATCAAGGTCGTCGTATTCGACGAACAAATTAATCCGGACAATCGCCTTGAGAATATTTAACGCAATACCATTCCGTATACATTGTATATCTCGCGAATTTTTTTTATGATAATACCGTGCGATCTTTTTTTTATACTTCATTGTGTGTGTTTTTGAGCTTGGGATCACGCTGGAAGAGAATCTGGATAGAATAAGGTGTTTATTGTGAGATATCCTTTGGGGTCTCGGGTTATCCTGATTATGAAAATTACATATTTTCGGTCTCCTGACGTAGACTGTATGGTCGAATTCGAATCACCATGTGCCTTGAGAATATTTAACGCAATACCATTCCGTATGCATTGTATATTTTGCGAATTTTCAATAAGTTTTGTTGTCGGTGATCTTATTTTATATTTCATTGTGTGTATGTTTTTGAGCTTTTGGGACTACGCTGAAAAGAAATCTGGATGGAATAAGGTGTTGAAGAATTCATTGTGAGATATCCTTTGGGGTCTCGGGTAACCCTGATGTTGCAAAAGGTGGAAATTTTACCCAAAACTCCTTTTGGAAAATATACGTAGGTCTGCAAGAAACTTTGCGAGCCTTTTTTTTCAAGATACTAAACTGAAAAAAATGCTTGCCGAAAAAATTTAGGCTTAAGGAAGAAAGTGTTCGATGATTGACCTAATAACTATGTAGTACATAAAATATTCTTTCATTTCTGCAAGAATGGTTTTCATTTCCTCTTCTTTTCCCCTCAACATAAAAATGACCTTCAATCAGAAAATTAGAGGAATCAAAAAAGAAAACTTACCAACTTAAGGGGGGGGGGAAATTTTGTTTGATATGGTTAATCAATCTTGATGCACGAAAATTATGATCATGCAAATTGAGTCCAACTCGAATGATTTGTCTGAATTTTAAGACACTAAATTTCACTCGAATTTTTCCCTAATGAGAGAGGTAGGTATAGGTAATACATAGGTGTGTCAACTGGAAAAAAAATTAATTTTTGAATAGGAAAAAGCGAAATCAAAAGAGCATGCTGAAATACATCATTATCCAAAATTTTAGGATCTAAAACCCTTCTTTTGATTTTTGGAAAATTTTTAAAAATTCGGGTTGAGCCAAAGATGAAAAAAAATCAATATTTTACCCAATCGTTCTCAAAATCGGAAATTTCGTATGTACCTTATTTTCAACATCCCGAATCAATCGGAAACGGTTTCGAGCCCGTTTTGAGCACTTGTAAAGCTTCAGTCAGTTTTTTAAAAATTGAAATTTTCGTAAAATTTTACCCAATGAAGGTGAAAAGCTAAAATGTACTTGATGACCCAATTTCAACATTCCGATTCTGAGTTGATTGGAAACGGCTTTAGTACGGTTTGGAGCCTCTAGCTTGTATATTTTGTGAATTCCATTTACTTACCTAAAAAAAAAAAATCATGAAAAAATATGTCAAAATTAAGTTCAGCTCCTGTAAACCGGTTCAGTGCGTGTTGGTGATCTATGTTACTTGACCAGTTACACATCAATTTTTAAAATTTGGGCTCAAAACCACGTATTTTTCAAATTTTAATCACGAGATCGCTGGAGAAATATACGTTTCCGAATTGGTAGAAACCGATTTTGGAAAAATAATTACTGTGTAATCGATCGAGCGAGTCGCTAAAAAGCACCAATCGCATTCATACATGCTTAATTGCTTAAAGTAACTTAGACGCTTTTAATGGCACTGCTCAAAAATCTGGCATCTTCGAAATATGGCTGAAGGCTCAAGAACGGCTTTGAAACCACCTACAATCAACTCAGCATGTTGAAATTGGAGCATTGAATAAATTTTAGCTTTTCAAATTTCATTTAGGTAAAATTTTAGCTTCCAAGGCGAATTTGATTGAGTTTTGTTTTTTTTCCTATTTTTGGCCTAGTGTTGTCTGATTTAATAATTTTTTTGCCAGTTAAGGTAGTCCTTTGTTAGGGGTTTTTGAGGTGCTGGAAAATTTCAGAATCTGTTGAAGACTGTAGAACAGTTTGAAATTTTTACCAACCTGACCACTCAGTTAACCAGAAACGGTGTAGTGGGGCACTTAATTACCAGTTTTTGTTGTTTTACTTTTTGATCAGGATCAAAAGATAAGAATCAAAACCTTTGAAATTTGATAAATTTTTATGAATACTTCTTCTGAGGGTTACATTTTGTGAGCTTTTACTTTTAGAAAGAAAAGAGTACCTAATTTCATTTCAAAAAAAAAAGTTGAAATTACTTATAGTTCAATTTTTGGAATTCTTTTATTGCAGGGCTGGAAAAAAATCAAACTTATTTCATTAAATTAAGTATACAATGAAAAATAGCGTGTAAAATTTGCATTGCAGTTTGTAAAAAAAAAAAACTCGTAAGACGAAAGAAAAGAACTTGAAAGCAATCAATGAGCATTTAGCAAAATAAAAGCAACAACTCTCTTGTAATCCGTTGGTAATATTGCAGGTAGCTAGGTTTAGTTATGTACCTACTTACTATCATGAACAATAATTAATAAAAATTATGATTCGTTTCAGTAACCATAAAACTTAAAATTCATACAAGGTGAGCATCTGAAGAATTCGCTTATTAATTTTGAAAAGTTCATCAGAAATGAGAGATGAGATGATGATTTATTACTTGGATCAGTCCTTTTGGACTATGCACAAAATATATAGGTACCTACTTTACAGGTCTTGTGGTAGCTTAGGTCTAAGTCTCTCCGCAGTTGACACATTTAGGGTTTTCTTGGGTTCGACATTCAGAGGTTAGATGTTCGCCGGCACATTTAACACAACCAGTTTTCAGTCAACAGAAATTTATCGCTGGCACTGGATGATTTTCCTTGATCTTCCGTGTTCCTCAATCTGAACTATTTGCATGAAAAACATAACGGATAACAAAGACTTTCTCTCCAATTTCATTATTTTCAACAAGCATTGAACAGACTGGAATTGGGAGATTCCTTTTATACAGTTTAGAGATTTTGATAACAGGCAGGTCTTTCCGCAGTTCAGTTATGAGTTAATTTTCAGTAATAGATATAGGAATGTCCTTGATAACAACAGTGATTCTTTCTTCGCGATCTTTAGGTAAAAGTTATGTGTGGTATTTCGTTTTGTTGTTGTCGTAAATCTTTGTGAAATTTCTAAAGTCATCGACATCAGTGAGAAGAACTTTGAGCAATTTCCCAAGAATTTTGGTGTTGTATGGCTTTTTAACCACTTTGTTGATTTCTTTATAGAATGATTGGAGGAATTTTAGGTGATTTGTTTGTTTCTGGTGGTTCCTCTTTTTCACCATCAGTATTTGCATCCACTAGAGGTTCTAAACGATTTTTCTTGAAAAGCATTGCTAGGCATTAGCTCCAATCTCATAGGTTGTGTTGACACGACGGCAGTCAAACGCGAACTGAGAAATGAGAAAATGTTTGGATCATTCAAATTGTGTTCCTAACCCATAGTGGGTAAGTGGGCGAACAATAAAATGTTAATGAGGGCAAATCGTGCATATTCAGAATCGAAGGGGCAAATTTGATTCAAAATTTTCAAATTTGGGGTACCCTAAATTTTGAACGTTTTAAAATTATGTTTGCTTCTTCAATTTTGAAGATAAGAAATCAGTCGTGATAACATTTTTTTCATTAGTTTACTCAAATAAGTGCTATGGGTTAGTGAAATCATTTAAATGATCCAACTATTGTTTTTATTTCCGGAGAATCTGTCAAAATTGGCGAATTCTAGTCCAAAAAATGTAACTTCGACGATTCGCAGGTTGTAAGAAAATGTTTGAATTGTTTGAATGCAGCCTCCAACCCATAGTACATACTCCGATAGACAAGCAAAAAATGTCATAATTATTCACCTTCAAAATTCCAGGGGCAAACGCTGTTTGAAAATTTTGAATTTTCAAACTTTGGGGCACACAAAATTTGGAAGTTTTGAATCAGGTTTGCCCCTTCAATTTTGAACAGGCATTTCGTTACTACAACATTTTTTTTTCATCCTCTGGAGTACTGTAGATTACGGGCATCATTTTGAATGATCTAAACATTTTCTTATCTGTGAATAATTTTCAAAATTTGCCAGTCCCCAGTTTTGCGGAGCCTGAGCACATTACTCCTTCAATTTCACAAAATAGGCAACCAGCCATAATGACGTTTTTTGTTCGTATGTACTATCGGCAGTTGAATTTTGGCAAACGATTCGTGGAACACCCTGTTGTGTATTTAGTCTGGCTGAAAGATGCGAAAACACGAGCAACCTGTGCTCAACATTGTGCATCGATTCCGTCGTAAATTTCGCGTTCGCGCGCCAAAAAATGATAGATTATCGAACCGCCGACCCCCTCAGTCGATCGCCGAGAAAATTTTATTCTTTTCGATGATTTATGACGTCGTGTCGACTCGGCTGCTGCGTTCAAACACCGATATGTAGCTTATAAATTTCGCTCTTGCGCCTACGCAAAATCGCGCAATATGTGGTCTTATAGACTCTCTCAGAGCTTGGTGTTTTTTCTGCGTCTCAATTATGTGTCTCGGGTGCGGGAGGAGGACAGCTCAATACGAGTATATAAGGAGGCGAGAGGAAAAATAAACGCGATTACTTGCGAAGATACGTAAGCAGCACGAATAAAAAAGAACGAACGAATCGGCGAACGAGAAAAGCAAAGCAGAGGGATTCGTGTGTACTTAAAAACTTATAGTATGTGTACGGAATTTATTGTGGGACAATTTGCGCGCTCGCTTGGTCCGTGCACTGTGCAGCGGGGTAAAAGACCGACATTGAGAATTGCCAAGTGTTTTTCATACGCTATAAACTTATATAAGACCGACGTCTGCCCTGCCGTCGCTTGCCCCTGTCTGCAATATTCCTATCGTATCCATCGGCAGAGTGTGTGCCACCAGTGTTCGCCTTCGCGAGCTTTGCTGTTTCGCACGCGCGTTCTCCGCGGCCGTTGCCATTGCCGTTGCCGTATACGCCACAACACAACGGCCGACCCGGATCAATAACCTATTCCTTGCGAAAATTTTCAACGCGTGTGTATGTCTGACTCGAGAGGAAATTGTACCACAGGGTCTGTTAGCATCGTCTACAATGACGACCGACGACGACGACGTCGAGTTTCTGTTTAAATTACGAGTACTATTCCACGAGTGGAAAACTTCTCGGTGTTGAGAGTTTTCTTTTCGGTTATGCTAACAATAACGAAAGAAACGTTACCGAACTGGCTACTATTGGTCGTTGGTGAAATAATTTCGGGAAATTCCCAACGTCGTCGCCGGCTGTAAAACGAGCTTTGTTTACTTTTCAGCTTGATGTACGATGGTTTCTTATAAGATTCGAGTTTTACTGATGGATGTGTGTTTTTTTGGCAGGGGTAAGAAAGGGATGTTTGTTTAGAAGATAGCACCAGAGATGTATTTATTCAAACTTCACGCTAGGTAGACGTGGTGGAGTCAGAAATGATTTTAAGGGCATGTAAGTTTTGAAAGGACGCTCAAGAGCCGCGCGAGGGCTTTTTGAGTGTAGAAAGAGGCAGTTGTATGAATACCTACGGTGTAGAACCGACATTGAAGGCCAAGAGCGAGATCGATATCGTGATTTACAAATGACGAAAAACAAATATTTATAAATTAAAATCTTCAAGTTCTTTAAGCCCTTTCAGAGAAAATACCTCCAAAAAGACTCTGCAGACTGGTGTTGAAAATTTGAGTCACTTTGCGTTTGAGTTGGTTTGATGTGAATTGAGTGATCGTATGACACGTTTGAATGTAGCTGAACAATACGAAAAATGACATTACAAGAAAGAAAAATTACCTGAAATTCATACATTAAATGTTTCTTCCTTTTCATATTTGGCATGGGATGCATGGTACTACCTCTTAGGTATTTGTTGATCATTGTTCGTCGCTTCAATAACGACATGGTAATCCAAGTGCAATACTTATTGTATTTCCATAAAAAGTCTTTCCATTAATAGCAGTTTTCAAAGTGCATTTTGCAGGGGCAATGGCCTGATGGGAGTGCTCAAAGTTTTGAAAAAAACAGGAATATCATAAAGTTCGAGCGAGGTCAACTTGAAAACTATAAATCTACTTAATTTGGAACTCTTGTCGGTTTGTTGGTTCATGTACGCGAGCTTTTTGGAGATGTGTCGAAAATCAGTGTTGCTATATTTTTAGGGCCTAAAAATTAGCCGGAAAAGTTGAAAAATTATATTTCTCCATCGCTTCCAAGCTTGAAAATTTTGAAAAAATGACCTCAAATACAACTTTCTATGCTGAATAACGTTGGTATCGAAAAGTTGGAGTGACGTATTTTCGTATTCTCGATTTAGAAATCTCGAAGATTACGAGAAAATTGAATTTTATTTTCTTTGAAGATTTAAATTGCATAAATTGACTCATTTTAATCGATTTCACCCCGCATTCGAAGGAAAAGTTCTTATTTTTTCATCATTTTTTGAATATCGTGTGAAATCTAAACGTCCTGAGCATTAATTGAAAACAAAGTTTTTTATTTGGCCCAAAATCGATGAAATTGAGTTAATTTGCGCAATTTTGACCTTTTAAGAAAATAAATTGCATTTTTTTGTAATTTTTCAAATCGAGAATATGTAAGTAAAAAAGTTGACTCAATTTTTTGATATTATGGTAATCAGGATAAAAAGTCGCAGGTACCTACTTATAATTTATTGATCATTTTTGAGCATGGACGCAATGGGAAAATACATGATCATTTTTTAATTTTTCCGGCTGATTTTTGGGGCTTGAGAAGTGACAACACTGGGTTTCCCCACATCACCTGAAACCGCTTCCATGGATCCACAAACTGGAAAAAGTTTCTTTGTAGGTATTATTTGTTGTTTTCGAGTTAATCTCGCCTGAACTTTACGATATCCTTATTTTCCTTAAACCTTTGAGCACGTCTATCTTCTCTGCAAATTCTCTTTGTATGCTTCGTAGGTATGCCATTTGTAATTTGGTTGGCAACTTCTTATATTATTTTAATTTCCAAGCTTTGTACGACTAATGTGCCTTGAATCAACATCTCAAGCTAAGATGAAGCAGGAGGCAGATTTTGAACTCGGTTGCTTAAATTCATGAATTGTGGCTCTTGTGAAGTAAATACCAGTGGCTCAAAAATTGCACAAGAAGATGAAAAAAATTAATTAGCAATTATTGATGTAGAAAACGTTGTTTTTGATCATATTTTTACTACGTTTTATTTTGTAGTCCACAGCCTTAGTAACACTGCAGTGTGTTCAGTTTTTTTGTGCGATTAGTGCAAAATGTTTTGAATGAATTTAAAGTGATCATGGTGTAGCTAAGTGAGATAAATTACTAATTAAAAAAAAGAAGCCTTACCTTCGTCTCTTCCAACATTTTTACAATTTAACTGCCGGTCTTGAAATTTTCAACTCAAAATTTTTGAAGAATGAAATATACAGGCAAATAAAAGTATTTTTATTCAGACAACAGCATTGACAATATTCTTATTACGAGTAGTTATACTTAATCAAAAATTTTCAACTTATCAGTTATTATTATACTATAGTACAACGTTTTTCAAGCATACTCCACTTTTTAACTATAATTGATCAAGAATTCAAGATCTATTTTTTCGGTGATTTCAGATTCATGGAATAAAAGCATTTTAAAGTCCAGTCTCTCATTCATCATCGTGCTCCTAAATGGATTTCTAATAATTTTTAATGAGGTGAAATTCCTTAGATTTACAATTTTACGTGTATGCCCAAGCATAACAAGGGCGCAAAATTATTAGGAAAATTTTCTGAATTTCTCCAGTTGACAAACTATTCATGCTGGAATTCAAGTTGAAATTTTCAAAATTTTCATTTTTTAAAAATTGGGACCTTTTTGTTAACCGACGATTGAGAATCACTAATTTGCTACCTTTTTCTATTTTCCAGACACTTAAGGGGATCTCTCCTTGCTCACCATTTGGAAAGCCCTAGAATCTTGAAATTGTAAAAAAAACCTACCTCACACCATTATTACCCAATATTTTTAGGTACGTTTTATAGTCGCGTATCTATCTTTTACTTGAAACGTTGTGAAATAATTTTAATCAATCGAATTTATGTGGTCAAGAAATAATATTCACATGAAAAGCCCACTTCTGCTCATACGAGTAAGACAAGTTGAAAAATTCCAGTATACCACTCTTTTGATTATTGTCTTATTCGTGGTGCTTCTGTTGCCAAGATAGGTGGGTAAAAAGTAAAATTCCAATTTCGTGACTGATTCTAGCATTACTAACGAGTATGCTGACTGCTGAGACACCTTCACATTGGAATAATCATTTACAACAACATCCCTCTGTGAGAATACAAATCTAAACCTAGTAAATGGTTAAATACAATCATTGTTTTTACTCATTTTAGAATCCAAGAGTCGATTTGTGGGAGGGGGAAGGGGCAAGAAAATCCCTCTCACTGGGAAAAACATCTTGTACATATAAAAAAATGTAGGTAGGAAAAAAGGTACTTAAGAGACCTACTGAGATGAGAAGGCGAAAATAATACACGAGGTAAAAAACACTTTACTGAATAAAGTGTGACTAGATAAAGAAGTTATTTTGATACGATGGAGCTTAGAAGAATCCATGATCAGAATATCCTCCGCCATGCGAACCTCCTTCGGCATGACCATGTTTCTCACCTTCTTTATAGCCGCCTTTCTTACCATATTCAGATTTCTTATTATGATGGGCTTCTTGGCCGGCTTCTTTCTTATGGCCCTCAGCTTCTTCAAAGTGATGGCCTTTATTCTGAATACCTTTCTTTTCTCCATGGCCTTCGTGGTAGCCAGAGTCGACATGATTCTTCTTGGCTGAACCTCCTTTTTCTTTATGGTGTTTTTCTTGTTCGTGGGCATGTTCTTCGTGCTCGTCTCCGTTGTGAGCTTCGTCATAGAACACTTCGTCCTTTTTGTATTCGTCTTTATGGTGCACGTTGTGGAAACCTTTTTTCTTATGGCCTTTTTTATGGCCTCCCTTTTTCGTGACTGAGACACCTTTTGTACCATCAGCGCCTTTGTATTCTTTGATTTCTTCTTTTTCCTGCTCCAGATGGCCTTTCTTTTCGCCTTCTTTTTCACTGACAATTGCTTTTTTCTCTTCTTTACCCTGTTTGGCGTCTTCGGCTTTGTCGTATCCTTCTTCTTTTTTATATCCTTCTTGGGCTTTTTTAGCTGCTTCGGCTTTGTGGGCTTCGACGTATTTTTTACCACCTTCTTTGTCGAAATGTTTTTCTTTATCGTACCCTTCTTCGAACCCGTCACCTATGCTACCACTCAATAAGGATCCTTCTTTGTTCAAATCACCGTCACTGAGGATGGATTTTTTGCTAGAACCAGCCCCTTGAAGAGGTGGGCTTCCTTCGACTATTTCGTTGATACTTTTAGGAGAGGATTTTCTAGTAGAGGAGGACTTTTGAGGAGATGATTTAGTTTTAGATGGTCGACTCACTTGCTCGGAAGATACAGATTTGTAATCACTGCTCTTTGGGCTGCTGTTAATGCTGCTAAAACTAGAGCTGTCGTCATCGTCATTGAATTGGAATTTCCTTCTACTAGCTGGGCGCCCACTGTGGCCACTGACTGGCTTATGTTCGGTGTTTTGTCCGGCAGGTTCGTATTCACTTTTAGAATACTCGACTCGATTTGGTCCGGTAGCTCCGCCGGATGTCTCAACGATACTGTAACTACTGTAAACAGCCTGATTTCTCGGATCCAGCTGATCTAGCTCGATCACACTGGCAACTGCGGTTAGATCTTGGGGTTTATTTTGTAATTCTGAACGTGGAATTGTAGCACAGTCAACTTTGGCGAAAAACGCGATCACCACGATACAAGAAACCGAAACCAAACCGATTCGAGACATGTTAGTGAACACTGAAATACGGCAGTGATCGCGGATCTTTACGCTGAACCGGTAAACGTCGTCTACAATACGCGAATCAACTGTCAGTGATTTGAGATATCTGGTCGATTATATAGTTTGTAGGTTCATTAGCTCGCGATCGGAAGTGATGAAAGATACGTTATTAGGGAAGGAGGTAAGGACAATCGTATACACCTCATATCTGTGAACATTAGTAGTACACCAAATTAACATATTTGTTTTCAAGCACCGCTAAAATTCGACTCGTTAATACGTTATTAAAGGTAAAATGCTCGCGTTGATTAAGCGTATAATCGTTCCAGTCTAAACTAATTGAAACAGGTATTTAGCGCATGGTCTTTTCTTGCCCGAACCAACCGTGACTAAAAAGCGTTTACGGTTCACCTACACATATGCATGCTATATCTCGCGAGTACATGGACTGCGACACCCCCCCCCCCAGTTTTCTAATTCATTTTTTTTGGAAAATTTGAAAATTTTGCTTAAGATATTCGTTCTCACAAAGTAAGCTATCGTAACTGTGAAAAAATTTCAAACAGGGCGAAGAAAAATCAAAAAAGCATCCTAAAAAATACCTTCAAGTAAAATTTTAAAAACTGAATCTAATTTTTCAATTTTTAACGAATTTTTGAAAAGTCAAACTTGCACTACTTTACATGAAAATAACTCGTAATTTGATACAATTGACATACAGTGTTGAGATTGAAATAAATTGACTTTCTGAACGGATCGGTGGCGGTTTCGAGTAGTTCTTTTATCTCACCTAATTTCGGAACATTCAGTTTTGGAAAAAAATCTCACCAAAAAGTTACAAAATAAAATTTACCATCAGTAAACCGAAATCAACTGGTACTGTGTGCTGTTTGTTCGATTCAACATTAAATCATCAAAGTTAATTTCTGTCAGTTCAATTCGTAAATTTCCCTCGAGTGATCATTTTTGAACGAATGAACGCAAGGATTTGTTGGAAGCCCCAAAACAACTCGAAATCACTCCCTTCTCCAATTTGGAAGGGTCGAAATTGGAGTACAGACCTAATATTAGATTTCTGCCTCGTTTTTACTTCACGAAAAACAGGCTAAATGTTCAAAAATTTGAAAAAGAAATCCTGAAATTTGGCCTTATGATGCGCTCCTCTTTCAATTTTTTTCTGTTCCATCTAAAAAATCCCAATGCCTGGGAAACTTCTCTCATTAGTTGATTAGAAAACATGAAAAAAATTGCGCTGAAAAATCGTTAGAAAATCGATGAAAAAAATGGCTTAAAAAATTAGTGAACATTTGGAACAATATTAGCCTATACTTACTGGGAAATTAGTGATGAATCATTAGAAAAGTGATGAAAAAGATTACTTACTACGGACGGTAAAATTTCTAGAACGTTATCTATTGGAATAAAATGAAAAATTGTGGTTCCAGGAAAATTCTTGACGCAAAATTCATTTCTAGGAAAATTTTTCACTGAACAAACCTGAAAGGAAAGAGCGTTGCTTCTGAAGTGCATTTTTCTATTTTTGACAAATTTGTAAAAACCGTATTTTAGGCCCAAAATAATTGACAATCAAAATCACCCAATTGACCTAAAAAATTGAAAGAATAACTGTACCGAATTTTAGATCATTGAGAGTTGAAAATATCCACTAAATTCTACCCAATGAAGTTGGAACGCTAAAATTCAGCTTATATACGTATTTCAACCGCTCTTTTCAATGCTTCGTCGAAGAGCACCTTGATATCAGAAAGGATGAGATTAAATTGGAATAATGAAAAGTGTGTTTAAGGCATTACCTAGGTATATTTTTTCCAAAAACTGTGTTAAAAAAATGTCCGAAAAATGCACACAATTAAACCAATACCTACAGTGAACTTCAAAGATTGATGTGAAATATTTTCACGTTGCAATTTTCTTTTACATATTTTTCGAGATTTTTGGGAATTTTTTTAAATGCAAATTAGGTCCTTGAAAATATTTTTGATTCTCTTTGCGAATGTCAAAATTTGGTCTTGAAAGATGATTTTATGGTTTAAGTAAAACCAAAAGCGACGCTTCTTTCGAAAATTTTAAAATGTGATGTGCGAATCAATTTTTTGATGATGTTTTATTCCACGCACTCTAATGAAGAAATTAGTGAAATTGAGTAAAGCTCCCTGTTAACGTATAGTTCTGCATTTTTCTTTTCTATATAACTTCCTCGTGGAAAAAAATCAGGCCACCACATCTGTCAATTCTTGCCAAAAGATCAATTTCGAAAATTTAGAAATAGTGATACTGATAATTTATTTTCCAGATGAAGGTAATCTACTCGTACTGTTAATTATTTGTCCGACATCGGATGAACTTGTAATTTCATTCTGTTTATCGTTCATTATATGATTATCGTTCGCAAGAGTTATACATACATTGATAGGTATTGGAAATATTATGAACGGTTTTTAAATGGAGCTTGTTATCTCGGATATGAGCATTTAACATTAATTATGTATCGAAATGTGTTAATTACCCGCAATTTACCGCCATACGGGGATGAGGTATCGATAATTTGCGTATTTCTTATCGATCATTAATACAGTTTGGCTGCGTTTTTATTACAGCGAAACTATCTCAACGAACGAATTATTGTATTGATAAGGTTTACATTTCGGGTGTTCTATAAATTCAAATTAATCGTATGTCTTGACCATTGTTGAAATTTTTGAATTTTTTATTGATAATGAGGGCATTTATCGCAAGTAATAAGAAACAAAACAAGTTGATCTAATTGAAGTAATGTTTCTGATATTTTAGAGGGATCATAATTCGAACCAGTTTTTTTTTCCAAATCATGTTTGGATTTTCCTGAAAAAAGTTTGGTGACTTTTTTTGAACCAAAAGTTTGATTGTCGTAAGTTTTATCAAGTACCTACTTACTTGTTTCTAGGAAAAAAATAAGATATTATGATATTAATTTTGAATTTGTGATAGGTGATGAAATAACAACCTTAAGGATGTGGTTAACGTTGATATCTTGATACAATACTTCCAATCCTTTTTACTATACGAATCAGAGAATAATAGTAATTACACCGGTTATGGGCAATGTGGATGTAAATAGTCACCTATCAGCACACTTCGAATTGATTTGACATAAATGAATACTCACAGAACAATTATACGAAAATCGCGCGTATTCAACGAATAAAAACACAAAATCAACACGAATATGAAATAAAAATGTTCAAGGAGAACGGTTAAAATGATTTTACGCGTTTACGTATGAGTATGTGCCTACTCAATTCAATCGTTGGTCACATGCTAAAACGTGTATCAAATCTCCCCTAGCCCAGTGTTGCCCTTATATGTATTATAATTCTATTTCCCCACATAGGCAGAGTGGTCTACTAGTACATGACAAATTAAAAAACGTATTTTCCGCAAACTACGATTTTTTATATTTTCAGATATTACTAAAATATTGAAAATTTGACGTAATGAAAATCAAGAATTGAATTTGTTGAAAGAGCTCATTTGTTTACTGTAACATAAACAGGGCCAATTCTACTACCCCCTGAAAGCAACTGATCATGAAACTTCTGACTGGAACGGAACGGAACGGAACGAAACAAATCAAAATAACTGTACCTAATGGAACAAGAGAAAGAAACGAAACGGAATAAAACGCGTAATTAGGGGACTGGTGTACATAATTACACCCAGAAAATTAGTTTTTCCAGGTTATTCAATGTACATATTCGATGGTGAGGATTTTGAGGACGAACCAAACAAATTAATATAAGCTACAGGACCTCCCCTCAGTTCCCAACATATTGTTTAAATTTTTCTTTGCAGTTCAAAGTCCCTAAAATTGCTATTCAATTAAAGTGGGCGTTATTAGGTGCAGTTACCTTATCTCCATAACCTTTTGAATCTAGATGATACCTTACCACCCTGCACATCAAGGGAATAAGAAAAAATTAATTTCATTTGTTGTACTTGTTAATTTTGAAGACATTCACAAAAAATGTGTACCTACCTTCATAGGTAAATTATAGTGCTTTGTATTCTAAATTAAGGAAGTTGAGGGCATATGGCTACCAAGTGCTGACGTCACCAAGGTCCTTAAAAGGTTTGTTTACATTTGTTGGGAGGGAGGGGGTGAGATAGAAAGTAAAATTTACATATTTTTAAAACTCGAACTTCCTGGTTTTGAATGAAGCGACAAAAAACTGGATTTTCCAGTGTTCATTTCATATTTTATACCCCCAGAAACAGCCTTTTATCATGATTTCATCTGTGAAATGTGTCATTGTGAGGTCGCATTTGCCAGTCCTATAAGATGTTTAATAGGCATAGGCTGGGTCATCATTGACCTTTTTTTGAGGGAAAATTACGGTGGGAATTTAATTTAAAAAATGAGGGAACCTCAAAAGACTGCAGGAAAAATTGTGATTTTAAAATTTATATTGAGAATCAAGAAAAAAGTTTTTTTTTTTGAAATTTTTTTAGTGATAATTGATCTGTGATAAGTAATCAATCGATCATATTATATTCATTTAGAAATAAGAAAACTGTTTTTGATTTTTTTTTTTTACTTTTCCAGGCGGTTGAATGACTTTCAAAAATTACACAATTTTGAATCTAGGTATTTTAAAGTTGTGTAAACTAGATAATCTTTAAAAATGTGATAAAATTTCAAAAACAGTTCTCTTACTTCCAAGTAAATATAATATGTTCAATTATCACAATTTTTTTTGTAAAAACTTGAAACAATTTTCAACATAAATTTTTAAATGTGAAACCCTAGTATGTATACTTAGTAGTTAGTACATGTCACTCTCATCATATTCACAATTTGGTTTGGTGGAAAAGTTTGTTTCTAGTTGATTGAATGCGGTTGTTGTAAGAAAATTCGGCAAATTTGATATTAAAATAAAATTTATTACATTTAAAAATTAAATAAAATAAAAAAATGAAATTATAAAATGATTCAATGAATTAATAAGTCATCTTGAATTAATTAATAGACTGCTTCAATATTTGTGCACATTTTCTAATGAGTGACCCTTGCTTACATTTTGAATGGATTTCTTGAAAAAACCAGATGCACTGTATAAACTCACTTTTTCTAGACTACATTTGGAGAGATCAAGTTGTATGAAAAAATTCTTGATCAGTTCTGGTCCACCCATTTTTGAAGTTTTGTTGAAACAATGCTCCATTCCATTTCCTTCAGCGAACATGGAACCTACTCAGCTCTCATAGATCACAAAACTTTACTATGCAATTATAAATTACTCAAACTTATATCTTACCATATGCAGAAGTTTTTCAGCTTGTCTTCAATGGGTGCCAGGGTCCATTTCTCTACCAAATCTACATGTGCTATGGTACTCAATCAATCATTAGTTGTCTTTTGAATACATTTTAAAATGATCAAAACTTCTGCTTTTGGGTTAAATGCAACAACCATACATAGTATGAATGTGTTATTGTCTTACAGATTGTATTCCACATTTCATGGGATATAGTTATTATAATCGTGCTTGAGTTTTCAAGTAAGGATTTGTTATATTATCATAATTATATAAAGGATTGAAATTGGTCTTGTAGAGCGTCACATTTTCCTTCCTTCAAACCATACAATTCATCCAATTTTTCAAATATTTCATCAGACATTATACCTACAGTGCGTAGTATGCACTACTAGGAACTTTTCCATTCACCACATTTACTGATATAATGATTGAGCTCTGATTTTAAATTCTTCAGCTGATTACTTTATAATCTAAGAAAGCTACTTGATAGTTAGTTTCGCTCTAGGTATTTTTCTTTCTAAACTAGTTAGGGCAACAAGTTTTGGTTATTGGTGATTGCCAAGTTCTAAATCCACAAATTCTTTTGTACAAGAAATGAGCTCAATCTTCAAAAAACAAAGAGTTGATTACATACTACAAACTTACTTTTAATTTAGATGCACTTAAAGCACTATACTTGATTGTAAACTGAAAACATATATGAGTTGTTGGATGAAAAAAGAAAAAAAAAACAAAATTACTTACTTAGGTTTGAGAACTCAAAAACTCCGGTAACTTGAAGCAATGTCTGTTTCCCTTCAACTCCTCATAAGACTCTATGTAAAATTCACTTCTTTATCTCAAAATGAGAAGTCCGAAACCCTTGATAACTCAAAGTAAAATTTGTTGAAAAATACAGAAAAAGCCTCTGTAAGTTGAACATTACCCAAGTTTTGTTTCTACAAACTCAAATTTCTTGTCAAAAAAACTTGTAAATTTGAATCTCATTGATGAAAACCTCTTTTACATACATACACATTATTGGTATCTTCAATGGAATTACACAATCTCATTCCATACTTAGAACATTCATCTAATTCAACTTTGCTAACTCGAAATACATATATCAAAAACAAACCTCAATAACTCGACTCCAATAACTCAAAGTCAACTCCTTCTCCCTTCAGCTTTGAGTTATCACAATTCCTCTGTACTTTCAATTTATGTAGATGCACTTGATGCACTATACTTGATTGTAAACTGAAAATGTAGGTATATATGAGTTGTTGGATGAAAAGAGGGGGAAAAAACAAATTACTTACTTAGGTCAGGTTACATATGTTCAAAAATACATTATAATCAGAAATTCGTAGAAATTATGCAAAAATTCAGTAAATTAGTTGTGTGGGGAGTTTTCTTGCTTTTTTTGAGCATTTGCAGACTCTTTCAGGGTAAAATTTTGATTATTACAGCTAATAATGGTAGCCATGGCTCATTTTTGTAGAATGGTGAAATGTTGACATTGTGTCACCTTTACTTTAAAGCACCAAATAGCTATCTAGATTCTGTAAAAGCAGAGAATAAGAAATAGAAACAGTGTAGAGTTGATTTAGTTACTCTTTTCATCAAAAATCAGCTGTTGTATGGTCTTTATATGAATGTCAAAAATTTCTGATAATAATTATCGGTATGAGATCTTTGATATTTCAACAATATTAATATCCCAAAATATCAATAGTATCCCATCACTACTAAAAACTGGAAGGAGGTTGTTATGTTTTGGAAGTAAGCTCCGCCCACAGTTTTGACATGCGCAGTGTCCGATTTTCGCATTTACTTTAGCGATTCTTGTGGAAAAGATTGCAAGTCAATAGTATCGTGATATCACAATAATAGTGATAGCTTACTTATTTAATGAATCAATTCAATTATCGTGATATTTAATATCGTCGGCATCCCTGGTATGACTACACTGCAGAGTATCTGCAGAGTCAAAGATGGGAAACACAAGGACCAAAGCCATATGTACTCAAAGCAGTGGGGTTTCAGTTTTCACATCATTGTTGCCACTTGCCAGTTGCCAGAAATCAGAATTGCGCCGTCTTAGGACAGAATCCCCATACACCTGTAGATACCACTGGTTTCTAAATATCAGTTCATTGGTCAAAAACTGAAGAAATAATGTTCAGCTGAGAGTGGACATCAGTTTACTTCTAGTTCCCTTTCTTTTTACTGCTGGTTTCTACTTTTTGCCTTCAGCCAAAAAGGCTGTTAGTACATGGGATAACTGAAGAAGAAAAAAAACAGCTCATCATTTTTTTTTTGCACTTATTTCTTGAAACGTTGAAATCCTTGATTAATCGTTAAGTAGTGATTTCTCAGTTGGAATTCTTCTATTTCATTGCCATAATTCCGACGAACGTAACTAGACAACTCCTATGATCTGTTTTCTCCAAGCCTCATGAAGCCCAGAAAAATCGTATGTTTGGTGGATAGGATACACATTTAAAGGACTGGTGAAAGCGAAAATTCAACTGAAAACTGACTTCTTTACCTCGTGTTTTTCAAGTCATTTTTTACAAAGTTTGAATGATGTGCTAAAAAACGTTGTAAAATGTCTCCAAAAACATATGATAAGTAGGTATTTGAAATCGTTTGATGTACATTTTAGTGTTGCCTACCACTTCTCTCCCACCATCCGGAGTCCAGATTCGTTGTAAATCGTATACCTCTGCAGGAATCTACTTTCTTCCTCCTAGTCCTTTTAAAAGCACCATTCAACTCTCGTATTAGTTTTGTGATTTTTGGGAAAAAATGGTGTATTTTCTTACAGGTACCTGTTACCTACAAACGTGAAATATGTACCACATTGAAAGAGAAAAGAGGAATAGAAAGAATGTAAGTTGAAAAATCTACAAAAACCACCGTAGCACACCACAATACCTAATGACCCCATTGTCGTCGCTGTCTCTCGTGCATCGACTCGAGCAAAAGGTCATTTAGTGTTGGATCTTCTAACAATGACTCGGTTAACAAAGATTCAGAAAAAAGGAAACAGAATAATGGCATTTTGAAATCTTCGTTGTTTTTTTGGATGCCTTTACAATACATTTAAACAAGCTACGGCGTCCATGGTCCAGATCGCCAAGATATACCTACGTAGATTTGTAAAAGGAAAGCAAAGAGGGGTGAAGGACGATCACTGCGATAAAAAAGAACAGGTTCCTGGAATTCAAGAAGAGGGATGATGAATGTAAACTATAATACTCCTACGTGGTCCATCCGTTGTAGGTGAAAGAGATAGAAAGATATCTTTCCATAATGACCGAAGGTGTATGCAGGCTGCCAGCATGATGAGATCTAGAGGACAATGACAGCCGCGAGAGAAATTACCCTACCAATACAAACGTCATCACGCGACTAGTATGCGTTGTAATGCGAGTTTCTCTCTTCTACCCTCGTCACTTTAGGTATCACCCTGTTGTGGTATTATGGATTTCTTTTTTCAACCATTCCATTTTACCCTCCTCTGTTGGCCGTTATGTGTGTATAGGTACTTTGGCTCGATATCCCGTTAGCAGGATCGGGATCGGGGTCGCCAGTTCAGTAGTGGTGATCGCGTTGGTGTGTAGACGTTCGTGATACATGACCGGGTTAAGGGTGAAGGTTCTCGAGAGTTGATTTCCGATACGCGATAAAAAAAAAATTATAAACGACGAGCGAGTGAAGTCGACACGAACACGGTGGCGGTGGTTTTAACCTAAATTATACACGTACGTCCGATGTACGACCTGTGTACGAGTCGAAGTGTTTGCTTTGCTGGTGGTAGTGTCGCTGTGGTGTATTTGAAGATACGAGTATTTGTGTGTACGCGACAGCCGTAGGGAAAAAATTGAGAGTGAATTTTTTTGGCACCCGAATGAACAATTTACCAGAGTGAAAAAAAAAATTGTCGATGTGACCTAAATTTTGCTAACGTACGGCGCGGTGTACTAGATTTTATAATAATTTTTTTGTGTGTGCTCGTGTGACCGTAATCTGAAAACTATCCAGATGAGGCGACATACTCCACCTTTGTATAGGATTATGGGTTAGTTTTTTTTTTTTTTTGGCAGGTGGATTTTTTTCGAATATTCAATCTCGATGGATTATTTGACATTTTTTATTTTATGTGTATCTGATATCATTAGTGATTGATTTAATTGTGTGTCTATAAATTAGGTATATTAATACGGTGTTCTAATGTGAGATTTTTTTTCATCTTGTGTTGCAGGATTAAGTAATTTGGACAGCAACGGAATGTCATTATTATCAATGAGTCCGCAATCGCCGATTGATTTGAAACCGGACACTGCCACCTTGCTATCGGCCAATTTAAGTCCACCGAATTCGGTCACAGCTCCTCTCAGTCCTAGGTAAGTGTACAGCTTCAGATTAATGTTCGGTATTATATGTACATTGTAAATACAATGGGTTAATATACTGTGCGGTGTAGAGGTCGAGAGAATCGAGAAGAGTGTAACGGTGTATTGAGAAAGGTTATGGTACGATGATTCACCTTGATTACAATTACGAATACATGAAACGAGTTACGTAACTTGTGGGGTGTAAGTGTGTGAAAAGTCGACAGAGAGGGGATGCTTTGAGTGGTTTAGTTGCAGCCGGCTACGGGAAGGAAAAGGGTAGCGAATGAAGGGAAGCCTTTTAATGTTTGTAATATGAATTGAAGAATGTTGTTTGAAATTACGTTTTATAAATTTTTACCGACTTTGTTTAATTTGATTTATTTTTTGATAATTTACATTACATACAAGGAAACACCTTGAATTCGAGATATCTGATTGGAACGAAACTTGGATGGGTCGAAAGAGGATGTTCTAAAAAACCTCAATTTCCTAATTTCGAGATGCTTAAGTTGATTTTTGGATTTTTGGAGTTTTTAAGGTTTTATTCAGGTAGCAGTTTCTACGAGATGAAAACTTTTAAAAAGAAATTTAGATGAAGCGTTAATAATTAAAGAATAATTTATTCAAGACTGCTTAAAAATCTATTATTTGGCTTTTTTGGATGATCAATCTTTCAAAATATTCTGATTTGTGGTAATTCGTATTGTTGGAAAAAGTAAAAAAAAATAGTTCGCAACAAAAAAAAACGAAATGAGGACAAACGAAAAAAAGAAGATTTTAGTGGAAGAAGAAATGATCGAATGGTAACACTGTTCGTAGTGTCCAAGAATGAAGGACTCTACACCTATTGGGGGGGGGGGGGGAGAAACGGAAACGATTTTTAAACATTTTCTCAGAATATTTTCTGAGTGGTAAAGTAAGTATACTTTTCTTTAAAACTTGGAACTTTTTTGTGGCAATTTTGATTTTTTTGAAACGCAACATTTTTTTTCGTCTTCATTGACAAAAATGAAAATTTTCACGTTAATAATATTTTAGCCTGACTTGTTCTAAATACGCAGTTGCCTAATATGTGTGTGTTTTTTCTAATTACAGCCAATTTTCTCTGGTTCATTCGAATTCTGTGATTACCGGTTCAGCGATGGTGAGTCCAAACTCGGCGTATCCACCGAATCATCCGCTCAGTGGATCCAAACATTTGTGCTCCATTTGTGGCGATCGGGCTAGCGGAAAACATTACGGAGTTTACAGGTAAAAATAAAATACTCCTACATCGATTAAATTAGATTTTTATTTTATAAAATTAGCTGAAATTTGACATTTGATTTTCTAAGTAGTGCTTTAAAACTAAATTCACTCAAATCCAATTATTTTTGAGCAATTGGAGTGGACAAAAATCGTTTTGAAAAAAGTGTGAAAAAGGAATCGATCAAAGCAATGGTTGAAAGGAATGAACAGAAAAAAGAAATTATTCACATTTTCTGATTTTGAAAAATTTGTAGTCACTTCTCCGCTTTTTTTTAACGAGTTTGAAATGTGGTATAGATGCGGGTTTTTTTGGGGGGGCTCTCCTCCTCTAAAAACAGAAGTTCTAAATTGTTTGAAAAATGTCTTGCCAAATTTCTGATTTTTCATTTTGAAAAATTTTTCTAAGAAGGCGGGAAGCTTTTTTTGGATTTGAAAATATTAATTCTTCGACGTTTTAAAATTTGTGCTGTTACTGGGTCCCATTTCAGTTTCACCTAAAGGTCTGAAATTTGGCATGTTTATTATGTGAGGTGTTTCAGATGTGTTTTTCACGGGTTCCAACTCTTTAACCCCTTCCCCTTCCCCTCCCCAACTTTGAAATAGCGAATTCTCTACCATTTTTAATTTTGTATCATTACTGAAGTTTATATTTTCAATTTACTAAGATGGTAAAAATTTGGGCTGTGTGTTCCTTTCGAAAGTTCCGCCCACTCTGTCTTAATACAGTTTCAAAAAGGTAGATTTTCTCGATTTTTTAAATGGTTTTTTGAATTCTTTATAGGTGCGTTGAGTCCTATTTTAATTGACCGAAGGGACTAAAATTTTGATTTTTCATTTTGAATATGTGTTGTATTAGATGTGTTTTTTCAAGTTTTCGAATCTCCTCTCCTCCAACTACATTATTGTTATTATTTTAAAAGATCTGGTCTCTTGTAAGGTTTTGATGAAAAATAACACTTAAAGGCGAAGAGACGAAGTGAGTGGTATATTTGGAGCAAAGTCGAGAAACAACTTTGGCAAGTCACCCAAAACAAATTAAGGGAGCATTCTGGGCAAAGTGAGAAACTACCTTGTTTGATTTATTGTCGATGTGGGTACGTAGGAAAGTAAACAAGGGAAATTGTACACAAGGAACAAGGCGCTTCATAAATATTAATGATCTGATGATTAAGCTATAAACATGTTTATTAAAAAAAAAGTTTCATTTTCCATTTTTCCATAGATTTCTACTTGAAAAGTATCAGATTTGACTTTTAGGCATTTTTAACGTAGATAATTGCTTTAAATTATCATTTTTTTTCACATCGATAAATCAATTTGAAAGGTCGAATGTTAGATATGTAATTGAATGGGAAATTTTCATTATACAGGTTACCTCACTGAATTGAATCAATGGGGGGGGGGAGGTTCGGGGTTCCAGACGTCTTAAAATAATTCAGTGATTTGAAATCTGCTCCAACTGAAATGAAAATTTTTGTTGTGAGTACATCAGGGTGAATTTCAAAAAAAAAAAAAAAAAAAATTGATCTTGACTATATTCAGCGGAGACATTTATTTTGAGCTGAAAATTACTCCTCTGAAAAAACCTTGAGGATTTCAAAGTGGTGATATTTTTGAAAAAACGGCGGGATCTTCGCTTCAGCACCTTCCTAAACCGTTTTAGAAAAAACGACCCAGTTCCAGAAGATAGTATTTGAAATTCTGCGTCGACCTAGGTCACTGCCATTAAAATCCAAGTTCCAGGACCACTTTCAGGATTCTACTAAACGGTTGAAATTTTGTTAGCTTTCCATTCTCTCGTTTTCGAGTAAATTCAGAAATTTTTTCTCAATCTCATCTTCTGAAACTGGACCATTTTTCCCAAAACAACCTGTGCAGAGGCTGGAGCTTAAAAACCAGAATTTAAAAAAAAAATCTCCCTTCCCTTTTGGGCTGACATTTTTTCTGAGTGATTTTCAACTCAGTATGAAGGACGAAGGTTTCCATCACTGAATTTGGTCAAAATTCAACGACATGTTTTCTTCGTGATTCACCCTAATGTGCAGAATTATTTCCTCATTGAACTAAATAACATTTTTGGTGTGGGGAGGAGGAAGGTGGGTGTTTTTATAAGTCTCGAAAAAATTCGAAAATTTTTCTACCTATTTTGAAATCGCATCATTTGATTATTTTGACTCTTCTCTCTTCAAAAATGATTCTTTTGTGAGCTGTAGCTGCTCTTTCCTTTGAATTGAGATGAAAGTCTCAAAATTAGATTTGAGATACTTCAAACTGGAATTTGAAGAAAAATGGTCGAAATTACTATCAGTCTGTTTCCTCTGCTTCACTCTCTGACGTATGTACTCGTGTACAAATCTGCCCATTTTAATGTGCATGGTGTACGCGATGTTACGATATTTTCCCACTTTAATTACCTACGTATGGTCAATTTTGCGTGTACGTGAGGTTACTCGACTTAGCACCGCGCTTACACGTACATATTACATATACATACATTCATACTTATGTACATACGTACATTATACTACGCTCAAGGTTGACATAGAGAGAGAGGCAGACAGAGTGTGTGAGAGAGAGCCTACTATAAGCTCTCAAAGCTGCGAGTACATTGCGGAAACGAACGTCAACTGTGCGACTAGGACGTGAGATGTGCAGCAGCCCCAGCCACCATCGCATCGTTGCGTCGTCCATCGTCGTCGCTCCTCGCTCGTTACAGTCGCATAGTTTCTATCGCCATAACCTAGCCTAATCTATTGGGCGCGACCGACGCGACGGTCGACGTCGCCGTAGTCGTCGGCGCGGTGGCCTCGCTACTCGACTCGCGATAATGTACAAATAATAGTCTCGTAAAATGACCGCAGCAGCGCAGCGGCGATGGTGGCGATGGCGTGGTTGCGTGTCATGTCATTTCGCTCGCGTCCGGACGTATACATTGGTCCGGCATCGCGCACAAGGAGTCTGTAGGTCTGCGTAGAATCAGACTGATTGTGTGAGATATACGACCTTGCGCAATTGTTGACCTTTACCGTCAGTTGGTTAGGTTAGTGTTGCGTTGAGTTGAGTTGCCCTACGCCTCATCGGATCGCCGATCGCGATCGCGGTCCCTCGGTTACTACCTGATTCGATCGCTCGTGCTGATAGCAGATTGCGATGTCTGCGCAGTCGTGAATCGTGTGGAATGACTGACTCAGATTTTCTTCAGAATCTAGTCCATCGTCTGAAGGGAGGGGGGGGGGGTTGACGACGTAGCTGTAGGAATTTTCTACAAATTTGAAACCAAATGAGAAGTTAGGAGGGTATAGGGTATGGTACTGGTACATGCTACAGATGCTGTGTCGTAGATACGTGTAAAGATCGAAATATGAAACCGCCATGTGGAATGCACGAGTTTGTATGTATAGGTACAGTGTGTGCAATAATTGCGTATGAATTTATTGTCGTATTCGTAGTATTATGAGTTGTTGGGTTCGAGAACACGTACTTATGTACGATTAGACTGTTCGAGTTTGAGTATTATTATTTTGTAGTGTGTGGTATTGGTGTACGTAAGTAAAGTATGCTTCGGTGTATATGGCATGGCTGCGGCGATGTAAATGAACACGACGTACGCCGACGTGTTGAATAAACAAGTGAGATGGAAACGTACGTATGTATTATACGGTTTACAGATGAGAGAAGCGGGCAGGGTATCAAGAGTGAGAGATGGATGGCCTTGACTATGAACGTTTGTTAAGTTCGGTCTTCTGTACTCTCCTGCTCCTTCTTGACGTTGTGTTATGTTTTTTGTTGCTGGTTTGTGCTAATATAATGTACATCTATGTATGTAAGTCTACATACATATAAGTACGAGTACGAAATTATACGTGTACGTAGCTCAAGTATGCGAGTATGTGTGAAATGTAACACATACAGACTACCTGCCTATATGTATGTTGTAGAGAAGTAGACATGTAGATGTATGAAAATACTTACGATTGTATTGGATGTGGATTGTATTGTACATACATAGATGCAACATTGGCCTACACTCTTGCACATTGTAGGTGATAAGCATGTAATCTATTTGATAGCAAGAGCGAAGGGAAGGCGTAGGTTGAGAGGATTTTTCTTGAAATTATCGGAATTCAGTTCTCGTGGGTACATGGTCTGTTGAGTTTTTCTTTGCTTGTTCCAAAAATTTGGAGTGATTATGGGCACCCTGATTCTGTGACCAATTGTGTAGGCAGCGTGACTCTTCGTATTTTATGTCTGTCTGTTGAAGAGAACTTATTGGTATTGGTCTGCGTCGATCAGGTCCAATTTTTTCCACGATTCATGTTTTTCACTGCAGCATACTGCATATAATTGATAGATTCATGGAGCTTCTCTTTAGAAAATTTCAGCTCCCCAAATTGAAAATCAAAAGTCCTACGGGTTTAAAATTTTCCAGCATACAACATATCGCAAATATTACATAAATACTGGGAGCTTCGAGACGTAATTCGAAAATGTTGCCAAGTAATGTGGCAACCCTAACTACATACGTAAGTGTTGGTTGGGTTGCCGAACCTAAAAACAGTTGAAAATTGAATGGCAAGGTATCCATTTTACGAAAACCAGCAAAACTGGGAAAAGTCTGGGAATTCCACCCTTCTGTAAAAATTTGGAAATGTTGAGTTAATTTGAAATTTTCACCACAAATCCAAAATCAGGGGCACGTAAAACTTTGGATTTTTCATTTTACTCTAAATTTGGAAAAAAAATTACCCGTCTCTTTGCTCAAGAATTTTTGATTTTTGTTGCTGCTTTTTGCTCGTGTATCCTGCTTTTTTGCCAATACAAGCAAAAAAACGCAAATTTTTGCTTTACTTGCCGAAAAATCTGGGTTTTTGCCAAAATCTTCAAAAAGTTCTGATTTTTCTTTCTAAAATTGCAATAATAGTCACATCTTTTGGTGTTGTTTTTTTTGGTCAAAATTGACAGAAAATTCCATTTTCGCCAACATTTTCAGAAAGTGTCAATCTTTTGCCAAAATTGATTTTTTCCTTATCTGTATTGAAATGGTAACCCTACAGCTTTCTCAAGAAAATGCAAAAAATTCCTTTTTTGCCTGATTATCCAAAAAAAAGTCCAATTTTCTGCCAATATTGTCAAATAACTTGACTAATGTTTTTCGCCTCAACTGCCAAAAAAGTTTCAGTTTTTGTCAAAAAGTCCTGATTTTTATCAAAATTGTCAAAAGTCGTCATTTTGATCAGAATTATTAAAAAGTCCTAATTTTGGTCAAAATTGTCAAAAAGACCTCATTTTGGTCAAAATTGTCAAAAAGTCCTGATTTTTGTCAAAATTGTTAAAAAATCATGATTTTTGTCAGAATTGTCAAAAGGTCCTAATTTTTGTCAAAATGGTCAAAAAGTCCTAATTCATGACAACAAGTCCTAATTTCTGTCAAAATTTCAAAAGCCCTCATTTTTGTCAAAATTTTTTAAAAAGTCCTGATTTTTGTCAGAATTGTCAAAAGGTCCTCATTTTTGTCAAAAAGTCCTAATTCTTATCAAGAAGTCCTAATTTCTGTCAAAATTGTCAAAAAGTCCTAATTCTTGTCAAAAAGTCCAAAATTGTCGAAAAGTCCTCATTTTTAGTAAGTAAAAAGTCATGATTTTTTTTCAAAATTTTAGTTGGTCAGATTTTTTGTGTTGTTTTTTTTGGTCGAAAATGACAGAAAATTCCATTTTTGCCAACATTGTCAGAAAGTAGTCTTATCAGGTTAAAATTGATTTTTTCCTCATCTGTCTGTCTGACGTTTTGCCAACATTGTCAAAAAACGTGACTTATGTTTTTCGCCAAAACTACCAGAAAAGTTTCAGTTTTTGTCAAAATTATCAAAATTTCCGAAAAGTCCTCATTTTTAGTCGAAAAAAGTTATAATTTTTTTCCAAAATTTTAGTAAATCACATTTTTCTATTTTTTTTTTTTGTCTAAAATTGACAGAAAATTCCTTTTTTGCCAACATTGTCAAAAATGCTCATTTTTTGCCAAAATTGATTTTTTCCTCAAGTTCCTATCTGTCTGAAAAGTACTTACTAAAAGCTACTGTTTTCTTGAGAAAATTGCTTTGCCTGATTACCCAAAGAAAAGTCCAGGTTCGGCCAATATTGCCAAAAAAAACTCGACCAATGTTTTTCTCCAAAACTGTTGAAAAAAAGTTTCAGGTTTTGTCAAAATTGTCAAAAAAGTCCTGCTTTTTTGAAATTGCTACTTTTATTTTTTTCTACTTTTTCTTATTCTCTTTGAAAATGAAAACATTTTGACCCCAAAAAGTTCTAAGGCTCATTCTCAAAATTGGTTGAACTTGGAGTGAATTTGTTTTATTTGTTTTGCTGGTTCTATAAATAGAATAGGAACTCCAAAATCGATAATTTATTTGAATAATTTGTAGCTCAACTTTTGCAGTGGGAGATTTCAAACGTTTTTTCTATTCTTTTTTTGCATTTTTACCATTTTTTTATTTTTAATAAGTAATTTTTTTTCAACGTTTTTAAAATGATTTTTGGATATGGAATAATATTGCGATATTTCATCTCGAATAATATAATTTACTAATAAAATCTATATTTCTGTTTTCTGTTACAGCTGCGAAGGATGCAAAGGATTCTTCAAACGAACGGTCCGTAAAGATTTGACGTACGCGTGTCGAGAGGATAGAAATTGTACCATAGATAAACGCCAACGAAATCGTTGCCAGTATTGCCGATACCAGAAATGTCTTTCAATGGGCATGAAACGAGAAGCAGTTCAGGTACGTCTATTTATTTAACGAATAAGATTCATACTAATTACCCACTTTTTGTATACTACAAGCTTATTGACTTACTTACTGCGTTAGTTTATTTGTAATTTGATAAAATTTTGATAAGAGCAGTCGATAACGACCTATATATTCGGTATTGGTACAAAATACATACAGAAACAGATGCTGTGATGGAAGCGGGAATGAAGGAAGGGAAGAGAGGAGGGGGCCAAAGTTGATGAAACAGAGATACTTAGTGGCCGGAGCCTGTTTCTGTGTACCTAATCGTTTATTTAGTTTCTAGATTTTTTTTTTTTTGCTAGAGTATTTCATTTTGTTTATTGACATTTTGAGTCATTTTTTCGTGTGTTTGTTTCAAGGAGGAAAGACAGCGTACGAATAAGGACCGAGATCAAAACGAAGGAGAAGCTACCAGCACAGTGATGACGGCCGATATGCCTATCGAAAGGATACTAGAAGCTGAGAAAAGAATGGAGTGCAGTTCTCCGGAAATATTATCCGAAAATAAGGTACGGTCATTTCGATTTTTGTTTCGCATGTTTTCATTCATGATTTCGTTAGATTTAGAATCTGAATAATTATTGTAATACGTATAATACGTATAATTTCTAATGTTGTCTTGTTTTGATTTCTGTTTTTGGTATTTCTCTAAAATTACCATCGACTCGATTTTCAATTAGGATATCCAGAATTTCTACAAAGCTACCGAAAGACAGTTGTTTCAATTGGTCGAATGGGCCAAACATATTCCTCATTTTACATCATTACCAATTAAGGATCAGGTGCTGTTATTAAGAGCCGGTGAGTTTCGTTCCTTGTTTTTTTTATTTTTTTTTCTAAATGAAAATGGCCGTTCTCTCGATATTTATCGATGATTTATATTTATATTATTCTGGTTTTTTTTCTCCCCTCAGGCTGGAACGAGCTATTGATAGCAGCATTTTCGCATCGATCTTTAGATGTTAAGGATGGTCTAGTTTTAGCAAATAATTACACCGTGTATCGACATAACGCCACCGAAGCCGGAATTAACAGCATTTTTGACCGCGTGCTGACCGAACTTGTGAGCAAGATGAGAGAAATAAAAATGGATAAGACTGAATTAGGTTGTCTAAGGACGATTATATTGTTTAATCCTGGTACGTTTACTTAAGTGATCATTGTTAATATGTGATATATTTGATAATATTGCGCTCATTTGGGTCTTGAAAAAGGTTGAAGATGCCATTGAGTATTTCCTAGAAAGTCTTTCCTAGTATAATTCAAAATATTGAGTTCACCCTTTAACTTTTTAGCAAAAAATGATGCCAAATTCTTGGAAGTTCTATTTTTTTCTTTTTTAAATGTGTTTTTTTGGAGTGGGGCCCGGGGATTAAACGAAAAAAGTGAAAGGAGGATGAGCGTTTGGGAAAAAAAATGATTTTTTAACTTACAATTTAGTAGTTCTTTTGAATTCAATAAATTAGGTATCAGGAACTCGGAATTTCTTTGATATTTTTCCCTGATTCCTTCACAAAGTCCTTCAAGGAAACGAAACTTTGAAAAAAAAAAATTTTTGGTAGACTCAAATTTCTGAATTTTTAAATTTGATTTACAAAATTTCCAAAAATGTCGACAATCTCTCTCTTTTTTTAGCCCAATTGCCCTCAATTAATATAATTTGGAAGAGGAAAGGTTGAATTTTGAGAACTGGTGATTTTTTTGGCTCTAGGAATTGGACGGTTTACTGAGTGTAATTTTGAGAAAAAAATCCAGAATGGAATGGGATCGTCAATGTTTCTATTCTCCAAGCAAAATTTACGTATTTTTTAAAGGGGGTGGGGAGGAAAGGAGTGGTTCAATTTTTGCAGAAATCATTTTTGATGCTGTTGAGTTGTTGAATTTTGTGGGATCGTGAAAAAAGTCCTCATTGAGAATCCAAACAAAGAAAAAAGAATGAAAATATTTCTATCGAAAACTTCAATCTTTCCAGTGTTGCCAACTAAAGCCTCAAAAAAATTTCAGGTTTTTAAAAACAAAAACAAAATGTTTGATTTTTTGGTGATTTTCATCGCTCCTTTTGAAGTGATTCTGAAGCTCTTTTCAAATTTTATTGAAAATCATTTTTTATGATCAGTTGCCGGAATAAATGCTAAATGCTAAAATGCTAAATTAAAGTCAAAATTCAGAAAAAACTTGGTTTCATTAAAATAAATTGTGAAAAAAGTGAGAAAATTTTGAAAAAAATTGAAACATGTTTATTGTTTTGAAATTGTGGTCTAGTTGTGTCGTATTTTGAAAACAAAATTAATTTAAATTTAAAAATGTAAAAATTGTCATTAGGATTTTTCAGCATTTTTTTGAAGTATTTTCAGACCATAATGAATTCTAGAAAATTGACAACGTTGCATAAGGGAATGGTTGGAAGGATTCGAACGAAAGATGACCCTTATTTTCAAGTTTGATTTTTTTGAATCTTCTCCCCCCTCCAAAAAACTGTGTCAGAACCGGAATTTGACCCCTCCCCTCGCCTTTAACTTTTCTCAGAACTTTTTTTCCTGCTTTACGCTTGTTTTTGTTTCTAATTTCTCTGGATTCAAGATTCATCTTGGCTAATAAAATTGATCCAAAATTTGAATTTTGAGTAGAAACAATCAATTTTTCCAAAAATTTACGTTGATTTTTTTTTAATTGTCAAATCTCATTAATTTATAATTATAAAAAAAAAAGATCTTTTCAGCACACGTTATTAATATTATTTGAGATTTAATTTTTTGATTAAAACTTGGTTCAAGCTGAAAAGAATTTCATTTTGTATAAAAAAGGATGCTTCGGAGATGGGAAAAATTCGCTTGGAAAGGTTGATTTTTAAATTCAATACGAAATGATCAGAAACGACAGTCGTCGATCGGAATGAATTTTAAAAAATTTCAACATGAATTCCAATGTAGCCTGTGAAGGCAAAGAAAGAAATTTCAAAATTGATAGAGTATCGACCTTTTGGCCTGGAATTTTTCAAATTAGCCTTGGTTCTTAGTAATTTCATAGCCTACAGCTCCTCTAATTTTAAAGATAAGTAATTTTGTTATGATTTTTTTTTTTTTGATTGAGCTCAAAAGTTACCCAGGAATCCACGTCCAGAAAATAAAACGTTTCACTGGCAATTTTTGAAAACTTGGAACTTTTTTTGAATTTTTGTCTTTGTTATAATGAAGTCATTTATGTTAAGATTTATTCTTGAAATTTTCTGTTTTTATTATTTTTCGATTTCCAATTTCCAATTGGATTATCGTTTTAATTTTTTTTTTTTTTTTTGTGAAAAATATACTTGAAGGTATGGGACAAAACATTTCCAATTTTTTCGTATTTGAATCAAAATTGAACCCCATCTCTCGTCCTGTTCAAAAATTATCAAACGAAATGATACGTTTTAATCAATATTTGGTTAGAACTTTAATTAGTGTTCGCGTGATTAAAGCCAAAAATACTTAAGACCTACTTCTAATTAATATTTTGTGAGGTCGTTGAACTTTGAATTTTACGTTTTGCCCATATCGTATTCAATTCAGCTGCCTCCGATGGCCTCTTCTCCCCTCCGATTATTATTTATCGATCGTAACTTAACTATAAGTTCTCATGATTAATGACATGTATGTACTTACACGTGTTTTTTTTTTGGAAAATTACAGCCGTGAAGGGTCTACGCTCAGTACACGAGGTAGAACAGCTTCGCGACAAGGTGTACCTGTCGCTGGACGAATACACTAAACAGGCGTACCCAAACGAGCCCGGTCGTTTTGCCAGACTACTGTTGCGGTTACCAGCTCTACGTTCAATCGGCCTGAAATGTCTCGAACATTTATTTTTCTACAAGTTAATCGGCGAAGACCCGATCGACAAGTTCCTGCTGGAGATGCTGGAATCTCACAACGATTCGTAGCGTATGGCCAACTACGGCGTACTAGATGAGGAAACGCAGTCGCGTTCCTCCGTTCGCCTATTAATATCTTCTTCGAATAGTAAGATGGTGATCGTGTAAGTAAGATCTGAGATCACCGACGAGTCGGAATTCACCATCTTTTTACTCTGTACACAACGTCTCGTGTCGATTGTATTTTTCTTCTTTTTTATATTCTACTTTTATCGCGATGTCCCCCTTCCCTCGTTTCCTTTTTCTTCCCCAATTTGACGTTTGTTTTTTTTCTTCTGTTTTTATTCTCGTGTTTATTATTGTACTATTTTTTTTTCTTTTTATTATTTTGTTTTCATTTTATTTTCTTTGATGATTTTTTTTTCTTTTTTATTACGTCGGAGTGTTGATGATTTTGATTTTGATATCGATATCGATTGATGTATCGAGTATATTTTTTTATTTGGATGAAGGTGCTGAGGAGGAGAAGAGAATGGTGGGAAAGTCATGTTTTTGTGTTTGAATGTACGTACTAGAATGTGCGTATTTTGTTTTGGGATGAGATGAAATGGAAGGGAAGGGGAGGGGATCCAAATACGTTTTAATGTGTTTTTAATTAGAATTTTTTTTCCCGAAAATTGAATAGTTTCTTTATAAAATCCACACCGAACTGAAATCTAAAAATTGACGAAATCGAAGATTAAATCTAAAACAGAGTTAATAATTTATCGTTTTATTCGTTGAAATTTTCCTACTTTTGAAACGACTGAAGTCAAAAATCATTTTGAAATCATTAAAAAAATGAAAATCTCATTTTTGGAATCCAAAATCCAAAATCAAATAAGTAAAATTTGAATGAGAATTTTCATTTTCATAATTTTTCTACCTTCTTGAATAATTTTTTATTTTTGAAAAATCTTCTAAATTTATATGATTTTTTTGGAACTTCTCCTCTCATTTTCTCTCATTTTTTTGGATCAGGTCGATTTCAAAAAATTTCCCTCGAGATAAAAAAGCCAAATTTCAAGAATTCGGAGGCACTCTGTTGTCGGAAGAAAGAGGGGGTGAAGGGTGACTAATGGACAGTGTAGTTTTAAGACATTTTTTTGCATTTTGAAAAAAGTGAAATTTTTCAAAAAATTTTGGGCTTCTGATGAGTAATTTTTAGCCTTGACTGATGGACCTCCCGTCACCCTCGCCCCCCCTCTTCCTACCATAACCATAAAATGTACAAATTATTGCTAGAAAATTGTTTATTTTTTTTTGAAAAAAATACTCATAATCTTGAAAAATTATTTAAATTTTGTGAACACGTTTAAAAAATTTTAATGAGTATTTTTTTCGAAAAAAATACATTTTTTTCAAATGATTACTTACAATTTTGAAATTTATAAAAGATTACATAAAATTATGTAATGAAATCTGTGACCCAATTTCTCAAAATTATTGCAGCCTTTATTTCGTTTCATTTATTAAATGATGCAATTTTCAAATTATTTTCTAATCAATCATAAATTGTAAAAAAATTGATCGCTTTTGTATTTGGAATCTTTTTTTTTAAAACAAAATTTGACGTAACAATTTAAATAAGTTTGTTTTCTCACCTCCTCGCCCTTCTATCCAATTTCTCAAAAAAAGACATTCACCAAGTATTCAATTTTTTATGTTACAAATTAACATTATCTTAGAGATAATCGAAGCACTCCGACGATATTGAAATTAGTACTCGAAAAACCCACACATTAATACGTTGTTGTTTTTTTTTTTGTTTTGTATCATAAGTACAAAAGAGTAAAATTATTCGAACTCTATTATTTGTCGCTATGGTCGCCTCGCGTGGGTGCTATTTATTTATACTATTGTTAAAATGTATGTACACGTGTAACGTTATCTGTTTTACTTTTCCTTGTTCCATTTCTCGTGTGTTTGCGTTACTTTTTTTTTTTTTAATCGATAGAAAAAAAAGAAAGAAAAGAAACAAGAAAATTAAATAATGTATTTTAGCTTAAGTTTTAGAAACGGAATTGTGATTTTTGGAAAATATTCGTGTGCAGATGGCTGGTGTATTTTTGTTAATTTGTTTTCTTCTGTTCGTTGTTAAATTTTTACAAATTTGTGTTACCAAGAAAATTACGCTTATATAAGAAAATTAACATTCTTTGCGTAAAGTTTTTTTTTCTTTGTTTATGTTTAACTCGAGATGATTGAGAAAAAAAACGAGCTGGAATTTAATTACCATTCCTCTGATTACCAGAAATTTATTACAACGTTTAAATTAACGACCTCGTTTTAATTCTAAAAGTAAAAAAATCTATTTAAGAGTCGTGTTGAGAATAAAAAAAAAAAAATTGTGCGATTTGTCTTCCAAAGTACGTGGTTTTTAATGAGTGATGATAATTTTATAAATATTTTATCTATAAGTGTACCTATTTCTTTGTTTTCATTGTTTGTATGTAAAATGACGATCCTTTTGGTGTCGGTGTGCGAGCAATTGTTACCTTGTAACGTTTTTTTTTCTCTTTTTTTTTTTTATTTTTTTTTGAACGAAAGGAAAGGAACGTCATTACATTTTACGTGTTTGTTGTCTCGAGATGACAATTTATTGTGCGTGTTTTTAATATTGTTTTCTGCATTTAAAAAATTCATTTTTTCTAAGTAGTATTTTTGGTCTCGTCACTTCGTGTACTGTTAAAAGTAGTTACGAAACTTTCGTATATTCTCAGCAGAACGCACATTTTTTTTCTTCGATTTTGATGTTGTTTTCGGATTTTTAAAATATAAATGAAAAAATTTTAATCTCTCATTTTTATGTATTTTTGTTTTTCGCGGACATCTTTCGACCAGTTTTCAAGTTATTTGTTCCTGTTTTTTGTATTTAAATTTAGGTTTAGTTATCGTGCGTTTTAGGCATAAGCGTTTATTGTAATAATTAACTTTTGTCTTAGGTTATTTTTATAAATTCCAATGTTTTTTTTTCTTCTCGTAAATATGTACTTGTATGTGATTATTATAAAAATATACCAGTTTTATAATTTTGTTAATTTTCATCGTGTTACTTTATTCTGAGCCGAATTTTTATTGTTTAGCCGAAGAAGAAAAATTAGAAAAAAATCACGCTTTAGGAATAGAAAACTGTAACTTGGAAAAAAATGAAGTCCAAGATTGAAATATTTCGGAACACATAATTGAACACTAAAAAATATCATTCTTATTTTTAAATTTGAAAAAAAAAATACAATTTGCATATATCTTTTATTAGAAATAAATTTAATAATAACATAAAAAATAAATTAAAATGAAAATGATTCAAATCATTATTAAAGGGCATTAAAACAAACTCGTCTTTAGAATAAAAATTGGAAAAAAATCACACTTAAGGAGTAGAAAATTGCAATTTGAAAAAAAAAATAAAGTCGAAGACTGAAATATACTTCGGAAAACAAAATTTACACATTTTAAAAAATAAATCATCTTTATTTGTAAATTTTTAAAAAAATACAATTCAAAATATTATGTAGGTATTTTATTGAGAATGAAATGATAATAATAATATAGAAAAAAAAAATAAAATAAAAATAATTCAAGTCATTATTAATATCAAATCGAAGGGCATCAAAACAAACTTATCTTTAGAAGAAAAATTAGAAAAAAATCACACTTTAGGAATAGAAAATTTCAACTTAAAAAATAAGTCAAGGCTGCTTAAGTCTAAAAAATGCTCATGAAATACATTGAGAAGAAAAATTCAACATTTATTTTTAAAGAGTATCAAAACAAACTCATCTTCAAAAGAAAAATTAGAAAATAATGAAGCTTTAGGAATAGGAAATTGTTTTTTTTTTTTTAATAAGAAGCCAAGACTGAATTTGAGAAAAAAAAATCAACAATCATTTTTCATTTTCAAAGGGTATCTACTTGAACAAACTCATCCTTAGAAGAAAAATTAGGAAAAAATCACACTTTAGGAATAGAAAATTGCAACTTGAAAAAATAAAGTCAAGACTGAAAAATACTTTGGGAAAAAAATCAACATTTATCTTCAAAGGGTAGCAAAACAAACTTACTTTCAGAAGAAAAATTAGAAAATAATTAAGCTTTAGGAGCAGAAAATTGCCACTTGAAAAAAAATAAAGTCAAGACTGTTGAAGTCTGAAATACTTATGAAATACTTTGAGAACAAAAAAATTGAACATTTATGGTATAAAAACAACTTCATCTCTGGAAGAAAAATTAGAAAATAATCATGCTTTAGGAACAGAAAATTGCAACTTGAAAAAAATGTAGTCAGGACTGAAATACTTATATTTTTTCTGAACAGTAATTTTAATTTTTAAATTAATAAATAATTCAACGCTTATTCTCAGAGGGTATCAAAATAAAATAATCTTCTCTTTGCATATTAGCAAACCCATTGAAAACCTTGATGTTTCGAATAAATTTTTTGCCTTGAGAATAGGCAACTTTTTTGACACAGTCGAATATTTTCATTTTTCCTCCTAGATAAAACGAAAAGTGAAGTGATTGTGAAGAAGGGAGGGGGTAGATATGATTAACTACAAAGTCACCTAAAATAACCTCGAATTAAGCTCATATCAACTAACGATAATTTTTCACTTAAGATATTAGTCGAAAATCCCCACGTTTCGAATAAATTTTGCGCCTTGAGAGTAGGCAACCTCTTTGACTTACAAACATTTTTACTTTCTTCTTCATTCGCGAGTTCGCGAATGAAAAAAGGTAATTTTTAGGTATAAATCTAGGCCACTACGTTCGAATTCACAGTTATTTTCAGCCAGGGGTGCCAATTTCCCCCCCCCCCCCATAAAAACTGTTTTAAACGAAAAAAAATTCAAATTTACAATTTTCATCAGTCAGAGATGTCAACTTACCGGATTGAAAACACCTTTACTTACCAAATGCTTTTCATTTCTCGATGAAATTCTTGAAAATCATAATTGTAGAAAAACTCCACGTTTCGGATTAATTTTCCGCCTGGAGAGTAGGCAACTTTTTCAATACTCGAAAATTTTCACATTTTCCCTCCTAATGTCCTAAAATTGAACGTTGAAAAAAATGACTGTGAAAGAGGGAGAGGGCAGATATAATTCATTACAAAATCGTCCAAAAATTACCTCGAGGCTCGAATTAAACGCATATAAATCAACGATAACGTTCTTCTTGAAAAACTGGTTAAAAACACATTGAAATATCTCACACGTTTCGAGTAATTTTTGCACCTTGGCAGTAGGCAACTTTGTTGACATGATGTTTTCTTTCCAAATGGTTGAAAAACCCCACCTTTCGAATAATTTTTGCGCTTTGATAGTAGGCAACCTCTTTGACATCATGAATTATTTTCACGTTTTTCCTCGTTTCAAATCCTACTTGTATTACGAGTGTAAAAAGATGATTCTGGGGTAAATTTAGCTCACTGAATTCGAATATACAATGATTCCAGTCAGGGGTGCCAATTTCCCGCATTAAAACCAGCTTTAAATGTAAAAATTCAAATACACTGAAAAACCCCACGTTTCGAATAATTATTTCGCCTTTGGAGTAGGCAAATTTATTGACACGATCATTTTCCTCCCAAAATTGTTGAAACCCTCACGTGTTTAGCAACTTTTACGCCTTGTAAGTAGGCAACTACGTACATCGACATTTTTAAAATATTCCACGTGCCCAACTTTAGAGCTGCTAAGTTCAAAGAAAAGGACTAATTTGTTCAGTTTTTTGTTTTTAAATTTTTTTTAAATTGAAAAAAGTGATAAAATTTGTGGAAAAATAAAATTTGACTAAACACTAAACCAAGAATCTTTTAAATTAAATTTGACTAAACACTAAACCAAGAATCTTTTTAAGCAATCTCGTAAAAAACGGGATTTATGTTTAGCAAACTTTGAAACAAAATGAGAACTTTTTAGACAGACAAGGCAAAACTCAATACGTTTTTTTGGACATAGTGACAAAAAAGCAAGAATTTCTGATCAATGTTGGCAAAAATTAAGACCATTTTGACCATTTCATCAAAAAAATTACTAGCTGAAAATGTTGACGGAGAACCGAGTAACATAACAACTTTTCGTTAACTAGCCCAAAGACCAAAATCGAGTCTCTCTCTCTGACAATTTGGACAAAAAAATGGGTATTTCTTGACAATTTTGGCAAAAGCAGTGGTTTCTGGTTTGTTGGTCAATCTTGTTAGTGTACAGGACTGTTTGACAATTTTGACAAAAATGGACACTTCTTGACTAGGTAAATTTAGCCCAAAAATTTACGCTTTTCAACACTTATTGTCTTGGAAAAATTTGACAGAAAAAAAACCAAATGAAATCATTATCAGCAAGTTTAGCAGAAAACAGGACTTATTAAACAAATAACAATAAGGCGAAAATCAATTCATTTTGGTGGTGAGGGAACGCAAAAAATTATCACTTAGGTACATACAATTTTCTAGAATCGATTTTCTAGAAATTTGGTTCCTTAAAAAACGAGAATTTTGCCAATCTTTTGGTAAAAAGCGAGACTTTAAAGTTCCATTTTTTCATCTTATTCGCATTGTAACTACACTTCTACGAAAATGTACATATTTTCACATATGTACCTAGCTACCTACCCATCGGAATCTTATTCTTTCCCCAGTTACCCATTGAAGTTTTTAATGCAAAAGATAAGACATTCTAAAATTGGTACGCATCACACACGAATAGAATAATAATAGTTCAAGTTAGGTTTGGTTAGGTACTTTACTAATAAACCCATCTTATTAAATTTGAAAATCAACACAAAGCGTGGGCTCTTGAAAAATAACTAAGTAGCACTTTCGAGAATCTACAAGTTGATTTCATTTTCTCGTTGACCTATATTAATATTATTCATCCTACATTGATGTTGATATGTATCCATTCCTATTCGCGAATTTCAAATCAACATGAGAATTTACTTGTACTGTTACCTATGCGTTTCTCATGTATTTGTATAGGTAATATAATGGATTGCAGGCTGCCAAACCCTTGGATGGTCAAAATATTCAGGAAAGTGTGAAAACAAGAGCTTGGTTCGAATAGTAATCGTGTTACCGAGGATGAAGCTATTCAAGAACAAACCGAAAGTGAGAATATTGAATATTTTACATTGTACTAGGTATAACGACAACGTTAAAACCAGATTGAAATATCTTCAACGATGACGTGTGAATAACCTCAAGTACCTACTAGATTTATCCCCATAATTTACTACTCAATTACCTACGAATAAATAAAATGAATAGCCTAATAAAATAATAATATTGAGTAAGGTATCCATGATCAAATTAGCATGTTTTACTTTTAATCAAGTATAAGTATTTTTACTTTTGAGTATTAAAGAATTTCCTGAATTCAATTCATGTAAGGTACAGGTACTCAGTTACTCATCTTACAATATAAATAAAATATTAAATATTAGTTCCTTCTACGTAGAAAAATTGTTTCTTCAACGAAACAACAACTGGTGCAGAGCATAATTCACATTATTTACAATCCTAATTAGGTTCTATACTTATTATCAATCAACGCTTTCGATAAAAAATCCCTACAATAAATGATGTCAAATATGTAATACATAGGTATCTACCTATTTGTATGTGTACAAATAAAATGATTTCCCAAATATTTCTCATTCATTTGTAAAACTAACATGTAAAGTTCAAGTCATTTCAATCTGTTCATCGCAAAACTAAACGTGAATTTTTCAATTCTTACACTCGTATAGGTACTTAATGTATTTTTGTATGTTTGATTTTGTTGTTAAATTCAACAAATGCTAAGCCTGCAGTTCCGGTAGAGATGAGACGATTCCATCAGAGAACTACTCGTATAATCAGAACCCATCGTCTGAGCAGGATGGTCCAAGTCCAAGGATTGCTGTGGTTCACGCTAGATTCTATTCTTCTCTTTTTCGAGATTTTCAGGCAAAATTTTAGTCACTAAAAATTCAAAATTTGTGTCGAACTGACGATTAATTTGTCTAAAATGAGTGGTCACGGTACCTCTACCGTCTACCTGTACAATTTGTGACGTCAGCTTCCCAGACTTGTTGCTGATAAAATGATAAGAGAAAGTAAATAAACAAAAAATATAGAAGAGATACAAAAAGTGTTTTGATTCAATTGTTTTAAATTTCTTCTTCGTTTTATTGTGCTCTTCTAAGGTTTACTTCTACGAGTAACTTCTTCCTGAGTCATGACAGCAGTTGCAGAAGTTGGAAAAAACGATCTCGAAGAGAAATCGAAAGTGGTTGTTGTGCTGAAAAATGGCCAAACTACAGGCCAAGTGAGTATTCAGTGGTCGATCTCGATATTCGGCAACTTTCTTACTCTTACCGGTTACCATTATTCAACATTAAATTTCGTGCATTTGTCAGATGATCGAGTACAATTCATACGAAGATTTGATACGAAAATGCAGCCAGATATTCGAGGTATCAGCTTCCAAATTATTCGATTCAAAAGGAGGCACTATCACGAAGGACGATATTATATTGTAAGTAGCTAAGAACAAACTGATCCGTATTTTGAACAAATATTCTGCGTAGAATACTTACGTATATTTTTGTTATTGTTTACAGAAATCACTCGATCGTTTATGTTTCTGCGGGGGAGAATTTTATCAACACGCGAAAAGGCAAATTGAAGATTGAAGTTCCGGATGATGACTGCGATATCAAAGTAATTATTACCATTCAAGCCCTACCGAGAATCCAAATAATCAAATTTCAATGTATTTCATAATATTAATCCTATAATTTTCGGAAAACTAATGGTTTTTTTCTCAAAGAAGAGCGCTTATAACGTCGTACATTTATTTCAGGAAATACTAAGAGACAAGTACCGCGCACAATTCGTAAGAATACTATACGAGTTAGGAGAAGGAACAAAGGCCACTCCGGATACGAAAAAGACCGAATCAGCAACTCCTTTCTCATCACTTACGGAAGAAAAATGTGGAGATCTACTGAAGAATTTAGATCCAGAACAGAAAGGGGACTTATTGATAAAATATTTATGCAAAATGCACGATTCAATGGCCCGCAGAGCGGAGACAGATAATGAATATTTACGAGACAAGGTTACCGAACTGCAAGAAGTCGTCCGTGTGTTGGAGAAATTAAATGATGTTGCATTTATAAAACAGTGGCTGCCTGATCCTCTTACCTACCCTTTGTTGAAAGATAAGCTTGTTGTTCAAGCATTAGGTACAACAACGTGACTGATTCTGCTAGCTTATTAAGAGCAGGTGAGTTTTCTTCCTTGTTTTTTTTTCCTAAATAAAAATGTCGTTTTCTCGATATCGATGATTTATATTTTTATTTCTGTTTTTTTCTCCCCTCAGGCTGGAACGAGTTATCGATAGGAGCATTTTCATATCAATTTTTAGATGTCAAGGATGGTCTAGTTTTAGCAAATAGTTACACCGTGTATCGACGTAACGCCACCGAAGCCGGAATTAACAGCATTTTTGACCGTCTGTTGACCGAACTTGTGAGCAAAATGAGAGAAATAAAAATAGATAAGACTGAATTAGGCTGTCTAAGGATTATTATTTGTTTAATCCTGAAACGTTTACCTACGTAATTATTGTGAATTAATATACCTATGTGGTTTGTTTAATTGTGTTTTGCTTATTTGGGTTTAGAAAAAGCTTGAAGATGCTATTGAATATTTTCTAAAAAGCTTTACCACGTAATTCAAAATATTGAGTTCACCCTTCTAGTTTCTAGCAAAAATGATGCCAAATTCTTGAAGTTACATTTCCCCCTTTTTTAAATGTGTTTTTGAAGGGGGAGAAGGGTGAATGAAACCAAAAAAGTGGACGGAGAAATGGAGAATTACCTAGCGTTTGAGTAAAAAGTTTGATAATTCCAACTTTTAATTTATAAGTTCATTCGAATCGAATAGATTAGGTATCAGGAACTCGGAATTTCTTCGATATTTTTCTCTGATGCCTTTACAAAATCCTTCAAGGAAACGAAAATTTTGAAAAAAATGAATTTTGCTCAACTTTCTGAACTTTCAAATTCGATTTACAATTTCCAAAAATGTCGCCAATCTAGAAATTTTCAATTTTTTAAAAAATGAATCTTTAGAAAATTTCTTGAATAAAAATTAACGAAACTTTTCGATTTTTCAATTCTTTTGGCCCAATTGTCCTCAAAATGAGATAATTTTGAAAAAATTAAAACATTTTGTTTTTAAATTGTCGATGGTTGCATCGTATTTTGATGGGAAAAATTTCAATTTTGAGTATTTTGAAGTCGAATAAAGTTTTCCACGAACGTTATCTCTATATAAATTCAAACCTCCGGATTTTCTGTTCAATAGTCAATGTCGATAGTTAGATTTTCGATGTCGTAGTACAATAAAAACACCTTGAGAGAAAAAAAAACATCAAAAATACACAATAAATAGAATTTGATTTATTCTCACTTTACAAAAAAAAAAAAAAAAATGCATAAAATATCAGGAAACACAAAAATATCACAGAAAAGCTAAAATTCAAATACAAAATACCAGTTTTTTAAATATACGAGTACAAGAAAAAAAAATCACACCATAAAAATCATCAGCAGATCAAATAAAGCTCGTAAAATACAAAATATAAAATTATCCGAATTAATTATCCGCGTACTATTTATACTTTTTTCTAATTATTTTGGAACTTGGATTAACACACCTGCCAAGAGAAATTCTCCTACATCCTTTTAAAACGTTAAAATTACTTAATATCTTATCAGCATCGGAATCGGAATTATTTTGTAACGAAAAAGAACCATTTTCACGATCATTTTGCGCCAAAAACGGATTATTTTCACGACTAATATCTCGAAACGAACAACTAGCAGTGCTCTGCACTCTTTTCCGGTACGTGATTTGACCAGCATCTCCGGCTTCCGGTCTTCGGATTTCTTCTAGTTCGGATTTAATGAACTTCTTGATATCTTGAAGCTCGTCTCGTAACGCTTTCTGCGTCTTGTTGTTTTTCGATTCGTCCAGTTTAATGGATAATCCGCCGATTAATGTCCAGCAGTTGAATGAGGCTCCCATGTGAGCCATGACGACGAATAAGAACAGCAGACAGAATACGATCAGTACGAATGGTAAGAAGATGTAGTTTAGTGGCCAAGGAGCTGCGTCTGCGAACGAAATAATTACACAAGATGGTAAGTTCGTGAAAACTAAAAAGGTATTTGAACGAAACAAATACAAAATAAAATTACAGGTATTCGAGATGATGAAAATTACATAAAAGAAACACTTTGAAAAAGTTTTCAAACACTTACGAGATACACCGAGTAGAAAATCACCGCATCTGGCTCCTAGTTCTTTCAAAGGGTGTATGAACATCATCGATAAAGTATGTGAAAACACAATGGACGGGATAACTTTCGACAGAGGATTGACTCGAATAGATTTCTGGAAATTTGCACACTCGTTCTTCGCTGCGAACAGAAAAATTACATAATTAATCGAACAAGTATGACGAAAATACGAATAATTCGAATATTGAAAATCACATACACGAGAAAAGAAACGACCACCATGATGTTTTTTTAGGATTACACACATCCGGTACAGCCATATAATGTTGAGCTTCGGCTATCTGCTCGGAAACGGCCTCCTGCGAAGATAAAATCAAACGTTATTACTCGTAATATTGATTCATATTAATTAGTAATAGTAACGAGTAGCTTACCATGTACATATGCCAAGCGTTGAACGCTAAACCTCCCAGGAAACATAATAAATACAAAAAGAGCATTATTTTCTTGAAACTTTTACCAACAGCGAACATCCAAACGCAAACAGAAGCTATGGAAATACAAATCATGACGACAGCTCTCTGCAAAGATGAAAAAAAAAACACGAATTAATAACACGAAAGTAAGTTTATTTGAACGAATATACTCGGTACTCACCTCCATGCTCATATTGAAGAACAGTTCTTCAACAGGATTCAAATACGAGACCAGAGAATCGAATGTGAATCCTCTTTCGTTAGTTAACACCAACGACAGCAAATGATCAAGATCGTTCAAATCCGAAGTCTTGAATTCGTACGTTAAAGAAGCCAATCTAGTTAGTTCTTCGGCAGTAATCGATACTGGTATTTCGGATACTATTTTCGTCTTCGGTTTCATGATACGATCCTAGACAAACGAATAAAATAAATAAATAGATCGGAGGAATTATGTATACGTTGAATTGTTGAATATTCGATTATCTTACCTTCAAACTAGCACTTTGCAAGATCCGATTAATGAGCCGTTCGATGAATATTTTTAATCGTTGGTTTTCTTCTTGTAAGTAAGGATCGAAATGCTGAGTGTTTTCGCAAACATCACGAGATGTGGAATCGAAATCGGTATTCGAGTTTTTCATTGTTTTCGTCGACCGATCATAGTATCTCATATCATTGGGATCTACCCAGTCTTTCGGAATGTAATCCATTTCAACGCAGGAGTATAGCTTTGCTAGTAAAATTAGACTGAAAACGAACCACATTTTGCTTAGAATATTGAATAAATATAGCGGAATGTGGTTTGTAACAGATTTTTAAATTATTATCACATGTGTTTTAAATTCGATAACGAAAGTCGAAATGAAAACGAAAACACAACAACGGAAATAGAAACACCCATGTTGAGATTTGAACCAGGCAAAGTGTGTAAATAGATGAAACTTAGTTGTGATATTTGACGCCAGGTTCGCTGATCGAAGGGAATCAAATTTTTATTTTCAAATTTTTGATTTTTAGGGCCATATTCATAGACGTTACTTAGGGATCACTTGGCTAAGTGGTGAATTTTGAAGCAATTTTTCCAGGCGTGATTGAATTTTTGAAATTTTGTTTTTGAATAAATTGAGAGATTGGACTCCGAACTCCGAAGTGTTGATTTATCATTTTAAAAATATAAAATTTTTATTCCTTCGTGAGAAAAATTGAATCAAAATTCACCACTTAGCCAAGTGCCCCTTAAGTAACGTCTATGAATTCGGCCCTTAGAATTTTGATTTTTGAAAGAAAATTAGAATTAGTAATGCTAAAAGAAAACCAATATTAATTGGAACGTGAAACCAAAAATTAAGCTCGATGCTCCAGAATTGTTCAAAATTATCAACCTTCAAATTCAAGTACAACGGGTTGGTTTTAAATGAAAAAAAGTAAAAACTTCCACTCGGGCAGGTTTCTAAAATAATTAATGATGATTTGAGAAAAAAAACCCGGCAAAATCAATGTCCATGCCCAAAAAAAATCGTGATTTTAGCATTAAGGGCCATATTTATAGACGATACTTAGCAATTGCTTGGCTAAGTAGCGGATTTCTTTTCAATTTTTCTAGCAAATAAATTAAAAATTTCACATTTTTGAATTGATATATGAATACTTTAGGATCCAATCTCTCAGTTTAATGATAGATCCACTTTTAGAAATTCAATTATGACTGGAAAATTAACTTTGAAAATCATTACTTAGCCAAGCAATTGCTAAGTATCGTCTATAAATATGGCCCTAAATGACAATTTCTATGAAAATAAGATTATTAATTTTACGTGAGCTCCGCCATTTAAAAAAATTCCTACAGATAATTTTTTTTTTAAAATTACCGTTTTGCGCGGGCTCGAACTGGATTCCATCCGGTTTAAGAGACTACCCATGAGTCATCCGACCACGTGTAGTTAACACAAGTCAGCTGGATTTTTGTCAAATAGAAAGAAACGCTTTTACTGAACCACCAACAAAACCCTCTCCTCATGTCCTATCTGCAATGCTGAAAACTAGAACGATGATTATCTGCTTTTCTCATTCATTTCTGTACCAATACCTACTTATGTTCGTACGTGTAGTTCGCTTTAAGCAGTACATAGTATTTTCGACTTTTTAAAAGTATTTTTCTGAAGATTTTTCATTTTTTACAAAGGTGTTTTTGCGGTGTATAAACAGTTACACGAAGTGTTTTTCAAGTTTTTTAAACAGAAACGCGTATAGGTATCTAGTGATTGAAAGATGTCGTAAGTAAAATTTTGTTACCATACACTTTTTTGTCTCTTTTAAAATTTACCACCATGGGCCAAAACACCTTTTTATCATTTTTTTTTCTTTTTTTCAAACAAAAATCAATCGTTTTTTATTCTTAAATGTAAGAGTACGTAGGCTTAAGTGATCGAACGAACCACCATGCTCACAGCAGTGTACAGACAATGCATACATTATGCAGGTCCTACAATGTTGATCGGGCAGTCGTTCATCTTATGAAACCTATCCTAAACGTGTTCTACAATGTTGCGCTTGTACAATGTGCACTTCGCTGATCGTAAACAGGGCGCTCCTTTGTACAGTACTATTAGCATTACGTATTACGTACACGTAGGTAGTAGGTACTTTTGTTTTCAGTTTTTACTCGTACGTTAGGCATAAACATGTACATTGTATATTATCTATACCTACGTAATAATTCGTCAAAGTTCTATGATGTACCCTCTCACAGTGGTCCCAATGTGGCTCGAAAAAGAAAAAGGTTTCGTTGATCAGATTTTTGAGGGCGCTAAGTACGATTAGGTATCATTTACCATTTACTTACCTATCAGTCATTAGATTTATTGTGAAAAATTCTTCATTATAGCGCTATTTTATACCATGCAACTTCTTAATCAAGGTTTTCTTGATTTACTTTCAACATAGTAGGTAAGTTAAGTACTTATAACTCAAAACTATTAAAAAGGTTTCTTTTTGGTGAGGATCATTAAATTTTAATATGTGAGTTAGCAAGTAGTTATGTATATTGAAAACATAATAGGTAAGGTAATCCCTATAAGTGCTAAAGTGCGTTTTTCGATTTTTAGTGAATTTTTGAAAATCCAATTTAGGCCAAAAATGAGAGAAAAAATCAAAATTTTACCAAATTGACCACTAGGAAGCTGAAATTTGGGATACACCCTACTTTGGACATGCCAAATCGATTGGAAACTGTTTCAAACTGTTTTGAGCAGTTCTGGAGCCTCCAGCAGATTTTTGAAACTCGAAATTCCCACAAAATTCCATCAAATTGGAGTTGTAAAGCAGAAATTTATTCTAAAAAACTGATTTCAATTCGCTACGAAGTACTGCAGGTAAATTTCAAGTCGTTTTGGAGCCTCCAGCGACTTTTTGAAAATTCCTGAAGCCTCCAGAAGATTTTTGAAATTTTAAATTTTCACAAAATTTCATCAAATGGAGATGGAAAGCTGAAATTTACTCTGCACTCCAATTTTAACACCCTCTGGAGACGACTTCAGACGGGTTCAAGTCATTTTAGAGCCTCAAGTAGATTTTTGAAAATTGAAATTTCCCCAAAATTTCATCAAACTGAGGTGGAGAGTCGAAATTCATTCTGCAAACTAATTTCAATTGAAACCATCATGTAGTCTGCGAAGTAAATTTCAGCTTGCCAACTCCATTTGATAAATTAATGTTGTTGGAATTTCAAGTTTCAAAAATCTACTGGAGCCTCCAGTAATTTTCAAAAAAGTCGCTGGAGGCTTTAAAATGACTTGAACCCATCTGAAGTCGTCTTCAAAGGATGTTAAATTGGAGTGTATAGTAAATTTCAGCTTTCCATCTCCATTTCGATGAAATTTTGTAAAAACTTAAAATTTCAAAAATCTGCAGGAGGCTTCAGGAATTTTCAAAAAGTCGCTGGAGGCTCCAAAACGACTTGAAATTCACCTGCAGTACTTCGTAGCGTATTGAAATCAGTTTTTAGAATAAATTTCAGCTTTACAACTCCAATTTGATGGAATTTTGTGGGAATTTCAAGTTTCAAAAATCTGCTGGAGGCTCAAGAACTGCTGAAAACGGGTTGAAACGGGTTTCAATCGATTTGGCATGTCCAAAGTAGGGTGTATCCCAAACTTCAGCTTTCTTGGTCAATTTGGTAAAATTATGATTTTTTCCCTCATTTTTGGCCTAAATTGGATTTTCAAAAATTCACCAAAAATCGAAAAACGCACTTTAGCACTTGAAATTTTGACAGGTGATAAATTTTTGCATGATCTTTCGATCTACCTTTGTAAGGTTTGAAAAATTTCGTGCAAGTCTTATGTTGAAACGCAAAATCTGCGATTTCGGGCTGACCTGTCAATCAAAATGGCCGCCATTTTGTTAGTAAGGCCAACTGTTTTTGGGGCAAGTTTGCTTTAAAATGTTCCTTAGGATGTCCCCTCTAAGAAAAAAGTTGTCCAGGAGGATCGGGGGGGGGGGTGGTGCAATTACTCCTATTGTCATATCCCGGACTAGATGGGTGGATCGTAAAAAAAAAACGGTGAGTTTTTACCAAATTCAGCAGGAACCGTCATTCTGAGTTGAAAGTTATACAGAAAAAATGCTAGCTCCAGAACAGTCCTTAAAAGCGGAGATAGGGAGGCTCAAAATTGAGGAATTTTCGAAAAAGTCGTGTTTTTTTTCGCTCTAACTAAGCTCTAACCCTTACCTAATTTGTTTTGAGAAAAATGGCCCAGTTCCGAATGAAAGTATTTGAGATTCTGCGTCGATCTATGCTATTTCCGTCAAAACCCAAGGCCACTTTTAGGGTTCTTACCTGAGCAATTGAAAATTTGAAAATCGTTTATTTTTGGGTTAGGTAGGTATGTGGTTGGTGTTTTGAAAATATTTTCTTCGCAAATGATTCGCATTAATGATGACAAAGTATTGAAAGATATCATTTCTGAAACTGACAAGGGAACCTTTTGAGGTGTCACACTCCGATTTGAACGAGACTGCGATTTTTGGAAAGAGCATAGGTAGTCTAAAACCCCCAAAACCAAATTTTCAGCTGCCCAAGTTCATTTTTCGATTTTTGGCGAATTTTTGAAAATTCAAAATTGACTGTTTTTGGCGATTTATGCTTTTTTCTTAAAAGTACGTACTTGATCAATAAAAATTGTCAAAATAAGTCCCAAAACTAATATTAATTACTCAAATCCAAATTTCACCATTTCCAGCCATTCTGGAGCCTCCAGCGCGATTTTCAATTTCTCCAGAATTTTGAATTTGCTCCAGAAGGCGTAAATATGAAGTTGGGCAGCTAAAAATCGAGTTGTATATCACACTCGACCTGTTTAACGAGTTTATCCACATTTGAGCCGATTTTGGGAGTGACACCTCAAAAGTGGTTTTTTGACCAGCTTTTTTCAAAATTAAAAAATCCAAAAAATCAAAAGATAACGGTTTGTGAGGAAATTTCTGAAATTTGCGCGAATCGCCGTATTTTGTGCGAAACTAACCTCCCAAATCAAAATTTTACAATTTCCAGCCATTCTGGAGCCTCCAGCGCGATTTTCAACTTCTCCAGAAGGCGTGAATATGAAGTTGGGCAGCTAAAAATCGAGTTGTATATTACACTCGACCTGTTTAACGAGTTTGTCCACATTTGAGCCGATTTTGAGAGTGACACCTCAAGAGTGGTTTTTTGAGGTGTCACTATCGCTCCAAAACGGCTGGAAATGGTAGAATTTGCGTTCCAGGGGTTACTTTTTGAAGAAATACAGCGATTCGCACAAATTTCAAAAATTTCCTCTCAAACCGTTATCTTTTGATTTTTTGGATTTTTTAATTTTGAAAAAGCTGGTCAAAAAATCACTTTTGAGGTGTCACTCCCAAAATCGGCTCAAATGTAGATAAACTCGTTAAACTGGTCGAGTATAATACACAACACGATTTTTAGCTGCCCAACTGCATATTCACGCCTTCTGGGGCAAATTCAAAATTCTGGAGAAATTGAAAAATCGCGCTGGAGGCTCCAGAATGGCTGGAAATGGTGAGCTTTGGATTTGGGTAATTAATATTAGTTTTGGGACTTATTTTCACCATTTTTATTGATCGAGTAGGTACTTTTTAAAAAAAAAGCATAAATCGCCAAAAACAGTCAATTTTGAATTTTCAAAAATTCGCCAAAAATTGAAAAATGAACTTGGGCAGCTGAAAATTTGGTCTTGGGGGTTATAAACTATGCTCTTTTCAAAAATCGCGGTCCCGTTCAAATCGGATTGTGACACCTCAATAGGTTCCCTTGTGAGGAAATATTCAAGAACCCAGTGATGCCAATATTTTGAATTTCCAAAAATCGAGAAAAATAATTTTTTTCCTTTTATGACTATTTGCACAAATCATTTGATATATTTTGAAAACTGATTTTATTTACTGTCAGCTGTATTGTATAAATAACGCGTAATGTTTCATATTATTTAATTTTTAAATAGGTTTTCAGCAAAGCCACAGTGAATGCGAGGAAGAAGTGGCTGGACACGTGCGTTAGGCCATTCGAACAGAGGAGAGATCTTGTACGAACGAAATCAGAAATCCATCCCAAACACAGATTTCACCAACAAAAAATTGGTATTATTCAGCAGAATGGATAACACACGCGCAATGCCTTCGCTGGTTGATGGGCTTAAATCCGGATCGCGAAAGGTGTGGTTATACGTATACTAAAAGTACACCCCAATAGATGAATTTCGTCATTCGGTGCATTCGAGTTGATCTCCATTGTTTTTATTCTGCATATTTCAGGTTATTTACACGTGCCTTAAAAAGGACCTTAACCGCGAGTTGACAGTCGCCCAGTTAGCAGGTTCTGTTGCTGATTCTATGTGTTACTTTCATGGCGAAGATATGATTGTCAAGTTGGCGCAGAATTACGTCGGTAGCTGCAATATTAATTTACTAGAACCAATCGGACAGTTCGGTTCGAGGCTGCAGGGTGGCGGTGACGCTGCGAATCCTCGATGTATTTCTACTAAATTGAAGTAAGCAGCACTGTCGAGATGATTTACGAATTTGAAAACCTCCTCGTTTCAATCATTTATCGAGATTCTTACTTGTTTTTCTCGTTTTTTTTTTTTTTTTGCAGTACGATAACCAGACTAATTTTTCATCCCGAAGATGACGATTTGCTAAAATATCGCACCGAAGAAAACCGCCAATTTGAGCCCGAATACTACGCGCCGATCGTACCGATGCTATTGATTAACGGAGCAGAAGGTATTGGTGTAGGCTGCAGAACGAAGATCACGTGTTACAATCCGAGGGATGTGATAAGAAATCTACAACGAAAGATTACCGGCCAAGATTTCCAACCTATGGTAATATTATTGGACTTTTAATTCGAAAAAATGAACTTTTTGAATAATTCGCTACGTTTTTATTTTTAATAGACTCCGTGGTTTAGGGATTTCAAGGGAGAAGTTCATAGTTTAGAAGACCGTAAATTTATAACTTTTGGAGAAATTGAGATACTCGACGAAACAACAGTTCTGATTTCCGAGTTACCTGTTGGCGTATGGACACAGAACTACAAAGAGAACGTTCTCGAGAAATTGCTCAACCCTGCAGTTCGCACGAAAAAGTCCAAGAGGGCGGAAAAACCATCGATTAAAATACTGTGAGATGGCTATTTAGGAATTTATTCGTAAATTTATGCAGGCATCGATTACCCTAGCTAATCAGTTTTTTTCCTTTTTCTGTTTAGAGGGTTTAAAGAATTCCATACCGAGAAAGATGTTCGCTTCGAAGTTTCCGTTCCAGAGGATGAATTGGAAAAATACAAGAATACTTTGCACGAAACGTTCAAACTCGCATCAATTATTTCAAATACGCCGATGGTAAAACACCTAATATAGTCCGGCATATGACAATAGGAGTAATTGCACCCCCCCCCGCCGATCCTCCGGGACAACTTTTTTCTTAAAGGGGACATCCTAAGGAATATTTTAAAGCAAACTTGCCCCAAAAACAGTTGGCCTTACTCACAAAATGGCGGCCATTTTGATTGATAGGTCAGCCGAAATCGCAGATTTTGCGTTTCAACATAGGACTTGCACGAACTTTTTCAAACTTTACAAAGATAAATCGAAAGATCATGCAAAAATTTATCACCTGTCAAAATTTCAAGGTCTAAAGTGCGTTTTTCGATTTTTGGTGAATTTTTGAAAATCGAATTTAGGCCAAAAATGAGGGAAAAAATCAAAATTTCACCAAATTGACCAAGAAAGCTGAAATTTGGGATATACCCTATTTTCGACATGCCAAATCGATTGGAAACAGTTCCAAGCCGTTTTGAGCAGTTCTGGAGCCTCCAGCAGATTTTTGAAACTTTGAATTTTCACAAAATTTCATCAAAATGGAGATGGAAAGCTGAAATTTACTCTACACTCCAATTTTAACATCCTCTCAAGACGACTTCAGGTGGGTTCAAGTAATTTTTGATCCTCCAGCGACTTTTTTTGAAAATTACTGGAGCCTCCAGCAGATTTTGAAATTTTAAGTTTTCACAAAATTTCATCGAAAAATGGAGGTGTAAAGCTGAAATTTACTCTACACTCCAATTTTAACATCCTCTCAAGACGACTTCAGGTGGGTTCAAGTAATTTTAGGGCCTCCAGCGACTTTTTTTGAAAATTACTGGAGCCTCCAGCAGATTTTTGAAACTTTGAATTCCCACAAAATTCCATCAAATTGGAGTTGTAAAGCTAAAATTTATTCTAAAAACTAATTTCAATATGCTACGAAGTACTGCAGGTGAATTTCAAGTCGTTTTGGATCCTCCAGCGACTGTTTGAAAATTCCTGAAGCCTCCAGCAGATTTTTGAAACTTTAAATTTTCACAAAATTTCATCAAATAGAGATGGAAAGCTGAAATTTACTCTACACTTCAATTTTAACACCTTGTGAAAACAACTTCTGGTGGATTTCATGTCATTTTAGAGCCTCCAACGACTTTTTTGAACATTACTGGAGCCTCCAGTAGATTATTGAAACTTGAAATTTCCCCAAAATTTTATCAATAAACCAAGATGGAGAGTCGAAATACTTTCTGCAAACTAATTTCAATACGCTACGAAGTTGACTGCTGGTGAATTTCAAGTCATTTTAGAGCCTCCAACGACTGTTTTGAACATTACTGGAGCCTCCAGTAGATTTTGAAAATTGAAATTGCCCCAAAATTTTATCAAACCAAGATGGAGAGTCGAAATTCATTCTGCAAACTAATTTCAATGCGCTACGAAGTTGACTGCTGGTGAATTTCAAGTCGTTTTGGAGCCTCCAGCAACTTTTTGAAAGGTTGTATGACGTTTTTTTGGAAAATTGAAATTTCCTAAAAGTAGCTGGAAGCTTCAAAACCATTTGAAACCACCATGTAGTCTGCGAAGTAAATTTCAGCTTGCCAACTCCATTTGATAATTTAATGTTGGGGAAATTTCAAGTTCCAAAAATCTACTGGAGGCTCCAGTAATTTTCAAAAAAGTCGCTGGAGGCCCTAAAATTACTTGAACCCACCTGAAGTCGTCTTGAGAGGATGTTAAAATTGGAGTGTAGAGTAAATTTCAGCTTTCCATCTCCATTTTGATGAAATTTTGTGAAAATTCAAAGTTTCAAAAATCTGCTGGAGGCTCCAGAACTGCTCAAAACGGGTTGAAACCGTTTCCAATCGATTTGGCATGTCGAAAATAGGGTATATCCCAAATTTCAGCTTTCTTGGTCAATTTGGTGAAATTTTGATTTTTTCCCTCATTTTTGTCCTATAATTCGATTTTCAAAAATTCACCAAAAATCGAAAAACGCACTTTAGACCTTGAAATTTTGACAGGTGATGAATTTTTGCATGATCTTTCGATTTATCTTTGTAAAGTTTGAAAAAGTTCGTGCAAGTCCTATGTTAAAACGCAAAATCTGCGATTTCGGCTGACCTATCAATCAAAATGGCCGCCATTTTGTGAGTAAGGCCAACTTCTTTTTTGGCAAGTTTGCTTTAAAATGTTCCTAAGGATGTCCCCTTTAAGAAAAAAGTTGTCCCGGAGGATCGGCGGGGGGTGCAATTACTCCTATTGTCATATGCCGGACTAATATATTTGTTCGATGATTGCATTTTTCCCTCGCGATGATGGTCGTTTGAAAATAATTTGCTTTATTTTCAGTGTGCTTTTGATTCCAACGGCGAGTTGAAAAGCTTTTCGTCGGTGCAGGAAATCCTCGCAGAGTATTACGTCGTTCGGTTGGAAATGTATCAACGCAGAAAAATCTACCTGCAAGATCTTCTAGAGGCAGAAATTTCGAAGCTGTCAAATCAGACCAGGTAGCGTACCATTCATTAGATTTTGACACTTGAAAAAGATTGAATTCGCTTTCGCTGGCTGACGAATGATTGTAATTTTTCTGCTTTGTAGATACATCGAAGAAGTGTACGCGAGGGATTTGCAGATTTACGGTCGTTCCAAGCAGACCATTCTCGAAGAGCTGCAATGTCGTGGATATCTAAGTGACCCGGTTCGAAAGTTCAAGGTAATAATAAACGAATTTACTCTCGAAATAACGAAAAATTGCATCTTGAACTTTATTATAGATAAAAATTTATGTATTGATTTTTGAAGTTATGAAAGTTTGTAATGAAGGCGAAGACAGGTGAAGGGAGAGGGCGTAGAAGAAGGATTGGATAGGAAAAAACCACGTATATTTCAACTCGCCACTTTCACCTCGGAATTATGAACAAACAATAAGTCATTCCGTTTCCCCTCCGCACACCCCCCCCACTCGCCAAATGACTTTATTAACCAAAAAATAAACAAAAAACAAATCAAAAACAAGAGAAAAATCCAGTTTTTCAATTTTTAAAAAGTTGAAGAATTTGGTAAAAAAAAACGATAGTTGATGACAATTTTTGGCGGCAAAGTGAGAATTTTTGAAATTTTTAACAAAAAGTCAATATTTGGCAAAAAAAACGAGACTGAAAATTTTAGCAAAAGAAAGGTCTTTTTGGCAAGTTATGTCAAAAAAAAACCGCAAGATTTTGGGCAATTTATAAAAAAAAACAATAAGTATATTATACTTTTGGGATTCCCCCCCCAAAAAAAAACCATAATTTTTAGCAATTTTGCTAGAAAGCAAAATCTTTTGTTAAATTTTTAAACAACAATAATTTTTGAAAACATTTTCCAAAAGCAAGGGCTGTTTGGCAATTTTTTTTTTACAAAGAAACGATATTTCGGAAAATTTTTGGAAACTTTTTTTGCATTAAAACGACAATTTTCTGCCAATTTGCTAAAAAGCAAATCTGATTGTGAAAAAGGCAGCGTTTTTAGCCAAATTCTTGTAAAAATATGATGGCTATTGCGGTAGGTCCAACTTTGGATAAAAAGGTCGGAGGGTCAAAAATTTTGATAGTTCTCGACGTTTTGAGCTCAAACTGACCACTGCAGTGGGGAGGGTCAAAGTTGAAAATTACAGAAAGGTCATTTCTTTGGGGGGGCATAATATGGCCCCAAATAGACGAAAAGGGTCCAAAATCATACCATTAGTCAGTACCCCCATTGTGATCAACATATCCGAATTTCAGCTTCCTATATCATCCCCACCCTATTTAAGGTGAGAAAAACCACATTTGACCCCAATTTTTGAGATACAATGGGAGGGTGCCCCACGAGTGATTATTGCAGGTTTCAACCTTCCAACCCTGTTTGACCTCTCTCCAGGGTCAAAAAAGTGGATTTTTGGTCTATTTTACATGTTTTTCTATTTTTCAGATAGCCACAACCCCTCCAAATTGACCTAGAGGGTTCAAATTCTCACAGTACAATGGGAGGACGTACCCAAAGTGTTTTTTGCATGTTTCAACCTTCCAACAGTTCCAACCCCATTATTACAGAAAGGTCATTTTTTTTGGAGGGGCATATTATGGCCCCAAATAGATGAAAAGGGTCCAAAATCATACCATTGGTCAGTATCCCCATTGTGATTAACATATCCAAATTTCAGCTTCCTAGATCATCTCCACCCCGTTTAAGGTGGGAAAAACCACATTTGACTCCAATTTTTGACCCCCTCACCCCTATAATTGATCTAGAAAGTCCAAATTTTCAGCACGCAATGGTAAGGTGCCCCATGAGTGATTATTGCAGGTTTCAACCTTCCAACTCTATTTGACCTCTCTCTAGGCTCAAAAAAGTGGATTTTTGGTCTATTTTACGTGTTTTTCAATATTTTAAACAGCCTACAGCCCTTCCAAATTGACCTAGAGGGTCCAAATTCTCACAGTACAATAGGATGGTGTACCCAAAGTGCCTTTTGCATGTTTCAACCTTCCAACCCAATTTGACCCCTCATCGGGGTCAAAAAGGTAAACTTTTGGGCTATTTTCCACGTTTTTCGACTTTCTAACAACGTTTGGGAAAGCCCACAGCCTCTCCAAATTCATCTCGACGGTTTGAATTTTCACAGTACAATGGGAGGATGTACCCGAAGTGCCTTTTGCCTGTTTCAACCTTCCAACCCTATTTGACCCATTTCAGGATCAAAACAGATTTTTTACAATTTTTGGTAACGATAAAAAATTTGACAATTCCAGAAAAAATTGAGCATTTTAGAATTAGATTTCGGCAAAAAAGTGATTTCTGGCAAAAAATCGAGATTTTTTGGTAATTTGTAATTATTTTTGTTAAAGTGCAAGACTTTGACGATTTTAGCAAAATTAGAGCTCTTTGGTAATTATTGGTAAGAAATTATTTTTTTGGTGATTTATTTCGAAAAAGCAAGACTTTTTGCAACCTTTTGCCTTTGCGAAAAAAACGAGACGTTATTGGGGTAATTTTTGAAAAAAGTGAAATTTTTCAGCAATTTCGATGAAAAGTGAGAATTTTTGCCATTTTTTTTTAGCGAAAAGCAACACTTGAATGATTTTAGTTTTAAAGCATTCTTTTTCGAAATTATTAGCAAAAAAAGATAATTCTTTTTTGCCGTATTTGATATTAGGAAAAAAAGTTCAACCTAATTTCATAACGAATTATTTATGAGATTGATTTTCCAAATCTCGAAAATCCAAAAATTCACCGAAGACTTGAAATGAGTTTACCACTCTTCTTTCCGAAATTCATCAAAATGATAAAAGTAAAATTCAACGATTGAAATTCAGCATGGCCGGATGATGTTTTTTTGAAATTGAAATGTTGAGTCCCGTCGAGAAATTCGAGAAAATCTTGCCTGTTAGAATAATCCCCTGAGAATTCTCGATAAACGAACTCAATAACATCCGTACCATTTTCGATCGTTCTCGATCCATTCTGGAGCATGGGTGGTAGATTTGTTCGGTCGATTTGAATAAATAAATCCTTATTTATCAACTAGATAAATACCTATTAATTTGGAATCACACGATTTGAAATTTTTGGAATAGATCATTTTCGAAAGAAGAAAGAAAAATAATTTGCTAAATTTCAGCTTAAAAAAATGTTTTCTTGGAAGCTTTTACAGGGTGTTCCAGAATAACCTTTCACATTTTGGTGAGCACTGATCTGCGTTCAAATGGTGTTAGGGGAATGGTAAAAGCGGTTCCAGGTAGCCAACACATGCCGAATTATGTTTCAGTATTAATTTTTTACCATGGAGAAGTGGACGGCTGTGCAGCGCGCTTTTATTGTAAAGGCCTTTTTCAAAAATAATGACTCTTACATTAGTGCAATTCGTGCCTTCCGCAAACATTTTAAACTTACCGGTAAAAGTGAAGTGCCATCGAGGCCAACAGTGAAATTATGGGTAAAAAACTTCGAGAAAACCGCTCATGCTTGTAAAAATAAGCCTACAGGTCGGAAAAGATCAGTAAGAACGCCAGAAACAACGGACCGAGTAAGGCATTCAGTACAGACTACCCCTACCACTTCAATACGTAAACGAGCGTTAAATTTAAAAATCAAACCAACTTCTCTGCAACGAATTTTATCTGAAGACCTCAGTTTCCATCCATATAAGATTTTAATCATTCAAAAGTTACAAAAAACTGATTTTGTGAGAAGAAAATCATTTGCCGAGGATATGCTTACAAGAATTGATACTGGTGAGATTCCATTGAACTCGTTACTCTTTACTGATGAAGCTCATTTTTATCTAAACGGTGATGTGAATAAACAAAATATGCGCTACTGGTCGACAGAGAATCCGATGATAATACACGAGAAACCTCTACACTCCGCTAAGTTGACTGTTTGGATGGGCGTGGCTAAATTCGGTATAGTGGGACCGTATGTGTTTGATGAAACGGTGAACGGTGAGAGGTATCGCAAAATGTTAAACGAGTTTCTCATTCCTGAATTGAAACGCAGACACAAGTATAGAGTTACTTGGTTCCAACAGGATGGCGCTACCTGTCATTCCGCAACGGACACGATTTCTTTATTGCGTGAGCATTTTGGTCATCGAATAATTTCGCTGAACACAGAAATTTCATGGCCACCTCGATCCCCTGATTTTTCAGCATGTGATTTTTTTTTATGGGGTTACCTCAAGTCAAAAGTATATCAAGATGATCCTAGGACTCTGAAACAGCTCCTAGATAATATTATTCGTGAATCAAGACTGATTAGAAGAGAAATGCTCAACAAAGTGTTCAATAATTTTAAAAAACGTTTGGTCGATTGTGTCAAAAATGATGGAAAACATCTTGGTGGAATAATTTTTAAAACTTAATTTATAATGAAAACTCAAATATATGGTCTAAAAACGGCACATTTCTACTTCATTTTGGTTATAAAAAAATTTCCGTAACCATTTTTCTCTCAGAGCTACTAATAAAACAAAAGTGAAAGGTTATTCTGGAACACCCTGTATAATGACTGGTAGTAGTCCGGTATATGACAATAGGAGTAATTGCACCCCCCCGCCGATCCTCCGGGACAACTTTTTTCTTAAAGGGGACATCCTAAGGAACATTTTTAAGCAAACTTGCCAAAAAAAAAGTTGGCCTTACTTACAAAATGGCGGCCATTTTGATTGACAGGTCAGCCAAAATCGCAGATTTTGCGTTTTAACATAGGACTTGCACGAACTATTTCAAACTTTACAAAGGTAGATCGAAAGATCATGCAAAAATTTATCACCTGTCAAAATTTCAAGTGCTAAAGTGGGTTTTTCGATTTTTGGTGAATTTTTGAAAATCGAATTTAGGACAAAAATGAGGGAAAAAATCATAATTTTACCAAATTGACCAAAAAAGCTGAAATTTGGGATATACCCTATTTTCGACATGCCAAATCGATTGGAAACGGTTTCAACCCGTTTTGAGCAGTTCTGGAGCCTCCAGCAGATTTTTGAATCTCGAAATTCCCACAAGATTCCATCAAATTGGAGTTGTAAAGCTAAAATTTATTCTAAAAACTAATTTCAATACGCAACGAAGTACTGCAGATGAATTTCAAGTCGTTTTGGATCCTTCAGCGACTTTTTTAAAATTCCTGAAGCCTCCAGCAGATTTTTGAAACTTCAAATTTTCACAAAATTTCATCAAATGGAGATGGAAAGCTGAAATTTACTCTACACTCCAATTTTAACACCCTCTGAAAACGACTTCTGGTAAATTTCAAGTCATTTTGGAGCCTCTAATGATTTTTTGAAAATTACTGGAGCCTCCAGTAGATTTTTGAAACTTGAAAACTAAGATGGAGAGTCAAAATTCATTCTGCAAACTAATTTCAATACGCTACGAAAGTTGACTGCTGGTGAATTTCAAGTCGTTTTGGAGCCTCCAGCAACTTATTGAAATGTTGTATGACTTTTTTTGGAAAATTAAAATTTCCTATAAAAATAGCTGGAAGCTTCAAAACCATATTTTGAAACCACCATGTAGTCTGCGAAGAAAATTTCAGCTTGCCAACTCCATTTGATAAATTAATGTTGGGGAAATTTCAAGTTTCAGAAATCTACTGGAGGCTCCAGTAATTTTCAAAAAAGTCTCTGGAGGCCCTAAATGACTTGAACCCACCTAAAGTCGTCTTCAGAGGGTGTTAAAATTGGAGTGTAGAGAAAATTTCAGCTTTTCATCTCCATTTGATGAAATTTTGTGAAAATTTAAAGATTCAAAAATCTGCTGGAGCCTCCAGCAATTTTCGAAAAAAGTCGCTGGAGGCCCTATAATGACTAGAACTCACCTGAAGTCGTCTTCAGAGGGTGTTAAAATTGGAGTGTAGAGTAAATTTCAGCTTTCCATCTCCATTTGATGAAATTTTGTGAAAATTTAAAGATTCAAAAATCTGCTGGAGCCTCCAGTAATTTTCAAAGAAAGTCGCTGGAGGCCCTAAAATTACTTGAACCCACCTGAAGTCGTCTTCAGAGGGTGTTAAAATTGGAGTGTAGAGTATATTTCAGCTTTCCATCTCCATTTGATGAAATTTTGTGAAAATTTGAAGTTTCAAAAATCTGCTGGAGTCTTCAGGAATTTTAAAAAAGTCGCTGGAGGATCCAAAACGACTTGAAATTCATCTGCAGTACTTCGTTGCGTATTGAAATTAGTTTTTAGAATAAATTTTAGCTTTATAACTCCAATTTGATGGAATCTTGTGGGAATTTCGAGATTCAAAAATCTGCTGGAGGCTCCAGAACTGCTCAAAACGGGTTGAAACCGTTTTCAATCGATTTGGCATGTCGAAAATAGGGTATATCCCAAATTTTAGCTTTCTTGGTCAATTTGGTAAAATTTTGATTTTTTCCCTCATTTTTGTCCTAAATTCGATTTTCAAAAATTCACCAAAAATCGAAAAACCCACTTTAGCACTTGAAATTTTGACAGGTGATAAATTTTTGCATGATCTTTCGATCTACCTTTGTAAAGTTTGAAAAAGTTCGTGCAAGTCCTATGTTAAAACGCAAAATCTGCGATTTTGGCTGACCTGTCAATCAAAATGGCCGCCATTTTGTAAGTAAGGCCAACTTGTTTTTTGGCAAGTTTGCTTAAAAATGTTCCTTAGGATGTCCCCTTTAAGAAAAAAGTTGTCCCAGAGGATCGGCGGGGGGGGGTGCAATTACTCCTATTGTCATATGCCGGACTATAGTAAAGGTTCGATCCTCCTAAAAATTTGAAATAAACTTGTTCCATTCGAAAGAGAAAGGGATTTTTGAAGAACCAGGGCCTTTTTAAAAAAATGGAAATAGAGCTCATTTTTTTTTTTTTTTTTGAAATGAGTCCTAGATTACGATTTTTAATCAAAAACTAGCTTCTAATTCTGTGATCGTGCAGAGTTTCGTTTCCTCTTTTTGGGACAATTCTGTCACTATTCCCATTGTCACTTTTTATATGTTACAAATTGGTGGGAAGGTAACTAAAAATTATTTCATTATTTACTCTTCCAGGAGAGAAGAGGAATAATTACTAACGACGAAGACAATACGAATAAAAAGCTCGTGACCGACCTACAGAAAGATTTCCATTATTTGCTCGGTATGGATTCATGGTCAGTTACTTTAGAAGAGAAAACCCAGTTAATACGAAAAGGCTACGAGAAGAAGATCGAACTCGAATCTATGAAGAAAAAAGAAGCGACCGATCTTTGGTTAATGGACTTGGATGCTCTTCTTGCTAAAGTAATTTCAACTGATCTTCTCTGACTAGGTACATATTGTACGTACTTATTGATTAATCTTGATATTTTATTCTGATAGCTGAGTGAGATAGGAAAACTAGAGGCTGAAACTAGTCCACGAAGTTCTGGTGGTGAGCGCGTTGTTCCAGTAGTAGACGCTTATAAACGAAGCCCGGTGAGTAGAAATTGTACTTGGCTTGTGATCACACTAATTTTAAGAATTATCTGCACGTATATTCAACGTAAGTACATGGGGATTTTGAGACGAATTACTGGCTAGAGGAAGGGAGGTAAATGCCCCAGAGTTGAAAATTAGCTGATATATGTATCAGACATTTATTTCTCCAATTTTCAAAAACTATGAATTAGGGTATTTTAGTTTTATACTATGAGAGTAATGCATGAAAAAATATTTTCAGAAACCCTTCGAAGATGGTCCTAGTACTTCTGGTACTCAGAAAGAAGAGAACCCGAAAAAAGCGGACAAGCAGCCGAAAAAGAAGTCAGCGAAAAAAGCAACTCCGTCTTCTCCTGAAGTAGATCTCTTTCAACCATCCGAGTATTGCGCTAGAGGAAGATACAAATTACCCGACAACTACGAACCTCCTCAACTAAGATCTACTCGTAATCCAGGTTTGTGACAGAACGTACTCCTTAGGGGTGCACCTTAGATACTCGTATTTATATAATTATGGTGGATTGGTGGCAATTTTTCATGGTCAGGTTTCTATGTAGGTGGCCGAGATTGTTTGAGGGATTGAGAAAATGTTTTACTTGAAAAAAAAAATCATCATGAAAAATTTTCAAACAATTTGTACTTACTCCGACAAGGCATACATTTTTCATCTTTTCCGATATTTTTCAACTTTGGGGGCTTCTTACAAAGGGATCAACATAATTTAAAGGACCAAAGGGAATTTTTCTTGAAAATGTGGTTATCTAAAAGTACTCTACCCAGAAATGAAGCACTTTCAAAAAATTTGCACAGATATCAATTTCTCAGTCTTTTTGTTGATTTTTTTTCGACTTTGAAGGGCTCTATAGGAAACCAACATAATTTGAGAGACCGGGGGGGGATTCTTTTAAAAAGGTGCTCATTAAAGTAACACTTGTATATACCAAAACTATCGATTACAAATATAACTTTGATAGGTAAAAATAGATAAATTGAGCCAAAGAGAACAAGATGTAATTTTATTCTAACTCCATTCGAAAGATATTTTAATAAATTAATTGAACAAGTACCCACGCCCCCTAAGTGCTGTGGTATACTCGTCCGTCGTCCATCTACTCTAATTAATTGCTAGTGTTAATTAATTAGACATGAGTAAGTTATTTCAAACTTACTTACCAAACTATACACGTTTTCCATCTTTATCAGGGGCCTTACTTATACCAAAGGCGGCGATGGAACTTAACTAAACGAGGTGCACTTTAATTCTTTGCACAATGCGTGCCTGACCAGTTCAGGGTACATTGCCAAAAAGATACAATTTAATGATCATCGGATCCATGACCAAATTAACATTGAATTAACCACTGACCAGAGTGGCATAAATTAAAAGAGTAGACCATGATTTTCATCATCACTACTGTGAATAATTTCTACTCTGGGGTAAGAAATTATATGATAAAATCACGCCGATACAGACGTTCGCGACGAGGTACCTTTTCACTGCAGGATTAGGAGCCAAGTGGTTTTTGGCGCTAAAACGATTCAATTTATAGAAAATAGGGTTAAATAGGTACCTCCCCCTAGTCACGTGGTAAAAAGGGGTAAGAAATGATCGCGGCATCGGTATATTTCAAAGGGATTTCGCGACCTGCCAAAAAGCGAGCATTCTTTGCAATAAATTTAGATACCTAAATAATGTTCTTATTTTCCTATCTCGAGCCATAAATGTCGCGGGGGCTGTCAACCGTTGTCTAATAAAGAACTCAAGTAAATGAGAAGGGTTGACCACCTGTGACGTCATCTGCACGAATACAGAGTATTTGTACATTTCTAACTCATTAAATAGTTAACACGTTTCCGAATAATATAATAAGTAGGTATATTTTGCATCCCTATAGCTGGTACCTATCATAGGAATCAGCTATGCCGATGCGGGCCATCTACACTATGTCAATATCAATTTTTCACATTTTTTTCCAAATGGAGGGGGGGGGCTTCATACAAGAGAGTCAACATCATTTTGGGAGTTCAACGAAGGTTTTTTTTTATCAAAAAGGGGGTTATGTAGGATGATTCCAATGTGGAAATAGCTCATTTTCAAAATAATTTCCGATTTTGATGCATTCCCATTACCTATGTCTGATTTTTTCAACTTTGAGGTACTCCTTACAAGAGGGCCAGTATGGATCGAAAGTCCTGGGGAAGTTTTTTCTTGAAAATGCGATTATTTAGAAAAATTCTGACATATGTAGAAACAGGGAATTATTTTCTCACCCGAGGTAACAACTGGGGAAGGGAGTGGAAAATTAAATTCCAACTCCTACGTCTATAGTTAGATAGATATGTATTAGTTGTGCGAACAAATCTTAACATACGTATGTAAATAACATTTTCAGCGTCTAAACCTATAATCCAGGATGTTGATACTGAGGACGAAGACGATGAACGAGATAGATACGAGTATCAATCTCATGAAGACGGATCATCGAATGAAAGGTCAGTATTTCTGATAAATGTTATGGCTCAGCTATCAGTAGATAGATAGCATTATGGAGTTGACAAATTAAGTGAATTCTGATTCCATTTCATAGTGGAAATGAAGAATCCAACAGCTCGTATCTTTTCGATCGCCCAAATGGCTCATCTAGTCGTAGAGAACAAAATTATGAGATACGAGTATTACAAAATGTATATTTTTTCTTTGTTTTATAGAGCTGGATCTTCGACTGAAAAGGAACCACAACGAGGACACCAAAAGCCAAGTCCTAGCGATACTCATGGAAATCAGGAATCTGACGAGTGAGTAATTTTACATCTTTCCATCCACTCGTCAAAAACAATCGTAAAAAGCGATTTAAGTTTTTTTTCAAAAAATATACCTACCTACTATGTATATACGATATTCTGTTTTATAATGCTAGCAATCAAGATTACAAAGATAGGCTACGACCAAGGAGAACCCAGAATAAACGTTAGCCAAGAATCCATCATGTCCAACAAGTCATCAGTCATCTATCGTCCTTATTTTAGTCAATTTTTATCGTTTTATCCGAGTCGATGTTTTAGAAATTAATTTGTTCTATTTTTTTCAATTATTTAGTTTTATTTCACCTCTTTGATTTAATTTATGATGATTATTTTCCATGTAATTTTCTACTACTTGGTTTTATATCTCGTGGTTGATACCTAATAAGTCAACTTTTTATACTTGGGTATTTTTTTTTTGGTATGTTTTTGAAAGCTCATCCTAGTTGATAAATATTTCAAGTTTTATTTTGTTGAGTTTTCCTCCTCTTTAATTCTCTATTAAGTTTTTCATGGTGATATACTGTACCTACTTATTAGTTGATGATAATAAGTCAACCTTTTTACATTCGAGTATTTTTTTCACGTGTTTTTGAAACACTCATTGTAGTTTTTTCTATTTTACCTCTTAATATTATTTTATTCATTGTTTCTCTTTATCAAATTATTTCTTTTAGATTGATAAGTACATCCAATCGTTGTAAATAAGTCAACCTTTTTTTATATCTTAGTATTTTTTCACGTGCTTTTATGAAACTGGTCGAAATACCTGTTTTGAAAGTTAGATATTCGTATCCAGACCTCTTTTGTCACTTGTTTTTTGGGAGCACTCTAATTCTCGAAAGTTGTTTGTCCATAATTTTTCGAACCCTCTACCCACCAAGATTTTCGCTTTCTTTGTTTGAAAAGTTCACTTTTTGTTCAAAAATTGCCAAACAAAACTCCTGTTTTTTGCTGAACTTGTTTAAAGTTTCTATTTTTTTTTTTTGCTGAATTTTCCCAAGTTAAAAAAGTAAATAATGTCAAAATGCGTTAATTTTTGGCGAAATAGTCGAGAAGAGTCCATTTTTAGCACAATACTTGTCAAAAAGTGTCCATTTTTGATTAAATTGTCAAACAATCCTGTTTTCGCCAAGATGTTTCAAAAAATTCTGTTTTTGCCAAAATTGTCAAAAATTTCCTTTTTTTGTAAAAATTGTGAGATTTCTTAATTTTTGGCGAGTTGACGAAAATTTATACTAGTCATGTTTTTTCGTCTACATTTTTATGAAGTAGTTTTTGGATGAAATATGTACAATGGTCGTGATTTCAGCCAAAATTGCTACGAAATTTGTGGTTTTTTTGGTCTTGCTTGCCCAAAAAGTTCTCTTTTTGTTTCAAAGTTTGACAAACAAAAGTCCTGTTTTTTACGAAATTGCTTCTCAGCTCCTTTTTTATTGTCAAAATTTCAACTGCCCTCAAATTTTTTCATTTCTTATAAAAAAATTTCAATATTTTTGAAATTTCATAAAATAAAATAGCTAATTTTTCAATAAATTGTTTCATTGTCATTGTACTCTTTCTTGGTATGAAAAAACTCACCAGCTGTGTTTGAGTATCTGCGGAAAACATGTTCAAATCACCTCATCATTCGGGAACCGGGTCCAAATGCACCAGAAATGGGTCCAAAATTGAATTACATAAGAGGTAAACGAATTAAAAGTTGATCGCTGTGGGTATTTCGATAATCACTCTGAAGTTTATTCGAATATGTGTTTCAATGTGTAGTATGATTCACATGGAATAATAATGATTGTATTTAGAAAAAATACTATCAAATTGACACGAAATAGGCTACCTACAGCATTCTGGTATTTCAGCTTATGAAACTTACGAAAAGAAATACACAAATAATTGAACAAATTGCAAGTGATGAATACTCGATCACTGCAGCTATTTTCAACCTTTTATCTTGATGCATATTCGATAAGGATTCCTCAGGAATATATTCATCACGAGTAGAATGGAAAACTTTAAACAGTTTTGTTTTCATTGTGCTTTTATTGCATTCGTTTTCTTCAGAATTCAAATTTTCCTAAATTTGAAAACATACAAAAGATGAGAAATGTATGAATATGGCTGAAAAACTTCACATGATCATATGTTACAGTACGGATGATAAAAAAAAAAAGCATCGCGCTTGAGTTTCTCACAAACGCGTTACTTGAGTCGTTCCTCGCACTCGGCTAGATAATAAATTGAAGTAGTAGGTATGTACCTACCATGCTCAGTGATGAGTTGAATGAATGCGATTTTTTTGCTAATCGAACCAAGTAGGCAGTGATACAACTAGATATTCCCAAAATTATCAATAACATTATGTATCCAAGCACTGAAGCAGAAAACATAAACGAATCAGATTAAAACATGATACCTACTTATGCATAAAATTTCACACAAGAGTCTTTTATGTCGTCACTTACTGAAATTGGGAGCAATCAAAGTGAAATTGGGAATTGAATTGATCAAAATTGTCAGAAAAATTGTAAACAGTAGCAGGGATATTACTTTCGATGTCAGCTTGATGTTACTTATTGGCGAAATTAAAAATGATGGCAGCATCACTAAACACAGAGCTATAAAATGGGTTAGCTATTTTATTCACTTTTTTTAAAAAACAAACGAGTGTACCTACTCATTCTACCTCGTATTTATGTAAGTAGAATTTAAAATACCTATTACTAAATTTACTGCAATGTCAGGAAGTCTGGAAGGGAGTGAGAATCCTATACTGCAAACCCTCTCTAATGGAGATGTTAAAATAGCATGCTCAAATGAGCAAAGCTTTAGAGCAGTGTATAGTGCACTGGAGGCTATATACCTAAGGAAGAATTCTAGTCACAAAATGTATGAAATTGGGCACCATACAACTCAGTTGAAACAAGATAACCCCTATCAGGTAGTTATGAGGGTGCTACCCACCCTTCCACTTCACCTGAGGATATTAAATTAGAATCGATTAAAATTGGATAATGATGCAATTAATTTCACCAATGTAATTATCAAAAAAACAAAAAAGTGAAAAAAGAATAATCTGCAGAAATTGTGAGTAAAAAATCATATAAGGTTGTATTTCCACTCTTGTACGTGTATCTTAGCCCAAAAAATTTATGAAATTGGGTTCTTGTTGCTCACTAAAGTGAAGGTGTGGTCAGATCCAAGTTAGTACCTGTGTTTGAGAATTGAGACAGACACTGTTTCAATCAGTGGGTATTTTCAGACCACAGTTAGGACCTCTGTTTGAGCCAGACACTATTTCTATCAGTGGGTATTTTCAGACCCAAGTTAGGATCTGTGTTTGAAACTGACAGTATTTCAATCAGTGGGTGTTTTCAGACCCAAGTTAAGACCTGTGTTTGAGACAGACACTGTTTCAATCAGTGGGTATTTTCAGACCACAGTTAGGACCTCTGTTTGAGCCAGACACTATTTCTATCAGTGGGTATTTTCAGACCCAAGTTAGGATCTGTGTTTGAAACTGACAGTATTTCAATCAGTGGGTGTTTTCAGACCCAAGTTAAGACCTGTGTTTGAGACAGACACTGTTTCAATCAGTGGGTATTTTCAGACCACAGTTAGGACCTCTGTTTGAGCCAGACACTATTTCTATCAGTGGGTATTTTCAGACCCAAGTTAGGATCTGTGTTTGAAACTGACAGTATTTCAATCAGTGGGTGTTTTCAGACCCAAGTTAAGACCTGTGTTTGAGACAGACACTGTTTCAATCAGTGGGTATTTTCAGACCACAGTTAGGACCTCTGTTTGAGCCAGACACTATTTCTATCAGTGGGTATTTTCAGACCCAAGTTAGGATCTGTGTTTGAAACTGACAGTATTTCAATCAGTGGGTGTTTTCAGACCCAAGTTAAGACCTGTGTTTGAGACAGACACTGTTTCAATCAGTGGGTATTTTCAGACCACAGTTAGGACCTCTGTTTGAGCCAAACACCACCTATTTCTATCAGTGGGTGTGCTCAGACCCAAATTAGTACCCGTGTTTGAAACAGACACTACTTCAATGAGTGGGTGTGTTGACACCCAAGTTAGGACCTGTGATTGAGACAGACACTATAATTATTTCAATCAGTGGGTGTGCTCAGACCCAAGTTAAGACCTGTGTTTGAGACAGACACTGTTTCAATCAGTGGGTGTTTTCAAACCCAAGTTAGAATCTGTGTTTGAAATTGACACTATTTCAATCAGGTGTTGTTTTCAGACCCATGTAAGGACCTATGTTTGAAACAGACCGTATCTCAATCAGTGGGTGTTTTCAGACCCAAGTTAGTACCCGTGTTTGAAACAGACACTGTTTCAATCAGTGGGTGTCTTCAGACCCAACTTAGGACCTGTGTTTGAGACAGACACTGTTTCAATCAGTGGGTGTCTTCAGACCCAAGTTAGGATCTGTGTTTGAGACAGACACTGTTTCAATCAGTGGGTGTTTTCAGACCCAAGTAAGGACCTATGTTTGAAACAGACACTATCTCAATCAGTGGGTGTTTTCAGACCCAAGTTAGTACCCGTGTTTGAAACAAACACTACTTCAATGAGTGGCTGTGTTGACACCCAAGTTAGGACCTGTGTTTGAGACAGACACTATTTCAATCAGTGGGTGTTTTCAGACCATTCCAGCAAAATATGTACCTGGTTTTGTAATGAAATTTTTTTGTAAAGATAACCAAATAAATTTTAAGAATGGGAAGTCCCTCAATTTTTTGAAAAAGCTCTTTGTCAAAGTTGAATTCAAAAAAGTTTTGTTTTCTAAAAAAAATTAATTTCTTGCAAAAATTGCTAAAAATGAAAAAGTTGTTTTTTTTAGATGCTAAAATTTTCAAAAAGTATTTCTTTTTTCTAGAATTACCAAATAAATTTTGCTTTTTGCAAAACTGCCAAAAATCGTTTTTTTTTTCAAAAACTACAATAAATTTTCCATTTTTTGAAAAAAAATTTTTTTAATGTTTTTTTGGTGAAATTCTACAAAAAAAATGGTCCAAATCGCTAAAACTTGATAGAAAGTTCTAATTGTACAATGTACCTACCTATATATTTATTTTTTTTTGCTAAAATTGTGAACAAGTTTTGCTTTTTTGGTCAATAGATACCACCAAAAAGATCTTGCTTTTGATTGAAAATATCAAAAATCTTGTCTACTATGGTCTTCACAACTACATTATGTAGGTAGATACAAAAATATTTGTACAAACCAATAAAAGTTGAACACCAAACGACTTGCAAAGAATTGCTTTTCATTTTCAAGGTTACTTCGACGTTCAATTTGGGGTACTCGTATTCTTCTTTCATGTTGGTGATTGTCCATAATGATGGTACTCCAGGGTGCTTAGACAATACCTATGGATTTAAAATCGTATTCGGTAGGTAATGCATTAAATATAAAATAGGTTCAAATACATAATTAAGTAAACCAAGGTGTACTTTTAGCAAATAAAGGTCCATAGCGGGTGTATTGTAAGTAAAATTCAAACAACACGTTCGAGGTTCCCATGGCCAACTAGCATAATTCATGTCACATCTCGTAGGTAAACGCACTGATGTATCCCACATCATAAGGCCACCAGCATATATCGTCAAGTCACCTACACCGAATGTTTCATTGTAAAAGCGGTCTTCTGGAAACAAGTGGCTGAAATTTTTTCCATTTTTTGCTTTTTAAAATGCAATAATTGTTTATCTATGCTCTATGCGTTTTCCAATAGAAATATTCATTACTTGTTTAAAATCAAACTAGGCTTCCATATTGAATGAACGTCAAAATTTCGTATATACCAAAGGTTTCCGAATTTCTGTTTGTCCCAGGTTATTCGGCCATCACGCCATTGCTGTCAAACACATACATGTGAGTAGGTATGTACAACAGTGGATTAAAAGAGATTCCCTCGTTTAACCTTGCATACCTTAATAGAGTTCAGTTTTGTACCAGACTTACCACGTGGATTTTTCCAATCAATAAAAATATTCCATCTTCGATATTCTAACAAATTGGATCAATCGAATGTAATTAGCATTCTTCATCGATAAATTGCACGTTTAAAAATAGGTAAAATATGAAGAAAATCTTACCAAATCAACGTAACTAAAGTACAAATCTATTAAAGGACTATCCACTTGCGACACATTCGCTTCAGATGGAGGTGAAAGCAAGTTGAGAGTGGAAAAATTACATTTGACCTGCTCTTCAAAGGTGCCTGTTGAAAAATCTCAACAATAAAATCAATTTTGAAGTAGTAGGTAAAATTTTTCAGGTTACTGAAATTCTAGAATGAATAATGTCCAGATTACTCTAGGTAAAAATGAAAACCCGCCTCCTGGGCCAATTTTGGGGAGCTGCAGACTATTCAAAGGATCTAATCAGTGACATCTTGGCACTTTATGGTGCAAATTTGGACCATCCTGGTTCATTTGAGGGGACAAGGGCTGAACTTTTCAGGTTCAGTTGGCAGTATTTCTAGTAGTTGATATTATTTGTTAGTGCCTACTACGTACAATGGACAGACAATTTCTTTCTACAAAAATAATATGTTTAAAATGATGATGATAATGACATTATACGAACTTGGATCTGAGATACATCGTGTGGAATTGTAAAGACTGATGTTCCTGTGTAATTCCACATCAATCGATATCGAATAATTGGGTGGCTCATTATTGTCATCTTTCGGTTTCATTTGTCGAGTTTTATTCACTGTCCATGGTGATTCAATTTCAGCATTTACAACCTTTATTAAATGTTACAAATTGAAAATCAAAGTTATCACCTGTGATCTTAACAATGAGTGCACAACTTGCACAAGGGATTCACTTACACTGTCTTGATGAATAATGAATAGGGAATTTGGTGAACTGGTTTTCAAATCAAGCTGACAAGTATGATTAAACCATGGCCTGCTTTTTACTGTGACCTGACACTTTGCTTGTATACTGATATATTTCATCAAAAAGATTATTGTTCCGTTATGCATTATTGTGGCGTTATAGTCAGACACAAGTAAAGATTTATTCTTTGGAAATATATAGCTGGAATAAAAATAACGTAACACTATAACATTATGGTTACCATCCATTATACTTTTGAGAATGGGTACCTATTAACCTGTACCTATACCTATATAACGGTACCTACTTGTGGTGCCCACCAAAAAAATTTCACATTAGAGTGCATGACATTCAATTTTGCATCGTTTCATATATAAAAAAAAACCTTGTAGTGCTTGATTTGGGGACCACAAGGCTTCACAATGGCCAGGATTAAATCTACCTATGTATTTAATCTATATAGAGACGAATTCTTGAAAAATAAGTAGCATACTTGGTCAAAATGAAATCCGGTTTCCATATTTGGTCCATATCATTCTGAATATTTAAAGAATATGTATTATTATGTTCATTTGGCTCCCAAATCATTTGCTTGTCTTCCCAAATCTAGATATAGGTAACGAAGTTGACAAAAAGATGCTTGAAATCTACGAAAAATACTTCTAACACATTCGCAGAAATATCGAGTATTCCCCAAAAATCTTTATGTTATTTGGGTTGGTTACAGTGAATAACTATATAGGGGTGATGACATTCTACCAATCATATGCGAGCTATTTCACGTCGCCAACTTGTATTTTTAGCAAAAAAAAACTTCCTTTCGGGTAAGTACTCGAAATTTCTGTGCACCCTGTAGGTAGCTATTCTAGTAATCGGAATTTCAAAATACTAACAGCTTTGGCATCTCCAATCAATTGAAATATTCCTGAGACGTCCTGTAAAATCAATTTCTTACTCAGCAAAGAATATGTATATAGGTACTAAAAAATGTAATCACGTTGAGAGAAAAAACCGACGAAAAAACTTACTATATCAGCGTAAAATACATTCAAGTCGAGTGCTTGAAGGTAATCTGGAGAAGTAATATCCGGTAAAATGGATGCATTATAGTTTGAAAATAATTGACACCTGAGTTTTTCTGAGGAGTTGCCTGTTGAAATGTTTTAAAGTACGCACGTGATCGATAAAAATAATCAAAATTTGTTCTAAAAGTAGATAATAATAATTCCCCAAATCCAAATTTCACCATTTCCAGCCATTCTGGAGCCTCTATCCAGCGCGATTTTTTAATTTCTCCAGAATTTTGACAAATCAAAAGTTTCTCGTTTGCCAGGAAATTTTGGAAATTTTGGAAATTGTCACGAATCGCTGTATTTCGCCACGCCTTCTGGAGCATATTCAAAATTCTGGAGAAATCGAAAAATCGCGCTAAAGGCTCCAGAATGGCTTGGTGAAATTACTTTAAAAAAAAAAAACATAAATCACCAAAAACAGTCAATTTTTAATTTTCAAACGTTCGCCAAAAGTCGAAAAATGCAGATGGGCAGCTGTATTTGGAAAGGGGGGTTTAAACCATGCTCTTTCCAAAAATCGCGGTCCCATTCAAATTGGAGGGTGACACCTCAAGATAGTGAGGCCTGCAAAAAATGTTATAGGAAATACCAGTTTGGTCCTGATTATAACAAAATTTGACAAATTAATGTTAGGTGTCTATCCACTAATATTAAGGAACCCTTTTTTAAATTTTTTTTTCGCCATTCCAAGAATTTGGCATTACTTGCAAAAATAATATGATTTTGAACCCATTCAACGGTTGTGTAAAATGACCGAAAATTTTTTTTTAAAAATTCAAAAATGGTTTTCTTCTGAATGGATATCATTTATTAGGTACGATCAATATTACCACCAAAATTTTCATTTTTTTTCGATTCTCGATGTAAAATTCAAATTTTGAAACCTCGGTGGTAATGGTTCAAGCTGGGGATCCAAAATTTTTCCTATAGTCTTTTAAAGATCCTCAACATAGCCTATTTTTTTTTTTTGAATCTAGAAATCGAATTGGGATGAGAATGAGAAATTGCCTCCTGAAGTTTATGGGGCAAATCTAGGAATCTTACGAGCAGAAGTTTGAGGATTCTGCTGGAAATCTGGAAATTTCCCGTGTGTTGGTTGGAAAATTTTCTAATGAAGTTTTTGGGACAAATCTGGGTATCTTACTAGCAAAAACTCGAAGTCCATAATTCTCCTCTTTTCGCTTGGTATACGTAAAATATATCCCTTCGTGAGTTATTTTGAAGAATCGTAGTGAAATTATCTCAAAACGATAATGGTAAGAATTTGAAATTTCATGTTCAATATTTCACTTTTTCTGGAAAAACTCGAAGTTTTAGCGAACATTTAAAGACTAGCATGCTTACGGATATTTACGAGTAAGTACCTTATTATTTTTAATTGTACGAGAATATCTCTATTTGCATACCTGTTTCAGCTTCGCAGTGGTGTCTGCTTAAGCATGTTACGCTTCCTAAAATGGAAAAAATCGCGAAAAATTTTGCAAACGTTTGACCCAAAATCATTTCAACAATTTAACCTGTTGCTCAAAGTGACGTGTACTCATGTATGTATATTATAAAAGCGAAACTTCTATTTTGGCAGAAAGTTAGATATACTTAATCTGAGTCGTATCGTCGTGGTATCATTAACCACGGATGTGAAGATAACTAAAAAATAGCCATGAACTTGAACTTCCGACGGATACGTAGTTCATTACATTTTACTGTACTTCCTATTGCCAAATACTTCTTTGAACCATTTTGGATTCTATAGGTCATTTTCGTACGATATTATAGATACCAGTTCTAGAATGAATTTTAAACCAGTTTTGTATTTAAATTCCAGCAAAAATGAAAACAAAACCTAATTTTCAAGAATAACAAAGGGATTTATTTTGTGGACCATTTTAGAGCCCACTAGCCCACTTTCCTCCAACCTTTTCGATGGCCCCCTTGTCGAGATGGTAATATGTTTTCAAAACCTAAGAGCCAAAATCTAATGTTGACAATGGAAATCGGAGGTATGTACTTTGAAAAATGAAAAAAATTACCTATTATGACTTCTTGCCTAACTTGAAAATTGAAGGGGCTACAAATGATTTTCAATTTCAAAAAATCGCGATGAAAAAAATAAATGCGGAAGTGAATACTACGTCAAAAAATAAACAAATTTTGTTATGATCATTTTTTTCTCACTTTAAAATTTAAAAAGTTTTTGAAGCTCAAAAATTGTAAATTTAATCAAATTTTTAGCAAATCAAAAATTGTTGAGCTTCAAAAACTTTTTAAATTTTAGGGTAAGAAAAAAAATAACAAAATTTGTTCATTTTTTGAAAATAGTATATTCCTTTCCGCATTAATTTTTTTCATCTCAATTTTTCGAAATTAAAAATCCAGCGCCACGTAAGTACATATATTGGTCCAATGGAATATAATTGAAAACACACTGATTGAAGAGCTATCAAACCAAACACTCAATTTGGACGAAAGTCCCTGAAGAGATACGTATTAAAGTATAGGTATAAATTCAGTTCACTCAGCAAGGAATAAAAATTGCTACCGCTGAAAAGCATGATGAATCCTGAGTTCAGGTAAGCAAAGTTGTGCTACAATTTTGCAAGCTAGGCAAAAAGTCATGGTACATAATTTTATTCCATTTTTAAAAGTACTATACCAACCTCCATGGTCAAACTTGGATTTTGGCACCTAGATTTTGAAAATGTATTTTGCCCCCTCAATTTTGAAAAGCTCCTTCCCTAAAATGTTTGCACAATTATCTACTAATCATACAAAATCAATTTTTTTACAGTTCGAGCATGAACGATGCGGCTGTGGTCAATTAAGTCACCATAAATGGCTGAAGAAAAGTACGTACAAAATGTGGACCGACATACAGCATTTGTTGATTGACCGCATATTGGTAAGTTTTCGTTTTTCAATTTGATTTTTTCTTTCTGGGGTCTACACAAGAAACAATTGAAGAAATGTGTGTCCTTGATGAAACTGAAGAACGCATTGTTAAATGTCAAATCTCTTAAGCTACGTACGTGCCTGCATTCCTCAATATGAAATTCTTGTAAATGCTGCTGACCAAGCAGCTCGGGATCTCGACGAGAAATGGATCAGATTGAGATTAAGATAGATCAGTGAGTTTTTTTATGTAATAATGTTTTTATTAAATAATTTAAATGTGTAGTACAATATTTAACTAGGAAAATAATGTATGCCAACCATGATTTTTGAAACGGCTTTACACCAGTTCTAATTACAACCAGCAACCACAATAGATTTCAAACATTCTGACGTTCTGGAGGTAGATACATTTTTTAATTTTTTTCTAATTTATTTTTTGCAGAAACACCAACAAGATAACCATTAAAAAACCGTTATCGCTGAATCAATCGAATCAGTTCAAAGCTAAATTAGAACCTAAGAAGATTAGATTCGAAGATTATGAAGGAAAAATTATACTCCCACTCTGTATGAGTTCCAACTATGATTTTTGAAACAGCTTTAAGATCGGTTCTAATTACAACCAGCAACGACAATCAGGGGCGGATGGGGCACTTTAAAGTTACCGGGATTTGGCGCCGGTGCCGATGTGACGCTAGTTTTTTGGAGGCGATGATTGGAGGGGGGGGGGGGTGACAAAGGAATAAAATCTTGTGTACTTTTTTTTGAATTTTTTTACCTTGAATATTTCAGCCAATGTGGTCATTTTGAAGGGGGGTATAAGAATTAGGAATTCGTCAACTTTTGAGGGGGGAAAAACGCAAAAAGTTGGTGATTTTTTTTAATATGGAACAATTTGACGAAGTTGAAATTAGTGTAGGTATGTATTAGATTTGTTTACTGAATTAAATTAAAATTTGTCTGCTGAATTTAGTCAACCTAAGTATGTATTCGTAAAAGGATAAACAAAATATTGAAAAATTTAGAGTTTTATAACTAAAAAATGATGTACTTACACCTACACTAAATTGAGCCAAATACCTAAGTTGAATAAAAGAGGCATAAAATGGTGAACATTTTGCCCGAGCGGAGCGAGGGCGAAAATTTCGGAAAATCCAAACTTATAAGGTGTAAAAAGATGTTATTTTTGTTGCTGAACGTGCAAATTCTGGAGCATGACAAACAAATTTACCCGAGCGAAGCGAGGGCGAAAGCATTTGAAAAGTTTCATTTTGAGATGCCTAAAAACGAGTTTTTTTTTAATGCAAGGAGTTCATTTTTTGGTTCTTAAATTTTAGAATTAGAATGATATTTTTCTTAGGAAGTTACATAATTTAAAAAAAAAAGAGAAGAAACTCGAGCGAGGGCGAAAGCTCTTGCAAATTTGTATTTCGAGGAGAGGCATAAAACGATGTTTTTTGATGTGAGGATGAAAATTTATTTTTCGGCCTTACAACTTGATTTTTTTTTTTTAGAAATTTTCATCTATGATTTCGAAAAAGAAAATAAAACAAGCCCGAGCGAAGCGAGGGCGAAAGCTTTTGAAAATTTGTGTTTCAAGAAGTAAAAAATAATGTTTTTCTTTCATATCAGAGCTACACTTTCGGCGCTGCTGCGGCGCCGAATTCGAGCCAAAATTAGCGTAAAAATTAGCGCCGAAATCCAATTTTTACTGGGATTTTTCCCGGTTCCCCCTGTTGCCCATCCGCCCCTGACGACAATAGATTTCAAACGTTCTGGAGGTAGGTATGACATTTTTTTAATTTTTTTCTAATTTATTTTTTTGCAGAAACACCAACGAGATAACTATTGAAAAACTGTTATCGCTGAATCAATCGAATCAGTTCAAAGCTAAATTAGAACCTAAGAAGATTAGATTCAAAGATTATATAGGAAAAATTATATTTTTATTCCACTCTGTATGATTAGTGTGACAGCTCAGTATCAAGAGAACTGTGAGCAGCTCAATCTGTTTGTAGTCACGAATGCGCATTTGTCTATGACTGGTCAAGATCAGGTCATACCAACGTTTTACCAATACAGGAATTAAAAGTACCTGAGCTCAATACATTGGTAAAGAAGTATAGCCAAGTTTTCAGAGGTGAAATTGGTCCAGTTAAGAAGGTGGTATTTTTGCATTTGAAAGAAGGCGCCAACCCAATATTTCAACATTATTGTGTGGTATGTACCTTTCGCATTGCAACAGGCAGTTATGAATGAAATTGATCGTTTAGTCAAAGAAGGTCTTTGGATCAAGGTCGATTATTCTGACCTAACTGGCCTTCTCTGAGCATATCTGTGTTGAATTCAAATGGTGATGTTTGTTTATGTGGTGATTACAGTGGTACAATTAATGACCAGATTCATATCACTCAACATCCATTCGCAGGTTACACAGAAATCTTCAGTAATGTTGAAGAAGAATTTACTAGGTACCCTTGATATATTGATTCCACATTTTGTCATATGTTGGTAGATGAAGCGTCATCTTGGGTGATGGTTTTAAACACATCAAAAGGGTTATTTTGTCCAACACAATTAGAATTTGGCGTCGGATTAGCACCATCTGAGTTTCAAAATTTTATGGATGAAGTATTTGCTGATTTACCTGTTGCAAAACAAGCCAATGACATACTTAGGTATTTATAGGCAGGAAGAATTGGAAAGAACATCTCAGACGTTTAGAGATGGTATTTTGCGCCTGCCTAGAAAATAATATTCGTTTAAACTGACGTAAATGTAAATTTTTCCAGCCTGAGGTAAAGTTTTTGTGCTACATTGTTAATAAGAATGATTTATATGAAAACTAAAATGCCAGAGAAAGTTATGGCAGTTCAAGAGGCCCCTTGTCCTACCAACTGTGCCATTATAGTATCTTTACCTACAGCATAATAACTAAGTAATACTTTTAAAAAATGTATTACAAATAAAAAACGTATTTACATTTTGACTTGAAATTACTTACTCAAAAACCATATTGTATATACTAATTTGAAAATTGCATCATGCTAACTGTTCTTAAAGCTCTATGCCCCTTCGGGCAAGCAAAACGTGACGTATGTGTAATGTGCATGCGCGATCTGTGGTGGCACACACAGATGTTTACATTTTGACTGTGATTAGCAGGTGCCCAAGGTGTCATGTGTTGAGGCTTGAGGAGGAGGGTTTGATGAGTGTCGGTGCCTCTCATTCTGGTCTGGTAAAAAATTGTTTTTTTATGTGTTGATTAATGACAAAAATATGCCAAATAAGTGTCAAATTTGTGGGTGTAAATGTGTAATACTGTAATACTCTTTGAAAATTTAGGTTTGTACAACAGACACAACAGATTAAATTCATAAAAATAGAGTGGTCTCTGTTGAAACTCTTCAAATTTGTTGAGTTTTATTTAATATAATATATTGTTTGTGTTTATAATGATTATACCTAATTACCTACAGAATTCCAAAAGATCCAAAAATCCGAAGGCAGTGGCTGGAATTTCGGAAATTGGATATGCATTATGCATTACAAATTCAATTTATTATCATGTGAAAACATTTTGCCGATGAAGATATTTTGCCTGGGAAAGGGAAATGAGCAAGATTGAAGTGGAATTGTATTTCTAATTCTTAAAAATAATACTAATGGAAGCGAACAGACGGCTGAACAGAAGTAAGTAGAAGTACTAAGCTGGAAATGGTTTACTCTGGCATTTTCACTGCAGTGGTTTTTAAATATCTGTTACTTCCTTTGCTCCTAGATCCCAGTATGATTTAAATGCGACCAAATACAAATTTGAAAAAGGCTCCGATGTCAAGACGTTTATTATGAAGTTCCGATCTATTGTTAATCAGCTCTGCGAACTCAATGATCCAACTACCGACAAACAGTTCATTCTCCAGTTGGTTCGCTCATTGCCAATTGAATTCCTGTCTATTCGAACCGCTATTGAAAGTAATATCTTCAAATATGGTTAGGATAATGCTTCATCAGCAATTTCCAAATTTGAAGAAAGTCTTCAAAAAATTACTGACTCAGATGTTTCCACATTGTCAATGGTCAATCCACTAAACCCATCTGTACAGCCGAAAGAAGAACAACCTCTAGTTAACGGTGCATTTTTTGGCAGTCATTCTGGTAATGATAGTGGTAATCAATTTAGAGGTAATAGTAATTATTGTAATTATGGTAGGAGCAGGAATAATAATAGAAATTATTGTGGTAATTCGTCTAGTAGATAATCAAAGTTATTGTAATATTTGTTGTAATTATTGTAAGAAACCTGGCCACATTAAGAATGTTTGCTGCAAGTTGAAGAATAAGAATAAGTCTGTTAGTTCGAATTTAAGCCAAGCTGAAACCAAAACTGAACAATTCGCTTTCATTACCATTGGTGACTCCGCAGATTTTGATTGTCATAGTGTTGGTAAAGTCGTTGGAGCCTTAGATACTGGTGCCACAAGACACATGGTAAATGTAGATATTTTGGAAAAGATTGATCTTTTGAAACCTATCAAAGTGCGAATTGCTGAAGCTGGTTGAAGTTTAAAAATCCGGTTTTGCTGCTTCTTTTCAGAATAATCAACCTTTGATTGCTAAAAATGGTAATACTTTGGCTACCAGAAAATTAGTGAACAATTTGTATAATATTCTTGAGTTTGATTTGGTCGGTCGTTATCAAAAGAAAAAGCTTTAATATCGAGTGTGTCTAGTTCTGATTTGTGGCATTTGCGTTTAGGCCATCCAGGCGAGGCAGAGAATTTCAGTGTGAAAATGTAAGTGATCATGATTCTTCAGCATTCAGTTTAGTTCAACTAAATTTGTGCATTTGTCCTAGATGTAGATATACCCAAGCTTGAAGATACCTTCTGTTAATGTTTTGAAAATAAGCTTAATCAACCGATGGTCAAAAAACAAGATTTTCATCATGTTCAGTTGTTCAGGGAGTATAGTACGAGTATATCTCGTTGTACTTTGAACCCCAAAACGAAAATTCTGAGCTCGAACCTCCATTGGTGCGTTTGTCCTAGATAACTCAAGGTGGAAGATGCCACCTTTGCTGGCACCATGCATTCGTCTAAATGCACGCTGATTGTCACCAAAGGCGATTCTGCAAAAACACTTGCTGTGTGCATTTAATGTAATAAGTATAGTCGAACGCGATCTGTACGGCATATATCCGCTCCTAGGAAAATTATTAAATATTTGCGACGCTTTATTTCAAATGGTGGCATGTTCAAATATTTGTATTTTAGGTATTTTATGATTCCTTGGTTAAATGAAGGCTGGATAATGGTGTAAGTAGGTATCATGTTAAAAGAAATAAATAAATTTGTTCACCTTTAGATGAGTTTTATTTGTTATACCTAGACGTTTTTTGTTACGCTTCACCACCAGTCAAAATTTCAAGTGCTGAAATTTATTTCTTGATTTTTTTAGCAAATTTTTGAAAATTCAAATTTTTACTAAAATTGGAAAAAATCAAAACTGTAGCAAATTGACCTGGAAAGCTGAAATTTGGTTTATCGAAAAAATGAAATTCAGCACCCAGAAACAGGAATCTGCCATCTTTGCAACTCTGACCAATTCACGCACACAACATCAAAACCTTTTTTCGCCAGTTGAAATCCAAAATTTCCTTCAATGATCACCTAGGTACCGAAGTAAAAAATCAGAATCCGATGGAGGCTCTAAACGATTCGAAACCGTCACCAATTCACTGGACATGTCAGAAATAAGTTTCCGACTGAATTTCTGTTTTTTTCGTTTATGAGTTCGCAAACGATTATTTTTTTTTAAAAATTATCTTTAGAGAAAATTTTGGATTTGAACTGCAGCACAAAATAATTTTGATTATACGTGTCTAAATCGAACAAAATGGTTGCAAAGATGGTAGATCCGAGTTTATAGACGTTGAATTTCATTTTCACAGCGTTTTTACAAAACCTGGAGAAACCGAAAAATCTGCTACAGGCTTCAGAACGCTTCGAAGCCATCACCAATTCGGTTTGGAAGGTCGAAAGTAGGATTTAAACCAAATTACTGCTTTCTAGGTCAATTTACTGAAATTTTTATTTTTTTAAAAAGTGTGACCTAAATTTGAATTTCCAAAAATTCGCCAAAAATCGAAAAATAAATTCCAGAACCCATGAAGAAATATCCACCAGCGATTACCTACATTAAAAAAAAATCAAAATTCGATGGAGGTTGATATGATTATTTATTCATGTTTGTTTGAAAATTGGGGTAGTGAACTATGACTTTTTTCTTGGAAAATTGGAGGAGGGATTCAATAAAAAGATGTAGAGTGATTTCAAATGGTTCTGACTCGACCTTGCCCTTGCCCATAGCCCATAAATAAGATAGAATCAGATCTCAAGTTCAATCAAACTGTTCAATAAACTTAAATAGCGAAGCTAGAAGGTACTCGAAGATACGAGTAAGTAATAAGAAGAAATGAAAATAGTAAGTAGAGGTTATAGTGAAGAATAAAAAGCATAGATACACAGTGTAAGATAAAAGAGAAATGTTTTTATTTCCAAAGCCTTACAAAATAAAACACGACTAAATAGAATATAGGTAAATTAGAACCTCAAATATGATTGTTCTTAACGAGAAAATAAATAAGCCAAGACAGACAGATATGAAAGTTAAAAGATAGATAATGTAAGTAGGTAGTAGATAGATTCCATAAAATAAAATAGGTACATTTAAAAAAAAAATATTGGTCACAATAGATAACAATTTCATTATCACCATAAAAATGTACAGAGATGGAAAGAAAAATGAAGAAAAGAAGAGTAAGTAAATAGGTAGGTAAGTCTAAAACGAAAGAAAAAAACAGAAATAAGAAGAACAAAATAATAACAAGAAACCAACATGTCAACCCTGTTAACAACATTTTCAAAAAGAAAAAAAAAGGAAAAATGATTGTTTTCAACGCATGTAACCGATATTAAATAGCACAGGCGCATGAAACATTAAGCAGTTGAGAAAAAGAAACTAGAAGAACAATAAGTAAGCTAATTAGAATAGATTAAGTCAAACTTGTAACAAACAGGAGGGGGGAATGAAAACCAGACAATTTAAACAGGAAAACAAAATTTTTAAAACATTTATTAAATAATTTATAAACACAACAATAATTCGCTACATACTACATAACATACATAGTTTAAAAATTATTGCTAAAATTTTATTTCAAGACGTCACGTGTTTTTACGCGTGGTAACTTCGCATATTTTGTTTATTTCTTTACTTAAGGGACGAAAAAAATTAATCATTTAAAAAGCCGTCTATATAAGGAGCGAGTATTCGACTGATCGCATTCTTTGTTTCTTTTTTTTTGGTTAAATAAAAAATGCAATTTTATGTAGGTAGGTATAAAATATCAAGATACCAAGTAAAAATAATAGTCGAACGGTAATTAAAAATTAAATATTCTAGAAAAAATTCTCTCACAATGATAAATTAGCAACGCTAAGATGATTTGGAGAAATTTCATTTTAAAACTTAGCACATAACCAAGTAAATTAACGTAAAAGTAAGAATAGGTATATTCTAGTTTTTCAAAAAAAAAAAAAAAAAAAAAAAAAAAAAACGATGTAAGCGTAAATCAAAAAGTTGGATGAAATTCGAAGAGCTCGATGAGATGATCAAATTAATTCATTATCATGAATTGAAATTTTCATGAAATTTAATAAAATTCATTCAAATCGGGCTAATTCTAACAACATGAAACAGGTAATGTGTGGCAACACCGCATTCGTATTTGTAAACGAAAAATTTCAATTAGGTATTTTTACCCAATTTGCAACAACCCCTGACAGAATAATCTTCTTGGTGTAATTTTCACTCTCTAAATTCGCCCAAACCACGAGACCATCTTAGAATTATCATGTTAAGTATTCCTTAATATAGGAAATATTTCATACACTTATTTTGTATAGGAGAAACGAAAACCCAATACAATCTACCATCAAAGCTGTTCTACAAAAAAAAAAAAAAAAAAAAAATCAAAAAAAGGAATAGAATAATAAGAATACAGGTAGATAGACAGGTATCAAAAAATATTGGCCCCAAAATAAGTGAACCATCTTGCGAGCTTTTTACACTGCACCTCACAGATTTGCAAAATGCAACCATTTCACACGATGATGAAGGTAAACTCGATCTCTGATTCGATTCGTTACAACATTATAAATAAGAAAATAATCGATATAAGAATTAAGAAATAGAGATAAAGAAATAAAAGGACCAAATTACGATCCAAGATGAAAGATGACGAAAGGCATGACAACGACCTATGCTGACTGGGAGCAAATTGTAAAGGGAGGAATAGCTCGAGAACAGAAGACGCCTCTCAGACGTCCGAAAGGATTGATTGTCACGCAATTATTAAAATTAACTTATAAAATAGTCTTAAATAAATCTAAACCTTAAAAAATATTGGTCTCACATTAACCGCTTATCGAGAAATTTGAAATTTGGAAAAATTTCCTTTTATTTTCCTTACAAAATAGGTCGAGTGTATTTTTCATCGCCTTGGTTTTTTTTGGTTTTTATTTTTCGGTTATGAAATTACTATCGTTATTCAAATTGGGATCTTTTGTTTGAATGCGGTGTTGCCAAATTCATGCTTGATTTGATTTTCGATTTCTTAATTGATAATCTCAAATTGTTTTAACACAACTCACGCTTCGATTATTTGAAAATTAAAAAAACAAGAGCTTACTCACCTTTCGTTGGTTTTCTGGTAGATGATATTAGGGGGGGGGGGGTGAATACAGAGGTGAACGAAAGCAAACATGATAATGATCGGTTCTGAAAGGTCCAATTTTCGAATTTTCAGACCAACATGCCTTTTTTCCAAATTGGATCGCTCAATTATAAAAAATGGGGGGGGGGGGGGGTAGACTTTCATCCAAGATACGAAAAAACCCTGATATGGAATTATAAATGAGATAAATTGGTGGGCATTTTCAATCACTTGTATATTTTAATTTTCAAATTGAAATTGCAATTTTTCAAGTTTTTCATACCAAAATTAATTGTTTACAGTTTGTTTTTTCCCTCAAATTTCGAGATTTTTCAATAGCAAAAATTATCCTGGAAATAGATGTGAAGTTGTGAACCCACAGCTCTGAATGTGAGTCTTGAAACCGGTTGAAAAAAAATGTCACAATTCTTATCGGTCGCAAAATCAGATCCCGCCATTGGCTGTTGAAGAGCCAATCAGAATCGTCCAAATTGGTGAAGGGGAAAGGGGGTGGGGGAGGAAAATTCAAAATTTGATGACAATGGGCTTGTGATACATCGATTACTAGGTTTTCGACATCGTAGATTCCGATTTTGGTATCAGTTTTAAAATATGAGTGGGGGATGAGTCAGGGGAGGGGGTAATTTTGAATTTGACTGATGAAAGGCATGTGACATATCGTTTGTTACGTTTTCGATATCGTAGATTACGATTCTGGCATCAATTTTTGAAAATGGAGCGTGGGTGAGCCTTGGGGAGGGGGTGATTTTGAGCTAGACCGGTAAAAGGCGTGCGATGTGTCGATAGATACGTTTTTGATGACGCAGATTCCGGTTCTGGGGGTCCATTTTTTTTGATAAGAGTGGGGGTGGATCTGGGGGAGGGGGTAATCTCGTATTTAAATAGTATATGTCGTGTGACATATCGATTGTTGGGGTTTCGATATCGTTGATTACGATTCTGGCATCAATTTTCAAAAATGGAGTGGGGGTGAGCCTTGGAGAAGGGGTGATTTTGAGCTAGACCGGTGAAAGGCGTGTGATGTATCGATGGTTACGTTTTCGATTGACGCAAATTCCGATTCTGGGGTCCATTTTTTTGATAAGAGTGAGGGTGGGTCTGGGGGAGGGGGTAATCTCGTATTTAAATGGTATATGGCGTGTGACATATCGATTGTTGGGTTTTCGATGGCGTAGATTACAATTCTGGTGTCAATTTTTAAAAATTAAGTGGGGGTGAGCCTCGGTGAGGGGATGATTTTGAGCTAACCGGTGAAAGGCGTGTGATGTATCGATGGTTATGTTTTCGATGTCGCAGATTCCGATTCTGGGGTCCATTTTTTTTATAAGAGTGACGGTGGGTCTGGGGGAGGGGGTAATATCGTATTTGAATGGTATTTCTTGTCTGATAAATCAATTGTTAGATTTTCGATATCGTAGATTCCAATTCTAGCATTCATTTTATTAATACTAGTCGCAATGGGATATGGGAAGGGGTAATTTCAGAATTTGATCAGATTAAGGCATGTGATATATCAATTATCAGGTTCTCTAAATCACAGATTCTGATTCTGCCATCCATTCTCAGAAAGAGGAGGGGATGGGTCTCGGGAAGGGGATGGTTTTAAATTTGACTGATATAACGCGTGCAATACATCGATAATTGAAGTTTAGGAATCACAAATTCCTTCCAAGCACTCAAGCCAACCCTTCCAATACCTCGTTTCAACAACACAACTCTTCGAAACAACATCAAAGCTTCAGTAAAAATAAAAAAATAATAAAAAACAAAGCCAACTAAAAAAGAACGTCTATATTTAACTGGCCTACGTATACGTAAAATTAAACTACATAAAATAATACTGCATTAAAAAAAAAGAATAGAAGAAAAAAGAAACACACGCAAAAAAAAAGTAATAAGGAATGATAAAGAAACGAGTAATAAATGCCGAACAAAAAATCGAGAATTATAAAAAAAAAATAATAAACGTAATTAAAAACAAGAAAAAAATACGTATACGCGAAGCAAAAACATTGTGCAATCCTTCGACCATGGATCAGATCTTACTAAAAGATTATTTTGAATAAACATACTTACGTACGTAAAACATTTTGTGCGAAAAAAAAAAACACAACGGAAATAACATTTTAAAAAAACAGAACAGTTAAAAGTAACGAAAACGAAACGAATTAACGAAAAAAAAAAGGGAAAAGAATTTTAAAGAAACATGGATATTTTTTTTCCTAAAATATTCTATGACGATATAACAAATACAACAATTTAAAAACCATCAGTGAACGAGATGGATAATTTAACTACATCACAATTTCGTATTTATATAGGTAAGTACGTGTTTCAACTAAAAAAAAGTTAATATGTAAAATAGGTATATAAATAAATATATAGGTCAACAAAATTAAAATTTCAAAATAATCTTAACATTTAAAAAAAATTCCAAACACTAAGAAAGGTCGCGCGTTTATGTTTCTTTTTTATTGGGTTGGAAAAAATCAACGCGAATTGCAAATTTCAAGCACCTTTCTGATCCATTATTTTCTTTTTTCTTAAGAACGAATTTCTCGTCGGATAAAAACCATCAGATTAGGTCGTTCTGTCGTTATTGTGGTAATATAATAAGATTATAACTTAGATTCTATCAACTATAATGGACGGTAGGGGGGTAGAAAAAGAGAGGGTGAGGATGGCAACATGTTTCAAGAGTTGTTGCAAAAATTGTTTTGTATTTAGCTGCATTATTTACGAGATCAATTCATTAAAAATATTTTTTTTCACAAATTCTATGAAATTAGGAAATTTTTTTGAGAAAGGAGGGGGATGGTTATAGTCTCATGACCACCGACTCGAAAATTCAGAATGTAATAATTCATAGATTTGAAGAAAAAAATCTAATTTTTCAAATAAAATTTTCATTCATTTTTTCAAAATTTTCAAGTTTTTTTCTATTTTTATTTTTTTTATCCCTCAAACAAAAAAATTAATCACATTATAATAAATTAAAAAAATTTTTCAATATTTTATCGATGTTGAAAGATACTTAAATCAAGAAATAAAATCGAACAAAATCATCTTACGTATTTGAATTCATATCAATCCAACATACCCATCTTTTAAAAACCCTCTACTCCACCCCACAATTTCCACTCCACTACCACATAAAAAATAAATCTCAAAATAACACCTATTCTTTAAAAAATGACTTGGGAGGTCTATGAGAGGAAAAAAAATTATAATATAAAAATACGATTATTTTAAAGCTGTGACACGTTTTAGAGGATTTTGAGTTGATTCATCGATTAAAATCTAATCTTTAAAATATCTTAAGATATGCTTAAGTTGACAACTTAGATACATAAAAAGGACTGCGAGTGTATCGATAAAACAATACTTATCAAAGTTCAAAATAAGAACTCGAGAAAAAAAAATCATAAATAAAAACTAAAAAATCTCTCAAAATTCAAATACCCGAGTACAAAAAAATTGACACGTAAGATTCTCTAAAACATGAAAATGAAAAAAAAAATCGAGTAAAATAAAGTAAAATTAAAATTAAAATTAAAATAAAGAATAATAAAATACAAGGAAAAAAAATCAAAAGGAGGAAAATACTACAAAGAGTAATAATACTTATAAACACAGAAAAATTATGTTTGGAGGAAAGCGTAATGAAGAGATACGTTTCAAAAACGAAAGAGAAAAAAAAGAGAAATATTATTACGACATAAAAAAAAACTTGATTTATGCATACGCCCTAACAACAACACAACGATCACATACAAAAAAAATGTATAACAGTAATAATTATAACAACACTGGGATTTATATAAGAATGATCTCATTTTGTACAAAATAAAAACACGCTTAACGATTCTCTAGATAATAATTAGGTATGTTAACTCGTCGAGGGGGCCGAGGGGAAATTGGCTGATCCGCGTTAGCGATTTGATTCAATATTTAAAAAAAAAAAAATTAAAATAAAGAAGGGATTTTTTTTCAAACTCACTCTATCTCGAATGGCGTGCATTTTTCATAATTTCATTTTCATTTTCCTCTTCTTTCGATATTATTTTTTATATAATATTATCATTACAATTAAGAAATAACAACACGTATTTATACAATATCAGTCGAGACACGGCGGCATCGGTATCGGTATCGGCAACACGCGCGGAACAGCGCGAAGGCCATCTTGACACACTCTACCAAACGATCCATTACTGGATTTTATTTTCCGGATGTATATTGGTCTTGGAAAACGACACCCGCAGGTTGCTAGTCTCGCCGAGCTGATAGTCGTGCATTTTCTGGTAAATGAAAGAGCGAAAAAGAAACATTAGTGCATTTGACAGGTGAGATGGATTCGGACATAAGGCCATCGGCCATTGTTGAAATGGATGGGTCCGAATATACGAGTGAGTAGTCTGGGTAAATATTGACTTTCGAAACTTACGATTAGTGCGGCTACAGCATCGTCTATGGAATTCAACTGTATCAAAGCCATTCTTCTGTCTTTACTGTAAACAGATATGATACCACAAGGCATGTTACAATTTGACCAGATGTATGTATGTATGTTTCATTTACCATAGTTTCAATAAATTAATCTAATTTCTTTCATTTTCATCATTCTCGTACCATTCACATTGATTCAAAATCGTAAAGGATAAAAAAGGGTCGAATCTACATAAGAATTAAATGTCTATTATTGAGCTCATCACCATCAAAAACATACCCAGCTTAACAACATATTACAAGTTTTTTTTTTTGAAAGTTTTTCGTGTTTGTCAGGCTTAACAGGTAGACAGACGAACTTGGGACGTCAGACAGACGGGTCAATGACCTTAAGAGTGTAGAAAGACTAACTTAGGACGTCAGACAAACGGGTCAATGACCTTAAATAGGGTAGACAGACAAACTTGAGAGGCCAGACAGGCAGATAGACACCGATGGTCTTTGGAAGGCTAAACAAGTATGTTAGTAACCTTGAGAGTCCAGATACATGGGGGGGGGTCAATGACCTTGGTAGGCTAGACAGGCAGATAGACACATTGAGAAGCTAGACAGACAGGTCAATGACTTTCAGATTCAGAGGATCGAAAGGAGGCAGGAAGACAAACGACCTTAAAAATCCAGGCAGATGGGTCAATGACCTTAAGAGGTCATACAGGCAAATAAACAACCTTGAAAAGTCATATTTGAACGGGTCAATGACTTTGAGAGGTCAGAGACTCGGGCAGATGACCTTGGGAAGCTGAACAGGCAAGTCAGTGACCTTAAGAGTCCGGATACCTGGGTCATAATGACGTTAAGAGGCCGAACAGAAAGACAGACGGCCTTGAAAGCCAGACAGACGGGTCAATGACCTTCAGAGGCCATAAAGAAAGATAGACGATCTTGAAAAGCCAGACAGACAGGTCAATGACCTTAAGAGGCCAGACAGGCAAACGATGACTTTGGGAAGTTATACTTATTCTTTTTTTTTTCTAAATAGAAATTTGGCAACGTCTGAGAAAAAATTCTTTCTGTTGATTTCTGATCGTGAGGAAAATTCCCAACTTGCTTGTACCCTCAGATAAATTATTGAGCTCCCATTTTGAAAATCTTTTTGCATAGAAAAAACCCGAGTAAAAACTTTGATTTACTTGTAATTTTTTCAAATTTTCAAATGGTAGCTTTCTGAATACGAAAGTTGACTTTCATCTCTAAAGCTGAGCCCCGACCTTTTAATATTTTGAATCTCCTATTTATTCCCCTTTCAACTCACGATCAGCAAAACCTCCACAATCATGACATTCATGATAGACTTAAGGATACATTTTTAAATCATCAGAAAATGAACGTCGTGACTCGTGAGGATGGAATTACCTACTTTGTAGATTTTGAGATAGAATCGAGAGCAATTTGAAAATTATTACTGAAAAAGGTCAACTTTAACTGAAGCCTCCAAATCACCTGCAAAATGGTGGGAATCGATTCGAGAGACCGACTTCAGAGGGCAGACGAAGTTTACGTATAATTTGATGTAAAAACTGGCTCTTTTGAAATTTTTTAAAATTTGAGTTTTTAAGCTTGTAAAAAAATACACTTATCAGCTGGTCATCTCGGATTCGCGATTCATCCACATTCCAATTGATTTGGAATGTCGAACTTATGAATCATAGGATTGAATTTTCAGTTGCCCAAGTTGATCACGATGCTTTCTGAAGCAATATGAAATTGCTGGAGACAACCCAAATTTTACTGGAGGTTTTAGGTTGGCTCGAAAATAGTGGAAATCGATTCGGAGGGAGGGGGGATTGTACTCGTAGATATCTAATCAAGGTCCCCCCCCCCGGCCTCAAAATATCACTTTCAGAGGTTGGCGAAGTTCAGAGTAGGTAATTTTTGGAAAAATATACAATTTTGAAATTTTTTCAAAACTTGAGATTGTTTAATTTGTGAAAAAATACGCTTTTTGACTCGTCACTTCGAAATTCGGATTTACCGGCTCTAATCTATTTAGATAGTCGAAATTTATGCTGGAGCATTTTGAAATTGCTGGAGAAAAAGCAAAATTTTTCTGCAGGCTCCAGATTGACTGGAAAATGGTAGCCTTCGATCGGGGGGGGGCTTTGTACTCGTAGATGATTAAGACACCCCCCCCCCTCAGTCCTCAAATTATAGAAAGAATTCGAAAAATTGAATTCCTCAGATTTGGTTTGTTTTTTATTAGAAATAGGCACTGTTTAATATTTCGACCCCCCCCCACCTCCCGATACATGAAAAAAGTGTAAATATTTTTACGTTTTTTTCCCCACAATTTTAATCCTTGGATTTTGTTTATCTTTATCAGAAAAACACGATTTAATGTTTTCGATTTGCTCACTCCCCCTCCTCCCCACTAAAATGAAATTGAATTGAAAAATATATACCATAAATTTTGTAATCTTATCACCTTTGGAGGTTATCAGCATTGTTGAGGGAAGGTTTCTCTTTGAAAAAAAAATTATCTAGAAGTATTCTGCTCAAAGACAAAAAATTTACAAATAATTTGTACCCTACATACAGTCGTCAGTTTTTCATCTTTTTCGATATTTTTCAACTTTATGACCTTCATGCAAGGGGACTAACATTATTTGGAGGACCGAAGGAGTTTTTTCTTGAAAATAAATGGTCACCTATTTATCCTCCTGAAAATGAAAAATTTTCAACAAATTTCCACAAACATCAATCTTCTATCTTTTTTTATTTTTCTAAAATAGGGGGAGGGGGCTCCATACAAGAGAGCTAACATCATTTAGGGGCCCAACAATGGTTTTTTCTGAAGAAAGGGTTCTGTAGAACAGTTGAGACGTGGACATGAAATACTCATTTCCAAAAAATTATCCCTGATTTTGATTTATTTTCACTTTTTCTGATTTTTTCAACTTTTGAGGGCGGGGGCTCCTTTCTAGGGGGTCAATATGGTTTGAAGAGCCAGACCCGAAGAAAGGGGTTTCTTGAAAAGAAGATTATTCAGAGAAATTCTGACGCAAAAACAAAGAATTTTAATGAATTCAATTACTTATATTTGATTTTTTTCAACCGGTGGGGGGGGGCGCCACTAGCACCACTTTTTTTGCAGACAGTCGGAAAATTAAAAAAAAGGAATTATTTTCTCACCCGTACTAACAACTTTGGGGAGTGGGTAGAAAATTCCAACTTGAGTTCTAAAGGTTCCTTTGAAAAAATTTCAAATTGTCTATTTTTCCAAAAATTACCAACTCTAAACTTCACCAACCTTTGAAAGTGATATTTTGAGGACCGGGGGGGGGGGAGAATCTTAATTAGGTATCTACGAGTACAATCCCCCTTCCCTCCGAATCGTTTCCACTATTTTCGAGCCAACCTAAAACTTCCAGTAAAATTTGGGGTTTCTCCAGCAATTTCATATTGCTTCAGAAAGCATCGTGACCAACTGCACATGATTTCATGTTTGGTTCGAGTTTTTAAGCAATGAAATGGGTCGACAACAAAAACAAAAACAAAAATATCTACAGTTTTTTACAATTTATAACCGTTTTAAAACCACAAAAAAAGAAATTAAATTCAAATTAAATAAACTACCTACCTAGAGACGTTTTACGAAAGATGACAATTTTCTACGAAATGGGAGGAGAGTAAAAGGAAATTCACATCACTACGCTTATTTCAGCTCTTTCTTCAAAATCTACAAGTAACTGAACAAAATCAGTACTCCCATCTCCATGCATCAGACTTCAAAGTAAAAATCAACTTCGCCACTGTCTTCTTCACGCTCACCAACTTATACTATTTCGACCCTACATGTAAGTAAATTAAATTGCATACTTAAAACGCCGTAAATCCTTCGTTCGCGTATATTTACGGCGCTCACATATGCAATTCTATTAACACCAATATTTATTCGTAAAATCTAGGTATCTACTGTTTGTTACTCACGGGAAGAAACGGAATTCTCTAACTTCGAAGCCATTCTTTTGGAACGCGTTCTTGATTTCTTCTTCGCTGACATTTTGTCTGCACAACATTATATTGAAAATCGAATTAATTCAACATTCTCGATAACAATACGAACAGTAGTTCTAGGTATATTGAACTCTACGTCGTCGTATACTTAATATTATTATCTATACCAAACACCTAAAACTCGGATAATCGATCATCATCCATTCCATAATCGCATCTCACCTCACCTCGCGCACAAAAATACACCATCAGGTAGGTATAAAGAGGTACTTACGGAATGTTAGATAAATGAAGCGTAGCCGAAGGCGAATAAATATTCTGATAATTTTTCGAGCCGGGTTTCTTGAAACGATGGAGCGGAGACAGTGTGTAATCTTTGGTAAGGCCGGCATCGGGTTGGCCTTCTTTGGGTAACTGAACGGTTTGATATTTTGATTGCATAACGCGTATTTCTTTACCGAACAGGCGTAGTTTATCCATATGTAGCAAGGCTGCCGGAATCAAGTAAAATTTTATTTGAATTAGAATACAGATCTCGTCTCGTGCATTGTGCATATTATCGAAGCAGACTTATTATATTATTGTTAAAAGGAAAAAAAAATGTAAATCGCCATCATTGTCATATGCTGCGAGTTCACATCACACATACCGAGCTGAGCTTGTTGAGGTTCTGCCATTTGGATTAAAGCGCAATCTTTTTTATTGTATAAGATCTTCACTCGTAACACGTCACCGTACACGCCTACATAGATTCGTACATAGGAAAAAAATAGAATTAAATTACAAATAAACGCAGAAAACTGCGGCTAGCAGAACCTTATAAATATATTGTAAAAACTACACAATTGTGTGTACGAGTATGATGGTGGTGAACTTGTACGTAGGTATACTAAAAGTACATATACATTATACCGTGTGTTCTACTCAATTCAACATGCATACGAGTTTACTTAATATTCTCCTCACACATAAACACACACACACATACACACGTAGCCAGCCTATACTTAAATATACATTATTAACGATGTACCTACTGTAGAGAATTCACAGATACCAAATACCTACACGAGTAATATGTAATTTTTACACGAAGAATAATGATGAAAGAGAGCAAGAGAGAGGGACAGACAGATGAAAAAAAAAGTAAAATAAAGCTAATTAAGAGAGTACAACAATTGGAAATTTTGTACATAAATTCCGATCGCCTGTGATTTTTTCCCCTCTTTTTTGGCATCGAAATAAATATGAATGGATCACGATACGTGACGCTCTACACAATACCGTACACACAGAGATAGAATAGGTACAATAAAACACCGGCACCAGTCCGAGAAAGATTATCAATCGTCATTCGAGTCTCGTGTCTAGTAATTTTAGTATGTAGTAGGTACATAGATGTACGAGTAGATAGGTATAGACTATAGAGGTACATATAACGCATGCATGGCTAATTTTTATCATTATCGAAGGCTCATTACGTGTAGAGAATATTACCTACTCGTATACGATGATATCGATGACAAAACGTATAAAAAGGTAATCAGTAGTAATCGCCCTCTTTTTTTTTTCGATATCATCGTGTAAGGCGGACACTCGGACAGGTTCGTAATGTAACGATATCGATGTCCTGTTGTGTAGTGTTTTTTTTTTACTAGGTAGCCTACGATTTACATACACGCAATACACACGTTCGAAACAATCTTATAACACGACGTAGCAAGGCTGGACGAGTGATTGGTTGGTGTGGCACGAGTTCTAGAGGTAATGCTAGGGGTAGAGGGGAGTGAGAATTTTACCCTGTGAGACGTTACAAATATTTTGGGATAAATTTTAGCCCATCTGGAGCTGTTTTTTTTACTCCAATTGAACTCACTCGAATTAACACCTGTTTTAGGAAAAGAATTCCTGAGGATGATACTTCAATATTTTCACATTCAATGCCTTTTCCCTTCCAGAGATCTACAAAATTACAAAATAACGGAAATTCGCAAGAAATCTGGTTTCAAAAAACAATAATTTCCAAATTTATTTTTTCATCTCTCTCTCTCTTTTTTTTTTTTTTTAATGAAATGATTCTAAGAAAATTTACCAAAATATGTACTTACAGTGTGTCCAAAAAAAAGAAGAAACCGTGAACCGAAAATTTGTATATAATCGAAGGTCTTTAAAAGTACTTTAGATGAACTTGACACGTTGTCAAAATTGATACCCCCCCCCCCCAAGGGGAAGGAGCGTTAATCAGAGTATAAAAATTTTGAGAAATGTAACAGAAGTATCAAGGTTATCAGAGATGTATATTTTCTCTCTGATTTTCCCCTCAAAATGAGAAAAAAGTCCCCAGGAAGAGAAAGCCAGGTGAAAATTATTCAGAGATTAAAAATGAATGTCAAAACCTAAATATCTCCTTTTGGGCAGCTCAATTTTCAATTTGGGGGTTAAATCGTTTTCAGAATCGAATCAGTGACTTCAAAAAATTATAATTCAAAATTCGTATTACATTTTTTGAGGGTACGAATTTTTTTTTCATATACATATGTGATTCTCTTTCTTCGGTTTTCTTGAATTTTTTGAAAATATTTTTGAAAATTCAGAATGTGATGAAAGCTCTAAAAGTAAATACCTGACAATTTTTGAAAGGATCATGGTCTGAAACCCCCATAACCCAAATTTCAATCACACAAATTGATTTTTCAATTTTCTGGCGAATTTTTGAAAATTTAAAATTTACTACTTAGTTTTGGAAATTATACATTTTTTTTGATAAAATTCCCAAGTACGTGTTTTATGCAACTAAAGGTGACGGAAATTTGTAAAGAAATTAATATGAACTTCCTCGAACCGAATTTCAACATTTCCGGTCATTCTGGAGGCTCCAGCGCGATTTCAGATTTCTCCAGAATTTTGAATTTTCTACAGAAGAAATGAAAATTAATTTTTGACAGCCAAAAATCGAGCTGTTGTTTATTCGAGGCCCTTTCGACGTGTTAATTCACATTTGACCTGATTTCCAGGCGGACACCTCGAGGGTGTTTTTTGATCAGTAATGAGAATTGGAGAATGCTGGTCAAGAAAAAAAAGAACCTTCCGAAAAGACATTCGTATGGGTGTCAACATCGAGTCCTTTAGAGTAAGTAACTTTTCATTTTGGGACCGAACGCTCAGCAGAATCAAAATTAAAGCCTTCAAAAACAGCTACGATTCAAAGCTCACATAACTTTTCAAATAGATTGACTTTTTAAATCTGCATTTCAAAAAAAAAAAAAAAAAATGAAAAATTCGTGTAACCTACGGTTTATTGGATTTTTAGAAGCGTTGATGATTTCCAATGTCGAAATGTTGACTCAAGTTTTTGATTCGAGTACTTAAGCATGAAAATAAGCCTCGAAATTTTATTAAATTGAAAAAATCACGCGATTTATTTTCAATTTGGATTTCTGAGGACTGAGATCCTGATTTCGAATTTTGAATCCATTTTTGGATCCATTTAGTTCGACCCCTCTCCCACTTCTTCATAAATAAATCTTACTTAGAAAATATTTTCCAAAATAATTCATTAAAAGACAATTTGTTTGGAACGTACCTTCGTATCAAATCCCTAATTTAAAAAAATCAAGACAAACATTTCTACTGAAAAAAAACTCAACCAAGGAATCTCTAGCAAAAAAAATTTCGTCTATTCTCGGGATTTCATTTTTTGTTTCAAAAGAAAGCAGTTGAGGTAAGACGAATTGCAAATTTTAAGGTTATTCAAAGAATATTGATCCAAGTTTGAGAGAGTGAAGAGGATCGAAAAAACCCATTTTTGAAAAAGAGTCGTAATTCTTCGCAAGTTGTGGCTCCGAAAATAATTTGAACGCTGCATCGCAATCGTTTTTGGAATTGCTTCTCCCCCAGGAGACTTTTTAAAATAGATTGGGCGAAAAATTTCAGTTCCAAACAAAGCTAGATTGGAAGAACATGCAAAAATACCCCACCAATCAAAATTATAACCGCTGATGTTCATTTTTTGATTTTTGGTAGATTTTGTAAAAAATCAAATTTTGGTCAAAATTTTTGAAAAATCAAAATTTTATTAAATTGAGTCAGAAAGTTGAAATTTGATAATTACCTACTATATTTCTGACCCACTAAATTGATTTGAAACAGTTTCACTGCTTCGAGCTATTTTGAGCAATTCTGGAGTCTCCAGCGAATTTTTAACAATTGCAATTTCTAAAAAATTTCACACAACCGAGCTGGAAAATTGAATTAGTACGCAGCTAAGTACATTTTTTACCTCGAAAATCAACTGGAGAAGGTATCGAGTTGTTCTGGAGTCCACAGCGACATTTTAGAAACTCCACTTGTCCAAAAAACGCAAAATTTGAAAAAAATAAGGTGCATGTTGCTGGTTTATTTGATCATTTTTCCAAAACCGGTTTCCACCAGTTCAAAACAATTTACCCACTTCCATTTTCTGGCAAATTTCATAGAATTTTTTGAAAAAATTGAATTTTTAAAATACCACTGGAGGCTCCAAAACGACTCAAAACGTCTTCTAGCCGAATTGCGAGGTTGAAAATGTACAATCTCAGCTTTCCAACTAGATTGGATGCAATTTTGTAAAAGTTTCAAAATCAAAAAACTCTTCGGAGGCTCAAGAACTGCTCAAAACATATCGAAACTGCTTCCAATCAATGAAGAAGGTCACAATAAGGAACATCACATATTTCATTATCTTTCTAGCTCAATTACATATATATAAGAATGTTGATTTTTTTCGCCTTTCTGGTCCAGAATTGATTTTCAATTCAAAAATTCGCCAAAAATCGAAAAATGAGTATCAGAATTTTAAATTTTAATTGATGAGGTATCGCCGCTTTTTTGATCTGAATTTGATTCGACCTGAAATTTTTCTGCAGCTCCGAATACCTTTAATGTAAGTGAGTAACAATAATGATGTTTTCCGCAGAGTCATTTCAAAGAATAGGGGTAAAGGGGAATTCGCCTCCGGCCTAATGAAGAGCCTCAGATAAATAATGCATTATTAATAGCAGAGCTATCAAACTTGAAAAATATTTCAAAATCTAAAATATGAGTCTTCTTATGACACGGCTGCTATCAATGAGAATCGATTAAACCCCCAGATCATACGACGCTGAACAAAGAAATAACGAGCAAGTTCAACGCTCACATACCAGACTACAATCATTCGTTATACGTTTCCCGAAGAAGTAACTACGGTCGACTTGTGAAATTTGTGTTCGAAGTAACCACAAAATAATCAGTTATCAGGTAAGTTCAATTTTTTTGAAAAATTTTTCACATCCCAAATTTTGAGAGAATAATTACTGTAACCAGTTCAAGCAGCACTGAACCGTTTTCTGAAACGATTAACCTGCTTTTCGATTTTGAAAGGTCCAAAATTTCGGACACCACTCAGTATTCCCTCTCCTTCCATCCACACAGATATTTATTTTATCCAAACAGGATCTGAACAGTTCCCAAACACAAACAACCAAACATCTATCAATATCCCACTCATGGCATCAAATTTCACCCCCTCCTCACCCACACACACATGCAACCGAACCAATCACTCGTCCATATATTGGTATCTGGTCGTATATCGATAAAAAAGAAAAAATACATAATAATACTTGACGTACCGAACAAGGTAAACAGAGCATCAGGTGAAACCATCTACGGAAGCGCAAACCAAGAAAAGTTACATTCACACCGATGAGTTGAATCGTGTTTCCGACGAAAAAGGAAAGACAGCAAAAGAAAATGAAACGTAATAATGTTAACAAAAAAAACTTGCAAATATAACACGCCATAAAGTAAACAAAAGAAAGAAGAAAGGGGGTAAGAATTACAGAAATATAAAAATTCACATATAGGTATAAGTAGATAAATAAGGAGAGACAGAAAACATTGAAAAAAAAAAAATACAGAAATAATACGAGACGTAAAAGAAATCAACAAAAAAGGTGAACGAAAAAAAAAATAGTAAAGTTAATGTACGAAAAAATAAAACAACAGACGAAAAAAAGAAACACGAAAAACACGTAAGTAATTTTTCGCAACTAAATAAATTCTCTTTTCCGAAAGTGTCGTAAAAGAAAAAAAAACAAAATAATTATATAAGTACACGTAAAACATAAAGAATAGAAAAACCAAGATAACAGAGGATAGACAAGATAAGGTGATTAAAAATAAAAAAATAAAAAATAAAACGTCTACGTATAGAAAACAATATACCTAAGTATTCTTCTTCCCTTCTTATTTCTTTTGTCATTCGTCATTTTAATATACATTAAATTTTTAAAAAATTAGCAAGAAAAATGAATAAAATATCTACTCACTTCTTCGTTTAAATTACTAACAAGTAAAACGCAAGATGTGCTTCCCATTTGGCCTGGCATACGGAGATTCGATGTGGTATTCGTTAATGGAAAATTTCCTAAAGGTAGTCCTGTACAAAGGAATACGAAAATAGAATTAAATCAATGATGACGTCGAGTAGGTACGTTGCTACATATTTTAAATACATCGGTACAACTCGATGGTACTTTAATGTAATCATAATACAGCAAAAAGCGTACAATTGTGATTGCCTAAACTAGCATAAGAAGTAAGTGAATAGCGGTGCCTTGCATTATGTAAAATAACAGAATATGTGCACAAAATAAAATACGAAAGTGAAGTTTACGAACACGAAGGTAAAATTCGAGACAGTATAAAATCACGTAGACAAAATTAAATTTCCCAATCAGATTTTTAAAAACTAGCTGGTATAATGCGTTAAATTACACAACAGGAAGAATCCAGCGTCAGCGAAAGGAAAAAGCAACAAGAGTACAAAATAAAATCATCCAGAAACAGAAGGTACGATAAAACTAGCACGTCGTTAAAACGAAGCTCCCTCACAAGTATGGTAGGTATTCCTATGTAGCTCACAACAGTAGGTGTTTTTTTTATTGGTTGAATTTTCCTAAAAAAATAAGGCTATTGCAGAGCACCAGCTTGTGACATACATAAGATATTGTAAGAGCCAGTGAATAATGGAGAATGGTGAATGATTTTTTTTTTTTTTTGAAAGCTCTTCTTTCAAATAGAAATATTTTGAAATTTCATGTAATAGAACCTAAGACATTGAAAAAATGAAGAAAATTTTGAATTTTTTTCACATTTTCTTTAGATATTTCAGGTTTTACAGCATAAAATTTCAAGATTTCAGCAAAATTGGTTATACTTATTCATTTTCTACAAAAAGTGGACGTTTGTAAAAATCATAATTTTTGAGTTATAAAAAATACACTTCATGAAGCAAATGGCGAACCAGAATACCCCCTGTTAGTGCCCTAACAATACTGGAAACTACACCAAAAAAAAAAAAAACAACCTGAGGTGAAATAATTAGTTCTTACAGTAAACATTCCGATTTGTTGATTGGAATCTTGTGCACACATGAGATTCAAACCATTTATAAGCATACTATACCAATCATAACTGTTCAGAGAGCGCTTGTTGAGACAAGACAAAAACGCTCAATGTATTTTAAATAGAGCTTCCAGTATTGTCAGTTGATAGTAATTAGGTATGTGATAGTGATGAATATTATAGTTATTAGGTATCTATATTTCTTCAATGCTTACTATTTGTATTAAGTATGATTAAGTAGTGATTATTTATGCTTTATCATTTTTTTAGGTTTAGTTCATCCTTTAGAGTGACATCTGCCACTAAGTTGACAAAAATTGAAATACAGAAAACTGTATAAGAGAAACTTTTGTTCTGAGAAATGGGCAAGTTACTAGCCAGATGATTGAGTAATTGAGTATGACTTCTACAAAAAACTGTCTTAATGTGAATAGGACCATTATTGATGAAAATTAAATAATATTGTAAGAAGGTAGACTACACATTGAGATAAAACTGTCCTGTATCTTAGATTCTAAGAAGAGAACCTTAAATTATTCTTATAGTTTCAAGAACCATACTGTAATTTACATTTTTCCTTAGGTGAAGATTCGAAAACACCTGTTCTGAAAAATCTGCTATATCTATTTGTAGATATAATTTATTTATTGAACGTAGGATTCCATTAAGGTAAAGTGGGGTAATTCCGATATGGGGTAATTCCGATAGCAAGCCCTAGCTTTGTTGCAAAAAACATTTTGGCACAAATGATGAAGAAAGTAGGTAGTTTTAGTGCTAACCTACACCCATTAATGATCAGATGGTTCATCTGCTCTGTTTTGTCAAGTCTGTGCAGTGTTCAAAATCTGAATGCCCAAATCCTTTGCCGCAAAAAACAGTGCACTTTTGAAACTCGTTTTTATCGTTCAAAACTTGTTGAAAAATTTTGTTTAGAAGCTGATATTTGATGAATACGTGTTAAAGTGTCAGTACCTCTTTTGATTTTGCTTTTATAATTATTTGTTTGGTGGCATTGAATTATTAAACATGTCGATCATTTTTCATGCTGAGGGGTAATTCCGATAGCCCCAGCAAAATTGTCCTGCAATGTTTTTTTCTCTGTTTTGATGTATTGTAGTTTTAGGGGGTCGAAATTATCAAAGAAAATCCTCAAAACGGGACATTTTTCTCTAGTTGGTCTAATTTTCAAAAATTATGCCTCAAAAATGCATATTTGTAAAAAAAATTCAATTTTTGTTCTAATGATTCAATTTACATGAAATAAAAACCTAAATATGCAATAAATGGTATATTTCAACATTACTGGCTCGGAATTACCCTGGGAGAATTCCTTTCCTTATAAAACTCATTATCGGAATTACCCCATTTTTAGGGTAATTCTGATAACTCAACCTTCCAAAATGTTTTTTCAATTATATGTATGAAGCCTTCACACAAATCACTCTTCAATATAGTCAATGTGTAGCTGAAGGACACAGGAATAAAGTTGTTACATCATTTTTGCCTCAAAATGTACAGGAAATCCAAAAAATGAGAAATTGCTAAAATTTTGAATTTTGCCATCGGAATTACCCCACTTTACCTTAATCTCAAGTTCACATGATAATTCCTTTGTAAAAACAATCAAAGGATATCCAAGTGGAGTAACTAAGTACTTTTATTTTTTTATAATTTCAAGAACCATGCTATAATTTTCAGGCGAAGATTTAATTACCACCTGTAAAAGAAAATTGAACAATCAAATTCCTGACTGACAAATCCTGTTGAAAGTAATTAATTATGATTTGTAACATTCACAATGCTTTACAGGTGGAAGGTTACAGATGAATGAATCAGAATTTCACAAAATTTCAGAAAATATGAACCCTAATTCCAAAATACAAAATGGATCTGTCAAGAGAGCAGGGTAAAAGGTAACTCATTGTGTGTTTCTTCAAAACTACTGTCAATTGTCCTAATTTTGGACACTAGATATGCCCTAATTTTGGACATCAGGTTTTTAAAGAAAATTTGATTAATAAAAGCAAAATTAAAAGAAAAAATAAACAAGAACTTCCATACGTGATGTGACTAAATTTTTTCACACTTAATTCAAATATTTTACAATAAATTTGTAGTTTTGGCACTCTGGTTGCCTTCATTGGTGACTATAACTCATCTGAATGAATCCACTATCCAGCCTGGATACAACATTCATAAATTACATAAGCTTAATAGGCACTTAATAACTTCAATCATACTGTAAGTTGGGTTTGACATCTGTCATGCAAAATGCAGATATGTTTTTTTTTTTAGAAACAGAAATGTAGAAGTTGGCACTTGCAATATCTATATTTGATGGTCAATTTTGCTCTTTGCTCAAATTCAAAATGGATTTCAGCCAAAATTGTGAATGTAAGAGTACATTCTGATTTTTAGCCTTATATATTTCAAGATTTAATGATGTTATTTGAAGTATAAGTATGGGAGAAGTATTGTTAACCTGCTGGAAAGATAGGTATATAAAGTATTGCACCTTTATCAGCCACGTAGACAAATTTACAAAATCAGTTGAGATCGCTATGAAGAGTGGGATTGATAAGAGAAAAACTATAAATACAAAAAAGCAATTGAAGAAAATAATAATTTGGATTTTGGATTTGGCTTTGATTGCAAGAAGGTTTTTGCTTAGGTAATAGGTTGCTTTGAACTTCAATTGTTCGTACTTTTATATTTTTCTTAAACAATGTTAGAAATAGAAAAAATTAGTTCATAGTCTTTCTAAAACAGTAGTCATCACAATCATAAAGTAATTTCATGGAATGAAAACTAGTTTATTACCATCCTGATGCAAAAATTGATTGCACAGAGAGAAAATCTGTTCATTTACAGCCCAAAGTAGCCGAAACAGAAAAAGTAAATTCATTTCATAAAAATTAGAAATCAATTACGAGAGAAAATGGGCCCATTGTCATTTTAGCCAATTGAAGATCTGTTTCTTAAAATCATAAATCAAGTAAGTAAGTAAATAGATTGTATGAATATGTCTCATGTGATGAAAATCAACACAAGTGTAACTTGAGAAGTGGCACAAAAATATCTGTTACTACTTTTAAAATTCATAAATTTTTTTTTTAGCCATTACTAATTTAAATCCCGTAACAAAGTACAGTTCATCATCACCCTAAAGCAGCAAGAAGAAAAAAGAAACCAGTTTATCCTGATCATGAATCAATTACTCTCAGATGAAACCAGTTCTTAAACTTTAACCAATTGAGAGGTGAATAAAATGGTTCATTATCATCCTAAAGAAGCTAAAAAGACAAAGAATGATGAATGATTATAGATCAACTGCTTGTAGATAAAACTAGTTTATAGCCATCCTACAACAGTCAAATATAACAATCCTAAATCAACCAAGAAGAGAAATACAGCAAAAGAAGGAAATCAGTTCATCATAATCCTAAATAAAATTTAGAGCCAAGAAAACTAGTTTTTCACCACCATTGAACATCACTAAATGAAGAGTGAAGTGCTATAACATGATCCAAAATCAACTATGAGGATAGAAAACTAGTTCATCATAATCCCAAAAGCAATTAAGAAGGAGAAGAAACTAATTTACCTGCATTATTAATTGTATAATTATTATTCACATTTAACAATAGTTCACATAAGTTCAATTTAAAAGACTGATCTTTATGTGGTGTGGTCTACAACACTGTTCATAGATGTTTTTCATGAAACTCATAATGACGTCACTTGACAGACAGCTGCCATGTGATTGGCTAATGGTAAGGTAAGGTGACAGTCTGCCAAAAGGGCTTTTGACAACAGTTTTAGCCATAAATTAACGTTACATTAAATGGGAATTTAAAATCAAGAAACAGGGGAAAAGCTTTCATGTTTTCATTTTCAAAGTCTTTTTTAATATAACACAGAATCCGAATATTTTGATAAACCTTTTTCTTATTCTGTTAAAGATTTTGAATTCCTCATCGAATGTAATGTTAATTTACAACCAACAATACTATTGATAATGCTATCAGCCAATCACATCGCAGCTGTCCATCATGTGACATCACAGTAAACCTCCTACTAAAGGTATGGATACAAGATGAGCATGAGCACGAGTATTTTCAAAATTTTCACATAACAACATAGCTTCATGGATAAGTCACATTAATAATGCGAAATTAGATATACCTATAGGCTAAGCCATGAATTATTTACTGATTACAAGAGGTTTTTTTGCTTTGCCTAAATGTAGCGTATTCATGACTTAGGTATCACTTATCGAATTTCAATTTCTTCATTAATGGGTGCTTTTTGCCAAACACCATTGTTAAATATTTAGACCACGATCACATTTTTAACAAGCCATCAGCTATTCACTGATTGCAAGATAGTTTTTGCATTTTGCTTTCACCATGTTGGTTGATGATTGCATTGAGGGCATCTTCATTCACTACATTTTTTGATCCTAATCTTTCACTTTGACTTTTCCCCAATACACCTAAATTCGGTCAAATGATTACATTTGAGATGTCCAACTGGAGTTTTGTTGAAATGGCCACACCATAACAATTTCTAAAATCAAGTTTTCTAAATTTCTAATGCTCCAATCAGTTTTGACGCCTTTGGAAAAAATTTGAAAATTATGAATAAGATCAGAGAGATCACTGGAGAGTGGAGACTTGAAAAATTAACTAAAAAAATCAAAGCTGAACAGCACAAGTGATTTCTAACAAAATTCCCAACTAAATCTTGCATTATTGATGAACAAAATATCAATTCTTTTCAATGATAGCAACTGTTACTCTGGAATTAGTTGATGCTTTTACATTCCTTTTCTAATTGATTTTCAATCTGAAACTTCCGAACAAAATCTAAAATCCTTTAAATATTCCCACTTCTATTTCAACCTCATCTAGAGCAAAATCTTGCCCATTTTTTTTGCCAAAAACACCTCATATTTGGTAAATTCGCCTTAAAAAGCATCATCACCACTACCACCTATAGCACAGTTTTTTTCACTCTTTCTCTTCTTCGTTGCGTTGTTGTTGAACAAATCAATTCCATACGGCAAAGCCATAATAAGAAAATTATTTTTCACCCCATACGTGGGTATACTTCATTTTAACGAGCGTGCTCTTTGAACGCCGACAGAATAAAGAAATACAAACAAAGGACGCGCAAATGGTAAACGCTATCTTACCTCCTGTCGGAGATCCTGGAAAAGGATTACTATTTATCTGTGAGCTGATACTAGACAAAGAGGAAAACAGTGACGGAAGATTCGAACAACCTAAACACAAATAACACCATTTTGGTCTATTTTTTTTTACTTTCGTGTTAGCCACAATATAACAAGAACGATGGAAAGGGTGAGAGCACACAGTAGGAAAAATACCATCTCTCTTATAACGTAGTACGAAGTAGGTACACAATAAATAAGTAATATATAAATGGTGCAATAGTGTACATTTTGTATAATTTGTCATCTGCGAGGCTTGCGAACAAAGCAGTTATTGTGCTCATCACGCACATTCGCATCGTCCCACAAATAATGGGATGAAGATGCCACGGTGCCAAAAATACATATTTTCCGATTGGCAACATGGCTCCTGCTACTCTACGTATACAAAATTTGTTACAAGAGTATACCCCAACACCTGACATATGCACACAAACACCAAAAAAACACGTAAACAAAACCAGCCACGAATAAAAACAGTGATCTAATGTCGCTTACCTCCACCTAATCGATCATTCTGAGCTAATGAGCGTCTGGCTGCTGCCTGAAGTGCGGCTGGATTGGCTGTCGCTGCACCGGCCAGAAATAGTTGCGGTAAGAGTTGATCGGGCAGTGCGAGGGCATCCAGAGCTGCTGTGTCGCCATTCGGTAGTGTTGGATTCGTGTAATCTCTCGATTTATCATTGTTGTATTTAACGTTCAAGCTCGTTAATTTGGAGAATTCTATACGTAACGTGCAACACGAATTGTAGATGTTTTGACCATCCAGCGACTGAAGAAAGCGTACAACATGAAATTCAAATTCGTCAACGTTAATGGGAGAGTCGATATTGATCGTTTTATTTGTCAATGGGTCAGTTGGACCGAAAAAATTGAACACAATGATGGAAACAGTTGGAGAGGGACGAAGGAAAAAATTACATTTCAGAAAATGTGTGTGTTAGAGAGGGATGGTGGGGGGGTTAGAAGGGGGTGAGAGGGTGAGCCTCATGATTTCTACGCATATTTACCGAACTTCAAAGGCTCATACTATTCAAGTCAATGCCCTACTTTTCTTCTCCTGAATCGATTAAGATGATTTTGAGGTCTTTTGAAGCCTTCAGCAGATCTTCAGGATTTTCAGTTCGAGTAAAAACTGTCATAAAAAGAGTAAAGATGAAATTCAGCATCTTTTTCATCACAGAAAAATTCAAAAATTTCTATAGGTTTCAAAAATGATCGAAACCATAAACCAAAATTTATACTTTCAATCCCAATTCACCAAATTTTGATTTTTCAGTCGAAGTTGGACAAAATTTAAATTTTCAAAAAATAAAAGATGAAATTCAGCAACTTTTTTTTCATCACAGAAACATTCAAAAATCTCTGTAAGTTCTAAAAAGACTCGAAACCATAAACCAAAATTTATACTTTCAATCCCAATTTTATCCACTTTTAATTTAATAATCAAAGTTGGACCAAATTTGAATTTTCAAAAATTTTCTGAAAATTTAAAAATTAAATTATTCGATTGAAATTCAAATCAATTTTCAAAATAGGATCCCCAAAGCGCGATGGAAAAATTAAAAACCCCTCAATTTAAAAAAAAAAAAAAAAAAATATGCAAGTCATATTTTAAATTTTAAAGCTCACGATGATTGTCAATGTTTAGTTTTTTTTATTCGCAAAAGCCAACTAATAATTTCATATTCTGGTAAAATAAAAAAAGCGATCAGCGAACCGCTGATTGCAAAATTGTTTTTGCATTTGCTTTCATTATTATCGATGTTTATTTTGGGATATCGATATTGTCAAAGTACAGGGTGTCCAAGAATAAGGGGTTTGAATGTTTTGATGAGCCAAAAAAGGGAAAAAATTTCCCAAGTCGAAAGTCGAAATTGAAAAACATTCGAAAAAAATGTGCTTTTGAGTTATTGTTTCAATGCAAAATGAGAGATTCTCTCGTGTTTCATTGAAACAATAATCACTCAAATGTCCATTTTTCAAATAATTATTCAATTTTCCAATTTTCAAGCAGGGAATTTTCTCTCCTTTTCGATAACATCAACTTCCCTTATTCTTGGACATCCGGTATAACTTCTAAATGAATTTAAAACCAAGCAAATGTAAAAGAAATCATGTACTAATTCACTTAAAAAACTGAATGCCACAGAATGCCAAAGAATCTCTGCTTTTAGTTTTTCAGTCGCTATAAGTAATATGTGACTTAAAACTTTCCATCTTGATTATTAACAAATCTTTGAAAATTCAAATGCTCCATTTTCCATTAAAAAAATCAAATCTTGATAAAATTGAGTTGACAACTTGAAATTTGGTTCATGCTTTACTTTTGGTAAGCTACACATTGATTAGTGGTAGTTTTGAGCCTTTTTGGGGATTTTTGTTAATTTTCATATTTTCCATTTTTGGAAAATTTGTCATAAAAAATACCTACCGAAATGAAATTTAGCATTTACATATTTCAACACTGGAAAATAAAAAAATCTGCAAGGAGACTCTGAAAGGATGCAAACCTCCACCAATCGAAATGAGAGCTCAAAAATTAGACCTGTGCAAACCCAACATTACTTTCCTGTACCAATGTCATTAAAATTTTGATTTTTTCCTCAAAAATTAGTCTGAATTTGAATATTAGAATATTCAACCGGAAATTAACATCAAATTTGCGTCTGGTCTCGAATTTCACCTGCCCCAGAAATGGGGGTCAAAAATTTATTTTCATGAAAAATTCAACAAATTTCGAACAGTTGATCAACTGTTCGAAATTTTTTGAACGTTCAACTGATAATTGAATTCCAATTCGAGAAATTATGATTCCAAAATTTTAGAAAAAAAACCACCGCGAAAACTTATTATTCTAATTCGAAATATTTGCTTTTCAAAATGGGCCCTTTCAATTCGAGAGTGTACCCTCCACTCCAAATTTGAGACATAATTTTCAAAAAAATGACCCAGTCATGTGATGCATCGAATAGTACGTTTTCGATGGTGCTGAATACGAATATAGGTAGGCGTAATCTTCCGATTTGACCCTTTCTAAACCCTCAACATCCCGTCTCCAAATTCAGTGAGAACTTTCACTTTGAGTAGAAAAAATATTTAACTTCGGAAGTGTCTCCGGAGGGGAGATCTGGATTCTCACAGAGAGGACATTTTCAAAAAAATCGAGGTATTTTCGCTCTAGCCTCTATCAAACTTGTTTTTGGGGGAAATGGTCCAGTTTCAAAATATACTTATCTGAGATATGATTTGGAAGTGGCCGGGGGCCAAAAGGAAGTATGTTGAAGAAATCAAGGATGATTAAGAACCATTACAATAGGGCGGGGGTTCCGGTAAGCCATTTTTTTTGTATTGCATATGCATACGTAGTTTTTGTTGATAACCTCCAACTCGACTCATCAAAATCCAAGATTACTGATAGGGTTGCAAATCGCTTACCTATTCTTGGATAAATTCTTTTGAAAATGTTTACTTCTCAAATATTTCGCATTAATCGAGCTTAAATATCGAAAACTATCATTTTTGAAACTCGGAAAATATTTTGAAACGATGTGGTGCAAAATTTTTTGTCATTATTACCAATTTTCAAAAAAAAAAACAAAAACTAAAAATTTTTTCAAGTTTTTTGGTATTTTTCTCGATTTTTTGAGATTGCCAATTACGACAAAAAAAATTGGCACCACTGAGTCCCAATAACTTTCAATGTTTCCACACAATTAAATACAAAATATTTGAGAAGAAAAAATTCTCAAAACACGAGTTTACTCAAAAATAACCGATTCGCAAATTTTCAACCACTCAGTCGAACCCTAAAAAAGGTAGTCTCTTTCAGGGTCAACATTTCCTCTGGCTCATAATCATTGATAAAACACCATGAAACCTACCAAAAAGTCGCTGGCGGCTCCAAAATGACTCAAACCCACCTGAAGTCATCTTCAGAGGGTGTTGAAATTGGAGTGCAGAGTAAATTTCTCCATTCCATCTCCATTTGAGGAAATTTCAAGTTTCAAAAATCTACTGGAGCCTCCAGTAATTTTCAGAAGCTCGCTGGAAGCTCCAAAACGACTCGAAATCCACCTGCAGTCGACTTCGTAGCGTATTGAAAATAGTTTGCAGAATGAATTTCGGCTTTCCAACTCCATTTGATTAAATTTTGTGAAAATTTAGAGTTTCAAAAATCCGCTGGAGGCTCCAGAACTGCTCAAAACAGTTTAGAACAGGTTCCAATCGATTTGGCAGGTCGAAAATAGGGTATAACCCAAATTTCAGCTTTCTACGTCAATTTGGTAAAATTTTGATTTTTTCTCACATTTTTGGCCAGAATTTGATTTTTGAAAATTCGCCAAAAATCGAAAAAGGCACTTTAGCACTTGAAATTTTGACAGAAGATGAATTTTTGCCTGCTCTTTCGATTTACCTTTGTACGGTTTGAAAAAATTCGTCCAAATCCTATGCTGGAATGCAAAATCTGTGATTTTGGCTGACCTGTCAATCAAAATGGCCGCCATTTTGTAAGTAGGGCCGCTTTTTTTTTAGGACAAGGGCTAGAAATATTCCTTAGGACACCCCCTTCAAGAGAAAAATGGTTCTGGAGGATCGACGGAAGGGTGCAATAGATCCTTATGTCCCCCCCCCAACTATGAAAAACCATTCTTCAATAAAAAAAAAAACCACACCTCGTATCTCCAACTGATCCATTTTATTAGCTCGTATGTACATACAAAACCATACTCACCAATTTAGCCGACTGAGCCGATACAACATCTGGATACTGAATAAGAACTTGAAAAGTATCTGTAAAAATCGAGGGCAAAAGAATTAAACCATCAATTACGTCTACATCGTTCTCATTGCCACCATTTACATGGCAAACAGAGAGAAAAAAAAACAACCACCAGTAACACCCTCCACAATATTCTATAGGTAATAAAAATGATGATTCCAATTCAACCCTTAGCTTCTCGTCGTGTCGAAGTCGATGTCGTCGTCGTAAAGGGAAAAGTTTTTATCGTCTCTAAAACACCCATTTAAAAGAATTCTTCCAGTCGAGTTAAGCTATAGTATCTGCCTCCAATACACACCGGAAGGCAGTTTGCAAATATAGGTGTATAATGTTGTATAGAGTCAAATGCCTTCGGTATGTAATCTAAAATCGACACAGTAAACAAAATGCCTTTCGACACGAAAATGCTCTTCGTGGCACGACGACTACGACGACGAGACAATACAATAAACGTTTATTCACCCTTTTATCTCGGCAAAAGCTTCGGCATCTTTGTGCTTGTGTGTTACAAGTCGCGATATACAATTACTACAGCGAGAAAGTAACCGGAGCTGGAGCTGGAGCACGCCACAAGAAACCTATTTCTTTGGGTTCGACATTCGTCGAGCTCGACGTGTCTCGTGTTTTGGTTTATTATAAACTTTTTCTTTTCTTTATACTCGGTAATAATAATTACGAAGCGTCTCATTAAAACCTTTACAGTTTGCTTATTAATTATACGAGGTGTTTTTAGTGGCGGTATTCGATACCTTGTCTATCTCTATTTATACTCACTGTTTTTGGTAAATGTAACTATCTTTAGCACGTTTCCGTATCTTGAGAATATCTGTAAACAAATCGGCAAAAAAAAAAGACAACCGTCATTAATACATAGGCTCATTTTCAATTCAAAATCTGGTAGATAGGTACGTTATGCAAGTTGTACGCTAATAAAAATATTCCGGCGAAGTTGCGACGAATTTAAATACGTCGTAAAATTTATCTCGCGTATCGTCGTCGCGTCATCGTCAATTTCGATTAATTTGCCACACAACAGAACAGCGCACCAGCGACGTCTAAAGGGAGGGGCAGGGGTACCAGGAAGGGTTTCTTTCGTCGCGTAAAATATGGAAAAGTAAAATCAACCCAAATCCCAACCCGTTTGTCAAATTTGTCGTTGATAAAATCGTATAAATAAATACTTTTAAATGTCACAAGTAATTTGCATCCTCTCGGGAACAAATTCCGCGAAAGATTTCTTCGCCAACTTATATAAAATCGAAATAGCATTATAATGTTTACGATAACATCCGAGCTCGTGCTAACTTCCAAGTAGTGAGAAAAAAAACAACATACCCGAGGACGAGCTACCGAGAGAAGAAAAAAAACGACGAACGACGAGAGAAAAAAAAACCTCGCGTTAAAAAAAAAAGAAGAGAGAAACGAAGAAGAAAAAAAAGAAGGAAATCATTTACGGAAGTTCTTTTCCAACTTGTTACTACATTTCAATATCATCATCCCTCGAGTGTACACAAAATGGAGGAAAATCGTACTTCCTCATCGTGCTTTTTTTTCACCTTCTTCTTCTTCTTCCCTACTCTGCATCTTTCTTATCAATCTCCATCTGTGTAGTTTTTTTTTCTCTTCTACATCTCGTTTTTTTTGCACGGTTCTTTCTCCACTCCAAGTTTATTACGCAGAGACATCGCCATTGTCAACCGATCGGCGTGTCATTTAATGATGCAGTTTTCGCAGCGTAAAAAGAATAACAACCCCGTGAAAAAGCCTATTTTAATTTTTCACCGCGTTTTTGCAAATCCGCTAACCGGGCGTGTAGAAGCGACGTTGCCGGATTTCGTGTACGAATGGCAATGGTGTTTTTTAATTTTTATGAGATGTGATCGAATGGGTCGTCGAGGATGTCGAAATTAAGACTGATTAGAACGAAATTCGTAGAAAAAGAGAGAAAAAACGAATCGAAGTAGAATTATTCCAATTTTTGGAATAAAAATTTTCTAAAAATTGAAACGAAATTTAGTAATGATTGAAAATAACTAGGAAAATGCTAACACTAGGTAGAGGTAAGGGTTCTCAAAGACATAAATATTGGGTCGAGACAAAAATGAAAAGGGCATTCAAAAACAATAGGAAAATTAGAGCTTGGCCCATGGAAAAATGTGATAATAAAAATTTGAACAAATTGCTGAGGAATCAATTCGATGTTTAACCCTTTGGAGGTTCTCTAGGTTTTCGGGTTAGAAAATTGAAGTGCCTTAATGAGTGTGATAGGGTACCTCGCCCAATTGGCCAAACCACAAAAAAGTCGAGCTTTTGATGAAAAGTTTTATAGGAAAATGAAAGTTTCCAAAAAACACAAATGTGACATTTCCTAAAAAAAAATTGAATGTATGCAGAATTTTTTTTGAAAAAATGAACCAAAAACATGTGTCAAAAACATTGAACAAAAGCACTCTTTCAAAAAATGAAATAAAAATTGAATTGGAAAAAAATAAAAAAACAAGGTTGAAAAAAAGTCATCTGGCAGTTCACAAATTCAGCGAGAATCAAATCTTGTTGGCAAAAATGCCTTTGTTTAAAGCATGAAGAGAAGAAAAATCTATGTCGCTAAGAGAGGATTTTTTATCAAGTTATAAAATCTTTTCGGAAATCGAGCCGAAATATGGGACAAAATTTAGCGAAATTGCGAGCTTTCTGGCAGGAGGTAACTAATTATAAAAACATTTTCGCCTTTATTCACGAGATGTAGCATAGAATTTTCTTTCATTTTGGGAAAAAATGAGTATTTTATCACTTATTGGAGTATAGGAATATGAAGATGAAGATGAAGAGAAATAGTGAACAAAAACACAAATCCACAGCGTAAACGAAATGAAAGACTGAACTCGTAGATGAATTTGGATTTTTATTTACTATTTTTACTATTTCTCTTCATCTTCATCTTCATATTCCTATACTCCAATAAGTGATAAAATACTCATTTTTTCCCAAAATGAAAGAAAATTCTATGCCACATCTCGTGAATAAAGGCGAAAATGTTTTTATAATTAGTTACCTCCTGCCAGAAAGCTCGCAATTTCGCTAAATTTTGTCCCATATTTCGGCTCGATTTCCGAAAAGATTTTATAACTTGATAAAAAATCCTCTCTTAGCGACATAGATTTTTCTTCTCTTCATGCTTTAAACAAAGGCATTTTTGCCAACAAGATTTGATTCTCGCTGAATTTGTGAACTGCCAGATGACTTTTTTTCAACCTTGTTTTTTTATTTTTTTCCAATTCAATTTTTATTTCATTTTTTGAAAGAGTGCTTTTGTTCAATGTTTTTGACACATGTTTTTGGTTCATTTTTTCAAAAAAAATTCTGCATACATTCAATTTTTTTTTAGGAAATGTCACATTTGTGTTTTTTGGAAACTTTCATTTTCCTATAAAACTTTTCATCAAAAGCTCGACTTTTTTGTGGTTTGGCCAATTGGGCGAGGTACCCTATCACACTCATTAAGGCACTTCAATTTTCTAACCCGAAAACCTAGAGAACCTCCAAAGGGTTAAAAAAGTAGCACTTTAGTGAGACCTTCTCAAAATCCCTGCAGGATATTGGAGTACCAATATTACTCCTGGACTGTTTCAAACAATCATATCAGTGTTGCCATTTTCAATGAGGCAAAATGTGCCTAGTTTTTTTCAACTTTGTACACTTGTACAGAGGATAAATTTTTGAAAAAAATTTTCAACAAAAAAGTACGTACAACTGCTCAACATTTTTTTGATTTTTAACGCCACTCACAATCAGTTAAACTTAAGATTTGGGGGAAAACTATGAAGTGACAGTTTTCTTATAATTTTCCTCACTTGAAAAAAAAAGAAAAAAAAACAAAAAATGAAATAAATTATTGATCTTCTGAATCTTCTCAAATCTGTAAGAAAATTTGATTTTGTGGATTCTAAAACAACTTGAAAATTCTAAAAATTAAATCAAAAAGATGAAATTGAAAATAAAATTTGAAAATGACTTGAAATTTTTATAAACGATACTCGACGAATGAAATTTTGACAATTTCAAAAAAAAGTTCTAAAAAATAAAAACGAAAAAATGGTTTCAATTGTAGGAAAAATAATTTGAAACATTCATTTTGAAATTCTTAAAGTTTTACTTGTCGAATATTTTTAATAAAAATTTCAATTGATTTTCAAATTTTCATTTTCTTTCTCAATTTTTTGAATCAATTTTGAGAATTTTTAAGTTGTTTTAAAGCCACAGAGATCAAATTTTTCTAAAGATTGCAAAGATAATTATTTTATTTCATTTGTACCTATGTTTTTTCTTTTTCTATTTTTTTCAAGTGAGAGAAACGGCGAGAAAACTGTCATTTTATTTACCCCCCCCCCCAATTTTCAGACTAATAAAGGAGAAAATCATTATTTTCCACGAATTTTCTCAAAACCTTGGATAATAGGCAAGTACGTAGTACTTTTTGAGAAATCATTTTCTTTTTTAAAATAAAGATCCTTTCTTCAGAAAGATAGAAAAAAAATCGAACACGTCAATTATACTCAAAAAAACGACCATAAATTATTTTCAAAAAATGTTCTAATTCTAGGTAAATTATTTTTTAAAACAGGCATCCTAAATGTAAATAAAAACAAAGTAGAAAAAAAGACAAGTTTGAACAATTTTTTCCACACGACTTTTTTTAATACATTTTGACAATTATTCAATGTCATATTTTCAAACCTGGGTTTTTGCAACAAAATGGATATTATTCCAGTTCGTCAAATTTCACGCTCAGAAAGCCTCGATTTTTTCCACTTTCTTCTTCCCCCACCAACTTATCAATTTTTTACATCTCCCCCCCCCCAAAAAAAAATGAATTGAAAAAACTTTGAACGAAAAAGTCAGATGAAAAAATATTTTGAGAATTAAGATTTTCAAAGTTTGAAAAAAAATGGTTCATGTTCATAAACAATTTTCAATTTCTGATTGTTTGACTCTTCTCTGTTTCCCTTCTCACCAAAAACACAAAAAAGACTTGAAAAAATGAATTTAAGAGAAAAAATTTCCAAAAAAATTTTTTTCGTTTTTTCCCCCCCCCCCAAAATGAACAATTTTTGTTTTCGATTATCGAATTTTTAAAAATCGCCCCTCCTTACAAAATCAGACAAAATGGACAAAAAGTCTGGAGGAAATCTGAAGGGGGTGGGACACTTTTTTTCCCTCGCAGGTATTCTTTCGGAATGAAGAAGGATTAGGTACTGATTTTTGATAATTATTTTTTCTAACTCAATTCAAAAGATCGACTGGGGTGAGCTTTTTCGAACGAATAGTTGAATTTTTTATATTACAGTATAGTGGTTCTCAAAGTTATGCGAAAAGCTCAGGTAGGCTTACCTCGACTTCAAACAAAAGCTTTATTCAAGTTCCAATAAGTAGGTAAGGACAAAGCAAGACTTGTAGCAAAAGAAACAAACCATCAGCTATTCGCTGATTGCAAGATAGTTTTTGCCTTTTTGCATTTGAAGAGTGATATTCCAAAACTCGCTTTGTCCATTTTTATCAAAGTGCGTTTTTCAGCGGTACCTGGTAGATGAAGTAGTAACTCACATTCCTACATCATCAACCTACCAAAATGAGGTGTTTAACTCACCTAAATAGCCAATTCACTAAAAATTTAAAAAAAAATAATGTTCCAAAACGCGCTTTGTCCATTTTTATTGAAATTTTTTCAGCAGTATTTAGTGGATGAAGTGTATACTTACACTCCTACATCATAAATCCACCCAAATAAAGTGCTAAACTCGCCTAAAAAGCCAATTTACCCGTTTGAAGGGAAACTGTTTTTCCTCTTTCCTGAAAAGTTGTGAAAATGGACAAAGCGAGTTTTGGAATATCACTCTTCATTTGCTTTCACCATATTGGTTGATGGTTGCATTGGTTGCTGAGTTTGCTTTTAAATATCAACTTGAAGCAGGAAGCTGATTTTTCATCCCTTGATCTTTTATTTATAATTTATAAAGTACGAGTAGAATGTACCTATATACTCGTAGATAGACCTACTACTTTTATTAAAATGAAGTCAAATAAATCTCGTAAATTAAAACATTCAACTATGTAAATAAAATCAATTGTACACGAATAAAAAAATATTAAAAATTAAATTCCAAATCAGTCCCAAAGGTTTTGATAAACATTACCTAATTTGCTGATTGCCTTTACGTCGAAATACCGTTTGTTGATTGGCTATGAACTGAAAATTCATAAATTTCATTGTCACTTAAAAATTGCGTAGAAATTTCTGATGGATACAATGCTAAAATTGCTAATTATCACTGACACAAACAACTGCTGGTTGCTTATTCGAATTTGGCACCAAAATATTGCTAAGCATTAAATAAAATCCTAATCTTTAGTCGGCTTGATTGAAATGCTATTCGCGGATTGATGAGACTGGCTTATTTTCAGCCATTTTTTCGAAGTTCAAATTCCAGTTTCAAAATGAAAGCGAACTTCAATAACTGAAAACCCCTTCGTTCTGGTCCACTCCTTTTCCTACGCTTCGGCATACTTATCTCAAAGAAATCACAAAAGTAATTAAATTTTCGCCGAGTAAAACGCTGATGAAAAATTTGAAGAAAAAAATCATGCCAGTTACCTAAACGAAGAATACTTTCAAGGACATCAATACAGAGAAAAAATTTGGTAAATTTTCACTTGAAAAAAAATTCCAAATACGAAGATACTCGACGTAAAAACTCACTAAATTTCATTCTCGAAATTCTACAAACATCCTATACCTACCCTTCAACCAAGCATCAAAATTTTTCCATTTTCAAAAATGGAAAAATGTGCTTTTTTTTCAACCAGTGGCAAATTTTCACCTTAAAATTTCATCGCGATACACGAGCTAAAAAAATAAAATAGAAAAAAAAACAAACTGGAATTAATTAAAAAACTTTCCTATCTCCCTGCCCATTCCTCCATTCATCCCATACCAGCAATATATATACCTTCTAAATAGCTTCACACTGTGTAGAAAAATACCGCCTTATTTGTACGAAAGCTCGCCTCGATAACGTCGAAAAAGAAGGAAAAAAACAATACGTAGAATAAAGTACCCCTCAAAAAAAAAATAAAAATAAAAATTACACCGACCATTAAAAAATGTGAAAAAAAAACTTCTCTCGAATTAAAAAGTTTGGAAAAATTAAACCGAATATTAATAATAACGAGAGATGTAGAACGTCGAGAAAGGTGGTAAAAATACACCAACGATGGTCTTCTCCATCGTATACGTACCTATACAGCTTTACCTCCTCGGCGAGATGAAATAATCGTACTTGAGATAACGTTAATTGGCCTCGCGAATTCTATTGTTTATTAATTTCCGAGTTATAAAACACCAAGCACCCCCCCTTCTCCATTACCTATCGTATCGTTGGTATTAGGGACGGAGGCCATCACATCAGCGTGTACTCGAGCATGGTGGATGCGAAAAAAAAACAAAGGTAGAAAAATACCTTTCGTCGAGATAAACTGGCAGACTGCGGAGGAACGGGGGGAAAATGGAAAAGAAAGAAAAACCAAGCAAAGTTTTTCTCTTTTCTCTACTCTCATTTTTTTTATATGTGTCCACGTCCACGCGTTCGCTGTATACTATACGCGTATTTTTCCATAAAACCCTCTTTTCGAGGTATCCGGTGTTTCTTTTTTTTACCTATTATTTTAATTTTCTTTTTCTTCGACGAATACACAACCAACGCAAACGAGAGGGAAAAAAGTAGAGCATCGAGAAAGAATGAACAAACGAGGAGCAATGAGGGGGGGCAGAAGGGGAGTTAAAAAGCACAGCGTACCGTTTATGGTAATTGGATGCGAAAAAAAGAAGTACCTTATAATGACGGTAATAGTATCATTATTACCATTTGGTATATAATAGAGAGGGTGGCGGGCTAGAGCACAGTGCAGGCCACAAAGAGTGGATGAATTTGATGATGGTCTCGGTAATAAAAGACCTCGTAATCATAACGACGCGCCAAGCGTCAGAAAAGCAGCACAAGGCAGCGGCGCGGTGGTGGCGGCGGTGGGCACTTTTGCCTGAGTTTTGGATTCAAAAAAGCGCGGATTTTGTTACACAAGGAGGCAGAGGAAGGGGCGGGGGCAGAGGAGTATAACAGCGCCAAGACGCGAACGGGCGAAATGTTTGGATACGCGAAACGAAGCGAAGCCACCCCGGTGGCGATGGCGGCGGGCACCCTGATGTCTTGTAAAAACCGCGCTCGCGAAATGAATATTAATAACGTTGTATGGGGAAAATTAATTGTTTTCGTGGCGTTTTGCCCGTACGTACCACCGTGCCAGTTACAGGTGGGTGGGTGGAGAGGTGAAGTAAGGGGTGGGGGAAGAGGGGGAGGGATGCCAGCAAAGCAGCCGTAACGAACGGGGTATTATCTCGTCGCGCTGCTGAGTTTTGTTCTTTTGTTTGCGTTCACTTTTAACGTGTAAAAGCGGTTTATCTTCTTCAATGTCGTTAGGCGTCTTTTATTCGGCGAGCTTTTTTTTACACCCCCTCCCCCGCCTCACCTTTTACGGATAATTTTCCCTTGTATGAGTCTCTCAGTCTCTTGCCCACCTCTTCTGGCCCAACCTGTCTTATTCGAAATGGATTTCGAATTAATATAAGTACACCCAGGTTTGGGGTGAATCATTTGGTGGAGTAGATTCATGAAGGTATCAACTCGTTAATTTGTAAGAGCATTTATTAGTTAATGAAGTAATTTTTTTCACACTCAGATCATACAGACGATTTTTAAAGCTGAAATAAGCCAAAAGTGAGCATCTCTGATAAGGAAAGCTTCACAATCATGATCAACTGTCATCGTCCTGAAATTTGGCTCACTGATAGAGTATTATTGCCACACCTCGAAACTAAATTTCAAGCTGCCACCATTGATTTTTCAGGAATTTAAAAATTTTTGGAATCATCCTTTTCGTGTATTAATTATTCGCAAAAAGAACAATTATGTAATACTAAAACGAAAATCTGAAAATTACTCCATAAGAATCGACTCCGCTTCCTCCAACCCTCCCCCCAAATAGATTGTGGAATACTGCTTACCAAATTAATTTATGGTAAAAATGTAAACAGGCCAGCTTTTTGCTGATTGCAAGAGAATTTTTGCATTTGCTTTTTGCTTGTATAAGCTGCTTCAATGCTTCTTGCTTTTAAATGTTTCTTCAACAAATCAGGATGGCATGATCAACCATAACATTTAACATCAATTCAAAAATTGATTTTTCTGATTTTTGAGTTTCACTTCGTGTTGATAGAAAAATGAGTGATTGCCATTTTAAAAATTATTCAGCAAGTTTACCTTAGACCTATATTATGCTCTAAGAATTTTACTCTTTTCATCAAATTTTCCGGGTTTTTCAATTTTTTCATTAAAACGGAGGGGAAGAGGAAAGACACTGATGGGCCAAATTCAAGAAATTGAGCAGATTTTCAAACTTAGTCACACCACATTTTCACACAAGTAGGTACTAGAAGAACTGTCGAGTGACAAATGGAATTGGAATACAATTTTCAAGACGCTCATACTGATTCATAATCTGGACAACTCTACCATGTACCGCGAAACAAACCCAGCCTAAACCTTTACAGAAGAATTGCAAGAGAGTTTTTGCATTTTTGCTTTTTGCTTGTATAAGCTGCTTCAATGCTTTATGCTTTTAAATGTTTCTTCAACAAATCTGGATGGCATGATCAACCATAACATTATGCCATCAATTCAAAAATTGATTTTTCTGATTTTTGAGTTTAACTTCTGTAATAAAAAGATAAATGATTACTATTTTGAAAATTGCTTAGTAATTTGACATTTTACACAAAATTTTCAGGGATATTCAAATTTTCCAATGAAATGGTGGGGGGGGGTGGGGGTGGAGAGGGAAAGCACTGAAAGGCCAAATTCAAAAAATAGAGCAGATTTTTGAACTTTGTCACACAGCATTTTCATACAAGTACTAGAAAAACTGCCAAGTGACGAATGGAATACGATTTTTAAGACGCTCATACTGATTCATAATCTGATTGAATCTAATGATGTACCACTAAGAAGAACCTGTTCCAAACATACTTGTAATATTTTACAGTAAGATTGCAAGAGAGTTTTTGCATTTGTTTTTTGCTTGTATAATACGCAAAAACTTGGAATGTTCCTTTATTCATAGACTGTCAGATGGTATGTAGAATCCAAGTAGGTCTCCAATTGTCTTCCATTAGTAATGGAATTATTAAAAATCAAGTAAGTTTTTCTATTTTTTCCCCCTGATTGACAATGTGCCTCATGCAATGCCTGTTATCATCTATAAACTATTTATCACTGCGGAAGGTTGGAATGTCCATTAATAATGGAATTGAAAAGTAAGTATGTTTTTATTCATTTTTTCCAGATCTACAATGTGCCTCATTCAATACCTGTTATCATCTATGAACTATCACGGGCACAGAATGTCCATTAATAATGGAATTGAAAAGTAAGTAAGTTTATTAATTTTTTTTCCAGATTGACAATGTGCCTCGTGCAATATCTGTTATAATCTACAAATTGTTTAAAAATGCACAAGACTGGAGGATGAAAGTGAACAATGCCCCTCTAGGCATATGACAACCTCCAGAAAAATCCTACATCTGTACCATACCTAATCACTATAAGTTCATGATCGAAGGCCAAAACAAAATAAGAAATGCGACGACCATGTCCAATAATGTCAGTTGCACCAGTCATATTTTAGAATCATTTGCTCCACAGTTGTTGTCAATGTTAATGACAACTAGTCAAAATAGTACGCCATACATATAATTAAACTGATTTGGTCGATAAACTGAACACTGTAAGTGGCTATTTTTCCTCCAAGGACAACGTTTTGAAAATTGAAATTTCAAAAATTGACAGTTTTTTTTGCCAAAAATGGTCAAAAATTCTTGTTTTTTTGCAGAAAAATTTCAGCAAGCTTCACTTTCTGTGAAAGTTGTACAAAAGTCACATTTTTGGTTTTTTTTCTTTGTTAACCTATTTTCTTTTTTTTGACTGGAAAGAAGAAAAAAGGCGACTTCTATTTCTCCAATTTTTTTGTCTGTTTCAGGGGTAGTAAAGCCAGAATTTGGACACACCATTTCCCTGTCAAATCAAAAATCAATCTGGTAATTAATTTTTGAAAATCCTCTCACTCAACAAAGAACACCATGCTTCCCTGTCAAATCAATAATCAGTCCTGGTAATTTAAATTACTTAATTACAAATAATGTATGTATGTAGATGCTGATTGCAAAAGGGTTTTTGCTTTTTGTTAGTTGCTTTCTGATTTAATAGTTTTTTTTTTATCTTAAATTTGATTACAGCCAAAACTGCCAATTCAAGAAATTTATAGATAATGAATTTGCAAAAAAGCTGAAAGAAAGCTGAATAAAAAAAGCTTTTGGCTAGGAGGCTAGCTTTGGCTAGCTCTTAGCTTTCAAAACCCCAAACTTCCTCGGCTTTCAGCTTTCAGGTTTTAGGTTTCACTTTTCATCTAGCTGTTGAATGAATATTTAATTATTGATGAAAAAATATCATTAAAATAAATAATAAAAACATAATTTATAAGTCTAAATTCCAAATGATAAAATCTCTCATCTGGCAATGATAAACACTAATCACAGATTGGTCTATCCAATATGCTGTTCACTGATTGGCTACAAATTGAAATAAGCTTATGATTAAAATCAATTGCAATAGGGTTTTTAGCAGCTAGCAGCTAGCAGTTAAAACCCTAAAAACGCGTTTGTTTGCACCTATTTCACGTACCTACCTACCTACCTACCTACCTACCAAAAGTTTAAAGCAAACCAATGCTGGGTAATTTGAAAAAAAAAACAAAAAATGAATCTACTATCGCTACTGGGGGATTGGATTTTATTGTAATTAGATTTTTCAATCTTTCCGAAATATGGGGTGGGTGGGGAGGGGCTCAGAAAGAAGGATGAAGGACACTGAGGAGTCGAATCCAAAAAAAAGAAACAAATTTCCATACCTTAGCGCCCTTGAATTTGTAGAAACGAACATGTCTATTGTCTATTAATAATGTATTTGTTGATTTTTTTTTCAAAATAAGGTAGAAGGAGGGTGGAGGTAAGAAATGCACTGAGATGTCATTTTTTTCATAATGAGGGAAGGAGGCACAGAAAGCACTGAGATTTCAAATTCCAAAAACCAGCGAATTTTCTTACCCAGCGCCTTAAGTTGCACCACATTTTCATTATTTTTTTCAAACTTCTCCGCAATGGGTGAGGGGGGGGGGGGTAGAAAAGCTCCGAATTATCTCACTAAAAAATGTCACGCCACATTTTTTTCATTTTTTAATAATTTTTCAAAATTTGGATGTGATGTGGGACTGGAAAGACACTGAAGTGTCGAATCAAAAAGGGGAGTGAACTGTTTCGAATTTATTTCTCTCGAATCAAAAAGAGTCAACACATTGTCATACCACATTTTCACCATTTCTCTCTCCATTTTTTTTCTGCAGAAAAGGGGTGGAGATGCTAGAAGGACACCGAGAGTTGAATTCAATAAAATAGTACATTTTCTAATTCAGTACACACACACACACTCTTCAATCAGAAAAAATTAATCATACCATACTAAATTATCATAATTAGTTTTCCAAAAATTGAGGAGGGAGAAGCATTGAAAGGTCAAATTCAAAAAATAAGTGAATTTTCGAACTTGACGTCTTGAATTTTGCAAAACTTCAACATACCACATTTTTGTTATTTTTTTATCGTTTCCAAAAAATCGCGGACTCTTCGAATTGCACCGTGGAGTTGAATCCAAAAAGTAAGTAAATTTTTGAACTGAGCGCTTCCGAATCAGTTAAAATCAATGTACATTATACCAAACAACATTTTCATTTTTTTTGAAATTTTTCAAAAATATATGCACACAGAGAAAGAACTATAGGGTCAAATCCAAAAAATAAGCCAACATTCAAACTCACGGTAATGCTCTCAAAAATTATTCGAAAGACGTACCCCCCCCCCCGTTACTTCTTTTTTTGATATTTTCAACTTGCTTGAGAGCACATCATAAAAGAGAAGAAGTGATCAGTTGGGGGGGGGGGGGGGGTTAGGTGACGTAGGATTAAAATACCACGCAAATATTCGGACTCGGCGCGTTGAAATCAATCAAAATCAACATGCTACTCTATTTCTAAAACATCCTTGAATTTGAGTTGAAATTGAAACCTTGCACCCTCCACTTGCTGAAAATGAGGCAACAATTCTTTTACTGTAACGTTTTCAAATTGTTGAATTGAAGTTTTCAACTTTTGCCTTTGGTTGGAAAAATTGAGCTTTTAATATTGAAGTTCCATTTTGAAATTTTAAAATTTTATCATCGATTTCACATCTTTAATTTTCATTTACCAATATTTTAGATATTTTCTGTCAACAGATTAGCTCCGTACGTTCATTTTGATTTTCTGACTCGAGATATGATCGTTTTTAAAACTTGGCAATGTCACAACAATTCCCAAAAACGTTACAATTACAAAACTTCCCTTCCTCTCACCCCTTCATCTTGAAAATTTCGACAGAACTGGTGGTGGTTATTTTATACCAAGTCAACGAGAGGAACTTTCAAGTAAAAAATTAATGAGCAAAATCGAATGACCTAAATTCATTTTTTGAGTCAATACTAGTTCAATTGATAATAAAAAGACAAGTTTTCGTGAAAAAAAAAGGTCGGTGCTTTTCTAGCTTCAGTGCTGCTTAATTTAAGATCCCTTTGAACACATTTTCCCACCTCAAAAGCGAGAATTTTGCAAAAAAAATTGCAATCTCACGGATCTTTTGAGCCACTATTAACGAAATACATATTTCAAAAATTCATTCGTTGAATTATTTACTTCTCAACGTCAAAAGGTTGTGAGCTGAACACAGCTTTATTACGAATGTCCTAAATGTGCTCATCGTAATTCAAACAAAACTATTCGAATTCGAACCGTTTTTTCAAATCAATTCACGTTCACGAAAATAAAATACGAGTAATAAGGAAGCAGATCACGAGGTCAGCATTTTCTTTAAATAATAATAAATAGAGTGGAAAGTTTCCTCGAATTTTGAACGATAAGCGAAAAAAAAATGGAAATTGCCAACAAAATAAAATTATTATATTTTAGTGGGTCTAATACTTTTCAAAAATGAAAAGAATATATGAAATAGGTATTGGTAGATATATACACCTATTTCCTATTTACGTAATAATTTCGTTCAACGAAGAAAAAAAAATTGAATTTTGATCTCGACTCGAACCGCAAAAAAATACCCACCTATTTGGTATTTGCGAACGAAATGGGGTAAAAAATTGAACGTTTTCAATTCTTCGATCGTCGGAGGTTTGAAACGAAAAAAACGAAGGAAGAAATTTTTCCAACCTTGCGATACATTATGATTGTAAAAATCCATCCTTTCGTAAACCAATATAAATTTTTTTCTCATACATTCGGGATATGAACAGTTGAACACCCACCACGATGATACAAGAAAAAGCTAGGGGGGAAGAAAAAGAGGAAGAATTCTTAAAGATCGATAAGATAAGTTTCAAGTTTGACATCCAAGGTGCAATAGTAAGACAATTTTTTCGTTTTTTTTTCGTCATCTACATAAGTTTGCTGCAAATTTTCGACTTGATTTTATACCTTTCGACTCGATCGCGTTGCAAAAATAACATATCGACAGCCAAACACCCATACAGGGAGGGAATCGCGAACACAGGAGCAGGGTATAAGGGTAAGATACGAAACGTACGGATTTTTATATACAGTATTTTATTTATCGTAAAAATACTAGAAAGGGAGCGATGTAACAAGTAGAGGAGGTCTGTGTACTGTACTCGTATAACTCGTACTATTACTCGACTTTTCCGAAGCTTGTACGTTTATATGTAAGAGAGTACAAGAGACTATAAATATATATAGAGAGAATATACCTGCCATACCGCCTTTTATCGAAATACCGTTTATGAATTTTTTTGTCTTTTTTTTTGTTACTTTCGCTTTCGCTTTGAAAATACGTACGAACTACGAAGGTAGTACTCGAAGCGGGGCGTTATCTGTGTCGTAAAATCGTTGTGAAACTAACTTTTAGCGTGTTTCCAACAACGAATGATAACGTAAAAATGTTGGTATATTGTTTTCTTATATAACAAAGTTTTTGGTTTATTTTTCATTTCGCCTTTTACTATATATATATAATAAGAAGAAAAAGACTCTCCGACCATGTTGTTCGTTTTTAAAGCGCCAAGACAAAGTTTTACGATTTTGGTTCCACTTACACTTACTACCTACTACTATACAGAGAGTCTTTCGCTTATATTCGCGCTCTCGCAGTACTTCGGATGGCGGAATTGCTGATGGTACCGTTCGTCCCCCTCCTCCTCATCTATAACCTGCCCCTATCGCCTTCAGTCATTTCGACTATAAGTAAATTCTTCGCGAGTTTTTATCTTTTGTACAACATCTGTTTTTACTGTATTGTTGATGATGTTGCTGCAGCTGAGGGAAAGACGACGATGAACGTGGTAAAGAGATGTTGAGAGAGAAGCAGGGTTGAGGGTAGATTGCTGCTGCGGTGTTTGTTCTGCGTGAAGATAGCTTTTGAGATGTTCGATCAAAGAAAACGTTGCGATAAGACGTTTTGTGCCAAGTTAGACCATGCTTTAGATTTCGGCGGGTGAAATAATTACGAATGAGTGGGAATTTATTGTTGAGAAGAGTCGTAATTTGAAATAGAAAATGAAACAGAATTTTCAAGATTTTGAAGAAGACTGAAAATTTTAAATCGGGAGGAGGGAGGATGTGATGAGATGGATGGTGAAAAAAATTCACAAGATTTTGACCAGATTCAGTTGAGACCTTCATTTTTAAAGGATACACCTCTGAAGCCAATTTTTTTCGGGAGACTTCCAACTCAGAATGAAGGTCACAACTGAATTTGCTCAAAATCCTATGAGATTTTCTTTTCTCGATCTACTCTAGAGTGTACCCTAATTATCACAATCCTTCCAGAATTTTATGAAACCCCCATCTTGACTTGAAGAGTCTGTTGGACTCTGCTAAATTTTTAGGGATTTTGAAGATCTAACTAACCCTACAACCCTAGCATAAAATTCTCGATTAAAACATCCAACTATTGGGTACAAAACTTGTGGAATTACAGGAAAAAGCATAATAATATGAAATCCTAACTTTCAAGTTATTCAAATATTAAAATGTATCTGATAACTAATTGATGACATTGTTACAGCAAAAACATTATTTATACAATGATGCATAAATCGAATAAGTTGACATTTTTGGGTGAACTTATTTCAAACAGGTAATAAAAACATTATACAATTCTCTTCATAAAACACGACCATCAATTTAAAAAATTGACGTCTGATTTACTTTCAATTGCCTGTTTTGCAACACGATGATTAAATAAATAATAACATTCTGTCCATGGAAAATACCAAGAGTCAATTCTTAAAAGCAAACAATACATCTGCGAGCTGCGTTCAATTTTCATATGTCATGAAATTTCGAAAATTCATTCAGATTTTGGTTGGTCATATAGAAAAAAAGTACATACGATCGAGTCGAGTTGAATTTTTATTTTTCACAAACAATGAAAGAAGTACGTTTATTCGCAACTTTAATTATTCATTTGCTTCTGCGATTGGCAAATGCAGCGCCACAAGTGAGTTTTTATGAATTATTTTTTGGAACCGAATATAATGACGACGATGAAGATGCATCTGACGATTGAGGTACCCTACATGACCAGACGTTGAACGATAGTCTAATATAGGTATAAATTGCTTGAATTTTATGGACATAATAATTATAAAAGATAGTTTTTATAATTATTCATCTGTGTATTTTATATTAAGTTCAAAATATACAAAATTAAATGTAGCTGAAAATAGTTAGTGGTATTTGAAATAGTTCTCTTTTTCACTCTTTGAAAGCGAACATGTTTGAAAACATTTCATGGTGAGAAAAGTGAAGATGATGAGGGTGATAAAGCGTCAACAAGAATAAGAGTTTAGGAACTTTTTGCTCTATTTTTATACGTTTATTTCTTTTGTGTGTTATATTCTTTTTGGATAATTTTTCGCATTTTTTTCTTCATGCATCTCGGGGTCGTTTTCCTTCGTTGGTAACGTCGAAAGTCATTTCCCGGTAAGCATGAAATTCTCTATCTGTTTTAAGTCATCGATTTCTCTTGTTTCCATTCATTCACGTATTTCGTTTCTTCATCTGCGGTAAGAGGAATTTTAATTTTTCTGTACAGTTCCAATTTTCTGTTTTAATAATACACTGAAAATCATACGTTCTGTAAAAATCATTGAGACGTGACCTCAAAAAATACGATTTTTAAACTTTCAGCACCATTTCAAGCATTTTTTTGACCAAGATTTTTTTCTTTCATGTTTTCCTCAAGCTTTTTGGGACTTTTAACGTCGATTCTGAAATTTCAAACAGGCCCCCCACGCTCCCAGTCATACGCTGACGAAATTTCAATTTTTTGGAGATATTCCCCAAATACATTCCACCTTCGAGCGAATTTTCAGAACTTTTTGAGTGATAGATACTTACGAAATGATGAATGTAAATGTACTTTGACAGCACTTTCTGGCCTTTAAGGACCCTAGACGGGCTCATTCGATCGAAATTATATTTGAACTCAACGAGTTGAGATTTTAAATATCCTATTTTTCACTCCGAAATCATCAATTTTTCATAAAAAATCCAAGGTTTACGTAATCAAAAAATCAAATTTCGAAAAATAGATTTATGTATACCTATCTATATAGCTTATAGCCCCCTATGCCATTTTATTTACTGGGAATTTTTTTTTCAAAATTCGATTTTTTGATTGGATTTCTTACGAAAAACTTACAGATTTCGGAATGAAAAAAAGAATACCTACCCAATAGAAATTTCCCTAGATTATTGCGAAAAAAGTGAAAATTCAATCACTCGATTAGCAAAATCCAAATATGGAGACAAAAAAAGATTTCGATCGGAAGAGCCAATCGCAAGGGCGGAAAAATTGATGTCGAAACACGCTTTTTTCATCATTTAGGTAGGTTCCACTCCCACCTCTCAAAAAAGGCCTGAAAATATTGGCATGAAGATGGCTAATAAATTCGGAAAGATTTTCAAAAAATAATGACCATACTTATCATTGCATAACTAGAGGAAAGGGTGAGGAACTGAGGATCATTTTAAAAATTTCAAAATCAACTTTGATGATCAGAAAAGCTGAAGCATTTGAAATTTTTTGGGAGTATTTGTACAGGAAACCTTCACTTACATCGAATCATTTCACTAAAAACACATATACGAGTAAGATGGAGTTAAGAGAGCATAAACATTTTATTTTTGAGGCCATTTCCTCCCTTTCATTGGGTGGTGGGATTGTGATGATGGGCTCTAAAATCATATTTCACCACCACAAACAGGAGACTACAGGAAAATTAGAAAAAAAAGTCAAAAACTGACCTAGGTTGACCCAGCTATAGACTTTGAGAGCTTACTTTTCAACTCATAAAATCCCATAATATGTAGTCAAAAAGCAGGTTGAAAGTTGAAATGAAACCCTACGAAAATACAACAAATCATGGCTAGGGGTCGTGAGCAAAACGACGGCAGTCCTCTAATCACATCCAACAGAAGCATGGAAGAACTCGTGAAAAATTTGCGAGCAAAATTGAAAAACCTAAAGCAAAAAACAATTCATCTTCAAAATGGAATGGGGATGATTCTAACAATAAGATGAAAAACGAATCCTTGGAGATCGAAGGAATTAAGTGCAAATAAACACTTTTTCCCCGTGAGTAAGTAAGCATTTATCTATCCACCGACCTAGCTACATTTTCCTGTATTCAATACTTACAGAAAAAAGAAAAAAAGGCACAGCCATCGAGCCATTAAGTAAAATTGGCGTTCGGTTCACTTTAGGTAAGTCTTTTTTTTTTGCAACTGATGATTTGATGAAATGGCATAATCTATCAATGCGATGGAAAACAACAAGTGTTAACGCCAGCTATTCAACAGCAAACAATAACAGGTAGGTATCTGTCAATCAATCTGATATGCTATAAAATTGCCAAACAGGATTAAATTTTATTCATTAAAGAAACCAATGCAATCGCTTTCTTTAAAAAGATGACTGTAGAATTGGAATCGACCAGAGATTTCCCACCCTTCATTGTGCAGCATTGCCTGCACATTCTAAGGTGTGGAAGGCACGAACTCAACACGACTAAACAATAATAAGTCTCTTCAAAAAAATCGGCGTTCGGTTTACTTTAGGTAAGTCTTTTTTTTTGCAACTGATGATTCGATGAAATGGCATAATCTACCAATGTAATGGAAAACAACAAGTGTTAACGCCAGCTATTCAACAGCACACAATAACAGGTATCTGTTATTTGATCTGATATTCTAAAAAATGACCAAACAGGATTAAATTTCAAAACCAATGCAATCGCTTCCTTTAAAAAGCTGACTGTAGAATTGGGAACAACCAGAGATTTCCCCCCTGCATTGTGCAGCACTGTCTGCACATTCTAAGGTGTGGAAGGGACGAACTCAGATCCGACTAAACAACACTATGGTGCTGCTAAAAATTCCCTAATCGAGAAATTCTTACAGAAGAATGGAAAGAGAAAATTGGTAACCAAAACATGATTGCACTTTATTCGATAAAAATTCGCTTAACCGAGCATTTAATCGCGATTTCTACGTATTATCTGCAACTTTATGTAATACTCGATCACTTATTGTTCAATTTCCTTTTCTTCAAAATCAGTTGCCTCAACCTCTCATACCAAACAAACTAGGTCATCAAAAGAAATTTGAGAAAACATTCTGAAATTGCAAACGTTGATCTTTTGAAAATGACTTTCGTGTTATCGGGTTTCTGAGGCATTTCTTGTTTCAAATTTTTCCTACGTGAAAGTGAAATGAAAATCTAACCATACCCCATATCCATGTTTATCAAATAGGTAGATAGATGGTATAGATAGGTAGGTAGAGGTACCTGCTGATAAAACATAAAAGTAATTTAAATGACGCATATAAAATTTCGTATTCCCATAAATTTCGTGAAAAATAAAAAATCTAGATAACTACGTACATCGAAATAGGTAAGTAGTTGAAATATGCTGTGTGCTCAATTGGTATTTACTCGCGGAAAAAATAAAAAATGAATTAATTCGAAAAAATTGTAATTTTCACGCGTTCATTTGGAACAAGTATAGTGACAGAAAAAGTAAACAATAATAGCAGGTATAAGGTTACATCAGGACGGGAAAATTCGTATATAACGTTTTTTTCAGTTTTCACGAAGCCCAATTTGTATCATAATTTGACCAGCTTTCAAGTATGTACTCGTATTTTGAAAAATTGGGTATGAATTAGTATATTAAGCACTGTGAGAAAATTCCTAAAAGACTGAAGAAACGTTTAGCTCACAAAAATTACAACAATTGCGGCACATTGATTGTTTAGAAATGTAAAAAGCATACGAGCGATAATTCTCTGTATTTCAGGTCGTTTTCAATGTCAAATTATCAACATTTCAAATTCCCATTCGAAAAAAAAACGAAAATAGAAGAAAGTACCTTCGTATAACGCGACTATTAATTTGAAAAAAAAATTAATGTTCGGTTTATATGTACTTTACACCTCTTCTGCAACATCTAATAAATTAAAAAGCAACATTTAATTTCACGTTCCATAAAATGGTAAAATGATATGAAATTTTATAATCAAATCGCTCGCTGCATTATCTTGAATTTTGAAGTTATTTTGTATTCGCAATGGAAGTAAGAGTGACACTATTGTTCGTAATTTTCATTTTCCATCTAGTTTTATGTTTGGTAAACGCTGCACCACAATTGGGCACTATTGGAATGTTCTTCGTGGAATTTATTAATGGCGGCGTTGATGATTTCGACGATTGAAGATAACTTGACCTGAAATTCAATGTTGCCGCGGGCGCCGCTGTAAAAGTACATACCTAAGTGCTCAAATTTTGGGTGAACTGTTTTATTTTTATTATTAAGTATTATGTTAAATTATAAGTTGAAGATGTACAAGTTGAAATGTATAGGTATTATTTAAAACATTTTATACATTATAATGTCGATTATTTTATTCAACTGCTGAGTTCCAAGACACCAGCTCATTTCAGTATTTAGAACATTAAGACCAATGGATCTCGGTTGTTCTCAACTTGAATGGAATTATATGTAGAAGGACGTTGATGATGCCTTGACCACAATTTGAAGAAGGTCCTGCCACATCAATTGCTCGAATCTCTCCAATACTGACCTGAATTTTTGCATTTAGAATTATTTGAATCACACGTATGTTTGTTTAAGTTGAAAATATAAAAGTTTAAATGGAATCTTGTTTTTAAAATTTTTTTTCTTGAATCGACAACCTGCCAGAAGTTTTTGAAGAAAAACTAAACATCACAGACCTTCCATCGGTGTGTGGACGGAGAGCTAGTCGCTGATTGCAAGAGAGTATTTGCATTTGCGTTCACCATATTGGTTGATGGTTGTATTATATTTTTTGCTTTAAATATCTACCTGAAGCTGAATTTTCTTTTTTTGATCTTTTTTTATGAAGTAGAACGTTCCTATCTAGGTACATAATTATTACTCTTATAAAAATGAATTCAAATAAATTTCTTGTAAATTAGAACATTGACTATCGAATTAAATGAATTCATTCCCACATTAATAAAATAATTAATATCTATTGAAAATTAAATTCAAAATCAAAATATATAAAATACTAAACATAAACATATGATAAAAGTATTAGCCAATTTTTTATCATTTCATGTACCTACAGGAGCCTCGTATCAAAAAAGTAATCAGAAATTAGAAATCGGCACCTCTGAAAACCCAGCAAACCATGGGTCATACGACTTTTATAATTTTGTGGGTGAGAATCCATTTTGAGGCCAAAGAGGCTTACATCAAAATAACCTTTTTGATACAAGCCTCCTGGGCCCAACAGTATTTTTTCAAATTTCAAAAAATGAGAAAGTCGTTTAACCGACGCTTTTTTTGGTTTTCATAGACGCTGATTTATAATTCCCAATCATTTTTCAAGTGACTACGTAACCTCCTGGTCTTCATGATTAGCCTTTATCCAATTTCAAAAATGGTAAAATCCGTATGACCTATGCTTTTAAGGCTTTCATCATAATGGTTAAATTTTAGCCCTTCCCTTGTTGTTCAAAAAACGAAAAGATTCCGCATCTGTCACTATGTATCAAGATGCTACGGCTGAAAATACATGCTTTTTGTAAGCAATTATTTTCACTTCAGAGGCAACCTATAGATTTGAGTTCACCATGAATTTAAAAATCGAATCGTTAACAGCAAAATCACAATCATCCTCCTTTATATAATTAACTAGTATCAACAGAGTCATTTTACAAAATCATAGAGATTTTGAGTTTGATCACTGCCAATATGCTACAAAAATTGTAATGTAACACTTCCCATGTTTACCACAACTTCTGATGACAAATAGCAAGAACAAAATGTTATCATACATATTTTCTAAAAAAAAAATAATTAAAAAATACTAGGATCTGTGTGCTCAATTGGTATCAACCTAGTTGCAAAAAAACCATCGCCTACAAAATGCTCATAGTTTTTCACAACGCCCTAAAATTTTCAGACCAGCAATATGCACGTTACACAACATCGCAGGTGGTTTTAAATGTCGAATAATCAACATTTTATAATCTCTTCGATCAAAAAAAGAAAATAGAAGAAAACACTTCGGTAAAACTGGGCCATTAATTTGAAAAAACTTCACGTTTGGTTTACTTTACACCTCTTGTGTAACCGATGATCAAACAAAATGGCATCCTATAGGGATGGAAAACAACATGTGCCAGTTATTCGAAAATAAATAATAACTGATAGGTACCTATCTGCATTCAATCTGATATTCTGGTATAAAATCACCAATCGGCATCAAATTTCAATCAGTGAAGAGGAAGCTCAGTATATTTGAGTCAGTTGAACGTTTGTATTGATTATAAATTCGCTTCGCCAAGCATTTAAAATCGCGTTTTTTCGAAATGAAAGTAACACAATGGTTCATCATTCTTTTCGTTTTCCAACTACTTTTGTGTTTGTCGAGCGCAGCACCAGCCCGAGGAGGAGGTGCAGGAGCCGGTGGAGGAGCACTCAGTCTTCTAATTTTTTTATTGGCAAGAGCAAGTAGTAAGAAATCTTCGAGCAGATGATTCAACTCGATCAGACTTCAAATGACAAACCTACCACATCTGCTGATTTTTTCCCGAAATATTTGGGTAATTGGTTTCATACACGCAATAACTAATAATATTTCTATGTATGTATTTGTATTCATCTGATAAAATGAGTTATGCAATCAATTTCAATTTTTTTTTCTGAGTTCAAATTGTTTTTCCATCATTTTAGGCTGATTTTTGATGTGTTTTTTGAAAAGAATATAGCATTGTAGCAACCATAAAAATGGACTTTGAATGTTAGGTTAATTCATGACTGGCAAAAGTGATTCTTAAAATTACGTTGAAATTATCAAAAAAAATTCAAATATATATTTCGACAAAAATGTGGTTTTTAAAACAGGCATTTAAAAATAATTCTGGGCCCAAAATTGTGATATGATTTTTAGGATGTCATGCGACCTATCAAAATGGGATAAAATTCTGCGACAAATTCAGATACTTCAAAAGAATATCTCTCCAGCATTTTTGAACAATTTCGAACCCAAAATTGGCATTATTTTTGGAATTTCGAAAAAGTATCATGTGACCTATCAAAATATGCTGAAATTTCGCGAAAAATTCAGATATTTCGACGAAAATGTTTTTCAAATTTTTTGTAAAGAATTTGAAACTCTGAAATTGGGCCATGACTTTTAACAGTACTGAAAAAGTATAAAAATTCTTTCAAAATGCCCAAAAAACATTTTCGTCGAAATTGTCGAATTTTTCGCAGAATTTTAACCCATTTTGATAGGTTGCAGGACACTTCATCAAAAAAGAAAAACCGAAATTCATAAAACAATTTTGGTTTTAAAATCATTTTCGCGATCTTCAGCAGGACTTATGGCAGGACATTTTTCAAACACTTTACGATTTCTATATGGGGAAGGGGGTAATATCTGACACGTCAATTTTTTCAATTTTTTCGCGGTTTTGAATGTCTTTTGGATGTTCCAAGATTTTTTTTTTTTTTGAAGAGAGGAGGGTTTTAAAAACACATTTGCCATTTAAATTCTTCATTGGCGAGGTATTTTGTGAACACTTCGCGACTTTTTTTGTGAGATGAGGAGACACGTAAATTTGGGACCATCTCAATTTTTCGTTTTTTCACCAATTTTTTCAATGAAAAGAATTGGGGGTTCTGATGAACTGTATTTACACTCTTTTAGATTTTTTAAAGGGATTTTTGATTTTAACGGTTCCCATCTGACATGAAAATATATATGAATTGAATTAGGTAATCTCAAAAATAATAAACTTCAATAGTTTTGTTTTCTCGGTGTTTCTTTTTTGTGCTCTTTTCAGGGTGTCTATAAGGTTATACAACTTTTTTCTAACCATTTTCAAAAAGAGGAAGTACTTTTTTTGGAATTGGAAATTTTTTGGTATTGGAGTGCCTGGTCACTAAAAATTCTAAAATTCGGTTTTTTGGTACTTTTTCTCATAGCCCCCTCTCCACAAAAAACCAAAAATCGAATCTTCATGGTGTCAACAGATTTTTGAAATTATTTTAAGTATGCAATTTTTTGAAGATATTTTTCTCCTTCCTCTTTCCTTCAGATTTGAATATCAACACATTATAGCCTTCTAGAAAATTAAATAAGAAGGGACGCAAAATGGTCCGAGCAAAGCGACGAAGACATAAACAAAAAGGAAACTTTTTTCTAACCATTTTCAAAAAGAGTAAGTACTTTTTTTGGAATTTGAAATTTTTTGGTATTGGGGTGCCTGGTCACTAAAAATTCTAAAATTCGATTTTTTGGTGCTTTTTCTCATAGCCCTCTCCCTCCCCACAAAAAATCAAAAATCGAATCTTCATGATGTCAACAGATTTTTGAAATTATTTTAAGTATGCAAATTTTTTGAAGATATTTTTCTCCTTCCTCTTCCCTTCAGATTTGAATATCAACACATTATAGTCTTCTAGAAAATTAAATAAGATGGGACGCAAAATGGCTCGAGCGAAGCGAAGACAAAAACAAGTTCTGGAAACTTTTTTCTAACCATTTTCAAAAAGAGTAAGTACTTTTTTTGGAATTTGACATTTTTTGGTATTGGGGTACGTGCCTGATCACTAAGAATTCTAAACTTCGTTTTTTTGGTGCTTTTTCTCATAGCCCCCCCCCCCCCAACAAAAAACCAAAATGCAAATTTTTTGAAGATATTTTTCTCCTTCCTCTTCCCTTCAGATTTGAATATCAACACATTATAGTCTTCCAGAAAATTAAATAAAAAGGGACGCAAAATGGCCCGAGCGAAGCCAAGAAAAAAGAGCAAACACATTTGAAAATTTGCCTTTAAAAACATTACTTTTGATGTACATATCTAAGAAGGTGATTTTTTTAGCCAAAATAATAGCAATAATTTTCTACAAAATTTAATTTTGAAAAAGCAAAGTGGGCTGAACGAAAGCGAGGTCAAAAGCTCTCGAAAATCCACAATTCAAGAAATACAGAACAAAGGAAATACAACTTTCAATGATTTCAAAAAATTCAGAAAAAATGAGGGACTTGAAAAATTTTTAGTAGATTTTGTGACTTTTTCGGGACTTTTCGCTCCCGGTGTAGACATCTTTTTAAACTTTTCAAACATATGTTCAAAAAAAAACTGCATTCGGAGAAAAGAGAGTAAAGTAATGTGTTTCTGCCTAAGCGAAGCGAGGACGGAATTTTTTTTTGGAAATTTTTCATTTTTTCCATCTGCTAAAGGCACTATTTCTACAGAAAATTTTTCCATCAGTCCGATGTGAAAAACAAGGAAATTTTTTAAAAATTCCACAAAAAAGGAAAAAGTCTGATTGAAAAAAAAATCACGACTTTTTGATAAAATTAATCGTTGAAAAGCAGGACTTGCAGGACTGAAAGCCAACCGAATTTTTTAAGTAACAAAAATACCAAGAATTTTAGTTGATGATATAAAAATTAAGTCATCGCATCAAATAACTGCACGTAATGAAATACATATCTCGCTGAAAAACAGATACAATCTCACGTACCTTGGTGGTTTATTAGCACATTATTACACCTTCGGAATAGTTTATAAGTTTGACTGACCATCCAGTTTTGACCTTTACTTTGGCCAATAATAATCCTGCGGTTTTCTACAATAATATCTATAATGTTTGATGACGCAGGAAGCTCGCACCTCAACACACAATTCGAACATCGAACCCATAGACTTACGAGCAGACACTTACTCGTACATTTATATAGACCCCCCCCTCCTCAAAAAACCGTACAGACAAAGTCAACCCACACCAACGGTATCGTTATACCGAGATCATTTGCCAAATTAGCCGTCGGAATCGTCTTACTTAATGGAGGCAATAAGATACATAGGCTTCAGTATGTTAAAAAAAAACCTAAGCTATCGCGCGTGTTGCAAAAATAAGGAAAAATCACTGACTATTTTTCACCGCGTCGCGTCGTCTCTCGTCGTCGAAAGCAAGGCAATTCTGAAGGGCCATTAGCCAACGAGAGAATACCAAGGTAGAGGTACCTCTTCCCACCAATCCACCATAGACGACTGTGAGGGAAATGATAGCAGTACATGGCAAATGTCTCGAGCACGACGACGAAACATTACAAATCATTTTATTATTATCGATAGGTATTGTAATTGGGCTTCTCATAGTCAGCTGTACTGTAACACTCGTTGTTGAGCATTGTGCTCGATATGACGAGTTTTTTCTATCCTTTCGACTTCTCCTTTTTTAAGAAACGACAACGATGATGGTGATGGTGATGACGATGACGATGATGATGATGACGACTACTACTACGACGATGTTAACGGTGTTTTATGTACATTTCGATTCGTTTTTCGTTTTTTAAGCCAACGTGTTTAAACCGTAAAAAAAACTATAGTCGATTATGGTAATGCGACGATACGGTTGTTTTTCTTCTCGTTTTGATGGTTATTACCTTTATACCTATACTACAGCGAAAAAAAAGACACCACACAGAAGGAGAAGAAAAAAAAAGTAAAAGTAAAAACGGCCCGAATGATAAGCTACGTACAAGATACACGTATAATATTTAACGTTGTTCCGGTTTTTATCGTTAAATTTATTCTTTATTCGCCGCCGTAATAATAATTATTGTAAAGGGTATATTACCCGTGTATACGTAGTATTACAAGCGGTTATTAAAAAATAACATTATACTCGATGCCTCGCGCCGATAAAATTTATTATGTGAAAAAATTAAACGACGAAGAACGCGGTAGCGGTTTACCCGACACAGGGTTTTTTACGACTTGTCTAAGAACCCTGTAAAGGGTAGTTTTTTTCTCCTCTTCGTCGTTTTTCTTACGGCCATATCGAGAAGCAACAGTCGAAATTACGACGAAATTTTTATTCATAGCCGAACGAATCCCGAAGGGGAACTGGGAAGTGTTTCGACGACGAGAATCGAATATACTGCGGGTACTTAAGAGGTACGATTTGCAAGTTGTTTGCCAAAAAAACATGGATGAGCCTCCGCCTGTAGAACATGCTGTTACTTGTACATCGATAGGTACTGATTGTAAAAAAGTTTCTGGTTTTTGCTCATTGATTGCTAGATGATTTTTTAGGGCGAATCGCGAAAAAAATCAGTAGGATTTTGACCAAATTCGGAGGAGACTTTCTTTTTGAAGTCACTCAGGAAAAACTTTAGCTTCAGAGGTGCCCTCGATGGAGAAATATTGGACATTTTCGAAAATAATCATAATTTTTTTTGCACTAATCGTTGCCCAAACGGTTTTAGGAAAAATGGCACAGTTCAAAAAAATATCTAGTATTTGAAATTCTGCGCCAACCTAGGGGATTGCCAGTATAATTCAAGACCCTTCCAAGGATTTTATTGAGAGCTTCAAAAATTTGCAAATCACCAGTTTTTTGGTTAATTCGTGTTTTGAGAATATTTTTTTCTCAAATAGCTCGCATTTTACGTCAAAACGTCAGAAGATATCAATTGAAACTGAAGAAACATTTTAGAAAGAAATGGTGTCAATTTTGTGGTCATTATTGCCAATTTCAAGCAACTGAATTGTAATAATTTTTCGACTATTTTTCTCGATTCTCTGAAACTTGTAATAACGATCAAAAAAATTGGCACATCTGCTTTAAAAAATATTCCCCCAGTTTCAGAAATGTCATCTTTCGATATTTTGGCTCAATTAATGCAAAATATTTGAGAAGAAAAAATTTTCAAAACACGAATTTACCCAAAAATACGCGACTGGCGAATTTTCAACTGCTCAGTAGAACTCCAAGAGTGGTCTTAGATTTAGATGGAAATGACTTTGGTCAAAGCAGCATCCCAAAAACTATCTTCTGGAACGGGGCGGTTGGGGCTAGAGCAAAACAAACACAATTTTTCGAAAATGCTTCCTCTTTGAGAACTCATAATCCCCTTTCTTGGGGCACTTCCGAAGCTAAAATTTTTTTGAGTGATTTCCAACTTGACATGGAAGTTTCTAGCGAATTCTTTCGTCAAAATTCTACAATTTTCTTCTCGATCTGCCGTGATGAAAAACCAAAAACTATTTCGAAAATTGTACTTTTTTTGTTGAATAGGTAGGTACAGTGGTACACATGTGGAAAGTGAATCAGATATTTATTTTTGAATTAGTTGACTGAGCAGGAATAGTTTCAAACAATACAATAAAAAGAAATTCAAATATTTCTTTCAAATTTTCATGTTTTTAGCATTTGAAGTCCACATTCATGATTTTTCCAACCTTTTCAAAAACATCAACTTGTCATAAGTTAATATTATGGCGATGAAGATCCAGAACCGAGTATAAGTAGAACCGTAGACTTTGCAAGTTGTTTGTCAAAAAATAGGAATATCGTATGTACGGGGCAGGCAGCTTTACTACATCGATACGAAAAACGGTAGGTACTGATTGTAAAAGGGTTCTTGCTTTTTGCTCATTGATTGATAGATGATTTTTTGGGACGAATCGCGAAAAAAAAAATCAGTAGGATTTTGACCAAATTCGGCGCAGACTTCTATCTCGAGTAGAAAGCCACTCAGGAAAAATTTTAGCTCCAGAGGTGCCTCCGATGGATAAATAGGGGGCATTTTTGAAAAAAATCGTAATTTTTCGCACTAGTCCAGGGTGTCTAACAAAATTTCAAAATAAAAAAGTAGGACTTAAGTAGGACTTTTAGCAGGTCATTTTTCGGGCACTCCTGGAATTTTTTAAGGGCCGGGGGAGGGGGTAAAAATTCACATTCAAGGTTCTGGCCAAATTTTTGTAAAAAATGTTTGCTTTTCTTGTCTTCAAACTCCTTCCTTATGATTTCATTTAAGCAAGTAGGTAAACGCCAAAAATATAAATAAAAACGATGTTTTTTTTGTGTGATGATTTACTCATAAAAATTTTATTTTGCTTCAAAATTTTAGAATTTAAATGATGATTTTTTTTTTGGAAAGTTTAAAATTGAAAAAAGGAAAGCAAACGCACTCGAGCGAAACGAGGACAGAACTTCCCAAAAATTAGTATTTTGAGGGGTATGAAAACAATGTTTTCATGTGTAATATTTGAAGACGTTTAAAATTGTTATTTCAAAATTTCAAAATTCGAATGATGATTATTTTAAAAAAAATCAAACTTGAAAAAGAAAAGCAAATAAGCCCGAGTGAAGCGAGGCCAAAAGCTTTCAAAAATTCAATCATGTTTTGAGAAGTGAAAATAAAAAGTTTCTTTATGGAGGGAGGAGTTTATTTTTCTGATTCAAACTTTGAACATTTCTTGAATTTGAACAATAAGTTTTCTATGCGGGAGAAGAAGAGCAAATAGCCCGAGCGAAGCGAGGGCGAAAGCTCTCAAAAATATGCAATTCAAAATCTAAAAAAGTCAACAAATAAGCCCTCAAAATTCTGGAATAAAGGGGAAAAATTGAACGTTTTAAAGGTTTAATTGAAAAAAAGTAGTACTTTTGGATAAAATTGTTGAAAAGTAGGACTTTAGTAGGACTGATAGGACCAGTAGGACCTGTTAGACACCCTGTAAGTCGCTACCTAACTCGTTTTACGAAAAATGGCACAGTTCAAAAAAATATCTAGTATTTGAGATTCTGTGTCAACCTAGGCCATTGTCATCATAATTCAAGACCCTTCCGCTGATTTTACTAGCGCTTCAATACTCAGAGAATCGCTTATTTTTTGGTAAATTCGAGTTGAAAAAAATATTTTTTTCATAAATATTTTTCGGATTTTGCTGTAAAACGTGAAAAGATACATATCAATTGAAACTGAAGAAAGTAATGGTGTCCAATTCATTGATCATTATTGCCAATTTCAATAGTCTGAAATGTATAATAATTTTTCGACTATTTTTCTCGATTCTCTGAAATTCGTAATAATAACGATCAAAAAATTTGGAACCACTGTTTTTTAAAATATTTCCCTACGATCTTATGAAGTTTTGGCTCAATTAATGCGAAATATTTGAGAAGAAAAAATTTTTAAAACACGAATTTACCCGAAAATACGCGATTGGCGAATTTTCAACTGCTCAGTAAAGCCTCAAGAGTGCTCTTGGATTTTTATGGAAATGAATTAGGTCGACGCAGCATCACAAATACGATCTTCTGGAACTGGACCACTTATCTCAAAACAAATTGGTCGGGCTGAAGCAAAAAAACCACGATTTTTTTCGAAAATGCTCCCTTTTTGAGAATTCATATCCGCTCTTCAGAGGCACGTCCGAGGCTAAAAATTTTTTTGAGTGATTTCCCAATTTGAAATTGCGGTTTATACTGAATTTTTTCGTCAAAATCTTCAGATTTTTTTTCTTTCATGATTTGCAATCAGCCCCAATAAAAACTCGAAACCATACTTTAGGCGATCCAAGAATTGAAACGGCGAATTGTTTTTTTTTTCCTTCGTACGTCAAGTCAACTTATATGTAAAGTTGCTATAAAAAAAATGAGAAGGTGAATTTAAAAAACTGCACGATAACATAAGAAATTTACTTAGTTTTTCGTTCATAATTTCTTCTGGTGAAATAAGATTCTGAAAGTGATGAAATAACATCTGAATAGAATGGATTTAATTTACGTCATAAATTTTATCAGACGACAGTAAAATTACACAAAATATAAGATGGTCCTTTGATTTATCGAAACTGTCAAGGCTGGGTTGAAAAATTTCCAGTCCGTAGGTACATGTTTGGTAAATCTCAATCTGCAAATGTCAGGTGAAAACCGTAAAGTACCTAACCGGTAAGTCGTTATTTAAAATAAGCATCTTAATAGAAACATACGAGTTATTTATACCTGAATCAACACCCTCCCCCCCAGCACAATTGATGCAAAAAAATATATCAAATGTTAAATTTAAAAAATGTTTCACAACTTGATGTATAGTTTGTCATAAAAAAACTGGAGTCAATTTGGTAAGCGAATTTTTAAAAATTCAACATCAAAACTCTATACTTCAACACTGAAGAAAATAGTACTCGTACGTCAGGATATTTTTTTTTTCGTTTTACTCTCAGTGACTCTAATCGCACTCAGAAGATCGAAGATCGATTCGTATTTTAAAAAATGATTTCACTTGGAAATGAACTTTTCATGATTGTCTGGAGAGCTCAAAATATACACTCTAAGGTCGATCCTGAGAGAAAAAATGTTGAAGGATTTGAACAAAATTCCGCGGAGATCTCCATTTAGAGCTGAAAGGCACTTGAAAAAACCTTCAGATCTGGAGATGGCGTTGGAGGAAAGATACATACGTATTAGTCCTCAAAAAATAATCACTTTTTAAAAAATTGGGTTTATGATGTAGGTATGAAGATGGTACTAGAGAATCAGGGCCAATTTAGGTCATAAATCCAAAACCAATGTTAGAGTTCTACTCAGGGATTGAAAATTTCCAAATCACTTGGAAAAAATAACATAATAATAAACGGTGTTCCATATCAAGAGGATTAAAATCTTTACAGAGTAATCAAAACCTTGGGTGATAAACTAGAAACGAATGTGTCCGATGCTAATATACGTAAATGCTACTCATCGTCTACCTACCAAGAAAAGAGGCCAGATCCCGCCAATAATCGTCAAACTGAATATAAGGTCAGTGAAGGACCAAATTATTGAAAAGTCAAAAGAAAAGAGTCTGAATTCATCAGACTTGGATTTTAATCAACACTCTCCGCTACCAATTGTGTATATACGTTTCCGATTCAGACTTGGATTTTAATCAACATGTCACTCCTCTCAAAAGGAATAGAACACCCCCCCCCCCACACACACAAATTAATTCATGCCAAAACATCGAAAGATATCATTTCAGAAATTGGGAAAATATTTTGGAACACAATTTTGCCAATTTTTTGATCATTGCAAATACATACCACGAGTAATTTCATAGAATCAAAAAAATACCCAAAAATTTACTCAATTTTTTTTTAATTTTTAAAAAATTGACAATAAATTGCTAAAAAATGGACACTAGTGTATTCTAAAAATCCCTCCGCCGCGCCGTTTCAGAAACGATACCTACATATTGATATTTTAGCACAATTAAATCGTGATTTGGAAAGGAAATATTTTCAAAATACGAATTTACAAGAAGAAATAAACGATTTGTAAATTTTCAACCGTTCAGTAGAACCCTACAAGTAGTCTTAGATTTCAACGGAAATGGTCTAGGCTGACACAGAATCTCAAAAACAATCTTCAGAAATTGAATACTTTCTCTCGAAATCCTCCAATATTTATTTTTTCGCTATCCACTCTCAAGAATAAGCAAAAAATATTTTGAAACCACAGTATTTTTTTAAACCTACTTAAGTACGTGGAAAATGGAGAAAAGTTCAACTGACCCAGAACGATTTTTATACGAATCACTTCGAATTTCCATCTTCTTTGAGTTGAAGCTCGCTTACACGATTTTTGCAACCTTTTTTCAATTCACAATAGTAATAAAGAAAAACACAAAATTCATGATAGTGATTATAATTTGAATCATGGGTGGGTTGTCTTTTAATTTTTTGTAGGAAAATGGGGGGGGGGGGGGTCGATAAAAAGTTGTGGAGGGCTTCAAAAGACTACAGGAAAAATTTTGAATCCCTGACTTGAACCATCACTTCTCCCTACCGGCGTTTCAAATTTTAAAATTTACCTACGTGAAAAAAAATAGTTTTGAAAATAAAATTTCGGTAATGATTGATCATCTATGAAATTTTTTAGGTGGTGGTCGTTTTACACAACTAATTAGTACATAGATATGATTGGAAAATGACACTTTACAAAATTGCAGCCAATAAATTCAATAAAAATGATTCTTAAAATGTCGAGAAAATTAACTTTCAAGAAGAATACTTGGGACGATTTCCAAAAATTTCGGCTCTGAATGGAATTGTATTCGAAAATTGAGCCCTAAAGGCGTCGGTTTGGTTCCATTCCCCACACGAAAAATCCGACCCCAAAACTCAGAATAAATAAAAATACTTACAACTGGAAATCTTTTATTTGTTGAGGTGTATCAGAGATCTCGATTTTCTTCAAAACCTTATTAAACGATTAATATTTCGAAGCAATATTTGATGAGCGCTTTAAAAGTGGGTGAATTATTTTTTTTCTTTTTGAATATCAATTCGATAAATTCACAAAATTAACGAATGAACTTGATATTTTCCTCATCTGGATTCAGACTCGACGAGGAAAAAAAACATAAGAAAACAATACATTTTCAATATTCCAATAAAACTAATCCTGTAACAAGTCTTCGTATAAATAAACTCTTCAAGTCCTAAACCAGAACCGTAGGATAACGAATGACGACGAAATTTCGTGCCAAGAACTTTTTTAATTTCTATACTTCCAAATAACCTACCAAAAAAAAAAAAAAAAGAAAAGAGAAAAAAGAACACTATGAAAATCCGAACAGAATTACGACTTCGAATCGCGTGTTAGGTACAAAACTCGATAAACATGAACTGCAGTATTAGGCCAGTTTATAATTAAAAATTACAAATAACAATTTACAGAAAGCTAATTCGATAGTATTTTCCCGCCTCGAGTCATGTCTTTGCAAACGTTATCCCAGTCATGAACTCGTTAAAAGGTTAGAGGGGAGGGGGGACGAAGCCAAAATAAAGACAGACAAAACTACCTATCTAAATATCTCCTACACAAACCATAGGCAGACTTTACACACGTACCACGTAGGTAAAAATACCCTACGCAGTGAAAAAACAGAGGCAAAAATCTACCAGCGAGCTTGCAATATTCGCCTTAATTTAAATTTAATACAAGGAATCCACGTTGAAGATTTTTTTTACCACTGTGGTGGTTGGTACGAGTAATACAATTAATGCGGCTTGATGTTGTTTTGATAGTAGTAATATTCGCACACAATGAGGCAGTGTTGGCCCCCAGCGAGCTCTGCAGGTTTAAGGATCTCGCCAGTTGCCATTTTAGTATACAGACACGACGAGCTTGTATTTTTATTTTTTTGGTCCCCCTGCTTCGTCTGTGTCTCCTGCACGTCTTACCTACGTACGTACATATGTACGATACTGTCTCGCTACATGTGGGGAGTGAGATGGTCTACCAAGGACATTATATGCACGTAATGAGTTTTTATAACGGGTCTTGGTACGACTATAAATTCTCGTTTTGCTGAAAATTGTTAAAACGTAACGGCTTCGCAGTAGGCTGTATATGTATAAGGATCAGGGGTGTGCTTCTAAACTGCATCCTTTGCCCCATCAACGTCATCTATGATAAAAATGTCTGCGGAAAAAAATTATTCGCCCGAGATTCGTAGATTTTCCTCGTAGGAAATTGGTGTACGATGTACGTAGAGGAAAATGATTCTCTGATTGACGAGAGAAGACAGGTGGAAAAATTTAAAGCCAATTTTATCCTCAATTTAAAGACCTGAAAATCCTCTGATTGACGAGAGAAGACAATAAGAAAATTTTAAGTCAATTTATTCTCAAATTGCAGATTTAAATTGCATTTTTCCAATTTAAAAAAAAAATCAGTTTTTTCAATTTTAATAATAATAATAATAAAAAAAAAAAACAAACACCAAAATAAATACCAAATTTTACAAATTTTCAACACCTCGAGAAAAAAATCCAGTCACTTTGCAGCTAATTTATTCACTCATTTAGCGTACTAATTCCCACACTCTGATGTCAATTGAAAGGCAGTCAAAATTAATACGATCCCTACGACCCTATTTGTTGGCAACCCTGGGTCAAAACACCTTTATCGTCACACACGACGACGATTTGATCCAGCCATAGATTTTTTTTCGGATTACACGCGCTCGACGAGTCGTTTTATTAAAAGGACACACGCGTCAGAGGGATATAAGCTTAAAAAGAAATAAGTTTCGGGGAAGAATATCAGAGGAAAGTGAAAGCCAACGAGATGGAAAGTGCAAAGGGGGTAAAAAACTGTAGGAAAACACTTCAAAAGGAATAAGATGGCCCAGCTGTACTATGTACGTGTACACGTACACTGTACAGGCACACTGGCACACGCACACACACACAGAGGTGTCGACTAGGACGATTTGGGGCCGCTGCACTACGTAGGTAAGGTAGGTACCTATTCGGTATATACGCGAAAAAGGATTTAAGTAGCTTGCTCGTTGGTTGATGTGCTTAATAAAACATTTTACCTCTTAATGGATTCCGCGCATTAAATTCTGTTTCCCTATTTCCCTTTTAGCTTTTAATCGTGTCCACTTAATTCCACGTAAAAGTTTCAGAGGTTGCCATTAAAGCATTTGCGAAGGTAATTTCAAGAATTTTACATTTCACCCTTGGCGTGCCAAGGTGGGTAGTGGATATCAGCGAGGAACGAAATTCTCACCGGACACGATGACTGAGGAACAGCGACTTGAAAATGTGGCAGGAGCATAACTGACCAAAGTAGATATACGAAGAAGGATGAAAATTTTAAGAATTTACTGGTGATTGGCTGATTCTATGATGCGATTGCGTTCATCTATCGAAATTCTCATCTAGAAACAAAAATTGTATTTACAATCATGGACGTTGGTCAAAGATGAAGAAAGCAGGGAGATGTCCCTGGAGTGAAAGATATGGGTCCTAAAAGAAGAAGAATTTTTGAAAATATCGAAGTTTTTTCGCTCTAGCACTTTGAGTAAATTCGTATTTTGTTAAATTTTTTCTCAACCAAATATTTCGATAAATTATGCTTAAGATTGAAAAGTATCATCCCTGAGATTGTAGAAATATTTTAGAACCCGGTGGTGCCAATTTTTTCAGTCATTGTTGCTAATTTCAAAACAAAATTGAAAATCTTTTGGCAATTTTTCTCGTTTTTTAAAAAATTGGCATCACTGTATTTCAAAATATGGCGAATTTTCTACCGCTCGCGCTCAGTAGAACCCTAAAAGTGGTACCTGGATGTTAATAGAAACGACCTCTTCTGAACTTGGGTCATTTCTCCACAAACAGGTTGGCCAGGGGCTAGAACGAAAAAACCTCGACTTTGGCTAAATTTTTTCCACTTAAAGAACTCATTATCTTCCATCGAGAAAAACCCTGGAGCTTCAATTCTCTATAAGTAACTTTAACTTTGAACTCAAAATCAAGATGGGTCAACACGTTTGAAATTTTTGAAAAAATATTAGGTATTGAAACAAGCCATCAGCTATTCGCTGATTGCAAGAGAGTTTTTGCATTTACCTTTTGCTTATTGGGTGATCTAATGCTTTATGCTTTTGAATATTTCTTCAACAAATCTTGATGGTATGATCAATATAATCTCACCTCAGACATTTACCATCAACTTGAGAATTGATTTTTCTGAATTTACCGTTTCAAAATTCTTATATGTATAGATTCTTAGAAAGATGCCCGATTTTCATAAAATTTCCGACGACTTTTATATCAATATTATCAACAGTAAAATTTTGAATTGAATTTGGAATTTAGAAATAAACGTAAACATAGCCAATTATTTTTTCATATTGCTTAGCATTCTAAAAATCTACTCGCTGATTGGCTTATAGCCGAAATACCACTCACTGATTGGATAATGTATTATTGATGAAAGTACGACGACGACGACAGTGAAAAAGTGGTTACAATAGAGTTTTTTCGCGCTTCGCGCAAAAACTCCACAGAAATGTATCAAGCGAGAAGACAAAACAACAAGCCATTAGCTATGGTAATCGCTGATTGCAAGATAGTTTTTATTTATTGCTTTCACCATATTAGTTGATGGTTTTGAAATTCATGTTAAAAAATTATCAATTTGAAAAAAATCCTAATTTAAATTAGGTATTTATTTACCTTTTTTATTTATTAATAAGAAGTCTCGCGTATCCTTCTGCTTTCCAGCTATTGTTTTTACAATATCAGTAACGAATACTGTATCTCACATTTGGTCAATCTTTTGACGAAAAATCTGGCTTGATCTTTGCAGCAATGAGTATACTTATCAGGGCCGCACAATACATTCAATTGACACGAATAATTCTGCTGTCATAATTAGCGTAACTAAATTTGAATAAAAAATTCAACAATTCATTTCTTATGTATGAGTATAATAGCTGATGAATTGTTTGGTTTCAGTTTCAAATACCAATAATTCGTCGGCCTGCGTGCAATTCCTTGCAAGTGCCACATGTAAATAGAGACTTGTGTAAGAAGTGCTTAATCGTCTGTAGCGCTTTCTATTGGGTAAAAACCCTCAATTCTTGGGTAGGTACTGTGTTTTGGTGTGGACAACACTATCTACCTTTGAGTTGAAGATTTTGTCCCATAGAAAGCGATACATGCGATGAGGCGCTTCTTACACAAGTCTCTATTTACATGTGGCACTTACAAGGAATTGCACGCAGGCCGACGAATTGTTCAATCGCTTGTGAAATGCTACTCGCGGATTGGCTATAAGTTGAAAATCAGCTCATGAAAAAGTGAAAATAATAGTTTTGAGAGTTTCACAGAACAACACCTCCCGATAAAAAATCGATCACACTCGGAAAATCGATTAATCCAATCTCAAAAATCATGATCAAAAATATCAATTTTGGCAGAAAAATCGAAAATCGATTAATTTGCAATAATCGATTACATATGATCGAAAATTTTCAAAATGAAAAAAATACTCAAGTTCAAAAACAAACTTCCGGATTAAAAATCGATTAATCGAATCACAAAACTTGATTTTCTTTCACGAATATGATCGAAAATGTCCAGAATAAAAAGGAGGTATCTATTCTTCGATTTATTTATTAGATGGAGTTTCCACACTGGAGTCAAAACGAAATAATCATTAAACAGCCCCATCCAATCCAGATTAACAGCTTTGAATGGCCATAGGTAAGTTTGTTTAGGCATCTCCAGGTAGTTCAATTTTCAAGTTAAATCCGTTGAAACCTACAAACTTTTACAATCAGTTCAGTTTTATAGACTCTAGAACAGTAGGTAATTCTGGCAGAAATAGGTTCCATCGAATCGATCATTATCGAGAATCGATTATTCGATCATCAAAAACCGAATTATTTGCGATTATTAATCTCATATGATCGAACATTCTCGAAACGAAAGAATTATTTATGTAGATTCAGCTTCAAAAGAAAACCTCCGGATCAAAAATCTATTAATCGAATCCCAAAACTTGACTATTTTTTTGTGAATATGATCGAAAATGTTCAGAATAAAAAGGAAGTATCTGTTCATCGATTTATTCATTGGATGGAGTTTCCACACTGGAATCAAACTAAGATATGATTCAGAAAACTTCATGCAAGGCCAATCATAACAGCTTTGAAATGACCATAGGTAGGTAAATTTGTTTAGGCATCTCCAAGTAGTTCAATTTTCACGTTAAATCTGTTGAAGCCCATAAACTTTTATGAATGAGTTCAGGTTTATAGACTCAATGTCAGAAGAATTCCGGGAGAAATAGGTTTCATCGAAATTAGTCAGAGTTCAATCTTTAAATTGTATTTCATATCTTATTCCATCAATTTTTCCAAAATTGAAAAAATTTCTACAAATTAAACGAGGCATTTTCAAATCAAATCAAATCAAATTTATTTTTTGCAGTTTTTCAACTAATTAATGATTATTTATCATGTTATGGAAAATGAATTTCTAGTGGTCTTTTTTCATAATGAATATATCAAATGATCATTTTCTAAAATCTGCATATTTCATTTGTTTTATTTTAGGTCACTAACAAGAAGATTGAAAACTAAAGTTGAAACAAAAATGAACAGTCAAAATTTACGAGAAATTACACATAGAATCAGGTAAGTAATATTTACTTTTAACGGATTAATAAAAAATCGATCACGATTGGAAAAATGATAAATCGAACCAAAAAATCGATTAATTTTCGCATTTTGAGCTCATATGATCGGACACGTAGGAAATTAAAAATTAATTTCTGTATGAAATTGGAGCTGGGAACCAAAAATTGATTACTTACGAGAATCGATTAATCTAACCATAAAAAATCATGATCCAAAATGTTCGGAACGAAAATATTAATTTAGGCAGAAAAATCGAAAATCTATATCGTAAAAATCGATTCTTTCGCGGTTTTCGATTTCGATATGATCGAAAATGTTCGGAATGAGAATATCAGCTTCAGCTTCAACAATCACTTTCGAAACCAAAAATCGATTGTAGTAGAACAATCGATTAATTTTATTTACGACTTTTGATCTCATAATTATGATCGAACTCGTTGGGGTAAAAGACAATTCCAGCATGAAATTGAAACTTTGAATTGCAAATCGATCATTATCGGGAACCGATTAATCAAACCTCAAAAATCGATTAATTTGCGATTAGGTATTGATCTTGTAGTATGATCAAACATTTTTTTTCGGGAATATGATCGAAAATGTTCAGAATAAAAAAGATGTATCTATTCTTCGATTTATTTATTACTTTATTAGATGGAGTGTCCGCGCTGGAGTCAAAACGAAATTAGATTACAAAACAACCCACACACAGGTTAACAGCATTGAATGGCCATAGGTAAGTTTGTTTAGGCATCTCCAGGTAGTTCAATTTTCACGTTAAATCTGTTGAATCCACAAATTTTTATAATCAGTTCATATTTATAGACTCTAGAAGAGTATACTTAAGTAATTCCCTGAAAAGTACGTAGGTTTCATCGACATTATTCAGAGTTCAATCTTCAAATTGTATTTCATGTATCTTCTTTATTCCTTCTATACTTCCAAAATTTGAACGAATTTCTACAAATTAAATGATACATTTTCTAACTAATAATCTTCATTATGTTACGGAAAATGAATTTCCCAATATGTAGTTGTCTATTTTTAAATGAATAATCTATATCAAATAATCATTACTAAAATTTTCGTAGAGTTCATTTGTTTTATTTTAATATCAAATGATCATTTCTAAAATTTACGTAGGGTTCATTTGTTTTATTTTAGACCACTAACAAGAAGATTGAAAACTAAAGTAAAATTAAAATAAACAGTCAAAACTTACTAGAAATTAGAATCAGGTAAGTAATACTTATTTACTTTTAAAGGATTAATAAAAAATCGATCACGATTGGAAAAATGATAAATCGAACCAAAAAAATCGATTAATTTTCGAATTTTAAGCTCATATGATTACACACGTTGGAAATTAAAAATTAATTTCTGTATGAAATTGAAGCTCGGAACCAAAAATCGATTACTTACGAGAATCGATTAATATAACCTTAAAAAATAACGTCCCCGGCGAAACAAACAGTTCCCTTAAAAAATCGATTAATTTACGATTTCAGAATTTCATCATGAGCGAACATAATATTATTCGAAATGAAGAAATTAATTTTTGCCTCAAAAACAAATCTTCCAATTAAAAATCGATCAATCGAGTCCTAAAAATCGATTTTTTTGCGATTTTCGATCTCATACGAGTATAATCGAAAATGTTCAAAATGAAAATTACAATTTTAGCTTTAAAAAATCGTACTTTCGGGATCAAAAATCGATCATAATCGAAAAATCGAAAAATCGAATCTAAAAAAATCGATCAAGTTACAAATTACCAATCTCACATGATCGAATATTTTCGTAATGAAAAAATTGATTTCAAATCTTGAAAACAAACTTCTCGATCAAAAACGAATATGTCGGAAAATATGAAAATTTAATTTCAGCATGAAATCGAGCCTCGGGCCAAAAATTTGCGATTATCGATCTCCTTATGATCGAACCGTGTTCAGAATGAAAAAAATCAATTTTAGCCGCAAAAACGAGCTATTGAATCGAAAATCGGCCATGATGAAAAAAAAAACATTCATAGAACGCTAAAAATCGATCCATTTTATCGGCTGCGTTTGAAATTATCATAAATTTCATTTTTTATTGTTTCGTTTTCATCTTTAACAAAAATAATTATGGCTCCTTTTTATAAAGAGCGATCTTTTGAAAATCTACTTTTTTACTTTCAATTTTGTTCAAGAAAAATAATTGATTATACTTTCAAAATTCGTCTTTGTTTTTGTTATTGACTAAAATGACATTCTCCCCTATCCAACCCCCCCCCATCCAACAACCAAAAAAAAGTTGATATCATTTCCGCGTTAATTTTTGAATTTCAATTTCAATCTTAAAGAATGATCAATCTTTTTTTTTTTTAGAAAATATTGGGAAGTCTAAATAGGGCCAAATTTTGTCATTCTAAGTTCATATAGTCTTCCTAACCAATATTTTTTGGGCAAAGGAGATGAAAGGGGGGAGAAGGGCAGCTTGAAACTGGTCACTAGTTGATTCGAGAAGTGGTCCAGTTTTCAACTTGAACCGTCAGATTTTTGATAAATTTTCACAGCTTACAAGAAAAGCAATTTTCATCAAAACATTCTTTACAACAAATGATAAGTCATGTGCAATACGCTGAATATAAGAGGATTTTTGCTTTCTGTTCATGATCACTATAGTCGTTTTTAAATCTATTTTCTTTCAACATTCAAACATTCAACTTTCGAATTTTGGCACTTCCCCACGATTTGAAATTTCGATGGGTCAAATCGCGATTCATGCAGACGCATCAGACAATATCTTGCCCAAAAAAAACTGTTCGTTAAGCACCTTCATCGAAATTTTTATTTTTTTCCAACTTTTTCTAATGGCAATTATCATTACCTAATTGGTCAAACATTCGGTTTTGAATTGGTACTACTGGAATATCGCTATAACCACCTAAAACGGCCGAGATAACGTGACTAATAAACACCAATCAAAATTTTAGGAGCTAAAGAGTTCATTTTTGGTCTCTCCAGGCTTGATTTGAAGTTTTTGGAAAAAATTGAAAAATCGTTGGAGGCTTCAGAATGGCTCGAAACCAATAAGTGGCTGTTGAAATTTGAGAGTCGAATAGACCGAATTATCCACGTTGGTGCACCTTGTTCAGAAAAAATTATTCTTCACGAAAAAGTTTGAAAATCGCCCTTGAAACAGCTTTTTGAAATATTTTCAATTTTCAAAAATTCGCCAAAAATCCAAAAATGAATTTAAACATCTGAAATTTTGATCAAGGGGGTTTTAGGACATACTCTCTTCATTTATCTTGGTTTCGTTCGAATCATATAGCGCCAGTTCAAAAAGTTCCCTCGCAAGAAAAATCACAGCTGAATTGTCATCGACGATTGAAACTTCAAGATTGAAGTTGTTTTGCGACGGATAATCCGCGAAGAAAATGGATTTACTCGAGTGACTCCGCGACATTCCCTCTTCACGAACATATTCTTGCCAGCAGGGATGAGCGGGACACGAGGCAACCTAACGCAAGGGGTGAAATAAAACTTGTTGATGGTGTTGCTGTTTTTTGTGTATACGACGATGAGCTTTGTCCGTCTTTGCATTGTTGTTCGTATACTCGTACGAGTATTTTCCACCACGAGTATTCGTATAATCCAACAAGTTTTCCTTCTTTTTACCCTCCCTTTTCTAATCTCATCGTTTTCGTCGATGGTGGTTTTTCTTTTTCGTTCGTTCGTTCGCTCTTTTTTCTCTCTGATGGTGTGCTTTTGTTTAACGTTTCACGTGAGTATAGTACGCTGCGGTTGTTCTTTTAAATTGAAACACGTATCGAAACAAACGTAACGTGTCTAATCTTCTTTTGTGTAGCTAGAGTATACATAAGATGCAATACGAACAGAGAATTTGGCGGCAAAAGTTCTTCCCTTTTTGAACAACGTACAGCGTTATTCGTATAGAGACGTAAATACGTAGTACAAAAAGGCGTCCGTCATCGAGTCGAATTCGACGACCACGTCGAAAAAATCCCAGCAGCCTGCGGAGCATTATTTTAATTGATTTCGCACCTCGATTCATTTCGCCCTTTTTTTTAACCCCTTCCTCTTCCTCCCCAACACAACTACACGCAGCCAAGTGGGGAGGATTGGGCAGATTTGAGCGCCAATATCTCGACTACTATAGGGAAGGTGGAGGTTGGAAAAAAGCCTACACACACAACACACATGTACTCGTACACGACGAATATACGAGAGAATCTGGCTGCTGGGGTAAAATAACAAAATGAAATTCGATAACCGCAGGGAAAAGCCGTCTTTTTCTTGGAAAAACGAATTTACCGCACTGACAAACATAATTGATGGATGAGAGTAATGGGGTTAAGGCTGCCATGGGCAGCGGCTCGTTAATCCCTTATTAAGGTAATTAACTGAAACTCGCATGAACTGTTCAGCAGTGTTCGGTGTTCGCTGCTATTCGACGGTCTCGTATTAAGCTCTTTTTTCCGCCCTAGCGCCGCACTCATTCATATTTCCTCGAATGGGCGTATAGTAATAATGGATTATTAAGTAAAAAAAAAACTTTTTTTTCCACGGTTCGAAATTACCGGCCTAGAGCTGTGCAGAGAGAGGGAGTGAGAGAGAGTGTACGAGTGTGTGAGGGTATTTCGATACGATAACGTGCGTACTCGGACGGCTTCGAGGATTAGTTAGGTATTTAAGTGAGAGAACCATAGACTGAAAAGCAGTCCGATTTGGGAGCACGTCTCTCTGGAGTATGGAAAATGGAAAATCTAGGTAATAAGTTAGATAGGTATGGTATTATTACGTGTAGTATGGAATGTGTAGTATGGAATGTGTAGTGATCAATGTGCGTTTTGAGTAAACCGATGGTCAACATTCGCTTTTTTTTTATGACAGAGTGTGAGAAATTTTTCGACACGATGTTGCCAAGTGTAAAATGATTTATCGCACGTATTTTTAGACAGGAGGGTGATACGGGGTGTCCAGAGAGAGAATGAATTCAGATTTGGATGTAATTGGGAGTCGTTCTCAAATCGTCGAGTTTTTCGCGTTTGGAGTCAGAGATTTTTAAAAATACTTTGATATGAGGGTAGGTCTCGATGAGAGATAACAAATGGTGCAAATTTGTCGAAAAATACATATGAACTTTTTTTTATCAAAATTTTACGCCATTTTAATAAGTTGTGAAGTAAGTGACTTTTTTAAGAATTCCGAAAATAATGACCCAATTTAGAACTAGACATTTTTTGAAAATGCTCAAAACACATTTTCGTCGAAATATTTCAATTTCTCGCGAGATTTTAAGCCATTTTGATAGGTCGCGTGAAATTTGGAAATTTCAGCGTCTCGTTAAGAAATGAATGTCGAAGAAAGCTAGTCATACTAATGTAGCTAAGATTCCAAAAGTGATTAAATGTGAGTTGTTTTTTTCTCCTTTCATATAATTTGCTGATGAACACAGCATTAATATCTAATGACGTTTTGACTATTTCTGCGTTAATTCGTCAAAGAACGTTGTTACACTCAAGAGAGAAGCCGTTCAAGAATTATAGGGATGTTTCAAAATACTTTAATATGAGGATAGATCTCAATAAGAGATAACGAATGGTGCAAACCCCTGCAGTTTTCAAAGTCCATTTGAGTACCCCTATCTCCCTTGTAAATGCAATTTGAGAACTGCAGTTTACGTCATTCGTGATCTCTCATCAAAGTTTACGCATACGAAACACTGTTTTCAAAAATTGCCAACCACAAAGGCAAAAAGCTTGGCGATTTGACCAGAAATGGCTCAAAAGTGACGTAGAAACCTGTCAAAATGAGTTACAATTTCGCAAGGAATTCAAATACGAGATGTATCGACGAAAATATTTTTGGAGCACTTTTGGAGTATTTTTGAGCCTATAATTTGGGTCATGATTTCTAAGATTTCTAAAAGCATATCTTGCAAACCATCAAAATACATTAAAATAGGTATTACGAGAAAATTAAATTTTCAAACAAGAAATTTTTGGAGCTCCCATGAAGCATTTTCAGGCCCATATTGATCCACGATTTTCGTAATTTTGAAAAGGTATCACGCAACTTATCAAAATGAGTTAAAATTTCGCAAGAAATTCAGATTTTTCCACAAAAATGCTTTTTGAGAATTTTTGAAAAATTTCAGCCAATGTGATACGTGACTTTTGGGATTTTCCGTCACGTGACCCATCAAAAGGGGCAAAAATTTCTGTACAAAAATCAGAAGTTTGAATGAAAACTCGTTTTGAGCACTTTTAAAAGAATTTTTAGGCTCCAATTTCGGGCTCAACATTTTTCAAAACTGCTCGAAAAACATTTCGGTCGAAAAATATGAATTTTTTGCAAAATTTTACGCCATTTTAATAGGTTGTGAAGTAAATTTTTCAAGAGTTCCGAAAGTAATGACCCAATTTAGGGATCAACATTTTTTGAAAATGCTCGAAACACAATTTCGTCGAAATATTTCAATTTCTCGCGAGATTTCAAATCATTTTGATAGGTCACATGAAATTCGGAAATTTCGGCGTCTCGTTAAGGAATGAATGTCGAAGAAAACTAGACCACGAGAGTTATTGATTCTGGAACAAGCTAAAAATCCAATAGTGATTGAATGTGAGTTGTTTTTTCTCCTTTTATACAATTATTGTTGATGAACACAGCAGAAATAATGACATTTTGACTATTTCTGCGTCAATTCGTCAGAGGATGTTGTTACACAAGAGAGAAGCCATTCAAGAATTTTAGGGAGGATAGATCTAGATGAGAGATAACGAATGGTACGAGCAACAGTTCCAAAGTGCATTTGAGCACCTCTATCTCCCTTGCAAATGCAATTTGAGAACTGCAGTTTGCGTCATTCGTGATCTCTCATCAAAGTTTCCGCATACCGATGAACACTTTTTGCAAAAATTGTCAACCACAAAGGCAAAAAGCTTGGCGACTTGACTAGAAATGACTCAAAAATGACGTCGAAACCTATCAAAATGAGTCACAATTTCGCAAGGAATTCAAATATTATTTCACGAAAGTTTTTTAGACCTTTTTCGGAGAATGTTTTAGCCCATACTTAATCAAGTTATGATTTATGAGATTTTTGAAAAAAATGTCATGCAAACGATCAAATTATGTAGGTAGGTAGGTACATTAAAATATTTCAATTTTACATTTTTCAACGAGAAATTTTTGGAGCTCCCATGACGTATTTTAAGCTCAAAATCCAGACATGATTTTAGGGATATCGAAACAGCGTGATGCAACTTATCAAAATGGGTTAAAATTTTGCCAAAAATTCAGATTTTCCCACAAACTCCGGCTAACGTAATAACCGCTATCAATTTGACGGACTCGAAAATGTAAATACAAAATACATAATATAATATTATATGAAATCGCAGACGTATTTCTACAAGGTATTGGTTTCAACTAAGTTATATTTTCCTTAAACTACATAAATGAAAGTGGTTTTTTTTCTCCTTTCATACAAGTTAGGTACTAGTAATTTTCTGATAAACACAGAAATAATAACGGTATCTAGACTATTTCAGCATCAATTCGTCAGAGGACGTTGTTATACTCAAGAGATCAAAATACATTGAAATTATTGCGAAAAGTTTACATTTTTTAACGAGAAATTTTTGGAGCTTCTATAAAGTGTTTTGAGCCCAAAATCGAGTCACGATTTTTGGGATTTTGAAAAACTGTCGTGCAACTTATCAAAATGGGTTAAAATTTCGCAAGAAATTCAGATTATTCCACAAAAATGTTTTTTGAGAATTTTTGAAAAATTTCACCCAATGTGGTACATGACTTTTGGAATTTTCCGTCAAGTGACCCATCAAAATGGGCAAAAATTTCTGCAGAAAAATCAAAAATTTCTATCAAAATTCTTTTTGAGCAATTTGAAAGGAATTTGAGGCTCAAGTTTCGGGCTCAAGATTTTTCAAAACTGCTCAAAAAATATGAATTTTTCCCAAAATTTTACGCCATTTCATGTTGCGAGGCAACTTTTTCAACTATTCCAAAAAAATATGCTCAAAACACATTTTCTCGAACTTACTTCAATTTCTCGCAAGATTTTAGGCATTTTGATAGGTCGCGTGATATTTTTCAGAAAAGCAAAAAAACCATTGTGTCAATCAGTATTATACATATAGCTAAGTTGAACCTAGATTCAATGCAGCTTATTTTTGGATTATTTGTTGGAGGGGAGGCAGTACAAGAAGTTGTGGCTATTTTGTTCAGAATTTGCACACCTGCATATACCGGATTCGATCGGACACTTAGTAAGTATACCTCCTTAAATTGAATGTATAGGTAAGTTGTTTTTTTACTCCTTTCATATGCTTGTAATTTACTGATGAGCACAGCAATAATAATAATAAGGTATCTTGACTATGTCAGCGTCAATTCGTCAGAGGATGTTGTTTTATTTTAAGAGAGAATCCGTCCAAGAATTGCTGAAATTACCGGATGGCCAATTCCGGTTTTCGATCAGGTAGATGGCAATGAAGACGCTAGAAAAATAATACATAATAGAAAATACTAGAAGAATCCGGGCCATTTGCACAATATTAGCTAGAAACGTGAAAAGAACAGTAACTAATTTTATCAAAGCAATAATTATTTCAAGTATGTACTTTTATGCGTATGTAATTTTAAAATTGCCATACAGATGGAGAAGTCGTATTCTTCAAGCTGCTTTCAAAACATTTTCGTCGAAAAATTTGAATTTCTCGCAGAATTTTAAACCATTTTGATAAGTCTCAAGGTCACTTTTTCAAAACCTCCAAAAATTATGACGTTATTCCTGACTCGAAACTATTCGAAAATTCTCGGAGAACATTTTCATTGAAAAATTCGAATGTCTCGCAAAATTTCAACTTATTTTGATAAGTCACAAGGTGACTTTTAAAAAAAAATTTCAAAAATAATGATCCGTCGAGTTGGGGCTCAAAATTCTTTGAAAATACTTAAAACGAATTTTCGTTGAAATATTTCAATTTTTCGCGAAAATTTGATCAGCTTTTAGCACCGATTCAATGTTCAATTGTTCATTTCTTTCGTAAATAAACGTGAATGTCTTCGAAAATCGTCGTCTACTACGTGCTATGTATAGCATAATTCGTCGAATAGGGATCGATTTTCATGCCCGTAGGATTAGAAATAGGTAGTTGGTGATTAGATAGGTATATTTTGAAGACTTACTCAAAACCATGGGTTTTGAAAGTAGATTACTTTTCAGTTTCTGGTAATTTATCGAATAATCAAAATTGATGCGAATAATTCGATCTAGTCGTCGGTTTAGGAGTTTCCTGCCATATTTTACTCGTCTAATTATAAATTTAATGTTTTCGCGATGATTCGAACCATTCGTTACTTACTCTCAATTTGATCCTATTGTTATACATATTTGTATAAACAATTATTTTACCTATTTCGTGTACCTATACTTGACCTATTTAGTCGACCTATCAAGTTGTGAACGTTTTTTTTTTTTCGTTCGTTGTTTTCGACTTTCTATTAGCTAAAGAATTTGATTCTTCGACTGCCTTCTATTAGAATTTAGGGAACTCGATGGAAAAAATTCTATATGGTAGCAGAGCGTAGTTCGGAAATTATCGCGTTGGCGTTGGTAAAGCATTGTCTTTGTTTTTTAACCCATTGTAATAGGTCATAGGTCGTATGATATTTTTACAAAAATTCTAAAAATTATCGCCCAATTCTGGGCTGAAAAATTCCTTAAAACTGTTCCAAAAACCATTTCATCGATAAATTTGAATTTCTCGCAAAATTTTCAGTCATTTTAATAGGTCACAAATCACTTTTCCAAAAACTCTCGATTCGATGACGGTCTCTGTAACCATTTTTGTGCTGAATTTGCCCAAAAATTCGCACTCAAGGGAATGAGGGAAGACCAAACTCGATTTCTAGAGCCATTTTTGCCACTTGGACTGTACACTAGAGGCTTCATCTACAAGAAAAAAATCCCAAAAAAATAAAAACTACCTCGCATGCGATCTCAAGATGAGGGTAGCATGTATGGAAAATTTCCGGTTACGAGCTCGTCGTCGTACTCGTACATTTCACGCTGCCCGAAGACGCATCAGTGTGAATTTTTAATACCCTGTGAGTCGAGCCATATAGATATTAGATCTCATATCAGAGATACATTTACGATGATAAAATTAATTAGCATGTTTTGGTAATTACATTTATATACCTACTCGTACATTTCATACGTGATATAAATACACCTCCTGTAATACTTACAACAAATATAACAACAGCACTAATAACAACAACAACTGCAACGTCTCGTCTGAGCAGTACAGTTATTTAATACTGGTGTAATTATATAATTATATTATTTGGGTAAGTATTTTAATAATAATAACGCGTTATGTGTAGGTAACTGACTGTGAGCCATATCATACATACGTGTATAAGTTTACGCGGCCATTACAATTATTCAGGCAACGCTATACGATTCCTTATCTGATACTAAGATCAGGGTACAAGGGTGTGCGAGGAAAGGTGTCTTAATTTCGACGTTCGTCAGTACATAAAATTCTGGACAAGAAACGATGTTTAAAAACGCGTAAAAATTAAAGGGGAAAAGTAGAGCTGTCCAAAAATACGATGATTTATTTACTCAAGATCGCTGGTGCGCGGTATTTAACTCGGTACAGTACGGTTCGCGAATCTCGACAATCTCGACAGTAGGTTAAGTAGTTATGAAAAAAAATATTATACTGCGAGTAGGCGAAGGCGGAATGATTTTAATTTCTTTACCTGATGCAAAACGTCCAACGTAATAGGATACAGCATATGTTCGATAATCACTCTGAGTACTGTATTCGGGCCACCTTGGGTATCTGAGTTGCCACTTAATGCCTGAGCGGCTTGAAGAGCTGCCTGAGCCGAAGCGTTCTGTGAATACAACAAAAAAAAAAAAAACAATGTAGAGTTAGATTAGTCTCTAAATACTTGAACAATGAGCACACTCACATTCAGAAAAACATAAATTAGTTAATAATTATTCATCACTCATCAGTTATTTGCTGATTGCAAGAGAGTTGAAAGCGTTGTAGGTACTTAATAAACTTTGGCATCTGAAAATTTAACCCCGTCTTAAATTTTGATATTCCGAATCGATTAGGGAGAGAGAATCACAAATTCGAACTGATAAGTTCAAAACTGTAGGAATTAATGTTTGGCAACTTTTGCAAGTTGAAATTCTTTCGAAAAAATTCCAAAGTTGCCAATTTTTGAAATAAATAACTCGAAACTTCTACTCTCTAAAATCGACCCCCTGATTCAATTTCCATTATTTTAGATCTAAACTTGAGCCTTTGGCAGAAGTTGACTTTCTTCCAGCTAGATTGCATTTCGCTTGTACCTACATTTTCACTGTTCATTCAACCAGGAAAAGCGAGGACTTTTGGAAAGAGCCATCAAAACTGAAAGAACAATCCAATGGCAGAGAATCCAACAATCCGGAAGAAGATTTCCACTACTTGCTCAGTAACGATGGTTAGTGAATTACCTTAGAGGAGGAAACTGCATTGATGAAAAAGAAAGATGAGAAAAAGACTCAATCAGAGATATTGAGGAAAGAACCATCGAACGTGACTGAAGGACCTATGGCAGAGAACTCAACAACCTGCAAAAAGATTTCCAGTACTTGCTTGGTATCGATGGTTATTCAATTACCTTAGAGGAACAAACTGCATTGTTGAAGACTAAAAGATAAGCAAAAGACAATCATTAGAGCTATTGAAAAATCAAGTCTCCCAGCAAGTTACCAATTTTATTTTCTTCAAAATTTCAAATATGAAAAATGACGAATTCATTTGTTGTTGTATGAGAAAACAACTCGTATCTACCCTGCTCAATTGACTAAATTACAAAAAATTTGACCTTTGAAAGAAAATCATTTTGGAAAATAAAATTTTTGAAAAAGCTCAAATCTCTCATTTCCAACAATACTAATGAATTTATAAATTGGAACTTTTTTTCAAAAATAACTCATCAACTCGAGCAAGAAACATTAAGAGCATTTTTTGAAAACATTAAAACAAAAAATATTGAGAAAAAAATTATATCAACTATATCAAGGTCATTTGACATTTCTTAAGTTGAGCAAAAATAGAACTTTGGTAAAAGATATGCCGTAGTCCAAAAAAAAACAACAAAAAAAAAAACATGAATCTAAACCTCAAAAAGAGGATTTTTTATCAAGTCGTAAGATCTTCATCAGAAATTAAACTGAATGTATGAAAAATTTGGAAAAATTGAGAGCTCTGTGGTCAGAGGAACTAATAAATAAACAATTTTTTGATACAAAGCGGGTAATGCAGCTTAGAACTTTCTTTCATTTTGCAAAAAAAAGTGTCTTATCACTGAATCAGATATCTGAATATGGAGTTGATAATAAAGAGAAATACTAGTCAACAAAAACACAAATCCCCTTAGCAAAAGCAAAGATGATTGTCTGAACTCGCAGATGAATTTGTATTTTAGTCAACTAATAATTCTACAATTTCTCATTATGTTCATCTTCATATTCCAACATCTGAGTAAATGGTAAAATAGTTCTTCCTCTCCAAAATGAAAGAAAGTTCTATGCTTCATCTCCCAAATTTTTCGAACGTCAGTTCCCCTGACCCCAAAGCTCTATTTTGTATCAAATTTTGGTCCGATTTCCGACAAAATTTTAAGACTTGAAAAAAATCCCATCTGTGCGACCAAGATTTTTGTTTCCTATATTTTTGGACAAATCAATTTTTCCACCAAGGTTTTATTATTTCTCAACTTGGGAAATGACAGATCGTCTTCTTACTATCATTATTAAGATTTTTTTTGAAATTAATTTTAAAAAAAATATTTTATGTTTTCAAAAAATGCTTCTGACTCATAATTTTCACTCTTGCTGTTGAATTATTTTGAAGGATTTGAGCTTTTTCAAAACTTTCATTTTACAAAATGATTTTTCTTTTGTTTAAAAAGTTTATCAAACTTCACTAAATCGCTAAAAATACCTGGTTTAGCAAATTAAATAATGAAAAAATCACTGATTGCAAAAGGGTTTTTGCTTTTTGTTAATTGTTTTTTTTTCTCCGCAAATTTGATTTTACCCAAATCCAAAAGCACGAAATTTACAGCAGTGATAAAAAGCTAGCCGAGATCTAAAAGCTGAAAGCTGATAGCTGATGATCTTGAAGATTTTTTGAGATCCAAAAGCTTTATTATTTTATTCAGCTTTCTTTAAGCTTTTTTTTGCAAAATTCATTTGGTTCAGTAATCAGTTTTAGTTTGACTTATTTTTAAATTTTTAATTTTTACTTTTTTTCAGTTTTTTCGTTTTTTCCCGAAGTGGTTGCGAGTTTCCACTTTCCTAGCCAAAAGTTTCATTTTTCAAATTTTCATATTTTCTTTCTTCATCAATTTTCACAACAATTGTTAAAATAAATAATAAAAACATGAAACATTAACGAGTGTATCCACATCTGATCCGATTTTGGGAGGACCACCTCATGAGTGTATTATTATTAAATATTAATTGAATTCCAAATTCTGAAATCTCTCATCTGGCCAAATTTTCTACTTGTTCTCAGACAAATTTCACAAGTGAAAGTAATGCAGAAAACCCTCCAAAAAAATGGACGAGCCAAAGAAGTAATCTTCCCCACTAGTGAAAGAAACGGATTTTGAAGCATCTCGATGGTTTCACTAAGGAAGATTCAAGTTGCCAGAGAATTATTAACCACCTCAACTATAAGACCTTGTTCAGGTTTGTAACACAATTTTATCTACCTGCTAGTAGGTCTCTATATAAATCGCAACCTTTGATTCCCTACTCATTACTTAAGTTTTCAAACAAAATGCACAGGTGAAATAATGCAGAACCCCCTCCAAAAAAATGTGGACGAGCCAAAGAAGAAACCTTCTCCACAAGTGCAAGAAGCTGATTTTGAAGCATCTCGATGGTTCCACTAGGAAAGATTCAAGTTACCAAAGATTTTTGAACCACCCCAACTAACATAAGACCTTGTTCAGGTTTGTGACACAAGTTTATCTACCCTGCAGCAGTTGTGTGAATATTAATCAATACTCATGAAAATATTATAATTTCAGAGCATAAAACGTTCTCACAAAATGACAATGATGATAATTAGCTTATCCCAAAAGCCAAATGATTCCTGTGGAAATGAGACATCTAACAAAGAGTGATAATTCTCCTGAAAATGAGTAAGTAATTTTATGTACCGTATATAGACGCGAAAAGAGAAATTATATTTCAATTTATTACTTATACCTAATATTCTAAATATTTTACAGCCCTAACTCAGAATACAGAATGAAACTGTGGCCGAGGAAAAACTAACGCTAGTAGCCTGTTTAACCATCAATGAAATCTGTTTTGAATTTTTGGGGGCCCAAAAGTGATTTTACTCCAATTTTAAAAGAAAAAAATTGGCCCGAGTGAAGCAAGGGTGAAAGTTTTTGAAAATTTCATTTCAAAAGACTTGAAAACGAGACTTCGAAAAAAAAAGAAGAAAAGCCCGAGCGAGGCGAGGGCAAAAACTTTTCTAAATTTGTAGTTTCAAGAAGCGAAACAGTAGTCATTTTAATGTGAAAAATCCAGTTTTTCCACCAATGACATTTTAAAAAGTTTGTTTAAAACTAACGACATTCCAAACACAATGAATAATTTGAGAAAATATAGAAAACAATAATTTAGCCCGAGCGAAGTGAGGGCAAAAGCTTTTGAAAAAAATAAAAATGTTGATGATACATTATGGTAATTTTGTCGGCAAATTAACATTTAAATCCTTTCAAAATTTCGTACAAATTTTGTAAATTTTGTACGTTTTTGACGCTTTTTCGTACTTTTTTTGGGGTCATTTGTTCCAATTTCGTACCTTTTTCGTAAAATTCGTACTTTTTTCGGCCTGTAGACACCCTGCTGAAGGACCTATGGCAGAGAACTCAACAACCTGGAAAAAGATTTCCACTACTTGCTTGGTATCGATGGTTGTTCAATGCATTGTTGAAGACTAAAAGATGTGAAAACGGCAGTTAGAGCTATTGAAACAGGAAATCTCTAGCAAGTTATCAATTTTCTTCATAAAATTTTAAATATGAAAAATGACGAATTCATATTTTTGTTATTGTACATAATATTAACCCTTTGAAGGTTTTCTAGGTTTCATGTCGGAGAAACCAACTGGTATCTACCCTGCTCAATTGACTAAATCACAAAAAAGTTGACTTTTGAAAGAAAATCATTTTGGAAAATAGAAGTTTTGAAAAAGCTCAAATCTCTCATTTCCAACAATACTGATGAATTTATAAATTGGAAATTTTTTTCAAAAATAACTCAACAACTCGAGTAAAAAACATTAAGAGCATTTTTTGAAAACATTAAAACAAAAAATATTGAGAAAAAAATTGTATTAACGATAGTAAAAAGGGTCATCTGGCATTTCCCAAGTTGAGTAAAAATAGAAACTCGGTACAAGAAATGCCTTTGTCCAAAAAATTGAAAAAAAAACATAAATCTAAGCCTCAAACAGAGGACTTTCCATCAAGTCATAAAATCTTGTCGCAAATCGGATCAAAATATGACATAAAATTTGATGAAATTGAGAGCTTTGTGGTGGGGGTAACTAATGATGAAAACATTTTCGCTTTGAAACGAAAGATGTAGCATAGAACTTTCTCAATCATATTTCGGTCCGATTTCCAAAAAGATTTTATGACTTGATACAAAACCTTCTCTCTGCAACCTAGATTTTCGTTTTCTTCATTTTTTAGACAACAGCATTACTCAACTTGAGAAATGCCATGACGACCTTTTTTACTATCTCAATTATAATTTGTTTTCTTGATAATTTTTTTAAAATGTTTTCAAAAAGTGCCACTAACACTTTTTATTTTGTTGTGGAATTATTTTTGAAAAAGATTCTCAATTTATGTTCCATTTGTTTTCTTGGAAATGAAGTCAATGAAGGATTTGAGCTTTTTTAAAACGTACATTTTCCAAAATAATTTCTCTTCGAAAGTTTAATTTTTTTGTGATTCGATCAATTGGGCAGGATGCCCAATTACATTCTTCAAAGCAACTTGTATCCCCAACATGGAAACCTGAAGAACCTCCAAAGGGTTAAAAGAGTCTCCAGAAAGTTTCCAATTTTCTTCTGAAATTTCAAATTGGACACAAAAAATCACATAACTGATCAGTAGCATCTCAAACTTTGATTGATGCTTATTGGACACTCTCTCAACCACATTGACCAGTAAGCGCGAAATTTCAAATGGGTTGATTAAAAAATAAATTTTTGATTAATTGGTTATTTCCAGAACAACCGACGAAAAAATCACATTTTCAAAGAAAGCAGGTCTGCCATTTTGAAAATCAGCATTTGCTCAATTTCTGAACATTTTGTTTCTGATTTGTTTTTTTTTCAGACTAGAACTAAGTTAGCTCATTTATATAAATCACAACATTATTGATTTTATAGGTATACTTATTATGTTGTCAGACAAAATCCACAGGTCAAAGCAATGCAGAAAAACCTTCAGAAAAAAAGGACCAGTTAAAGAAGAAACATTCTCCACCATGCAAGTAGCTGATTTTGAAGCATTTCGATTTACTTTAATCTCGATGGTTCTGCAAAGGAAGATTCAAGTTACCAGAGATTTTTAAACCATCTCAACTAATACCTTGTTTAGGTTTGTGACACAATTTTATCTACCTGCAGTTGAGTGACTATTAAATCAATAGAATACTCGTGAAAATTATAATTTCAGAGCAATAGCATGGAAAGTTAACACAAAAGAATACCAAAAACGAATATATGTCTGAAAATGAGACATCCAACAAAAAGTAAGTAATTTTACTTCACTCAGTCACAAAAAGCAAAATAATACCGTTCAACGTAATCAACCACATCAATTAATAAAATTCTAAATTTATAAATTAGGTAATGCATTTTTTTGTTTTTGTTTTATAGCACTGAGAACCCTAGAAAACACGGAGACAGTCCCAAAAACGTTGAATAATTCCCCTGAAAATGAGGCATCCAACAACGAGCAAGTAATTTTACTTCACTAAGGTCGCAAACAGCAAAATACAATTCGACTCAAAAATAAATAATAAAAACATAATATTATTAATCTAATTTCAAATTCTAAAATCTCTAATCTGGAAACGCTCTTGGTCTCTAAATCATAACTCAGTTCCAGAAATTTTCCTCAAAATGCGCCATCCACATAACACTCCCCCTCCACCAGGATACGATTAAGACACTCTTCCCTACTTCCTCAAAATAAAATACCATAGCCTTCGTACTTCGTACACAGTACAGTAAGCTTTTCCTCATCTCTTGGAAAAACATTCCAAGATACGAATCATGTTGCATAAGAGAAAGGAAAAGAGACGAGAAGAAACTTGTTGTTACAGCCGTTTCCTCCCCTCACTCCTGCTTTTAGATGCTATTCGTAGTTCTTTAAGCATCGTCGTCGTCGTGTACACAACGTCATACGGAAAAACATGAAAAGGGAAAAAAAACACCGGCGAAAAAGAAAGCAAAATAATGAAAAAGAAAAACCGAAAGCGAAGTAAAAAAAAAAGTAAATCGGTAATTTCAAAAACGATTACAATTTTCAACGTCAAGTATCTTATTTTCAATAAGGACGGTGTTTTCTTTTGGTTTTTTTTTTTTGCTTCTCTTCTCGCCTTCTTTGGTAGAGGTTTCTTTTTTTTCTTTCTTTAAATCGGCAGTAGCTCGATAAAGAGGATGAAGATGGGCTTCTAAGAGCAGTTGGCTTTAATCGGGTTAAGGAACTAAATACCAGGTATGGAAATACGCCATTTTTGGTTATAGATTTCGTAGTTTTGACGGTGATGTGATTTTTTCATTTCAGTCTTATAATGAAATTGAATCAAAAAAATGGTGGGAAAATGTTTATTTTGTGTATTAAAATGAATATGAAGTAAAAAAATAACGTAAATTGGTGGTATTATTTATAAATTTAGTCCTTGAAAATTTTTTTCCATATCCAAAGATGGCGTATTTCCATACCTGGTATTTAGTTCCTTAATCGGGTGACACTGGCGACAATTTTGTACGGAATTAACGCCCATATACGCTGTTATTCTTTTCATCTTATTGTTTTCAATTTTTTCCTCACTTTTCTGACGCTAAGTTTTTCCTTTTCTTTTTCGACGAAGTGTTGCAATAATAATTTTCCAACCATTGGTTATTCTGGTGTATTTTTTCAAACACGTGTACTGAGATGTGACAATTAGTCAATCCGAATGCATTATGCACGTGTTTGCGGTGAATACCTACAGACCTATAGGTATCTGCATTGATGAGGTTCGATAATTATCACCCGAATCGGATGGTATCGTTGCATTGACGTCATTTCGCGATTTTTCACTTCGAATACCATTTTAATTGCCATGTAAACCTCCTTACATTCGCGATATGAAGGTACGATATAATTTCACAGCTTGACTGCGAAATGTGTAATTGATGTTTCTTTCGGTCAGTTGGTATCTCATTTGCAGATTAATCGTTTGAAAATGAATGAAAAAAATGAAATAAAAAACACGATGTTTAGAAATTAGAATTTTATGTACATTTTATGTGGCCTGGATATGCTAGTTCAAGTATTGACGTAAGTAGGTATTACGTAGAAGCAAAGTTGTTGACTTGAAAGGAGTAATTAATTCCACAAAAAGATGATGTCGAGTTCACAGAATACGTTCAAATGGGGGAAAATTTTATTCCCCCCTATCCGTTTCTCCCTCCCGGCAAATTTTTCGTTTTTTCTCGTTTGACCAAATTCGCGAGACGATCGCAAAAAATCTTTCACTTTCCGATTTGAACTAAGCCAAGCTAGATCGAAAGAACACATCATGGACCCCTGAGACCCAACTTTCAGGCACTGAGATTCATTTTTGGATTTTTGACCAATTTTTGAAAATTCTAAAGAGCTGTTTTTAAGGACGATTTCAATATCTTTTCATAAAATATGCATTTTTTTTCTTCATTAAAGTGTACCAATGTTGATGATTTTTTCTATGCAACTCTCGAACTTCAACAACTACCCTCTAGTTTTGAGCCATTCTGATTCCTTCAACGATTATTCAATTTTCTCCAGAAACTTCAAATCAAGCCTGGAGAAGCCAAAAATGAACTCTTTAGCGCCTAAAATCTTGGTTTGAGCTCACGAGGCACCCTCTCCACCGTTTAAGGTGTTCAACGCCAAATTCCAGAAGAGCCAGTTCAAAAGTGAATTCACAATTTGGTCTTTATGGAGTCTCCGGGAGTTTCAAAATTTTTCCAGGATTTTCAAATCGCTCCGCAAAGGTCAAAAATAAACTTAGAGACTTAAATTTTTAGTCGATGTTAATTGAGTACCCTTGGTCAAAAATTCGCTGGTGAACTGGCAATCCTGGAATTTCGCAGTACCTACCTTGAACAGTTGAATTATAGGCACTTAAGTTCATTTTTGGCTCTTCTAGACTAATTAGAGGTTTCTGGAGAAATTTGAAAACTCGCTAAATCCTAAAAATCGATTATTTTGCGTTTTTCGATCTCAAATACTTGATAGAAAATGTTAATAATGAAAATATGATTTTTGGCTTCGAAAATCACCTACGCGATTAAAAATCGATCATGATCGAAAAATCAATCACTGTGTTTTTCGATCTCATTATGGTATGACATGTTAGAAAAAAATTCAATTTCAGCATAAAATTAAAGTTTCGGATCAAAAATCGATCTCAGATGATTAATCTTCTCATATGATTGAGGATTTTTGAAATGAAGAATTAATTGCAACCACACGCAAGTTTAAAAAAAAAATCGATTCTTTTTGTGCTTTTCGATGATTACAAGGGAGTTTTTGCTTATTATTTATGCTTACAGGACGCTTATGAATCTCTTTTCTTCAAACATTCAACGATTCAACCTTCGTATTTTGGGTCTTTCACAGCGATTCAAAACTCACCGGAGGCTCAAAAAAATGGTCAAATTGTAATATCTTGCAGAAAAATCCGCTCTTTATGCACATTCTTTGAAAAATTAATTTTATCACTTTTTCTGGCATTTATAAGTTGGTCAAAAATTCACTTTGGAGCTGGCACTCCTTAATATTCGCGGTAATCACTAAAAATGGTCGAGAGGATATCCAATAAGCACTGACCAAAGTTATCGGTGCTAATGTGCATTTTTGGTCCTGCCAGAATGATTTGAATTTTCTGAAGAAAATCGAAAAATCGTAGGAGGCTCCAGAATGGCATAAAACTAGAAAGTTGTTGTGAGGGAGTTGAATTGAAAAAATTATTTATACTGATTCACATTCACTTTGCTCGAAAAAAAAGTTGAAAAATTAACCTTGAAACAGCTTCTAATGGATATTTTTTGAAATTGTCAAAAATTCACCAAAAATCCAAAAATGAAGTTTAGCACCGAAATTTTGATTGCTACGGTTCGAAAATAGTGCTCCTTCGATCTAGGTTGGTTTGGCTCAAATCGAAGAGTGTCAGCTAAAAAAATCCCCATTTTAGTAGGATCTGGAGATCCAATAAAACTCGAAAATCATATTTCAATTTTTCAAGAAGGAAAAAGGGAAGAACTGGAGGGTGAAAATTCACTCAAAAATTATCACCTCCAAAACAGGTGAAAAGCAGAAATAAAGCACACGCTCGATGACATTTCCTTTGGCACACACAAACCTAAGGAAAACTTTGCGAACAGATGAATACCTACAGCACAGCAGCAGAACAAAATATGCCATAACGCAACATCGTGTGCTTTTTCCAACCCCTCCTTCCCTTCCCCTCCACATCTCTTGCTCTCGAATACACTACACTATACACACTACACAGATACACCGCACCTGTACTGTGTGTACGAGTATACGGTACGGTACGATGCTCTTAATTCGAAAGATGGTACAGAAAAAGGGTGCGTTACACCAATTTGTTTTATCTCGTTTCATGCTCATTTGACTCTCGATGCTTATTCTTCTCTTTTAACGAAGCACACAACTTGAACGTTTCAGATTTATGGCCGATATTTCGTCCTTTTCAACGAATTCCCCTCATTAATAAGCTTTAGCCGGCGTAACACACTATATACGCGAACGAATACGAATGCGAATATTACTACACGTCGAAAAAGTATATACAAGCTCGTGTATAGGCTCTCTGCTGGCTGGCTGGCTGGTTGGCTGGCGTTTGAAAAAGCCCGAGAATTTTGCGAATAAATATTTTGGTCGTCGTCGAAAGCATCTAAAGTGTTCACCATTAATCGCCTCAAGCCGGGTTCTTTTGCTGTGTTGTTGTGCAAAATCCTCGTATATAGCATACTACCTATGGAAAAGTTACACGCTCGTTTTCGTTCACCAGAGATAAAACCAAACCACATCCTGTGTGTTGTTGGTGTTTTGTTGTTTGGTTATATGTTCGTATTTTGCAACATGGATCGTCGTGATTCGAATTCATGTACCGAAGGTTACCTAATCTACGTTACGAAGTTAGCGAATGTGCAGTTGATTTACTCGTAAATTATTATCCTTTCATATACTCGTATCTGAGGAGATGATTTAGTAAAAATACTGTAAATTTTTCGAGGGAGAACTTCAAATTGCTACTCAAAGGGGTCGATTCGCGTCAAAAATAACATCAATGTAATCAAATTAGCTTTACCTCAAAACAGCACAGATAGAGGAGACAAATAAGGGAGGCTCAAGAGGGGGCTGGGAGAGTGTAGCAATAAATTTGACGTAATATTCGTGCTCAGAAATAATGCAAAAACAAAACCTCGTTTATTTTTTCAAAAAATTCCATTTTTATCAAAATCATTATATTTTTTAAGATTGATTGATAATTTTACAAAAATGGCGGGGGAGCTACTTCGAATCCCGTAGAGGGTGAAGGGGTGGAAATTTTCCTCACAGAGGTTCTTCAATGGAACCCACCTACCATGCAAATATCAACCCGAAAGCTCCTGGAGAAAAATTCACCCTGCTTGGCCAGGTTTTTCTCGTAAATTGATTAAAATCCGAACGCTCAGTTTCCAAAAAATTGAAATTGAATAGGAAAAAAAAAAATGAAAAACTATAAAAATGACCTCAAATTAAAATCAGCAAGTAAAAATTTGAACTGATTCAATTTCTAGAGTTTTCTCAACATCCTCCCCCCTTCCCCAAAAAATCAGTTCATCTTTCTGACAAACAAAATCAAGCTAAATCAAAAGAGCGTGTTTTAAAACCTTTTAAATCAGAATTTCAAGAGCTCAAATTTAATTTCGGATTTTTGGCAACTTCTTGAAACCATGAAAAATTGAAAAAAAACACCAGATTTTATGGGGATTTTTCTACTTTTTTATTAAATATTATTTTTTATTAAAACGAACCAATGTAAATAATTACTCCAGCTGAACCTCAAAATTCAAAAACCACCAATTTTAGGCCATTCTGGAGCCTTCAGCGATTTTTAAATTTCTTTCAGAAGTTTCAAATCACCCTAAAATAAGAGCCAAAAATGAACTTGAGCAGATGACTTTGGCTGCAGGTGCTTATTGGATATTCACTCGACCGTTTAAAGTGATTACCCAAGAAATTTCATGAGAGTCTTTTCAAAAATAAATTTTTGACTAGTTCGCAAATTCCAGAAAAAATCAAATTTTTGAAAACAGCTCATCACATGTGTTTTTTTGGGTCAAGAAATCAACAGGTTTGTCTACATACATGACCGTCCTACTAAAAAACAATCGATTGTTTAATGCATTTTAGAACCTCCAAGAAGATATAAATTTTTTCTAAAAATTTCAAATTGTTACAGAGATTCCGAAATGTTGTCATGTAGGTAAATACACCAGACGATTTCTTCGGAAAAAAAAACTGCCCGTGTTATGCTATTTTTGAGATTCAAAAAAAAAAAACAAAATTAAGAGAATTATTGGTCAAAAGTTTACTTTGGATCTGGCATTCTGGTCGAGAGAGGGTGCTCAATAAGCACCAACCAAAGTCGTAGCAGCTGAAGTTCATTTTTAACCCCTCCAGAGCAATTTAAATTTTTTGGAAAAAATTGAAAATTAGCTGGAGGCTTCAGAATAGTCAAAAACTGGTACATAGTTTACGAAGTGAAAAGGGCCGAAATGAAGTGAACTCTCACGGTGGTTCGTGTCATTTGGAGAAAAAATACAGATATTCAAAAGTAGAAAAATCACCATAAAACATGTTTTTTTTTTTTTTAATTTTTCAAAGTTTCAAAAATTCGCCCTAGACGCCAAAATTAACTTGAGCAGCTGAAATTCTAGGTACCTGGGTTTCGGGCCATGCCTAAATTCGTTTCAGGTTCTTCGAAAGTGATTACATCAGAGGCAATTTTGAAAAATGCAAAAAAGCGAAAGTTCATCAGCTATCGCAGATTGCAAGAGAATTTTTGCTTTTTGATGATGGGTTGCACTTTTTCAAGTTCATGCGTTATCGCAAGTTGTTCAGAATGATAACATAACGCTGATTTTTACGAATGAAAGTACATACATAGCATAATACCTACATCATTATTTTTTCAAAATTGTTCAGGAACGATAAATACGTATGAAACGACCTAGGGTAATTCCATGCCAAACCGGACATTTCTTCGATTTTTTTCGACAGAGCTGAGGGTCTTCAAAGTTCTCCAAAATGGACTAAAATGGAAAATTTCAGTTGCGAATTGCTCCGATTGTGCATGGTATAGAAACCTGAACTTTTTTTTCTCGAATTGTAGTACTTTGATAGGTTAACCGAAAAAGGACGTCAAAATCAGTGTTGCCACTTTCAAAAACCTAAAAAAATCGATTTAAAAATTTATGATTTAAATAAGTATGTATTATCTACTGAATTCAAAAACTCAATTTCTAGAGTTTTCTCAACTTTTTTCCCATCCTCCCTCCCAAAAATCAGTGCATTTTTCTGACAAGCAAAATCAAGCTAGATCGAAAAAGCATGTTTTTAAAACCTCTATAATTAAAATTTCAAATGCTCAAATTCAATTTTGGATTTTCGGCAAATTTTTGATAACATGAAAAATGAAAAAAAACCACAGATTTTGTGGCGATTTTTTGATTTTTTTTTATAAAATATTATTTTTCAATAACACAAACTACATACAAATGTGAATAATTACTCCAGCTGAACCTTAAAATTCAAAAACTATCAATTTTAGGCCATCCTGGAGCCTTCGGCGATTTTTAAATTTCTTTCAGAAATTTCAAATCGCTGTAGAAGGACCAAAAATTAACTTCGAGCTCATATTACTTAGGCTGGTGCTTATTAGATACTCGCTCGATCGTTTAAGGTGGTTACCAAAAAATTCCAAGAGTGTCTGTTCAAAAATCAATTTTTGACCATTTTGCAAATTCCAGAAAAAAAATCAATTTTTTAAAACAGCTCACCACCCCTTTTTTTGTATTTGTTTTTTTTTGTTTTTTGGTCAAGATATCGTCATGTTCTTCTACATGACCGTCTTACTCAAAAACAATAAATTTTTCAATGCATTTTAGAGCCTCCAGCAAAAAATAAATTTTCTTTAAAAATGTCTAATTGTTATGGTTTTTAATATACGTGATCATGTACGAGACACCAAACGATTTTTTGAGAAAAAAAGCTCGCGTTATGCTGTTTTTGAAATTAGGAAAAAAAATTATTAGAATTATTGGTCAGAAATTTACTTTTCAGAGTTGTCAATCCTGGAATTTCGTGATAACCATCTAATACGGTCTCGAGGGGGAGGGGGTGCTCAATATGCACCAACCACAGCCTTAGCAGCCAAAGTTCATTTTCAGCTCCTCCAGAGGAATTAAAAATTTCTGGAGAAAATTGAAAACTCGCTTAGAGGCTTCGGAATAGTCTAAAAACTGGCACATATTTACGAAGTGAAAGGGATCGAAATGAAGTGAATTCTCAGGCTGGTTCATGCCATTTGGTGAAAAAATACAGATATTAAATTTGAAAAATTGAAAAATAGTCATAAAAACATTTTCGAAAATTCTGCCTAGAGCGATCAGCTATTTGCAGATTGCAAGAGAATTTTTGCTTTTTGATGATGGTTTGCATTTTTTTCAACTTTGAACTGAATTCAACACCAATATAAAAATGATATTGTTAATTCCTTAGTTTTTCATCGCTTAATTTAAAAAATGCTAAACTTGCATTACCTACTGTATTCCGAAATATTTCCTCACTTCAGTTTAAAAAATTATATTTTTCGATATTTTGCAAAAAAAATATATATCATTTTATTTTTTCAAAACACGAATTTGCCAAAAATAAGCGATTTTCCAAAGTTTCAACGCTCAGTAAACCCTAAAAGTAGTCTTGGATTTTGTTTGCAATTACCTTGATCTCCAATACTATCTTCTGGTGGGCCATTTTATCCAGTACAGAGTGGTGGGGGCTGTAGCGAAAAAAAATAGATTTTTAAAAAAAAGTACCCTCACTACTTTGAGAACCCATAATATCTCCCCTCCAAAAACACCTCCGCAGCTGAAAAATTTTCTGAGTGATTTTCAACTCAACATGCAGATCTCTACTGAATTTAATCAAAATCCTACGATTTTGTGAAAATGTAATTAAAACGATATTGCATTAAATTCGCCCTTTCGTACTCGTACCTACGTATCTGAGGTTTAGCGAACACGTAGCAGAGTAAAAGCACATCTAGCTAGCTAATATATTAGCTGGAAATCATGGAGAAACCGATGAGCATACCATACGAGTACGATGATGACGATGTAGTTGTCGTCGTGGTCGTGAAACTATATCTATCTACTCTTAGAATAGCATAGGTAAGGTATACGTACTATTTTGAGACCCGAGGAAGATAGAAGGGTACATCGCAGAGTGGAAAAAAGGGGGCTAGGTAAGATACTAGAACGCCAAAACGTTAAATATTCAAAACGCGAATTTCGATTAACGACGAGACGCGGCGAAGAGAAAATGAGAGAAGTAAATAAAGAGAAGACTATATACGAGTACACCTTCTCTTCGGCGCGTCCAAGTCGAAGAAGACGAAAACGAAAACGAAGACGCTGGTTTTATCGAGAAAGAAGGTTACAGACTGGTGGAAAAGCGCCCCCCCCCCCGCGAAAACAGCATCTAGGCGAAGAGATGCCAGCGAAACGGTAATGACTAAGTTCGAACGGAAATGAGATAGATTAAGCAACTTCCGGAGGTGTACCATTCGGAAAATATATTATCGACGAGTCGCATCTTTTTGGGCAACCTGTTATCATAAAACTAAAAACGTGAAACCGTGACGTTAAATAATCTCTCCGTCTCCAGTCTGCGCTCCTCTCCTCTTTCTGCGAGGTGGTTTTCTTTTTTCTGCTACATCGTTTTCATGAGCAATATAGGTACAGGTAGAGGAGTAGAGGTACGCCAGACCAAAATCTATACGAACGTGTATAGTATATACAATATACTACATGTAAGAGTATACGACACAACGTTAAAATAAATAATAACGTGTAAAATTGTAATACTACTTGCGGAGGTTGTAATACTACTTTACCCATCTCTTCGCCTAAGTGAACATGTAAAGATAAATATTTTACGTGTACCGAGTGTAGTGTACGAGTCAATATGTCTATAAATTTAACGCTGTAATACGCCAAAGTACCCCTAGTTAGTTACGTCTTCCCCTCCTCTTCCCCCCTTTCCCTTCAATGCGGTATTTGGAAACATTTTCATAAATTCTAAAATTCATATTCGCGCGTATTTACGACACGTCGTAATAATCTCGCTACACCGTCGTCGTGTACCGACATACGAATCGTAAATATCATCGTCGAAATAATTTTTTATATTTCGGAATCGATCAACCAATAATCTGCCGAATAAAATATATTTTCGTAATTTTTTGATTTCTTTTTTGGAAATGTTAAAGTGAACTTGGAGAGAGATTAAGAAATCGTAACCAAAAAATGAGCAAAAAATTGAACTCGGTATCCTCGAAAACCTCGTAGATTTTGACCAAATTTAGTGGAGATCTTTACTTTGAGTGGGAAGCCATTTAGAAAAAAGTTCTAGCTTTGAACGTGACCCTGGGAGGGAAAATATAGGTCCTCAAAACGAAGAAATTTTCGAAAAGATCGTGATTTTTTCGCTCTAGCTCCTACTCACCTTGCTTGGAAAAAAATGGTCCACTTCAAAAAATTGATATTTGCTGATTTGACCTAAGGCACTGCCATTAAAATCTAAAACCAATTTTAGGGTGAATTTGTATGTATTTTGAAAAATTTTTCCTCTCAAGTAATTGCGCCAAATCATCGAAAAAAGTATCATTTTTACGAACTGAGGAAATATTGAACCGCAAAGGGGCGAATTTTTTTATCATTATTGCCAATTTCGAAAAAAAAAACGAAAAAAATTGATAACAGGTTACTTACTTGTCTAAATTTTTCAAAATTGACAATAATGACCAAAAAATTGGCACCACCGCATTCCAAAATATTTCTTCAGTTTCGAAAATGGTGTCTTTGGAGGTTTTAGCATGCTAAGCGAAGTATGTAATTTGAGAAGAAAAAAATTTCAAAAACACAAATTTACCGTAAGATAAGTGGTTTGTAAGTTATCCTGAGGAACGAAAGATTCAAACAAACACAACTTTAATGAAAAAATATAACTTTTTAATAACTCTGACAAAATAGGATTTTCCGGCCATTTTGGCAAAAAAAAAACATTTTTTGAAACGTTGGCAAAAAAGCAAGTTTTATTGGCCAGCACCATTCTACAGTTTTAAAAATAACCAAAAAAATATTGGCAAAAATAAGACTTTTCTGCAACACGAGCAGAGAATGCAGAACTTTTTAGCAACTTGAGCAAAAAATGTACAACTTTTTAACAATGTTGAGAACCAAGCACGACATTTTTTTGGAATTTTGGCTGAAACAGAATTTTTTTGCGATGTTGCTGAACGTATAAGTACAACTTTCTTGCAACAATGAACAATTTATGAAAAAAATCACCACCATTTTACATTTTTCGCACTTTTGAAAGTGCGTAAGACCTTTCCATATAATATTGACAACAAAACAGGACTTTCTTTGCAACTTTTATAAAGTATAACTTTTTCATAGCTTTAAACAAAGGACTTTTTTTTTCTCGCAATTTCATAAAAAATTAAGACTTTTTTGAAATGCTGGCAAAAAAGCAGGATCTTTTTTGCAACATTAGCAGCAGAAAATGCAGAACTTTTTTGCGACTTGGGCGAGAAATTTAAAACTTTTCTGCAATATTTTTTGCCAAAAAAGTCAGCGTTTTTCAGTAAAGTTACGACGCAGTACTTTTTAATGGTAATTTTGGTTTAAGCAGAACTTTCTCGCAATGTTGCTAAACATACCAACTATCAAGTATACTTACAATCTACATCACTTTTTTGCAATTTCGACTGGAACAAAACTTTCTTGCCATGTTATTAAAAATACAAATTTTTTCGCAATTTTGTCAAAAATTTATGAATTTTTGTAATGTTGGAAAAAAAGCAGAACTTTTTTCGGAATCATGTTGACAGCCATAAATCCTTACTTTTAAATTACAGTTTTAGTTGAAGCAGAGCTTTCTCGCAATGTTACTAAACATACCAACTTTCTTGCCATAAGTTGGCAAAAGTGCACAGTTTTTTCTTTTCGCAATTTATAAAAAAAAATCAGCATCATTTTTCAGTTTCAACAAACAAAGGACGTTTTGCAGTTTTAGCAAAGTACAGGATCTTTTTCAAATATTGACAACTAAACAAGACCTTCTTTTCGACTACGATAGAAAAGTATGACTTTTTCATAACTTCGACAATAGAGCGCTTTTTTGCAATATTGGTAAAAAAGCAGATCTTTTTTGCAACTCGGCAGCAAATGCAGCACTTCTTTTCGCAATTTCAGCCAAAATGGGACTTTTTTTTAGCAATTTTGGCAAAAAGAACAAATTAGACGTCTTTTTTCAATCCTGATTGGTAAACAAGCAGGACTTTCGACAATTTTAGCAAAAACCTGGACTTTTTAGCTATTTCGAAAAGAAAAAAAGGAACTGGTCTTACTTGCACAATTCCAGTACATACTTTTTTGCAACTGTAGCAAAAAAGCCAGGCATATGCGAAAAAAATTCCAACTGTTTCTGGTATGATTTGCAGGAGAAAGAGAGGGGTTTCAAAATTATTTCGATTGAAATTTTAGAAGCGACTATTTTCAGTATTTCATGGTAAAAAAAGTGAAATTTTAAAGAAATATTCAGCAAAAAAGTACTACTTTTTGGCAATTTCCGTCATTTTTAGGTTAACAAGCGAGAATTTTTTAAATTTTAGCAAAAAGCAAGACTTAAAAATTGCTGGCAAAAAATGCATAGTTTTTTTTGGCAAATTTTGGCAACAAAGCGAAACTTTTGGGCAATTCTTTTAGAAAAAAAAATAAAATGCTAGTTTGAGATTTTTAGCAAACATAGACGACAATAATTTCTGGTAATTTTTTGCAAGAAACGACACTTTAGTAAGTAAAACATTTTAATCGTATTTCGCGTTTCAGGTGATGCTATATTCCAATCAGCTATCGATACAATACCCGACATCGAAACGTTCGAATCTGCAATCAGTTCGACAAGATTGGAACTGGAGGATGATGAAAACACCCCTAACCACAGCTGCAGACTAAGTAAGACCCATAGGTACCAAATGACACCATTTAATAATATTTTAGGTAACAGTCCTGATTTTTTTCTCCTTCAGGATACAAATGCAATGCTTGGTCTCCTCACCGAAAAAGTCAAATAAGGTCTGAACAAAAAAATGGACCAACTATTGGGGGAAAAAGTGATAGGTACGTACCTATTTCCATCTCTATGGATCGATAGATTGTATTAGATACGCATACTTAAAGTGTATTTTGTTTTTTTTTGTTTTTTTGTTTTTTTTTTATTTGTTGCCAATATACAAATGAGTAGGTAGATGCCTCCAACTTTTTAAAATTTAGGTACCTTTACTTCTAAAAATTTAAAAATGACTAGAGTAAAGACGAGATGACTTGCTTATCTTTGTAATCGACATTGCAACCAGAGCTTTCTCGCAATATTGCTAAAAACATCCTAATTTACATGCAACACCATCGCAATTTAGATACATATTAAAAAAAAATCAGCATCATCTTACAGTTTTAGCAGGTAAAGGACGTTTTGCAGTTTTGGCAAAGTACAGGATCTTTTTGAAATGTTGACAACTAAACAAGACCTTCTTTTCGACTTTGATAGAAAAGTACGACTTTTTCATAATTTCAAATATATAGCACGTTTTTTGCAATATTGGTAAAAAAGCAGACCTTTTTGCAACTCAGCAGCAAATACAGCAATTCTTTTTCATAATTTTAGCCAAATTGGGACTTTTTTGCAATTTTGACGAAAAGAAAAATGAGACGTCTTTTTGCAATCCTGATTGGTAAAAAAAGCAAGACCTTGGACAATTTTAGCAAGAAACTGGGCTTTTTAACTATTTCGAAAAAAAGAGAACAGGTCTTTCTCGCACAATTTCAGCAAAAACCAGGACTTTTTTGCAACTGTAGCGCAAAAAAGTCAGGCTAATGCGTAACCTAGTTAGACAAAAAGCAGGACCTTCGACAGGAAAATTTCCAACTGTTTCAGTGTTTCTATTACAATTTGCAGGAGAGAGGAAGGCTTCAAAATTAATTTAGTTAACCTTGTTTTCCACATACCAGTATTATGTAATGCGAAAGTCAAGATCATAAAAAGAAAGTAAATATATTTGCGATATTCTGGAGATGATTGAAAAAAAGCAGGACTTTTTACAATGTATGCAAAAAACAGGGTCTTTTGGCACCTTTGGCAAGCAACAGGACTTCTTGGCCATTTTTGCAAAAAAAAAAAAAAAAATGGTGGGCATTTGGGCCGAATTTTCATTCAAATCATCGCACAGATGAAGAATCAGATTAAATTTTCCTTTTTTCGTAATACTTTATAAAACTACTGGTACATTGTAACTAGTAATATTTACAGATCAAATTAACCTTTTTTCAATAAAATGAGCCAGTAATGTGACCCTATTATAAGGGGGCCAAAACAGCTCTGGGAACTGAGTGTGATGTTTTCTTGATGAGGGGATTATTCAGAAGAAAACTGACGTGAAATGGAAATTTTTTAGATGAATTGGATCTTTCACACAATTTTGGCAAAAACCAAGATTAGTGATACCGTTCTACAGAATCCTGTAAATAATTACTCCGAAAACAATTAAAAGAAAGCAAATAAATATTTGGAAAAATTTCTATGTTAATTGGAAAAAAGCAAAAATTTTTACAATGTTGGCAAATACCGAACAGGTCTTCTATTCTGCATTTTTGACCAGAAAAAAACAACGAACGACACCCTCAAAAATTTTTGCGTTTTTCCAAAAATTTGCAAATAATACTCGCAGATATATTTCAAAGCCTTGGAATACTACACCAAAATGCACGCAACTTTGAGCATTTTCATCCCTCGCCTCCTACCTCTTTGCATAGTAGGCAATCTACGAACGAAACGACTATACGGCTTTTAGGCGCGTTGAACGAATCGCACGAGGTCATTGGCCAAACTTCTGCTTAGAGAAGAGATTACTTTTGTAAAATCTTTCAAGACCTTTTCGGTGAAATGACGAAGGATTATAAATCCTTCGTATATGAGCCATGAGGGCGTATTTCGTATCCCTATATACTAAACTATAATATCTCCGAGTAAAAAGGAATTATCGTTCGCTAATTCGAACGACAGACACGAACAACGCGACGACATTTTATAAGTAAATTTAGAACCAAGCTCACAATCGACGATGACACGTCTCTCTCTAAGAATAAGACGTAAGCACTAAGCAGCATCACCGAGACGAAAAGTTATCCCTAGAATTTGAAAATGAAAGTAAAACACTCGCTTTAAAAAAAACCGTACTAAAGAAAACAATCCACGTGAACAGAACATCTCAACGATGAGGATTTTTCACCCGCAAAAGAGCAGCCAACTTTCGACGTGTCGATAAGGCAACGTGTTGCTGGGCTTTTTGCACATTCTTTTCTCCGGTATTTCTATTCTTTTTTTAAAGCAATTCGCGTCGTATAATTTAAATATTATTTAAGCAAGTTGCAGTTTGGATATTTGAAAATTGTTTTCTATTTCCTCGGGCTATCGAGGCGGTTTTCTCGTTGCGAGGGAAAATTTTCAATTTTCTTTTGTTCGACACGAAAGAAGTTTACAGAAAATTGGTATCATTTTTACCGTAGCAGGGCAGGGTGAACGACGCAGTGTTGTATACAACAACGCGTATTTAAAGTGGTATTGTGTGTTGCGTACGGCGTCGTCGTAGTCGTCGAGCCACAAAAAACCACCCAGCCAAGAAAGACCGAGGGGGGGGGGGGAGAAAGAGAGAGGCGAATAGTTTATTACATTTAAGCGAGTAAGTAAAAAAAGGAACGGAGAAAAGAAACCTTGTTCGTGGCAAGCAGAAAATGTGGAGGAATTCGGTTAAAGTAGATTGAATTTTAAATTTTTATCAAAGAAAGAAAAAAAAAGCACAATGATAAAAAGGGCGTATAACGGAGGCGAGTTGCGAGTTGAGCCGAGCTCGCAGAAACAAGTATTATAGTCATTCATGAGGAAAATTTTCTCACTGAAAAATCAGTTTCTTCTTTTTAAAGAAATTGATAACTTCATTCGGTACTTCGTTTCGCGTCGATGAGGGTTGTGGGTAATGTGTATAGTAAGTTTACGATGTCTGTACGCGTGTACACAGAGAACGTTTACCCCCGATATCCCCCTCCATCTAACCAACCCTTACTATTGCTCCTTTAGCGTACCTATTCGTGTATGCGATGAACATACGTGCGGTGGTAAACACGGTTATACGCGAGTTTGTTTTGCTAAACCACGTATGAAAATAATTTCCGCGGTAATAAGGCGAACACGACGAGAAAATCTCATTAGGGTGAGGAAAAATCATCCCGAAATGGCTTTTTCCCTCTTTTCTTTTGTTTCTCGTCGCGTAGAGCTCTGATTGAATTTTTTTTTACAGAGGTTTTTTGAATAATTAAAACTTGTATTCGAATGTGACCCGATGAACCGCGAACATGTGCGGGTGTTTTGAAAGGTATAATTTCTTGAAAAAAACGTGGCCACTTTTTTGTCTTCATTTCTTCCTCCCGAGGATAGGAATTGAAGACGCGAAGTTACGAGGTATTGTAAGATGAGGCGAATTGGCGCACTTATTTCAACATTTTTTGGCTTTTGAGTGAATTTTATAAAAGAGTCCAAGAAGTTTCAAGGTTAAAATTTATTCGAGGTAGAATTTTTTAGGGTCAAAACAATTTCCATTTTTAAAAATAGAGCTTGAAAAAATGAAACAAACAAAATCAAAATTCTGAAACAAGAAAATAAACAAAAAAATTACCTAAGAACCGAAGCTTCGTCAGCAATTCTGATCGAAAAAAGCGACCCTTTTTGACAATTTCAGCAAAAATATAGGGCTTTTCATGACAGCCTGGGCGGAATTTTCGGCAACTTTGGTAATAAAAAAAGACTTTTTAGGCAATCTTGGCAAAAAAACAAGGTTGAAGGCGATAATTTAACAATCAATTAGCTATCACTTTCACTGTTATCACGGTAAGACCAAAATAGCGACAGGTAAGATGAAAAATTAGATGTCGATGTATCTAGTCGTGGTACATATTGCTAATGGTTTACATTCAGCTAACAGGACTTCTTGGACAGCAAAGGGAAGTTCAATATTCTTCAGGTATTTTAGGAGAAAAATTTCTCAGAAATTTTGACATAGATTCTGACATTTTAATAATTTTAATAAAAAAGGAACTTTTCTGACAATTTTAGGTAAAACTTAAAAGTATCATCTATCGATATCAATTACAACAAAAATTGGAACTTTTTTTTATCAAAAAAGAGACTTTCTGACAATTTTGAAACATCTAATGGAATGTGGTCGACAATTTTGGCAAAAATTGAAACTTTTTTGATAATTTTGTCATAAAAGTAGGCATCAAGTCAATTTTTGTAAAAAAAATGGGAATTTCTGACAACTCTGAAATCAAAACATTACTTTTTTCAAAATCTTTGCAAAAATTTTCACCTTTTCCACAATTTTAGAAAAAATTGCCTATGTTAGTTCTTTTTGAAAATTTTGACATAAGTTTTACAAGTACTTCTTTTTGGGAATTTTTAGCAAAAACATGACATGCTAAACAATTTTGACAAAAACAAAAAAACAAAAAAAAACAGGATCATTAAAGGGCACTTTCAGAAAAACAGAACTTTTTAGAGTATATAATAAATGTAGGTAGAGGCACATATGTAGTTAATTCAAAAATCAATATTTTTTTGGATGTTTCGGAAAAAAACTAGAATTTTGTACCAACATTGGCATAAAAGGAGACTTTTTGTCTGTCTCCGCAAAAAATGGGGGGCTTCCTGACAATTTTGCCAACAAATTAGACTTTCTGAAAACTTCAATTTAAAAACAGGAATTCTTCCTCAATTTTGACAGAAAACTATTCTCTGGTCAAAATTGTCAGGAAATCTCATTTTTTGTCAAACTTACCAGAAAGCCTCATTTTTTGGCCAAAAGTGTCAAAAAGGCCCAATACCTATTTGCCAAAATAACAACAAAATTTCAGCTTCCTTTCCAAGACATTAAAAAAAACATTCATTTTTGACTTTGATTAAAAAAAGCGACCCTTTTTGACAATTTCAGTAAAAAACAGGACCATTTTGACGCAGGCAGGAAACAGGACTTTTGATAAAAGTCTGGGTGGAATTTTTGACAACTTTGGTTTGTCAATAATTTTTGGAAAAAACAGTGAATTTTATCATCAGAAGAAATTCGCTAGCAAAAATGGACAATGGACATATCAATTAGGTACCAAAATACGTAGCCGAAGGCTGGTAAGATGAAAAATTAGATGTCAATGTATTTAGTCGTGGTACATATTGCTAAAGTTTACCTTCTTAAACAGCAAAGAAAAGTTCAACACTCTTTAAATACGTATCTTGACAAAAAAAAAAAAAAAAAAAAGAGGAACTTCTTAGCAGATTCGGACATTTTAATAAATTCAATAAAAAAGGAACTTTTTTGACAATTTAGGTAAAAATAGCACCCCACGATAGCAATTACAACAAAAATTGGAACTTTTTGATAATTATATCGAAAAAGAGACTTTCTGGCAATTTTGAAACATCTACTAAGATCTGCTCGACAATTTTGGCAAAAATTAATTTTTTAAAAACAATTTTATCATTAAAGTAGACCTCTAACCAATTTTGGTAAAAAATAGGAATTTCTGACAACCCTGAAATCAAAACATTATTTTTTCCGAAATTTTTGCAAAATTTTCCACTTTTCCACAATTTTGGAAAAAATTATGTTTGTTTTGAAAATGTTGACAAGTGAAACTTTTTGAAAATTCTGACAAGGCGTTTTTTCAGTTTCAGAAAAACAGGACTCCTCGGACAGTTACTTAATTTAAAAATCAATACTTTTTGGATACTTCGGAAAAAAGCTAGAATTTTGTAGCAACTTTGGCAAAGAGTGAGACTTTCTGTCCGTCTTCACAAAAAATGGGGCTTCCTGACAATTTGGGCAAAAATGAGTCTTTCTGATAATTTAAAAACAGGAATTCTTCGTCAATTTCGGCAAAAACTGTTTTTTTGTCAAAATTGTCAGGAAATCTCATTTTTTTTCAAGATTGCCAGAAAGCCTCATTTTTTGGCCAAGATCGTCAAAAACCCCAATCTTTGCAAAATCCGTGTAGCAAAAAATTTTCAACTTCCGTCCCAAAACATTTAAAAATGATTGATTCTTGACTAGCTGTCAGAAAAGTCCTGTTTTGCTAAAACATGCAAAACAGAAATCCCGTTTTTAAGGTCCCATATTAGTTAAAAAGTCTTGTTTTTTTGCTACAATTGTCAAAGAAATCCTGTTTTTGGCCAAAATTGCTAAAAAAGGTCTTGTTTTTTTGAAGAAATTGTCAAAAAGTCTAATTTTTAGGTAAAATTGTCAGAAAATCTTACTTTCTGCCAAGATTGTAAGAAAATTTCAATTATTCGCTAAAATCGTAAAATTCCCAATTTTTGCCAAAATTGTTAAAAAGGTTCTGTTTTTGAAATTGGCAACAAGTCTTATTTTTTGTCAAAGTTGTCAAGAAATCTAACTTTCCGCCAAGATTATCAGAAAATCTTATTTTTAGACCAAAATCGTCAAAAAGTCCTAATCTTTGCCAAACTAGCTACAAAATTTCAGCTTCCTTTTCAAAACATTTAAAAAACATTGACTTTTGACTTAGCTGTCTGAAAAGACCAGTTTTACCAAGATTGCCATACAGAAAAGCCTTTCTTTAGGCTCTATATTGACTAAAAAGTCTTGTTTTTTTTCTGCCAAAATAGCCCAAGAAGTCCTGTTCTTTGCCAAAATTGCTACGCTAAAATTGTCAAAAAGTTCCATTTCTTGTCAAAATTTCAAAAAGTCCCAATTATTTCTAAAAAAGTGACACTTTTTCGACAATTTCGATCAAAGGAAATCTGGCAAAAAAAACATAGAACATCAATTTCAAAAAAAAAAAACTTATTTTGTAATTTCGAAAAAAAATGTAAATTTTAAGCATCAATTGAAGATTGAATCAAGCACAGAAGGATATCCAAAATATGCAGGACTGATTGCAATAGAGTTTTTACACTTCAATGTTCTAATTATATTGTGTATAATTCTCAATTTTTGTTTAAAATCAACTCTTGATTATACGAGTATGATTAAAACTTGAAATTGGTTTTTCACTTATGTATTAATAGAAAAATTGCATTTAAAACCAAATTCAACGCTTTTTTGTTTGGTTTTAGAAATTCGTGGCTGTTTCTTTAATCGTTTCAAAATCTACGAGCTACACTGGAATATGAACATGACCTTTTCTGTAGAGCATTTCATATTCTATAAAATAGGTTACCGGTTACCTATGTCCAAAATCTGAGGCAATACAGCACTTAGAACACCTCAATCAATCATTTAATGAATAACATAGCCACGTGAATTCAATTTCTAAACGACTCAACGTTGCAAGCAAAAAAAAAAAACAAAAATCATTTCTAACCTAGTTAACAAAACGATAACGACGCCCCAACCAGGAATGATTTTCGCAACGGCATGTAGCAGGTGGAAATGGAAAAAGATACCTGTACAGGATAGAGGAAACAAGAGGGTCGAGAAACCCAGAGAGAGGCAGAGAGAGAGAAAGCGAAGCGAAAATGGAAAGAAGAAAGAAGACCCTTGTTCGATGATCCGTATCGTCGATTCTTTGCGTATTTAACGAGCTTTAAAGCGAAGAATCTGCGGCGATGGTGGTGCTGTATGGTGTTGGGCTGTGTGTTCTCGCTTGATTGTCGCGTGTTTCGCAGCCAGAAGCTTCTTTCGGGAAGCACCTTAATTATTCGTAAACCCAAGAGTGTAATCTACGAGCAGCAATGAAGAATCGAGCTCATTTTCCGAACAGTTTAAAAAGCTCTACCACCCCCACTATAGTAGCGCCGCCCGCGCCATCGCCACAGTTCAACTCATTATACTCGAATGTTCTTTATTCTCGGCGAAAAAGGAATTAGTCTTCGTCTTTTCGCCTGCAGCTCGTGTATCCTCTGCCTCTTATCCCATGGTCGCTACGGTACCAGGTAGGTAGGTACACTTGGAGTAGTGTACTCGACTCGCGCTTTTACTATATATTTTTGGGCGATGGGCGCGGACGAATAAATAATGTAACTTAGCGAGTTACCTGCCTTTTAACTAATTTATGTAGCTAGTTTTGTTTTTGCTTGTTTTCTAATTAGGTTAAGACTTAAATGACGTTTGTTCGGCTTTCATTATAAATTTACCTTGACATTGTTATCGAAGTCACGAGTCATAGCAGGGTTAACAGACGTTTAGAAAGTAATCTCAGCAATTTGCATGTTTTCAAGTACATTGTAATACGATGAATGAAAGTGTCTCGATTGATATTACCTAAGTAAGTTTATTCATCACCTAGTATGGACTACAGATGCGATCTAAACACGAACGACAACCGATTTTTGATTTAAGCTAATTTGTTATCTATGGTTCAAACAATCGGAAGTAAGTAAACAAAGATATTTATATGTGCCAGATTCAGCATCGACAAAAATAAAGTTTATCAAATAGGCTCGGATATTTCTCAATTTTTTCTAACTGGCTTTGATTTCAGTATAGCTGAGATTGAAGCTTCCAATAGAAAAACTTAATTAGAAGAAGACAATTGGAAATCACATTTTCCATCCATTCTTTCAATAGATAGGAAGTAATAAACATCTCTGTCTAGCAATGTAGTAGAAAACCCAAGTAGCATCAGTGTCTGAAACTGAAGACCCTGATGAATTATATTACCACAAGAAGCAAACAAAACAATGCATATCCCTATAATTATCCTACCAGAAAATATGACTGCAAATCAGAAATCAACACCATCAAGAAAGAATCTAAAACACATTGCATACTCTTTACCATAGCGATCCTTGCGGAAAAGATCGCAAGTTGTTGGTATTGTGATACATATCACGATAATTGGGATAATTTGAATCAATCCCTGGATTTGACAAGATCTGAAGCGGAGTTTTCTCAAGGTTTTCTCGCTCCCTACCATTTATGTATTTGATAATTTTTTTGAGCCTGCAACTAAAACAGTTTGCTATTCCTAGAGGCGCAGCAAAAAACGGCAAGACACTAGCAGCCAGGCAGTAAATACCTCCATTTAGTGATATCTCTTCAACAAATAATCAGAGTCTCAGAATTTTTTCAAAGAAATATAGTTTTTTTTGTTCTATTTTTCTGGAGAATTTTGGGTTACCTACTTTATTGTTATTACCATTGAGAAGAAAAAAACATTAATGAGTTTTTTTTCCATTTTTTTGTACGTTTTACTGCACTTTTTGGCCCTACTCCAGGTATTAAATTTTAAAAAATTTGAGAATTTTCTCACATTAATAGCACTTGCAAAGTAACCCTTTGGAGGCTCGTGACCCAACTGCATCATCTTCACAGTCTGTGAATAAAGTTTTAGAAGCCAAACTTCTAATGATCAAATTATCACCAAAAAATTTCAAAAAAACTTTTCACTATCAATGAAGGTTAATTTTACTGACTTGAACCATCATTTTTCTACCAAGGTTTTAAATTTTAAACCTCACATTGAAAATCAAAAAACAAGTTTTTCAAATAAAAAATTATTACTCATCATGTATAATCCACTTGGAAGTGAGAACGGAATTTTACCTTTTTTTTAGTTTATTCTGCACAAATTTTGAATTGGTACAAAATTGTATTCTTTTTGTAAGTTATGCAAAACTACTGAAAAGGTGCGAACAATTCAAAAACAGATTTCTGACTTCTAGGTGAGTATAATGTGATTAATCATCACTGGAAAAATTTCAAAAAACTTTTTTCTACTTTCGATGAATCTAAATTTTAAAATTTGAAACCATGGTAGAACAGTGATAAGTCAAGGATCCAAAATTTTTCCTGCAGAATTTCGAGGTCCTCCTTCTCTATCAAATATCCCTCACTTTCTCTAAAAAGAAAAAGTCAATTATAAATTAAATACTTTTGGACAATAGGTAAGTATACCAAAGTAACTTATCAAGTTACCTTTCAATTATTTTTTCAAAGTTAGTTAGTTCTGTTTCTGCTTGTTTCCTAATAAGATCAGACCATAAATACAATCAAACAAGACTAAAGAAATAAATTTATGTTTTCAGGAAATAAGGAAGCAAAGACATTTATGTTGGTTCAGCATCAACTTTAACTAGATTGATCAAATTAACAATTTTAGAGAATAAGCAAAGATATTCTGTGAACATCAGATTATCATCAACAAAAACAAGGCTCGTCAAATAGGCTTGTCCCACCATCAACAACGTAATGAGGCAAGTACTACCTAACCTATTGATCAAACAATACCTAGGAAGTAAGCAAGCAAAAATATTTATGTCTGTTTAGCGTCATCACTCATCAATAACTAAATTGATCAAATTACCAATTTTGGAGAATATGATAATAATTATTGCATCATGGTATCACAATCTAATTCTCCTTGAAATTTCTCATCAATAACTAAATTGATCAAATTACCGATTTTAGATAATATGATGATAATTATTATTGCATCATGGTTTAAAAAATGATGACTTTGATGTTCACAATATAAATGTACTTTGTAAGTCAGATAGCTATTGATCAAACTGTCTGATAATGGCACTAATATTGTCAGCATGAAGAATCTCCTTGATAAAAAACATCCAACTCTTGAAATTGAGTGGAAATTCATTCCTACTAAATCTCCTCATCACAGAGGAGTTTGGGAATCCGCTCTGAAGGCAGGGAAAAAGTACTTACTCTCAATTACAAAAATTTCAATTCAAACCAAAGACCAATTCAAAACAACTCACTATGATCGAAGCGATCATGAATTCGCGACCTTTGTATTAACAAAGAATATTGACAAATATCGACAATATTGATGTTATTACTCCCTGTGAATTCCTAATTCGCTCTCATCTACTCGAGCCTAATCAAAAGGATATCATACCTGACTCGTTATTTGATTTGCTCGACAATCAAAGATTAATCATCACTACATTTTGGAAAAAATGGCAAAGCAGCTATTTAGCACAACTCAAAACTCGATCCAAATGGAAGTGCGGCGCTTCAAACCTCAAAATCCGGGACATTGTGATAATAAAAGAAAATGTGTCGCCTTGCAAATGGCCTTTAGCATGTATAATTAAAAAAATGCCTGATTCTCAAGGTCAGCTACAAGTTGTCACCATTAAATCCAGAGGATCGGTATTTATCCGGTCAGTCCAACAGTTAGTTAAACTGCTGGTAGAATCTGATGAAGATCAGAAGACGATCTCTTTCTCAAACTAGACTTGTTTTGAGATCATCATCATTTGAGATCTCAAAGATCCTTCCTGGTCTTCCAGGGGAAGACTGTTTGGATACATTTCCAAATACCTACATCATACATGTAAAATAATTGTGTACATATTTGTATATTTTTGTGTATACTCAAGTAGGTAAATCCTACTCATTGTAAATAGATAGTTTATCTCGTTTTTTGATAAGTTTGTCTCATTCTCGTGCAGTATGCACTCTAATTTCTCTGTACAGTTTGTTGTTGTAAATACATCGATGTGATCGCGCGAAATCGCGTTATATGGCGTTTTCATTTCAAACTTGACTTGGGATTTAACTCTTCACTTCAGATATTATACAGTCCACATAGGTAACACAAACAATACCTAGGAAGTAAGTAAACCAAATTATGTATTTATGTTGGTTCAGCGTTGTCAATAACTAAATTAATCAAATTAATGATTTTAGAGAATAAGCAAAGATATTCTGTGAACATTAGATCATCATCAACAAAAACAAGGCTCATCAAATGCTAGTGAACTTTCATTCATTTCAACCTGCAAAGCAAAAAATTGATGTTTTGAAAAATCTCATAGATAGGGTACTTGGTCTCTCTGATGTTTGTTTTCAGAGGGAAAAAAATCGATCACATTAATGACGTTGCTTTGGCTAATGATTACCAGTTTAAAATGATACATTCCCAAATTAAACTTTTCTTTAATCAAAAAAACTTTTCTACCCAGCATTCTGATTCTAATATTTGACCAAAAAAACTTCAGTGTACAGGATGCGCAGAAATATTGTGAACCCCTTAACCCTTAAATGCCACACTTATATTTTTTTCAAGATTTTCTTGCACTGGACTGACGAGAGACTTGATATCATGGCTACCTGATACATGTGCGTAAATGTTCACCCTTTCATTTGGCATGTTTGACACATTGCCTACTTTCATATTTTAAGGGGCACAATTTTTTGAAAAAAAAATAAAATTTTTTCATATTTTTTGATAGTTTTTTGTAGCCAATCGACAGCGACTGGAATGAAACTACCGCCTGTTAAATATTTATGTATCCATGCTCTACTAATTTATGTACAACAACTTGCCTATTTTTCTCATTTAAGGGGCAAAAAATTCAAAAATAATTATTATTTCACTCGTTTTAAAAAATTTCTGCCCCTTAAAATAAAAAAGTATGCAATATGCTCAACAGCGGAATTGAAGCGCAAGACATACACACACATGTACCAATAGTCGTTCCCACCCGAGCACTCTTTCCTGCCAGCGTAACGCATCGAAAAAACTGGTGTGGTGAAATTCACCACCTTGTGGCATTTAAGGGTTAAAAAGTCTTCTAAATATTTTGGTTGGTCACAGTGAATGATAATAATGATAGCACATGATTGGTTGTTTGACTGAAGTGATAACATCCCACCAATCATACGCATCTATTTCACATTGCCAACCTATATTTTTAATGAAAAACTTTCTTTGGGGTTCACAATATTTTTGCGCATCCTGTATTAATTATGCAGGTAAAACTTCAAAAAGAATTGGAAAACTTTATCAGCAGGAGGATTCAGCCATCACTTTTGCTTATAAAAATCTTAATAACATTTTCAAAAGAATTTTTTCCAATACTAAAAATAAGATTCCTACCATGTGTCAGAGTAACGTAAGGACATAATATATAGGCATAACCTACAGGGTGCCCAGAAATATCGTGAACCCCAAAGAAAGTTTTTTATTAAAAATATAGGTTGGCAACGTGAAATAGATGCATAGGTATGATTGATGGTGCAATGTTATCACCTTAGTCAAACAACCAATCATGTGCTTATCATTATTATTTATTATCATTCAGTATGATCAACCGAAACATTTAGTAGAAAACTTTTTTAGGGGTTCACGATATTTCTGGGCACCCTGTAGATGTCAGAGATGGTAGGACTATTACTGCCCTATCTGAACACTCTGTAAAATATAACCATAAGTTTGATTTTGAAAATGTTAAAATTCTACATAAGGGCTGCACTAATTTACAAAAAAGAAAAACCAACTGAAGAACTACACATTCTCCTTAGTAATCAAAACTGCATACCTAGGAAGTAAGCAAAGCAAAGATATTTATGTCAGTTCAGCGTTGACAAAAACTAAATTGATCAAATTAACGATTTTAGAGAATATGATAATTGCCTTCTAGAAACTGCTTATGCCAGGGAAACAATTGTAAATTCAATTCTCTGGAACTTTGGTGCTTCAGAACACCTTCAAGTTTCAAACATTCCATTTTCCAGATATCCCACGATCAAGATTCTCGACTTTTTTTTGAAAAGGTGGTGGTGGGGGTCAAATGAAATAACGAGGAATTACCTCCTTGCTCATTTCCGTTTCTTGTGATTCACACTGAAACCCTCGCATCGGGTTCCTCATGATCAATTTTCACATTACATATTAGAAACAATTTCAAAGCAATGATGAAAGTCGTGTAAAAATTGATAAAAACAGTGAAACTGGGGCTTCGGAGGTCGATATCAGATGACGACCAAATAGAGCATTCATTTTACTCTAAAAGTAGGCAAATACTCAATTTCAAAAACAAATTTTATTAGGCTGAACAAAAAAAGCTTTTTCTAATAAAACACAAAAAAAGTTTCATTCCTTCAAAAATTCGTCAAAAATCTAAAAATTATCCACGTTGCATGGAACTTTTAAAAACAAGCTGTTTCCAAAAATTCAAATTTGATTGCAACCAAAACCCAAAAAATTTGTCGTGATTCTCATTAATTTTGCAATTTTCCATCTCATATTTCCTTAAGAAGCTTCCAAATTGGATACGTTATGTCCTACAAACACCTAATCTTCATCTCCCATTCTCGTTGAGCTCTGCGCCGTACACGTAGTACATACGTAGATTCAAAGGGCGAAGAAATCGACTTCACTAGTTGATTTATTAAATATGAACCCTTACTCGTTTAATTTGTACGCGAATTAACTAGATTCCTTACCCTATCTCCGTTCATTCCTACAGAACTATTCGTATAGGAATATTTTAAGCTTACGGAACCCATTTCAAAGCACACACATCGAAGGCACCATAATATAGCCTATACATATGACGACAAAGTATAGGCATCGCGAAGGGGTAAACAAGCGATGCTGTAACGATTACCGGTAGGTATAGAATAGAGTGTGTAACGTTGAAACGTAAAAGCTAATTAAGTACGTTAAATTTTTGATGTTTTTTGATACACAAAAGAGGCGCTAGAATAACGAAACGAGATGAGCAGCATCCCAAGTTCCGCACGCTAATCCACGTGTCAAGTCGTCTGCTTTAGCGTTGTTAATTTTGCATTCAGCCTGGTTGCTGTTATTTTTTAATGTCGCGTAGGAGTCAACTTTAAGAAAGTAGGCTGTTGTTTAGTTTATACCCAAAGTGAAAGAGAAGAAGGCAGAGAAAACGAGAGACGGAGACAAACAAGCAGCCAAAAATGATAACTCGACCGGATGTTTTTTCCCCTCAGATGAGACTTGACAGCGACAAAAAGTTTATGTTTTGACGAATTTCACGCGTAAAGTTTATTGTACTACGATTTCGAATTGGATGAAACGAATTACATAAGGGAAGTATCTTTTTGACTTTTACCATCTCGCGTCTCGCTCTCTCTGTCTTTCCTCTATGATTCCGTTCGAGATGTTATCTAATTCGAAATGTTTGGAAAATATGAAAAAAACCACAATCAAATAAGGGTGTTAGTTTTTTCTTTCTTTTTTTTTAGCGAGAAGTTTTTCCCCCTTAAAGTTGTGTGTACCAATTTTGTCCAGTTTATCGTGATACATTTCTTCGTGTCAATTTTCACGAGGAAGCCGAGTAGTTTTTTCGATGTGTATTCGACTATTCGTATTCAATTCTGTGCTCAGTCTTTCGGTAAGTATTGTTTCTCAAACTTTTCATTAGTACGTTGTTGGTACTTCTATTTCTTACAGAAAAAAAAAGGATCAAAATATTCTTCACTCTTGACACTTATGTGACCATTTTTACTGCATTAAAAATACCTCTAGGTACAATTATGTACAATTATTGGATAATTTAAACTCGACTTACCGAGTTACTGTGTGTTTGATCGGTTTTTAATTCCTTGTGATTTGAAAACTGCACATAGACCGCTCTGCCTCTGAGTTGAGCTGTACACGTCGTAAAATAATTAACCATCGATGTAGCTGCCGATTCATCAGCCATTTCTAAAAACGCCTGAAACAATCGAAGCCAAATGAGTCGATTAATATGCAATTTCATAACTCATCTGTTGAAAATACCAACTGTACAGACATCTCGTACTTATCAACTAAAATTTTCTATACAGGTCGAAAAGTGGATAGAGATGTCATGTCAGACAGGTAAAGTAAGTAAGTACACAGTACACACATATCATACAATATGTATATTTATTCGATAAAAATATGTATCTAGCTATCTCAGTTCATATAAAACGGGCAATCTCAGAGACAATTATCGTACTTCAACGGACCGAGAAATTTTCTACACTGAGATGGTGAAAAAAAATATACATACGGTGAGTTCATATATGTATACGAAACTATAGCAGGTAAGTCAGGTATCCTTATGCTAAAAATAGCGAAAATTACACGTATAAATGTACACAGCGATGAGCATAAAATAAAAAACTCGATGATCAAATTTAACGAGAGGTATTGTTAGGTACAACGTACACTATGGTTTTTTTTTGCTGCATCTCTCTCTCGTTAACGCAAATTGTAACTTGTAAGCAGACGTTTGAACGAGGTACGAGTAGAATCTAAAATTGAATATCATTTGTACAGGTAGATAACATGTTGTATAAAGTAAACTAAGCACTCTTCTATAGCATGTGCCTGTCCCAGGGACTCTTTATTAGTCACCATTACCGGTCACAGTTGCGGTTATTCGTATAAAACGTCGTTTCGGACTAGTCGCCGTGATAAATGAATCTTACTCGTACATCAAGATAAACTATTCTCAAATTGCAGGTACCCCCCAACTCAACACTGCGTTCTGGAGACCACGTGGCTGTGTGAATCATGAAGGGAAAGGAGAGAGAAAATTTGCTCAAGTAAATGAGCAAAAAACACAGTATTTTTTACACAGGAATTGATGGGGCTTTGAGTGCTGATGAAATGGTGAAGATTGAGAGAGTCTTTTAAAAATGGACGTACTGGGCAAAAACTAAGCACAGGTATTGCGATCACAATTATTAATCTAGAAAAAAAACGAGCCATCAGCTATTCGCTGATTGCAAGATAGTTTTTGCATTTCCTTTCATCATACCTATTGGTTGATGGTTGCATTGGTAGCTAAGTTTGCTTTTAAATATCAACTTGAAGCTGATTTCAGGGCTCTGGTTTAACCCTCCAACGTCTGAGAGAAGTTCACCCGATAAATTTCAAGAATATTCGAGAGAGAAGTACTAACGAATAATCAGATTGCGATATTTGAGAAAAAATCGAATTTGAGAAATCACTCATTTCAGAAATTGAGTTTTTCCTCAATTTTCTCCAAAAGGTTGGGATTATGTCGATTCTCGATGCAAAATTTTCAGATATGGACGCAAACAAAAAGCAAAGTTGATGAAAATTCGCTGTAGAATTTGATCAGTTGAACATTTTTTTGAGTGTTCGTCTCAATTTTTCCATAAGACCCACAAAGGAAAAATTCATTGCTTCGAAATGCAAAATTTTATTTCCTTTTTTCAACAACTTCAAAAGCTTACAAGGAAACTTTTTTTTTACCAAAAGTAGAATAAAACAGAGTGAAATAACATCGGGGTTTTCAATTTTAATCAAATTTCACCGTAAAAAAATTAAAAATTACCTACTTAATTGAAATTTTTTGAAAATTTTCGAAAAATAAGTAAGATTTTTTTCTGTCTGAATTTGAAAAAAATTTTGCTTTGAATAAAATACAAAAAGCGCAAAGGTTTCGAAAATTGGTATAAATTTAATTTCGGAATTTGAATGAGAGTTGAGACGAAGGTACTTTTTGCGTTTTGATGTAAGAATTAAGAGATTGATAAATTTTTTTAAAAATTCAAATTTTAAAAAGAAATTATAGGTACATAAGATCGAACATTCAAATTGATATATTTTTCATATAAGTCCATAAGTCTTCTGAGATAAAAATGTTTTCTCTTGAAAAATTCTGATACCTACTGCATAGAAACAGCATAATTTTTTCATTTCCAACCGAATTTCCCGAGATTTCAAAAATAAAAATTGATTAAAGTTGAAATCCCTGGCGTTATTTTACCTCATTTTATTCCTATTTTGAAAGCGATTCAAAAATTTTTCTTTGTGAGCTGTAGAAGTTGTTGAAAAAGTGAATTAAAATTTTGTGAGAATTGGAAATAAAATAACCAGGGATGAAAAGCTAGCCGAAAGCTAAAAGTTTGCAAGTTTCATTTTTTCCAATCCAAAAGTTGGCCAAAAGTTTCATTTTTTTGGTTTTTTTCACAGGTTTTTTTTTGCAAAATTGAATTATTCAAATTCACAGGAAACAAAAAAATGAAAACAAATTTCATTCAATTTTATTCTAATGCGATTTAATGAAATGAAAAAAAAAAAAAGAAAATAATTCTAGCACTGAATGTTTTTCACTATCACTAAAAAATTATGAAATCAATGTACCTGATCTAATTTTTAATTAATTCCTTTTTTTGTAAATTGATGGTGTATCAGCTACAAGTTCAAAGTCGAAAGCTAAAAGCTAAATGAAATACAGCTGAAAGCTGTTAAATTGAAAATATAAAGGGAAACCATTGGAAGCCGAAAGTTTGGCTAAAGCAAGCCGTAAAAATCAAGATACCTGAAAGCTTAAGCCAAAAGCTGAAGTTTCATTTTAAGATTTTTTTCATCACTTGAAATAATAACGACCGAAAAAATATTCAGTTGATAGTGGTAAAGCCACAGCTTTGCACACCACATCGTAAACGTGGGTTCGAATCCTAAGTACAAGATAATACATTGCTTATATATCTCCGTTGCAAGGGCACATCCGAAATTGAAATTTTTTTGGAATGACTTTCAACACAAAATGAAGGACTTTGCTAAATTTGGTAAAATTGAAAAAAAAGCAAAAACAAAAATCAAATGCAGAAATTGTATTAAAGTATCATTCAAACCTGGGAAAAAATTCGGCGGAAGAAATTGTGAGAAATACTATTCGGTGCATCCACCTGGGTCCAGGAGCCCCAAAATAACCCAGTTCGCACCTGGCTCATCACTAATAATGGTTAAAAAATTGAGATGTAGGTAACTAGGTAGGTATATGTATTATTAGGGGCAGATCGTCTGAAAAAGTCGGCCGATTTTTACTAACTAAGCATAAACCTTATCTTTGAGGTGAAAGTTACCCAAAAAAAAATTCAGCATCCAAGGTGCTTCTGGGTGGTACATATGAGATCTCAACGAGAGGACACTTTCGAAAAAAATCGTGGGTTTTTTGCTCTCGTCGCTTCCCATCCTGTTTTGGGAAAAATAGCCGAGTCCCGAATGAAAGCAGTTGAGATTCTGATCACTTTTAGGGTTCTACTGAGCGGTTGAAAATTTTCAATTGATTATTTCTGAATTAATTCGTGTTATGAAAATTCTACTTTCTCAAAAATGTTGCATTAATGAAACCGAAAAATCCGAAGGTATCGTCCCTGAAACTGAGAAAATATTTCGGAATGCAGTGGTACCGATTCTTCAGTCATTATTGCCAATCTCAAAATATTGAATAAAAGATGGCTAACAACTGACGATTGGATTTTTTCTTTTTCCTTTAAATAGGCAATAATTACCACAAAATTAGCACCACTGCGTTCCAAAATGCTTCCCCAGTTTCAGAAATGGTATCTTTTGATATTTTGACATAATTATTGCGAAACATTTTCCACAAAAAAATTTTCAAAACATGAATTTACTCAAAAATAAGCCATTTGCTCATTTTCAACAGCTCAGTAGAACCCTAAAAGTATTTTAGTAGTAATGGCTTAGGTTAGCCTGGAATCTCAAACACTATTTTTGGAACTGGATTATTTTTTTCCAAGACAGGTTAGGTGAGGGCTAGAAAAATGTTGATTTTTTCAAGAATGTGCTCCTTTCTGAAGGTCTCTATCTCCCTTTCAGGAACACCTCCGGAGCTTAATTTTTTTCTGAGCAGCTTTAAACTCAAAATGAAGGTTTTTGCTGAATTTAGTCAAAGTCTGCCAACTTCTTTTTCGCGATCTACTCTAATACGTACATTAGGTCTGAGATAGAGAAATGAAAAAACTAAGGTAGGTATAGTGTGACTCCCTGAGAACAAAATGGAAATCGTATAATTTAGCTCTGAAAAAAATGAGGAAATTGTAAGTATGTTTCAGATGTTTGAGTTTTTTGATTCGGGAACCTTTGAATCTCTCACCTGGCAACGGTATTTTTCGATCGAATCTTTCCAAGGCTCACCGAATTATAAAGCGATTTGTTACTAAAACGAAACAAAATGCAAATAAGGTATGTTGGTAAGTAAAAGTAATTCGCGTTTTCACTTCTCCACATTTCTTATTCACCTCTGTCGGCGTTTAGATAGGAGGCATTCGAACGAAACATTTCAACAAATCATTACATAAGGCAGGGCACCAACACACCACAGACGATTTTTCCATACAAAACACCTCGCACGATGGTGCGAATTGAAATCACCCAATTACACCCCACCAACTGACATGGTATCGAGTTCTCAAAGAAGAAATACCTAGGAAAAAAATACTGTAATCAATCGAGATATAGAACAAATAAGGGCACTAGTCGTCTAACGAGATATAAACAGGAACAATCTGCTGACCCAAGGACATTGCACTTGTTTGTACCCTACATACCGCCTTCATCTTTCAAAATACAAACCCCCCTCCCTCGGGTCTCAGTCACCCCCTTCGTCGTTTAATTCTCCGGCACTACAAAGCAAAACGTTTCTTTGTTATTTTGTTTTGCAACTGTCTCATTTCACAAAGCTCTGGTGGCCCTGGCTCAATTTATAGTACACCTAGCTATGTGAATTTCGCCACAGCAACGTGGCCGGTCAACTCGAGCACCGCACACACATTTCGTCGTACCTACGTGTAGTAGAATTTTTCCTCAACGAAATACGAATTCTAGTTGCTTTTCGGTTCACGCGCTTTTATACAGTAAAAGGTATACGAGTAACGCGCGTCTAACGAAAAGTAGGCTTTTTATTCCCCCTTCGCACAGGGTTGTTTTCTTTCTCGTAGGCCAAGCAATCCAACCCAATTAGTATCAACTTAGTTACACGGGACGGATTCATTAATCTTGCAGTCTTACCGGCGAAAATGTCCTGTTAGCCGTTTATTATTAAACGTAGTGTATTTCCAAAAAGCATCTCACCATGCCAAAGTAAATGCCGGCGCCTTTTTACAGCTCGTTCGTCACCTTTCCTTTCCTTTCTCTCGTACGAAGTCGTATATTTACGCATCCGAGACGACGAACGAAGCCTACTCTGCCTTCTGAGTACATCAAATTAACAAAAAATTTTCCATTTGTACTTCTCCAAGTGTTGAATCGAACTCGGTCATAATCTTCTACATAAAGGAACCACGTAGGTAAGGTATTATCAATGTATTGGAAACTCGAAGATGGGAAATTTTAATCTAATCGATATTCGACGATATTACATATTTAAATAGCAATCAACAAGCTAAGTAATACGAGCAGGTAGGTATATATTATTCCATTCAAACAATATCACAAAGCGATACACTCACACAGAAGGATCAAGACTGAGGGAGACGAAAAAAAAAACCAACGCACCAATAAACATTTCCCATATACGGAATCTTTAACGCGTTAGCTTCTAATTTCCTATTTCTTCGTCTACGAGTATATGAGATGATTCCTTTCAGCCTATAATAACACCCAAAGACCAAAGAAAACGCGTGTATCAACACCGATCAATTTACACTAGATAATTGAAATGGTAAAATTAACGCGCCACCTCGCTTGGCAATTTGGTATTTGCGCTAATTAACTATTAAAATCTTCATTTTGTTCGTGTCTGTTGAATTTAAATGAGGTACTAAAGCGTGTGCCTGTACAATAGTGTTGCCAATGTTGTTCGTGCCACAGCATGGCACCTTCTTAGTTCCTCTACAATACCCTTACTTAATACCTTCGCCTATACCATTGAACCATCGATTATCTCCTCTTTATAAGTAATACTTACCTTCTCGTTTGTGTCTCGTATTTCTCTAATTTCTGATTTGCTGTTTATCGTTCTGTTTGTGTGGAAATTTTCAATTCATTTATTTATTAAAGTGGATTGAAAAAAAAAAGTCGATGGATTTTGATCCAATTCATCAGAGATTTTCATTCTGAGTTGAAAAAGTGACCCACGAAAAGTTTTAGTCTCCAAGGTATCCCTGGAGGGGAGATATAAGGCTTCAAAGAGGAGGCAATTTTCAAAATACCGTGTTTTTTCGCTCCAGTCACTACCCAACCTGTTCTGGGAAAATGACCTCGTCCCAAATTAAAGTACTTGAAATGAATCCAAGGCCACTTTCAGGGTTCTACTGAGCTGTTAAAATTTTGCCAAACGCTCATTTTTGGATCAATTCATGTTTTGAAAATTTTTTTTCTTCAGAAATATTTCGCATTCGTTATTACAAAATATTGAAAAACATCATTTCTGAAACTGAGAAAACATTTTGAAACGCAGTAGTGCCAACTTTTTGGACATACTGTCAACTTGAAACAATCAAAAAATCATAAGATGCAGCCAATCAAAAAGACGTTAAATTAATAAATGAAGTAGGTAGTCCAGTATTTTTCAAAATATGTTTCTATATTGGACAATTGGGCGTGAAAATACTGATAGGTATGCACATATATATGTGAAAAATTTTTCATGTTGACGACCTGAAGATTTAGCTCGAGTTACATAAATTTCCAAGTTGAAAAAAATAGAAAATTTATGGCAAGTTCAGATTCACAAGTATATCATTTTAAATTTTCAGCTTTGCCGGAATTTTTCCATATTGTGAACAAAGTTGGAAAATATGTATGATGCTCTAGTGAAGCAGTTAAAAAAGGCTTGTTTTCTTTTTTCGTTTTTAATTTTCAAAGTCTGACACTTGAAATCAATTATGCAATTCTGCATGCCTTTTTTTTAAAATAATGTGATTCGTTGTTAAATTTTATTATGATACACGTTTATTTGTTTTCTGAATAAATATTGTTAATTTTTTTCCGTGACTTTTAAATAATTCTTAAAATATCTGGACAAAATTCCGGAAAAGCTGGAAAAAATTTAAAATATACCTACTGGTAAATCTAAACTTGCCATCGATTTCCTATTTTTTTTAACTCGGAAATTTGAAAACTTTTTCATGTTAACGTACTAAAAATTTAGCTCTGAGTTTTATGAACTTCCAAGTTGAAAAAAAAATAGAAAATTGATGACAATTTTAGAGTCACAGGTATATTTTAAATTTTCAGCTTTTCCGGAATTTTTCCAGACATTTTAAGCATTATTTAAAAGTCACTGAAAAATTCATTGTTTGAAGATATTTTTAAATGAAAAAGATTATGTTTGCACTTGTTTTTGTACAATCTTTAAAACCCATCCCAATAATGTAGAAGGTTGATGAAATTTGTACACGAGCCTTGAGCAAATTTCGACGTTCACCCCACCCCTTTTTCCAACTTGGAAATTTCGGTTGCACAAATTTGGAAAAACGTACCATTTTTTAAGTATGAATTAAGCATGCACGATTAAAAATGATGCATCAACTACATACCAAGGCAACTGCCAAATAGGCCCCGCTTCCATCAGAATTCTGGGCAGAGATTTCTCCGTGAATTTTCAAAATTCTTTCAATTTTTTTTCACCAATGCTAATATTTTATCATAGAAAGCGTGGGTATGTAGCCATATTTTCTAATTTAGTTTTTCCAACGGAGATCTGAACATCAATAGACCTCCATTCAATTCCCAATGATGGGCCACCAAATGACATGAATCAAAAATATTTCGACATACCCACGCTTTTGAATGTTTTCTGAGTAAAATAAACCAAACCTCTCGAAAATCCGTCTCATAGTTTTCAAACAATCCCTAGCCAAAGTAGTAGTTCTCATCAAAAATCGCTTTTGATAACAGATGCGGAGAAGAGAATACTCCCACAACAAAAAAAACGTTACCATGCTGTTCGCTGATTACAAGAGTTCTTTTGCTTGATTGACTACCTGTAATTCATTTCATCATGAATTTTAAAATCGAATTTTTATATTCAAAGTTGTAAATTTCTGAATAAACACGATTTTTTTCCAATTCTAAGTCACTACACCCAATAAATCATCAAACTACTTTTGTAATTCGGTAACGAAAAATGTTACCAGCTATTCGCTGATTGCAAGAGTTCTTTTGCTTAATTGACTACTTATATTTATTTTATCAGGAATTTTAAAATCAAATTTTTATATTCAGAGTTGCAAATTCTTGAAGAAATCCGTAATCAAACGTCTCATAAGTACCTAAATCACAGCCTCGCAGGTAAGGTATTATAACGACTGTCTATCGCATTTTCAGATACAAAGAAGTATAGCATTAGAAAAAACTTCATGTCCAAAATTATATTCTCAACTATTACTCAAGGTGTTCGTAGAGGGAAGATGGGGGCACTCAAAGAGAGCACATTTAAAAAAAAAAAAAAACTCAAATTTTTTTGTTCAAGCCCAGACCTGACCTGTTTTCGAAAAACATGATCCAGTTCCTAAAATCCAATGCCACTTTTAGGGTTCTACTGTGCAGTTAAAAATACTTAGACAAATCGCTTATTTTTGAGTAAATTTGTGTTTTGAACATTTTCTCTTGGCAAATATTTCGCATTAATTATGCCAAAATATCGAAAGATATCATTTCTGAAACTGGGAAAATATTTCGGAACGCAGTTGTGCCAATTTTGTGGTAATTATTGCAATTTTAGAAGAAAAAATTTCATCAGTTTTTTGCTATTTTTATGAATTTTTTGAAATTGGCAATAATGACCAAAGAACTGGCCCCACAGTGTTCAAAAATATTTCCCCAGTTTCAGGAATGATACTTTAAAATTTTTTGGCTTGATTGATGCAAAAATATTTTGAGAAAGAAAATTTTCAAAACATTAAAATTTACTCAAAAATAACCAATTGCAAATTTTCAACCACTAAAATAAATCAAGCTCTAAATTGAAGAATCGTAGAAAGATTTCCACCAAGCGTCCTACCTAAATCACATCCTCACAGGTAAGGTATTATAACGACCGTCTATCGCATTTTAGGGTGCAAAGAGGTATAGCATTAAAAAAACTTCATGTCCAAAATTATATTAAAAATCCCTCAGATTTCCACATTTTCGAACAAAAACTCAATTTTGTTGCTCAAGCCCCTACCTAACGTACTTTGGAAAACCATGATCCAGTTCCTAAAATCCAAGAATGTCACTTTTAGGGTTCTACTGAGCAGTTGAAAATAGGCATTCGCTTATTTTACAAGTGAAGTGTTTTGAACATTTTTTCTTGACAAATACATACTTACATAATATGTCGCATTAGTCTAGCCAAAATACCGAAAGATATCATTTCCGAAACTGGCAATGAGGAAATACTTCGGAACGCAGTTTTACCAATTTTGTGGTAAATTATTTCCAATTTTAAGAGAAAAAATTTCATCAGTTTTTGGCTATTTTTACGAATTTTTTGAAATTGACAATAATGACCGAAGAATTGGCCCCACTGCGTTCAAAAATATTTCCTCAGTTTCAGGAATGATACTTTTAAATTTTTGACTTGATTGATGCACAAAATATTTTGAGAAAGAAAATTTTTCAAAACATTAATTTATCCACAAGTAACCAATTGCAAATTTTCAACCTCTCATTAGACCCCTCAATTGCATACTTTTAGATTGACGACATAATTATGTAGAATCTCAAATATTTTCATTCGAAACTCGGTTATATTTCTCAAAAAAGGTGGAGCAGCGACTAGAGCGAAAAAACTACGATTTTTTCAAATATGGCTTCTCTTTGAGCCCTTATAACTTTCCTCCAGAAGCATTTTGCACGCCAAATTTTTTTTAGGTGCTCCAAAACTTTTATTTAAACATTTTCGTCAACTAAAAAGATTATGTATGCACCTTGTTTTTATGTGCAATCTTTAAAACTCACCCCAATTAATCTAGAAGACTGATGAAATTTTGTACGTGAGCCTAGGGAAAATTTCAACGTTCACCCCAAGTTGCAAATTTTAGAGGAAAATCGTTTTTGTTTTTTCCAATGTCATAATTTGATCAAAATAAATGCATTCTAATCCATAATATGTAATGCAACGACTTGATTTATTTCACAGGTAAGGTATCATAACGACTGTCTATATCGATTCTGGTACATCTCTCAACATTGAAAAAAGTAAAAAAAAGTAAAAAAAAAAAAAAACGTATCTCGAAGGTCTTCGATCCACACTGAGTCAAATGAAGTAGAAAACTACGAAGAAGAAAAATTTTGCGCACACGAGTTATTGACACGTACAGAATGTATTTTTTAGTGGCGATTCTCCGACCCGATACGTTTTTTTTTTCACATTGGGTTGGCGAATTGTTTATTTATCGTTACAATTGGTAAGTGTATTTTGAAAGCGGTGTGTTTTTCTCTTTTTTTCCGCTTTTTCTTTCTTTTTTTTATTCTTTTTGCGCCGCGCTGGCTGGCATTCGCGGTACACAGCGAGTGGTTTTTCACAGACGCGTATCATAACAAAATAGATAATCCGCTTTGGAATTCGTTACGGTGATTTTATAGCTGAGAATGTTGGGAATGTTCACGTTGGTACGTCGCGAATCAAATCTCCCCTCTGGTGGCTCATCTCATCTCATCTTCCGAAATAACTGGCAATTTTATTCCACCTTATGATACTTGTGAAAGGATATACCACGAGGTGTAAAAAATATAAGTTTTTATTTTACGTATCGAGCATCGTGATAGCTGTTGTTGTGCTGTCTGACCCTCTTGGCGACTGTGTCCGACTAATTTTCAGCGATATGGTCTGACGGTGAAGATATCTATGATCCTACGACTACCTAGTACCTATACGATACGACTGAGGGATTTATTAAAAGTAAATAATTGCACAAGTCGGGGTTACGAATGGGCAATTATACGCCGGATGCGTCCTCTTGTCTTGATCGTTGACTGGGTACATAAATTATAATAAATAAATGACGAATGCGAGAGTGGTGTTTTGATCGACCTTTTTTTCCCTTCCTTCCTTCCTTCCTTCCTTCCTTCCTTCCTTTATTCTTCGCGTTCGTCGAGTGAAACCTGGAAATAAGAGTACAACCAAGCTGGGGCTTGCACTTGTTCATTTCTTCTTTCTTTCTTTAAGATGTCGACTCGCGACTTGTTTCTCTATCGTGATTAATTTCGCTTTCCTTTTTTTTTTTTTTACCAACCTCTCTCTCGCGGCAAGATGTGATCTCTTCGAGTGTTTTATTTGAAAAATTACATTTTCTCGTTAGCTCTTTTTGTTGTTGTTTGTTTTGCCTTTGAAATACTTATCAAGGGATAGGATTAAAATAGGTAACCCAATTTGTAACGGGAGGAGGAGCGCGATATTTTTTCCATGTTTTGGTTGGGAGGTCAATAGCTTGTTTAGTTGTTGTGGAAAATGTAAATTTCAATAAGCACGTGAAGATTTAGATATTTTAGTGAACATTTGACGTTCTAGGTGGTGTGAAATAATTTATTGTAATAGTTATTCGTGTTTATTTCGGATTAAAAAAAATTAGTTGTTTGTTTTCAACAATAAAACTAACGCACGTTGAAGAGTACAATGAATTAAGAAACAAGCCATCAGCCATACGCTGATTGCAAGAGAGTTTTTGCATTTGCTTTCACCATATTAGTTTATGGTTGCATTGGTTGCTAAGCTCGCTTTTAAATATCAAATTGAAGCTGATTTTTCATTTCTTGGTCTTTTTTTATAATTTATAAAGTAGAATGTGCCTACTACATACTTCACATGAAAAAAAAAAACATAATAAATGGTGCAGTTGAACGTGAAAATTTATCTACTGTTGAAATGGCTTAGACTCTCAAGTATTCCAATTCCGATCCGAATCTTCCTCCAGGCATTTGGGCAAAACTCGTATCAACCTCAACTCATCTTCTAAATTGTTTTGGAAATTCATCAGTTGACAGGTTGTTCACCTTATGAGCTGTGGTTTGGTGAAAACCCAGACTGAAACACCTCTTAATAGTGTGTTCGAATAATGCTACCCTCACGTTCCTGTGCAGCAGCCCAAGAAATTAGATCAAAAATCTATCGTTGGTCATCTCATCAGATATATGATGGAAACGAAACGCTTCCAATGAAAGACAACGTTGAAAATGAGAAAATTGATCTGGAAGAGCCCGAGGAAGAGGTAACTAAAAGCTCAAAATTTGTCGAAACCCTCTTTCTTCTTTCAAGCGAGTTTATCAAAACGTCTCCGAAAACTAACTCTTCAAAGTCATTCAGATACAAAAACACCGAAATCTGAGAAGAAACCCCCTGAAATTGAAACAAAATCTCCGGTATCTCCTTCAGAAAAAGTCCTTGAGAGGGATAATCACTCGGAACCTGAAACTGAAGATCAGTCTGAATCTGGGAAAGTAATTCCGAAGAATTACACACAAACTAATGAACCCAAAACGACATGGTGTTAATGATTTCGTTTCTTGCATTGAAATACATAGAAGCATATTTACTTGAATTTGAAAATTTACTGAATTCCTCTCAAGCTGAGAAGTTTAAAATACATGTTTAAAATGTTCAATACAGTGTTTTTCGTAAAAGTGATTTTTCTTATATTCAAAAATGTATACTCTACTTATTGCTAGTGTTATGAACTAATCCGACAGTAATTATTGACAAATATTAAAATTGATTACTTCGATGAAAAAAAGAAACAATACCTACAAAGAACAATAACGTAACCATCATGACCTAACTGAAATACGTTCCTATTGGCTAGTTGATTGGTCCTCTGTAAATATAAAATACAGACGATCGATCACCTAGCCAGTAGTGAGTTAGAGAGACATTTATTGATGCTTTATCTGTCTTTAAAAAAGCTATAAATTAGTGTAAAGTAATTATCGTTTAATATTATCAATTTGTGTTCAATTGCATTCTATTATTTTTGAATATTATATCAATCGTTTCTGAATTTTACCAAATCTTGTTTATTATCTTCGGAACTCTCGAAACACATAAATTTCTATTTTCAACGGACCAAGGACCTCTCAGCCCACTACAAATTGGCGCCCGAACAAAAAAGGAACCAACAGAAGCCAACACAAAAATTTTGAAAGTCAAAAACGTAAGCTTAGAACCATATTTTAAGTACCTATATTGTGTAACCTAAATTTAATTAAATAGGTATGCATTTAAAACTAACAAAGTGTAAAGGAACAAGAACATAAACTGCGTTAATGGGAGAAATAAGAACTGCTTGGATAATAGACTTACATAAAGACGAACTTACAAAAATTTTTGACTCTTTTCATCTAACAACCCCAAGCACTGTAGACGAATGTAGGATAGCCCTCAGGGAATTTATAAAAGACTACCCAACAATAGGAGTGCAACTAACAGAAAAATTTGAAGACATAAAAAATATAAGATCAAACCCCTCAAAAGAATTTGAAATTTTAGATTTTTTGGAAACCAATAAAAAACAAATTGCAGATAGGTACCAGAGACAAATTGATGAACAATTAGAATACGATAGAATTCTGAATAATATTATTACCCAAGAAATAGAAGAACAACTAGGAAATACTCTAAACAGTGAACAAATCAAAAAAATTATAATTGAAAAAATATCAGAACATAAAAACATGGTTGAAACTGGTAAAGTACTAGTACACCCAGACAAATTCAGTGGAAATAAAGGGGAAGACATATACAAATTTCTGAGAAAATTTGAAATTTGTGCAAAAATAAATGATTGGGATGATGCAAAAAAAGTGAAAATTCTCCCTGCCTATTTGAACGAAAATGCATTAGAATTTTACAGTCATCAAACCAACATAAATAACCAAACTACCTGGGAACAGTTAGAAAAAATTTTTACAGACCAATATGAAATAACCCCAGTAATGTTGGAAAAAATTTTGAAAAACAGAATTTTGGAAGAAGGGGAGGAAATGAATACTTATATCACAGAAGTAACCAATCTTTGCAAAAGATTTAATAAAGACATGCCTGAAAATAAAATTTGTGAACAGATTATAAAAGGATTAAAGAAAGACCAAATTGAAACCATTTCCATGTTGGACAATTCAACCATAAAAAGCCTCAAAGAAAACTTGAAACGAATTGACTATAGAAACTTTATGAAAACACAAAGACAGGAAATTGATCTAAAGGGAGAAATCGAAAAATTAAAAGAAGAAATGAAAAAAATGAATGAAAAACCAAAAGAAAACGTAAATATAGTGAACAATGACAGAAGAAATTATAGACCAAATTACAGACCTAATTACAGACCAAATTACAGACCAAATTACCTCAGTCGCCCAAAATATTTCCAAAATCAAGGAAACCAATATTTTCAAAGCCAAGGAAACCCAAACTATCAAAGTAAACCATGGCAATACCAAAACTCATACAGAGGTAGAAACACTTACCAAAGCAACAAAAATTACTCAAAACAAAACTCATACTGGCAAAACAGACAAAACAAAAAACCACACTACAAACCCTCAGAAAAACCTAAGGAGGAAAAAACTAAATACTGTGAATATTGCAAAAGAAATAATCACACAACAGACGAATGTTTCAAAAAACCAAAAAACTAAATCAACAGGGAGACACCTTAAATAAAAAACGAAGCCTATTCATTTACAATAAAAAAGTGATGAGAGAAGCCTTGAAAGCCATAAAAAAGATAGGAAAAAAATTATCAAAAATTAATGAAAAACCAAAACCAAGAAAATTTGAACGAATAAATACAACAAATACTCCAAATTTCCAGATCCCAGTCACCTTAGAATTTGAAAATAAAAAAATTGAAGCTGTAATAGACACAGGCAGCAATATATCCATATTAAATGCAAAAAATTATGACGAAAATGAAACACTAAAAGAAACAGATATTGATATTACTGGCCTAAGTGATGAGTCAGCAAAAGTGCTGGGACAGACAAAAATTAAATTCATGATCGAAAATAAAGAGTTTAAAACGAAAGTTTACATTGTTGAAAATATTATTGCAGATATGATTTTAGGAATAGATTTTCTTTTGGCATATAGGGCTAGAATAGACTTCTCAGAAAAATACCTCCAAATAGGTTTCAATTATAACAAGGTTACAATGCCTATAAAACAATGGGCAAACCAAAACTTAACAAAACAAGAAAACATTAACTTAAGAAAGGACACAATACTGATGACTAATAACATGAAGGTGCCTCCCAAGACCACTATACATTACGAAATCAAAACAAACGATGAAATAAAGACAGAGATTGAAAAAGGAAAAAACATTACAATCGAACCAATGACATACTTTGAATCATACTCTGGCTTACACATCGTACATCACGAAATAGACAAAGAAACAATAAAATTTGGACTTGTAAACTATACCTATAAAACACAGAAGTTGCATAAAAATCAGAGAATAGGACAAATAAAAACAAAAGATAAAAATGAAGAAAAAGAAAAACCTAAAATTACCATAAATTCTACTACAATCAAAGGAGATGATATTTATGACAGTGAAGGGACAAAAATTGACATATCAGAAAAATTGACAAAAGACCAAAGACAAAAAGTAATCCAAGTCCTACAAAAACGAATACACCTATTCACAACAGATCCATTGAATGTAGGAACAGCAAATGTTGAACCATACCACATTAACATGAAAAATACAGAACCAGTAGCAAGTAGATCATACAAACTTGCACCAATTGAAAGAAGAAAAATTAAAGAACTACTCTTAAAAATGGAAAAAGCAAATATCATCCGAAGAAGTTCATCATCATATGCAGCACCTGCATTTTTGAAGAAAAAAAGTGATGGAACCTACAGATTTCTATGCAACTATCAACGACTTAATGAAAATGTAGAAATAGACAGAAATTCTGTACCAAGGACTGAAAATATTTTTGCAGCTCTACAAGGCTCAAACTACTTTTGTGTGCTTGATGCAAATCAAGGTTTTTTTCAGCTACCTATAGCAGAGGAAGACAAACACAAAACAGCAATTATTATAGACAATGAATTATGGGAATTCAATGTACTACCCCAAGGGTTGAAAAACTCACCAGCAGCATTTAGTAAAACTATATACAAGGCATTTAGTGACATTTTATACAAATATGCAGTCACCTACATGGATGACATTTGCAGCTACGGAGATACATTTGAAACAGCTCTAGAAAATTTAGAAAAAACTTTAGACAGATTAAATGCACTAAATTTGAAATTAAAAACAAAAAAATGTAAATTTTTCTATGATGAAGTGAAACTTTTGGGACACAAAATCAACCAAGAAGGTATATCTACCACAGATAATAAAATTGAGGCTATAAAAAAATTCCCAAGACCAAAAACAGTGAAAGAAGTGAGGAGATTTTTAGGAATGTGCTCATATTATCGAAAATTTATACAAAATTTTTCAAAAATCAGCTCAAAACTTACTGATCTCACAAAAGGAGACCCAAAAAAGAACACGAAAATCAATTGGGAAAAAGAACATGAGGAACAGTTTCAAAATTTGAAAAATCATCTGACAAAAGCACCCATCCTGGCACTATACAAAGAAAGTAGAGAAACTATAGTAGAAATTGATGCCTCAGCAACAGCAATAGGAGGAGTACTTTCCCAAATAAATGAGGAAACAAAAAAGAAACACCCAGTAGCCTATTATAGTAATTAAAAAAGCTATAAATTAGTGTAAAGTAATTATCGTTTAATATTATCAATTTGTGTTCAATTGCATTCTATTATTTTTGAATATTATATCAATCGTTTCTGAATTTTACCAAATCTTGTTTATTATCTTCGGAACTCTCGAAACACATAAATTTCTATTTTCAACGGACCAAGGACCTCTCAGCCCACTACAGCTAGGTAATTCATTCAGTTTTCGAGTAAGCAGTTATCTCCTTCTCATGTCATTGAGAGAAAAAGGGTTCAACCCCGCGACGATTTTGGAGCTCAGCCAACTGGTTCGCAGCCATTGTCACTTGGCAGTAACTATAGGATGGGGAGCCCATCGATTCGATGAGTTTTGATTTCAAAAAATACTGAAGAACCTCGTTGAGTGTAACATAATATCCAACAGCAGCGATTACGAATCTGAAATTAATTTCTCGTTTAGAAGGTCGAGTGAGGGGCTGGGAGTGAGTAAACATCTAAAATGTGACCACAATATTGTGCAATAGGTGTACATTAATGTGTTTTTGAACTCGTAGATTACGAATTATGACATTTTCTTGATTGGGATCAAAGTGGGGGGATCAGTTGGCATAATGTGGTCAAATGCTGTATTCTCACCCACTCCATCCTTTCGCCATCATCACAATAGAGAAAATTATGTCAAATTTGCAATCTGCAGGCTCAAATACATACTTACATATTTAAAAACAAACTACTTTATGGTCAAATTGTATACGTTCATTCTATTCCAACCCCCCACCAATCACTCTTAATTGGAAAAATGATTCATTATCTGTGGGGTCCAAAACTTTACTTATCCCCTCAGCTTTTTCTCATTAAGCCTATATCTTGATGGCAGAATTGGTCAGATGCATTAGCAAATCCAGATAAATTTCTCTCTTCAGATATGCTCTCGAAGTGTTACTGTGTTAAGTAGTTGAACTACATTAGATTAGTCAAATTAAGTCCATTGCTTCGATCTGGCAACGAACATCAGTTTCGGGTTTAATGACATGGGTGGGTTGTTTTGCAACGTTAAAACAAATACAACATTATAATGGAGCATCTGCAGGTGCAAGTATACCTCAAAAGCCAAATTTACCAGGGTTTTCCAAAACCCAATCCATCGTTGCGATTTTTTTCTCATACAAATCCGCCAAACTCCATCATAGTCGGGTCTTTGGTTATGGTTGCCATCTTCTATCTCTCTTTCTCCTCCTGCTGCTCTCTTGCACCGATACCAATAAACTTTTGCCAGCATCTTTTACACGTTGTGTGAAATGTACAGCCACATAACATTCCGATCAACATTTTGCTCTAGTTGTGCATATACACAACAACAATACTTACTACGTTATATTCATATGAATTTTACACGACATCGACATACGAATATAAGGCTGCTGCTTTTTTCTTATTCATCCTGCCTTCTATTCATATCCCAATAAGTCTAACCACATGCTCGTAGATATATCCTCGATGCGTAGCAAGTTATACCTATTTATTTGGTATTTGCCAAGAGAGAAAGAGAAACCATGAAACGAAAGCAAAAGAAAAGAAAAAAAAGTGATAATACATTTTACAAACACCAACAAAATCCGCGCGAATTTTTCCAATATAAGGTTCACTGCACAATACCTCAGGAATTTCATCAAAATGAAAATAAACTCTATATAGTACTCGAAGTATATTCGAGCATATATTCGTGGTTGATACGTATTACTACGCTGTAGTACATATACACAGTACATATTTCTCATATTGAATACAATAATTAATGTATTGTGTAGTGAAAGTTTTCGTACATGGAATCAAATCTGTTCTTAATAAAATATTTATAGGATAGGTAGGTGCCTACTAAAGGTGAGCAAGGAGTAGAGAAAAATGCTACGCAGAAAAGTATGCCAGAAAAATAATATCACAAAAGAATTTTCATCATAGTCTGGATAAGAGTTGCCTATCCGAATACCTACCTGTCAATAACTAAATGCTAACTTATTAAGTGCAACTTTTTCATTTTCACATAACTTTAATATAGGTACATTCTTGTGTGAAAAATTAATTTAAAATAATGAAGATCAGTGGTATAGTGGAAAGAATTGAAAAATATATATTATTGAAACCAGCGAAGAAATATGTAGGTCTCGAACATTACTTTGATTAAAAGTTGAAGTCAAGCAATAATATTGAATTTTGAAATGTCTACCAGAATGAAAAACTGAAAAATGAAATTCCTCAATTAAGGCAACAGCAGAAAAAACAGGGCTCAACTTCCAATAAGGTATTATAACCCGGGTATGCCAGACACCCATTTTGTTCCTCACTTTCAAAAATTGTAGTTTTTCAATTCAAGGTTTTTATGACGGAATTTCTGGCATAGAATGAAAGTAATCAAACTATTTTTAACCCGAAAATGAATTGCTGAAAAATGACTGAAATTCAAAAACATTAAATTTACTTCAATTGATACATGTAGCATACCATTGGAAAGCTCGTTCAATTCTCTTTCAAAGATGTTATTATGAAAAAGTTGTAAAAGTGCACAGTTTTGAAGATATACGCGGTTAAAGTTTGCCGAATTCCCATATACTGCAATGCTAAGTTCGTCAAACCAGGATCAAAATGGCCGTCTGACATACCTACTTCCAAATCCTAGGTGTGGAACTGTGGAATCTTCACCGTAACTTTTTGATGTGATTTCACCCTTTCACCTTTCACATCCAACTTTTGAAAAGAGCTTGAGTATTCTGTACCAAGGAGTTGAATAATGCGCTTGCCATGCCAGAGCAATCCAAACAACACAATGAAACAAGCCATCAGCTTTTCGCTGATTGCAAGATAGTTTTTGCATTTGCTTTCACCTTATTGGTTGATTGTTTCATTGGTTGCTAAACTGGATTTTAAATACCAACTTGAAGCTGATTTTCCAGTTTTTGAATAACAAAATTTAACGTAGTGAAAAGCTCAATAATTCCTTACGAAAATTATAACATCGACATGAGGTCAAACTTGAATAAAATGAATGAAATTACAGAAAATTAATATCGCAGATTTCCGATGCAAATTGTCACGTTATTAAATTACTATCCATTCCAAAACACGCACTTTTGTTCATTACCCAAAAATCCAGGAACAATACCATTGGAAAATGTGTTTATTGTGTTATTTTACTGAATTATCATCAAAACTGAAGCCGTCATTATCTTGAGTAACACTCTCAATATTGAAAGGTATCATAAAATTCGAGTAAATATAAAATTAACATGAGCAAATATCATGAGAAAAATGCCCTAAGATTACAAGCCTCATCAGGCAAAACCATTTCAAGAGAGAATTTGCAGACATTTCTACAAAATGCAGCTGCTAATGAAAAGTAAAATTAAAGAATTGATCTGCTTGAAAGATGGACATGAAAAAAATGATCTACAAAAGATTTACCTTTTTGCTATAGCTATTTTTCCTGTACAGAAAATTAGGAGAAAGAACAATAAAATTTCGTTCTTCATTCGACCTTTTGGTTTTCATATTCACGTTCAGCTGATGTAGTTGTAAAAATAGCAAAAGTGATAAAATATAAATTTGTAAGCAATCACAGATGAAATTTTCTTCGCATGTAACTGTTTTGAAATTGCATCCAGTTTTAGTTATTATGAAGACATCATAGTCATAAAAGCTGTTAAAGAGTTTGCTTCAGCGATTCCATGTGGCACGGGTGTGCACTGTGCACGTTTAAAATATCGCTTTCTCACATAATTTTTTCGTCTCATATCCAGTCAACTTGTAAAATGAAACATAACCCGAGCATAGGGTGCATGATAGACCAGTGTTGGGATAATTGGCCAGCAGTTGAACTACTGTTTCCAGGGGGCGTCAGCTTATTGAAAAATATTATCCAAAGTTCTTTTAAAAAAATATTTGCAGAGGCTCACCCCTTGCCTCCTCTCACATAATTGGACGAGTATTTGAATCCTGTAATGTTCTGAAATCTCATATTAGGGCAGCTGCAGTGGTAGATTTCAAGCCGACTGTGTGATAAGTGATAACACTGATTCAATGGGCACCATTGACGTCTACTAACAGTAGTGACGGATACTGATTTTGTTTCCAAATGAACTATCTTATACCATGTGAAGTGATTCAGTAAGTAATTTTCAGTTTTTCAACAGGAAAGATTCATGCAGCGTTGAATGCTCCACAACAGAGAATATCTATTGGGATAGTTACCGAATTAAGTACCTAAGCGGAAACCTTCATTTTGCATTGAAAGTAACCCAGAAAAAATTGTAGCTCCGGAAGTTTCCCAGGAGGGGAGATATGGGTCCTCACTCCTCAGAGGGGTATTTTTGAAACAAAAAAAATTGATATTTTTTTCGCTCTAGCCCTTACCTAACCTGTTTCAGAAAAATTACCCAGTTCCAGAAAATGGTATTTGAGATTCCGAATTGACTTAGGCCATTGCTAGCAACATCCAAGACCACTTTAAGGGTTGTGCTGGGTTGAAAATTTGCAAATCGCTTAATTTTGAGTGAATTTTAATGTTTTGAAAATAGTTTTCTAGTCAATTCTTTGTCATTAATGATGCCTAAATATTCGAATATGTCATTTCTGAAATTGGGGAAATATTTTGGAACGCAGTGGTGCCAACATTATTGTCGATTTCAAAAATTCGAAGAAATTTCATGCGTTTTTAGTTCAGGTAGGTAATCGAAATGTTTTTTGAAGATCACCATTTTCAAGTAGGCGTTGAATCGGCTGTAACCAACGAACAGCAAGTCACAATCGATGAAGAAATGCAAGAGGTCATTGATCCAGCCATTGTACAACACGAACCTACAGCTTCTGAACAAACTATGCAAACTATGCCGATAGAAAGCAATCCAACAGTTCCATCTTCAAGCTCTTTCTCCTTCTGTGGTCAAAATCGTGTTCGCCCAAGTGACATAAAGCCAATTCCTGAATTAACAGCTACAATATCCAAAAGAAGTGGTTGCAGCTGTTGTTATTTCTTCGCCTTATAGAGACGGATTTAAATTGAACCAGCACGAGTAAGTTGAACATTTTTATTGTTCAGTTAAATGTAGGTGGTTTCTTTACTTCAGTGTAGTTTAATTTTAACTAGTAAAATTCGAAAAAATGTGATGTTTATATTTTAGGTACCTGACCTACCTATTTTATCAACTTATTAAAATTGGCAATGATGACTAAAGAAATTGGCGCCACTGAGTTCCAAAATATTTCGCCAGTTTCCGAAACTAACGCGTATCTGTACATATTTTAACATAATTACGTAATACAAAATACTTGGGAAAGAAAAATGTTGAAAAAAAAAATCATCCAAAAATAAGTAATTCGCAATTTTTTAACAGCTCACGTCAGTAGAATTTCAGAAGTAATCTTGGATTTTGATGTCAATGGTCTAGGTCGATACACAGAATCTCAAACTTTAGAACTGGGCTATTTTTTCCAAAATTAGTTTATTTGGGATGAGAGCGAAAAAACAATTTTTTTTCTTCAAAAATTACCCCTCTTTGGAGACCCATTTGTCCCATCCAGATGCACTTCCAATCCCTAGATTTTTTCTAAACGACTTTCAGCTCAAAATGAAGAGCACTCTGCACATGTAGAATGCTGAAAAGTTGACCAATTGATCGACGAGTGTTTGGAAATTTTTTATCTAAGTTTACTGTTCAAAATGACGTTTTTTAGAACAAATAATGAGAGCGAGCAGATCTGAAACGTATTTGATAGACCGTATAAAACCTATAACACCAATCATCTGTGAAAATATCAGTAAGCAATTTTCAGTTTTTCAACAGAAAACTCAATTTTTATAGTGAAGAATGCTCCATAAGAGAGAATATCTACTTTCATTAGGGTAGATCATGAGAAAAAAAATGTTGATGGATTAAGACTAAATTAAGTAAGCGGGGACCTTAATTTTACATTGAAAGTAACCCAAAAAAAATTTTAGCTCCGGAAGTTCCCCTGCAGGGTAAATCGGGTCCCCAAAGAGGAGCATTTTCGAAAAAATTATGATTTCTTCACATTAGCCCATACTCAACCTGTTGTTGAGAAATTATCCAGTTCCAGAAAACAATATTTGAGATTCCCGATCGACTCAGGCCCTTGCCATCATAATACAAGACCACTTTTGGGGCTCTACTGAGCAGTTGAAAATTTGCAAATAACTTGTTTTTCAGTAAGTAAATTTCTGTTTTGAACATTTTTTCTAGTCAAATATGTGGCATTAATTATGCCTAAATATTACAGGACGCCATTTCTGAAAGCGGGAAAATATTTCGGAACGCACTGGTGCCAACATTATTGTCAATTTCACAAATTTGAAAAAATTTCGATCAGTTTTTAGTTTAGGTATCTGACCTACAAATTTTTTTCAATTTGAAATTGGCAATAATGACTAAAAAGGTTGGCATCACTGCGTTCTAAAATATTTCGCCAGTTTCTGAAATATTTTAACACACCATAATTAATACCAAATACTTGAGAAGAAAAATTTTTGAAAAAAAAATTATTCAAAAATAAGCAATTTGCAATTTTTAACCGCTCACGCCAATAGAATCCTAGACGTTATCTTGAATTTCGATGTCAATGGTCTAGGTCGACACACAGAATCCCAAACTTTAGAGCTGGGCTATTTTTTCCAAGATTGGTGGAGTTGAGATTAGAGCAAAAAAACAATTTTTTCAAAAATGACCCCTCTTTAAAGACTCATTTCTCCCTTTCAGAGGCACCTCCGATCTTTAAATTTTTTCTGAATGACTTTCAGCTCAAAATGAAGAACACTCTGCAGTCTGCATATGAGTTGTAGAATGCTGAAAAGTTGACCTTTTTTTCTCAGTGTTCTCTTCAAAATCAAGGTTTTTTAGACCAAATAATGAGAATGAGCAGATCTGAAAATTTGATGGCAAGCTGTTCCTCGCCCATAGCACCAAATTCACCAGGCAAATATCGAACCAGTATCCCTGGAGGGTCGCATTATTTCTCCATTTCATGCCACTACACGCTCTTCTAGCAGGTCAAAAACAATGCCCCTAAACCTAGAATCACGAATAGGAAAACAGAAGTAGCGAGTAGATAAGACCAAGTCTCAGTATCGCAAGGTCTTTGCCTCTTTGGTCGTGCGGCGACGGCACTGACGGCAGCGGTTCATTAATTCGATATGATGGATATGTCTGTCAGCATTAGAGAAACAAGCCACCAGCTAATCGCTGATTGCAAGACAGTTTTTGCGTTTCTTAAAGTGATTTACGATTTGTATATTAGTAAGTATTCTAAATCATATGTAGGTACAGTTCGGCAAAAATATTTGGCTATGTTTTTATTTGCTTCTTAAACACTCCAAATTTATTTCGATTTTTTATTATGCATTTTTCGAATTGTTTTTCATAATTTCTAATATAGGAAACAATAGTTTTATTAAAATATCGAATCAATTTCTTATATACATATTTAATCATTTGACAACACTCGTGTACATTCGGCAGAAATATTTGGCTATGTTTATCCATGTCTAAAATATTTGGAATTAATTTCGTTTTTTGATAATTTTGATTAAATTTAATCATTCAAATTTATAAGTATTATATTAATAGACGAATATAACCAAATTAAAATGGAACTTTGAATCAGTCTCGGATTTGACATTTATAAACACTAATCGTTGATAAGCTTATCCGAAATACTGTTTGCTGAATGGCCACGTGTTCATCTGAAGGAGAAAAGTGATTAAAACAGAGTTTTTTGGCACTTCTACAGCAAAAAAAAACTCAATTTAAAAAAAAAATACTCCTCTTTGAAGATTTATATCTCCCCTCCAGGGGTATCTCCAACCATTAAATTTTTTCTGAGTGACTCTCAGCTCAAAATGAAAGTTTCACTGAAGTTGGTCAAAGTCATGAGACATATTCTTTTTGCGATCCACTCTGATGTTCATATTATGCCCAAATTCAAAGTGAGCATTAAATTTTTCACTTCAAAATGAGGTCTTTTAGACCGAATAATGAAATCGAACAAATCTGAAACGCTAATGGCACACTTTTCCTCGCCCATAGCACCAATTCCCCATCCAAACATCGAACTAGTATCCCTGGAGGGTCACATTTCTCCATTTCATGCCTTCATGCCCTTCTGGCAGATCAACAACAATGTGTCCCTGAACCTAGGAAAATAGAAGCAGCGTATACAGATAAGACAAAGTCTCAGTATCGCAAGGTCTTTGCCTCTTCGGTCGTGCGGCGACGGTGTAGCGGTTCATTAATTCGATATGATGGATATGATGGTAATTTGTTGGCAGAGTTAGAGAGATATTAAATGCGCAACCACAGCCCGGTAACAGTATAAGTATCGTCGAAGAGGAATTAAGAAGAAAGCAAGTTTTGAGCGATGATTGAGTCGTCGTCGGGGTCAAAGTTTACGACGCGTCGTATCGTTTAAATTATTTCTTCTGCGAAAGTGTCACTCTATATAAACGTTTGCAAGACGAGAAGGTGGTTGTGTTTGTACACGATGATTAAACCCTATAAAGTTGAAACAAAGAAGCACACAGAATACCGTAGAGATGATTTATTTATCGGTGTCGCGTGTCAATGGTTGAGAAAGGCGAATGGTGACGTGCGGAGGTAAGAACGAAAACAGCCATACACCCTATGGGGGTAGAAGAGTAGAAGGGTAGAGAGGTATGATGACAGCATTACGACGAGACCACGTTGGTGCGCATTGTTTCTTCAAAGTCTTAAGTAAAACTTAATCCGGTGACTTGGAAATTAACTTCTAATAACTCGGCGTGTGTACGTCACTAAATTAAAGTTTATTCAGTTAAGTTACTTTTGTTTTATCTTACTTTTAATAGCGGATAGGTTCCGGCGCAGGGTGAAATTAAATTTTAAGGCTAATCCGATAAATAAAAGTCAACTATACCATCTTGCTAACGTAATTTTGATTAGACAACCGAATCGATAAAATGTAAATTACCCCCGAAAAACCGTGTGTACTATACGTATACTCCGATGTAGTTAAAACTTATATAGCGCCGAGATTCGATTTACAAAACACAGCGGCCAAGTTTAAAACCTTAAGTTGTAACTTTTCTTAACGTCGCCTCCGCCACCTTCGCACTTTCATCCCTATCTTTTTCTCTGCCACTATTACCTACCCCCTTATAGGTAGCTACATCGTCGTTGTTTGTGAAGCTCCTGTATGCGGCAGTGATGCTTAAACGTGGATACGAAATTTTTACCTTACTTCCTCTGTAGGTATAACCATCTTTATAATAAGTCTATTTGGTTCCAAAGCTGTCACCATTATTGACCTGGTGCTCATGATAATAACGATACTTCGAACTATACTAAATCGAAGGCAGAGACAAGCTTATAACCTCGTATTTTAGAGTAAAGTACACATATTCATTCTACGAGTATACCTACCTGCTATATCTGTACGTGTATTTTTTTTCAACGTAACGCGTGTCAAATAACCCTTTTCAATAATTGATAAGCGTATATCGATTCGGAATAATTAAGGTTTAAAGGTGCGCGAAAATGTGTATTTTTTTTTTTTCGTACCCCCAAAGTACAAAGTATTCGGTCGTGTATAGGTATTAATGCAAATTAGAAAGCTGCTGTTTTTTTTCATCCTTCTGGCTGGTGCTAGTGCTTCGTTGTCGAGATTTGTGAGAATACAAGGGATGAGGGCTGCCTGTGCTAGGATTAATGTGCCCGAGAGGTGTTTGTGAATTGTATTTTATTTTTTATTTTTTGTATCGAGTTGAAACGAGGTCTAGAATACGTAGTAAAATACATATATACGGTTTGGGGTGTGGGTAACATGGTGGATTGCTGCCATGTGCCGAGGTGCATATTATTTATCGTAGAAAAATCTACAGGGTACGTTGGAGTGGAATTTTTTTGAGAATTTTTGACGATTCGTGGACTTTAACCACACTATTTTCAAAAATCGGACTTGAAAATGAATAAATGATTTTTTTCTGCAACATGAAAAATTAGTTGATTACTAATGACAACAATTATTCTTCATTTTATTAAGGAGGGTTCCACTTCAGTACTTCGTTGGAATCCTTGACAACAAACTATTGGATATCATCACTAGAGGTAAAATAAAAGGAGTTTTCTGAGGGTATCACATCAAGCACCATTTGTTTATTTATGTATTTGCGAACTGATTGGTGGAAAACCCAAATTTTGACAGCCAGAAGAAGGAGGAACTTACATTACCAATAAATTTACTTCAAATGGGACATTGTCTAGAAAATTCCTAAAAGAAGTGAGCACGTGTAACGTTGCAAAAATTCGCCCTTTTAATACTTACATTTCCAACTGGTGTGTCTGTTATTCTTCTTAGGTTTGCAACACAAAAATCAGATTTAAAATACCGAAAAGCTCAAGGAGGAAGTGAACGTTAAATGTAAGTGATGATGATTCTTCATGATTATTGATTGTGTGCATTCAGGTTAGTTTAACTAAATTTGTGCATTTGTCCTAGATATGTAGGTACAAGCTAGATCTGCATTCTGTTAATGTTTTGAAAATAAGCTTAAAAATCGACCAATGCAATGGTCAAAAAACAAAATTTTTATCAGGTTCAATTATTGTTCAGAGAGTAAGTATGTACCTACATATATCTCATTGTACTTTGAACCCCAAAACGAAAATTCTGAGCTCGAACCTCCGACCATCTATCAAAAAAAAGTGAAAAATTTGATGTTGCTAAATATGTTGGCTGATAATTATCAGCACAATAAGTATATCGACATGACGAAGGTTACTTTTTTAAAAATAATTAAGTAATAATTTTGTTTTAAATCATGAATTATTACTAACCACAACAATTATTTTCATTTTATTAGGGATGGATCCACCTCAAGTACTTCGTTGGTATCCTCGTCAACAAATTATTAGAGAATATCGATAGAGGTGAAATAAAACGAGTTTTCCGAACGTATAGCATCAAGCGCCATTTATTTGTACTCGTATTTATGAATTTATTAGGTAGCAAACCCAACGTTTAGCAGCCAGACAAAGGGAGAAACTCACATTACTGATTAAGTGATTAAAAAATTCAATTCAAATTTGACATTGTCTGGCAAATTCCTACAAGAAGTGAGTACCTGTAATGTTGAAAAAATTCTCCCTTTAATACATTATTTTCTGACTGATGTGTCTGTTATTCTTAGGTTTGCAACGAAGTAAAGCCTTGGCTAAAAAAAAAAAAAATGTTCAAAATATTAAAAAAATTATCTATCTAAGAAACTTCCTTTTCCTGTGAATTAGTTTGAGTTTTTTTCTCCTAAATTCTTTGGATACGATTCTGCTTTCCGAACCCAACAAGATAATGGCTAAAGAGTTCAAAACTATTAGAATTAAAGTCAACTTTTCGAAGAAATTGTCCAACTAAACAACAATTCGCGTTAGCAATATTTGATAGGCTTTCAAAATTGCAAGGGAAGTTTTCTTTTTATTTATTTTATTTTTTTAAAATGTTATTCAGTAAAAATGATCGAAATTAGCCAATAGTCATGAAACTAATATCACCTCCAGCAGTCCAGGTAACCTAACTTCACCATTTCTGACCATTTTCGAGCCACCAGTTATGATTTTGGATTCTCCAGAAGGCTTCATAATGGCTCGAAATTGTAAACTAAAATTCAGACTCGCGAGGGGAGGGGGGATTTCAAATATTTCCTTACAAACAGGACATTTTTGATTTTCTGGATTTTTTTCTCATAATACCGATCAAAACAACGCATTCGATGTGTCGTGATTTCCACGCCTTCTGAAGAAATGTAAAAATTCTGGAAAAAAATCTAAAACTACGCTGAAGGCTTCAGAATAGTCAGAAATGGTGAAATATGATTCGAGGGATTGGGTATCAGTTTAAAGAATAATTTCCACCAACGAGTAGGTAGTTACTTGTAGGTATGTCTAGGAAAAAAAATTGTCCATAAATACCTATAAATAATCCATTTTGAATTTTCAAAAATTCGCCAAACACTGAAAAATCAATTTTTTTTAGATGAAATTTTGGCTTGAGGATTTCAGACCATGCTTTTTCTAAAAATCGTGGTCCCGTTCAAAACGGAGACAGGCACGACAAACTAAGCTATAGATCAAAAGATTATGGTCTTAAACACCCATCAAAATAATTTGAGGAGCTCGAGTTCATTTTTCGCTTGATTTTCCTTAGAACGAAGGAGAAATAAGGCTTAGGTAAGTACTTGTATGTTAAATGGAAAAAAGTTTCAATGCACCAGTAGTGCCCTTTTGGATTTAGCTTTGAAAAATATTAGCAATTTATGGTATTGGCCTACCTTCATTTTTGAAGGATTTATGCAACTTCGAAGTTTGCAAATAGATCAATTTGAGTAAAATTTGAGGAAAATTTTTATCTTGAAATTTTTCAGAAATTGATCTGTTTCCAAACTTTAAAATTGCATCTCAGTTCATGCATATAAGTGTGTACTAATTCTGATTATTTTATTATAGGCGTTGAAGAAATTCTATACGCTGATTACAAGATAGTTCATGCTTTTTGTTTATGCTCAAAGGTCCCTTTGGAATCTCTTTTCTTCAAACATTCATATACCTACTTAAATTCAACTTTTGTATTTTGGCCTTTTCACAGCGCTTCAAAACTCGCTGGAGGCTCCAAAAAAAAGTCGAATTGCGATTGTTTTCCAGTTGAGCGGTCATGTTGACACCAGACGATACCTTGCCGCAAAACCCTCTCTTTGTATACCTTTTTTGTAAATTTAATTCTTTTCACTCTTTCTGGCATTTATTATTGGTGAAAAATTCATTAAAAAGGTTCAAAAAATTAGAAATGAAAAAAATTTTCTGAATGAAAAATTGCTCAAATTGTATATTAAATTTTACAAAATTGCTGAGGAAATCGTTAAAATGACAGCATTTTTTAATCGCAAATTGAAGCTATTTTGAAAAAAATATCAAAATAGCGTGAAATAATAGAAAATTGAAAAATTGAAAAATTTCAAACATTTTACAGAAAAGCAGCAAAACTAGCGAAGAATTTATTGAAATACTGAATCATCAAAATATCCTCAAAATTAATCGAGATCATTTTGAAAATGCTCAAACTATCAACTACATATTGAATTTTACCTCTGTTGTCGTTCAAAATCTCATTTTATCGTTCTAACACTCATATCTGTCTGGAGAAGTTATCGCGATTCATAAACAAAAAATATAGACACGGTGATGACCTGATAGTGCAAATAGAGCATCTGAAGAGAAACAAATCGTCCATGAGTAAGTAATTTATTTTGATTTTTCAAAAATTCGCCAAAAACCGAAAAAATCAATTCGGCTACGTGAAATTTTGGTTTGAGAATTTCAGACCATGCTTTTTCTATAAATCGTGGTCCCCTTCAAAAACGTAGTCAGGCACCTCGAAAGGGTTCCTTGTGCACCAACAAGGGAATTTTCTCAATTTATCCTTTCTGATTTGAACCAAACCCAGCTAGATCAAAAAATCATGTTGTAAAACTCCAACCAAAATAATTTCGGGAGCTCAGGTCCATTTTTAACCTAATTTTCCTTATAACAAAGGAAGAATAGGGCTTATACAGCCAATCATGATTCCAGGATTGGGGGTGGGACCAATCATAAAATCTGTTTTGGTACCACAGAAGTCCAAATTCTTCAATATTTCGCATGTCTGATACGAGTACATACTTTTTTTTTCCAGAACATAAAATGACCTCAGCCGTACAGATTTCCACAAAATTCGCTCAAATTCGGTATTTAAGCTTGGTTTGGCGAACAAATTGAAGAATTTGAGTAGGGATGACTTTCGGTCAATACAGGGGTCGGCATAAGTTAGTATTCGTATTCGAAAACTGATGCGTTCTTTTTAACACCCTGTTGTGTATAATGAGTGGATAGAAGGTCTTGTAGGTAGTGCGTTGTGTTCGTGGAAGTCCCACCAACACTTTGGTAATAATAGTTTTTTTCCCCGCTATGTCACTACAGAAAAAAAATTCATTTTCATTTGAAAAAATTTTCGTTTGTGCAAATCGGAATACTAACTTATGCCGACCCCTGTATTCGCGGATGTGCAAATTTTTACGAGAGGTTAAAGATGGGCGAAAAATACCAAAAAAGTAAAACTGAAAACCAACCAAGTTGTATAAAATACCCAAAAATCAGGCTCCTGATTCTCGTCTCAGAAAATGCTTCGAAGTACATTGAAACTTGTGATCAACTACCTAGCAAGTACATATTTGATAAATTCAACTTAGAAGAATCGGAACTACCTCCGAGTGAAACGCAAAATAGCGATTTGTCGATGTTCAAATTCATAAAGAATGGCCTAAGTAACACGGCGATGAGAAAATCAGGCTTACAAAGCATCGCGAATTGGATTTATGGTGAATTTCAAAACTTCAAAAAATTTGTTTTAAGGGCGATTATCAAAATTTCTTCCGAATTTTTTATTTTTGTAATTTTTTTGAGTAAAGTGAACCATGAGACGAAGTTTATTTTTGACTTTTCCGGAGTAAGTAATTTGAAATTCTTGGAGAAAATTGGAAAATCGTTGGAGCCTCCAGAATGGCTCAAAACAAGCAGTGGTTGCTTTACGAGAAAAGAATTGGAGGGATTATTCACATTGGTTCACACTGGTCAAAAATTTATATTCATACCTCATGAAAAAGTTGGAAAAAAGAATTAATGGAATCCACATTGTAGGCAGCTGGTACTGAAACACTGATTACAAGAAACCGCTCTGAAGGCTCCAGAATGGTCAAAATTGGAGAAATATGATTCGAGGGAGTGGGTATCAGTTTCAGGAATAATTTCCACTATACATATAGGTAGGTAAGTAGTCAGCTAGTTACAGAAAGAACAAACGTATAATATATCCGGAGAGAAAAAAAAATCGTCCATAAGTAAGTAATCTATTTTGATTTTTCAAAAATTCGCCAAAAACCAAAAAATCAATTCGGCCAGATGAAATTTTGGTTTGAGGATTTCAGACCATGCTTTTTCTATCAATCGTGGTCTCGTTCAAAAACGTAGGCAGGCACCTCGAGAGGATCCCTTGTGAGCCAACAAGGGGACTTTCTCAATTTATCCTTTCCGATTTTGAACCAAACCAAGCTACGAGTAGATCAAAAAGACATGTTCTAAAACTCCAACCAAAAAAATTTCGGGAGCTCAGGTCCATTTTTAGCCTGATTTTTCTTAGAACGAAGGAAGAATAGGGCTCATACAGCTTATCATGATTCTAGGATTAGGAATGGGACCAATCACAAAATCTGTTTTGGGATCCTAGAAGTAGTCCGAATCCATCAATATAGAATTCGCTCACATTTGGTGTTTAGGCTTAGTTTGACGAACGAATTGAGGAGGTTGAGTGGGGATGATCTTGGGTCAATATTCGCGGAATTCCAAATCTTTGGGAGGGGGTAAAGAGAGACGAAAAATACCAAAAAGGTACTAAAAATCAATCGATGGGAAATCGAAAGTTGCATAACATATCCACAAATCAGCATCCTAGAGCAATTTGGAGGGGAGAAACCCGCTAAAAGACTTATTGAAAATTCTCTTCTTCCTAGAATGTTTTGAAAAACTGACCAAGTAGCAAGTACATATTCGACAAATTCAACTTCGAAGAAGCGGAACTACCGTTGATTGAAAAGCAAAATATCGATTTGTCGGTGTTCAAATTCATAAAAAACGTCCTATGGAATACAAAATCAGACTTGAAAAGCATCGCAAATAGGATTTTTGGAGAATTTTGAAACTTTAAAAAATTTGTTTCAAGGTCGATTATCAAACTTCTTCGTAAAATATAATATTTTTTTTTAGCAAAGCGAACCATGAGCTAAAGTTCATTTTTGGCTTTTCCAGAGTAATTTAAAGTTCCTGGAGAAAATTTAAAAATCGTCGGAGGCTACAGAATGGTCCAAAATTAACAGTTCTTGCTTTGTGGGAGTTGAATTGAAGAAATCATTCACATTGGTTCACTCTGCTCAAAAATGAATATGTACATACATACTTTTATCTCATTAAAAAAATTTGAAAATTACTCCTAAAATAGCTAAAAATCGTTGAAAGATGAAAAAGGTGCATTTTCTGATAAGTAGTGACTCAGTGAGTATCATTTCATTTATGGTGGTTTTTCTATTATTACATCCCCACTATTATTTCAGCTTTTAAGGATTTAGGTCCGACCACGGTTCGCATCGGTAGGGTCCACCATTATTAGATAGAATTTTTGCCTAGCTCGCGCTGATTACAAGATAGTTTATGCTTTTTGTTTATGCTCACTGGTCGCTTTGCCACCAAACATTCATAGATTCAACATTTGTATTGTGACCTTTTCACAGCGATTCAAAACTAGCTGGTGGCTTCAAAAAAGATCGAATTGCGATTGTTTTCTACTTAGTAGAGAGCTCATATAGACACCAGACGACATCTTGACGATAAAACCCTCTCTTTGTGTAGGTATCTTCTTTGTAAATTTGATTCTTTTCACTTTTTCTGGCATTATAAATTGGTCAAAAATTCAGTTTTGAACTGGCACTCCTAACATTTCGCGGTAATAATGTAAAGGAGTTGAGAGTATATCCCATAAACACCAACTGAAGTTCTAGGCGCTAATGTTCATTTTTCACTCTTCTAGGGAGATTTGAAGTTTCTGGAGAAAATTGAAAAATCGCTGGAGGCTCCAGAATGACCCAAAACTAGTAGTTGATGAAGTTTTAGGAGTTGAATCGAAGGCATTGTACACTTCGCTCAGAAAATTTAATACTTCGTGAAAAAGTTTTAAAATCGTCCTTAAAACCGCCATTTTAAATTTTTTCAATTTTCAAAAAATTCCCCAAAACTCAAAAAATGAACTTTAACACATGGAATTCTGGTTACTGGAATCGTGAGTTCAAAAAGTTCACCAGTAAGAAGACTACATCGAATGAGCGTCGTGAATGGGCCGGGGCAGGCTTCACGACCCCCTCGTAGCCTTTCCGAACGATTACCACCATCAAAGACATCGACCAAATTCAATTTTTCCATCCGACATTGCGTTAAAATTGCTGCGACGACACAAAAAAAAGGTCTCGGTTCTTTTTCGCCATCGCCTTGTGCACAAGTAAAACCGGGCATTTGTCAAAAGAAATTTTTGTACGGCTATTTCATCGCTATTCTATTTCCAGATAAAGGGGTACGAGGGTAGAGGTACACTATACACGTTTTCATCTTATACACAGTACACATACATATACGGAGTTCTTTACCTCTTAAAAACCTCTCTCATCCTTCGGTGATACTTCTTCTTTTACTTCATCTCTCTACACACAGTAGTAACTATCTGTATCGCTTTCGAATGGTGGCGTCTCAAATGCACACACTCTCACTGGCGCACACACGGCGCGGCTACTACTACGTGTTTTTTTGCACGCTTCAAAAATCATTTTCACACTCGACGAAACGTAAATACTCGTGCTTCTTTTCAAAGAAAATTCTCCATATCGTCAAATTAATTATAACGCGTCGTCGTGTTTCCTTTTGCTTTTACTTTGCCTCATCCTCCTCACCTTCGTCTATAAGCATGGCTCAAACGTCGAGTTTCCACACAGTCTTCAACACTCTTGTAACTCGAGTTGGAGGGGAGAAAAAGAGCAAATTGAAAATTAAACTCGTTACAGTTCGTGTCAGACGTTGGAAACCGAAATTTTCACAAAAAGTTAGTGTTATTATTCTCGTATATTTATGACTCGATGAGTAATAACTTTACAGATGGAAAAAAATTCACACGTACAACGGATTGTATTTTTTTCGAAGCGATGGAAAATGTGGAATAAAATATAAAATGAGTCAAGAAATTGAAAGAAATTTCCAAGGTAGACTCAATTTATGAATCATAAAACTTGGATATGAAAATCAAAACATAATCTTCACAACTGACAAAATCGGGAGGAAATTTGTGTATCACTGTACCTTGTTACAGTAAGTAAGCAAAGATATTAATTTCCAAAAAAAAAAGGCACTAGCCTAACCAATGATTTGATACATCTGAACCACGGAAAAGAAATGCAGAAAATTTCGGACCTTTCTGTCTTCCTTTAATTCACCTGCAACGACCATTTCTTTGTCATTTTTTCAAAAATTTTACAATTTGGCCACTGTGATGAAAAATGTTTGTTCTTTAGCAGATACCTAATTAGGAATCCATACCATCGTATGTACCTGGATAAAATTATTTTCAGAAAATATATTGAACGATAAAAATTGTTTTCACAACGACAAGAATAGTCAAACAGTCCTGTTCTTGTCAAAATTATTCAAAAAAAGACAAATGGTCGTAATTTTTGCTAAAATTGCCAGAAAATTTTTGCCTTTTTAGCCAAACGATCCAAAAAGCACTGATTTTTACTTGGGTCTAATTCTAATATCCTTGAAATTATCAAAAATTTGAATTTTAAGAAAAAACAAGCGATGAACTAACACTATTAGGTTATCAGCTAATCACTTCAATTAATTACATTAAATGCAATGATATAGACGAAGTGATTGTATTACTGATTAGAAAGAGCATTTTTAAATTTTCACACGAAAACGGAAGGGTTTTTCATTATTTTATTATGTATTAAACATTATTTAAAGAGAGTTTAATTATATATTTTTCGGTGTAAAAAAACTAAATTTCGATCATTTCTAACACAACAAATTTGCAGCGAGCTAAGACGCCAGCAAGACGTTCGCCAACGCCAACGCCACCGCCAATATGTACATTAAACATGGTAGAAAGTGTTTGTAAGCCCGCCGAAAAGCAACGGAATTTTGAGCTTTTATCAGATTCAATCGAGAATCGAGAGTAAGTTTTGAAAAGGTAAGTAAGTTATTGATAATCGTTTTACTAGTATTAACTGTCATATTACATTTCTACGTATTTTAAATTCACATATAAACTGACAATGAGAAAAAAGTATATGAACTACAAATCGCTGCAAATTGTAGTAAACCTATCCCAGTATTGACTTTGCAGGTCTTGCTATGTAGGTAACAAAGTTATGCTAATTGCTAACTCATAGAAATTGTGTAGCTAATTTTATTTTATTCAACTGGATTACGATGATATTCTTCCATATAAAGATACTGCAGGATATGACTTAGAGTTAGTTATGGTTTCGCTGAATAGATTATAATAAGAATGAGATCACGACGATTAAAATGGCTAGAATTAAGGTAGTAGTCCTCAATATTTCAACAAATAATCACGATGCTTCATCATTTGAGACAATTGAAAAAAGCGAATAAAGTCGCCGTCAACCTCTGCCCATCTCCGACCAAGTGCGCAAAATTCAAGAAAATTCCAAAAAAAAGTTCCAAAATTGTAACAATCTTTTTTTTTCTCTGCTTTTAGACTTGCCTTATTTATACCCTTTGTTTCGAAGATACTTTAAATAGATAAGTGTACGAAGAACCTCTTCAGTGCAAAATTAAATTTCTCAGAAAAAAGGTCCCCACTTTAGAGCATTCAAAAACACACCACCACATCAAACTTCAAAAGCTCAATTCAATTTTTGTATTTTTGGAAAATTTTCAAGAACTCTTCGGTTCGATTCTGGATGATTGAAATTTGATGAAATTGGAATGGAAAGCTCGAATTCGGTTTATGGTTTCGAGCGCTGTCGAACCCTACAGCAGATTTTAAAATCTTTTGTTGCTGAAAAGATGCTGAATTCCATTTCGGTCTCTTTTATGACGTTTTTTTGAAAACTGGAGCACATCATAATAAAAAATCTTCGTTTAATTACAGCATGCGGTATTTGTTCCAGTAAGTAAGCAAAGATATAGTAATTTCCAAAAAAACCACCATTGGCGTCCATAAAAAATTCGAGGCTCTTTAAACCAATGATTTAATACATCTGACGAGGGAAGTGCCTCAACTGTTGGTCGATAACAAAACCACAATTGGGTCTCCTGAAAAGAAACTCGGAGGTCAAGAATATTGAAAAATGTAACGTAGATATAGAATTATGAGATGAAATTTTGAAGGCATTGATTCTGATTCTCGAATCAGTTCGACCTTGAAATGAAAGTAGAGCTTCAAGTCTCAGAAATGGACTGAACCTTATATTTTTAGAAATGCAATATGGATATGGAGATCCAGGTTCTCCATTCAACTGTGTAATTAACAAGTCATTACATATAAAAATTAAATAAAATTTCATTTTTATCGTAATAACAGATGTTTCAAAGAAATGGTTTTCATTGAAACCATTTTCATAGAGGAGACAAAAAAGTAACTCATAATTTACTGTTAGTGTTCTCCAATAATGAGGGTTCAGACTGTCCAAACGAACAAGATATAATGTCTCCCCTACTGAGCTAAGATCACATATCATCTAATTCCAAGCTTAATATGAGTCACCAGTAGGTAGACGTGTTTGATTTTCAAATCAACCGGTCAAATTGTGGAATGATAACATGAACCATGATACAAATCACACCAAGAAGATAGAATCACAATTTCGTCATGAAAAAGTAAGTTATTGATCATTTTTAAACTTGTGATACAATAACTCTCAAATGTTTGTATTTTAAATTTATAAACTGAGAAAAAAGTGTGTATACGTACTACAATTCGCTACAAATTGTAGTAAACCTACCCCAGTTTTAACGTTGCAGGTCTTGCTGAAAAATGTATCCCAAATTACTAACTCATAGAAATTGTGTAGCAATTTCATTCAACTGGATTACAATAATATTCTCCCACATAAAAATACTGCAGGATAAGACTTAGCTATGGTTTTGCTGAACAGATTATAGGAGTGTAAAAAATAACGAGAACGTCGCGAAAACATTTATAACCGGAATATCATTGATGTGCATGCCGTAGCATGCGGCATTTGTTCCAGTAAGTAAGCAAAGATATTAATTTCCAAATAAAAACCAGAATTGGCGCCCACAAAAAGTGCGAGGCTCCTAACCAATGATTGGATACATCTGAAAAGGGAAGCACATCAACTGTTAGTCGTTAACAAAACCACAACTGAGCCTCCTAAAGAGAAACTTAGGTACCAAAAATAATATTGAAAAATGCAACTTACGAGTAGATATAGAATTACGGACTTTTGAAGGCACTGATTCTTATTCTCGAATCATTTCATTATTATCGTGATGAGTGAATTTTGAACCCTCGTTTCCTACTGACAGTATGTAAACATGTAATATGCATAACCATTTAATTTGAGTCTCGAGGGAAGAGCAATGTAGCTCAGACTGGATTGCCCAAAAAAAAGTCAGCAGATTTTGTCCAAATTTAAGAGAAACCTTCACTTTGAGATAAAAGTCACTTAGAAACGATTTTAGCTCCGGAGGTGCCTTTGGAGAGAAGAAATGGGCTCAGCTCTCAAAGAGAGAGCATTTTCAAAAAAAAATCGTGTATTTTTCACTCCTGTCGCTACCCAACCTGTTTATTCGTGTTTTGAAAATTTTTCTTCTAGAATATTTCGCATTAATAATGCCAAAATATCGAAACATATATTAATTTCTGAAACTGAAGTAATATTTTGGAGGTGCCAATTTTTGCATCATTATTTCCAATTTCAAAAATTCACGAAAAAATGCCAAAATCTTATAAAATTTCGATTATTTGAAATTTTCAGTTATGACTAAAAAATTGGCACGATTGCGTTCCAAAATAATTCCCCATGTTACAGAAATGATGCATGTATTTCGATGTTTGGCTTAATCAATGCAAGATATCAGAGAACAAAATTTTCAAAACACGAATTCATCCAAATAAAAAAAAAAGCGATTGCAAATTTTCAACTGCTCAGTAAACTGGTTGGGTAAAGATTGAAGCGAAAAAAATCACGATTTTATCAAAACTGCCGTCTCTTTGAGGGTCCATTTCTCTCCTCCTGGAGCACCTCCAGACCCAAAATGTTTTCCGAGTAGTAACTTTTAACTCAAAATGAAGATCTGTGTTAATTTCCTGTCTTCGTTTGACGAAGAAAATATCAATACGCAAACATCAAACGCGCATTTATTCGAAAAATATCGGATAATCGCATGCAAGAAGGTGGAGAATTTTCGTCTATTAACGATGAAATCGAAAACCAGGTTTTCTAATTGAGGAGTCGGCTATGCAAAGTGACCTAACTGCAAAAAATTGATTTCGAGATAAATGAGAAAAACGTGTCCTAGGAAAATGAAGTCACATTTTCGAAATCTGTTTTCGGGAATCGAAAGGGTCAACCCTCACTCACTTAATCACCTTTTCGTTTCTGAAAAATATGAACACGGGTTCGCTACAGGGTGAAACAAAAATGAAAAATGCTGCAGTTAGGTCACTTTGCAGGCCGCACATTCGTTTTTTTTTTTGTTTTCGAATGATATGTACGCAATTTTCTCCGGTTTTTCATTGCGTATGTTATTTTTTATGAAAGCAAAGATTTATTCATTAATTCAAGATTTGTTTATGTACAGGAAGCTGGGTAGCTAAAACTGGAGTTGTGGCTTATTCTCAACTTACGAATTTTACCATTTCGAATCACTCTGGAGCCTCCAGTGCGATTTTCGATGTCTCCAAAATTTTTGGAATTTCTTCAGAAGGTGTTAAAATTAATTATGATTTCAACAAACAGTACCCTATGAAACACATTTTCGGAAAATCGTAAAAACAAGGTCACTTTGCAGGCCATGCTTTTAATTTTATCATTTTCAAGGGGAGGGGGGAGGGGTGTTACGAGTGAAACTGGATGAAGGTGATATATTCCTTTTGTAGGGCATGTCCTAAACTATCAGATAGCGTTGCTATCTCAAAAATCATTTTTTTGCAGTTAGGTCAGTTTGCAGGCCGACTCCTCAATTTCATTTTATCATTTTTTTTTTCAGGTTGAGAACATCTCACATTCAATTGTTACAGCTACGAATATATACAAAACTTTCAAGCAAGCGTTACCATGGACATACAATAAAGTGAGTTCCTTGTAAAACTCTCGGTGTCTGCGAGTCAAAAGACAAATATGTATTGCATAGTACCACAACATCACATTGTGTATTTTGTATACTGTTGTTCCAGTAAGTAAGCAAAGATATTAATTTCCAAATAAAAACCAGCATTGGCGTCCACAAAAAAAGCGACGCACCTAACCAATGATTTGAAGCACATCAACTGTTAGTCGTTAACAAAACCACAACTGAGCCTCCTAAAGAGAAACTTGGGTAATACCAAAAATATCGGAAAATGCAACGTGGGTATCGAATTATGAGATTTTGAAAGCGTTTATTCCGATTCTCAAATCAGTTCGATATCAAAATAGAACTCTAGAAGTCTCGAAAGGGTGCTGGACCTTACATCATGTTTAGAAATCCTATACTCTCTAAATTTGAAACAGTCAATTTCACTGCTTAGCAGTCACGACATTTTGCCTTTTTAAAGCAGTAGTTTTTTTTTCACTGTTTTGCAGTAAAAAAAAACTACTGCTTTAAAAAGGCAAAATGTCGTGACTGCTAAGCAGTGAAATTGACTGTTTCAAATTTAGAGAGTATGGATGTACCGAGATCCAGGTCCTTCATTCTATTGTAACTAACAAGTTGTTACATAAAAAAATTAAAATATTTCATTATTAGGTTTGTAAAATTTCATTTTTATCGTGATAACAGTGAATTTCGAGCCCTCGTCTCCTGCTGAGATTAAGCATCATATTTTTGCATTTTTTGCGCAATATTCATATTTCAGAGCTTTAAAAACACGAGAAAATAAATTTTAAAAAAGAAAGATCAAAAACCGATCAAAACCAGAAATGTGTAACAAAGTTTAATCGATATCATTTATAGGGCGTTAAGATAACCAGCCCATATTAAGAATTCAAGTCAACACGAGACGAGAAATTTGCTTTCTTTAAAATATATTGAGAATAAGATATTCGAACCTTTTCCAACTTTTTCCCATCTCTTAGTGCCATTTATTTAATTTTCTAATTCAAAGTATCCCGTAATTTAATTCGAGTCTCAAGGGGAGAGCAACGTAGCTCAGGGTGAATTGCCCAAAAAAAGTCGTCGGTAGATTTTGACCGAATTCAGCAGAAACCTTCACATTGAGATGATAGTCTTTTAGAAAAGATTTTAACTCTGGAGGTGCCTTTGGAGAGGAGAAAAAGGCTCTCAAAGAGAGAACACTTTTTTAAAAAAATCGTTTTTTTTTTCAATCCTGTCGCTACCGAACCGGTTTATTCGTGTTTTGATTTTTTTTTAAACATTTCGCATTAATCATGCATATTGAAAGATACAATTTCTGAAACTGAGGTAATATTTTAGAACGATGTGGTGTCAATTTTTGCATCAGTTGCCAATTTCAAAAATTCCAAAAAAAAAACCAAAATTACAAAATACTTCAATTTTTTGAAATTTTCAATAATGACTAACAAATTGGAACGATTGCGTTCCAAAATATTTCCCCCGTTTCAGGAATGATATATGTCGATTTTATGGCTTAATCAATATACGAAATATTGGAAAAGAACAAAATTTTCAAAACACGAATTCATCTAAAAATAAGCGATAATAAATTTTCAACTGCTCAGTGGAACCTTCCAAGTCCGAAAACAGGTTGGGCAACGACAGGAGTGACAAAATCACGGTTTTATCAAAACTGCTCTCTCTTTGAGGGTTTATTCCTCTCCTCTTGAGACACCTTCAGAGCCAAAATGTTTTCAGAATAATAACTTTCAACTCAAAATGAAGATCTGTGTCAATTTCCTGTCCTCGTTTGACGAAGAAAAACGTTAATAGAAAACATCAAGAAAACAAAGTAGCGTTACCATGGACAAAGAAAGTGAGTTTTTTTTTCTTCGATCAAGTATTATTATTTTCTCCAGACGTATTGTGGCGCTGGTGGTTTTTGCTGATATTAAAATTTATTTAAATTCTAATTTACACCTCAATCCTAGTCTTGAAGGTGCAGGGGGAGGGGGTGAGACAGATTGCCACCACGAGCCATACCCCTTAGGTGGTTACCAAGGGCTCGGCCACAGAAGTGGGTGTTTTTCAACTCTCGGTGTCTGCGAGTCAAAGGCAAGATGTATGACGACTAACAAAGTAAGAAATTTTAAAAATTAATCATACAAATAAATAATAACCCTACAGGGTGTCTAACAAAATCTGAAAACTAAAAAGAAGGACTTTTGAAGGACCTTGGAAGGACCTTCTGGAAGGACATTTTTAAAATTGAAAATGCTCCTACTAACCCCCCCCCCCTCATTCATTTTTACAAAATTGCCAAAAAAAACTTCGAAAATTTATAATTTTTAAAAGAAACAAAAAAATTAAAAATATTCAAAATAGACCTGATAAATTTCTTGTCTAATGACTACCAAATCCAAAAAACGAAATTTCGTACTTTTTTCGTGTTTTTATCTTTTTTTTTCATACGACATATTTTCAAGTTATACTTTGTCACGCCTCACGTACCCTCGCTTACTGTTTAGACATCAAAATTGAGTAAGGGAAACTATGTACTTTGATGAACAATATTAATATCAGGGATGGTACTCAAATTTTTCTCAAAAAAAAAATAACTTTAGTAATAGTAACCAAAAAGTAATCAAAAAAGTGACTAAAAAAATGTTTAATGTAATAAAAAGGAGGTGAGCAAAAAACTTTTCACACAAAACATTAAGTACATTTAATTTTCAGAGGTGTGACGAAACGATGCGTGGTGGGAGATGGAGAGGGGGTGAGACTAAGACATTCTTTCAATTTTTCTCGCTAGATTTTCCCAATTTTTTACTCCAAACTCCCCCCTAAAGCCCCGAAATTTTTTCCAAAGAATTGGCCAGATGTGGTTCGAACCATTTTTTAAAAAGGGAAGTTGAAAACAAAAATGTCAAATGAAAAATTTATTTGAATTTTTCATTGATTCGATTATATTTTTGGAATTTCTCGAGTTGATTTTTCCATTCTAGGAAATGTTTGAAAATTGTTGTACCAGCTGTGAAAAATTGATAATTCAAAATGTAAAACATCATTTTTTTATGCAAAAAGTTGATTTTCATAGCTTCAAAATTTACAAATTTCAAGTTTTCAGAAAATTTTATAGGTATTTATCATAGTTAAAAATAGGAATAAACGCCCGAGCGAAGCGAGGGCAAAAGTTTTCGAAATTTCACAATTCCTGAGTAGTAAAACAGCATTATTTTTGATTTGAGAAGACATATTTTTCTACCCTTTAACTTTGGTCAGAGAAAAAAAAAAGAAAAATGATCAAGCCCGAGCGAAGCGAGGGCGAAAGCTGTGGAAAATTGATACAATATGAGACGTAAAAGAACACCATTTTTAATTTTTATTAAATTACAGAATTATTAGAAAATTCGGAAAAAAGAAGGACCTTCGGGCAAAAAGAAGGACTTTTGAAGGACTTTTTGAAAAAGAAGGACCAATAGGCAAAAAGAAGGACTTTTACTGACCTGGAAGGACCGGAAGGACCGTTAGACACCCTGCCCTATGATACATTAAGGTAATCAACTTTACGGCGTATATTTTAGGGTATACAGCCTCTGTCATACAGGTAATACCACATCAAATTACACAACGTGTGAAAACATCACTCTCAATTCGTTCTATCCGGCCATTTTGTCTACTTTACGTAATACTATAGTGAAAATGCTCCACATGATCAGTGATTTAGTACTTAGTAGCCAAACTTTTCAAAATTTGATGAAGTAAGTAATTTTCTTTTTTTTTTAAATCTACCAGAACTGCAATCAACCTCATTCCCCTTAACACCAACTCCTCACTGCTCCTCAGACCACCTCGCGCTCACTTCTCTCAGACAAGACAAAAGATCCCAATTCCTGGCCCTGCCAAAAACCTGAAAACTCAACGGCACTTGCCGAGGGAATCTCACACCAAGGATCCACCTGCACCGGCTTGGGGAGGAGGTGGTGGGGATATTCGACCCTAATGTAGGTATTTACAAGAAACAAGATGCTGTAGAAGGTAAGTAGAGAAAGGTGTTTGAGTGTAATCGTTGCATAAAAGGGCAAATTATGAAAAGCGCAAAAGATTTACGAAAGACGGAAACACGACGTTTTAACCCCAGAAATTGAATCTTGATTTCGCCAGGAGTAGGTAAGTTATAGTGATAATACATACATATTTTCAATTGTAATGTAATAATTGTCAAATATTTCTATTTAAAATTCATAAACGAAGGGAAAAAGTATGCGTATTTACAATTAGCTGCAAATTGTAGTAAACCTGTTTCAGTTTTGACATTGCAGGTTTTGCTAAAAAAAAGTTACACTGGTTGATAACACTTATAGAAATTGTGTACGTTAACTAATCGAATCATTCATTCTGACTTAGAAATGCTCCTGATTGCAAGAGTGTTTTTACTTTTTGTTACTGCATCTTGTTAGTAGTTTCCACAATTTTAGACTTGAAATTGAAAACAAAATGCAATATGAGTAATGAGTATACAAATAGCAGTTTCTGAAAGCTCTGATTGCATTTCTGAAACCATTTCTGATAACCCATTCATTCGGACTCAGAAATGATCTTGATCGTGAGAATGTTTTCACATTTTATTGCTGCGTACTCTTTAGTTATTTCCACATTTTTGACTCAGAAATGCATCTGATCGCAAGAGTGTTTTTACTTTTTGTTGCTGCATACTCGTTAGTTATTTCTACATTTTTTTTTCATTCGAGTTTTGACGTGATAACAAAAAATTTCTTTTGACTCAAAATTGAAAAAAAGTGCAATATATGAGTATACAAATTTAAGTTCCGAAAGCTCATGATGGTATTTCTGAAACCTTTCTGACCCAACAGCTGTAGTTACTACATACAAAGTAGAATAAAATCGAAACGCAACGATGTTTGTTTTCATTCATTTAGAAACTCTTGGGCTTCTAGTACATGAGGAAGAGGGGATGAAATATTGATTTGAAAAAAATCAGATCCTTATCCCATTGTCAGAATTTGTCAAAATTCTCCTTTCTCCAGAATCAACTCGTTCCATTGATGGAACCTTTAAATTAAATAAGGTCGCCCCCTTATGAAAAAACCGCTGAAATTTCATTAAAAATGTGAGAACACGGTGTGACCAATATTCGAATCATTAACATCAATACAATTTAGAATGTGAATCTTCTGGTCAAATTACTGCAATCCCATCACTTCAAAGTAGGCATATCTTTCCGAACCAGCACAGTAAAAAAACTCAATTACGTATAAATTTTTCTCGCAAATTCACACATCGAGTCTGTATTTTACAAATCGACTCGCAGCAAACAGCTCCGTCTGCTCATTCCCTTCCCTTTCATCTCTTTTCTCAGCATCTTTTTGTTCTTGCTCGTAGCACCTCTTCAATCAAACTTGAATTCCGCAGCGCTCGCTCCATTAATCGCTCAGCTAATTTAAAAACAACAAGAACACGATTGTTGCCCTCAGTATGTTAACCTAACCATTCGACATTCGGGCAATAAATTCATAATCTCACCCCCCTTCGAACACTATTCGACATTACGCGAACTGAACTCAACCAGCATCAACAGAGCAACAAAACGTTCAACACAGCGTTGGTTGGGGCCAAGAGCTCTCCATCTTGTATCGTCGACCGACAAGAAAATGGGAATAAGTGAAATTGGAACGATATAAAAAGCGAAAATATCGAACAGCTAGAAGATATAAAAGCAACAACCCCCTAAGAGCAGCCGTATTGTGTAAACGCCTTGTATATAGAGGAACGTGTACCTACCACTCTCTACCTACAGTACGAGTATATACTAAAAGCAAAACACGTCGAGGAGAAAAAAATGCTCATCGCGTCGCTTCGTCTGCCTTTCTTTGTCGATGCTAAAAAAAAAGAGAGAAAAAAGACGAAAAAATATATAAAAAATGAAGAAAAACCTAACGCTACACAACATCTCTTCGTTTTTGCACAGCAACAGTTGGATTTGCGCGTAAATTTCCCATTAACCATAAACCTCGAGATGAGAGAGAAGTTCGAATCAATCTGTAACCGAATTCGGGCACGACGACGAACGACGACACCCTCGCCGGGTTATCATCATTCGTTCCCTCGGCACAGCAAATGGAAAAACAAACTGTTTAAAAATCTAATAAAATACATTCGATACCTGTATCTGTATCTCTCGTATCTACGACCTACGTTGCGTTGCGTTGCGCTGCGCAAAAACCACTCCAACGTGTAACATAATTGAAAATCTATAAAAGTGAATTTTATCGTCGACCAAACTTGACAAATTTCCGATTAAGTTACAAAGTTTACTTTTATAGTATAGAGGCGACGAAGCGCATGCATAAAAAAAAATCGCTCCCTTACAGAAAGAAAAATACCATTCTAACGACCACCTTAATGGCGATGTAATCGAAACGTGAAAGTCTCGTTTCGAATTTCATACGTATAAATTGATTTTGATTAATTGCGCACCTCGTACTGTGTACGATTAAATGGTGAAAAAGTTTTCTGCCTTTGCTTTAGGTATAAAAAGTTATCTTGCGAACGAGTTGTACCTATTTTTTATACAGGGTGTCCATCCCTTGGAATGGCCTCTTTCATCGAAAACTTAGGCAACCCAAACTGATTACGAGTATTATGTTTGCCTAGCTTAAGATTTAAAGGAGCTGCATTTACTTATGTTCGCGTGAAAAATTCGCAAAGAAGAGGCAGGTTGTAAGTGAAGAAGTTTTCGAATTAACAGAAGCAAAAGACAAGGCAGGAGAATCACACTCCCAAGATGAAGAAAGACGCTCGAACGATGAGGCTGAAGATGGAGAAGGAAGCTTCAGTGAAGACTCAGATTTTTCGTAGTAACGTTGATTTAAAATGACTTTAAAATCAATTTCAGCGCATCAGCAAGTTGAAATAGTTGAATAAATTCGAATTGATTTTTTCCCAATTTTTCCTCAATCCCAAAAATTTTTCATTCTTAGAAAAGTGAATTAAAGAGCGTCTCAAAACGCAGAGAAATTTGTTGGCAAAAACAATTCATTTTAAAAAAGAAAAAAATGCTTGAACTTGCATGATTTTCTTCTTCTGTTTTTTTTTATCGCTATGTTCTGAGCAGCCAAATCTCTCCAAAGATCTACCTACATAAAATGGTTGAATACTTTCCAGTGTCATCCATTTCAATATTCAGCAATATTATTATTACTTTTTCGTAAGAATTCGCATAAATTCTTCCTTTGATCAAGTACACTTTCGGCTGTAGGTCGTACTCGTACATTCCAGGACCTTCACAAATTTACGACAACCAGTCTCGTAGTAATTTTCCAAGTAGAAGGAACAGAAGATAAAAGTATCATTCATCGAGTTCGAATTTATACAGCATCTTCTTTTAAGATCATTTTGCAACAACTTCTTTTAATGCTGAAACTCTTGTTATTGAATTTCAGGAAAAATAGGAAATTTTTCTCTCTTTGAGATTCGACTGAATTTAAAAAAGAAAGTCGAGTGATTTTCAAAGTTCAAATTCAAATGGACAAAAGAAGCTGAGGCTTTAATTACCCGACAACTACACCCTTCTTCCATTACCACCTTGGTTTGGTGTCTTGCCCATCGCATATTTCGACGACATTGCAAATTTATTCGTCGAAAGCGACGAACTTGCCCAGGTGGACATGCGGGTTTTTGGTTTGAACGAGAGGGCCTCTAAGAAGAACTTCCCCCACTACGAAGTATTGTTAAGTAAGTTCTTAAGGATCAAAATCTTGGCTTGAAAGCTTATGTATTTTTTCAAAAATTCTTGTAAAAATGATGAATCAAATAAAAAGAAAATACGATTGTTTTTGTTTCGAAGATTCAAGATGTTCGAAAATTATTGAACCTAAGTAGGTACTTGTAAAAACATAAAATGACTCACTTATTCTCATGTACATGGATGCATATTTTATGTAGAAAAAATTTGCACTCACCTAAAACAAAACAAGAAAAAAGAACAAAGATTAGTTTGTTTTTTCAGCCATATTCACATTATTATTATTATTATTATGTATTAAACTGGATCTGTCAAATCGAGTCAGCTTTAGAAATCAGATCAACAAAGTTCGCGTGTTCTTGAGTCGAGGCCGGACACTACAACTGACAGATTTATTGATAAATCAAAAAAATCCATCACCAGTTATTCGCTGATTGCAAGAGGGTTCTTACTTTTTATAGATTGAGTTTACTTTTTTTTTCAACTTCAAACTAATTTAACACAATACAAAAATGATGCTAAAAGCCATCAATATTGATAAAAATTCAGAATGTCCTATCAACTGTCACTGATTTCAAGACGCTGAGCTGAAATACCCCTCTAAACTCCCCTCTCTTCACACTCGTGCCCGCTAACTGGTCAAAATGCTGAAAAATTGAAAACCACGGATAAAATGTCGGTTTAAGGGATTTCGTCGTAATTTCGAATACGTATCCGCTTTTGTTTTTCACCCCTCCCCCTCCTCAAGCTTCTCTGATCCCTTATTTTTTTTAATGTGGTGCAATCGGTCGATTTTTCATTGATTTGAGGTAGGTGAATGAAAACGAGTGACAAGAAATAGACCTTCGAAGGACACTTGTCAAGGAATCGAACGAAATCAGAAACTCCGAATCAAAGGTCTGTATAGGATTTGTGGACAAAACCAAAAATCCATCACCAGTTATTCGCTGATTGCAAGAGGGTTCCTACTTTTTATTGATTGAGTTTACTTTTTTTTCAACTTCAAACTGAATTTAGCATAATAGATACAAAAATGATGCTAAAGTCCGTCAATATTGGTAAAATTTCAAAATGGCCTATCAACTGTCACTGATTCCAAGACGCTGAGTTCAAATACCCCTCTAAACTCCCCTCTCTTCATACTCGTGCCAGCTAACTGGTCGAAATGCTATAAAATCGAAAACCATGTGAAACGTTGGTTTTAGGGATTTCGTGGTTACTTACTGATTTAGAATATCCGCTTGTTTTTTTTCACCTACCCCCTCCTCAAGCTTCTCTGACCTTTTTTTTAAAAATATGTTGTGCAATCAGTCGATTTTTACCGATTTTAGGTAGGTGACTGAAAACAAGCGACAAGAAATAAAACTTCGAAGGACACTAGTCAAGGAATTGAACCAAATCTGAGACTCTGAATCAGTGGTCTGCATTAAAATATAGAACGTCTTCCTGAAAATTGAGGAAGGAAGGTGGTTCGAAAGTTCTCACTTTATTGTCGTCGATTTTTCATCTTATGTAAAGTTAAAGGGGCTATGATGCGAAAGGAGGGTTTCAATGATAAAAATTTTCACATTTTTAACGTGGTGTAAAAATATGCATCTCAATTTCATTTAAAATGTTGAAAAAAATTTTTCTTTCGACTCTAATAATCTCCAAAATTGGATAAAATTGTATTTTTTTGTGTATTTTTCAAAAATAAATTTTGAATATTTTTTGACGTCATAAACTTATTAGATACATATTTATAGCGAGGTTAATTCAAGCACACAAACTCACGAGTAGGACAAAAAATACGGGCACCTAATGAAACTCAATTTCAAATTTTTGTTCTGCATTTTTTGAGCCTTTGAAATCCAAAATTTAATGTAAAAAGTAGAAACGATAGCTCATGAATTACTCACATGTTATGTGTTTTTTTTTTTTACAACGAATGTGATCACAAGAGTGCAATTCAGGTTTTCCTGATACTTTATTTTTCGATTGTTTTATACTATGGTGCTTTTGATAATGCATGTAACATGAAAAATCATCTAACATTTGCTATTAATTTTAAAAATGAAAAAACCAGCTGCTGTTTTTCAATTTTAGGTCAACTGAAAAAAACTGTTCGGTTTTTTTTTCTTCGACAAAAATTCGTAGAGGCGCAGAATCATATTATAACGTTGATTTTCCAAGTAAAATAAATTAAGCCGAGGAAAAACCGAAATCAAAATTTTCAGTTTTTTGCCAAAATAGAGCCACCTGCAGAAAAACTACCAGTGTACACGACTGATTCAAATTCTTTATAACTTGAGTTCTAAATCTTCAAAAAACTACACTACTTGATCGTTGAACATGGAAAAAAATTTCAAAAATTTGTAAATTTTGCAACGATTTTATTTTTTGCATTATATTTTGCATTTGAAAGGTTAAAAAAATTTACAACAAAAATTTGAAATTAAGTTTCCTTAGATTTTTTCATCAGAATCGTGAATTTGGGTGCTTGAATTAACCCTGCAATGCATACCTGGTAAGTTAGTGACGTCATAAAATATTTAAAATCATTTGGTTTCGGTCTGAAAGTGGAAAAATTCTTTGGAACGAATGTTCTCTTAGATGGACGGGCCGATTTTTTTGAAATTTCCTCACGTAGATGCGGCTTAACATGAGGCATTCAACGCCGTAATTATAATTGCAATTACTCAAGTACCACGATAGTAAAAGAAAAACAAGTTGCGAAACCGATTCATCTTAAACTGAGGGTAAAATGACTTTTCAAATTCGATTGGGATTTAATTTGATACTTCCAAATCCGATTTTGTAATGTATGTATTTGTTGCTCGAAAACCTAAAAGAGCAGCGGTTAGGAGGGGGGGGGGCGAGCAGAATAAAGATGTTCAAGTTTTCCATTTTTTTCATTAGACTGTCCAAATGTTCATCAAAGTGGAGAAAAAATCATGCCCTGGTTTTTGACGAAAATTGCCAAGGAAGATCATTTTCGAGTCGAAAACTAGCCAATTTGAGTAGCCATACAGAGGAGCCGAGTCGGAGGTCTTCAAGCTGTGGTCATTTATGAAAAAAAAATGATTTTTTTGTCATTTTTGGATACTGCCACCTATGCAAAAGCTCGGCCACCCCCTCCTTCTTCTCCTTCTCCTCTTTAGAATGTGCGATTAGAGTGTCTGAAGCTCCCTGATCCATTGAGTCTGAAGTTTAATATGACTTTAATCCTCTACAATCGACTTGAAATTTGGTGGATTGCAATAATTTCAATTTCACATCAATTTTATGACACTTCTCAACCGTCAAGAGTTCCTTTTGAAAAAAACTAATGCTGGTTTCGTGCTCAGCAGGTCGAAATACCCCCGATAACCACATTTTATGGAGTTATTTTCATCAAATTGTACAAATTCATTTTTTTTAAGCTTGATTTTTTCAACCACAAGCTAAAATAAGTGAAAAAAATGAATTTTGAAAATTTCAACAAAAATTACTTCAAAAAATTTGTTTATCGGGATACTTTGACTTGCTTAGAACAAATCCAAGATGAGTTTTCCTGAAATATAATTTTGAAAGGCAGAAAAATGCTTAAAATTCAAGAAAACCCGAAATATTTGCCATCTGCCATTCTTTAAGTCTCTGGTAAAGAGGACTAAACGATCTCGAATTTCAAAGTCAGCGGGTTAGGGAGATTTAAAAACTCAAAATCACACCATTTCAAGGGGAAGGGGTAACCGGGCTTTTGCACAAGTGACAACAGACAGAGATACCCAAAAATTGCAAAAACCACGTAAAATGACTCTACTTTGAGGACCCATACATCAGTCAGCTGTGCGGCTGAAGAGCTCAACATTTTTCTGAGCAATCTTCCGCCCAAAGTAAGCTTTCTCATCAGTTTTTGTCAAAATCCAGGATGTTTTTCCATTCTATGTACCTCAATGTTTACACACACACAGTTAGAAATCTCGTCACTCCCCCTTTTATCAATAGGTACTCACTTATCTCTTATTTCTATACTTTGTGACTCTTCCTTCAAAATTGAAATCTATTCAAACGTACTACATCGAGTAAAAAAAAAATACATATCCTGCAACATTTCACATGGGTACTTATTTATAAAACGTAAGACTGTA